>NC_071995.2:90572500-93072500 GCF_028885655.2 Pongo abelii
TTCATTCGTTTGGGGATTTCAGGAATCCTGTCCTACATACACCAAGATAACAGTGGGTGGAGGTGAGACAGTGAACTAAGAAATGATAGATAATCTTTTCTCTGTAACTAATTAGCTAGGTGACCCTGGTCAAAGGAGGGAAGGTAACTCACAAAGTGACAAGTTGGGAACTCTGTGTTCTCTCACTTAATCCTCATAAAAACATATAACCTATATATTTTCATCTCCATTATTCGAAGAGACTTAAATCCAAAACTCTCTAAACTTTGCATTAAACCAGCTTCATGCCATTGAATTTACCCAAGTTCCTGTGTCCTTACCTAAGGAAACAAGGAGTTGGAATTAGTTGCTCTCTAAAAGGTCTTTCTAACTCTGTAAGACTATGAATCATTTGACCTAGCAGGAAATAAACAATATTTCTCTAATAATTTCCACAAAGTTTTTCTCTTCTTGGCCTTTATTTCCCAGTAAATTTGGGGGGCAAGTAGATAAAATTGTATTCTTCACATAAACATGATAAAATAGCTGTTCACTCATTAGTTGTCTAATGACAACCCCTGAGGCTATTGCTTCACTCTTGTTTATATTGCTCAGTTCCGTCAGTTTAGAAGACATTAAAAAGCAGAACTGAGTTGGCTGTTTTACGTTAGTGGTGAACTTTGTGCCTCAACTATGTTGCAACCCCACAGTTTACTCAACTCCACCTGGCAATTCAGCTGTTTGAGATAAAGTAGATTTTCTTTTGGAGAAACCAGTAGCAGTTTATCTTGTTCTTGCTCTACTGCTGGCATGCAGGTGGTTGGGCATTTAATAGACAGCCATCTGCCAGTAGGAGGTAATAATTATTTTTTAAATTAAAGACAAATGAAATATGAAGGGAGTTACTGCCATATAGGAGGAATTGGAGCCAGTGCTCAGGTAGTCTTGTCTAGAGCCAATGTAAGAACTTCTGTTGGAAAACTACACTTTTCAGTATATGTATGAGTTTCTGCATGTGCATGAATGTGAGTGCTTTAGTGTCTTGTAGATGTGTGCATGACAGTGGGTAGGAAAACTCTGGAAAAATAGCCAGTGAAGACCCAAAGCAACTCCTATTTTCTACACTCATAAGTACTATAAGAGTTGTATCAATTTCTTGTGCTTAAAATTTCGTTTTATTTTGTTTATGTTTTCCACATCCCATATGTAGCCATTTTCTGGGAAAAAATTACACTGATAGCAACAAAATAATTTTTTAAAATTTATATAAGAAACAATGCAATGTAAGACATGTAGAAGAGAGCAGAGTATGCCTTGGTGGATTGAAGAGAATGCTAAGCAACGAAAGACATTCATGCTGCAATCTATACAACTAAGCAGCCTGAAACCTCCTCCATTATTCAAGTTTGAATTCAGAAAGAAGACAATGGCCTTATTCAGCTCCAGTCAATCCTAGTGTTATGCATTGAATTATTTCCCCCTAAAAGATGTTGACATGCTAACTCCCAATACCTGCAAATGTAACTTTACTTGGAAATAGGGTCTTTGCCAATGATCAGGTTAACATGGGGTCATTAAGGAGTGCCCTAATCCAATATGACTGTGGACTGTGTCCTTATTAAAAGGGGGAAATTTGCACACAGAAGAAGATACACACACACACAGAGAATGCCATGTGGATATCAATGCAGAAATTGGGATGACACATCTAAAGCCAAAGAATCCCAAAGATTGACAGAAAATCCCCAGGAGCTAGGAAAGAGACATGAAACAGATTCTCCCTTACAGGCTTCAGAAGGAATGAAATCTGCCAACACCTTGGTCTTGGACTTCTAGCCACCAGAACTGTGAGTCAGTACATTTCTGTTGTTTAAGCCACCCAGTTTGTAGCACAGATGCCCCTCAACTTATGATGGGGTTATGTCACAATATTTTCAACTTATAAAGGATTTATCCAGATGTAGATACTTAATGTGTCACTTTTGCACCATCATAAAGTTGAAAAATTGCAAGTGGACCGTAACATGTTGGGAATCGTATTAATCCGTTTCCACACTGCTGATAAAGACATGCCCGAGACTGGGTAATTTATAAAGTAAAAGAAATTTAATGGACTCACAGTTCCACATGGCTGCGGAGGCCTCACAATCATGGCAGATGGTGAAATGCACGTTTTACTTGGAGGCAGCAAGACAGAATCAGAACCAAGTGAAAGGGGTTTTCCCTTATAAAACCATGAGATCTTGTGAGACTTATTCACTACCATGAGAACAATATGAGGGAAACTGCCCCCACGATTCAATTATCTCCCACCGGGTCCCTCCTACAACAGGTGAGAATTATGGAAGCTACAAATCAAGATGAGATTTGGGTGGGTGGAGACACAGCCAAACTATGTCAAGAACCATATGTACTTTGTTACAGCAGCCCTAGGAAACTAATACACTTAGGTTTTCTCCCAGCCAGTTTCTACAACCACGTGTCTTTCCTTTCTCATCTTTATTTGCACAGTGTCTCTAGAGAAGAGAGAAATATTTAAGAAGAGTTGGATTTTTCCTCCATTTTATTTTCCTTCAGTCTTGTCTTCTCTAATTTCCAAAGAGACATTTTTTTTTTTAACTTTTATTTTAGGTTCAGTGGTACGTAATTGTGTATCATGGGGATTTGGTAAACAGTTTATTTCATCACCCAGGTAATAAGCATAGTACCCAATAAGCAGTTTGCTGGATCCTCACCCTTCTCCCACCCCCACCCTCAAGTAGGTCCCAGTGGCTGTTGCTCCATTCTTTGTGTCCAAATGTACTCAGTGTTTAGGTCCCACTTATAAGTGAGAACATGTGGTATTTTGCTTTCAGTTCCTACACTAATTCACTTAGGATAATGGCCTCCAACTCTGTGTTGCTGCAAAGGACATGATCTCATTCTTTTTTTTTTTTGTGAGACAGAGTCTCACTCTGTCACCCGAGCTGGAGTGCCATGGCACGATCTCAGCTTACTGCAACCCCTGCCTCCCAGGCTCAAGCAATTCTCCTGCCTCAGTCTCCCAAGTAGCAGGGACTACAGGCACCCACCACCACACTCAGCTAATTTTTATATTTTTTAGTAGAGATGGGGTTTCGCCATGTTGGCCAGGCTGGTCTTGAACTCCTGGCTTCAGGTGATCTGCCTGCCTCGGCCTCCCAAAGTGCTGGGATTACAGGCGTGAGCCACCATGCCCGGCCTTAAAATAAAAGTCCCCACTAACTCATTCTATGAGGCCAGCATCATTCTGATACCAAAACCTGACAGAGACATAACACGAAAGAGATATATTTATAAGAAGCTCCTGACATTAAAAAAAAAAAAAAAAAAAAGTGGCTGCCGGCTGCGGTGGCTCACGCCTGTAATCCCAGTGCTTGGGAGGCCGAGGCGGACAGATCATGAGGTCAGGAGATCAAGACCATCCTGGCTAATGTGATGAAACCCTGTCTCTACTAAAAATACAAAAAAAAAATAGCTGGGCGTGGTGGTGGGTGCCTGTAGTTCCAGCTACTTGGGAGGCTGAGGCAGGAGAATGGCATGAACCAGGGAGGCAGAGCTTGCAGTAAGCTGAGGTTGCGCCACTGCACTCCAGCCGGGATGACACAGTGAGACTCTGTCTCAAAAGAAAAAAAAAAAAATTAAGTGGCTAATTCTACCCAAAGGCCAAATAGAAAAGAAAAGAAAAAAAGAGCAGCTATTGAATTAATCTTGGAACTTATCTCCCCAAAACGTTTGAGCTGAGAACTCTTGGGCCTGGATGGCCCAACAGTAGTTGAAGAAGAGAACAGAAAAACGATTTGCCTCTAGAGAGTCCTTCAGTTCAGGTCTGATATCAAATAATCTAATTGGATTCAGATATTCTGCTTGCAATACATGCTTTAAGATAGCTGCACTGTTTTTAAGCAGCTGATTGGGCCATATATTTAGACAGGTTTGGTTTTCCAGTTTTGTTACTGTTGTGTCTTCTTAGAGAATTATGAATGAATCCTGATACTTAGAATTAGGTTGGAGTTAGCTGTTGCGTAAAGGAGTAGCTGAAATGATTGACATAGAGAAGATGCTTTCTCGTATTAATTTAGGAAGGAAGGTGGGTTCAAACAGCTCAGAGGTGAACAGATGGCAGTGCATGCCGGGAGTTCCTGGCAAAAAATCAGTCACTACAAGGGGAAGTTGAATGGAATGCTTTTGTGTCCAGGTTGCAGGAGAAACAGGAAGCTGAGACTAGATTTGGCAGGTCTAATACAAAATTTATTAAAGTGAATTGAATTTTATTATAAACAAATGACAATTTATTTTTCATATCTCTGCTCAATTTCCTCAGAGACTTTTCTTGTGAGAGTTGAGCCTCTTAAATCACTATTCTCAGAGAATAGAAAATTCAAATATGACAATGGGGTTTAAACTGTCCATATCATTAAGCTTTGAAAAGATGGCAGGAATCTAAGAAAAAGATCCAAATATTGAGGAGACGTATTCCTTTCTTTCCATGATAAAAATCACAGAAAAAAAATACTGCATAGGCATAGAGTTAATAAAAGATTAGGATCTTGATCTTTCAATGAGAAAACCCGAGCTTCTGGACAGTTCTAGAAAAAGCCACTGGAAGCTGTTGCTCTTTGTAATGAAGGGTTCTTCTGCCAGATAACATGTGCTGTTGAAAGGCAAGTCTTTGCTGCATGACTGGTCACTCTAAGCATGCCTCTGACAAGGACACTTTAGAGGTAGCCACTGTTTCTGAACCAAGCCAGTTTCAAATACTCTTCCTTGCTCAGCAATGGACTATACTTCTTTTTTCACTTTGAGGCCTGTCTCCAAAAGCTGTCTAATAAGCCTTATAGCAGATACCAAAGGCAATTCAAATTCACTTTGAATCATGCTTCAGGAATCAGCTGCAGCAGGCAGTGGTGCAACGACACATGCAAATTTCAAATAGCTAAGATACTTTACTGAGGCTTTAAAACATCAGCTCTATTTTCAAGTCAAAGATAAATGTGTCTACTGCTTTTCTCTTGGGTCATCAGGTTGCTGCACTCAAGGGGAAACTTCCACCAGGTCTGTCCACTCCATATTTTTCATCCTTCTCCCTATCCAGCAGGATGCCTGGCAGGTTACTGGAACTGTGCTGGATATCAAAGATATAATTTCCGGGGGCACAAGAAGGCCTTTTTAGTCATTCTAGAATAACATGGAAAGAAAATTCAACAAGTTATATGATGAAGTGTGAGAACTATTTTGATAGAGGAAGTAGAATGCTGTGGGGATACAGAAAAGCGTTTCTAATCTAGACAAGAAAAAAAAAAAAAAAACAAAACAGAGAATGCTTCCAAAAGAGCAGAAGAGAGACAGGGAAGGAAGAAAGGAGCATGTGCAATTAGTCAACAAAATTACAGCCCATAAACTAACTCTGATTGGTTCACAAATCAGCCAATTGCTTCTATTAACTTCTTCCCCCAGATATCCACTTGGTTCACTCCTTAATTTCACTTGGGTCTTTACTCAGATGTCACCTTCTTACTGAGGTCTTTCCTCACCACCCTATTTAAATTACACTACACCTCCAACACTACCAATTTCTCTCCCCAATATTCACCTAACTACATATTTTGACTGTTGTTTATTTTTTGTCTATTTTCTTTCACACAAATAGATGCTCCCTGAGAACAATTTTTTTCTGTTATTTTCACTGCTATATCTTAAGCATCTAAGACAATATTTGCAACATAACAGGTT
Organism: Pongo abelii; assembly: GCF_028885655.2. Classification (NCBI taxonomy): domain Eukaryota; kingdom Metazoa; phylum Chordata; class Mammalia; order Primates; family Hominidae; genus Pongo; species Pongo abelii. The sequence goes on from NC_071995.2 coordinate 90,578,231, forward strand.
CTTCGTAAATACATTTGGGCAGTCCATAAATACTTGCTGCCACTAGCTGATGAAGGATCCAAAATGAATTTGTGCGACAGGGTATGCTAATGTTGATGATCTCCACCCAAATCTTCTGATAGTTGCCAGTCATGATCTCAGTAAGCAAGACTTGGCAGCAGAAAATAATAATATTTAATGTTTATTGAGTGATCATGGTATGCTAGACCCTGTTAATTATCAAATACATCACTTCGCAGTTTCCTCAAAATAACTTTGGGAGGTAGGGAGTATTATTATCTCCATTTTACAGACAAGGAAATGGAGATATAGAATGCTAACCAACTTGCTCAAGGCCTCACACACAGACATTTAATTTAGTCACACCTCTGATAAGTCAGGAGCCGGGATTTGAGCCCCGATAATGGATCCAGAGACTAACAATCTCCAGAAACGGAACCCATTCTGTACTCTGACAACACTGGAGACTGATGTGAAAGATTAAATCTACCCTGGTAAGAAGAACTACAAGAGCTTTGATTCGACATTTTATGCAGGCCTAGTTAATTCTTTGTTGTAGGGAGACTGTTCTGTGTGCTATCACATGGTTAGTGGTGTCTCTCTGGTCTCTACTCACTAGATGTCTCATGTCCCAAGTTGTGACAATCATAGGTGTCTTCAGACATTACCAATGTCTTCTTGGGGGAAGGAGACAGGGGAGCAAAATCACCCCCAGTTGAGAATCAGTGGCTTAATATACTATAATAAAACTCATTATTCCACAGTGTAGCACTTTTTTCAAAGCCCAGTGAAATTATGGTATCATTTCTCAAAGTTATTTACAGAAGTTCCTCAAATACTTTTATTCAGCATTTCCATGGGGACTTGTTTGCAGCTACCCCTAAAGATGAGATTGTTCTAGAAGTGGCTAGAGACTGAGAGGGGAGGTAAAATAGCAAAAATGACAAAAGAAGACACGAGGTGTTTAATCACCCTCTTTTTCTTAGGTTAGGGCTATGCTGCCTAGGCCCCTTGTGTTTCCCTAGATTTGAAACATCAACTGACTGCAGGGCCCTCTCATCATATCACAGCTTCTGCCATGGCTCCTAGAAGCCTTTGAAGCCGACAAAAAAAAGGATGGAAGTCACTCTCATCTGCACATGCTATGTTTGCACATGATGCTCCCTCCGCCTGGAACACTTCACTTCCACCTTCCCTTCATCACTTTCAGTGGTAACCCCCAGGCCTGGAACACTTCACTTCCACCTTCCCTTCATCACTTTCAGCGGTAACCCCCAGGCCTATTTCCTTGGTAAACGTTACCTTCAGAAATAATCATGTTTCTTCATTGACTTATCTGCTGAATGTCTGACTTCTTCACCACTCCCCAGTTATCACTAGAATGGAAGCTCAATGGAGCAGTGACCCATAACTCTATTTCTAATTCCTAGAAAAAAACATGACTGATGCATAATGTATGTTCAAGAAATATGTATTGAATTAATTCACTAATCCTAGACCCTACCTTATACTATTTAAGCTTTTTACATGTCTCTCTCTGAACCACAGACAAACCATTCATGAAATGATCTTTATGGGGAAGGCATGACATGAGTCAAAAGGAAGAGTCTTAAGAGATGAGTCGCTGAACATCATACTATTGTAAGCCTGAAGGGGTGGTTTGGTTTAGGCAGCCCAGTAACCCTGGAAAAGACTCGCAGACAAACTGTTGTCTGTGCACCAAGATCTTCCTATCCTAGTGTGGGAACATTAGTCTCTACGTGACTCAGCAACTTTTTGCTCCTACTGTGCACTCCACCCTTGTTATTCCTTCTTGTGAAGATGTCTTGGGACTTTGCCCAACTGACTCTGTGCTCACACTTCATTGTTTTGTCCTCTCTTCTTTCTCATTCAGGAGCTCTCTTGGGAATAGAAGATTTCATGTGGGATGAAGAGAAACACAAATGTAATAGAAAAACAAAACTGGGAAACGAAAAAATGTTTTTAAATGAAACTATGAAGTGACTATAGGTTGATTCATCAGTAGAAACATATGGAAACACTTATCTCAAAATTCAATAGTTATGAAACTTGAAACCCGCTTCAATATTTTATTCAGAGTTATGTATTTGACCTTCAGGAATTCCATGTTAACTTTCTGCTCAAAGACCAAGGAAACATCTAATTGATTGATCAAAAGGTTCATAATTAGATCCATTTTTTTCCTGAATCCATATTGGAGAAACAAGAAATAGATGACCTAAAAAAAATCCTTGAGTGGATGTCTCGCCAGCCAGGAAAATTCCAAATAAAGTTTGCTTTGTGTCCAAGGGCTGAAATGAGGTGACTATAATAGAAGTGATAGCAGGGAGCAGGTTGCTATTCTGACCTTGGTCTGCTCAGTCTGCTGTAAACATGGCCATCATTATACAGAAGGTCCAGTCACATCACGTGGGCAGAAACTAGACATTAACTTCAAGTTTTCTTTCCAGTTTTTATTTCTAGTATGCCATTCTTCTCCTGGTATAATGGCATAATAGCACATGAACGGACTTTACTTGGCAAACCAATGATTCCAAAAATTATTTTCAAAAGTTATACAGTAACCATAACCACAGTGGTCCATCACCAGGACAATACAACTTCAAGTCTCTTTGGCAACTCCATGAGTGGAGAGGGAGGATGAAGGAGTAATCACCTTGTTCTGCAGTTCCCTACTCAGGCACCTAATATTCTCATTCTACTCAGTCTGTCCGTCTCTCATTCTCTCTCTCTCTCTCTCTCTCTCTCTGTCTCCTCTCTCCTCTTTCTCTCTGATCAAATGAGTTACTCTTGCCTCCTCTAAGGTCTTCAGATTCTGTTGCAATCAGAAAACAGGCTTTGGAATCTCTGCTTCAGTACCTTCATCTGAATATTAAAAAAAGAAGCAAAGTACCAACTGTCAGCCTATGTTTATAAAGAAAACTGTCTGAGAAAATAATAGAAGTTTATTGACATAGACAAAACAGGCTACATATAGTGGCTGTGATATATTAAATATTTTTATCGTATACTCATATTTAAACATATATAGTCAACCAAAAGCCAAAGGTCTTATTAATTAAGCAAAAATCAGAAAGCATATTATTAAATTGTAGTGTGACAAACACCATAACAAAGGAAGGTACCACAGGAATGAGATTCACAGGATTAATTGGGCAAAGAGATCTAGAAATAAACTTTATTTATTTATTTATTTATTTTTGAGATGCAGGCTTGCTCTGTCACCCAGGCTGGAGTGCAGTGGCACAATCTTGTCTCACTGCAGCCTCTGCCTCTCAGGTTCAAATGATTCTCCTGCCTCAGCCTCCCGAGTAGCTGGGACTACAGGAGTGCACCACCACATCTGGCTAATTTTTGTATTTTTAATAGAGACGGGGGTTTCACCATGTTGGCCAAGCTGGTCTCGAACTCCTGACCTCGTGATCCGCCCCCCTCAGCCTCCCAAAGTGTTGGGATTACAGGCGTGAGCCACCGTGCCCAGCAGAAATAAACTTCTTTATGGAAATAAAATTGAAAAGAGAACATTGCCAAATAAAAAATTTTTGCACCACACACTTGTTACAAACTGCCAAGGTGTTATTCAAGACTATTGCAAAAGAGGAGAGGGATTGAACTCAACTCCTAATTATTGCAAAGACAGCTGGAGATTTATACCCAATGAGGAGAGTGAGGAGGTCAGTGGATCAACAATTGGTAAGGATGAGAGATTCTTGAAGGACTTAGTAGGACTATTTGCAAAAATGGGGCTCAACCGGCCAAATTGGAAGCCTAGACGAGAAGAAGTTTCAAAGGACCCTGACTAAAGTTGGCACAGAAGAGAGTCTTTGTCACTTTGCAGGTGATGGATAGAAACAGAAACTAAAAGCCACTGTACTACACAAAGTTGGAGAAAATTCTCTTTGTGGTTTATTGAGTTTAGGGAGATAAAAAGCACCCTGGTGAAAGGGACCTGCCCACCACATAGCCTGGGGCCTCCGAGAGTATTTGGAATGGAGCATGACATTCTAAGGACATCGGGAAGTGTTTACTGAGAAACCTGAGTGAAAGTATGTCTGAGTCACATGCGACAGCAATCATGAAGTCAGGAATTTATGGAACTCTTAGTTCATCCACTCAACATTCACTCAGCAAGTATTTATGGAGAGCCCAAATGTATTTATGGAGAGCCTATTATGTTGCAAGCACTGTCTTAGGTGCTTAAGATATAGCAATGAAAATGACAGAAAGAAAATTGTTCTCAGGGAGCACATATTCCTATGGGAGGGAAGAGACAATTTAAAAAAACAACAAATAAATAAAATAGGCAGTTAAATGAATGCCATGGAGAGAAATTGGTAGCGTGGGGGTGTGGTGTAATTTAAATAGGGTGGTGAGATCTCAGTAAGAAGGTGACATCTGAATAAAGACCTAAATGAAATTAAGGAGTGAACCCAGTAGATATTGGGGGGAGAAGTTAATAGAAGCAGTTGGCTGCTTTGTGAACGAATCACTGAGTTAGAGTATAGGCTGTGACTAACTGCCCATCTTCCTTTCTTGCTTCCCTGGCTCTCTTCTACTCATCCCTCAGGTTTTGACTTAAAAAGCTTCTCCTTTGGAAGCATTCTCTGTTTTCTTCTTGTCTAGATTATGAACACTTTTCTGTATCCCCACAGCATTCTACTTCCTCTCTCAAAATAGTTATCACACTTCATCATATACATTTCTTTCCATATTACTCTATAAAGACTAAGAAAACCTTCTTATGCTACTCAAAATTATGTCTCTGATATCCAGCACCAAAACGGGAGGCAGAATTATGTTGGGAATCAGACTATTTGGGATTTATATAGTGGCTATACCACTTTCTTAATACGTACCTGTGGACAAGTTACTTGGCCTTTTTGTGCCTCAGTTTCCTCATTTTTAACAATGGGAGTACAGATCTAGCAAGTGCCTGGCACAGAGTAGATGCTTGATATAGGAATCTAACAATTGCTACTTCCTCCAGAAACATTTCAGTCCACAGGGAGCATTGCCTTCTGTGAAGGTCAAAGAAAGTACGGCCCAGTGAAATGAACATGAGTTTTAGATTCAGATAAAGCTGAGTCAGTTTGAATACTCATATCCAATATTTTGTAATTATATAAATGGGTATCAAAATCTTTATTTCAAAAGTTTGTTGAGGATTAAAAAGAGACAACACACACAGGGGCCTAGCATACAGCAGGTACTCAACAGACGCTTATTCTGCCATCATCATTACTCATATTTATCTATTATTATCCTTCATTTGCACTTCACTGTCTGATATCTTATAAGCATCTCTTGTGGAGTCATTTAACTTTTCCCTAGGCCCAAACTCTGGCTTCCCCAGTACAGTGTAAGTTATTTGGGGTAGAACTATATGTTTCACTTCTCAGAGATTCTCATAATGCCTTGCACAAGACCATTCCCAGAGTAGGCACTCAATATGAATTGAATGAATAATAAATAGGAGAAAGAGAGCGAGAAAGAGAGGGAGAGAGGTTTTGATAAGTCAAGGCTTATATGAAGAATAGACCTAGGAATGGTTCATGGAAATCAATGTAAATGACTCTTGCAAATGAGCAGACTGAAATATATTTAGAGCTCCCTTAGGGAAAAAAAATTTCATTTCCATTCCTAGGATAGATATTTATCTGTTCAGAATCCTTCAGATATAGTCCTGCCTGAAGAAAGAGGTAACCTCTCAAATTCTTTCTTGACCTATTATATATATTCTCTCTCTCTCTCTCTCCCTATTTCTGTGTGTGTATGAGTGTTTTTAAAATCAATGTATCAATAAATTTAGACAGAGAGAAGACAACATGATTGTCTGAATGAGATGCATATTTTTCCACAGGGTACAAATAAAATATTCCAAGAGATAACATAGTTAGAGTTCAAAGTAATACTAAGAAAAACTAGCTATGTTTTTATTAGATGAAAGAATCTCACTGCAAATAAACCAATCTGCTATTTTAATACTAAACAGAAAAACTTTGAATTATGCAAAAAAAAAATAATGCACAGCTTCTGATGATTATAAAATGCATTACTAAAGGCTATGATGCATCATTTATAGACTACTATTGGAAATTTGAGCTCTGAGAGATGATTAGTTTAAATAACTATAAGGGCAAGTGGCTTGGCATATGAGGAAAGATACTTATTTCACAAAATAAGCCCACCAAATTTGAGACAATGAATTAAATAATTTACAAATCTGCTCAACAAAAGCATAGGTAAAAAGAAAGATCTATGAATCCTTTTATCAATTGCTTCTTAAGTATTTATTTATTTTAAATTAATTTAATTTTGTCACCCTGCCTTCCAGGCTGAGTGCAGTAGTGTGATCATAGCTCACTGCAGCCTCAACCTCCTGGGTTCAAGCAATCCTCCCACCTCAGCCTCCCGAGTAGAGGGACTACAAGCACGTACCACCACACCCAGCTAATTTTTTATTTTTTATAGGCGAGATCTCGCTATGTTGCCCAGGTTGGTCTCCAACTCCTGGACTCAAGCAATTCCCCTGCCTCGGCCTCCCAAAGTGCTGGGATTACAGGCGTAAGCCACCGTGCCTGGCATCTCCTTAAATATTTAAATACAGCAGTGTCTCTCACTCTCAGAACCAAGGACTGTTGGAATATCCAGAGACATTGTTCCAGAGGTCATGAATTTTGTTAATTTTAAAAATTTTTTTTTTGCATGTTAACAATATATATTTTTAAATCTTATATAGTTTTAACAACAAAACTGTATTAGTTTTCTATTACTGCTATAACAAAGTACCACAAACTTAGGGGGTTAAAACAACAAAATTTATTATCTTACAGTTCTGGAAGTCAGACACCTGACACAGTTTTCACTAGACTAAAATCAAGGTATCAGCTAGCCTGGGCTTTTTCTGGAGGCTCTAGAGGAGAAACCATTCTTGCCTTTGCAGCTTCTAGAGGCTAGCCGCATTCCTTGGCCTGCAGCCTTCTTCCTTCTTCAAAGCCAGTGATGAAGCACGTGTCTGACTCTGCTACCATCGTCACATCTCTTTCTCTGACCAAAGACTGGAAAGATTCTCCAAGTATAAGAATTCAGATTATTAGATTGGGCCCACCTGAATAATCTCCCTGTTTCAAGATCCTTAAACATAATCACATCTGCAAAGTTCTATTTACCATGTAAGGTAACATGTTTATAGATTAGAATATAGATGTATTTGGGGAGCTATTATTGTGCAGAATGCAAGAACTCTTACCACTTACAATTGGAACAAAAAAACAGTTTCTTGGAATAATACTTTAGCTTTATAAATCAGCATTTTTCAAATTGGAATCAGTAGATGTGCAATCTTGAATACCTATGATATTTTTAAGATGTTTCTTTATTTGAGGAACACAGATGTTTAATTTTTTCTATTAGTTGTAGACCTGTTGTCTAATCAGAGATAAGATTCCCATAGGAAACATTTAACTTTTTTCAGCTCTATCACCAAAGACCTCATCTGATAGGGATGCCATCTTGCAAATATATACTTTGGGTTCAAGAGGGTCTATGTTAAAGGGTACATAGCATTATACACAATGTATTCTCATTTCTGGAAAACCAACTCAGTAATCGTTTTTTACTCCAGTGTATCAGTATCATCATTACCTGGGAGAAAGAAGAGTCCATTAGACAACTCTTCATAGAATAACATGGGAGAAAGACTCTTACCAAGGGACTGTGAGCCTGAAGGAACTCACTTTTCCTGCTCTGTTATTTTGCTTCTTTATTATACAGAAGAAACAGGACATCTTTGCTCAATCAACATTAGAAACAGAAGCATTTCGCCAAGTAGCAAGTGAAAGATGTTATAACCAGGCAAGGAACAGTGGGGATTGAACTTCTGGGGAATCTCTGGACTTCCTGATATTCTGAGTCCTTGTGAATTTTCCTTTTCTCTTTTCTTTTCTTTCTTTTTTTTTTTTTTTTTAAGATATAGGGTCTCCCTTTGTCATCCAGGCTGGAGTACAGTGGCAAGACCATAGCTGACTGCAGCCTCGAGCTCCTGTACTCAAGCGATCCTCCTGCCTCAGCCAAGAAGCTGCGACCACAGGTGTGTGCCACCACACCCAGCTAATTTTATTTTATTTTTTAATTTTTTTAGACACAGGGTCTTGCTTTGCTGCCCAGGCTGATCTTGAACTCCTAGCTTCAAACAATCCTCCCACCTCAGCCTCCCAAAATGCTGGGATTACAGGTATGAGCCACCATACCCAGCCTATGAATTTTTCTTAAGAGAAAAATTCTACTACTCATGGGATTCTCAAAAGTATGTGACTCCCAAAACAATTAAGAACCACTGTTCTCACATGAAAAAGAAAAAAAAACTAACCCAAGAATTCTGAGAGATATGATAATCAACCAATAAAGTGGAAAATTAGAAAGATTGGCAGGGAAGCGGAGAGGGCAGAAGGCTTATTTATATGTTCATATGAGTGAAAAAAGTTCACTAAATCATTGTTTCAAGAATGACTATGAGCAGGGAAAGCTCACAGCGATTTTTTTCATCACCAGTTGTCTTTTTCTTTTCTACCACACTGCACAGCCCAGCACAGCCACCGGATCCTCACAGCAATATGGAACTTGGCTTTTGTTTTCGGTTCTTGACACCGTTCATTATTGGTTTAAGTGTGGAGTCACTGCATTTATAAAACATGAGGAGTGCAGATGTTCTAAAGACACACTTACACACACACAAACACACACATGCAGACACACAGCCTGTTGTAAAATGCGCTATTACTATTTACTCACATCTCCCCAAATGCACTCTTCCTATCAAATTAAGCCAAAATAGAAAAAAGAAAATACCACTCTGAGATACTTTTTTACAGCTCATTTTTAATGATTCAGTTTACCACCCCCAACAGCAGCAGTAGCCCCAAAAACGAAGAAAGTGCATTACTGGCCAATGTAATGGAACTCTACCCCAGAAACAGAAGGGGTGTGAGACCAGTTTTCTGTAAATATTTACTCACATTAACCTATGTTTAATGTGTCGAATGCCAAATTCTACAACTGAGTCAACATATGCTGATCTCTCATTGTGTCTTTTTATCACTTTTTCTCACATAAATAGTTTGGGTTTCCAAATCTCTGCCATTCCATTGTAAATACAGCTCATTCAAGTTTTGTTAAAACACTTCATGTTACTTCTCGGGTTCCAATTACCCAACAGAAGGTGCATTGAATTTGCCTGAGAAACAGGGACAATGTCTGATTGTAAAAGTTTATTGCATTCCCTCTCTCCCCTCAGAGTATTTTAGACATATAAGAAAGTTAAACCCTGGGGGAAAATATAAGCAAGCTGCTTGGAATATACACACAATTACATAACCTATTTGTAAAAATTGCTACCACCATCTTGCTAGGCAGTACAAAAAGCAAACATCCATCCCTACACAACTTACACAGCTATTCTTTTCTTCATCTCCACCAATGGCTAAATGGCCTAAATGATAACTACATCACATCATTTGGCATAAACATACCAAGATTCTAAGTATAAAATTGTGAGATTGCATTCTGCTTTTATTAATAAGCAAGGCAGTAAATATTAGATAACGTCAATAGCCTCACAGAAAACGACAATACCAAAATTCTAAGAATACCCCAGCAAAAATATATATTTAAACAATCTTTTTTGGTGATTGGAAAAGACATTTAATTCCCTAGAAAGCAAGAGACTTCATCATATATACATACACATATACATATATATGCACACACATATATATACACATACACACAAACACACACACACGTATCTCACACTGGATCTTGCACCTATAAGTACCTCATACATTCAACAAAATTGATTATATAATATGGGTGAGAGGAAAGAATAAAGGATTTGGACTCAAATGAACCCATAACCTGGATTAGAATTTTATATTTGCTACTCACCAGCTGTTTGATTTGGGACAAAAGATGTTACCTCTCTGAGCCTTGGTTGTTTTCCTCAAGTATAAATGGGGAAAAATGCCTTCTTGTAAGAGTGTCGAGAAGACTTGCTTGTACCTAGCATATGGTAGGCAATGGATAAATGAAAGCCATTAGCATTAATCATGTAATTGATCAATTCATTCACCAGATGCTGAGATCCTACTCTCTGTCTCTGGTACTGTGCCATCATGGAACCCTGAATATACTCTGATTTAATGCAATGGTATATATCTCAGCTCATGTTTTTTTCTATTGTTCAGTTTAATTTATATATGTCTATCATCCATATGTAGATTTTATATATATGTAGAATATATATATATATTATATATAGTTAGTTAATTTGTTTGTTTTTGAGACAAGTTTCACTCCATCACCCAGGCTGGAGTGCAGTGGTGCCATCTCAGATCACTGCAACCTCCACCTCCCAGGTTCAAACAATTCTCCTGCCTTAGCCTCCTGAGTACCTGGGATTACAGGTGTGCACCACACCTGGGTAATTTTTGTGTTTTTTAGTAAAGACGGGGTTTCACCATGTTGGTCAGGCTGGTCTCGAACTCCTGACCTCAAGTGATCTGCCCACCTCGGCCTCCCAGCGTGTAGGATTACAGATGTGAACCACCGTGCCCGGCTTAATTTATATTCTTTTAAAATTTATCTTATTTTATTTAGAGACAGGCTGGACTGCAGTGGCATGACCATAGCTTATTGTAACTGTGAACTCTTGGCCTCAAGCAATCCTCCAACCTTGGATCATGTGTGAGCCACCCCATCTGGCCTTAGTTTATATTCTGTACCCTCATTCTACCTGTTGAAGATACCTAATTCACGTAAATCAATCTTTCCATCTTTTCTCTGGTGTTATTACATGATTTAGAGAGTAATAAAAGGAAAGATGTAAGCTCATGGTCTGGGGAAGGAGAAAAATAAAAATTAAAAACAAACGATCTATATTAAAACAATATAATAAGTACTATTGCAGTGTGAAGATATTTTGAAATATTGGCACCATTTCTTATTTAGAACCCCATTCTTTCGCCCCATTTTAGTATTATAGGGGTTTGGCAAGATGGTATTATAGTAAAAAGCAGAGGAAAAGCTTTTGAGTTTCAAAAGCCTAGCCCCAAGGGAACTCAGAGACAACAAAATGGGGTTAGGCAGAGGCTTCCCCTGTGCCTCCTCCCGCCCTCCATTCATCTCACTCTCTACTGAGTAACACTGCTCAGAGTGTGGGGAGGAGAAGGAGTCAGAAGAAACTGAGGAACTTAGATGCAGCCGGGTCTGTAAGAAGGGTCCGTATGCAGGGGAAGGGGGAATGACACGAAACTCCCAAAAAATGAAGAGCTCCCAGAATAGAAGAATGCAACCCCAGAAAAGAAATATCAGCATGCTGTATCTGGGGGGCAGGGTGGGGCGGGGAGGCCTCAGACAGCCTCATTGAGTTAACAGAATGGCCTCTTGTTTCTGAGAGCAATCCAGAAAAGAGACAAGAATCCTAGCACCCTGAACATTCCCATTTTCCAACACTGTCTGGAAATATACACTTTCATGTGCTCAGGAAGGGCACCAAAGTAGGGAGTCTGGCTGAATATGAAGGTCTTTCAAAGACGAGAATAAGAGTGATGCTATATGGTGGCTCACGCCTGTCATCCCTGCACTTTGGGAGGCTGAGGCGGGCAGATCACGAGGTCAGGAGATTGAGACCATCCTGGCTAACACGGTGAAACCCCGTCTCTACCAAAAATACAAAAAAATTAGCCGAGCGTGGTGGCAGGTGCCAGTAGTCCCAGCTACTAGGGAGACTGAGGCTGAGGCTGAGGCAGGAGAATGGCGTGAACCTGGGAGGCGGAGCTTGCAGTGAGCCAAGATTGCGCCACTGCACTCATGCCTGGGCGACAGAGCGAGACTCCGTCTCAAAAAAAAAAAAAAAAAAAAAAAGTGATGCTATCGTCACCTGTCTGGACCAACAATCAAAAGAAGAGAGAAGGCAGAGAATGGGCATCAAGTGGAGGCTACCAAGAATAGGTGATGACTGAGAACACATTCCCTATCTCATTTGGGTCTGTATAAGCCCTTTAAGCTGCATGGGTTTAGACATAACCCCAGAGAAGAGGTAGAAAAATATACCCTGATTTGTCTGAGCTTAGATAGCAAGAGGTAGAATGAGGGTTCCAACTGCAAATTCAATTGGGCAATAGAAAACAATTGTGAGCTGAAATGTGTACCTATTGCAGTAAGATCAAGCTGTGTCCAGGGCCACAGAATTCCACAGAGGAGATGCTGGAAGAATCAGAAAAGGGAGCTTAACTTTATGATTGAAGGATGAAAAGGAGCTCTCTATGCAGGACCAGGAGTGCTCTGGAGAAAAGCTCTGTGCAATGGTACAAAGGTGGGCGTGGTGAGTTTGAGGACTAGGAAGTAACTGGCTGTGCTTGGTCTTAGGGGACCAGATGCGGAGTGGGAGGAAGTGCAGCTAGAAAGGAAAACCTGGATTAGACCATGAAGACTATTATATTGAATGCCCTAGTACTGTAGGGGGAAAATTCTAGCAATTATGTATAGAGTGATTTAGGAGGGAGAGATGAGAGGCTTATACTAAAATTAGAGACCACAAGTCCAATCTAGCTCAGACAGAAAAATGAAAACAGAACAGATGAAAAGAGAAAGCAAATGAAAATCAAGCAAAAGAAGGCATTTAATAAGTAAGTCTAGGAAGAATTAATATGAAAGAACAGGCAGAAATGGATTTAAATGCATTTGCTTCACTTACGGAAGTCCTAGTTGTGTGTCTAATTTTGATTTTGTTTTTCAGAAATCTTATTAGAAAATCTTTTATAAAAGATATCAAATTCTAAAACAATAAAATATCTGCATTCCAATTTGGTATTTCTGGTTAGATAGATATCCCCATTTCTGTACATTTTTAAAGAATAGCTATGTGGCTAAGACACGAATGTGGTTAGCTCTGAAACAATGTTTACTTTTTCCATCGAAGTTCCATTTTCAATGAGATTTAGCTCACAAGGTAATGTTCTTTTAGGCAAGTACAAGATTTCTGAGGATTTCCTTCATTATTGCTGGGTAGATTTCTTTTTTGGTTAGGATTTTTCTTTTCTATTTTGGTTTAAAATTATTGCAATGTACTCTTCTTGTTGCACTATAGTTAGGGGTCATGTAATAAGAGGAATTCAGTGTTTCTAAAGAAGATGGTGAAACATGCAGAAAGATGGATCAGAGAAAAACATCTTGTATGCTAATTTTAATTTCTTTCCATTTGCCTAGTTACATATTGCAGCTTCTCAGGTGCCTTTTAGTTTCCTGCTGTGGTACATAGCAAAATTGCTGGAATATAAAAAGCTTTCCTTTGGACAGAGAAATAAACATTTAAAAAGCAAAGTTTAGTTCAATGCCAGAAAACAAAGTTTAATGCATTTCATGTGTACTGCTATGTCCAGATGCACAATCAGCAAGTTCTTTCTTGCATAAACGCTGGGTTTAAACATTATATATCTCTTCATCATTATGTCAATGCTAAACCAAAGTAGAGAGAAGTGATGAAATGGCCTGACTATCCTAATTCTAAGGCATACACATCTCAAGCAGTGTTTTCCCTAATGTTTTTCTTTATTATACTCATTTTTTTCTGTTATAAAAATAGTTTAATCATATGACTCAAAGTAAACTGGAAAAGAAAAATAAAAATGGCACTTAAAAGACTAGAATAGAGAAAGGCTGCCCAAGGCCAGCAAAACTGGAGTGTAATTGATTAGAAGCATCACAACACACAGGAAAGAATATATTGTAGAAAATGGGGCTGGAACAACAGTAGGAGCATAGAAAAAAGAAAGTCAGAGGGATTAAAATAATCCTACACTAGTTGGACGCAGTGGCACACACCTATAATCCCAGCTACTCAGGAGGCTGAGAGCTCAGGAGTTCAAAACCAGCACAGGTAACATAGCAAGACCCCATTTCAAAGAAAGAGAAAAATAATAATAATCCAATTTGATATGCAGCAATACTGCTAGGTGTCCCATGTTCTTCAAACGGGCAAATGGGGGAAGAGTTCACATTCAGGTCTGCTGGAGGCACATTATGGGGAAAACTCACAGGAACAGCAATGGTAGCAGGTAGTGTGGAATTCTCTTGCTCATCAATTAGCAAATTGAAAAGACCGGATATCAGACTCCAGGAGAGAGACCCCCAACTCTTGGGTGGGAGGCTTTTACATTACATGATTAATATTGAACCCTCTTCTTACCTGATCAGGGACCAGGAAAAAAATAGCAATATGGAAGAGAAGAACTGGGACTCTAAAGTGATTAGAAGCTGGGGCACAAGCCTTGCAAGTGTCCTGTATAATGTAGCAGAGTAGCAGCGGGGTTCACTACATCTATGTTCATGGATGGGGATGCACTCACCTCTCCCTGGAATGATGAGAACTGGGGTCTAAACCTTGGGAGATCAGTCTTGGACAATGATCCCATTCCCAACTTTGTCCTTGCTGATAAAGACCCTGATTTTTGGCAGATCATTTGGCTATGCAAGATAGAGACTTCATTTCTTGGGTTTTCAATGGTGTGTCTAAGAGCCCATTCCAGAGAAGCTAATCCTCCCAGTGGACTGGCCAAATGAAGTTTCTGCAAACTTATAGGCCAGTTCCTGAACAGGGCAAACTTTTCAAGATTGTGGCAACTTATAAAGTCCCTTTGAATAATCACCTCACCTCTCCTTCCACTTCTTCAATCTTGCCTCGTGCTTTCTTTTTTTGTTTTGTTTTGTTTTGTTTTCTGTTTTTGAGACAGGGTCTCACTCTGTCACCCAGGGTGGAATGCAGTGGTGCGATCTTGGCTCACTACAACCTCCACCTCCTGGACTCCAGCGATTCTCCCACCTCAGCCTCCCAAGTAGCTGGGACCACAGGTGCACGCAACCATGCCCAGCTAATTTTTGTATTTTTCTGTAGAGATGCGGTTTCACCATGTTGCCCAGGCTGGTATCAGACTCCTGGACTCAAGCCATCCACCCACCTCGGCCTCTCAAAGTGCTGGGATTACAGGCGTGAACCACTGCGCCCGGCCATCGCCTCATGCTTTCTGTTCTAAACGTTTAACAATCACAATCATAGTGGGATGCAGTCACCTGAACTGATTAAGAGCGTATGATATTTTGATACAATCCATAAGTTCACAGAAAAAAAAAAAGAGTGTACGATAGTCTGTTGTGCTAGCTCTCATTAGCCAAGAACATATGGTATACGAAGAACACGGGGGCAAAATACCTATTCAGTGTCCTGTACAACTATGTGTGTCCTGAACAACTATGACTAAGACTATTCTGGAGTCATGCTGTCTGTGAGTGTAATTACTGGCTATACCACTTAAAAGCTGTGTGACAATGAGCAAGTTATTTGGTTTCTCTAAACCTCAGTTTCCTCATCTGTAACACAGGAAAAAGAACGGCAGGTCTCATTAGGTTGTTCTCATGATTAGATTAATATAATGTATCTAACGCTCTGAGAACAGTGCCTGGCATACAGTTAGCACTACTAGCTGTTATTTTTTTGCGAGTTGAGACAATTCCTGTAAAACACTTAGCGTTCTGCCTGGCTCAGTGTGTACGATCATTAGATGCGGGCCATTACCACAATTATTAGCCAGTCACTTAACATATCCTTCTCCTTGTTCAGCCAGCAAGCGGCAGGGCTGGCAGCCGCAGGCAGTGGACTCTTGCTGCGGCGGCCCTGCTGGTAAAGAGGGCTTCTGCTGTTATCTAGCCATCCTCCCCAAGAAGGCTGCCCTTGCTGCTGCCCAACTCTGATAAGGAAGGGGAATGATTTCCAATGAAGACCTTCTAGAATCTCAAATGAGAAGCATCCCTCTCCACTTTCTTTCCCTAGTCTTCAAGAAACAGACACAAGGAAGGGCCAGGAAAGCTTGTCTGAAAGGCTCTGAACAGGCTGAGATCGCACAGCACAGTCCTCATAGGCACCTCAATGAACCATAAAACTTGCATTATTAAAATAGGCTTTCTTTTGAGAGCAGTTTTAGGATCACAGAGAAATTAAATGGAAAGTTTTCATAATCCCTCTGCCTCCACACATGCACAACTTCCCCACTGTCAACATCCCCCACCAAAGTGGCATGTTTGTTATAATGGATGAACCCACATGGCGCGGTATCACTCAAAGTCTATAGTTTACATTGGAGTTCACTTTACGTATGCTTTCTATGGGTTTTAACAAATATATGACATGTATCCACCTTTATAGTATCATACTGAGTTGTTTCACTGCCCAAGAAATCCTCTATACTCTGTCTATTCATTCTTCCTTCTCACCTAACCTCTAGCAACCACTAATCTTTGACTGTTGACGTTTCCATGGAATCACACAATATCTAGCCTCTTCAGATTGGCATCTTTCACTTAGTAATATGCATCTAAGTCTTTTCTATGTCTTTTCATGACTTGGTAATTCATTTGTTTTGTTTTTTGTTTGCTGGTTTGCTTGTTTTTAAGACAGGGTCTCACTCTGTAGTCCAGCCCGGAGTGCAGTGGTGCCATCTTGGCTTACTGCCATCTCGACCTCCTGGGCTCAAGTGATCCTCCCACCTCAGCCTCCCTATTAGCTGAGACCACAGGTGCACACCACCATGCCCAGATAATTTTTGCATTTTTGTAGAGATGGGGTCTCACCATGTTGCCCAGGCTGGTCTCGAACTGCTGGACTCAAGCAATCCACCCGCCTCGGCCTCCCAAATTGCTGGAATTACAGGTGTGAGCCACTGCGCCCAGCCAATTTCATTTGTTTTTATCCCTGAATATTAGTTCATTGTCTGGATATACCACAGTTTATTTATTCATTCACCTACCGGAGGACATATTGGTTGCTTCCAAATTTTGGCAATTATGAGTAAAGCTGCTATAAACACCCATCTGCAGGTTTTTGTGTGGACATAACTTTTCAATTCCATTAAGTAAGTCAAGGAGTGTGATAGCTGGATCATACGAACCATATGGTAAGAGGATATTTAGTTAGGTAAGAACTGCCAAACTCTTCTAAAGTGACTGTACTATTTTGCATTCCCACTAGCAATGCATGAGAGTTGCTGTTGTTCCCCTTCTCACCAGTATTTGATGTTGTCAGTGTTCTAGATTCTATCTATTCTAATAGGTGTGTAGTGGTATGTCATTATTACTCTAATTTAGAATCCCCTAATTACATAGAATGTTGAGCATATGATTATTTGCCATCTGTGTATCTTCTTTGGCATGGTATCTGTTCAGGTCTTTTGCCTATTTCTTTTTTGCGTTGTTTTCTTGTCTTTCTTTCCCTTTTCTTTTCTTTCTTCTTCCTTTTTTTTTTTAATTTTAGAGACAGGGTCTTGCTCTGTCACCCAGGCTGGAGGGCAAAGGTGCATTTCTGTCTCACTGTAGCCTCGAATTTCTGGGTTCCAACAATCCTCATGCCTCAGCCCTGTGAGTAGCTGGGACTACAGGCATGCACCACCATTATTTTTTCTTTCTTTGTTTGTTTTTGTAGAGATGGGTATGTTGTCCATCCTAACCTCAAGGGATCCTCAGCCTCCCAAAATGGTGGGATTACAGGCACGAGTCACCCTGCCTGGCCTTTTTTCCTATTGTTAATTTTAAGAATTCTTTGTATATTTTGGATAGCAGTCCTTTATCAGATATTCATTTTTCAGGCTGGATATGGTGGCTCACCCCTGTAATCCCAGCACTTTGGGAGGCTGAGGTGGGAGGATTGCTTGAGCCCAGGAGTTCAAGATTAGCCTGGGCAACAAAGTGAGACACCCCACACCCCCACACCCCAGTATCTACAAATAATAAGAAAAATTAGCCAGACGTGATGGTGCATGCCTGTGGTCACAGCTACTCAGGAAGCTGAGACAGGAAGATGACCTGAGCCCATGAAGTCAAAGCTGCAGTGAGCTGTGATCATGCCACTGCACTCCAGCCTGGGTGACGGAGGGAGACCCTGTCTCCCAAAAAAAAAAAAGACACATATTTTGCACATATTTTCTCCCAGTCTTCCCCTTCTCTTGATAACATTTACAATATAATATCTATTATAACTGTTTTTCTTTTCTTTCTTTACAGCAAGCCTATTGCTATTGCTTTTGTGTCAGCCATGAAAAGAACACAAATAGATGGCAGAAAGAGAGACCACGGTGGAAGAAACAACACACACTGCAGACACACCAACTCAGGAAGGACAGAGTCACTCTCATTGGCTAAATGTGTACAGTCCAGTTTGCTGAGCCAGTGCTTATTGGCTGACTACCTGTGATAACAGAGCATAGGAACAATATTGATCACAGTGTAGTATAAGAGATTATTAAGTATAATTTATTTTAGGGAAATATTTCAGAGACAAATACCATTCTGATGAGTCAAGCACATAAAATCCATGATAAAGAGAATGTTTTGGATAGGTACGGGAGGGAGTTTCAAGGGACCCTGCCTCCTCCTGGAGGGTTACAGTGTTGCCCTTCCAAGTTAAAACAAAAACTGCCGGGAGAAATGCAAGGGGTCTTTGTGGGGCCTGAAGACTTCAGTCTGAATAAAAATGTATCTTTATTTGGTTAAGAAGACAAGAGTGCACAAATCCTTGAATCTGTCATAGAAGGAGGGTAGTCTGAGTTTGGCGTGGTCTTCGTGTACTGTGCTGAAGAACACAGAAATTTTTAAGATATTATGCACAAAAGTAGGTTTGGGTTACCTAAGTGCACTGTTCCCGACACGTGAAATTGTACACGGAGGTAGCTTAGGTGTTGCCCAAATCATGCAGGAAGCTTGAAGAAGATACCTTACTCTCTTATGCAATGCCAAATATCAGACACACACATCTCCAAATTTAATATAAAGTGCAGAGCTCTGATATTGATATAAAATATTAAACATATTTATAAAGGTCACTTGCTGTTGGAAGTAACCGCTTGAGGAGAGGCTAAGGCTCAAGACACTTCATGTGGGAGTGGCCATGTACTTCAGCCATTCTCCATCCAATCCACCACTAAGGAAGGGCTGCACGATCTTGAAAGTCCAAGAAACGGGCTGGGCGCGGTGGCTCACGCCTGTAATCCCAGCACTCTGGGAGGCCGAGGCGGGCGGATCACGAGGTCAGGAGATCGAGATCATCCTGGCTAACACGGTGAAACCCTGTCTCTACTAAAAATACAAAAAATAGCCAGGTGTGGTGGCGGGCGCCTGTAGTCCCAGCTGCTCGAGAGGCTGAGGCAGGAGAATGGTGTGAACCCGGGAGGCAGAACTTGCTGTGAGCCGAGATCGCACCACTGCACTCCAGCCTGGGCAACACAGCAAGACTCCATCTCAAAAAAAAAAAGAAAAAAAAAAAGAAAGTCCAAGAAATGAATCTCCAGAGCTGCCTTCTAACTTCAGGACACTCTACGCTCACATTATTGTAATGTCACAGAGGCCAATACAAAAGAGCGAAGAGCTTCCATTCTCCCCTACACACATAGAAGCTTTGCTACATGTGCTCCTGGAGCCGACTTACAACTCAGTATCCCCATAGCGGGTGGCATATTGACCCAGCAGAGATCCTGAGGTGTACCCTTCCTTTGTCTCTCCTCCAATAGGTTATCAAGTAGAGGAAACAGTAAATTAGAAGCATCTGAGATTGATCACATCAGCTTTTAAGAAGCTTGCATTTTAATTCAATATAATCCATAGGTTCAGAAAAATGAAAAAAAGAAACTAGCATTTTAGGCCTATACTCAATGCTGGTCCTTATGCCAAGTATCAACAGCAATAATAAAGGCCAAATACTCCATTTTGACTTCACTTTAACAGACTGTATTTGCCATTCTGATTTTTTACCTTTAATACATCTTTAAAAATACCCTGAAAAAATACACTGAGTCATAGCCCATAAATCAGAATGTAATCTTAAAAACCATGAGTCTAACCTCTTCATTTTAGAGAAAAGTAAACTATACT
The DNA here is from genome assembly GCF_028885655.2 of Pongo abelii. NCBI lineage: Eukaryota > Metazoa > Chordata > Mammalia > Primates > Hominidae > Pongo > Pongo abelii. The sequence goes on from NC_071995.2 coordinate 90,598,217, forward strand.
CAATGGAGATGAAATGCTTTTCATAGGTTGTCTGTGATAGATCTCACTCTGCCAAAGATCTTACTTAAGATAAAAGACGTGATATGGTACAGTCTTGCTGTTTTTGCTACCCAAAAATCCATTTACCCTTCTATTGGGCCTCAGTTTTCTCAAGGGAATTCTTGCCTCCCTTCACCCCACTCCTCTGTAAACTATGCACCAAAACGGACACATAGATAGATACCCTCTCAGTCTATGCCATTCTGGTATAGTAAGTGACACAAACATAAAACAATCAGCAAATGGCATTTGCTCTGACCATAGTGATTGGTGCAGAAATGGGCAGTGACTCAATCAGAGCAAAAAAGAGAAAATGAGACTTTACTGGCAATGCTGAGACAAAGCCCTTCACTCTACCCACAGAGTTGAAGTACAAAGACATAAGAACCAGAGGTATTATAGCTATCCTACAGTCACAAAAGGCCAGCCTGTGTCAGAATAAAACAACACAGGGGAAAGCAAAGCAAAGTTTGTTTTCTTAATCCTTTTATCAAGCCATGCCTGAAGCCAGCTTTGAGCCCTTGAGTTTTCAGCTACATTGAGTGAATAAATTCCTTTTCTAACCTAGTCTCAGAAGTTACCTTTGAACTTACTGTTCCTTTGCCTGGAACACCCTCCCTGCTAAATAACCACACAGTTAGCTCCATCCCTTCCTTCACACCTTTAATTTAAATAAAATGCTTTTCAACAAAGCATTTCCTGACTACCACATTTAAATTTTTTTTAAATTTTAAAACCTTTAACTTTTTTTTTTAAGAGATAGGGTCTTGCTATGTTGCCCAGGCTGGTCTCGAACCCCTTGACTAAAGTGATGCTCCCATCTAGGCCTCCCAAAGTGCTGGGATCACAGGCATGAGCCACCACTCCCAGCATCATCTTTAACATTGTCTATACTCCTTCATTTTTTTTCCTCTGTGGCACTTATCAACATCCAATACTCTTTACATTTTATTAATTTCCTTCATTGTCTCACACTGGAATGTCAGCTCAGTGAAGTCACATGTCTTTGCAATGTTCATCGTTGTATTTCTAGTCTCTGGAAGAACCCCTGGCACAGAATAGGCACTCGAGGAAAACTGGTTGAGTTGAGTGGATGAATTAATTCACCATATCTACTTATCTATTACACTGTCCACAGTGATTTTCATTTTAGGAGACTTCTTTTTTTTTTTTTTTTTTTTTTTTGGTGAGACAGAGTCTCTCTCTGTCACTCAGGTTGGAGTGCAGTGGTGCAATCTCGATTCACCACAACCTCCACCACCCAGGTTCAAGCAATTCTCCTGCCTCAGCCTCTCGAGTAGCTGGGATTACAAGCGTGCACCACCACACCCGGCTAATTTTTGTATTTTCAGTAGAGACAGGGTTTCACCATGTTAGCCAGGCTGGTCTCAAACTCCTGACTGCAAGTGATCCATCCACTTCAGCCTCCCAAAGTGCTGGGATTACAGGCATGAACCACCGTGCCCGGCCAAGATTTTCATTTTAAGCCTTTTGCTGGTACTCATCATAGGCACAAAGAATGACCACAATAACAAACATGGAAAAGTTATGAAAGTCCCAGAACCTGACAATAATCTCATTGTCTTTCTTTCTTATCTGTAGATTCTGAGTGCCCACTAAGAGGACTACCCGAAATCCCAAACACCTCAGCTTTTTCTTCTAAAGCACTGCAGTTTGCCTTTTTTCTTCTGCTGGCCCTTACCTTTAGGCAGAGAGGTATCCTCCTACCTTCAGGAAGGAACAATTCAATCAAAGAAACAATTAAGTCAGCCTGGGCAACATAATAAGATCCCATCTCTACAAAAAATAAAAAGTTAAAAAAAAAAAGCTAGGCATGGTGGTGCACCTGTCTTCCCAGCTACTCGGGGAGGCTGAGGCAGGAGAATCACTTGAGCCCAGGAGCTCAAGGCCTGCAGTGAGCTATGATTGTACCACTGCTGATGGAGATCCTGTCTGTAAAAAATAAAAATAAAATATAAATAAGAAACATACTAGGTACCGTTTTATCAAATTGAGTAATTTGCATCTCAGCACCTTTCCTGACTCTCAGAAGAATGATCTCTTTTAGGAGTTTTCTCACATTTTTCAGTAGCAAGAAAGATAAATGAGTATATTTTCTGTTATTAAAACCTAACCCCAGCACCCTTCTAATGGCTAAGATAAGAAAATACCCATAATGCAGCCCTGCATGAGGCCATTACCATTAATATTAACCTCCTTGGCAGCTCTAGGATAGAATATAACCACAGCTATTCTTGTTCCTTCCCATGTTCTTTCCTGCAACTTTAAATTAACACATAGGCCCCAGGAAATTCTCCAGACTCTCCACGGCAGTCCAAAGCTAATGGTGTCATATCACTTTTTGAGCACTATTTTTTGAAATAGACCATCTATTAGTCCAAATGAAAACTTGGCAAAACAAGGCTGAAGGACAACAAGGACAACTCATTTTGCATTGAGTAGAATAAAGAGCAATAAACCTGCAGCCCTTAGATTTCTATTGGAAGGGTGAGGGAGGTGGGGCAGGAAAAGAATAAAAAGCCCTGCAGCCTTGGCAAAACTCATGCATTACCTTTTCTTTGTGGGAGCAGGTTTAAACAAACAAAGGCCAAATTTTTCCATGAAGACTTATGTTCCCAGATAGAGTACAGTTGATAGGATAAGCACAGACTAGTTAATCATTATTTCCTGCCATGTCCTGGTTATCATGATCTGCTAGAATTTATTAACAAGATTATAAAGGTAGGTATGCAAAAGAAAACCAAAGAAGAATGTAAGAAGATGATATTATCTTCTTACACCAGTACTAGAGCCTGGATTTCTACTTATGGGTGTGGATTCCCACTGAATTCATCACAGATTCCTTCCCTGTCTCCCTAATTAGCTCCCTCATGCATTCGTACGTTGACTGGCTAAGATTAAGGTACAATCACAGGACACTTTCACATGGACATCTGACTCAAACTTTCATGTCATTAGAAACATGACATAATACTTTGAACATTTCAAATTTAACCAAAATTTCAACTTTTACAAACCTTTATTATTCACTCCTATGGACAAAGCCTTACACTAGTGTTCATCCTTAAACACAAACCTGACCATTTTCCTGACTTAACTACTCTCTGGAGCTACCGCCCACTAGAGAAGAGGTTAAGCATGATGGGATTGGAAAAAATCAAGAGGTGAATTCAAAATGGGGCGTCTCGGACAGATTCTGAGAGGAGATGGGGTAAGGAGCATGGCCAGGGCTTTTAGAGCCATTGATGCATTCATTCATTCATTAGGTATGTAGTATGTACTGCTGAACTGGGTAGAAGGAATACAATGGTGAACAAAGTGGTCCAGACCTCTTTATCCATAGAGTTTAGAGTACAGTGGGGAGACAATCCTTAATCAAATGGTCTCTCAAATGTGTATAATTAACAACTGTGGACTATTTGGTACAGGAGCTGTGACAGTGACCTAGTATCTAACTGTATTACTCTGTTCTCATGCTGCTATAAAGACATACTGAGACTGGGTAATTTATAAGGGAAATAAGTTTAATGGACTCACAGTTCCACATGGCTGGGGAGGCCTCACAATCTTGGTGGAAGGTGAAGGAGGAGCAAGGGCACATCTTACATGGTGGCAGGGAAGACAGCATGTGCAGGGGAACTGCCCTTTATGAAACCATCAGATCTCATGAGACTTACTCATTTTCATGAGAACAGCATGGGAAAAACCCACCCCTGTGATTCAATTACCTCCCATCAGGTCCCTCTCATGACATGTGGGGATTATAGGAGCTACAATTCCCATAATCCCAAGATGGGATTTGGCTGGGGACATAGCCAAACCATATCACTGACCTAATCTAAAGGTAGGAAATGGGGAGTGGCAGATCATGGACGGCTTCCCTGAGAAATGATCGTGGAGTGAGATCTGGAGAATGAGTGACCATTATGCAGCTAAGTACTGCTGGAAGAAAAACCAGGGAGGGCCCTGCTGGCCATGACTATGTTGGGAGAAGGCAGGGAGGCAATCAACTGACAGGAGGTCTGTGTGGCTGAAGCCCAAAGAGACAGGACAAAGAATAGCAGCAAATAAACTGTGGGGTGTGTCTAGGGAATGACGGCACACAGTCCTGGCTGGAAAATAACATGCATGGCAGGATACAAATTAAACTGGAAATCATGATCTGGGCCTTGCACATTCTGGAAGAATAGACAAATTAGTCTCAAGAATTTGAATGGCATTCCCTAGGCAATAAGAAATCATTACAGGCATATAGTGACAAGGTCAACCCAGTTTAAGGATGATTGTTCTAGAAGCAATATTGAAACAGACTTTGGCAAAGTGGGAGAGTAGGGAGAGCCCCGGAAGGAAAAGACAATAATTACAGGCAATTGTAACAGCCAAGTGAGAGAGAGCAAGATCCCAAACTAGGGCAGTGGGAACTGAAAGAAATGAACAGGTATAGAGACACTGTAAAGAAGAATCAGCAAATATGATGGTTAATTGGATATGGACATGAAGGTGATGGGGGATGTTGGGGGAGACAGAGAGAGAAGCTCACAAATGAATGAAAAGGGTTGAGCCTGAACATTATGAGGAGGAGAAGGAGGAGAAGGAAGAACATTATGAGGAGGAGGAGGAGGCCGCCAATATCAGAGTTTGGGAATAAGAGGGCTTTGGGAGGACAAGGCAGGTGGATCACTTGAGCCCAGGAGTTTGAGACCAGCCTGGGCAACATGGCAAAAACCCATCAAAAAAAAAAAAAAAGAAAAAAGAAAAGGAAGAAAGGAAGAAAAGGAAGGAAGGAAGGAAGGAAGGAAGAAAGAAAGAAAGAAGGAAAGAAAGAGAAAGAAAGAAACGAAGGAAGGAAGGAAGAAAGAAAAAGAGGAGTCAGAGGCTTTGTGTCAGATCTGTTTCACATATGCTGTTAATGGCATCTGGGGCAGCCAAATAGCTAATTCTGATTATCTAGCGTCCTTCAAAAGTTGTGTTTGGAAACATAGATATGCAGGTCAGTCAATCGACAATAGTTACTGGGTGGCTCCTATGTGCCAGGCATTTTTTAGCTTAATTTTACTTATGTTTATAGAAATGAGGTCTCACTCTGTCTGTCCAGGCTGGAATGCAATGATGCGATCATAGCTCACTGCAGCCTCAAACTCCTGGGTTCAAGAGATTCTCCCACCTCAGCCTCCTGGATAGCTAGGACTACAGTCACGTGTCACTGTGTCCAGCCAGGCATTATTTTATACACTGAAGACAGAATTAGAAATTAGACCAAATTTCTGCCTTTATGGAGTATTTCCTGTATATAAAAGGTAGTTTAAAAAAACAAAACCCATACGGAACCAACGGTTATGTCGTTAATCCAAAAATAAGCCATAAACAAGTGATATATAAGCAAGACATCAGTTCAAAGAATTGGTCATTATCTCATATCAAATTCACAAAATACAACTCTGTGAAGGTTAAGTCTCTCCCCTTAGGAGACACATTAGAATACAAATTCAAATCACCAACTCTCATCAAACAGCGAAGTAGACTCTACAAGCTCCTTGTGAATTTCATCCAGGAATTTAGAGGACACAGCAAAGGACAGGATAAATAATAGATTCCTATTCTCTAGAAAAGAGAAAGAGGACATACCGAAATGCCACTAGCAAGGCCACTTAGACATCTTGGCCCTTCATCAACACTCAGAGTATGTAATGAATTTCAGAAATATAAATAAACCTTCTTTGCCATTTTTACTTCCGCAGAGATGCCAAAATTATATCATATGGAGCAGCAGAAGTGCAAGGGCTTTCCGGCCTAATCATTTCTGAAAATGAACAGATAATGAACAAAATATAATATACTACCTAAAATTATCTTCAGAAGGAATGAATAACAAAAGATTATAAAGCCTCAAAATAAAAACAGGATCTGAAAGCAAAAATAAATTAAATAATTTTGATTAATTTAAAAGCTAAACATCAAACAGGGGGAATACACAAACATCTGTATATCTGTATCTACATATAAAATCAAGGCTAGAGGTTAAAATTTTAATGGTAGGAGATTAAAACTAAAATGCCTGATTTGCGCAGCTTGCCAATGATTTATTAAAAATCTGGTTTATTTAACTAACTGGTGCTAAAGTTTCATGGCAGAGTAAATGTGAATGAACAGCCAACAAAATGTTGAAAAATAATTCAATTCAAACTGGGGGAAGAGGGAGCTTAGTCAACTAGTTATCAACACTACTTCATGTATTTTTTTATTTTTTATTTTATTTATTTATTTTTTTTTGAGATGGAATCTTGTTCTATTGCCCAGGCTGGAGAGCAGTGGCATGATCTCAGCTCACTGCAACCTCCACCTCCTGGGTTCAAGTGATTCTCCTGCCTCAGCCTCCTGAGTAGCTGAGATTGCAGGTGCCTGCCACCACACCTGGTTGATGTTTGCATTTTTAGTGGAGACAGGATTTCTCCATGCTGGCCAGGTTGGTCTCGAACTCCTGACCTCAAGTGATCTGCCCACCTCAGCCTCCCAAAGTGCTGGGATTACAGGCGTGAGCCACCGTGCCCAGTCTCAACACTACTGTAAATCTATAATAATTGAAAACAGTGCACATTAGGCAAGCAGATCACAGAAATGAAGAGTACAGACATAGACCCCAGTATGGGAATTCAGTAAACGAAAAAGTTTCATTTCAATCCAGTTAAGAAAGAATTGGTTGAAGCCTACATAACTGGTATCAGAATAACGAGCAACTTATTTAGAAAAACAAAATATATTCTCCACAGAAAAGGAACATCTTGACTGCACTGATTTGGCCCCAAGACTTTTTTGCTCTAGTTTTATTAATACAATTTTTTAAAATAATAATTTACCAACACTGATGAATTTTCCATGAGAAGTTTTTTGGGGATTAAATCAATTTTATTTTTCCTTAATCAATTTGCCATACAGCATAATTAAAACATTTCTAATTATCGCCATTTCTAATTTTTGTTTGTTTGTTTTTCTTTTTCCCCGTTTCTATTTTTATCTTATTAAAATTATTTTCATTAAGACCAAAATTCATTTTCATTTAAATCTTCCAATGGCTTGCAGCAAATTGTGTTTTTTTGAACAAATCTTTCAGTTAAAACTTTTGCCGCTCTTAGGGAAAAACTAGTATTAGAAAAAAATAGAGGCCGGGTACGGTGGCTCATGCCTGTAATCCCAGCACTTTGGGAGGCCGAGGCGGGTGGATCATGAGGTCAGGAGATTGAGACCATCCTGGCTAATACGGTGAAACCCCATCCCTACTAAAACATAGAAAAATTAGCCCGGCATGGTGGCGGGCGCCTGTAGTCCCAGCTACTCGGGAGGCTGAGATGGGAGAATGGCGTGAACCCAGGACGTGGAGCTTGCAGTGAGCCGAGATTGTGCCACTGCACCCTAGCCTAGGCGACAGAGCAAGACTCAGTCGCCCCCCCCAAAAAAAATTGATTTTTTATTTTTATAATCTTAGAGTAGAAAAAACCTTTCTATACATAATCCAAAGCCAAAGCCATAAAGGGAATTTTCTTCTACTACCATTGTTTCTATGAAGTCAAACATTACAGATAAAAATTTGTCAAAAATATTTTATTCTGGATGTAACTAGTTAATAATTTATTTTTACCATGTGCACTTGTAAATGTCAACTTTAATTCGTGTTGATTACAGAATAGTAAGGTCAAAAATCCTATATCTGATTATTACCTTACAGTTTATACACAAATAAATTCCAGGTGGATTAGAAATTGTACAATACAATAATCCTAAATAACAAAATATTCGAGACAAAATAAAAGCAGATTTTTTTCAAAATAACCTTGGAGTAGGAAAAGCCTTTCTATGCATAACCCAAAAAGCAAAAGCCATAAAGAAAGTTTAACGGCTTTACCCAACCCAGATCAGCTCTCATACTAACATTTTCCAAATTTTCCATGGTGGGGAATATTAGGGCTAAGCATCAGGGTTTCTTGGAAGTAAGGGGCTAATTAATAACAGATGTAGGTGGGACCACTGGATATTCAAAGATCTTTGGAAATATATGTGAGGCTGGGATTCTTAAATTATTTTCAAATATTTTTATCATTACAAATATAACACATAATCACAATTAAAATTCAAAACAAACCAACAAGTTTAGCATAAAGTAAAAGTACTCATGACCCTAGAATCTACTTAGAGATAACTACTATTGACAATTCAATAAGTACCATTCCAGCTTTTTGGGTTTTTTGTTTTGTTGGTTTTTTGTTTGTTTGTTCAGCTTTTTTGTTTGTTTTCTTTTTTATTGAGACAGAGTCTCGCTCTGTCACCCAAGCTGTAGTGCGGTGGCGTGATCTCGGCTCACTGCAAACTCCACCTCCTAGGTTCAAGCAATTCTCCTGTCTCAGCCTCTCAAGTAGCTGGGATTACAGGTATACACCACTACACACAGCTAATTTTTTGTATTTTTTGTAAAGATGGGATTTCACCATGTTGGCCTGGCTGGTTTTGAACTCCTGACCTCAAATGATCCACCCGCCTTGGCCTCCCAAAGTGCTGGGATTATAGGTGTGAGCCACCGCGCCCAGCCATTGTTCAGCTTTTTACTTGTCCTTACATGCTGGACCACAAACCAGAAGTCCAGGTTTCTTTTAATGCAAATAACAAAACACTCTTAGATACTTTCTCACACACACCTAATGTTTTTTAATAGGGTCTTCTAGACAGAATTGATCTATCTGGTTTCATTGATTGAAATACTGTCTGCACATGTCTGGGCACTCTTCAATAAGAAAAGGAAAGAAGGAATGTAGACACTGATTAGTAAGTAGAGATTACTGCTACACCAGTACTTTTAGAACTTTTTTTAAACTTTCTTCTCTTTAATATAAAAGAAATACATGTTTCCCTTAGAAAACATAGAAAAGTACAAAAAGAAAAACAGTCACCCACAATCCACTACACAGAGCCACTGCTCTTAACTTTTGCTGAAGAAAGATTCCATACTTAATAGATGCAGAATAGCTGTGGCCAACAATCTTGGAAAAGCTGGAGTTCAAAAAGAAGGTCCCAGCACCGTAAGATACAGTGGAGTCAGTAGAAAGTCATACGACCACACTCCCAGTAACCTCTGATAAATAGGATGAAGAGGAAGTAAAAACGTGGTCAGCAACTTCTTTTGAGAAATATGCTGTTGAAATTAACAAAGGCAGAGAGCTAAGGGCAGAAAACCGGGCACCTGCTTGGGGATGGACAGATTCATTTCTGTTGGCTCAGACAAGCTTGCAACCTTGGGCTGCAAACTCAACACTGTGGATTGGCAGAGGGAGTCTGGAATGTGAAAATATCGTAATAAGAAGTTTTATCAGATCCCCTCCTTTCCCCTCAAATTTGCACTCACGGTGCACAGACATCCTTGGAACATTTTACACCTGAAGTATTTGTTTGAAGGTCAGCATAGGATTGACTGTGGAGAGGCCAAGCACAGAAAGGAAGCTTTAGAAAGAACTTCAAAAATTGATTCCATTTTAAACTAAAAAGAGGGGACAGTGTAGAGGAAATGGTAGCACTGACAACGTTTTTCAGACAAAGGTGATGGAAACCCTGGGATTATGGACAGCTTCTCACCCATCTCAACTTATCCTCAGACTTCAGAAATGGTCAAAAAGGATGGTTTAAGCCAGGCAAAAAGCTCAAAGCAGGGATGGAACTTTTTCTGTAAAGGGCCAGCGAATATTTACTCTTCAGGCTGTGAAGCAACTCCTCATCTCCACAGCTGTTGCACAAAAGTGGTCGTAGAGAATGCACAAATGACTTGGGGTTCCAATAATGCTTTACCCCTGGACACTGACCTTTGCATTTTACAGAATTACCATATGCCACCAAATAGTCTTTTGATTCTTTTTCTGTCATTTAAAAATATTAAAACTCTCCTTAACTTTTGGCTGTAGAAAAACAGGTGGCAGCTGGGCGCAGTGGCTCACGCCTGCAATCCCAGCATTTTGGAAGACCAAGGCGGAAGGATCACTTGAGTTCAGGAGTTCTCGAGACCAGCCTGGGCAACAAAGTGAGACCCTGTCTCTACAGAACATCAAATATATTAGCTGAGTGTGGTGGCCCAGACCTGTAGTCCCAGCTACTCGGAAGGCTGAAGCAGGAGGATTGCTTGAGCCTGGGAAGTCGAGGCTGCAGCGAGCTATGTTTGCACCACTGCACTCCAACCTGGGTGACAGAGGGAGACTCTAGCTCAAAAATAAAATAAAATAAGAAGAAGGAAAAAAACAAAACAAAACAGGTGGCAAGCTGGATTTAGTTCACAGGCTGGCCTGTAGTTTGTTGACCTCTTGTCTAAAAGCAGAGATCCTGACCCAAGTTTATATTCTAACATAGATAAGGGCAAACTGAGAACAGGGAAGCATTTTAAACACAGAATATTTCTGGCAAAATGGGGGGTAGGAGGGGTCTAGATGGTGAACACACTTTTAGTGCCAGCAATTCAGCTGGGATTAGAGTGGAGTTGTGGGGGGAGAGAGGTACAGAAGACAGAACGACTCCCCAAAGGAGTCCACACCCAAGGTGTCTCTCCATGGAGTTGGCCCGTAGCAGCAAGGGAGAGAGGGGTGAGAAAACGCCTCCCTATCCAATTATGCATGCTCTACTTTCCCAGTGAATCAGGCCAGTGAAAAGATCAGCAGCAGCAAAGTCAAATTTAATTCAGACTTTTTTTTTTTTTTTTTTGCATAAGATGAGGCCCTACTTTGTTCCCAGTTCTCAGATCACCTCCACAGTAGTAATTCCAGGAAGTCTTTGTTTACCTGTATGTACAAGGCTTTTATGCAAATTCTAGCAGCCAGCCGAATAAGCCTGAGCTTGGCCTTGATGGATTTATTTCTCATTTGCTGCAGGCACAGACCACTTCTATTGAAAGGAGAAAAATACCAGCCCCTCCATAGCCGTTTGCCCAGGAGTCCCGGGCCTGCCTGGCAACGAGCCTGTTTGCCCCTTCTCCAGCTCGGGCTTGACATTACCTAGCCATTGAATAGTCTGATGGGAAGGGTTCAATGCAGGGTTTGCACTTTCCCAGCCATTAGCCAGCTGCAACGCATTTCATTATCTTAGGAGTGTTTTGTACATCAAAGAGAGCCCCAAACAGTGTGATCAAGTGGAAGTAACAGTGCCTGGTCAACATTATAACTTGCAGCTTTTTTTTTTTTTTTTTTCATGGATATAATGCCATCTGGCACCCAGGAACAGCAAAGGCCAGTGATGGAAAAACCCCGCCACACTGTTTTGCTTATTGGTGTAACAGTTAATCCTGATAAAGGACAATGCCACAGAGCAACTGCCCTGTTATTATCTTGTATGTCTATTGTCTTACCCAGGCCAAGCTGCCCTGAACCGGCAAAAGCAAAGGTTGCACATGGAATTGTCTGGGGAAAAAATATCTAGGAGACCTGGGAAAAAGGACGTTTTGTCTTTTTGTTTGTTTAATTGTTTAGCATGTGCATCCACAAGCACACGCGCATGCACACACATACACATACACACACACCGGAAGCGAAAGGGACTCAAAGTCTTATTCTTTGCAGACTTTTGGGGGAAACATTAAGTAGCTGGCTTTGAAATCTACTAACTAGAAGTCTCTTATAACATAACATCATTATATTCTCCTACATATCCCCTGCTTTCGATTATTTTGAAAAATCCTTTATCGTCTCAGATTTTAGATTACAGACCACCAAGCATCCTCCAAATAACAGACTTCTAAACTGGTTTCTGGTGGAAAATTTCTCACTGAAACCTTCACTGCTCTTTTAAAATTAAGGAGAAAAAAAATTCTGAAATGACAGGTAATAGAGATTCTGAATAAACTCATCTGTAATGTTTTTTGGGTAGTTTTCAACTGACAAATTAGGAAATAAAATGCTATGAATATGTTGTTTTTATTTTGACAATCTTTAAAACATAAAAGGACAAAAGCCAAATGGATAATCATCTCCCCCATAAAAGGAGGACAAATGATTAGGTTTATGGTATTTTTTCCCACAGTTTCAAATGTCATCTCCTCAGTGCAGAGACTGTTTATAAACTCTTCAATGATTTTTTTCTGCTCATTGCACAAACTCCTCCCCTCTTCCTATCTTCCTTACTAGCCCTCCCTTCCCCACTACCCGGCCCCCTCCTCTCTGCAGGAGGGAAAGACTGAAATTTTGAGTAAGACACTTTCTTCTCTGGTGTAAATTCACGTCAAGGGATGATTTTGCAATTGCCATATGAGCAATTATGTAAGCTTTTCAAAAGCATACAACATTTCTAGGGCAATTGTCATCTACACACAGTTATAACAATCTAGATGGTTTTAAAAATAAGTAGCTGTCACCCAATAACCAACCTGTGGTCTGAAATTTTCCCAGAAAATCCAACTGAATCTCTCTTCTCCCACTGTTTTTCTCTTCACTGTCATAAATTGTAGTAGAATTATAACATGCGTAAGAAAAGGTACTAAGTTGCTATTTTAGGTTGGCATGGAAATTGAATTCAAAGAAATAAAGCCCCTAGCAGCCAATATTAAGAACAAAGTTCTCCAACCTTAAGTATCCTCAATACAATGACTGTTTTCTTCACTCCTTTCCCTCCCTAAGAATCAGTGAAAAAGAGACAAAATAAGCCAGAATGGAGTGTAACTGAAATTTTTGGCAATGTGAGAAAAAAAGAGTATATGATAGCCAGCTTTCCAACACATGGCAATCAGATATTAAAGCTTGAATTATTCATTTAAAACATGCTTAATGCTTCACATTTTACAAAATACTGTGAATCTCTTGCTATGGAAATAAACATCTGCTGGAAGAAAATTTCGACTGCAGATTAAGAAGCATTAAATTGAGAAGAAACATTAAATCAACTGCTCAAAGTAACTTAATTAATGAAAGAGCATGAATTCGAATCCAGGACTGATTTATTTATTTATTTATTTATTTATTTATTTATTTATTTGAGACAGGGTCTCACCCTGTCACCCAGGCTGTAGTGCAGTGGCATGATCTAGGTTCACCACAGCCTTCGCCTCCCAGGCTCAAATGATTCTCCCACCTCCATCCCCCAAGTAGGTGGGACCACAGGTGCATGCCACCATGCCTGGCTAATTTTTGTAGTTTTTGTAGAGACAGGGTTTCGCCATGTTGCCCACGCTGATCTCAAACTCCTGAGCTCAAGCGATCGGCCCACCTCAGCCTCCCAAATTGCTGAGATTACAGGCATAAGCCACTGCACTCAGCCCAGGCCTTTTAACTACTAATGTATATTACTCTCGTTATGGCATGCATTCACTCACTAAACATTAGGTAACTGCCTACCATGGACCAGACACTGTGGCAAACATTTATAAATTTTACAAGTGTAAATAAGAAGAGATTCCTGTTCTCATGGAACTCAAAATCTAAGAGTGGAGGCAGGCATTTAAACTAAGAATTACAACAGAGAGTGAAAGATACTAAAATAAAGGGGGTAGTAAAAGTCTTCACTCTTCCTGCTTTACATTAATGTTAAAATAATGACCCACTATTGTGTTAAGTCAAATAAGCCTTTGCCCTCAAATTATCCTAGAAAAAAATCAATTACTTGTGGCATGTTTTAAATTCCACATTAGGTCTAACTTAATCTGTTGAGTGCTTCCTCTGATTACTCTGGATTTGTTGGTGCGTAATTTTAAAGTGGGGCTCTGTTGTTTCCCCATTCTCATTGTTCAAAAGAGATGTTCACTGCAGAATTTTGCTGACATGCTAACTATTTTAGCTGAAATTTGGAAAGGAGTGGGCAAAAGGAGACTAGTTTAGATGAGAAAATTACACATAATTCCTTTCCTCTCATTTTGTGAAAATCTTAGACTCACAGTTGCTAGGGATTAGAAAGAACTTTAAGCAAACCTCTGTCTTCTGCAAGGTTTTTTTTGTTTTTTTTTTTTTCATTTTGGAATTTAAGTCCAAGTTTTTACTTTCTAAATTGACTATTCAGTCATCATTTCCCTGTGGAATTAATTCTAGTCTTGAGCTGTTCATTGACATCTTCCCGATAGTTGTTTCAACGTCTCAAATGTTCATTCTTTTCTTACTCACAACCAGGTTAAGTGCTCCTAAGGGAAAGTTAGTGACTACCTGGAGTTAGTACCTGGTTTGAGGCAAATGTGGTAAGTGGGAGAGAAATGATCAACAAATACTATGGTGCTTACTTTGAGTCTGACTTGATAGATACAGGAGACAAATGCCCAGACTGCTTGAAATTCAGTACATCTTCCAGAATTTTTAATTCAGCACCCATCAGTTTCAAACTAAGTAAAATCAGCGAGATAGAGTAATATTCTTATATGATAGAATTTGTCTGCTTTTCTCTCTAAATTAGTTTTTAAAAGGAAAACAAAACTCAAACTACAATCAGTTAGGCATAATAATTTCCTATAGATCTTCCCTATTTCTCTCTCTCTTTCTCTCTCTCTGTGTGCGTGTGTGTGTATTTCTTTCATCTTTGTCTGTCTCTCTAGACTACAGTGTAAAACTAGAGAAAAGAGAGGCCTAAAAGAAAAATAAGAAGCAGTTAAGTCCCATTGTACATACAAAGAACATAAAATACTCTGCTATTATTATTGGTATATTGTTTTTCCTGGTTTATAAAATGTTTTCTGAGATACATAATAATAACATCTGCCTCACAGAGGTATTGTGAGGACTAAATATGCAAGTGAAATTAAAAGATTCTACAATAGTTCCTGGCACATAAAAAGCTGTCAATAAGTGTTAGATGGTATTACTATTATTACTCATGCTAATTATTTTTATCACTGTTATTATTGTCATAGCTTGCTAACCATATACTGGAAACAGTTCAGCAAGTCCAAGTTCATATTTAGTTGATCATAACATACTTAATTTAAAAATGAAGGATTCTATTTCTAAACCCTAAATTACTATCAATACTTATTTCACTAGTGTGGGAACATTCATACTGAATTTCTTCCACAAACTAAAAAGTACAACCATACCTTAAGTATAACTTTATTTGAAGGTTTACTATAAGAGATTTGCCGTTAGTTAGGAGTGGTGGTGCATGCCTGTAGTCCCAGCTACTAAAGAGTCTGAGGTAGGAGGATGGGTTGAACCCAGGAAGTAGAGGCTGCAGTGAGCCATGAACACGCCACTGCACTGTAGCCTGGGTGACACAGTGAGACCCTGTCTCAAAAAAAAAAAAAAAAAAAGAAAAGAAAAAAACCAAAAGATTGGCCATTAAAATTATTCTGAATGATTCTAAATTCCCCAGAAAAATAGTCACAACTTAATTCTGGTCTACTTCCCCAGCCTTCCTAAATGCTGCTTCTTATTCTGTACATTTGATGAACTGGACACAATGGACAATTTGCCAGTCCCCAAGCATGCCTGTACTTTCACATCATTCTACCTCTGCACTCGTGGTGTTGTTTAGCTCGACAATGTCCTCTCCTGCCTCTCCTTCTAAGGTTCAGCTCCTCTCCTATCCATTGTAAAGCCTTCTCAGCCAGAAAATATCCTTCTCCCTCTTCTCTGCTTCCAAAGTTCATTCTTCATGCTATGTGCTGAGATATGTCCTTCCTCCATTTTGTTCTATCCCATTGCATGGGAATCCTTTATTCACAGGTTTGTGAGCTCCTTCAAGTGTACAACCTGTCTTCCTGAAGAATATTCCCAGTGCCAACTCTAGTGCCTTAAAGACGCCTTCATTGTTTGCCAGATTTTAGCTAATATATTTCAAGCAGGAAAGACCGGACCCATGACAAATTACTAAGCTCCTGGTTCATAATCAAGAGTTGAGAACACAGCAAGAAAAAAAAAAAAGGCTGTTTTAGATTGTTCATTTGGTGTCCTTAGGCTTACTGAATCAGCATTTAACATAAATAACAAAACAATATCACTTGTAATAGTCATAATAATAATAAAAATAACTATTTATTGAGCCAGCCACTTTCTCATATTTCGTGAATATTAACTTGATTTTTTCGTTTTTGTTTTTGCTTTTTTTTTTTTTTTTGAAATGGAGTTTCACTCTTGTTGCCCAGGCTGGAGCGCCATGGCATGATCTTGGCTCACCACAACCTCTGCCTCCCAGGTTCAAGCGATTCTCATGCCTCAGCCTCCAGAGTAGCTGGGATTACAGGCATGCGCCACTATGCCTGGCTAATTTTGTATTTTTAGTAGACACAGAGTTTCTCCATGTTGGTCAGGCTGGTCTCGAACTCCCGACCTCAGGTGATCCGCCAGCCTCGGCCTCCCAAAGTGCTGGGATTACAGGCGTGAGCCACTGGGCCCGGCCATTAACTTGTTTAATCCTCACAACGACTCTATTAGTTATGTTCTTCTATTATTCCCATTTTATGGATAAAGAAACAAAGATACAGAGAGGTTAAGAGTTTCTGCCCATGGAATATAGCCAGGAAGAACTGGATGCACAATGAGAGGATAAAATTTGAACCCAGGCAAATCCCGAATTAACAACCATTACACTATTTGTGGTTGGTCAAGGAAAATACGGTGTTTCATTGAAGACTTTAACAGTAGATAAAGGAATAGAGTTTTTCTAATCATCTAAAGGCTTTTAATAGTGTTGACAATAACAAGTTTTAAAATCTGATTTTTCACTACTACTAAAGATAGATACACCAGATTCTCATTTATTAAATTCGTGACCAAATCCAGAATTTGTAGGATTTCCCTAATCTGGATCCATCCTTCCAATTCTATGTCATCTCCCGCTAGTTTCTAGCACACGTGCTACACACTCACTGGCCCACTTACCCCCTATTCTGTCCCCACCCCTCAATAGAGAGCCAGGCTCCCTCATAAGCATTACTTATACTGTTTTCCTGCTCTCCCTCTTCTCCTCCTCCCACTAACTATTTCCTCTCCACTTTTCATAAACTTACTTTTAATAATACAGCCATCACAGCTTTCTTTTGGTTAGTTTTTGCATGACAGAATTTTGCATCTTTTTACATTCAACCTCTTCAGTATATGTTGGGTATTTTTCTTATAAACAACATACAGTTAGTTCTTGTTTGTTTTTATTTTAATCTAGTCTGACAGTATTAGTCTTTTAGTTGCATTATTTAGCCCATTTACTTTAATATAATTATTATTAATGCATTTAGGTCTATGACTTTGCTATTTGCTTTTTATCTAAACTATCTGTCTATATTATTTTTTCTTTCTTTGGTTTTTTTATGATTCCATTTTTTACCTTCTATTAACTTGGTAGCTATACATTATTTTATTTTATTGTTACCTTAGAGATTATTACACTCATTTATTTTGACACATGGCTTATTGAAGTCTAAAATAAATACCATAGAACCAGTTCCATTAATATGCTAAGCCACATTTATATTACTTTGGTTTTTTTCTGAATTTCCTGTTCTGTTCTATTTATTTATTTTTGTACCAGTATTCCATTGTTTTTAATTACTATAGCTTTATATTATATTATGTTTTATATATACAGTCAGCAAAAGCTTCTTTCTTTCACACAGGCCCATGATGCCTGGGCTTGTCTGTTTGGTTTTTCCTGGCTAGCCCAGCATAATTAGTTTTATCATATAGACTTTAAAACCTTTTGTCTTGACAGCCAGATCTACCTCCCCAAAAAAGAAAATCATTGTGATTTTGATTAGGATTGCAATAATTTTAGAAACGAATTTAAGGAGAACACATATCTTTATAATATTGAGCTCTTTTAGCTAGAAACATCTTAGATCTCTCAGTGAAACTGCATATATTTTCATATAAATAGTGCATGTTTCTTAATAAATTTATTTCAGTATATTTTATATCTAATAAATGAAATAGTTCCTTTAATTATATTTTCTAATTGGTTATTTTTATATAAAAAAGATTGAATTTTTTCCATTATTAATCTTGTAAAAACAATCTTATTATTTCTGATATACTTTATTAGTTGATCGACTTGGCTTTTGAAGATATAGAATTGTATGGCTATACAGCAGTGAGAAATGTGCTAACTTCTTTCCAATATTTATAGCACTTACTCTGTTCCTTTGAATAATAGCACATTAACTTGAGTGGGAATGAATCTCAAGCTTCAATTTTAGGCTTCAGCCTTAATTTACATAAACTAACCATTTATCATAATACCGATCCCCTCACCAAAGTGATTGGTTCAAGGATAAGTAGCACAGACCCAGACTCAGTGTGGTATGGCATGCCATCATAGTGATTTGTTGGGGGATTAGACATAAGATTCAAGAGCTTTCAAGGTTTTCAGAAGAGGAGCTCTTTCTTCTGCTGGACTATAAGGTGTAAACACATGAAAGGCCTGGAACCAAACCTCTGTGGCCATTTTGCTGCCACGAGAGAAGCTGCACAACACACCAGGAAATGAGAGCTGAAATAATAGAGAGAAATCAAGTCATAACACACAAACCATGCCTGAAACCAGATCTGTCCTAGAACTTTATAAAAGCAAACATATCTCACTTCATTTTTTAAACCCTTGTGCATTATTTGCAATCCAAATTATCCTAACGGATACACCAGCTTATTACTATATTCAAGAAACATGCCTAAAACCAAATGACAAAGAAAGTTTTAAAATAAAGGCACATGGAAAATTACACCACGTAAATATATGCAAACAGAAAGCAGAAATGTCAAAATCAGATAAGAATTCAAGATCAAGATCATTAAGCAGGAAAAAGAGGCATATTATGAAATCTAAAAATATAATTCATGAATTCTTGTAGACCAAAATCTACACCAGTAAAATACATGAAACAAAACTGTAACAAAGACAAGTATAACCTTTATAAAAATCACAGTCATGGTGGGGAATTTTGTATCAGAATTTATGTTTTTTATTTGTTTTAATTATTGTTTTATTAAAACTTAATTCCTTTTATGGAGATGGGGTCTCACTATGTTGCCCAAGCTGGTCTTGAACTCCTGAGCTCAAGCAGTCCTTCCCTCTTGGCCTCCCAAAGTGCTAGGATTACAAGTGTAAGCCACTGCACCCAGCCTGGGAATTTTATGTCCAAATTTAGTAAGTCAAATAGATAAAAATAAATAAGGATATAGAGAACATAAGTAATACTATGTAAAGAAAAAGGGAAAAAATTCTACTCTTCCTCATCAAATTTCCACCCACTGCTTCTTTCTCATATGAACATGATGTTTCTCCTATCAATAAAAAATGAAAAACTCTCCTAACTCCATCTCATTTTCAGCTACCATCTATTTCTTTTTATCTCTTTAGAGCAGAATTGTCCACACTCCCTACCCAAAATTCTTTCATTCTCACATGAACTAACTCCAAGCAGGCTTCTTCTGCCATCATTGGCAGAAACTGCTCTTGTCTCTATCACTAATGACCATATGTTGCTACACCTGAGCACTTCTCCAGCCTTACCCTACTTGACCTATTAGCATCACTTAATACATTCATTGATCATCCCTCCTTTTGGAAACCCTTTCCCCACTTGACTTGCAGCATATAGTTTGTTCAGGGATATATCCAAGATCCCTGTGACCTAAAATTTTCATAGTTTGAGAGTGGAAAGCATATCTTAAGGAACATATAAAATTATGTTTTTAAAACTAGGCTGAAAATTGTGTAATGAGTATTTATTTAGAATGACAAAAGACATCTCAAAAATTATAAATTTTAAAAAGTTGGCAAAATCACAAACATCACAAAATCAAAAGATGTATTGCTGTTAGGCATTAATTCAGTGCTTAACATATCTTCTTTAGTGCATTTTTTGACTACATCTTTGATTGTCTTTTTATTTAACAACCATTTTGTTATATAAGTTTCTATAGAGACAAAAAGAATGTACGTCAGTCTGTCCTTTAGTATGACTGATGAAAATTTGCTATTCCTGCTGCCTGAAGTGCTAGTTCCTCAATCTTAACTAAAAAGTCAATTTCTCAGAGAGAGCTTCTCTGACCCAACCTAAATTTGAAATCACTTCAGTATTTTCTATTCTACCTCTGAGTATTCTCATTTGCTGTTCCATCTGCCTGCAATTCGCTTTCTCTAGACACCTTCACAACTCATTTTCTTACTTCCTTTAGGTCTTTACCCAAATGTCCATAGGACCCTCCCTGACGATCTCATTTAAAATTACAACTAATCACCTCTCCCTCTACAATATTACAACACTCCCATCTTCCTGCCTGCTTAATTTTTCTCCATAGTATTTGTCACCAGACAACATTCCATTTTTGAAGATTTATTTTTATTTTTATTTATTGCATTGCTATAAAGAAATGAAGATTAATTTTTGTTTGTTTATTGTCTATACACTTCCATGAAAATGTAAGCTCCATAAAAGAATAAGGCAAACTCAGTCGCCTGTTTTGTTTACTTCTGTATCCTCTGCACTGAGAACAGTGCTTTGAACATTGTAGGCCCTCAACAACTTGTATTGAATTAATAAATTTTTGTTTTATGCCCACCTTAATAAATTTTTAAAAGTAGAGATATTAATTAGCCATTATCTAGTAAACGAGGTAAGAAAATGACTAAAAAAGTTAAATACTTGAATATTGAGATAAATATTCAATATTCAAATATTAAAATAGTCTTCTAAAAAACTAGTTTATCTTAAGATAAAAATCAAAACTGAGATTACAAATTATCTAGAAAATCTTCACATAAAGACTAATAAAATAGAATTTTTAAGTTGTATAAGAAGAAAATGATAGATTTAAATGTTATTAAAAATGTTTAATTTATGAAGTATATAACTTAGGATACTTAAAATAACCATAATAACTGAAAAAAGTTAAGTTATCAGAAGCAAATTAATTAAGGCTGAAATTAATGAAGCAGCAAACAAAAATAATAGCAAAGTTAAATAAGTAAAGCTTAGATCCCTGAACTAAAAACAATGAAATAAAACTCTAGACATATTGATTTTTAGAATATGAAAAAATAGAGATGGAGAGAAAGAAAAAATAATTACAGCATTGAAATTGGAAAAAGAAATACAACTACAGATACAGAATATATTAAAATAATCATAAAATAATTTCTGAAGAAAATTAAGTGCAAATTAATATCAATACATTTATAAGTCTAAAGGAATTGGATTATTTCTTAGAAAGTATTAATAATCAAAGTTGACCTTAGAATAAAAAGAAAACATGAAGAAACCAAAGAAGAAGTTGGAGCATCATGAAAGCCATAGACCAAGAAAGGATCCAGACCCAGAAAGTTTCGTTGCAGAATTCAATTTAACCTTCAAAATAGCAAATAAAAGTTCAGGGAGTATTTCCCTCTACCTCAGCTCTCACTGTGCAACTTAAGAGATGAATATATTCTGAAAATTTTAATGGATCCTTTGGTTTCTGAACTCTTGCTACTCACCGTCCAAACCTCAAAAAATCAAACATGACCAGATATTGTATTGTGGTACCTATCTGAACTTTTTCTTTCTGAACTCCAGCACCAATTAAATTTGAATGTTAAGAAAATATTTGTAATTCCTATTTTATCCATTTTATTCAAAATACACTGGACTCCCAAAGGTGATTAAAAACTATTAAGATGATCTAGTAAGTTAACACAAGAATATCCAAACTTACTAATTTTAAAAAACATAAAAAGGAAAAATAAGTTACTTACAAATATAAGTGCTAATGTTCTAAATAAAATATCAACATATTGAATACATACAGGCATTAAAAGAGTAACATAACGTGGTCAAGTAGAAATATTTCAGAAAACTATAATTATTATAGTAAATTTTTAAAAAATATATCTTTAGATGACAGAATATAGATATATTTTAAGTAAATATGTCACCAAAAATTCCAAATAAACACTCTGAATAAAATAAAAAATATTATCACACCATTTATCTAAATATTCTTAATCTTATTTCTGTTTTTTATTCTTATACTTTTTTAAAGAAATCTAAATACTAGGGGTCTCCAAAAAGTTCATGGAAAATGCAGATTATGAAAAAAAACCCATGCATGGATTTCAAAATTTTGTTGCACCAAAATAAACTTGTACTAACTTATTCTAACATGTCTGAACAGGATCTAGTTTGAGGCACTAAAAAGAAAAAACCCCTGTGAGAGTAACATGAATTCTGCTAAAATTGAAGTAAGAACAAACATCAAATTTATGGTGAAGCTTGGGTAGAAGAGTGGTGAAATCACTGATGCTTTATAAAAAGCTTATGGAAACAATGCCCCAAAGAAATCAGTAGTTTACAAATGGATAACTCATTTTAAGAAGGCATGAGGCCAGGCATGATGGTGTGTGCCTGTAGTCCCACCTACTAAAGAGGCTGAGGTGGGAGGACTGCTTGACCCAGAAGTTCAAGTCTAACCTGGGCAATACAGTGAAACTCTGTCTCTAAAAAAAAAAAAAAAAGGAGACGAGAACGAGACAATGTTGACAATGAAACCCACAGCAGCAGACTATCCACATCAATCTGCCAGACAAAATTCATCTTGTTCACGCCCTAATTGAAGAGGACTAACGATTAACAGCAGAAAAAATACCCTACACTATTGACATCTCAGTTGGTTCAGCTTACAAAATTTTGACTGAAAACTTGAAGTTGAGCAACTTTCCATTCCATGGGTGCCAAAACCTTTGCACCCAGATCAGCTACAGACAAAAGCAGAGTTTTCAATGGAAATTTTGAACGCGTGGGATCAAGATTTTAAAGAATTTCTTCAAAGAATTGTAACAGGAGAGAAAACATTGCTCTACCAGTATGATCCTGAAGACAAAGCACAATGAAAGCAATGGCTACCAGGAAGTGGAAGTGGTCCAGTGAATGTCAACATGGACCAGTCAAAAGCAAAGGCCATGGCAACAGTTTTTTTGGAAGCTCAAGTCATTTTGCTTCACTTTCTGGAGGGCCAAAGAACAACAACATCTGCTTATTTTGAGAGTGTTTTGAGAAAGTTAGCCAGAGCTTTAGCAGAAAAACATCCAGGAAATCTTCACTAGAGAGTTCTTCACCACGACAGAGTTCCTGCTCGTTTGTGTCATCAAACATGGGCAATTTTGTGAGTTTCAATGAGAAATCATTAGGCATCCACCTTACAGTCCTGATTTGGCTCCATTTGTTTGACTTCATTTTGTTTCCTAATCTTGAAAAATCTGTAAAGGGCACCCATTTATCTTCAGTTAACAACATAAAAAAAGACTTCATTCACATGATTAAATTCCCAGGACCCTCAGTTCTCTACGGGTGGACTTAATGGCTGGCATCATCATTTACAAAATTGTCTTGAGTTTGATGGAGCTTATGTTAAGAAGTAAAGTCTATTTTTTTTTTCACTTTTATCTTTTAACTCCATTTTTCAAAAACACTTTGAAGTCTCCTCATATATTAAGTAACTTTTAATAAAAACAGCAACAAACATGTTATAAATGGTAAAATTTTAAAGCCAATGCCACTAAAATCAGAATCAAATCAGAAATTCTTCTTACCACAATTTTTTTTTCCAAAATTATTTTGGAGGATATGAATAATACAATAAGATAAGAAAACTAAATAAACATTTTATATAAAAAGATAAATTATGTTTATTTGTAGGTTTTAGACTGTGTGCTTAGAAAACCCAGGAGATACAACTACAAAACTATTAAGACTAATAGGAAAACCTGGCAAAGTATCAATATATGAGAAAACTATAGACAAATAATCACTTTCTTTATATTAATATTATAAATTTAGAAAAAGACATGCAATTATCTTTTTACGATAGGGATATACTGTACAAAGTATCTAGAAATATATTTAACAAGAAAAACCTACAAAAAATATGTTTTATGTAAATAAGATATGAATAAATGTAAACCTATACAGTTTTCCTAAATGAAACGACTTGGTATTATTAAAATGTTAATCCTACCAAGTAAGAACATAAGTTAATACAACTACAATTAGAATTTCAAAAGCTTTTCGTTAAACATTGTCATATAAATTAAATATTTTATAATATAAAAATTTAAGATATAATACGAGAAAATTTTTCTGAATAAAGGAAGTCCTTAATATAAATTTTGAAAATGCTCACTAAGCCCCAGGAATAATTTAGTAGAGCTCACAATGTCATTTGCAAAGTATGAGAAATCCTGTTCTCCCACATCCTCACCAGCACAAAACAAAGAGGCATAAATAATAATACCATGAACACCCATCTTCCCACTACCTTACCTTAAAATAATAAAACATAATCAATGAAGTTGAAGTTCACTGTGTACACATTTTAGATTCCATTCTCCAACCTCCTGAAATAGCCACCTTCTTGAATTTGGAGTTTATTATTCTCAACCATTGCTTTGTAATCTCATGTTATACACATAGAAATGTTTAAATGTTTTCAAACTTTACATAAAGGATAAAAACTTGCATTCCTTCTTCTGCTATTTGCTTTGTTTTGTTTTGGATAACAGTATATTTATAAAATATTGATGCATTATTGAGCTCCAGCTCATTTTAGTTTTTCATCTCCCAGTACACAAATCACTCCCAACTTGTCTCTCCACATCTGAGTTCCTAGTTAATTTCTTCCATTGCCTTGTATTTTTCCATGCCTTCTCTGTGGTTTCTTCTCGTGCCTACCCTCTTTACCTCTGATCTGTTTTCAGTGTTGATTCTGCTCCTTCTACAGCAGTTCAAAACTGTTTATATTTTCCCCTTCCATTTCTTAAGCATGCCAGCTCTGCTTTCCATTCACCATGGCTTTAATTGCTTTGAGAGGACAAAGGAAATTTAGTCTATTATTTTTATTTCCTTAAGTAATTCTCTTTTGAATATGTATTATTTATCTTTCTTTTACACATCTTTTTTTTTATTATATTTTTCTTTATGAATTTCAGGGAAGTCCTATTTTTCCTACTTCTTATTCATCTTTTATTAGACACCATTTCATCTGGTCCTGATATTTGCCCAACAGCATTGGTGGATTACCATCATATCTGTTCAATGTTTACCTAATCCCCTTAAATTACTGTTCCTTACAATTTATGCTGGAAAGCTGGACACTTAGTGGTTGCAATATTTTTTTCAGTCATTCGGGTAACTAAGGACGGAACAGAAGGTAGAGATAGGTGGTGAGTAGCTAAAGCCCAGGTATGGTTATGTTACCTACAGGCACTTTCCCAATTAATTTATGGATTCTCACCCCTGCCAATTCCATAAGAAAATTGTAGTCTTTCTCCTCTTCAAGGCGACGAGTTAACTCTATAGAAAGCCAGGGTAGTGTGAGGGCTCTTGGCTCAAAGACCTTTTGTTAGTAGATTAGAGTTCTCACTTATCTCTAGTCAGCTTTTCTCAGGAGATATTTGACTCCTAGGTACTCCTAGCCCCACCCCTCTCCCAACCCAGTTTCCTTGTAGGCTGCTTTCTTTTTGAGAGCAAAGCAAATAAAAATGTGCCTGATTAGGTCTCTCTTCCCCTACACCTCCCTTACTTTTGGGTATGCAAGTGTACTCAGAGTAAAGATATGGCCCTCCAGTCTAATCTCTCTGAGAGTTCTTGAATAGGCCTTAAAATACTATCATTTATTTCCTAGTAACTTCATCATTTGAAAGGAGGCTAGATCTATGTGAACTCTGTGTCTTTGCTGAAATGATCATTGTTTAACTGACAGACAGTCCTCTTAATATGTAGTATGACACTGTGGCTGTTCCCTAGTTGACGAAGCATCACTGTAAACATGGAATTTTCATGGACAATAGGGGAATTGTGTTTTCTAATATGTATATGATTCATTTAGAGATCTTGTTTAAATTACAGGGGCAGGGCCTGAGAGTATGCATTCCTAATAAGCTCCCAGATTATGCCAATGCTACTGGCTTCAAACCACACATTAGTCAGGGTTCTCCAGAAAAACAGAACCAATAGAATATATATATATAGAGAGAGAGAGAGAGAGATTACATATAGATATAATGTACACACAATCTCTCTCACTATATATATATAGAGAGAGAGAGATTTTTTGTTGTTGTTGTTGTTTGTTTGTTCGTTTTTTTTAGTAGAGTGGGGATTATATTTCACTATGTTGCCCAGGCTGGTTGCAAACTTCTGGCCTCAAGTGATCCTCCTGCCTTGGCCTCCCAAAGTGTGTGAGCCACTGCACCCAGCCCATATATGTATAAAGAAAATTATTATAAAGAATTAGATTACCCAATGATAGAGGCTGAGAGAAGTCCCATGATCCAGTCCACAAGCTAGAGACCCAGAAAAGCTGGGGGTACAGTTTGAAGGCCTGAGAGGTGGAGAGGCAGTGGTGTAGATTCCTGTCCGAGTGTAAAAGCATGAGAAACAGGAGCACCAAGGACAGGAGAAGATGGGTCCCAGCTCAGTCAGGCAGATCTAGAATTCGACTTTCCTTTGCCTTTTTGTTCTATTCAGGCCTCAACAGATTGGATGAGGGCCCGAAGAACAATGTGAGGTCTCCCCACACTGAGGAGGGCCATCTGCTTTACTCAGTCCACCAATTCAAATGTTAATCTCGTGCAAAAACAGCCTCACAGACACACCCAGAAATAATGTTTAACTAGATATCTGGGCATCCCATGGCCCGGTTCAGGTTGACAAAATTAACTACTATGGGCTATCCTCATGCAGCATCCAAAGGATGAAAGGGCTAAATAGCCTGGCCAAAAAATTAAAAATAATAGCTAATATTTATTAAAATGTTGACTACATCCTAGCCACAGCACTAACTGCTCTCTGTGGATTATCTCATTTAATTCTCACAATGGTCCTGTAAGGTACATTGCAGTCATGCATCACTTAATGACAGGAATACATTCCGAGAAATGTATCAGTAGGAGATTTCTTGTTATGTGAACATCATAGAGCGTGCTTACACAGACCTAGATGGTATAGCCTACTACACTACACACCTAGGCTATATGGTATAGCCTAGTGCTCCAAGACTACACACCTGTACAGCAGGTTGCTGTATTGAATACTGTAGGCGATTGTCACACAATGGTAAGCATATGCATCTGAACATATAAAAATATAGAAAAGGTATAGTAAAAATACAGTATTATAATCTTCTTGGACAACTGTTCTATACACAGTTCATTGTTGGCCAAAACATCATTATGCAGCACATGACTGTATTTCCATTTTATAGAGGAAGAAATTGAGGCACAGGGAGATTGGGTAACTTGAGATTAAACATTTAGCAAGTGACAGAATTGAGCAATCAAACTTCAGAAACTCAACTTGAAACATCATTTCCCGATGCAAACATGAGGACATACTGCTCTACCATACAGAAAGCAGGGCGGCTGCCATGCTTGTATAACAACTATTTTATTTATTTATTTTTTTTTTGCTTATTGAAACTGAAGGGATGTTGGGAAAGGCAGACTGGGAGCTTTCTCTAAATTTTAACACAGCATCGGTGCTTCCTACAATGTCCAGGTTAGGAGAGAAGCAAATGGAGCTTTACTAAAGAAGAGAAAGTGATCAATACCAGTGAGAAAGGTGAAAACAAACAAACAGACAAAAACAAAAACAAAAAACCTAAGAGAATTCAGTGAGAAAAGAAAAAGCAGAACTTAGAGTCCTTACCCTTCAATTTAAGGAAGGAGAGTTATTGCCTAGCAGAATCTTGAAATAAAATTTCCTTAGAAAGCCCCAGAAAGTTTTGTGTGTATTGCAAGTCCAAAGGATAAGGAGAACTTCTATATGCTTTCTTCTTATTTCCACTGGGCAAAGTACTGCTCCATCAAGACTCAGCCCGCCATGAGGCTTTCCAATCAACTCTCGACCACCACAACAGTTAGGGCTTTTTCTTCTATGTTCCAAAGCACTTTCTGCATAACTCAGAATGCAAAATGTACTCATTCATTTGTTTATTTACATTTTTTCCTCACTAGACTGATTTTCTTTTTTTTTTTTTTTTAGGACAAGGTCTTACTTATACACATAACTTGTGCTCTAGGTAAACTGGAATACTCTATTCACTAAACACAGCCTTAGCTTTACAGTCTTGACATCATTGCCTTTTCACTATTGGCATCCCTCAGCTCGTCATGAGTTCTACTAAATGCCACTTTTACTACCAAGCCCTCCCCGGCTTCCTTCCCTAAACTCATTTCGCCGTACCTATATCATAACATGAAACACTGCCTTGTTATGCTTTGTAAATCTCTTTTCTGCATTAGATTATAGACTCCTATGACTAAGTCATCATCACCTTTGAGTTCTCATTAGGGCTTACTTAGCTGAATCATGCACAATGGCAGACATTCATAAAATCAGATATTGATTGCCTATTTAAAAAGAAAGGAAAGGGGTCAGGCATGGTGGTTCACACCTATAATCTCAGCAATTTGGCAAGCCATGGCAGGAGGATTGCTTGAGTTCAGGAGTGCAAGGGACAGCCTTGGCAACTGTCTCTACCAAAAATACATAAAATTAGCTGGGGCATGGTGGTCATACCTGTAGTCCCAGCTATTCAAGAGGCTGAGGCTGGAGGATTGCTTGAGCCTGGGTGAGTGAAAATCATGCCACTGCACTCCAGCCTGGGAGACAGAGTGAGACTCCATCTCAAAAAGAAAAAGAAGGAAGAAATAAAAAGGGAATTAAAACAAATTAAAAAAAAAAAAGGAAAAGAGGTTTAGTTACAATGAATGTTCCTGGGCTGGCTAACATAGGCTCACAACAGCTTAAAATAAAGTTTAAAAACCTCACAGGCTCCTTTAAAGAGATCCTCCAGATCCTTTCATTTATAGAATCTTTCCACGTCCAGAATTCTTTTTCTGTTGAACACATCCCTCAACAAGGAGCCATTTTTTCCCATGTTCTTCAGAAAGTTATTATATACATGTTTTGGGTATAAGAGAGAGGACACAGGAGCCACATTTACCTTCAAACTAAAATCAAAATTAAAACAACCAGATTGAAAAAAAAGAAGGAATTCAAAATTCAGAAAGGAATTTAAGAGACAAAAATGTATTAAATTCAATTTTGTTTGAGAGGAAGCTCAGACTTTGCTTGTTGTTGCGGTGCCATACCTAGGGACTGAATAAATGCAGTGCTGATGATAGAGAATTACTGATTTATTCTCAAGCGTATTGTGTGGGCCAGGAGCATCTTAGAGAAGGACAGGAAAAATGTAGTTATTTGCACTCTTCCATTACAGAATAAGGAGAGATCTTTTGCAATTGTCTTCTTTTCCTTCAACTCCAAATGTAAGTGCTTTAATTTTCTACATATTCTCTATTTCTTTCTTGAGGCAACATGATTGGGGAGGGGGTGCTGTGTGCCATGTAGAACCAAGAAACCCACTACAATTAAAGAGGAAATTGTGGATTCTATTAAAAAACCAAAAACAAAGAATCATAGTAATTGTGGGCAAGACAAATTTATTTCTTCAGCCTTTGAAGTAACTGTCAGCAAGAACTGACTAGTGGCTGAGTAGACAAAGTAAACATAAAATTGTATTAAAAGTAAGGTTCTCGGCCGGGCGCAGTGGGTCATGCCTGTAATCCCAGCACTTTGGGAGACCGAGGAGGGCGGATCACAAGGTCAGGGGATCGAGACCATCCTGGCTAACACAGTGAAACCCCGTCTCTACTAAAAATACAAAAAAATTAGCCGGGCATGGTGGTGGGCGCTGGTAGTCCCAGCTACTCGGGAGGCTCAGGCAGGAGAATGGCATGAACCCGGGAGGCGGAGCTTGCAGTGAGCCAAGATTGCACCACTGCACTCCAGCCTGGGTGACAGAGTGAGACTCTGTCTCAAAAAAAAAAAAAAAAAAGTAAGGTTCTCAGTGCTCTGTTTACATCTCCTTTTTACTTACAATGGTTTACTCCATTCCTTGTCTTTTTTTATTTTATTTTATTTTTTCATGAAGACAACACAGAAATCCAGATCTTAGGCTAGAGTCTGAGAACCCATCTTAACATCAAAATAAAACACAACAAAAACCAAAAACCAAGAATACTTCTAACAACTTAAACTATTTAATGGAGTACATACTCAGAAATAAAGTCTCCCTTCTGCCAGTTTGGAAAACTGGCACAGACAGGCAAAATGAATGCACAACTTGCTGCCAGTTTTTTTTTTGTTTTTTTTTTTACTAAACATCAAGATTTGTTCTTTTAATAATAGAAGGATGTTTTGATTATCACTATGGGACGAAAAGCCTTTAATTTTTTTATTTCAATCAATCAAGTTCTTCCAGCCTAGACCCATTTATTCTTCTTCATACTCAACTTCCTAAATTTATGTTTAGGAAAAAGACTTTTACCTTACCTCAGGCAACAGGACTTACAATGGAGAAAACACCAAACAAAATGCCATTCGCTCCCACCCCCATAAATCATCTTGTATTTATAGCCAAAGTTTTATATCGTGTGTATTCATTTACCATTTCCCTCACTAAGTTGTCCCTGTTGAGAAGTTCTTAGCACCTGGCCCCTAAGAAATAACTGTTTCACAATTAGCATCTTTTAACTAGTAATCACTACTCTCAGAGAAAAGCCCTGCAGCCTCCAAAGTAACCAGCTCTCTAGTTCCCTGAGATCAGAGGAAAAGGGCTTTTTTTTTTTTTGAGAAGGAGTCTCGCTCTGTCACCCAGGCTGGAGTGCAATGGTGCGATCTCGGCTCACTGCAAGCTCCATCTCCTGGGTTCACACCATTCTCCTGCCTCAGCCTCCCAAGTAGCTGGTACTACAGACACCCATCACAGCACCCGACTAATTTTTTTTTTTGTATTTTTAGTAGAGACGGGGTTTCACCATGTTAGTCAGGATGGTCTCGATCTCCTGACCTCGTGATCCGCCTGCCTCGGCCTCCCAACCAAAGTGCTGGGATTATAGGCGTGAGCCACCACGACCGGCCCAGAAAAGGGCTTTTGAGACACACACACACACACACACACACACACACACACACACACACACACACACACACACACACACACACACACGGTAGAGAGAGACAGCTGGGGAGAAGAGGAGGGAGGATGGAAGGAGAGGAGCAGAGGAATAGTGAGGAAAAGAATACTATTTTTCCTTAGTTAACAAAGTGGATTTAAGGCCAGACGTGGTGGCTCACACCTGTAATCCCAGCACTTTGGGAGGCCAAGGTGGATGGGCCACTTGAGGCCAAGAGTTTGAGACCAGCCTGGCCAACATGGCAAAAACCCATCTCTACTAAAAATACAAAAATTAGCCAGGGGTGGTGGTGCACGCCTGTAATCCCAGCTACTTGGGAGGCTGAGGCAAGAGAATCGCTGAAACCCAGGAGGCGGAAGTTGCAGTGAGCTGAGATCATGTCACTGCCTTCTAGGTTGGGCTATTGAGCAAGATCCTGTCTCAAAAAAAATAAATAAATAAAAAAGTGGAGTTAAGATAGCACTGGGAGATATACCTAATGCTAGATGACGAGTTGGTGGGTGCAGCGCACCAGCATGGCACATGTATACATATGTAACTTACCTGCACATTGCGCATATGTACCATAAAACCTTAAGTTTAATAATAATAAATAATAATAAAAGAAGAAAAAAAAAAAAAAAAAAGAGGGCAATGAGGAGACATCTAAAAAGAAAATCAGAACCAACTTCAATACTCAAGACAGATATAAACCACAGATATAAAAGAAGCCTATGTGTAACTGACAGGGTATTGTGTGCTTCCTACAACTATCACAAAGTTTCATGGCTACTCCTGGAGACGGACATACTTGCACGTGTTCGAGACCACAGTACCATGATGGTCACAGCAGCCAATACTTACTAAGGGCCTCGTCCTACATCTATTACCCCATTCAGGATTCCAAATACCCTCTGAGGTGGATATCCTTATCCAAAGCCCTTAGGGCCAGTTGTATTTCTGGAATTGAGCATTTTTTGGATTTTAGGAAGACAATATATGGAGCATGTTCCTATAGCATAAATCATCTCCCATGGGAACTAGAATACAAATGCATTAATCTTCCTGCAGTAAAATGTGTGGATAGACACTAAAGTAGGTTGAAGACCACGTTAAATAGGGTCACATTGGGGGACCTCAAGTTTTACTGCCAAAAATGTTTTTGCAATCCTAGATTTTTTTAAATGTTTTCAGAGTTTGAAATCTGGAATTGAAGAATGAATATATTACGACTCCATTTTAAAGGCAAAGGAAGTGGGAGTCAAAATGGATGAAGTGCTTTGCCTCTTGGCACCACTGCCAGTGTTTGAGCTGGGATCCAACCAGGAAATGTTTGATTCCAGAACCTGTGCCTAGAACTCCATTCTCCTGGCCCTCTGGCTCTCTATCGGTGTCTAAGCAAATGCAGGGTTCTCTACAGTCTTTCTGCCTATCCTGAAGACTTCATCTGTCCTCTCTGTTCTTCATTATTTTATCTTTCTCTGCAACCTTACCCAAAAAAAAAAAGCACTGCAGAAAGAAAGAAAAAACACTGTTTTTCCTTCCCTAATAGCAGAGAGAGGCAACATCCGCTTTGGTCTCCTGAGACACAAAGAGAAGGGAAGGGAAAGGAGGGGAGGAGAGAGAAGACTGCATGGAGGTAGGGGGAAGGGAGAAGGAAGGGGCATTGGGGGGATAAAAAGGAGAGGGGAAGTTGGAAGGGTAAGGAATAAAGGACCCGAGCCTGGATCCACAAATCACCAAAGCATTAAAAAATCCTAACAATTCAGCTGCGCACGGTGGCTCACACCTGTAATCTCAGCACTTTGGGAGGCAGAGGTAGGTGGATCACAAGGTCAGGAGATGAAGACCATCCTGGCTAACACGGTGAAACCCCATCTCTACTAAAAACACAAAAAATTAGCTGGGCGTGGTGGTGTGCGCCTGTAGTCCCAGCCACTCGGGAGGCTGAAGCAGAAGAATTGCTTGAACCCAGGAGTTGCAGGTTGCAGTGAGCTGAGATCGCGCCACTGCACTCCAGCCTGGCGACAGAGACCCTGTCTCAAAAAAAAAAAAAAAAAAAATTCCTAACAATTCAAGACATCGGTGTTATTTCAGTGTAAGTCT
This sequence comes from Pongo abelii, assembly GCF_028885655.2. NCBI lineage: Eukaryota > Metazoa > Chordata > Mammalia > Primates > Hominidae > Pongo > Pongo abelii. The sequence continues at coordinate 90,631,295 of NC_071995.2, forward strand.
CTGTTGTCATCTCACACCTTCCCCAGAGATGCCTTCTTTAAGTGAATGTTTGCAGTAGAAAGATGAGACGAAGCTTCACATCTACATAGTAGGCAAAAAGGACAGTCCAAGTAGGCTGATTAAATGGTCACCAAACTGACCTAATCCAGCAGCTGCTGGATTGGGTCCAAGGCCACAGGTCAGAAGAGAGGATGTGCCACCTGGGAAGGTGCAAAAACTTGAGAAAGACATTGGACTTTATCGGGCCAGAAAAATGGGGGTTGATCAATGCATCTCTGGAGGTACAGGGTGACCCTGGCTGAAATGGAGGTAACCTTTTGCATGCATACATATAGAGCTCTCAGCACTCTTACTTTTACCCTCCCATATTCTAATGTGCTTTCCCCAGGGAAGAAAACGAGTAGTCACAATGAGTATACCTGGAATTACATGTAACCCTGAAATGTTCTTGGGACCATGTGGTATGTGAATGTTTGCACAATGCCTATCAAATCAAGAAAAGGGCTGAGACTCATCGTTTGTGTTTTTCATTTGAAATCCTAATGGTTAAATTCGAACCTGGTGGTCAAACTAACACCCCAAAATATCAACCCCACATAAATCAGAGACCTGCAAGGGCACAGTAGATTTATCTTCTGGCCTTCAAATCGGGGCAGCTTGTCTGATCATGAGTGCTCTACAGTATTACATTAACAGATGGGTATTTGATCTAGATCCAAGGTCAAAGGTGGGACTTTAACATCACCCCTTCTTTCTGTAACCTGAGTCTCAACTTGCTATAATACTTCATCCTTTTTAAATGATGTGGCATGTGGCACTTTACCACCAATGCACAGCTGAGGCCTTGTCAATCTGCCTCCCTTGTATATTTCATGTTCCCGACATGAAGAGAGCGCTCAATGCCAATGAGAGCCCCTGCACACAGTAGGCACTCCCTAAATGTTGGTGATTTGAAAAGCTTATGAAAACTCTACCCTCTTGGTTCATAAATTTTGTACATGCTTTAGTTTAAATTAAAAATAAAAAAAGGCTTTGCATGTCATGAACACAAGGGCATTCTTTTCTGGTGCATTGATAGATGGTAGTAAAAGAAGTATTTTTTTTTCTTTTTGTGACTTTATAAAAATCAGTGGCCAGACATCAAAATAAACCATATCTTTTAAAAAACTAACCTAGGCCAGGTGCAGTGGCTCACGCCTGTAATCCTAGCACTTTGGGAGGCTGAGGCAGGCAGATTGCTTGAGCCCAGGAGTTTGAGACCAGTCTGGGCAACATGGCAAAACCCTGTCTGTACTAAAAATACAAAAATTGAGGTGGGAGGATCACCTGAGCCTGGGGAGGTCGAGGCTGCAGTGAGCTGTGGTTGCACTACTGCACCCGAGCCTGGGCGACAAAGTGAGACTCCATCTCAAGTAAAATAAAATAAACAGCCAACCTTGGACTGTGAGTCTTGCAAGAAGAAAAAATTTAAAAACCGAAAAAATAAAATAAAAACCAACGACATGAAAAAAAAAACTATTCAGCACATTACTTTCTCTACACTAATTTAAGAAGGGCAGAGGCATACACATATGACTCACAAATGTATGCAGAAATCTTCCTTTTGCACCATTTCTTGAATTTTACTTTCTTCCTTCCAGTGCTAACTCTGCCCGTCCTACTCTCGCAGCAAGCACATATGTAACACACCCACACACATACACACAAGACTCTATTTTGTTCCCTTGAAATAAATTTCTAGTGAAAGTTCCCACTGAAAAAACAAACTATATTAGACCAGAGATCTGTACTCAAGGTATTGAAATATATTTTTACTCAACAATACCCTAAAAACCTTGAGCTATGAAATAGACTACTAAGCAATCTCATTTCAATTACCTTTATCGTAACTTGATTGCCTAACATAAAGTGTTACACCAAATGACTAAGGTTAAAAATAACTTTGTCCAACTACAGATTTGGATGTTTTAATTTCATTCTACACGGCAGAGTATTTTCCTATCTAAGTTGACAAGTTCAGTGTGAGTAGGTGGGAAGAATAAAAACAAAGGGATACTCATTAAGAAATGAAGGTAGGACTTTTCTCATGAAAAGAGAAGGGCAAAAATACCTTTCAGAGCCAGAGAATCATAGCCAGCATTTTGATAAAGGACAAACTTTGATCTGCATTGATGAATCTGAGAGATCTTCTGGGAGAGATGCCATAGATTATTACAACAAATTATTAGCAGATCCACAAGGCTATAATCACTATCTGTAACCATGGTACCCAGTTTCAAATTAACATGGTTATTTTACTTGTGTTCCCAAATTTAACATTAGGGAATTTTTGGTTGTGGGTCTGTTATCACTAGGCAAATATATATATTGGTGCTGAAGATAATTTTGAGATAATTAGACATTTCAGCATTTACAAGAACAAGTTTGGCAGTTGAAGAATCTATTTATATGACTTAAAAAGAAAAAAAAGGTGTCATGGCACCTGTGGTAAATGTTTGCTTTGGATAAAATTTCTAGATCTGCATGAAACCTCACATAAGATCACTATTGCTTTTCAAAGTATAGTTCCTTACTTTTTTTTTTCATTCATTCCATTCTTCTTTCGCCCACAATCTTATCCCACCATTTTTAATTGAGTGGCCAGAATTATCTGGTTATTTTTAATTAGGAGCTTTGACAGGGATTCTTTCTTAAACCCAGAGATTTCTGCCTCCTTTTTAGCTTTGCTTAGACTCTCAAGAGTGGGAGAGAATCATATCTGATAGTGATATGGACCCAACGTTAACATGCCAAAAGTACTCAATTTTTATGTAGCAAAAGGAAGAAAACTTAGACTAGATAGCTACAGCAAGTTTCAAAATGGAAGGAGACATTCTTACTTCTCAGGCTGGGGAGCACGGGTGGGGTAGAACTCACGGTGAAATGTATTTGAGAAAGTACCTTTTCATCCATCTTTGATAAGGAAAGTGAAACCAGAGAAATATTCATTTTTATGTCTTAACACCAGGGACTTTCTGTAATGCAGGAATAGGCCAGATACTTGCCAGCACCTTAAAAAAAGTTAAGTGTTCCATGATGTTTAAGTGACTGAATGATAAAGTTAATGTACCCTTGCTTTTCTCTTCCCTCATATATACAAAAGACCAGAGGCTCTAAATGATAACAAGTCTTTGTACTGCAATCTCAGATTTGGTAAGGAATAGATGTTTGAGATAACTGAATTTCCCAGGTATTTATATATCAACAAGAAAACTTTTTGTTTTCAACACTTGTCTGTTAGCTTGCCTAGCCATATGTCCTACCAAAACATTGAGCGCCTTGCTGAACCTGTTCATTATACTGAACATCAATTCTTATTCTATATTTATTGATATACGGTTTTTTTAAAAAATCAGACCTATATTTTGAAGTTCAGATCTTCTTATAAGCCTGTTTACTATGATTTGCAATTATCTCTAAAAGAGAGAAGAAGGTGTGTGGGGGCAGGGCGGAAACCCTGCTGAATTTTCCAGAAATCAAAGTTGTGCTGACTCCTATGGCATGCAATAACCAGAAAACAAATAAAAAGTGGTCAGAAAAACAACTGCCAAAAATCAGGTTGGTTGACATTATAATAGAGTACCCAAGAATGCCAAATTATAATCATGTATTTGGGGAGAGATAAGTCTCGAAGGATTTTGGAATTCACTCAACTGTTTGAATGGAATGTTCTTTCCCCAGATATCTCCTGAGCTGTTTCTCTGGTCTCCAAGTTTCTGCTTAAATGTCACCTTATCAGTTGAGGCCTTCCCTGACTATTTTACTTAAAATAGTTCCACTCCAGCAACTAACTCCCTCCCTCTCTCCTTTTTCAGACAAGCTCATGCACAATTTTGCACAACTCCAGGAAGTAACACTCACAGAACTAACACAGCAGCTCTGATCCTCAGCACCTGTCACCATCTAACACAACATACATATTCTTCGCTTGTTTACCTCTCTGAGGGCAGGGATTTTTGTTTGGTTCACTGCTATATCTCCAAGTGCCCAGAACAATGCTGGGCGCATAGTAGGTGCCAAATAAATATTTATAAATGAACAATCTGTTAATCTAATTTTGGCATCTTCTAAAGCTCTGGTCTAAGAGTTGTCCCTGACTTTCATATCTTCCTGTCTAATGGGAAAATCAGACATGAATGCAAACAATTACAATGCAACAGGATCAGAAAATAAACCAATGCTTGGGGAGGTGATATGTATTGGTTAGAAGCTAGTGCTTGAGCTTACACAAATCTGGATGCTAGCACCAAATCAGCCCATAGCTGTGTGACCTTGGGCAAGTGATATAACATCTCTGTATCATAATATTCTCAAATGACAGACGACTATAACAACAAATGTCTACATTTACAGGCTTGTGATGAGGAGTCAGTGAGGGGATGCACAAAGGTACTTAGCACAGTCCTGACACTCAGGAAGGCTGCAGGAAGTGCCTGAGGCATCAGGACAGAATTTTACAGAAGCAGAGCAGCAGAACAGGGGGTCGAAAGCTGCCTGGTGGCACTGGGACGGCTTTCCAGGAAGAGGTATGAATGAAGGAGAAATTGTCCTCAATATGCACAGTTAAATGTCACATTGACTCGTCCTGTGCTTAATGAGTGAAATTTCCTTTTTAAAATAAGGAACAAACCTACTAGTGAAATGAATGCGTAATCAGAGTAGGAGCTTCTCCAGTTGAAAGTGGGTTATTAACAAGTCTTTCCACTGACCAAATCTGGCTTTAACCCACGTTATATCTTCACTGATTTGCCATTCTTTCTAAAATGGAGTGTAGAGGGGAAAAAAAAAAAGCAAAAAGCCCAACTGGTACTGAGATATTATGTATTACTGTACTGAGAAAGAAATGCCTAAAAACCACCACCACAGCCCACCAGTGCTTTGACAGCAGAGGTTTTGCTAAGCAGAACACATTGACCCTCTCAGGAAAAAAAAAAAAAAACAGTTAATTCAAGATCTGGTCCCAGATCAGGTTCCAAATGAGAACCTGAAAACTACAGGGGAAAAAAGCAGTAAGCTCCCTTTTCAATCACTAGCCCTCAGTAGATCCCAAACTCATTAAGAACAGTGTTTTTAGGACAAGTCTTTGTCTCTGATTCAAGAATCTTTCAAGAGAGTGACACATAACCCTTAAGTTGAATCAATTTCACAACGAATTGCACTGTAACTTAGGTCAATATTCTAAATGCTCTCTGGCAACTGATGTTGAGAATTTTGAGACGAAAAGAAGTACTCAAGGCTAGGACTCAGCTATATAACACTGGCTTGACACTTGTCCCTGTTCTTATTTTCATAACTCACTATAGAGTGACATAAACAGGCTAAAATGAAAAACAGGGGAGGAAAGGTATTATGTAAATGTGACATTATCACAATCTTTTTTTGATTGATCAAGATTCTAACGCTTAGGCCTAATAATAAACAGGCAATCCTTAGTAAGCTTATGAGTCAGTGATGGGGATATGACTCAGATTTTACTTTAAGGATGAAAAACCCATAGCAAATTGGGCAGGGATGTACTATATTACTAACCACTAAATCATAACCAGTCGAAAGGCAACGGTTTCTTCTGGAGACAATTTGCTTCATGTTTAAAGTAACCACTGCCGCATGTTTAGGAAGCAAAAATAAAGTTATAAAAGGAGAGGGAAAACAACTTATTTCTAATTTGAGGCCTGGCTCCACAGCCATATTTCTTAATCAAACTTTAAGCGTCCCAAAAGGGAATTTTCTGGGGTGGCAAAAATGTTCTCTCTCTCCATCAGGGTGTAGATTACATGGGTGTGCAAAATTCCCTGAACTCTTTGCATTTTATTATACAGATTTTTACATCGACTTAAAGAAAATAATTTAAGTGGCCCATACTTTGAAAGTTATTGTCCAGGAGGTACATATACTCAAAATGTAAACCTAAAATGAAACTATTTTTTAAATCCTATTTAGGCCGGGTGCAGTGGCCCACGCTTGTAATCCCAGCACTTTGGGAGGCTGAGAGGCAGGTGGATCACTTGAGGTCAGGAGTTCGAGACCAGCCTGACCAACATGGTGAAACCCGTCTCTACTAAAAATACAAAAACTAACTGGGTGTGGTGGTGCGTGTCTGTAATCCCAGCTACTTGGGACATTGAGGCAGGACAATCACTTGAACTTGGGAGGTGGAAGTTGCAGTGAGCCGAGATCGTGCCACTGCACTCCAGCCTGGGCAACAGAGTGAGACTCCGTCTCAAAAAAAAAAAAGAAAAAGAAAAAGAAAAGAAAAGAAAACCTATTTAAATAAAAATCCTTTGCAAAAATGACAAGTGCTATAATTTAAAGATATAGAAAATATTCAAGATCTGTTTGAATTGTGCTGTTTCATACACCATGAAAGTGAGTCTAATCTAGTAGCTCACAATAAAATCCATCTTTTTATGCCAAACTTTTAAAACGTTAAAGGGTCACTAATATCTATATCAGAAAAAAAAAAAAAAAAAATCAATCTAGCCGTTTGGAAAACACCCAGCCTTTGAGTTCCATTTGGGTCCTTTTTGGACTAACTCCCTGACACCTTCATTAGGAAGTAAACACGCTGCTGGTTGCCAAGCCTTTAAAAAGAGATAATACTGTTAACAAGGCCTATAAAAGCGAGGTGACCATATGTCCTGGCTGATGCTTATAGTCTGTGTTTAATAATTAATAGCACCCTCTTTTCATCTCAAGAATCACGGTTTGGTTGATAAAATTCTCAAATTTTATCAACCAAAATGGTCACTCAAATGGTTATCAATCAAATGGTCACTCTACCTGTAAAGCCACACGATTTGGCCTCACTCCCATTAATTTCTCTCCATTCCAGTTTCACTGGTCTTTGTCCAACCCCTCCCGTTCACCATCACTCTTGAGCCAGATTTTGTGCATATTCCTCTCTCTCTCTCGCCTGCCTTCTCCAGTTAAACCCCTACTCATTCCTCAGATCTCAGCTCAAGTGTCCCTTCCTCTGGGAAACCTTTCTATGGCCGTCATATCTCTCTATTAGAGCTCTCAGGACACCACTTCACCACTTCCCTTTTCCTCAGCATGTCTCAGATCCAGCCCAACATTTGTTGGATAACCCTCTCTCTGCCACTAGGTTCCAAGCTCATTGAGGGCAAGCACAGTGACTATTTTTGCAACCTTAGTGCTTATCACAGTACTTGGCACGTGGAGGGACTCAACAAGTATGTGTTTAATAAATGAATGTAAGAAATATAGGTGATAGACACAAGACAAAACACCACTTGTATGTTAATGACCAGAAAATATCTCAAGAAAGTTAAAAAATAACTGACAGACTTAAAGGGTAGTGGAAAAAAATGCAAGAATCTGAGAGGGAAAAAGAGCTTGTATCTAGTGATATTACCTAAGAGCTCCATCCTTAACTGTAACGATGACTACTGGCTTGAGAGAGAGAACTATTCCTGACAACACTGGCCACCTAACCCTTGTTTTAATGGGTTCCAAACTCTTATTCTTACATCACAATCTTAAACATTATAGGGGCACACTGATTGATTTATAAGGCTACACACAACTCCAAGCATGGCCTGAACCACACACGAGCTTTAAGATGCAAGACTTCTGAAAGGGTCAGAGGCTGACTTTTCCTAGAAGTCTCTTGAGGTTCTTTTAAGAATGGGTCCTTTGTTTCCTATAGGATTGCAAAATAAATTAGCACAAAGCTCTGCTAGCTATCTACTTTCCTGATGTAAACCATAATGCTATACAAGCCCAACAGCAAGCTATTCAATGAGGATATCTGCACACAGAAAAAGCAACTTGAGTATAAACTAAAAGAATCCGTGATCATTGACTCATTTATGACTGGCTAGGGGAAATCAGTTACATTATTAGTGATTCAGGCAAACATTGCATCAGGTTACATCACAAGAAGAAACTCAAATCCAAACTAACAATTTATAAAAAAAGGCTGCTTTTCTTTGCAGTAAAGGAAATACACCACTCTAGATTAAGAAGAGATTGAGAACCACTGAGTTCTGTTTAAAAAATTACTGTTTGAAAATATCTTGCAAAAGCATGGCCAAATACAAATGGTTTGAAGGACTAAAAACCCTGGGAAAAGTCAACTTCATATAGCAAAGGGTTGTTGTGAGGTTTAAAAAACATAATGGAAGCAAACATGCTTTGTACAGGGCTACATTGCTATATATGTTTGGTTGCATTACTCCATCTCTCAACTTAAGGTGTTTTCAATATAGACAAAGGATCTGAAGGACTCTTTTTTACTGAGAAAATAGCTCTGAAAACCACAATGTTAAGCACACAGCTCAGGAAAGCTCTATAAAATAAGATGCAAGGCCTGTGTTGTCTATTTCCATCCTTCACAATGGAAAAGCAGTTCATTTTCCTTCCTATATGACTGTATTTCAAAAACGCAAGTACATTTCTTGCAGCTATAGGCTAAAGCAATCTTTCAAGAAACTCCTAACAACCATACTATGATCAAATTGTTAAAACACACACACACACACAAACACACACACACAAGAAAACAATCAGCTATATTTTGTTGGCCTCCATGATAGAGTATTCAAATTCCAAGAATCCAAACATTCACTAGCTATATGATTTCATGTTTACCTTGACAACAAATGACTTGTCTCCATTATTACACATGGAATGATGGGCTCAGCGAGGCTAAGCAACTGGTCCAAAGTCACAAGTTGGTACAAGTCAAGATTGCAACTTACTGGTCTGAGTCCCAGACTAGTATTCTTTATGCTAAATTCCAACTGCCTCTCAAAGAAAGGAGCCTAATTGTAGACTGCTATATGCCTCCCGAACACAGAGAGTGAAAGAGTTTCAAGGCTGAAAATAACCAAAGATGGCCAACTCACAATGAGAAGTTAAAATACATGTTCCAACAGTGTGAAAGAAGGTAGACAAATCATGCATCACAATGTAACAATAGTTAAAGAGTTTGGATTCTGTGATCAGAAACGCCTGAATTCAAACCGTGAATTAGCTGTTTACTAGCTGTCTGGCTTTAGGGTAAATTACTTAAGCTCTCTAAGCTCAGTTTTCTATCCATAAAATGAAGATAAAAAATACTGACCTACTTGCCAACCTCATCCAGTTGTTGCAAGGTCAAATAAGAATATATATTGATAACTTGAAGACTCACAAGTACAATTTGTGGGAAATACAACTCCATTTAGTCTACTGACTTAAGGGGACAAAACTGCCATAAATCAAGACAACTACTAGAAAGTATACTCAAATCTGCTCATAAAGCAATTGTCAAGTCCAACCATTTTATGGCTTATGGTCATTTATGGAATCTTCTCAAATAAAGTCCAATTTGTTAGTCATCTTTTCCTTCAAAAATTTAGGGATGGCTCAGAACAAGAGGGAAAAGGTACAGGGCCTTTCTGGCTAAGCCATAACTACTAAAAATAATTAAGTCACCCATCTACAACTTCGATAATTCAGTTCTCTTACAACCATGCATATCAATGTTACAAAGACCCTAAGATTTAAAAAAAACTTCTGAGAAACAAAAATGTGAATTTCAACACACAGCAACACATAGTTGAATATATGGGAACATATAGATTTCAAATTGGTGTAACACAATTTAGATATCTGTTGGCTGTAAAGGATGACTTAATTTTATTATTATAAAGACTTATGCAGATAAGTTAAACTTATACAAGGCAATCCTCTTTGTATTGCTACAATAACTTGTCATTTTAAGACTTACCACTTGAAGAATATAATTATGAGTTATTTTGGGGAGAGCAAATATTCATCTACTTCAGTGAAAATCTAAAGAAATAGTCTCTAAATCTTTCTGATCATGCATCCTATCAACAAAGTTTTTAGTGTACGTCAAATATATGTATATTTGTTTAGAAAATGTGCCACATGCTTTTGCATGCACACATGAAAATACATACAAAAATATTCTAAAAGAATGACAAAATAACTTTGGAGATGACCATCTAGAGAATTACTAAAAGTAAATGTACTCATGGGTGAAGTATCTCCTATTAATGCTACAATTTGAAATTATACATAGTGTTTGATGTAATATTCTCCAAATACAGGGATCCAGTTAACTATAATGGTACTAATGTGATGTTATATGTCTGGCCTACACTTGGTCATTTTTCTACCACCAGGAATGGAGTCACAAATGGCCTTCACAACTTAAAGGTACAAGAAAAGAGGCTATAATCAAGTGGTTTATAACAGATACCTTCAAAAATAGTCTCCCTTTAGAAAATACTGAGAGACATTTGTGCTTCCCATCCACACCTCCCCCAAAACCAGTTCCCATGAAGTTCCACCTGTACTACCACTTTCACCTGCATATGTTCACAGAAACAAATCGAGTGCAGAGTCTCCCTGACAATTCATGAACTGCAGAATCCCCAGAGTAGAGATTCCTAAACTCTGCCAAGAGACTGTGCTGTGCAAACCTCTCTTGATACACAACTACCACCATAGCAAATGAATTTTTATCACCAAACCTTGCAATTCCTTCTCAGTTTAGCTTCCCAGTTTTCATTTTCCCCATCCTTTCCCTTTTTATCCAACTCTAGATTCAAATCATTTCACCTTTAAGCATCAGTACTCTCTTCTAAGCACACGTAATTCCCAAAAGAATACCGCATCTTCAATACTAAAATGATAAATATCATGAAAACGCTCATAAATAACAGTCAGAAGTTGAACTCCATTTTTTTATTCCTATCTTGGACATACTGAGTAATACGAAAAGTGATAAGCCAAGTTAAAACTGCAGTCAAAAAAAAACTGGTGTCAATCATACTCCACAAAGTGTTGAGGAAACGGTATCAATCCTCAGGATTAATACAATCTAAGGCTTACTTGTTTAGGAGCATTTCAAAAATATAACACTTAACATCAGAAGAAAATGATCTATAGGGATAAAGAAAATAAAGATCTATAGGCATAACCAGAAATCAGATCTCATAATGTACAGATTTCTCTATTTACAGTCCCATATATTAAATGATTTAAGGACTCAGTTAAGCAGCTGGGTCGGCTAGTAATACAAACTATCTTACTGTAAAAGATTTTGTGATACTGTTATATTATGTCCCAAATATGAAAATAAACCAGTTATATTTTGATAGCAGCCATATATAAAAGTTCAGTGGCAGAGACTGAGAGATGAGTCTAAAATGTTGGCAGTCTGTATACCTTCAGATAAATAAGAAATCTATTCAGTTTTAGACAATCCAAGATATACTTTTTGAAGACTTCTATGCATAGATAAAACTATTGACAAATGTTCTCCATATAGCCTATCAAGAGCATTTTATCACATCATCTGAAATAGGGGTGAAAAAGGGAGAGGAAATATCTTTAAACTTCAATATGCAAAATACAACTTCTCTCTTCTGTAAAGAGGAAGAAGAGAGAGTATCAGAAATGTTAAAAGTCACGCAGGGAAAAGTCCAATAGTAGATTTATTTGCTCCCAAGATTAAAGGGAGCCTGGAAACCTGTAGTCATTAGACACTAGCAATTGGGAATACGGCTTCCTTCCTTTCAACTTAAAGGCCAATTTCATAAACTGCAACACCTATACAAAACAAAATTAATTACTTGCAATGTGTGAGTTATAATGACTTAAGGAAACTACTTGTACAATGTACCTGAAAGCCACTTTCTGGTGGCCTTTCCAGTCTATTATTATAGAAATATTGCGAATAAGGGTAAAGACATGAGATTCCCATTCCAGATGACAAAGATAACAGCCACATTATCCTGCATGAACCAGGGTAACTCTTGCTATACAATCCACTTGAAGCCTTGTTTCAGCATTACAGAGGGAGGCACTACTTAAATTTGGAAAAAAGGAAATAATTTCAAAACTACCTGTTAAAACTTAGAAAGTAACACTCCTCAAACTTATTGCCAATCACAACTATGAATTCCTGGTGCCAATGGCAACAATAATTTTGAAAGTAGTCATCCTATCTTAAAAGGATTTATAATAAAACATTTCAAAACATTCCCCAGAAACAGTGAACAAGAAATACATCACAAACAGCTACTGTACTGCAGATACAGGTTCAGCTCAATTGTCTGGGGAAGGTAAGGTTAAAGTCACAGGAAACAGCTGCTCTCAGAGTGATGTGTGCAGGCCTTTCAAAGACAAACTTATAAACAGCTCCTCACAAGCCAGACATCACCTGAATTCTAAAATAAACATTTTTATTAACTGTTTCCATCATTTTCAAAGATTGAAAAAGTCTGATGTCAAGATCTTCAAAAACAACTTTCCATTTGAAAAAGGGCTTTACGATAAAAAAAAAAAAAAAATGCTTGAGGTACTTAGTTTCAAAGGAGTTACCAGGTGAAATGTAGTTGGTAAACAATAGTAGTCAGCACTGGGGTGAGACCCATTTAAAAACTACCCTACCTGGTGTTCTTATTGTAATTCAAGTTTGAAATACGAGGAGCTTTTTCACAGAATAGGTTTAAAAACAAAACCGTAACAATTGGCAAGGGTAGTCCATGTGTTGCGGGTCTACGAATTCAAACTCTCGAGAATGGCGTGCCAATAATATCCACAGACATCTGTACTCTAAATACCTGCATATTCAGTGGCCTATTCCTGTGTTGTCTACAAAATCAGAATAATTTATTCCTGCGTGTAGAAATAACTTCTTAAAAGTTGAGATTACTAATTTCAAGTAATTACCAATTTTAATTCAGACTGTGTATTTCCAGTGTCAACATGTTTACATATATACCAAAAAAAGGCCACTATATGTTAACTGTGTAGAGCAAAATTCAATTTTTCCACTTTCAATTTCCACTGAAAAACGCTGTTATCCTCTACAACTAAACAGCAAGTCCTTCTATTATATGGGGTAGTGGAGTAACCTACACTACAGCATTATCAAGGTTCACTTAGGTTCTTAGTATTTATCTGAAATAAAGTCTGAAAATGAGGAATTGAGAAAGTCAGCATTTCAACTTTTGAGAATAAAAGTTCATAAACATACCTTTTGTTGAATTCCAGCTTATGTGATTTTTATGTAAATCTTGCAGGTGATGAAAAGCAAAAAGCAACCAATCTCTCTGTGGTGTTTAGCCTGTTATTTAAGACTATGGGTCAACTGCCCCCGGGAAATTTCTAATTGAACAAGGAATCCATGGGGCAAAGTAATTGTTTTTCAAAGGTGGGTCAGAATGGAACATTTATATCTTCACTTCAACAGGGAAGCAATGAAATGTAATCCTTTGAGTATCACATTTTTGGTAGATGCTACCGTGGTCTCTTATCCTTATTTCATGAGATCATTAGCCTGTAAATGTGTCCATGTTTTGACTTTAGAAATTTTTAAAACATGTTACTCCTGTGTTTCCTCTAACACCTAAACATGTACATACAGAGCATCTTCATTCATCAAATGTTTTTTCAGCATGACCAGTGTGCAACAGATATTCAGTTTACAGAACCTGTCTTCTAAGAAAAAATACTTTTAGCTAAACCTCTATAATCATGACAAGAGATTGATTAAAATGCCAAGATAAGAAACAATTTATTATAGAGAGAAGAAAAATTTCTCATCCAAAATATAGAAATCTGTACAACTTTGCCACAATCAATATACATGAACTGTACAAATTTACACCAGTTCATAATTTACCAAATAAAAGATGACTAACAAAGTTCACAAAATAGATGGTGGTTTGTGGAAAAGACTTTTACCCAATTAAGTACAAGGAAAGTTACAAACCAGACCTCCACTTTCTAAAAATAAGAAGTTTACTCAGTCTTAGAAAACTACAAGCTAGCAAATGTACAGAGAGCTGGCTGGTGCTAACACCACAGTTGAGACAGTGTCTTTTTAAGGGTCTTTTTTAAAGCCTGTTGCCATGGCAGATTCTGGTCACTTGCTACTTTCAAGGCCAAAAACACAATACAAGGTCTGACCATTTCCCCAGGTCATGCTTACTAGTTTTTGTCTTTATGTACATTTATACATATTTAAGTGCTAGGTAAAAGTCTTGTCGTAAAATTTCCAGTACTACCATGTTTAAAACGTTTAGCTTTCCTATTGAGCTGCCGAAAAGGTTAACAATAACAACTTTCAAGTGTAATAGTGCAAATTCCTCTGCAGGAGATTTACTGCAGAGAGAGATTCTTTCAAATACAGATTTTCTTTAAAGGGATTGATGTAAAAATTTAGGTATGTCTGGGAGAAACTGAAACCACCCTAGGACTTCCCTCCCTAGCAAATAAAGTGATCATTTACTTGGACTCACAGGCTATTAAAATTAATCATTGAAAGGTACTGTCCAAACTATGGCACTGTCACTTAAAAAAATTTTTTTACCATTCTATCTTGTGCCAGATCTTCACAGCTGTGACATGGTTTAAATTCCATAATCCATCCCCAAGAGGAGCCCACCCAAAGCAAAATTCAAATTTATCCATCATTATAAGATGATCCATCCACAGACTATATCTTAACCTGATACAGTCATCATATTGTAGTTTTTGGAAGGGCTCGTTCTGCCCAAGAGAAGTTCCTCCTTACAGCTGATTCGGCTGTCTACCATTTGCACGTTGGTGCTGTTTTGAGTGCTACCTCCTGCTGGTGAGGCTTCATACAGCACACAGATGGAGCCATCCTCTCCAATTCTGTAGGACACTTCATAGGGGTCAACCCAGAGTGTGAGTTCACTTGGGAGAAGCCTGAACAGCTCCTGACTGCTCAGTCCAATCCGCTGTGCTGCCTGTCCAATCAGAGGATCCATTTTATGGTTGATGCGAATACAACGGTAACCCGATCCCTTGCATGGCTTTTCTGGGAACCAGTGATGTTTATAATGTTCTATAGAAGAAAAGAACAGAGAAACAACGCTTAGGATCGTTAGCTCCCACTGTGGATTCCTCCTACCCCAGGCTCCTTTGAGGAGCGAAAATGAAAACTATCAACTTTTTTAAATGTCCAGGATTGCATCCGTTGTTGTGCATGTGCGGGGATGGAAAAAAACGGACAGGGTTTTAGAAATAACACAGTAGTACCGGTCAAATCAATCTCCAGGAACCAACCGGTTGAGCCGCCAAAACAGGAATCAGGCGCGCAGCCTCGGCCAGCCGGGAAGCCACTGGCACCTATTGCCAGGCGAGAAACTGTTTACTTTCTCCACCCCACCCCAGATGCACACAATAGAGTTGATGGCTTTGCAGATGAGAAGCACCACCGGCTTTGGAGATGTTAACCCCGAAGGGAAGAATAACAAGCAACCCTAAACCACGCTCTGGGCAGGGCTATAATTGTGCCGGTGACAAATCCGATGATTAATGGGCAAGGGCATGAGGCTCGGGGAGACGGCACGTCCGTTCTGAGCTGGCTCCGGGGCAGCGGCGCAGCTTCCCACCCCGGGGCTGGGCCGCCGACCACGCAACGGTTGGAGGGGGCTGAGGGAAGGGAACGTCGAACCCACCCCAACCCCACGGCTCCTTTGTCCCCAAATCCGCCGACGGTCCTCGGACCGCAGCTCCCGCCTCGGTGGGCTTAAGTTTCTTTGTTGTGCGTGTTTTCTTCTCCTCTCCGTTTTGCCAGCTGGGGGGAAGAGGGCGCCCTCCGTCCAGCCCCTAAAGCCCCGCGGGGAGCCGCTGTTAGCGGCCACCCAGCGCAACCACACCGGTCCCGCGGCGGGGCCCAAGCGCGACCGGCCCCGGGGCGCTGCTGAGGTTCCCGCAGCCCCGACGGCCGGACTCTGACCCAAGGATGTGGGGCCCGCGTCCCTCCGACGCCCTCGCCCTGCTCACCTGCCAGCAGCTCCTGCAGGCTCTGGCTGAAGGTCTGCAGTTGTCGCTCGCTCGTGAGCCCCTTGGTGCGAAGGAACTTGGAAATGAAGGACACGGCGGCGGCGATCTCGCCTATCATGGTGGCGGCCCGGGTGTAGAAGGGATGCATGGGGGCGGCGTGCGGGGGCGGCCCGGGGCGGCCGGGGCTCGGCGGCGCGGCCCCGACGGCGGAGCGGCCACCCCGGGCTTCCTCACCGGGCGGAAGGCTGAGAGGAAGAGAGGGCGTGAGGGGCGGACGACTACTTTTTTCTTTCTTTCGTTAGACTAAAAAAGTTATTTTCGAGACAGGAGGCGGCAGGAGAGAGGAAGAGACGAGCGATGGCGGCCTGGTCACATCGCTCGGACCTCCCCAGCCGCCTCCACCTCCAGTTCCGCAACATTCGAAGATCTCAACATCCGCATTGCCAGCTCCGAGGGGCGAAGAGCGGCAGGCGCCGTGCAGCACCCTTTATAGTGCCACGAAAAGGAAGTGGCGTACCTGGAGCGTGATGGCCGACTCCAGCCAATCCGAATATCGCACCATTGTGACGCAAGCCGGTTCTGAGCCAAAAGGGGCGGGAAAAGAGCCCAGGAGGCGGGTCCAGAGATAGGGAAGAGAGGGAGGAGCTGACGTAATCCGCTTGTAAACAAATAAACCCGGAGTGGCGGCTGGAGACCCAGTTGCTGTTTCGAGGGAGGGAGGGAACCGAGGGTGCGCGTGTGAAAGCTCCGCCCCCAGCCCTCGCTCCTCCTTCTCGCTTCAGCAGGTCCTGGCTCTGCGCCAGTGCATCCTTCTGCAAAAGTGCGCTGCCTGGGCCCGCTTGCTCTGGGGTGTAACTGCTGGGTAAATAAGAACCGCCTGGCGCAGGCTGTGTCTACTCTTCGCGCCGCCTTCTCAGATTGGGCTGCATGTCCCCACTCGGTGTTTACATCTCGTTCCCGCTCCGGGTCTCGGTGACTGGCTCCTCAAGGCGGAGAGACGCGTGTGGTGCGGCGCTATGCGGGCGCCAGCGCTGTGTGCTGGCGGTGCGCTGCGCGAGGGCGGGGGAAAGTGGAGGGAACGGTCCTGCGGGGCGTTCTGTCCAAGAAAAAGGACTGCAGCCTCGGGGAGCCAGCGTACCCTCGCAGATGAGCTGCCAACGCCACGGAGCCGTTTCTGTTCCACCCTAGGGGAGAAGTAGGGGGATATCTTTGTAAAAGTTTAATTGCAAAATAAGTAGGTTAGTAAGGCCATTTGTGGTTGCTGTTTCAGTAACTTCAGCAGTCAACGGAGAGGAGTGGAAACCTTACTGGATGCGGACAGGAGAGCCAGTTACTGAAGGCAAATATAATAACGCGGATCCTGTAAAGAGTGGTGTGTATACAAAAACAAAAAACAAAAAAAAAAACTGTACAATGTATTTTAAAACTTGTGTACACAAAACCAAAGATTTTCTTTTTTACCTAGTCCAAATGCCGTCCTAGCCTGAGTCCTGCTCTTTATAAAAATAAAATAAAAAGAATTTGAAGCTTGTGAAAGTCTTAAGTGTAGACATTTAAGTTTATTTGAAACCCTACCGAAAAAAAAAAAAAAACAACCTTAGAAACCAGTGTAACAGGAAGGCGGGAGCCTGCAAAAACGATTAGGCCTAAGACAGGGTTAACCCCAACTCCATTAAGGAGAAGGGGGAAAAGAAAAAAAAAGATGAAGGGAGGCAGGCAGATGGAGAAAGCAAACAGGAGGCAGAAGTTGAACTCTACCAGATGGAAATAAATATCCCGACCTTAGTTGGTCATCAATATTGCAAAACACACCACTTTGAGGTTTTTTTTTTTTCTTTTTAATACTGAGCTAAAGGATATAGAAATGAAGCAAAAATAATGACATTATAAAACAGGAGAAAACGTTTTATGTTTAAAAAATATTTAAAACAATTTGAAAAAATAACTTCTAGATTATTTTTTCATTAATACACATAACTAAGTAGTTATATGTGAAAAAATTACTTTAAAGATAGTGGGTTTTTTTTTTTTTTCTTATAGAACTTTTCAGATAGAACTGTGCTTAAAAACAGTAATTTCACTGGAGGCATGAAACCTCTTTTACTACTCAAAAAGAAGATAGAGAAGCAAAAGTAAATTCATGAAATTACCATAACACTAGAATAACAACTCCTGGTCTCCCACCTAACCTGACCCACCCTTAGTTCCCTGCTTTCACTTACATTGTCGTTAATGTGTCACTGAGTACAAATTAGGAGTCAAGTCAAAGTTTTCCTCTTCTAAACCTGGTCTCCAACTTGGCCTCTCGGTCATGTGCTTAAATTGACTCATCTAAAAAACAGAAATATTAAATCAACAAAATGCTAGGATTGGACTCAGACTTCCCCCAAGCCCTTGTTCTCCATACTATTTTTAACTGCCTGCACTAGCAGCAGCAGGACCCCTTCCGAAAGCCTTATAAAACCAGTTGAACAGGGTTAACAGAAAGTTTAACCCACAGACTCAGGGAGAGTTACTTCCCGCACTGAGTTTTTTTTATTATCCATGTGTGTTTCCCACCTTAAATCATCCCATTAGGAGACAAACTGATTTGAGAAAATACAGTAATTTTTAACCTGGGAATCTAGAGAGTACTCAGAAAAAAAACTGGAAATAAACATTAGTCTTAAACGTAAGCCTTAGATGGTACATAATGTTAATTGCTAATAGTTTTCAATTCGTGACATATATATGTTTAGTCACATTTTCTGGAAGTTTAGTCAGGCCCTTCCCATCTGGGAAACAAGCAGGTATTTCTTGACAGCTTTTGAATTACAAAGGTGCTTTCTGTGTTGTTATGCTAAGTTTACCAAGGCTTTCCCAAGTACTTTATTATTATCATGCAATTTGATAGTAATTTATGAAATTTCTTTTTTTTTTTTTTTTTTTTTTTTGAGACAGAGTCTTGCTCAGTCACCCAGGCTGGAGTGCAGCGGCGCGATCTTGGCTCACTGCAGCCACCGACTCCCAGGTTCAAGTGATTCTCCTGCCTCAGCCTCCCAAGTAGCTGGGATTACAGGCATGCACCACCACGCCTGGCGAAATTTTGTATTTTTAGTAGAGATGGGGTTTCACCATGTTAGCCAGGCTGGTCTCAAACTCCTGACCTCAGGTGATCCACCCACCTCGGCCTCCCAAAGTTTAGGGATTACAGGCGTGGGCCACCACACCTGGCCTGTCTAATTAATTTCTAAAACTTAGAACATTTCTAATCAAAGTATTAAAAATCTTAGGAATGCTGTCAAAACAAATTCAAAAAATGAACCTGGGTTTTAAAATAAGTTGACAAATAAAAGCACAAATATCAGATATTGTTTCCCCAGTTGGACCCGCCCTTTCCCTGAAGGCACATTCAGGGCCAGGGCCTTCCAGACTGAGCCAGAGGCAACCTGCCTGTTGCTAGTCAGCTAGCTGCAGTCACTAAAGTTGTGCTTATTACGCACCTACTTCCAGTTAGAGTGCTAGGTGTCTAGAAAACTCACAACTTAACCAGTCAAGTGAGAGAGTTCTTGAGAGAGTGTTAATGGCAAATAGAGACAGGGCATTTATTTATTTGTGTGCTGTGGGGCAGAGGGAAAATAAGAAAACCCCGAAAGTGAAAGATCTCAGCTAAGCCAATGAAAGTGACCCAAGATTAGTTCTCCTTGGAGGAAAGGAAAGGGCTTGATCTTGGAGTATCTTAAAGGCATAAACCAAGGAGGATAAGTATTGTTGAAAAAACTGGTAGATGGAGGCAGGCATAGGGTACTTGAGAGTATTTTTAGCAGGCAGATTATATGATCAGATTTATTTATCTTTAAATAATTTAGCTTTTCTTGTGGGCTTATGTCTTCAACTGGATACCTATGCCTTTTATTTATCTATTTTTTTGTTACCCACAGAAAGGAGGAGACCACTTTTAGTTGCCTCCCTGCTAGCACCCTGACTTGCATTGCTTGAGTAAGAATCCAAGGACACAAGCTAAGACATTTGCACTGAGTTTAGATCTACTGTGATTCAGAAAACACAAAAGAACTTGCCATCAGAGGGTGACACATAATGATTTTAGACAAAACTCAGTTTCTTCTTGTGGAAGCTATTCAGATTGGAGAGTGGGAGGAAAAAGGAGTGAAGCATCGCTTAACAACAAAAGTAATAATGCAGGTTATTATCATTTTATCATTAACAATGCATCAGTGCTAAGTGTTTTACATGCTTTCTCTCTCTCTCTTTTTTTTTTTTTTTGAGACTCACTCTGTTGCCCAGGCTGGAGTGTGGCGGTGTGATCACAGCTCACTGCAACCTCCGCCTCCTGGGCTCAAGCTTATCTTTCCACTCAGCTTCCTGAATAGCTGGGAGTTCAGGCACGTTCCACCATGCCTGGCTAATTTTTGTATTTTTTGGTAGAGACGGGGTTTCACCATGTTGCCCAGGCTGGTTTTGAACTGGGCTCAAGCGATTCACTCATCTCAGCTTCCCAAAGTGCTGGAATTACAGGCATGAGCCACCGCACCCAGCCATGCTTTCTCATTTAATTCTCTAAGAAACCCAATCGAGTGAGTATAGTTGACAGCATTTAACATATAAGAATACAGTCTTAAAGAAAATAAGTAATTTACCCAAGATTTTACTGCCAGATTTGAACTCTCAAGTCATGGACTACAAAATTTGAGCTCTAAATACCTGGTAGGGTTTTGAAGGGAGCTCCTGATACTAGCTTTCCTAAAAAGGACCTTGAGAAATAAAACCTGATAAAGTTAGAAGACCATCTGGAGATGAGTAGAGATACTAGAAGGGAAAATAAAAATCAAAATTCAAGGCAGCTGAGGGGACATCTCATAGCTGACATAATCTGGAAGATACAGCTACATTTATTAAAAGGCCCACTGGAAAATGAAACAAAGAACATATTAAAATGTTAATCTGTCAAATAATTTAACTGGAATGAAAATTATCCTTAGGTACTGATAAGAGAAAGTAGCAAAAGTGCTTTCTATTTAAGACCATTTAAACTTTTCATTTCCCCTTTGGCCTAAATTGACAAAAGGAACCAGGGCCTGGTCAGTTCCACAATCTCTTGCCCAGCAACTAATGGGAGCCCTGGAGGGTTCGGTGGGGGAGGTGGGAGGGCAGCAAGGAGAGATGGTTTTGTGTCCAGGTCACTGTTGAATCTGATCAGTGGCCTCCGGGAATTCTCACTCAACTTTCTATTGCATAGCTGCAGGGCCATTTCTCAAAGCTGGGCTCCTCCTCAAACCTTTTCCTTCCTGGTGCCAGAACCTCCTGGCCTATCTCTTTTTAAAGCTCTCACCGTCTATATTGTCACCGGAGGCAACCCCCTGGTGGTCAGGGTTACTGAGTGTTTATCTGCACCTCCCCAGCTGCCAAAGACCTCTTCAATTTTAAGGTTTAACAGTAGACAGCCGGGCGCGGTGGCTCACGCATGTAATCCCAGCACTTTGGGAGGCCGAGGCGGGCGGATCACGAGGTCAGGAGATTGAGACCCTCCTGGCTAACACAGTGAAACCCCGTCTCTACTAAAAATATAAAAAAATTAGCCGGGCGTGGTGGCGGGCGACTGTAGTCCCAGCTACTCGGGAGGCTGAGGCAGGAGAGTGGCGTGAACCCGGGAGGTGGAGCTTGCAGTGAGCCGAGATCGCGTCACTGCACTCCAGCCTGGGCGACAGAGCAAGACTCCGTCTCAAAAAAATAAAATAAAATAAAATAAAACAAACAAACAGTAGACTGGGGAAAGAGTTAATAAGAATTAACTCTGGAACATTGGAAACTTTGAAAAATCGTACAAAGTTCATTCAAATTATGATCCTGGCGTATAGTATTTATAACTTTCTGAAGGGGGAAGCGGGGTACATGGACCTCCCCTTCCTTGTATTCATTTAGTTTTTGAAACAGGGTCTCTCACTCTGTCACCTAGGCTGGAGTGCAATGGCGCGATCACAGCTCACAGCAGCCTCTACCTCTCTGGCTCAAGTTATGCACGGCCCCTCCTCCTACCCCTACCCCGCAGCCTTCCCCACCTCAGCCTCCTGAGTAGCTGGGACTACAGATGCACGCTACCATGCGCAGCTAATTTTTTTGGTTTTTGTAGAGACAGGATTTCCCTATGTTGCCCAGGCTGGTCTTGAACTCCTGGGCTCAAGCGATCCTCCCTCCTCAGCCTCCCAAAGTGCTGGGATTACAGGCGTGAGCCACTATGTTCAGCCTCCCCTTTCCCTTAAACTAATGAAGCAAGGGATTGGGACTTCTCAGTGGTTCTCCCAATGTGTTCCCCAAACCAGCAGCATCAGAGTCTTCCTGGGAACTTGATAGAAATGCAAAATTTTGGCTTCATTCTAAACCTATGAATTAAAAACTCGGGGGATAGGGTACTGTCTAGGTACTAATGTTGGAGAACCATTGCTTTTTAAAAGTAATGGCAAAATTCTGTAATTAAAAACAACACTGAAGAGATAGCTGCACTTCCATGCTTATTGCAGTACTATTCACAATAGCCAATATATGGAATCAACCTAAATGCCCATCAGTGGATGAATGGATAAAGAAAATGTGGCATATATACACAATGAAATATTCAGCCATTAATAAAAGCATGAAATCCTGTCATTTGCAGCAACTTGAATGGAACTGGAGGTCATTATGTTAAGTAAAATAAGCCTCTCACTTTTTTCCTGTGCTGGAAAAACAAAATAATTTTAAAACAATTGAAGAAAAATAAGCCAAGCACAGAAAGACAAATACTGCATGTTCTCACTCATATTGGGAGCTTAAAAAGTGGATCTCATGGGGATGGAGAGTAGATTGGTGGCTAGATGGCTACTAGATGCCGAGAAGGCTAGGGAGGAGAAGGGATGAAAAGAGATTCACTAATAGATACAAAAATACAATTAAATAGAAGATTTAAGATCTAGTATTTGATAAATCAATAGAGTGACTATATTAAATAGTAATCTATTTTATATTTCAAAATAGCTATTAGAGAATAATTTGAATGTTCTCAGTATAAAGAAAAGATAACTGTTTAAGGTGATGGATGCCCCAGTTACCCCAGTTTGATTGTTACCTATTATATGAATGTGTCACAATATCATATGTACCCTGAAAATATGTACATCTATTAGGTATCAATAAAAATAACCTGGCCTGGCATGGTGGCTCACGCCTGTAATCCCAGCACTGTGGGAGGCCGAGGCGGGCAGATCACGAGGTCAGGAGATCGAGACCATCCTGGCTAACACTGTGAAACCCTGTCTCTACTAAAAATACAAATAAAAAATTAGCTGGGCGTGGTGGCAGGCGCCTGTAGTCTCAGCTACTTTGGAGGCTGAGGCAGGAGAATGGCGTGAACCCAGGAGGCGGAGCTTGCAGTGAGCCAAGATTGTGCCACTGCACTCCATCCTGGGCGACAGAGCAAGACTCCGTCTCAAAAAAAAAAAAAAAAAACCTAAAAAAACTCACTTTTTTTCAGGTATGTACTGTATCCAATACAAATCTCTTTCCTTAAAAGAAAAAGTTAGCACATCAATTGAATAGGTAAAACCTGCCTTTAAAATGAACTAAGTTTTCAGTGAGCTATTTGCTTCCTTCCTTTAGGTTCTATAGTCTGGGTAAACTCCATTCTTCCCAGTTTCTGAGACAATAAGCAAGCCACAGCTACTCTTGTCCAGTAATGGTGTTCACATTTTGCTCTCAAGAGAGGATAATACTCAGGAAGCTTGGTAGGATACCCATATAATCAAATGTTGGCATATTCTATACTTTATTTTTACTTTTTTTTTTTTTGAGACGGAGTCTCGCTCTGTCGCCCAAGCTGGTGTGCAGTGGTGCAATCTCAGCTAACTGCAAGCTCCGCCTCCCGGGTTCACGCCATTCTCCTGCCTCCGCCTCCAGAGTAGCTGGGACTACAGGCACCTGCCACCACGCCCAGCTAATTTTTGTATTTTTAGTAGAGACAGGGTTTCACCATGTTAGCCAGGATGGTCTCGATCTCCTGACCTCGCGATCTGCCTGCCTCAGCCTCCCAAAGTGCTGGGATTACAGGCGTGAGCCACTGCGCCTGGCCTATTTTTACTTTTTGTATACCTTATTTTTACTTTTTCTTTTACTTTCAAAGAAAAACAGCAGGGCTGGATGTGGAGGCTCACACCTGTCATTCCAGCACTTTGAGAGGCCAAAGCAGGAGGATAGCTTGAGGCCAGGAATTCAAGACTGCCCTGGGCAACATATTGAGAACCCCCTGTCTACAAAAAATAAAAAATTTACCTGGGGTTGGTGGTGCGTGCCTGTAAGTCCTAGCTATATTGGCTACATGGGAGGCTGAGGCAGGAGGATTGCTTGAGTCCTGGAATTTGAGGCTACAGTAAGCTATGATGGTGCCACTGCACTCCAGCCTGGGCAACAAAGCAGGACCCTGTCTCTTAAAAAAAAAAGAAGAAGAAGAAGAAAAAAAAACCAGCAACTTGTTTTTTTGTTTGTTTGTTTTATGGAAACTCAAATTTAAAGTCTCAAAGTAGATTAGAATTTAAGTGCATTAAGATGAAGTCACAGCCGGGCACAGTGGCTCACGCCTGTAATCCCAACTCTTTGTGAGGCCAAGGCGGGCAGATCACGAGGTCAAGAGATCGAGACCATCCTGGCTAACATGGTGACAGAGATAGAGACTCTATCACCATGGTGTCTCATGGTGTCTCTGTCTCATGGTGACAGAGACAGAGACAGAGGAGCGAGACTCCTGTCTCTACTAAAAATACAAAAAATTAGCCAGGCGTGGTGGTGGGTGCCTGTAATCCCAGCTACTCAGGTGGCTGAGGCAGGAGAATGGTGTCAACCCGGTAGGCAGAGCTTGCAGTGAGCTGAGATTGAGCCACTGCACTCCACCCTGGGCTACAGAGCGAGACTGTGCCTCAAACAAACAAACAAAAAAAGATGAAGTCACAACATTCTCTTTAAACTAGGTAGTCAACTAAAACAAAAGAACATTCATGTTGCAAAAGTACTGTATAACAAAACAAATAAATATAAATATAGAAGACCTACATATAGATATCCAACATGATTGTGGAAAAGATGTGGACTCTCATGCATCTGAATATACATCAGCGAGAATTCAAGGATTGAAATCCTACTAGTAAATACAATTTAGGATATATTCACTTAATGGGGCATAGCAAGTTAGACACTCAAATTCCTGAAAAGACTATGTTCTAGCCATGGAAGAAAAGTTTTCTAAAGAAAAAAATAGTTATGACTGGCATATCAAATAGCATGTTTTTTGTTTTTTTTGTTTTTTGAGACCAAGTCTTGCCTTGTTGCCCAGGCTGGAGTGCAGTGGTGTGATCTCAGCTCACTGCAACCTCCACCTCCCAAGTTCAAGTGATTCTCGTGCCTCAGCCTCCTGAGTAGCTGGGACTACAGGCGTGAGCTACCATGTCCGGCTAATTTTTATATTCTTAGTAGAGATGGGGTTTCACCCTGTTGGCCAGGCTGGTCTGTAACTCCTGACCTCAAGTGATCCACCTGCGTCGGCCTCCCAAAGTGCTGGGATTACAGGCATGAGCCACCGCACCCAGCCAAATTACATGTATTTTCTGATGAGGATGAGGATGAGGATAAAGTGAGAGCCTCCCCACTATTTTGTGTTCTCTTGTCCATTTACTTAATAAATACTTATTTTCCCTAAGTGAAGCAGAAGCAGTCTTCAGCTAGATAATATAGTGGGCCTTCTGAATCCTCAAGTTCTGCACTCATGAATTCAACTAACCATAGATTGAAAATATTTGGAAAAATCTCTGGCATAGTGGTTCACAGCTGTAATTCCCGCACTTTGGGAGGCTGAGGTGGGAGGATCACTTGAGCTCAGGAGTTTGAGATGAGCCTGGGCAACATGGCGATACCCCATCTCTACAAAAAATACAAACATTAGGCATGGTAGTCTCAGACACTTGGGAGGCTGAGGTAGGAGGATGGCTTGAGACTGGGAAGCAAAGGTTACGGTGAACAAAGGTCGTGCCACTGCACTCCAGCCTGGGCAACAGTGGGAGACCCTGTCTCAAAAACAAAGAAAAGAAAAGGAAAATATTCGGAAAAAAACAAAACAATAAAAAATAACAATACAACAATAAAAATAATACAAAATTTTAAAATACAGTATAAAAACTCTTTACATAGCATTTACATTATATTAAGTATTGTAAGCAATCTTGAGATGATTTAAATTACAGTCATGAGCTGCATAATGACATTTCAGTTAATTAGAGGCCACTTGTAAGAAGATTCTTCCCCTAAAATTATAATACCATAATTTTACAGTTCCTCTTATAAATATAGTTATGTTTAGATACACAAATACCATTGTGTTACAATTGTCTACAATATTCAGTACCTTAACATGATGTATAGGTTCGTAGCCTAGGAGCAATAGGCCATGTACTATATGCCTTAGGTGTGTAGCAGAGTCTACCATCTAACTTTGTGTAAACACACTCTGTGATGTTTGCACATGATGAAATCGCCTACTGACGCATTTCTTAGAACTTTCTTTAAGCAATGCATGACTGTATACAAGAGGATATGCATAGGGTGTATGCACATACTATGCCATTTTATATTAAGGACTGGGGCATCTTTGAATTTTGGTATCCTTGGAGGTCAGGGACCCAATTCTCTGAGGATACCCAGGGAGAGCTGAATTCACAATCTGATGTGGCTGAACGTTGTTGGGTCGAAGAAAACAATTCCCCAAAATATGACACTTCACCATACTGACTGCTTTGGAAATTGAAAGTCCTGAAAAATTAGCCTCAGAACCACGGTCTGTCTGTGACCTTTCTCCTTTCTCCCTGCCTGTCATATCCTCTTTCCCAAAGCACCAGGATAGACTCTGGAATGTCCTTATCTGACTAAGAAAGCTTAAGTGCAGTTGTCTTAATAATCCCTCCCAAGAAATCTGGTCAAATAACCAAGAAAGATCAACCACCAGAGAAGAGCAGAGACTGGAGTTACTATGCTAAGACAGATTTTTCATCTATTCTTCTGAGTGCAGCTCCAAGAGATTACCTGGGGGACTCTATCTGTGAAATATGACAATGGTTGTTCTTGCCCAGCTCCACTCCTCACCTTCCCATAATGTCTGCCTTCAGCCTCCCTAATCTATCCATTCTCCCTAATGACTTAATACCTATCAGAACAATTATATACATTCCCTCATCTCCCCTTGAAAAAGGGTATATAAGCGTCTGAATCTGTGATATTCTGAAATATACATTTGGTTTCCCTCCCGCTTCCTGGCATACAACCCCTAAAATCCTTGGAATCTCCAAAGTTCTTTCTTTTTGTATGCTAAAGTAGACTGATAGCTTCAGGGTAGGACTGGTCACCTGAAAGCCAAAAGCATGATTAGAGGGTTGGGACTTTCAGCCCTACCTTCCAACTTCCACCAAGAGGAAAGGGGCTGAAGGTCCACTTGCTCACCAGTGGCCAATGGGTTAATCAATCATGCTTATGTAATGAGGCTGCCATAAAAACCCAAAAGGACAGGGTTCAAAGAGCTTCCAGATAGCTGAACATATGGAGTTTCCTGGAGGGTGGTGGGCCCAATGAGGAAATGGAAATTCCATGTGGGTATACCTCACCCGCTCAGAGAGGAGGTCTTGGGAATCCCAACTTGAAGCCAGTGGACCAGAAGTTCCAGAGGCCTGCTTCTTGATGAAGAGATAATGAAGAGAAAAAAAAAAAGAAAGAAAGGCAGAAAGAAAAAGAAGTTCCAGAGGCCTGTTTCTTGATGCATAGATAATGAAGAGAAAAAAAAGGAAGAAAAAGAAGTTCCAGAGGCCTGAGCTTGCTACTGGTGTTTAGGGTGGTGGGCAGTTTTGGGGTCTGAGCCCTCAACATGTGGGATCTGACACGATCTCCAGGTAGATAGTACTGGAATTGAATTGGAGGACACCCTTTTGTGTTCATTGCAGAAGTGATTGGTTGGTTGGTGGTGGAGAGAAATTCCCACATATTTTGGGGTCACAGAAGTCTTCTGTGTTGATTGTTATTGTGTTGGCTTAAGAGCAGAGGAAAAACATGGTTTTAGAATTTTTTCTGAAACAGTACCACACTGGGTATTAGGGCAATTACTCTGTGATTTCCTCCCCATGCATATTGATAAGTTTGCATACCTATTCTCCTGTTCTACCTGTTGCCAAATTTTCAGTGAACCTTCAGAGGGCAAAGTGAAAGTTTTCCCTTTGGCCCTAAAATATGAAAGCAAAGCGTCCTTTTATTAGCATTAAAGCATGTGTTAAAAACATTCCATATTTGCATGGTTTTTATTTAAACCTTTCATCAAGCAAAATGTAGAAAATATTATCTTCTGAAAGCCAATCTGAATTTTAACTGTAATGCTGATCATCAAACTCAAAGAATGGTTGCCATGTGTTTTTTTTTGTTGTTGTTTGTTTTTAATGTCTGACCCTACTGCTTATTTCACAAGTAGATCTAAAAAATGAAACAGTAGTAAAAGATAAACCATTAGAGTACTCAAGGAATGGTTCTTTTCTTGGTTTTCTCCCTTGTAGAAACAAAGCTGTCTGTACACTATTTAGATGATGGGAGATTGTAATAGTTAAGAGAACTTCTATCTTTATACTCAAAAAGTTCTATCCTTAGTCCCTTTGAACAGATGATGTTCTTGCCTTTTTTTAAGGAGCTTTATTGAGATATATTTTACATATTATAAAATCCTCCCATTTCAAGTGTGCAATTCAAGGATTTTTAGTTAATTTACTGAGTTATGCACCATTACTATAATCAGTTTCAGAACATTTTCATCACCTCTGATACAATTTCACCTTGCCCCCTGCCCCCACCGCCACCCACCTCCTCCCCCACCCTGCCCCCAGGAAACTGCTAGTCTATTTTCTGTCTCTATAGATTTGCTTTTTCTGGTAATTTCATATAAATAAAGTCATATAATAAGTGGTCTCTTGTGTCTGACTTATTTTGCTTAGCACAATGTTTTTGCGATTCATCCACGTTTATCATATATCAATAATTCACTATTTATTTACTTATCTATTTTGCAGTTGTATCTTCCCAGAATTTTCTCCTGAGAAAAATTATCTATCAGGAAAGCTTAATTTTATAGTTGCATGGCAGGCTGACCTCGACAGACTTTTGAAGAGTATTTCCACTTCTTTCCATGGCCTTTCCCTTTCAAACATTCTTCTCTCTTATCCAACGCCTTCAAGATGTCATTTCTCTATGGCTTAACCTAGGCAGTCCCCTCCTAGCCCCTTACCTGATGCAGAATTAATCGTGCTCACTTGTGGTGCCTAGCATATTTCATACACCCACACCCCAACATCCAACTGCACAAGGAATAAGTTAACTGAATGAGAGGGAAAGCTTCTTCCTCAAGACACTCACTTCCTAGTAGTCCTCAGGAGAGGGAGAGACACACATTTCAGGTTGGAAAGAGAGTAATGAGCGGACTGTGGTTACATCGTCCAAGGACAAATATTCGCCAGATAATTTAGCCAAAAGGATTTAACTAAACAGTTAAGCTCTTAAAAGAAGCTTTATTTAGGCTCATTCTAACAAACGTGATCAGCAGACAAGTTCTTTTTAAAGAAAGTTCTCTTTCATCTGACTAAAAAGAAGGAACACATTTAAACCAAAACAGGAACTACTCTGGCAATATATGTGTGCAAAAACAAGCACCCTATGGGGCTCTTTTTAAATTAGCCAGAGTGCACAGAGAAGTCTTTGAAAAGAAAACTCTGGGGGGAAAAACATTTTTCTTGATTTCATAAACACTCATTGTTTAATCATCTGAAGAAAAGGCAAACTTATGATTAAATTCCCCCACCTCCTAAACTGATGAACTCTTAGTTCACCTCCTCTCCCCAGCCTGATGTACTTAAGGAAGCAGGAGAAGTAACTTGAAAACCAGCCTACCAGAGAAGCAAGAAGTGGCCTAGGAGGTCCTAGCCTCAAACTGGATGCACACATATAAGGCTGCGTCTTGCAGGTCTGGCACAGAAAATAGTGTTGTCAAGTTGCAGCTATAGTATATTAACATGCTATTTACATTTCATAAGCAGGGGATAACTGGCTTCAGTTTATTTTGCTAACTTAAAAAAAAAAACCATTAACTTCTAGGACATCACACCTAACCCTTTCCTCTCCCCCATGAGCAAGACAGTCATAGAATTTCAATCAGGACCCTTAGAACCTCTGAGACCAGCTGTAGCTTCCATCCTTACCAATTGTTCAGATATGGCCAAAGAAGTGCTATTTATATGCTTTTCTGGACTTACTCTGATGAGAAGAATGAGTCTTAAACAGAATCAAGATACAATTATGTGGCTTATGTGGCCGGGTGCGGAGGCTCACTCCTGTAATCCTAGCACTTTGGGAGGCTGAGGCAGGAGGATTGCTTGAGCCCAGGAATTTGAGACCAGCCTGGACAACATAGTGAGATCTTATCTCTAAAAACAAAAACAAAAAAACTTGAGGTGACTTGATATGAAGCAAATGCTTTTTGATCCTCCTACCTCAGCCCCCCAAGTAGCTGGGACTATAGGCATATGCCATCATGCCCGGCTAATTTTTGTATTTTTAGTAGAAATGGGGTTTCACCATGTTACCCAGGCTATGAAGCAAATACTTAACAGATTTAAAAATAAACAAAAAGGCTAATAAGCTGCGTAAATAAGATAGGAAGAAATTTTACCAGAAATGTGGGTTTGGAGAGCATTGCTGTAAATAAACAATAAATTTATTTTTGATCTTCCTGGTATCAATTAAGAAAAAAGAAATGCAATAAAGTATATTGCTTTCTCTTAAAAAAACAAAAAAGAAAAAAGAGACTATCAAAAGAAAAACACATATTAGCATTACACTCGAGTTAGTGGATCACTTCATAATTAGATCTTGATAGAAGGAACAACTTCACATAATTTTGTAAGACATTCATGCTTCAGGTTGCTCAGTTTTTTTTTTTTGTTGTTGTTGTTGTTTTGAGATGGAGTCTCGCTCTGTCACCCAGGCTGGAGTGCAGTGGTGCAATCTCGGCTTACTGCAACCTCTGCCTCCTGGGTTCAATTCTCCTCTCTCAGCCTCCCAAGTAGCTGGGACTACAGGCGCATGCTACCATGCCCGGCTAATTTTTGTATTTTTAGTAGAGACGGGGTTTCACTATGTTGGTCAGGCTGGTCTCGAACTCCTGACCGTAGGTGATCTACCCGCCTCGGCCTCCCAAAGTGCTGGGATTACAGGTGTGAGCCACCGTGCCCGGCCCAGGTCACTCACTCTTAATTTGACTCTCCCAATAACTACTGAGTACAAGTTTACTGCAAAATGTCTGATGTGTAAGTGTTCTAGTTGTTAATAAATACATTCCATGAATTTGACTGTCTGCTATGTATCAGGTACTGGCTAAGCACTGGAGCTACATCCGCTTACAGAAAAAATCTGTCCTACACTTTATAGAATCTAGTAGAAAGACAAAACTAAGCAATAGCATAAACAAGTACATATTTGCTATTCTGAAAACTGCTATGGAAGAAAAATAGAGCAGCTATGAAAGTGTAACTAGATAGGGACAGGGCAGAGGGACCTCACAGAAGTCTTTCCTAAAACAGTGATTTTTACTGAAGGATGAGTTGGAATTAACCTCGATGGAGGGTGGCAGAATAAGAGCTGCTATTCAGACTAAGAAAACAAGTGTTCAAAGGGGACAGCGGTATGTTCAGAGCAGAAGTTTTTGATCTCTTACTGAAGAGAATAAAACGAGAGACACCAAAGATAAGGCTGGAAAACTATGTGAGATCAGAATCTGAGGCACCTTGTGATTGTATTTAAGATATTCATCATATCTAAAGAATGAGGAAGAAGTTATCCAAGAGTTTTAAACCAAGGAATGACATGATCAAATTTGCCTGTTAAAAGTTACACTCACTTGGCAGGGCATGGTGGCTCACGCCTGTAATCCCAGCACTTTGGGAGGCTGAGGCGGACGATCACTTGAGGTCAGGAGTTTAAGACCAGCCTGGCCAACATGGTGAAACCCTGTCTCTAGTAAAGATAAAAAATTAGCGCACGCCTGTAATCCCAGCTACTCAGGAGGCTGAGGCAGGAGAATTGCTTCAAACCGGGAGGCAGAGGTTGCAGTGAGCCAAGATTGTGCCACTGCACTCCATCCTGGGTGACAGTGCAAGACTCTGTCTCAAAAACAAACAAACAAACAAAAACACTCATTAAGCACCAGGGGCAATGGGGACAAAGCATTCTAATATTATGAAAATTTGAAGGTAAAGATCTGTCCCTTATTTGCTTTTCAGGAGAGATATGAGAAGATCTGTAAGTAAGACTGGATCCCTTAAGAATGCAAGGCTGCATCCCTTTAGATCTGCTCAAATATTCAATAACACTGTACTTGAAGCCCCAGAAATCTAGATCAGTAATGGTCAAAACTTGTTCTATAAAGGGCCAGGCAGTACATACTTTTTGACTTTGTGGACCAGAAGAGCTTTGTCACAACTATTCAATTCTGCAAATTTTTTTACATTTAAATTTTGTCAATGTTTATATATCTAGAGGGTACAAATACAGATTTCTTACATACGGATATTGCATAATGGTGAAGTCTTGGCTTCTAGTGTGCCCATCACCTAAATAGTGAACATTGTACCCAATAGGTAATTTTTCAGCCTTCCTACCTTTTGGAGTCTCCAATGTCTATTATTCCACTCTCTATGTCCATGTGTACCCATTGTTCAGCTCCTACTGATAAATGAGAACATGTGGTATTTGACTTCCTATTTCTGAGCAATTTCACTGAGGATAATGACCTCCAATTTCACCCACATTGCTGCAAAAGACATGATTTCATTCCTTTTATGGGTGAGTCATATTCCATAGTGTATATATGCCACATTTTCTTTATTCGTTCACTGATGGACATGTAGGTTGATTCCATATCTTTGCTGTTGTGAATAGTGCTACAATAAACATATGAATGAAGGTATCTTTTTGATGTAATACTTTCTTTCCTTTTGGCTGCATACTTAGTAGTAGGATTACCAAACCAAATATTTTAGTTATTTGAGAAATCTCCATGCTGTTTTCCATAAAGGTTACACAAATTTACATTCCCACCAACAGTGCATAAGCATTCCCTTACCGCCATGTCCTTGCCAGCATCTGTTGTTTTTTGACTCAATAATAGCCATTCTGACTGGTGAAAGACGATACCTTATTGTGGTTTTGATTTGCATTTCTCTGATGATTAGTGATATTGAGGCTTTTTAAAATATGTTTGTTGGCCACTTGTTTGTCTTCTTTTGCAAATTGTCCGTTCATGTCTCTTTTTTTTAAATTTTATTTTAAGTTCCAGGATACATGTGCAGGATATGCAGGTTTGTTACATAGGTAAACATGTGCTATGGTGGTTTCCTGCACAGATCATCCTATCACCTAGGTATTAAGCCCAGCATGCATTAGCTATTTATCCTGATGTTCCCTGCTCATGTCTTTTTCTTTTGCCCACTTTTTTTTTTTGAGATGGAGTCTCGCTCTGTCCCCCAGGCTGGAATGCAGTGGTGCAATCTCAGCTCACTGCAACCTCTGCCTCCCAGGTTCAAGCAATTCTGCCTCTCAGCTTCCTGAATTGCTGGGACTACAAGTGCCCACCACCATGCCTGGCTAATTTTTGTATTTTTAGTAGAGACAGGATTTTGCCATGTTGGCCAGGCTGGTCTTGAACTCCTGACCTAAGATGATCCACTTGCCTCAGCCTCCCAAAGTGCTGCGATTACAGGCATGAGCTACTATGCCCGGCACCATTTTTTTTTTTTTCTTTTTTTTTTGAGACAGGGTCTTGCTTTGTCACCCAGTGTAGTGGCAAGATCTCAGCTCACTGCAGCCTCAACCTCCTAGGCTCAAGTGATCCTCCTTCCTTAGCCTCTCAAGTAGCTGGGACTACAGGTGCACACCACCATGCCTGGCTAATTTTTTGTATTTTTATTTTGTAGAGATGGGGTCTTCCTATGTTGCCCAGGCTGGTTTCAAACTCCTGGGCTCAAGGGATCCTCCCTCCTAGGCTTCCCAAAGTGCTGTGACTACAGGCATGAGCCACTGCACCCAACCTTTGCCGAGTTTTTAATGGAATTATTTGGTTTTTCCTTGTTGAGCTGTTTGAATACCTTGTAGATTCTGGATATTAGCTTTTTGTCAGATCTGTAGTTTGCAAATAATTTTTCCCATTCCAGAGATTGTCTCTTTACTCTGTGGATTATTTCTTTTAAGCTTTTTAGTTTAATTGAATCCTGTTTGTCTATTTTTGTTTGTTGTATTTGCTTTCAAGGACTTGGTCATAAATTCTTTGCCTAGGCTAATGTCCAAAAGAGTTTTTCCTATATTTTCTTCTAGGATTTTCTTCAGGTATTATGTTTATGTCTTTAGTCCATCTTAAGTTAATTTTTGTATATGGTGAGAGGTATGAATCTACTTTCATTCTGAATATGGCTATCCAATTTTCTCAGCACTATGGGGGTCCTTTCTCCAGTGTATATTGTTGCTGACTTTGTTGAAAATCAGTTATTTGTAGGTATGTGGCCTTATTTCTGGGTTCTCTATTCTGTTCCGTTGATCTATGTGTCTATTTTTATACCAATACCATGCTGTTTTAGTTACTATATAGTCCTTTGGTATAATTTAAAGTCAGGTAATGTAATGCCTCCAGCTTCATTCTTTTTTCTTAAGACTGCTTTGGCTATTCAGGCTCTTTTTTGGTTCCATATGAATTTTAGAAGTTTTTTTTTCTAATTCTCTGAAAAACAATGTTGGTAATTTGATGGGGATTGAATTGAATCTGTAGATTGCCTTGGGCAGTATGGTCACTTTAACAATGTTGATTGTTCCAATCCATGAGCGT
This sequence comes from Pongo abelii, assembly GCF_028885655.2. Classification (NCBI taxonomy): domain Eukaryota; kingdom Metazoa; phylum Chordata; class Mammalia; order Primates; family Hominidae; genus Pongo; species Pongo abelii. The sequence continues at coordinate 90,666,099 of NC_071995.2, forward strand.
GGGATGTTTTTCCATCTGTTTGTGTCATCTATGATTTCTTTTATCAGTGTTTTATGGTTCCTCTTATAGAGATTTTTCACCTCTTTAGTTAAATATATTCCTAGGTGTTTTATTTGTTTTTTATTTTTGTAGCTATTGTAAATAGGATTGCCTTCTTGATTTGGTCCTTGGCTAGATCGTTATTGGTGTACAGAAACACTACTGATTTCTGTAGGTTAATTTTGTATCCTGAAACTTTACTCAATTCATTTATCAAATTTAATAGTTTTTTGGTGAGGTCTTCAGGATTTTCTAGATAAAACATCACATCTTCAGCAAACAGGGATAATTTGACTTCTTTTCTAATATGGATGCCTTTTGTATTTTTCTCTTGCCTGATTACTCTGATAAGGACTTCCAGTACTATATTTAATAAGAATGGTGAAAGTGGTCATTCTGGTTCTGTGCATTTGCATTTGTATTTCTGTGGTATCATCAACTCTGCTATTATAGTGTGGAAGCAGCTATAGACAATACAAGTTTGACTGTGTTCCAATAAAGGTTTATTTACAAAAACAGAAGAAAGCAGATTTAGCTCTTGGGCAATACTTTGTCTATCCCTCATCTAGATCAACAAGCATCAAAGAGATGATCACTATTGTCCTCTAGGTATGGGGATTTAAAAGGGGGGGGGGCAAAAAAACAGATGATCATGATAGAAGATTTTGGAGGCCAGAGTAACCATCTAAGCAAAAACACTTTTAACAGGATAACTTTACTCCCTTAGGTCTTTAGTTCTGAGCAGTACTGCATTGTGATGGGATTGCCAGCATCAATTAAGGACAAAATGCACCTTTTGTGAGCTGAACAAATTGACCCCGTGAACAGAATTATCATCCATGTAGATTCTGAAGTGTATAAGCTCCTTAGGGCTTATAAGACACAAGGATTTGTGTCTGTTTTGTTCAATGTTTTTTTTTTGTTGTTGTTGTTAGTTTCTTTTTTGCTTTTCTGTTTTGTTTTGTTTTTACCCCAGCTGGATGCAAGGATACCCAAGTTTTGTGAATAGAGTAAGATGTTAATGAGGTGTACCTCACAAGATGAATGTTTAATTAATGACCTTTCAGCAATACGGCTCTTGAAAAGTCATATCACTATTGGTAAAACTCCTTTTTATTCCCAGCATAAAGACTTTTTTACCCAAACACATTAAATACACATACTAAGAGAAATTGTCTCAACATTATGATTCCAGGCATGAACACACTCACCAATTCACTCAACAGAGTTTCTAGTCAAAATATCACAGGAAAAAAAATTAAATGGAATCCGCTATTTGGATAATCCCAAACATGTTTGTTTTGCTTGTGAACACCAAGCAAGAAATGAAGATACAGTATCGTCATCTCTTATAACCCTTTGGTCTGTGTGTGCATGTACTATTTCCATGTGGTGTATGTACATTGTTTGTGCTTTGCTTTTTTGTGCCTGAAAAATGATGTTTAAAGCTTATTTTAAGCAAAACTGACCTCAGTAATAATAAGATTCTTCAAAAGATTAAAAAAACCATAAGAAAAATAGTGCAAAAAGAAGGAGCTTTCTAAATCCAGATTCTCTCACTTCTTCCCTGCACATCCATCACCCACTATCAAGTCATCTCTTTCTCCTTTGCTGAGTACAAAAATTATTCATCGGATTACTATGCTTGATTACTTTCAAATTCCTTATTATTACACAGATGTGCTTTTATTATATACATATGTGTATGGAGACATACTAAATATGTATATAATTTTTGAAAATTGTTTGGATGTCTTAGGTTACGATGTACTACATAAAAACTTTCTCACTAAAATGAATGAAGTTTGTTTTGTTTTGTTTAAAGAGGTCACTTAAAAGCAGGGCTTTAAGAAATTAACCTTATTAATCAAGGTATAGGTCAATCAGTTTCCTTTGTAATCCAATGTATTTTAATTAGTACATCATAAAAATATTGTTCAGAGAAAAAGTTTATACTCTTCACACTGCTAAAAAGCTCTATGACACACACACACACACACACACACAACCCCTAGGTCTGGATCCTAGAACAGTATCTAACATACAATAGGGACTCAATAAATATTTCTTGAATACCAAATGACTTTTAACCCATAGAAACAATATTGGTTTTGTTAAAAAGATGCTAAACTATTTAGACAAAAATTGTTTAAAAAGTGTCATGATGATGCCTACAGCATAAAAATCTTCTCTTTTAGATAAGGAACAGCATTGAACTTGTTTTTTATGGCAGAAAAGCATAAGAAACACTAAAATCTGCATCATGTTAGTGTAAATGCTTCAAAGGAGAATTAAAGACAACGAATGATTTCAATCACATTTAAGATTAGAATTTGCTCAAAGAAGTACATAACTACCCAGCACTGTGACTATTTTATTCACCAGTACATTCATAGCACTTAATATAGTGCTTGGTAAATAGTGGCATCGATAAATATTTGAGGAATGAATGAACTCGGAAATTCTGTGGCAGTAAAAGCTCTGATGGAAGATTAAAAATCTTGAATCAATATCAAAATCATATGGCCTGGCTAAGTGGTACCTGTCTATGGAATCAAAGATTGATGAGAGATCTATAAATATTGCAGAAGGAGTCTTGGGTTATTTTTAACTGCATTTCCCCCTCGTCCCCTATAGATTTAAAAGTACCAAAAAGGTCAGTAGTAGAATAGTGCTATTCCAAATGTTCCTTCTTTTACAGGCAGAATATTAAATGGAGAAGCCAGACTTGCAACACATAGAAAAGAAAGCTACTTCAGAATGTTGAGAGACTTGGGAGCTCATTGATTGAAGGTGGCACTTAGAAGGTTGCCCTTTTTAAAGATAAAGGCTGATACTGTGACTCTGTCCCAGGGGACCTGAGTAAAGAACTCATCAGAGATGTGGGACCACTATTCAGAACAAGATTTGGAGAGCTGGGGCAGAGAAGATTTTACCTTGGGGATTTCTTCAGCTGCGAGTAGTAAATTGGTTATGCCTTAATGAGTGAAGTTTGTCAAATTTTAAGATAGGATGTTATTATGCCTTTTAAAAGAATGAGGTAGAGTATAACATCTGATTTGGAGTTCTTTCCAGCATTTTAAGGTCTTTAAAGAAAACAAATTAGAGAAAAATAAATAAATATAGATCATGCTGTACATACAGTACTTGTGTATGTGTATATATATACAAACACACACACAAGTATCAAAGGATTACATATGCATAGAAAAAAGTTTAAGGCAACACATCAAGGGGGTACTCCTCTGAGGGGTATGTTTAGAGAGGTAGATAGTTATTTACTTTTTATAATTGTAGGTATTGGCTTTCTAGATGAAAGAAAGTTAGATTGCTACATTGTATATAAAACAAATTCTATTTCAATTACATTACTAGAATAAAAACCAATAAAAGAAAAATCAGGAAATGTGTAGATTTACAAGTGTGACTTTCTTAGTCTGTTTGTGATGCTATAACAGATACCATAAACTGGGTAACCTATAAACAACAAACACTTATTTCTCACAGTTCTGGAGACTGGGAAGTCCAAGATCAAAGCATCAACAGATCTGGTGTCTGTGAAAGCCTGATTTCTGATTCACAGAGGGCCATCTTCTTGCTATAGCCTCACATAATGGAAGGGGCAAGGAAGCTCTCTGGGATCTCTTTTACAAGGGCATTAATTCTATTCATGAAGGCTTCACTCTCATGACTTAATCACCTCCCAAAGTCCCCACCTAAAAATAGCAACACATTGGGGATTAGAGTTTCAAGATGTGAATTTGAATTTGGTGGGGAATACAAACATTCAGTCTATAGCAGTGAGGATGAGTGGAAAAACTTTCTAAGTAATTCAGGAAGACAAGAATTCATAAAGGAAAAGATTAAAACATTTGTGAAAAACAAAGCAAAACTAGATGTTTGTGTATGATAAAAAGCATCATTAAAAAAACAAGATAGAAATGCTAGGCAGTCCTTTGGGCAGGAACCACCATCATCCAGTAATTTGCCAAAATGATGAACACAATGGGAAAGATGAGAGGCACCCCATATGTGATTTTTAGGCCTTTTAGAAAACATGAAGTTGTTCCTTTGGCCACGTACACGCAAATCTGTAAGAAAGGTGATATCGTAGACACCAAAGGAGTGGGTACTGTTCAAAAAGGAATGCCCCACAAGTGTTACCATGGGAAAGCTGAAAGAGTCTACCTTGTTCCCCAGCATGCTGCTGGCATTGTTGTAAACAAACAAGTTAAGGGCAAGATTCCTGCCAAGAGAATTAATGTGGGTATTGAGCACATTTAGCATTCTAAGAGCTGAGATTGTTTCCTAATGCTTGAAGGAAAATGATCAGAAAAAGAAAGAAGCCAAAGAGAATGGTACCTGGGTTCAACTGAAATGCCAGCCTGCTCCACCCAGAAAAGCAGACTTTGTGAGAACCAATGGGAAAAAGCCTGAGCCGCTGGAACCTCTTCCTTATGAATTCATGGCATAGTAGGTGTTTAAAAAAAAAAAATCCAAGACCTCTGGACTGTAAAAAAAAAAAAAAAAGAGCTAGGCAGAAAAAGGAACATTGGTGACACATGTGAGAGAAACAAGCAATTAATAGTAATATTAAATATATAGTAAATAAAAATTAAGGTATAATAATATCTTCACATAAAGAACTACAAATTGAAAATGATAATTAAACAAAAGAAAAATAGGCAAAATATAAGAATAGGCAATTTATTAGAGAAAAAAGTGGATAATAAATATAGTAAACATGCAATCTTAGTAGTAGTCAGGAAAATGCAAAACAATACAATATGCCAGTTATTATCAGATTGATGGATAGTAAAAGATTAATGTCTGGTGCTAATATAGTTATAGGGAAATGGAAATACCATACTTTGTTTATGAAATTTGGTAGAATTTATCAATTAAAAATATGCTATGCATTGACATCCCACTTTTGATAATTTCTTTAATATAAATTTTATAGAAAAAGTCAGTTTTTATAGAAAAACTCAATATATAAAAACATATAAACACATATGTTCCCATACACATGTGTTAAGGGTATATGTTTATTGCAGCATTTAAAAATAATGGCCCCAAATTGGAAATAACCGAATGTCTATCAATAAGAGAATGATTTTGTGAATGATGAATCATTCATACTATAGTAATTTCATATAGCTAATAAAAATTATTATATCTGTGTACATTGACCAAGTCTTACAAGAATAAATATGATATATTTAAGTTAAAAAAGCAAGTTGCAGAGATATGAATATGATTTCTAAAATACTGTAATAAAAAGAAAAACTCTAGTGAGAATAGAGAGATATTAAAGGGCACATATTAAAGTATGAACTTACTCTATGACAATTTATTGGTAAACCTCAGTGTAATTTTTTTTACTGCAAAGAACAGTGAAGGGAAAATTAGATCAAGAGGAATTTATGCCTCTATACCATTAGTAATGGGCCCCCAAACATGAATTATTGACCATAATTGCTAGGCTCAGGGTCTCTTGTAGTCATCTTGGTTTTTTTTCCCCTCAAATATTCTTTATAAAAGTACTTATTAGTAAATTTCTATGTTGCTTGAAAATAGTGTTAAAAAGTAAGGTTTTGAAGCAAGTAAAACCTTGTAGCAATTGACTGCTAAGCTTTTCATTGTTTTATACCACTCCTTAGCAAATAAAAAACCAAATCAAAATCCTGTTTCTTGCTTGCTCAGATTATGGGCGGGCCTTTTCTAGATGAAGTAAATAGTTACAGACTGCATGGAACACAGAAGACAACATACAAACTGAGAAACTCTGTCTTGTAAATGTCATCTTTCTGAGCTCATCATCCAAGCTGAGTGTACAGTCATTGCAGAGTAGTGTTAAGTCAGAATAAGAGTTTTATTTTGTTTGTTTGTTTGTATTTTAGGCTAGCCAAGTGAAGCAGTGGAGGTGGAGGAGGAACAAAGAAATCTGTAACTAGTTTTGATCAATTAGTTGTAGACACCATGCACTCAGATCAGCCAAGTCTGAATAAGTTTAAAGCAGGAGTGATCACCTTTATCCCCAAATTACCCATCTCAGAGATGGAGATAAACAGAGGCCTAAGTAACAGGTAGTTATGACTTATCCACATAGTACCTCCCTTCTTGGAAATCTCTCAAATACTCTCTCATTTTCTTTCCTCACACTTCCATCCACGGCTACAGGAGTAGTCATAATGGGTACCTAAGCATAGCCAGTGAATTTATTCACTGGGGGTTTTAGATCTGGAAACACTGGAGATCAAGACGGTCTCTGTCCTGTAGTTGTATGCTCTGCAAGTAAAATCTTGATACCGTTGGCAGCCATTTTTTCCTACTATGTAAAGAATACACAGAGAGAGAGAGAACAAAGAGAAAAGGAGATAAAAGGTATAGAGAACACCTTGGGGATATTTAAGCTCCTGGCTTGAGTTGTTCCAGAGCATTATCCTGTCCTGTAGGCTGGCCCTTCTTGTGACTTGGTTATTCACCTTCCTCTTAGATTCTATGAGACCCCAATAATCTGCCAATAACTTCCTTTTATATGTTTTCTTAAGGTAGTGTTTTATTTATTATCCCTTGTAACCAATACAATCCTAAATAATTAAGGATTCCTATTAAATAATTAACATATTGATAAGAATATTCCAGACATACGGACCTTGAGTTAACAATTACAAATATTAAGTGAAGGCAGATACATGTCCTTCTCCTTCCACTTGGGCTCTGACATCCCCTCTGGAGCACTCCAACTCCCCTGTCACCCACAGCCTTCCCCTGAAGCTCATGCCCACCATGCTTAATTCTACTTAACTTCTTTAGGACTGACTTTTCAGGAAAGGAAAGGGAAGAGGACAGGGAATGTCAGTAGAGCGTTCTACAGAGCATCAGGTCTGCATAGCTGGCATATGGTAGAGATCAGACAGGCATGCTCCTGCCTCTGCTACTCCATTATCATACTGCTAAACACAATGAAACACTGTATAAGTTGGCGCTATTATAGTTATTTTAAACTGTTTTTATATTTAGTTGCTAACTTTTAAACTTATGTTTACACAGAATTGTTTTTAAAGCAGGAAGTACAAGAAACTGATGTGGAAATACACATTAATAAGGAGCACGGATTTGACTTCATTAAATTTGTAAACGTCTGACCACTAAAAAATCAGAATAACAAGGAAAACATGGATGACAAACTAGGAAAATATATTTTTAGTAGTTTAAAATAGTTAATGTCCTTAATTAGACAGAAGAGCTGGCATCTTTTGAATTTCTCATTCAGCTAAGAGTCAGTGCCCACAGAATAGGTTACAAGTATATAATCACATCTTTTTTTCTTCTTTGAGACAGGGTCTCACTCTGTCACCCAGGCTGGAGTGGCGTGATCTCAATATTGGCTCACAGCAGCCTCGACCTCCCAGGCTCAAGCGATTCTCCTGCCTCAGCCCCCCAAGAAGCTTGGACTACAGGTGCATGCCACCATGACTAGCTAATTTTTGTTTTCGTTTTGTTTTTTTTGATAGAGACAGGGTTTCACCGTGTTGCCTAGGCTAGTCTAGAACTCCTGTGCTCAAGCAATCTGCCCACCATGGTCTCCCAAAGTGTTGAGATTACAGGCGTGAGCCACCCCACCTGGCCAAATTATCATATTTTAGAAGACTTTTTTCAGAGTCTGTCCTCTGCCTGAGGAGATCGAATCGGGAGCTAGTGTTATACGCCAAAATGATAAACAACAAAGAAAAACCAATTTTAAACATATGACATGCATTCACATCCATGTACACCCAAGCAGAGAAACAGGCAGTGAATATGAAGAGGTAATTCCCAAATGAAATCCATTGATGAGGGAGTGGGGAACAGAAAGAGTATAGCAAGGGCAATAGCAATTGCTGGTCCTGGCCTTTGATACATTATGAGCAGCCTCTGGGGTTCTCTTTTCTGGCAATTTTGGGAGGCTTTAGGGCTATTCACATTTTTCCTCAGAAGAGTAATTTAGCCCGTGGTCTTCCTAAATTCTCTGGATGAATATTTTTAACCTGTGTCTTTAAGGCTCTCTACCAGGCCTGGCAAGAAGATACAATTTGAAGCACAGGAAGGAAGCCTGCAGAGCTACCTCTGGGATGGACACTATTCTCTGAGGTGCTGCTTCCTCTTCCCCGCTGCTAAAAGTGAATTATTAAAGGGAGATTAAAATAAACTAAAAATTTAATTAACAATGTAATGAGATCATCAGAACCAGCAGACATAATAAAAACAGGACAGATCCACCCACAGACAGTCCTAAGTCAGAAATAACTGAAGATAATAACTTGCTCTGAGTAGCAGATGTGATGTTGAGGGCAGGGACGTTTCTTAACCAGAGTTACAAAGTCCTTGAGGCCTCAAGTCAAAGACTTGTGAAATCTCCACTGGACTACCCCGGGGGCTTATGTGCCCTGATGTGTCTATGGGCTTTTAGGCTCTCAGCTGTTTGCAAGTTCTCTGCACTCTGCTGACCTCAAAGAAGTCACATGCAAATTTCTTTCTTTCTTTCTTTCTTTTTTTTTTTTTTTTTCTGTGAGATGCAGTCTTGCTCTGTTGCCCAGGCTGGCATGCCAATGGTACCATCTCGGCTCACTGCAACCTCTGCCTCCTGGGCTGAAGTGATTCTCCTTTCTCAACTTCCCTAGTAGCTGGGATTACAGGCACCTGACACCATGCCTGGCTAATTTTTGTATTTTTAGTAGAGTCAGGGTTTTACCATGCTAGCCAGGCTGGTCTTGAACTCCTGACCTCAGGCGATCCACCCGCCTCGGCCTCCCAAAGTGCTGGGATTACAGGCGTGAGCCACCACACCCAGCCGCAAATTTCAAAACTGTAGAGTGGGAGTGTGTTTCCTTAAAAAGTGTTGTATGCATGGTACAAACAATGCTCCTATTTTAGATTCTGTTTTTGGCTGGGCATAGTGGCTCACACCTGTAATCCCAACATTTTGGAAGGCCGAGGCAGGAGGATTGCTTGAGGCGAGGAGTTTAACAGTAGCTTAGGCAACATAGCAAGACTCTCGTCTTTATTTAAAAAAAATAGATTCTGCTCTTGGGGAATGTTCGTCTGGTTTATAGCTCATTTCCCTACACATTCCCATTCCAGTCCATAATTGATTTCTTTATGGACACCAGGGGTGGGTTTTATAGAATTTGCAATATCTATTACTTTAGCTTAGGAATTCCAGACTAGCCTGGGCAACATAGTAAGACCCCATCTCTACAAAGAAAAAAAAAAAAAAGAAAGAAAAAAAAGAATGCTATAGAAAACCAGTTTGCAACAGTGAGAGGTAATACTACTAAAGTTATAAGCAAGAATAAATGGTGTCCCAGAAGAAAGCCTTTGAAAGTAGACTCTGACATTTTGCTAGTCTACAAGCACATTTTAAAGCAGTTGCAATATTAAACTACTTTAGAAATTGCTGATTTCAGATATTAGTGACAACATTTTAATTACAATAGCATTTAGGATAAAAATGATACCAGTTGGCATGATAGTATATTTATAAGAGCATTTCATTAAAGCAATTACACTTTTGGTGTTCACCTCTCTCCCCATGAGAACTATGGTATCAGTTGAGCTCATAAGAGCTCCCTTCAGCCAGAGAGGGGCGAATCCGAAATCCATTTTCCAGGCTTCACTTTACACATTCTAAATCTTATCAGATTTTAAGCAGGTGAAACAACAGCAATGACATGCAAATCAACCATTCTTCCTTTGGTTTTCTTCTTTGCTTTCCAGTGGAGAAGGTTGAAACTTAGGGTTTTAATCATTTGTAGACCAGTCTTTCATGCATTATTGCCATAGAACCTGAAGAGTCTGCGCCCGATAATTACCCACATTATCCTCATTTAATTTCTTCACTGAAATACAAGGCAGACCTAGATTCAGAATAGGTGATGAACTAGACCTGTAGCATTTGTTTTATTGAAAGACAAAATCCAAAATTCAAATCAGTGAGAAAGGGGAAAAAACAAACATCCTTCAGATGTGACAAGTATTACATGGAGGTAGCAATGGCTGACATGTCCTATTGAGCTAAAAGATTCAATGTCAGAGGGGGGATAAATAAATGCCGCCTGGCAGGGAGTGGTTTCTATGGAGGATTTAGCATTTCCCCTCTTGACTAGGATTATAGAATAAAGAAGATGCTCTTTAAATTTATGGACACCACTAAATTTAAGGGCTAACATATTTTATGAAGATGAATTAGGATGAGAGTAAGGTTTGCCAGATAAAATACAGGATGCTCAGTTAAATTAGAATCTCAAACAAACAACGAATTTTTTTTAGTATACAAACAATTACAATTTTTAAGTGTGTTTTAAGCAACATTTGGGACATACCTATATGAAAAAATTATTCACTGCTTATCTGGAATTCATATTTACCTGGGTTCCCTGTGGTTTTTATTGCCAAACCTGGCACCGCTAGACGGGGGACTTGTTGGGGAAAACAGACTAAACAGTGATGAAAAAAAGGTATAAGACTTGACTTACAGCAGTGAGCAGCTTGTTTTGGAACTAAAATGATCCCATATATCTAAAGAAATTCTCAGACTGCAAAACAATAAAATTGGTTGAGAGAAGAACCAATCTTCTAAGATGGTAAAGCTAAAAAAACAACAGTGAAAACCTTGGCTGTATGCTTCTAAACGGCAATTTTTCTAAAATTTTCATTTTATGTTTATTTATTTATTTTTAGAGATGGAGGTTTTGCTATGTTGCCCAAGCTGGACTCAAACTTCTGGACTCAAGGGGTCCTCCCTCCTCAGCCTCCAGAGTAGCAGGGACTACAGGCTCATACCACCTCTGCCAACTTGGGAAGCTTTTATTCTTTCTTTCTTCCTTCCTTCCTTCCTTCTTTCTTTCTTTCTTTCTCTTTCTCCTTCTCTTTCTTTTCTCTCTCCCTTTCTCCCTTTCTCTCTTTCTCTCTTTCTTTCGTTTCCAGACAGGGTCTAGCTCTGTCACTTAGGCAGAGTGCAGTGGCAAGATCACAGCTCACTGTAGCCTCGACCTCCCAGGCTCAAGTGATTCTCCCACTTCAGTCTCCCGAGTAGCTGGGACTACAGGTGTGCACTACCCCACCTGGCTAATTTCTTGCTTTTTTTGGTAGAGATAGGGGCTCATTATGTTACCCAGGCTAGTCTTGAACTCTTGGGCTCAAGTAATCCTACTGCCCTGGCCTCCCAAAGTGCTGGAATTATAGGCATGAGCCACTGTGCTCAACCTTTTCGCTAATTCTTTTTGTTTTTCCAATCTGCAGGTTTTCACTTTAGGTAGATAAGCAATAAGTGTTTTTGAACAAAGCAATCCTTTCCTTAAACATAACCCCCTTTCCAGTGCGTTTACAAGGTTCTTAACAATTATTGGCTTTATTTTGTAAGAAAATCATGACACTTGCCTATTTCTTAAGAAAAAATTAGGGATATTTGTGTAGCCATCAAAGTGAGAAAATATCTAAGTCTGAGTGAAACCAGTCATTAAATTGTGACTACCCAGTCCACAGGAGTTCACAGATGCAAATTACCTACTTGGATGAATCTGTCCCCGGGAGAATTTTCAAAACACTGAGTTCAATTCAACCAACAAGCTAATCAGAAGAGATCCACCTTGAAAGAAAAAAGTCAGGCAGCAGCCTTCCAAGGACTTTTTTCTATAACCCTCTCAGCAAGCGAGTGAGGACCTTTTAAGAATTAAGCTTTGTAACTGCCCTATTGTTATTTGTGGACTCCTTCTGCTATTGTTTCCTCCATAGTGATTGACAGACAAACCCCTAAAATGAGAAGGATCAGTGGGTCTGTCTGTAGAGAGTGACAGCATTGAAGCAAGACATTCAGAAGCCAGCCAGACACAAAGGGTACAAGAACAACTGCCACCCCAGCCCCCATCTCATTCCAACCCAAGAGACGGTGAGTCTGAGTCTAAAGAGAGTACGAGGGTCCAGGTGTGGTGGCTGACGCTCCTAATCCCAGCATTTCGTAAGGCAGGAGGATTACTTGAGGCCAGGAATTTGAGATTAACCTGGGCCAAATAGTCAAGACTTTGTCTCTACAGAAAAAAAAAGAAAAAAATATTAGCCGGTGATACAGGAGTTAAGAAGAAATCATTTTGGCAGATAGTGAGAGTACGGGAGTCCCTGATAAGGTTTTCCTTTTAAAGAAAAGCAGCCCCCAAATCATTTCTTTTCTAACAAAGAGGCCTGTAAAATCGAGCTGCAGACATAGACAAGTAAGCTGATTGCACGGGTGAATGCCCTGGCAGTTGTGACAACAGGAAAAGACTACCTGAGACTACGCATGATCAACATGGCGGCTCCATTTTCCTTCTCTTTGCTAGCCACGTGTGCAGTAAGGAGCAGATGAGATAGTGCTGGCTAAGTGGAAAGCTCATTTACATAATAAGATTAGGGTGGGGCGACCAGCCTTCCCTGCGCTATGTAAGGCGCACCCCTGGTCAAACCAATCCATGGGCCCTACGTAAATCCGACACTGCCTCCTCAAGCCTGCCTATAAAATGTGCTGTGGTCTGCCACAGGCCGTCTTTTCCCTTTCTGATGCCCCTCTGTTGAGAGAGAGAGAGAGGGAGAGAGGGAGAGAGGGAGAGAGGGAGAACCAGGACGCTACTTTTCTCTCTCCTCTCTCCTTTCTTCTGCCTATTAAACTTTCCGCTCCTTAACCCACCCAGGTGTGTCCATGTCCTTAATCTTTTTGGCAAACCGCGGATACCTACCCCAGACTATGACGTCGCTTCATTAGGTGTGGTGAGAGGTGCCTGTAGTTCTAGCTACTCAGGAGGCTGAGGCAGGAAGATCCCTGAGCCCAGGAGTTTGAGACTGCAGTGATCTATGATCACGTCAGTGCACCCCAACCTGGGTGACAGAGAGAGACCTTGTCCTTACAAACAAACAAACAAAAGGAATAAAGAGAACAGAGGAATAGATTTGGCTCTTGAGGGAAGGGAGGCTGAGGAAGGGAAATGTGAATCCAGTTGTACATATACAAATCCATTTGCATGTATACGTTCTTTGGGACGTAGGGTACATATCTTCTATTGTATTTTTAAAATTTTAATTTTTTTGTACTTTTTTCATTTTTATTTTACTTTGAACCCTGAGAAGCTACATACTTTAATGAATTTTAAAGATGGCTTTGGCTGAAAGTTGGACAGGTAAAATGACTTTGAAGAAACAGTTGGAGGCCCAGCACAGTGGGCACACCTATAATGCTAATATAGTATTTGTTGGGAAGCCAAGTCATGAGGATTGTTTGAGGCCAAGAGTTCAAGACCAGCCTGGGCAACATAGTAAGACCCTATCTCTATTTTTTTTTCTTCGAGATGGGGTCTCACTCTGTCACCCAGGCTGGAGTGCAGGGGTGCTATCTCAGCTCACTGCAACCTCTACCTCCTGGGTTCAAGCTATTCTCCTGTCTCAGCCTCCTGAGTAGCTAAGAACACAGGCGCCCACCACCACACATGGCTAATTTTTGTGTTTTTAGTAGAGATGGGGTTTCACCATGTTGGCCAGGTGGGTCTGCCCGCCTTGGCCTCCCAAAATGTTGGGATTACAGGTGTGAGCCACCTCACCCAGCTCCTACTCTGTTTTAAAAAAGAAAAAGAAATAGTTGGAAGAAACTTGCTTCTTTTTCTAAGCAATAAGATGTCATGGTAGCATATATTTTTCATGACAGTCCTATTGGTTCGTTACCATTTCCTAATTCTTAAAGGACTAAAACATTAAATTTTAAATAAATAAACTTTTTGAAGCACATTGAAAATCTTTCTGTTCTCTTTGCTTATTCAGACTTATTTTATATAGTAAAGGGAAATAAGAAGATAATGAAAAATTTACCTACTTTACACTTTCACTCATGGTCAAGACCCCTCTGTTTACCTATGTCAGATTAATAATTGCTCCTTAGTAAATACCAAAGCCTTCTGAAAACAAAGACATCCTCAATACAGCTTCAGAGCCTGGTTCTGGGGTGAAGCAGCTTTAGAACACCTGACAACAGTATTTGCTGTGGAAATATAATAGAATCCTTGTGACATACTTTGCTCATGTGCTTTTCTGTCTGAGGACAAAACCTCTATCACAGAAAACATAACACCTACACTCACCAAGAATCTAGGTGGGATGGGAGGTGAGGTGGAGGTGAACTTCACAAAGTCTAGAGATCACACATTTCACACATTCCAAGAGCTGAAAATAAGTGTTCTTGCACCTCCAAAGTTATTCTCACAAAACGAGGTGCAATGATAAGTTAACATCTAGGTTTCAGTTACCACTTAGCTGCAGGGGAGTTTTAAAAATTATTACATTTATGAAATTAGGTTTAATAAAATATTTCTTTTAAAAGAAGCCTTAAAGAGAGCCTATATATTGCCATGTATCATGGCAACCTGTGATCAATTAAACAAATAACTTAGAGATCAGTGACCTTTTGTTCCAGTGAATTGGTAATCATAAATATATACATTTTGCAATACAGTCTCCTCTTCTAAAATATATGCATTTTTTCATAAGCAGAAGACTCAAATGTTCTTTTTTTAATGCAATGCTACAGTGCAGGATTTTAATCTGTTATACATTGTGTCTGGAATGTTGGATGCAACTCTATTTGAAGCAAGGGGTTGGGCACTCAAGAGACCATCTTCTGTTTAATCTAGAGGGTGAGAATGGCCTGTCCAACCAAGTCTGTGTCCTTCTTTCTCCTTTATACTTTCATTTTGCTCCTGTACCTTTGAATAGATGAGTAAAGACCTTGTGAGAACTATAGGTTTTATCTGCTTCAGCAAGTGCTCCCTATGCAGGGCATGGGGGCTCACACCTGTAATCCCAACACTTTGGGAGGCTGAGGCTGGTGGATCCCTTGAGCTCAGGAGTTTGAGACCAGCCTGGACAACATGACAAAATCATGTTTCTACACAAAATACAAAAATTAGCAGGACATGGTGATGCGTGCCCGTAGTCCCAGCTACTCAGGAGGCTGAGGTGGGAGGATCAATTAAGCCCTGGAGGAAGAGGTTGCAGTGAGCCAAGATGTTGCCACTGTACTCCAGCCCAGGCAACAGCGCAAGATCCTGTCTCTATAAAAAGAAGGAAAGAAAGTGCTCCCTGACCACCCCAAGATAATGCACTCTTTTCTCCCCCCTCTTTGTTACTATAGCTCCAGAGGACCCATTTAATATGCACCTTTCCAAAAATATTGCAAACTCTTTAATAAAGTAATCTTCTTTGTGCCCCCATGACCTGGCTCTGTATGGGACACACAGCCGATACTCCCTAAATGTAGGTCAAGTGCATGGGTTAAAGTAAAAATAAAGTAAACGGCGAGAAGGAGTTACGTATTGTTGGGGTTCAGAAAGCAAAATCCTGAAGACTAGCACTTTGGCATGCTGAGAGGCTTTAGAAGCTGCCTAGGAATCCAGACTCTTCTAACTCCTTGTCCTGTCCCCGCCTCCCCAAGAACAGGGTAAGTTTCTCTTTCAATTTTTGTTATCTGATCAGGAAAGCTTTTTTCCAAGAGAAATGCAATTGTCTTAAGACTCCCTCTTTAGAAATATCATCAAAGAACCAGAAATGATCAGCCACCAGAGAAAAGCAGAGACTGAGGTCACCATGCCCAGAAAAACTTTTTATTTATTTATTTTTTTTGAGAAAGGGTCTCTCTCTGTCATCCGGGCTGGAGTGCAATGGTGAAATCTGGGCCACTGCATCACTACAGGCTCGACTTCCTGGGCTCAAACCGTCCTCCCATCTCAACCTCCCAAAGTGCTGGGGTTACAGGCATGAGCCACTGCATCCAGCCCCAGACAGACTTTTCATCTGTTCTTCTGAGGGCAGCTCCAAGAGGTCACCTGGGGGACTTTATCTGCATAAAGCAACGTGCGACACAGTTCCACTTCTCCCCTTCCCGTAATGTTTGCCTTCCACCTCCCTGACCCATTCATTCTCCTCAAAAATTTACTGCCCTTCAAAAGAATCTGCATTCCTCATCTCCTCCTTCCCCTGTGAAAAAGGGTACATAAGCTTTTGTACCACACTGGGTATTTGGGTAACTACTCTGTGATATCCCCCTCTGCCCTTGTGCATGTTAATAAATTTGTACACCTGTCCTCCTATTAATCTGCCTTTTGTCAGTGGCTTTTCAGCAAAACTTCAGAAGCAGAGGAAGTTTTCTCCTTATCCCTCCAAGGCATTTGGAAAACCACTAATGTTGACTAGTGTCCCCTCAACATTTTTATCTGCTCAGAATCTTGGAATATGGCACTATTTGAAAACAGGATCTTTACAGATACGAGTTATGTATTTCAAGATGAAATAATCCTAGATTTGGAGTCTACCTTAAATATGACGACTAGTATCTTTATAAGTAAAAGGAGAGGCCAGGCACAGTGGCTTATGCTTGTAATCCCCACACTTTGGGAGGCCGAAGTGGGAGGATTGCTTGAGCCCATGAATTCAAGACCAGCCTGGGCAACATAGTGAGACCCCATCTCTACAAAAAATAAAAAATAAAAAGATAGCTGAGTGTGGTGGTGCATGCCTGTAGTTCCAGCTACTGGAGAAGCTGAGGTGGGAGAATTGCTTGAGTCAAGGAGTTCAAGGCAGCAGCAAGCCATGATTGTACCACTGCACGGGAGCCTGAGTAAGAGTGAGACTCTTGAAAAAAAAAAAAAAAGAGAGAGAGAGAAAAAAGAGAGGGAGATTGGAGACAGATATCCATCGAGAAGATGACCACATGAAGATGAAAATGGAGATTGGAATTATGCTGCCATAAACCAAGATACACAGGAACCACCAGAAACTAGAATAATCAAGGAAGGATTCTCTTCTAGAGTTTGCAGAGGGAGCATGGCCCTGCTGACACCGTGACTTTAGACTTCTAAGTCTCCAAAACTATGAAAATAAATTTATGTTGTTTTAAGTCATCTAATTTGTGATAATTTGTTTAATTTGTTATAGCAGCCCTAGAAAACTAACACACCATCGTTTGGACTGCAACTGTGATCCTAGATGATTGCAAAAGGGCTGCAAACTTATTTTCTCTTCTCATTCCCAGAGAACTAAGAAAAAATATATAGGTATACCTCAGAGATAGTGCGGGTTTGGTTACAGATCTCACAGTAAAGATAATACCACAATAATAAAAAAAACTCATAAAATTTTTGGTTTCCCAATACATATAAAAGTTATGTTTAAACTGCTATGTCTGTTAAGTTATAGTAATATCATGTCTAAAAAACTCAGTGGACAACCTTAATTTAAATTTTTTTTTTGTTTGTTTGTTTTGTTTTTTGAGATGGAGTCTCGCTCTGTCACCCAGGCTACAGTGCAGTGGCACGATCTCGGCTCACCGCAACCTCCGCCTCCCGGGTTCAAGCGAGTCTCCTGCCTCAGTTTCCCATGCAGCTGGAATTACAGGTGCATGCCACCATGCCCGGCTAATATTTGTATTTTTAGTAGAGACAGGTTTCACTATGTTGGCCAGGCTCGTCTCGAACTCCTGACCTCAGGTGATCCACCCACCTCAGGTGATCCACCCGCCTCAGCCTCCCAAAGTGTTGGGATTACAGGCATGAGCCACTGCGCCCGACCTAAAAATATTTCTTGCTAAAAAAATGCTAATGATCATCTGAGCCTTCAGTGAGTTGTAATCTTTTTACCGGTAGAGGGTCTTGCCTTGATGTTGTTGGCTGCTGACTGATCAGGGCAGTGGTTGCTGAAGGCTAGGTGACTGTAGCAATCCCTTAAGATGAAACAATAATAAAGTTTGCCACGTCAATGGACTCTTCCTTGCGTGAAAGATTTATCTGTGGCATGTGATCTGTTTGATAACATTTCCCCCACAGAACTTCTTTCAAAATTGGAGTCGATCTTCTCAAACTCCGTCACTGCTTTATCAACTAAGTTCGTCATATTCTAAATCCTTTGTTATTTTAACAACGTTCAGAGTGATCTTCCCAGAAGTAGGTTCCATCTCATGAAGCCACTTTCTTTGCTTAACCATGGGAAGCAACTCCCCATCTATTCAAGTTTTATCCCAATATTGTAGTAATTCAGTCACATCGTCAGACGCCATTTCTAATTCTAAGTCTCGCTATTTTTATCACATCTGCCGTTCCTTCCTCCACCAAAGTCTTGAATCCCTCAAAGTCATCTATAAGGAAGAAGAATCAACTTCTTCCAAACTCCTGCTAACGTTGATATTTTGACCTCCTCCAATGACTCATAAGCGTTTTTAATGGCATCTAGAATGGTGAATGTTTTCCAGAAGGTGTTCAAATTTGCCCAGATTCATCAGATGAATCACTATCTATTGAAGCTGTAGCTTCGTGAAATGTATTTCTTAAGAAGAAGATTTGAAAGTCAAAGTTACTCTTTGATCCATGGGCTACAGAATGAATGCTATATTAGCAGCCATGAAAACTTTAATCTCCTTGTACAACTCCCTCAGAGCTCCTGGGTGACTAAGTGCATTGTCAAAGAGCAGTAATATTTTGAAAGGAATCTTTTATTTATTTATTTTTTTCCTGAGCACTAGGTCTCAATGGTGGGCTTAAAATATTTAGTAAACCATGCTGTAAACGTATTTCCTGTTTGAAATATCTGCAAGTTTGAATTATTGAGAGAATCACCAAAACTGAACATGAGACACGAAGTGAGCACGTGCTTTTGAAAAAAATAACACCAGTAGACTTGCTAGACACAGGGTTGCCACAAACCTTCGATTTGTAAAAAATGTACCAACTGCAAAGTGCAATAAAGCAAAGCACCATAAAACAAGGTATGCCTGTATTTAGACTGAGTAAGTGTATAACGTGATATCCGAGGACATACACATAACTTTACATATGTCAGAATTTACATATGTAATTTACATATTTTACATATGTAATTTACATATGTCACAACTTTACATATGTCATAATTTTAATTGCTAAAATTATTTCCCCATTTGACAAATGAGCGCATAGGGATTGAAAGAGTTTAAATAACTGGTGTCAAAAAGTGTGTAACAATAAGACTAACATTTGAGTGATTACCGTGTGTTAGGCACCATGCCAGGCTCTTTATATAAATAATCTCAGCACATCCTGACAGCAAAACTATACAGCTGGGTACTTTTCCATATTTCTCTATTTTAAAAATGAAAGAACTGAGGCACAGAGTGTAAATGATGTGCCCAAAGTCTCTGGTACTTGGCAAAGGAAGAATTTGAACCCAAGGAGAATGATTCTAAAGCCCAGGCGCTATGCTGTATGTGGACACTGTGTCTTCACCAGCCCCTCCATCCCTGCCTCTGATTTCACAGGCACTCCACACACCCACTAACTGCCCTTTAGCAACCTGTAATTGTGATTCTATTATCTCGGCCATTTCCAACAGAATGCTTTCTTTAACTCTCTTACCAGTACTCTTATCACATCAAAATAGCAATAAAGTATGCTTATTTTTCCTGATTTCAGAGCTAATCTTTACAAAATGCTTTGGATATATGAAGCAAGTCTAGCAGCCAAAATATAACATAGGTTTCTACGATGTGTTCTGTTTGGGATTCCAGCAGCAAAGCCATTCTGTTTTGTCTACATTGTTTGATCACAGTCAGTATTCTGCGTTTAGGCAGTTCTGAAGGGACCTTCTTATTTGTCAGAATTATACAGTTGTAGTTTGATAAATGTTCAGCACCCTGGTACAACAATTGATTCTGTTTTTGTTGTTTTATCCCCCTTTTCCAGAATTGTATGTTTCCACATATGCTGGACAATAGGCAGAAAGTGGAGACCCAAAGAACTTGTGATATGACGGACGTAAGAAGCTTCAGTTGGCCTCAAATGTCAAATAATATCCTTCCTGAATAATCAAGAATGTCAAGCTTTTACTTTCTACATCTTGGACTGTACTTTGTACCAATCTCAAGTCCCATATGATGCACTTTCTAGGTGAAAAGTTTTTTTTACGGACCTTAAATTTTTCTATATTTACTTTTTAGAGTGATGGTATATATTAGTTTCACCATGTTAGTAATTCATGCTATATAAATGATAAGCCAAAGTAAGAAAAATAGTGAAATGAACTGCAAATCTAACTACATTTTTCAGTTTCCATAATTACCACAGAAATTGCTGTTAGTGCACTTGATCCAAGAAGAGTCATTCACAATCTCTCCCTTGCATGTTTCCCTCCTGGATACAGAAGATTTGTTTAGAGGTCAGCCTCTGACCCAAGATCAGTCAATCCAATGCCTGCCATTGCAGTTTTGGAAAGGTGCCTAAAAAGACATTAATTTTCCTCCAAATGACAGAAACTAAAGGCAGGTAAATGCGGCAGCTATTGGTGTACTTGGATGCTGAGGATCAGGCAGAGTGGCTTGGTAATGAGAGAGATGAATGAGACAGACACCTGGAGAAAAAGGAAATTAAGGAGCAGTAAAAGCATTTTATGCCCCTCCCTCCACTCTGCAAAACCTCAGGGCTCATACACTTTTGCTAACTAACTATATCACTTATGTGCTGTTGTATACCAAATTTCCTCAAAACTAAGTGACTTAACACAACAGCATGTATTATCCCACAATTTCTGTGGGCTGAGAATCTAGACAGGGTGTAGTTGGATCCCCTGTCTCAGAGTCTTCCACGAGTTTGCAGTCGAAGTCCTGACTGAGGCTGTGCTTTCATCTGAAATTTCAAGTGGGGAAGGATCCTTTCCCAAGTTCACTCATATGGTTGCAGTAGGATTCAGTTCCCTGCAGACTGTTACACTAACAGCCTCAGTTTCTCACCACCTGTTGGCCAGAGGCTGCCCTCAGTTTCTTGTCACATAAGCTTCTCAGCTCACAGCATGACATCTGCCTTCATCAGAGTGAAAAGAGAAAAAGCCACCAAGAAGGAAGTCATGGTCTAATCTTGGAGGAGAATCTTATGACTTTTGCTGCATTCTTCTTGTTAGAAGCCACTACATCCAGCCTCTACTCATGGGAAGGAAATGACACAAGGTGTGGGTATCAGGAGGCAGAAATCTTTGAGAGCCGTTTTAAAAGCAACCTAACACACTGACATATTTCAGTCCTTAGGCACTGTAAAATAGCCCTAATATCCCTGCAATACATCTGAATGCTTGCCTAAATTCTCCAAAATTATTTTCTATTATTTACAACCAAAATTTCTTACATATATCGAATAGTTTAATTAAATCCAAATTTAGAATCAAGAGGTAATTGTATTGTGAGAAAATATATTACTACATTTCTAAGTTCCTTTGTCACACATACACAAACAAACACAACTAACAGACTATTTAATAGTGATAAAGGCTGAGATATGAGAAAACAAAATACTAGGAATTCTTACTACTAGGAAAATAAATCCTATGAAGATGAAAATTGCTGAAATTTTCAAGTAGATAGTGAAAATACATGGTGGTTGTGGCATTTCTTCCTCTCCTCACCTTCTTCCTCCTCCTCCTCCTCATCCTCCTCCTCCTTCTTCTTTTAAAACCCTAAATACTATCGTGGAGGACATTTATTTTTCCATGCTTTTAATTTTCTAAACATCTTAGTTTTCTCTCATCATCTTATACAGTGGAAAAAGTAAGCAAAAAAAAAAAATAGGATAACACTATGACAAATTTGAATGTTTCTCTGCTTCAGATTACAAGGTACGTTTTTGTGGTAATTATAAAAATTGAAAAAAATGGTGAAAACCCCTTATCTTGGGTTACTGTGTCAAGTAGGAAGTTGAGCAGCATTTCAAAAAACACCTTTAGCAAAAGTCCCCTCCCTGGTTTTTCCTGCAAACATTAACCTCAAGCATTTACTTCCTTCCATATTATTTATACATTTAACCTCAAAATTTTATTTAAGAAGTCACAAGAAGATCTAAGAAAAGGCCCAAATGTCAGCCATCTGTGGACCAGACCTGAAAAGCTTCCTGGAGGAGATGAAAACCTCTCATTTCATAGAACT
The DNA here is from genome assembly GCF_028885655.2 of Pongo abelii. Lineage (NCBI taxonomy): Eukaryota > Metazoa > Chordata > Mammalia > Primates > Hominidae > Pongo > Pongo abelii. The sequence continues at coordinate 90,688,126 of NC_071995.2, forward strand.
GAAAAAGGGCCATTGTATAGACCAGAAGCTGGGGTGCAGCTCCTCCAGGTCTCACCACTGAATCAGGAATCCTATAAATATGCACCTCAACCACATAAACAGTTTCTCTTCAGTTTCTGGATGGGAGTTTATCTTTGCTGTGCAGAATCAATTTAGCTTTGGACAGAAAAATTTGCAAGAAATCAAAAAAGCGGGTTTAAAAAGCAAACAAAGAGACAGGATGGGCATGATTTCCTAAACATACCAGAACAGAGCCATGTGTTGGATGCTGTATAAGAAAGCAAAGAAATTCCCAAAAGATTACCTCAAGTTGGTTTCTCATTTTGGTAAAGATTTCTTGTGTCTCTTGGTTCTATCAATTTAAATAGAGCCTGAAAGACACAATGACAGTATGAACTATGTCCAAAAGACCTCTGAATTGGAAAGGGAAGTTTGGTGCCTCCCAAAAGGAGGGTGAGGGACAGGAGAATATGGTGAATATATATCACTTTTCGCAGGCGCCTCTTCTGGATTTTGACCATTATAAAGCAGAACAAATAGATAAAGAAAGAAGACTCACAAACGGCTTTTTTCATTAAGATGATATACCTTTCATTTCTACTTTTTCTCAGTTGATAAGCCCCAAAATAACACAGAGACACTGAAAAAACCTTCTTACAACCTTCTTACAATTTTCTATACTGCCAGTTTCACCAGACTTTTAGGTGTTGGTTGGGACCCTACTGGCCTCTAATGCTGGTTTTTTCAGTAGTGTATCCACCAACTGGTTCTGATTGGCACTTTTCATCTTCAAATCTGCGATGTTCTGCCTCACTGACAATGGCACATGGGCCAGTAAATCTCAGTCTTGACCTCACATTAGGATCACCTGGGAAAGTGTTAGAAAAACAAAATCCCAATGTCCAGGCTTCTCCCTGGACCAATCAAATCTGAATCTCTAATGGTAGGATTCATGCACTGATATTTTTTGAAGCTTCCCAATGACTGCCTTGTGCGGCCAAAGCTGAAAACCCCTGTTAGATTCTATTTTGGTATATTAACTATGATCTTAACTAATGAAAGTTGCTGAACTGCTGGGGAACTTGACTAAGCAATGGAATATCCCTTAGAAACACAATGAACACCCACTAATTTTAGGCAGTAACACAAAATTATTGGGGCCTTAATATTCTCTTTAGAGAAACACATTCCACAGAATTCCACAAGTTGTAGATGACATGTTCTCTCTTATGAAAGAATATGCCACCAGGTTCATAGGAGAAAAAATATGCCACCAAAGAGAACAACACAAGAAAATCATCAATTCCTAACTAGGGTGGAAGTGCCTATAATACATCACAAACATGAGAAGCAACTTTTCACCATTAAGTGGACTCTGACAAAGCAGTTAATAGAATCTTGAAGTCTAGAAGGAATCCTTTAAGATGTGTAACAATACTATTCTACACCTGAGGAACTTAGGGTCAGAGATAAGTGGCTAGTCTGATAATTTACTGCTCATGAGGGGTGTTATAAAAACTGCCCTTGTCCTCATTCCTAGTCCAGGAGTTGCATTTTTAATGTACACAGAAGCATTTAATTTCGTGTATGGCCAATAGTAAATGCTCAATAAATTGTAGCTGTTGGGAGAAGTAATGATGGCAGTATTAATGATCACATTGGTAATAATAATGTCTACAGGGTTTTCCAGTGTTATAAACACTGCCTTAAAATCCTTAGCAAATAAAAAACTTTTTCTTGCTGGGCACAGTGGCTCATGCCTGTAATACCTGCTACTCAGGAGGCTGAGGTGGGAGGATTGATTGAGGCCAGGAGTTCAAGGCCACCCTGGGCAACATAGCAAGACCCCATCTCTAAAAACAACCAACCAAACAAAAACCTATTTCTTTTGTTGATGACACCTTATTTATTTGAAACACAAGAAATTTAAAAAGCAAAATAATAAACAGGGGAAATAAAAAGCCTTTTATTTAGAGCTGCAATGAAAATTTAGCATAGCCTTTCACTATTGAATGACTCATCAGTTGAACATTTTATGTAATTAATTATAAAATATATGTAATTTGATCTGATTTTGTCTAGAAGATTCTAGAGTATCATTTTCCTGATGAAAATACTATACATATGTTTATATCTAAAGAGTTAAAGGTACTTTCACAGTTTATTTAATTCAATTCTCACATACAATTAGAAAACGGAGATATTATCCCTCCTTCTTTAAAATTAAAAAACATAAGCTCAGAGAATGAAAGGGACCTGGCTAAAGCGGCTCCACTAATAAGTGGCATGGCCAGTAGTTCATCACAGGTTTTCTACCTTTGAGACCGTCCTGGTTACTTCTTTGGACTATGTCACTCTGGCCTTTTGAATAATTAACTTTACAGAGCAACAGTGTAATGCTATGTCCCTAGCTTTCATCAGGCAAAATGTGAAACACATCCATTTGAAAACTTGCTTTTTGAAAACACAGGACCTCATTATGTTGTTCAGTGTTTCTCCTTTAAATTCTCGACGACAAACTATTCTGCGAGTTCAGAGTCTGGAAAGTATCTATATCATCCACCAAAGCTGGGAGCTTTCTTTTGTTAGATCCAGAGAGTTATATGATCCATTGAATGTCCCTCCTTGCCTTGGCTTCTAGGGTACTCAGAGCAAAGTTTTATACTTGGTCACTCTGGTTCTGGTTCTTCTCAATCCAAGTTTCTATTGCATCCTCTCTCTCTTTCCCTTCACCTCTCAAACCACTACTACCTTTAATATATTACTTTCGCTTTTTGTATTTATCAGTGATTCAATTTTATTTTACTGTGATTTTGGTAAACATCTGTAGTGTTCAACTACTTGGAGGATTTGTCCCCCTTTTTGTGATAATAGAACTCTAACACTTCTTGGTTACATCACATTTTTTACTATCTGATGATTATGTTGGTCATCAACCCTTCTTCTGCAAGGAACACAATATAACAACATTACAATACATCTTTCTTTGTTTTGTTTTTGCTGATTTGGGTGGAACATAGCAAAAATAAAAATATGTTCATTTTCTGTCATTTTGGTAATAAATCTGAAGCCATGCTTAACAGAATAGTTTTAAATTTAAAATAAAATAATTTTATAAATATTTTACCCTTTTAAAACAAGGACGTCTCAGTTCTTATGGCATCAAAATGCTCAAATTAAATTCACAAGGCTCTTCAGGACCAATTATATCAGTGTTTAACCCTCCCAGTTTCTTTTTTGCATCTTAATGTCATTGATTTCCTTACCAATAATGCCAAATACAGAAACTACTCCTGCTTATATGGCTTATATGTGTACTTTCTGTATATGTGTATATGTGTATATGTGTACTTTGTGTATATGTGTATATATATATATACTTTGATTGTTTCTCTAATTGGTAGTATTCAGATTCAGTGCCTCAAAATTGGCGATAATCTCACCCATGGTCCTCTTCTCAAAGATTCAAAATGTGGCTTAAAGTATTTTACGTGTGCATGTGTGGTTCACAGAATCAGTTTTATATCTTTTAATTATACCTCCTGTTACTGACTGTTTATGCTGCCTCAAAACTCATATGTTGTCTGGGCATGGTAGTTCACGCCTGTAATCCCAGCATCTTGGGAGGCCAAGGTGGGAGGACTGCTTCAGCCCAGGAGTTTGAGATCTGCCTGGGCAACATATATCTCCTCTCTACTAAAAATAAAAATAAAATTAGCTGGGCATATTGGCATGCACCTTTAGTCGCACCTACTCAGGAGGCTTAGGTGGGAGGATCACTTAGGCCTAGGAGTTGAGTCTGCAGTGAGCCATGGTTGAGCCACTGCACTCCAGCCTGGGCAACACAGCAAGACCCTGTCTAAAAAAATATATATATATCTACACTATAAAAATATACAATATATATAAATATATAATAATGTATAATATGTAAATATATAAATATATGATATATCAATATATATTAAATAATATATAATATATAAATATATATTAAATAATATATAATAAATATATAATATATAATATATAAATATATATTAAATATATAATATATAAATATATATTAAATATATAATATATAATATATAAATATATAATAAATATATAATATATAATATATAAATATATAATAAATATATAATATATAATATATAAATATATATTAAATATATAATATAAATATGTATTAAATATATAATATATAATATAAATATATATTAAATATATAATATATAATATAAATATATATTAAATATATAATATATAATATAAATATATATTAAATATATAATATATAATATAAATATATATTAAATATATAATATAGAATATAAATATATATTAAATATATAATATAGAATATAAATATATATTAAATATATAATATAGAATATAGAATATATAAATACATATTAAATATATAATGATATAGAATATATAAATACATATTAAATATATAATGATATAGAATATATAAATACATATTAAATATACAATGATATAGAATATATAAATATATATTAAATATACAATGATATAGAATATATAAATATATATTAAATATACAATGATATAGAATATATAAATATATATTAAATATACAATGATATAGAATATATAAATATATATTAAATATACAATGATATAGAATATATAAATATATATTAAATATACAATGATATAGAATATATAAATATATATTAAATATACAATGATATAGAATATATAAATATATATTAAATATACAATGATATAGAATATATAAATATATATTAAATATACAATGATATAGAATATATAAATATATATTAAATATACAATGATATAGAATATATAAATATATATTAAATATACAATGATATAGAATATATAAATATATATTAAATATACAATGATATAGAATATATAAATATATATTAAATATACAATGATATAGAATATATAAATATATATTAAATATACAATGATATATAATATATATAAATATATATTAAATATATAATATACAAATATATATTAAATATATGTGTGTGTATATGTGTGTGTGTATATATATGTATCTGTTAAAGCTTTAACCCCCAATGTGATGATATTTGGAGATAAGACCTTTGTGTGGTAATTAGGGTTAAATTAAGTCATGATCATAAACCTTCAGGATGAGATTAGTGGTTTTATAAGAAAAGGAAGAGAAAGGGAGAGAGAGAGGAGAGAGAGCTCTCCATCATGTTGAGGACATAGCTAGACGGCAGCTGTCTGAAAGCCAGAAAGAGAGCTTTCACCAGACACAGACTCTACCAGCACCTTGACCTTAGATTTCGCAGCATCCAAAACTGTGAGAAATAAATTTCTGTTGTTTAAGCCACCCAGTCTGTGCTACTTTGTTACGGCAGCTGAAAGTGACTGAGACAGCCTATGGATGCTTCCAGTCTGTTTTCAAATAAGTTATAGTCTTTCCTTTTTATATGCTGTAAATATAGCAATTTAGAAAAAAAGTCTGGTAAAATCAAGAATAAATAACCAGCTGGGCGTGGTTGCTCATGCCTGTAATCCCAGCACTTTGGGGGAGGCTGAGGTGGGTGGATCACCTGAGGTCAGGAGTTCAAGACCAGCCTGGCCAACACAGTGAAACCCCGTCTCTACTAAATACAAAAAATTAGCCAGGCGTTGTGGCGCATGTCTGTTATCTCACCTACTTGGGAGGCTGAGGCAGGAGAATCGCTTGAACCTAGGAGGCAGAGGTTTCAGTGAGCCAAGATTGTGCCATTGCACTCCAGCCTGGGCAACAAGAGCAAAACTCCTTCTCAAAATAGATAGATAAATACATAAATAACCAACTTTGTAAAGTGGTAGTTTATCTCCATGACAAGAAGAAGATTTCCCATTAAAAGGCAAATCTTCCTTTTCAAAAGTTTGAAAGAGTTCCTTAAAAAGAATATCATCTGGTTAAATATAAGTTGCTGGAGATGCAAAACCCTAAGAAAAGTTTTTGGCTTTTATCCCGTAAGAGTTTCATTTGAGAATGAATTGGATACATTTTCATTCATGCACGACTCTGACATTTCCTCCTTGTTTCTTCCCCCTTTATGGACAGGCAAACAAGCACATACAGTCAGTTTCATTCTGTTCTTTCGATTCTTTCACATTGTCTTATTTTCCCCCCCTTGGAGCAGTATGGTATGGTGGAAGAATTCTGGTGTCAGAGAAGTACTACCATGTGCCATTCACTGTGCAAGGTGCTTGGAATAGAATGATTATAAAATACAAGTTAAAATTATTTTTTCTTTTTTTTTTTTTTTTTTTTTTTGAGACAGGGTTTCACTCTGTTGCTCGGGCTGGAATGCAGCGGCATGATCTCAGATCACTGCAGCCTCAACCTCTCGGGCTCAGGTGATCCTCCCACCTTAGCTTCCCAAGTAGCTGGACAACAGGCCCGTGCCACCACACCCAGCTAATTTTTGTGTGTTTTGTAGAGAGGTGGTTTCTCTATGTTGCCCAGGCTGGTCTCAAACTGCTAGGCTCAAGCAATCTGCTCTCCTTGACCTCCCAAAGTGCTGGGATTACAGGCATAAGCCACTGTGCCTGGCCCTAAAATAAATAAATAAGTTAATTAATTAAATAACACATTGCTTTGGTCAAGAATCTCACATTCTGATAGAAAAAGTAGACAGATAAACACATAAATGTGGGTCCAATAGTGCTCTTTTGGAGCACTTTGTCCTACTAGTTTTATTATAGCTTACAACTCTTATTATCTCTCCTCTTCCACTTCTTTTAATGCCTCTTTTCTTTACAAGTTTATGAACTCCATGAGGGCAGTGTCTGTTTTGCACACTGCTCTATCCACACTGCCCCCAGCATAATTATCTAGGAATTGGGGAAAAAAAAAAAGTCTGGTAAGCCCCCTTGAAAAATTCAGTGTGATATTATTTTTAAAGCCATTCAATGTTAAGTGACATTTCCACTTTAATCTTAAGAAGAGGAGAAAATCTCAACCTTCCATTGTTACACAACCTGAGAGCTTTTACTTATAATTCTTTACAAATCAGTTAACTACGTGTAATTCCTATCACTGGACATCATTTCTTCTCTGCCCTGATTTTGTATTAGTAAAGAATCAAGTCAGGTACCAGTTCTCATCCTCTCAGACTAAATACATTAAACCAACAACAGTGAAAAAAGAAAATGAAATTGGCTTCATTTCCCATGTACACAAGGATGCTCAACTTAAATAATAGGCTTCAGTGTTCCATGGTTAGACTCTTTCTACACATTTCTGGTGTCAAGCTGCAACCTGGTCGTCCTTGCAGTAAATAAATCAACAGGGTGCATAATCTTGTTCTGTAACCTCCTGCAAATCCCAGGGATGTGCAGATTTCATCAGCTTCAAGGTATGTGAGGCTGGAATTTGAAAAGAAAATCCTCTCACACTTAAAGAAATGCCCTTAGCAGGGATTTATACTGATAAGTCACCTTCACCTTTAGTGATGTGAATGTGTGTCTAATTCTTTTACCAAGAAGAGTTTATGGAAACTGGGATCCTGAAGGAATGCTGGGTTTTTGCTGCTGTCTGCCATTAATTTATTTTGTTTTCTAAAATCTGATTCCTCAGAAAAAGGATGCATTTGAAATTATAATTAAAAACAGTTAATTCTTGTTCAGTTGATATTATATTTCAAAACATATGCATTTATAATTTATATCATGTCCTACAAATTAGAAAACCAAATCAGAATAATGTTCACAATTTTGAGAAATTTTAGAGATTCTCTAAGTTATCTTTCTACTTTCAAAAATGATGAGAAAGGAGAAGGGAATATATGGGTATAAAGTAAGCAGGCCCTCTGGCTCTGAAAATCAACTCAATGGTAAATGGCTGAGATTTTCTAGCCATTCTGACCCTATTTGAGAAGATTATATTGCTTTGTTAGATCAGACCTTGTGTCAGAGAACCAAGTGTCAACTTTCTACTTAAAGGTTAAGCAGCAAGAGTCAGTACATCTGGTTATACAGAACAAAATCTCTTCTTGACCTGTAGCATTACTCTTCTTCTTTGCTGCAGAAACAGTTTTCCTAGAGATCTCAGAACAGTTCTGATGTGTAGCAAAGAAACTTTCACCTCCGTATTTCTCCCCAAGCAGCAGACGCTACAATATAATAGGAAAATAAGAATTTTATTGAGTTTTCCTAATGGCATCAACTTACTACCCTCAAGTCTGTTTTTTTTTTTTTTTTTTTTTTTTTCAAATCCCACTAAAGGCTAGAATATACAGCTTTTTAAGAAACCCCGTCCTGGCTGGGCACAGTGGCTCACTTTGGGAGGCCAAAGGGGTGGATGGCTTGAGGTCAGGAGTTCGAGATCAGACTGGCCAACATGGTGAAACCCTGTCTCTACTAAAAATACAAAAGTTAGCCTGGTGTGACGGCCAGCACCTGTAATCCCATTTACTCCAGAGGCTGAGGCAGGAGGATCACTTGGACCCGGGAGGCAGAGATTGAGATTGCACCACTGCAATCCAGCCTGGGTGACAGAGCCAGACTCCGTCTCAAAACAAACAAACAAACCCCGTCTCAAAACAAACAAACAAACGCCACAAAGGAGAAGATTTTGCTGTTGTGTATACTAGAATATTATGTCTTCAAAAGGTGTGAATAATAATTTATTATTGAAGAGTAATCTAGTTTCATCACATTGTAACTTTCCTTAAGAGCAATTTATAGTGTTTGAGTGAGAGAAAGAGAGAGGAAGAGAGAGAGAGGAAGAGAGAGAGAGGTGTGTGTGTGTGTGTTGGCAGGGGGATTACTAAAATCTCTTAACCTTCTAAGTTTGTCAGTGTAATTTGATCTTTCTGTCTGAGGTGCATAGGGAATACCATTTACTGAGACTAATGTTACCAAGATGGTGAAAACTGGCCATTAATATATAGGCTTTCAAATGCTGAAGTAAATGTAAATAGGCAATGCTACTCTTTGTTGCTTAGTTACTTAGGAATACTATAGTTTCTGCCCCCTTCCCTACTAACTCTCCTTTCTCAGCACATACTCTCCACCACACAAAATCTGTTTCTAAATTTATAATCAAATTACAGGCATCTGGAGAACCCAGCCACTGAAGTAAATTTTTTTTTTTTTTTTTGTGATTTGCAAATGTTGAAAAAGCAAATACTAAAATTGTAATATTTAGATGATATATTACCATTGGAAACATTTCATTTAAAAACAACCATATAACCCCAAACCCTAAGCCTGGCATATTTGATTTGGCTCTTTTTGCAAAAATCCATCTTTTTTTCTTTTTTTTTTTAACCCAAGTCTTAATACATATGATGAAAATTAAGATAACTAAAACCTAATATGGAAAAGTTTTAAAAATACTTACGAGTTGATGTTATCCTTCCTTTAGTACACTTAAAAAATTGAATAGGCTCAGAAATGTTGGTATAAATTCAATTCACCATATGTCTGCTTAATAATTATTTGGAAACAACAAGGAACAGACCTCCCACAGACAACTCTCTGTGTTACTAGATTTCTTCAAAGCATGGACTCAGAGTACAATTTGTCTGGGTAACACAAAGGCTGATTGGGAAAAAAAAAAGAATACAATTTGTTTTGAGCTTGAGAATGGGTAAGAAGCAGGCCCCATGTAGACTAGTGAATGAATTTAATGGTTTGTTGGATGGTTACTCAGGATGACCTTTTTTTAAATATATACAATGGGCCAGGCAAGGTGGCTCATGCCTGTAATCCTAGCACTTTGGGAGGCCGAGGTGAGCAGATCAACTTGGATCAGGAGTTTGATGGATCAGACAACATGGCAAAACCCTGTCTCTACAAAAAAATACAAAAATTAGCTGGGCGTCGTGACAGCGCACCTGTAGTCCCAGCTACTTGGCAGGATGAGGCAGGAGGATTGCTTGAACCTGGGCGATCAAGGCTGTAGTGAGCCACAGCCATGCCACTGCACTCCAGCCTGGGTGATAAAGTGAGACCCTGTCTCAAAAAATAAATAAATAAATATATTTATGTATACAAAAAAATTTATATTTGTATAAATATCTATTTATGTGTATTTATATTTATATAAATATCTATGTGTATTTATATTTATATAAATATCTATGTGCATTTATATTTATATAAATATCTATGTGTATTTATATTTATATAAATATCTATTTATGTGTATTTATATTTATATAAATATTTATGTGTATTTATATAAATATGTATTTACATTTATATAAATGTCTATTTATGTATTTATGTTTATATAGTAGTTGGTTCAAGGGATGTCGGCATTGTTAAGTTTATTTAGCACTGTTTCTTCCCGCAACCATAACAACCACGCTTGACTAGCTAAAGTAATGATAATAATAATACTAAAAATAAAAATAAATGAACATATACAATCAATTGTCACCTTTGATCCTTTCGTATTCAAAGGCATTATGAATTCAACTTTAGAAAATGTGGAAGGAAAGAGGTTATAATGGCCTGTAGAAATGATGAAATCCAGAATTTAAAATGTGTGCAGTACCAAGGGATGTTGACGCTGGAGAGAAAAGACTGGGGCTCAAGTTTGGCCAATTACCTAGTTTTAGCATCTTTATTTCTAATATGGCAATGTAATAACTATTGCTCTTGGTTCTTGTAAAAATTAAAATAGATGAATATGGAAAATGTGAATTATAAAGCAAAAGCACTACATAAGTAAGATACATTATTATTCTTTGAATTATACAACAGAAAAGGTCTAGGACATTTATATATAGTAAAGTAGGTTTTTGGTGGGGGGATAATGTTGGTGTGTTAGATCTGGCTCATGCTGGTTTGCACGGGCATGTGACAGCTGATAAATTTTTAGGAATTATGTGAGCTGGTTGACATCATGTTGATAGCCTGAAATTGGCTGTGGCGAGAGGGTGGTATTTATACCATGGTCATTGTCAAATAACTGCAGAGAGGGTTTGTTGCCCTTCCTCACCTCTCTCCCAAGGACCAGTTGACCAGCACATCATTGGATAACTTATTGTGTATGTTTGGATTGTGTTCTAGTAATCTGTTACTGTGTAACAAAACCAGTCCAAAATTTAGCAGCTTAACGCAACAGCTATGCTACCATCTATTATATCTCACATTCTGTGCAGTGACTGGTCTCAGCTCAGTGGTTATTCTGCTTCATGGATGGTCAGCTAGGGCTGCAGTCATCTAGAGGCTTGGCTGGACTGCATTATCCAAGATGGCTTATTCTCAGATCTTGCAGTTGGTACTAGCTGTTGATTGGTAGCATGCCTGAGACTGTCTGTAGGAGCATGTAAATTATCCTCTACCTGGTCCCTCATATAATTTGAGCTTCTTACATTATTAAAGCTGGGTTTCCAAGTGGGAGCTACGGATCTCTTAAGGCCCAGTCATCAGAATTATACAGTATTACTTCCATCATAGTCTATTGATCAAAATAAGTTGCTGGTAAAGAATTTGCTACCATGTTTAATTCATCACAGATATTATGATATCCAAATTTATATAAACCCAAGAGTATTCATTAAATTGTGGATGCCAACATTTTAAGTAATTCTCTCCTCTAACTTCTTACACTGAAGATAAGGTTTACTGCTTTATGCTACATATTTTGTCAAGCTTAAAGTTTCCTTTAGTGAGGTCAGGCACGGTGGCTCATGCCTGTAATCCTGGAACTTTGGGAGGCCAAGGTGGAAGGACTGCTTGAGGCCAAGAGTTTCAGACCAGACTAGTCAATAAAGCAAGACCCCATCTCTGCATAAAAATTTTAAAAAATTAGCTGGGTGTGGTGGGCACCTACATTGGTGGTGTGCACCTGCAGTCCTGGCTACTCAGGAGGCTGAGATGGGAGGATGTTTGAAGCCCAGGAAATCCACTGCACTCTAGCCTGGGTGATAGCATGAGACCCTATCTCAAAAAAAAAAAAAAAGTTTCCTTTAGTCTTGGTGTTCCACCTATGTAACTGGCCAAATATATCAAACTACTGAAGACTTTCTGAAAATAGAATTTGTTAAAAATTTACTACATATTCTTTAAAACAAAATGAGTGTTTAAAGGGGTTATCAAATGTTTTGAAAAACGAAAGGAAGCCAATCATAAGCCTAATCAGAAATCGTTTGAGTGGCTGGATGATTCAAGTTTGTAAGGCTGCAAAAGACAGTCTCACATTCATATTGTTATAGAAACTATAGATATCTTTATCCGTCTATCTATCTATCTATCTATCTATCTATCTATCTATCTATCTATAGATCAATCGATCTATCTAGACAGCTAGGTTAGATGTAGACTGGAATGCTATAATACTTAAGTCTAGGGAGGTCTTGTGATTAGTAAACATTACAGGATATGGGATATGGTCAGTTAGAATGCTCCCAGCTTCAAGATACAGAAAACCTAATTAAAGGAGATCTATTGTCTCACATAATAAGCAGTCTTGAGTTTGGTGGTTGCAGGGTTGCTTAATTTAATAGCTCATTCATATCAAGGTTTTTGCATCTGCTTCTTTGTTTTTTCTGTGGGCAATGGCCCTCACAGTAGGTGGCACAATATTGTATTACCCAGATCCAGACATGAATTCCTCATATAGCAATGTCTACAGACAGAGCAGCCAATGGGAGCAGGTGGAGGGAGCAGGTGAAGGGTGAAGGAGTGGTAGCTCATCATCTCTCTCTCTCTCTTTTCATTTGGGAAGAAACATCTTCCCTAGATAATGCTTCTCAAATTCTTATTGCATCTCTTTGGCCAGAACTGATGCCCCTCCTTTAACCACTCACCAGCAAAGGCGGATGGATTAATCATAGTTCAGTTCAGCCAACCTTCTGGAACTCTATGGACAGTGGCCTAATCTTTCTTGAACACATTGTTATCTGATACCTGGACAAAATTGGAAATGTACCAGCAAGGAAGAAGTGGGATATGGCTATTGGGGCAATCAACAGTGTCTTCCAGGTTTATCCTTAAAATCTCAATATGGTTCTGTGGCATCAATCCATCTAGTAGCACCATTTTTCAGGAGCTAGAAGCACAAAAACATGGTGAAAGACCCAAGAAGCAGGTGTAAGCCTCTAGACAAGTAGGGTGTGGTTCAGGGCAGTCTCAGCAGAGAACAGAACAATTACAGAAAGTAATTTAGATGTATTGGGCACTGACTATGGAACAACCATTATGTGAGGAACTCCTCCAGCCCATCCAACATCATATTTAATACTCAAAAGGAAGATATTATTAGCTCCATTTTAGAAATGAGGCTCAGAGAGAAAACTGTTAGGAGTTAGTAGAGCTAGACAGTAAAATTCAAGTCTTTTTAACTCCAAGGATAATCTAGCTCAAACCATGCTGATGAGCAGCTATTTCATGCTCCACCTGATAGTAATACTCCTCTTTCCCCATTTAATTCCCCAGCATTTTCACCTTCTCAACCATCCCCATACCAATGTTGAAACGGAGGAAGGCAGTGAATAATAAGAGCCAGAAGCCTCCAAACTTTCCAATACATCCCAATCCACCTTCTCAATGTTCTGTCCTGGGGAAATAATGAGAAAAGCAAAAAATAGTCATACAAAACGTAGTGACAATATATTGCAATCCTTTATTTAATGTCACTGACCTCATCAATTTGACCAATTTAAGGTGGATTGATGATTGGATGCATCAATATCAAGGGTGAATACCCTGAATACTCAGATTAAAACTCAAATTGGTTTTGAGATTCAGAATTATTTCGATATTGGATATTTTCATGGTTAATGGTACTAAAAGACCTCACTGCATAAATGCTTTGACCTCAGAAATTTGGTGAGATATAGAAGGAGATTGCCTGTATGTCCTTATTCTTTCTAGCTGTTCTGATGGAGAAAGTGGATGATTGACCTCTGCTATAGAGGACATTGCAGCAAGAAAACAGCCATTAGACTCTTCATTTAACTTTCCTTACTAGGCAGCCAAGTTTATCAAAGATTATTATGTTTTCCCCTGAATCTTCAGGAGGCCATTGTATATAGGCTTCTGCTTTGGGAAATATTTTCAAGAGGAACATACCTTTCTTGTGGGATGAAGGTAGCCAGGGCTCCATTTTGGCAGGATATTTTCAGCCCACAGATTTGGTTGATTATGGGCCCGCAAACACATTGCCCTATGTTAAATAGAGTGAAAAAAAATTACATCACTAACCATAAAATTTTCTAACATATAATGTTTCTTTTTCATCATACAAGATACTTCGAAGGATGGCAAACATCCAGAGGGAATTGCAAAATTCAGGCAATTACTCAGATTCTCTAATCCCGAAATGTTTTCTTAAAATATTTTTGCAAATGGCCACATAATTGTCCATCTAGATTTTGCAGCTTTCATCCTAAAAAACAATGCCATTTAGACTGTGCTTTAACTTTAGGTCTGAATAAGCGGTATCATGATTATAACTCTCGCTCTCTCTCTGTCTTAATAATGTCTTGTTTTCAGTAAAAGAGATCAAGAACTTAGTGATAATGGAATGGGAAACAAAGGAACAGTAACAAGTAAACGGCCCAATAGGGCCTTTACCCTGGTTTCTCTTGGCTCAAAACACCCTCTGCAAGTGGCAAACATTTCTCTAGGGAGATGATCCAACCAACAGTTTGAGAAAATAGTGCTTCTAGAAGCCTTTGGTTGTGAGAATGAATTGAGGTCATTAGAAGGGTGCTTGCCTGGCCAGATTCTTTGTTTCAGTACTAAATTGGCAGCCGCGAAAGATGGAAGAAAAACTGACTCGAAGAAAAGAAAAGCAATTCAAACAAAAACACATTGCACTGGCTATCGTGGTCCTTAGGTTCTGGGGCAATTTTCTCCAGTGCCTCTGTGTGGGGTGTGTATGTTACAGGCTTGTATTGGGGAGGGGAGGGATCCATCCTGCCACTTGGCATCTGGAGAGAAAAATCCATCCAGCTGTTGCTAATGGATGGTCTAATTCATACATAATGCAAGCAGTCAATTCTGCATGCCCATGCATATTATCAGATATAAATGTCACAGAGGGAACAAACAGTCATTTTCAACCTCAAGTCCTTCTAGGGAGGGAAGAATGAAAAACCCTTTTGTCTTTTTGTGTACCTTGAAGGTGGGTCTGAAGCTAGGTCTACAGGCAGGGCCTTGGGGGAATCCCTAGCACCCCCTGGGAGCCCCTCTTTGACTTGTCTGGAGGAGAAATGTTTTGAAGCATATGTTAATAAAATATATATCTGATTATTAACTCACTTCGATGGGAAACATAAACTCTCTGCTTAGTTTCTCTTAGGATTTCACAAACAACACCATCAGAAAAATGTATCTTAAGCTTTTTCATCACCTACTCTTTCTATTTAATCTCCTTCAGACATCATGATCAGGAAGAAATTAATTTCCTGCTTTGGTGAGGAAAGTTTTAGCTTCCAAAACAGACCAGACTTTCCTTCCTGCTCTCTGTTTTTTAATCCCTTTCTCTTTGGACCTTACAAAGAAGAAATCCTGTAATGACAAGGGTATACATTTAGAGCTTCTTTCCAACTAAACCCTGCCTGCCATCTTTTACTGAATTACTATGTTGTAGGGTGATATGTTTGACAGATATCTAAAGAAAATCAGAAAGCTGCACAATGTACACATTTATGAAGCTGATAAGTTATGAATACATATGATGAATCTATATGGTGAAGTTCATTAGTCTCCCTCCCTCATGCATCCCTTTCCAGAACCTTCTATCTCTCTTTGTCACCTCCATCCACAAGGTATAACAGAGACAAACATGTTATGTTGTAACTCAGATCTTAATTTGGGGTGATGATTTCAAGGTTAGCTAATGAAGTAGGAGTTTTTTTTCCTTGGGACAAAGAAAATACGCCATTCTTACTATTCAGAGCTGTAAAATTCCAAGATGTTGGCTGTAATGTTTTCCACATGTGGCAAAATCTGGTCTGTAGTGATAGAAAAGGTTAATCCTGACAATTTTGTTGTGTGTGGTTGCAATTTCTTTTTTCTGAGATCAAGTCATATTCCCTTCTTGATTTCCCTGAAACATCTCAGTGTCCTCATTAATAATAAATCATTGTCTTTGCTTAAACTAGTTTGAATTAGGTCTCTGTAACTTACTGAGAAAACAGTCCCAAGTGATACAGCAGCTATCATTCAGAAGAAAGTCAAAACTTTGCTCCTGGTGTGGATCTGTGTTCCTTGCTGTGAAGAGGGGGCAACACCTTGGCTTAGTGAAAAGACAACAGGGTTTATCAGTGATGGTTGTTTTAAATTCCTGTTTTGTCATTTACTAGCTCTGTACCCTTGAGTAAATCACTTAGCTTCTCTGATGTTATTATCTCCCCTGCAGTATTGTTCTTAGGTTTAGAAATAACCCACGTAAAATAGGAAGTATAATAAGTATCCAATGAACAGTAACTCTACTCTAAAACTTCCTATTGCAATGACTTGAAAAGGACTCTCAAAAGTATAAAATGTCACAGCCGGGTGCAGTGCCTCATACCTGTAATCTCAGCACTTTGGGAGGTCAAGGCAGGAGGATTGCTTGAGCTAAGGAGTTCGAGACCAGCCTAGGCAACATCATGAGACCCTGTCTCTAAAAAAATTTTTTTAGATTAGCCAGTCACGGTGAGACATTCCTGTGGTCCTAGCTACTGAGGAGGCTGAGGTGGGAAGACCGCTTGAGCCGGGGAGTTGGAGGCTGCAGTGAGCTATAATGGCGCCACTGTACTGCAGCCTGGGTAATAGAGCGAGACCCTGTCTAAAAATGTTTTTTTAAAAGAGGACTAGATATGGTGGCTCATGCCTGTTATCTCACCACCTTGGAGGGCTGAGTTGGGAAGACTGCTTGAGCCCAGGAGCTCGAGACTGCAGTGAGCTATGATCGCACCACTGCATTCCAGCCTAGGCAACAGAGTGAGACTGTGTCTCTAATAAATAAATAAGTATAAAACTACAAAGCAGAGTTAGAATTTATTTGGCTCAGTTTTTCTTCTTTGCTTTCTCTTCCCTCCTTTCCTCTTTCTATCCCTTTTCTCTCTTGTTTTATTTTCCTTTTAGAGAACCAGAGATGGGAGAGGAGTTCAAGTATTCACTCATGATTGCTAGGGGTCAGCTCCAGGTATAGTGAGAACTCATTATGAGCACACGTTCTTGCCAGAAGAATTTTCTCAGTTGTTACAGATCCTACTGCTCTGGGTCCAGGATTCTCAATGTGACTCTCTGTCTTAGGTTGGAGGCCTCAGTCATTCAGAGGCAGAGATGTGCACACAGTGGTTGACTGGGGAGTGCTCTTGGGAGCAGCACCTGTAGGCTAGCCAGAGAGCCAGCAACAGAATGGGGCAGAGGGAGAAGTTGACCTGGGAGGCGGGTGCAACCAGGGCCTCAGCCCATCCATACCACACACGAGGAGCTCTGGAATTGAGATGACCCTTCGGAGTTTTCCCTGCATCCAGGGTGGATCATGGAAGGCAGGTAATTCCCAGGAGGGGAAATAACCTGGGTCAAGGCTGTTTTCATTCAACAGCAAATTCTAGAGAGAGAACTCTCCACAGTCAGCAGTTAGCACGCCCAGCAGCTGGCAGAATGAAGGGTTCTGAAGTGAGTATCTGACCTGTGCATCACAGCATCAACCACTCTCCAACTCAGGAGTAATCTGTGTCTTTCAATTCATCATTGTAGTAACTGAATATTGAGCAAAGGGCTCTTTATACAACACAGGAGTCAACCATATAAAACATCTTAAGAACATATTTTTATTCTTTTAGTTAAAAAAAATTTTTTTGAGACAGGATCTCACTCTGTTGCCCACTCTGAAGTGCAGTGGGCCAGTCATGGCTCACTGCAGCCTCGACCTCCTGGGCTGAAACAATCCTCTCGCCTTAGCCTCCCAAGTAGTTAGGACCATTGGCATGTGCCACCACACCCAGCTAAATTTTTGAAAAATATTTTATAGAGATGGGGGTCTCCCTATGTTGCCCAGGCTGACCTCAACCTCTTGGGCTCAAGCAATTCTCCCGCCTCCGCCTCCCAAAGTGTTGGGATTACAGGCAAAAGCCATCGTGCCCAGCCAAAAACATATTTTAAAAATATTACATTTTTTTCCCTTAATCTTGGAGTATCTGTTGACTTCTGTGATTTGGGAAAAATATTCTTCAGTCACAGCCTACCACAAGAAAAAACATCCTGTGGCAGAAAGTAATAATAAGACATTACCAATTATAGCATCCTTTTTAGTCTCCAAATGAGGCGCTGAATTCCCTGATTTGAGGCCATCACTTCCATTTTAAGACGGTGCATTTTAAATCCCTAGATGGGCTGATCCTAAGAAATGTATCCACTAATCTCTGTAATCCAATAGGGCACAGAGACAAAAGACCTACATTGTCAGCACAGGCTGGGAAAGGGCCCGATGTACTAAAACTGATGAGGCATGAAATTCAGGGCCTTTAAGGGCTAGATAGAATGGATTAACAAAAAAGAGAGAATAAATAGAGGAGAATTTAAACTTTCACCCTGCCTCTTTATGTCTTTCATTCAAAAGAGGATGACAATATACTTGATTATTTTAATCAAGTTGAAAATCGTTCTCTCTGAGGATGTCTGAATGATTCATTATAAGCTTTATTTGAGTCTCAAAGCTGGGGCGTTTACCCTTAAACGATTCTGCTGTGAGAACTCCACATTTAGGATTTTGTTGAAGACTCAATTATTATTTTATTTATTGGGCTCCTACAATACTAAAGGTCATTGAGTAGCCCTATTTATGTTTTCCAGTAATTCTTTTTGCTACCAATGTGCCTATCTAAACTCTAGTCAAGTGATTAAGTTCATAGTGGGAGAAAATGTTACCTATTGTTTGGCATGATGCTTTTGAAATAATGTATTGATAGGACAATATACTTTTAAGCTAATAATGTTGATATATGTACCATAGTAGATATTTGTGGGTGCAATGAATGTCTAGAATTTTTTTCTTTCTTTCTCCTGGAAACTATTGGCTTTCTAATCCCAATCATACTGTTGTATCAAGGAATACAAAGTTTTTATATGACCATGCCACGCGCCTGCCAGAGTTGATTGTTCTAAGGGGCAGCATTTGACCAAGACTGGGTCAATGTTTTCTGTTTCCAGAATTCTAAAGCCAGAATGAGGGCAGAGAAGTAAGACTATCATTGCCAGTGAGATCCTCCAGATGTAGGCCTTGAAGACCAAAGGTGGCCTTAGTCCTCACCATGTAAAGCATGCCATTATATAGCAAGAAGGGAGAAAACTAATAGATGGAGAGAGAAAAAGAAAGCAGACAATGTATAAGTACCTATTTCTATTTTTTTTTTTTTTTTTTTTTTTTGTGATACAGATTCTTGCTCTGTCACCCAGGCTAGAGTGTAGTGGTGTGATCATGGTTCACAGTAGCCTCGACATCCTGGGCTCAAGCAATCCTCTCACCTCAGCCTCCTGAGTAGCTGCTGTTACAGGCATGCACCACCATGCCTGGCTAATATAAAAAAAAAAAAAAAAAAATTGTAGAGAGAGGGTTTAGCCATCTTGCCCAGGCTGGTCTCAAGCTCTTGCACTCAAGCAATCCTCCCACCTCGGTCTCTCAAAGTGCTGAAACTACAGGTGTGAGCCACTGAGCCTGCCTTCCAATGTTTTTTGAGAGCTTAAATGAATCCCTAACCTTCCCCAAGTTTGACCGGTCAGCCCTTATTTGATTATTTCTAATACCCCAATATCCTTTCCATGAATACCCTTTTCTGCTAGCCCAAACTGTTTACATAATCTCTAATTAAATAATGATTACCACTAAATATACATGTGGTAATATGGAATATCAGAACAACGGTGATTAGTTTCTTAGGGTTACCATGGCAAATTATGGCAAACTTGGTGCTTAAAATCATAAATTTGTTCTCTTAAAAGTCCGGAAGCCAGAAGTTGAAAATCAAGGCTTTGGGAGAGCCATATTGTCTCCAAAGTCTCCAGGAAAGAATCCTTCCTTGCCACCTCTTGCTTCTGGTGGCTGGAGGCTTTCCTTGACTTGGGGCAGTATAACACCAATTTCTCTCATTGTCTGACATTGCCCTTTTCCCTGCCTCTCTGTATCTCTGAAATCTTCTCTGCCGAAAGGCAGATGTCCTCTTGTAAGGACATCAGTCATTGGATTTAGGCTGGACCCTAAATCCAGGATCGTCTCACCTTGAAATCCTTAACTATATCTGCAAAGACCCCTTTTCCAGATAAGTTCACATTTACAGGTTAGTTCCTGGTGGAAGCATCTTTTAAGGGGCCACTATTCAATGTACATTTGATTCTCATGCAGAAGTGATTTTGCCCTCTAGAGTTTATCCAGCTTGGAAACATTTTTGATTGTCACTATTTGGGTGGATGGTGGTGATGACATGTAGGGGACCAAGGTAGGGCTACTGCTCAGCATCCTACAATGCCACAGGACAGTCCCGCACGACAAAGGATTATCTGATTCATGATGTCACTGGTGGTTGAGAAACTCTGCTTTAGACATATGACTATTGTGGTAATATACAATCTGGCTAATGCACTGTGCACAACTAATACAAATGCAAACTAAATACTGAGACTGATCTTATAGAATTGACTATCACTTAGGGGAGTCATTATGACATAATTTAACAAATAACCTATTGAAATTAATAGAAGTGTCATGAAGCAGAATAATTACTTAATTATTTCACACTTGTAAAGTCTTACAGTCCCCCAAAAGCTTACATTGTTATTTCTGTAAGCTTAAAAGTCATATTTTTCACATTTTAATCTTTATGAAATCTGAAATGAATATAACATATACATTTAATGTGTACATTCAATGTGGCATTGATTCTTACTTTGCTTTAAAAACTGGCCCAGGCACGGTGACTCACGCCTGTAATCCCAACACTAACTTTTCTTGTTTCTTGACCTTGAAATTCTTGAAGATTGTGTGCCAGTTACTTTTTAGGCTTCCCTTCAGCTGGGGTTTGTCTGATGTCTCCTCATATTTAGTATAGGTTATGCATTTTGGCAGGAACGTCACTAAGTGGCATTGTGTTCTTGTTGCATCACCTCAAGAGGCATATGATGTCACTTTGTCCTTATGTTGGTGATATTAGCTTTGGTCAGTTACAGTGCTGTCTGCCAGGTTTATCTACTGTAGAGTTACTATATTTTACTTTGTAATCAATAATTAATTTGCAAGGAGATACTTTGAAACTATGTAAATATCCTGTTCCTCATTAAAGTTTTACCACTAGTTTTAGCATCCATTGATGATTTTCTAACTCTGTGGCCCCTTCTCTATGTAGTAATTGACACTGTACTGCCAGGAAGAGCTGTCCTTTCTCCCTCATTTACTTACTCAACCCTTTGTTCATGGTATTATACAGTGGTGGATTCTCTGAGTGTTTGCATTGGTCAAGATGATCCTAATGGACACTAAAGTTTGGAACCACCATTTGAATGAAGAAAGTGATGTCCAAAGAGGTCAATTAGCTTATTCAAGGTCATATAATTAGTGGAGGACTAAACCCCTCTCTCCAAAATTCATGTCTGTATGTTCTTCATGCGGTAATCCCCAGATCTGATGAGTGGGCACCTATTGATTACCTAAATGTGAATCACCTGAGAAACTTGTTAAAATGCAGCTTCCAGGTCTTATCTCCAGAGATTCTGATTCAATGCCTCTGGTATAAGGTCTTGAAATTTGTACAGAAAAGGGAAAGAACTCATAAAGCACTTTTTATCTACTTACCTCAGTACTTTTTAGAAGGTAAATATAAATTATGATGTTACATCTTTGTTTTTAAGATAGCATGTATAATAAGAAGCACTATCAATTTAATAAGTTATTTATTTATTTATTTATTTATTTATCTATTTTACTTATTTTGAGACATTGTCCCACTTTTCCACCCAGGCTAGAGTGCAGTGGCGCAGTCATGGCTCACTGTAGCCTCAACCTCCAGGCTCAAGCAATCCTCCCGCCTCAGCCTCCAGAATAGCTGCAACTACAGGCACCTTCCACCACACCTGGTTAATTTCTGTATTTTTTGTAGAGATGGGGTTTTGCCATGTTTTCCAGTCAGGTCTTCAACCCTGAGATCAAGCACTCCCAAAATGCTGGGATTTTTATAGGCATGAGCCACCACACCCAGCTTTATTTACTTTTTAACTTTTGTGGAGGGCAATCAACACAGTTACTATCAGAAGATGAGTTCATGCACCTAAAAGGAGGGACAGCAAAGGCATTAAAGGCAGCTTTCAGGGAAGTCCTTTGTAAATGCCCTGGAGTAGAAGCCTCATACTTTAATGTGCATAAAAATTACATGGAGACCTTGTTAAATGCAGATTCTGATTCGACAAGTCTGGAATGAGACCTGAGAGTCTGCATTTCTAACAAGTTCCCAGGATCCTAGTGTTCTGAGCATGACACTTTGAAAAGCAATGCTTAGGCCGGGCATGGTGGCTCACGCCTGTAATCCTAGCACCTTGGGAGACCGAGGCGGGTGGATCACGAGGTCAGGAGATCGAGACCATCCTGGATAATATGGCGAAACCCCGTCTCTACTAAAAATAAAAAAGAATAGCCGGGCGTGGTGGCGGGCGCCTGTAGTCCCAGCTACTCGGAAGGCTGAGACAGAATGGCGTGAACCCGCGAGGCGGAGCTTGCAGTGAGCCGAGACCGCGCCACTGCACTCCAGCCTGGGCGACAGAGCAACACTCCGTCTCAAAAAAAAAAAAAAAAAAAAGAAAGAAAGAAAAGAAAGAGAAGAAAAGCAATGCTTAGTCAACAGCAGGCATCTTCAGACCTGCTGCCCATTTTTGTAAAGTTTTATTGGAACATCTAGTAGTGTCCGTTTGTTTACATGTTCTCTGTGGCAAAGTTGAGTAGCTGCAACAAAGGCTATTTAGTCCACACATCTTAAATGTTTATTAACTGACCCTTTTGTAGAAAAAGTCTGAAGACCTCTGGTCTAGAGTGATTACTATCACAGAAATCTGCAATCAGACTGTCTTAAGTTTGCATTTGGACTTTGCCACATTTGTCTTTGTGCCTTGTCAGTCAGCTTCTCTGAATCAGTTTCCTGTCTGTAGGGAGAGGATAAGAATAGCACATGCTTTATAGAGCTGTTGAAGGATTAAGCAAAACAATACCAGTAAGGAGCTTAGCACACAAATATAAGTGTGCTTCAGATACTTGGCGACCATGAATAAAGTTTATATCCTGGCCGGGTGCAGTGGTTTATGCCCATAATCTCAGCACTTTGGGAGGTTGAGGTGGGAGGATTACTTGAGCCCAGGAGTTTGAGGTCAGCCTGGGCAACAAGGCAAGATTCTGTCTCTACAAAATATAAAAAATTAACTGGGTGTCGTTGTGTGCACCTGTAGTCCCAGCCACTCGAGAGGCTGAGGTTGGGGGATCGCTTGTGCCTGGGAGTTTAAGGGTGCAGTGGGCCATGACCACACCACTCACTACGGCATGGGTGACAGCAAGACACTGTCTCAATAAATAAGTAAATAATATAAAATGCAATAAAAGCTGCCTAGAATGCATTTTTTTTTTTTTTAAGTCTCCATTCCTAGGCTTCACTTGCAAAGATTCAATTCAGGAGGTCTGGGGTGGAGCCTGAGAGTCTTTTTGAAACATGTTTTCCAGAAGTTTTTTTTGTTTTGTTTTTTTGAGACAGGGTCTCACTGTGTCACCCAGGCTCAAGTGCCGTGAAGTGATCTTGGCTCACTGCAACCTCTGCCTCCTGGGCTCAAGCGATCCTCTCACCTCAGCCTTCTGAGTAGGTGGGTCTACAGGTAGGAGCCACCACGCCTGGCCAATTTTTGTACTTTTTTGTAGAGATGGGATTTTGCCATGTTAGCCAGGCTAGTCTTGAACTCCTGGCCTCAAGTGATCCACCCACCTTGGCCTCCCAAAGTGCTGGGATTACAGGTGTGAGCCACTGCACCTGGCCAGAAACATGCTTCCCAGAGGATTCAGATGCAAGTGATCCACAGGGCCACATATTGAGGCAAATATTTAGCAACTTCTCTTGTTCACTTCATGTTCATGCCGCCATCCCATTCTGCTTCCTTCCCCCCACCCTCTCTTCACTATCTGTATCATCCCCAGGAAGGGCTGCTGGGCCTTGCTGCTCTGCATTTCTCTGGTTCCAGGTGCTCCACTCAACCAGCCCTATGCCTAAGTTTGTTTTCCAGCTTGTCCCCAGGACTCCAGTTTTAGACTTTGATCCTAAATTAACAATACCTCTGAGTGGACATATTACTTACTTCATGCTCAGAACTGCTTTTGAATGATTAGGTTTTCTCTCCTTTGCAGATCTGTTATTGCCCTCCCTTGATCCCATTTTAAGACAGTGTTCTGCAAGTCAACCTGGCTATGGCCTAAACTCATGTTTCAGATAGAGTATAACCATCATTTAGATGGTAGAAACTAGAATAGACCACTGAGTGTGGGTAAGTGGTTCTTACTGCTATAGTCAGAGGATAGTTGATGGAGCAACTGATATCTGGTGCACAGGTGCTCTGAGAAGGTTATTATGGTTTCTGAACATGTGACTCTTTCCTTTGAAAGTACTGTGCCCTAGAAATAGTAAGTTCAAAGTGTTTTGAAAACCAGCGTGATTCATATCCTGCCTCACAATATATAGTCACTAATATAACAGAGGACTTTGCAAAAGATTTCTCAACTGCCTACTTACTCCCCCGTGTGCCTACACACACACATATACAACAACAACAAACCCTTACTAATTTGACTGAATTTTATTTCTGAAGAAAGAAAGCTATAAATGAGCCTGGGCAACATAGCAAGACCTCATCTCTGCAAAAAATACAAAAATGAGCTCTGCGTAGTGGTGTGCACCTATAGTCCCAGCTACTCAGAAGGCTGAGGCAGGGGGATCACCTGAGCCCAGGAGTTCATGGGTGCAGAGTGCAGTGAGCTATGATTGTGTCACTGTACTCCAGCCTAGGTGACAAAGCAAGATCCTGCCTCAAAGAAATAAAAAAAAATAAAGCCACAAAATAAATACTGAAAGCCTGAATATCACCAGTTTAAACCCCAGGATTTCTTAAGAATGTTTTTTTGACCTGTCAAGAATTTAGTGGTGTCTAGTAATTTTCATTTTGTACCAGTAATTAGCTTAGTAGTTAACAAAACCAGACTCTGAATCTTTTTGAGTAGCCTCAAATTGCCCTTTGACACCTCAATTACTGGAGGAATAAAAGGTGTCATTTCTGAAGATGTGAAGAGTATTAGAGTTCACTTCTGATCTAATTAAAAGTCACATTTTAATATCTTTTTTACAGTTCAAAATTTCTAGTCTAGAGCTACCTACGACCCTTGATTAACACTATTCTCAGAGTGTGATTTTTTCCTCAATATAAGCAAGAAATATCTAGCTTGATGAGAGTCTAAGATATTTTGCAAATGCTTTTAGTATTTTTTCTATGTAAAGTAAAGGAAAAAGAAGAGTCATATTTATCTAATTTTCTTTCTTTTTTGGTAGAGACACGGTCTTGCCATGTTGTCCAGGCTGGTCTGGAACTCCTGAACCCAAGTGATCTGCTTGCCTTGGCCTCCCAAAGTGCTGGGAGTACAGGCATGAGCCACTGCATCTGGTCTAATATTTGGCTTATTTTATATCTAGTCCTACATACTGACATTTCTTTAGTTTAAGAAATTGAAGCCCT
Organism: Pongo abelii; assembly: GCF_028885655.2. Classification (NCBI taxonomy): domain Eukaryota; kingdom Metazoa; phylum Chordata; class Mammalia; order Primates; family Hominidae; genus Pongo; species Pongo abelii. Next base: position 90,713,854 of record NC_071995.2, read on the forward strand.
GACTATACATACAAACTATTTTGATTGAAATTCACTTAAGCCGAAATAGTTGCATTTGGTTGATTTTTATATTTTATTATTCCTTTTTGGCACAAAATGTAGTTGTTCAACTTTTTTATTTTTTTCACTTCTTAGCAGCATGTTGAATTTTAAGTTACTCTCTTCCTTTGTTGCCTGTTTGTGCACACTTTCTCACCTCATTCTATAGTTAGGGCATATTAATATATAGAAGCAGAGTTGTAATCATGAAAAGCTGAACGAATGGAGAGAGTTATGTCAAGCATGATAAGAACATGAGGAAGAAATTAGTCTTGTGCTATGGTTTTGATATTTGTCCTCTCTAAACCTCATGTTGAAATTTGATCACCAATGTTGGAGGTGGGGCCTAATGGAAGGTGTTTGGGTCATGCAGATGGGTGCTCCACAAACAGATTAATGCTCTCCTTCAGGGATGAGTGAGTTCTCACTTGATCAGTTTTCAAGAGAGCCGGATGTCTCAAAAGAGCCTGGGACCTTCCCCTGCTCTCCCTTACTTCCATTCTTACCATATGATCTCTGCACATACCAGCTCCCTTTCACTTCCCACCATGAGTGGAAGCAGCCTGAGGTCTTCACCAGATGCAGATGTTGGCATCATGCTTCTTGTATGGTCTACAGCACCATGAGCCAATAAACCTCTTTTACTTATAAATTTCCCTGCATCAGGTATTCTTTTATAGCAACACAAAACAAAGACATTTGTATTTGTGCATCATTTTTGGGAAGAATCATGAAAACCCAAATATGAATAACATAAAAAAAAAATCAACATTCTTTCTAACCTAAGAGAAAAACTCGGTATCATAGCAATGATGCCATTTATTGATTACTTTTTGCCAGGCTATGTGCCAAACGATTCATTCATTTTTTCATTCATTAAAAAAAAAATTCATTGGCCAGGCACAATAGCTCATGCCTGTAATCCCAGCACTTTGGGAGGCTGAGGCGGGAGGATCACTTGAGGCCAGAAGTTCAAGACCGGCCTGGGCAAAATAGCAAGATTCTCATTGCTACAACAACAACAAAATTAAATTAGCTGGGTGTGGTGGCATGCGCTTGTAGTCCTAGCTACTTGGGAGGCTGAGGTGGGATGATCACTTGAGCCTAGGAGTTTCAGGTTACAATGAGCTATGATCACATCACTGCATTCAACATGGGTAACAGAGTGAAAGCCTGTCGCTTTAAAAATAATTATTGAGCTCCTACTTCTGGCACTGTTTTTAGTCCCATAGGGCTGAGGATAAAACATTTTTTATTCTTTTTTTAATTTATTTTTTATTTTTTATTCTCAGATGGTGTCTTGCTCTTGTTGCTGAGGCTGGAGTGCAGTGGCACGGTCTCAGCTCACTGCAACCTCCGCCTCTGGGTTCCAGTGATTACGAGAATCACTTAGCCTCCCAAGTAGCTGGGATTACAGGCACCTGCCACCACTCTCGGCTAATTTTTATATTTTTTAGTAGGGACTGGGTTTTACCATGTTGACCAGGCTGGTCTCCAACTCCTGACCTCAGGTGATCCACCCACCTCAGCTTCCTAAAGTGCTGGGATTACAGGTGTGAGCCACTGCACCCAGCCACAGTATTTTTTCTGCCATGAGAGAAGGCATTCTAATCTTGGAAGAGAGACACTAAACAAAGAAACAAATATATACGTTAAGCATAATAATAAAAAGAATGGAGAGACAGGTGATTGAGGGTAGCATTTTATATAGGCTATTCAAGGAAGACTTTAATAAGCTGGAGTTTGAACATAGATCCGAAAGAGGTAAAAGAGTGAGCTCTCAGACTATCTAGGAGATAGAATGTTTCAGGCAAAAGGAAGAGTAAATGCAAAAGCTGTGTGGCAGAATGTGATCAGCAGTTTTGAGGGACAGTGTGGCAATCAGTGTGACTGCAGTGGAGTGAGCAAGGGGGAAAATGCTAGGAAACAACCAAGGAAGTGAGTGGGAGGTAGATCATATAAAGCCTCGCGATCATGATAAGAACTTTGGAATAAACAAGGGCGATGGAAAGCTACTGGCAGGCTTTGAGCAAAGGAGGAACATAATCTGAATTAAGTTTTAAGTTTCATCAGGTTGATAGGTTGAACTGTAGGAGCCCACAGGTGAAAGCAAGAAACCCAATTAGAAATGCTTGTAACTTATGTCTAGGTTGAGAGTGACAGAGATTGGCTGGTTGTTTATCAAATCCATTTTCTCTTTCTCCTAGACACAGCTGGATTATTTCTCAGATGTCTTTATAGTTAGAGATGACTATCTGACTGAGCACTGGCTGATATTATATGAGTAGAAGTAATGTATGCCACTTCCAGGCCTGGTCCACAAAACTTCTGATGTGCAACCCACTGTGCTCTTTTCTTTCTGCAGCTTTAGATGCTAACATTGAAGATGCACAACCACGAGGATGTAGGAGACTGGATCCCTGAATCACTGCTTGGATGATCGCAGCAAGTTTCTTTGGTGTTAAACAACTTAGATATTCTGATAAAACATCTACTGTTGCCTTAATTAAGGAATGATGGATAATATTTTCTTGGACGAAAGTGATAGAGGTGAAGATGAAGAGAAGTGGTCAGATTCTACATACAATTATTAGAGAAACAGGAGTTCCTGAGAATGTGGATATGATGAGAAGGTAACAGAAGAGCACCAGATGATCTGAACGCTTTTGCCTTGCACATTTGGAGGAAGGAGCTGCCATTTATTGTGCTGGAAAGATTGGAGGAGGAATAGTTCCACAAGCAGAAAACACATAGTATAATTTTGGACATGCTACTATTAAGATGCCTGGTGTTATGTTATCTTCATAACTTTATATAAATATTATTACCTTAATTTTTTAGCTGAGGAAATAGAGTACTGGCAAAACAATTTGCTCAAGGGAGTAAGTTTTAGGACAGGAATTGTTTTGTTTTGTTTTGTTTTGTTTGAGACAGGGTCTCACTGTCACCCGGGCCAGTGTGCAGTAGCATCATCGTGGCTCACTGCAGCCTCGACCTTCCTGGTTCAAGCAATCTTCCTCCCTCAGCCTCCCAAGTAGTTTGGACTACAGGAACACACCACTATGCCTGGGTAATTTTTCCATTTTTTTTTTTTTGTAGAGACAGGGTCTTGCTTTGTTGCCCAGTGTGGTCTCAAACTCTTGGGCTCAAGCCATCCTCCCACCTTGGCATCCCAAAATGCTTGGATTACAGGTGTGAGTCACCATGGCTGGCAACATTTATTTATTTTCCAAATTTTTTTTAGTATTTAAAATTGACACATAATAATTGTACATATTTATGAGTATATAGTGATGTTGTAGTACATGTAATGTATAGCAATCAGATCACAGTAATTAGCATATCCATCCTTTCAAATATTTATCATTTACCATGTTAGGAAGATTCAGTATCCTCCTAGCTATTTGAAACTGTATATTATTGTTAGCTATAGTCATCCTACAGTGCTATAGAACACTAGAACTTATTCTTCCTATCTAGCTGTAATTTTGTATCCTTTAACAAATCTCTCCCTATCCGTCCCTTCCCCCTACCCTCCCCAGCCTCTTCTACTTTTTACTTCTATGAGATCAACTTGTTTTAGCTTCCACATATGAGCAAGCACATGTGGTGATTAACTTTCTGTTTACTTCACATAATGTCCCCCAGGTCCATTCATGTTACCATGAAAGGAGTCCATTCTTTTTTATGGCTGATTAGTATTCCATTGTGTATACATACCATGTTTTCTTTATCCATTCATCTGTTGTAGGATATGTAGGTTGATTCCATATCTTGGTTATTATGAAGAGTGCTACAATAAACATAGGGGTGCAGATGTTTCTTCAATATACTGATTTCCTTTCCCTTACATAAATGCTCAGTACTGGGATTGCTGGATCATATGGTAGTTCCATTTGTAGTTTTTTTGAGGAATCTTCATACTTCTTTTCCATAGTGGGTATACTAGTTTATATTCCCAAAAAGAGCATAGAAGAGTAGTTCTCTTTTGGCACATCCTCACTGGCACTCGATTTTTTTTTATTTGTTGGTTTTGGTTTTGGGTTTTTTTTTGGCTTGTTTTTTGTCTATTTGATTAATAACCAACCTAACTGGGGTGAGATGATACCTCATTGTGGTTTTGATTTGCATTTGTTTTGGTGATTAGTGATGTTGAGTTTTAAAATATATATTTGTTGGCTATTTGTATGTCTTTTTTTTTTTTTTTTTTTTGATGGAGTTTTGCTCTGTTGCCCAGGCTGTAGTGCAATGGTGTGATATCGGCTCACCTCCACCTCCACCTCCCAGGTTCAAGTGAGTCTCCTGCCTAAGCCTCCTGAGTAGCTGGGATTACAGGTGTGCACCATCAGCTAATTTTTGTATTTTTAGTAGAAACGGGGTTTCACCATGTCAGTCAGGATGGTCTCGAACTCCCGACCTCGTGATCCACCCACCTCAGCCTCCCAAAGTGCTGGGATTACAGGTGTGAACCACCACGCCCAGCCTGTATGTTTTCTTTTGAGAAATGTTTGCTCAGATCATTTGCCTGTTTTTTAACTGGATTTTCTTTTTTTTTTTTTTTTTTTTTTTTTTTTTTGCTTTTGCTGTTGAGATATTTGAGTTTCTTGTATATTCTGGATATAAAGCCCCTGTTGAATGAGTACTTTGCAAATATTTTCTCCCATTCTCTAGGTTGTCTCTTCACTCTAGACTGTTTCTTTTGCTTTTCAGAAGTTTTTAGTTTTATGTAATCCCACTTATTTATTTTTTGTTTTCTTGGCTGTGGTTCTGACATGTTCATAAATTGTTTTTGCAGACCAATGTCCTGAAGATTTCCCCTATATTTTTTTTTCTAGTAGCTTTTATTGTTTTGGGTCTTATGTTTATGTCTGTGATCCATTTTGAGTTGATTTTTGCACAGCATGAGAAGTGGGGGTCTAGTTTCATTCTTCTGCATATGGATATCCAGTTTTCTCAGTATCATTTATTCAAGAGATGAGACAGTTATTTCCCCAATGAGTGTTCTTGGCATCTTTGTCAAAAAATCAGTTGGCTGTAAATATGTGGATTAATTTCTGGGCCCCCTATTCTGTTCCATTTTTCTATGTGTCTGTTTTTATGCCCCAGTACCACCTTGTTTTGGCTACTATAGCTTTGTAGTATATTTTTAAGTCTGGTAGTGTAATGCCTCCAGCTTTGTTCTTTTTGCTCAGGATTTCTTTGGCTATTTGAAATCTCTTGTAGTTCAACATAAATTTTAGGATTCTTTTTTTACTTTCTGTGAAGAATGTCTTTAATATTTCGATAGGGAGTTGAGTTCTTAGCCACTCCAGCATACTGTCCTTTCCCAGAATGTATTAGGAGAGCAAATGTACCCAAATATATTAAATATATGTAGGAAATTAAAAACTTCAAAATTTAGATGGTACTCTCTGACTTAGTTAAAGAAGAGAAGGGATGGACAGAGGAAAAAAGGGAGAAGAAGGAGAGTAAAATGCTATAAAAATGATTTTATTTTAGGAGAAGGAGAGTGAAATGCTATAAAGATGATTTTATTTTAGGAAAAGCAGAATTGATGTGCATTTTTCATTTGCATTATGTAAAGTGAAACCTTCCTTCTTATTCTGAAATGGGCATCCTTTTGCTCTGGGGAAGATTAGAATCATTTCAGCAGGAATACTAAGAGGAAGTTGGAATAAATATTGTCTCTAAGATTTAGAGTAGGGTATTTTAGATTCCTCAGCAAGACAGAAGTTTTGAAAGCAGGACTTTGCAATGAGCAAAGAACTTACTTCTAAACTCTCTTAGTGACCCTTAATATTAAAAAGCAGGCCTAGACTCCCAGATTGTGGAGTTTCTTCTAGAGCATAGTGAGGATGACTCTCACCATTTAGACTGAGCTGTGAGGTTTAGTGCCCTTAGGAAAAAGAACATCATGCCTTAGGGAAAGTCCATCCCGGAGATTTGAATAAGGGGAAAGTCTGCTCTTCCAACTCTAGCGACATATAAAAGAAAAATGAAAATTGTTCAGGCACGATGGCTTATGCCTGCAGTCCAGCACTTTGGGAGGCTGAGGCGGGTGGACTGTTTGAGCTCAGGAGTTCAAGACCAGCCTGGGCAACATGGCGAAACCCCATCTCTACAAAAAATACAAAAATTAGCCAGGCAAGGTGGTACACGTTTGTGGTCCCAGCTACTTGGGAGGCTGAGGTGGGAGGATTGCTTAAGCCCAGGAGGTAAAGGCTGCAGTGAGCTGAGATTGCACCACTGCACTCCAGTCTGGGCAACAGAGCAAGTTCCTGTCTCAAAAACAAAACAAAACCAAAAAAAAAAAGAAAGAAAGAAAATGAAAATAGAGAGACAGTAAAGGATTCTTTATCTAAATCTACATTCTGGCATCAATTTCTTCCTCTTAGGCTAAAATTTTGACTAGGGAGAGAACATGATAAATTCATTTTTATGTGTAAGGTCTTTCTTAAGGCAGCTGTATTGGTGGACTACTTTCCCAGGCCAACCCAAGAGAGTGCTATAGACTGGATGTTAGCACTTCCTCCCAACAAATTCATATGTTGAAACCCAGTCCCCAGTGTAATGGTACTTGGAGGTAGGGCCTTTAGAAGGTTATTAGGTCATGAGAGCAGAGCCTTCATAATTGGATTAATGCCCTTGGGAAAGAGTCCCAAGAGAGCTACCTTGTGCCTCTCACCAAGTGAGAACACAGTGGAGAAGGTGCCATCTATGTACCAGGAAATAGACCCTCACCAGATACCTAATCTGTGGGTATCTTGACCTTGGACTTGCCAGTCTCCAGAGCTGGGAGAAATAAATTTTTATTGCTTACAAGCTACCAAGTCTATGGTATTCTGTTATAGCAGCTCCAGCAGACTAACACAGGGAGGTTGCAGGTTTTTAGATAGAGCCCAGCTTGTGGCATGGGGCTGCCTGTGTCCAGTATGGTACAGAACAACAGTGCTTTATTGATAAAGGGAGGCAACTCAATACATAAGCTTGAAAGTTTTTCTTCTTCCTGGTGTCTTAAGTAGTTGTTCACAGACTTTACATATTCCCATGTGCCCTGATGAAGCAATATAGGAAGTGCTGAGAGCATGGTAGTTTAGCTAAGTCCTGAGGTTGGAACAATGAAGCTGTACAATGCAGCAAGTTTGCTTCTTGGTGTTGCAAATCCAATATTTGAATAGAAGTTCTGGTAAGTTACAGGCCAGAAAGAACCAGCCATATCTCAGGTGATTATAACCTAGAAACCGGAACAGATGAGCAACTTCATGGCAGAAACCAGTGAAGACCTTCTGATAGTCTACAGATCAGAGGTCCCTCACAAAGTTACTACCAAATTGTGAGCTGTCACTCTCTCATACAAAGATGGCATCTTGAGGATGAGCAAGAAGATGGAAAGCAAAACCTAGAAAGCTGAAAAGTTATCAGAAATATTGTGAGTCATTCAAAAGAGACTATTCAAATGAAAACATTGAGACACCATTATTTGGTAAATTTAAAATCTGTCACCTCATCTCTCACTGGAGTTAGGGTTCATGATGGAGATATGAAATCTGATCACAGCTATAGAAAAGCAAAAAGTTTCTCTTTTTTTTTCTTTGTCCAATTAACTCTTTATGTATGGTGAATGGATGACCCATTCCACCTGTGAGGGTTTTTATTATTTATTTATTTATTTATTTTGACAGGGTCTCGCTTGGTCGCCCAGGCTAGAGTGCAGTGGGATCATCTTGGCTCACTGCAGCCTCAACCTCCTGGGCTCAAGTGATATGCCCACCTCAGCCTTCCCAGTAGCTGAGACCACAGGCATGTACCACCACACCCAGCTAATTTTTTGTATTTTTCTGTAGGGACAGGGTTTCACCATGTTGCCCATGCTGGCCTGGAACTCCTGGGCTCAAATGATCTGCCCACCTCGGTCTCCCAAAGTATTGGGATTACATATGTGAGCCACTGTGCCTGGCCCCACCACTGAGTTTTTATTCAAATGTTACCCTTTCTCTCTCTCTCTCTCTCTCTCTCTCTCTCTTTTTAAAGAGTTGGGGCATGCACCACCGTGCCTGGCTAAGTTTTTACTTATTATTATTTGAGACAGGGGTCTTGCTATGCTGCTCAGGCTGGTCTCAAACTCCTGGTCTCAAATGATCCTGCCACCTCAGCCTCCCAAAGTGTTGAGATTACAGGTGCTGGCTCCTATGCTGTTTTATAGGTCAGGTTGTTCCAGCTCCAGTTTTGTAAAAATGCTTTTTGTATTTTGGCCTTGATGGTAAAAATATAGACTAATTCACGGAATAGTTTTTGAGTGACTACTCAGTGCTGAGTAGTCTTTCACTGGGGAGACAAATGATGAATAAGCAGAGCCTTTTACTCACATTTATAAGAGACAAGTTGGGGAGCAGGACAAATTAATAATTAAAGCAGAGTGTAAAAAATGCTGTAATAGCCAGGCGCGGTGGCTCACGCCTGTAATCCCAGTACTTTGGAGGCCGAGATGGGTGGATCACGACGTCAGGAGAACGAGACCATCCTGGCTAACATGGTGAAACCCCGTCTCTACTAAAAATACAAAAAATTAGCCGGGTGGTGGGCGCCTGTAGTCCCAGCTACTCAGGATGCTGAGGCAGGAGAATGGCATGAACCCGGGAGGCAGAGCTTGTGGTGAGCCGAGATCATGCCACTGCACTCCAGCCTGGGCAACAGAGCAAGACTCCATCAAAAAAAAAATCCTCTAATAGAGGTATGTATGAAGCTGTAAAGCATTAGCAGGTAGGATACAATGGTCCCAGCACTTTGGAACCCTATCTCTACAGAAAATTAAAAATAAATCATTAGGGTAGGTAGTACTAAGTAGAGAGGAAAGGGAAGAACGTGATCTACTCAAGAATTGAGGAATCAAGAAAGGATTGCTTGAGAGAGAAGGCAGAGGCTGTTATTTAATGGGAGAATAGTTGAATACAGATCAGAAGGAGGTAGGTGATGATAGGTGTATCATCAGTGGGAGGGACAGTCCAGGACCATCATGAGAAGACGTGGAAACCAAAGGACGGTGTGCTCAGGGAATCAAAATTGTTTGTTTGGGCTGGGACATTGCATTCAAAGTGAGGGGTGGTAGAAAAGGAAACTGGGAAGGTAAAGAGAGGTCAGCACGTTCTTAGGAAGGGTGGTGGGTAGCATTCTGATGGGTATGTGCTCTATGCTGTTGATCCTAATAAAGGATTTTAATGGAGTCAGTGCCATGATCTTTGATTTTAATAGCCCTAGGAGTAGTATCAACAGGGATTGTTGAGTGGAGAGAGACCAGTTATGCCAGACAACAAGTCTAGGCTTAACATAATTTTCAGCATTTACAGTGCTGAAGATCACCTTTCATTTCAGCCCTGACAGCCTAGGGAATGTCCTAAATCAGACTCATCTACTCAGGACCTAAAATATCACACACTTCTTTATTTTTTATTTTTTTATTTTTTGTAGAAAGGAGGTCTTGCCATGTTGTCCAGATTGGTCTCAAACTCCTGGGCTCAAGCGAATCAGCCACCTCGGCCTCCCAAAGTATTGGGATTACAGGCATGAGCCACTGCCCCAAGCCAGGGATTTGGTATGTATTAACTAAAAATACAGATTTCATTAGACATAAGAAAAGAGAATTGGGTAAATTATTTAATGAGAAAAGTAGAAATAAAACTAAAACATGCATGAAGAGCTTTTTGCCAAACTATACCTTATTGCTAGTAACTCCATGAAGACAGTGTCTCAGGCTATCAGTGATTATAATTTTAGTTTTATAGAACATCAAAATCATATAACAGCCTCAGAACGTGGATTAATACATGGTTCCACATTAAATCCTGTCTTCAATGATGACATTTACATGCCATCAGATGATACTACACTATAAACTTTGAGAACTCCTTTTTCATTTTTCTCTAAAGTTATTTACCTAGCTAAAGGGAACCACTATTTCCATTGTTAAAGAAAGAAAATAAATGAGATTTCCTCTAATAAAAAAGTCCTTATTCTAAACCCTATAAGAAAAAAGTCCTTATTCTAAACCCTTATAGGGTTCTTATTCTAAACCCTAGCCAAGGAGCCCCACGAATAATGCCAAAAGACAGCTTGCCATTTCATCTTTCACCTTCATGCTACGTTTTCATAGATTTAACTGTAACCAATAACTGTTTCCTATCACCAGCTTTTTATCAGAAAAATCCATAGTTAGAAACATTGGAAAATCATTTCAAGGAGTGGTTCTATGGGCAAGCAAGAAGTAAGTTTTTCTATTTTGAAATAGCTAAAATGTCTTTGTAGAAAATTACACAGAAATAATCATATATCATACAGCACACTAAGAGATGTAGTTATGTGCCCAGACGTGGAATTATGAAATCAGAGCTTGAAGAGAATAAAAACGGCCAAGACAACTGTGGTAAACAGCAACAGTGCATTTTACTTTTATATTTCCCACAATGCCTCCATAATGGAGTTTCCTGACAATAGAGCAAGGTTACCCTACAGGGACAAAGTAAGAAAGAAAGAATTCACAAGGAACAATTAGAAGGCCAGAGTATGCCATGGGTAGGTCTCCTTGAACAAGGGATTAAACAGAATGGAAGTGCAAATACATATTCAAATCCAGCATGACAGCTGGTGAAACATTTGTGGGCAACATACAATGTGCACCCCTCTTCTAGAGATGCTGCCCAAGGTTGAGTGAGAAGTTTTCTGGAGGCTGGTTAGCAAAGGATTTAGATTTAGATTCAAATTATACTAATGCACAAATCTGCTTGTTATTTCTTGTGAGACTTGAGAAAATGTTACCTGCACATTCATTCAATTGTCAAATCATTTTTGGGCACCCATTCTGTGCCAGGCTTTGGGCTAAGTGCTCGAAATTTAGTGATAAACAAAGGAACAGGTCCCTGCTCTTAGGAAATTCACAGTAGAGATATTAATTATTATTAATTAATTATTGTGGTAAGTGATAAAGGAAAGATTCATGTGCTATGAGAATTTGTGAAAGGGGACATCCACTAGCCTGGGATACAGCACAGCTCTGTCCCTCAATTCCTTTATTGAAAATATGGAAAATAGGCCAGGCAGGGTGGCTCACGCCTGTAATCCCAGCACTTTGGGAGACTGAGGCGGGCAGATTGCTTGAGTCCAGGAGTTTGAGACCAGCCTGGCCAACATGGTGAAAACCCATCTCTACAAAAATACAACAACAACAACAAAAAATTAGCTGGGCATGGTGCCTGTAGTCCCAGCTACTTGGGGGGCTGAAGTGGGAGGATCACTTTAGCCTGGGAGGCGGAGGTTGCAGTGAGCCAAGATCACACCATTGCACTCCAGCCTGGACAACAGAGCAAGAACCTGTCTCAAAACAAAACAAAACAAAACAAAGCAAAACAAACAAAACAGAGGAAGTGATATTTCTTGTTTCACATCATTGTTGTAGGGATAAAATTAGTGAATATATGAGAATATGTTATATAAAAGTTAAAAACGACATATGTTTTAAAATATTGTCACGATGATTTCTAGGATATGCTAATATCCCTGATCATTTGCTATAAATCAGTCTTTACTGCATACACCAGTAATCTGTACAGACTTCAGTTACTTAGTTACGTTCTAGATACTAAATCCTCAGTAGGTTGCTGGTAATGGCTGACAGGCTTTCCAGCCAGATGGGAGACCCTACATAGAAATGAGTTGGGATAAAAAAGCAAAAATAACATTTTCTTCACCATACCTGTAGGCAAGATGCCTAAAAAAAACCCCAACCTGCATTTTATAAGCTTCAGTATTTTCATATCATCTCACTATATTTCATGTCATCCAATAGCATGCTTATATCATCCAACAATATTTTTAGCTTTTTAACAAGATAGTTTTGCTATCTGATTTGACCTTTTTATTTGATGTATATATATTTTTAAGAAACAACTGTCAGGTGAAATATTTTTGATTATGCATTTTGAATCCATGATTTAAGTATGTCCGGCAGTCATAAATATCCCAGAAGGCATGAGATTCATGTCCCAAATTTTATAGCTTTATGTTTAAATTCTGCAGCCAAACTAAGTATTTCTTTTTTTCTTGGAGATAATTAAATATTATTATAGTGGCTGTTTCTGCCTGAAACAATTTCTTTGACTTGACATTTATTACTATGTTTTCAGCCAGGGAAACACAGCGTTCAACTTTCCAAAGCCCAGATTTCCACACATGTGCTGTATTCTTTTCATCTCAAAATAAAGGAAACTACTTGTACTTTTAAAAAGAAGAGGCTCAGTCAGGCACAGTGGCTCATGTCTGTAATCCCCGCACTTTGGGAGGCCAAGGCAGGAGGATTGCTTGAGACCAGAAGTTTGAGATCAGCCTCGGCAACAAATCAAGACCCTATCTCTACAAATAATAAAAATAAAAAATTAGTTGGGCCCAGTGGCACAAACCTATGATCCTAGCTACTCTAGAGGCTGAGGTGGGAGGATCATTTGAATCCAGGGGGTTGAGACTGTAAGGAGCCATGGTTGTGCCACTATACTCCAGCCTGTGTGACAGAGTGAGACCCTGTCTCGAAAGAAAAATAAAGCAGAGGCTCAGCTTTTCAAATTGTAGGATCCTTTTTTTTTCCCCCACTACCATAAGGCGTTCTGATTAAATCTACCTTAGTTACAGGGTCTGGTTTATGGATGGAGACAATAGGTAGCATAATAGCAGAAAAAGAGAGAGAGAGAGACAAAGTTTATATTAACATTTGGTGGGTTTATTCCAACAATCTTCCACTGAGTTTATAAAACAAAGCTCTTTGCCTAAGCTCCTTTACTTAACTATCTATAGTTGTAGTTTTATCAAAGACTTCTTTCTTGGGTTTGTGAGATGATATGAATATAAATTATATATATATTTATTATACTTTAAGTTCTAGGGTACATGTGCACAACGTGCAGGTTTGTTACATATGTATACATGTGCCGTGTTGGTGTGCTGCACACATTAACTTGTCATTTACATTAGGTATATCTCCTAATTGCCTGTTGTTTTTAATGCATATACCTAATCCCACATTTCTGGATGTCATTTTGCAAAGGAAAAGTTTGAATTTTCTGAGACTTTCTTTTTGAAAGAACACAGTAACAACATTTAATCTCATCTTTGGATCCCAACCCAGCCACTGGTATGCTTTGATACCAAGTAGGAAAAGGAAGTGCTTAAAAATGTAAAAGGCTCTCCCTCCCTTGGTTTATTTACTCCTTTTCTCTATTTTTATTCTGGCATGCTCTGTCTTGGTGTCTCAGGGGAAGGATGATGTCAAGCTGTTGTCAAACCAATTGCATGGAAAGAGAAGAATTAACGTGTTCTTCCTTCAAAATGATGGATTCCATGGCTCCACATTCATCATCTGGCTCATCATTACCAACTCTTTGCAGTCCATTGCGGGGTGACCTCGTTAGCACTGTCTGTGCGCTTTCTGTGATAGCGGGCTGCCTGGAGGCCCTGCAAGTGTGGTGTGGGTTAATGAGGGTCTGAGTCATCAAGTTAGAAACTCACCTTTCCAGCCATCAGATCCAGAAATGCTAGAAAAAGGCACAGGGCTCATAATCAGACATGCCACATTGACCAAAGAGTAATGTCTCATCCTGGTGAGATCGTCCACAGGACCTGTGCTGAATAATTGTCAGGCAGCCATGAGACCATGGTAAGCTCCCATACTCTAGAGGTCAATTTATCATCCAAGATGGCCTGCTTTGCAGATTGCAGCATGCATACCCTCTGCAGCACCAGGTAGCAGGCAGCAGGAGAGGTAGCCCCACAATAACACAGCATGTGTCCCTAGAGCATCTTCTTATTGAAATGGGAGATTTAAAACCTTTTAAAGAAAACTAATGGTCCTGTTTGGTGTCTAAGGATAAAGACGAGTACATTTTAATGGTGAAATAAAGAAACTTCAAATAAATTTTGCACTTGAAGCTGGCCTTCTGAGTCCCTCTCTCAAACCTGCCCCCATCTCATAGTTTCCCACTCCCCCGCTGCTCACGATACTTCAGTGGGAAAGTTTAAACAAAACACACTAAGACAGTGTTTTCCAAACAGCGGGTCATGACCCATTAGTGGACTGTGAAAATAAATTTAGTGGATCACAACCAACATTAAAAAAAAAAAAAAAAAGAAATAGGAGCTGGGTGCAGTGGCATGTGCCTGTAGTCTCAGGTACTTGGGAGGCTGAGTGGGGAGGATTGCTTGAGTCTAGGAGTTCGAGGCTGCAATGATCTATGATGGTGCTTGTGACTAGCCACTGAGTCTAGCCTGGGCAACATAGCAAGACCCTGTATCTAAAAAAAATAAAAATAAGAAAAGAAATAAAATAGAACATCTGGATTGCAATGAAATGCATTCTTTATTGGATATAGTGATAAAAACTCTTTCAAAGCTGTTGCCCCAAGTGACAAATTTTGGTAACTCCTTCCCATATAAAATAATTATTTAAAAAATCCTGAAAACGAATAAAACAAATGTTTTATGATGATCGATACTGGCCATATCTGGTGATTAACAGGAGTAATAAGGAATAACATGCTCACTCCAACCCTCATAAGCCTTATCACCTCGATATTTTTTCTTGAAGCAATCTCCACATTCTCCATAGTGGAGACTATAACTGATTCAGGGTATGGTGGAACATGTGTGTGTGTCTGTGTGTGTGTGTATGTTTGCATGTGAGTATGTAATCTGGCTCCTGTGGAAAGAAAACACATTGCTGGAAAATGAAATCACTGGACATAGTTCTTTATTTCAAGCCTTTTCAGTCACACAGCTCCTTTTAAAAGTTTGACATGCAAAATTGTTAAATATCAAAATGCAAATCATGTAATTTCTCTTCCAGATGTCCTGCTTAGCAGCATATTTTTTCAGCCTGTGTATGTAACCCCAATGCTCAGTAACATTGCTTTCTGTTCAAATCATCTGTTCCTACGACCTTTGCCTTTATTGATTCGTTTTCTTTTTCCCTATTTTTAATGTTGCCTTTGAGATTAAAGTCATTTTTCTTCTGCAATAGTAAGTGAACAGTGACTTTGCTACTAGGAAATAAAATTTTTGATAAGGAAAAAAAAACGATTGGTAGCTCCATAAAGTGTTTTAGTGTCGTTGTTTTTGCTGTTGTTAATAAACCTACTCTAAGGTAAACATTGTCTCCCTCTCGCATAAAAACAAAGGTTATATAGCTAGAACCCAAAATGATCTAAAGAATAGCTAAAATGTACTGAGCACTTATTATGTGCCTAGAAATTTGCTCAGCTTTTTAGAGGTTTAGAGCAGTTTGGATGTCCTGCTCAAATCTCATGTTGAAATGTAATTCCCAGTGTCCGAGGTGGGGTCTGGTGGGAGGTGATTGGATCATGGGGGTGGATTTCTTATGAATGGTTTAGCACCATCCCCCTGGTGTTGTCCTTGTGATAGTGAGTGAGCTCTCACCAGATCTGATCATTTTAGAATGTGTGGCACCTCCCCTCTCTCTCTCGATCCTGCCTTCTTCATGGAGTGTCTGCTCCTGTTTCGCCTTCCACCATGAGTAAAAACTGCCTGAGGCCTCCTCAGAAGCAGGTGCAGCTATGCTTCCTGTACAGCCTGCAGAACCATGAGCCAATTGAACTTCTTTTCTTATAAATCACCCAGTCTCAGGCATTTCTGTATAGCAAAGTAAGAACACCTAATACAGAGGTATTATCTCATTTAGTCCTCACGGTAACCTTAAACAAGAGGCTTTATTATTATCCTCACTTTTCTGAAGCTAAAACTGACTCAGAAAGGTTAAGTAGTTTGCCTAAAATGCCTTAAGTAGGCGGGGTGCGGTGGCTCACGCCTGTAATCCCAGCACTTTGGGAGGCCGAGGCAGGCAGATCACCTGAGGTCGGGAGTTCAAGACCAGCCTGACCAACATGGAGAAACCCCATCTCTACTAAAAATAGAAAATTAGCCAGGTGTGGTGGCGCATGCCTGTAATCCCAGCTACTTGGGAGGCTGAGGCAGGAGAATCGCTTGAACCCAGGAGGCGGAGGTTGCGGTGAGCCAAGATTGCGCCATTGCACTCCAGCCTGGGCAACAAGAGTGAAACTCTGTCTCAAACAAACAAACAAACAAATAAATAAATAAACAAAATGCCTTAAGTAATGGATCAAGGATTCCAGAGAGGTGGCCTAACTCCCCTGGCCTTGTTTCCAAACACTGACTTCTTGCTAAGACTCTTAAATCACCACGCTCTGCTATTATACACTCTGCCTTCTTTACAAAATAAAAAAAAAAAATTGCATACAGCAGGTAATATTCCTTATATTTATTCACACATTTACTCACTCAATTCAGCAAATGTTTATTGACTATCTGCCACATTTGAGGATCTAAGCTAGGTGCTAGGAATACACTGATCAATTGAGTCAGAGATAATAAATCCATAGTGCAAAGTAAAATATGTAAAAATGTATGTTTCCCAGGCTCAATTCCAATCATAGTTCTCTGTGAACTATGTGAGTGCTTGGGAAAGGAATGAGGAAAAGAGGAACGTTCTGTAAAGTCAATTTTAGGAGCTTTAATAGCAGTACTTCAAAAGTGTATCACAAATTAATTTTGTAGCCAGTATCCACTTATTTCTAAATATTGTTCCTAAAAAGAACGATGAATGTGATCAAATTTGAAAGACTATTTGCTTAGCTTCATTATTATACTAAAGTGGCTAATAAACTAGCTAGTTTTTAAATACTGTCCCATTCTAATGTTTGGGGAAGCTTGGAATGTAGTAGTAGCTACAGCTGTAGCAGCAGAAGAGTCCATGGTATTTAGGAGGAAAGAGACTTCAGTGAGCTTGCATTATCATTCTTCTAAGTAGCATGGGTTCCTTCACCATAAAACACATTTGGTTCTTCTTGGGTCTTCTTCCCATCACCAATATTCAGTGGTGCACAGTCATAGAGGGATAACCCATCAACCCCTCTATTTCTATTTATTTTATTTAGAGATATGAGGTCTCGCTGTATTGCCCAAGCTGGTCTTGACCTCCCGGGCTCAAGCAATCCTCCCGCCTTGGCCTCCCAAAGTGCTGGGATTACCACCACGCCTGGCCTATCCCCTTCATTCCTAGATAAACCATTAACACAAGAAGGCTTCAGCAAAGTTCATTGGGTGCAGGGTGTAAGGAGCAGAGAGTGTGTGCCCTCCAGTGTTAGCAGGCTTGGGGTCAAAGCCAGCCCTGTGTCCTCTTTAATGGCTGTGTGACTTCCAGCAAGTTGTCAAACCTATTTCAAATTTTTAAGCTCTTATAAAATATTTCAGCCACACAGAAATTATACAGGTGATACAGAGAATGATGTAATAATTACTCATATATTCGATTCCTAGCCTAAAAATAAAACACACAAATACAGCAGAAGCCCCTATGTATATTTTGGTTTGACCTCGTTTACCTCCATCAGAAAAGAACCATCCTGAATTTGACATTTGTCACTTCTGCCCATATCCTTAAACATTTACTACATATGTATTTATGCCTAGGCAGTATGTACCACCACTTGGCATGTTTTGCAAAATGTACATGAATTGTATTATATTGTTAATATCCTCTGCCACTTAACATTTTTCACTCAACATTCTGTTTGGGAGATTTATTTATCATATGATGCCTTTGAGTTTTAGATTCTTCATCTGTAAAATGAATACAGTAGACACATTGCATAAGGTTGCTGTGAAGATCTTAAACAAAATAATAGAATGTGCATGGCACAGTATTTGGGACATTTGTAGATGCTTCAGAGAATGTCATCCCCTTTCCATACCTAGTGAAATAATGTTCTGCATCTGGCATCTGAGAGGCAGCATGCACTTGGCTTGCTCAACTGTAATGTTCAAATTACAATTTGCCACTAAACATTCCCATTGGTATAAAAATGGCCCCACACAGCAAAGGCGAGCTGATTATAGGCATTAGCATCTAATGTTCCCTGAGAGGACTCCGCCTAAGTATGCTGCTTTACATAGCTATAGTCATAATTTCCCTCTGTTTCTTCAAAATCAGAGTTAGATTTCTGAATATGGAAAATATAAGAGTAATGCTCAAATGTATTCCACACATGGAATACTCTGAAAATTCTATGTTAATCATCTCTGAAGATATTACACAAGCATAAGCAAACGGCAGTGTAATTTAATATGCTCCACTTCTATTTTTTCCTCAGTCTATTCTTTCCACACACTTGTATATAATTCCCTATTTTTGTTATTTTGTATTTAATTGCCTCTGCTAAAGCAAACATATTGCAGAATTGCCAATTATCTTATAACTATGTATTGCTTTCATTGAGAGGGCTTTCGTTTTTCTGGAATTCCAACAAATTTCAATCAATCATTTATACTACAAAAATCTAGTAGTTTAGAAATCTTTTAAAAATTTGCCTGAGTTTTAGGTTTCTTATAACGTTTGGTCTAATGTTGGCTGAAGGCATGTCTTTATAATATCAAAACACATGGTAATTCAATCATTTCAGTAAAATTTACTGTCAATTTGTTAAAGGGGAAAAATCAAACTGATAGCTTTGTACAGGGTAAACAACTGATTTATTAATTAAATATTTTACTTTTCTCCAGTTAATTATTTGTTGTATAAATGTAGACACAGTTGTAGAGAACACAAACATTTGCTTACAGTAAAAAACATTAAAAAAGGGAAATTCTCACTATCTTAATGCAGTAAAATGTGCGGAATCACATACTAACAGTAATCATTTGGTGGGAGGAATGGAGCTTATACTCCAAAGGTTTATTATTTTCCAACTGAACTTGACTTCCACATAAAAGCCAGCACCAAGCCTTAAATGTGAAATACAGTAGACGGCAGTTGTGTATAAATCTGATTAAAAACGTTATTTGAAAATCCTACTTCCACCAGCTGATTTAAGAAGATGAGCTTGGTCATTTGATAAAAAAGAACTAGATTTCTAAACTATATACATATATACCTACATATATATATGCAGAGGACCTAATTGTTACAAAGGTAATGCCTAAAGGATCACTTGGTAGTTTTTTTTTTTTTTTTTTTTGAGACGGAGTCTCGCTCTGTCACCCAGGCTGGAGTGCACTGGCGCGATCTCGGCTCACTGCAAACTCCTCCTACCGGGTTCACGCCATTCTCCTGCCTCAGCCTCCCGAGTAGCTGGGACTACAGGCGCCCGCCACCACGCCCAGCTAATTGTATTTTTAGTAGCGACGGGGTTTCACCATGTTAGCCAGGATGGTCTCGATCTCCTGACATCGTGATCCACCTTCCTTGGACTCCCAAAGTGCTGGGATTACAGGCATGAGCCACCCACCGCGCCCAGCCAGTAGTGCTTTTCTTGAAAGGAGCTCAGCCCAAGGTAGATTTAGTAGTGATTTTCAAAACATCCATAAAAGATTATTATTCCAGAGCTATTCGCTTGGCATAACTCTTGTTCCACTTTTGTAATTATGATCTAGTATGCAATTGCTAAGGAGGTGTTAAAAATGTCTATCTTATTTACATTGGACATTATTCTTTAGAGGTGGTAAGAGCTACCTGCAAGTCATATAATACGTTACCAAAATACTCAGTTGAACTAAATATTTTTGTTTTTTTAATTTTTTTTTTATATTGCTAGAGATGGGATTTCGCCATGTTGGCCAGGCTTGTCTAGAATTCCTGGCCTCAAGTGATCTGCCCACCTCAGCCTCCCAAAGTGCTGGGATTATAGGTGTGAGCCATTGCGCCCTGCCATAATTGAATTAAATATTTTAAACTGAAGATTCAGTTAACATTGACTCACTTGGCTCCAAGACCTCCAACAACAGATAGGATGAAATTCTTTTCAATGCTTCTCAAAATAGGGGATTAAAATAATAGTAATAACACATCAGAAAAAGAAATTATTTTCAATAACTGGACAGCTTCTTCATACTCCTGCTTTCCCCCTGCTCTGTCCCACTAAAATACTTGATTGCCTTAGAGGAATTCAAATGGGATCAGAATTCATGAATAATGGTTATTTCTGATATTGTCTGAACAAGTGATTATGTATAATTTTGTGTTACTTCGTGCCAAGAAGTCACACAAAAATGATTTTGAGTGGCTTCTTGGCACAAAGCAACACAAAATTATCCTAGTTTTTAAAAAATTAACATCTATCACATTTATCATTACTATTGATAGTTTAGAAGTAACTGTAAATTCGCATTTTCCATGGGTTATACAAGCAGTCCTCAATTCACAGTAGCATGCGTTGGTAAAAACAGCCACACAAGCTGAAATGAGAAAAGCTATCTTAACAATCAAGGGGAAAATGTCAATAGTTTTATGACCTTTAAAGTTGTTTTTGTCAAAACATTAACATTACTGTTAATATTACTGTTAATGTAACATTAAACTCACTGTTAGATTGCTTGATCCTAGAAGTTTAAGATCAACCTAGACAACACAGTAAGATTCTGCCTCTACAAAAATAAAAAATTATCTGGGCATAGTGGCATGTGCCTCTGGTCCTACCTACTCAGGAGGCTGAGGTGGTAGGATTGCTTGAGCTCAAGAAGTCGAGGCTCCAGTGAGTGGTGATTGCACCATGTACTCCAGCCTGGGCACCAGTGCAAACTATCTCAAAAAAAAACAAAAACAAAAAACAAAAAAAACCCAGCGGTTTGAACAGTACTTGTTTTATTCTCATTACCTAACATAATATGGAGCAAGTATCATTTCTATGTCTCAACTAATCGTCAAGCACTTTTCTAAGTTTTGGATTAGCGTCTAACATTTTATCCTTTGCACTGCCAATGTCATGAAATATCTGTGAGAAATACTTTAATGTCAAGATTTTTGCTGGTGTCTTCCTCTGGGCCATCTTCATCCATTTCATCACAACCATTTCCTCATTTATGCCGATAAGTTCCCTTTAGTTAAGTTCCTCTGTCTACAGACTGAGTCTTTCCAAAGGCAACATTGTCACCCTTCCCACAATCAGCTATTTCTTCTATAACTCTATTTACATGAAAGTCAAAATTCACTTTCAGTGTTATCATTTTTGCTTCTTTGCTGCACTTTCACTTTTGTTGGCCAATTCCCTCTCTCAATTATTCATTTTTGTAAAATGTCCAAAGGTTTATCCCTGGGAGACAAGGAGGCAATACAACTGCATGCTTTGCTGTCTGTGTGTGAACTGAGTAACAGATGCTCAGTGACCATTCACTGACAAATGTTGAGAGATGTGACGTGATTAGTTGCTGATCATGATATGCATCTGTTACTCAGTGATTTGTGGACTGAAGAGCTAGCCATGAAGTTTAGGCTTCATGCAATTACTCACAGCTAATATACCATGGTAGCTAAACTTGAACTATGTTGTTGGAACTGGTGTTACTTAACTCAACCATGGTAACTGAAATTTGTGCATTTTAGAACCATGAGAAACAAGAACTGTCTGCATTTGATTTCTTAAAACAATTCTTGGGGAAAAGATTAAAACTTTTCAGTAATCAGTGTCACAATAAGAGAACCTGAAGCATTTACTTTTGGGTACCAACAAAGCATGTGTCTCAATTTTAAATCATTAATAAAAACTGTAATTTTATCCTTAATTTTTTCCAGTGTAGAAGTTTTTTTCTTTTTTTAAAGCTAATCTTATTGCCACTCACTCCTTGGAATTAATAAATGTAACTATTGATCAAATATTTTGTATTTGGAAATATTTTGTATTGTATTCCAATACAAAAATATTTTGTATTGACATGCAAAATAATTTCCTAGGATCATATTTGAGTAATGAACTATTAGTTCTTTTAGAATTTATCTTACATTAGCATAAACACACACACAATCTCTTACTCATCTATGCATACTTAATGATGTATATAAAACAATGACATTGAACTCATAGAATGTACAAAGATCAGAATACAGATGTAGAAATAGTGCTTACATATGGAATTTACACATTGAATTATAACATATATACACAAAGTCAGTTCTGCTATAATGCTTGTTTGAGAATATGCATCTGTCCTATTAGGGAACAATTTGAACACAATGCAAATTTTGCATTTGCGTATGCACAATTTCACACAAGAGAAACACTAGGTATGTGCAGAAAACTGCACCCAGATGAACGAAGCTGCACAGGGCTACACAAAATGCCCACGCTTCAGACATCTACCAGCTATGTTATTTCACCATGCATATTCTGAGCCACATTTGTCCAAACCCATTGTGACAACTGTCTGTTAAGTTTTAGATAACCCTTTACAATTTCATAACAAGTAAAAGCTATAATCCTTCAGATGCTTTCTTCCACAAGCAAATTTCAGGTCCCTTTCAAAGTAAAATCACATATTTATTATAGTATTTGTGCATTTTTTAACCATTTAAGATGGAAAAAATTGTGTTACTGTTTTTTTAAATTGGTTTCTATCTTTTTTTATGTGTCAGTGACAATGGCACGCCCTAACCCCATAATGTCTGTGGTTTTTATTGTGCAATTTTGCATAGTGCAGTGATTTTTTTTTGAAATGTACACATCGTGTTGCATAGATTTATGGAGACTATAAAAAGAATGTATATGACTTTTTCTCTCCAAAGATTAAAATTTACTAGTATAAAATTATTTAAAGTCTGAGTGGTGGAGCCCATGGAGTGACATTGCTTTTCAGGGCTTTAAACATCTTCTATGTGAGAAAGCCAAGTTTAAAAAATAGTCAAAAGGATGATTACCCAATCGAACCTCTAAAAACAAACCCATGACCGTGAAGGTTGTTTGCCTATTCTATCAGTAAATTCATAGTTGATAAGGAGAATTTTCAGCTTCTGCAGAGAGGTTCTATCTGTCTAGCTTTGAATTGTCTAAACCAGTTGTTCTCAAACTTGAGTGTGCCTTGGGATCACCTGAAGGGCTTGTCAAATGCACGTTGCTGAGTTTCTGGATCATTAAGTCTTGGGTAGGGCTCAAGAATTTGCATTTTCAATAAGTTCCCAGATGGTGCCAGGGCAAACTTATCCATTAGGCACAGTAACACAGCACCTAAAAGTTGGACACTAAAAGTCCAATTTACTTTTAGTGAACCATGAAAATAGTTTGATTTTAATCTCTCTTCAAATCAGAATAAAATAATGCATATGATAATAATGAATGTATATGAGGAATCTAACCTAGAATATATTCATCTTTATATTAATGCAGTATAAAAATATTAATTCTATTTGTTTATTTATTTGTAATGAAGGAGGGGACATGTGAAGGCAAAAGGGCCCCTGGTCCATGGAAGTCATGATGTGGCCCTGGCTGATGCAACTGCTGCTGCAGGAAGCATATGTTGAGAAGCGCTACTCTGAACTCACAGATCTTTTGAGATTTGTTAGTGTTCTGCTTTTCGTTCTGAACTCTTTTGACTCTGTGCTGTTTTTACTCAGAAGAAATAAAGTTTTTAAGCCCCCTGCAATGCAAAGGAAGTCAATGGAACAACAAGCTAGTTTAAGCTCAGGAGATGTGAGGAACAACACATGGTCAGAAATGTGTTTCTGATGTGGTCTTTCTATTCCTCACTCTGATGTAAGTTTTAAATTACAACTACATGTGTCATACCTCCATCATTGCAAAAGAACCAGTTTAAAGATCCAACCAGTGAAGAATCTGGTCTATAAGACAATGCCTTAATACACTCCAGACGCCATACTGTTCAAAGAACACTTACACTTTTCCATTTAGGATCCATCTGTTCCTCACAACTCCCTGTTCCATAGGTATTGCACTGTACTGAGCAGCAATATTCTTATATTTTGTAGCAATAAGAATAAACAAAAACGTCCCCACCCCACAAATCACTCACAGGATAAGCAGAGTTTAGACAAACAGCCCCTTATTACCATGGGGCAACTCTTATTTTTGTTACAGCTCCTGTGTTCCTTCTCTTTCCAAAATCATTGCTACAAAAACTCAATAAACAATGAAATAAATGCATTCATATTGTACTATAACACCTTAAGCATTCTCAATACTCTTTCCTACTTAATATAATCACTATGAAAAAGAGGTTATATATGAAACAAGCAAAGCTTTTGTTGTATTTTTGAAATTTTAGACATTTTACACATTCATTTTGGAAACTATGAAACCAAATGACTGACAAGCAAAAAGAAGTAAAAATAATTCATAAGCCCACTTCAGAGATAACCATTGGTAATATTTTGTTATTGTTTACATAATCTGTTGGTTTTCATGTATAGTATTTTTTAAAACAGATGATAACAGTTTATAATGTTTACAATTTTACTTTAAAGCTTAGCAATATATTACAAACCTAAAGAATAAATCATGGGGTTAAAATTTTTGCATGAAATTCCATATGAATGGAGTTTCTGTTCTTAAATAACCAATTCCTTATTATTAGAGATTTAGGTTGTCTCTTATTTTCTGCTTCAAACAAGGATTTGGAGAACTTTTTTTTGTGCGGATGGTCAAATATTTATTTCTTTAATTTACGGAAATAGAATCCCTAGGTTAAAAAGACTGCTATTTTTAAGGTTTCTGACTCATATTTTCAAATTGTGCTTTAGCTCCAGGACTCCTCCGATTAATATCAACAAGGAGGTACTATGCAGTGAAATTGGTTCCACTATCTGATATAAAAAGACCAAATAACTCTGGAGTTACATTTAGCAATAATTGAGATCTGGGGCAAAACACATAAAATGTCATCACGAATTGATAAGAATGCACCAAGGCAGGCTGTGGGGTGGGAGAGAGGAGACCGAGGAGAAGAGAGAAACTGGACCATGAGCAACGTGCTCTTCACTTCCGGTCCCTGGCTCCTTTACCACGCATCAGCTCCTGAGGGGTCTATGTGGAGACAGAGGAATATCTCCACTCCAGCTGAAGAGGCAGTGATGACAGGAGAAAAATTACAGATTTTAATAATTATTAAAATTCTGCCCTTTAAATTTTGGTGCCTTGGGGCAAAGTTATGACCAGCTCATCTAAGTTGTAGTTCTGAGGAACTTCCTGTCTTTACGTTGGTGGTCTTGGAGAAGTGGTACAGCCCAGCCCCAATGGCAGATGACTCTAGAAGAGACCCTTCCAAAGCAGGATAAGTTTCACCCTTATGGGAAATCAGGATGGTAAGTTTCACCCTTATTGGAGTGGTAGGGCTCCCTGGAGTATTGTGTTGAGAAGGATCCTGAAGATCCAATCACAGAACCAATTCTGTCTGTCAGTCTCCATTCCTGTGCCCATAACAGACATAAGAGGTGATTGGTTGATAATGTCTGTTATGGGCACAGGAATGGAGACTGACAGACTGACACCAGAGTATTCATTAAGCCTTTTTTTTTTTTTTTCGAAACAGAGTCTTGCTCTGTCGCCCAGGCTGGAGTGCACTAGTGTGATCTGGGCTCACTGCAACCTCTGCCTCCTGGGTTCAAGCAGTACTCATGTATCAGCCTCCCCAAGGAGCTGGAATTACAGGCAAGCACCACCCCTGGCTAATTTTTGTAGTTTTAGTAGAGACAGGGTTTCACTATGTTGGCCAGGTTGGTCTTGAACTTCTGACCTCAAGTGATCCGCACTTCTTGGCCTCCCAAAGTGCTGGGATTACAGGTGCGAGCCACTGTGCCCTGCCTATTAGGCCTCTTCTAAATTCCCTTTTAATTAATGCAACTGTTGGTCACCAAAACAACACTCCTTTAATTTACAGCCAGTCCTTGTACAGTGCACTCCTTCACCTCAATTATAGTAATAGGAATCCACCTGCTCAAGGCATTGTTTTTCTTTAAAAAAAATTGTTTTTCATAGCGACAGGGTCCCATTAGGTTTCCAAGACTAGTCTCAAACTCCTGGGCTCACGTGATCCTCCTGCCTCAGCCTCCCAAAATGCTGGGATTACCAGCGTAAGCCACTGTGCTCCTCCCTTTTTATTAAGTGAAAAATATTTTAATGAATTTGTGTGTTTACAGTTTTTTTTCCCATTTTCCCTGTTTTCTATTTTTTTAAAAAAGGTGAAAAAGTATAAAGTCTATTACCATAAATTTCAGCTTCCTGTTTATATGAGCATTTAATATAAAGTAGAAAAAGGAAAACATAGGGGAAAAGAAAACAGAAGGAGAGAAAGTGAGGGAGATATTTGCTGAAATTTGTAGAGGGGAAAGAAATGTACAATTTATCCTGCAGAGAAAAAAAAATGGAGGTAAATATGGACATGAGTTGGGAAGAAAAAGGAAAAAAGGAGGAAGCGAGAGGGAAGGAAGGATGGAGAGAGGTCTCATAGTTCTTGAAAAGACTAACTGTGCTAGTAAAAATGAGCAGAGTGAGTGAGTACAGACAGAAGGAAATCTCAGTTTAGTCTTATCAAAGTTAGTTGATGTAGGCTTTGAGATGCTGCCTCATTGGGAGCCCAGAAGAATTTTTGTTGAATATGCAATTACATGAAGAAGCCAACAAATAGTACTGGCCAATTTCTTCTAACATCTTGCTTCCAGGAATGCTTCGCTTCTATTAAGGCTGATAGTTTGCCTAAGGACAATGAATCAGAATGGTGACATCTCATAATATTCTCATATACAAATTCTCCTAACTCAATAAAAGTAAATGCAAATCTGCTGTCAGAAGCTATAGTGTCTGGCAAAACATGTGATATAAATAATTGGTGTGGGGTTGTCATTTTGACAGCAGGCATTTGAAATGAAACTGAGGTTGCACTGAGGCCACTGGCATTAGCTTTAACACTTGAATAATCCTGCAATATCAATATGCAATTTTGACCAAAAATTTCTTGAGTCACTTCCTAGGAAAATGTTTGTGCTTTTGGAGTGTTATGTTTAATTTCTTCACATGTACTAGACTAATCTGGTCTTTTGTTTTCTAATTCTTCTTGAAAAATCAAATTGATTTAAAATTTTAAAAGGTGTACACATCTAATTTGACATGTAAATAACACATCAGCATATAAAATTAAAACTGAATGTCTCTTCAAAAAGAAGGAATGGGCTGGGCATGGCGACTCAGGCCTATAATCCGAGCACTTTGGGAGGCCGAGGAAGGTGAATTGCTTGAGTCCAGGAGTTCCAGACCAGCCTGGACAACATGGCAAAATCTTGTCTCTAAAAATAAAAATAAAAAATTAGCCTGGAGTGGTGGTGCGCTCCTGTAGCTCCAGCTTGTGAGGCTGAGGTGGAAGGATCGTTTGAGCCCAGGAGGTCATGGCTGCAGTGAGCCCTGATGACTGGTGCCACTGTACTTCTAGGTGGCAGAGCAAGACCCTGTCTCAAAAAAAAAAAAAAAAAAAAGGAATGTTCCTCAATCCCCAGGAGTAGTTAAGAGTTTCCTAAACCTGCACATCCTGCACATGTACCCCTGAACTTAAAATAAAAGTTAGAAATACTATTTTTTTTTTTTTTTTTTTTTTTGAGCCAGAGTCTCGCTCTTGTATCCCAGGCTGGAGTGCAATGGTGCGATCTCGGCTCACTGCAACCTCTACCTCCCGGATTCAAGCGATTCTCCTGCCTCAGCCTCCTGAGTAGCTGGGATTACAAGTGCCCACCACACCCAGCTAATTTTTTGTATTTTTAATAGGGACTGGGTTTCACCATGTTGGCCAGGCTGGCCTCAAACTGCTGACCTCAGGTGATCTGCCTGCCTTGGCCTCCCAAGGTGTTGGGATTACAGGTGTGAGCCACTGCGCCCAGACAGAAATTTCTTTTTTTTAAAGTTTAAAAAATAAAAAACAAAAAACAGTTTCTCCTTTGGCTGTGCCTCCAATGCATCAGGCACACTCTTCAGCCTCAGGGCCTTTACCCTTCCTCTTCCTTCTACCTGGAATGTTCTTTTCCCACATATGTCTGTGGCTTGCTCCTCACTTCCTTTAGGAATTTCCTCAAATATCACCTTGTTTTTTTTTTTTTTTTTTTTTTTTTTTGACAGAGTCTCGCTCTTTCGCCCAGGCTGGAGTGCATGGGCATGATCTCAGCTCACTGCGAGCTCCGCCTTAGCCTTCTGAGTAGCCACCACGCCTGGCTAATTTTGTTTTTGTATTTTTAGTAGAGACGGGGTTTCACCATGTTAGTCAGGATGGTCTCAATCTCCTGACCTTGTGATTCGCCCACCTCGGCCTCCCAAAGTGCTGGGATTACAGGCATGAGCCACTGCGCTCGGCCAAATATCACCTTCTTAATGAGGCCTTCCTTGACTATCTTCTCCAACACTGTAGCCCTGTCTCTGTCCAGTATTCCTCCCCCTGCTCCACCCCACCAAGGACTAGAAGCTCCATGAGGCAGAAGTTTTTTTTTTGTTGTTTTTTGTTTTTTTGGTGTTTTTTTTTTTTTTTTTTTTTTGACAAGGTCTTGCTCTATTACCCAGGCTGGAGTGGAGTGGAGCAATCACAGCTCACTGCAGGCGCAAACTCCCGGGCTCAAGTGATCCTCCCTCCTCAGCCTCCCAAGTAGCCAGGACTATAGGTACGTGCCATCACCCTGGCTAATTTTTTAATTTTTTTTATTTTTAGCAGAGGCAAGGTCTCACTTTGTTGTCCAGGCTGGTCTCAAAATCTTGAGCTCAAGAAGTCCTCTTATCTTGACCTCCCAAAGTGCTGAGATTACAGGTGTGAGCCACCACACTCTGCCAAAAAGGATTTTTTTGAAACTGTTTTATTCCTGCTGAATTCCCAGAGCCCAGAAAAATGTCTGACACATAGCAGGTACTCAGTATGTATTTGTTGAATAAATGAATTTACACTTATTTTTAGAAATATTGGAATATATTATTATACATACAATTTGGCAGCTTTTTAAATATACTCAAAAGTGGATCATAGATATCTTTCCATTTTGGTACTTAAAGATATCCCTTATTTCTTTTAATGGCTACATAGTTTTTTCCTTATGAAACAAGTACTATAAACTGGCCATTCTTCTTCTTATTATTTCATTTTATTTTATTTTTTTGAGACATGTTCTCACTCTGGTTGCCCAGGCTGGAGTGCAGTGGTGCAATCACAGCTCACTGCAGCTCTAGCCTCAACCTCCCAGGCTCATATGATCCTCCCACCTCAGCCTCCCGAGTATCTTGGACTACAGGCACATGCCTCCATGCCCAGCTACTTGTTTAAAATATTTTTTGTAAAGATGGGGTTTCCCCATGTTGCCCAGGCTGGTCTCAAACTTCTGGCCTCAAGCAATCCATCCACCTCAGCTTCCCAAAGTACATTCTTATTTTGATGTACATGTGATTTTGCTCCAATTTTTATTTATTTATTTATTTATTTATTTATTTATTTATTTGGGAGATGGGGCAGTGCTCCAATTTTTAATACAAAAAATAATGCTGCAATGAATATCATTGCTCATATATTCTCTTTGGGTGCTTTCAATATTACAATAAAGTCCAGGCCACCAGACACTGTTTCTTGGCAAAGCTTTCATATACAGTAAGTCCTCAATGTCATTGTAAATAAATTACTGGAAACTGCTACTTTATGCAAAACCATGTATAACGAAATCAAGTTTACCATAGGCTAATTGATATAAACAAGAGTTAAGTTCCTATGGCATATTTCTAGTCACAACAACATCACCAAGTTTCTATATAAAGACTCAAAACCCTTCTAATACTAAAAATTGAAGTAAATAAAATAATTTGTATTCATGTATTTATCCATTTTCCAACCCTCTGATTCCAGGTCAGGGTCTTGGGTGGCCAGAGCCTGTCCTGGCGGCTCAGGGTGTGAGGGAGGAACCAATCCTGGACAGCATGCCATTCAGTCGCAGGGTGCAGTCACAGGCATACTCACACTCACTCAGACTGGGTTCATTTAGACATGCCAGTTAATCTAAAGTACACAACTTTGGGATGTGAAAGGAAACCAGAGTCCCAAGAGAAAACCCATCCAGGCCTGGGGAGAATAGGGAAACTGCACATTGACAGTGGCCCAGCCAGGATTTTTTTTTTTTCCTCATCAACATCATAACAAAACAATGTTGAACAAAATGATATCATTTGAGGACCTGCTGTGTACAATTTGCAATGCGCTGCATTTTTTTTGTGGCTAAGAATATGTGATAACTACTTTACGAAATACCAATATCATTTCTCTTTATTATTAGTTCATAAATGAGCAAATAATTCTTATTCTTTAAATTCATCAAATAGTGTATCCAACAGAGTCCCTAGCAAGAAACAAATGGCACACTCAAAAAGGGTGGCAGAAGAGAGTTTAGTAAAATCATTTACAAAAGTGTAAGCAGGGTTAAGGGAAACCGTCAGTAGTCAGTAAAGCACCCCAGGGCTGGCAAAAGTGGGAAGATGTTACTGGTTCTAGCTGAAGGGGAAAGAGAGGGAACAGTTCCTAGAATATAGTGAGACCTGCAGCTGCAGAGAGAGCCATTCACTGGAAGCTGTGTTCTCAAATAGAATTATGCAGTCATTGATAAGCTATGGCCCTGCAGGGAGAGAGCTGGGGGAAGAAAGACCTGAAGCTCTCTCTCCTCTTACCTTTCAAGTTCCCACCAGAGCCTTTCACTGGCTGGACCCAACCAGAAGCCAGGGGGTAAGGAAGCAGTCCATAGAGTATCAGCTCCCTGAGCCCATAACAGAGTAGAGAACAATGGAGAGTGAACCTGGAGGGACAAATCAAAAATATCTAGCACCAATAGTTTTCTATTAGCTTTGCTTCTTCCCTCCACATTTGGTTAGCTTACTGGGCATCACCAGGGAGTTCTAGTACCAAAATGTCCAGAGTAGACAGCACTGCCTACACAAATAGAATTTTCAGCACTGCCTACACAAATAGAGCATTCAATGCTCTTCTAGGCTTATAGACAAGAAAGGAGTTGTAAGCACTGTAACTGGGAAGCTCTAATGATGCAAACATGATAACATCCTTTAGGGTACACCACCACAACTAGTACTAACCTTTTCGTTCGTTTTTTTTTTTTTTTGAGATAGAGTCTTGCTCTGTCACTCAAGCTGGAGTGCAGTGGTGCTATTATGGCTCACTGCAACCTCAACTTCCCAGGTTCACATGATCCTCCTGCCTCAGCCTCCACTGTAGCTGGAAACACGGGTGTGTACCACCAGGCCTCACTCTATTATTATTATTATTTTTAAAGTTTTTTTGTAGAGGCACAGTCTCACTTTGTTGTCCAGGCTGGTCTCAAACTCCTTAGCTCAAACCATCCTCTCACCTTAGACTGTCAAACTGCTGGGATTAAAGGTGTGAATCGCCGTGCCCATCCTAGTATTTTGATCTTTAAAGCATGATTTTGGAGCCAGATAATTTTTGGGATTGGATCCTTCCTTCTGATCTTTGCTAGCCATATGAACTTGGGCTATCCAATATGGTAGCCACTAACCACAAGTGGTTATTTAAATTTGTATTTATATAACTGAAAGTAAATAAAAATTCAGTTCATTTGCTCTTCCTACAAGTCAGGAGCTCAATAACTTACGTGGCTAAGTGGTTACCATATTGGGCAGTACAGATATAGAACTGTTCCAGCATTGTAGAGAGTTTTATTGGACAGTGCTGGGCTTAATGCTTAAACTTTCTGAACTCATCATACAATAGCACTTAACTGGTGGGCTTATCTGAGGATTAAATAACTTAGTATACATAAAGTTCTTAGCAAACTGCATGTCACAGAGTAGGTGCTCAGTAAATGGTAGCTATAGAACTGACAACACTAACAACAAAAGCAGCAATATAATTGTGACATATCATATCCCTGGGGATACTTTCAGCAATATTCTTACACAAGGCTTTCTGCCAAAGCTGTGGAGGCTTCCAGGCTTCAGCAATAATCACACAGCTGTTGCTGATGAGAACTCTGTGTCACTGAGCTCAGAGGCTCCTCATTATGAAAGCTCTTTGGCATTGCAGCAAGTGTGGTCCTGCATGTCTCTTGAAAACACTGCTCCGGGCCAGGCACAGTGGCTCACGCTTGTAATCCCAGCACTTTGGGAGGCCGAGGCAGACAGATCACCTGAGGTCAGAAGTTCAAAACCAGCCTGGCTAAAATGGCGAAACCCCGTCTCTACTGAAAATACAAAAATTAGCCAGGCGTGGTGGCACACACCTGTGCTCTCAGCTACTTGGGAGGCTGAGGCAGGAGAATTGCATGAACCCGGGAGGTGGAGGTTGCAGTGAGCTTACATAGCACCACTGCACCCAAGCCTGGGTGACACAGTGAGACTCTATCTCAAAAAAGAAAAAAAGAAAGAAAACACTGCTCTGTCCCGAGACATTTTTCCATAATCTCCTGAATATGATATGATTCCTATTTTTTTTCTGGTGGCTTGAAATGGCATGCTCTGTCAACATATTCTTTTCACAGAATCTGATTTTGTTTCATTTTTCTTTGTGTCTGCAAACCGAATATTGTTTTAATCTCCCACAGGACTTGTAATTGTCATCTTAAGCTTCTAAGTAACCATACTGTTGCATCTCTATATCACGCCAAGTAACCGTTTGATTCATGTTTTAATGGAAATTGTTTAGTTGTCATGTAGTCAAATTTACAGAATATATTAGTGATTTGGGGACATAGGTTTTAGAATCTCTAGAATGAATCCCTATTCCTTAAGTGGAATGAGAAAACTATTGGTCAGCCACCAAATATAACTCATTTCTTCCACTTTTCTCTATTTCCATTATTCCATCTCCATATTCCAAATCACCATTATTTTTTTTCTCATAATCAATTTTCCACCCTGCTTAAAACATCCAGTGCCTTCCTGATGCTCTTAGAAAAGAATCCAAATGCCTGTCCATGAGCTTTTATTTTCTTCAGAGAACTTATGTCTAGCTGTAATTATTTATCTGCTCTCCTGTTTATTTTCAGTCTCCCCTCCTGCCACTGTTCCTGCAGATTTCAGCTCCATGGGAGCAGGAATCTTGTTTCCTCGTTGAACATTATGTTCTCAGCTCCTGGAAAAGTGCCTGTTACAGGGCAGAGCTTTCAAAAGGCTTCAAGGCCATCTTCAGGCAGGAAGTAAAGAGTAACCTGCAAGCCTTTAATTTACAACCTAGCACTATGTTTACTGCATTCCGATGTTTTTCTCCCAAAGCCCAATAAATGGTTTTTAACTTTGTTATGTTTGTGCCATAACCACTTCGAGTGGTCTAGTGAATCCTATGAATTCCTTTTCTAAATAATGTTTAAATGCATAAAATTTTGTAAAAACAGGATGACAAAAGAAGGCAACTGCTCACGTACAGCTATCAAAATACTTAAAAATTTCAGAGCTTCTTTATTACTGTGTTGAAGAACAAGCTCTAGGGGAGGGCCTAAAACCACTGTTATTTTGAGACTATAGCAGTTCATAAACAATATTTTGAGATGTCTGTAACAATTGTAATAAGATATAAACAAATCTGTGATTTCTGCTGGCGACAAAGTCGCAGGTACTGCTGCCACTTCTGGGGCTTGTTGCCTGTCTTCTTAGTTAAAGAAACTGACAAATTTCAGTTAGAGGTTAATAAAAATGCAGATGTAATTTTTTTTTTCATCCACATTGATAGACCTCTTGGATTCTATGCACAGACCTTGTGGGTCCCTGGGTCTCAGGTGAAGGGACTTGAACTGGGTGTGAGAGCACATGTGTTCAGGCATGCATTTCTGTGCATCGTGGCTGTAAGTGCATTCTCAGCCATGGTGCTCACCCTGGACATCGTCTGCCGCCTCAAAAATGATCCAAGACCTTTTTTAGTTACTGGTGTCATTTATTCATTTGTATTTCAAATACTGGGAAAGAAACACAAAAAAAGCTCACTTATGATTCCATCATTAAAAAAAAAATATAAACCAGGTGAGAATCACCTCTTTCCAACCACCTTACCTCCCAAAGATCATCACTGTTAAGAACTGGTGAATATAATGCACGATTTAAAAAGCAAAATAGATGTGTGTGAATGTGTGTGTGTGTGTGCACCCGCGCACCAAACATGTATCTACAAGAATGAAGTGATATTGAACAAATTCATTTACGCTTGGCTTTTTGTCACTTAATATTATACTTTAGACTTGGTTTCCAGATTACATTTTATTTTTTTAATGACTGCTTGATATTCTTTTGTATGATGCACCACAATTTATTAAAATTTTCTAGTAAGTGCTTTTATTTGCCACCACACATAATGCTACAATGAGCATCCTGTATGCATACTTTTCTGTATCCTTGCTAGTATTATACAAGATAGATTCCTAGATGTGGAATTATTAGGTCAAGGAGTATGTTTACTTAAGATTTTAATATAGATTACAAATAACTGAAACAAAAAGGTATTTAATTTACATTTCAATAAGAATATCTATTTCCTGGGGGGCAGACAAGATGGCTGAATAGGAACAGCTCCGGTCTACAGCTCACAGCATGAGCAACGCAGAAGACGGGTGATTTCTGTATTTCCATCTGAGGTACCAAGTTCATGTCACTAGGGAGTGCCAGACAGTAGGCGCAGGACACGGGGCGCAGCGCACTATGCGCAAGCCGAAGCAGGGCGAGGCATTGCCTCACTCAGGAAGCACAAGGGGTCAGGGAGTTCCCTTTCCTCGTCAAAGAAAGGGGTGACAGAGGGCACCTGGAAAATCGGGTCACTCCCACCCTAATACTGCACTTTTCCGACGGGCTTAAAAAACGGCGCACCAGGAGATTACATCCTGCACCTGGCTCGGAGGGTCCTGCGCCCACGGAGTCTCGCTGATTGCTAGCACAGCAGTCTGAGATCAAACTGCAAGGCAGCAGCGAGGCTGGGGAAGGGGCGCCCGCCATTGCCCAGGCTCACTTAGGTAAACAAAGCAGCCAGGAAGCTCAAACTGGGTGGAGCCCACCACAGCTCAAGGAGGCCTGCCTGCCTCTGTAGGCTCCACCTCTGGGGGCAGGGCACAGACAAACAAAAAGACAGCAGTAACCTCTGCAGACTTAAATGTCTCTGTCTGACAGCTTTGAAGAGAGCAGTGGTTCTCCCAGCACGCAGCTGGATATCTGAGAACGGGCAGACTGCCTCCTCAAGTGGGTCCCTGACCCCTGACCCCCAAGCAGCCTAACTGGGAGGCACCCCCCAGTAGGGGCAGACTGACACCTCACACGGCCGGCCGGGTACTCCTCTGAGACAAAACTTCCAGAGGAACAATCAGACAGCAGCATTCGCGGTTCACGAAAATCCCCTCTTCTGTAGCCACCACTGCTGATACCCAGGCAAACAGTCTGGAGTGGACCTCTAGCAAACACCAACAGACCTGCAGCTGAGGGTCCTGTCTGTTAGAAGGAAAACTAACAAACAGAAAGGACATCCACACCAAAAACCCATCTGTACATCACCATCATCAAAGACCAAAAGTAGATAAAACCACAAAGATGGGGAAAAAACAGAGCAGAAAAGCTGGAAACTCTAAAAAGCAGAGCGCCTCTCCTCCTCCAAAGGAACGCAGTTCCTCACCAGCAACAGAACAAAGCTGGACGGAGAATGAATTTGACAAGCTGAGAGAAGAAGGCTTCAGACGATCAAACTACTCCGAGCTACAGGAGGAAATTCAAACCAAAGGCAAAGAAGTTGAAAACTTTGAAAAAAATTTAGACGAATGTATAACTAGAATAACCAATACAGAGAAGTGCTTAAAGGAGCTGATGGAGCTGAAAACCAAGGCTCGAGAACTACGTGAAGAATGCAGAAGCCTCAGGAGCCGATGTGATCAAATGGAAGAAAGGGTATCAGTGATGGAAGATGAAATGAATGAAATGAAGCGACAAGGGAAGTTTAGAGAAAAAAGAATAAAAAGAAACGAACAAAGCCTCCAAGAAATATGGGACTATGTGAAAAGACCAAATCTGCGTCTGATTGGTGTACCTGAAAGTGACGGGGAAAATGGAACCAAGTTGGAAAACACTCTGCAGGATATTATCCAGGAGAACTTCCCCAATCTAGCAAGGCAGGCCAACATTCAGATTCAGGAAATACAGAGAACGCCACAAAAATACTCCTCGAGAAGAGCAACTCCAAGACACATAATTGTCAGACTCACCAAAGTTGAAATGAAGGAAAAAATGTTAAGGGCAGCCAGAGAGAAAGGTCGGGTTACCCACAAAGGGAAGCCCATCAGACTAACAGCGGATCTCTCAGCAGAAACTCTACAAGCCAGAAGAGAGTGGGGGCCAATATTCAACATTCTTAAAGAAAAGAATTTTCAACCCAGAATTTCATATCCAGCCAAACTAAGCTTCATAAGTGAAGGAGAAATAAAATCCTTTACAGACAAGCAAATGCTGAGAGATTTTGTCACCACCAGGCCTGCCCTAAAAGAGCTCCTGAAGGAAGCGCTAAACATGGAAAGGAACAACCAGTACCAGCCGCTGCAAAATCATGCCAAAATGTAAAGATCATCGAGACTAGGAAGAGACTGCATCAACTAACGAGCAAAATAACCAACTAACATCATAATGACAGGATCAAATTCACACATAACAATATTAACTTTAAATGTAAATGGACTAAATGCTCCAATTAAAAGACACAGACTGGCAAATTGGATAAAGAGTCAAGACCCATCAGTGTGCTGTATTCAGGAAACCCATCTCACGTGCAGAGACACACATAGGCTCAAAATAAAAGGATGGAGGAAGATCTACCAAGCAAATGGAAAACAAAAAAAGGCAGGGGTTGCAATCCTAGTCTCTGATAAAACAGACTTTAAACCAACAAAGATCAAAAGAGACAAAGAAGGCCATTACATAATGGTAAAGGGATCAATTCAACAAGAAGAGCTAACTATCCTAAATATATATGCACCCAATACAGGAGCACCCAGATTCATAAAGCAAGTCCTTAGAGACCTACAAAGAGACTTAGACTCCCACACAATAATAATGGGAGACTTTAACACCCCACTGTCAACATTAGACAGATCAATGAGACAGAAAGTTAACAAGGATACCCAGGAATTGAACTCAGCTCTGCACCAAGCGGACCTAATAGACATCTACAGAACTCTCCACCCTAAATCAACAGAATATACAATTTTTTTAGCACCACACCACACCTATTCCAAAATTGACCACATAGTTGGAAGTAAAGCTCTCCTCAGCAAATGTAAAAGAACAGAAATTATAACAAACTGTCTCTCAGACCACAGTGTAATCAAACTAGAACTCAGGATTAAGAAACTCACTCAAAACCATTCAACTACATGGAAACTGAACAACCTGCTCCTGAATGACTACTGGGTACATAATGAAATGAAGGCAGAAATAAAGATGTTCTTTGAAACCAACGAGAACCAAGACACAACATACCAGAATCTCTGGGACACATTCAAAGCAGTGTGTAGAGGGAAATTTATAGCACTAAATGCCCACAAGAGAAAGCAGGAAAGATCCAAAATTGACACCCTAACATCACAATTAAAAGAACTAGAAAAGCAAGAGCAAACACATTCAAAAGCTAGCAGAAGGCAAGAAATAACTAAAATCAGAGCAGAACTGAAGGAAATAGAGACACATAAAACCCTTCAAAAAATAAATGAATCCAGGAGCTGGTTTTTTGAAAGGATCAACAAAATTGATAGACCACTAGCAAGACTAATAAAGAAAAAAAGAGGGAAGAATCAAATAGATGCAATAAAAAATGATAAAGGGGATATCACCACCAATCCCACAGAAATACAAACTACCATCAGAGAATACTACAAACAACTCTATGCAAATAAACTAGAAAATCTAGAAGAAATGGATAAATTCCTCGACACATACACTCTCCCAAGACTAAACCAGGAAGAAGTTGAGTCTCTGAATAGACCAATAACAGGAGCTGAAATTGTGGCAATAATCAATAGCTTACCAACCAAAAAGATTCCAGGACCAGATGGATTCACAGCCGAATTCTACCAGAGGTACAAGGAGGAACTGGTACCATTCCTTCTGAAACTATTCCAATCAATAGAAAAAGAGGGAATCCTCCCTAACTCATTTTACGAGGCCAGCATCATCCTGATACCAAAGCTGGGCAGAGACACAACCAAAAAAGAGAATTTTAGACCAATATCCTTGATGAACCTTGATGCAAAAATCCTCAATAAAATACTGGCAAACCGAATCCAGCAGCACATCAAAAAGCTTATCCACCATGATCAAGTGGGCTTCATCCCTGGGATGCAAGGCTGGTTCAATATATGCAAATCAATAAATGTAATCCAGCATATAAACAGAACCAAAGACAAAAAACGACATGATTATCTCAATAGATGCAGAAAAGGCCTTTGACAAAATTCAACAACCCTTCATGCTAAAAACTCTCAATAAATTAGGTATTGTTGGGAAGTATCTCAAAATAATAAGAGCTATCTATGACAAACCCACAGCCAATATCATACTGAATGGGCAAAAACTGGAAGCATTCCCTTTGAAAACTGGCACAAGAGAGGGATGCCCTCTCTCACCACTCCTATTCAACATAGTGTTGGAAGTTCTGGCCAGGGCAGTTAGGCAGGAGAAGGAAATCAAGGGTATTCAATTAGGAAAAGAGGAAGTCAAATTGTCCCTGTTTGCAGACGACATGATTGTATATCTAGAAAACCCCATCATCTCAGCCCAAAATCTCCTTAAGCTGATAAGCAACTTCAGCAAAGTCTCAGGATACAAAATCAATGTACAAAAATCACAAGCATTCTTATACACCAATAACAGACAAACAGAGAGCCAAATCATGAGTGAACTCCCATTCACAATTGCTTCAAAGAGAATAAAATACCTAGGAATCCAACTTACAAGGGATGTGAAGGACCTCTTCAAGGAGAACTACAAACCACTGCTCAATGAAATAAAAGAGGATACAAAGAAATGGAAGAACATTCCATGCTCATGGGTAGGAAGAATCAATATCATGAAAATGGCCATACTGCCCAAGGTAATTTACAGATTCAATGCCATCCCCATCAAGCTACCAATGACTTTCTTCACAGAATTGGAAAAAACTACTTTAAAGTTCATATGGAAACAAAAAAGAGCCCACATCACCAAGTCAATCCTAAGCCAAAAGAACAAAGCTGGAGGCATCACACTACCTGACTTCAAACTATACTACAAGGCTATAGTCACCAAAACAGCATGGTACTGGTACCAAAACAGAGCTATAGATCAATGGAACAGAACAGAGCCCTCAGAAATAATGCCGCATATCTACAACTATCTGATCTTTGACAAACCTGAGAAAAACAAGCAATGGGGAAAGGATTTCCTATTTAATAAATGGTGCTGGGAAAACTGGCTAGCCATATGTAGAAAGCTGAAACTGGATCCCTTCCTTACACCTTATACAAAAATTAATTCAAGATGAATTAAAGACTTAAACATTAGACCTAAAACCATAAAAACCCTAGAAGAAAACCTAGGCATTACCATTCAGGACATAGGCATGGGCAAGGACTTCATGTCTAAAACACCAAAAGCAATGGCAACAAAAGCCAAAATTGACAAATGGGATCTAATTAAACTCAAGAGCTTCTGCACAGCAAAAGAAACTACCATCAGAGTGAACAGGCAACCTACAAAATGGGAGAAAATTTTTGCAACCTACTCATCTGACAAAGGGCTAATATCCAGAATCTACAATGAACTCAAACAAATTTCCAAGAAAAAAACAAACAACCCCATCAAAAAGTGGGTGAAGGACATGAACAGACACTTCTCAAAAGAAGACATTTATGCAGCCAAAAAACACATGAAGAAATGCTCACCATCACTGGCCATCAGAGAAATGCAAATCAAAACCACAATGAGATACCATCTCACACCAGTTAGAATGGCAATTCTTAAAAAGTCAGGAAACAACAGGTGCTGGAGAGGATGTGGAGAAATAGGAACACTTTTACACTGTTGGTGGGACTGTAAACTAGTTCAGCCATCATGGAAGTCAGTGTG
This sequence comes from Pongo abelii, assembly GCF_028885655.2. NCBI lineage: Eukaryota > Metazoa > Chordata > Mammalia > Primates > Hominidae > Pongo > Pongo abelii. Next base: position 90,753,822 of record NC_071995.2, read on the forward strand.
GCGATTCCTCAGGGATCCAGAACTAGAAATACCATTTGACCCAGCCATCCCATTACTGGGTATATACCCAAAGGACTATAAATCATGCTGCTATAAAGACACATGCACACGTATGTTTATTGCGGCACTATTCACAATAGCAAAGACTTGGAACCAACCCAAATGTCCAACAATGATAGACTGGATTAAGAAAATGTGACACATTTACACCATGGAATACTATGCAGCCATAAAAAATGATGAGTTCATGTCCTTTGTAGGGACATGGATGAAATTGGAAATCATCATTCTCAGTAAACTATCGCAAGGACAAAAAAACAAACACCGCATGTTCTCACTCATAGGTGGGAATTGAACATTGAAAACACATAGACACAGGAAGGGGAACATCATACTCTGGAGACTGTTGTGGGGTGGGGGGAGGGGGGAGGGATAGCATTAGGAGATATACCTAATACTAAATGACAGGTTAATGGGTGCAGCACACCAGCATGGCACAAGTACACATATGTAACTAACACCAGCATGGCACAAGTACACATATGTAACTAACCTGCATATTGTGCACATGTACCCTAAAACTTAAAGTATAATAATAATAATAATAAAATAAAATAAATAAAAATCCTAGGAAAAAAAAAGAATATGTATTTCCTAACTCTCCTACCAAAACTGGGGATATATACTATTATCCACCCATCAAATTGGCCAATACATATTTTAAAAATATATAACATACATATTTATAGTATATTTAAATCTATTTGCCACTATATAACATACATTTATATTTTATATATTAACTATATACTTAATTATAATTATAAATATTTAAATATAGTATATATTTATATTTTATATATTAAGAATAAAATATATGTAAATACATATTCATTTTTTTTTTTTTTTTGAGATGGAGTCTTACTTTGTTGCCCAGGCAGGAGTCCAGTGGCGTGATCTCAGCTCACTGCAACCTCCACCTCCCAGGTTCAAGCAATTCTGCCTCAGCCTGCTGAGCAGGCTGAGTAGCTAGGGTTACAGGTGCCTGCCACCACACCCGGCTAATTTTTGTATTTCTAGTAGAGATGGGGTTTCACCACCTTGGCCAGGCTAGTCTTGAACTCCTGACCTTATGATCTACTCGCCTTGGCCTCCCTAAGTGCTGGGATTACAGGCGTGAGCCACTGCACCCGGCCATATTTGCCAGTTTGATGGGTGAAACTTTTAGCTTACTACTTGAATTAATTTACTTTCCCCTGATAACTAGTGAAATTGGTAATTTCTTCATTACTTTACTGATCATTTATATTTCCTCTTCTGAGAATTGCCTCTGAATTTATAATATTCATTAGTATTTATACCAGATATTAATCTTTAACATATGAATTAGTATATGTTATTTTTATATAGAAGATGACAACCCTTTATCAGTAGAGGATGTTACAAGCACTTTTTCCTAGTTTTTGTCTTTCTCCTTCGTGTGTGTGTGTGTGTGTGTGTGCGTGTGTGTGTTTTCAAAAACAGGTGGTCTCAATTATCCAAAGAGAACTGATACAAGAATTCTATTTTAAGTAAGTCTGCTTTTAAAATGGACCAAAATGTCATAATAAATCTATTTTTCAATGCATTTACTCTTTACCTTGTAAAATAAAATGGAAAACAAGGAATTAAGTTGATTTTGTCTTATATTAAGTTTAATTCTAAAACTTAGTTAATTGTCAAAACATGCAAATGCAACTATTTTAGTTTGACAATGAATAAGATATAGATCAAATTTGTATTGCAGCACTTTAAAAAGACTGACACAATATAAATGCTTTCCCAGTGTAATCATTGCTACATATTTTGCAATGAGAGGGCTTTATTCTTTTGTCTAAGGTCCTGTATAGCAGTTGTTAACTGCCCCACCTTTTCTGATCATTTGTTGGTGACTTTGTCAATGATAAAAACAATTCTCCACGACCACTGCTATCAACTTGGTGACATCCTGAGATATTTATGAGAATTGTAACCTCACAAGTAAAATTTATATGGAATTTAAATTGCATTGTTTACTCATTGTTTCCAACATTAGACAATCTTTAATTCATTAACACAATGAGTTAAAATATGTATTAGTAACAGAAGCAGAGGGCTTAATATTTATTAGTGAGCATTTTTATATTATGACCACTTAGACTTCTGCTGAAACTAAAGGAACTTCAGTAATGAATATTCGGAAAACTGCGACCCTTAGAGTAAAATCTATTCTTTTATAATTTTTTTTCCCATTATGTCTTCTGGTGTTCCTGCCATGCTTAGTTTTTTCCAGCCTGGTGATAATATTTTCATATTTATTTTTTCCAATAGTTTTATTGTTCTGCTCTCTATAATTAGATATTTACTTAATCTGGGATTAATCAATGAAATATATTAGGTTGGTGCAAAAGTTTTTGTGGTTTTTGCTATCACTTTAAATGGCAAAAATCGTAATTACTTTTGCACCAACTAATAGTTCTCTAATCTTGTTAGAGGATTTTTATTAGAAGACTTTTGTTTGTTCATCCAAAGAATAACGTATTACCAACACGCCTCAGTCCTTTGGATTTTATAGACCAGCAGAGTTTAAGTACTTGTAGAGCTGACATACAGTTGTCAGTCTTTAATTTATCCACCTAGGGGCTTCAAAACCAAAATATTTCCAACTACTAACCCCATCATTTTACACAAATGACACCAAAAAGTAAAATCTTAGAATAAAACAACTCAGATTTATTAAAACTTCACTGTTTTAATCTTATCTCTCCTCTTTCACAGTAGATGGGTGAGAATCTGATCACAGAGCCAAACTAGTGTGGGGGGTCAGTATTTGGGATCAGCTGCTTTAAATAATAACCAAACTCTTCTATGTGAATTAAATGCACACTCACTCATCCATAGCTAGGCAGTCCATTTCAAACCCTGCATCTTAGAGCAGACCGATCCCCAACCAGAGCGGAGCGTGTGTTCTTATACATGGTAATGGCAATACTCCATCCTCTTTCACGTTGTAAAGATTCTGAAGCTCTTGAGCACGGTCAGTTTACTGGAAGAAATGAAGAGCTGAAATGGATAGGACTTGCCAAGAATCACGAAGACACTTTCAATAGAAAGCACCTAACACTGAGCACAGTTCGCAAAACCCAATTATGAACAATTGGTTGTGCTGAATGAGGTCAGTTGCACCACGATCTGATGAGATGAGTAGGTCATTAGATCGTCTAGTTGCTCAAATAAAGGCATCGGGTGAAAAGTTGCCATAAGAATCAGGTGTTCTTAGTATTTATTGTTGTGCATTATATTGTTGGATGACACATTGTTGAAAATTTGTATTTGGTGGTTTGTTTTTCTGTTCCTCCATTCACATTTATATATATTATTTCACCCATACCCAGGAAGATTACGTTAATACCATAATGAGATTTGAATGTCAGTGGACGTGTTCCTTTGTTTATCCCTGTGTCTGGCTGTGTAAGCTACTTATTTATATGGTAGTTCTCAATAGCACTTGTACTGCTATCATTTCATTCATCTCAAGTTCTGTGTTATCCAAATAAAAATGAATCTCCACAGGCATCAGTTTGGGATTGTTGCCTTTGAAATATAATAGTAAACTGGCTGTCTCAGCATCTGTGGAGCTTAGCTCATTCCATCACTTTCCAGAATTATAATTCCCCACTTGGAGTCTCAGAAATGTAGTGATGGGAAAAAATGGCTATGAGAAAAGAGACAACTGATCAGAGAATTCAGAGTGCTAGAAGATGAATTTTAATGTCTTTGCACCTTTTCTTTTCTCTGGACAAGTGTATTTTGCAGAAAAGTCATGTTTTTAAAAAGTTGCCTATATGAATTTCTATGTAGCAAATCACAGTAGTCTACTTACTTCTATAAAATTAAATGTATGTTTTTCAGAGGGAAAATATTGATCACCGCATATTAAAACTCATGCATGTATCACAATTGCATTTTAAGAGCAAAAAAAACAAACTTTTTAAATAAAACATGAGGAACAAACCCAAGAAATAAATTACAGAATAGAAACACAAGGGAGCTTTGGTCATTTTTGCATTTGGAAGAAGACTGAAATTTTAAAAGAAAAATAACAACACTATTGTACTGTACAGAACATGCCAGGGGCAGAACTGAACAACTGTCTTATGAAAGACATTTTTCATTTTTAACCAGAGTACGCCTGCGTGTACAAGATGACAAAATAATCAAGTGAAGAGTGAATAATTCTGCTCATCAACAGGTTGTTTCGTGTTAAATTGATGCAATGCCAACCAGTTGGTTTGGCTATTTCCCCCTTTGGAATATTTGTCTAAACAAATACTCTTAAAGGAAGAAAGCAGCTGAGCTTCAGTAAAATAAGTCCTCAACTTAGAGTCCAAAACCTATGGCCGTATCTGGCTTTGTTTCTCTGAGAAGATTACTTGAGATTTCTAAATCTCCATTTCCTGATCTAGAAATGAAGGCCATTTTTGGTTTGTGAGGGTAAAGTGAGATAATGCACATAAAAGTATCCAGCAGATAGTACACACACAATATTCGGCCCAGGAATGGTCTGTGCACTTTTCTTTTACAGCATGCTGTGTATTTTGCAAGATTTTCCATACTTCTGTTTATATATTACTAACAGTGTAGATATTATATGCAAGGAGAATCTTTTTTTATTTTTTTATTTTCATTTTATTTCAAGAGGTTTTTGGAGAACAGGTGATGTTTGGTTACATTAATAAGTTTAGTGGTGATTTTGGTGCACTCATCACCCGAGCAGTGTACACTATACCCATTGTGTAGTTTTTCATCCTTCACCCCATCCAACCCTTTCCCCTGAGTCTACTGTATCATTCTTATGCCTTTGCATCCATGGCTTAGCTCCCACTTAGGAGTGAGAACATAGGATGTTTGGTTTTCCATTCCTGAGTTACTTCATTTAGAATAGTCTTCAATTCCATCCAGGTTGCTGTGAATGCCAGTATTTCATTCCTTTTCATAGCTGAGTAGTATTCTATGGTGTATATATATATATATAGATAGATAGATAGATAGATAGATATAGATATACACACACACATATATATACACATATATATACATACACACATATATATATACATATATATACATACACACACACACATATATATATATATATATATACACACACACACATGCCACAGTTTCTTTATCCACTCATTGACTGATGGGCATTTGGGCTGCTTCCATAGTTTTGCAACTGTGAATTGTGCTGCTATAAACATGCATGTGGAAGTATCTTTTTTGTATAATGACTTCTTTTCCTCTGGGTGGATACCCAGTAGTGGGATAGATGGATCAAATGGTAGTTCTATTTATAGTTTTTCAAGTAATCCCCACACCGTTTTCCATGGTGGTTGTTCAAGTTTACATTTCTACCAGCAGTGTAAAAGTGTTCCTTTTTGACTGCATCCATGACAACATCTATTATTTTTTGATTTTTTGATTACGGCCATTCTTGCAGGAGCAAGGCAGTATTGCATTGTAGTTTTGATTTGTATTTCCCTGATCATTAGTGATGTTGAGCATTTTTTCATACGTTTATTGGCCAGTTGTATATCTTCTTTTGAGAATTGTCTATTCATGTCCTTATTCCACTTTTTGAAGGGATTGTTTGTTACTTTCTTGCTGATTTGTTTGAGTTCCTCATAGAATTTGGATATCAGTCCTTTGTCAGATACATATATATATATAGATTGCAAAGATTTTCTCTCACTCTGTGGGTTGTCTGTTTACCTTGCTGATTGCTCCTTTTGCTGTGCAAAACCTTTTTAGTTTAATTAAGTCCCATCTATTTGTTTTTGTTGCACTTGCTTTTGGGTTCTTGGTCATGAAGTCTTCACCCAAGCCAATGTCTAGAAGGGTCTTTCCAATGTTATCTTCTGGAATATTTATGGTTTCAGGTCTTAGATTTAAGTCCTTGATCCATCTTGAGTTGATTTTTATATAAGGTGAGAGATGAAGATCTAGTTTCATTCTTCTACATGTGCCTTGCCAATTATCCCAGCCATTTGTTGAATAAGGTTTCCTTTCCCCAGTTTATGTTTTTGTTTGCTTTGCTGAAGATCAGTTGGCTGTAAGTATTTGGGTTTATTTCTGGATTCTCTATTCTGTTCCATTGGTCTATGTGCGTATTTTTATAACAGTACCATGCTGTTTTGATAACTATGCCCTTATAGGATAGTTTGAAGTAAGGTAATGTGATGCCTCCAGATTCATTCTTTGTTCTTAGTCTTGCTTTGGCTATGCAGGCTCTTTTTGGTTCCATATGAATTTTAGGATTGTTTTTTCAAGTCAAAATGATGGGCTGGGTGCAGTGGCTCACCCCTGTAATCCCAGCACTTTGGGAGGCTGAGGCAGGTGGATCACGAAGTCAGGAGATGAAGACCATCCTGGCTAACATGGGGAAACCCCGTCTCTACTAAAAATACAGAAAATTAGCCGGGCATGGTGGCGGGCACCTGTAGTCCCAGCTACTCGGGAGGCTGAGGCAGGAGAATGGCATGAACCCGGGAAGCAGAGCTTGCAGTGAGCCAAGATTGGCCACTGCACTCCAGGCTGGGTGACACAGCGAGACTCCGTCTCAAAAAAAAAAAAAAAAGTGAAAAATAATGAAGAATGTGAAGAATGATGGTGGTGTTTTGATGAGAACTGCATTGAATTTGTAGATTGTTTTGGGTAGTATTATTTTCACAATATTGATTCTACCCTTCCATGAGCATAGGATGTGTTTCCAGTTGTTTGTGTTGTCTATGATCCCTTCCAGCAGTGTTTTGTAGTTTTCCTTGTAGAGGTCTTTCACCTCCTTTGTTAGGCATATTACTAAGTGTTTTATGTCTTTTTCAGCTGTTGTAAAAGAGGTAGAGTTCTTGATTTGATTCTCAGCTTGGTTGCTGCTGGTATATAGCAGAGCTGCTGATTTGTGTACATTAATTTTGTATTCTGAAATTTTGCTGAATTCATTTATCATTTCTAGGAGCTTTTTGGAGGAGTCTTTAGGGTTTTCTAGGTATACGATCACATCATTAGCATTAGCAAACAGTGACAGTTTGACTTCCTCTTTACCAATTTGGATGCCCTTTATTTTTCTGTTGTCTGATTGCTCTGGCTAGAACTTCCAGTACTATGTTGAATAGAAGTGGTGAGAGTAGGCATCCTGCAAGGAGACTCTTGATATATATGGAAACTCAGCTTTCCCAGGCATGAGCCAAGAGTGTCTTTACACCAAAAACAAAGCTTTGCTACTGCTAGTATAATTTGACAACCAAATAATTTTTAATCATTCACTAATTCACGCAATAAAACATCATTTGTTGCCTACCGTGTGCTATATGCACATTAAGCCTCACTTATTTGTGAAGATGATATGCAGCAAATGTTAATATGCTATCATAAATACTATAACAGACTGGAGAAAAGTATGGGAGGAAGAAAGTTGTTTCATTCCTGAAGTCACATAGAGGCAGATATTTAATAAATGATATTGGTAAAGATTAAAAAACAAAAGGATTCAGCTATAATGGAATCATCTCACCATCCCTGTATGTGTATGTGCAATGCATGCATGTGTTTATGTGTGTATTTTTGCATTTTTTCTAATTTATTTGTCAACTTCATAATTTGGAAAGTCTTTTCTTGCATCTTGCTGCTCACTGACTTAACTCCCACATGAACGCTGATACTAGGTTACCAGTCACAAAAGGCAACACAGCAGCTAATGGAATCCTGTCTTTCAAAGATGTAACTAGTTTTGATGTGACTAATCTTGCTGTTCAGTCAAATAAAGCAGCTCTGTGCTGACTGTAATATTTAATTTATACAGCTTAGATGATTGCTTTTTTTTTCTTTTCAATACAGGGCTTCACTTTATCACCCAGGAGTGCAGTGGTATGATCACAGCTCACTGAATTGTCGACCTCCTGGCCTCAAACTATCCTTCCATCTCGGCATCCCAAGTAGCTGGGACTACATGCATGCACCAGCATGCCTGGCTAATTAAAAAAAAAAAATTCAGTAGGGACAGAATCTTGCTATGCTACCCAGGCTGGTCTCAAACTCCTGGGCTCAAGCAATCCTCCTGCCTTGGCCTCCCAAAGTGCTGGGATTACAGGTGTGAGCCACTGTGTCTGGCCTATTGCCTTTCAATGTAAAGAAAAACTAAAATAAAATGAAATAAAAATCAGCCATGGTATATAACCTGTACATGATCTGTGTTCCTATATTTTTATTGTCTGACATTCAGAATAAACCACAATCATCATTTCTCCAGATCCTCAGATCGTAATCACCTGGAATATTTGATTCTCTGGAAGATGTGAGAATTTCTCAGCTTATCTGCTCCTAAACAAATTTACTTGCTAAGGAGATTTCATAAGAAGCAATTTATCTCTGGACCTCTTAAGTTTATATAAAATGAAAGAAAGGCATTAGATCTCTGGGTTTGCTCCCTCCACTGACATCTGATTTTGCCTTTTCAGCCATAGAGGTTCTAAAGGCAGTGCCCCATAGAAATGATTTAACTGTTCCATTGTATTGTTAGCATCTGCAACTGCCCAATACCACAGGTTTGAGATTGTGTGTGGTGTAAGTGGGCAGAGGGTAAATAGATTGAGTACCTGAATCACCAGGAAATTTTTCCAAAGTGTATATCACTTTTTATGCTCCTCCTCACCCCAATCAGTTGTAGAACTAGCAGTCAAACGGCCTAAAATGGCCTGTGGGTGTATTCTAAATAGAGCTCAGGGCTTAAACCATTCCCATGTCGACATTACACATCTTGTCGAAAATTGTGTTTATAGGGAGCAGGAAGGAAGTCCAGGAATGAAAAGATTAGCTGAGAATTTTTTAGTATAGATTTTTATCATCAAACGGAGTTTTATTGACCATTTACATAAGAACCATTAACAGCCAATCAGGAAACTTCTGAACCAACTTGAGCCACCTTACTTAGCAGTTAACTCAAGTTCCCTTATGAATGCAAAATAAGTTTCACATAAATATGCTGGTAATACATTGCATAAGGGTATCTGCTTGCCTTGTTATAAGCCACTGCTGAAGCCAAGAAACCAAATAAATTTGATTAATGCTTGAGCATAATCATGCAAACATGTAAGATGGAAAACTATGATTCACAGATAAAGAAAACGACTTACTGAGACTCATCAGCAGAGTCTTAGCCTAGGTTTCTCCGGAAGCAAATCCTGAGTCAATCCTGTGTGTAGGTATAGTTACTTTGGAAATGTGATCCCAGGGAGCAGGAATGAGGGCTAAGTGAAAGAAGGGAGGAAGAAACCTGATGAAAGGAAGGCTTCTCCAGTTGGTCATTGCTGTGGTTAGCTGATGCTTGTTGCTGCAGGATCTTTTCTTTTTTTAACTTTTATTTTAAGTTCAGGGGTACATGTGCAGGTTTGTTACTGTAGGTAAATGTGTGTCATGGGAGTTTGTTGTACAGATTATTTCATCATCCACGTATTAAGCCTAGTACCCATTAGCTATTTTTCCCGATCCTCTCCCTCCTCCCGCCCCCCACACTCTGACAGGCCCCAGTGTGTGTTGTTCCCCACCATGTGTTCATGTGTTCTCATCATTTAGTTCCAGCTTATAAGTGACAACATGCAGTATTTGGTTTTCTGTTCCTGCAGTAGTTTTCTAAGGATAATGGCCTCCCAGCTCCATCCATGTCCCTGCAAAGGACATGATCTCATGCTTTTTTTTTTTATGGCTGCATAGTATTCTATGGTACATATGTACCACATTTTCTTTATCCATTCTATCATTGATGGGTATTTAGGTTGATTCTATGTCTTTGCTATTATGAATAATGCTGCAGTGAACATACACGTGCATGTGTCTTTACAATAGAACGATTTATACTCCTTTGGGTACATACCCAGTAATGGGATTTCTGGGTCGAATGATATTTCTGTCTTTAGGTCTTTGAGAATCACCACACAGTCTTCTACAATGGTTGAACTCATTTACACTCCACCAACAATGTATAAGCGTTCCTTTTTCTCCACACCCTCACCAGCACCTGTTATTTTTTGACTTTTTAATAACAGGCATTCTGACCGCTGTGAAATGCTATCTTATTATGGTTTTGGTCTGCATTTCTCTAATAATCAGTAATGTTGTGCTTTTTTTCATATGATTGTTGGCCACATGTATGTCTTCTTTTGAAAAGTGTCAGCTCATGTCCTTTGCCCACTTTTAAATGGGGTTATTGGTTTTTTCTTATAAATTTAAGTTTCTTACAGATGCTAGTATTAGACCTTTGTCAGGTGCATAGTTAGCAAAAATTTTCTTCCATTCTGTGGTTTGTCTGTAACTCTGTTGACAGTTTCTTTTGCTGTGCAGAAGCTCTTTAGTTTAATTAGATCCCATTTGTCAATTTTTGCTTTAGTTGCAATTGCTTTTGGCATCTTCATCATAAAATATTTGCTTGTGCCTATGTCCTGAATAGTATTGCCTAGGTTGTATTGCCAGGGTTTTTATAGTTTTGGGTTTTACATTTAAGTATTTAATCCATCTTGAGTTAATTTTTGTATTTGTTGTAAGGAAGGTGTCCAGTTTCAATCTTCTGCATATGGCTAGCCAGTTCTCCCAGCACCATTTATTGAATTCCCATTGCTTGTTTTTGTCAGGTTTGTCAAAGATCAGATAGTAGGTTTGTGGTCTTATTTCTGGGTTCTCTATTCTGTTCCTTCGGTTGATATGTCTGTTTTTGTACCAGTACCATGCTGTTTCGGTTACTGTACGCTGTAGTATAGTTTGAAGTTGGTAGCCTGATGCCTCGAGGTTTGTTCTTTTTGCTCAGGGTTGCCATGGCTATTTGGGCTCTTTTTTGGTTTTACATTAATTTAAAAATAGTTTTTCTAGTTCCGTGAAGAATTTCAATGGTAGTTTAATAGGAATAGCATTGAATCTATAAACAGCATTGGGCAGTATGGCCATTTTAACAATATTGATTCTTCCAATCCATGAGCATGGAATATTTTTCCATTTGTTTACATCATCTCTGATTTCTTTGAGCAGTGTTTTGTAGTTCACCTGGTAGAGATCTTTCACCTCCATTGTTATCTGTATCCATAGGTATTTTACTCTTTTTGTGGCAATTTTGAATGGGAGTTCATTCCTGATTTGGCTCTTGGTTTGACTGTTGTTGACATATAGGAGTCCTAGTCATTTTTGCACATTGATTTTGTATGCTGAGACTTTGCTGAAGTTGTTATCAGCTTAAGAAGCTTTTGGGCTGAGACTCTGGGGTTTTCTAGATACAGGATCATGTTGTCTACAAACAGGGATAGGTTGACTTGCTCCCTTTCTATTGGGATGCCCTTTATTTCTTTCTCTTGCCTGATTGCCCTGGCCAGGACTTCCAATGCTACGTTGAATAGGAGTGGTGAGAGAGGACATCCTTGTCTTGTGCCAGTTTTCAAGGAGAATGCTTCCAGCTTTGTTGCAGGATCTTTTGAGGAGGCTTAGTAGACGTGTTTGGGAGCTATCCACTGGGTGATGTAAGGGGAAGTGGTATTCACTGGCTCCCACCCCACAGTGGTCAAGGGTGAACTCATTGGTATTAGATCCCAGTACTTTTGGATCGTGCAAGTGTGAGTGATGTGGACTCCCACAAACATCCAAAGCTGACTGTCAGAAAGTTGAGGTGAAGTATGCCAGCTTGTACCTGCTAAAGCTGGTCAAAACTTCATAGAACTGGTTGTCACAGTTCTTATTAGATAAGAGGGTTGAAAGGATTTAAAGTCTGCCCAAGAATTTTCTGGTATATTGAAAAACATAACAGCTTTTGAAACTAAAACAAACAGAGGTTTTTCACAGTGAGGATATTCAGTACCCAAACCAATATTGGATATCCAAAGGAGGATCTTTAATAAATAGAAAGCTTGGGAAATGGATTTGGAGTAAAAAGAACAGGTCCTAAATCTTTCTGGCAATGTGAACCTAGACAAGTTACTTTCAATTTTGCTGAGCTTCAGTGTCCTGATCTTCAGAAACAGGGATAAATAATATCCTCCCCATGGAATTCTTGAGTGCTAAATGAGATAGTGCAAGTAATAGCATGGTTAGCATTTTGAAAAACAGGGACTCATCATAATTATTAGCAATCGATCAGAGACAGCACACAGGGCACTGTGGAGGGGCCCCCCCATTGTTAGGGGCTGTAGATTTCAGTTGGCCACGACTACGGGAGAGGAAGAGAACAAAGGTGGTAACAGCTGGTGGGAGGTAGTGGAAGCGATTTTTCTGGACCCTGGGGGACTACAGATTGTGCAGAACAATCAAAGCCAAGTTGGGGGTTGGGAGTCAGAGATCACACTGAGGCCAGAGGTCAAGTGTGGCTACCCCTGGTCAAAAGCTAGGGAATAGAAACTTCAAGCTGGAGGTCAAATCCCTGCCAGGGGTCAAAGGCAGGCAAATGGTCATGCCAGTAGATGCACAGCTCCATTAGAGGCCTTCCTTGTCAGGAAGTTTATTGTGGATTCCCTGCTACCCTAAAACAATAGCTGATTTCCTAGGGGCGGTTAGCCAGGTTTCTGAGAGACCAAAGATGCATTAGCCTTGCAAATGATCTGCAGCAGTTAACAGAAAAGTTCTAACTGAAATGTCTTTATCATGTACTTATACCAAGAAGACATGTGCTATTCTCAAGGATGCATACTACTTTGAGGAGTTCTTGTTTACAATGTGCAACTTCAAAGGGTGACTAATTTTTCTGATTTTGTTTGACTTTCCTGCATCTTTCTTCCCTGGTCCTATAAGTTGGTATTATGGTGTTGGTATTATGATCAGAAGTCTCTTGAAATAAGCTCCCTTAGCCTCATATGTCTAAATGCCTTATGTCTTTTTTTTTTTTTTTTCAGGGTCTTACTTCATTGCCCAGGCTGGAGTGCAGTGATGTGATCATGTCTCACTGCAGCCTCAGCCTCCTCTGCTCAGGTGATCCTCCCATCTCAGCCACTCAAGTAGCTGGGACTACAGGTGCATATCACCATGCTTGGCTAATTTTTTGCATTTTTTTGTAAAGATGGGGTTTCACTATGTTGCCCAGGCTGGTCTTGAATTCCTGAGCTCAAGCAATCCACCTGCCTCAACCTCTTAAAGTGTTGGGATTACAGGCATGAGTGACCATGCCCAGCCTGTGTTATGTCTTAAAATGTTTTACATTGTTCTACCCTTTACTGATTCCAAACATCCATCCACTCATCCACTCATTCAACCATTCAGAGATGACATTACTTAATCATTTAACCAGAAAATATTGAGTATGTATCTTCTACATTACTGCCTCAAGGGATTGTCAGGGTAAACTGAGATAAAACACATAGGATATCTGGCAAATAGTACACACTCACTACAGGCTTAGTGCTGGCTTATGTACTTGTCTTTTATCATATGCTATATATTTTCTAAAATGTTCTATACTTTTATTTCTCCATTAGACTAAGAGTTTACATGTGACATATAAGGAGATAGGTGTGTTGTGATATCTCATTGAGGTCTTGATTTCATTTAAAGGCTAATGGTGTTGAAGATCTTGTCATATGCTTAATTTCTATCTGTGTATCTTCTTAGTAAGGTGTCTCTTCATATCTTTTGCCAATTTCCTAATTAGATTGTTTGTCTTTTACTGTTAACTTTTGAAAGTTCTTTATCTATTCCACATACTAATCTTTTGTTGGCTATGTGCTTTGCAACTATTTTCTTCAAGTTTGTAGTTAGCTTTTTCATCCTCTTAGCAGAGTTGTAGTTAGTTTTTTCATCCTCTTAGCAGAGTTGTTCACAGAAAAAAAGGCTTAATTTTGAGTAGGTCTAATTAAATCTAATTTACCTTTTTTTTTTCTATTATGGACTTTGCTTTTGGTGTCAAGTCTAAGACTTGACGTTTTTGTGTGTTTTACATTTAAGTCCATTATCTATTTTGAGTTAATTCTTGTATAAGGTGTAAGAGCTAGGTCAAGATATTTCTGCTCCTGAAAGCCCAATTGCTCCAGCACCATTTGTTGAAAATGCTATTTTTCCATCACTAAATTGCTTTTTCACCTTTGTCAAAAATCAATTGGGCATATTTTTGTGGGTCTATTTTTTGATTCTCTGGTCTGTTCCATTGATCTATGTGTTTGCCCTTTGCCAAAACCGTATAGTCTGAATTACTGTAGCTTTATAGTTAAGTCTTAAAATCTGGGAGTTGATTTCTCCCACTTTACTCTCTTTTTCAAAATTGGTTTAGCTATTTTAATTCCTATGTTTGTTCATCTAAATTTTAGAAATAGTCTTGTCTCAATCTACAAAACTCTTGCTGGGATTTTGATAGGAATTGCATTAAACCTGTATATCAATTTGAAGAGAACTGACATCTTCACCATGTCAATATTTCAATGCATAAATATGGTATGTCTCTCTATTTAATTAGTTCTTCTTTGATTTCTTTCATCAGCATTTTGTATTTTTCAACACATAACTTCTGTATACATAAGTACATATTATTTGGTTGATTGTAAATGGTATTGTATTTTTAATTTTGGTATTCATGTGTTCACTGTTACTATGCAGAAATACAACTGATGCTTTTCATGTGTGCTTTTTTGTATTCTGCAACCTTGCTAAACTCATTTATTGATTCTAGTAGGATCTTTTATTGTTTTGTTTGTTTGTTCATTTGCTTAGATTCGATGGCATTTCCTACACTGGAAATCATGTCATCTGGGAATAGGGGAAGTGTTATTTCTTTCTTTCTGAGCTGTATGTCCTTCATTACCTGTTTAAAATATAACTGTTTTAAATATTTCCTCAGTATACATTTAGAACCACATAAGATGCTGTTACAATTTTTGTTTCAGGCATCAAACATGATTTAGAAGACCCAAGAAAAGAAGCAATCCATTGTCTTTAACCATATTTTTGCTTATTGCACACATTTTATGAATAAACATTTCTCATTTTTTCTCTTTCTTCCTAACATTTTAAGGTCCATATTTTATTACTTCCTTTCTGTTTAAAGAACTTCCTTTTGCCATTCTTTTAGAGAAGCCCTGCTGGTAAAAAAAAATTCTCTTAGTTTTCCTTTATCTGAGAATATCTTGATTTCTCTTTCATTTCTAAAGAAATTTTCACTAGATACAGAATTCTGCATTGACAGCTCTTTTCTTTTAGCACTTGAAAAATGTTGTACCACTTCCTTCTGTCATGCCTTCTGATAAGAACTCCACTGTCATTTGAGTTGTTTTTCTTCCTTAGGTAAGTTGTTGTTTCTCCGTCACTGCTTTCAAGACTTCTTCCTAGTCTTTAATATTTGGAAATTTGATTATGATGTGCTTTAGATATAGATTTCTTTGGGTTTATCCTATTTGGGGTTCACCCAGCTTCTTGATTCTATAGGTTATATCTTTTGTCAAATTTTGTAAGTTTTCAACTATTATATCTGGTACTTTAGCAACCCCAAACTCTCTCTCCTCTTCTTCTAGCACCCCAGTGACACAAATGTTAGATCTTCTGGTATAGTGCCACATGTTCCTGAGGCTGTTTATTTTGTTCCCAGTCTATTATATCTTTGTTCTTTGTAAGTTTATTTCTTTCATTTTTAAAAGGAGAGATGTATATACAAAAGTCAAAAGATAAAATATTTCAGATTCTTTCTGAGGAATGAGATTAGTAAGCATTTCCTTTCAGAACACAACATCTGTGAATTTCAGCCCAGGATTTCAGCCTGAACACAGACCAATCAGTTGAAAGCAGTTGGTACATTCAGTATCCAGGTGCCCCAGAGAAAAACAACAATACATTCTTTATCTTATTTAATCCACACCACAAAGAAGGTACTAATAGCATTACCATTTTACAAATGAAGAAGATGAGGTTTAAAGAGAGGCAGAGTAACTTGCTAGAATAACAGCCAATTAATGGCAGAGCTAGGATAGAAACCGTGGGGCACCTTTGAAATTATGCCTCATAGACTTCCAACTACAGGATGCATTATTGATTAAGGGACCCAGCTACTGCTCACTGAATACTATGATAAGTTCGTTCATTGATAATACGGGGTCCTCTGACAGCTAACTTTGTTTTAAGAACTCCTCAAGATCCTTGCCAAATCTCTCCTGGACTTTACTATAGTCTAGGACCCTTCAACCCAACCTTCCCTCCCTCCCTCCTTCATCTGGGGTCAGACATGCATCACTGATGATGACTCCCCCAGGATTTTCCAGCTTCCTCTCCCATTTTCTCCAAAACTGGCATTTTCTCTGAAAAAAAAAAATCCTTGTATATTTTATCCCATTTTATCATCTGTTTCATGGAGAACACAATTAATACAATCAGGTAATTTGATGTACGAGCCCAAGCTATTGAACACCACTATGAACGTGGGAAAGAGAAAAAGTGTTTCTGTGGGATTATTTGACATTTCACTGAGAGGAACAAAGAAAATATGTGGGAAGATGTTATAATTTCTTAAATGAAATGCAAGTGCAAGTTGTCATTAGTTAAAGTTCATACAGCATGGTTTGCCCTGGGTTCTGCCTGTGTTCTGCCACTGGCCAAGGTGTGGAACATTTCTAATTTATCATTTAGTCTAATGATGGCCTTCTTATGAGAAGTGCAGGCTTATCATTTTAATTTTTATAATACTTAACATAGCATGTGATTTATCAGGCATGTTGGTAACATTACAACTCTAAGTTGTTTTTTATCCAAATAAACTGAAATTTGGCAACAAGTTTGTAGAAATTGATGTAATTTGCACCCCAGCAATTATCCCATTCATCACTATTCCAATTTTCTAAGTTATCTTTAAACAAGGGTGTGGTGAGTTCCTGGAGAACTGATAATAAACTACACAACCCATCCTACTTGTCCTACATCAGCAGTTATTGAAAGCTCACCTGTTATCATCTTGGCCTCCTCAACTGGAAAGCAAGACTGAGTGTGAGAAGCTCTTGCTCGCTTAGGCCACACTGCCTCATTTGAATGAATCGCTTAGCTATGCTCAGTAACTAATGCAAAAATGATTCTGTTATTGTTGTTAAATGGACTCCTGACACTGAATAGTGTCAGAATAAACTGAAGCTTACCAAAATGCCAAGAATATTAAGCAGGATATTTCAGAGTATATTGAAATAAGAAGAAAAACATGGAAAGATAAGCTGATTACTTGGAGTAAGTAACACATCGTTCATCTGTGACAAAAACAAGGAAAAGTCATTCATTCCTATATGATTTCCTTTTTACCATCAAAGACACTAAATTGGAAAATGTAAAAAATAGAAAGTCACTTTAAAAAGGGAACGAAAGCTAGAGATAGCTGCCCAGATAAGAAAGTACACGACCATTTTATGAGCTCCAGTCTGGATGAATTACATTCCAAGATACTAATAATCATGACAAACACTGACTATCAGATGCAAGGGCTTTAAGTGCCATATATATATTATATATATATATATATTCTCTATGCCATACATATATATGTATATATTATCTAGAATATATATATTCTCTACGCCAATTAGGGGAGAAAAACGTAGAAGGTAGACGATACTATCCCCATTTTTCAGATGAAAAAACAGAGGCCCAGGGAATTAAATAGCTTGCCCATGGCAGGGCTGGGATTTGAGCCCAGACAGCCTGACTCTGGAGCCTTCTAGCCAGTGGATGACCACAGGTCAGCAGCATTGTTATTGCCCAGACACATGTTGGAAATGTGGAATCTCAGCCCATGGAATCAGAATCTGCATTTTAATAAGATCTCCAGGTGACTCTTACGTACACTGTGGTTTGAGAAGCACCGTCCTGGAGCCCATACACTGACCTGCAATCATATGCTTTGCCACCTCCATCACACTAGAGAACTGTGAATGTGAGTGCAGGTCCCTGCATATAACCTTTTGGGAATCATTAAGTATGAGAGGGTTAGAAGGAAATTGGTCATAGACAAAAACCAAGATTTTCAACAGGTTGTCCTCATGTTTAAAGGAGGAGGAATCAAGAGGCTAAAAACCAGTGTAACTGATATAAATTCATGGCAAGTCCCAGGTTAGAAAATTCTAAAATGATCACAAAGAACCAAAGTGGGTTCATTAAGAAAGCATTCTATCTTTTGGGAGGCCGAGGCAGACAGATCACGAGGTCAGGAGTTTGCGACCAGTCTGGCCAACATAGTGAAACCCCGTCTCTACTAAAAATATAAAAAATTAGCCAGATGTGGTAGTGTGCGCCTGTAATTCCAGCTACTCAGGAGGCTGAGGCAGGAGAATCACATGAACCCTGGAGGCAGAGGTTGCGGTGAGCTGAGATCATGCCACAAAAAAAAAAAAAAAGCATTCTATCAAATTAACCTGATTTCTTTTTTGGACTGTCACATACATATCAGGAAATGATCACAGTTATGTCACACATGGATGTTAGCATCAATAATCAAATTTGGTAAAGTCTTTCATGATGTACTTGTGGATAACATAGACCCATGGGGAGGACTGGTAGCTAATGGAATAATTATATCTAAAGGAGGCTGATTAATGAATTATTGCAAGTAAGCAAAATGGTTCTATATTCTTTCATTTATTCAAAAATGTTTATCGAGCACTTCTTATAATCCAAGTACTCTTCTTGGTGCTGGAGATACAGTGATGAACAAGATAATATTCTGCTCTCATGAAATTTCGCAACTAAACAAATAAATATAATTATGGAGGTCAAATAAAAATAAGCATGCACATTATCTAGAGTGGGAAGGGAAGCCTGTCTGAGGTGTTGACATTGACCAGAGACCTGACTATTAAGACAGAAGCAACCATGAAGGGATCTGTTGTAAGAGCATTCTAGACCAAGGAACTAGCAGGTATATGAAGACCTGAGGCTGGAGATATAAGGTTGACACGTTGGCAGAACAGTAAAGAGGCAGATGAAGTCCAGGAGGCCAGGTAAGTGCAGTGTTGAAGGCTATAGTGAATGCAAAGGCATTCAACAGAGAATTTTAATTTGGAGCATGATGTGACCTGATGTTTTTTTATTAATCCTGTGCCTATGTAGTCACTGATTTGTTATTTTAAAAGATCATAGACTGCTATGTGGGTAAATCGATGATAACAGGAGGTGGAAGAAAGCTGGATCTAAGCTTGATTCAGTTCTAATCATTTTAATCAGAAATTCAGATGAGAACTCTGCAGGGATATTGGATTTAATGATTAAATTAGTATGTACAGCTTAGTTAAGGTCTTATATGGAAGATTTAAGATTTATAAGAGAAGTCTGGAAGTAGTGTCCCAAATTAGTGGATGACATGTAAAAGGATATAAACATAAAGTTTTGAGCTTAGGCTAAAAAAAAGCCTCATAAGTCTAGTATGAGTGGACAGAAACCTGGTTTAGCTGGATTTACAGGAAAAAGACAGGTGTTGGTTAACTATTGACCAGTTTGAGACAATATTTAATTGTTTTCAAAATTCTAATGGAGTTTTGGGCTGCATAAAAAGATGAAAACAATGATTCTTACACTTGAGTACGTATCAGAATCACTTGGAGAATGAAGCACACACATCCACACACATGAATGCACATAGACGTCATTGTACAATTTTTTTCTGGCATTATCCCAGGTATATCTCTAAGAGTGGGGCCCAGGAGTCTCCATTTTTAAAAAGGTTAGGTCCATGAACCACACTTGGGAATCACTGTTATTGAGTTTCTAATACAAGAAATAATATTTGTACTGTATTCTCAGCTCATTAATCCACACTGGGCTTTGGGTTCAGTTTAGGGACCATGGGTATAGAATGATTAAAAGGTAGCAAGATTTCTTAGAGAAAATAGTGGCAAGTCCCTTTAAGATATGGTGTATATAATTATTTTTTAATTCCTTCTTTGTTTCTCCCTTATTCGCTTTCTGGAAAATTCTTCTATTTTCACAGTGATGGAGAACAAATAAGTAAGCAGTTTATGTTTCACTATTTATATAGCTACTTTCTTATGTTTTACCATATAGAATATATAGCTAATTTTATATATTCATAAACTTTTGACAGTTAGTTGTTACATTTTCTAGAATTAAACACCCCTTTTCTTACCCTAGGAACATAATGGAAAGAAACGTTACCTAGCATAAGTCCGTGTGCATGCTGTAAGAGGGATATGTTGAGGAATCAGAATAGTTTTAATGAAAAATAAAAAAAGATAGCACGGAGTAGGCAAACCACATTATATGAATACTGGGAAGAATTGGGGTGGTTAAATTGAAAAGGTAACTTTTAAAAAATGGTGAGCTAGGTATAAGAACTAATCATGTGAGCCTCAGAAAACGGGATTAAAATCATTTCAGATGAGGAAGAGCTTTCTAATAACAATTAATATCTAAAAATAGAGTGAATTACCTCTGAAAGAAGGGAGTTCTTCATCCCTGAAGAGATCAACAGAAGATATTGAGGGGACATCTACATTGAATGAGGATACTAACCAGGTGTTTGCTAAGATTCCTCCCAGCACTAATAGTTTGTGATTTTATTTTACCACTTCCATTGAGTTGATCCAAATGATCTGCCATCATACCCTGTTCAAAAAGGAATGCAATCACGGACTTAATCTTATTAAGGCAAACTGTAGCTATAGTACAGCATTTTAGATCAATAGAAGGATTATCTTTAAACCACAGCCATCTTCCCATAGCATTCAATATAAATCCTTACATGTTTTTAAAGGGCTCTGACCTACATAAGGGATGAGCTTATTGTAGGGATGGTTGACATCGCGACCAAATGGAAAGAAGTAGACTTAGGCTACCACTGCTAAGGCAAAAATACATAAAATAAAAATCATTCTAACTGGCTTTAAATATACCTGTAATTCACTCAGACAGGCCTAACATTTTCTTTTCAATCACTGTTTTGGTTACGTAGAAATGAAATTTCAAATCACTCTTCTACAGAAAATCAAGATATTTAAGCTTTCTGGCATAATGTGGAACTCATTAGAATTTTATACTTAGATTGGAATTGACAAGTTTTAAATTTTTAGATTTTATTTATTTATTTATTCATTTTGAGACAGAGTCTCATTCTGTCACCTAGGCTGTAGTATAGTGGCGCGATCTTGGCTCACTGTAACCTCTGCCTCCTGGGCTCAAGCGATTCTCGTGCCTCAGCCTCCCGAGTAGCTGGACTACAGAAACACACCGTCACTCCCAGCTAATTTTTGTATGATTTTTGTAGAGATGGGGTTTCACTGTGTTGGCCAGGCTGGTCTCAAATTCCTGACCTCAAGTGATCCACCCACCTCGGCCTCCCAAAGTGCTGTGATTACAGGCATAAGCCACTATGCCCGGCCAGGTTTTAGATTTTTTAAAAAACATTTATGCTTATGAAACTTAAAAATGTATATCCTATTTGTTTGGATGATCTAATAAACTACTTGCTTCTAAAATAATAGTATGATTTTATTATATATTGTATGCCCCTCTACATGTCTGTGATCGTAGATTTATCACCATTTCATAATTAAAGAAACGGATGCATTAAAAGATCCCAGATTTCAATGGGAGTCTTACAGCAAATAAGTAAGAAAATAGAAATTGGTCTACTTTATGTGGGACCCTGTCTCATTGTCTGGATTATGATTTTTCCCTCAATTCTCAAGTCCTCAACTCAGGGATTTGGACAGGTTCCCAAGAATGACTGCTATAGGGAGCCACTGTTACAGATAGGAAAGTGTCATATTCCTTGGCATGCTGGGGTGTATAAAAGTGGAGAAATGATGCATCTTAAGCAACCATCTTTGTGCTCTTACTGAAGATCCTAAGATAAAGCAGCACTGATTGGTTTTCTTTTAAAGACGTTGTGGCAGACACTTGCAATGCACACATCAAAATTATCTGCCCATCCTCAGTGTTAGCAGAACCTTGTTCAGGAGGCAACATAGGCAGTTTAAAACGCTGGTCTTTTTTGCCAGCTACTGGCTTCCCTGACTTTTCTTTAGAGGTGGCCATGTGACACAGTTAAACTCCTGGGAAAAGTTGTCTTTCATAACAAGAAGATAGATGCTTTGTATACTGTCATGTGAGAGGTGATGTTTAGGATTCCTTAGCCATCCTGCAACCATGAGAGTTAGGCCAAAAAGTCTCAGCAATGCCAACCCAAAGTCACTGGAAATAACTAAGGAACTGCCAGCCCTGGACTTATTTCTAAGTGAGATAATGAATGGTTTGCATGTTTTAGCCCAACATAAGTTATGCATTCTGGGCCAGGCACAGTGGCGCGTGCCTGTAACGCCTGCACTTTGAGAGACCAAAGCAGGAGGATTGCTTCAGCCCAGGAATTCAAGACCAGTCTGGGCAATACAGTGAGACCTCACCTCTACAAAAAAAAATTAAAATAAATAGCTGAACATGGTGGCATGCACCTGTAATACCAGCTACTCAGGAGGCTGAGATGGGAGGATCACTTGAGCCTGGGAGGTGGAGGCTGCAGTGAGCTGAGATCGTGCCACAGTACTCCTGCCTGGGTGACAGAGTAAGACTCTGTTTAAAAAGAAATTATGCATTCTGTAATTTTCAGCCAAACACATTATAATTTATAAGCCAATTAGCATTAGTCGTTCAAAATCTTTTGCTTGAAATGCTACTTGGATTAATTGTCAGAATAGCACAGAAGTTAAAAACCTGGAATCCAGGTTATACTGTGAGGGTTTAAAGTCAGTGCTACCTCTTAACCTTGCAATCATTAGCAATGTGATTAAACTCTCTGTGCCTTTGATTCCTTACCTGCAAAATGAGAATAATAATAGTCCCTACCCACACAGTTGTCACAAGGATTAAATTGGTTAACACATGTGAGGCATTTTGAAAAGTGACTGGGATATAGTAAGTGCTCAGTAAATGTTAACTATTGTTATTATACTAATGATGCTGTCATTGCTGAAAACTCCTGTGGAATTTTTCATTTGAAATTGCTATTGGAAACTGCCTGAGGATCACACAAGGAGATCATCAGACTCTTTGTTCGTAGCTGTATCTATTTTTTTAGATCACTAGACATTATTTTTTAGAGCAGCTTTAGGTTTACAGAAAAATTGAGCAGAATGTACAAAGACTTTCCATATAGCCCTTCTTCTCCAGCCCCAGTTGCCCCTATTATTAACATCTTGCTTCGGTGTAGTACATTTGTTACAATTGATGAACCAATATTAATCCATTATTATTAACTAAAGTTCATAGTTTTGTTGTTGGTGGTGGTGTTTTCCTTTTGAGATGGAGTCTCACTCTGTCGTCCAGGCTGGAGTGCAGTGGCTCAATCTCAGCTCACTGCAACCTCTGCCACCTGGGTTCAAGCAATTCTCCTGCCTCAGCCTCCCAAGTAGCTGAGATTACAGGAATGCAACACCACGCCTGGCTAATTTTGTATTTTTAGTAGGGATGGGGTTTCATCATGTTGGCCAGGCTGGTTTCGAACTCCTGACCTCAAGTAATCCACCTGACTTGGCCTCCCAAGCCGTTGGGATTACAGGCATGAGCCACTGCGCCCGGCCTAAAGTTTATGGTTTACATTTGGGTTCACTCTTTGTGTTGTACAGTTTCATGGGTTTGGACAAATGCAGAATGTCATGCATTCAACATTACAGTCCCATACAAGACAGTTTCACCATCCTAAAAATCTCCTGTCTGCCACCTACTCATCCCTTTCCTGCTTGTTATTCCAGCCCTGGCTACCACTGATCTTTTTATTGTCTCTATAGTTTTGTCTTTTCTGGAATGTCATATGGTTAGAATCACACAGTATGTAGCCTTTTTAAACAGCCTTTTTCACTTAGCAATATGCATTTAAGCTTCCTCTATGCTTTCTCGTGGCTTAAGAGCTCATTTCTTTTAGTCACTGAATAGTATTTCATTCTATAGATGTACAATTTTGTTTATCCAGCTGTATCTATTTTTGATCTAAAGTGGTATTAACAAGTTTGATTGCTCATCTTTACCAAAAACCTAATTTTGGTTTCCTTTTAAGGGTTGCCAAAAAATTAAATCCATCCTCTTAAGGCCACATATTAATCACTGGCTATTCAAAAGCATATGCTGTAAGCAATGAAGATAACAATACTTATTTAGAAATATTTTTTTTCCATTTGGTTATTAGATACATTTTTATTTCACTTTTCACATGTGTTTGGTGTGTAGTCTATAGATCATTTGGTAGATATATTTTAGCATGTCTTATATGCCAATAGTTGTGTATGCTTTGGGAGATTAAGGGAAAAAATCCTTCCTATTGAGGGCTTTAGAGTACAGTGTGGGAGACAGACATGTACAGGAACATCAGGACAGATAGTGGGAGCAGGAAGCACAGAGATCTTTGTGGATACATGAGAGGGTCCCTTGACAGAGACTGATGGGGCAAGGGGAGTGGGGAATGTTAGGAATTAGCCAAAAGAAAGCAAAACCTTTCCTAGCAGCAGGTGCAAAGCAATGTGAGAATGATGTAGTAGAGAGGAACAAGTTCAATATAGCTGAAGTACATGAACAAATTCAGATGGAGAAAGGAGCATGTCTTATATCAAACAGCAATAGTTGAATAGTTGAAGTGTACTGAATACTTACTATGGGCCAGGTACTCTTCTGAGCTCTTGCCACGTCTTTGCTTTCATCTTCACAATACCCTGTGAAGTGAATACTATTATTTTATTATTTCCATTTTACAGATGAGGAAACTGAAAGCTGGGGAGTTGATTTATTGAGTCTGAGCTGGAATCTCAACCCAGTCTGGTGCTAGGACACATCCTCTTATCTTCTATGCTGTAATGACTCTCAGGGATATTGTGTCATAAGGAATTTGATCCCAAAGCTAACCAGGGGAGACAGGAAGAATTTTAAAACAGAAACACAACATAATCTGTGTATTTAGATCATGCTTTCAAGAAAATTTGCATCTTTAAAATTCCTTGCTTTGCCTAGTATATCCTTTTTTTTTTCTTTTTTCTCCAGATAGATTCTTACTCTGTTGCCCAGGCTGGAATACGGTGGTATGATCTTGGCTCACTGCAACCTCCGCCTCCTGGTTCAAGCAATTCTCCTGCCTCAGCCTTCTGAGTAGCTGGGATTACAGGCATGTGCCACCATGCCTGACTAATTTTTGATTTTTGTATCTTTTTTTTTTTTTTTTTTTTTTTTTTTTTAGAAGAGACAGGGTTTCACCGTGTTGGCCGGGCTGGTCTGAAACCCCTGAACTTAAGTGATCCACCCACCTCGACCTCCCAAAGTATTGGGATTACAGGTGTGAGTCACCATGTCCAGCCTTGACATACAGACAGATTGATATCTTAACCCCAATGATATCTTCAATAGTGTGATGTATCCAGCAGGCAGACAAAAAGATTTAACTGAGATAACGAAGTGCCAGGCATTTATTTCTAATTAGGCAAAGTGGCAGAGAATCCCTGCCTGAATCTTACATATTCTCTAGAGACTTCCTTGTGTTCCAGCAATGCCTCTGTTGGGTCTCTAACCTAACCTAAGATGCTATTTTGCTAGCTTGCTCTGGCTTGTTTAATGTTGTTGTGATTGTCTGAGAACCCCCAAAACTGCAGCCAAGAAAGTAAGGCCACAATGTCAGTCACTGGAAACATGCACCTCAGAAGACACCTGGTCTACAAGTCACTTTTCCAAGAGGTCAGTGGTTTTGGAGAAGTAGGTATTGTGGGCTGTAGAGAAGATGTGGGTCTACAAGAATAAAGATATTCGGCCAGGCATGGTGGCTTACATCTGTAATCCCAGCACTATGGGAGGCCGAGGTGGGAGGATCACCTGAAGTCCGGAGTTCAAGACCACCCTGGCCAACATGGTGAAGCCCCGTCTCTACTAAAATTACAAAAATTAGTTTGGTGTGGTGGCACTCGCCTGTAATCCCAGCTACTCGGGAGGCTGAGGCACAAGAATTGCTTGAACCTGGGAGGTGGAGGTTGCAGTGAGCAGCCTGGGTGAAAGAGTGAGACTTCGTCAAAAGAAATGAAGATTTTCAAAAACCCTTGGAAGCTATTAGATACTTTAAAAAATGTTTAGATACATTATGGCATCTTAGTGAATCAAAGAAATTTGCTGCTAGAATCAGTATTCCATAGATGAGGATCCAAAAATATAAAGACATAGGAATTCAGTGAAAAATAAAATCAAGCATCCATTTTAGTTTCTAATCTAGGCACTTTAAGGGCAAAGATGAAAAAAATGTTTTAAAATCCAGTGAGAAAAACAAACAAAGGGGATAATAACAGAGATATCTACATAATGTTATGGAGGATAATAGAGAGGAATGGTACTTGTTCTGTTCTGGGAGTTCACAAGAGGTTTCCTGGAAGAGATAATGCTTTAGCTGAGTATTAAAAGATGAGTCAGACGTAATTAGCCTGTGAAGAAGGGTAGGACGAGCACTCCAGATTGAAGGAATAACTCCTGCAGAGGCATAGGGCTGGAAGCACACGTGGGAAATTAAAAGAGTATTACAAGCATTATAAAGGGAAAGAGGGAGTTGTTGGGAGGTAACATTGGAGACGGCAGTCAAAGAGGGGCTGGATAATTAGTTTAGTGTTTAGTTCTCTAAATGATGGGGAGTTTTTAAAGACTTTAAGCATTTTGGATAGATTATTCAAGCTGTCATGTACAGTCTTAACTAGTTAAGGCAGAAGGCAGAAGGACTAGTTATGGGCAAACCAGGATGACTCTAAGAGCTTGGATTATGGTAGTAGCAGTGGGTAGAAGTGAAAGGAAAGAGATACATTTAAAGAAAAACTAATTAGAATGTAAAATCAGCACAACATGGTGATAGATTGGATATATGTGAGGGTGGGTGGAGATGGAAAAGTAAAAGGTAACCAGTTCCAGTGACTGGTGAAGGTAGCACCACTAACAAAGCTAGAAAATCGAAGAGAAGACCAAGTTGTAGGCTAAGATGTTGACTTCAGTTTGGGGCATGTTGTCTGAGGTGTCCACTGTACACTCAGGTTGAGAAGTCTAGGCTGAGGCTCAGAAGAGAGCTTGGGGCTACAGATATAGATTTGGAGTTCATCAGACTACAGCGGGTGGTTGCAATTCTGAAGCTAGGGAAGGTTACCCAGGGACAACAGGAAGAAGCATGGCAAGATTAGCTGGCCCAAATTTTCCAAATGGATGTCTGGTGCCAAGTTAGGGCAAAGTCCAGGTGGCTTCAAACTAGTTGGATCTAGTTATGAGAGACTGCCATAACATGCTCTGCTCAGGGATTCGGGAAATTGGTTTAGAGACAGAGCAAGTTGCTCCAGCAATAAGGAAAATAAATCAAAGGACCCAAGCCAAAAGCCTATAGCTAGTTATTTAAGGAAATCCCCACATTCTATCTCTCAGGAATATAGGTGGTTTACACCCTACAGGATGTTTACCTTTAATTTGTTCTTGCTTCATTAAAGTTACAGTGAGATAGGTGTGAATGTACAAGACCATGCCCTTTCTCAGTGGCGAATGATTTTTCAAGGACAGAGTCCGACAATTTGCCGATAGTAAGTTCAGAAGCCTCTCCTGACCCGGTTAGGAAAAATTTGTAAGGGGCAAAGTAGTTGCTTCTGTTGCTTGTTTCAAGCCCTTAAACATGTGCAGATTATCCCAAAGACTACTGGGCAAATGCTGTCTTGCCCTTAGGAGTCGCCTAACCTGGAGAAGCATCACTTGGGAGACATCAAATTCCCTGAGCTTGTCCGCATACAACAGCTTGTGAGGGCTCCTGAGGAAATAGAGATGATTAAACAAATTATCATCGAATGGCATGCAGGTCTGTCTTTTCTACCTCCTATGACTTTTGCTACAAAGCAGATGGTGCTGTGGCACTTGTTAGAAGCCTGGGCCTAATTCAAGAGCATTATCTTTGCTTTCACTAAAGCTACTGAATTTGAGGTGACCTGGGGAGAATTAATATACCTCAATATTCCTCTAACATCTTTTCCCTGTGTGATACATCCATTCTCACCTGCTGCTTTCGTATTGTATTCCTTTCATCCCTCTGTCTCATATTGAAAGCTTGCTGTGCTGGAATACCACCTCTATCATTCTTAACAGGCTACACACACCGTCAGAGTTTGGCAAATGAGAATGCCCTTCTAGTGGAAATCTTTTCCCAGGGCCTCTTTCCCAAATGCTCCAGGCCCGCAGGGGTTAACTAGAGTCCCGCCCATGAGCCCATCTCTGGGAAGCTGACCTGCTTCTACTTGCCTGGCTGGGAACTTCTGCAGCCTATTTCAACACCTTCTTGAGTTGGGCAGGGGAGCCGTGGGACAAGGGTAAAAGCCATTGCTATCGAGAAAAAGCAAGAGTAGCAATTAGATAGTGAAATTTAACAGTGCCCTTTAATAAATAATTCACCTACTTTCCAATCATATCTACACTGTGCCTCTCCTCCAAACCCACTTACAGATCCTCTCCTGCCCTTGGAGTCATTATTGCCCTCAATTCAAGTGTCTGAAAGCATGCCTGACGAAAGGTAAGACTCTATTCCTGGCTAGCTGCCACTGACCACACCCCACGAAGAATCCCAACAGCCCAGTTCGAAGACTTGTCATTAGGTAAGAACCCAATTTAGCATCTCTATGTGTGGTTTGCAAGTTCTTTATACTTTGTTAGTCTAGATTTACAGACAGATGATAGATTGATAGACAGATAGATAAATAGTGTGATTTTTTATTTTACACGTCAGTTTGGCTGTACCATGGTGCTCAGAACAATGAAACATCATTCTGAATGTTTTTAGGAAGGTGCTTTTTGGTTGAGATTAAAATCAATAATGGTAGAGTTTGAGAACGGCTTATTAAACTTTATAATGTGGGTGTGCCTCACTTAATCAGCTGAAGGGTTGAATAGAACAAAGACTCATCTCCGACAAGTAAGAAGGAATTCTGTCAGCGCACAGCCTTTTGATTCCAACTGCAACTCTTCCCTGAGTCTCCAGCCTGCTGGCCTCCCCCATCAGATTGTGGACTTGCCAAGCCTCCACAATCATGTGAGCCAATTCCTTAAAATAAATCTCTCTCTCTCCATATAGATAGATAAAAACTATCATCTATCCATCTGTGTATCTACATATGTATGTGTGTATCTGTCTATCTATCAATCTATCTATATATCCATCCATCCATCCATCCATCCATCCATCCATCCATCCATCTACCTGCATTAGGATTCTCCAGAGAAACAGAACCAACAAGATGTGTCTATATTTATGGATATACACACATTTAAAGGTTAAATACGTCACTGTTTTCTGGCCAGTTCTTTTGAGAACACACTCAAGTGCCTGGACTGTTCCAGCCCAGCTCTGTAAGGCAGTCCCCTCATTGAGGAATATGAGCCCCCTCTCTCTTCAGAAGAAATCGCCTCCCTGCCTTTCTGAAACACAACAGCCTCACTTTAACCATTTGCCTTTTTTGGCCTCCCCATATCTGTGTGAATAGTTATTATTCATCTGCTGG
The DNA here is from genome assembly GCF_028885655.2 of Pongo abelii. Lineage (NCBI taxonomy): Eukaryota > Metazoa > Chordata > Mammalia > Primates > Hominidae > Pongo > Pongo abelii. The sequence continues at coordinate 90,783,347 of NC_071995.2, forward strand.
ACCTTTCACAGAATGCTGGTTGTAAATAGCACTCATCATCCCCCCTATCACCACGCTGGTAATGAAGAGAAATGTGCTGGTAATGAGGAGAGCGGCCGCCATTATAGTAATGAAGAAAAATGGGCAGAAATGCCAGAGGAATGGCACCTCCACTATTTCCTGGTGTAACTGGTATGAAGTAATTGCTTTTTTTCCCATCCTTCCTGCCTTCGTCTTCACAAACCACTTCTAAATCCCTTACATTTATCACAAAATAGAAAATTGAACTAGTGCAATAAATTAAAAAGGCAAAAGAGTTTAGCTTTGTGGTGCTAATCTTGAAAGAAAGAAATAAGAATGGTGATGGAATTAATAAAAAGGATAATCGTTTGGGGGATTATTCCTTTTTGTTGTTATTTTTGTCATTACAGACTAAGCCTTCTGTCAACTCCATATAAAGACAGACTCCAGCAGGAATAACTCTGAATATGCTCTAAATACATATGCCACAGCCACTACCACTACTGAAATAGCACCCACTACATGCGGGAGAATAACACACGAGGCAGGTCTATTCTCACTCCTGCTGCTGGGAAACCCAGGCCTAAGATCAGCGTACAAATCAGGTTTGTATCTACAATGTCTGCTGTACCAAAATAAGTCTTGTTAGGGCAATATTTATAAGTCATGCCATTTTTCTGTTTTGCCCATTTTCAGCACTATACTCTGGTAGAGGTTACTTCAGGTGTCCCTGGAAAGACTCTTTTTATTTTATTTTATTTGAGATAGGCTCTGGCTCTGTCACCCAGGCAGGAATACAGTGGCATGATTCTGGTTCACTGCAACCTCTGCCTCCTGGGCTCAAGCCATCCTCCCACCTCAGCCTCCCAAGTAGCTGGGACGATAGGCACATGCCACCACACCCGGTTAATTTTTGAATTTTTAGTACAGACATGGTTTTACCATGTTACCCAGGCTGGTCTCAAACTCCTGGGCTCAAGCAATCCACCTACCTCAGCCTCCCAAAGTGCTGGGATTACAAGCATGAGCCATCATGCCCAGCTGAAAGATTCTTAAACTCAGGATTTTATAAATCCATCAAGAGAATTAATAATGACTGAGCCCACACTCTGAAAAGAATTGTGTGCAAATGCTAAAATTAACTTAGGTGTCTGCTATCATTTTAGAGATATACCCACAAATTCTTTGGTACCTCTGTCCTACCCCATCCCTATAGTGTGGGCTGGACTTAGTGACTTGTTTCCAGGGAACAGATTATAGTAGAAGTGACGGGATGCCACTTCCATAGTAGGTTTCGAAATGACTGCAGCAAAAATGGAAACAACATAATACTATTTCACTGCATGTATATATCATATTTTATTTATCCATCCATCTATAAAATGTGGTATATACATGGAATGGAAAATTATTCAGCCTTAAAAAGGTATGAAATTCTGATACATGCAACAACAGGAGTGAATCTTTAAAAAAATTTTTTTAAAATAATTTTTTGATAATTTTTTTTTAGAATTGGGGTCACACTATGTTGCTCAAGCTGTTCTTGAACTCCCGGACTCAAGTGATCCTCCTGCCTCAGCCTCCCAAAGTGTTAGGGTTACAGGCATGAGCCACCATACCTGGCCAACATGAATGAGTCTTGAAAACATGCTAAGTAAAATAAACCAGACAGAAAAGGACAAACATTGTATGATTCAACTTATAAAAAGAAAAAGGTACCTGGAGTAAGCAAATTCATAGAGACAGAAAGTGGAGTAGAAGATACAAGGAGCTGGGGATTTGGTGCATGGAGAGTTATTGCTGTTTAATGGGTATAGAAATTTTATTTGAGATGATGAAAAGGGTCTAGAAATAGGAAGTGCTGATAGTTGCACAACAATGTGAATGTACTTAATGCCACTGAATTGTACACTTACAACAGGTTAAAATGGTAAGTTTTATATATATATATATATGTATGTATGTGTGTGTGTATGATATATATATTTACCACAATAAAAAATTACCCCCTCTCCAAAACAAACAAAAAAAGATTGAAGCTTAAGCTTTCATGTGAAATCTACCCCGCTCCTTTTCTCTTGGACCACTCACTCTGAGAGAAACCAGCTACCATGTCTTGAGGCCACCCAGGCAGTTCTGTGGAGATGCCCACATGGCAAGGAACTGAGACTTTCAGACAACACCACTGAGCAACTGAGGACTCAAGTTAACTGCCTTGTGAGCTTTCTGGAGGCAGAACCTCCAAGCCCATCCAAATCAGATGATGTATCCTCAGCTGACAGCTTGCCTATAACCTCATGAGACACCCTGACCCACGACCACCTAGCTAAGTTACTCCTGGATTTCTGACTCTCAACTGTGAGATAATAGTTTGTTGTTTTAAGTCACTAAATCTTGGGATAATCAGTTACGTGGCAATAGATAATCAAATACAGTATAAATAACTCTATATCCAAACTCACAATAATGTTGAATAATATAAATTTATAACGTTAGATAATAATATGTATCTAAAATGGACTTCTACTCCTTTCCACAAAGCAATTGGGGGAAACTTTAGCTACTGAGGTTAAGAAAAATGTCTATGTCCTGATCCTATTTCTATCCTTTCCTTGCTTTCATTTAGTTCTCTAAAATATGGCCATCCTCTCTCAGGTTCCATATGGTTCCCTTTCCCACATTTGTCTGTGTGGGAATGGGTATTTTTATTCAACTGCATAACATTCTTGGTATCTCTGCCTGCAGTAATTCAGAATTCATACGTCAAGTGCAGAATCTGTATTTCCACTGTATATTTAGAGCTCCAGATAGTACTTGGTTATCGCACAGACATGCACTAAATAGGAACTCCACAAATAACCCCTACTACCTGCTTCTTTTTTTTTCCCCTTTCGCTCTTCCCAAATTCTGCCGATCTTTATTATAGTTATGATAAAAGCAGTCTGTATAGATTATATATAGCTGTGGAGCTAGTAATTGTAGCAACCAAAACCACAACCATAACAATTGTAACCAACCATTTCACCACCGATCAATGTCTGATGGGTGTCTATCTACAAGCAACATATAAAAAGGAAGGCCTGGGAATCTGGTTGATCCAGGAATAGCGTTACCTATAAGACTTTTGTTTGTTTGTTTTTTGTTTTGTTTTTTGACATGGGTCTCTCTATGTTGCCCAGGCTGGTCTCAAATGCCTGGACTTAAGTGATTCTCCTGCCTCTGCCTCCAAGTAGCTCAATTATTGACACTCACCCCTACTCCCAGCTCCAACTATCTGACATTTGAAGAATCATTCAGTGATGAAGGAAAGACCCAAACAATATCAAAAAACTGAGTTGAGGTGGCAAGACATGAGAAAAACAAGAGAAGACTTCAGCAGAGGACAATGTGTGTAATAAAGTTCACAAAAATGGGTAAGGAACTGTGTTACAAAGACAGGCATCTAAATCAATCCTCATGGGCACCATGGCTCATACCCGTAATCTCAATACTTTGGGATGCCAAGGCAGGAGGATCACTTGAGCCCAGGAGTTCAAGACCAGCCTGAGCAACATAGTAAGACCCCATCTTTACAAAAATTTAAAAAACTAGCTGAGCACGGTGGTACATGCCTGTAGTCTTAGCTATTCCAGAGGCTGAGGTGGGAGGATCACTTGAGCCCAGGAGTGGAGACTGCAGTGAGCTATGATTGTGCCAGTGCACTTCAGCCTGGGCAACAGAGGGATACCCTGTCTCTAAAAAATTAATTGATTAATTAAAATAGTCCATCAATCCATAAATATTGAATATGTTACAGGTCATTCCTTTGCCCAAGTTTGGGTCAGGTTTTTAATTTTTTTTATTTTTTTTTAGAGATGGGGGTTTCACCATGTTGCCCAGGCTGGTCACGAACTCCTGGGCTCAATCAGTCCTCCTGCCTCAGCCTCCCAAAGTGCTCAGATTACAGGTGTGAGCCACCACGCCCAGCTGGGTTTGGGTCAGATTAAGTTAGACCTCAGAAGGAATTGATATCATAGGACCTCCTATGTTGTATTAAGAAGTATTCCATTCTTTCTCCCTTGCAAACACCTCATGGGCATGAGAAAGTCATTAGGTGTTGGCATCCTACCATCCTTTAAGCATTTGCAAAGCAGTGTGATGAAGTAGGAGGCAGTAGATAAGGGCCCTAGGTCTCCTGCCTTCTCTAGCTCTACAAGGTGACCAGATAACCTTGGATATGCCTTTCACCTTTCAGGCTCTCCACTTTGTCTTCAGTAAAATGGAGTCATTCTACCCAAGATGTCTGAACTGGATAAAATGATCCATTGAAATTTCTTCCAACTATTAAATCTACAACTCTATGGGGTTGATTTCTGTTGCCTATAGAGTCCTGCCTAGGACAGTCCTAGGGAGCCATCCTAGCATGACCACCTGGATAGATAAAATAATTTTTTCATCTCTACACTGCATGTCCTCCAATCCAGAAGGGAAGCATAGTTTTTACTCTGAAAACTCAAGAATTGTGAGTTGGTTTAAGAGTAAATGGATAGTGAGATTGTGAGCACCTACAGTCAGTAATTTATTTCCAGAGAAATTCTTATCTTAGCAGGAAAGTAGCCCTCCAAGGGGTGGAAACCTGGCTGAACATCCTATTCAATGGGGAAGGCAAGCCCGGAAATTCTGCCTAGAGCAACAAGGGCATTCACAGAAAACTTGGTTTGGGGAATATACATGGATGGTGTCCAGATAAGAAGAAATAATTTTCAGAGGCTAAACTATGTCACTTTCACTGTTTTGGCTGATTCTGATGGCAAATGAGGTTAACTGGTGCTCAGAACATCTTCTGGGAAAGTGAAACAGCAAGCAATTGCTTATTTTTTTTTATGAGTTTTTCCATTTCTCATTGAAAGGAAGAATTCTTGTATGGGAGTTCTTAACCAGTAAATGTGGGTAGATCTGGAAGCCTGATTTGATGGTGCTCACGTCAGTGGCCTGGGGTTGTTAAGTTCCCCGAGGAGGAATGGAATAATCTACTGGGAACTCCCCACCCCCATCTCTTGACCTTAAAGCTTTAGGGAAAATGAAAAGCAGCTTCTCTTTGACAAAAAGGTTGGGAAGCCTTGCTGTGATGTATTACTGTTTCTTTAAAGCTTCCATGGAAATGAAAGATGTTCTCAAGCAAAGGTAGGTCAAATCTATTAAGAGAGTGGGTGAGGCGTTTCCCTCCTGAAAACTGGAGAATAACAGAAAAGAACTTTTCTGACAAACCAACAGTATCTTTTTGTTTGTTGGATTTTGTTTGTTTCACATTTATTTACTGAATGTTAGGGAGAAATACTTTAATTTGGGTATGAGAATAGCTAATTACTAGATGAAAAGAAGAAAGGATTTCTAAGATGGAGCACACCCCCCCCCCACCCCCATAACTTACACATTGTGTAAACTTGCCTTTGATCCCATCCCCCTTTCTTCAGCAATTCCTTCTCCATACTCTCAGCTGCTAGAGAGTCATCAGAAAGCTGAGCTCCTGGCTGGGCATGGTGGCTCATGCCTGTAACCGCAGCACTTTGGGAGGCCAAGGCAGGAGGATCAGAGGGAATCAGGAGTTCAAGACCAGCCTGGCCAACATGGTGAAACCCCGCCTCCACTAAAAATACAAAAATTACCCAGGCATGGTGCTGGGTGCCTGTAATCCCAGCTACTCGGGAGGCTGAGGCAGAACTGCTTGAACCCGGGAGGTAGAGGTTGCAGTGAGCTGAGATTGTGCCACTGCACAACAGCGTGGGTGACAGAGTGAGACTCTGTCTTGAAAAAAAAAAAGAAAAAAAAGAAAAAGAAAAAGATGATCTTCATTCAGTAACACTGGCCTTAAAAGGCATTTTATTTTTCTCTCCTGCTTCAAAATGGACCCTCTTATTAGAATTTGTTCCATCTTTGGGGGAGATGGGGAAAGAGAAGACCTGAGCAGGTCTTTCTTCAAATTCTAATCACGTTTTTGAATTAATATGATACCTGCCATCTGTTTATTTCCTGGAAGCTGGGAAGATTCATTTATATCCAAAAAGCCCTTTAGAAAGCCTAAAAAACACATGTAAAGACCGTGTAGTGATTTCCTATATCTAAGATTTCTGTTTTTTTTGTTTTTGTTTTTGTTTTTTTATGTTCCCTGGACACTGGCAATGTTTTGGTCATATAGAGAAGGAAAAAATATTAAACCATTTTTACTTTAGCTGACCTTTACAGAGACAAGAAGTGATTTTGTTTGAATTCTCCATTTTAGTTTGGGACACTAACAGCTGGGCAGGGATTTTGCTGAACACTTTGTGAGGTTTACACTCAACTTCCTTCTTCAGATTGCTATTTTATATTAAACCAATAGAGCACTGTTATTGAGACACCAGACTGCTACAACTTCAAGAAGATCCTAAACCAAGTAACTTTTTCTGGACCACTTGAGTCTCCATGAATGTAAAAGTCTAATATACTTGAAAAATCCATTGCAGTTCAGGAGTCTTTATAGAGGGATGGTCTACAATCAGACTCTTTGGATTTGAAGAATCTTCCTACCACTTACAAATGCTGTAAGTTTGAGAGACAATAGAGGTTAAGAATACAGTCCTTCCTTCCTTCCTTCCTTCCTTCCTTCCTTCCTTCTTTCCCTCCCTCCCTCCCTCCCTCCCTTCCTTCCTTCCCCCTCCTTTTTCTTTTCTTTTCTTTTTTTGAGACAGGGCCTTACTCTATCACCCAGGCTTGAGTGCAGTGACACATTCATGGCTCACTGCAACCCCAATCTCCCAGGCTCAAGCAATCCTCCCACCTCAGCCTCCCCAGTGTTTGGGACTACAGGTGTGTGCCACCACCCCTGGCTAATTTTAGAATTTTTTGTAAAGAGGGGATTTCCACCATGTTGCCCAGGCTGGTCTTGAACTTCTAAGCTTAAGTGATCCACCGCCTTGGCCTCCCAAAGTGCTGGGATCACAAGCATGAACTACCACTCCCAGCCTGAAGAATGCAGGCTTTAATCCTAGCATTTTGAGGGGCCAAAGCAGAAGGATATTTTGAGCTCAGAGGTTCAAGACCAGCCTAGGGAATACGGTGAGACTCTGCCGCTACAAAAAAAAAAAAATAAAATAAATAAAATAAAGTAAAATAGTACAGGCTTTGGAGCTAGACTGCTTGGAATCCTGATTTCATGATTTACTTGGTGGATGATCTTAGGGAAATTCTTCAAACATCTAGGCCACTGTTTCATGATCTGTGGCATGAATATAGTAATGGCATCTATCTCTACATGTTGAGGAGACTAATACAATAAGTTGATACATGTCAGATGCTTTGAACAACACCTAGCACAGAGTAAGTGCTCAATAAGTGTTCGTTATAGTGATGCTATTATTCTTTCCCAAATTTTTGCACTTCTGCTAAAGCAATGGCAAAATCAATAAATAAAGGGAGCTAACCAAGAAAAACTCTGGGGAAAGTGCTGAATTTGGCAAAACTGGGAATCAGGCAGCTCATATTCTTTGGCATCCACTCTCCATTTTGCTGTCTCCTGTGAGTGTCCAAGTTCCTCCTGTAACACTGCACCCAAGCTCAAAATGATTTTCTGTGCTCCCCTTCACACCTACCCTCATTTATCAACTTTTACCCATGCCGGTTCTGTTCCCTGAGGACTTTTGCTCTGAACCAGATGAGAAAAAATATCAATCAAATATGTTTTAAGGTATTAATGAATACTGACAAGTTAATATTATGCTTTTGAGATAGTACACGTGCATTTTAAAAATAAACATTACCTTATTACCAGGAGAAGCTACCAAACCTGAATAGGTAACATGCAGGCTAAGTAGGTATGATATTTTGGGGCAAGTCGAACATTTGGTTCTCCGTGAATCACAGATAAGCTGCTATTTAGACAACCCATAGAGCTTGTCCTAGAGTTAACTGTTTAATACATAGGGTTATAGACAGACCTTGGGGCTAAAGTGCAACGCGCTGTGCTTAAACACAATGTTATTAGGTTGACAGGCATGGCATCAAAGCCCTAGTGCTACTGGTCCCACAGTTCCCACGGCCACTGTCAACAAGTCATGACAAATTGGACAAGCCAAATCTTTCAGTCACATCTGATTTTCCTGAAGACACAGATACACCTGCCAAAGATGTTCCAGGCAAGAAAGCCAAGACTGTAGGATAGAGCTAGCAAATAGAAAAAAATGGCAAAGGTCCAGCACCAACCTTCATAAATTAGTATAGCTCTGGGATAGGTAGCTTTCTGAATTAGAAAAAAAGGCCAAGGGTAAGGGGATTTGAGTTCTAATCTAACTTTACTATCAGTCTTTAAGAAACTCATTTCACTTTATTTTTGAGGGCCCTAGTTGTAAAACTAGGGAAGAGATGACTGAGAGGACTTTCTCCTCATCCTCCTCCAGTCAAAGGTTCCAACGGGATTCTGTGGAACCCTTAAAGCCCCACAGAACAATTTAAAGGCCACTACAATGGAAGGTAATGGAGTTTCTTAACCAATGGAAGTTATGGGGAAATTAAGATGCTGAGGTTAATCTAAGGGAGAGGAAAGTCATATGGAATAAAGTGGAGAGTAAGAAGATTGGATACAAGATCACCAGCTAGAAGTTTTCACAGCAAAAACATAGTCGTATAAGATAGGGTAGGCAAGTGACCCTCAGCACTGGCTGCACCCTCAGGAGAATTTTTTCTTTTTTTACATCGATGTCCAGGCTTTATCCCAGAGCAGTTATATGAAACTGTCTGGGTCTAGGGTCTAAGCTTCAGTACAAAAATCTCTTCATGTGATCCTAATGGTGATCCAGTGGTAAAAGCCATCAGTGCAGTTTTTGTTTTTGTTTTAGCAACTAAAAGAAAAAACTGTATGTAGAAGACTTCTGAAGTTCCCCTGAGAAAATTGCCAGCTAATTAGATAGGAGAGAGAAAGGTCAAGGAAGACTCTACAACAAACTAAGGAGGGAGATTGCCTAAGAGAATGGCAAAGTCACTACAGAAATCTTGGAAATGGTGGACAGCAGATGGTTTTAAGGAGGAAAATGGGTTTGAATCGAATTGGATAGCAGGATATCTGAATGATTCTATCACTTTCCAAAGTAATGGTCAGCACCATTACAACTACAATTACATTATATTACAATTACATAATTGACCATTACAATTCAAGGGTCAATATAACCCTTGAGTTGACTATTCATTAGCTTTGTTCAAAAGCCCAGCTGAAACAAAATGCTAGTAAAAAAAGATGAACTAAGAGGACGCCAAATATTCCACATTTGTTTTGTTGGCTTGTTTAATTTCTACTGGAGGTTATAAATTATTTGTATGTTTATGAAAGCTATGGACCTAATTCTCAGAAAAATACCACTAGAAACACATATATAAAGTTTTGTACGGAGCCCAGGCTAAGAATCTCTTCTTTTTAGATTAACAATAGGGGGTACTAAGCCAAACAAAGTTTTTATTGTTATCATTATTATTATTATTGTTATTGTTATTTTAAGATGGGGAATTACAGACAGAAGGGAAATATAGGTAGGGAAGGTTAGTTAGAACAGGGGTGTATTATACAAACAGCTTTTTTTCTAACGAGTCACTGCTGAGTCTCAAGACGAGGCATTATCTTTCCTAAATGCTTTGGAGCATTTCATGTGTTCTCCTCGTTCTTTATTCTTTGAGTACAATGTTAATGTATTATGTGTACCTGCCCTTACAGCATCCTGGCAACCACAGGAAAACATGCCAGCTCACGACAACTATCTGCATTTTTAATAATGCCTAGTATTCTCTACAAATAGGATTTCAGAGTCCAAAACTTTTGATTTAGAAAATGAAACAGCTCTTGTTAATTCTAATAGAAAAAGGCAGCTTGATTTCCAATGCTCTGTTTTAATTTGGGTTTTGCCAGCCGGTGATTTTATTGAAAGTGAAATCCGTATTCCTGTGTAGCTTAAGCATCTCAACTCTAAAATGGGAAAAATCACAGTTTCAGTAACAGAATTGAGAATGAGGTCCTGGCATCTTTCTTAAAAGGAATTTGGATAAGACTTTTTGGTAAATGCTCACAAATTACTCACACCGTATGTCTAAATATACACAAACAGGTTTAGAAAACCTGGTTGGATTCAATGAAATAAGTAGGGATGTGGAAAATAAGTGGGGCTTCTTTATGAGGTTCTTATCCACATGGGCCACGTTTCCTCCAAGGCAATGAAGAAGGGAGTAGGGGTGGTGTCAAGGTCATGACCAAGATGAAATTCATGTGCCCAAGTTCTTTTTATTTCCATGAAGAAGTTTTGCAACTAGAGATGAAGAAAAGGGACTCAGACTGAATCTGTAAGAGAGATTTTCATCAGACTATGGGAGGATAAAGATGGGACAGCAGAACCCCTGCAGCTTACTTGGAGTTTGGGCTCAGTTATGGCTTACTTAGGGTTTGGCCAAACTTTGGTAGTCTATCAAACCTGCAGCTTACCCAGGTCACAATTGAGGTGAGCCCAAAAACTTCACAAGGAGCATTTTGAATCCATCGGCTGAATTAAACAAACAAACAAACAAACCAACCTGAAATGTATCCCCCTATGGGCTTTACCCTAAAGAAAATAATGGTTTGTAAGACTAGAGGTGGCACTGACTCATAATCCACCTGAATTAACTCCCCTCACATTGACAGAAGAGGACTTCTTCATATAAAAATACTCTCGGCCAGGCGCAGTGGCTCACACCTGTAATCTCAGCACTTTAGGAGGCTGAGGAGGGTGGATCACCTAAGGTCGGGAGTTCAAGACCAGCGTGGCCAATATGGTGAAACCCCCATCTCTACTAAACATACAAAAATTAGCCGGGCATGGTGGCATGCGCCTGTAATCTCAGCTACTCAGGAGGCTGAGGCAGGAGAATTGCTTGAACCTGGGAGGCAGAGGCTGCAGCGAGCTGAGATCGTGCCATTGCACTATAGCCTGGGAGATAGAGTGAGACTTCATTTAAAAAAAAAAAAAATTCTCTGTGGGAATTTTATGTTCTCTTATCCTTAAGGGCCTGCCCATCTTAATCTATACCAGGACACAAATTTATCAACAGCTGGAGCCTGGATTTGAACCCCAGCCAATTTGGTGACGATCTAAAGCTTACCCTGCCTGTAGTAGAGAGGAGGCAATGTTAGAGTTTCTGTATTGAAGCTTTGAACCAGAGGATTGACATTAAGTTAGTCTGATACTGACCTCAACATTTCTTCAGACTGAAACTCCCAAATGAATAAAAAGACAATGCCTATGTCATTGCTCCTATTGTTTCTGTTAGCATACCATCTTTGAAGCATGTTAGCACACTTCTAGACTGCTGTCCTCTCTGGGCCACCCCAGTGGCTGAATCAATGGCAGAAGTTATCAGAGGGAATGGCCTTCAGATTGCTGGCCAATAGAGGGAAAGAGGAGACAAGGAGAAGTCACAGATAGCAACTGCCTCTGGCACATAGCAAAACAACTTATCTTGAATTCAATGTATCAACTAGCTGCATAAATTACATAAATTATGTCCTGGTTGTCCACATCATCTTCAAAACAATAATCACAAAGATAATAATAATAATAAGAGCTAGGACTTAAGTGTCCAGCAGTGTCCTAAAAGTATTCATTCATTTAATCTTCATAACAACCCCATAAATACTGCTATTATCCCCATGTGAGGAAACTGAGGCACAGATAGGTTAAGTCACTTGTCCACGTTAGGCCACTAGAATGTGACAGAGCTCAAATACTAAGGATGCATCCTGTTGACAACATCATGTAGGTACCTGTGGTCGGCAAGGTAATGGCCCCTCAAGGATGTCCATATCCAGAATCGGTAGATATATTATATTACACGCCAAAGGAGAAACGAAGTTGTAGATGGGATTAAGCATGATAATCAGCTGACCTAAAATAAGATTAATCTGGATTTTCTGGGTAGAATCACAAGGGTTCCTTAAATGTAGAAGAGGGAGGCAGAAGAGTCAATGACAGAGCGGTATAATGTGAGAAAACCTTGATTGGCCATTGCTGGCTTTGAAGATGGGAAGAGGCCATGAGCCCAGCAATGCAGGCAGCCTCTAGATTCTAGAAAAGTCAAGAAAATATTCTCCCCTAAAGCCCACAGGAAGAATGCAGCCCTGACAATACCTTAGTTTTAGTCCAGTGAGACCCATTTTGGATTTCTGACCTCGAGAACCATAAATTTTACATAATAAATCTGTGTTGTTTTAAGCCACTAAGTCTGGACTAATTTATATAGCAGCAATAAGAAACTGAGGCAGTACCTTATTCATAAATTGCTTTGGATAACATAGAATTTTTTAAGTGAGAGCTAGAAGGCATCTTTAAAGTGGGTATAACTTAACTATTCTGACTTTAGAAGTGAACGGAAATGACCTTTCTGAAGGTTCCGCTCTCCTTGAAGCCTAAAATTATATGATTCAAAACAAAGACCCCTATGAGTCTACTCATTTGAACAGGCATACACATGACTTAGAAAAAATACAAGAGCATCTTGCTTATAATACTGCATGTGTAGTAATGGATTACCTTGAGTCTAGGTTCAGCCTACACTCCTGGGAGCCTCTCAGAACTCCATGTTAGCCAGGTTCCTCCTAAGGAGAGGATGTAAGAAGGAGGCAAAATGAGGGGCCTTGGCATCACGTAGAAGTGGGCTTAAATCCAGCCATGCCACTGACTGGCTCGACCTTGAAAAGCCACTTCAACTCCCTGAACCTTTTTTTTCTTTGATTCTTTGATTAAAAAATCAAATTTGATTTGATTATAAAATCAATGATATTCAACTCATGAATTCAAATGCAAGGTGTAGACAAAGTCTTCAATACACTTTAGTTCCTCTTCCTGTGCTTTCCTCCATTCCTTCTTGAGTCACAGCCAAGGATGGTCATGCTTTTTTTCTGGTCAAGGAGTGAGAATTCTTTGTGTCTTGTGCAAACTCAAGGCAGAAAGTATCTTTATTTCATAGGAGGCTGAAAATTCACAGTAATTGGAGAATAACATTTTAAATATTTCCTTTGTTCTTTTTTTCTGTTTTACTTTCTCCTCTCTTTTACAACACAGGCACTGTTCTCTTGGCATTTGCAAATTTACTTTTTTACTTCTGCAGATGTAGGTGGATCGATTCAAGAAGAGAAACGGTAGCACAAAAGAGAAGAATTTTCCCAGTGCAGAATTCATTTCAGAAAGGAGTGTTTTTCATAATTAGCTCAACATTTGCATGTTTATGAAGTCCCAGACACTGTTCTACATATTTCACATGGGTTAATCCATTTAATCCACACAACACCGTAAAGTACTTATATTAGTAGACAAGAAAACTATGAGGCACAGAGAAGTTAAGCAAATTATCCAAGGTCACATAGCAAAGTGGCAGTATTAAGATCTGAACCTAGGCAAATGTAGCTTCAAAACGTAGGCTCTCTACCACTTCAACAGCTTATTTACCTCCTTTTCCCAGGAGCTCATTCTATAAAAATTGAGCAAGATAGATGGGAAAAACACTATTAGAAGAAAATGAATCATGAAGAGCATCTGAAATAGGTATGGGCTGGGCACGGTGGCTCACACCTGTAATCCCAGCACTTTGGGAGGCCATGGTGAGCATATTGCTTGAGCTCAGGAGTTCAAGACAGCCTGGGCAACATGGTGAAACCCTGTCTCAACAAAAAATATTAATACAAGAATTAGCTGGGTGTGGTGGGTTGGGAGGCTGAGGCAGGAGGATGGCTTGAGCCCAGGAGGTGGAGGTAGTAGTGAGCCAAGATGGCACCACTGCACTCCAGCCTGGGTGACAGAGTCAGAGCCTGTCTCAAGAGAGAAAAAAAAAAAAAAGTTAAAGGAAAAAAACAGTCTGCAACTGATAAGAGATCAAATGACCCCACTTCATTTTAAAAATTTGGAAAATAAAAAAGAGAAATAGGTATGGAGCTTACACCATTGAAATCTGATGCTGTTTTCAAATATCCATAATAAAAACACTAATGTCTCAAATATGGGGAGGTAACTCAGTCTAACCAGCCTTGTTTTTCTAAGTAATGGCGTCAGAAAGCCAACTGAGAGTCCTGAGAAAGGTTTTGGGGTTTGCTATTAGTTCCCGGTGCTAAAATTCCTTGACCAAAAACAATCTCAAGATTTCCAAGGGTGGCCAAAATATCAAGCCTGCTTTCTCTGAGGGAGGAAATACTTACATTTCAAGGAGATGAAGTGGACATTTTCTCAGCTGAGTGTTTGATAGTGTTTCTTTACTGGAAATAACTACACGTCATCTTCGAGAACCACACTTCTAGGTTTTTTTGTTCTGTTTTGGTTTTTTCTTTTAATTTTTTTTTTTTTTTTTTTTTTTTTGAGACAGAGTCTTGCTCTGTCGCCCAGGCTGTGGAGTGCAGTGGCGTGATCTCGGCTCACTGTAAGCTCCGCCTCCCGGGTTCACGCCATTCTCCTGCCTCAGCCTCCCGAGTAGCTGGGACTACAGGTGGCCGCCACCACGCCTGGCTAACTTTTTGTATTTTTAGTAGAGACGGGGTTTCACCGTGTTAGCCAGGATGGTCTCGATCTCCTGACCTCGTGATCCGCCCACCTCAGCCTCCCAAAGTGCTGGGATTACAGGTGTGAGCCACCGCCCGGCCTTTTTTTTTTTTTTTTTTTTAAATCTAAAATAAGGCCGCTAGTACTACTTCCTTCCTTCCCTTTCAATGCTAATGGAGAAGAGATCAACTCATTTAGTTCTCTGACTTACCTAGAAGCTGAGCTAGGATTTGAATCCAGTTCCCTGACTCCTCTTCTGGTTCTCCTGCCACTCAGCCACATGGATTTCTTTCTCTTACACACAGGCTCTTTTTGGCCACAGTAAACACACTGACCTTTGAAATATGGAAAGAAAAGCGCTTTGAAATAAAACTGGCACAAACAGCAGTCAGACAGCCGTCATCTGGAGGCTGAAACAAAGAGGAGCATAGTTTTCAAGCTGTCTTCGTAATTACACGAAGCAGTTATCACTCAGGCCCCAGTCTGCGCATTGCCCCCCAAACAAACAGCCGAGGGCTGAGAGAGCACATAGGCCACTTTGTTGCGCCAGCATACTGGGAAGTGGAGAGCCCCCCAGCTAAAATCACATGTGGCTTGGAGTGTTTTCCAGGACTTCAGGCTTTTTCCTTTCTTCCTTCCCCATTAAACCACTCTGCTCTTCTTGGCAAAGGCCTTCAGGTGAGGTAAGCGCCAATTAACAACAAAGAGCTTGATGTATTTCAAGTTTATGGCTTAGAGCTGTGTTCTCATGAAATATATTCTCTTCTGGTCCAGAAGCCTTGATGGGCAGAGAGCAAGAATTCTGTGTGGTTGAAATTTGGTTCATTTTTGCTACTGCCCTAAAAGTGATTTCCCTTTTGGGGGTTTGCTCAAATAGAAAGCAACGAAAACAAACCCAGAAAAGGGCAAAACCAATTCTGAAAACTTCAGCTGCAAAGATAACTGGAGCAGAAGGCTCAGCAAATTGGGTTTTTTGGGGAAAAAAAAATGGTCTTAAATTTCTTATGGGTTCTTTGGAAATAAATATAGCCAGACTTTGGAATGAGTAGGAGGGATGAGAATATCCAATCCAAAGGATCTCTAAAGCCTTTTCCAGCTTCCAAATTTGGATTTGATTTTTCTATCCTGGGAATGGTTTTAATCATGTTACAATCATTTGAGTGTTATCATGTCAATTTATAAAAAATATTTTTGTGAATTGTTTTTAGGCTACAGTGATATGAGATCTGACCAATAAAATGATCTCATTGGACATCTCAGAGCCCTTAAAGAGCAAGAGGTTTGGCAATAGGAACATAAATAGGTTAAAATATATTCCAAAACAATTCCTCTAATCATTAATTGTACTCCATTGTTTAATATTTTCAGGGCCTACTGAATTTAGCAAAGGGAATGACAGATGCATATTAAAATGCATGCAAATGCTACACACAAGCCACATTTTAATATATTGTTTTGCATTCATAATTTTAGTCTTGTGATTTGTATTTTCATTTGCTTGGGAACAAAGACTTTCTTCTTTCCCCACTTGGGAAACAAGGCAAGACTTGTTTCTGCCAGCATCTTAATAGTATTCCTGAAAAAGCAGCAAACTTAATGGTTTAGGAACTACCCTCCACCACCTGCTTACTGGCCCCTAACAGGGGCTGCATTTGCAATGCATTGAAAAGGTGAAAATATGCAATCAATCAGTTGCTTTGTTGCAGAATGGTGAGCAATCATATTTTTGTTGTATTAAAACTGAACGGAATCATTTTTTTTTTTAAATCTAAATTGCTTAAACGTACAGCCTCTTTTCAGCTACAGGGTGTGGCAGAGTGACTTGTGCTTTCACCAAATTTCATTCCTTTTTAATATGGGGACACATACAGACCATATTGCTCAGCTTCCTTTGCAATTAGGTGATTTTGGGCAATGGAATGTGGGGCAAAATAATGCTTACAATCTCCATCCAAGTCTAGCCCCTTGAAACTATGGTGCAATTCCCCATACTTGTGCTTTTCCCTTGCTCCTGACCTTCTGGCAAGATACAGAGGATCAGGTGGAGAGCACCAAGGGCACTAGAGGAGCCTCTTGATGATGGGAGGCTGGGTTTTCAAATAAAAAGCATGGAACAGAGTCTCTGACCCATCTGTCTCCTTTGACCAATGACTCACAATAAACTATGACTCTCAATCACTGTGTGGTAGTCAGTCTCCAATGGTCCCTATCTGCTGTATTCATACCCTTGTGTGTCCACCTCCTACATGCTACCAGGATCTGTTATTTCCAAGATTGAGCTATAAAAGACTGCAGTTTCCATCTTGGGTGCTTTCTCATTCGTTCTCTCTCTTGGATTACTCTCTCTGGGGGAAGCCAGCTGTCATGTTTTGAGGTCACTCTAACAGCCTGTGGAGATGCTCACATGGTGAGGAATAGGGACCTGCATCCAACAGCCAGCAAGAAATTGAGGCTTGTCAATAATCAGGTGAGGAAGCTTGGAAAAAAATTCTCCAACCTAGTTTATCCTATAGTTCCAGTAAATAGTTTGAGTACCACTTTGTGAGAAACACTGAGCTAGAATTACCTAGCTAAACTGCTCCTGGATTCTTGACCCCCAGAAACTGTGTGAGATAAATGTTTGTTGTTTTAAGTAGCTAAGTTTTAGGGTAATTTGTTACACAGCAATAAATAGTACATAACTATGAACAGGATTGTAAGGTTCAAAGGGTGAAGACTTTGGTTTGTTCTTGAAATTTCACTGCCTAATGAAGTGCCTGGATGACAGCAGGCTTGAATAAACAATGAATGTGGTTTTCAGTAAGATTAATAGTGTGGTTCTTTACATATGATGTGCAAAGTCAACATGTTAGAGCAGCTACCACTTTAAGGCTAGACAGTGAGGTTACTACATATCTCATCCTGGAAGATGGAATCAACTGCACCTAGATTCAGAAAAATCTAGAATCACATTTCTATCAAATGCATAGATTACAGTTTCCCAAACGTTTGTATAAAGAAGAGGAAAAACTCAGCTGTCTAGTTCTGTTTGTGTTTTCAGATTATCACGCTTATGCTTGTACAGACTAGGTTCTCTTCTAATAGCTACACATGTTAATTTATTTAACCCTTACAACAATCCAGTAAAGAGCATGTTGTTATTCTTCTGATTTTTAATGATGAGGAAACAAGCTCTGGACTTGCATATTCCTAGGATCTTGAAGTTACCCATTATACTCCATTGCCCTCTCACTTTAACTCATCAAAGAGAACAGAGCTGAAAAGTACAGGAAAGGGTCACTAAATGGATGAAGTGGATGAAGAGATAGCCCTGTAAGAACAGAAAAGAATAATTAAAACTTTTAGATTTGGCAAACCCAGGAAGCACTATGATCAAAATTTATGAAATCCTGAAGGAAATGCCTTTATTTACCCAAACTGATACACATCACAGGAATGGGGCCCACCTTGATGTTTATTAGAGATAATTTAGGAGAACCTGAATGCATGCTGCTTCCAAATGATTAGATATACATTCTGCCTTCATTCCAGCTGCTTAGAGACAAGACCCACCATCCCAGAGGCTGCAGTGAAGAGGAAAAGAATACCCCAAACCACAGGCAACTACCTCCTTGTGGCTCAGCCAACAGCGGTATGCTTGGCCTCCCTGCTAATTAGCAAAAACCCTCACCAATTCCTTCCAATGCTTGAAAATCAGTGCTAGCCTAAAAAAAAAAAATCAGAACTAGGCCAAAGAAGCACTGGGAATGAGTAGACATCTCTGTGTCTGCCTCTCCTGGTAGCCCCGTTTTTGCTTGTTTTTCATGGGAACTTGTGTATATGGTGAGAACTCAGGGTATGTAGTTGCCGCAGGCAGCTTCCTCCGTTTTCTTAGCTCTGTGTTGTGGGAAGGAATGAAAGTTGCTGTTTACAAGGAACACTGCCAATGGGCTAATGGGAATTTTTCATGACTTATGGATGTTTGCAGAACTGAAGGCTTTTGAAATCTGATTTCAAAGCTGACCTAAAGTCTTGGTGACACAGATAATGACCTGTGGAAAGAGGTAATCATGAACACAGAAAATCCTCACTTACTCCATCTTTTAGGAATTTTGGTTGACGAAATATGCTCCTCTTAATTTTAGGTAGTAAGACAGATTGTCAATCTATAACAGTTGGTGTTAGGCAGAGTTTTAAATTTATCTTTCACTTCATGGGGCAATGAGTTTGCCAAAGAAATGAATGATGCCTTAAACTTTTGCTGGGAGAATATTACAGTTGGGTAGAATAATATGCTACAAAATGTGGAAAGACTGTTTACATAGGAAGAAATTGATATGTCAATTATAAGTTACTCTCAATAATTTATTTAAGCAGGCCCTCAAGGGTCTAATTCTTACAGGGACCAAGTTTGAATTCTTACACTTGAAAAGAAAAATGAATGCTTTATAATGTTCCCCAATTCCGAATGTTCACATATTATGCTGGTAATTGTTTTCTCCAAATCATTCTGAATTGATGAAGTCTTGCTAAAGACATAAAGAGTCTGCATTTATATATCTCTGTAGTCCTTTCCAGCTGTGGCTCACAAAACCAATTACTTGGCATTAATTCATCACATACAGGCTTTTCCATTAAAAAAAAGGATATATATTTTTTCAAAACAGCCAGTGACTGTCATTGTATAAACAAATTCAAAGTCCACTAACAAATGAATCACTAATGTGCAAAAGGCCTTGTTCAGGGCCATCCCCAGAATGAAGGGGCAGCTTTAATGGATTCCGGATATTCTCCTACACTTGACCCAGTATGTCACATGTGTTTGATTACCATCCTTTCCTTTAATTAGTTCTCTCATGCCCACACTAGGGATTACAGAAGCTGGATTTAAAAATTGCCATTGGCTGGGCACAGTGGCTCACATCTATAATCTCACCACTTTGGAAGGCCAAGGCTGGAGGATTGCTGAAGCCCAGGAATCTGAGACCAGCCTGGGCAACATAGTGAGACCCCGTCTCTCTAAAAAAAAAAAACAAAAACAAAATTAGCCAGGGGTAGTGGTATGCTCCTTATAGTCCCAGCTACTCAGGGGGCTGAGGCAGAAGAATTTTTTGGGTCCAGGAGTTGGAGGCTGCAGTGAGCTATTGTCATATCACTGCACTCCAGTCTGGGTGACAAAGCAAGACCCCATCTCAAAAAAAAAAAAAAAAAGAAGAAGAGGAAGAAGACGAAGAAGAAAAAAGGAAAATTGCCATAAACTTTTTCTTTTCTTTGGCTTTTACCTGAATTTTCTCCTTTGCTTAGCCTCAGTTGGTAACCCTGAACCCCAGTAATGACCTTCACCCACTTCACGTGCATTCTAAGCTGACTTTTGATTCAGACTCATGCCACCCTAGACTCTACTTGTCAGAATAGGGAGTTTATCAACCTCTCCTGAAGGACTGAGTCCACAAGGAAACTAGGAAAAAAATTCTCAGTTCTAAGAGCTGAGACTAGGTTTCCAAGATGATTACCAATTCCTGTCCACAAAGAATGCTGGTTTTCCTCAAAGATCAATGAGCAAATTTGATCACTGGCAGTAAGTTGATCTTTGGTATAGCATCTTTTGGGGTCTCCGTAATTCTCAAAGAAAGATCTTTAAAAAGAAATACTTTATGTATCCATTCATGTATTTTTTAAATGGGTGGTTATAACAGGAAGGAGAAAGTGATCGTGAGTGAAAATAAAGAGCTGTCAAATGGACAATGAATTTAAAGAATGATGCCAGGATCTCAGTGTAAGCTCTATTTTAAAATTTATACATATAAATATCCAAATATCTATTTTATGAAGAATCGGGTCCTCCTCTGTCCTCTCCTGATCATGTAACTTGACTGAGTAACTTGCAGGTTCTGCATCTAGGGCAGAACAATTCAGAGGGATTTCATAGATTCACAATTGGTCCAAAGTATATTGCTTTCCACTACACTGGGTATTCATTCATTCATTCAGCTTATATAGATGCTGTTGATACCTGGCCATATCCCCTTGTCCTTGCCACTTTAGTGCATGCCTGTGGGATTTCTGTCAGAACCTGCATTTCTTTGCCTGAGTCCTTTCTCTGGCCCCAAAGTTGCTTGACTACTCCATGGAGCAGGCTGAAAGCACTGAGAATTAGTATCCTCCCACCCTACCCCAGAAGCCCTCAATCAGTGAGTGACGGAACCGGTATGTAAATATCCACTGAATGGGATAACTCTGGAGTGTGTGTTAATATTGGTTCCGCAGTAAGACTGAGCTCCAGCGGCCCACTCTTTCTTGACTGCCTTCCCTTCTGTGCTCACTAACCCACTTTCCTACTGTGCTGTTATCTTTATCTCCAGAGTAAACTTCTTATACTTGAGCCATTGTTTTGGGTCTGCTTCTGTATACAACTAGGATACAAATGACCAGCATTTACTGAGCTTCTACTGTGAGTTCAGTATTTAGTTGGGGAGAAGTACATCTGAATGAATAATTACAAAGTGATAATTACAATGATAGATATCCACACAGGGTTTTTCAGAGCATGCAGGAAGGAATTCACCTGGTTTGGTGGAGACTTTAGTGACAGAAGAGCTGGGCAGAGATATGAGGTCAGATAATTGTGCAAAATCACTGTTGTCTTTACATCCAGCTGCAGAACCTGTAGACACTTCAAAGTCATTATGTTTCAACTGAACACACGATCACAACAAACTTTTCTTCTTGTGTATCATTTCCTGACTAATGGCATCTTCATTCACTTAGTTATTCAAGTTGGAAATATTTGCATTATCTTTCTTATCAGCCACATCACAAAACTGAAATATTTCTTATAAAAAAATTAACCCTACACAGCTCAATGTCACCTCGATGATCACACTGGTCTATTTTTCCAAGCATGACAAGTACATATTCTCCTAAGGGGATATAACATTCTTATGTCCCTTGCAACATGAGCAGCCCTCAGCAGTCATGTTTTGTGCCCTACAAACCCCTCCTACTGAGCCACAGATGATTATGCCAAGGATTGTCACCTTCCTCATGGACAGCAACCCATAGACTGGCCAGAGACCTATTAGAAAGCATGGCATGAAGAGATTGGATGGGCCCATTGGACTGTTTCTCTTGGAATTTCAAACAGTAAACATTGAGAGGATGAGGCAATAGAGTGGGAATTAAAGCAAAAGAATGTCATGAGACAGAATCATGGCCCGGAGGAATGATGGGAAAGTGAAGTTCTAAGGGAGTAAAAATTTTGAGTTGGAAGAAAGTATGAGGGAGATACAGAAGACAGAGGAAGCCAGTGAATGAGGAGAAAGGTGAGAAGCAGGTGCAGAAAGTGCCGATGAAATGCCAGTGGTGGAACTCTCAAGTGAAGGTGCTGGCAACCTGGCTCCTCTGTGATTCCAGCTCTTCCTGTGGCTGGGTTTCCACACAAATACCCTGTGTGGATGTCTATCATTGTCATGATCACTTTCTAATTATCTATTGACATGTGGTTCTCCCCAGTTGAATACTGAACTCACAGTAGAAGCTCAATACATAGATGTCTTTACAACCAACGAATATTTTGCATATTTATCCTGACAACAAACCTATTATTTTTACAATTAACAACACTAATCGAGAAACTCCTAACTTTTCCCTGCCCCTATCCTGTTTGTCTCCTACCAAATACCCCATTGCCATCTGAATGATCTACCTAAAATGCAAATTTAATCACCTAACTCCCCTGCACCTCTGCTCTGTACTCACAGCGCACCTAAATAGGTACATTCTCTCCACCTTGGTGTCTTGTGCCTGCTCTCTTCTCTGCCTGGAATTCTTTCTCTCCTTTGACTGCTTTACCTGTGGTATTGTCTACCTATTAAACTGTATATCATTCTACAAGATCTGATCTAGATCTTCATCTTGGAAGCCTTCTACGGCCTCCCAAGGAGAACTGAACTCCTCTACCTTTGCGCCTTTACTGTGACAGGGGCTATTTAAGCAACTGTTTGTTTATATTACTTATACTTTTATCAGTATTTCTCAAAATATGATCCAAAGAACAATTACTTCAGAAATACCTGCCTATAAAAATGCAAATTCTTCGTCCTCATTTTATTTTTACTATTTATTTATTTATTTATTTTTGAGATGGAGTTTGGCTATTGTCATCCAGGCTGGAGTGCAATGGTGCGATCTTGGCTCACTGCAACCTCCGCCTCCCGTGTTCCTTGTCCTCCTTTTAAATAGGCATCCCTGGGCCCTCTGGGGTTACTAAAGTTTGGAAACCACCCCATTGAACTTTAAACTCCTCAAGGGCAGGCAGGCATCATCTATTACTCTTCCTTGTATTACCTCTATCTGGCACGTGGTAGGTAATGAACTGAAAAACAGTTCATCACTTTTGAGCCATGGGTTAGCCTTCTGTAACTCCTGCTATGTGTAACCTTTTCAAACAACAAAAAAAAATTGAGACAGGGTCTCATTCTGTTACCCAGGCTGGAGTGCACTAGCATAATCACAGCTAAAGTGATCTGCCCACAGCCTCCCGAGTAGCTGAGACTACAGGTACATATCACCATGCCCAGCTAATTTTTGTATTTTCTGTAGAGATAGGGTTTTGCCATGTTACCCAGGCTGGTCTCAAACTCCTTGGCTCAAGAGATCCACCTGCCTTGGCTGGGATTACAGGCATGAGCCACTGTTTCTGGCCTTAGGTGTAACCTTTTACAAATGCAGGAGCTCAGAATCCAGCCTTTTTCACCACCCTATCTACCCTACCCCAGATCCTAACCCAGGGCCCTGACACATGATGGACACTTAATAAACACTTTTTCACTGAAAAAAAAGATGAAAGAAAAGATGGTCTATAGAAGCTGAGTGCTGTGCAGCAGGGCAGAAATGCAGCCAAAGCATCAATAAGATTAGCACAAGGACTGTTCAGTTGCTCAGGAGGAGATGCTAAGTAAGAGCAGGAGCTGGCAATGCTCTGCTGTTCCTTTGTAGAAATCCTTGATGTGGGCTGTGAAATGTCAAATCCAGATTTGATTAAGCACAACTCCAAATCCCTAAGGCAAGTGTGTATCCACGGTCTTAATGTAATTATTGGAGCCACCTCCGTCTGCTACATACTTTCAAAAGGGCTGAACTAGCACCCCATCCATTGATACCGACTGCTACAAAATGAGGCCTGCAATTAATTCATCACGTCCCAGGCAGATAATGCCTAAAAAGCTTCATCTGGCTCCCTCCTGAAAATTGAAGCATTAAATTGAACAAACAAAAAATCCCTCTCATCTGCTGAAAATTCAGGAGGAAGGGCGGGTCCTAACAGCCACAGTGAAAATCAAGGTTTTGCTTCTTTTGTTGTCTGTTTTGGAAATTTCCACTTCCTCCTTCAAATGATAACCTATCAATTTTCAGTTCAACTATATTTTAAATTTTTTAAGGCAGAAGCCAATAAACAACATGAACTGTTACAAGGGCAACGGACTTCTAGTAGAATGAGTCAGTAGATACAAGTGGGAACTTGGCTTCCCTTGCTTATACTCACTTGAGGTTTGGGCAAAAACATCAGGCCAAAACCTCGTCTGGATTCAGAGTAGGCCCATTCAGATTGATCAGATTAAACCCAAATGCCACAGCTTCTCTGGAGCAGCCCAGATATTTCCCCACTGCATTCTCAGAGGGAAGAGGGATGAGGGCATCTGCTCCTAAGCTCAACCACAACCCAGAGCTCCACTTTGTTCTGTGAAATTCAGAACACATTTGTTCCCACTCTCTTTCTTTTTCTTTCAAAATTTTCTCCTGCCCTTTACTTAGGGTCTGGATGGAATCAAAATCCTGAGAGCCAAAGACACCAGGGGAAAGGCTGCTTTATTGCGAAATCCAATCTCAGTGAACGCAAGATGGATCAGCAATCTTTTGACCTCACCCAGTGGCAAAGTCTAAACTGATCCACATGGTTTAGAGAACTTGGAAAAGATCTGATGAGTTGTCACACCGCTAACACTTGAGTTTTGTTTGTCATCCTCTATAGAAATGATTCCGGAGTTTTATTCAAATTTCTGGAGCTTCTTAAAGCAAGACCAACAAGTGTCTGGGTGACCTTAGAACCAATCCATGTTTCTGGGACCCTTGAGATCAGCCCAGGCCAGATATTTAGAGGCTATAATGTCATACCACTAACACTTGAGTTTTGTTTGTCATCCTATATAGAAATGATTCCAGAGTTTTTTCAAATTTCTGGAGTTTCTTAAAGCAAGACCAACAAGTTTCTGGGTGATCTTGGAACCAATCCATGTTTCTGGGATTCTTGAGGTCAGCCCAGGCCAGATATTTAGAGGCTATAATGGACACTATTGGATCAATCTGCACTAGACTCACCACAGGAGATAGATCATTTCCAAACCAATGTCTAGCATGGGGGAGGCAAGAAGTAAGTGGATTTTCACTATCTTTTGGTTCCTATTTCAAGAGCTAATCCCAGACACGGCAGTGACATTAAGGCTTGAATTCTTGCAAAAGCTGCCACTAGAAGGACTGGCTTAAATATCATAGCAGTTTTTATGCACAAATTATATTAGACATAGACCATACCTTTCAGGAACTTCCTAGCCTAAAAGCACCCATTGCCTCATTCTCTCTAGAGCTACATATGAAATCTAAACTCACATAAATCCCTTCTAGCTTGCCCTCATCTCCCCTTTAATCTTCTCCCTATCCTTGCCATGCATTCTACCCTCTGGACCAAGGACTGACAATTTTTTTTTCTGCAAAGAGAGAGCCAAATAGTAACTATTTTGGGCCTCTAGCTCATGTAGCCTCTGTCATACCTACTCAACTCTGCTGTTGTAGACAAAAGCAGTCATAGACAATATATGCACAAATGAGCATGGCTATGTTTCAATAAAACTTTATTTACAAAAACAGTGGCTGGACATAGTGGCTTATGCCTGTAATCTTAGCACTTTGGGAGGCCACGGTGGGTGGATCACTTGAGCCCAGGAGTTGGTGACTAACCTGGGCAACATGCAGAAACTCCGTCTCTACTAAAAATATTAAAGGTAATGGCAAAAACCGCAACTGCTTTTGCACCAACCTAATAGAAAAATTAACTGGGCATGTTGGTGTGTGCCTGTGGTCCCAGCTAGTTGAAGAGCTGAGGTAGGAGGATGGCTTGAGCCTGGGAGTCGGAGATTGCAGTGAGCTGAGATCATGCGACTACACTCCAGCCTGGGTGATAGAGAGAGACCCTGTTTCAAAAAAAGAAGGAGGAGGAGGAGGAGAAGGAGGAGGAGGAGAAGGAGGAGGAGGAGGAGAAGAAAAAAGGCACAGTAAAGAGAAAGAGGTGTTACTTTAGAGTGCTCAGGAAAGGCCACTTTGATGAGGCCATATGGGAGCAAAGATAAATATAAAGCATGAGTTCAAGCTATGTGGCTATGACAGGTAGGGAGAATATTCTAGGCAGAGAGAAAAGCAAGTGCACATGTTTGGTATATTGGAAGAAGAGAAAGGAGGCCAGTTGGGTTGGAGTCCAGGGAATGAATGGAAGTTGAGACCAAAGAGGTAGATGTGAGTAAACTTTTGTATGTCCTTGCAGGCCGTGTAAAAGAATTTGATTTTTATTCTTAATGAGACTGGAAACCATTGAAAGAAGAGTGATATGATCTGCCTTCTTGGTTACTGGGATGACCCTAGCAGCCATGTGAAATAGACTTTAGGAAGGTAGGAGTAAAAGCAGAGAGACCTAATAAGAGGCTATTGTACTAATCCACATGACAAATGATGTCCAGGGTGATCAGAGTAGAGGGGCTAAGAGTTGTCAGATTCTGAACATATGTTGAAGGCAGAGATGAAAAGTAGAGTATGAAGGAAGTATGGAGCCAAGGAGGAGCCAAAATTTTTTACCTGCTTAAGTAGAAAAATGTAGTTTTCCTTTATTGCGATGGTGAAGACTATAGAAGAAACAGATGAATGGAAGTAATCAAGATTTTTTTTTTAATGATGTTATGTTGGACCTCTCAGTGGAAATGTTAAGTAGGTAGTTAAGTAAGTGCTTTGGAGTTCAGTAGCAATGTCATGGGTAGAGGTAAATAGTTGGGAGTTACCTGAAATAGATGGTACTTAAAGACGTGAAATGAGATTGGAGGATCACTTGGGAGAAGTGAGAAAAGAAGAGATCAGGGACTGAGCTCTGGGGCACTCAAATGTTTTGAGAGTGGGAAGATGAAGAAGAGCTAACAACAACAGCAACAAACTTATAAAGAATGACTAGTGAGACAGAAAGTGAAGTGAGAGTGACCTCTCAGGGGCTAAGTGAAGAAAGTGTCTCAAGAAGGAGGAAATGAACAACTGTGGGAAATATTGCTAACATATTGAGCAAGATAAGGACTGAGACACGACCCAGACTGAGCAGCATGGGAGCCACTGTTGACTTTGACAAGAACAGTTTGAGGAGGGGTAAAGATAAAAGCCTGTGTAGAGTGTATATAACAGAGAATGGGAAGGGCCTAAATGGTATCTTCCGTCTGGGATCCCAAAATACTTTATACTCTATGATAACATTTTTCAAAATGAGAATTATTGACTTACATAGTGATCTTAGTGAGCAATTTAAATGTTGAACAATTTGTAAAATTGTTAATCATCTTTTACTTGTTTTTATTTTATTTTTGTTTTGCACATTCTACAACACAACATTAGGCACATAGTACGTACCATTAAATGTTTGTTAAATGAATATGGAATTGTAATTTAAGAAGGAAAGATTTCATATAAATGAATATGAGTACCATTTTGACTGCAAAAAGTAATACGTACAAGCAGAAGTTTAAAAGGGTGGAATGAGTACTATGTGCTATATAGCATTGTGACACTATAGATATTTGGTTATACCCTGACCATGTTACTCCTCTTTCAGTTCTTTCAATTATACATATATCATCCTCTATAGTATATAGTGAGATCATTTCAGGGGAACTAGTCCAATTTTACTAAAAACGATAGTGAGGCTCTGGAGGAGTTAGGAAATTTACCCTCATTCTGTAGATTGCATATACTTGGTAAAAGAGTCCACAAAATTTGTATCACTGCTTCCTTTTGAGGTTCCAATGTTACTAATTCACCATAATTGTAAGAAAACTCCAAAAATTTTCACTTCCTTATCTTTTAATTAAAGATCCACTCAAAAAAGTCAGAATTACTACAATGAGTTACTTTGGGATCTGAATAACATTGGATTGATTGATTCTCTCTGTTGCAATGATTATTTGAGCATTCAGTCCTTAGAGTTATGACTATTAAAGCACAGAAGCACAAATTATTACATGATGATTAAAGTGTCTTTGTGGATATACTGCTCAATAAAATTAACACTAAGATCTGAAACACCATGTTCAAAAGTCAAATAATTTTTCCAAGCGGAAAAGGTAGCCTCATTTTAGCAGATAAAAATTGCGATACTTCTATCTCTGAGTAAGGATTAGTGTAGTCAGTTATTGAAAATTAGTGATCTGACTATATTGTATTTATTTAATATAGGAAGAAATCTTTATAAATGTTGGGTGAGTCATTTCATAAGACTAAAGCCAAGCAAAATTAGATCCCTCCTGGTTGAAGGTATTTTTATTGCAATGAGGAGGTTTCTTTCTGAGTATTAGACACACAAGTGTGGTCTAACTTTGGCATGGAAAGTAAGTCATGAATTCTAAGGCAAAGACTCTTAATTTCTTGAATATGTAATTCCATAGACATATTTAGACACATTTACTATAAGACGCCAAAAACATATGCAATCAAGGAAATTAAGTAGAGGCAACTGAATATTTTTTTCCTTTACATTCCACTTGTCAATGATCTCAAGGACCAAATACCTGTTCTTTATACAAAGGGCATATTTTTTCTGTTTTACAGAGAGATAACCTTACAGAAAACTACTATGAGTTACTCTTTAGTCTCCAGTGAGTTTCCTGTTTTGTAGGTCATAAATGTAATAGGCCGTAATGCTATTCAAACAACACAGATACTTAATACACCATGAAAAGCCCATAAGCTATGGCAAATTATGAAAATATCTCAATGCTGTGTTCACAAAAGTGAACAATCTTCTTGACAGGAACTTCAAAGGTAAAATGAAATTACATTTCCCACTTATTTCTGAGGCATTGACCAGTAACCTTAGTCTCCTGTGATTTCACCCATGCTGCTTCTAGAGATGATGTTCTCTCCAGCCAGTCAACAATTCTCAAGCGGAGCGGCTCTAGAAACTCAGCTCTTGAAAACATCACGGAGCTTTATCAGTGATAAGGCCAAGAGGTTGCAACTACTATTATCTTTGGACACACAAAAGAATCACCTGGTCCAGGTCAGAGAGCACGTTTCTGGTGTTCTTGGTGTCAGTATAATGTGCCATTTAATTAGGAGTCTGGTTTAAAGAGCGCACCTAGCAAAAAAGCAATCAAATGGCAAGCACACATTATCATGATTAATTTTGATAAATACAAATAACAGAGATTTTTCATTGTCATTTAATAATTATAATGATATAGATATTCATTTTCATTTTAGAATTTGAAAAATACACAAAAAGATATAGAGAATACAATATGACAGTAGCACTCAGCAGGAGGCTGTACAAACATGAATGAAGGAAGCTTATGTTCTGTCTTTATATTTCTTATTTTTATACTTTTTAAGGGAAAGGGAAAGTTTAAGAAATTTTATTTGTTAGAATCTAGCATTATATACTTTCTCTACTAAAAGTAACAAGTCAATTATCTTCTCCAAAGAAATCATGACCACCAGTTGATAAAGGGGATCAGATGTCCACTCAGTGAATTTTCAGTGATTACAGAGAGGCACTGTTTGCATCAAATTCAACAATTGGCTTTTAAATATGGCATTTCCTGTAATCACTCTTGAAAACAGGATAACAAGATAGCATGCATTCTGTATTAAATTGTCTCTCTGTAAACCAGGGTGTTCTCTGCCCTGCCTTGCCCCAGGTTTGAACAGTTCTGAACAGCTACCTTTCCTTTCTCCCCATCATTGTTCGCATTCTATACATGAATAAGAAATGCTCTCCTTTCTTTCTTTCCTTGCTCTTTTGTTTCATCCTTCCAGTCTTCCTTTTCTCCTTCAAATATTTTCAAACTGGTAGTACGTTTTTTGCAAGGCAGTTTAGTATACTGGTCAGTATAAAGGCTTGGAGCTAAAGAGCGCTAGGTTTCGGTCTCAGGTCTGAGACTTGCTAATGGTGCTCCCTGAAGTCATTATACTTAACTCCAAGCGTCAGATTTTTCATGTGTAAAATGGTGATATCCATAATTACTTCCATGGTTATTGTGGAGACTAGGATAATAAAATTAAGAGACTGACCACAGTACAGCATGAGTCATGGATACTATTATTGAAAAAAATTGACTTAGTAAAAAAACATAGGAAACGTTAAAATTATTTCATAGAAATAATATTTGTAAGGACCTAATGGAGCCACTAACACACTGCAAAATTAGCTCAAGACATTAATAGGAATGGAATACATACCTTTGACACCCAACTCTAGGCAAACCTCATTTAGCATGGACACCCAGAAAAGACTGAGACAGAAAAAAAAAAATATATATATATATATATATACATATATATATATATATATATAAACAGCTGCTAAGCTGGCATTTAAAAATTGTATATTTCTGCTCTTCATTTGATCCAAGAGCATATATTGGAGAGAATATTTGCCCTAACAAGCTGAGAATGGGTGGTATGGGTCAATTAAGGTTATAAAATAACAGAAAGAGCAAATCCTTATCAGAGCTTTCTGCTTTACAATAGATGAAAAAGCGAAGAGAGATTTAATCAGCTTACATGGGCCTGGGTGTCTCTTCCTTACTCTTAGAAGAAGGAATCTTGCTTTATTCTGGCTATTTCCTGAAGGGAGCCCTTCTCCCTCCCTCAAGTATTCAGGCTAATTACAATTGGTGAGGGAGTTTCCAGGCTGAATAAGAAATCAAAAGGGAAGGGAAGGGGGGCAGCAGTGGTGTGGATTTCAGAGAAAAAAATAACTTCAGAAAAAGTATGTTCTCAGAGGGGGGAAAATTAGAGAATTAGGTCACTGATTTGGAGCCAGGAAAAATCCACATAAGTGGAAATTGGAGCAATGAAAGTATTTCATATTAACACATGCAAAGGCTGAATGTGCCCAGCCCAGGGGATGTTCTTCTTCCTGGACAGTGGCTAGAGGCTGAAACACCTCTAGGCTTTTCTATGTCTTATTCATTCGCTAATCAGCACCATTCAGCCAACAGCACACGTGGTCATATATGCAGTGCCCTGGAAAACTCAAGGTCCACATAGCAATGGTTATAATCAAAACCACTGGAGACGCTCATTTCAGCTTCTAGAATATCAAGCTTCAAAGGCAGACATGCCTCCAATGAAAACGAGCACTTTCTTTTGCTTTCTTTCTTTTCCCTTTTTTTCTTTTCTTTTTTAAGTTCTGTTAAGTCTAGAGTTTTAGATTCAAGTATTTGATAATTATATCTCAACAGAGACAGAATGCATTTTCCTCATGCAAAGATATAAATGGTTAAAAGGGCAGGCAAAGTGTCATATGTCAGCAGACACTAGTTGAGGTTAAACTCTGCTGATGTGACTAGAATATTGACATCTCAGTTAAAGTCAATATCTGGAAATCGGTGGTGTGGCTTGGAATACATATCTCCTTAATGACTTTCCAGTATAATACGAAAATACCAAATAGCACTCCACATATCTGAGAATCGTAAACTCCTTTCCCTCATGCTTTCACCAAAAACTGTCAAACCTTATTGTTATCCAAATTTTAGTTGAAAATGGAATGAAGCACAAAATACAATCCTAAAATTCTTGCCCCCCACCAAGAAAAGCTGTACTTTCCTTTAATTGTAAGGCTAATTAGGTTGCAACTGAGGAATTACTGGGCCTAAATTTGGGGGTGAAGTCCTATTATATTGCTCAGGATGAACAAGAGGAGTGCTCTTTTATTTGCCTGTTTATTCATTTGTCTCTGATTGCTGCGTTCTTCTTTATTTACCTTTCTGCAGCTTGCCCAACCTAATATGGCATGTTGTAGTTGACTGGTAAGGGGCAATTTTCATTTTCTTTTGTTTATCTCACTAATCCGGGGTATTAATGCCTTGCTAAAGTCTTATTACTCTGTTTTAGCTCAGTTTGACTTTCCAACTTGTTGTATAGCACTTATGATTCTGGCTAGATCAGTGATTTTGAACCCTAGTTCTACGTGACAATTTAAGGAAGAACTTTTGACATACACCAATCCCTGGGCCCTGACCAATCAAGTAATATTATGTGGACCAGGGTCTGAGAGCTAACCAGTACCCTTTAATACAAAAATGGCAAAACTCTGTCCCATCTACTGTGTTAGATGTTTATGGCTGTGTAACAAACTGTCCCAATAATAATGGCTTAAAACAATGATGATTTAGTATTTTCCATCATTCTGTGAGTCAGGGATTTGGGCAGGGCCTTAGCTGGCTGGTTCCATATGATGTCGCCTAGAGTCATTCAGCTGCATTCAACAGTAACTGGATTGGGCCTGAAGGTCCAATAAGGCTTCATTCACTTGACTGGCACCTCAGTGATCTTCCACCTCCACTCTACGTGACTATGCTAGACTTCCTTACAGTGTGGTGATCTCAGGTTGGAAAGACATTTTAGACGATAGCTGGCTTCCAAAAGAAAGGACGCAAAAACGGCTGGCCCCTTCCAAGGCATAGCTTGAGAAAATCCTAAATCATTTCTTCCAATTTCTATTTGTCAAAGCAAGACTTAAGGCTAGGCCAGAAGAGGGGAAATCAACTCTTCCTCTTGAAGTGAGGGGTAGCATGCACATACAAGGTCTGAGGAACTGCTGGTCACCACACTTAAAAGACTATAGAATACATGCCACCAGTTCCTGATCTCAAAGCCATGGCAGACATTTCTAACCCAACATGGTGGTTTCCCCTGTTGGTCCTGGGTATAGTCTGAGTTATTCTCAATACTGCATGACATGGTTTGGCTGTGTCCCCACCCAAATCTCATCTTGAATTATAGCTCCCATAATCCCCGTGTCTTGGAAAGGACCCGGTGGGAGGTTATTGAATCATGGGGGTGAGTTTTTCCCATGCTATTCTTGTGATAGTGAATAAATCTCATGAGATCCGATGGTTTTATAAAAGGCAGTTCCCCTACACACTCTCTCTTGCTTGCCACCATGTAAGACATGCCTTTGCTCCTCCCTTTGCCTTCTGCCATGTTGTGAGGCCTCCCCAGCCATGTGGAACTGTGGGTTCATTAAACATCTTTTTCTTTATAACTTACCCAGTCTTGGATAAGTCTTTCTTAGCAGCATGAGAACAGACTAATAAACTGCACCTCAATGGTCCCTGCCAGTAGATTGGAGTTGCCACGAAGGTTAAATTGTTTAACACATCTGCTCTATTGGAAAGAGCTGAAGTTCTATTCTCTCCCTGCTGTGGCTTATGGTCTTCTGAAAGACCAGGAAGGTGCCAGCAGGACTCATGGCCCGGCCTGTGAGGAAAGTCAGGCTCATGAGTTTTCACTGTAATCCTGTGAAGTAGGAATGGCAAGTTTTAAAAAAAATTTTTCCTGGTTTGCAAATGGAGAAATTGAGGTGGACTGAACTCAAGGCACCATTTTAGGTGCTACAGAGGACACAAAGCTTACTTAGACATTATTGCAATTCTCAATATCATTTTCTGGCAGAAGAAAGGCGTTTAAACAACTAACTCTAATACCTAACAGAATGAAATGAAGGTTGTCAGAGAAGTATGGACAAAATGATACTGTAAGTCAAAGACAGGAAAAATTAAATCTAACTGGAGGATCTGGCTGTATTTCATGGGGAACAAGGATGATAACAGGATAGATTCTTCAGGAAAAAAATGATCTGAACATCAGAGAATTAAGAGAAACATTGGGAAAATAGAGCAAGTCATTTTTTTTTGTAAAAACATTTCCTTTATGATTATACTATAAAGAAAAAATGTCATTTCATGCCATTATATATTTTGGTTGCAAAAATTATTCTCCTCCGCCCCACAGAAAAAAAACAATTTCTGGGTTAATTTATTCCTTTTTAGCGCTAAGCATTCCTGCATAATTGTACATCTATACTATACTTTATATATAATATTGTAAGTGTGTGTGTGTGTGTGTGTGTGTGTGTGTGTGTGTGTGTGTGTGTGTATTTCAGACAGGGTCTTTCTCTGTTACCCAGGCTGGAGTTCAGTGGCATGATTACAGCTCACCACAACTTGGACCTCCCAGGCTCAAGCAATCTTCCCACCTCAGCCTCCCAAGTACCTGGGGCCACAGGTGCATACCACCACACTCATTTAATTTTTTTAAACAAATTTTGTAGAGACAGGGACTCACTGTGTTTTCCAGGCTGTTCTCAAACTCCTGAGCTAAAGCCATCTTCCTGCCTCAGCCTCCCAAAGTCCAAAGTCCTGGAATTATAGGTGTGAGCCACTGTGCTCAGCTAAAAAAATTCTGTATTTTAATAAAGGCAGTTTCATAATTTTAGTTTTGTTTTTCAAAATGAACATTCAATCAAACCTATTATATTTCAAAATTTTACTATAAAATTTAAGACTTTGCTTTTAGTTAATTTATAAGTGACATTTTTCTGCTACCAATTATTTCTGAGTAATAAAATTAATGTATGAGAATTTACTATCGTAGTGTGAATGCTTAATAAATGTTAATCATTTATTATTTTAAGTAAAACGTGTTTTAGAACAGTTTTAGATTTACAGAAAAATTATGAAGATAATACAGAATAGCCATATATAGTAGTCCCCTTTTATCTCTGAGGATGCATTCTAAGACCCCCGTGAATGCCTGAAACTACGGATAGTACCAAGCCCGATATATAGTTTTTTTCCTGTATATACATACCTATGATAAAGTTGAATTTATAAATTAGACACAGTAGGAAATCACCAAAAATAATAAAATAGAACAATTATAACAATATGCTGTCATAAAAGTTATGTGAATGTGGTCTCCCTCTCTCTCTTTCCCTGTCAAAATACTTAATATTAATATTTTTGAACCACAGTTGACTGTAGGTAACTGAAACCATAGAGAGTGAAATTGCAGATAAGGGAGGGAGCCACTGTATTGGTTACAATTAATGAACCAATATTGATACATTATTCTTAATGAATGTCCATACTTTGTTCAGATTTTCTTAGTCTTTATCTAAGGCTTTTTTCTGTTCCAGGATTCCATAGAAGATACCACACTACATTTAGTAGTCATGTTGCTTTAGGCTCCTCTTGGCTATGACAGTTACTCAGACTTTATTTTCATGACATTTGCAGCTTTAGAGAGCACTGGTCGGGTATTTTGGAGAATGTCCCTCAACTGGGATGTGTCTGACGTTTTTCTTATGATTATACTGGGATTATGGATTTTGAGAGGAAGACTGCAGAGATAAAATGTCATTTTCATCACATCATATCAAAATTACATGCTATAGACAGGGCATTCTTGATGTTAACCTTGATTACCTGGCTAAGGTGGTATTTGTCAGTTATTTCCATTATACATTTACTCCTTTTTCTCCCTTTCCAAACCTGGCTCTTTGGAAAGCAGTCACTATGCACCACCCACACTTAAGGAGGAGGAAAT
Organism: Pongo abelii; assembly: GCF_028885655.2. Taxonomy (NCBI): domain Eukaryota; kingdom Metazoa; phylum Chordata; class Mammalia; order Primates; family Hominidae; genus Pongo; species Pongo abelii. The sequence continues at coordinate 90,818,578 of NC_071995.2, forward strand.
TATGCTCCACTTCCTTAAAGGCAGAATAACTACATAAATCATTTGGAAATCATCTGCATGGAAGATTTGTCTATATCCTTCTTCTTCTCCTCCCCCTCCCCATTTATTTGCTTATTTGTACTAGTATGGGCTCATGGATGTTTATTTTATATTTTGGGCTATCATTCAATAGTGCTTTGTTTTAATTGCTCAAATTGTTTCAGCTTTGGACATTGGGAGCTCTTTCAGTTGATTCTTATTTCCTTTTAACACATTCTCATTCAGGTAAGGATGCTTCTTGTTGATATGGTGCTTCGTTTGTTTGTTTTGAGCACTTCCTTGCTTTCTGGCACCATGAGATGCTTCAAGCTCAGCTTGTACATTTCCTGCCCCCATCCTAGACCAACCATTTCTCCAAGGAGCTTTGGTTCTTTGTGTTGGAGAATGGCATCAGAAATCAAGATCTAGGTGCAAGATGTGCTCATTCCTACTCTGTATTATTGCCTCTAGGCCCCCTTAGCTGACAGAATAAGAAAATATGTGTGTATGTCAGCCCATGTATGTTGATATATCTATAAACATTTCTATATGTAAATATCTACATCAGTATTAAGCTAAACATGAGTTCACACAGATGTCTCCAACTCTAAATCTATTGCTACATAGATCACTCTGGCCTCCTCCCCTTACGCACCTGTAACCCCCCAATTTAACAGTGAGAAAAGTAGCTTCAAATACCTGGCATCCATTTCCTTATTTCATTCATGTATACATGTATAGTGGCATCAGAATTGTTAACCAATACCTATCAAATAGAGCACAGTGTTTATGTATAATTTTTTTGCCTTAGTCATACAGACTTCACTCATTTCCAAAATTACTCAGTTCAGCATCCTTCCCCCAACCCCCTCAGTGAGGTTATTTCATGCATTTGTAATAAGCTAGGTTATTTTCTCATATTCTGCATTCCATTCAGCCTTCTAAATTATTTTTGTAATTTGCATACATTAACGGTCACTCTTTATGCTCTAAATTTCCATGAGTTTTGGCAAATGCATGGTGTTATATAGTCATATTCACTATGCCATTATTATTTTTGTTTAACAAAAATTTATATGGTATTTACTATGTGATAGAGCTTAGTCATTTCATTTCTATAGCAACCTTATTAGACAGATATCATTATCACATAATCTCTGCTTCAGGTACAAAAATTAAAGCATAGAGAGGTTAAGTAACCTCCTTAAGATCACAAAGCTAGCATGGGCAGACCTGGTTGAAAACCTAGGGCATTTGTCCTCCTAACCATTGTATTGTCCCACTTTCCGGGAGTCATCATTATTTCTTCTCCTACTTTACTCTCGTGGTTTTCTTCTATTCATTTTTTCCCTCCTGGAAAAATGTTCCTTTTGCTACACACTGAATTTAACTCTTACCTGCTACAATTCTTTACTAGCCTTCTCAATTATTAGTGATTTCAGAAATTTTAGGTGTGAAGACAGATAGGAGCACCATGCTGAAATCACCCAACAAAAGCTGACAGTTACTCTGAAGCTACTAGCGTGGTGTTCATGTAAGTGGATGCATCTGACTCGCCTTTTCTGTTTTGGAATCAAAGGCGATTAAGTATCAAACTTGAAATCTAGAGGAAAGGCAATTTTTAAAGTTAATACAACCTTTCAGTCTTTTGCAAATGGTCTTCCTTTCCCTATCATTCTCAGGAAAAAAAAAAAAAAGAAAAACTCAAAAGTAGCCTATCTCTTTTAGAAACTCTAGAAGCTGTTGAAAAGTGGATCATATTTTGGAGAACTGGATTCTAATCACCTCTATGTATATTTGGGAGAAGAGGGTGCCTATGTTGGAAATATTCATAAAAACTTTCAAGGTGATACAAGATCTGGATAAGAAGCTTTCACTATTCTCTTCTCAATGGATTTAGAGCAAAAATATAAGTTAAAAGAGTAGGCAAATTTATCCAAGCAAATATCACAAGGGTATTAAGAAAGAAGGTCATCCAATTAACTAATTACTTCTTACATATCCTGGCGTACTAATCAAAATCAGTTGCTATCAGAAATCTGGGCTCAGAGAAAGCAGGCAATCCAAGTTGGAAATTCACTTGGCTTTTAAAATCTCAAAAGGCATCATTCACACGTGATGGCTATGGTACAACTAAATATTGACATGTGATATTTCTTGGAATTTGAAGACATTTTGCTTTTCATTGTACTCCCTATCCAATCCTTGTTTCATTCCTGTGTACATGTATAGTGATAACAGAATTGTTAGCCAATACCGAACTCGATCAAATACAACACAGTGCTTATGTACAGTTTCTTTTGCTTTAGTTTTAGAGCCTCAACTCATTTTCAAAATTACGTGGTTCAACACCCTTCCCTAACCCTTTCAGTGAGGTTGTTGCATACATTCGTAATACAGCAGGTTGTGAAAATTATGCTGCCAATCAGCAGCATAATTTCCTGAAACTTCAGGGAAAAGTTCCAATGGATAAAAAGGTGAAGGGAATTAATGTCTATTGAGTGTTTATTAGGTACTCAACAATTTTTATGTATGTTCCATTTAAACCTCATAACAACCTCATATAGATCTTGTAGACCAACTAAGGAACTTATTGTTATTTTTAATGTAAAAGGGAGCTGTTAGATGTAAAAAACACGAGACTATGGGAGATATTCAGTTTCTTTCCCACACCTGCAGATGGTAGAGTTAGGACTGGAACTCAGGCTTTAAGTTTTTTAGCTTCATATTCATTTGTTTCACAACATCTGTCATTAACCTCTGAGGTCCTGCACCGGATCTCACTGGATCCTCCCACCGCCAAGCTGGTGGGAAATAGATATAAGTAGTGGGAAGGCAGTTATATGGAAGAACAGTAAGAGAGAGAGGAGGAGGGTACAAGGTAATGAAGTCTAAGCAGGACACTGGCAGGCCAGGGAAGACTTGAAGAGGAGCCCATACGTGGATGGGTTGACTTAAGGTCCCCAGTTTAATTCCAAGTTGCTCTTCTTTTAGATCCAGTTCGTGGAAAGTTTCCAACTGCCCATTAGGAAGTATCTCCCTTCCACTGGAGGCGTCATGCTAACTAGAGATCTGAGGTGTTCCAGACTCTCTTCAGCATGGCAATATTTCCTGTCTTTGGCCTGTTTTCCTTGGGCCAAGCTCCTTAAAGATCTTGGCTTCTCTGCCAAAGAGACCTGGGATCATCAGGCAATAATCCTCCAATTTATTGCCCCCGTTCTACATTCCTGATCCATGACTATTTGCAGACCTTGGGACCAGCTTTCCAAAACCCAGCATAAGCTGCTTTAATTTTATCATTGTCCTATAATTTCGTGGAAATGGCTGCTGCAAAGCCAACAAATGACTAATAAAATCCGTTAGCCCACTCGTTTTTAATGTCATTCTGGAACTCCAGAACAGAGACCATCTGGTTACAGTGCTTACTTTAATATAAAAGCGGAGCTGAATTGGAAATCATATTTCTGAGAGAATGCTGAAACAAGTTATCTGTTTGTAAACCCAAAGCACCGCACAACAAGTCAAATGTTTCCTTGAGCAGTGATAAAATACTCTAGGTGCTACATACTCAACTTTGTCTGTATACACACACACACACAAGCAGACACACTTGATAGACAAACATCAGTCAACACTCTACCATTAATAACTGTTCCATTCATTGAGTACTATCCTTGTGCTGGGCAATGTACAAAACACCCCAGATTATTTTGCAAGAGTACTATTAGCACTATTAGTATACTCATTTTATAGGTGAAATAAATAGAAGATAAGTAAACTTGCTCCAAGTCACACAGCCAGTAAATAACAAGGCCAGGCTCAGGACCAAGGTCCATCAGTTTAGTTTCTACACATGTGCCCTGAGCAACTGAGTTATTTGACTTTGTGTGTGTGTGTGTGTGTGTGTGTGTGTGGAAAAGTTACCCCAAGCAATAACTAATTTTTCAACTAGGCAAAATAAGCTGTTTTTAATTTTAAATTGTTTTAAATTGTGGAATAATTTTATTTATGTATTTTTGTTTTCATAGGTTATTGGGGAACAGTTAATGTTTGGTTATGTGAGTCAGTTTTTTAGTGGTGACTTGTGAGATTTTGGTGCACTCATTATCACAGCATTATACACTGCACCATATTTGTAGTCTTTTATTCCTCACCCCCTTCCCACCCTTTCCTTCTGAGTCCCCAAAGTCCATTTTGTCATTCTTATGTGTTTGCATCCTTATAGCTTAGTTCCCACTTATGAGTGAGATGTGATATTTGGTTTTCCATTCCTGAGTTACTTCACTTAAAGTAATAGTCTCCAATATCCTCCAGGTTGATGCAAATGCCATTAATTCATTTTTTATGGCTGAGTAGTATTCCATATATACCAGTTTCCTTATCCATTCATTGATTGATGGGCATTTGGGTTGGTTTCATGTTTTTGCAATTGTGAATTGTGCTGCTATAAACATGCGTGTGGAAGTATCTTTTTTGTATAATGACTTCTTTTCCTCTGGGTAGATACCCAGTAGTGGGATTGCTGGATCAAATGGTAGTTCTACTTTTAGTTCTTTAAGGATTCTCCACATTGTATTCCATAGTGATTTTACTAGTTTACATTCCCACCAGCAGTGTAGAAGTGTTCCCTGTTCACTGCATCCATGCCAACATCTACTATATTTTTATTTTTTGATTATGGCCATTGTAGCAGGAGTAAGGTGGTATCACATTGTGATTTTGATTTTCATTTTCCTGATCATTAGTGATGCTGAGCATTTTTTCATATGTTGATCATTTGTACATCTTCTTTTTGAGAATTGTCTATTTATGTCCTTAGCCCACTTTTGATGGGATTGTTTGTTTTTTGCTTGTTGATTTGAGTTTATTTTAGATTCTGGATATTAGTCCTTTTTCATATGTATAGATTGTGAAGATTTTTTTCCACTCTGTGGGTTGTCTGTTTACTCTGCTGACTTTTCCTTTTGCCATGCAAAAGCTCTTTAGTTTAAGTCCCAGCAATTTATCTTTGTTTTTATTGCATTTGTTTTTGGTTTCTTGGTTATGAACTCCTTGCCTAAGCTAATGTCTAGAAGTGTTTTTCCAATGTTATCTTCTAGGGTTTTTATAGTTTCAGGTCTTAGATTTAAGTCCTTAATCCATCTTGAGTTGATTTTTATATAAGGTGAGAGATGAGGATCCAGTTTCAGTCTCCTGCATGTGGCTAGCCAAGTATTCCAGTAACATTTGTTGAAAAGGGTGTCCTTTCCCCACTTCATGTTTTTGTTTGCTTTGTTGAAGATCAGTTGGCTGTGAGTATTTGGGTTTATTTCTGGGTTCTCTATTTTGTTCTACTGGTCTATGTGCCTATTTTTATGCCAGCACCATGCTGTTTTGGTGACTATGACCTTATAGCATAGTTTGAAGTTGGAGAATGTGATGCCTCCAGATTTTTTCTTTTTGCTGAGTCTTGCTTTGGCTATGGGGGCTCTTTTTTTGGTTCCATATGAATTTTAGAATTGTTTTTTCTAATTCTGTGAAAAATTATAGTGGTATTTTGATGGGAATTGCACTGAATTTATGCTTTTGGCAATATGCTCATTTTCACAATATTGATTCTACCCATTCATGAGCATGGGATATGTTTCCATTTGTTTGTGACTTCTATGATTTATTTCATCAGTGTTTTGTAGTTTTCCTTGAAGAGGTCTTTCACCTCCTTGGTTAGGTATATTCCTAAGTATTTAATTATTTTGCAGCTATTGTAAAAGGGGTTGAGTTGTTGATTGATTCTCAGCTAGGTCACTGTTGGTATACAGAAGAGCTACTGATTTGTGTACACTAATTTTGTATCCAGAAACTTTGCTGAATTCTTTTATCAGTTCTAGGAGCTTTCTGGAAGAATCTGTAGGGTTTTCTAGGTAAATAATCATATCATCAGCAAACAGTGACAGTTTGATTTCCTTTTTACCGATTTGGATGTCCTTCATTTCTTTCTCTTGTCTGATTTCTCTGGCTAGGACTTCCAGTACAACGTTGAAAAGGAGTGGTGACAGTGGGCATCCTTGTCTTGTGCCAGTTCTCAGAGGAATGTTTTCAACTTTTCCCCATTCACTATGATGTTTGCTGTGGGTTTTATATAGGTGGTTTTTATTATATTGTGGTATGTCCCTTGTATGCCAATTTTGCTGAGAGTTTTAATCACAAAGGGATGCTGGATTTTGTAGAATGCTTTTTCTGCATCTATTGAGATGATCATGTGATTTTTGTTTTTAATTCTGTTTATGTGGTGTGTCACATTTATTGACTTGGTATATTAAACCATCCCTGCATCCCTGGTATGAAACCCTTTTAATTATGGTGGATTATCTTTTTTATATGTTGTTGGATTCAGTTAGCTAGTATTTTGTCAAGGATTTTAGCATCTATGTTCATCAGGGATATTGGTCTGTAGTTTTCTTTCGTAGTTATGTCCTTTCCTGGTTTTGGTATTAGGGTGATGCTGGCTTTATAGAATGATTTAGGGAGGGTTTCCTCTTCCTCTATCTTGTGCAAGAGTGTCAATAGGATTAGTAACAATTCTTCTTTGAATGTCTGGTAGAAATCTGCTGGACTTTTTTTATTGGTAATTTTTAAATTACCATTCAATCTTGCTGCTTGTTATTGGTCAGGGTATCAAATTCTTCCTGATTTAAGCTAGGAGGGTTGTATCTTTCCAGGAATTTATCCATATCTTCTAGGTTTTCTAGTTTATGCACATAAAGGTGTTCAGAATAGCCTTGAATGATCTTTTGTATTTCTGTGGTGTCAGATATAATAAATCCCATTTCATTTATTAGTGAGGTTATTTGGATTTTCTCTCCTCTGTTCTTGGTTAATCTTGCTAATAGTCTATCAATTTTATTCACCTTTTCAATGAATGAGCTTTTTGCTTCATTTGTCTTTTGCATTTTTTGTTTGATTCTTTCAATTTCATTTAGTTCTGCTCTGCTCTTTCCTTTTTTCTGTTGAGTTTGGGTTTGGTTTTTTCTTGTTTCTCCAGTTCCTTGAGGTGTGACCTTATATTTTCTGTTTGTGCTCTTTCAAACTTTATGATGTAGGCATTTAGGGCTATAAACTTTCCTCTTAGCACCACCTTTGCTCTGTCCCAGAGGTTTTGATAGGCTGTGTCACTATTGTTCAGTCTGAAGAATTTTTAAATTTCCATCTTGATATAATTTTTGAGCTTATAATCATTCAGGAGCAGGTTATTTAATTTCCACATATTTGCATGATTTTGAAGGTTCCTTTGGAGTTGATTTCCAGTTTTATTTTACTGTGGCCTGAGAGAGTGCCTGGTGTAATTCCAACTTTCATAAATGTATTGAGGCTTGTTTTGTGGCCTATTATATGGTGTATCTTGGAGAAAATTCCATGCACTGTTGAATAGAACGTATATTCTGCAGTTGTTGGATGGAATGTTCTGTATATATCTGTTAAGTCCATTTGTTCCAGCGTATAGTTTAAATCCATTGTTTCTTTGTTGACTTTCTGTCTTGGTGACCTGTCTAGTACTGTCAGTGGAGTATTGAAGTCCATGACTATTATTACACTGCTTTCTATCTCATTTCTTAGGTCTATTAGTAATTGTTTTATAAACTTGGGAGCTCCAGTGTTAGGTGCATATATGTTTAGGATTGTGATATTTTCCTGTTGGACAAGGCCTTTTTCATTATATAATACCCCTCTTTGTCTTTTTTTAACCACTGTTGCTTTAAAGTTTGTTTTGTTTGAGATAAGAAATAACTACTCTCGCTCACTTTTGGTGCCTATTTGCCTGCAATGTCTTTTTCTATCCCTTTATATTAAATTTGTGTGAGTCCTTATGTGTTAAGTGAGTCTTTTGAAGACAGCAGATAGTTGGTGAATTCTTATCCATTATGAAATTTTGTATATTTTAAGTGGAGCATTTAGGCCATTTACATTCAATGTCAGTATTGAGATTGAGGTACCATTCTATTCACCTTGCTATTTGTTGTCTGTATACCTTGTTTTTGTTTTGTTTTTTTTAAATTGTATTTTTGTTTATAGGTCCTAGGAGATTTATACTTTAAAGAGGTTCTGTTTTGATGTGTTTCCAGGATTTGTTTCAAGATTTAGAGCTCCTTTTAGCAGTTCTTGTAATGGTGGCTTGGTAGTGGTAAATTCTCTCAGCATTTGTTTGTCTGAAAAAGACTGTATCTTCCCTTCATATATGAAGCTTAGTTTCACTGGATACAAAATTCTTGGCTGATAATTGTTTTGTTTGAGGAGGTTGAAGATAGGGCCTCCCTCCCTTCTAGCTTGTAGAACTTCTGCTGAGAAATCTGCTATTAATCTGATAGGTTTTCCTTTATAGGTTACCTGGTGCTTTTGATTCAAAGCTCTTAACATTCTTTCCTTTGTCTTAACTTTGGATAACCAGATGACAATGTGCCTAACTGATGATCTTTTTGAGATTAATTTCCCAGATGTTCTTTGTGCTTCTTGTATTTGGATGTCTAGGTCTCTGGCAAGGCCAGGGAAGTTTTCCTCAATTATTCCCCCAAATATGTTTTCCAAACTTTTAGATTTTTCTTCTTCCTCAAGAACACTGATTATTCTTAGGTTTGGCTGTTTAACATAATCCCAGACTTCTCGGAGGCTTCTTTCATATTTTCTTATTGTTTTCTCTTTGTCTTTGTTGGATTGGGTTAATTCAAAGACCTTGTCTTTGAACTCTGAATTTCTTTCTTCCACTTATTCAATTATATTGCTGAGACTTTCCAGAGCAGTTTGCATTTCTATAGATGCGTCCATTATTTCCTGACATTTTTATTGTTTTTTATTTATGCTATATATTTCCTTGAATATTTCTCCCTTCACTTCTTGTATCATTTTTTGGATTTCCTTATATTGGGTTTCGCCTTTCTCTGGTGCCTTCCTGATTAGCTTAATAACAAACCTCCTGCATTCTTTTTCAGATAAACCAGGGATTTCTTTTTGGTTTGAGTCCACTGCTGGTAAGCTATTGTGATTTTTTTGGAGGTGTTAAAGAACCTAGTTTTGTCATATTACCAGAGTTGGTTTTCTGGTTCCTTCTCATTTGGGTAGGCTCTGTCAGAGGGAAGGTCTAGGGTTGAGAGCAGTTGTTTAGATTATTTTGTCCCATAGGGTGTTCCCTTGATATAGTACTGTTCCCCTTTTCCTGTGGATGTGGCTTACTGAGAGCCAAGTTGTAGTGATTGTTATCTCTCTTCTGGATCTAGGTACCCAGCAAGTCTACCAGGCTCTGTGCTGGTACTGGGGGTTGTCTGTACAGAGTCCTGTGATGTGAACCATCTGTGGGTCTCTCAGCCATGGATACCAGCACCTGTTATGGTGGAGGTTGCAGGGGGGTGAAATGGACTCTGTGAGGGTTCTTAGCTTTGGTGGTTTAATGCCCAATTTTTGTGCTGATTAGCCTCCTGCCAGGAGGTGGCACTTTCCAAAGAGCATCAGCTGTGGTAGTATGGGGAGGAACAGGTGGTGGGTGGAGCCCTAGAACTCCTAAGAGCATATGTCCTTTGTCTTCAGCTACCAGGGTGGGTAGGGAAGGACCACTGGGTGGGGGCAGGGCTAGCCGTGTCTGAGCTCAGACTCTCCTTGGGCAGGTATTGCTGCGACTGCTGTGGGGGATGGAGTAAGGTTCCCAGGTCAACAGAGTTATGTTCCTAAGAGGATTATGGCTGTCTCTGCTGTGTCATGCAGGTTGTCAGGGAAATGGGGGAAAGCCAGCAGTCACAGGCCTCATCCAGCTTCCACGCAATCTGAAGGGCTGGTCTCACTCCCACTGTGCCCCCACCAATAGCACCAAGTCTGTTTCCAGGCAGTGGGTGAGCAGGGCTGAGAACTTGCCCCAGGCTACCCACCTCTAAGCTGCAAAAGCAAATATGGCTTTCCTTCTTCCCCTACCTGTGGAGTCTGCACACTGGGTTCACACCCTCCCCCAAGTTCTGGCCAGAAGGGTTCTTGATCTGTTCAAATTGTCACAAAGTTCAGCTGGAGATTTCCTTCTCCCTTTAGCCCTTGCTCAGCACCTCTGGCCACCTTCCCAAAGGACCCCTGTGAGGCCAGGCAAAAACAACTTGCTAGGGGGCCCAGCAAGCTCCCAGGGCTTTTCCCACTGCCTCTTCTACTCCTGCATTTTGCTTGGCTTTCTAAATTGACTCAGCTCCAGGTAAGATCAGAATCTTCTCCCATAATCTAGGCCTTCAGTGTTCCGAGTGGAGGTGTGTGTTTGGGGCCAGATGTTCTCCCTTTCTCACTTCCACGGTTTGGGCACTCACAGTATTTGTGGTGTCTCCCAGGTTCTGCAGGAGCCATCCGCTTCCTTCAGGGGGTCTGTGGGTCCTCTTGGGTTTCCTGATTTATTCCTGCAGTTGTTCTGGAGCAAAAATTCACTGTGCAAGCCTCCACACACTGCTTTGACCATCTGAGTTGGAGCTGCAATCTAGTCCTGCCTCCCATCCATATGATCCACAATCACAAGGTAAAGTCCCACGATAGGCTGTCTGCAAGTTGAGGAGCAAGGAAGCTGGTGGATCAGTCCAAGTCCCAAAACCTTAAAAGTGGGGAAGCTGACAGTGAAGCCTTCAGTCTGTGGCCAAAGGTCTGAGAGCCCCTGGCAAACCACTAGTGTAAATCCAGGAGTCCAAAAGCTGAAGAACTTGGGGTCTGATGTTCAAGGGCAGGAAGACTCAGCAAGTCTCTCAAATTGTGGAATGATTTTAGATTTGAAGAAAAGTTGCAAAGATAGTACAGAATTTCCATATACTTTCTCACTTAGCTTTCTCTAATGTTAACATCTTACATAACCATGCTACATTTGTTGGAAATAAGAAATCATCATTGATACAATTATGAAGAACTCAACTATAGACGTTATTCAGCTTGTGGAATGGTTTTCATTTGCAATTTTTCTTGTAACTTCTGATTTGATCATCCTTTTTTAGGCTCTATGGGGTTTTTGTTTGTCTGTTTATATTGCAGGTGGTTGAGCGTAGTTTCCAATTGTGTTATGTATTAAACCAGCTCTGCCCTTGACTGACACTGGGGACCCCAAGATCTTTGCCACTCTCTCCTCTGCTAATCTTCTGTATTTTCAACTTCACCAGATTTACTCTCCTTCCTTCCTTTTTTCCTCCCTCCCTCCCTCCCTTCCTTCTTTCCTTCCTCTCTCTCTCTCTGTTTTGTTTTGACACAGGATTTCACTTCTGTCACCCAGGCGGAGTGCTGCAGTGGCATGATTCTGGCTCACTGCAACCTCCACCTTCTGGGCTCAAGTGATTCTCCTGTCTCTCAAGTAGCTGGGACTACAGGTGCACACCACTTCACTTGGGTATTTTATTCTGTTTTTGGTAGAGACGGGGTTTTTTCATGTTGCCCAGGCTGGTCTCGAACTCCAGAGCTCAGGTGATTCAGCCGCCTTGGCCTCCCAAAGTGCTGAGATTACAGGTGTGAGTGGCCATTCCTGGCCAACCTCACCAGATTTCTTTACATGAATTTCAACCTTGTGATTCAACTTGGTTGCTCTGCCTCTGCTTTTAGCTATTTCTTCTTATCAAAATTTGGTAGCCCGACTCAGAACTTAAAAGTTCTGAACCTCAGTTTCTACATGCCACATTGGTGTTCCTTCAGGACACATTTTTTAATGGGAATTTAATTGTCCCTCTAGCTTGACCTTAAGGTTGTTGTGTTCTTATCATAAGATTATACTCTGACTGTACTTATCTCAGTAATCACAGTTCATAGGAAGGACCCAAATCTCCTGCTCTGACAATTGATTTTCCCCATTTTATGGAGGATGTAGAAACCTAAAGTAATTGGTCCAGAATTACATAGCACATACTGGAAAAATAAAAGACCCAGGGAATGAGGGAGAACTGGGTCTCTAGGTATTCTTTAGTTGTTAGGACAAGTGCAGGTTAAAATAAAAATAAAACAGAAATCAAACATCATGGAAATGTATGTTTCAGAAAAGAGTTTAAAAGTCTTTTCCCTGCCAAATGTCAGAAACACTTTAATCCACTTTTGGAAAGGAATGCTGTCATTAGTTACAGGATTTGACCAGGCAAAACAAGTATTAAAATCAGACTTAACATGTCTGAAACAAATTTCCTTCCTTCCTTCCTTCCATTTTTTCTTTCCTTTCTTTCCTTTCCTCTTTCTTTGTTTCTTTCTCTCTCTCTCCTTCCTTCCTTCCCTCCTTCCTTCCTTTCCTTTCCTCCTTTTTTCTGAAACAAGTCCCTTATCTTGCCTTCCTGATTTATTACTGGATCCGCTGTATTCCCAGGCACCCACCTAGGAAACTCAGTGTCATCTTTTATTCTCTCCACACTGACATGCAAACCAATTGCCAAGTCCTGCCAATTTTGCCTCTTCTGCTCTCATTTTCACTCATGTCTTTCCATTTTTACTGTCATCATTTTTGTGCTTAGGTGATCTCATAAACATGTTGATCTATGGTCTCCTACTATACGTGTGGACAGATTAGGTTCTGATAGACAGTAACTGTCAGGCCTCTAATTTGCTCAAAAACTTCAATGACATTCCCATACCTACTGAGATCAGAATAGACTCCTTCCTCTGGCATTTGAGGTCCTCCATCCTCATGGCCCACTTTTCCAGTTTTATCTTTTTTGGAGACTGGTCTCACTCTGTTGCCCAAGCTGAAATGCAGCAGCATGATCTTGGCTCACTGTAGCCTTCACCTCCTGGGCTCAAGCCATCCTCCTGCCTCCACTTCCTGAGTATTTGGGACTATAGGCATGTGTACTACCATGTCCAGCTAATTTTTGTAATTTTTGTAGAGACGGGGTTTTGCCATGTTGCCTAGGCTGGTCCTGAGCTCAAGCAATCTGTCCGCCTCGACCTCCTAAAGTTCTGGGATTACAGATGTGCAGTACCTCACCTGGCTGTAGTTTTTAGCTATTATTATTCCTTTACCATGTACGCCATGAATCAACCATGCTAGTTTGTGTTTTTCCTTGAACATATACTGCCACCAGCATCTTAGCATATGCAGTTTCTTCTGCTTAGAAGGGCTCCTCTATTCCCACTCCTAATCTGCGCTTGTTGGCATACAATGTATCAAAGGTTGGCAAATTTTAGCCTAAAGGCCAAATAAAGTCTTATTTGAACATAACTACACCCATTCATTTAAGTATATAGTCCCTTTGGCCAGAAGCAGTGGCTCACGCTTGTAATCCCAGCACTTTGGGAGGTTGAGGTGGGTGGATCACCTGAGGTCAGGAGTTTGAGACCAGCCTGACCAATATGGTGAAGCCCCATCTCTACTAAAAATACAATAAATTAGCTGGGCATGGTGGCCACCTGTAGTCCCAGCTACTCAGGAGGCTGAGGCAGGAGAATTGCTTGAACCCAGGAGGCAGAGGTTGCAGTAAGCCGAGATCGCACCATTACGCTCCAGCCTGGGTTACAGAGCAAGACTCCATCTCAAAAAGACAAAAAAAAGTATATAGTCCTTTATAGAACATGGGTGCTGAACTCTGAAATACATCCTTAGCCAATATTGATTTCTCTGTGTATCCAATTCAACATGTTTCAGCAAAAAATTGTGTTCCTCCCATGTGGTAAATGTACAAAATCAGAAAAGTTATGGCCCTTCACTCAAGGAGCTCACCACTTGAAAGTGATGACACAACTATAAAACTACACAATTCCTCTACAATATGCCAAGTAGATGAATAGCAGTCCATAGAGGAGATACCTGTTAGCACTGAATAGGGAGTGTTGAACATTTTGGAGGGGATGAAATGCCAGGAAACAGATGATTAATAGCTGAGGGGGATTGGAAATTATATATAGAAGTTTATCAAGGTGACAAAGGGTTAAAGACACTCCAGAGGAACAGCACGTACAAAAGGGATGGACATAACCATGCTTTCTCTTTAGGGAACCTCAGGTGGGCCCTTACAAAAGCAAAATGGAAAGAGAATGGGCTTTGGAGGCAGACTAACCTCGATTTGAATCCTGGCTCTCATACAGATTAACTTGGTGACTTTGAGCAAGTCTTCAGATTCTTTTAGCCCATTTTCTTTTCTAGCAGTATTTACATGAATTAACTGATATGACGTAATTGAAAGATTATGGCACATCATTTGACACAGACTGTTAGGCAACAAAAAAAATTATTGCAGTTCTCATCAGTATGTAGCAAAACAAAAAAGTTTTCATAGGTTAGCATGAGACAGAAAGAGTAGAAAGGCATTCAGGCCTCAAAATAGAAAGACAGCTGTTTTTTCCTCGGTATCTCACGGTCTCTATTGTTCCAACCGTACCTGTTCCTTCCTGCATTATACACGGTGGTACGCTGATCTAATCCTTTCTTTCCCGTGAACTCCTGGAGGGAAGGGACCTTTCCTTATTCCTCTCTGTGTCTCTCAAAGTGCTTAGCACTGTCATATATAGAGCAGGCCTCTAATGAATATTTGTTGAATTTTTAAACCTTAGATTACGAAAGGCACTTTCGCAATAATCAACCCATTCTTTTCTATGAAATTGAGACTAATGGGTTGTAAGATGTTTCATTGATTTGAGCTTTCTCAGACTGATGATCCCAATTCTAACTTGTAGATTCCAAGAAATGGCATTTGTTTGTGTTTCTTCTCTCCTTCCCTCACTCTCTCATTCACGTTCACTTTTCCCTTTTAGAAACGTCCTTCAGCCTCCCTCCCAGTGGCCACAGCTCTTGTAGGCGTGGCTTCTATTTGTTGTTACATTCACGCCAAATTGCTCAGGATTTGTATCAGACCTTTTTCTGATAGGCTTGTGGGAAGAAAAATTAGAATAATCAAGAGTGGATTATTTTAGGCCTTGAGAGGAAGACAGTATGTTTTTGAATCCTTCCACGAAAGCAAGCCTCATCTGCCATATATATAAGGTCAGTGCTATGGGTCACTGATAGTTAATATAGATGTCAACTTGACTGGATTGAGGGATGACTAGATGGCTGGTGAGGCACTGTTTCTGGGTGTGTCTTGAAGAGTATTGCCAGATATTTGAGTCAGTGGACGGGGAGAGGAAGACCCATCCTCAAAGTGGGTGGGCACCATCCAATTGGCTGCTAACACAGATAGAACAAAGCAGATAGAGGAAGGGATAAGCAGCTTGCTGAGTCTTCTCACTTTCTCTCTCTCTTCCCAAACCAGACCCTTGCTTCCTCTCCTCCTGCCCTTGGACATCAGACTCTAGGTTCTTCAGCCTTTGGATTCTGGGACTTGCACCAGGGGCCTTCCCGGGACTTTTGGGCCTTTGGCCTCATACTGAGGGCTGCACCGTCAGCTTTTCTGGTTTGAGGTTTTTGGTCTTGGAATGAGCTATGCTATGGGCTTCTCTCTTTCCCCAGCTTGCAGACGGCCTGTCTTGGGACTTTGCCTTGTAATTGTATGAACCAATTCTCTCTATAAACTCTCTTTTGTATATACATATATCCTATTGGTTCTGTCCCTATGGAGAACCCTGACTAAAACAGGGTCCTAGAAAGAACACAACTCATAATTATAGAGTAATATTATAGCTGTCATATACTGAAAGCTTTCTATGTGGTAGACACCTTGTGTAAGTTACGTTCATCCCTGATAACACCAATGCAAGTTACTATTCCACTTTACAGATGGGAACCGGAGGCTCAGAAAAGTAAGACAACTTTCACTAGTCCATACAGGCTAAGGGGCAGAGCCCGGCTCTGTTTACTTTTCCGGGGTTCCTGACAATGCCCTTTGATTGCCCTGCAGCTGGGACGGAAATTAGCTAATCTTTTAGGCTTCAGCTCTCTGCTGCGCATTCCTCCTTTCCAGCATTTTCCATGATGGTTTTCCTTGGAATACTGGCCTGAAAGCAAAGCTAACTCCATAATTTGATGAGACCAGTGCAAAATAAAAACACAGCTCTTTGTTGAAAAAGCCGGAAAAAAAAAAGTACCCTTTTTAAAGTTATTAAAATATAAAACCTTTTCCATTATTCTGTCTTTTCTCTTGACTTATCATGGTTTATTATTTAATGTCATTCTAAGTAAAGAAAAATTAAAATTTTAAATTATTAGCATAAATTTTGCTGTTCATTTTTATACCGTGTGATGCCAGTTTTGAATGCAAATGCAAGAGCATATGCAGAATTACTGAAATGACACAATTTCTATTTTGCAGCTTGTATATGCATATGTATTTTGTTCTTTCCACAAGAGAGGAAAGGCTGCCCTGTTTTTATTTCGCTGCGTGATATATGCACATTCTACCAATACTCTCTATCTCTGGCTTATTGATGAGTAAGAAGGACTGAAAGGAGAAGAAACTGTGGCTTGAGCCATCTTCCCCCTTTCCTTCCACGTCGTTTTCAGCAAAAGTAGCTAATACAGGGAAGTCACATGTGTAAGAAATCATATCATAGGATTCCCAGATTGCCAACATTTCTTAGAATTCACTTGCCTTCTTTTTCTGTTCAAAGCACACTCTGGTTCAGACAGAAAGTGTGGGCTTTTGGGGCTGTCAGCATCCTCAGCTTACTCAGTTTTAAATGTTATCTCATACTCACTTTCTGTCTTGCTGATCTTGCCTGTTTCATGGGACCACCAGAATTTTGTATACGGGGCATCACAAACACTCTATGAGAGTAGAGTGACAAGCAATGGCAGACACATATATTGTGCCTGTCTTCTCTGTTCACGTGCATGCTCCATTGTCTCATGAGACTCCACTTGCAAAACACAAGTCGTACAATAAAATTATTGACAGTTTCAAGTTGACGACACTAGAGCATTAAATCAAGCAAGTAGCCCCTTGAGCACCTGCCCTGGGTGACCGTGTAGGTCATATACCCATGAAGCTGGCCCTGCCTGGGTGATGTTAAGAGGTGGGCTCTAGGAGAAAGATTTTACAAGCCAAACTGTGAAAACTTCCTCTGATCTCTTATCACACTTAACCACTTACCAACTTTCTCTCACAGACTTTCTGTCACCACTGGGCTCTTTCAACAGATCCCAGTTGAAAATCTTCAACTCAATCAGGCTTTAAGAAGCAAAGGACAGCCTGGCATGGTGGCTCACACCTATAATCCCAGCACTTTTGGGGACTGAGGCGTGTGGATTGCCTGAGGTCAGGAGTTCGAGACCACCCTGGCCAACATGGCGAAACACTGTCTCTACCAAAAATACAAAAATTAGCTGGATGTTGTGGCATGCACCTGTAATCCCAGCTACTCAGGAGGCTGAGGCAGGAGAATCACTTGCACTTGGGAGGCAAAGGTTGCAGGGAGCTGAGATTGTACCACTGCACTCCAGCATGGGCGACAGAGCGAGACTCCATCCCCTCAAAAAAAAAAAAAAAAAGCAGCAAAGGAAGAGAAACCTCAGGCCATTATCTCAGCTGTTCAGAATCACACCTGGCCTCAATAATTGTACATATCTTTCCAGTGGCCAAACTTCCACCTCACACTCTGGTTTTATGCCCTGTTCTGGTCCATATGTAACTCTCACACCCCATCTGAGTCTATACCTTAGTGGAGGTACTTTTGATATAGTCCATACTTAAGTTTAATACCCTAGAAAAAAATTTCAATGATAGAAAGAAATCCAGTTGCTTAAAACTCTATTCTTTGCCTTGTGTGCATTTTCCTTTTGTTTTTATTCAATATTCAGCAAGCATTGGCCAAGTATGAGGGAGATCTCTTTTAGGAATGAGAGTATACAGAAGTAAAGATGTCATATCTCTGACCTCGAGACAGCCATGGTCTGCTGCCTTCTGACACTGACACTTTGTACTAAATGTGTAATTTAAATTAAAAAATGTTCCAGGCAGCTCCCTCATTTTGCTCCTTTTTATCTCAGCAGTGTGGTTTCTGAGACAAATGTGAGGGCAGGTGCCCTAGGGTCATTTTCCTAGATTAGCCCTCCATGCTCTCTCTTTACGAAGTGATTTTTTAACACAAACTGCACCCTATATTTAAGTAAATAAGGTACTCTTCTTAATCTTGAATGCTTGGCCAAAATTTTCAAAACTCTTTAACTATGGCTTTCTAACTTATTTCCAGATTTAACCTCAAAGAATTATACAAGGTTTCAAGTGTCTGTGGCTTCTCCTATTTCCCTAACTCCTAGTCAACCATTTCACTGCACTGAATTTCTCTTATCTTGCATTTTTAACTCCTTTTCTCAAGAGCATTCTTTTTTTGTTTGTTCAAGAAACACTTTTTAAAAAAATTGTTTTAACTGACACAATAATTGTACATGTTTATGGAGTAGTGATGTTTCCATACATATAATATATAGTGATCAGATCAGGGTACTTAGCATATCCATCAGCTCAAACATTTATCATTTTTTTGTGTTGAAAATATTTAATCCCCTCCTTTCAGCTATTTGAAGCTGTATGTTATTGTTAACTATAGTCCTCCTACGGTGTTATAGAACACTAGCATTTACTCCTTCTGTCTAACTTTTTATCCTTTAATGAATCTCTCCCCATTCCCCCGACTTTAGAGCATGTTTTTATCTCAGGGCTAAGGGTGGTGAGCACTCCACTTCTACAGTGGAATTTGCAAAAGATCAGCCATGAATGGTTATAGGTCTGTAGACACTTTAATATCACTACTGAGGTGACAGTTCCATTTTAAAGATGGTGGATTGGAAAATTATAGTTAAAATGACACTCTTTCCTGGAGTAGTAATGAAATTAGTGATGGGAGAGGGAAGAAATTACTCTTTGTTTAAAATCACTTTGTCTGTGACTTGGGAAATGGGATTATCATCAATTCTGCTTAATCATGGCCAAAGTTCTATTTATTTATTTATTTATTTATTTATTTATTTAGAGACAGAGTCTGGCTCTATCACCCAGGTTGGAGTGCAGTCACCTGAATCTCAGCTCCCTGCAATCTGTGCCTCCCGGGTTCAAGCAATTCTCCTGCCTCAGCCACCCGAGTAGCTGGGACTACAGGCACGTGCCACCATGTCCAGCTAATTTTTGTATTTTTTGGTAGAGATGGGGTTTCACCATGTTGGTCAGGCTGGTCTCAAACTCCTGGCCTGAAGCTATCTACCCACCTCAGCCTCCCAAAGTGCTGGGATCACAGGTGTGAGCCAGTGTGCCTGACCACAAAGTTCTATGTATTACTTATTAGTCATACATCCATTCACGCATTCATCTATTATTTCAACAGTTTCTTACAGGTTTACCCTGTGTCAGTTACTGTACTAAGTTCTGAGAATACAACAGTAAAAAAGACACGGCCCCTGCCCTCTAGGGAGTCCTCACAATGCAAAGGTAATGTAATATAAGAAGAATATGGGAAAGGCAGCAAATCTGTTCATGAGGAAGATTAGGGAAGATGGTGTTTTTTGGTTTTCTACAGAGATGAGGTCTTGCCATGTTGCCCAAACTCATCTTAAACTCCTGGGCTCAAGCAATCCTCCTGCCTTGGCTTCTTAAAGTGCTGGGGTTACAGGCATGAATCACTGCACTGGACCTTAGGGAAGATGTTCTGAAACAAAGAAATAGCTTAGCATCTTGATCAATGGTTTTCAAATTTTAGGGAACTCTTTAATTCTACAGCTGTAAAGCAGCCAAGAATCTTCATGTTACACAATTATCACAGGTGATTCTAATGCAGAGGTCTTCAGAGTACTCTTCAAAAAAAAAAAAAAAAAAAAAGTATCTTGGCTGCATTGTATTCCTGTATGTGTTATTCCTGAAAACCAAAATGCAGTATTAATTATTTTTTTTTGCAATGAGAAGCATAATTTGATAACTGCATTACAGAGAAAACCATCATTCACTTTTATTTTCCTCCCATAAAAAGAGTGTGAGATTTTTGTCATGATGTTCAACAATCATTTGTTGAGCTATCAAAGGGTTTGGCTCAAGACCCACCATTACTGTGAAGATTTGAGCCATGCTAATGGTCAAAAATATTTTTGTAGAAAAGAGTCATGAATTTTCTTGAGAATTTGAAAATGGATACATAAGAAAATGCATATAATTGTAATAAATAAACAGTATACGGATTTAGAGCACATTCACTTTAACAGAAAATTTCACTCCATTTCCTTAGCTTAGTAATTATTTTTCTAAAGATGTAGGTGTTTAGTAACATTTTAAAGAACCTGTTTTTAAAACACTGAAGCTGACATTTTTTAATTAACATTTTATTAGAACACAACCTAATTTATAAATCTGAACCATGAAGGACCCAGCAGATAATTATAGTCTTGAAGGCGCTTCTAATCTACCTTAATGGTATTGTATCAACCAATCAACCAGGGACCATGTTTAAATTTTTAAACAGCCATTAAATAATTAAACAGCATAACAAATTATGTTTTGGATAACTGTCACAGCCTAATTTTTTGAGCATTCTTTAAAAAAAAACTATAAATTGTTCATTAGAGGTACTTCTGAAGCCAAAAATGCTAATGCAAGTCACATGGAAATCCTAAAAGGAACTTGGCATGAAACAGGGAAGGAACTTGCTGCTGGAAATAGCAGATTAAACAAAAACTTAATCAATGTGGCTATAACTGAAGCATATGTACTTAGACACAGCAGACTTTTATGGTAAACACACTAATGGTCTAACTTTCTCTGTTCACATCAATTTTATATGCTTTCATAAATGCCTTTGTTTAACCAATTTTATCATCAATTAAACTACACCTTGCTGTGCCATGAATAAAAAGAACACTTCGTGACTTTTAAAACACCAGGCCAAGTGCTGCAGAAAAAAATATTAATCTTTGCATCCTATATCCTATCTTTGTTGACACAAATTCCTTTGTCCTACAACTGAAAGAAAACAGTTAGATGTTTTATAGTGATTGCCACTGTGCCTGTTTCATGGTGCATTTTTTCCTGAGATGTGTTTGAGAAATTTTAAGGTGGTGCTTATTATTTCCTTCTTGGATTCCATTATTCTGTGTTCCAAGTAACATTAAGTATTCATTAAATCCCAACATTTATGTGATGAAGACGTTATCACATTCTCTGTATTGCTTGTTCTTTTTTAGTGTTTTAAAAATATTGTTTTTCCATTTACATGACTTTAATTCAATCCCACATAATAAAATCATCTTTGGCTGAGAGGGTATAAAGGCAAAATTCCTATAATCACACAAGACTATACATTTTATATGGCAGGCCTAACTGTACTTTTTAGGAAATAAAATGTGCTGGGGTTCTTTATTTTGAGGTTGAGCCAGATGGGAACATGGCCCAAGGAATCTAGAAAGAATTAAATCTGAAATGCTTAATCAGCTTCAAGTCTGTTTACCAGCATTGTAGCTCAACTGAAAAATAAACTCTAGTTGCAGGAACATGAAATTTATTGCACCAGTTCAACCAAAACAGCTGCTTAATTCAGTGACTATTTCAGTTAAATCATTTATTTGACTGGGCCAGAAGACAGAGATTGAAGCAATAGGTGTCAGTGAACTTGGTTTCTGGTGCCAGTTGCCACTACCAGTTATGTGGCTTTGGGAAAACATGTCACCTCTTTGTGCCTCCATTTTCATAAAATGACAGGAATGACATTCAGTAATCCCTAACATCTCTCCTAGATGGAAAATTCAATAAGTCATTTAAAGCTGTTATTCTATTAGGATCATTAAAAGGCAAATCAGAAAAGAGGATACTGAGGAAGGACATCAAAGACCTTCGCCTGTTGACATGGATCTACTCCTTCTGGTATAAAATATTGACTTATTCCAGACCACAAAGCTTACTCATTCATGGGTTGACATCTTCGCAACATCCTCGGGTTAGGTATGAAATGAAACCTACTCCAACCTTTCTAAAGCAAATATACAAGACCTCATAGTGTAGCTGTTTTAAAACATTAGATTCATACCTGGGAGTGCGCCAGTGCTGTAGCCTCTTCCTCCCTGGGAGTACTGCAAAGGTAAACAAAAAATAAACAAGATAAATGGAGGATACAGGAGGGTAAGGGGAAACGCAGGAGTGTAGCTCTAATTACCATCTGCAAATGTGCATATATCTGCAGGTGCCAGGGTCTATGAATTAAAAATCTCCATAACCAATCAACCAAAAGGAGAACATTTTCACACATAACATGTGAAAACCATATTACACTTACATTTTTAACTTGTCTTGCTATATATATATATACATATATACACATATACATATGAATTTAACAAAATGAGTTGTAATCTTCAGAATGTGACTATGGTTGCTTCAATAAATGCTAAACATAGAAATTTTAGGGCTAGGTTCACCCCTAATTTCATCCCAGAGGGCTATTGATATTAATATTTTCTGCACTGTATTAGCATGGAGTATAACTCTAAAATATTTCCTTGTGGGAAATGAATATTTTAAAGATCCAGCCCATTCAGTGAAACCATCATTTTCATTATAACTGATTTTCCTGTTAGACTGTGTATAGGTCTTGAAGCCTTAGAAATATCACAAGGTTTTTCACAGCACAGAGATTCCATATTCAACATATAGTACACTGAAATCCAAATTGGATTTTGAAATGTAACATTTCAAAACCAGAAGCAAATAAAAACATATTATTCACAGAAGGATTTCTCAGAGGGCAATATGATAAAGAGGAGATGTCCTGGGTGGTTTTACTCCCAGTTCTAATATAAACTCTGTAAACTTGGGAAATTAACTAAATTTCAAGGAGCTCAATTCCATCATCTATAAAATGGGTATGATAATACTTTCCCTTCCTGATAACAAAAGTAGTATTGAGATCAAGAGAGCAAATTGATGTGAAATATAATACTTAGCCCACCCATTTTAGACCACACTTTGCTAAATTGCGGTGTTCACCTAACTTGGTCTATTCATAGCAACACTGTTATTAAAATTGTCACTTGGGGGTTCAGTTATTTTAGGTGTCATTAACAGCAACAGAAGGAGGTTTTTAATGATATGAATGATTGAGAATGTATATGCTATAGAATGAGAACAAGAAATAGTTCACCCTAAGTTAATTATGTAACAAATAAGTATAGTTCTGGTATTAGCATTCAATTTCTCCTCATTGGAGAGTTGGCCATTTCTCTGCCTTATGGGATCCGGAACCCTTCTCTTTCTATCTCCCAATTTTGCATATCTCTTAGTGTTTGTCCTCTGTGTTTCCTATAATTACCAGACTGGTTGGCATGGTGAGTTCCCTATATCTGGTCATTTGTACTTTACAGATAATTTCTGGATTCCATGGAATTTGCATTGGCAAGTTCCACTTTCCTGGTGTCCTTTGAGAAACGGGAATGCTGGTTCTTTCCTATCGGGAATGGAGTTTCTGCTGACTGTGCTTCCTGTTTTGCTTGGTTTTTATTTTTGTGATTATTATGTGTTAAAAGTTGTATGGGATTCCCTTGGATGCGAATATATACCGCCCCTGAGGCGTTTTACTATGAGGAACACTTAACCTGTCTCTCTATCCCTCCCTGTCCGATACTGCATTTCTCTACACTGAGTTGTGAGAATAGCAGGGGTCGGATAGGCCCATTTTGGGCAAGATAAGAAAATAATTAACTTGAGTGACTTGACAATAGTTCCTCTGTTACACCAAATTTACGGAATCCAAGGTACTTCCTGGATCCCTTCTTCATGACCATTATCATTATAACTGTCATTTATTAAGTATCTACTATGTTCCAGGTACTTCAAAGCTGTAATCTCATAGAATCCTCATAAAGATTCTGCTACTGGCAGGTCTTTGTTCTTAGAGCTCCCAAGATGGTGGCAGACCACTCCCAAGATGGTGGCAGGCCACTCCCAAGATGGCAGCAAGCCTGTTGTTCTCTGACCTGGGGTTCTTGGCCTCACAGATTCCAAGGAATGGAACCTTGGGCCACGTGGTGAGTGTTATTGCTCTGTTAGAAGCCGTGGGTCATGGAAGAGAACTGTGGAACCCAGCGACTTGTGTTCAGCTCAATTAGGACGAACCCAGGCACTTAGCCACTCAGGAACAATGGCGAGCCTCTAGCCCGATTGGCAGCAGCAATGGGTGTCTCCCTGGATCAGAAGCACAGTGGACACCCTGCCAGATCTGGAGGCATGGAAGTCAGCAGCGGGTCTGCGATGGCAGCAGTCAACAGTGGTGGATGGCGAACAAAAGCTCAGCTCGAGCTGGAATAAACATGGACCGAAGCGTGTGCAGTTGCAAGATTTAATAGAGTAAAAACAGAGCTCCCATACAATGGGAGGGGACCCAAAGTGGGTTGCCACTGCTGGCTTGAATGCCTGGGTTTATATCCCGATCATTATCCCTCCCCCGTGCTCTCAGGCGATAGATGATTGACTGTTTCTTTACCTCCTGCTTTTAGCCTAATTGATATTTTAGTGAGCTCTCTTTACTACCTGATTGGTCGGGTATGAGCTGAGTTACAAGCCCCGTCTTTAAAGGTGGGTGGGGTCACCTTCCCCAGCTAGGTTTAGGAATTCTTAGTCAGCATAGGAAATCCAGCTAGTCCTGTCTCTCAACTCCACAAAGTATCATATCTTACAAATGTGAAAATGCACACATAAAGAGATAACTTCCCTAAAGTGACAAAAGTAGGTGTGGTCAGGACCATGTTTTAATCCCAGTGTTATCTGCTTGGGCCAAAGCCCTTGATTTAATCACAGGCCTCCATCATGCCCTTTGTCCACTACATCATGGACATTTATAACCACTCAGGACTCAAATGCTTAACTATTTAATGTCTATTTTTATGGCAGCTTTTTTTTTTTTTGGCAAAGTTAAAGATTTTAATTAAAGTTCAATTAAGTTTTATTTCCAAAACGTACACTTGCCTTTGGTCACATCTTTTTAGCAATACAGTGATGGAGTCTTCCATTTAATTCCTTAAAAAAATGTTAACAGTGCGTGTTCTTAGCATCACAAGTTCTGAGTGACAAGCGGCATTAAAAGACATTTAGTTGATGCCTGAATTTCCTCTGCAACATCTAACAAGGCTCACCTCTGTTTGAACAAAGCATCTCATTCCCTCCTCAGAAAGTGGGGGCTGTAAGATTGAGTCTCTGGTTACTAGGCGAAAAATGTCAGTATTAGATTGGCAAGGTAGGTGTTGGCCCAGCCAAGTCATATGGAATCAGTATCTGGACATGTGACATACTTTAGTTACTAGGATTAGGGTTGAAAAATTTATTTTGTCTTTCCCTCATCTGTTGAGAGTGTTAGCCACTAAAATACAGGAATGTAAACGTCCAACAGAGTTTTCTATTCCACCCTTTGCATTCTTCCCCCAAGGGGAAAGTGTCTACCTTGGACTGGCAGGATTCCAAAAGACGGAGCTTTTCCAAAAGACATTATTGAGCCGTTATTGATGATTAGCAATGATAATAAGCTAATGTTTCTTTATACACTATCAGGCACTGTGTTAAGCATTTTTAAGGCATTCTTTTATTCACTCCAATGAAAGTGAAATACCATCTACGGATGTGATGAGGACTAAATGAGATAAGACAGAGCACTTAAAACCACTCCTGTCTGGGCATACTGTAAGCCTCAGTGACTACAGCCATGATTATAATCAGTGACTGTATTTCCTTACTCTTAAAGCAGAGGCAGGAGCAAGCTGGTGGAATCACTCTCAATATTAACTCACATTTTTTACCTGATACCATTTCCAATCTTCTGTGAAATCCTATCCAGACCCTGTACTGACTCCCCCGGCAATTTCAACAAGAAATATTCTAGCTTTCACTGCCGATTTGTTTTGGTAGAGGCTGATCTGCAGTCTGAACATAAATGAAAGGGAATCCACCCGCAATAATAAAGAGTGAGCCTGGCCCATCATGATCAGAGACTGGCCCCTAACATGTTGACACAACGGCTGAACTATTTGAACACTGGAATGAACAAGTTGCAACAACTCCTGCACGTCTCAGGAACTAATGTACGGACAATGACGTGCATTTTGCTAACAGAATCCTGATAATATATTGCAGGAAAACTCACAGCCCAGCCGATAACACTCAGCATTAATTTGTTTACCCAAAAATTAGAGGAAGGAGAAGTTGGTGATTTGCAAAAAAAGAAGTTTTGGTAACAAGCGTAATGTTGGTGTGGAATTTTCCTAATTGAATTGCCAAATCTCTACCCACCACTAATCTTAATTTATAATAATGCTTCCATCTGTCTCATCTCCAGCATAGGAAATGGGAAGAGTGTGGTCTCTGCCTTAACGTGGTAAGAAGAATATCTGCAGGTAGTAGGTAATCTTTAAATTACATGTGTGATACTGGGAATTGAATATAAGCAAATAAGGAAGCTCATTACTTTTCCAGATTTCAATCAACTGTATATTTGTAAAAATGCTTTCAGTTAGCAACATTTTGAATGGTAAAGGGATTGAAATTTACCTAAAAGAAAACCTTTTATAATGGTTTAGCAAATTTCAAGATTATCTAGGGCAGTCTGCATGGCCCTCAGATCACAGTGAATTAGTAATTTCTTGTGCAGAAATTGTCAAAAAACAGGAGGAAGTCAGGTGCATATCTAGAAACATAAAAATTGGGAATAACACAAAAAGGAAACCTTGACTTCCTACTAGGTATATTAGGCATTTAATTTAAAACTTTATTTACTTTTTAAAAATTAACACAATACATGTTCACAATTCTAAAAACTCAAATACAACAAAACTTTTAATATAAACTTCTTACCCTCTCATTCCAAATTCCATTCCTTACTTTCAAATATTTCAGCAGTTTCTTCTATTTATTTCCATATTTGTATACTATATATATATATATGTATAGCTATTTCTTGATTATTTTGAAAACTTACTGACCACTGAATAATGACCTCCTCCAGATAAAATGAGGATATCTTTCTTTTACATCAACTCCTGTCCCCATAGGCTTAATGTGATTATATAAAAATTTCTAGTTAAATCAGTAGAACTGGGACAGGCCACAAAGGCTGATCCAGGCTGAGAAATTGGAGAGAATAATGATTTTTTTCTTGGCTAAAGTTGTGTAACCTTGGAATTACTATCAAAGCAGCAAAAATGCAATGCAAAAGATCCACCTAAGCATCAGGCTATATATGTATCAACTCTGGCTCTTGGTACCTCCCTTGGTTCTTCTCCCAAGGTGCAGCCTGGGTTCAAGGTCCTAGCAGTCCACACATTGTGAGGACTCCTCTAGATCAGACCAAGCAAGGCTGTGAGGTCATTGCTGCTGAGCTGGCGTTGGTGATGGTGATAAGCATTAGTGCCACGCCAGCACTCCAGAGCTAATACACTATTATAATATATTGATTGGGCTATAATATACAGTTTTAAAATTCTGTCTAAATTTTTTTAAATCTATAAATTTAAAAAAAGAATTATTCTTTATGTTGATTTCCTGAATACTAAAAATAGTATAAGGACAACAATTATTCTTGGTACTATTTATGTAATTTAATCATTAAAAGCTACATGTAGATCTAGTATCATGACACCAGAAATTTTCCAAAGAATTTTTTTTTTTTTTAAATTTGAGACAGGGTCTCACTCTGTTGCCCAGGCTGGAGTGTGCAATAGCACAATCATGGCTCACTGCAGTCTTGAATTCTTGGGCTCATGTAATCCTCCCATCTCAGCCTCCCAAGTAGCTAGGACTATAAGTATGCACTATCATGCCCAGCTAATTTCTAAATTTTTTGTAGAGAAGAGGTCTCGCTACATTGTCCAGGCTAGTCTTGAACTCCTGGCCTCAAGACAGTCTGTCTGTCTATCTATCTATCTATCTACCTATCTATCTATCTATCAGAGACAGGGTCTCGCTATGTTGCACAGGTTGGTCACAAACTCCTGGCCTCAAACAATCCTCTTGCTTTGGTCTACCAAAATGCTGGGATTACAGGCATGGGCCACTATGCCTAACTTAAAAAAAATAAATAAATAAAAATAAAAATAGACTATTTTAGAGCAGTTTTAGGTTCATAGCAATACTGGATGAAAGGTACAGAAATTTTCCATATACTTCCTTCTCCTAGACATGCATTAGCTTCCCTCATCATCAACATCTCCCACCAGAGTGGTATGTTTGTTAAAACTGATGAACCTGCACTCGCACATCATGATCCAAAGTCCATATTTACATCAGGTTTCACTCCTAGTGTTGTGCAGTCTATGGGTTTAGATAAATTTATAATGACATACATCTATCATTACAGTATCATACAGAGTAATTTCACTGCCCTAGAAATCCTCTGTGATCCACCGATGGTCTTATTATGTTTTTCCAAAAAACTGCCTACAATCTTCTTTAAAGCTATATTTTAAATAGTTAATGAATTTGACATTTCTGACAACCTTTATTGACTTTTTCTCTGTTGATCATAAAAGCCATAATATTTTTACTGAGAAAATACTCTCATATGTGCTGAGGTATTTTGAAACTGCAGAGTCAATTCTGCTCAATGAAGGATATTCTTAAGGGGGTTATTGAATTGTATAAATATTTTGGTCTAATTATTTTAAAGGTACTATATCATACCCTTTATTCAGAGTGCCTCCTTTTTTTTTCAAATACATTTTCAGAGACAAAATACATTGAATAAGTTTTTTCTATCTGCAATTATTTTAATGTTTTGCCAATTTTGATGCTGCAAAAATCATAGGCTTCTTAGTTTTATTTCATTCTCACATGTAATATAAATTACCATTTTAAAGTAGAGGTCCTTGAAAAGATTTTTCTTGCAAGTTGAGATATTTAAAAACACAGAATTTCAAAATTAAATTTTGTTCACCAGGCAAGTTACCATTGTTTAATTTGCTCTGTTCCTTCCTTGCTTTTGTAAGAATAAATTATGTCTATCTGAAAAAATTGTTTTTAATAACTATAATCACTAAAAACTTCGAGAGCCAGTTTGGTGCTCCATTTCTTTTGAATATTTTGATTAAAGTTTTTCTAACTATTTTTGAAAATTTAGAGTTCTCATTTTGGTATTATTAAATTTAGACTTCTCATTTGATATTATTATTAAAAAATAGTTCTTCAAAGGCTTAAATATTTATAAAATCTAATTTAAGATAAGCAACAAAGAGAGAAAATAGATACTTCCAGAATATAATTTTTTTGTTTAACTTTCTTAACAACAGCTTCATATAAACAAATACGTTTATATATATTTTAAATATATAAAAATATCTATATATATTTGAAGTGAACCATAACGTATTTGTTTATATGAAGCTGATGTTAAGAAAGTTAATAAATATATAAAAAGTTAATAAATATATAAAAAATATATATACTTTATATATATTTATATATAAAACTACTTTATATATATTAAACTGCTTTATATATAATATATAAATATATATAAATATGCAAACTACATATATATGTATATATATGTGCTCAGACCACAGATATGTAACTATATATAAATATATAAACTACTTAATATATGTATGTTAAACTATTTGTAACTTTTGACAACTATAGCTTTGATTTTCCTGCTGCTTATTTAAAAGCAACTATGGATTATGTATGCACTATGATAGGCTTTGGCTTTGGCTCTGTGTCTCCACCCAAATCTCATCTTGAATTGTAAGTCAAGAATTGGGGTTTGAGAACCTCCACCTAAATTTCAGAATATGTATGGAAATGCCTGGATGCCCAGGCAGAAGTGTGCTGCAGGGGCGAGGCCCTCACAGAGAACCTCTGCTAGGGCAGTGCAGAAGGGAAGTGTGGGGTCAGAGCCCCCACACAGAGTCCCTACTGGCACACCACCTAGTGAAGGTGTAAGAAGAGGGCCACCGTCCTCCAGACCCCAGAATGGTAGATCCACCGACAGCTCTCACTGAACACCTGGAAAAGCCACAGACACTTAATGCCAGTCAATGAAAGCAGCCAGGGAGGCTATACCCTGCAAAGCCACAGAGGCAGAGCTGCTCAAGACTATGGGAACCTAACTCTTGCATCAGTGTGACCTGGATGTGAGACATGGAGTGAAAGGAGATCATTTTGGAGCTTTAAAATTTGACTTCCCCACTGGATTTTGGACTTACATGGGCCCTGTAATCCCTTTGTTGTGGCCAACTTCTCCCATTTGGAACAGCTGTATTTACCCAATACCTGCACTCCCATTGTATCTAGGAAGTAACCAGCTTGCTTTTGATGTTACAGGCTCATAGGCAGAAGGGACTTGCCTTGTTTCAGATGAGACTTTGGACTGTGGACTTTTGGGTTAATGCTGAAATGAGTTAAGACTTTGGGGGGCTGTTGGGAAGGATGATTGGTTTTGAAATATGAGGACATGAGATTCGGAGGGGCCAGGGTGAAATAGTATGGTTTGGCTCTGTGTCCCCACCGAAATCTTATCTTGAATTGTACTCCCATAATTCCCATGTGTTGTGGGAGGGAGGCTGTGGAAGATAATTTGAATCATGGGGGCGGTTCCCCCATACTGTTCTCATGGTAGTGAGTAAGTCTCATGAGATCTGATGGTTATATCAGGGGTTTCTGCTTTTGCATCTTCCTCATTTTTCTCTTGCCACCACCATATAAGAAGTGCCTTTTGCCTCCTGCCATGATTCTGATGCCTCCCCAGCCACGTGGAACTGTAAGTCCAATGAAACCTTTTTCTTCCCAGTCTCAGGTGTGTCTTTATCAGCAGCATGAAAATGGACTAATACACACTATAACTAATTCCAGGTAAATTTCTGCTCTATGAGTTTCATTATTTGCTTTGCTAAATTTCATATCACATTATTACTGCAGAAGCAAACATTGTATCTTCAATGTAGAACCTTTTAATTGATTTTACAATAATATTCCTAATAATATTTGGCATTTTGCCTTTATTATAAAATGCAATTCCAAATGGCTCATTTTGATTGTATGAAAGAAACCCTTCTATTATTGGAATTCACTAATTTTTGTTTAACATTCAATGACATTGATATAAAATTGACATAATTGAACTCTAGGAAGTTTATATTCTGCTAATGAAACCAATACTTAAAAAAACTTCCATCTTTAACATGTATAAAAAAGATTTGAAATTATAAATGAGCAAAATTAACTTAGTAGTTGTTTGATCTAAATGAAAAGTCATACACCATGGAGTGATAGGCAAATGCACTTTCTTTAGTAGCACATGTTAAATTGTCATCTTCCGGTACAGTTTGGTTTAATTAATAACTTTTGAAATAGATGCTGATATTTATTAGGTTTGTGTCTTCTGGCTGTCATGTGATTAATAGTATTACTATGGCTTCTATGATAAGAAAAAAAAGGTGATAGTGTGGATTAGTGTTCAGTCCACATTTACTTTCTCCCCTGATTGATGCTGGATTATTCATATGACATGCTTTAGCCAATGGAATGTGGCAAATCTGACAGGAGTCAAATCTTTACATGTTATGTGATCTTACTTGTTTGCATTCTCCTATAATCTTCCATGAAAAGATCATGGCAGGCTGGACATGGTGGCTCACACTGGTAATGCCAGCACTTAGGGAGGCCAAGGTGGGCAGATCAGTTGAGCCCAGAAGTTCGAGACCAGCCTGGGCAACATGGTGAAACCCTGTCTCTACAAAAAATACAAAAATTGGCCAGGCTTGTTGGTCTGCACCTGTAGTCCCAGCTACTTGGGAGGCTGAGGTGGGAGGATCATCTGAGCCCAGGAAGTCGAGGCTGCAGTGAGCCAAGATTGCACTACTGCATTCCAGCCTGGGTGACAGAGTGAGACCCTGTCTGAAAAATAAATAAATAAATAAATAAATAAATAAATAAATAAATAAATAACCTAGCTGATTCCTTTCTCAGTCAGCCAAACCTCAATCTGCAGACTCTCGAGGATAAATATAAATGCCTGTTTGCAAAGCCACTGTGTTTCAAAATCATTTATACACAACATTCTGGTGACAGTGCTAATACAGATGGGAAATGTTGACAAACATTTTATGCAAGTTAGCTATTCATCCCCTCAAGTTTTCTGAAAAAAGGAAATTAAGCACATCATTTTTAATTAAACATAAACTTTTCTTAGTTTTGTTGTCTAGGGCTAAAAGAGCTTATTGCAAAATAAAAAAAAATTATCTAACAACAAGATAGTTTTAGATTTCTGAAATAAACTAAATGACAAAACCACTGTAGGAAATGTATTAAGACCACTTTTTATGTGCTGTTCATATAAGTGCAGACTCTATTGCCCACACATATCTGGCCTATCCTTAACCTATATTTCCCACATTGCCACTGCCTTACCTCCTGGAGACTTCACACATCTTGCAGAAACAGAACAACTAGGTGTTACACAGTGGCTAGCAGAGTCCTGGCATTCAATATTACCTCTGACTAAAAAATGTGAGTGTCAGAGTGCATTTCCTTTTCTTGTCAGCAAGAAATGCTGTCCTCTGACGGAAAAAAAATTAGTTATATTGCATCATAAAGGGTAAAGACAGCAGGATCACTTGAGACCAGGAGTTCAAGACTAGCCTGGTAACATAGTGAGACCCCGTCTCTACTAAATGAATGAATAAATAAATAAATAAAATAAAGCAGGCATGGTGATGCATACCTGTAGTCTTAGCTACTCAGGAGGCTGAGGCAGAAGGATAGCTTTAGCCCCGGAGTTTAAGCTTACAGAGAGCTACAATCACACCACTGCACTCCAGCCTGGGCAACAGAGTAAGACCTTGTCTCTAAAAAAAAAAAATTAAAGACAAAAATTTAAAAACAAAAAGGGTAAGGAAGAGAAAGATGGGTAATTGCTGATAGTCATTCAGGTTTAACCATGTATTAAAGTGAGTATACTGCTTATTACAAGTGCATCTCATGTGCTTTAGATGAAACTTTTAGCAGCAGCTGCAACTACAAAACAGAGGCCTATAAGACCATCATGGATTATTTTAATGCAATTAATAATCATAATTTGTTAAGAACTGATAAATACTAGACAAATAAAAAGGCAAATATGATTCTAGGACAAGTGTATGTTGGGATCATCCCAGGCAAACCATGATGGATGGTCAACCTATTTATATGTGACCTGTTTTTTCTCTCTGGATGTCTTTAGAATCTTATCTTTGGCTCTGGTGATCCGGATGGTCATGATAATATGCTTGGCGTGTATCTTGTTTTTGTTTGTTCTATTATGTAAGGGCTCATGATCGTCATTTAAAAAAATTATCTGACAATTCCTTCCCTCTGTTTTTTCTGGTCTCTCTAGGATTCATCCTTGTCATAACTCATGGATACGTCTCTTAGACTGATCCTCAGATTTTCTTTTCTTTCATAATGTTTTCATATGATTGTACTGTTTTACTTTCTGGGAGATCTTCTCGATTTTATTCTACAAGTGTTTAATTGAATGTTTTAGTTCAGCTAGCATATTTTAAATTTCCTATGTTCATTCCTGTTCTGATGATTGCCTTTTTATAAAGCATTCTTTCTCTCTCTGAGGACATTAATTATGATGTTGTAAAGATTTTTTCTACTTTCCACACTATTTCTGTATTCTATGATTTCTCTGTTTATTTGGTTTGGTTCCTTATGTTTTTCTCTCAAACTTCTGGAGGTATATGTTGTCTCTCTGAATCTGTGAGGGACTAAATAGCTACCTGGACATACTCTGTGTGTGAAAGAGGCTTTTAACTGGTCAACTTTACAGTAGGCTAATCTGGCAGGGATCCAGTATTTTGCTCTGGGAAACCAAATTTTCAGTATCTGTAGATACTTTTTCTTGGACAGGATACTCTAATTTCCCACCTAAGCAGTATAATCTTGATGTCTAGCATCTTGAAATACAATCAGAGAAGGAGGTTCATTTTTACTCTTCCGTGTATCAACTTTTATGTAATGCTTCATTTTTGCACCATTTTACGGGAGGACATCACATTACCCTCATGTGCCTGATCTCTCTTGACTCCAGAGTCTCTTATAAGGTATTCGGAAAATGAGCACTGTATCTCTTGCAGAGTGAGTAAGGAATAATCACTTGATGTTTAGGGGTAAAGGAAAGGATTTGGTATCTGATTGGTTCTTAAGCAGATTCTCAACAAGCTTCCAGTATTGCCTGCTGTAGTACCTAATGCTTCTAATGTCTGAGTCTCTCCAAGTTTTGCAATATGAATTAGCTACTTCTTGTTGGGTTTATCCTCTATTATCTAAAGTTTCAACTCTTTCCCTATTTTAATCAGTATTATGGTCACAGTTTAAATCAGTTATCACCCTTCCAGTTTCTAAAATTAGACTGACATCTATAATTTGCTTTTTTTCTCATTTCCCCTCCTTCTTTATGGATTTATAGATTATTTATTCTTTTTAACTTTGGTGAGGGTTTGGCAAGGAGCAAAGATAAATACACGTGTTCACTCTGCCATGTTTAGGGGGAAGTTTGTGCTAGCCTACTGCATTTAATCATTAGCAAGGTTGCTAGATTTAGCTAATAAGAATACAGGAGGTCTCAGTATAATTGTTTACTGCTGTCATACCAAATTTCCACAAATTTAGTGGCTTAAACACAACACACATTTATTCTCTTACAGTTCTGGAGGTCAGAAGTCCAAAATCAGTTTCAGTGGACTCAAGGTGAGGTATTTGCAATGCTGGTTTCTTTAGGAGGTGCTGAGAGGAGAATTCACCTCCTTGCCTTTTCCAGCTTCTAGGGGCCACCTATATTCTTTGGCTTGTGGCCCCTTGCCCCATCTTCAAAGAGTATCATTGTAATCTCTGCTTCTATCATCACATCATCTTCTATGACTCCTCCTGCGACTTCCGTCTCATAAGGACACTTGTGATTACACTGGGCCCACCAGACAATTTAGAATAATATCCTCATTGCAAGATCCTTAGCTTAATCATTTCTACAAGTCCCTTTGGCCATATAAAGTAACATTTACAGGTTCTGGGAATTAGACATAGACATATTTGGGGCTATTATTGAGTGTACCATGCTCAGTTAAACTGGAATTTCAGATAAATGACAAATATACATGGGGCATAATTATACTAAAATTTCTTCTGTTTTTATGAAATTTAAATTTAACTGGACATAGTATTTTATTTGAAAACCTATGCTTAGAACAAACTTACGGAATAGTTGGTATTTACAGTTTAGCAGTAAAAAAGTTGATATTGGAAAGGTTAAATAACATGCCCAAGTTCACACATACTTTAGTGGTAGGAGAAAGTTTTAAATCTAAATCTATTTGACCTCAAAGTTCATGCTTATTTCATCCATCTTTTCCTTGTTTCTTCCTGTATTTCTTTTTTTCTCTCTCTCTCCCTCCCTTCTTTTCTTCTTTCATTTTTTAAATTATACTTGCTGTAGACTGAATGTTTGTGTCCCTTCACATTCATATGTTGAATCCTAACCCCCAATGTGATGGTATTTGAAGGTAGGGCCCTTGGGAGGTGATTAGGTTATGAGAATGGAGACCTCATGATGGGGTTAGTGACCTTATAAAAGAGATCCCAGAGAGCCCCCCTTGTGCCTCCTGCCATGTGAAGTTACAACAAGAATATGGCAGTCTGTGAACCAGAAAGTGGAACCTCACCAGACACTGAATCTGCTGGTTCCTTGATTCCGGGCTTCTCGGCCTCAGAAACTGGGAGAAATAATTTCTGTGGTTTATAAGCCACCAAGTATAGGTATTTTATAATAGCAGTCCCAACGGACTAAGATAATACTAATACTTAAATACATTCTCCCTGTAAGATATAAACAGCTGCCCATACTTCTCTGACCACACAAGTTTGAATCTGAAACTTATGTTTCAGATCCAGTTTATTTTCCACGAATTGATGAAACATTAACAAAGTAAGAATTTCATATGGCTTAAAATATATATCACTTGGCATACACAGAGAATGAAGTGCTCTGGTTAATAAAATACTATAGTTAATAGAAAATCAAATATAAATCATAAAAGGAGAACCACTTTCCAAATATCTAGACAAAAACACATGATATTTAGGAGTATTTTTATATGGAGAATAATTTTTTCTTGGTGATCCAAGAGATATTTTAGGATCATAGAGGAACTCTGTATTTTTATTCTGAACACAATTAGTATGTTATAGATGTATTAATGTAATGGTAAGAGTAAACAGAGTATTCTATTAAACTCCAGTGAATACTAGAATTTCTTATATTAAAATTATTAGGATCTCATGTGTTCTGGTGATTTCTATTGTGTATGTCAGAGGCAGCAAATATGTTCTATACTAGATAGTAATTTCAGCTTCGTGTGCCTAACAGCCTGTTGCATTTACTCAGCTCTTCATTTTATACTAGAAAACAGCTATAGATAATATATAAGCAAATTAGAGAAGCTGTGTTCCAATAAAACTTTATTTAGAAAATGGGCAGTTGGCTGGATTTGACCTGAGGGCTACAGTTTGTTGATCCCTAATCTATATGCAGATGGTCCTTAAATTTCTACCACATTTTCTAACATTTCTCTTTAATCGTATAGTTATATTTCTAACATTAGCACCTTAAGCCTAAAAGATCTAAAACAAAAATCAGAATATATTTCTAAATCAGATGGCTGTACTACCAAATCTATTTCTCTTATAATTTCTCTTTCATCTTTTGTTCTCCAAAGTTCACTTCTCTTCTTTGCTTTCCAACTCTTCCAATAAGTTCTTAATTTTCTCGTTTCTACTTTCAAGATATGTTTTATGTCTGTCTTTTTCCTACATTTCCTTTGTTACTGTCTTAATTCAGGTTTTCATTAACTTGTCTGGACTCTTACTGTGGTCTCATATGTAGCATCTCTACTTCTGTAACCTTTCTGGTTCTTCATAGCTACCCCAGCCTGTTTAATCTTACCATAGCATAGGACTGAACGTAACACTTCTTAGCTCAGGAGACATCATAAGCTCCCGATTGTCCCAAAGCAATGGTCAAAGTCTTTCATAATCTGGATCCACTCAACTTTACCAAATATTATTTCTCATTTGACTGCCTTATAAGCTCAATTCCAGCTGAGGTAGACAACTTATTTTATCTTTCACGTAAACTCTGTGCTTTCCATTCTTCCTATCTTATATATTTTCTTGTGTTATTTGCCTATTTGTCTAGAACTGCACTGGCCAATATGGTAGATATTAGCCATACAGTTCCTCAGTAGAATTAGCTACACTTCAGGTGCCCAACAGCTACCACACTACCTCACTAGTATGGTAGATACTAGCCAGATGTAGCTACTGGAAAGATAAAATCCTCTTCTAGACAGAAAAGATATAGAACACTTTTTTTTTTTTTTTTTTTTTTTTAAACAGAGCCTCCCTCTATCACCTAGGTTGGAGTGCAGTGGCACAGTTTTGGCTCACTGTAACCTCTGCCTCCCAGGTTCAACTGATTCTCCAGCCTTAGCCTCCCGAGTAGCTGGGAACATAGGCGTGTGCCACCACGCCTGGCTAATTCTTGTATTTTTAGTAGAGACAAGGTTTCACCATGTTGGCCAGGCTGTTCTCAAAACTCCTGGACTCAAACAATCCACCCACCTCAGCCTCCCAAAGTGCTGGGATTACAGGCATGAGCCACTGCACCCAGCAGAACATTTTCATTACTGTAGAAAGATTTATTCAATAGCACTGCCCTAGAACTTCCTGCTCACATTGCCTCACATTTAATCCTGTGTGATTTCTATTGCCTAGAAATACTACCCTTATTTCTGGTATGCCATGGCACACCACCCCTTTCTGTCATAGCATTTTATTGATGTTGGTCTTATGGTGTTACTACCTCCCATCCTGGAATAGAGTGACTTAAAAATATGCTATGCTCTGTATAGACTGCTATTTTCATTTGTTTCTTTATTAAATTTCTTTGTTAACAATTAATCCCAATCCATTATATAGTAGGTATTCAAAAAAGAATTTGACAAGCCTCATTGAAATATTCTTTAAAGTTTTGTATATATGAAAACATTTCTCTAACAAAGAGTAATGACTTTGCTTCATAAATTTACCAGTTGAACTTAGCATGAAATTTGGGACAGGGAAACTGTTTGTAGGAATATTATATTTTAGAAAGCCTAATGATAAATCGACATGATTTCCATCAATTTATTTTCGCTGGTTTTGGGAGGCAGCATAGTGTAATGAAAAGAAGATGGATGTGGGTACCGGACTACCCTACCCTACCTAATTGATGAATCCTGTTTCATCAATTACTGACCCAGCTTAGCCAAGTGACTTAATTTCTCAGAGCTTCATGGAGATGGTAATAGCTACCTGCCTTAGTTGAAACTCCTTGATAGCAAATGGTAGAAATAGAATCAAGCTAGCTTTTTAAGAACAAAATGTTAATGGACTCATGTAACTGAAAGCATCTTCAACATGGCTGGATCCGGGTGCTCAAATAATGTTATGGCTCCATTTTCAGGCAAAACTCTTGATACATAATAGTGAGATGGCCACTAGCAGTTGCAGGATCATATGCTCTTTACAACTCAGGATCCAAGAGGAACAAAAGAACTTTCCCTTAACTCTAGCAGCATTCCAGGGGGTACTGTCATTGGTCTGTCTTTAGTCAGGAACATCCCTGTATCAACTGTGGCTAGGATATGAGTGGTCAGATAAGCCAAGCCTGGATTAAATTGATATGACAGGGGGCAGGGAAGTGCTGGGTAAAGAAGGGTGGAGTCCCTGGCGAGGGCTACATCCTTGGGCCTGTGCCCATGGACCTGAATGAGGACAGGCATTTCTGTTTTCATGCCCAAAAAGTTGTCTTTTGGCCAGCCACGTCCCCTATCCTGTGCCCATAAAATCCCCGAGACCCTAGTGGACACACACACAAGTGGCTGGATGTTGAGAGGGGCAGAAGAACACATCAGCAGACACCAGCAGGCCAGTGATGGTGTAATGATGCATACGCCGAGGAGAGTATGGCTGCGGGCAGTTGGAGGACAGTCCAGACCCTAGACGGCCTGACTCCAGGGGAAGACCACCTTCCCACTCCATCCCCCTGCTAGCTCCCCATTTATCCCACTTGGAGCTACCTTCATCACCCCATAAAATCTTACGCTCAACCTCCAAGCCCACATGTGATCTGATTTTTCTGGTACACTAGGGCAAGAACCTGGAATACAGAAAACTTCTGTCCTTCTGATAAGGCAGAGGATCTAATTGAGCTGATTAATATAAGCCGCCTACAGATGGCAAAGCTGAAAGAGCACCCTGTAACCCACAGCCACTGGGGCTTCAGGAACTGTAAACACTCAACCCGAGACGCTGCTGTGGGGTTGGAGCCCAGAAATGCTCCCTAGGACCTGCCCATCTGCATGCACCCCCTAGGGGTTTAAGCAGATGGGCACCAAAGAAGCAAGCTACACCCCTGTTGCACATCCCATGAGGGGGATAAGGTGACTACTCCCATTTCAAAATGATCACACTGAGGCCTTGGGCAAGGGGAACAGTCAGGCCCACTCAGCCCAATGAATGATATAGAATTGCTGTAGAATGGAGGACAATCAAAACAGGACAATCAAAACAGGTTATGTCCTCTAATTTAAGAGGTGCTACGTTGTACCACTCCAGAGGGCACTCTTACTGTATTCAATGGGAACAGTGTCTGCTTGAGTTGGGCAACATATAGGATCTCTCTCCATTATAGGTTTGGAGGCCTGCTGGAGATGGGCAACATATAGGGTCTCTCTCCATTATAGATTTGAAGTGATGGTTAAATGGTAAAATATAGATAAAATGCCAAGCAATTAGTAGATACTCAAAAAATCTTTTTATATTTTGCACCAATCTTTTCCACTTAAACTGAGAAAAAGGCATATTATTCAACACTGATTAAGGTCTGTATTAGACCACTCCAGATTTACTAGTACTTGTTCTGAAATAATAGAGAAAGAAATTATAGTTTCTTCTAATATTTCACCTCATATAACATTTTACATTCAATGCAAAGGGTCATGACTCTAATAAGATTAAATATTTTACAGATGGTCCTGCATTTAATTATTAGTACCCCTAGAAATACCATATTAACCCAAGGTTGCTTTGTAACTGTGTTATAATTCAAATAATATGGTAGATGGAAATCTGGCCTCCATTGACCTTTACTTCAACCAGAGAAGTTTCCTATTTGTCAGTTTCACATTCAACAGATTGATATTTGTCAGTTTATCAACAGTAAAAATTACTTTTTTTGCTAATGCAGAAATCTTCAAATATATAACATAAGAAGTTGAGACAATTTTTTTTCCTACATAATCAAGTCCAGAAGTAGGCCATGCAAACTCTGGTATGATAGTTCCACTAAATTATTAGATACCCACATTCCTTTTGACTTTCTATTCCTATATATTTAGAGTCCAGCCCTATCTCCATATTTTTAAGAAGTCTGCCAGAGCTACGGCCATCATGTTGACAATTCATACAGCCTGGAGAGAAAGGGAAAGAGCGAAAAAGGTACATGCCATTTGATTTCGACCTCTTAGAAGAACTTTTTTGGACATCTCCTATTGTATCTTCTTTTGGCTAGCTCTTTGTAATATAAACACACATGTAAAAGAAAAGTGGGGAATCTAGTTTTTATTGTTTTAAGTTGAGCATACTGCTGTCCCAAATAAAAATTGGGGATTTGTTAATAAGAAAGAAGGGGAGAGTAAACATTGAGTTGGCAACTAGCATGCTTTGTCACTTACAAATTAGCATTATTTCTAAGATTTTGTTTGCATAAAAGGTTCTAATCTTTAAAGAGAAAAACCTAAAAGCTCTTGATGTAATCAAACTCTGGGACGAGAAGGTTCATCATACCATTAACTCAATGGTGTGATGCTCAAAGAAGGCAAAGTGGTGGTGACATTCACAAGTGAGATTTAAAAGTGTTAAACAACTCTGTTCATTATGAACATTTTGAATAATAAGTTATAGTCCATGGACACCCTTCACTACTTCCCTAGGATGCTTTTGAAAATGGAGTTAGTAGATTTAAGCAGGTTTTCATTCAACAGTTCCTTATCACAGTGAGCCTGTACCCACTTGGACCAAGAGCGGGGTTAAAATGCAGCCAAACAGGAAGTGGGTGGTGTGTGCGGTGCCACATCTTAGAGCTGTCACTAAAGCCCAGGCTGCCCTCTGGGAGGTCCTCAAATGGGTACATGTTTCAGCCCATCCAGCTCTCATTCCTTTCTTCCCCTTCATGGCCACGGGTAGTGATTATGTCAGCAAGGCAAATGGCTCATTAATGTAGTGGGGAGCCAGATAGAACATTTGGAAAACACTCACATATTTAAATGGGCCAAAATGAGCTTTCTGCTCAAGCTGCCAGCTGGTTTGCCTGTAACATCAGCTTGCTCAGAAGAGGGGAGGAGATCATTTTTGCCAGTACTTATTCAGGTTGAAAAATTATGCTTTACTTTTATTTTAGCAGTCTCTCAAGTGAAGGGTTGATTGCATGATCTCCTTTCTTCACTGCTGGCTTCAACTCTACATGTTCCTCAAAAGCCAACTTGTCTCATCTTCAAGTAGTTTGCCAGATCGCTGAAGGCCTTAGGAGTCTCTCCTAAAACATGACTCCATTCATTGATAGCACAGACCATGTATTTGGTATTCATCACACATTGCTTTGTTGGGTTAGTTGCCTTTTTCTGTTTGGGTCTCCCATCTCCCTAACTGAATTTAAGGCCTCTAAGGTATAGGGAACCATGTAATTTATTATCCTAATTGGAACATTTTTGAGAATAAAAAGAGATATTATTAATAATTACATTGGGACACCTCCCACAAACCTGAACTGTCTGAGCAAATTATGTGTGGCAACTCTGTTAAGGTCAAAGGACATTATTTACTGCTTTTCTCTGATCACCCACAGGGTCTAGTGTAATTCACATGCAAACGGACATCAAACTCTTAAAAATAAGTAGCTTAGCAAAGCAACAAACAATTCCTCTTACAACAGCCATAAAATAGGTGGAAGAGGTGAACAGGTTCCTACTAGTAGGAGATTTAATATTTCAATATAGGAAGTAACCACAAGGTAGAAGGATTTAAATAATCAGATAAAGACTGTTCACAGTGGAAACCAGCCTAAAATTTATGTTCTTACCATTACGAAGCCATGGGGTCCAAACAGGCACTCTTAGCACAAGAATAGAAAGGAAAAAGTAT
The DNA here is from genome assembly GCF_028885655.2 of Pongo abelii. Taxonomy (NCBI): domain Eukaryota; kingdom Metazoa; phylum Chordata; class Mammalia; order Primates; family Hominidae; genus Pongo; species Pongo abelii. Next base: position 90,860,694 of record NC_071995.2, read on the forward strand.
TTTCAATGGGCATTTTTGTAAAGTGTATTCTTGTTTCAGAAGGATCAGACATCCTAATCATCACACTGACATCCACATGGGACTGTGCAAAAGGAAACAGGGACAGAATCAGATAGAAAAATAGACTCATAATCAAGACACTATAAGTTCTCTGCAGTTAGTGCCCTTCCCTAATATAAAGTTTCCATGTCTCCGATTCCCCTCCCTCTGCTTCTCTCTGTGTTTTGCCTACATCCTCAGATTCATACATGTCACTATTTCAGCTATGACATAAAGACATTTTGTCAGGCAGAAGAAAAGTTGGGACCTTCTCTCCCTGTGTCTCTTTCTTGGGAAAAATTTTTCTGGAACTCTCCAAGATGACTTCCTTTGATATTTCATTGGCCAGAATTGGCCTCATGACTATTTCTAAACCAGGCACTAACAAAGGGAAGATTAGAGACTTGTCTTGGACATAGCACCCCGATGCTGGTAAGGTGGGGGGCGGTTATCTTTTCCTGAGGCCTCAATTCAAACAGTCGCTCCAAATGTTGTTAAAGATAACTTTATTTTTAATCAGATACTCTACCCAGAGTGGTAGATCAAGTTACAATCCTCTTGTAACGTGGATAGTGACATCTGAAACATGAGTTCTCTGCACTAGTATACATTTTGTATATATCCCAGCGTTTTTTATAACTTTCATCATTACTGTTGAAAATGACATAGGGTGATATTTTCCTTCTTCATTAACTCCCACTAAATACATCTTTCTATCTAAATTTCCAAATCATTTGTTTATGCCTTTTTTTTTTTTTTTTTTTTTTTTTTGAGACAGGGTCTTGCTTTGTCACCCAGGCTAGAGTACGGTGGTTCAATCGCAGTTCACTTCAACCTCTGCCTCCCAGGCTCAAGCAATCCTCCCATCTTAGTCCCCAGAGTAGCTGAGACTACAGGTGTGCACCACCACACCTGGCTCCTTTTTGTGTTTTTGGTAGAGACAGGGTTTTGCCATGTTGCCCATGCTGGTCTTGATTTCTGGACCTCAAGAGATCTGTCCACCTCAGTCTCTCAAAGTGCTGGGATTACAGATGTGAGTCACTGCGCCTAGCCTGCTTTATGTCATTTTAAAATATAACACTTGGAAATGCCTGCCCTATTTTATATGTATAGGCATGCTTTTCTTATATCCCTCTTCTACTGGACCCCATCACATTATAATACAATCTCCTTGAGACTTGACAGAGTCTTTCTAGGCTGACCATGTAATTTTGGAGAATGAAGAGGTCAGTGGCTCTAAGCAGACAGGGCACTAGGGCAACCGGCATAAATCGGGATTGCTCTGGGCAAAAGAAGACGTATGTCCCTCCCCACTTCCATTTTACATCTCCACAGTGTCCTGCACACTTTAGACGCCATTTGAATGTTGGCTTATGTGAACTTAAGTCACTTCCTATTGAAAAAGTATTTCAAGCTTCACTAAAATTGCAATTCCACTGCATTGTCCACAACAACTGGTTGTCCCTGTTGACCCATTGTAAGAAAAATTGCAGATCAAGTCCAGAACTAAAGATACTTCTTACTTCTAGCCTTAGAAAGAAGACTGAGGCTACTAATAAATGCCATACTGTTTCCCTGATTCCTTAGATTCAAATAGTTCCTATTGACATCTGAAACATGTGAAGGTCCTTTAGAGAACCTCAGACTTAGAATCTGGTTTATACACATGACACATTAAGAGAAAACTAACCTACAGTGGCATTATGGCATCAACAATCAGACAGCAAATGTAGTCTGACACAGATTTATCCCAGCACATACTGAATTTTAGAAATACATTCCTCTTTTCAGGATTTTGGAAATCCTAGAAAAGACCAGGATTTGGAGTTGGAACACCTATGTTTGAATCCTAACCTCCATTACTTCTTTTCTTCAAATAAAATCTCATCTGAAAATCAGGGATAATCATAGTACCTCTATCTATAGAGCCTTTGGGAGAATTAAATGAGATAATGTATGTGAAAGTGTTCCAAACACCAAAGCTCTGTATGAATGCATATTCTCCTTTTCATTCCCTATTTAAATCAACTCTTTTAATTCTATCTCTCTCAAGCAGCCTGAGGCTGGGTCACCAGAACACAAATGTACAGTTACAAGGCTAAAAAAAAAAAAAAAAAAAGCAAAACAACTGGTTGTTACATGATCCTTGACAACAGTTGGACAGACTTTTTCTTAAATCAAATGAAGTGTTTTGGCAGCCTGTAAGTGTAGCCTAAAGTATAGCAAGAAAAGAGAATTATATTCCTTAGGGAGAGTAATTTTAACAGAAGTTCAACTTACACATTTCTAATATCTGTATTTCGAATGTACTGCTAAATGCAAAATGGATATAATTAGTTATGAGATATCTTGCTCTCGGCTACAGTACCCATTAAGCTTCAGCATAATATATCATTCACAACCTAGTCATACTCTGTGATACATTTCAGGACTTCCTATACTGTAGTCTCTTAAAGAAAATAGTATATATAGTTTCAGAACCTAACAGTTGTTCCTTCATAAGGGTTAGAAGTGGATGCAGTATATCTGTGGTCTTCAAATAATTTAGTCAGTCATAAAAATTTATTATGTATAGGCACTATACCTTTTTATGTACAGGTCACTAGCATGTAAATGAAACTGGCACAACAAGGTAAATGTGTATAAAATAAATCACAGAAGATATCTCTCTGATGAGGTATTTCAGTGATGCAGTAGATAGCAAATGATGATTTTGGAGTATTTTAGAGCCCTAATGTAGAATTTTCAACTTCCCCAGTTTATCCTCCAGAAATTATCACTGTGATATACCTGTGATTGCTGAACGGCTATCATACATCTGTAAATGGGCATGCTATTCCTGGTACCTTCTAACTTTGTGATCACTGTCCCCATGCATAAAATATGGAGTCCTGCAGAGCAGCTAGAGAAAGGGTGAGTAAGTAGCTCTGAGTCTGCATCAATGGGGAGCTGTTTAAAAATTGATGTTATCAAGTATGTTCACACATTAAAAACCCAGAAAATGTTGGGCCTCCTCCTATGTGGTTTTCCTGAATTCTTGATGCAACCTAGAAGAGCTAACGTTAAAAAGTAAAGAGCACAGTACAAACAATAAAAGTTCTGTTTGTGAAGACTAATACGGGAAGTGATGCTATGTCTGATTCTAGAATATGGTTAGAGTTTCACAGCCAAGAAACAAGATCTGTAGCTTGATAATTATGTAAATATAGACCTATGTGCAATCAGTCTAGAAGCTCCCTGAAGGCAGGGATGGGTTACCCATATTTTGTCTAACACTTCTTTACATTCTTCTAAGGTGCATCTTGGACACAATAATCATTGTGAACATACTTGATAACATCAATTATTAAATTGGGGAAATCGAAAAATACTCCAAAATCATCATTTGCTATCTACTGCATTACTGAAATATCTCATCAGAACTCTATCTTTTCTGTGATTTATTTTATACACATTTACCTTGTTGTGCCCGTTTCATTTACATGCTAGTGGCCTATACATAAAAAGGTGTAGTGTTTTTTATCCAGTTGAAAAGGCTTTAAAAAAGACTTTTGTAACTTGTAACTTTTTAACTAGTTAAATAGCATCTTAGGAAACAGGGAGAAAGCATTTCAGTTCATTATTCTTCATTTACTGAGTAAAAACCATATGCCAAGTACCATACCCCTGGAGAGGGTATAAGGAGTCTGACTATTACAGCTCTTACCCCCAAGAAACCACAGCAGTGTGGCTAAGTGGAAACTCAAACAAAACAGCATATCAGTTGACAAAAATTTACACATACACATTATATTCATCGTTGCTGGATATTATAAACCATTCCTGCCATAGTTATGAAGGACCTATTTGATCTACAGGTCTAAAATGAACCCGTTTGATATCAGAAGCATATGGCAGTAATTGACTTTCAATAATTGACTTTCCAAATTATCTACACCTAAATAATCCCAGAAAAATTATTCAATTTCAGTTATTTCAATTCAATAGTTTGTTAGGTAGCTGAATTCTTTTTCAGTTTATGGTTGTGTTTTGTGGGTCCAGCCTACAAGAGCTTAACTAAATCTCTAATACTCCAACATGATTATATGAGTGTATATATACACACATAAATATATGAATATATGTAATTTATATGCACATGCACACACATATATCTGAAACTTCAAATATACCATTTTTGTTCTCTCACTGTTCAATTATGAAGCACAGATCTACTGGTCGGGCTTTTCAGCCAGACTACTATAGCCAGCTGTCTTTAGGAGAGTGTGGCTGAGTCCTTGTTATGCAGACAAGAAAAGGAATATTTGAAAGTGCAATGGCCCTGCAAGTGCTCAGATATTCATCGCACACCATGATGATTACATCTGAGAATCTGTTCCTCCTTTATTCTATTTTTTCTTAAGAAACAGTCTTCTCTTTAGGAATGAATATGTGGAAGCAAAATGACTAGTTTATAACAGGCAGTACTCAAAAATGTTGTGAGTACAATGTAGAAACCTAACAGTGAAATTGCAAACTGAGAAAAGGAATCAAACAAGGGCAGAAAAGCAAGCGTTAAGGCTCGAGAATAAATTATGCATAGGACAAATTGGTACTCATTTTGAGAAGGAGAGGAGAGGTGAATTTAAACAGTCAAGTAATAAAAAGTCATTGTTCAGTGGAGGCTGTCTAGTGTAATGTTTAACAGCATGGACCCTATCCCAAGAATTTAGTCTGAAACCTGAATCTCCCACATACAAATTCTATGACATTGAACCAGATCTTAAAGTCTCTAAATTTCTCTTTTGTTTTGTTTTGCATGTAGGGAGAGGAGTATATACTTCTTAAGGTTGTGAAAAGGATGGTTCATAATAAAACTATGTAGCATTATTGAGTACATACTATATGTAGGGATGTTACATGAATAAATTTATGAACCCTCATATTAACCCAATCCAGCAAGTACCTGCACTATTATTACTATTCCTATTTAATATTTAAGAAAACTCAGGTTTGACTGGATTAGGTGACTTGTCCAAAGGGATAAAGTTTAGATTTTTTTGTTTTTGTTTTATGTAGCATAGAGACTTTTTTCAACTTTTAGATTCAGTGGGTATGCATGCATGTTTGTTACCTGGGTATATTTCATGATGAAAGCTGAGATTTGGACATGGCAGAGTGATTCTAAAGCCCATGGTTAAAGGACTATGCTGTCATATTGCCATGTAAAGTGCTTATCATAGCTTAGCATAGAGTAAGGCTTCCACATGCAAACCAAAAGAGAGACACTAAACATTAGCTGAAGAGGAAAACCAAATCACCCACCAGGAGGAAACTGACCTGGCCTTTTCTCCCTAGTGTATCACATGATATGATGTGTGCAGGTGTCAGATGATGCTGAGATGGCCGACAGAGCTCAATTCAGAAACAAGTGATGAGCTCCTTAACAAATTCCCTCAGGAGAGAACTGCCTTCCCTCCCCTTTCAAATGAGGCTGACCTTGAAGTTGTGCCTAAATTGCTCACCACAATCTCAGGCTCAACTTGCTGACTCATCTGTCCAAAACACATACATCCCCAACTTCTCCCTATTTCATGGGGTATCAAAAATAGAGACTTGAACCTCATAAAGTTAGTACAGGCCAGGGTGTTCACCATCTTCATAGCTGATTTATAGTTGCTTTATTAAACTGCCTCCGATCTGGTTAGCAGGCTATGAATGTGAACACCTAGTTAGAGCTGACCTTCAATCCAATTGGAACAGTAGACTTCTTTATTACACTTGAAAACCTAAAAATGTTCAAGGGGAGGTGGAAGGGAGGAGAGGCAGGCAGAGGGTGCTAGGTGCTTTGTTCAACCACCATGGTTCCCTCTGTCAAGATGGAAGATGGCTGTGGCTTAAAGCTTCTGCCCATCTTTGTCCTCTGGAAATATTTATATTATACAAATCAAAGAATGGAACGCACCTGCCTCCTCATTCTTCTCCCCTCCCCTGACACTGGAATGAATGCATACTCTTCACACAATAGTCCTTGTTGAACACAGGACCCACAGGAAACCTGTTACCTCAAATAACTGTCACATTCTCATGTGTTCAGTCACAGGAAGAATTTCAGTTTCTCTCTTCCCCACGATTGGAGATGAGGCTGAGGTCACGAGAGAGAAAGAGCCCTGTCTTGTCTCCCAACAAGAGGGGTCTGTGCAGCTGCTGGGCCCACAGCAGACAGAAGGCACACGGCAGCTGAGGCTCTTTAGAAGGCTTCCCACCCACTTCCTGAGTCTGGCTTTGATTTCTTAAAGGGCAGATGCACTTATTCCAGCGTCGCTCCCTGATTCAGCTGTCGGGGGGAGGGTGGAATAAAAAGCTAAAGCAACCATTTCCTTTTCTGTAGCTCCTTTGCTTTGTCTCAGATCCTCTTTTCTGAGTTATCTGCTACCAAGTCTGTCTCTCCTTCCGCTCAGAGCAGCAGTGGCTGAGTTTTGCCGAGTGCTAGATAATCACTGATCTTAATTATAAACAGCCTCAGCTCAGAGGAATGGTTTTGATAGGAAAGTCAACACCAGGACGCAAGATGGGTAGGTAGCAAAATGGAACCCAAGCCAGTTTTCCAATGAAAAACAGATAAAATATATTTATAAGTACGATTCAATTCATCCTCCACGTAGTTGCAGCTTGGAGGCTCCTTGTGAACTGACCTCTGTCTACTGTCCCCTTTAAACTTTTTTTTGTTTGTTTGTTTTTGATACGAAGTCTCACTCTGTCGCCCAGGCTGAAGTGCAGTGGTACAATCTCGCCTTACTGCAACCTCCGCTTCCTGGGGTCAAGCGATTCTCCCGCCTCAGCCTCCAGAGTAGCTGGGATTACAAGCACGCACCACTACGCCTGGCTAATTTTTTTTGTATTTTTAGTGGAGACGGGGTTTGCCATGTTAGCCAGGCTGGTCTGGAATTCCTGACCTCAAGTGATCCGCCTGCCTCGGCCCCCCCAAAGTGCTGGGATTACAGGCTTGAGCCACCACGCCTGGCCACCCCTTTAAATTTTATACTTCAGTAATAGTGTTGATCTTACCTCCAAAATACAGAGCTGTTTCATGCTTCTGTACCTTTGTGGACTCTTGCCTCTGCCAGAAATGCCTTCTTACTGTGTCTTCCTGGAAATATCTTATTTGACTTTTAAAAACTGGTGCAGACCTCACCGCTTCATCTACCCCCAGTGTTTTTCATTTAATTGGTCTGGGATGTGGCCTGAGCCCTGGGAGTTTTAAGTGCTCCCCAGGTGATTCTAATCTGCACCAGAGTTTGACAATCACTGCTTCAGGCCAGCAGTTTTCAGACTTGAGCAGGCATCAGAAACAGCTGGAGGGCTTGTTAAGGCACAGATTGCAGGGTCCATCCCCTGAGTGTAGAATTCAGTAGCTCTGGAGAATTTGTATTTCTTTCTTATTTTGTTTCCTCTTTTGTTTTGTTTTGTTTTGTTTTACTTTTTTTTTTTTGATCTTGTTGCATACCAAGTTTTTTTTTGTTTGTTTTTTGTTTTTTAAGGGATTTGCTGATGTTTTTACTATTAGTATTCACATTATTTCATTTCCTTTTTAAAAAAAAAATATTTAAAACAGACAAAAATTTTATGTATTTATGGTGTACAACACGATGTTTTAATATAGGTACACATTGTGGAATGGCTACATCAAGCTAATTAATATACGCATTACCTTAATGCATGTCATTTTATTTATTTAATTAATTAATTTATTTATTTTTTGCAGTGAGAATTTGCCTTTCTAACAAGTTCCCAGTTAAGGCTGATTCTGCTGGTCCTGGGATCAGGTTTTGAGAATCAATGCTCTATTCAAACTCGCTAGCTTGCACAGGTTCCTTATATTGCACTTGCCACCCTGCATTGTCATCAACTTATTTGCATGTCTATTTCTGTCTTTTGAAGGTAAGGACTTTAGCTTTTTTATCGCATTACAGAGCACTGCACCTGGTGTATAGTAGATGCTCAACACATGATCACTTAATGAGTAAATATTCAGGGTCTAGTTGTCACAGAGAAAGAAAGTCATGTACCAAATTTATGTCAACTTTTAAACATAAAGTTTTTAATCCAATAAATATCCCATGCCTCTAAATTTAAATCTAGAAAGGGGTTCTCTAAGCCTCTATGAATTACATCTTGGATTTTGGTGACAGGATTGGGTTGGCAAAGTACTCCTCAGTACACGAGGATAAAAAGGCCCTGCGCAAAAGCAGATAGGATTACATTTACATCAACAACATCTCTTTTTAAACTGACATTTAATGATTATCTCTATCAATAAAGGCCTTTTAAGAGCTCTCCATAAAATGTTGTGAAAAATGAGAACATTTAAAATACAGACAAACAATGGGCCCCGTTCATACAACTTCTTCACATTATTTCTCCAGTATCATGGATCTCAACCAGGCTCACTCATCCTTCTCCAGTGAAGTTGGCACATGTTAACCATATTGATCGTCTGATTACAAATGTAGACTGTGGCAGGCAGTATTTACAAAAGGAACCCATTTGTCCCTGTGGCTTGTATGTAGATATCGGACTTAATACACGCTCAACTACAAAGCAATAGAACCAGGTAGTAAAATGTTACTCCCAAGGAGATTAGACTCCTATACAGAACAATGATTTCATTGTTTCATATAACTTTATAAAGTAAGTCCAAAGAGATGTTTTTAAAAGTTTCCTAATCCTTACTAATTTCTTAAATACCCACTCCTCAAGAAGAATAAATTCTCTCTCTATTCATTGATCCATAGAATACTTTTAAAAACCTAATAATGTGTTGGCATAGGTCTTTCTGAACCCAAAACCCAGACCTATGTCTTTCTGAACAAAATATGTGATATTGTGTGTGTGTGTGTGCGTGTTGCTTGCTGTCCATTTCAGCAGCCTTCTACTTTGATGACAACCTGATTATTCTGGAAAAAAGCAGTTTCTGTCCTGCAGCATGTAGTTATTTGGAATTTCAGTAGTAACCAGGTAACATTTTTCATTGAGTCAGTGGGGAAACAGAAGATGAGAAACTCACCCTTCTGAGTTTCTGGTCAATATTTCTTGATTGGAGCTCTGGGTCTCTGGGTCCTCTCTAATTGTTACCTAGAGACTGGGTCTTTAGATTATAAAAATGTCAAAATACCTGGATATTGACTTTTTGAATTCAGTATATCGCGATTGAATTCCACTTCAACAATAGCAGGTGGCCAATGGGTTGAATATGATCGAATCAGGAATGAAAGATTCCGTAGACTGTACCTTTCTTTTCAAAAATAAAATTTTGAAAAGTACAGATTTGCCTAAAATATATGGGTAATACATTCAGAGTGCAGACTGACCATGTGTAAGTTGTAAAGCCTGCCATATGAGGAGGCAGAAACAGATGTAGTAGCTGTTCCCTGCTGGTATGTGCTCTATGTCTTTGGTTGGCTGGGTGGTTGGCTGGTTGGTTTGGTGGTTGGTTGCATGGGTGGGTGGGTGGTTGGGTGGTTAGGTGAGTGGTTGGTTGGTTGGGTGGGTGGGTGGTTGGGTGGTTGGGTGAGTGGTTAGTTGGTTGGTTGGGTGGGTGATTGGTTGGTTGGTTTTCAAATTATCATGACTGCCTTCATTTTTTTCTGTTTCCTCCTCCTCAATCTTAAATGAGAGGACTATGAATGTACCCCTGGCAGGCTGTTCCCAATTCTTCAGGGCCCAAGTCAGGAGTGCAAATGGAGGCCTATATGCCTTATGTCTAAATATTTTAAAGTTATAACTGAAGCATACAGACTGCCCAATAAAATATATTTTATCCCCTTCCTAAACTAGTATATCTTCCTAATGACAAACTGTTTTAAATATAAAAGCTATTGTTTTTATACATTTAAAAATCTATAAAATATCAAAGATGACTGAATTAATATTGTACATGTCTGGGTATTCAATTGATGGGCTGCCAAAGTTTGGGTGAAGAATTAAGTAAAAACATATATAATTTAAAAAGTATTTCATATGCATTTTTAAAAATGTATTTCTTTGCTTTTATTTAAGTAAATCACAAGTTTGATTCTATTGATAATGATGATCTAAAGGATCAAAAATTAAAATGTGATTATGTCCAAAATATTCAAAGTTTGAGTATATTTTAATCAAAAACATAAAATAAAGCAAACCTGAAATATAAAAATCAGTTTTTTGTTTCCAAATAGTTATTTTTCTTCTCAAACATTCAAATTATTTTATAACATGAAAAGAGAAATATGAATTATAATTAAGAGGTATAACAAATATGAATAAAGATTATTAAATAAAGCTTATATTTTATTTTCTTAAAAAGTAATTAAATGTCATTAAATGTTTATAAAACTTAAACCAATCACAATTCCACAGGGCAATGTACATTTAGTTACCAATGTAAAGAGCCAATATCTTGCTGCACACATGCTTTACAAAGGAAGAACTGGACAAGTTAAAATAATTTGTTTTTATTTTCTTTATCTAAGTGTGCCTGTCATTCAAATGCTCCCTGTATTCTTAAGCATTTTCTGACTTCCACATTATCAGAAGCACAATCCACAAATCTTCATGGCACGTGGATGTAGTTTTTTGTTGTTGTTGTTCTTAGGACATAGGTCAACTGATTTGGAGAAGTATTTTCCTAGGGCCTGAATGGTGTGCACCACAGAAGTGAATGTTTTAGGATTTCAGTAATGCTGTGATGGCTCCGAGTGTAAGATTCCAAGTCATAGAGGCCCCTATGTGTTTGCTAACAAATGTAGTGTTTCTGGGTTTGCTGTATGCAGGGCAATCTAGGGCTTGAAATTCATGGGGACTTTTATTCTCATATACCTCTGCTTGGCTCAGGCCTTCAGAGATTCTCAATGGGATTATGTGTAGCCTCATTTCTTCTAGACTCAATTTCTCCTTGTGGCTCAGGAATACACATAGGTGAGTGAAGAATCATTTTCTCCCTCTTTCAAACCCAGATTCTGAGGCTACTTGTGAATAAGTGAAATAAAGCAAATAAAAATATTATCAAATATACCTGTGGCTAATGAACCACTCAGCCTCTTTTACCCAAAGTTCACCATACAAAAACTGGAACTGCCTAATTTGGCAAGAACAGTTGTGGCCTGATTCCAGTTACTGACAGGTGAATGGTATTCAAGACACAAACATTACTTGATGATTAGTGCATATCATCCTTTGCATGATTAGGTTCAGCTGCAAAGCATAAAAATCCTAACCAATATTAATTGAGCATTCATTATGTGCCAGGTAGTTTGCTAAGAGCTTCGTATGTATGCTCTCATGTGGTCCTCCCCATTGTCTTGGAAGAGGACTGAAGCTTTAGGGAAGTTAAGCAGCTTGCCTAAGATAACACAGCAGGGAAGTAATAGCAATGGGATTTAAATTCAGGTTATCCAATGTGAAAGCCTGTGCACTTAAACACTATTCCACTCTGCTTGCCTCTGTGTTACTGGCATCAGATATAGGGTTGGGAAGGTCTGTGACCAGGTAAGGTCAAGATAGGGAAAACTGAATCAGCTGCCAAGTTGTACCCCAAGGGAAGCAACCACCAATCCAGTGTGACAAATCCAAAGGAACACAATAGCCTTGTGTTTGATTTGAACTGATTTTACTTCCAAGGAACTAGGTTGGTGTGTGGACAACACAGCAGATTATAGAATCTTTGGGCTGATGCTCGAAATAAACTCAACATGCTGGAAAGGCAGAACTCCAGTCTAAGGGAAGATGGAAACAGAAATAACATTATTGGGCACTTACTACATGCTAAGGCTTTCACACATTCTGCTCATTTAATTATTGAAACAAACTTGTAAAGCAAGTATTATTTCCCCCATTTCCCAAATGGGAAAAGAAGTTGTGTAACTTGCCCATGACCAAATAGCTAATAAGAAATGGAACCAAGAAAAATAATCTAAATTAGCTTGATTTCAGATTTGGGGATGTTATTATTATTATTAAACAAATCACATTGCCTCTCCAACACTTCTCTGGACCCAACTAAAGGACTAAGTGGGAAAACAGTAGCACAAAGTCCCACCCTCATACCTAGTTTCTTACTCATGTTAAATGATGCCAGTAAAATGCCCTGCAGGTTTTGGGGAAAGGCCTTGACTCAGGGCAGATGAATATGTCCAGGAGTAGCAGCCAAGACTAATTAATTCCAGAGTCCACCCATGGGTAGAGCTCATAGACCCGTACATCTGACCTAGGTCAAGACTGACTCACAAATTGGGCTGGTTTGAGTCCCAGGACACAGACCAAAGTGATGAGACAGATTAGGGCCAGCAAATACTGAATTGTGTCCTGTTGGTGGGCTCTGCTGGGATGCTTAGCCTAATTGTGCTTCCAAGAGTGAGATCATTATGTTTTTTTCTTCTAACCTAGAAAACCCTTGTAGCTCTTAAAGCTATACCATATGATACCTGTCCATGACTGGACTCACACTTAACAGAAGTACCTGAGACTCGGACGATCCTTGGAGCAGACAAGGACATCAAATTACTAACTGCAAGTGTGTAATAGAAATCTATTTACTTCAGGTAAAAGCCTCTTTATAGAACAACAACAACAAAAGATTGAATATTATGATGGATTTTTAATTAGGAAATGACCAGAAACAGTGATGAAAAAGGGGGCTTAGAGAATATTAGAAGCACATTGCTTTGGATACATGAATAGGAAAAGTGCAAGAACTGGAACCTGTAAGCAAAAATCCGTGGAATGTTCAGTTCAGCTGCTGAATTGCCCACAGCTGTCTGGGATATTCTCCTTTTGAACCAGGCTTCTTCTTTGTCTATTGAGGTAATCTGTTCCTCTGTGTGCTCTTTTCAATTTCAATATCCATTGTCACTGTCATGGACAAAGTTATGAAGACTGCCTGACTTACATCTGCTTGGTCATGGGCTCCAAAAATGAAATGAAATGTGTGTGTGAGGAGGGTGAGTCATTCTTTCCTATTGGAAGTTGCTAATTAATTGGGTGGTTAATAAAGAGAATATGAGGCTTTATATATTTTGGGCTAGAGGACACAGAATTCAAATCACTGCCACATGCCATTTCATGTCAACCAACATTTATAGAGCACCTACTATGTACAAGACACTGCAGAAAGTATGAAAACAGGTAAGCCACAGTCCTTGTTCTCAGGAAACTCAAAATACAGTGTCAGAGATAGAGGTGAACAACTAGCAATAAAGTCAACCAGAATAAAATGAGAGCTAAGACACATGTACAAAGGATGCACCATGAGGGCAGAGAGGGAGCCTCTGCTAAGAAGAGGTAGTGTTGATGGGTGTTAGATGGAGGGGAGAAAGTCATTCCAAGATGAAAGAAGAATGAGCCAGCCAAGAAGTCCCAGAAAGTTCAGTCAGAGAAGGAAAAGGAGAACTGAGAAAGTGTCATGATAGCTAGTAAATATGCTCAAATCTTCCTATCCCCCAAATATCATCCATTGTCTGTGCTTCATGTCAACCCTTTGCCCAGTTCTCTTCTTCCCTGCATGGCCAAAGTTTTTACTGCTTTGTTCTTTTCTTGGCAAATGAAATCCTCAGAACCTTTATAGGTAGTGAAAGGTATGCTCTTCCCTGCCTTCCCCACCTCACTCAGTTAAACTTATTTTACTGAGAACTGCTGATACTCAAGATTCATGCATGAGGTGTGACCTGTCTTCCAATATGCCTGGGACACCACGTAATGATCACTGATATTCATTGGACTGCTGCTATGTGCCAGGCGTTGCTTAAGTGTTTCATACAATATGTATATAAGGGGCCCAGATCTGAAGATGGCCCTCAATGATCCACACCTCCTGGCTACACCCTTGTGTAGTCCCCTTACACATTGTACTGGGATTGGTCTGCATGGCCAGTGCAAGGCTACAGAAGTGACAGATGCCACTTCCTAGCTTAGTTGTAAGAGATTATGGCTTCTGCCTTGATTTTTCTCTCGCTAGGATCACTCACGCTGCAGAAGTCATTGAGAGCCCATGCGGTAGAAAGATGAAGCCTCTTTCCAACAGCCATGCAAGTGAGCTTGGAAGTAAATCATTCAGCTCCTATCAAGTCTTTGGATTGCAGCCCTAGCTGAGAGCTTGACTGCAACTTCATGAGCCACAGCCACCTAGCTAAACTATTCTTGAATCTGTGATCCTCAGAAATTGTGTGAGATAACGAATATTTGCTGACTTAAACTTTAAGTTTTCAAGTAATTTGTTATGAACAATAGACAACTGATACAGTATGTATGTCTATATTCTTGTTTTTTGAGTGTAATTCACATAAGATAAAACACACAGATCTGGAGTGTTCAGTTCTGTGAGCTTTGATCATTGTATACAAATGTGTAACCATTACTCAAAAAAGATATACAATATTTCCATCACCTAGAAAAGTCCCTTGTCTCCTTTTCCAACTAATTCCTAGTCTTCTCTCCTATCAGAAAAAAAAACCCCACCATTTTGGTTTCTATCGTCATAGTTCAGTTTAGACAATTTTTGAACTTCACGTAAGTGGATCACCCAGTATGTCTATTTTGTACCCAGCTCACCATAATGTTTTTGAGATTTAACTGGGTTGTTGTATGTACCAGTAATTTTATCCTTTTAAGTCTACTGCTGATTAGTATCCTATTTTATGAATATACCATGATGTGTTTATTCATACTCCTGTTGATAGACATTTGGGTTGTTTCTGATTTTTATTTATTGTGAACAAGGCTGCCATCATTGTACAAGTCTTTTTGTGGACATAAGTTCTCAGTTCACTAGAGTAAATACGTAGGAACGGAAATCCTGGATAATATTATAAATGCACATCTAACATTATGAGAAACTGACAAAGATTTTTTGAAAGAGTTTGTTTCATTTTACACCCCCACCAGCAATGTATGGGAATTCCAGTTACTTCACATTCTCTCTAGATTTGGCCTCATCAGTCTTTTGATTTTAGTCATTTGCTGGGAGTGAAATGGCATCTCATTGTGGGTTTAATTTTCCTGATGAGCCATGATGCTGAGCATCATTACTGGCCACTGACATACCTTCTTCTATGAAGTCTCTGTTCAAGTTTCATCATGGATGCCACCTGGACTCTCTGCTGACAGGATGTTCCCTAAAATCACTGCTTGTTGAAGCACATCTGTATCAGCTTCTCCCTTGAGCCCACACCATCCTTTCCCTCAGCACCCTTCTCTTATACACAGTCTTGCCTCCCTCCCTCGCCGTCCCTGTCTCCACTCTCCTTTTCATTGTAGGCTCAACAAATCTTGCCCTGAAAACAGCTGCCCCAGTAATAACCTATTAAATATCTACCCCAGTTCTAGCAGTGGGCTCAATGTGTGAAAATTAAAAAGAGAAGAGTAGTGGTAGGCTGGTAAATATTTAACAGCTGGCTCTCTGGAAACAAAAATTAATTAATTAAAAAGAAATTTTTGCTTGTGGGAATAAGTTTATTGGAACTACATTTGTTTGTTTTTAATTCTTAAATTTTTTTCTGTGTATTTAGCTGATATATACATATATAATTTGTTTCTTAATTCATATTTTCACAATTTTTAAAATTTTATTGATATTAATGGATTTTTAATTAAATAAATTTTGTTAAACTTATGCATTAATTCTAATAATCTATATACAAATAATTTGCATAGATTTTCAACATATATAATTATATGTCATCTGGGAATAATGGGAGATTTACTTATTTCACTCCAATATGTATACCTTTCTTTTTTCATTTTCTTTTTTTTGTTTGTTTTTTTTTGTTCGTTTGTTTGTTTGTTTTGAGACAGAGTCTGTGGAGTGCAGTGGCATGATCTCTGCTCACTGTAATCTCCACCTCCTGGGTCCAAACCATTATCACACTTCAGCCACCTAAGTAGCTGGGACTATAGGCATGTGCCACCATGCCCAGCTAATTTTTTTGTATTTTTAGTTGAGACGGAGTTTCGCCATGTTGGCCAGGCTGGTCTCAAACTCTTGGGCATGTGTGATTGGTCTGCCTCAGCCTCCCAAAGTGCTGGGATTACAGGCATGCGCCACCATGCTGGCCTACCTTTATTTTTTCTTATTCTATGGCGCTGTCTAGGATCCTCCCTACCAATGTTGAAATGAAGCAGTAAGAGTGAGCCTCTTTGTTTTGTTCTTTATTTCAAGAAAAATGTTTCCATTTCACCTTAAAATCTGATGTTTTTGTTGGTGTTCTTTAAAGTTTATAATTTTTTTAAATTTCTAGTTTGCCAAAGATTGGTTATTATGGAAAAAATAAATAAAACACCCTGATGCATATACCAATTTTCTGTGTGATAAATACTCCCAGCACAACCACTTCCAAGCTATCAATGTAACTTCACTAAAGGTGGAGCTGGGAAGAGATACAGAGTAGCCCACCTTATAAATCATGTTTCTACATGACAATTGTCTTTCATAAGCCCATAGGAGCCTTCCCCCAGCACCACTGGTAAGGGCTAACAATTAATTTGGAAGAATGATTGACAAATAAGAGAACAGCACAAAATAACACACAGTTAAGTCTTCTTGTGCATTGCAAAACTGTAGACAGATTAGAAGTAAAGAAAATGCCAAAAGCTGAAAGTAGTGGTTCTCACCCTTGTCTACATGTTGGAATAACCTGGGAAGCTTTAAAAACATTCTAATACATGGGAACTACCCCTAAATATTTAGAATTGGTGAAAAGTAAGGCCAGAGCATTGTTGTTTGTTGTTTGTTGTTTTTCTTTCTTTTTTAAAAAACCTCATCAGCAGATTGGACCTAGATGATTTTAAAATCTAGCGAAGGTTCAGAACCACTGGTTTAAAGAAGGATGAAGGTTTTGACAAATTTGGATAATTGGGGCAGTGTGGGAAGGTACCCAAGCAAAAGATGTGGAACAAATAAATGAATGGTAAATGCTTCAGGAAGATTGAGAAAACTCACTAGACAGGAGCTAGGCAATCTTACACGGAAGTGGCAAGAAAAATAAATGATTTTAAAGCTGTAGATAAAAGGTTCTTCTGTGAGAACCTGGCCCCATCTCCACGGAACTCTAGATTTCCAAAGAAAGCAAGCCTCAGGTTCCCAACAAAGGACACTTGTTTCCCATGAGGGCTGATGTGACATTGCCAAGTCAGTGGCCTTGAGAGTTGGGGACTTGGACAGGAAGATTGCTCTGCCTCAGACCCTGGAAAGCCAGGAGAGAATTCAGACTCCTGGCATATTGAGCTTAAGCAGATTTTATTTAAAAGAAAATTCAGTCTGGTATGTCTTAGTTCTGGTAGGTCAGTATGCTTCCAACTTTGATGTCCATGTGAATCATCCAGGTGTCTTGGTAAAATTCAGATTCTGCTTTAGTGATGGGGCCTGATGGTCTGTGTTTCTAACCAGTTTCTAGGTGCTGCTGATGCTACTTAGGGTCATAAGGCTGAAGTTAACAAGGCATCATTTACTTCAGGGTTGTTTTACAAGAAAAACACCATGCTTAAATTGACTCGTGCTCCCATATTTGGCTGGAGATTTGGGCCTATTTTACAGCAGAAATCTGCCCTTTATCCAGAGCCTGGGCAACCTTTAACACAAGCTCCCCTCTCCTGTCTTCTCTAAGTTATTTTTCTATTGACCTTCTAAATTGATCTTCTCAGTCCTGCGGGAAATTCTTATCTGGATAACTAGACTTATGTCCAGATGCCCAATAGTCATCATTTTTTGGGCTCCCACTTATGTGTAACACAGGTGACACCTATTACAGATGTTATTTTTCCACTCCTCAGCTGAGGAACCTAAGGCTCAATGAATGATGGAAAGTTATCCCAAACCTCCAAGTAGTGGCCACACCAGGATATAATCCAGGTTTGTTTGTCTCTCAAGCCACCATTCTTTCCGCTTTCGGTGGCTTTGAGTCCACCCAGGCCCAGCACAAAAAACCACAAGTCTGCTGACCTAGCTCCCAAACCTCAGCTGAAAACTACACCTCTATTCTGGGGACCTGCAATTTATTTATTTATTTATTTTATTTTATTTATTTTTGAGACAGAGTCTCACTCTGTCACCCAGGCTGGAGTGCAGTGGTATGATCTCAGCTCACCGCACCTCCGCCTCCCAGGTTCAAGCAATTCTCCTGCCTCAGCCTCCTGAGTAACTGGGATTACAGGCACCTGCCACCACACCAGGCAAATTTTTGTAATTTTAGTAGAGACAGAGTTTCACCAGATGGGCCAGGCTGGTCTCAAACTCCTGACCTCAAGTGATCCTCCAGCGTTGGTCTCCCAAAGTGCTGAGATTACAGACATGAGCTGCTGTGCCTGGCTGGGACCTTCAATTTAAAATGTATCTCCATCAGAAAGAGCAAATGGAGGTTGTTTCGGACATGATGCAAAACAATATACTTACTTAATGAGTTGAAAATAATTTGAACAGTCTTTTTCAAAGTATCCTGATATAGTTTGAATATATGTCCCTACCAAATCTCATGTTTCATTGTAATCCCCAATGCTGGTGGTGGGGCCTGGTGGGAGGTGTTTGGGTCCAAGGCAGATCCCTCATGGCTTGGTGCTGTCCTCGCCATAGTCAGTGAATTTTCATGAGGCATGATCATTTAAAAGTGTGTGTCACTGCCTCCCCCTTGCTCCTGCTTTTGCCATATGACACACCTGCTCCAACTTTATCTTCTGCTGTGAGTAAAAGCCCCCTGAAGCATCTCCAGAACCTGAGCAGATGCTGGTGCCATGCTTGTACAGCCTAAAGAACTGTGAGCCAATTAAACCTCTTTTCTTTATAAATTACCCACTTTCAGGTATTTTCTTATAGCAATGCAAGAACAGCCCAACATGTATACTCTCAACTGAATTCAATAAATATTTACTGGCTGGGCACAGTGGCTCATGCCTGTAATCCCAGCACTTTGGGAGGCTGAGGCGGGCAGATCACCTGAGATCAGGAGTTTGAGACCAACATGATGAAACCCCGTCTCTACTAAAAGTACAAAAATTAGCTAGGAGTGGTGGCAGGTGCCTGTAATCCCAGCTACTCAAGAGGCTGAGGCAGGAGAATAGCTTGAACCTGGGAGGTGGAGGTTGCAGTGAGCCGAGATCGCGCCACTGCACTCAAGCTTGGATGACAAGAGTAAGACTCCATCTCAAAATAAAAAAATAATAAGGTACTGAGCATATACCAGGTGCTGGGCAGTGCTAGGCACCTAGTGATACAAAGAAGAAAAGAATGGGAGGAAATACAGATACAAGTACATTTCATGTTGGCCATAATGTACTATCAACTTTTACTAGGAGTGTAAGAGTATGAGTCAAATAGGAAAAGGAATTAATTTTATGGGGAGGGCAGAAGGATGTTGTTCTAGGTATTTATTGACCTTAGGGGGCTAAACATCAGGAGTTATATCATCTCTGCCTTTTCATTAATAATGAATAATAGCTAATCATTATACCAAACATTTATTGAACACTTGCTGTGTGACAGACGCTGTCAGTCACTTTCCCTGCATTACTTCATTTCATCCTCACAATGACCATAGGAGTCAGGTACTATTATTACCCCCTCCTCACAGATGAAGAATTGGAGAACTGGAAATGTTTAAGTAACTTATCCAAATCCCACAGCTAGAAATTGACAAAGCTCAAATTCAAACCCAGGTCTGTTTGATTGCAGAGCCCTACTCTTGATCATCACATTTGAGAAAATGTAGCTTAATGAGGAGCCTAGCGGGGTTGGGACTAAAGGGGAACCATCATTTAATGAGCAGCAATTATGCATTAGGCCATGTGTGCAGGCCAGGATGCATCACACCTCATCAGGAACATGTCTCCGAAGACAGATCCTGGATAGCAAAATAAATTTATTGGGCAATACTGGGGAGACTTACATTCTAGGCTTGCTCAAGGCAGTTGGAGTATGGGAATATGATGAACATTTCTGTTACTCTCAAAATCTCCTGTGTCGGTCAGTAAATTGTATGGTCACCCCAGGCAATATTATCATGTAACACCACAGAAAATTGTGTCCATCCAGGGAGGAGAAAACATCCTGAGAGTTAAAAAAAAAATCTGCTATTCAGTTGTTCCATCTTTTTCTTTGTCTGTCTCCATCTCTCTTTTCAATTTTCATTCACTGAACAATGCATTCTCCTGTGTTTTTCAGCACTTTATCACACCCTTAATGATTCTAGACCTTGTATATCCTCAGCCTTGGCTTCAGAACGTTGGAGACATGATGCCAATTCCAGTTCACAACAAAGCAGCCTACGTAGTAAACCAGATTGTCTCCCGGCCACTGAATGTTGACCCAATGCTGTCCATTGCTGTTGAGAGCACTAACCATCTCTTCAAACCAACCAGCAGCTGCAGGAGTGAAAAAAGAGTATGAGACAATAGCGTCTGAGTTTACCAACACTTCGATCATTCAAAGCCTTTACAGATAAATCATCTTCAAGAGAATAAGTGCTCACCAAGTGTACACTTATGCTGGCGGTTGAAGGGATCTTACCTGTAGATGCTCTGATACTTCAGAAAAGAGAAAGGAAAGGAAAGATCTGGGTCCCTTGTCCCAGCCTGTGGGGTCTCTAGAGAATTCATCACAACCACTCTCCTACCCCCTAGAATATGGAGGTTGGGCTGAGCCACAGGCAGGCAGGCAAATCTACTGCAAGCTCCATTACATTTTTCTATGGCGTTCCATGGGGTAAAGAAAGTTTCCCCAAGGATTTTGCTTCACTCTCACAATGGGAGAGAAAAGAATTTAGGAGGAGAGCATAAGTCCATTTAAAACTGCATATAAATGATATATTGTGATCATATACATATAGTGATCAATATCTTGCCCTCCCACTTTTCAGAGCCCTTTCCCACACATAGGCTTGTGTGAAGCTGAGCAAAAGGAGCAAAGGTTTTGGGGTCCAGACTCGAGTTTGGATCCTGGCTTTTCCACTCACTGTGTTGCTTGCCTCTCTAAGCCTCAGTTTCCAATGTTTCCACTAAACGGCTTTGTTGTGAATGGAGTTAGATAATAGAGGTAAGGCCCCCAAAACATGGTATGCACTTGAGAAATGATAGCTCTCCAATCATCCACAGCACATCACACACAGAAGTCATTATCCAGGTGTTTGTTGAAGAACTAGCTTCATTTTGCAGATGAGAACACTGAGACTCTGAGAGGTCAACTGACTTTCCCAAGGTCACAGCTAGCAAGAGGGTAGTTTTCTCATTACAAATCTGTGCCCCAAGCAATATTTTTTTATGCAACCTTTGGGTTTGGAGTTGTACTTCTAGGTAGGTCAGATACCAGAATGAAGAAAAATATTCAGGAAGGTCTGTTCTTTGAAATCAGCCTTTGATCTTCACCAAAACTGCCTTGCAATTTTCAATTATGAAACATTGC
Source organism: Pongo abelii (assembly GCF_028885655.2). Lineage (NCBI taxonomy): Eukaryota > Metazoa > Chordata > Mammalia > Primates > Hominidae > Pongo > Pongo abelii. Next base: position 90,882,127 of record NC_071995.2, read on the forward strand.
AAAGTGCTGTTTCCACAGAAGCCTGTGTTCAAACCTCACACTTCTGTGAAATAACTGCTTTATGCCTTAAGACTGTCGATTCGTGTTTGAGTTCAGACATTTAGTAAGTGGAGGATGTTTTGAAGGTATTACCAGTCACTGCCTCATCCATAGACTGGATGAAAGGGTCGGCATCACAGTCACGTGGCTTTGCTAAAATGTCCTGTGTCTTATCTTTGTCTGACAGCAGCAGAGCACACCAGATAGGAGGGCACTGTCAGAACACTCTTGAATACCTTAGCCTATGCCAAAAACAGATGAAGATATGATTGAAGAAAAACGGCTCAAGTAACTAAGAATCATTGCTACATCAACTACTGTAGCATGAAGCTGCATTGGCTATGTGTATGGTCACTTTTAGCTAAAAATACTATGCCATTTTATTCCACTCCTCTGCTCCATACCAGTTTTATTGTTGACCTCTTGACCTCTTAAAAGTTCAGTCAGGTCTGGGGCATCCTGCAACAGCAGTGCTTCCTATTGAAAAAATTAAATTGAGGTGGGCCAAGACCTGGTCTGTCCAAAATATGTAGCCCTAAGCACCCTGCTCTTTGTAAACGATGGTAATATTGCTGACCCAGGGACAGGGTTCTTTTTGCGTGCAAATAAAGCTCAAAATCCAAGAGGCACTGGCACCATTTTTTAAATGCCTACACCAGTAAAGACTATCTGCTCCTCCATCTGTCCTTCTCTTTGACCTTCTAATTTTTACTTTTCAAATATCTCTTGGTCACCTGTTATATTTCAGGCACAGTGCTAGATACAAGGACTGTGGTTGAACTCTCACAGATATTATAGTAGGAAAGATAGACAAAAACAAATAATTTCACAAAAATTTATGAGGAGGCATGCTCCAAGGAGAAGGATGCCAGGAGTGGGCAGATAGGACATCCTAAGAGAGACAGTTTAGCCAAATGCCTGAGAGAATGATGGGCTCTGGAATCTGCCCAAGAGGCTCAAGTCTTTTTCTTCCTCTCACCATCCCTGTGACAGTAGCCAGTTGCTTAATCACTCTGTGCCTCAGTTTCCCCAGCTATAATATGAAGCTATAATAGTACCTTCCTCTCAAGGTTGCTGTGGAGATTAACTGAGATAGCACATGCGAAGCATTTAGAACAACATCTGGTACTAGCAAGTGTTCAGCCTGGGGTGGGGAACATACCTGACCTGTGCTACCTGTGGACCTCTCTAAGCAAGTAAGCTGGGACGTGAAAATAAATAAAGATAAGCATAGCAAACCACCATGACACATGTTTACCTGTGTAACAAACCTTCACATCCTGCACGTATACCCCAGAACTAAAAATACAAATTAAAATTAATTTAAAAAGAAATAAAAGTAAGTAAGAAAGAGGTTGGGAGGTAGAGGAGAGAGAAAATGCAGACAGTGGATGGGTAAAGGAAATGTAATGAAAAGATAAAGACCCTGAAACAGATGGGGCATGGCACTCTGGAAAAAATAAAGGCTCATGGCTTAGGAGGATTGAAAGCTAGATGGGAGTAGCTGAGATGAGGCTGGAGCTATCAGAGAACCAGATCCTGGGGCAGTTTGTAGGCCAGTTAGTTGAGGATTTTGGATTCCAAGAGCATCCAATCATTTGACCAATCATCCTTTCAACTGGAAATCCCTTGCAGAAATGTGAACATTTCATTGTTTATCTTTAAAGGAACATACTCTACTTGATTAAGGAGGTGAACAGAGAAAACTTAGCAGTAAAATATCTTGGGTTTGTCTGTAAATGATGCCCTTCCCCAAGTGTCTCCATCTGTATTCTTAGTCTCTGTCCCTGCAGGCCATCATTGCTGTCAAATATCAAACTACCTTCATAGAACTGATTAACTGATTTTCTTGTCAAATGATTACATTCAGATAATTATATTATGGCTTTTAGGGACATATGATCAATTTTTATAATACATTCAGAAGATTCTTGAAGAAACTAAAATTTAATCCTTGTTCAATTCTATTTTCCACTATTTTTTGGTTTAGGGCTATAAAATATGCTATCTTCTTGATTTATCTTACATTTTTCAAGTTTTTTCTTCCTTTTCATTAGCTTTAAAATTAATTAATTAACAAAATTTTTTTGAGGGAAGGTCTCATCTCACTCTGTTGCCCAGACTAGAGTACAATGGCATAATCTCAGCTTACTGCAACCTCTGCCTCCCAGGCTCAAGCTATCCTCCCGCCTCAGCCCCCTGAATAGCTGGGACCATAGGCATGCACCACCATGCCTGGCTAATTATTGTATTTTTTGTAGAGTTAGGGTTTCACCATGTTGCCCATGCTGGTCTCGAACTATGTGGCTCAAGCAACCCACCCACCTCAGCCTCCCAAAGTGCTTGGATTATAGGCATGGGTAACAGTGCTTGGCTAGCTTTAAAATTAACTCTTAATAACCCCTGAAAGACATTATTGTTTTCAACAATGATGAAAAAAAAATGATAAAATAGGTTGATCATGAATCTTGGAATCTTCAGTCCTGAGTTTGAATTCTAACTTTGCTGTGTGACCCTGGGCACACAGAGCAGTTGCAAAATAAAGTAAGAAGTTCAGTGCCTCTTTAGAAATCTTACCACTGGGAACAGTGGGTTGGCTCTTATGTATCCTGCAGAGGAGATGTTTCCCACACTGTTTCCCAAATTGCAAAAATAATTATAGTAGTACTTATATTTCATTGTAGTAAGGAATATGTAAGATGATGTTTATGAATACATCTATCTCTAGTGACTAGTAAGAGGGAAAGAAGGAAAAAAGAGAGGAATGGAGGGAGGGAGGAAGGAAGGAAAGAAGGAAGGAAGAAAGGAAGAAAGAAAGAAAGGAAGGAAAGAAAGAAAGATTTGTAGAGAGGAATTAATTATATCATGACAAAAATTGCAGATGGTACCATGACTGAAATGATCTATTTAGAATTCATTCATAGGTTTATCCTAATTACATCTTTTGAAATTATAGAGAAAGGTACATTTTAAAAATATATTTGATGTTATCACTTTCTCTAATTCTATTTTAATACTCTTGAGGAACAGGGACTCTATGTAACTCCTATCAGGGCTTAGTCTTTGGAATTTACGGCTCTGTTGATTAAAAAAAATAGTAACTTTAAGAAGTCTCCTTTTCGGAGTCATCTATAACTTTTCTGATGCATTTTTGTGACACGTGTAGCCAAGTTGCTTCTTTACATTTGTCATCTTCCAGAACTAAACTCACATTGTGATACTGGTGTCTTACACATGACGTCAAGGGAAGTGATTATGAAGAATATTGGGTGGAAGAAGGGAAATTGAGCCAGTTTGAATGTCATTGACTAGTTCATTTATTCATTCACCAAACATTCACTGGGCATCATCCTCAGTGGTACCAGAAGTTTATTTTATAAAGTACACTTGGTTCCTGGCCAAAGACTTTGTAATGTTGACTAGAATAGAAGGTTATATTAGTAGCCCTGGTAATACAACAAGGGAGCCTGAAGTGAAGGTTTAAATGCTGCGTTTTCAGGGATTGAACATTCAAGAGTAATAAGCTGAATTGACTAAGATTGTTCTTTTGAAATGATAGCATTGACTTCTAGGTTTCTGAGATTCCTGTTTAAAATTTATGAAGAGTATTGGTTGAACTGAAGAAAGTTCTTTTAAGATCAATGAAATCCAGTGGCTCCTGTGCTCTGAGGCTGCGGATGTAGGAATGCTAAGATAAGGTGTTACCTGACAGTGACAATAACAACAATAGACAAGTAGTCACTTCCACAGCCTTGAGTTGTGTCCAGGGTGTCTGATTTTGTAGAATTTCAATAGTGTTTTCCTCCTAAGCCAGAAGCTTGGGATAAAATGACCCCAAACCCAGCATGTAGGATCTCAGGAGCCATGTTTTTTATTTTTTCTCCACTACTGGTACTATGTGGTGTGGATAAGAGTGTTGTGTGTTAAGTGTGGTTCCATTAAACCTTCTTCCACACTTCTCTTGATGATTTGAACACATCCAGGGAGGAATGGATATGTTTGAACAGCTGTTTTGCTTTTTGAATCACTACTTTATGGTGCCCTGAGGGAGGAGGGATTAATACAGTGGAAATGCCTTCCTGATCTTTCCATTTAGGTAGGATGCTGAAATAGTACCTCCAACATGCATTCAGGAATACAAGTACAAATAAAGCAAGTCCCTTCTCTCAAGGAGACTAGTGGAGGAAAACAGACAATATAGTATATGATTAAGTATAATAAAGTATTGTGTACAGGAGGGTAAGGGAATAAGAATAGGTGCTGAGTGAGCCAAAGGACGGAGCCATGAATTCCGTTTAAAGAAGGCATAGGGAGTTAGAAAAAACTTTCAAAAGGGTTGAAATATCTATTACAGGATTCCCGCCAAATAAACAGGCTATGTAAGGTATTTAATCCTTCCATTCCAGGTTGGGAGAGAGACAGCAGTTGCAAAATAAAGAAGTTCAGTACCTCTTTAGAAATCTTACTACTAGGAACAGTGGGTTAGCTCTGATGTATCCTGCAGAGGAGATGTTTCCCACACTGTACTTATCTATGAAGTCAGTGCACCTCTGGAGAAGATCTGAGGTTCAGAGCTGACCATAGTGTAAAGGGAAGAGAAAGCCAGACACCTGATTTGAGAGACCCTCCAAAAGACCCTTCAGCCTATATCTTAGTGTTTATTGGTGCCACCTGCCAATGCTTTAGAATTATTCTTTCTTTCCCTTTAAAAGCCATTATTCTTTTCTTTCATTCCTGCAATAACTGGGTCATCTGTTAATAAATACAATTTTTTTGAAGCTGTTGATATTTCAGTTAACATTTTGCTGCAAGGGTAATGAAGGAGGCATGGTTAGGGATAGAGAATAAATAGAACCCACAAACATCACTGTTGTAGTAGAATGGAATTGATGTGTGTGTGATGTGTTCTTTCCTGGAGTAGCCCATCTATCAATCATATTCTGGAGACTAAGTACTGCAAAAAGAGTAGAAAGAGCAAGACGAAATTTGTGAATGCCATTTTTAGATTTGAAATAGTATTAACATAAAGGCAAGTTATTTTATTTTTAAGTTAACTTACAGGGAATTTAGAAGGCACCACTCAAAACTATGTAAGGAGCAGCAGGATTTAAAAAAAGTGGTCCGTGAATTCAATCTTGAAAGAAAGACTAAGGGGGCCTGAAATCCCTTTTCAAGAATGTCAGAATTTCTAAAAGGTTTGAATTAAACGAGCGGTGCCAATTCAAGTATGGTTGTCTGCAATCACTTGTTTTAATATTTAAAATGTATAACCCTCATTTATTTTTACCTAACCTCACCAATCTGAAGCACAGAAATATTTGTACCTTCCATTTAAAATTTTGCAAAGATTATGTTGTCTATTTCCATATTGAAAAAGAATGTGTCTGTGTGTATGAGATATTAATGCTAAAACAGAGTGCTAATAAAATGCCCTCTGTAATATCTGAATCAGTGTACCAAGACAGAATTGCTTAGCTCTATAATTTTTGGACTATATGCTTCATAGTCTTTTCTTTATTCTTAAGCTCTCTCTTCAAAGTCAGCCAAGGAGATGATGAGAAATTATTTCCTAAATCACAAGATCACTTTAAAAATATCTTTTCCATATACAGTGCCATCCTTTATTCACCATGCAATATTCAATTCTGCTTCTGCTGGCCTAGGACTTCCTTAGACATTTATTGGAAGTCTGCCTGAAAGAAAAGACATAAAGACTTTAACCTTGATCCACTGACAGTAAAGTCATTAACCAGCTTCTCCAAAACGAAGCCTTTGTCTTTGTTTTCCCCCTTTATGCATTCTTTAGAGTCTCCTTTTACTTATTCAATTTTTTTGACACTACTCTGTTCTTTCCCTGATCATGAATTTGGGAGACTTAGCTTTTATGGGGGAAAAATAAAGTAAATTCTAAATATTGAGCATTTACTATGTGCTAGGCATTGTGCTAAGGGCTGGGGCTATAAAAGTGGACAAGTCCTTATTCTTCCCTCTTTTCATCCCCACTTCCATCTAATCCCTTGATGAGTCCTGTTTAGTGTAACTCTAAAATATTTCAACTCTATCTGCTTTTCTCCATTTTCTTCTGCTGCCAACATCACCTTTTGCCTGGTGCACTGTAACCATGCCACAACTGCTTTCCTGTTTTTATTCTTGTCCACTTCCAACTAATTTTCCTTCCAAAACTCAAGTGATCCTTTAACATATAAATCAAATCATGTCACACTTGTGTGAAACTTCCTTCAATGGCTTGCTATTTCAGAATAAAATCCAGGTACTTGGCCCCTGCAGGATCCTGTAGGATCTTGTTCCTGTTCCTTCTCCAACCTCTTCCCCATTCCCTGCATCACTGCAGCTGCACTTCTCTTCCTTCAGCTGCTATTTCACACCACAGACAAGTTTCTGTAGAAAGTTCTTCCACTCAGGCTTCACTCACACACAGGGCTCCTTCTCATCCTTTGGTCTCAACTTAAATGTCCCTCTTCAGAGAGGACTTCTCAGACTGACCATTTAAAGTTGCTCCTCTCTTGTTTGTTATTGTTTCTGATCTTCTTCACAACATGAATCCAATTTAGAGTGATTATATCAGTTTATGTTTATTTTTGGTCTTTAATACTAGAATATAGGTTTTATGAGGGCATATATTCTTTCTTATTTATTTCTGTTACAACCAGTGCCTATTTATGTATTTATTTATTTATTTATTTATTTTATTTATTTTATTTTATTTATTTATTTATTTATTTATTTATTTATTTATTTATTTTCTCAGTCTGCTTGCTAGGGAAACAACCAGTGCTTAGAAGAGTACTAGTTACATAGTTAAGTGGTCAAAAACATTTGTTGAAGGAATAGATAGAGACGTCTTCAGTGCCCTGAAGACACAGTCTTCCATAAAACGGAAGTGCTGAAGATAAGCCCAGAAGGTTGAAAAGGAGTATGCCATAGGAGTATGCAGCCAGGTTCTATTGTTTAAAAACTTTTTATTAAATGAAGAAAACATTCGATCTTTAATACATTTCTGTGGAACTTTAGCATTTTTAAATAAATATTCAAATATAATATCTCATTTTATCTATATAACAATCAAAAAGTTTTGTTGTTTTTATTGTTCTACCTCATGTAGTTGAGTGATAATTCACCTTATAGACCGTTCCTGAGGTGATTGTAACACGTGGGAGAATTGAGCCTATCATGGGAATGAACACACAAGCAGTGGGTCAGTGTGAATCACCACAGAAAGCTGAGGCTGCATTTCAAACTCCAGCAACACTACAAGCTCCTGAAATGAAGACTCCCAAGTTTCCTGATTGTCTAACTAGTTAGAGTCAAAGGTAAGCACAGAATTTGAGAGATATGCAAAATCCAGATGACAGGTATCAGGCATGTTGTAAGTAAGGCCATATTTGGTAAAGAGTGAGGTGGGCTTATGCCATATAAATAAAGCTCAGGCAACATCAATAATCAGAGGAGGAATTCATGCAGAAAGGAAAATAGTTTCATAAGACAATGTGATGAGGATGCTGCTTAATATGACATTCCTCATCTGTGCATTCAGACAACAAATATGAATGATTTATTGACTAACCATATATTATATTGAGAGCTGAGACCAGCTGGACTTCCCAGGTCAAGTGGGCACTTGGGGAACATTCCTGTCTTACAAGAGGATTGTAAAATGCACCAATCAGTGCTCTGTAAAATGCATCAACCAGCGCTCTGTAAAATGCACCAATCAGCAGGATTCTAAAAGTAGCCAATCGTGCAGAGGATTGAAAAAAGGGCATTCTGATAGGACAGAAATGGATCATGAGAGGGGACAATAAGAGAATAAAAGCTGGCCATCCCAGCCAGCAGTGGCAACCCACTCAGGTCTCCTTCCATGCTGTGGAAGCTTTGTCCTTTTGCTCTTCACAATAAACCTTGCTACTGCTCACTCTTTGGGTCCGTGCCATCTTTAAGAGCTGTAACACTCACTGCAAAGGTCTGTGGCTCCATTCTTGAAGTCAGCAAGACCACGAAACCACCAGCAGGAACCAACTCCAGACATATCTTGGGGGCTCGTCTGGGATCTCACCACACAGTGAGTACCATTGGACCCCTTTTGCTGCTATTCTATCCTATTTTTCCTTAGAATTTGGGGGCTAAACAGCAGGCACCTGTCAGCCAGTTAAAAGTGACTAGTGCTGCCACCAGACTAAAGACATGGGTGTCAGGCTTTCTGGGAAAGGGCTCTCTAACAACCCCCAACTCTTTGGAGTTGGGAGTGTTGGTTTGCCTGGAACTAGCTTCTGCTTTTCCTGCACTTCCGGGCTTAGCCAAGGGTCAACAGAGAGGACAGCCATTCAGCTCCAGGGTCCCAACAAAAAGTTGGTTGACCCTGCAGCCATGAACAGAGCTCTCAAAGTTACGTTGCCTAAGCGAGACTTGCCCATCTATCCTATCTATCCTGATCCTTGCGTCCTGGGTCCTAACGCCTGTCAGACAAACTTCCTCCTACCCCTCTTCTCCAAGGATAGTCCTGCTTCTAAAAACCACTTTCTGTCCCTGGTGCTCTTCTAGTTTCTCCTATAAGGGTGATTTCTAATACAAGTTTTGGCACTCTGTTCCCTTCTTTAGGCACCCAGGCTCACCAATCAGAAAGAGCCAAATTCTTCAATGGGAAAAAGGCACTCTGGGGCACATAAATTTTTCCCAAACCCCTGTCTTTGGGGGGACCATCTGGAATTTTAGGATCCCTCCTCAGACTAGCAGGCCTAACAAAGGCTATTCCTGAAGCTAGGATGGGGGAGTCTCAGAAATTTTAGGCTCCAAATTTGGGGGGATATCCTTCCTATTCATATGATGAGAAGTGAAGACAAAAGGCTTCACTCTTCCAACCCTGGAGATCCCATCCCTCCCTCAGGGTATGCCCCTCCACTCCATTTTGAGGCATATCGTCTTTATAGGACAAGGGTAAGGTCTCAATACCAACAGGACTTATGACTCTAACAGGTTTTTGAGAATGCATTGGTAAGGGCCACTAAATCCAAGCTCCCTTGGTCCTCTTTGTGGCCTAGGAGGAAAACAAGTGTTTCCACTGCTGCTTCAGTGAGTACAACTATTCAGAACAGCAGAGTCCAGGGACTGTTGTAGGTTCTTGGGTGGGGTGGGCGATGGGGGTGTGGAAACACACCAAAACCATGGGTTTTTTTTTCTTTCAGATGGGAAACACTCAGGCATCAAAAAGCTCACCCTTGAAATGCATCCTGAGCCATTGGGACTGATTTGACCCACAAACCCTGAAAAAGAAGCGGCTTATTTTTTTCTGCACTATGGCCTGGCCTCAATATTCTCTCTCTGATGGGGAAAAATGGCCACCTAAGGGAAGTATAAATTACAATACTATCCTGCAGCTTGACCTTGTCTGTAAGAAGGAAGGCAAACAGAGTGAAATACCTTATATCCAAGCTTTCTTTTCATTGAAGGATAATCCACAACTATGCAAAGCTTGCAATCTACATTCCACAGGAGGACCTCTCAGCTTACCCCCATATCCTAGCCTCCCTACAGCTCCCCTTCCTATTAATGATAAGCCTCCTCTAATCTCCCCCACCCAGAAGGAAACAAGCAAAGAAATCTCCAAGGGACCACAAACCATCCCCCCAACCCCCGAGCTATTGGTTATGTCCTCTTCAAGCTGTACAGGGAGGGGAATTTGGCCCAACCCGGGCACATGTTCCCTTCTCCCTCTCTGATTTAAAGCAGATCAAAGTAGACCTGGGGAAGTTTTCATTTGATCCTGATAGGTATATAGATGTCCTACAGGGTCTAAGGCAGACCTTCAACCTCACTTGGAGAGATGTCAAGCTTTTGTTAGATGAAACCCTGGCCTTTAATGAAAAGAATGCAGCTTTAGCTGCAGCCTGAGAGTTTGGAGATACCTGGTATCTTAGTCAAGTAAATGATAGAATGACAGTCGAAGAAAGGGACAAATTCCCTACCGGTCAGCAAGCCATCCCCAGTATGGATCCCCACTGAGACCTAGACTCAGATCATGGGGACTGGAGTCACAAACATCTGTTGACCTGTGTTCTAGAAGGACTAAGGAGAATTATGAAAATGCCCATGAATTATTCAATAACGTCCACTATAACTCAGGGAAAGGAAGAAAATCCTACCACCTTCCTCAAGCGACTATGGAAGGCCTTAAGAAAATATACTCCCCGGTCACCCGCCTCCTTTGAGGAGCAATTGATCCTAAAAGATAAGTTTGTTACCCAGTCAGCTGCAGATATCGGAAGAAAGCTCCAAAAGCTAGCCGTGGGCCTTGAACAAAATTTGGAGGCATTATTAAACCGGGCAACCTCAGTTTTCTATAATAGGGACAGAGAGGAACAGGCCGAAAAGGAAAAGCAAGATAAGAGAGAGGCCACAGCCTTAGTCATGGCTCTCAGACAAACAAACCTTGGTGGTTCAGAGAGGACAGAAAACGGAGCAGGCCAATCACCCAGTAGGGCTTGTTATCAGTGTGGTTTGCAAGGACACTTTTAAAAAGATTGTCCAACAAGAAACAAGCCATTCCCTTGCCCATGTCCAGTATGCCAAGGCAATCACTGGAAAGCACACTGCCCCAGAGGACAAAGGTTCTCTGGGCCAGAAGCCTCCAACCAGATGATCCAACAACAGGACTGAGGGTGCCCAGGGTAAGCACCAGCTCATATCATCACCCTTACTGAGCCCTAGGTAAGTTTAACCATTGACAGCCAGGAAATTGACTTCCTCCTAGACACTGGTGTGACCTTCTCAGTGTTAATCTCCTGACCCAGACGTCTGTCCCCAAGGTCTGTTACTATCCAAGGAATCCTGGGACAGCCTGTATCCAGGTATTTCTCCCACCTCCTCAGTTGTAATTGGGAGACTTTGCTCTTTTCACATGACTTTCTTGTTATTCCTGAAAGTCCCCCACCCTTATTAGGGAGGGACATGTTAGCCAAAGCTGGAGCTATTATCAATATGAATATGGGGAACAAGTTACCCATTTGTTGTCCCCTACTTGAGGAGGGAATCAACCCTGAAGTCTGGGCATTGGAAGGACAATTGGGAAGGGCAAACAATGCCCACCCAGTCCAAATCAGGCTAAAAGACCTCACCACTTTTCCTTATCAAAGGCAATATCCCTTAAGGCCTGAAGCTCATAAAGGATTACAGGATATTGTTAGACAATTTAAAGTTCAAGGCTTAGTAAGAAAATGCAGCAGTCCCTGCAACACCCCAATTCTAGGAGTACAAAAACCAAACAGTCAGTGGAGACTAGAGCAAGATCTTAGACTCATCAATGAGGCAGTAATTCCTCTATATCCATTTGTACCCAACCCCTATATCCTGCTCCCTCAAATACCAGAGGAAGCAGAATGGTTCACTGTTCTGGACCTCAAGGATGCCTTCTTCTGCCTTCCCCTGCACTCTGACTCCCAGTTTCTCTTTGCCTTTGAGGATCCCACAGACCACACATCCCAACTTACATGGACGGTCTTGCCTCAAGGGTTTGGAGATAGCCCTCATCTGTTTGGTCAGGCACTGGCCCAAGATCTAGGCCATTTCTCAAGTCCAAGCACTCTGGTCCTTCAGCATGTGAATGATTTACTTTTGGCTACCAGTTCGGAAGCCTCATGCCAGCAGGCTACTCTAGATCTTTTGAAATTTCTAGCTAATCAAGGGTACAAGGCATCTAAATTGAAGGCCCAGTTCTGCCTATAACAAGTCAAATATGCAGGCCTAATCTTAGCCAGAGGAACCAGGTCCCTCAGCAAAGAACGAATATAGCCTATACTGGCTTGTCCTTGCCCTAAGACATTAAAACAGTTGTGGGGGATCCTTGGGATCACTGACTTTTGCTGACTATGGATCCCCGGATACAGTGAGATGGCCAGGCCACTCTATACTCTAATCAAGGAGACCCAGAGGGCAAATACTCATCTAGTAGAATGGGAACTAGAGGCAGAAAGAGGCTTCAAAACCTTAAAGCAGGCCCTAGTACAAGCTCCAGGCTTAAGCCTTCCCACAGGACAAAACTTCTATTTATACATCACAGAGAGAATGGGAATAGCTCTTGGAGTCCTTACTCAGACTCAGGGGACAACCTAACAACCAGTGGCATACCTAAGTAAGGAAATCGATGTAGCAGCAAAAGGCTGGCCTCACTGTTTGTGGGTAGTTGCGGCAGTGGCCATTTTAGTATCAGAGGCTATCAAAACAATACAAGGAAAGGATCTCACCATCTGGACTACTCATGATGTAAATGGCATACTAGGTGCCAAAGGAAATTTATGGCTATCAGACAACCGCCTGCTTAGATACCAGGTGCTACTCCTTGAGAAACCGGTGCTTCAAATACACACGTGTGACTTTTCTCCAGAGGATGGGGAACCAATCGATCATGATTGCCAAGAAGTTGTAGCCCAGACTTATGCTGCCCAAAAGGATCTCTTAGAAGTCCCCTTAGCTAATCCTGACCTTAACCAATGGAAGTTCATTTGTGGAGAATGGGATACGAAGGGCAGGTTATCCCATAGTTAGTGATGTAACAATACTTGAAAGTAAGCCTCTTCCCCCAGGCACCAGCACCCAGTTAGCAGAACTAGTGGCACTTACCTGTGCCTTAGAACTGGGAAAGGAAAAAAGAATAAATGTGTATATGGATAGCAAGTATGCTTATCTAATCCTACATGCCCATGCTGCAATATGGAAAGAAAGGGAGTTCCTAACCTCTGGAAGAACCCCCATTAAATACCACAAGGAAATTGTGGAGTTATTGCACACAGTGCAAAAACCCAAGCAGATGGCAGTCTTACACTGCCAAAGCCATCAAAAAGTTGAAGGAGAAAAGGCAGAAAGAAACTGTCAGGCAGATGCTGAGGCCAAAATTGCTGCCAGGCGGAACCTCCCATTAGAAATACCTATGGAAGGACACTTGGTATGGAACAACCCTCTCCAAGAGATTAAGCCCCAGTGTTCCCCAACTGAAACAGAATGAGGACTTTCACGGGGACACAGTTTTCTCCCCTTGGGGTGGTTAACAAAAGAAGAGGGAAAGGTACTCATACCCAAAGCCAGCCAGTAGAAAATACTTAAGACTCTCCATCAAACTTTTCATATGGGTATTGAGAATACTCATCAAATGGCCAAATCCCTATTTACAGGGCCCGATCTCCTCCAGACCATCTGACAAGTAGTCAAGGCCTGTGAGGTGTGCCAAAAGAATAATCCCTTTGTCCCTTTGGGGCCTTATGATGAAGAAAGAATAGGGAACTATCCCAGAGAAGACTGGTAGTTAGACTTCACCCATATGCCTAAGTCAAGGGGATTTCAATACTTGTTTGTCTGTGTTGATACCTTTACAAATTGGATAGAAGCCTTCCCTTGCAAGACAGACAAGGCTCAGGAAGTGGTTAAAGTCCTTTGTAATGGCACACATACTCCCTGTATGACCATTCACTCCTGGACCCCCTGCAGCAGCGCCCCCACCACTAACGAATGCCTTGTCGTCCCCTCTTTCAGTTGCTCTCTTGAATGGTTCCTAGTAGATACAAAATGGTTTTTTCTCTAATGGGAAAATAGAACACAGGGAGCCACTCAGTTTGCTCCCAACACCACTTTCCACCCACTCACCAGAGCTACCTTGGCAAGCACTGTAGGAGTATGGGAAAATGAAAACAACAAACTCACACACTTTTTAACATACACAACCAGTTCTGTCTACCCAGCCCAGGCATATTCTTCTTATGTGGAACTTCTACCTATATCTGCCTCCCTACCGACTGGACAGGCACCTGCACCCTAGTCTTCTTAAGTCCCAACATTGACATTGCCCCAGGAAATCAGACCCTATCAGTGCCCCTCAAAGCTCAAGTTCTTCAGCACAGGGCCATACAACTGATACCCCTACTTATAGGGTTAGGAATGGCCACTGCTACAGGAACCGGAATAGCCAGTTTATCTATTTCATTATCCTACCACCACACACTCTCAAAGGATTTCTCAGACAGTTTGCAAGAAAAAACAAAATCTATGCTTACTCTACAATCCCAAATAGGCTCTTTGGCAGCAGTGACTCTCCAAAACCATCGAGGCCTAGACCTCCTCACTGCTGAGAAAGGAGGACTCTGCACCTTCTTAGGGGAAGAGTGTTGCTTTTACACTAACCAGTCAGAGATAGTATGAGATGCCACCTGGCATTTACAGGAAAAGGCTTCTGAAATCAGACAATGCCTTTCAAACATCTTATACCAACCTCTGGAGTTGGGTGACATGGCTTCTCCCCTTTCTAGGTCCTGTGACAGCCATCTTGTGATTACTCACCTTTGGGCCCTGTATTTTTAACCTCCCTGTCAAATTTATTTCCTCCAGGATCAAGGCCATCAAGCTGGAGATGGTCTTACAAATGGAACCCCAAATGAGCTCAACTCACAACTTCTACTGAGGAACCCTGAACTGACCCACTGGCCCTTTGACTGGCCTAGAGAGTTCCCCACTGGAGGACACTACAACTGCAGGGCCCCTTCTTCATGCTCATCCGGCAGGAAGTAGCTAGAGTGGTCATCGCCCAGTTCCCAACAGCAGTTGAGGTGCCCTGTTTAGACGGAACAGTGAGAGGTGAGGCCAGCTGGACTTTCTGGGTCGAGTGGGGACTTGGGGAACTTTCCTGTCTTACAAGAAGATTGTAAAACACACCAATCAGTGCTCTGTAAAATGCACCAATCAGCGCTCTATAAAATGCACCAATCGGCAGGATTCTAAAAGTAGCCAATCGTGGAGAGGATTGAAAAAAGGATACTCTGATAGGACAGAAATGGAACATGGGAGAGGACAATAAGGGAATAAAAGCTGGCCACCCCAGCCAGCAGTGGCAACCCACTCAGGTCCCCTTCCATGCTGTGGAAGCTTTGTCCTTTCGCTCTTCACAATAAACCTTGCTACCACTCACTCTTTGGGTCTGTGCCATCTTTAAGAGCTGTAACACTCATCATGAAGGTCCGCAGCTTCATTCTTGAAGTCAGCAAGACCACAAACCCACCGGGCAGGAACCAACTCCAGACATGATATGACGTATAAATCCATTATTAAAACTTTTCTGCAAACTTGAGAGTAATTTTATGTATAACACACTGAGCCTCAGAAACTTTGAAGATATGTTCTCAAGGTTCCTTGTAACAGGCAGATCTTGAACAAAAAAAAATTTATTTCAACTTCAAATCTGGTGCTATTGTCAACATTAGATAGAGAGGTTAGGACTTGAATTTCCTCAGAACTTGACAGTTCCTTCAAACATTTGGTGATGTAATTTTCATCCAATCTAGTGGATTAGAAATATGTTTAGAGCACCTCAATAGGATCTTTTAATTTCTGTAAATAAAGTGTGTTTTCTGAATATATTGTACTACATTAAACCATGGAGTGGAATAAAGAAGATATGAATGCACTGGGCTAGAAATGGGAAAAGAATAATTTTAGGTATTTTCCTCATTCTGTTTAAACAGACTGAAGATTCTTTTTGGCAGGAGGCCTATGTTTAACCAGTGTTACTGAATATAGAATAATCATGGGTGGGGAGTATGTTTTCCTTAATTGAGTATGTTTTCTTGAGATAAATGTGGATCTCAGGCTCCTAACTAGTCAAAGCAAAAGTTTCCAAATTGTCTGAGGTTGTGAAAGCCTAGGAGGCAAGACTTGGTGCCCATGTGAGACAAAAAACACAGAGCAAGTATGCCTACAAGGAGGTTAAAATAGCATTGACGGATTGGACCACTTTCATTCCATTTACTAACCACATCCTCCCTAGCTCCTCTCACCTGACTCCTGAACATCTCTCACCACCCTCTGTTAGATCATGTCCCAGGGAATAATCCCCAGGAGGCTGTCCATCCAATTCTTCCTCCACTACTGATCTCTCTTTGCTATCTGCCTCACCCAAGACCGTGTCACATGCAAGGGGTTTGTGTTTAGGCAGTTTGGCCAGATAAGAAATGGAGTGACTGGTTGAATCCTCTTTTAGGAGCATTAAATTGTCTTTACTCTGAAGGGACTAGTCTTTGAACCAAATGGGAATAGGTTGCCCCTTCTCCTCCCTCTGTCCCTATTGAACAAAGAGAGCAAAGGAGGCCAGGATGCCCACCCTAGCACTATTCTCATATATTCAGTGAATGACTTCAGTGCCAGCTCAGCTGCCAGAGGTGAAAATGACAGATGTCCTTTAAACATTAGGTTCCAGGGAATCACTTGGCACCTGAGTTGACCTTGACTCCTCACAGATAATGTATTAGTTTCCTAGGGATGCCATAACATATTTTATAACCAACGAGGCAGTTAAATGACAGAAATTTATTCTCTCACAGTTCAGGAAGCCAGAAGTCCAAAATTGAGGTGTCAGCAGGATTAATTTCTTCTTGGAGTCTCAGAGGGAAGATCTGTTCCATGCCTCTCTCCACACCATCCAAGCTTGCTATCAATCCTTGGTAGTCCTGGCTTGTGAAGCTTAACTTCAATCTCTGCCTCCATTGTCACTGGGCCTTCTTTCTGTGTCTTCTCACCATCTACTTCTTTCTGCACCTGTCTCTCTCTGATTCTGTGTATCACTTCTTATAAATACACCAATTATTGGATTAGAGCCTTCTCTATTCCAATACTGCCTCAATTTAACTAATTACATCTGCAAAGACTCTATTTTCAAATAAGGTTCTGAGTGGGCATGAATTTTTCCAGAAATGATGGCAAACATCTTTTCCTGTATTCACCGTTCACAGCTTGCCATTGGACCACTTGACAATGCAAACTGCCTGTCTAGTAATGTAGGGCAGCTAACAAAGTATCTTTTCCCTACATATGTCAAGGCCTGAAATTTCCAGCCTCACATTTTTCCTTCTTTGGATCAGGCTTCTTTAGATGTAGAATTGCTCTCTGACTTGGTCACATGTTAAGGTGTCATTCCTTACCAACACCTTAGTTTTCACTAATGTGATGAAGCTGAAGCACTCAATCATTCAAGTGGCCCAGAAAAAAAGAAAATGCTAGTCAGTTTGGATAGGCAGTTACTTGGTGCCTTACTACTCAAAGTGCAGCCAGCCCAGAGGTCATCAGCATCAGAGCCTGCTAGAACTGCAGAATCTTCCCAGGGTATATGCAAACTTACTATATCAGTATCTGCATTATATCTCCATCCCCCAAGATATCCACATGCCCATTAAAGTTGAAAATTGCTGCTCTAGTAAAGCCTTTATAAAGTTGGGCTGGGGGAAAGTGTGAAGGGGGCTTTAGCTGGGATATGCATAGAGCCTAGGTCATTGGATAGGACACCAAGGCCAGTTGAGGTTCTAGAGGGTGAATAAGGGCACCCAGGAAATCTTGAGATGAAACAGAGAAAGAGAGAGAAATGTACAACAATAACTATGTGGAAAGGACACAGTCTAGGTGCTTTATTTTGCACAGATTGTTTCTTTTAATGTTACAACAACCCAATGAGTTGGGTACTATAACCAGCACTATTTTATAGACAAGAACGCTTAGGCAGAGAGGTTTAGTCAATATAAGGGTGGGCATTTCAGCCTGGAGAGTAGGACCCCAGAGCCCTGTTTCTTAACCACTATGCTCTCCTGACTACCAGAGAGTACAAGTAGATGCTAAAACATAAGCAAACTAACTATTTTAACACTTAATTTTAGTTCATAGGCCTGTTTGAACTTGTTTTTCAGGTCACATTATTCTGAAGAAGATATGAATAAGCCTGGCATTCATCCGTTTCCTTCATTTGAATCAAGTCAGTCAGTTGCTCATGGAACTCAACCTCGAGTCTCTCAGATCCCCAGCCCATCCATGGGCTGTGAGACCTGAGTGCCTCTTTCATATCCAACAACATATAAATGACAATGACATATGACCAGACCATCCTGAGCCTGGTGTCTCTCCTCATAGGCCTGTCTTTCATGAGCATGCCTGGGGAGAGATGACTAATGCTGTTTCTCCAATTTTGTCCTCTTCTGGGTCATGGGAATGATTTATTCTTACTCAGCAAACCAGTAATTGTGTGTTATATGTGAGTGGTAAGATTTTTAAGGAGATGTGGAATCTGACTGCCTGATGTGATTCTCAAAAGGCCCCAAAATTTTACACAATTGTTTGTAATTAAATAAAACCCAAATTACATTTGGGATGAGGAATGTATTTTTTAACTTCTTTTGTGTTTGGAAGGACAAGCAATTACCATGGCTGTTTCTGATCCATTTACACTTAGCTCCTAAAAATATTGCCCTCAGGAAGGATGGCTTGTTTGTTTGCCATGTGAAGAACATTTTATTTGGTTTCCTTTTAGAGAAAAATCCACATGCAGCCAATTTTAAACTGACTAGAGTGTCTCAAAGATGTTTGGAAATTTCAAAACTCTGTTTCTCCCCAAACACCTTCACAACCTAAGTGGGGC
The DNA here is from genome assembly GCF_028885655.2 of Pongo abelii. Classification (NCBI taxonomy): domain Eukaryota; kingdom Metazoa; phylum Chordata; class Mammalia; order Primates; family Hominidae; genus Pongo; species Pongo abelii. The sequence goes on from NC_071995.2 coordinate 90,900,614, forward strand.
TCTGGAGAGAGATGCAAAGGAGATGGAATGTGGAGTCTCACGAAGAGAAGGTACAGAAATCAGAAAAATACAGTGAAACTCAGAGAAACTCATGATTTCTATTAAAATGTTTGTATTAGTTCATCTTGTATTGCTATAAATAAATGCCTGAGACAGGATAACTTATAAAGAAAAGAGATTTAATTGGCTTACGGTTCCATAGGCTGTGTAGGAAGCATGGCTGGGGAGGCCTCAGGAAACTTACAATCATGGAAGAAGGTGAAGGGGAAGCAGGCACATCTTCACATGGCCAGAGCAGGAGGAAGAGACAGAGGGCCAGGTGCCACACACTGTTAAACAACTAGATCTCATGAGAGCTCCATCACATTAACAATACCCAAGAGATGGTGCTAAACTGTTCATTAAGGACCACCCCCATGATCCAATCACCTCCCACCAAGCCCCACCTCCAACACTGAGGATTACAATTAAACATGAGATTTAGGTGGAGACACAGATCCAAACCATATCAATGTTCATACTTTCTGAGGACTGATTTTTAAGTTGCATCTGAATTATACTTCATTTTAGTGTTTATCAGTACTCTTATCATATAATATACATATACAATTACAGACTTTTTTTTAGCAGACGTTAATCACTGTGCATTGGTCTTGGCCTACAGAGTACAGGAAAAAAAAATAACTGCATTGATATGACATCTTACTAGTTTATTTGATCCTGACTTTGGGGTTGAAATAGGGTAACTATTATTATCCTCTTTTACAGATAGGAAAATTGAGCCCCAGAAAGGATACGTGACTTCCCTTGATTATACAACAAATGTATAGCAAAATCAGAACTGGAAGCTAGTTGTCCTTAATTCTCAGGGGAGTTTTCTCCCCCATGGCACACACACATTGGCAGGCAGATTGGAAAAAGAGGCTGGAGAAACTTGAACATGTAAGATTTGTCAATGTAAAGTTATCACCTTAAATACTTAGCATTAATTAACTGAACTCATTACTTCAATAATCTATAATGCCTTCATAGAAATCTTGATGACTTGCAACAAATAAACCAACTGGGTTCTGTAATCTCTAAAATGTCAGCTGCAGTGTATTTCACAAGACAGTAAGAACTGCAGATAAATAATTGTCTGTGGCTAGATGACACCTGTCAAGTTCAAAGAGGGTAGAGCTTGCAGGAAGGTAATGTTCCCTCCTCTCTAAATCTCAAAACCATGTGGTTGTTTCTCTTATTTCTTTGTTTCTTTTCTAAGCAGAGAACCTAGAACATCCTGCTATTGTGAGCAGAGACTACAGCTGGTTAAGTACCTTCATTACAGATTCCCCACTAACTTAGCATAAGGTTTTATGTTTATCCGGCTAGGAGTTAGGCTGTGGTTTTACCACTTGCTGTAGCTGTGGTATCAGGGGCTAAAATTTCCTGTGCCCTTGCTTTTGTCTCCTCTGTTGTGCTTGAATTTTCCTAGAGACTCCTGACATAGGGACTGAGGCTTGCAATTCTTTGAGCTGTAATCCCTTGTTATTTACTCGGAGCATCGTTGCTGTGTTGGTACTGTGTGGGGGGAGAGAAAGAATTCTACAGCCCTGTGATTAGATCTGTCTTTTAGTGAGCCTGAGTTGGGTATTTCCCTTTCCCAGGTCGGTGAGGCCCCTGGTAAAACCCCCGTGGGACGGGTTCTTGTAAAGTATTTTCCCTTGAAGGAAATCCTTCTTAAGGAGAACAGAGAGCTCTGGGCTTATTTCAACATGGCTATTTCTCCACCCCAACCCCTCAACCCCAAAGGGAAAGAGGAGAGGATTTTTCTTCAGGTTCCACGGTGGAAACCTGATGTTACTCCTGGAGGTACAACTCAGGAAGGTATGGGGAGGCCCCTGTGATTGGGCCCCCTGGGAGTTTTTAAGTCTCAAACTTGTCCACACACAGCTTACAGCAATTTGTCAATTACTGCTCAGTTTCCTGGCTTCTGCTCCTGGTAAACTGAAATTCTCTGTATCCATCCGTCTGACTCCCCTGTTCTCTGGGAGGCAGTTTGGCCTGTGACCTCAATACTCCGAAGGTTCTAAGAAGAGTTTCCGGTTTTCAGTTTGTTCAGTTTTTTTTTCTTTTGTAGATAAGGGTGACAACTTCCAAGCTGTTCACTTGTCAGATCTGGAAACTAGAAGAGTGCTCAGTTTTTGTACACATTTCTTTTTCCCTGGCTTCTCCTGAGCCTGAAATCTTTCCAAATGGTAGTCGTGGTCCCAAGTCCAAGAAGTGATAAAAAACCAATGGGAATTAAGATTTTAGATAGAACAAATGGAGTGAACCGCAAGGCAGGGCCCCAACTTTGTAACTGCCTCTCTCTTCTCAAGGTGTTCTGAATCCAAACAGGTCCATTGAGGGCAGCCCTGTCCTTCCAAAGCCCACTGCTGAATTTGGGTGATGCTGGGAACAGGGAACAGTCTCTTATGCTCAGGCACATTTACACATAGGCCAATTCTTTAAGGCTGACCCCTGGGAAGGCAATTGAATTGTTCTGTGTTGTAGATATTTGGGTACAAAACACATCTGCTCCACATTCTCGAGTGTGACATTCACAGATCAGTGAGTACCAGTGAAAAGGAAGAAGCATGACACACAGAAGTTTCAGAAAAAGGATGCTGGATTTTAGGCAAAGCAGCAGAAAGGGAGCACCACGAAAGGCCCTGAGTTTACTAACAGCCACCTAGGCCTCTACACAAAAAGCCAGGAGAGAAGAGAAAAAGAGGACAGAGTGGCAGAAAGAAGACATTCTAGTCCTCTTCAGCCTTATTTTGGTATCTAAAGGAAGAAAAATGAGAGGAGTGAACCTACTTCTTTAAGGAAGTTCTTCTCAAACTTCCATTGTGCCTCCAAATCACATGGTAAACCATGTAAAAATGCACATTCAAATTCAGTGGGTTGGGTGCAGGGCTCAAGATTCTGTATTTCCTTCTTTCTTTTTTTTTTTTTTTTTTAAATAGAAATGAGGTCTTACTGTGTTGCCCAGGCTAGTCTGGAACTCCTGAGCTCAAGCAATCCTCCCACCTTGGCCTCCCAAAGTGCTGGGATTACAGGCTTGAGCCACTGCACTCAACCAGATTCTGAATTTCTAACAAGCACTCGGGTGATGTTGACAGCACTGGTGCTCAGACCACACTTTGAGGAGCAAGGGTCTAACATACCTTCCAAAGGGGCATTTCTTAACTCTCGCTCTATGCTCACCTCTGAAATAACAGCAGCCACAGCCACTCACTTTGTTCCCTAAAAACAGCATGTGTGTTCTTAGCTCAAGGTGATCTGCCTTCTGGGACAGCTGTTGGCCTCTTCTCCGTGTCTGTAAGTCCTTGACTTTCTTTTCTAAGCCCTATCCAAGTCTTTGTCCTTCATGAGAACTCCTCCACCACTTGGGGTCTTTGTAATCAGTGGTTCCTTTGGACATCTGTACCTTTGTTGGGCTTAGCATTTTTGCAAGCATCGGTTGCTACTGACCTTTTAAATTTGTCTCCTAACTAGATTTTAAGCCTCTTGAATACAGGACACACATACACAGAGTACGTCTTGTCACTGTTTCATTCCTCAGGCCAAAAACAGAGCCCTGCTCATTAGGAGATTGTGCAGTGTAGTGAAAACAGCCTAGGGAACTATGATTTCAATTCTCAGCTCCATCACGCAACAGCTACTGGGCCCTACATGGAGTATTGCTCCTTCAGTCTTCATGGTAATGGTGGTGATGGCGGTGGCGGTGGTGATGGTGATGGTGGCAGTAGTGGTGGTGGTGTGCAGGTAGAATGTTTATACTTCACAGGGTTGTTGAGAGGAACAAAGAAAATAAAGTTAGCCAAGTGGCAAACCAAGTGCCTGGCAGAGAGTCACGATCAGCCCTCAGCACATTTAAGTCCTCTCTCCTCCAATTTCTTTTGCTTTTCTCCTTAACATGGGTTGTGAGGGTACATCCTCACCCTGACAGTCTCTCCTTGAAAAATATTATATCAAGTGTGACAATATTGGAAGATTTTCTTCCATCTCATTTACAGGGCCAATGGATATTCAAAAGAAGAGTCCCTACTTCATTAAAAAAAAAATACTCAGACTCATAGCTCAGAATAGCAACACACATATCAATTTCTGATCTGATCAGGAAAAAGGGATATTTTAAGCCAGTGTAATCAAACCACATAAAACCAGTTTTCAATGTGTTTCCCAGTGTTTGCCCTTTCCATCAAAGTTTTTTCATCTGTGTAGTAACTATCAATGCACCCAGTTGTCTCGGGTTGGGGTTTATGCCTGAGCAATGGACTTTCTTATGTTCAGTGGTAAGAAACACAAATGCATAGCCACTTTGGGAAAGAAACCTGCAAAAGCAAACTGCCCTTGCTTGGGCTGGGACTCACCAACAATGTATGGGAACAAAGATTGGTATTAGGAGACCGTTTTTGGGTAAGCTGTGCCAGACAGACAGGCTTACCAGGTGGCAAAGGAGATACCAGATCAATCTCCTGGCAGGGCAGAGAAGGTGAAGTGCATGTGAGATGATGGAACAAGTCTAGGTTTGGCAATCCAGACACGCGGATTTAAATGCCAGCTCCTCTCTTGTTAGCTGTGTTACCTAGGGCAAATTTCTCAAACTCTTGAACTTAATCTATAAATATGGAAATAACATTGTCTACCTTATACTATTGTTTGAGAAATTAATGGAACTATACATCTAAGCCATGTAAAGTACCAAAGAATGTAAATGATTGTAAGAGGAGCCCAGTGAATATTAGCTCCCTTCTAGCATTTCAGGAAGAGATGGCACTTGGGTGTATTGCTGGGGTGGGAAATTAGAAGGGTCTTGCTGTCCTCTGTCTAGCAACACCTGAGATTGGGTGCCTGAGAGGGAGGGAGGACTAACAGATCCACTTTTTGATTTCTTAAAAGGTGGTATCATTGTTATCCCTCTCCCTTCTATTCTTCTCCTTATTTTTCCACTACCTCTTTTTCTTCTCCTCACCTCTCCCCCTCCTTCTTCTTCATGTTCTTGTTTTTCTTCTTCTTCCTCCTTCTCTTTCTCTTCTTCTTTTTCCCCTTCCTCTTCTTCAAATTTGATTTAAAGGTAGAATTCATTCCTTTCAACTGAAATACGTGGCTTATTTATAGCCATTAATGATATAATAAACCCAGAAAATAATTAATGATTGCTTGCAAATTGAATTGGATTATACTGAACTGTTGGTTCCTCTTCAATACAGTAGCTTTACTTGGTCTTTATGAGCAAACTTTCATATGCTAGGCTTTCTTCACAGTTTGAAGATCTCTTTTGGTATAATTTAAATTCAGTTTATGAACTCTGGGCACCACCTCCTACAAAGTAAAGGAGAATGTATCCTTGGTTGTTTTTAACTTAAGGCAAGTACATATGGGAATTACAGAGATGAAATATGACTACCAAAGTCCTCTCAGTGACAGGGGACATGAAAGCAGCAGTTAACCACAGAGGAGAGGCTTGGCAGAAGTTAGGGGAGGAGTTTTCACATTTTCTTATATTAAATTTTGTGCCAGAACCAACCATTTAGGTGACCTAGAAGTGTGCAACTAAAAATTGTTACTTGTTTTTTTGTCATAAAACAATATACCCCACTACAACAAATTCAAACAATATACTCTATTATTATTTCTTTATTTATTTCTTCTGCTGACATAAATTGTTTGGGGGAAGCTCAGAGAGTTTTCTTCAATAGAATTTTAGTCAAAACTACATTACACCTGCTACCAAGCAAAGCACTCTCAGGCTGCAGGTTCCCTAGCTGTCATGGATAGAAACGAGGTTATCACAGTGGAAACTATGCCCTTATTCAAGACTAATTCACTTTATAGCAGCCGAGTCTGTAACTGCAGTCCAAGGATAAAGAAATCAGGAGCAGTGATCAGATGACATCCAAGGCTTGAAGCAGGTTAAAGATCTTCCAGCAAAGTCAGACTTTCTTGTGTGACTTCTCTCAAAGTCTTGGGGATTAGCTTCCAATGTGTTTCTATGAAAGGGAAATGTTGAGAAATAAAATAAAGTGGTGAAAGGTTGGGATTAAAGAGGATTTTGTTCAATGTTGAGCCCCGTGAAAATGTCATATGTTCAGATGAATTTGAAAAAGTCCAGTAGACTCTTAGATAAAAAAGAAGTATGTATAGATAGAGGTGGCTGGTCAAATGGAAGCATTAATACTGCTGAGATAGATGGTGACTGATTAAATGGAAGCAGCCACACATCAATTCATTTCTCTGAAAATTAGCAGCTGTTGGCTGACAGACACCTTTCCTTCACATGCTCTTGCTGACGTGATAAGAAGTGAAAAGAGCTCGAGGCAGGACTATTTTGAGTTCCAGGCGATCTGTGTTGCTATGAGATCTGAGATTAGTGGTTAGGTTGGTGCCGGATGTCATCCAGCAGCTGATCATGAAACCTCCTTAAGTTCATTTCTCAGAAAACATCTGAGCATGTGGGCTCTTCAAGAAGGTGATTGAATTGCTGTTTCTTGGGATTTCCCCACCCTCAGTCCAAGTGAACTAAAGGGATTAATGGCCTTGATCCTGTAAGCATTTTTTTAATGCAGCATGTTAAAATGCAACATGTTCTGTCCTTTTGTTCTTTGAGGAGCCACTAATTCAATTGTTGCCCAAAACTTTATGCTGATTACTTTGTAATTATAACAAAATACCATTCTAGCTTCTTATTAACCACTGAGTTAAAAGACATTTATAGAAGCATGATATGTCAAAGTCAGGTGAATTAGTGAAGAGTAGGCACAAAAGGTTATGGGATTCATGTAGCCTGAAATTTACATCTGTGTAAACCTTTGGCAGTTTGGCAGCTAAGTCTGCAGCCTCTGAGAGTGGTAAATGGCAGGAACTATGCCCATGCATGAATGGTAATTTGCATTCTATAGTTAGGAGTGCCTATTTAACTGCCTCTGGCACTATGTAATTTTCTGTGCCTCAGTTTACTCTTCAGTAACATGTGGTAGTTAGTAATATAGTACCTATGCCACAGTATGTTCCTTACATGTAGTATGTGCTCAATTAATATTAACTATTAGTATTGCTACTATCATTGTTGCTATTACTACAGAAAAGGCCCATGCATCCATCTCAAACAAATCATACCAAAGACTGACTTTAGTAAAGAAGACCAGGAAGCTTAAGGATTAGGCTTCAGAGTCAGGCTTTCATAGTCACAAAGATAGTGATTGGGGGAGTAGTGATAATGGAGGAGTTATTAAGAAGAAGGAACACCATTCTTGATCTGAAGAGACAGTACTTGGAACAAGTATTTCAAAAAAAGAATGCTACCATTTCCTAGGTTGGTACATTGAGGCTTCTGGGGCTGGAATCTGCTTATTTATGAGATAGATTATGAGAATCATAGGTTTGTAAGGAGCCTTCAGGGTCACCTAGTTCAGCCACTGCTAGGTGAGTTTTCTTCAATAAGAATTTTAAACCTGCCTGAAGTGTTATCTGTGGTATCCACCCGCTTCTTCTGCCTTATCTTTGGTCTCCTCTCTTGTCCTTCTCAACCCCACACAATGTGTCAGCACACACAGTGAAACTCCCTGTCCAAAAGGAGAAAAAGCTAAAGGAATTCACATTGAAACAGTTGTGCTAGTCTTCATCCCAAGAATGAGTGCTGGTGTATGTATGGTTTTTTTTGTAATAACTTTTCAAAAATAGAAAAAAAAATCCTAAACATCAGCTTAGTAATTTTCCATGACATTAGTCACTTATAATGCCAGGGAAAAGACATTTACACTAACAAATGAGTCTTGATCACTCTCCTTGTATTCTAGGAAACTGTATTAGCCACGGTTAAGTCGTAGGAGGGCTTTGAGAATGCAGTAACTTCCATTTAGATTGAAAATACAAGATCAAATAGAATATACTAAAAGTTTAATTAGATCCCATTTGTCAATTTTGGCTTTTGTTGCCATTGCTTTTGATGTTTTAGACATGAAGTCCTTGCCCATGCCTATGTACTGAATGATAATGCCTAGGTTTTCTTCCAGGGTTTTTATGGTTTCAGGTCTAACATTTAAGTCTTTAATCCATCTTGAATTAATTTTTGTATAAGGTGTAAGGAAGGGATCCAGTTTCAGCTTCCTACATATGGCTAGCCAGTTTTCCCAGCACCATTTATTAAATAGGGAATCCTTTCCCCATTGCTTGTTTTTCTCAGGTTTGTTAAAGATCAGATAGTTGTAGATATGCGGCGTTATTTCTGAGGGCTCTGTTCTGTTCCATTGATCTATATCTCTGTTTTGGTACCAGTACCATGCTGTTTTGGTTACTGTAGCCTTGTAGTATAGTTTGAAGTCAGGTAGCGTGATGCCTCTAGCTTTGTTCTTTTGGCTTAGGATTGACTTGGCGATGCGGGCTCTTTTTTGGTTCCATATGAACTTTAAAGTAGTTTTTTCCAATTCTGTGAAGAAAGTCATTGGTAGCTTGATGGGGATGGCATTGAACCTATAAATTACCTTGGGCAGTATGGCCATTTTCACGATATTGATTCTTCCTACCCATGAGCATGGAATGTTCTTCCATTTGTTTGTATCCTCTTTTATTTCATTGAGCAGTGGTTTGTAGTTCTCCTTGAAGAGGTCCTTCACATCCCTTGTAAGTTGGATTCCTAGGTATTTTATTCTCTTTGAAGCAATTGTGAATGGGAGTTCACTCATGATTTGGCTCTCTGTTTGTCTGTTGTTGGTGTATAAGAATGCTTGTGATTTTTGTACATTGATTTTGTATCCTGAGACTTTGCTGAAGTTGCTTATCAGCTTAAGGAGATTTTGGGCTGAGAAAATGGGGTTTTCTAGATATACAATCATGTCATCTGCAAACAGGCACAATTTGGCTTCCTCTTTTCCTAATTGAATACCCTTTATTTCCTTTTCCTGCTTAAGTGCCCTGGCCAGAACTTCCAACACTATGTTGAATAGGAGTGGTGAGAGAGGGCATCCCTGTCTTGTGCCAGTTTTCAAAGGGAATGCTTCCAGTTTTTGCACAGCAAAAGAAACTACCATCAGAGTGAACAGGCAATCTAAAAAATGGGAGAAAATTTTTGCAACCTACTTATCTAACAAAGGGCTAATATCCAGAATCTACAATGAACTCAAACAAATTTACAAGAAAAAACAAACAACCCCATCAAAAAGTGGGCAAAAGATATGAACAGACATTTCTCAAAAGCAGACATTTATGCAGCCAAAAGACACATGAAAAAATGCTCATCATCACTGGCCATCAGAGAAATGCAAGTCAAAACCACAATGAGATACCATCTCACACCAGTTAGAATGGCAATCATTAAAAAGTCAGGAAACAACAGGTGCTGGAGAGGATATGGAGAAATAGGAACACTTTTACACTGTTGGTGGGACTGTAAACTAGTTCAACCATTGTGGAAGTCAGGGTGGCGATTCCTCAGGGAGCTAGAACTAGAAATACCATTTGACCCAGCCATCCCATTACTGGGTATATACCCAAAGGACTATAAATCATGCTGCTATAAAGACACATGCATGTGTATGTTTATTGTGGCACTATTCACAATAGCAAAGACTTGGAACCAACCCAAATGTCCAACAATGATAGACTGGATTAAGAAAATGTAGCACATATACACCATGGAATACTATGCAGCCACAAAAAATGATGAGTTCATGTCCTTTGTAGGGACATGGATGAAATTGGAAATCACCATTCTCAGTAAACTATCGCAAGGACAAAAAACCAAACACAGCATGTTCTCACTCATAGTTGGGAATTGAACAATGAGAACACATGGACACAGGAAGGGGAACATCACACTCTGGGGACTGTTGTGGGGTGGGGGGAGCAGGGAGGGATAGCATTAGGAGATATACCTAATGCTAAATGGCAAGTTAATGGGTGCAGCACACCAGCATGGCACATGTATACATATGTAACTAACCTGCACATTGTGCACATGTACCCTAAAACTTAAAGTATAATAATAATAATTTTTAAAAAAAGAAAAAAAAAGAATATACTAAAAGTGTATATGCATAGGTATAACAATCTTCTCTTGGGAATATAAAACCTTATAGCAATGCAAGAAATTTGGCTTAACAATTACATTTATATAAAATTTTAAAACTTTTTGTAGAAAGTAAGATCAATATATAGTAACTGGGTGAAGTGGTAAGTGAAAAAGCTAATGTGATCCTAGGTTGCATAGACAGATGTGCAGCTGCTGAAAATAAGGGTGTTATAATTTTCCTGCTCTCTGCCCTGGTCAGAGCATATCAGAATCTTGTAGGCCGGGGGCGGTGTCTCCCATCTGTAATCCCAGCACTTTGGGATGCCGAGGTGGGCAGATCACGAGGTCAGCAGATCGAGACCTTCCTGGCTAATGTGGTGAAACCCCGTCTCTACTAAAAATACAAAAAATTAGCCGGGTGTGGTGGTGGGCACCTGTAGTCCCAGCTACTTGGGAAACTGAGGCAGGAGAATGATGTGAACCCAGGAGGTGGAGCTTACAGTGAGCTGAGATTGCACCACTGCACTCCAGCTTGGGCGACAGGACGAGACTCTGTCTCAAAAAAATAAAAAGAATCTTGTAATCTGATAAGAACACCGCATTCTTCAAAGGGCTATAGACACACTGAACCCCAGTCTGAGAATAGTGACCAGAATTGGAAAGGGACGCTAAATGAATTCACTTGAGGAACAGCTGAAGATTCTGGATGATACTCAGAATAGGAGCAGAGATACCTTTAAATATCCAAGGACAAGGACAAGGATGTATCTCTATGAATACAAAGGTTAAAACAAGCACCAATATATGGTACATTAATCACTAATGTTTATTGAAAATGTATTACATGTCAGGCACAAGCCATGCAATACATGCATTAATTTATGAGGAAACAGACTCTGAGAAATAATTGTCCCAAGTTGATGGAGTTCGGATACAAACTCAAGCAGTCTGGCTCTAGAGCCCATGTCTTAAGTATTAGCTTATCTTGACAATGCAGCAAAATATATTTCAACTCAACAAAAGAAAAACTCCCTAACTGCCCAGGATGTTTAAAGGTGAAATATATTATCTTACTCAAAAAAAGTAGTGAGTTACCTGTCACTAGAAGAATGTTAGGGGAGGTCATGTAACCACTTGGAAGGCTAAAGCAGAGATAGCTGGTTTTCTCCACTATCTATGTTTTCCTCTTTTTCCTGGTTGTACACTTGGACTGCATGTGCCAGTCTCCTTGCTGTTAGGTGTGTGCTGGTGGCTGAGTTCTGGCTGATAAAATGTGAGTGACAGTGGTACCTGCCAAATCCAGGCTGCCCTTTAACTGCCCCTTCTACCCTACCAACACTTGTGTGAGCCTCACCCCCTTTCCCCATCTGCTGGCTGAAAGGGGAATACCTTGGTTATCTAGAAGAAGGAAGAGCCACAAGCTGGAAGGAACTTGGATCCCTGAATGGCATAGCCTCTTCCTGCTAATCTGCAATGAAATAAGACATAAGTGAAAAATAAACTTCATTGAGGTGAAGCCAATAAAATTTTGAAGTTTTTGTTAAAGCAGTCACCCTGTTATGATAAATACAGAGGGCAGAATTTAAGTACTTGATGAGAGATTAAACTCATTATTGTTTAATGTCTACTCAATCTTGACATTCTTTGACTTTTGGATCAAGAAGCAAAGCAGATTTTGAGAATATCCTAATTTAAAAAAACCTTATAACCCCCAATATATTCCTGGACACACATAAAAACGTGTTTGCTTTCACACTATAAAAACCAATGCACTGAAGGAATAGTTCCTCTTTCTCCTTAGAGACTATTCTTCAATAAGTTCTCCTCTAGTTGAATAGGAAACCCAGCTACAGTTAAATTAGTAAGAATGTGCATGGCTGACTCTGAGTCTGGCCCTAAAGACCTTTAGAAAATGGCACTTGTCTAGTGAACTTACAACTGAGCTTGCAGGTCACAGCCTTGCTTAGCTTCTTGAGAAGTATTTGTAAACATGGGAGGTGTCAATGCACCACATCTGCCAGAGTATCATGGCAGCTCTGAGCTCCGCTACTTACCTACCCTTGTACCAGGTAGGGTTATTTGTCATAGGGAAGAGAATCTGATTCTAGTGAGCTAAAATAATAATAAAGGAAACAAAAAAGTTGAGAGGTAACTCAGAGAAAGGTGAATTACCAGGCTTTCAAAAGGACAGGGACCAGAGTATGTGGATACAATGTCTTCAAGATGCTACTGTGGGAATGGACCATCTTCAAAATGTCTTGGTCCCTATATCAAGTAGCTAAATATTCCAGTTCCTGGAAAAGAACATCTGACTGGCCAGCTCTTAACTGAATTAGTATTCTGTTGCTGCTGTGACAAACTGTGACTAACTTAATGGCATAAAACAACCCAAATTTACTACTTCAAAGCTTCTGTGGGTTAAAAGGCTGAATGAACTCAACTGGGTCCTCTGTTAGGGGCTCATATGGCCAAAATCAAGTTGCCAGTAGGGCTGAGCTCCGTACGGGAGTCTCTGGAGAAGAATGTTCTTCCAACGTCATTCAGGTTGTTGGCCAAATCCAGTTTCTTGTGATTCTAGGACTGAAGTTCCCATTGCCTTGCTGGCTGTCAGCCGAGGACCAGGTTTTGCTTCGAGAGATTGCCTACATCCTTCCTCATGCTTTACCTGTAATCCTCTCCAGCATTGGTGAATGAATCCCTCTTATACCTTGGGTCTGTCTGACTTTTCCTTCTGCTGTATCACTCTGATTCCAGCAAGACAGTGTTCTCTACTTTTAAGGGCTCAAGTCATTATGTTGCACCCACCAGGTTATCCAGAATAATCTCCCTATCTTTGTTTTGTTTTTGTTTTTAAACAGTCTCACTCTGTCACCCAGGCTGGAGTATAGTGGTGCAATCTCAACTTTGTGCAACCTCTGCTTCCCAGGTTCAAGCAATTCTCCTGCCTCAGCCTCCCAAATAGCTGCAACTACAGGCATCTGCCACCAGGCCCAGCTAATTTATATATTTTTGGTAGAGACGGGGTTTTACCATGTTGCCCAGGCCAGTCTCAAACTCCTGATCTCAAGTGGTACACCTACCTCAGTCATCCAAAGTGCTGGGATTACAGGTGTGAGCACCACGCCTGGCCTACTCTCCCTGTCTTAAGGTTTGTAACTACATCTGCAAAGCCCTTTTTGCCATGCAATGTAACATATTCACAAGCTCCAGGGATCAGGGCATGGACATCATCTGGAGGCTGTGCTGCCTACCACACTCACCCTTTCACTGATAAGCCCACCAAGCTGGCCTTCCATAAGCAGAAGTCGATCCTGTAAGGGAAATCAAGGTGCCACTCCTAAAAGAAGAGTGAATGGGGTGCTGAGAAGATGACAACAATAGCTCTCTTTTACTTTACTTTCCAGTTAGAACTGACATCCACAGCCAATCTCTGAAATAAGCAGATCCTTAACTTACAGGTGTCTGAGCAGCTAGGCTCAAGACCAGACAATTAAGAAGTATGAAAAGATGAAAGACAATAAGTGATGGGTTTGATCTTCCTATGTCACTCTGAGCAGTGAGTCCAGAAATTCCTTTCTTCATTAAATCATTAACCAACACCACATCAACACCATCACGTAAGGTACTTTGTTATGGGCTACAAAGTTCCAAAAAACTCCATGCTCTGTATTTGAAGAGTTCATAATATAGGTCAGTGGTCTGCAAACTTTTGAGGACACAAAAATTACCTGGGAATTTGCTAAAAATGAAGATTCCTAGGCCCACTGCTATGGTTTGAGTGTGGCACCCCCTTCAAAATTCATGTTGAAGCCTAATCATCAAGGTAATGATATTAGAAAGTGGGGCTTCTGGGATATGATTAGGTCATGAGGATTCCTCCCTCATGCACAAATTAAGGCCCTATCTAATGGGGTTGCGAGAGTGAGTTTGCTGTTTTCAGCTCTTTTCCCATGTGAGAACACAGTGTTCCTCCTCTCTGGAGGATACAGCATCAAAGTGCCATCTTGGAAGCAGAGATCAGCCTCCCCCAGACAATCATACCTGCTGGGGCCTTGATCTTCAACTTCCCAGATTCCAGAACTGTGAGGAATAAATTTCTGTTCCTTAGAAATTACAGTCTCAAGCGGTCTGTTATAGCAGCACAAAACACACTAAGACGTCCACTGCCAGAGACACTGTTTCAGAAGATGTGGGTAAAGGCCCCACAAATCAACATCTAATATAATGTCAGCTACATAATAGGTGCTCAGTAAACAGTTTTGATGAATGGATGATTATAATTTTTTTAGAGATGGGGTCTTGCTCTGTTGCCCAAGGTGGAGCGCAGTGGTATGATCATAGCTCACTGCAGCCTTAAACTCCTGGGCTCAAATTATTGTCCCACTTCAGCCTCTTGAGTAGCTGGGACTACGGGTGCATGTCAGCACACCCTGATTAAAAAAAAATGTTTTGTAGAGACAGGGTCTCACTTTGTTGCCTAGGCTGGTCTCAACCTCCTGGCTCCAAAACTGTTGGGATTACAGGCATGAACCACCGTGCCTGGCATGAATTTAATTAATGCATCCATTGATTCTGATGCAGAAAGTCCATGAAGCACCTGTGGAGGAAAGTTGACCATCTGGGCAAAAACTCAATCAGGCAGTTAGTGGAGATCAATTGAATAGGGTGCTTCGGCTTTGTCATTCAAAATGTTCAGGCAAAAAAAAATCAACACCCCTTATTTATGAAGTTGATTCCTGCTTCCTTTTAAACAAACTGAATTTAGTCTAAAATAAAGTAAGAAAAAAATCTGGAAGCAGAGAGGAAATAAGAGACATATCCAGGAATTTTAAGCAGAATGAGGTCATAGGAAGTTGTTGTTTTCCTGCATCTTTTTATTTTTTTTTAAGCAGGAAAATTCCACCCAAGAAACAGATCAGTTGATCTTGCACCTGTGCTCCTGTGTCTGGCACTTATCTGGGTCAAGCTGGGAGAGCAGACCCCGGTCCTGGAAATAGACAACCAACCCTGTCACTGGGACACACAGCACGTACAGCCATTCTTATTGCCAGACGTCCTCACCCAGCATCCGTCAGGGAGCAGGTTCCATGCCATTTAGGCAGCATACCAGATGGACAAAATCACACAGGGCCATCTGATCAAACTGCCTTTCCCTTCACACATCCATCTCCCAGGTTCAGATACTTGAGGTACCTCCCTTGGTGTTCTTGTAAATGTATCAAATATGATTTGCTTTCAGAAGGGTTAAGAGAGCAGGCTTTGAATTCAGATGGCCTGGACTCTACTCCTATTGGAACGTTTCTAGGCATGTGCCTTAGGATAAATTATATAACCTGTCTGTGCCTCAGTTTACTCATCTGTAAATGGAAGATGCTAGCAATACCTACATCATAGGGTTCCTGGGAGGATTACATGAGATAACGCATGTAGAGCACAATGCCTGGTCCTCTTAAGTGCTATAGAATAGGTGAATGGTGGTGAGATATCATCTCCCAGGGTTCTAGCCTTTTCTCTTGCACCACTCTAGGACAAGCCCTGACTTCAGAGTTCTACCGGCCAATTGCTATATAGCTAGAAATCCTGGTCTGGGGATGATTCTGTCCCACCACTGCCCACTGTGGGTACAGTGCCTTTCACCATGCACTCCCACAGGTGAGTACACATAGGCTACGAGTGGCCCTCAGCCTGCCTCATCATGGACCTGTGTTATAATAAATATGTATTAATTGTGCTGTTTTCTTATAGAGGAAAGTCCTGATGTTAGTTGCCTCGAAGTCAGATACCCAGAGAGAAGCACAGGTTTTCAGATTAATTCGTCGCTTGATTCTTACCCCTGGAGTCATATTTCTGGATCTCTGGTTCTCACATTATAAATTTCAATGATTATTTTTCTATATGGCCATGTCATTCATATCCTGTGTAATATGGGGAAACTGAGGTATGAATGGCATCATTCAAAAAGCACCTGCAATTTTTCTTTGCCAAGCACTTACAGCTTTTTCTCATGTTGCTTTCAAAAAGTCATTGAAATATTGTTACATATATTTTGCAGATGAGGAAATGAATATTCAAATGCATTAGGTATCTTGTCCAAGTTCTTACAGCCAGAAAGTAGAGAAATGAATTTGAATTACAGATCTACCTCTTGGCTTATGCTCTTTTCATGACACTGGGAATAAATGTCTGAACAAGCATGACTTCATGTTTCAACTATTTATCAAATACCTGTTTTCTACTAAGATCTTGCACTCACTCAGTGGGATCCCCTGAAGCCTGCTGATTATTTGTCCTTTGACATTTATCACTCTCTGTGGGACCTTACTCTCCTATGGTAAAGTTTTATTGTTATTAAAAGTATTATTTGACAATAAATGTAGAAATCCTACAGATCGTACTCAACAACATGTCTAATGTCAGCACACGATGTCTAACAATCATTTATGAATTCTTTATTTCAAACATAAGCAATAACCTAATTAAGGAAGGTATTTTTAATAAATTAACACTTTTTGACATAACCATATTTTAAGTGGCTCCATTGTTTTCTTTTTCTTTTATTTATTTATTTATTTATTTATTTATTATCTTTTTTTTTTTTGAGAAAGGGTCTCACTCTGTTGCCCAGACTGGAGTGCAGTGGCAACATCATAGCTCACTACAGCCTCGACCTCTCTGGGCTCAAGCAATCCTCCCATCTCAGCCTCCCAAGTAGCTAGGACTACAGGTGTGTACCATCATGCCAGGCTAATTTTTTGTATTTTGTAGAGACGGGGTTTTGCCTGGTTGTCCGGGTTGGTCTCAAACTCCTGGGTGTTCCGCCCACCTTGGCCTCCCAAAGTGCTGGGATTACAGGCATAAGCCTCAAGTGGCTACTTTTTAGGGCTGAAATTTATATTGACTGTCAACTAGCTTCTCTAGTTAGTATTTGGGATCTGCTAACTAATTTCTATTATCATCCAACTTGTCAACATTTGTCGAAATATAACTGTCCTCACTTTTCTTGTGTGAACATTCAATACACTTTCAGACTAAATTTGGTTTATTACTTAATGTCTTATTCTTTAGTAGAGTTAAGAATATTTCTTAACACTGCCTTCCACAAATGAATAACTTGTTTGTGATGGCTACCTCTTTGTTTCTCTTAGCCTGTCACAGTTATTATGGATAAAAATTAGCATGGCTGGGCAAAAACAATGAAATAAATACACTTGCCTGGGAAAGCTGGGGAGGCGGAAATGAATGTAATTCAAAATATCATATATTTATTGAACACTGTTGGAATATACGTCCTGTTGGAAATGTAAAAGTGACGTATGCTCTCTTCCTGGGTATCAGACTTTTAGGATCTAGTTGAGGGAACTGGACTTATACACAAAATACAATTCAACAATATTATGAGCTAGAAAATCCATGAGCTAAAGTCTTTGGCAAAGACATTAGGTAACATGAGGAGTCAGGAAAAGGAGAAATTACTGTGGGCTGGAATGGTCTGGGAACATGAGATGGAGGAATTGGCTTGTTACTGGAGAAAGGATGAGGTTCAAAGAGATGGGAAAAAAAGGAGAGAAGGAAGAAAAGAAATGAGGAAAAACAGGTTGCCAGAAATAACAAGGAAGAAGAGAGGCAGGTAAGCAGTGGATTTTGCCCTAGGGAAGGTAATATAACTAGAGGCGGCAGTTTCTAACAGGCCATGATGAATAAGATACACTTTAGCCCTCATTGGTATGTGCAGAAATTCAAATTTGGAAATTCAAGCTTACATGACAGTAAATATATGTTGGGAAAAAAATAACCGGTAAACATTTACATCAGCTCTTTTTCCTAAAGAGAAACCTATTCCATGCTATGAAATATTTGTCACAATTCTGGTTTCAAAATACTTGCTCTACTTTTCCAAGCCACAAGAAGAAACATTTTCTCTGCCAACACTCTCTGACCTTAACCAGTTTCTCCACTACGTCTACTCTTAAGCTCTCTTTAGAGCTGTGTGTATCTCGTCTTTATGTAAACCTCCTAGATGATATACTTAGAGATATTCAGGCAACTTTTTCATGAACTTTACCAGGAAAGACATTTCTAGCAGGAGAGCATGAATGGAAATGGACTCTTCCCTAGTCTCTGCTGGGTTCTGATTGTGGTCACTCTAACTATAAAAAGTGTGTAAAAATCATGACCAGATTATTTTGTTTCCTTGGGGTCCCTAAAAATTTCAAGGTATCTGTATTAGCACAGGAAGATTTAAATTGATTTCTCAACACATTCAGATTTCTTATGAACTTCATTAAGATAAAAATTCTCCAGCATTCAGAAACTCATATATTACAGAATAAAAAATAAAGCAGAAAATTAGCGTATCTGGCTAAAAATGAGAGCACGGTTCTGTCTCATTTTGGAAAGTCACTAAGAGAGTAATAATACCATTAATGATAAAATGTTAACGTTAGTTAATTATTAGATGTGTTTTTGTATGCCAGCCACATAATATATGCTTTTATATGTACCACGTACATTTCTAGATGTAAATGTGAGGGAATTATAGTAGCATCTACCTCGTATGATTGCTGGATGATTTAAATGAGCTGTTATCTCAAAAACTTGGTACAGAAAGCAGAAACTTTTAGTTATTAAGATTCTTACTATTCCAATATTTGAATAAAACAGTGACCTGCTAAGAAACCCCAATAATATTCTGATACATCAAAACCTTCTGGCATTAGATGTTTCTAATCTAACATCTTCATATTAATTTTTTTATGTTTCAATTATCTACATTCAATAGTAAATGTGTTTCTAAACACTGGATGCATTTTTAACTAATGTGTTTTGTACCACATTTTGACAACTTTTGTTTTAACTATGATTCCGCTTATAACCAAACAAAACAATGCCTCTTCTCTCCACTGTTAATAAGGTTAATTAAAAGTTGACTTATGAAAAAAATCCTAATTTATGCACGTTCTCATTGTTTTCCTTGCTAAGGACATTTGTACTTGAGGATTCTGTAACAAAGAATTATCATGGGATGAAACTTTGACACAAATATCTTATCAATACAACGTGCTTGATTTTACCTAGATGAGATTTTTCTTTTCTTCTTTCTTTTTTGAGACAGGGTTTTGCTGTGTTACCCAGGCTAGCCTCAAACCCCTGGCCCCCGGCCTCAAGTGATCCTCTCACCTCTGCCTCCCAAAGTGCTGGGTATTATAGATGTGAGTCACTGAATCCAGCCTCACTTAGATGGCTTTCTTAGTGAATTATTTTATCTGGTTCTGAAACTTTTTGACAATACTCTCAAATATTTATGGATTTTATAACATAATAATTTATGGATTACATAAATAGTTATGAATTTTATAAATGATTTTGTAGTATTGCCACAGATCATCACCTTTATACAGGATGTACAACATAACCATGGTTTAATATATTTTCATAAACTATAGACCAAACAAAGACTGGTCAGGACCAGGGCACGCATGCATTTTATATGTGTGGTGCCTACTGGAATATGCCAGGCCTCCTGTGAAAAAAATCAGTAAGTGCTTATCTCATAGGACCAACGGCCCAACATTCCTGAAGTCACTACCACACTTTGCACTTATCTCCATGTGGAAATAGATAGCCACTGTTGAATTCTGGTGAGAACGACACGTCTGAAATCTCTCAGCTTCACAACCCCTATTACAGCCCTCAGAGAATCTTCTCACATAGCACCAAACAACAACTTTAGGAAGTGATGTTTCTAGAATGAATCAGTTTCTAAAATTAAAAATGAAAACAATGACAAGGAGAAGGGAGGGTCAGGGAGGAAAGGCTGATGCTACAAAAAGACAAAAGACAGTATAACCTCTTATGAGGATGGTCCGGACACTCAGGGACATGCAGGAAGAAATAAAAGATAGGAGTTTGAACCACACTGTGATGGCTAACTTTATGTGTGGACCCGACTGATCTATGGGGCACCCAGATAGCTTGTAAAGCACTATTTCTGGGTGCATCTGTGAGGGTGTTTTTGGAAGAGATCAACACTTGAGTCAGTAGACTGAGTAAAGCAGATGGTCCTCACCAATGTGGGTGCACATTGTTTAATCTGTTGAGTGCCTGGATAGAACAAAAAAGGCAAAAGAAGGGTGAATTCCCTTTCTTGTCTTAAGCTGGGACATCCATCCTTTCCTACCCTCAGACATGAGAGGTTTCGATTCTTGGGCCTTTGGTCCCAAGGACTGACACCAGTGGCCACCTCTGGTTTCAGGTCTTTGGCCCCAGATTGTAAGTTACACCATCAGCTTCCTTGGTTCTTGGGCCTTAAGACTCAAGCTAAAATACACTAACTGCTTCCCTTGTTCTCTAGTATAGGGACAGCAAATCATGAAACCTTCTGCCTCCGTAATCATATAAGTTAATTCCCATAATAAATCTGTGCTTATATATCTATAGCTTTCCTTTTGGTCTGTTTCTCCAAAGAACCTTAATGTACACACTATATGACCTAACCTGTAGTAATGATAACCTTATGCAGGTTTGAATAAGATGATGGTATTCTCAGTATCTGGGAGGTGTGGGCTAGAGTGATGAACCACTGCTGTGAGCTTAAGACTGAGGAGATTTCTGAAATGTGGAATATTTGGTGTCAAAACCAGGAGATAATATAGCCATATGGAAAACATATAGAACTACTGTATGATTCAGCAACCCAACCACTGGGAATTTACCCAAAGGAAAGGAAACCAGTATATAAAAGAGAATCTGCACTCCCATGTTTATTGCAGCACTATTCTCAACAGCCAAGATATGGACTCAACCTAGGAGATTAGATGAATGGACAAAGAAAATGTGGCATATGTACACCATGAAATACTTATCAGCTATAAAAAAGAATTAGCCAAAGCCGTGGTGTGTGCCTGTCATCCCAGCTCCTTGGGAGGCTGAGGTGGGAGGATCTCTTGAGGCCAGAAGTTTGAGACCAGCCTGGGCAACATAATAAGACTCGGTCTCTAAAACAATTTAAAAATAGGCCTTCCTTAAAAAAAGAATAAAATCATGTCAGTCACAGCAACATAGATGGGACTGTAGGACATTAATATTAAGTGAAATTAGCCGGGAACAGCAAGTTAAACCCCACGTATTCTCTTTCATATGCAGAAGCTAAAAAAACGTTGATCTCATAGAAGTAAAAAGTAGAACAGAGGATGCTGGAGACTAGAAAAGGTAGGGAGAAGGAAGGGAGAGGGAAAAATTTGTTAACAGGTACAAAAACAAAATTACAGTTAGACAGGGAGAATTAATTCCAGCATCCTGGAGCACTATAGGATGACTATAGTTAATAATAATACTTTAATTAGTCTCAAATAGCTAGAAGGAGGATATTGAATGTTCCCAACACACACAAAAAAAGATAATGTATGAGATGATGGATATGGTAGTTATCCTGATCTGATCACTCTACATTATATGTATCAACACATCACTATGTACCCCAAAAATATGTAGAATTTTTATTTGTCCATTTAAAAAAGATAACAAATTTAAAAACAAAATAAAAACTAAATTCGTGTTCCATGCAAACCTGGATGAACTGGTCACCCTACGTCTGCCCATCTAGATGGCTGGTCAAAGTTTCCCAGGCTCCACGTCAAGTTGTTCCACTGCTCACTGGAACTTCCCTAGTCAGGTTGGGCAAATATTGATTTATAGCAATGGTGAATTTATCACTGACATTTCTTCAGTTCCCCTCTTTGGCATCTGCTTCTTCTTTTCTGTAATGCTGTTTGTTGAAATGCCCAACTTTCTTTTTCTTCCCTAGAGCTATTCAGGGTGACCTTTCTTTTCACATTTTCCCATGCCACTTCCATTATGTCAAAATAAAACAGTCCTGTGTGGCCACTGCTCATGACCTTGTTTCCTGCCATGTGAAGATAGGATCGGCTGCTCTTTCTTCTCCTCCTTTTTTTTTAGAGACAGGATCTCTCTCTGTCACCCAGACTGGAGTGCAATGGCATAGTCATAGCTTGCTGCAGCCTCAAACTCCTGGACCTCCTCAGCCTCCTGAGTAGCTGGGACTACAGGTGCACACCACCATGCCTTCCTAATCTGAGATATATATATATATATATTTATATATATTTTTAATATATATATTTATATATATATATTTTATAGAGATGGGGTCTTGCTCTGTCACCCAGGCTGAAGATCAGCTGCTCTTTCTAATGTGTGGTTAGATAAGATCTGTCTCCCAGGGGATAAAATACTACCTGGAATAAAGGTATCTTTAAAATAAACCCAGAGAAGAAAATATTTTTATAGTATGACAGAGGCAGAGAAAACAGAGAATATTTGTTAAGGCAGGACTTTCACCACTCCCAGTACAATCATCTGTCTGTTACCTGCATACCTTACACTGGCTGGCACTGCTGGGGTACAAAGTAGATGCCAAACTTCACAATGGTTAGATTCATGTTTAAAAAGCCATTGGATCAAACCTTTGTGAAAGTTTCCAGCATTTTTCTGTTCCAAATATGTGTCCATTATAAAAGAATCTCAAGAGCATAATTGCCAAGATAGTCTATGTCCATGAGTATTTCAACATCTCTCATGAAATCTGTTCCCATCATTACTCAAGATTTTGTATGAACAGTATTCCACATAAACTAGGCACTCAATAATGATTGGTTGGCCAATGGAGGGTCATTATTTAATGCACTACAATCTTTTATGCAAGGGGCCCACAGGAATCAGTATGATCCCATAGGAATCCTTTACTCTTCCTTTGAGAAAGAAATAGATAGTGGCTTGTATTAGGTTTCTTGTGTGTGTTGTGAGACGGAAAGATATGAAAAGAAACTTGATCAGAGCATAAATGTGGGCCCGTGGGATAGGAAAGAATGAGGGAATGAAGGAAGAAAACATAGATTATAGACAGGAAAATCAAACCTATTAAAACTGATAATTTCCGAATACTAAAAATGTACATTCATTTGAACAAAAAGATTCTATAAAGCAAGATTTCTCTGTTCTTACCAGCACTACCGTGCCCAAACTACCTTAGGAAATGAATAGCAGAGTCAAACTTAAAAGCACCTGAAATTTAAAACAAAAACCAATTTACATTTTATTTAAGAAAAGCAAACAGATGGGCCTGCTAACAATGTCAAAGTCTCGTTTACAAAGAGAAAAACAAATCTGGAACCTGAAGTCAAATGAGTTCAAAATAAAAAGCAAACCAATAAACAGAAACCAACATAGACAGAAGTTACTACCATCTCCCTCAACCTGTGAAATTCTGGAACTTCTCTTTCTTTCTCCCCTTCTTCTTCTCTCACCTGGAAGACGAGCAGAGTGAACACATCAGGGGTTGTCAGTTCCCCAGATGGCACCACATTCATAAACCACCAACTCCAGGAGAATGTAGGAAGCTTAGTCAAGGCCAAAGTTCTCTTTGGATCTTCCACATGGGCTTCAAGACAAAAGAAAAAAAAGTTTGCTTGAGAATATCTTCATATCTATTAGTTTGAACCATGCAAAATTACAGTTTTTATAGGTAAAATGAGTGCATATTGGCAATTTCAAATGATTGACCCTAATACATTATGCTTTTGGGTATATAAATATTCAGATCTTAAACATATGCTGTTAAATACAAAATCAGGTATATTCCTACTTCTATAATTAAAGCAAAGAGAATTTATTTTGGTCACTACTCCTTCTGACATGAGGTATGAACCAAGTTCAGGAGCCCTAAAGGTCTGGGTCTGGGTCATTTCTCCACCTCTCACTTGTCCCACTGTCTTGGTCAGTCATTGTGTTCTGAGCTGTCTCATAAAACATCTGCTATGACTTTACTTTCTCCTGATAGGGTGGCTTTGCACCGTTGGCACTTCATTGGCCTTATTGGTATGCTTTATACACTGGTTCTCGTTTCCAAATTGGCATTATTATTGTTATGATTCCTGCTGCTCTCCCACATTTCCCATCTTTCTCCTGATCCCTCTCACCTGTACATTTCTTATATTTTCTCCTGTACTTCCTTCTTCCCATAATCATTGCCCAAGTGTGTCTTCTTTCTTCTCCTTGGCACATTTCCTTTGCCCACTCTCACATATGCAGAGATGGCTCTTGGTTTTCCTTCTGAAATCTCATAGTTTGGAGGTAAACTTGTTAGCAAGGCCACTGAGAAGAGAACAAAAGGGAAACATAAGGGAAACCAAGTCACTATCTCTCTCATTTCCTGGTTTCTAGAAGTAAGACCCAAAGAACTCACTGTTTCAGCACTTTCAGCTCAGGCCAAACTAGGGTGATCAAACTGAGCTTCTGAGTGCTGATCAAAACCTATAAAACCAAGTAGACAGACCATCTACAAATCTTCACTGTTAAATACCGTAAAGAATGAAAAGGTCACTAATCGGTAAGACTATATGTGTGATAATTAAATTTATGCATCAACCTGGCTAGGCTAACGGATGACCAGGTAACTGGTAAAACATTCTGGGTGTGTCCATAAGGTGTTTTTGGAAGAGATCAGCATTTGAATTGGTGAACTTAGTAAAGCAGACGGCTCTCACCAATAAGGGCAGGCATCATCCAATCTGTCGAAAGCTTGAATAAAACAAAAAGAGGAAGGGAAAATTTGCTTCTTCTCTTCTTCATCTAGTATATCATCTTCTCCTGCCCTTGGATATGAGTGGGCCTTCAGACTTAAACCAGGAGTTACATCTTTGGCTTCCCTGGTTCTCAGTTCTTTGGACTTGGACTGAATTACACTGCCAGCTTTCCTGGTTCTCCAGCTTGCAGATGGCAGATCATGGGACTTCTTGGCCTCCATAATTGTGTGAGTCAATTTCCATTTTATTTACATATCCAGTCATGCATTGCTTAACAATGGAGACAGGTTCTGAGAAATGCATTGTTAAGTGATTTCCTCATTGTGCAAACATCATAGAGTGTAATTACACAAACCTAGACAACATAGACTACTAAACATCTAGGCTACATGGTGTAGCCTGTAACATCATGATAAGTATGTATAACATCATGATAAGTATGTATGTATCTACCATATCTAAATGTAGAAAAGGTACAGTAAAAATATGGTATAATCTTATGGGATCACCATCATATATGCAGTCCTTTGTAGACTGAAATGTCATTGTGTAGTGCATGACTGCATATGCACACATACACACACATACACACAAACATACTATTGGTTCTTTTTGTCTGATGAGCCCTAATACAATATGTTATACATTTATATTGACTCTATTTCAAAATTTATGGTTTTGGTGAAACATATGTGGAGATGGGGCATAGGTATGTGAACTGAGATAGTGTCCTGCTGATGAATGGGTGGGAGGCATCATTTGGGACAAACGCAGGACATCAGCCTATAGATATCAAGAGCTCAACAAGAGCATTTTATGGCAAAACCCCCCACAAGACCTCTCAGAAGTTGTGAAAAATGTTTCTGCTAAAAGTTTCTTTATGACAGATGACATTTATGGATAAAATAGGGATTAGCAGGATTCTTTAAACACTTTCGAACACTGACCTTCATTTCTACCAGGCAGTGGGGCCCCAAGTGCAGGGCCATAGGAAGTACAAGCCTGGGAGATATTAGGCTGCACTGTCTGTAGAGAATCTGAAAAAATAATAGAGTCACTGAAATGCTGTTTGGTATAATTATTGCCATGCATCATAATTCTAAATCATACTAGTGGTCAAATACTCTTCCCTGAAAAAACGTTTTCTTGGTTTGAATTCTAAATAATTGTTGTGGTCACCACTGAGCTTTTAAATATATAAATAGTTTCAAGTTTGCATATTTTTATTACCTGTTCCTTAACAAACATTGAATCCAACATGAAAATGATTATGGGAAACATCCGGGCATACAGTCCCTGACTCTTAAGGACTCAGGTAAATACTTAGGGTTATTTCATGGCCCTAGTCTTTGGGGTACCACACATTTCTTCTTCAAATCACAGATTCAAAATCAAGAATGATAACACAGTGATTGTGTAGACAAAATAACTGAACCAAAATTGCTTGCTTCTGTCATTCTATGGGACCACTTAGAGTTTTTACTTGTGCTTAAAATTTTGAATAGTAAAACAGTGTGAACTTCATGCTGGAATATTTTTGGCTTTTTAGATACAATTTTAAGTACATGAAATATTTTTACAAGACTAAGTAACATCACTGAAATTACAGCTTTCTTCTTTTTAAAACTGGTATTTGTTTTAAAACTAAAGAGCGAATCAAGAAAAGCATAATTATTACTGATTATTACAGGATTATTACTGAAAAAGAAATGTATGGAATAGAGGAGGAAGGAGTTAACAAATGATCCACTCTGGGGGTTGAAAACACCAATAAGCCACTGCTTCCAGGAAGTGCCTAAGACAGAGCTGGCTCGGCTTGCTGGGTCACAGCATGTAAGGAAACTGTGGGCTACATGCCACGTCCTCAGTTGTCCAGATAGATAATCCCATAGCCCCATGGGGAAATAATCTTTAATTATGATATAGCTGACACCATTCAAAGCACTATGCTAAGTCCTTTATGTGAATTAACTTTTGTCAAATTTATTTTTCACAAATAACCCAAATATGCATACCACTATTATCCTACTTTACAGAGGAGAAACTGAGCTCCTAAAGTTTAAATATCTAACCTAAGTTAAGACTGCTAGTCACCCTAGGCTATTAACTCAGGCAGTCTAACTCAGGTATAATAACATTATGCTACTGTCTGCAGCTTTGACAATGCCTGAATTATAGCATCATGCTGTCTAACTAAAAAGCTAAGGGAATTAAAATGAGCCATAGGGCTCAATTTCATAAAAGGAGAGAAAATACTGGGGTAAAGTGATAATGCAGAGTTTAAAATATTTTTGTAAAAGTGCCAGAGATTGAGTATAACAAGTGTGACCAAAAAAAAAAAAAAAAAAGGAAGAAGGTAAAAAAAAAGAGAGAGGTCTGAGAAATAGAAATATCAGAGGAAGGAAATAAAGGAGGGTGAGAGTAAATTCTCTTTTAGCATTCAGATTCCGCAGATTCCACAAATCACATTTCTTTTTTTACCAACTAAGGAAAAATAACACTTGACCTAACATTTCATTGCAGTTAGCTAAAGGATGCTAGAAAAGCTATGTTTCAGTGATTTGCTCTAATTTCTTCAGGAATAGAGAAAAGTGACAAAAAGATCAGAGAGGAGAAGAAAGGAAACTATTAGAAAAATGCAGAATTGGAGTAGGATATAACATATTTGGGTTTACCTAAGGTAAAATTTTATATTGTAATCTTAAGTATCTTGCTACTTCAGTTTGGTTCCTGGAACAGCAGCATCAGAATCTGCTGAGGGCTTGTTAAAAAGGCAGAATCTCAGGTCCCATCCCAGACTCACTGAATCAGAATATAAATACTGACAGGATGCCCCAGGATTCATATGCACAGTAGAGCTGTAGCCTGTTGTAGCCTGTTGTAGCCTGTGGTAGCCTGTGTTGTAGCCTGTGATTGTTTTCTGCAACTTAGTATTTCTGAGTTTTCCCAAGGAAGAAAACCCAGGCCTTAGCTTCTGGCAGACTTGTGTTTCTCCTTTACTTACTAGCTGCATGACCCATGAGCAAGGAAATCAAACTTTATGTGCCTCAGTTTCCTCATCTATAAAATGGAGACTATAATAATCATCTCCTAGGCTTGTTTTGAGGATGTTCAATAAATGCTCCTTTCATTCCTCTATTTATAGACCTGCCGCAGACAATTCTGCTAGCAGCCTTTGTGCTATTATCTGTTTTCTAAACTTAGTAATTGAATGTTATCTGGAGACTAACTCTGAAATAAATAAGCTGATTATTTATTTATTTTCTCAAAACAACAGAATACGGTTTAGCAAATTACCTCTTAAGATATTATTTTACATTTCTATATTCTCCTACCCCGAGTTGATGTGTGAGCAATATGTCACTTTCATAAAGCCAGGTATATATTATGGACAAGTAAGTAAAAAACATATTATTTATTCTACGTTTTTGTCCAAGAATTTTAAATTTCAACTGTTGCTCGTGTGTTGGTAATGTAAAACAAACTCAGTACAGTAGTATTCAGTACAGTATTTAAGCCCCTGTACTTAAACATATTCCTCATACCAATGAAGTTACATGAAAAGCAAATTTGTGTGGGATATTGTAGATGGAAGTAAATTAGTCTTTATGTTCCCCACAAATTGAAATGCATTTCAAAAACTCTGTGTGTGTATGTGTGTGTGTGACAGAGTGTGTGTGAGAGAGAGACAGAGAGAGAGATACGCTTTGCTTGCCTCCATAAGCTGGCTGCTATGATTAATAAGACCAAGTTTTCTAAAGAAAATGAGATCATAACAAAAGCCCTCTTTATGCCTATCTTTTATCAGGGGCAAAAAGGAAAGAGACAAAACAGCATGAAATGATGAGACCAAGTGATGAAAATTCATTCACAATGATTACTTTCAAGAGTAATTTCTCTTGGGTAATTCAGCCGCCTGTTACTATGGCTCTCTGGAGTGATAGCTAATGTAAATGAAGCCTCTAAAAGTGGATTATCCTGACAAGAATATACTCAGCCAATAATGCAACAGAAATCCATTCAAAGCATTCGGGAAAAATTCAAAAGAATAAATATTCTTTTTTTTTTTTTTAAAGTTAATGGCCTACGATCCATTTCTTCCCTGACTAACAAGCAGCAAGCACTTAAAAATATCCAGCCAGGATGAAATAGAAACCCACCTGACTTGTTAATATTTTTGTTTGGTCCCAGGGACTCAGATTCTAAGCCAAATTCTTTGAGTGATCTTGGCAAATGTCTCAAATTATTTTGGCCAACTTTTCTTTATCTTGGAAAAAAAAGTTTCATGAATGGGTGTCAAGGGATCCAAAATTGATTAGTTTTAAAAAACTTTCTTGCAGATATGTATGGCACCCTAAAAATGTATTAGAAAAAAAGTAAGTACTCTGTAGTGTGAAAAATTCTTAAAGGACATCCTCTTTTACAAACTCGCAAAAACAGCCTTTGGAATACCCACATGAAGTAGCTGTTGTTTTTGCTTTCTATATACCTACATCTTGGCTATCATAAAAAGACAGGTTTTCGGCCAGGTGTGGTGGCTCATGCCTGTAATCCCAGCACTTTGGGAGGCCAAGGTGGGCGGATCACCTGAGATCAGGAGTTCAAGACAAGCCTGGTCAACATGGTGAAACCCAGTGTTTACTAAAAATACAAAAATTAGCCGGGTGTGGTGACGGGCGCCTGTAGTCCCAGCTACTCGGGAAGCTGAGGCAGGAGAATCACTTGAACTCAGGAGTCAGAGGTTGCAGTGAGCTGAGATCATGCCACTGCACTCCAGCCTGGGCGACAGAGCAACACTCCATCTCAAAAAAAAAAACAAAAAAGACTGGTTTTTCAACAGCCATTCCCACCCCTCTGCATGGAAATATTCACCCAGTCAATTGTTTTCCTAGTTTGGGCAATGGCCCTCTGGGCAGGACTGGAGTGGGGCACACAGGAGCAGCTGCAAACTGTGTTTAGAAGCATGTCTGTGAAATGTCATGCAAGAAAAGACATATTTAAAGGTAGGCTTTGCATGAATGGAAAAGGAGGGTAATTCTATGTAGAGCAGAGCCTCTTACTTGGAGTGAGAGAAGCAGAAGTCGGGAAGCAAGAGGAATTATGCTTTTCATCAGCCAAATTTGCAGGTAAGAGGATTGGCTAAGAAAAGAGAAGTCATCTTGGTTGAGGCTCATGAAACCAAGTGTAAAGAAAGTGGACTAGATTAATTTCATCCATTACAGGAAGAGGAGCCGTGAGAGATAATCCAGAAATCATTGGGATTTGATGGTAGAAGGTATTTTGGGACTATTCCATTTGAAATGAGAAGGTACCTGACATTCTTTGAATTCCTTTCAAGCAAAGGATTAAACTTACCCATGAGTTGACTCAGAAAAACATAAAAAGTATTGTTGCTCTGCTCAAAGTTTTATCTAACTCATTCTCATTTCTTATTCCAAGATGAAATGAAACAAATGAGGTTTTTTGTTGTTGTTGTTGTTTTTGGACACAAGGCAAGGCAGCTACCTGGGCAGAGCTGTTTTATTTCTCTGTGCTGTCGGGAGACATTGGTTAATTGGCCATGGAAGGCAACCATTAAGATGTTCCCGAGGAGCCAAGATGGCTGAATAGGAACAGCTCCGGTCTACAGCTCCCAGCGTGAGCAACACAGAAGACGGGTGATTTCTGCATTTCCATCTGAGGTACCGGGTTCATCTCACTAGGGAGTGCCAGACAGTGGGCGCAGGTCAGTGGGTGCGCGCACCGTGCGCGAGCTGAAGAATTCTGCATTTCCATCTGAGGTACTGGGTTCATCTCACTAGGGAGTGCCAGACAGTGGGCGCAGGTCAGTGGGTGTGCGCACCGTGCGCGAGCCTAAGAAGGGCGAGGCATTGCCTCACTCGGGAAGCGCAAGGGGTCAGGGAGTTCCCTTTCCTAGTCAAAGAAAGGGGTGAGAGACGGCACCTGGAAAATCGGGTCACTCCCGCCCGAATATTGCGCTTTTCAGACGGGCTTAAAAAACGGCGCACCTGGAGATTATATCTGGCACCTGGCTCAGAGGGTCCTACACCCACGGAGTCTCCCTGATTGCTAGCACAGCAGTCTGAGATCAAACTACAAGGCGGCAGCGAGGCTGGGGGAGGGGCACCCGCCATTGCTCAGGCTTGCTTAGGTAAACAAAGCAGCTAGGAAGCTCGAACTGGGTGGAGCCCACCACAGCTCAAGGAGGCCTGCCTGCCTCTGTAGGCTCCACCTCTGGGGGCAGGGCACAGACAAACAAAAAGACAGCAGTAACCTCTGCAGACTTAAATGTCCCTGTCTGACAGCTTTGAAGAGAGCAGTGGTGCTCCCAGCACGCAGCTGGAGATCTGAGAACGGGCAGACTGCCTCCTCAAGTGGGTCCCTGACCCCTGACCCCCGAGCAGCCTAACTGGGAGGCACCCCCCAGCAGGGGCAGACTGACACCTCACACAGCTGGCGGGGTACTCCAACAGACCTGCAGCTGAGGGTCCTGTCTCGTTAGAAGGAAAACTAACGAACAGAAAGGACATCCACACCAAAAACCCATCTGTACATCACCATCATCAAAGACCAAAAGTAGATAAAACCACAAAGATGGGGAAAAAACAGAGCAGAAAAACTGGAAACTCTAAAAAGCAGAGGGCCTCTCCTCCTCCAAAGGAACGCAGTTCCTCACCAGCAACGGATCAAAGCTGGACGGAGAATGACTTTGACAAGCTGAGAGAAGAAGGCTTCAGATGATCAAATTACTCCGAGCTACGGGAGGATATTCAAACCAAAGGCAAAGAAGTTGAAAACTTTGAAAAAAATTTAGAAGAATGTATAACTAGAATAACCAATACAGAGAAGTGCTTAAAGGAGCTGATGGAGCTGAAAACCAAGGCTCGAGAACTACGTGAAGAATGCAGAAGCCTCAGGAGCCGATGTGATCAAATGGAAGAAAGGGTATCAGCGATGAAAGATGAAATGAATGAAATGAAGCAAGAAGGGAAGTTTAGAGAAAAAAGAATAAAAAGAAACGAGCAAAGCCTCCAAGAGATATGGGACTATGTGAAAAGACCAAATCTACGTCTGATTGGTGTACCTGAAAGTGACAGGGAGAATGGAAACAAGATGGAAAACACTCTGCAGGATATTATCCAGGAGAACTTCCCCAATCTAGAAAGGCAGGCCAACATTCAGATTCAGGAAATACAGAGAACGCCACAAAGATACTCCTCGAGAAGAGCAACTCCAAGATACATAATTGTCAGATTCACCAAAGTTGAAATGAAGGAAACAATGTTAAGGGCAGCCAGAGAGAAAGGTCGGGTTACCCTCAAAGGGAAGCCCATCAGACTAACAGTGGATCTCTCAGCAGAAACTCTACAAGCCAGAAGAGAGTGGGGGCCAATATTCAACATTCTTAAAGAAAAGAATTTTCAACCCAGAATTTCATATCCAGCCAAACTAAGCTTCATAAGTGAAGGAGAAATAAAATCCTTTACAGACAAGCAAATGCTGAGAGATTTTGTCACCACCAGGCCTGCCCTAAAAGAGCTCCTGAAGGAAGCACTAAACATGGAAAGGCACAACCAGTACCAGCCGCTGCAAAATTATGCCAAAATGTAAAGATCATCGAGACTAGGAAGAGACTGCATCAACTAACGAGCAAAATAACCAACTAACATCATAATGACAGGATCAAATTCACACATAACAATATTAACTTTAAATGTAAATGGACTAAATGCTCCAATTAAAAGACACAGACTGGCAAATTGGATAAAGAGTCAAGACCCATCAGTGTGCTGTATTCAGGAAACCCATCTCACGTGCAGAGACACACATAGGCTCAAAATAAAAGGATGGAGGAAGATCTACCAAGCAAATGGAAAACAAAAAAAGGCAGGGGTTGCAATCCTAGTCTCTGATAAAACAGACTTTAAACCAACAAAGATCAAAAGAGACAAAGAAGGCCATTACATAATGGTAAAGGGATCAATTCAACAGGAAGAGCTAACTATCTTAAATATATATGCACCCAATACAGGAGCACCCAGATTCATAAAGCAAGTCCTGAGTGACCTACAAAGAGACTTAGACTCCCACACATTAATAATGGGACACTTTAACACCCCACTGTCAACATTAGACAGATCAACAAGACAGAAAGTCAACAAGGATACCCAGGAATTGAACTCAGCTCTGCACCAAGTGGACCTAATAGACATCTACAGAACTCTCCACCCTAAATCAACAGAATATACATTTTTTTCAGCACCACACCACACCTATTCCAAAATTGACCACATACTTGGAAGTAAAGCTCTCCTCAGTAAATGTAAAAGAACAGAAATTATAACAAACTATCTCTCAGATCACAGTGCAATCAAGCTAGAACTCAGGATTAAGAATCTCACTCGAAACCGCTCAGCTACATGGAAACTGAACAACCGGCTCCTGAATGACTACTGGGTACATAACAAAATGAAGGCAGAAATAAAGATGTCCTTTGAAACCAACGAGAACCAAGACACAACATACCAGAATCTCTGGGATGCATTCAAAGCAGTGTGTAGAGGGAAATTTATAGCACTAAATGCCCACAAGAGAAAGCAGGAAAGATCCAAAATTGGCACCCTAACATCACAGTTAAAAGAACTAGAAAAACAAGAGCAAACACATTCAAAAGCTAGCAGAAGGCAAGAAATAACTAAAATCAGAGCAGAACTGAAGGAAATAGAGACACAAAAAACCCTTCAAAAAATTAATGAATCCAGGAGCTGGTTTTTTGAAAGGATCAACAAAATTGATAGACCGCTAGCAAGATTAATAAAGAAAAAAAGAGAGAAGAATCAAATAGATGCAATAAAAAATGATAAAGGGGATATCACCACTGACCCCACAGAAATACAAACTACCATCAGAGAATACTACAAACACCTCTACGCAAATAAACTAGAAAATCTAGAAGAAATTGATAAATTCCTCAACACATACACTCTCCCAAGACTAAACCAGGAAGAAGTTGAATCTCTGAATAGACCAATAACAGGAGCTGAAATTGTGGCAATAATCAATAGCTTACCAACCAAAAAAAGTCCAGGACCAGATGGATTCACAGCCGAATTCTACCAGAGGTACAAGGAGGAGCTGGTACCATTCCTTCTGAAACTATTCCAATCAATAGAAAAAGAGGGAATCCTCTGTAACTCATTTTATGAGGCCAGCATCATCCTGATACCAAAGCTGGGCAGAGACACAACCAAAAAAGAGAATTTTAGACCAATATCCTTGATGAACATTGATGCAAAAATCCTCAATAAAATACTGGCAAACCAAATCCAGCAGCACATCAAAAAGCTTATCCACCATGATCAAGTGGGCTTCATCCCTGGGATGCAAGGCTGGTTCAATATATGCAAATCAATAAATGTAATCCAGCATATAAACAGAACCAAAGGCAAAAACCACATGATTATCTCAATAGATGCAGAAAAGGCCTTTGACAAAATTCAACAACCCTTCATGCTAAAAACTCTCAATAAATTAGGTATTGATGGGATGTATCTCAAAATAATAAGAGCTATCTATGACAACCCACAACCAATATCATACTGAATGGGCAAAAACCGGAAGCATTCCCTTTGAAAACTGGCACAAGACAGGGATGCCCTCTCTCACCACTCCTATTCAACATAGTGTTGGAAGTTCTGGCCAGGGCAGTTAGGCAGGAGAAGGAAATAAAGGGTATTCAGTTAGGAAAAGAGGAAGTCAAATTGTCCCTGTTTGCAGATGACATGATTGTATATCTAGAAAACCCCATCGTCTCAGCCCAAAATCTCCTTAAGCTGATAAGCAACTTCAGCAAAGTCTCAGGATACAAAATCAATGTACAAAAATCACAAGCATTCTTATACACCAACAACAGACAAACAGAGAGCCAAATCATGAGTGAACTCCCATTCACAATTGCTTCAAAGGGAATAAAATACTTAGGAATCCAACTTACAAGGGACGTGAAGGACCTCTTCAAGGAGAACTGTAAACCACTGCTCAAGGAAATAAAAGAGGATACAAACAAATGGAAGAACATTCCATGCTCATGGGTAGGAAGAATCAATATCGTGAAAATAGCCATACTACCCAAGGTAATTTATAGATTCAATGCCATCCCCATCAAGCTACCAATGACTTTCTTCACAGAATGGGAAAAAACTACTTTAAAGTTCATATGGAAACAAAAAAGAGCCCTCATCGCCAAGTCAATCCTAAGCCAAAAGAACAAAGCTGGAGGCATCACACTACCTGACTTCAAACTATACTACAAGGCTACAGTAACCAAAACAGCATGGTACTGGTACCGAAACAGAGATATAGATCAATGGAACAGAACAGAGCCCTCAGAAATAACGCCGCATATCTACAACTATCTGATCTTTGACAAACCTGAGAAAAACAAGCAATGGGGAAAGGATTCGCTATTTAATAAATGGTGCTGGGAAAACTGGCTAGCCATATGTAGAAAGCTGAAACTGGATCCCTTCCTTACACCTTATACAAAAATCAATTCAAGATGGATTAAAGACTTAAACATTAGACCTAAAACCATAAAAACCCTGGAAGAAAACCTAGGCATTACCATTCAGGACATAGGCATGGGCAAGGACTTCATGTCTAAAACACCAAAAGCAATGGCAACAAAAGCCAAAATAGACAAATGGGATCTAATTAAACTAAAGAGCTTCTGCACAGCAAAAGAAACTACCATCAGAGTGAACAGGCAACCTACAAAATGGGAGAAAATTTTTGCAACCTACTCATCTGACAAAGGGCTAATATCCAGAATCTACAATGAATTCAAACAAATTTACAAGAAAAAAACAAACAACCCCATCAAAAAGTGGGCGAAGGACATGAACAGACACTTCTCAAAAGAAGACATTTATGCAGCCAAAAAACACATGAAAAAATGCTCACCATCACTGGCTATCAGAGAAATGCAAATCAAAACCACAGTGAGATACCATCTCACACCAGTTGGAATGGCAATCATTAAAAAGTCAGGAAACAACAGATGCTGGAGAGGATGTGGAGAAATAGGAACACTTTTACACTGTTGGTGGGACTGTAAACTAGTTCAACTCTTGTGGAAGTCAGTGTGGCGATTCCTCAGGGATCTAGAACTAGAAATTCCTTTCGACCCAGCCATCCCGTTACTGGGTATATACCCAAAGGACTATAAATCATGCTGCTATAAAGACACATGCACACTTATGTTTATTGCGGCATTATTCGCAATAGCAAAGACTTGGAACCAACCCAAATGTCCAACAATGATAGACTGGATTAAGAAAATGTGGCACATATACACCATGGAATACTATGCAGCCATAAAAAAATGATGAGTTCATGTCCCTTGTAGGGACATGGATGAAATTGGAAATCATCATTCTCAGTAAACTATCACAAGAACAAAAAACCAAACACCACATATTCTCACTCATAGGTGGGAATTGAACAATGAGAACACATGGACACAGGAAGGGGAACATCACACTCTGGGGACTGTTGTGGGGTGGGGGGAGGGGGGAGGGATAGCTTTGGGAGATATACCCAATGCTAGATGACGAGTTAGTGGGTGCAGCGCACCAGCATGGCACATGTATACATATGTAACTAACCTGCACATTGTGCACATGTACCCTAAAACCTAAAGTGTAATAATAAAAAAAAAAAGAAAAAAAAAATGTTCCCATGTGAGTGAATTTTCCAGGGTTCCCAGCTTCTGCATCCTTCCCCGTCCCTCATTTCCATTGTTGGTGATGACAATGTCTCTCCCATCAGCCTCATGAAGTTCTCTCTCATTTATTAAAATTTGCTTTCAGGAAAAATTTTGAAAATGTGTCTAATAATGCCTGATTGGCCCCTTATCCTAAAGGGTTAAACTGGAGGAAGGAAGCTAAACTGAGAAATTTTGCAAATCATTGAGCCAAAAACATATTAATAGCAAGATCTATCATTTATTGACTAGTATGTGGCAGGAAGTGCCCTTTTATTTAGGCAGGGAGAGTTGATGGTGGGGGAGTGGTGTTCACACATCTTAAAGAGGTGCTATCTCCTCCTGTATAAATCATGTAAGTCAAGAGAGTAAGGAATTGTCTTTGTTTGGTTGTATTCAGGGGATTAGAGTATACAGTAGAAGATCCCAAGAGATCTTGAGATCATTTTAGAGTAAGAAATGCCAATACCGCCGGGCGCGGTGGCTCACGCCTGTAATCCCAGCACTTTGGGAGGCCGAGGTGGGCGGATCAGAAGGTCAGGAGATCGAGACCATCCTGGCTAACGTAGTGAAACCCTGTCTCTACTAAAACTACAAAAAATTAGCCGGACGTGGTGGCGGGCGCCTGTAGTCCCAGCTACTCAGGAGGCGGAGGCAGGAGAATGGCGTGAACCCGGGAGACGGAGCTTGCAGTGGGCCGAGAATGCCCCAATGCGCTCCAGCCTGGGCGACAGAATGAGATTCCGTCTCAAAACAAAACAAGGAAATGCCAATACCAGGAGAAATAGAGCCAAATCATGAACATAAGCTAAACAAATGCTGGCAGTGTAGCCTAGTGGTTAAGAGAGCAGACTCTTAACTAGAACACTGCACTCCATGTCCTCACTCCAGACCCTCACTGTGGGGGTCTAATTTAACCCCTGTTACTTACCAGTGGCAGTCTTAAGGCATTCCTTAAGTTCATTGTGCCCCAATTTATTCATCTGTAGAAGGGGTAGGATGACAGTAGCGTCTGCTTTATAGGCTTACTGTGAACATTAAATGAGTTACTACTGTATCTGTAAAGTGCTTAAAATGCTGCTCCAAAAGAGTTTGTTAAACACTTAAGAACTGATTTACTTGCATCTAAACTGACAGCTCTCAATAACTGGAAATGATCAAGCATAGGCCCTGGAATATAAGCAGGTCTCCATGAAGGCAAAAATGTTCATTTCTTTTGTTCAGCCCTGTGCCTAGATCAATACCTAGTGATCATGCTCAAGAAATATTGTTGAATGAATCAATGAACCTACCCAGGTAGTTACATAAAAGAGTTCTGCATGAGTACAAATCTGGGCAAAGTGACCTCCAAGGAAATTTCCACTTTTAGATTCTGTGATTTCCTTAAGGAACTGATAAATTGGTGTGATACAATATAAAAAATGTGCCTATATGATTTGAGAAAAACTTATTTTCTCTCCCTCTTTTTTCTTTCCTTCCTTCCTTCCTCCCTCCCTTCCTTCTCTTTCTTCTTTCTTTTCTTTTCTTTCTTCCTTTCTTTCTTTTTCTTTCTCTTTTTTTCTTGTCTTCTCTTTCCTTTCTTTCTGCCTTTCTTTCTCTCTTTCTTTATTCTCTTTCCTTTCTTTCTTTCTCTTTCTTTTTCTTTCTTTCCTTCTTTTTTCCTTTAAGCAGAACATGTCTGTTAGATGAATGCCTTTTTCTAGTTAAAAGGTTAAACAGGAAAGTGAAGCACAATTATCAAGGGTCTCTAGTCATCTCCACATGTTCCTAATCATTATCTTCTTTTACAGTTTCATATCTCTAGGCCTTTCATTGGGTCAGGTTGGCATTTCGCTGCCCTTTATGTGTGTGACAAGTGAAAATAAGGAAAGAAAAAAACTCAAGTGAAGAAAATCAGAATCTGTGCAGCAGTTCCGGGACGTTTCAGCTGCTTCCCACATCACCTGCCTCATCAAGCCCCAGGATCCATCTCCTTGCTCATCTTACACTCCGTGTGCATGACGGACCCACCGTTCGTTTATCAGAGCAAAGGCTCTCCCGCTATTCTGGTTCACCCCCCACTTAGCCAGATATACAAGAATATCTGCACAGATGACCTGCCTCACCTGGGAGCTCAGAGGAGCTCAGATTCCGTTACTATCACACCAAGGACAGATCTCCCAGCAAGAATGACAGAAAAGACTAACTGCCCCCCAAAATCTCCCTTCCAAAACACAGTTGTCCTAATTCTCCCAAGAAACCAGAATGTGACTGCTCACCTCTCTAAGGACCTGAAAACAATTGGCCATTTCAGCTATTTAAATAAACTTTAAAAAGTCCAACCCCCAAAATATTAAACCATTTTGGTTGGAATGATAACATAACTAACTTGCTGACAGCTGCTTCTGCTATTTGCAAAAATGGAAAAAAAATACTTCTAATCAGGTCAAATCACTCTACCTTTGGGATTCTAAATTTACTCATATTCTCAAAGAAATATATTCAATCACAGTGGGGAAAATAGGATTATTCCTTTAGCTCAATAAGCAACCAGAAATTCTTCCTTCAAATCTTGACATTTAATCAATCAGAAATTGATTTTTGGAAAACTTGTTTCCTATGAAGCTATCTCTGCCTGCAGGATTTTTCTTTTACAATCCAGACTATAGAAGGAAATTCACAACCTGGACTTTCACCTCCACTGGTCAGAGTTTTACTGACCAATTCCCACCTCTGCCTTACACCTAACAGAAGTTTGTGCCTCTGTTTTCTCTTCACATACCCCAACAGTTACAAATCGTTGTTATTATTAAGCATCTTTTATTTTGTGGCCTCTAATTATATGGTCCCCTAAATTTTGACCTAATCACAACAGATGGGTAAAATTTTTTAACATATTAATAATATTTTGTTTATGTGTCAATATCTTAGCATGTATCAATTAAGATGGAGGTCTTAACGTTCTCTTTTTGAAAGAGAATATTAAGATTCAGAGACATTAAGAGATTCTCCCAGGATCACAGTTAGGTAACAGAGCTGGATTTTAGTCCAGGTCTGTCTACAGCTCTAACGTATATACACCCTTTGTATAACATGTCACAAATTCAGCATAAAGGGATCTTCAGTGATCTAAGTCAGCGGTCAGCAAACCTTTGCTAAAAAGGACCAAATAGTAATATTTCAGGCTTTGTGGACATTATGGTCTCTATCACAACTGTTCAAATCACCATGTAGTGTAAAAGGAGCCATAAGCAAAATATAAACTAACCAATGTGGCTGTTTTATGGGATTTTTTTTAACTCTTTATTTACAAAAGCAGGTGGCAGGTCAGAACTCGCTTATGGGCCATAGTTCTCTGACCCCTGACCTGAGAAAATCTTATATTTATGGATAACATTTAGACTGTGACCTGCCAAGTAGGAATGAGAAGCTCTGTCAACTGAAGATCAAGGCTGGAGTTCTGAAAGCAAAGAGCTGTCTGGTGTTAATGATAAGTGAAATAGTTAAAGTTAGAAGATCCCAGTTATAAGAAGCACAAAGAATAATGACCATAGACTCCTGAACAAGAATGTCTGGACTTCTGGCTTAGGCACTGTGGCTGTATGGTCCTGGCCAAGTTACCTAATCTCTCCAGGCCTCCATTTTCTTATCATTAAATGAAGATAATAAAAGTATTTTCCTCAGAGAGCTGTAAGAATAAAATGAGCTAACCCATGTCAAGCACATAGAATAGGGCCCAGCCTATATTAATTTATCAATAAATGCCAGCTACATATTAGTTCTCTATATTTTTATTCATTATCATAAAATGTTTATCTACAGATTGGCATTGTAAAGATGGAGTTAAAATGTATGTATGTGAAGGGAAATTATTCCTGTTACTATTGACCTGCATCACCTTACCCCAAATTTGATGGCTTAAAGTAACAACATTCATTTTGCAAACAAATTTGAAATTTGAGGAGGGCTTGTCTGGGAAGACTTGTCTCTGCTCTATGTGATATCAGCAGGGGGAGGCTTGACGGACTGGCACATGCCCTTCCAGAATGGCCCACTCACATGCCTGCCAAGTTGGTGCTGGCTCTTGGCTGGGAGCTCAGCTGGGGCTGAGTGCTAGGGTCCCTGGGAGGTTCCTTGTGGCCTGAACATCCCCACCGCAAGGCGGCTGCGGTGCGAGGGTGAGCGTTTCAAGATAGAGCCAGGATGACACTGTATTACTGTGTAAGACCCAGCCTGGGAATTAATGCAGAATCACTTCCATCCCATTCTATTTTTAGAAAGTGAGTTATTAAGGTCACCCCATATTCAAGGGGATAGGAATTAGACTTCATCTGTATTAAGAAAAGTGTTTTTAAAATTGTAGACATGTTTTAAAATTCTAAAGTCCACTTACTGGCTGCAGATTATTTATACATACATGCAAAATACACTCCTACATTCTGTTCTTAGAAGGCTCAGTTGCAAGTACAGATGAAGCCCTTCAAGTGAGATTTCTTATATATTTATCCTCTCAATCTGAAGACTTGTAAACTAAGAGACAAGTTATTTGCAACCTACATACCCAATATTCAATGATAAAATATACATAGGGCAGCCACTATAGACACTCTTATTTTAAATAGAGGAAAATGAGAGCACATAACAGTCATTGGCTCATAACAACTCTGATATCCAGACAGCAAACACAAGCAGGTCTTTTTTTAGGTCTCAGTCCTACTGCCTGGATTCCCTACTGCTCTTGGGTTTTCCCTCCAGGTTCTTGGTTCTTGGACCTCTTTTCATTTAATACTATTTCTGTTCTTTTAAGTTCAAGCTGGCAAAATATGATTGTACAATTCTGTTTAAAATTCCGGGACTTCCTGTGATTCTTATTGGGGAATACTCCATTAGACAAAAATCTCTTTGACGTAAGCCATTCTCTACCTGAGATCCCTGTAAGGCTGTGATGGGACCACATAACCTTAAAATTATTAGAAGACTTATTGTTTAACTGAGAGAATCTGCCTAGCATATGCTTAGATCCTTAGAGGAACTCTGTTTCAAAGGGCTTATGAGACATTACCTTATATCTTTCTAAGGTACCAACAAAAGGTCTTTGGCTTTTGAGTTTGATCTTTGAGCTGACACCTTTTCTTAATTTGAGAATCCCCTGCTCTATGGAAAGACTGACAAAGAGAAATAGTTTTATATTTGAATGTAACATCTTGGATCTTTAATAGATTATCTTAAAATTTTCCTGAAAATGTAACAGTTCC
This sequence comes from Pongo abelii, assembly GCF_028885655.2. Lineage (NCBI taxonomy): Eukaryota > Metazoa > Chordata > Mammalia > Primates > Hominidae > Pongo > Pongo abelii. The sequence continues at coordinate 90,942,248 of NC_071995.2, forward strand.
TTTTTTTAAAATTCATTCTCCCTACACACTTATTATATATGACTAAAAGAAACTCCCTGGCATTTTCAACATTCTGGTGGGAATTTTTCTTAGCCAAATCTACCAGTTTATTAGGTACATTTGTATTTTCCGTGTCCCTGTAGGTGACAATCTTGCTAAACTTTCTGCCACTACATAACAAGGATCCCTTTCTCCAGATTTCAGTAACAATCTACCAATAGCCTCCTCAAGGTCTACCAAGCTTCTACTAAAAATCTCTTTCAGCCCCTTCCAACTTCTGCCCACCAACCAGTCCCAGAAGCAATACCCATGTTTTAGGTTTCATTATAGCAGCATCTAGTTTCGAGTTCTCAGAACCTGTTTCGATCATGTTTCACTATTTCCAAAACATCCCAAAACAGTAGCTTAAGACAGTAACACTTATTTTGCTCACAGGCTGTACAGGAAGCATGGCTGGAGAGGTCTCAGGAAATATACAATCATGGTGGAAGGTGAAGAGGAAGGAGGTATGTCTTACATGGCCAGAGCAGGAGAAAGAGAAGGGGAAGGTGCCACACACTTTTTAAAAACCCAGATCTCATGAGAACTTACTCACTATCATGAGAACAGCAAAGAAGGAATCTGTCTCCATGATCCAATCACCTCCCACCAGGCCCCTCCTCCCACATTGGGGATTACAATTCGACATGAGATTTGGGCAGGGACACAACTCCAAACCATAACAGTTGGCAACCCTTTTTAAAAGAAAGTAATGGCATCAACTCCTTGGGGATGTGGATTGGAGGAGAATATTGGAGAGGATCCAGGGGAAGTGACGATATCAAGTTCTTTATACATAAATAGATCTATCTTTTTAGGGAAGTAGAATATGTCATTTAGGATAGGGAAAGTTGAAGATATTACTCTATTCAGCTTTAGGGAAACTCCAAGGTGTAACCCTATGTCCTATGAATATTAGGCTTGTGGAAAGTGCTCCACTGGAAGAAGACAGAAAATGTCCTGCTGCACAGGGATCAATATCTTCATGCCACGTCTTGCAAATGCAGTCAGGAAGCTTGCTCTAAATTCGTGTTGCCTTTTAGAAAGTTACAGAGCGTATTTCTTCATATTTTCTTTATTTTTGCCCTTGATAGGAGACTTCCAGGGATTCAGTTATCATAATTTTACATTTATTTATCCTTTTCTGGGAGAATCTCATACCTTTTTTACTAGAGAAGCCAAGGTCACAATTAAGATTAGGGAGACAATACAGAGTCAAGACACCTGAATTTTGCCACACTACTCTTGGGCCACTTTAATTGGTGTTTCTGGGCCTCATTTTTATTACTATTATTATTAATTATTTTATTGTTGTTGTGTGTATAGAAGCTGGAAGATAGTGACTTCTATTAGAATTTATTCTTATAAACAATGCTGTATGGCTCTTGGATTAAGAAGTAAACAGAAAACAAAAAGTGTCTTTGAACTGTTGTCTCTTCTAGGTCTTCTCAGAGTGCTACCATTCTGGGATTAGATGGGTGAATTTCCTTTTTCTTTTGTTTGAGAGGTCTAGATTTTTGAAGTATCTAAACCATCTTTAGATCTAGGTTAATCTCCAAAAAGCAATATTGCCTGAAACATTCCACTTCTAAGGAAGTTTGCATTTCTCTGAGTGTAAGGGTCTGGTCTGTAGCTCCTTGAGATCAGGAATATGTCTTTTTATCCCCATAGTTCAGTGCCTACCCTAGTGTCTTCCCTACAAGTGATCATTGAATGAAGAAAGGAATAAATTCCTTCTTCTCTAACATACATCAGAGACCTCTGACCATTATTGGGTCCCCCTTCCCTATTGATATACCTCTCCATCTCCAGACATCCACATGGCCTCCTAGGGGTATGGGATTCTTCACTCTTCTCCTGGTACAAGCTCCTTGCCTGAAATTTTTCTGACCCACCCCCATTTCTAACCGTCACAGGTTTAGATTTTCTGAAGCAAACATACAGACAGAGTTTGAGGTACAAGACGTTTAACAGGAATTGACTCTTGTGAAAGGAAGAGGGGAAGATGTGGGATTGGGCTCGGTAAGAAGCCAAGCTATGACACAATGAAAACCTCAGCCCACCCTGCACAGAGCTCAGGAATGAATGTCACCTGTTAGAGCTGACCTGGGTCAGGTCAACATTGCTGGGTGTTTCTGCTTCTGCCTGGTTCAGTTGTCAGATGCAAGCTGACCTGGGAAGGGTTTGACTGGGCAAGATGGCTGTCTGCAGATGAGGTCAATCAGAAGGGGCTGACAGCCAAAAGTGGTTTGCTCATCTCACTATCCACAGCTTGGTGGCAAGTCCTTCAAGAGGGAGCTGGACGATGCTTCTCCACCTCTGCCACACCAAACAAGGCATTTCTTTCTTCTTCTTTTTCTCCCTGTCTCCCTTCCCCCTCCCCCCTCCCCCTTCTCCCCTTCCTTCCCCCTCCTCCTCCTTCTTCTTCTTCCTCTTTTTCCTCCTTCCTCTTTTCTTTAGAGACTGGGTCTTGCTTAGTTGCCCAGGCTGGAGTGCAGTGGCAAGATCATAGCTCACTGCAGCCTCAGCCTCCTGTGTTTAAGCAATCCTCTCATCTTGGCCTCCCAAGTAGCTGGGACTACAGGCATGTGCTATCATGCCCGACTAATTTTTTAATTTTTACTAGAGACAGTCTCACTATGTTGCCTGGGCTGGAGCATTTCTATTCATGGGTTTTGTTCCTCTGGAGCTGTGCTGTTCTCTTTGATAACATGAATATGGATTTGTATTTACTCCCTTCTGGCCATCTTATCTAATGGCCCAAAGGAAGGCCAGTGGTGAAGATGTTTCTCTACAGGGAAGTTTCTAAGTGTTTCTCAGCCTACATGTGTGAGTGTATTAATGGGAATACTGGGGATAATTGGATAGAATGTATGAAATTAGGATTGGCCTAAACTATCTGGCCTAAAGTTTATCTTAGTGCCCCTAATAACATCTCCAGTAATGGTCTTCCCTGAGGTTATAGAATGAGCTATAGGAAAGAGTGATAGTACAGGAATGAGAGGATTGGATCGTCTTTTCTCTTTTTTCTATTCCTCTATGATTATTTGATTTTTTTTTTTTTTTTGAGATGGAGTCTCACTCTGTCGATTATCTGATTTTTGTTTCAGATTAAGGCCAGCTTTCTGTCACTGAGCAGACCCACTTATATGGGAAAGGGCCACACACCAAATTAGACCATTCACTGATACCCAGGCACACCCATTTTCACCACTCTGCTCTTGCCCGTGCTATTGCCTCTGCACCCAAGGGATTCCCCCTTCTGTGGCAGTCCGTATGACATCCTTACTAAGAAGGCCTCCCTCAGTGCCCTTGGCCCTCTCACAGCCCTTCCCATGGCCTTCTCCACTAGACTGTGATGAACCCAGTGTCTGGAACTGTTCATGGCATTGTTGTTAGTGTTGTCATTTTGTTGTTAAGCCTTCTGCTGTCAGTGGTCATTTCATATGTTTGCATATTTGGGCTCTGCCTCTTTTTGGTATGCAGTGTGGACCCGATTGCACTGCTATTTGTGTTTCAGTGGCTTTGTCGTAGTCCACCATCTATGCCACTTACTCTGAATGTCTGGCATATTGGTAGGTGCCCAATACCAACTTGGAAAGTGAATGAATTTGTTTTCTCAGTACCTTTTGAAATGCCTATACTGATGTTCCTCCACTTATGATAGAGTTCATTCTGAAAAGCTCATCATAAGTAGAAGATATTATGTCAGAAATGCATTTTATTGTATTTTTTATTTTTTAATCTTTCTTTCTTTCTTTCTTCTTTCTTTCCTTTCATCTTTCTTTTAGTAGAGACAATGTCTCACTATATTGCCTAGGCTGGTCTTGAACTCCTGGGTTAAAAGCAATTCTCCTGCCTTGCTCTGCCAAAGCGCTGAGATTACAGGCATCAACTACTGCACCTAGCTCAAAAATGCATTTAATGCTCCAATAAACCCATCATAAAGTCGAATCATCAGCAGTCAGTGACTATCTGTATACCTTAGGACTAAGTTAGAAGTTGGAGATGGTAAAGTTTCTAAATTAGTACAAGCACAGGAGCTCTTATTTCTGCCACTTTATGAAAGTCATGTGAATATTGGTGACTATCAGTAATGGGCTGGTAGAAACTTTAGGACCAGTCTGTCTTAGTCAGCTGGGATGCTACAATAAAAAACCATGGACTGAGTGGCTTAAACAATGGACATTTACTTCTCACAGTTCTGGAAAATGGGAAGTCCAAGATCAAGAAGCCAACATGGCTGGATTCTGATGAGGGCTTTCTGGAATGCAGATGATCACCTTCTTGCCATGTCCTCACATGGAAGAGAGAGTAAACTCTCTAGTCTCTCTTTCTCTTCTTAAAGGACAATAATCCCATTATGGAGGCCTCATGCTCATGACCTCATCTAAACCTAGTTACTTCTTAAAGGCTCCAGCTCCAAATACCATCACACTGAAGGTTAGGGTTTCCACATATAAACTTCGGAGGGACACAAACATTCAGTTCATAACAAGTGCATTCTACAGGACTCCAGGGAGTGTGTTGGCTACCCTTTATCCCACACAGCTGCAACAATCCTAATCCATTGATATCAAGTCACCATATATTTGAAATTCACTCAGTTCCCAAGAAAATATCTGCTTTCATAATCATTTCTCAGCTAAGGAATGAAAGCTGTGATAAGAAAGTCTAGCACTTAGTGGAAAACAAACTTGAATTAGGCCAGGACCCCTTAAATATTGTCACTATGAAATCAAAGGGCAGTATTTACATGCTTTTCCTTCATGATGACCTGTTAGATTTGGCCTCTTTATGCTGCAATCAACTGAAAACATTCCACTGTTGATAATCCTTTATCTTCTAACAAATCTAATTTAGTAGATCTTGTTACTCCTTATTTTTGAAAATATTAAACTGAACAATAAGTGATCTTTCAGGGAAATTCTGCAAGAGAAGTGGCTTCTAGAGAATGCCTCTTCTCCAAAAGGCCTAGTTCTATTTCTGATATCTAATCAGTTCTGCTCCCTTTAAATAATTACTGAGACTAGCTTATTGTTTAAATGACCTCATTTGGAAGTGGGACTTTCCCCTTTGCCTTCTTCCCTTTTAACTTCTGTCTTTAATTAATGTAAATGTAGTCAGAACTGACAGTGTTGACCTTTCCTGTAACTATGATTGCCACTTGTGGCCATTCTTTACTCATCAGAGTGATTCTCACAAGTTCTTTAAGTTTTTTGGAAGTGCAAACCCAACAGAAAGAAAGAATAGGACTCCCTGCATTCTATTTTGCTCTGCCGTGAAGATGCATTGTTGAGTAATTTGCTTTACATTCAGATATACCCAGATTCCCATCTTCCCAATCCATGTGACTTGGCTGTTACAACTCTTTATAAGCCTCAATGCCTGCAACTGCATAAGAAAGTGGTAACCATCTCATGGGGCATTGGATAAATGAGATAATACTTATGAAGTATGCAGCACGCAGCCAAGAGCATAACGTGTTCAATCAGTGATATCCATTATTACTACATGTCAAATCACTTCTGACTTCTGTGATTCTACTGGAGAAAAGGATGCAAAATCCTCTTGCCGTTGGGGTGTCAAACATTTTAATACTTATTTCCAAATTCATTGGAGGGGTCTTTCCCTGAAGTTTACAAATGTGCAATACACCATTCAGGCAGGCTTTCTTCAGTAGTGCAGGTCATTTCAGGGGTTCTCCACATTCTAGAATAATTTTTTTTTTTACCGGCTACAGACACATTTACTGGCAAGGCCCATGATAACAAAATGAAATTAATATAGGCTTTACAGTCAGAGACCTAGGCGACCTGTGTAATTCATTAATATCTCTGAGTCTATTTTCTCAGCTTTGAAAGAGGCATAAGAATTGCTCTGAAGAATAATGATGAGCATAAAATAGGATAAATGAGATAACTATGTAATATGCATTAGTTTAGCACCAAGCCATATAAAAAGGCACAATAAAGGGAATCTATTATGTTTCATTTATTCCCACTGCTATAAACTGAATGTGTGTGTCCCCTGCCCACTGCAAATTCATATGATGATGCTCTAATCCACATTGTAAAGGTATTTGGAGGTGGGGCATTTGTGAGGGAACTAGGTTTAGATGAACTCATGAAGGTGGAGCCCCCGTGATGAGATGAATGTCCTTATTTAACAAAAATCAGAAACAACAACAACACAAAGGAAGACAGCATGAAATCTCTCTCTCTGTCTTTCTCTTTTCCCCTTTCCTTTTCCCTTCATCCCCATCGCCATGCAGCCGCAAAAGAAAGGACATGTGAGGACATAACCAGAGCCCTCCCAAGAACCTGACTGTGCTGGCACTCTGACCTCAGAATTCCAGCCTCCAGGAGCATGAAAAATAAATGTTGGTTGTTCAAGCCACCCAGTCTACGGTATTTCAGTGTAGCAGTTTGAACTGAGATACCTATTAATAGATGTTCCTTTCCTTCTTCTCCCTCATTTTTATGGCATATTACCAGTGTTTGGTACTAAATACTAGCTGTTAACTCTCCCTTAGTAGAAGACAATAGAGTGATGCTGAATTGGTCTCAGCTACGGGAAACCTTTTGCCCAGAGAGAAAAATTAAGTCTCCTAACAGAAAGCTGGCACTTTCCCTTACTGGACTTTAGCGAAAACCTAATTCCCATGGGTAAAGTGAGTAATTGCTAAAGGGAAACAGATCATGTGTGTTTACATAGTCAGAGATGTTTTATGGGATTAGGTGGGTGATGAAGAGTAATCATTATAATATTTTACAACCCAGACATAAAAGAGAAAGAGCAGAGAAAGACCAGTTCTCTTGTGAAATATTTGCCATTTAATATCTTTTTATCTTTGGGCAAGCCAACTTATTTTCTTACAAATAAGCAGTAACTAGACACAGATATTTAGGAGGAGAAATGGACCTTAGATGTTCTGTGGCATAATTTTCCTTTCACATAGGGGAAAACCAGGACCAGAGCAGCGGATGAAGATGCCAAGATCAGGCACTGCCAATTGTTTTGACTACCTCTAGGGAGATCTTCTCATGACTCACACATTGCCTGTCTCTTGAAAATGAGTAAAGAGTTGCCCAACCAAATTCTTGAAATAAGGTCAGTTATAAGTGCCTATAGTAGCTACCTTCTTTTTTATTATTTAGAAAATGATCATTGGAACTTGTTATCAGAAGACACAGGCTGAGAGGGAAGGGATGTATTTTTTCACATGTCAAGGAACCAGGGGTAATATAACATTCACATTCTAGAGAAAGGTCAAATAATAAATTGCCATAAAATACAGACTGCTCATGAGCTGTTTTGAAATCTTGGCTTCTTGTCAAAAAACTAAAGGTGGAGGAGAGTAAAATCCATGACTGTGTGCTTTTTGTGTAGGTGTGTTGGACTGAATGTACATATGATTGGATCATAGAGATGGTCAAAGAAGTATATACTATTCCTCAACAGAAGAGGACAAAAAATGAAATTGACATTTGCTGACATTTCCTTGGCCTTAGAAGTGTTTGTAAATGGCAGAGTTAGGATTTGAACCCAGTTCCAGCTGAGTTTAAAGCTCAGGTTATTTCCCAATAAGCCAAAGAAATTTCCAATGCCTACCTATTCCTGGCATCTTTATCAGCAAAAGTGATTATAGTTTCCACAGACAGAAATTGTGTACAGAGTTGGGTGAAAGAACAGTAGCTCCAACATGCTTGGCATCAAGGCTGTGACTGCATGAACTATTCCAGGCAAACTAGTCATCACAGGTGATTGAAAAGAGAAGATATCTTTTAGCAGAATAAAATCTGCAGACATCTTCATCACTCCTTAATGTAGACAGACAAAACTGATTGGCTAGACTAATAAGATCAGACTTTGTTTTGGAACCTAAATGTCTATTAAGACAAGAGAGAAGACAAGATTTCTTAAACATAGACTATGAATAGTCAAGAGGGAGGTCGAGGAAGAGGGAATTCCCCTTAACATAGCAGATCAAATATTTAAATTTTAATGACATATTAGATGGAATATAAGAAGTTTTCATGTTATGAAATAAAAAGAACTCATTCTTTTAAAAAATGGCAATCCAATATTTATACACATTCTTCTATCTTATAGCATGACTGAATTCGAAGTGTTCTTGTTCATGTCTCCTTCTCTGAGAAAGGGTAAGTGCCTCCACAAACACATTTACTGGGAGTCCAGAAGTGGAGAGTATCGTGTTTTCACTGTTCAAGGTCACGTAGTGGTTCCTGGCCCAAACAAGTAGGAGCTTTCTAAAATTAAAGGCAACTATCCACAAAGGTTCCTTCATCTGCTGTCTTCTAGTCCATTGGCAGGACTTGGCGGGGAAAGCCCTCTTCTTGATAGAGATGTTGGAGATCCAACCTATCTTTCCATCTTCTCCCATACATCTCCTCCATACAGGGTTGTCAGGTCAGTAATCCCTACTGGCCATTTAGAAAGTGACATTTATCAATTATAATTAGGTGACTTAGGAGGCTTACTCAACTCCCCAGAATCTCAGTCCTCATCTGTGAAACTGGAGATAATAAAGCCTATTTCGTAAACCTAATTCTGCATATTAAATGGGATAACATATATAAAGCACTTAGCACATGCTATGACCCCAAAAGATACAGATTCACAGAGCAGATGGAGCACTGCTGTGTCTCATGATACTCAAGCTTGAATATCAAGCTTGACTACCATTCTGCTGATTCTCCCCCCAGCTACTAGGACATCTTGACTTTCAGGGTCTGGACTCTGGGTCTTAAGGGAAAGCTAAGACTGGTCCTTGTATTTCTATTTTATATAGGTAGAAGCTGATCTGCATTAGGGCTGGTTGCTCCCTTCTCCCCATCTCAAGCCCCAGAATCTCTTCTTGTATTAACTTCTCTCCCAAAGTTCTTGCTGAGGTCAGATTTCATAGTCCTGCTTTTTCAGCACCTGTTCTTAATTTGCTCAAACTTTTGCAGGTTTTCTTTCAGGCCATATTTTATTTGTTTCCTCAGAAACTCCTCTTAGACTACATCCTTTATCTCCAGACACCTGGGATCCACATTGATTCTTTTATTTTCCACAATTTCTAACCCTGAACAGCTGCATGAATGTAAGCAAGCTTCTAAACATAGATGGGTGGGTGGTTGGGATGTGTACATGTTATTCATTCAGTCAGTCATACATTTATTATTTATAAACTACTTATTGAACACTTCCTAGTGCTTGGAATTTTTTTAAAAATCTCAAGTGATATGCATATCAATACAAAATAATTTCAGTTCTCAAGAAACTTAATCTTGGGAAGGATAAACAAAAACTTATAATACAATATGTTGCAAGATTTACAATAAAGCAGTGGTTCTCAGCATTGGCTGAATAATAGAACCACCTGGCTATATTATATAGTGATGCTTGACTCCGACTCAGACCAATGAAATCAAAATCCCTGTGAGTAGGACCTGGGCATTGCTGTGTTTTGATAGCTTTCCAGGTGATTCCATTCTGCAGTGAGGTTTGAGAATCCCTTGGATAGAGGGAAGTATGGGCTGCCTTGAGACCACAATTAAGAGGTCCCTACTCTAATTGGTAAGGTGCTAAAGGCTGCAAAGGGAAGATGACATCTGAGCTAAGTTTTTTTTTTTTTTTTTTTTTTTTGAGACAGAGTCTTTCTCTGTCACCCAGGCTGAAGTGCAGTGGCACAATCTTGGCTCACTGCAACCTCCGACTCCTGGGTTCAAGCAATTCTCCTGCCTCAGCTGCCCCAGTGGCTGGGATTACATGCACCCGCCACCATGATTGGCTAATTTTTTGTATTTTAGTACAGATGGGGTTTCACCACGTTGACCAGGCTGGTCTCAAACTCCTGACCTCAGGTAATCTACCCACCATGGCCTCCCAAAGTGCTGGGATTATGGGCGTGAGCCACCGCACCCGGCCCTGAGCTAAGTCTTGACAAATGAGTTGCCCAAGTGAAGATGTGGGAAAGTCATTTCAAGGGCAGAGGAACAAGATGAGTTCATAGAACTGCCTGTAATTTTGGGTACAGTTTAGAGAGTGCTAAATGCTAAAGCATTTAGCCTGTCTCTGGCAGGCAAAAGGAGAGTCATTGAAGGATTGTTAGCAAGGAAATAATATGGTCAGTATTATGTACCTCTGAAGTACCAAGACATCAGTTGGGGAGCAAATTTTACTTTCATTGCATCTTGCCCCAGCAGAACTATCTCCCTTTAATAAGACCTTTAAAATTGTTGGCACCTCCCTGGCTTCAAACATTACAAACAGGAAACTCTACCCATGAGCTAACCTTCACCCTATCCTTTCCTGAAACAAAGAACATCTGTTCTCCCACTTGGATGTGCCTGGAGTAAAGAGGGGCCCCTAAGTATTCTCAGCTGACTACAGAGAAATGATTGGTGTCATGTAGATTAGTCATATGTACATGCAGATGATGACATAGTCAAATGTATTGAGACATTTTAGTACCAAAAAGTAAGTGTTTTGTCTCTGATACAGTGCTATCACCCTTGGCCAGGGAAACCCAGGGATCATAGCTGCTACAGATAAATTATAATTTATTCCTTGGAAGAGGGCCTGAACTCAAAAGAAATTAAGTAGTAATAACACTTGAAATTCTCTTTCTCCAATTTCAGTATGCAAATCTATTTATACATCAACCAAGCCTTTGGGACAGGTTAGTTATTGTTTGTGGTAGTAGTGGTTGTGTTGTTTATGTTTGAGTTTTGTGTTTTTCTTTAATTCTGAGATACATTATCAATTTAATGACAACTTTGCAGGATAAAAAAGGAGGAGGAGAAAGAAGGAGAGGAAGAGAAAGGGGAGGAGGAGGAGAAGAAGGGGAAAAAGAGAAAAAATGATTAAATTTAATTTGTGTTCTAATTGTGAAACAATCTGATTTCAAAAACGTTAAAATCTGTGTGTTGGGGTAGAGGTGGGAAAAGTATGCTGTATAATAAAAAAAAAAAAAAATCCCCAGGAGGAAAATGAAATGTTTTTAGAGGTACTAGGAATTTTATAGTCAATGGGATCCAAAGCTGTATTTTTAGACAGAGAAATCCAAGGCACAGGTAGACTGAGAAATTTGCTTCAAATTCTCGAGGGAATTACTTAGTAGTGAAGCTGGAATCAGAAACCTCATTTCTCAGCCTCAAGTTTGGTTTGCTTTCCATGACATCCTAGAATATTCCAACTAATATCTGAGAAGTAAAAAAGCATCTCATCCTTTCTACTCATATTTCTGGCTGAGGGAACTATTCAAAGAGATAAAGTACGTGAATAAATAAAAAATGTATATCACAGCTGAGTACATCTTAGCAAAGAAATAAGCAAAAGACTATGGTGCCTCAGTTCTCAACACTCTCTTTTGTTCATTTATTTAGTGGCTGTTATCTTGAGTAGGTGATTCTTGCATATCAAATTGCATTTTGGCGTGTCAAAGTGACTGGTTTTACTTGTTTGTTGGTTCCTAAAGCTAATTATTATTTTTAACACCTTTTGATATGCTAAACCAGGCTAATGAGACTAAAATGGGATTTCTCATGGGTTTATTAGTCATCAACACCATCTTACATATGTGTATATATGTTTTAATGCTTTCAAAGTATCAATAAATGATTATACTTGAGCCTCATACAAATATCATAAAGCAGCTTTTTCCTTAGTATTCCTCCTAGAAAATAGATATTTCATTGGCAGAGTCGTGGTGAAAGATGTGATGTCATACAATAAATTTACTTCAGCCAGCTGTGCGAGCTTAAGTTACCCAGTTCTTTTCTGCCTCAGTGGCCTCCTCTGTAATATGGACTGATAGGGGATCTCACATGCCTGTGTTTAGAATTAAGTGGGATAATTCATGTAAAGTGCTTAGCAAGTCACCTGGCCTATTATAACTAGCCATTATTGTTAGCTAGAACATTTATCCGTTCACAACTTATGCACTGACTGCCTATAATAACTAAACTTGAGGAATGCTTATTACATACCACGTACTATTCGAAGCACATCACAAGTAGTAACTCATTTCATTTTTATAATGACTCTTTGAGGTAAGAACTATTATTACCATCTGTGATTTACAGATGAGGAAATTGAGGCATAGAGACGTAAAGTCACTTGTTCAAAGCCTAGCATCTGGGAAACAGTAGAGGTGGGACTCAAACTCAGAAAACCTGGCTATAGGCTCTGCTCTGCTGTCTCCCGGGATTGGCCACATGCTAAGCATTGGGGCACCAGCAATGAGGCCCATAGGGTTCCTGCTCTCAAGGAGATCACTATAAATCAGCCCAGGGAGATGATCCCTAAAAGAGAAGTACATCCTTTGCAAAATGACAGCACAGACGCACGAGTTCTGAACTCTTCCTCAGAGTTTGGGGAAGTTGTTTAGCCCTGCTTTCTGCCCTCTCTATGGGTCACACACATACTGCGAGTGAAGAATGACAGAGTTACCCATCTTCTGGCTCCTTCCCGTGACACTGGCTACTCTATGCTAAAAACCAGCCCCCGGATTTCACATCCCTGAATGTCTTATTTACAGGTTCTGTCATTTTCATGATAACCTTTCTAATGTTCTAAATTTCCTTTCTGTGGGTTGTCAAGCAAATTCATTCTTGGCAGTCAGTAAGAACTCCTTGTTCAAAATGCCACACATTACAGAGTCAATGATTCTAAACACATTTTTTTTTCTTAGTGCATCCAGCTTATAAGCTGCAGTGCTAGAAACAAATTCACACTCCTTTTACACTACAGCGCCATCTTTCCCGAGGGTGGGGCTCACGTTTCTTCACCATCCAGTTTCTCATACGTAGATTATGATTTCTGCTTTTGCCAAACAGGACATTGTTTAACCAAGTCCTTATGGGAGGAAGCACAGCCCAGTGAGCAGAACAATGATTTGAAAGTCCTGGGTTCTATTTTCAGCTCCTCTGTTGACTAGCTGCGCATTCAGCCCTAGGAAGGTCAAAAGCAGAATGGCCTTGCGTTGACGACTTTCTCTGCATGTACAGCTCTAGATGGAAAACAAATTAGGCATCTGGCTCTCAGCCTTGAGGAGCTGGTCTTTGGAGAATACATGTGTAGTCACACTTTGTTTTCATTTTTAAAGCAAAAGAACAAAACAAACTCTCTAGGGGGAAAATGGGCTGGTAGAGAATGGAAGAGAGAAACCTAATAACATTTTAAACAATCCAGGAGTTAAGGGATTGCTTGGGTCATTCAGATCAAAGAAGTCTCTTTGGCACAAGTTGGAGTCTCTGGCATTTGAAAATGGAAGAGGCAAAGAGGAGGAAGCTTTGAGAGACTTTTTCAAACTAGGACGATAGCAGATACTCAGAACTCTGCCTGTAGGGACCAGGCGGGGAACTCAGGCAGGTTAAGGCCTGTGGGCAAACTGGAAAGCCCAGGCCACCTGTGAAATGGTCTGCTGCTAGTGATACCAGATGCTTGTCATGGAAGAAGGAAGTTACTCTTGCCAGAACAGCTGAATTTTCAAGAGAAACTGAACATTTAGATTTTTGTCATTAGAACCCCTGATTTTTTTACATGATGAAATCTAATCATCATTTTTAAACTTTTAAAGGGGCACTGAGCAGGAAAGATCAAACATATAGCCTAAGCAATGTACTCCCCATGTCTCTTCTATATGTAGATGGGGTGTGGTTCCTTAAGGGCTTTAATTGTATGTTCTGTGAATGAATAGAGGCTAGATTCCAGACAAAAGTGATTAGCAGTGACTCAACTTTAGCTGCACTTTGGAATACCTGGGTGTTACCTGGAACTGCAGCCTGAGCATTGGGATTTTATAAATGCTTCTCAAGTGATTCTAGCATGCAACCATGAATAAGAACCACTATGTTAGGGTATTGCGAGAAAGTTTAAGCATTACAGAAAGTTGGGTTTTAACTTAATAAGATACACAGTCTTATCAAGATACAGGTAATCTCTGAACATGGATCAGAGAATTGACACTCAATATAAGTGACATTTTCTTTTCTTTTTTTAGACTCTTTTGAGAGTTCCAGTTCTCTAGCATCATTGCTGATGGCCGTAATTAATATCTTTGGGCTCATTAGGAATCAGCTAACAACAGACACCCATTGGCAAAACAAGGGTATAGTTGTAGAGATCAAACACAACGAAAGCCAAAGGACAAGTGCAAGCCCTAAGCACAGATAAGTATTTACAGGGAAAATTAACTTTTTTTCTGATGGCCATGAAGCAAAGTGGACAGTAGAGCAAAGGGAGCCTTTTGCAAGAGCAATTCAATCTTTGTCCACATTCTAATGGCTGTAAAACTCACCATGAAGCCAGCAAATGGTGCATAAAAGTAATACTTTCAGTTTTTTCTTCCTTATTTCACAGGTCTTATGCATTATAAATAACACGACTAAGTCTCAGCGGTTGTATCCATGGCTAGTTCTTATTTCAGCTTTGGTTCCTCTTGCTATTTACTATGTTTCTCATAAAAGATGTTAGTGTGGATTGAGTATATGAAATCATGTACAATGGAATGTTAAATGGGGCATTCCCTCTTGTCTAGGTATATCAGAAGAGGCCCAATACACTTGGTGCCAAGGAAGCTCACCTTCTAAAACCAGATGGTAGCTTGCCTATAAAAGGACACGCTAAGAGGTTCTACCCAAGTTATCACACTGGCAGCCTCCAGCTTATCAAGAGAGACTTTAAAGAACTTGGCAGTGGGGATCTTTCCAGAGGGCATTGTCAATTTAGGAAGCATCTTCATCTGCATGCCTCACCTTTCCAGATAAGATTGTTTCTTCCTTAATGCAAACAAAATGAGAGACACTTTGATGGGACCACTTGGAGAACTTGACATATGTCCTCTGGATTTTGACAGACAGATATCATTGAGGTCTGACTCACACCTGAAAACACTATAACTAGAAATGCTCTCTCTCTCTCTCTTTTTTTTTTTTTAATGTCTGAAACAGCTATGTGGAGGCTAAACAGGACTTCCAAAATTTGAAGCAAATAAGGACCCTGTTCAAAGAAGGCAGATTGAGGCATCTTGAAATAAATTGCCTGGCAGGGTGTCATGACTCCATTAGGGGGAACGTACCATTTGAAGCCAAGAGAATAAAGAAGTCATGGATGACTAGCTTGAGAAGGCATAACTGGAGTCAGGGGAACAGTTACTGAGAGAGATGTCCTGCAATGTAGGGAAAAAGAGGGAGCTTCCCCAAACTCAACACAATCCTCTATGAAACACACATCAGTTGGGATGTTCACTATACTCAGAGGATCACAATGACAGATTATAAGAGCGCCAGTCAAGTTAGAACTTCTTATTCCATCTTACGACCTTCCTCTTGCTCCCCAACACTCCTCTATACTCTTCCCCTTGCTCTCCCACAGCCTCCATACTCTGAGAAGCAGTCTCTTGCTCTGCTCCCTCTGTGAATTGTTAATTCAATTATTTCGAATTTCTCACTGCATTCTCTGTCTAGTGGGTGTGAGTCCTGGGTGTCTGGGGATCTCATATATGATTTCTTGTGGTCAGAATGCAAAAATATAGGCAAAATCATAACATAGTAGTTGAATTTATAATTATTTGGATTATTGAAATACATCTATAAAAAGTATTTTATAATTTGTTTTGAATACTTTGTCTTTGGAGAAGCCAGAAATCACAGACAGGAAAAGAGGAGGAGATAGAGAGAGGAGAAGATGGGGAAACCAACCTGGCCTCTCCTCCTACTCCTGGATTTCCAATCTGATAACAGAGTTTTGAGAAAAGACAGAGCTTAAGTTTACATGGATAAGACTTTTGACTAGACTTTTTACTACCTTGGAAAAAAGCTTTTTTAAAAAATTTATTACCTGTTGGTAATCAGAAAGGCCAACAGAGAACTACTCAGAGTTTTATTAGTTAGAGGAACCTGGAGATTGAAGGTGAGTACTCAAAATGTCAGGTTTGGTGGGGCAGAAGCAAAATTTAAAAAATTCTTTATACTTGCAACCTATCAAGTCCAGTTTATACAATAATACAAAATAAACCAATTTAACGAACACATAAAATGTTTTCATGATGTGGATTCAATTTAACAAGGGCACAACATGATAACACAGTCATCTTTCAAAATTCTCATCTTTAGGATTCAGCTTTGGTACCTTAAAGATATATTGGGTTACAGCAACATTTCTGCAGGAAGCTAATAGGTATTCCTTTAAAAGAGTTCCATGATCAAAGATATTGGTGACAAACTTGTTCACTCAAAAAATAAATAAGGGCCAGCCATGGTGGCTCATGCCTGTAATCCCAGAACCTTGGCAGGACGAGGCAGGAGGATCACTTGAGCCCCAGAGTTGGAAACCAGCCTAGACAATATAGCAAGACCCTCTCTCTAAAAAAGAAATAGCTGAAAGTGGTGGCATGTGCCTGTAGTCCCAGCTACTTGGGAGGCTGAGGTGTGACAATCACCTGAGTCCAGGAATTTAAAGCTGCTGTGAACTATGAAGGCTCCATTGCACTCCAGCCTGGGTGACAGAGCAAGACCCTACCTCAAAAAATAAAATAAATAAATAAGTAAATAGGGTTTTTTTGTTTTTGTTTTTGTTTTTTGTGTTTTTTTTGTTTTGTTTTGTTTTATTTTTAACTGTAGGTCTTCTGGAATGTTTTAATGTGTGTTGTAAGGGAACAATTCTGTAAGAAAGAATATCTGGTGTGGCATTTTCAAGCTCATTTGTTCAAAGACTGTTATTATTCCCAAATATTTAGGCTTCCATTTATTAAATATTTGCTGAACATCTACCATGTGCAGGCATGGGGGATGGGTGTTGGGGTTTAATTAAATATATCAAATGGGCTCCTCTTGCTCAAAGATCTTATGATCTAATGGATTGCTTATTTTAGTCCTCATCTTGGTTTGAAAATCTCTTTGGAGAGATCTGTTCTATGCCATTTTTCAGACTTCTGCCACTGCAAAACTATTTGTTAACACAAAAATACGAATCACCTGAGGAAGAAGTTATGTTATAAAATATATGTGTTTTTATAAAACAAAATTTAAAAGTGCATTCACAACCAAGCATAACGAAAATGCTTTGGTCACCTTTCCTTTCTATCCTTGATCGATTTCAGCTGAGTATGGAAAATTCTTGATAAAGTTATAAAGTCATCCACCTCTTTTTTCTCCCTTAGGTCTGACTCCTTTCCCTGTATTGGATGTCAAATCCCCACATTTTACTCTTTCTGCTCCCTCAGAAAAGATCTGACATCAGTCATTTGGATTGGTTTAGGCTTCCTGTGAGACATTTTGACAAAGGTTTTCTTTATGTGTTAGCACTGAACAGTTTTTGGCAATTTTCTTCCCCTTCACCAGCCTACTACACATGACCACACAGGTGTTTACACGTGTACATATACACACGTGCACACTTACCTTCCTTCAAAACAGGCCAAATCCAACATCCTGTCTCCTTCTTGCAGGTGAAGTAGGAGACCTGTGTTAAGTGACAGAATTCCTTTACCTTCTGGGCTACAGTATCCCAGAGAATGTCCTCACCTGGGAGTTTTCTATGCATGGCTTTCCTTGATTCCCAAGAAGATCTATATCCGATTAACTTAACTATGGCAGCTGAATCCTGACAATGGTGTGAAGGAAAACATGGTGGATACAAATGAGTACCATGGGTACAGCTTGATAATGTCCAGTTTTATGCATAATGTGGACTGGCAGGGCCTTTGATCGTGCCTGAATAGCTGTGAAGATAGCAGATGGCAAAAGAAGTGGTAGGTTCTAAGTAGGTTCCCCTTCTCTACTGGTTGCCACAGGCTCAAAAGGAATTTTTACTACAGAAAGGGACCCAAATATTCTAGCCTCTATACTCTGAAAAGCAGTCTCTTGCTCTACTCCCTCTGTGAATTGTTAATTCAATTCTTTCAAATTTCTCAATGGATTCTCTGTCTAGTGGGTGTGGGTCCTGAGTGTCTGGGGATCTCATACATGATTTCTTGTGGTCAAAATACAAAAATATAGGCAAAATTATAATTTTAAAAAGTAGTTTATAAGTTGTTTTAGGGCCTTGACTTGTTCAATATATTTCTCAAATGTATCTCAATTCCTTCTACCTTTTGCTATCATCATACATATCACCATTTACGTCTAGGCCACCATCATCTAAGACCACAATAATAGGTACCAACTTATCTTCCCACTTTTGTCCTCTGCAATTGAAAAATAAATCAGGGTTTTTACTTCTGACCAAAATGGAGGTCTCAGGTGTTTGACTAAAGGTAGTATAGCACTGTGATGCTAAAATAAGGGAAAGCAATGACGTGACATTGAGTGATTGTGAGTAGCCAACCACCCCCATTCTCCTAGTTTGCCTGGGACTGAGGGAGTTCCCAGAACATGAGACTTTCAGTGCTACCACTGAAAATGTCCTGGCCAAACCAGGATAAGTTGTTCATCTGAAAGTCCTGTGTTTTTACCAATTGGCAGCTTGTAGAAAGTTTCCAGTCTGTAGCCCAGGAAGGAGAGACCCCTATATAGCTTGCCAGGCTTGAGTTGAGGACATAGAAGCAAAAGTTTAGAGAGACAAGGAGGCTAGAATTTGAAGGGTGAGTAGTAAAAGGAAGAAAGCTGCACAAAGAGTGAGACAGTATACTACAGATATGCAGAAGGGTCCCTTTCAGTTAATTGAGTTCTGATCTGACCATTCATAAGAGGTGTCTTAGTCTGTTTTGTGTTTCTATAATGGAATAGCTGAGACTGGGTAATTTATCAAGAAAAGAGGTTTATTTGGATCATGATTCTGGAGGTTGGGAAGTCCACAAAGCATGGCACCAGAATCCACTTGGCTTCTGTTGAGGGCCTGTGCTGCAACAGAACGTGACAAGAAGTAGAAGGGGAAGCAGACAGAGATCAAACACAAGAGGCACCCCACTCTCCTAAGAACTAATCCATCCCTGTGAGAGCTCATTCAATCTTTTGAGAGCAAGATGGCACTTCTCACAATCTTGTGAGAGTAAGAACCCACTGACCACCATGAGAATAGCACCAAGCTTCCCATGAAGGCAGAACCCTCATGACCCAAATGTCTCCCATTAGATCCCACATCTTATAAAGTTCCACCTCCCAGCATTGCTGCACTGGGAATTAAGGTTTCAACATGAGTTGTGGAGGAGACACTCAAACCATAGCAAGAGGCAACTATCTGAGACTGGGGAAAGAAATATCAGAAAAAAGTACATGAAAAACCCTTGGACCCTCACAGAGGGCTGCAATTAGTTTGTGATCCCAAAAGAAAGGAAGGAAATTGCCATAATCCAATAAACACTGGGTAGAATATTCAGAGGAGCCCTGTATTAGTAGTGAGGATAAATTAGCCTTAGGCTAAAGACTGTTCTGGGCCCATCCTAACAAAGCTTACAGGATAGGATCCAATTGCTTCCAAATAACTGTGTTTCAGAAAAACAAAAAACAAACAAAAAAAAAACTAACATTACTTAAAGAAATATAACAAAATCCATAAAACAAGGAGCAAGTCAAGAAATAGAAAAAGAATCAGAAATGATGGAGATGCTGGAACTAACAGACAAAAATCTAAAACTATTATAAATATTCCCTATGTGTCCAGTAAGGTAGAGGAAAAGATGAGCATAATAAAGAGAAAAATTGAAGATATAAAAAATACTCAAATGGAACTTCTAGAGAAAACAATTATAATTGAGTGATCAAAAAATAAACTATAGGGATTTATAGAAAATTGGACACTGTAAAAGAAATACTGGTGAACTTGAACATCAAGCAAAAGAAAATGACCCCAAATAAACACTGAGAGTAAAAAAAAAGACAAAAAATAACAGAAAATCAGTGAGATATGGGAAAATATCATTGTTATAACCTACACATAATTGAAGTTCAGGAGAAGTGGAGAACAGAATATTTTGAAATAATGATGACTAAAAGTTCCAAAATTTGATGAAAATGATGACCCAAAGACTCAAGAATTTCAATGAACCTCAAGCAGAAGAAAGGCTTTTAAGTAATAAAGGAAGCTAAGAAAAATCATAGTAAAATTGGCAGGAGAGTGGGAAGAACAGTGAAAAAAACATTTTTTAAGAGCAACCAGAGAAAAAAGATAGGTTACATGGCAAGGAATAAAGGTGAGAATAAAGCCATCCTTTTTGTCAGAAACTATTTAAGCCAAATAATAATAGAGAGACATCTTTAAAATATAAAAATGAAAAAAAAAGTTAATCAAGAATTGTTTATACAATGAAAATATATTTCAAAAATCAAGTCAAAGACAGATTTTCAGACAACAAAAGGAGGAGATGACTCATAATCACCAAGTGTGCACTTAAACAAATATTAAAATAAATTCTCTAGGCAGATGAAAAATGATAACAGGTGGAAAATTTGGGCCTACACAAAGGAATGAAGAGAGAAATGAATAATATGTGGATAAATGTAGAACAGATTTTTTATTCTTTTCCAGCCTCTTTAAGAGATGAATAACTCTTTAAAGTTAAAAACAAAAAAGAACAAATTCTGGACTTTGTATCATACGTAGAAGTAAAAAGCATGGCAACATAGCACAAAAGATTAAAGAGGAAATGGATGGATACTGATGCAAGGTCCATATACCATGAGTGAAGTTGTATAATATTACATGAAGGTGAACTGTGATAAATTTAAAATGCATATGTACTGTAAACCTCAGAAGAACCACTAAAAATAGTTATGTCTAACAAGACAATAATAAAAATAAAATAAAATAATATAAATAACTAGTAAAAATAATAACAGGGAGAGAGAAATAAAAAACAAAAAGAAGGCAAGTAAATAGAAAACAAATAACCAATATAGAAGATTTAAAACCAACAGTATCAATAGCTACACTGCATGTTAACAGTCTAGACACTTGAATTAAATGGCAGATACTGGCGGGGTTGGATTAAAAGGCAATACCCAACTATATACTGCCTGAAATATAGTACTTACCAAGTGGATTTTTAAAATTAATAATAAAAGAATGGCAAAAGATATACCATGCAAACACTAACCAAAAGAAAGCTGGAGTAACTATATTAATATATGACATCTTATAGTTCCAATACTTACAGTTGGAAAATTGACACCTCAATCTCACTAATTGATAGCAAAAGTAGACAGAAAAATCAGTGAAGATATAGAAGACTTGAATAACACTGTCAATCTCCTTGACCTAATTAACATTTATAGAACACTCCATACAACAAGAGGAAAATCTACATTCTTTTCAAGTTTATTCAGTAAGATAGACAATATCCTGGGTCATAAAACAAGTCTCAATCAATTTAAGAGAATTAATGTAATACAAAGTATATTCTCTGACCACAGGAGAATTAAACTAGAACTCAATAACACAAATATATCTGCAGAAAACTCCAAATATTTGGAAACCAAACCATAGGTCAATGAGGAAATCACAAATGATATCAGAAAAGATTTTCACCTGAATGCAAATAAAACACAATATATCAAAAATTGTGGAATGCAACTAAAGCAGTGCTTAGAGAATTTATAGCATTAAATATTTATGTTAGAAAAGAAGGCTTTCTTAAATCAATGATCTCAGCTTCCACCTTAGAAAACTAGAAAAAGAGAATATTAAGCAAAAGTTAAAAATAAAAATAAAAGCTACCTTTATTGAACACTTACCAGGCATTATCTTAAGTGATTTATGCTAAGTGTCTTTTCTAATCTGGTCATAACATTATGAGTTAGTCATGATTAATATCCCACATTTCAGATGAGGAAATTGAATCTTGCTGAACTTCTGTAACTTCCAAGTTCATGTAGTTAACCAAGAGCCAGAGTTATTATTTGAACTCAGGTCTCTATGCTGTTGTAACTTCAACATCCTACAGATTGAGTGTGTTTATACTGTTAAGCATATTTTATTATCTTCAGGTTTGATATTTCTTTGTTGCATATATATTATACATATATATAAATACTATATACACATACATACACGAATTCTTCATTTACCTAGAACCAAAATGACCTTCTCCTAGCATGCTGGAGAATGTCTAGAGACCAGACATTGCTATTATAATCTCTGAAAACTGTGGCATCAGTGAAATGACCTACCATGAAGGATGTCACTGGGAAGTCTGTGACAGCAGCCCATGAATAATTTGCACTTGTTCCTGCCAGTCTTTCAAGCTACGTGCCCTTGAGTCATGGAGATATGGGTGAGCAGCTGAGTGTCACAGTGCTCTCCATGGCCACCATAACTCACTCAAGTCTTAGTATCTTCTCGCAAGGATAAACCCAGCCTCCCTAAAACAAAATCAAGCTCATGTTCTTTACATGAGAAGCCAAATTCATCTTTCTCCAAGCACAAAGTAGTAAAGAGTGCTGGACATCTGATTTCTATTTGTAGAACTGCTAGGCAATTATTGTGTGTCTTGGGCAAGGGACTTGATTTTCTAAATCCTCAGTTTTCTCTGTTGTAAAATGCAAGCAAAAAGATCTCTTCAATGTCCTCTCCTTGTTTGCTGTTTTCTGCATCTTCTCTCCTACAAAATTGACAATTTTAACTGCCTTATCGGTATAACTACTGAAGAATCAGTTCCCAATATCCATGAAGGTAAAAGTCAGATATTATTATTTATCCACTTCAAATCCTCCAATGGCGTCCCATTTCACTAAAATAAAAACGTAAGTCCTTACGATGTCCTCACAACATAGTTTCTCCCATCCCTCTGTACAGCCTATTATTTCTTTGGCTTTATCTATTACTCCTTCCCTCCATATTAGTCAGCTGGGTTCCCGTGATGAAATACCACTGACTGAGGAGCTTCAACAACACAAATGTATTTATTTATTTTATTTTATTTTATTTTATTTTATTTTATTTTATTTTTGAGATGAAGTCTCACCCCGTTGCTCAAGCTGGAGTGCAGTGGCACAATCTTGGCTCACTGCAACCTCCATCTCCCAGGTTCAAGCGATTCTCTTACCTCAGCCTCCCGAGTAGCTGGGACTACAGGCATGCACCACCATGCCCGGCTAATTTTTGTATTTTTAGTAGAGGTGGGGTTTCTGTATGTTGGCCAGGCTGGTCTTGAACTCCTGATCTCATGATCCGCCCGCCTTGGCCTCCCAAAGTGCTGGGATTACAGGCGTGAGCCGCTGCACCTGGCCACAAATTTATTTTCTCACAGTCCTAGAGGCTGGAAGTCTAAAATCAAGGTGTCAGCAGATTTCATTTCTTCTGACGCCTCTCTCCTTGACTTGTAGGTAACTGCCTTCTTGATGTGTCCTTACATGGTCTTTCCTCTGTGCACACACATGCCTGGTATCTCTGTGCATGCCCAAATTCCCTCTTCTTATAAGCACATCAGTCAGATTGAATGAGGGCCCAACCTAAAGGCCTCATTTTAACTTAATCACATGGTAAAAGGCCCAATCTCCAAGGACATTTAGATATACTAGAGGTTAGGGCTTCAATGTGTGAATTTGATAAGGGGAGGGACATAATTCAGCCCATAATACCCTCACTTACTGTGTTCCAGCTAAACTGGTCTTCTGCATAGTCTTCAAACACACTCTTGTCTCAAGGCTTTTGCACTGGCTATTCCTTCTCCCTGTGCCACTGCAAAGAACGATCATGTTTGCTGCAATCTCGTAGTTTTAAGGACTTTTTCATAACCTAATGCACATGTCAACCCATGGCCAGAACCCTATGTTTGTAAGATTTATCCCCAAATTTATTTTTTTTTGGCTTCCTTGCTCCTCTCTTTTAATTTGTTCCCTTTGGCTTCCTTAAGTATTAACTTTAACAGATAACAGCTTTACAGTTTGGCTTCCCTTGTTTTATTCAACTCAGTTTCAGGTTTTTATAATATCTTCATTTCTGATGTGGCCACCATATTGGATGGTGCTGAATCACCCATTCAAAAGAAATGTATTGAATGCCAGTTTATGTGCCAGTCATCGTTAGTATCTGGAAATACACAGGAAAATATTAGGGTTAGGATTAATGAAGACTAATGAATTCAGTAATGGTATACACAGAGTATCATCAGAGCCCAAAAAAGGAACATTTACATGAAAGAATATCAGGAAGTTGTCTGGAAAGAGTTGGTAATAGAGCTAAAGTTTGAAAAATGAGAAGCTTAGCCAGGTATACAGAGGGGAAGAGAATTTTCTAGACTGTGTTAGCATCATGCATGAAAGTATGGAAGCATGAAACAGTATGATACGTTTAGCGTAAAGGGCATGTAGAGAAGTGTGAGATAATGGGGCTTGATTGATAGAAGGCTAGAGAATAAAAATCATGTGTGCTAAGATAATTTATCTTGAAAGGTCCAGGGAGCATTTAAAAATTCTTAACAAGGGAATCATTTGGTCAGGTCTCCAATTTAGAACGTTTAGTATTCCATCATTGAAGACGGTGACATATAAGAGTGAGTTCTGGATGAAGGAGGACAGGTAGGGAGTTACTGTAGTAATTCTTCTATGAAGAAATGAGGACTAGAACAAGAGCAGAGGCAACACAAGTATAATGGAAGGTATGGCTATATGACACAGTAAGGAAATTGAATCTATAGAATTGGTGCTGGGTTTAAACATGAGAATTGA
This sequence comes from Pongo abelii, assembly GCF_028885655.2. Classification (NCBI taxonomy): domain Eukaryota; kingdom Metazoa; phylum Chordata; class Mammalia; order Primates; family Hominidae; genus Pongo; species Pongo abelii. The sequence continues at coordinate 90,966,904 of NC_071995.2, forward strand.
ACGAGAAGAAAACTCTAAAATAAATCCCAGTTTTCTGGGTTTGGCAAAGAAAGAGATGATGATATTATTCATTATGAGAAGGAAGAGAAACAGATTAACTTGCAGACACATTGAGAGTAGTGAAACTTCCATAAGAGCTGTCCAGTGAACAGGTATTTTTATACATTTTGTCAGGGACAAGAAAAGTTCCCATTGATTGGGGCCTATTTAATTGCCTTCTTCTTCTTGCAAGAGTACTATTTTTCTCATCACACCTTGTAATCTTAGGCAAAGGGAAGAATGCTTTTATTTGGAGTTGCTTTTATATGAGATCGAGTATAACTAAAAAGATATAGCATATCCTCAACCCCACTCAGCCCCCATTCATTGCAGCACCTCCTAAGATGTAGATGTCCCCTGTATCCCAAAAATGTGAGTGGTGACTAAGTGTGATGTGGCACAAATGTTGACCACACTAAAGTGACCACATAGTACTTTGCTGCTCCCACTGGGAAACAAAATATAATGCAAATATACAATGCTTCACAGAGTAGCAGGCGATTTCTTTTTTTATTTTTTTCTTAAAGTCAGATTTATTGAGGTATAGTTTACACTAAACAATTTACTTTTTCTAACTTTTATTTTAAGTTCAGAGGCATCTTTTGACCTCAAAAACCTAGTTAAGTAAGCAAAGGAGACCTTTTTTTTTGTTTGTTTTCATTTCACTGATGAGGAAGCTGATGATTAAAGAGGTTAAATGACTTGTCCCAGGTCATACTTAGTCTTGAGTAAGCAAGATTAAGTCTTCTGACTCTTAATCCTGCTTTTTCCAAGATATCACAGAGGATCTTCCAGAACAGCTTACTTAGAAAGGACATATAATCTGTTCCTCATAACAGTTTTATGGTAATAGGAATTTAATCTTCTAAGTAATCAACTCAGGCTTTCCACTTACCAGTGAAATTGCAAGAGGAAACTATAGAACTTGAAACACTATCTTCCACATTTATGTATTGATCCTATTTGATGGTTTGTGATATTAAGGGAATACAAGACTATCATCTAGTGTTTCAAAACCAAGCCCTTCAAAGTAGAGTAACCCACAACATAAAAAGTGCTTAGTTACCTTCTTGGCTCTAGAGAGTCATTAAATCCAAGCTTTTTCTTCTGTCTAGCTGCTTAGGAGTGGCTTCTGTTTTAATCATCATCATTATTGTTTGTATTAGTCTGTTCTCGCATTGCTATAAAGAACTACCTGAGACTGGGTAATTTACAAAGAAAAGAGATTTAATTGACTCACAGTTCCACAGGCTGTACAGGGAGCATGGATATGGAGGCATCAGGAAACTTACAATCATGGTGGAAGGTGAAGGGGAAGTAGGCACATCTTCACATGGCAGAGCAAGAGAGACAGAGTGAAGGGAAAGTTGACACTTTTAAACAACCAGATCTCAGCCGGGTGCAGTGGCTTACACCTGCAATCCTAGCACTTTGGGAGGCCAAGGTGGGCGGATTGCCTCAGCTCAGGAGTCTGAGACCAGCCTGGGCAACATGGTAAAACCCCGTGTCTACTAAAATACAAAAAATTAGCTGAGAGTGGTGGCACAAACCTGTTATCCCAGCTACTCAGGATGCTGAGGAACAAGAATTGCTTGAACCCAGGAGACAGAGGTTGCAGTGCGTTGACATTGTGCCATTGCACTCCAGCCTGGGCAACAGGGTGAGACTCTCTGTTTCCACTATACACACACACACACACACACACATTTATTTATTTATTTGTGTGTGTATGTATATGTGTATATGTATAAACAACCAGATCTCATGAGAACTCTATAATGAGACCGCACCAGGGAGATGGTGCTAAACTACTAGAAACCACCCCCATGATTGAATCACCTCCCACCAGGTCCCACCTCCAACACTGCGGATTACAATTCAACATGAGATTTGAGTGGGGACACAGAGCCAAACCATACCATTATTTTATCATTTCTACTAAGAGTTCCCTGCATTTGAATCTGGCCTAGAATACCTGCTGAGATCATATTCTTATAGGTATTAAGTGATAGTGTCATAAATTACCATCTGCAAAATACTATTTCAGAAGCTGTAATTCTCTGTCAAGTTCTCTGTTATATTGCTACACTCTGTAGATTTTTAGAAAGTTAAATATTATATATGTATATTTCTGCATTAATGACTTTATTTTGATTCTTGTGGTATCTCAGGAATGTAATATGCAAAGTTTATATGTCTTTCTTTAGTGTAATAAATTATTAGGATATGACTCTTTTGTAAAAGGGAGAAAGAACAGAAATTTGAATCCCTGCAGAGATAGCAATGTATTTGGAGAAAATTTGAAATGTTTTATCTTTATCTACTAAAAATTCCAGGTTGAAAAGAATAAAATCACCTCCTCTCTCTAAATGCTTTACTCTGGTAGTATTATTATGTAATTATTCACAAAAAGGTGTGTTCTTGTTACACAATCACTACCTTTTCCTTGGAGATTTCAAAAATAAATAGATGAGAAATTATGTCCCTCAAAAAAGACCACAAAAGTTTATCCAGAAAACTATCCCTGTATTGATTTTTATTTAATAAATGAAGCTACATGTTTTCATTTTTAAGAAATATAAAACCTTAACTTGTTCTTCTTTCTTGATACAGCTTAGGAGGTCTTGCATGCATTCTCTAACCTCACCTCCTTCCCCTTTCTCCAACTACACTGTCCTCTTTCAGTTCACTGAACACTCCAAGCTCATTCATGCCTCAGGGCCTTTGCATATCCAGATATCTCCTTCTGCTCACTCCTTATTACCACCATGGTCCATTTGAGCTGGATCCTCCCAGTTTTTTCTCTATCACTTCACCCTATTCATTTCCTTATTACAATTTACAAAAACCAAAAAGTGTTACTTCTTATCTCTCTTGCCAGCTCTATCAGAGCTGCTACCACATCTGTGTTGGATGTCATGTATAACCAGTGGCTAGTTCCATGCCTGGTACGTCATTGCTCAATATCTTTTTGTTGAATGAATGAATGAATGAATCAATGACAAAAATTCCTACTCAAATTTTCTGCTGCTACCTTTTATACTTACAACTTTATATTATATCCTTATACTCTAAACTCATACATATTTCTATAAATAGGAGAAACTTTACCCACAGAAATAGCACACTAAGATTGTAAGCAGGAGAAAGATAACTGAACTTTTTCGAATTTAGAATCTATTCTGGTCACTTTCTAATGACTTCCTGAATCTATGTTCCCAGATCTTTGGGAAGCAAATAATTGACTGTTAATAGCTTTTCACATCAGAATGGCAGATGAGGCCTGAAATTCTCAATGGATTAACAAAAAGCCCGTGTCCTCTTGGTAAAATGAAATATAGTACTTGTAACACTTCCTTACTTCCCCCAAATTACTTATTCTTTAAGTTACAGAAAAGGAATTCCACAAACTACAATGAAAACTCAAAGGAAGTAATTACTGTAGGTAACATACAAGTTAATACTATGTCTTTTAGTATTAACAGACAGAAAATAACCCAAACATTTTTTAATTCATTCTTGAATTTTAGAAACCGTTGTTAAAGTATTAATCATTTCTGAGCCATCCGTAGATTGAGTTTATTCATCCTTTCTTAAGTTCCTCTCAACAAACTTAGCCATGTTTTATGATGTATAAAACACGCTAAAATATTTTCAATCCAAACCAAAATAAATTTTGGTCAGGTATGCTGACCCTGAGCAGTCAGGATATGACAGGGAGACAAAAACAACCCGACCAGTTCTGATTTTACACAAGTTCCTTGCCTTCTCCTTCAGCATATATCGGAATTGCTACCTTAGATGGTTCTGTGTTATGGGAAGTTGACAGACAGAAAATGCAGTATTATATTAGGTCAAAGGTTGACAAACTTTTCCTGTAAAGTGAATATTTCAGACTTTGTGAGACATGTACTCGCTGTCACAATGACACAACTAAGCCAGCTTAGGGGGAAAGCAACCACAGACAATATATAGGTGAATATGCATAAGTAGGTGCCTTACTTCAGGCTGCTGTCACAAAGTACCATAGACTGGGTGGCTTACAAACATATTTCTCACCGTTCTGGAAGCTGAGGAGTCCTAGGTCAGAGTGTCTCTCTTCCCAGTTACAGACTGCTGTCTTCTTGTATCCTTACATGGCAAGAAGAGGACAAGAGAGCTCTCTGGAGTCCCTTTCATGAGGACATTAATCCCATTCATGAGGGCTCCACCCTCATACCCTAATCATCTCCCAAAGGCTCCACCACCTAATAAGATCACACTGGGTGCTAAACTTTCAACATATGAATTTGGGGAAGAACATAAACATTCAGTCCACTGCAGTGTGCTATAATAAAACTTGATTTACAAAAGTATACTGTAGGCCAGACATGGCTTGCAGACCATAGTTTGACAACCTTTGAATTAGGTGATCACTATAACATGTAAATGAATATGCATTGTGTCTTAGTTCAGGCTGCTATAACAAAGTACCATAGACTGGGTGGCTTACAAATATGTTTCTCACAGTTCTGGAAACTAGGGAGTCCTAAGTCAGAGAGTCCCTCTTCCCAGATATAGACTATTGTCCTTTTCTTGTATCCTCACATGGCAAAAAGAGGATAAGAGCACAATACCTAGATGTATTTGTGATGGGGAGTCAGCCATTTTAACATTTATTAAACACCCACTAAACTCCAAGGTTTCCAGACAGTGTCATAAATAAGCTTCACAACTGATCTGTATTCAGTAGGTGTGAAAACTGAAACAGCATGGTTATTAAGCTGTGTGGCCAGACCACGAACCCATTCTCTTCCGTCAGGTTCAGCCCTTAAGCACACATGCCACAGAGTCAAAAACAACCTAGGTTTGAATCTTGCTCAGCTATTTACTGATGGTGTGCTGTATGGAAAATTACTAGACCTCTGTGTGTCTCAGAATCTTCCCTATCTCATGGAGTGGCTAGGAGGATTAAGAAATACACCACAAACAGCACTCGCTTAGAACAGTGTTCTCTGCTCAATGCATGTGGCTGGCTTTGACCACAATTCTGCAGACACTTCAGGTTCCAGAGAGTTCTTTCAGAAGTTCCACAAATGTTTGATTTAAATACTGTTAAAAAATATTTTTCACTACTTAAAATACCTTAATAAAAAGAAACATATATTCATGCAACGTATACCAAATTTAACACATATTCTCACTCTATATGTTAACTTGTGTTGTCAGTTAACTTTTACACAGACATTGAAGCAAAGCTTTTCCTGTTCTTTCTGTTTATTTAAAAATTTTGCAGAGAATTCAAGGTAAGCTGATAAAAATAATTCTTACCATTGTAACCACTTAGCTGTGTGAATCAGAATTGTCTTGATGCTGTGCAACTGAAGTAAAAACAATCTAAAATTGGAGGCTGAGGTGGACATAAGATTCTCATCTCTAATATTGTGTTAATCAGAAAAACTTTATTATTCCCATTGATTGGCTTTACAATAAGTAAATGTTATAAATTGTTTTTAAAGCCTTTATATGAAAATGACTCACTTTTTCTGTTGTATATATTTAAAGTTTCATGTAAATTTTCATTTGGAGCTAAAAAAGACATTTTTCAGCAGAAACGTTTAACTAGTACTTAACTAGTCAAGATCTGCCTCTTTAGATTGGGGCTTTTTTTAGATCAAGGCTTGATTCTTATGTATCTTCTTTAAAAATTAGACTCTGATAATTAGGTCAAGACAAAGAGTTACCCAAGCAGAGTTCTTCATTCTCCTTTACTCTCCTACCAACATCATTATGTCCTAGTGGCCTTAATAGATATTTTCTCCTTTGATCTTTATAATAATCCTCTGAGTTTGCCAGGCAGGTGGTATTAGTCTCATAAATGAAGAAGGTGAATGAGACTCAAAGAATATAAATGACTCCCAAGGTCATATGACTAAACAAGTGGTAGGGTCAAGACTCAAATCAGAGGACTTCTGACTACTAATCAAGAGCTTTTTCCCACCTGTTTTGATGTCAAAGATGGCTGAGATTTTGGGGAGGGGCTTTGGGAGTTCAGAGGTGACCCTTTAGCCACTGCTGAAGCTGATAGAGATGCAGGATCACTAAACATATCTTATTCTTTGTTTGTTTTTCCATAGGTTGGCTAGGCTTTCTAGTGATTAAAAAAAGCAATGTAGACACTTGTAAAGTGTTTTAATTTATTGTTCTGGACTCTGTCTCACTTGTTGCAAGAGTCATTTGACATGACGCCTTGCTAAGAAATCCACATGTAGGTCTCAAACTCAGTCCTGGTTGATCTCCTAGGGTCTATGCTCCATGAGGGCAGGGACAGTACTAGATACTTGTGTCCACAGACGTCTAGAGGCATCCAATTCTTATCTGTTCATAAATATATGATGGAATCAACCATCATTCTATACATTTTTCTTTAGATCTTTTTTCTTTTTGCTACCATTGTTTTTTGGACCATTATTGCAGGCATATCATAAACTTCCTTGGTAATTCTTGACATTTTGGTCCTGCCTCCCTCAGATTTTTTCTGCATACCATCATCAGTGTAATCTCAAAGCATCCAGCAATGCTTCTCCAGCACCTCTCAGAACAAGGCCCAGATTATCCTCCTGGGATTCAAGTTTCTTCATGATATGGGCATGCCTTATGAATACACCTCCGCTCTGGTCTCATCACCATCCCTGCAGTCCTCTCTCTATATAGGACATGCTCATTGCTGCTTTGTGTCTCTGCCGTTGCTTGTCTGTTTGCCAGGTTTCATTTCCCTACACAGATCCAGATTGTACCCATGATTTCCTACCTAATTCAACTCTAATTTTCTATGATCCCTGCCCCAGTAATTTTAGCCCATAAGAATTTTTATAGCACAAATTTTGTACTTAATGACACTTGTATGATTTCATGGGTTAGTTAGTGCAATCTCTATGAGGCTGTAGGCCATCAAGTAAGATATTTAAATTGTACCCACAGTGTCCTACCTTCCCACACTGTAGACACCTACTAAATTGGAGTAATGTGTAATAAAATAATTTATAGATTTAAGTAATTGAAATCATCCCAAGGCACAAAGAGAACAAACAAACATATTCCTGAGACATGTCTAATTCATGTGCCACGGTTATCTTGAGATAATTTTCCACTGTACTTTTAATAAAAGAGACACCTAAATTATAATTTCATAGTTTGCTTTTGTTTTTCCTCCTTAAGCATTGCCATGGTTATTGATATTTATTAAATAAAATCTGCCACTGAAGCATATATAACCACTCAAGAATGAATTACTGCAAATATTTAACTGCCTGCCTGCCTTTGAATTGGTTAATCAGAATGAGTGATGCATTAGCTGGTTCAACTCCTTTCACCTGGAAAGATGGCTATCGATTTCCTTTATTGTGATTTAAAAGATTTGAGGAAAGTCTAAAAGCATTTCAAAAGATTTCAATGAGTAAGACATAATTCTGCTTTTCATAACCACTGAATGAAAAAAAACTAAATACAAAAAAGATTCTTTGAGCAAAATTCTGTCATTCTCCACTTTTTATTGTGTTAAAAAAACCAACTATAATATGAGTGAAAGTTAAGTTCTGCTTGTATGTATGAAATGAAAAGAGAGGTGCTGTAGGTTATTAATAACAGGGGATGTTTTGTACCTGTTCTGGAAGATGAATATGCATTTTTGTGTTGGAGCCAGTCCATAAGTCAAATTCCTTTAAAACAGGCAGAGGCCAGCCTGGTTCTGGCTGCAGCCTGCACAGCCAGAAAAACAGAGGAAGAAGCGCCTTCCACCAGGATGAAATGTTATCCACTTTGATATGTAAACATTCTTCCTTCACCTGAAGTTGATGTCAGGGTAACTAAAACACAAGAACTTGGTTGACTGAGCAGAAGCAATCTGTTGTATTCTTGTTTTTCAAAACCAGAGATAATCAAGGACCGTTATGTCAGATGCTGGCTGACCTAACTTTTGAGTGGAAAACGAACCAGGAATCTGAGATAACTGGATAGTCTCCGCATATTTTTAAAAAATCAGCATGTCTCTTGAAACTGCCCAGACTTAGCTGATTTGTTTTTTGTTCTCTTTATAAGTTTTTTTTTTCTTTTTGCTCTGTATTCCAGACTCCTGGAATTTAATCTATTGGGTGGGAGTAAATGATGTAAACTGTACTCATATTTGCAAAAAGCCCAAAAAAGATGTTAAGGCTGTTAACAACAGACTTCTACGCTTCAGTTGAAATGGGCTAGGTGAATTGGGACAGAATTCTATGAACATTTTGTGAAGCTTTCCTTAAATTTCTGATTGAAAATTGCTACTGTTTGTGTTACTGTTGATTCATTTCATTTAAGTCTTGATCCTGTAGATTCTATTGATACCCCATTCTTGGGGATGAAAAACAATGTTAAATGCGCACATTTTTTAGGAAAATGGGCTGGGTGGGAGATGGAAGGCTTTGGCTGCCATCCTAGGGCATTCCTGTGCATTGCAATGGTCAGCATTTCTGTATCTAAACATTGAGAAAGTACAATAAAAATACAGTATTATAATATGGGACCACTATCATACACGCAGTCTTTCTTGACCAAAACATCCTTATGCCGTGCGTGGCTGCGCTGAGAAGGAGGAGTACTCATCCTCTCCAAGCACATCCAATTTGCCTCAGTCCTCATGACTCCTACCCTGTTCCCAGAACTGAGCTCATTTGTTATTGAAGTTGCTTTTCTTATACCCAGCCCAGTTTTCCATTGATGCTCCCGCTTATTCTCTGTAGGTATTTTCATTTATCACACGATATCCCTAGTCTAAGATTTCATTTGAGGAAAAAAAAAAAACCTCTGCTGCTAAAAATAATTTGAAAACTCCTAGACAAGAAGACCTTTCAAATCCCTTACAATTCTAACAACCAGTGAATTCATGCTTCACAGCCATTCACATCTATACGTATGAAATACAAGACGTATGTGTTCAACTTTCCTGCATCGCCTCCTTTAAACTTTTTTCTTTTTTGAGTCAATCCCTGCAGGAACAGACCAAGTGAGCCCATTAAGAGAACAGTTCATTCCCACCTGCCACCTCCAGCCAGCCAGCAATCTCAGCCTCACCACTCCATTCTTGATTATGTAGAACCATTCCAGTCCTGAGTGACAGGATTTGCAAAGACAGCTGTTGGGCTCCACAAACATTTGGAGGAGGGGAAAATGTGAGGTTGGTTGCTACATTCTCCTACTTCTTTTTACTGAAAGGAACAGCTGCGATCTTCGCATGTAAGATGAAGTAAACAAAAGCTGACAATGCCCAGCACCATTCAGCAGTAAGCATTCAAATGGATTTTTCCTCACCGAGTTTGTAGGCCCGGCACAGTCTCAGTTCCCCACAGCACAGAGAGGAAGCAAGGTCTTTGCATGCCCTGTTCACTTGGCCAAACATTGCCCTAGATGGGCTTATTACTCGCACGCGGCATTGTCAGGTTCCAGCAACTCTGTGTGCAGCAGGCAGAAATGCAGTGTTTATCTCTGACAGGCAAACATTCTGAGGCTCATCGGCATGAGTATCCACGCTGAACTGGCTATCGGGGAAGTAGATCCCTGCATGGGAAAGTCAAGGTATGTTTAGAGGGACTCGATGATTCAACCCCATGGCTGGCTCATTCCTTTTGTTTCCTCTGCCTTTTTATTTGCTTACACAGAAAACAGAGTATTCATTTATTTCTTTTCCCGCTCTCATCTCTGTTAACCGCTAGGGCCATCTGCCCATCTGAAACTGTCTCTGGCTGCACGGTTGTGAATCCAGGTGACAGTGAAAATGAAGAAGTGGTGATTGTCCCTGCGTGTTTTCTCTGAAGGGTTAACAAAAAAAAAAAAAGCCTTTGTGTCTGTTTTGAGTTCTCCAGTTGAAATACTGTACTCATTGAACTGCAAGAAATAAAACCTGCAAGTAGGCACTGTGCTAATGTAATAGAAATGTGTTAGACAGGGGCACTATTTCTTAAATATGCTTGAATTAAGCAAGTTCTTTTAAAAAGTGGGTGGGACTTTTGATGTTTTACATAGTTATATTTTCAATTTCTTGTGCTCAGTTTAAAACTCAAGATTCTTTGTTTCCGTGTGTGTCATTAGGGCAGGTGTTGGATGACAAGTAAATGCACTGAAAAATGAAAAAAAAGAATTCTTTGTGCCCTGACCTCTATGAATTCGGTGACTTAATATATCTATACAGATCTGACTTTTAATCAAAGGTGCTCACAGGTGGGGTAAGGGATAAAGAAGGAATTTGTCTACAGGATCCTTTTATCCTAAGATGCCTTACAACATCCAATTGTGTTACCGTTTTGTTTTTGTTTTTTTTTTACAAACCCATTGCTAGGCTAAGAAGTATTGATTCCATCTAGTTAAACATGTCAAGTGAGAGGAAGTGATCAATAGATTACTTCTTCAAAACATTTATCCCCCCCAGTGGAATCCTCTGATTTTTATAACCTTAAAGAGCCAGGTACAGGAGTTGAGAGCAGAATTTAAAATTTGAAATGTCTTCTTTTTTCAGCTCTGTTAATGAAAACTCTAGTTAATGCAAGTGATTTTCTGGGTCTCCTTCTCTACTTCCCTCCATTATCACCACCTTTTGTTGCTGCTGGGGCTGTGGGTGCCCTGAAGGAACATGAGATGGCCTTCCTCAGATATCTGGGTTTTAAATTCAGTTCGTATCTCTTAAGTGAAGTGGGTAGGGCCAAAAATGACTCACTGCCCAGTGGTGCCTGGAAACATTATCAGCAAAGGCATTCACCTAAGGAGAAAATAAACACAGAATTCTCATATGGGCCCATCTTTCCAACCATCTCCTGGGCTCTGGTAGTCTTTTCTGAGCCAGATATCTCTCTGAAGTCACTTGCTGTCAGACCTTTTTGTCTCATATTTAGGAATGGCTGAAGTTCTTTATAAATCCCAGATGAAACAGGAGGAAAACTACTTTGAAATGATCATTTCCATGATCTCTAAAATTCAACAAACAGTATTTCTTAAGATGAACAGATGTGAGCCTATGACAGGTTCAATGTGGGACCAACTGAAGGGAAATTGATGACCGAAGTATTAAAAGGCATTCATTACAACGCAGTTTCACCTGAAGAGGGGGTGTCCCCCAGTAGTGCTTCTGCAGCAGAATTGCTTAGAAACGGCAGAACATCCACAAAGCAAGTACCCCAGGCCATTGTGTCTCACTGTCTTTCAAATAGAGTAATGGCTAGTTGCCATTTGCTGAGGGCATCTCCTGCACTAAGAACTGTGTGCATATACGGATGGTATCGCTAAGACTCACAAGTATGCAAGATAGAAGCTAGGTGCATTTTTTTCAGATTAGGAATCTGAGAATGGAAGATAGACTGAGAAGGGGAGCAGGGGGAGATAGGGAGAGATTGGGCAACGAGTACGAAGTTGCACTTAAATAGGAATAAACCCTGGTGCTCTATTGCACAGTAGGGTGCCTGTGGTTGACAACATTCCATTGTCTATTTCAAAATAGCTAGAAGAGAGGCTTTTGAATGTTCTCACCACAAGGATATGATAAATGTATGAGGTAATGGATATGCTAAATACTCTGTTTTGATTATTACATATGGTATGCCAGTTTCAAAGCATCACGTTGTACCCCATAAATATGTACAACTATCATATGTCAATTAAAAATAAAATAAAATAAATTTTATTGATAAAAGAATAAAAAATAGTACGCTTTTGGCCACACTATTTGATAGGCATCATTTAAAAAACATAAGACTATAAGGCCGTGCATGGTGGCACATGCACCTGTACTCCCAGCTATTTAGGAGGCTGAGACAGGAGGACTGCTTGAGCCCAGGAGTTCGAGATCAGCCTGGGCAACATCTTTAAAAAATATACATAGTATAGATGACATAAAAGGGCCACCTTTCCAAATGAGTCAAATTCTTCCTTAATTTAATACATTCCTAGGTAGTAAGTTTTTAGAGAGCTAAATTAATTCCTTGCTATGTCTTAGGATACCATTTATAAGTGTTCTCATGGGGGTTAGCTTCATTTTATGTACTAAACACTTATTTGAAAGGATCGTTGCCTTTTTCCATGTGCTAATTTGTATAGAGAGTTTATGTATTGTGGGAATTTAATTTATTCCTGCATTTTATCCAGGAAAATAGAGCCAGATGTTTTTGGACACTTGTTATTTGCTTTAAATAAGATATCAGGTTAAGATAAGAGAAATATATTGATTGGATATTACATCTTCCTCTGGAGAACGTAAAACCTTTCACATCCTACATCTCATCATACCTTACAACTTTAGAACAGACTCTAATAAAAAGAAAATGTTTTAACTGTCCCTTTACTTATAGAGGGCAGGGATGGGAAAGCGCACTCAATTATACTAACAGAGCTCTCAATTAATCTAAATTCAAAGCGAAGGCTCCTGTTGTGGATCAGGGACCCTGAATAAACATGCTTTCTAGGAGACTTCGCCGCCAGGTTCCAAGAGAGGTCACAGTACTCCTGCACTCCTGATGGCAGACGCTTGGATTCCATTGCAGGCAGTGACACACCGAGAGTAAGAGGAGCTGGCTGCAGCCCTGTCCACGTGTGTCTGCTGGCTCGCCCTTCTGTCTGGCATCTCCACGGCCCTCCTCTTCCGGACTCCCTTGCATGACCTTCCAAACAGAATGAGCTGTTCTTCCAAATATGACCCTAACTCATTCAACAGCTGGAGGCAAGAGCAAACTAGAGCTCATACAAAGGGTATTGGCATTGAGTCTTTTTTTTCCCCCTCTTTCTCTCAGACTAAAAGGTATTTGGAAAATTCATCTAAAAACCTTTTTTTAAAAATTTCATTCATAAAAATAGCCAAGGGGGTTCTCAGAGAGTTTCCTTTTAGCAAGTCTTTTGGAAGGAATAAATGTCTACTTTATTATTTTTCCTTCCTGTCCCTGACCTCGGAGAGGATTAGAGGGTCTGGGCAAGGAGAGGAGCCTCACACCCAGCCACCCACACTTTTCCTTCTGACAAGCCCCACCGCCATGCCATGCTCTGTACAAGTTCTCTGGAAGAACATGAGAGCCACTTTATGTGTGAGGGAATGAGACCATGCTTTGAAGAGCCAGACTTTCTCCTTTTACTTGCTCTTGAAATTGTTTTCACTCTGATCTGCAAGTCAAAGAAGTGATCTATTATACATTTAGGGACCTCAAAATCTGTTTGACTCTGTGCAAATAAGGTACAGTCCCTGCCTTCTTCCTATAGTTTTCTTATCACTAGGGGACTTGAAAAGGATTTAGTTCAACAACTGAGTCAGCATGAGCTCACACAAAACAAATCATTTCACACCAATGTCATTTTCTTTCTTTCTTTCCCCCCACCGCCCCAACTTTTTTATTTAAATAATTCGGTCAGAGAAATCCCACATGCTTAGTATCATTTTGTCAGCAAGGTACATGACAACTCTGGTCACAATAGAAAGTCATTTAGTGAATTAATGTCAACTCTGGAAAAAGTGGCTAATGTGTCTTGGGGAGTTTGGTCCTTGCCTGTACACCTGCCTGAAGATCACAAGAGTAAGAGGGACAGGTAACACACACTGAATGACAGGATCAGAGTTTAGCAATATCTCAAAAGTCTGTCATATGAGCCAAACCCAATACAAAACAATTTAGCAATATTAAGTAATTATCACATTTTGTACTTCAATAAAAAAATTTAATATCATGACTTTGCGGTTGGAAAGGCCAAGTTTAATGTCGGTTAAAAAGAGTTTGGAGATTATATTTGTCTGTCTTCAATATGATGTTTCTTTCAAAATATCCCAAATAATCTGAATTAATAGTAGAAATAATATCTACCATTTATTGAGTACTTAGTATCTGCTAAAATAACAAATTTACAATGAAGGTGTAACTATTCCCATTTTACAGATGAAAAAAATGGAGGAGGTTAAGTAACCAGCACTAAGTCAAAATGGCTAGCAAAGATCAAAACCAACATGTTAGCCAATGTTAGGCAGCTCAAGTCCTTTCCTCTGTGCCTGAAATGAAAGAAATTTTCCGGGAATTTTGCATTGGTTATTCATATCAAGTATAAAAAATGTTATTCATCTCAATGAACCAAAATTAAGTCAAGACACTTAAGGACTGTCTAGAGGAAAATGACCAGGATAGGAAAGAGTCTGGAAGCCATGCAAGAAAAGACACAAAGAGATGGTAAATATTTAACATGAAAAATAGAAGATTTGTGTGGAGTATAGGAGATACCTTCAAATAATGAAGACCTGTGGTCAACTGGGGAAAATATTTTAACCCTAAATAAGTTCTTCAACAATAACAGTTTCATTACAAATAAGGGAAGAGAAAGTGCCCAAAATGAGCATTTTCAGTCACTAGATGCAGAATCAGAGAGCCACCTGCCAGGGTTGTTATTGAGTGAAATTCTGACTTTGAAAACATTTGGCCAATATGAGGGATTCTTAATCTGATATCCATGGAAGAACTTTAGGAAGTCTTTGAATCCTTGGAAATTATATGAAAAATTATATATGTATTTTTTTTCTTGGGAAATGGTGGATATATTTCTTCAGATCCTCAAAGCAATTCTACAATATTGGTGAGGCAGTGAAAGGAAATCACTTCCAATTCTACAATTCTGTTTTGTAAAAGTAGTCTTACCCTTCACAGAGGTGCACCCAAGAGAACTGTGTGATTGATTTAATGTTAGGGGTGAATGAACATAAACAATTGAAGAAAACTTCAAGGTTTTGAGCCTTGTAACTAAGATGTTGATACAATTTAAAAAAACTTTAATAAAAGAGCAGCAAATGTAGTGGAAGATAATTAAGTAGAAATAAATAGGCAAACTGAAGCCTGTCTAAGATTCCAGTACTGAGTGTACTGAGTACGTAATTCAAATATTCTTTTACATCATGGCAGAAAAATGCTGAAATCTAGGGATATATGCTGACTAGTAAATGAGTCTTATATAAATAATATTTTTAAAGCCACTTGAACTTTAAAACCATAAAATGCTATAACACTAACTGTTCTAGAGACTACTTACTTCAGTCTCCTAATGTTACAACTGAAGAAATCATGTCTCAGAAAAACTAAGAGACATATTTTGTGTTCTGGGGCCTGGTTCCCGATTCACGTCTCTGTCTGCAAATTTAAGGAAAAAAAAATTTCTAAAACATTCAAATCTGGAATAAACCTATGTATTTTTCAGGAAGAAAATATATATATAAAAAACTAGTCTTAACTACATATAATACACAAAGGTCCACTTTGTTATGGTATAAGGCAAGACCGTAAGGAGGTCTTATGCCTCCTTATGAGGCATAAGATTGCCCCTTAGGAGTTTTAAAGTATGCATTCCACACGTCAGTATGCTCTGGGATGTTTTCACAGTATTTTTAACATTGGTCCTCATAGTCTTAATTTACATCTGGAAATTTCCATGGATGCTTGAACTATGAAGAACAGAGAAGCACATGGCTGTGTTATTTAGAGTTAGTGAATTAGGTCTGCAAGTCTGTTGGTTTCCTTTTAGATGTTGTCTTGTCAGTTTCTAAGATCAGAGGGAGACCAGCTCCAGGAGTGCTCATGCATGCATCAGTGGTTTTCCATACCATCTGATGAAAAGATTCATTCTGTGTCTCAAAAGGATATTCCAGATCCAGTTCTGAGTCAGCAGGTCTTTGGTATATATATATATAAATTTTTCCACTGCTTCATTTTTTTAAATCCATCTGACAAGGTCAAGGTGGGGTTGAGACAAGAAAAATTTGGAACTAGTCCCATTTGAGACTTATTTCCTTAAAAAAGGAACTGTTTTTTAATAATCTGAAAGTTTACATAATTTTGACATGCAAGTTATATACGTGTGTGTGTACGTGTGCATGCTTGTGTGTATGTTCATTTTTTTAAAGAGACTCAAACTAAATAAAATTTTGATTGGGGGTGTTGCTGAAAGGACAATAGTGTCAGCTGTTATAACTTCAGCTTTAAACACTAAACCGAAACATGGGCTACATGTTCCAATTCATACTGAAGCTTTATAATATATGGCCTTAGAGTAGAAGTATAATGATCTCTTGGGAGAGGCAAGATCCAATTAAAATTCAGTTTGCTGTCTTTTGGAAAGACATAAGCAGTTATATATCCTTTGAGAGGGTCTTAAGAAATACACACCTGAGCTTTAAATGGCTACTCATTTGACTGTGAAGTTGAATTTCAATTCATCTGGGAGTCAGAGCACAAGAAAGAATTCAAATAACAACACTCTGATATTTCCTGGTGTGTTACCAGGGAGAAAAGAGCTCCTGGAAAATGAACGCCTTACACATTTGCAGATATTACCAACCACTTATAAAAACAAGGCTATTGTTATGCATAAAAGTCATTCCTTTTAGGGGAAGCCTAAGAGTGAATTGAAATGTGGCTGACATTTCTACCACAAGATAAAATGTTTTTTTAATATCATGTTTAAGTTCTCTTAGTTAAAAAAGAGAAAGGGAAAAAAAGAAGAAAAAAGAAAGAAAAATATCTATAATCCAGTATTCAGAAGCAATTCCAGACACTTCATCCATGAAATAACTCACTGGAAGACATTACATTTCTAAACACGAAAGCTATTAGGAGCCTTTTCTAATTCTCTTTTAGTTCAGTAAGGGAATTATTGACTGTATTTTGCAATCCCACGTGTTTTTAAAAGACAAAAAACATAGTACATTGAACAGAAAACATACGAACGCTTTCTATTTAATTTGTTAGTTCATGACTAAGATGAAACACTCCAACATATACAATAGCCTCCCCACCCCCACTTCACTCTGAGGTTCTTTTGGTTACTTCTTTTTTACAACAAAGGTTTGATGTATTTTTTAAAATATAAAAAGAAAAAGCCACTATATTGCCTCAGAGCTACTCCATCTCACTGCCTCACTTTAAATTCTGATTGACTGTAATGAGACCACAGACAGATTGATGAAATAAATTTAGATACTAAATAGCGTTGTACTTGGGGTGATTTAGTTATATAGCTCATTTATTTCTTCAACAAATTTGTTGAACAGCAGTATTAGTTAAGGCACTGCAAGCTGATGTCATAAATAAACCCCCAAATCACAATGGCCTAAAACCTTAAAGGTGCAATTTTTATTCATGGAAGCAGTGCAATGTAAGCAACTACAGGATTCAGGCAGCCAGAATTCTTTCATCCTGTGTTTCCATCATCTTCTAGAGCTTCAAAGTCTTCTGCATTTATCCAAGATAAAAGAAATTTGAGGTGTACCTGTTTTTAGCCATCTTCTACTCACTTGCTCTTGGAATTAACAAATCACACAACCATACCTAAGTGCAAAGTGGTTGAGAAATGTATTTCCTGATGGGACAACCACCTTCCAGTGATAACTTCACACTCTGAAAGGGGTCAGCTGCAACACCTGTAACAATACTGTGCTGGACATTGTGGAATTTTCTAAAAGAAACAAAACTGGGACCTTGTCTTCCAGGAGCATGCACTTTAGCAATTTTTTGCAAGGAATTTATTCCCTTACCAATAATAATAGTTAATATATATATAAAATTTGTTATGTATCAGGCTCATTATTGGACCAGAGGGTGTGTGGGTGGTATTTCAGGACTCAAACCCTGGTATCTGCACTGTCCAAATTCATGCTCTTGCCTCCTGCCCTCCGTAGACTTCTAATCACTTAAGGCAAGAGACTCAAGTCTGGTTCTCTTAGAAGTTCCTACCACAGGGCAGAGCCCACACCAGACAGTGAAGGAATGTGGATTATACTAAACAAAACCCTAGCACCTACTGTATAGGTAACTGCTGGCAATAAATTAGAGCTCAATTCCAACTCATAAAAAGCTGTACTCCAAAATACAATTCACCATAAAAGAAAGCTTTTTAAAGATATGAGTTGCCTGTACTATAAATATTGATTTTTTTAAATCTGAGTCAATTGAGATGCAAATGCTAATTTGAGTAGATGCGCATATGAGCATTAGTGGAAAAACTCACCTAAAAAAGTACAAGAGAGAGCAAGATGCCCAAGATAGATTAACACAACACTTTAACCAGAATGTTCTATCATTTTCTTTCTGCACATACACCTTCTAACTTGCAAATCTGTCTTGCTTCACATGCTCTCTTCCCATCTAATTTGATGGGGTTTTCTCTGAAAGAAATGAAGGGAGGATTCCTCCAGTTCTTGTTTTCTATGGTAATTATCCTAAGTTTTAGGGGAAGAGTTTTAAAAGAGGAATTCTAGGCACTTCTCAACTTGGAGCAGAATAGAGATGTATTCCACTAAAGAAAATAGTTCATGGGCATAAGTGACTTGAATATGAGGTAGAATTGGGGGTAAATAACCTATGAAATGTATAGATGATATTCTATCAGACAAGAGATATTACCTATAGTTTTGCAAAACAAATAAACTTTTAGCTAGGCCTTTTAGAAACATGTAAAATTAATTGAGTTTACCAAGTATAGAAAAAATAGGAAATTGTCATTTAGAAGGGCATGATCTATTCAGCTAGTCAACCAAGAAATATGTCGAGTGCTCCAATGCAAGGTAGGGTATGAAGAGCAGTGGGGAGAAGGGAGCAGTAAAAAGTGCAAGACAACACCTATTCCCATATAGGTCAGCAGCTAAGAGCAACAACAAAAGAGAACAATGGGCATGTACAGTGCATCCACCTGTACCAGGTAACATGCTAGGTGAATTATTCAAATTATCTCATTTGGCACTAATGCATGTAAAGTACATAACAAGGTGCCTATCACAGAAAGAATGTACAATAAGTGATAGCTGTGATTTAAATGCCAGTTTTATGTGGAGGTTATTATCTGTTTTCAAATTAAAGAAAGTGAGGCATGGTGAGGCTATGTGATGCTATAAACTGAATGTTTTTATCCCCACAAAATTTATATGTTGGAACCTAATCACAAAAGTAATCGTGAGGCTCCATAAAGGTAGGGTCTTTGGGGGTTGATTAGGTCATGAAAACTCTACCTTCATGAATGCTGTTATAATAATAATAATTAGTACCCTTATAAGAGAGGACTGGGGGAGCTCATTTGTCCCTTCTACTGTGTGAGGATGTAGCAACAAAGTACCATCTTTGAAGAAGAGAGTGAGCTCTCATCAGACATTGAATCTGTCAATACATTGATTTTGGACTTCCCAGCCTCCAGGACCATAAGCAATAAATTTCTGTTGTTTATAAATTATAGGTGTTTTCTTACAGTAGACTAAGATAGACGATATATCCAAAGCCCCTCAGCTGGAGAAACCAGACATACACGCATGGAAAGTTCAATAACAATGAGATTCTTTGTGAAAGTTGCTCTCCTGGCAGTTCTATTTTACTAGTAGAGTATTCATCTTAGTGCATGGGTTGTCATTCCTCAATCTGGCTGCTGACTCCCCTTTGGGTGTTTATGATTTTAACTGCCTGCCCCTGGTTCTAGTTGCCTGGGTTAGGCAATGAGGGTATTTTGTGCTAATTGCGTCCTGAGTGCCTATGCTGCAGCTCCCCGTGAGTCTTCCATTCTAATTCTAATCAACTTCCAGCTATCTATCTTAAGCAGAGTACCTTTTAGGACAGGATGATAGGGGGAGCCTAGAGGTCACATGCAAGGCCTCCCATCTGTGGAGGTTTAGTTGGAGAGAGCTGACAATGAGTTGATTCCTGTGCAGCAGTAGTCATGAACCTGGGGCAGGAATCAGAGCACCATGCTATCTCCCAGGACCCAGAGAGTGTGGCCCTGAGAGACAGATTGGTGAAATCTCTAAAGGGCAATGTGCCAGATTGATGAGATGATCTTGGGGGTACCTGCTAGTCTCTTTGGCTTCAGAGGGGCATGAAGGGAGGGGAACAGATAGGCTCAGATCCTCTCTGCCCTTGAGGCTGGTCAAACATGTTGCAGCTTTGTAGAGAAGTGTCTTCTCCTTGTACTTGTACAGATGATTTGCTAACCGGACCTGAAACTGTTCTATCTCCCTCCATTCCAGTGACTCAAGTGTCCTCAGATCTAATCCAGGTAACTAGAGCCAGGGGCAGGCAGTTAAAATCATAAACACCCAAAGGGAACCCAGCAGCCAGATTGAGGAATAACAACAACCCATGCCCCAAGATGAACATTCTACTAGTAAAATAGAACTTCCCTTAGAAGAGACAGATGACAACTTTAACAAAGAATCAGAAGTATACTTACAAAAATTGAAAAATAGCATTAAAATAACTTTCCAGCATTCGAAAACATGGTTTTTCGATTAAAAACATCAATTCCATTAATGAAAGGATGGCCTAGGATGAGACAGACTCACTTGCAATATATGACATTATAGGGTAAATACCAAATGAGTCGTTTTGATTCTCAGGTGGAATTGAACATTAGACTCACCTGTTAAAAACACAGACTATTTCAACTTACCCAGCCCTAATAAATCAGGAACTCTGGAAGTCGAGCCAATGAAACTGCATTTTGGTTGGAAGTGGCCACTGGTTTGGGGCACTGGTTATGGGGGCTGTGGAAACTGGCAGTACACGTTGAATGAGTTATCAGGGTGAGAGATCACCGGGTCTGCAGGGATGGTTGTAAGGACTGCGGGAGAGAGATGAGAACTGAAATGAGCATGAGAGGTGGGTAGAGTTTATTGATAGTGACCTAAAAATATGAAACAAGGATTGATGAATGTTTTGTCTGCATGATCCCAAGTTTTCACCAGATGTAGACACAAATACTTGTCACAACCGTAGATCAAATAGCAAGTCTAAAATTTTTATAAGTTTAGCCTTAAATAATATAAACACATCAGATAAATAAGAAGTTGAAGTATTGCGATTTTGCAAAGGTTTAGGAAGCTTGTGTTCATCCAGTTCACATTTCCTTCACTCTACGTGTGCATGTTTGATAACTGAAATACACAAGTTAAATCTTTAGTCTTACTTTTTTAACCACTGACAATGACTAGCATCCATTTCTCTCCCAATGTTCCATTTCAAGACAGATGGATCAGTTTGTCAAGGTCTGAGCAAACAGTAGGAATAAATTGAGTGATCCGAAGGCAAATCTGTAGTGGTGTGTTCAATTTGATAAAATCCCGCTTGCATATTTTTCTCCTACATTTCCTGAACTACTACACTAAGGGAGACAACCTAGTACTTCTTGGTTTTTTTCTCTTCACATGGCTGCTTCTGAGTCACAGATGTGAAATAACAGGAATCAAAGGATTCATGGATCAAGAAAAATGACTCCTGATCATTTCCAGTAGGTTATTTCCTTGGAGCTGTTCCGCTCTGCCCCCAGGAGGTGTAATGGATTTGAACTAAATGTAATCAAAAATTTTCACCTGCATCCTTATTTCCTGAAAGTAGCTCAGTCCCATGAAGCTGAACTTTCTGCAGCTGTGAGACCCATGGCATAGCTGCTTCCTTAGGGGAAATAAACTCGATGTTTCTCTGAGTCAGAACCACAGAACAATAGTCTCATGAAATGCTCTATGCCAAACAAAAAGCACTCTGCACTCAGATTTGGGATGAGATTCACATGCTATCAGCTCTCAGAGGGCAACAGAGCACATCCAAGCTTCTGGAGCCCCTGCAGCAGAGAAATCATTTTATTCATAACTCTCTTTAACTTAGTCACTTGTATTCATTTTTGAATGCTGCCTTGAAAAAGTAACAACTGGGTAGTTTAGACAACAGAAATGTATTGTCTCACAGTTCCGGAGGCTAGAAGTTCAAAGTCAAAGTGTTGGCAGCCCTGTCCTAAGCCTCCCTCCTTGGCTTGTAGATGGCTGATTTCATGTTCACAGGGCATCCTCCCCATATAGGTGTCTATCTCCAAATTCCACCTGTTTACAAAGACACCAGTCATAGTGGATTAGAGTCCATCTAACGACTTCATTTTAACTTGATTACCTCTGTAAAGACCCTATCTCCAAATAAGGTCACATTCTGAGGTACTGAGGTTTAGAACTTACATCTGAATTTGAGGAGGGAGATGTAATTCAACTGATTATACCACTGAATCCTTTTTTTCCCATGTCATCTATTAACAGCCTGAAGAACACGTTTAGAGAGATGTTACTGTGGCTTCACAGATACCATGTTCTTCCTCAATGGTTCCCAAATGCCATTTGCAGAATATATGCAGAATCACTGGGAGTGCTTTTTAGAATTCTAAATCTGCCAGGCATGGTGGCTAACACCTGTAATCCCAGTATTTTGGGAGACCAAGGCAGGCAGATCGCTTGAGCCCAGGAGTTCGAGACCAGCCTGGGCAACATGGTGAAACCCCATCCCTACTAAAAATACAAAAAATTAGCTAGGTGTTGTGGCATGCACCTGCAGCCCCAGCCACTTGAGAAGGTTAGGCTGCAATGAGCCATGAGCCCATGATCCTCCACTGCACTCCAGCCTGGGCAACAAGAGTGAAACCTGTCAAAAAAGAAAAAAAAGAATTATAGATTCTTGGGTCTCACCTCCACAAATTAAAATCCACTGGCTCTAAGGAGGAACTCAGGAATTTGCAATTTACAAAGTTGCCCAGAACATTCTGATGCATCACCAGATTGGAGTTCCACAGCTAGTTAGTGCTTCCTTATTATTTTTTAGACTTGATTTGGGCCATAAATCTTATAATAGCTAACTAAGAAGTACACTTCTTCTTTAAACAATATGAACATAGAATTGTTTTCTCATCTCTGTTTTTATTACATCTTCTATCTTCCTCCATTGCAGTACAAACCACTTGATGTACATAGATTCTGCCTTACTCATCTTTTTATTCTCAGTGTGTACCGGAGAATCCACACATAAATAACATTCAATAAGTGTTTATTGAAGAAATAAATACCTCCAGCAACACAGGCAAACTGTACAATTGTTTCATCGTTTAAAGAAGTTCCTGGCCGGGCACAGTGGTTCATGCCTGTATCCCAGCACTTTAGGAGGCCAAGACAGGTGGATCTCTTAAGCTCAGGAGTTCGAGACCAGCCTGGCCAACATGGTGAAACCTCATCTCTATTAAAAATACAAAAAAAAGGTAGCTGGGCATGGTGGTGTGCACCTGCGGTCACAGCTACTCAGGTGACTGCAGCAGGAGAATTACTTGAACCTGAGAGGGAGAGGTTGCAGTGAGCTGAGATCACGTCACTGCACTCCAGCCTGGGCAACAGAGTGAGACTCCATCTAAAAAAAAAAAAGAAAAAAAAATGTTATTGACATTGACATATCTTTATACTTGAGAGAACTCAGCTACTCTTAAGATTTTAACCCATGCAGCCATGCCCGCTGTCCTGCCTCATTTTTACTCCTGCCATGATAGCTTACCTGTGGTTTCAGGACACATCTTTCTCTTTCCAGCCTCAAGGATCTTTTGCACATGCTATTTTGGAACTCTTCTGCCTACCCTCTTTCTCCACCCCATCCCCAATTGCCACTACTATTTCCAAATGAATATTTGTTCTGCCTTTCAAATTAGAAGTGGTGCCCCTGTTAAACGTTTTCATAATGCTTCATTTTTTTCCCCATGGAGACACTGATCATGCTTGTAATAAATAGTGCAATGGTTGCTCTCTCTGACAAACTCTAATCTACATGTAGGCAGGCTTCATGTCTGTTGTGTTCATTTTTGAAGCCACAGAAACTTGAACAGAGGAGGAACTCAAATATTAATTGAGTCGTTATGCACTTTACCATGATTGTGTGTTTTTTCCCACCATTAAACTGGGAGCTTCTCTACAGCAGGGACTAGATTTAATTTATTTTTCTATTTTTGGCACCTGGCACAGTGCCTGGAAGGCAGAACAAGCACAATAAATTTTCTTAAAATGTGTAAGGTTTTTGTTTATTTGAATGGTTGTTTAGTTTTTGCCTTGATGAAAGCCTGGGATAGAAATTTAGAACAAGGTTGGATGTTGGTGATCATATAAAAATAGATTTGTTCTTTCTTGTCATTAGAGCCCAAACTTAAAAAATATGTCAAATAAAAAAATAAACCAGAATAACAGGAAATATTTAATGGAACCAAGGCACCTCAAACAGTTGACATATTTCTAAAAAGCAGAAAGTAATAGTAAGGGAGATAACAGCATACGAGTTAGTTTTCCAATTGCCAAAAGATCACTTCAAATAGAGCTCTTGGCAGTCATCTTCTTATGGAGAGACTGCAACACTTATGGAATGGCAATTCCACCAATTCCCTTTTTCTAACAGCAGAAAAACTTGAAGGAGACAAGCCCAGCTATAGTCCAGCTGGGACCTGTGGCAATAACCTGACCTAAATTTACGGAAGTGATCAGGACCATATGTGGTCCGTACCCCTCTGCCTGAGGATGCTACTCAGCTGTTTAACTCTCTCAAACATTTTGTTCTTTTACTGACAACCCACTGCAGTCAAGTTGTCTATTCCCATAATATGGAATATTGGGTCTATAGTAATTTCCTATTCCTATTGCTAGGCAATCATGTAAGATAAGGGAAATTGGCACCTATTTCTCTGGGGAAGGTATAAATGTGTCTTTTATCTCTTTCCAGTATCCCCACTGTGTAGAGCTGGTCCACAATGGAGAGAGGAAAAGTTTTGCATTGGACCAAATCACTGCCTTAGAAGGAAAGAGATTGCAATCCCATTCATTTTTAAGATCTGCAGTGGGTTGGGATGATACCCATTTAAAAAAGAAAAAAAAGAGGTTACCTCTTTGGCCTCTTTGGCAAAGGATATGAACTAGTAATAAAGCCTCAGCATCAAGGCTTGGGAGTCTGGCTCAAAGTGGCTAAGACTAGAAGCATCTTCTAACATAAATATGGCAGCATTGGGAAAATAGCTTGGCCTTTAGAGAGACCCAGATTACCTTCACCTTAAAAACTACCAAGACCCTGGTCCAGTAAGACCACCATCACAGCAGTAAATACATAGCCACCAACTTCACAGAAGGTTTTCCACTGAGACATTGTGAAAACCACAATCCATTACCAGTGGATGAGTTCCAGCTCTCTTACTACCTGGGATTTCCAAGCAAGACTTACCTGTCCTTTGTTTGGTTCCTGGGATCCTGGACCAACACAAAGAGAAGAGGAAAGCCTCAAGGGAAATAAAAGTGAAGGTTTCATTGACAGTTTAAATATGTATTTTTAAATGTTAGCTTTTTTTAAAACACTTCACGGTGATGGATGGAGTATTTCAACCACAATGGCAAAGAATGAATTACCAGCAGTGTCAGAGTTTCTTGTTGCTGTGGGAAGACAGCTGCCATGTTGAGAGGTGCCTAGTGGAGAGGCTCATGTGGCGAGGAACTGAGACTGGCTTCTGTCCAACAACTAGTGAGGAAATAAGTCTCTACAGTCCAATAGTCCACAAGGAACTAAATCCTACCAACAACTACATGAGTGAGCCTGGAATCTGATTCTCCCCAGTGGAGACTTAAGGTACCTACAACCTGGCTGTTATCGGCTAAACTGCATCCTGCCCAAATTTATATGTTTGAGTCTTAACTCCCAGCACTTCAGAACATGGTTTTATTTGGAGACATAGTCATTAAAGAGGTAACGAAGTTAAAATGAGGTCATTAGGATGAGTCCTAACCCAATAGGACTGGTGTTCTTATATGAAGAGGAAATTTGAACACAGACACATATAGAGGAAAGACCATGTGAAGAAGACACAGAGAGGAAACGGCCATCTACAATCCAAGGAGAGAGGCCTCAGAACAAGCCAACCCTGCAGATACCTTGATCTAGGCCTCCAGAATTGTATGAAAATACATTTTTGTTATTTAAGCCACCCAGTCTGTGGTGGTTTGTTATGGCAATCCCAGAAAACTAATTAACTAATTGACTGCAGCCTTGCAAGGGACCCTGAACCAGAGGACCCAGTTAAGCCGTGTGCAGATTCCTGACTCACAAAACTAGAAGATTACAAAAGTTTGTTGTTCTAAGGTGCTAAATGTTGGGAAAATATGTTATGTAGCTATGTTGTTTTGCACATGTGCCACATAATGATGTTTTGGTCAACAACAGACCACATATATGATGGTGGGCCCATAAGATTGTAATACTGTGTTTCTATTATGCATTCTCTATTTATAGATACACAAATACTTGCCACTGTGTTACAATTGCCTACTGTCTTCAGTACTGTAACATGCTGTACAGGTTTGTAGCCCAGAAGCAATAGACTATACCATACAGTCTGGGTGTGTAGTAGGCTACACCATCTATGTTTGCGAAGTACACTCTATGATGTTCACATAATTATGAAGTTGCCTAGTGATGCATTTCTCAGACTGTATGCCCGACATTAAGTGACACATGGCTTTATGTCTATCATGCACTTAAGATATTGCAATATAGTTAACTAATACACTTCTTAATTGTTTTGATCCCACACCAACCAAAGTGCAAAACTAATTTTTTCACCCATTTCCATAAAAAACACAATTACAATGGGCCTAATGTGGTTTTTGTTGTTTTCCCTGAAGATTTTTGGTGGTATAGGAAGCAGTCCCAGCACCCTGTATAAAGCTCTTCCATGGCCTGCCCCCTTTTTGCAGTCACCTCTATTATTTGAAGGAATGGTCCAACCAACCCCAAAGCTCTGGAAATTTGCCCCAAAATAATTTTACCCTGAAGCCATTGAAGCTTAAGTTTCAGGCCCCAGCTTCGCATTCCTGTGAGTTCTGCAGGTCACTGGGAGCTATAGAGTCTTCTAGGTAGAATTGGGACACAAGGTGAAAATACCTCAAGAAATCTCAGAAGCCAGGGGCCTGCATCTCCAAGCCTCTGGCAGTTTTCTTGTGGTTTCTATCCTCACTCGAGATATTTGCTTTTGAGACTGATTTTGAATTCAGAATTTTGTATTCTCTCAAAAAGAGAATTCTCCAAATTCTATAAGCTTCAGGCTCTACAAAACTTGTCTATTCTGCCTAACTAGATTTATCATAGCACGTACCAAAGATGGCCCTGCCTCATGAGGACTTTTCATATCAGACCCTTAGATAATAATATTTCCACATATAAGTAATAATATTTCCGCATATAGTTATGTATGAATAATTTTCATGCACCTATATCATGTTGACCATAGTCAGTGTCCATGTCCAATTTATTTTTTGCATCCTTGGTGCTCAGAAAGTTACCAGATGTTCAGTCAGAATTTTATTTAAAATATATTGATGAACTAGATTTAAAGATAGATTAAATTAATTCCTACACATGATTTGATTTAACGGATAAAGTAAGGGACTGAGCATTAGCCTGAACTGTGTACTTGCATTAGCCCTGATGTTCCCCAGAGGGAATAATATATGAAGAATACTGCATAAGCTGAAAAACAAGAGTTCCCAGCAGACCAATATTCTTTCTTTCTGCATGCTGTGAGACACCTGGGGAAAGTTCTCCACATTTGGTTTTTCAGCTACTCTACCCATGACTAGAAGGAAGATTTTATTTTATTATTTTATTTTATTTTATTTTTTAACAGTAAACGAAAAAACTATTGTTATTTTAATGAAAAAGAACCAACTGGAAAGTCTAGCGACATTTTTGAAAGCAGGGACCACTGTTTCCAGTGATTGGTTTCCCTATGCTAGTGCTCCATTCACCCTTGCACCACTTCAGCAAAGCACATAGTAGGTGTAGCAGGGAGATGTTAAGATGGAAACTTGGCCCTGACCATAGGCCAAGCCAGGGTGTCTAGTCTGGATCTATCCATAAACATCAATATTTATCACTAGATGCTATTTTGATATCTTATCTGCCTCCTATACCTATTGATCTATTTTTCACAGCTTATAGTGGGGAGGGGCATGTTTAGTTATTATCCTTAAACCAAAACAATCTCTTCTTGAAAAATAGGATGCTATGCTCTGATGTTTGCAGAGGCCAGGAAATTCTTGCTCTGAGAGTTCCAGAAAAAAAGATTTGTCCAGATTTGAACTAATTTCAGAAAAACAAAACAAAAACAAAAAACCATCCAAGGTTAAGAGGTGACTTCTGACTCACAGAATGAACAAGAAGGCAGGGGAAAAAAATAAGTCCCCCAAGATTCAGGTCAAAGGAAATGAACAGAAGGATGATGGAGTGGCCCAGAGGAGGATCACGTGACAGAAAAGTCAAGATAAATTAGTGGCAGGACAGAGGAAAAGAATTAAAGACCTGCAGGATCCTGAAAGAAAGAATGAAAGGAAGCAGATGAAGATTCTAGAGCCCAGCTGAATAGCCAGGCCCCCTGAGGGTAAAGAGGGAGAGAAAGAGGAAGCAGTGAATCAAATCAAAGAAGGATAGAAAAATACAGAGAAACAAGCCAGGGCACAGTGGCTGTCACCTGTAATCCCAGCACTTTGGGAGGTTGAGGAAGGCGGATCACATGAGGCCAGGAATTTGAGACCACCCTGACCAACATGGCGAAACCCTGTCTCTACTAGAAAAATATGGAGGAAGGTTTGAGAGATTGTGCACCGGCAGGGGTGAGGACATAAATTTATTTGCTATGTGAATGTTTTTTGAGACTCATCTAACTAGATTTTAATTTAGAATTTCTTTAGCTCCAAATCAGGATCATTAGCTGGGAGTTCTTACAAATCAAAAGCAAAACAAAGCTATTGTAAATAAGTGGGAGTTCTCATAACCTTAATCAGAAAGGCTTGAGTTGAATTTCCAAATCCTGTCTCTAGAGATCGTGAGTTTTTAATGATAGTATTTCCATGAAAGCCCAATTGAATACAATCACCACCCAGACCAAAGTGTGGGGGAAATCATAAAGCTATTTTCAAATCCAAGTCTTCTTTGAAATTTAAAATTATATTCCATGATAATGGTTCTCATAAACCTTAATGCAAGGGGAAAAAAAAAAACTACAGCAGAATAAAGAAGATTTAAAAAGAAGCAGGATAGGAAAAAAGACAAGCCAGAGGCTGGCTATATCTTTTCATAAAGCACACCCAGTCTCATAAGCACACGAGAGCTAGGCCCAGAAGTTTTGAGCCTTGGAGACTCACTTCAAACAAACTCTGGGGAAAGACACTCAATTAAAGTGTTCAGGACAATTGTATATCCCCAGTTCACTCATGTACTGGAAGTGCCTAAACTCTGCCCTCAGTGGTCAATAAAATGGTATTAAGTCACAGAAAACCCATTGCCATTGGTATTGGCTGATGTCTCTGGTAGTTTATGTGATGACAAACATTAGCCTTAACAGCAGAGCCTTCCTTTGTTTGATTTCTGTGTGAAATTCTGTGGCTGGGAGATGTTTATGTTCACATGAAAATAACTGTAAGCAAACCATCTTATGGTAAACATCTCTCCAGAAAAAGCAAATTCCATCTTTTTAAATAGAAAAAAAAAAACAGCAGCAAAATGAAATTAATGTCTTTGGCTCATTGTGTTGTAAAATTATCCTTGAAGTTATTTCACACTGCCCTAAGAAATCTTTGAATTCAGATTATAACACAGCTCTTATGAAGCTGTGTTAGGCAGTTGCATCTTTAATGAGGCTGAGTAGGTAAGAGGAACAGATACTCTAGATTGAAAGCCATCTCAACAAATGTGAAACAACTGTATTAAATTTAATTTAATTTAACCAATGGGTGTATTTATTCCCTGCCTTCTTCCAGAAAGGATTTAGGGAGCTTAGGTAATGTGGAGGTCTGAAGGTGTAGATACTCATGAAAGCCTCAGATTAATATCTAGAACATATAACGTGTCCAGATAGTTTTCAATTATCAATGCATTAATCTAAGCTTGGAAAGGACTTTTAAACTGCAATGAAACCTCAACTAGCTTCAAACCTGCATTTTTTAGTAAGCTATTTTGTCATTTGGAGACCCACACAAAAAACCTATTGTTCCTTTAAAAAGGAGAGAGGAAAAAAAAAGAAAAACAGTCTGCTGGTGTTGCTTTGTTCATCTTATCACCTTAGCATTCAGCAGCCTATTCAGGATCAAATGTGGGAAAGTCTGTGTGTGAGATTAAGCCCTATACTCAGCACAGGAATTTCTTGGATAAATGTCTTTCTTAAATGGATAGCTATGTAAAAAACAGAAGAGAAACTCTACTATTACAATGCAGTTGGGGTTTTTTTGTTCAGTATGTTTCAAATCTAATATTTAAAATTAAGAAAATTCAAAGCAAATCATCTGTGTGAATGTTTTCATACTCCATTTTTGTGACAATAGCCTGCTTAACCGAGATTATTAGTGGATTCTTTCAATAAGAGGAAGAGAGTACCGTCATTAAGATGGTATGCCTCCATTATCCTTTTTTTTTTGAGATTAAAGAGTGACAAAAAAATTTATTTTTTTTATTATTAAGACGGAGTCTCACTCTATCGCCAAGGCTGGAGTGCAGTGGCGCCATCTTGGCTCACTGCAACCTCCGCCTCCCAGGTTCAAGCAGTTCTCCCACTTCGACCTCCTGAGTAGCTGGGATTACAGGCACCCGCCACCATGCCCGGCTAATTTTTGTATTTTTAGTAGAGATGGGGTTTCACCACATTGGCCAGGCTGGTTTCAAACTCCTGACCTCAAGTGATCCGCCTGCCTCAGCATCCCACAGTGCTGGGATTATAGGCATGAGCCACCACAACTAGCCAAAAAATATATATTTTCTTTAAAAAAAAGTTATTTTCTGCCTAATTACTTCAATATTTCATGAACATTGTGGGGGAAAGAATATTCACACAGTTCTCTAAATATATCAGTGAGCTGAGGTACCAAATACAGAATTCTGTTGAATTCTAATCGCAACACTGAAGCAGACTTCCTCTAAGATCCTGCTACCTGGACTAACCACAGACTATACCCAGATTCCATCTGTGAGATGCAGTGGAGCCAAACATCACACCATTGAGGAATATTTATTATATATCTTTCTGTAGAAGTGAAAGAGTATTTATAGATATAACAAACAATTGGTCAGATACTACTGGAGATTTAGAAGCTTCACTTGGTTTTTCACTAAATTTGTTGATAGCTAACTCTAAAGCTCATTCTACTACTACTAGCCATCTTCCCTTGGACAATTTCATGGACATCGCTTCACTGAAAAGAAAAATGAGTAAGTATAATCTCACTAGTACATGAATAACTATTATAAACACAATACTTTCTACAAGGTTTATTACTAATCTGTGTCCTTTAAATTCTAGATTTTACAGTATTTTGGAGTGATGAATAAATAGCATGCTGTTCTTTTATAGCTAGCAAACAAGACTCAGCTTTGGAGACAAGAAGAAGGAATACAGGAGACGTTTCCTTGAATGAGTCTTCTTCCTTAACTCTGCTAGAAGTATGTCAGAAAGCGAAGGTTAACCTCAGTCTCCAAGTCATGAAAAGATGAGGTCTTTCTCTTTTCTAGGGAAAGTATTTCATTACCTAGTGTGGCTTTTTGCACACCCCAGAAGGAGGAAGACAAGCCATCGTGTCACCTTTACATGGTAGTTGAGATGCTTCACATTTGTACATAACATCTTCTATGATTAAAAGAGGAACTGAAACTCGACGGGGGAGAATAAGGAAATACATCTAAAACTGACAATTATGTTAATCCCTCAATTCCCTGGGCCCCCAAAATAGTCTCCTCTATTTGCCATTTCAAAATAGCTAACGAGAGGATAATTGGACATGTAGACACTGAATTTCCACTGCTCATGGTTTCCTTCCCTGGGCTCCCAGTCACCCAGAAGGCCCTGGATTACCTCAAATGTCATAACGGGTTCATCGCATTACAAATTACCTCCTTCTGCCAATAAACTACAAGTTCTTTGAGGACAGACAGAAACTGTGATTTATTGGCATTTGTATCCCCAGAGATTGGAAGAGTGCCTGATACAGAGTGGGGATAGATGATTTTATCATCTTATCGTCATCATCCTCATCATCGTTGTACCTAAATAGAGGTTACTTCCTGTTTCTTTTATTTAACAATAACCTATTATAATATACACTATGCATTTTTAATGCACTTTACAAATATTGTCCTCATTTAATCCCTGTAAAGTGAATACTATTATTGGCTCCATTTTGCAGATAAGACACTGAGTCATGAAAAGGCTAAGTAGCTCACACAAGATCACACAGCCAGTGACAGAACTAGGATTTGACTGGACTCTTAAAGACTCTGGTTTGCCATTTGAAGGTACGCTGCACTCCACAACACTGCCTTAGAACTTGCTCAGAGCAATTGTCATATTACTATGGTAGGTTTCCCTGTCTCCCTTAAGACTCAAAGCTTCTAGAGATCAGAAACTGTATTGTTTACTTGCAAAATCATGGGCTTAGGAGCCAGAGAGATCTTTATCTAAGTCCTGGCTCATCTGCTTCTTCTTCATGGGATTAGTAGACTGATTTTCCCCTTGCTTAGCCATGCAGTTTGAATGGAATTCACCCCGTTCTCAGCTACAACCATGGATCTTGTTTGCTTTAAACCAATCATCACTGCCCAATTTTCTGGCCTTTGATTGATTTGAAGGTGAACACATGACCGCTTTGGACCAATGAGGCTCAGGTGGTATTTTGTGAGGGTCTCTGGAATAGAAAATCATTTCTCTTCTGACAGAACTACAAGGCAAGGCACAATCACTGATAGTGAAAGATAAAGATTATTATATTAGGAACTGTTGGCTGTCATACTGCTAATGTGAGGTGAGCTAGCCTTAGAAAGAGGATGCTACCTTGAAAGGCAGGGCAGATCTATGGAAATAAACTGAGTTTGTGGTGACATTGATGAGCCACTTTAGTTGATCAGCTGAATCCTAATCTACTTGGTTTTTTCAGCTCTGTAAGCCAACAAATACCCTGCTAGTGTTTTAGCCTGTGCCGGTTGTTTTTTCTGCTGCTTGTTAATGAGACGCATACAGTCTTGGACAAATTATATAAAAATCTGAATCTTTGGCCAGGCATGGAGGCTCACGCCTGTAATCCCAGCACTTTGGGAGGCCAAAGCAGTCAGATCACAGGGTCAGGAGTTCGAGACCAGCCTGGCCAATATGGTGAAACCCCGTCTCTACTAAAAACACAAAAATTAGCTGGACATGGTGGCACATGCCTGTAGTCCCAGCTACTCAGGAGACTGAGGCAGAAGAATCACTTGAACCCGGGAGGCAGAGGTTGCAGTGAGCTGAGATCATGCCACTGCACTCCAGCCTGAGAGACAGAATGAGACTCGGTCTCAAAAAAAATAAATCTGAATCTTTGAATGTTATCATATAGCTTTTTAAAAGACTAGATTAAGTTATGGATATAAGCACCAATGCATTTTTTTAAAAGTATATTGGATGAATGAGTTGAAGTCTAAGTGAATTCAGCAAGTTTGTAACCCTTGAGCTCTTGTGAGCTCAATCTGCCTTCAATCATCTGAGAATGAACCAAATAGACTCAACTGTTTTGTGTCATCCAGGTGAATAGAAAGGGCCTGAATATATTCTTTTTTATATTTTTTGTCATAGGCCTAGCGTTTTCATCTGCTCAGTTTTTTAATGTGCTTGTTAGGGCTTTAATGCTAAACTCAATGTAAGCTGGGTTTATGTAATTTAGTGGTTTCTAGACTTAGGCTTCCTAAATGTTCCATTAGACAAGAAGACAAAATATGCAACAAAATAACATCAAACTACCATTAACCATTAGCATTGTCAGAGCCAGTAAAAACTGTTTTGAAATAAAGCAGCTTTTCAGGCCAGTATTTGAGAACTAAGGATAGAGTTTTTATGTAGGCGATGAATGAAGCGTTGTGGAACAAATATGGATTTGGACTTTCAAGAGCAACCTGAACTGGAGTCTTGAATCTGCAACTTTACTAGCTGTGGCTTCTTTTTAATTGATTAACTTTCTTTTTCTGTAAAATGGGAATAATGATTCCTACCTCTTACAAGCGTTGTGGTAGGAGGTATTCCAAATGAGATAAATATGTGAAATCACTCTAAAACGTCCAGAATAGATGGAAATAATATATGTCTGTATTGGTAAATTATGAGTGTAGTAATGAGGGATTTACATGGACACATTTACATTCTTTAGTTCAGACTCCCTTTGACGACACATAA
The DNA here is from genome assembly GCF_028885655.2 of Pongo abelii. Taxonomy (NCBI): domain Eukaryota; kingdom Metazoa; phylum Chordata; class Mammalia; order Primates; family Hominidae; genus Pongo; species Pongo abelii. The sequence goes on from NC_071995.2 coordinate 91,000,990, forward strand.
CAAACACACACAAGAGTATTTGCCCTGTGTCCAGCACTCTTTTGAGAATTTCTCTCTTCTCCTCTTTCTGATATCCCAACCAACCAACCAGTAGAAATGTGCCCTAGAAACTATGTTTTACAGCTCAGTCCACATCCTTTCACCTTACAAATTACTTATTGTTAGTTTCTTGGGAAGGTAAAATTGAGATATTAAGATTCTATGAAATTGGTTGGTGGTATTGAAGTCTGTGCTGCTGCTGCTGCTGCTGCTGCTGCTGCTGCTGCTCCAGAACTCTAGTGGAGATATTACAAATGGGAGCAGAAAAAGTGAGAAGCTGGTCTATAGAGACAGAGCAGAACACAGGGGTAGAAAGGTTGAGATAAAGAGACAATGCAGTGAGAGAGAGAAGGAGAGAACACAGACATAGAAACAGAGACATAAAGGCACCAGACACAAGAGCAGAGATAATTTAATAAGGCCGTAGTTTCTCTTGGATTTCCAGTTCCTTCTTTTAGTCAATTCTGATATTTAGCACACTGCACTGCACCAGATATCTTGTTGCCTTCAAATAAAGTATTTTTTCCCCTTAAACATGGTAATTTGGGCTTCTGTTATTTGCAACCAATAGAACTGAGAAAAACACTCTATGTCATAATCTGAACTAGTATATCAGAATGGTTTTCTACATTGGTAACAGAGACCCAGCTCAATGGCTTAAACGCACAAGGGTTTATCCTGTCACACTAACAAAAAAAAAGTGCAGAGTAGCAGTCTGGGGTTGGAATAGGGTCCACAAAGTCATCTGGGGTGAGGCTTCATCTATCTTTCTCTTATATCACAAGTGACTTCTGTCTACACGGCCCCTAATGGTCCACAATTGATTGTTTTTACAACAGCTTTCCAAAGAGCAGAAAGAAAAACAAGTAGAAGAAGAGCTTGTACTTTTTTTTCTATTTATATCACTTCTGCTTACATCTCACTGGCCAGATATAGACATACAGTCCCATCTACCTGCACAGAAATCTCAGAAATGTAGTTTTTCAGCTTGGCCATTGCCCAGGGTTCTGTTACTAGGGAAGAAGGAGAGAATGATTATTGGGAAGTGAGTAGTGAGTAGCAAACTGTGTCCTTTCAGATATATATATATATATATATATATATATAGCCTCCATAGTCTATCTGCAAGCCCTCAAAAGAAGGGCACTTACCTTGAGTACAAACAGTGGTCCCTAGTTATAAGACAACAACTCAACAATGAGTGTGTGTGTGTGTGTGTGTGTGTGTGTGTGTGTGTGTGTATATACTTATTTCTATGCATGGAAGAAGTTTTATTCATTTACTGTATATAGCTCAAAGCACATAATCCCTCGGCATGCATTCCTTTCAATAGGGTTCAGCTGTGGTTTCTATAAGACCAAAAGACAAGTTATTACTTCCACTAGATGAAATATAAAATGATAGTGAAGGGAATAGGAAAACTACATTTAAAAAATCCTTGTGTTGGGGTTGGGAGGAGGGAGAAAATCTATAGCTGTTACAGTTTCCCAGCAATGATCCAGTTCCGCAGCAATGACCCAGTTCTCCAGCAATGATCCAGTTCTTCAGGTCGGAAACAGCACACCCATGAAAGGATTGTGGCAATGGGAAGGTTTCTTGCTGACCCAGCTGGCAGCTCACAGCTCTTGTCCCTGGGACAATTTCCCGTGGCCATTGTCTCCCACAGCCTCTCATACTGGTTGCCCCAGGAGGTTCTTCTTTCTCCATTGTCTTTCACAACCACATCTGACATCACATTGGAGAGTATTTCTTTCCTTGGGGTTACCTGCCTTTAGCAGTCCCCTTCCAGGTGGTATATGTTTAGCAGCCTGGAAACTTAAGGATTTTTATAGTCACAAGCTATTTCAGGACAGGCTTGGGGTTTCATCAGCTGTAAAGTTCTCTCAAAAATTTAGTAGATTTTAATCCATGTGCTGTTAGTAAGTGTCTGTGCAGGTGACTGCAGTAAAATATCTTATTTTGTTTTAAACCTGAAGACTTATTTCACCTACTAGCCTCCGTACTCTGTCCATCTGCAAGTCCTCAAAAGAAGGGTGGTTACCTTGAATACAAACAGTGGTCTCTAGTGACAAGACAACAACATAAATCCCACCTTGCCAGTGACCCACCACACTGGCCATCTCCTGCTAAGGATGTTACCAGCTAGCCTGCTTTGGACTGAGGTACAAATGCAGTTGACTTCCAACCCAACAAAACTCAAAATTATTGAATGTAGACATAAATTACAGGCTTCAGGCAAAGTAGGTCTACATGAATATCATGGCATTTCTTTTTATCTCTTCTATAGAGTGGCTGACTCTAGCCTGAGGACAACTCTCACTTATAGAACAGGCAACATACACCAGCATATTGAGTTTTGCCAGTTGTCAGTCCTAAAGCAATACGTCTCCTTTCAGGGAAAGTAGGAAATCAGATGTGTCACTTGTGATTCTGCTCAATGAGCTTCTTTCTTTTCCATTTTCTTGAAGCTCTAGACCTGCAGCTGCCACCAGCCCACATAGTGTATTGAGTCATCTGGAAACCAGACAGAACTTTCTTCCTCCCCACCGGTCAACTTGTCATGGAGAGCATGCAATACATTTTTAGAAATGGGTTGAGGTAGAGCTGATGGAAAAGGAGGGAGTGAGTTATCTGCTCAGCCACTTACCCAAGGAGGGCTTCCAGCTCTCCTTAAACCTGTGGGGTGGTGATTGGCCTGCTTGGCTTCATGGCCCACACCTCTACTGTCCAATTCAGCAGCCAGTAACTAGGCACATGTGGCCCCTAAGCACTTGAACCTGGCTTGTCTAAATTGAGATGTGATGGAGGTATAAAATACACATTATACTTTAGACTCAGTACAAAAAATTGTAAAATAGCTCAATAATTATAATTGATTATTTTCACTTGGGAGATCTGAAGAAGCTGAGAATTCTACTTACATTGTAATCCAGCAACCCACTGGATTCGTCTCTTCCACTGATACTTGGCTGCTAGAGATGAGATTCCTTGAAGGTAATCATTGAAATGCTATGGTTTATTACCATGACTTAAAAAGAGAATTTATAGCTTTGTACCTGACATTGTTTTTAAAGTTCTTTAGTACAATTACAAGTGGCCAGCAGTTCTCTCACTTCCTCAGAGTCATTCCAGTGCTGTGCTTTTCATGTCTTATGACCACTACTTGGTCCACCAAAACTTTGCCTTTAAGAAAGAGACTAATACAAAAAGAAAACAATTCTGCTTTGCAGAAATATTTATTGGTTATTATGCAATAGCAGAGAGTAAATGCTTGGGTAAGGAACACCAATAATATGTCAAAATGAGCTAAGATTTGGAAAGAGGTTATCTGGAGAAATATTTACTTTTTTAGACAAAAAGTTTCAAGATATTGTCATTCAATTTAAAATATGTAATAGGTATGGAAATTAGGCGAATCCTCTAAGCAACTCTGCAAGTTGTGCAAGCTTTTGGCTCTATTTCCTATGAAACAAAGGGATTGGACTAGATGATGACCAAGATTCCCTTCCGTTCTGTCTTTGAATTATGACATTTGGGTTAAATACTGCAGGGGTGTGTGTATGCAAAATCCTTTTGAACAAATTCCCTAAACAGTCCAAAACTCATAAGGAGTTGCTCACATTTGGTTCCTGTCTTTTAAGTCTTAATGTACACTAGAACACACCAGCTTTCTATTCTCAGTCATAACATAGCCATAAATAGAAAAAGTGCTAGAGGCTTATCACTCAGAGTCTCTGCTGGCAGTGACAGCTTTGTGGAAACAGAAGGAATTAAAATACTAGCCAAAGGCAAATTCTTCGTTGAGATTCTTGATCAGGTTCTAGAGCAACATTCCTGGGAACAACACCATTCCCAACATCTTCCATGATTTTAGCAGATTCCATTATCTGAGATGATATCCCTTTTGCTTTCTTTCTTTTCTTTCTCCCTTCATGCATAGTCAAATGCAATTTTGAAAATCTAAGTCATCATCTGAGGGCCTGAAATTATAATAGTCTCATTATCTTTTATTCAAAAGGGTAGAGGTTACTGTTGCTGTTCCTTTAATCCATATGGAGAACTAGTAACTATAACATTAGCTATGGGTGGGGCGTGGTGGCTCACACCTGTAATCCCAGAACTTTGGGAGGCCAAGGTGGACGGATAGCTCGAGCTTAGGAGTTCTGGACAAGCCTGGGTAACATGAAGAGACCTCCTCTCTACAAAACATATAAAAATTAGCAGTTCTAGCTCCTCAGGAAGCTGAGATGGGAGGATGGTTTGACCCTGGAAAGTCAAGGCTACAGTGAGCCGAGATCACACCACTGCACTCTAGCCTGTGTAACACAGCAAGAATCTGTCTCAAAAAAAAAAAAAAAAAAAAAAACCTATTAGCTATAGTCAAAATCTGCATTTCAATATGGTTGGATTTCAATCTAACTCTGCTTTTGGAAGGAAACAGAGGAAAAAAACACATCTTTTCCTCTCTACTTATGTCCCACTCAAAACAACTGGGACTGGAATGAGTTTGTTTGAAGGCCATGCCTATATTCTTATGGGGCTGAAAAAGCCAGGCAAAATATAAACCACAGCCAATGACCAGATTTTCTTTTCTTCATTCCTTATATAGGAAGGGAGTCATTATTAAAAGTAGCATGACAACTAGGCTAAGACCATTCTGACTCTTGGATAAAACACCATCGGAAATGTAGAGCCAACAAAAGGTAAAGTTTTTATTTTATTCATCATCAGAAAAATCACTTTGGTGGAACAGAACACTGAAAATCAGTGGTTCTAAGTGTGATCTGGTATAACAGTCTCTAAGGGGGCTTGTTAAAACACAGGCTGCTGGGGCTTAACTCCAGCATTTCTGATTTCTCAAGGTGGGGTGGGGGTCCAAGAATTTTTATTTCTCACAGGTGTACAGGTGGTACTGATACTGTTGGTTTGGGGAACCTCACTTTGAGAATAATTTCATAACAAAGATAATTTCATAACAAAAATAATATCATAACAAAGAATGTGAGTGCTCTACTTGATCAGTTCAATGTCTGAACCTGAAATTTTTAGGAGGGCAAGAGGATCAATTTGCAGTCAAACTCTAGATTACACCCTTACTCTATCCACCTTCTAGCTCTCCTGCTTTTGGGGGTGGAGGGGAATGCTGACAAGGTTGAGATGCAAGAGACACTGTTTCAAGCAATTATAAATGCATGCAACTTGCTTAGCACCCTTTTGGAGGAGATAGGCTTGAAATCATATTCTCCTCAGCAGTCTTCATTGAAAAAGAGTCAGAAACTACATGATTTTCTTCTAACTTCCACACTCACAGAAATCTTAGTTTTGTTTCTCTTCCCATTAGTGGTTTCTAAGAATCATCAGCAGAAACCCCTCAAGGAATCAGGTAGTGGCACTAATTAGGCTGAGTCATATTACTAAGGTGAAGCCACACAGGGCAGTTTCTGACCCAGAATAAAAACATCTCTGAGTTATAAGAATATGACAGTGATTCAGTTGTCATTCCTGTGTGCCTACCATGTTCCTAGCGTAAAACATACTAATGCATCTTGCACAGGGCCTTGTTATATATCAGATTCTTAATAAAGGCTGAATGAATGGATGAGTGAGGGAATGAATGAATATAAAAAAATTAGTACTACAATGTCTTGTATGTGGTGTCACACCAGCCCAGTGAACTTGCTGAGTTGAAGTCTATACCTTAGCAATATTTACCTCAACTTCTGTGCTTTATTTACATCAGCATCAGCATTTTGTGAGGAAAGTATAAATTGTGATGTCTGCTCCATTCACAGGAATGCTTCCAATGGCTACCTCCAATTCATTTAGTAAATTTCAGTCTTCTTGGTCACAGAGTGGGCAAGACCAATCAGAATATTCCATTTCCTGTACACAGTGATGGATCCAAGAGGCAGTCAGATGACCCAAGGAGGGCCAGTAATAGTCTTCCCTGGATATTTTACATTGAAATTTCTTTTTTCTTTTCTTTCTTTAAAAAAAAAAAAAAAAAGCAGGATTTCACTCCCATCACCCAGGCTGGAGTGCAATGGCACAATATTGGCTCACTGCACCCTCCTAGGCTCAAGCAATCCTCCTGCCTCAGCCTTCTGAGTAGCTGGTACTACAGGTGCCTGCCACCACAGCCAGCTAATTTTTGTAATTTTAGTAGAGACAGGGTTTCACCATGTTGGCCAGGCTGGTCTTGAACTCCCGACCTCAAGTGATCCACCTGCCTCAGCCTTCCAAAGTGCTGGGATTACATGCATGAATTGCCATGCCTGGGCTTACATTGATATTTCAAAGGAGATATTGCTTTTTCTTTCTTGTCATATTGCTTTTAGGCTGTCACCTGGGCAGATGCCAACTGGGTAAATAGATATGTAAGTCAGGAGTTAAAAAAAGAGAGAAAGGTTGAGGCAAAAAGTAAAAATTTATGAGTGTGCTGAAAGACTTATCCCTAAGCCTACTTGCTTCTTTTCCTGGGTTCACATCTAGATTAAAGTTTCCAGCCACCTTTGCAATTTAAATCTAGTCATATGACCAAATTCTAGCCAGTATTATATGAGTGAAAATGATGGATGCCATTCTCTGGCCCATAAAAATCTCTTGTGCCTGATCCTTTCACTTTTCACTCACTTGTTACAATCAAATATGACAACCTTGAAAGCTATGAGTCGAAAACAAAAGAACTAAAAAAATAGAAGGAGCCTACATCTCCCCATTGAGAGGGTTGTTGACTAATCAAGAACATTCAGTTTGGACTTCATATCAGCTGGAAATGAGTCTATCATGCTTAATCATTATACATTTTTGAATTTGTTTGTTATATCAGGTAGCATTATTTTAACTAGTAAAGGAATTAGGGTATAAATGCCATTTAAAGCATGAGGTTATATGACATCTCCTAGGGAGAGGAGTTAGATAGGGAAAAGAAATGATATGAAGACTGAGCCCTAAGTCACTTCAACATTTAAAAATTAGGAAAAAGAAGGAAATTGGCAAAGGAGTCTGAGAAGGACTATCTAAGTGGGTGGGAGAAAATCAACGGGACTGTGATGTTCTTGTAATAACATGAAGAAAAACGTCAGAGAAGGAAGGGGTGATGTGCTATATTTAGTCCCTGAGATGCTTTGTTTCTGCATGTTTTTTCAATTTTATGAGCTGCTTCAGTATTCTCCCAATACATTTCCTGTTTTTTTTTTAAAAAAAGTAATTTGCGTTAGAGTTTTGTCAACCAAGAGTCGTTGACTGTGGTAGGCACTCTCTAAGATGGCCCCCAGGGACTACTGCCTACTGGTATTCATGACCTTGATAATCTCCTCCTGCCCTTGAGTATGGACTGAACTGACCGACGTACTTCTAATCAATAGATTGTCACAGAAGCGATGGGATGTCACTTCTGAAATTAGGTGATAAGAAAATTGTGACTCCCACCATTGGTGCACTCTCACATGCACTCTCTTGGATCATTTCATCCTGGGGAAAGCCATTGCTAGGGTGTGAGACTGTGTAGAGGCCCATTTGGCAAGGGACTGAGAACTTCCAATATCATGTGAACGAGCTTGAAATGGATCTCCCATCCCAGCTGAACCTTTGGATGAGACATCCATCCCAGACTATGTCTTATGAGTGAAACCTCATAAAAGATCTTCAGCCAAAAGCACCAGTGAAGCCACGTTCAGTTTTTTTATCTACAGAAACAGTGAGATAAGTTGTTTTTAGCCATTCAATTTTGAGGGTAATTTGTTATGAAGCAATAGAAAACTAATTCTTTCATTAACATGCTTGATGGGTACAGAGATAAACATTTTCATTACTTATACTGAAGTAGTGAACAGCCTAAGAATATTTGCTTATTTGTTCTATTTGTTCAACCAATATTTTTAGACATTTACTCTAAACCAGCATTGTTTTAGACATTGGAGATATCAAAGTGAATGATACAGATCAAGTATGAGTAAGAAGATAATTTAAGATAAGGATAGGTCTTATCAAGAAAATAAAAAGAATGGCATGATAGGCATGATATAGAATTAGGCTTCTTTTTTGAGAGGTCAGGGGAAGCAGGGCTTCCTGAGAAAAGGTATTTGTGCTAAGAAGTAAATGAAGGAATGAACAGCCATGAAAACAGCAGTTGGACAGAGATTTCCAAGAAAGAAAATGGTAAGTGTGACACCCTGGGGTAGAAATGAAGCTACCATGTTTGAGAAGCAGAAAAAAGCTAGTATCACTACTGTGTGAGGAGCAAAGGGAAGAGTGATCAGAGATGTGGCTGGAGAGGGTAGACCTTGTAAGACAAGGATATGAAGTTTGGTTTTTATTCTAAAAAACTTACATTCAAATGATGAACATTAGCACAGAGACAAGACAATTTTGGAGATGAGTTCTTTGAGAGCAATTAACTGAGAATGTGTGATAGAGTAATGAAGACACTAGGGCTGCCAATCTGGATAGATTGGTTGACAGTTGGGGATTGCAGGGGGGCTATAGGAGAACATGGTCCTGATGGATTTTTTTAAAAACAGAAATATAAAGATCTTGGGGAATGAGGTATTCCTGGGAGGAACACATGCAAAACCTCTGAGGCAGACATGAGTTTGGATTCTTTAAAAAAACTGAAAGATGACCAATAGGTCTGGAGCACAGTGAGCAAGACAGAGAGCTATAGGATGAGGCCGAAGAGGAATTCAGCCCACACTCTGCAGGTCTTGTAAAGCATGGTTAAGAGCTTGGATTTGGTTTGAAAAGCATCTGGAGTCTATTGAAGAATTAAGTACAGAAATGATATATTATTTTCCTTATGCTCAAAACAAAATGAAATTGAATCAAATACATAGTAATTTATTGAACAGCTCCTAAACTGTGTGCATGGGAATTAAAGAGGCATGAGATGTGCCCTGGTGTTGAGTGGGCACACAGGCCAAGAGTGGAAATAGATAGGGGCTCAAAAATCCACATATGCGAGAGTCCAGAAGAGAAATGAATCCATTTATTCCATGAGAGTAATGGCAAGACTAGAGAAGAGAAGACTTTCAATCTGGATCTCACAGGATGAGTGGAGCTCCCTAGGTAGACAAAGAAAGAAGAACCTCATAGAGAGTAGAAATATATGTAAGAGCATGGAATATTTGGCAGGGCTTGCACTATCCAGGGAGTGGGAAACAAGTTAATATTACTGAGTCCACGGAGAAAAAGCGAGAGGAGAGAGATAAAGCTTCAGAGGTAGGTCAAGACTTTCAAATGTTTAGCTTGGAGAGGGTCTTTTAAGACTTAATGTCAAGAATTGCCACTCGCTGCTCAATCATAAATTTTTATTGAGAAACTACTGTGTTCCATGCATTCTTTATTATGTGATCACATTTATGATTCACCTAAAAACTACATTTTAGATACAAAATTTGAAGCTTCTAAAGGCAAGTTACTATGCCTAAAGATGCACAGCTAGCAGGTGGCAAGCTGTGAAATCAAACTTGTATTCACTCTCTAAAGGATGTGTTTAGAGAGACTGAGTGGAACTTTATGGTTGGTGAAGGGTTGATATGTAGTAGTAGAGAGAGAAATCACTGAGGGTAGGTTGACTCCAAAGGTAGGTTGGAATCAGATTGAGGAAGGCTATTTTGAATATGAAGCTAAGGAGTTTGTACTAAATCTTGAGACAATAGAAGTAAAGATTTTTGAGCAAAGAGTTGACATGATTGCAGTCTTGTTGGGAAGATTTATGAGGTGTCTGTTTACATCAATGTGAATTACCAGGGAAGAGACCAAAGGAAGAAGGGCCTATCAAGAAGCTGGCTTAGGCATATGATGATAGGAGTCTAAACTGAGTGGTGACAAAAAAATGGAAAGAAAGAGAGGAATGAGAGTAATTCCTCTAGGAAGGAGTCATTAGGGTTTGGTGACTAGATTAATATAGGCATAGGGAAGGTGAGGTTATGAAGAGTAAGTCTAAATAATTATAAGAATGGTGCTACAATATGGCTGGGCGCAGTGTCTCATACCTGTAATCCCAGCACATTGGGAGGCTGAGGCAGGTGGATCACGAGGTCAGGAGTTTGAGACCATCCTGGCCAACATGGTGAAACCCATCTCTATTAAAAATACAAAAATTAGCTGGGCATGGTGGCATGTGCCTGTAACCCAGCTACTCAGGAGGCTGAGGCAGGAGAATCACTGCAACCTGGGAGGCAGAGGTTGCAGTGAGCCGAGATCACACCATTGCGCTGCAGCCTGGTGACAGAGCAAGACTCCATCTCAAAAAAAAAAAAAAAAAAAAAGGTGCTACAATAAACAGAATAGGGAAGTCAGCAGAAGGACCAAGTTTGAGTGAAGTGAGTAAGAAGAAAGAAGATGAATATCAATCATATAAGTTGGATTAGAGGTAACAACATTGAAAGTGAATGTGTAGCTAGAGAGCAGAAGGGGCCTTAGCCAAAAATAATGATTTGAGGTTCATCTGCATAGAGGCAATAGGCAATTAAAATCCTGAGTGGTGGAATCCCACCACTTTGGGAGACTGAGACAGGAGGATCACTTGAGCCCAGGAGTTCAAGACCAGCCTGGGCAACATAGTGAAACCCTGACTCTGCAAAAAATGCAAAAAAATTAGCCAGGTATGGTGGCATATGCCTATAGTCCCAGCTACTCGGGAGACTAAGGCAGGAGGATTGTTTGAGTCCAGAAGGTCAAGGCTACAACAAGCTGTGATTGCACCACTGCATTCCAGCCTGAGTGACAGAGTAAGATCCTGTCTCAAAAAATAAAGTAAAAAAATTAATTTAAAAAAATAAAATATTGAGAGTGTGTAAGTTTCTAAAGAAGGACACGAAAGAGCAGTGTTATAGATGCTACTGGTTTCCAACATCCATTCCCCATCTTGACCTCCCTAACCAAATTCCCATTTGGTTCAGCTATACCCCACCTCCCTTCAGCCATGTGCTTCCCTCAAAGGTGTTTCCAGATACAGAGAGTGGATCCTGAGCAATCTAAGCCAACAGTGGTCCATCCCATCTCTCTCAGGAATGTGCACACGACACAAAACTAGGTAATGAGACAGAAGTAAAGAGCCTAAGGAGGCAGATGGCTCCCCTGTTCCCCTGGACATTGTCCTATCTCTGTCCTAACTCAAAACCTGGAACTGCTCTGCCATCCTCCACCTCTGAGAGTCAGGCTTCATTGAGCAAAATCATCCCTTGATACAATCAGGAACCATGCCTCTGAAATTACTCAAGAACAACCAAGCCTCTGAAATCAGTTTCAAACATCTAAAAACCAATGAAACACAGAAAAGCCTTGGTCAGAAGCTAGGAAGACAAAAAAAAATTAAGTTAGGTTCTAAACCAAGTGTCAGGAAAGTGAAAAGAAGCTGGAGATTTTGACAGGACTTAGGACAGGCTGGGGTGAAATACCCAAGCAGAGATAAAGTGAACGAGACCTTGGAGGCAACATTTGGAGGCAATAATCTTTTCTGACCAGCAAATTAAAAGAGCTGCTCTTCACGGGATTCCTGAGGTGATTCTAGGGACAGCAAAAGGTTATTTCTGAACTATTAAACACATTCTCTTTTTTAAGAGAAATACATCGACAGGGCAAGTCATTCCAAAACCAGCCTCAATACAGCTATTATTCAGATTCACCTTGTCAGTGTGAAAATATGGGTTGAAATGGACTTTGCTACTTGAAATTAAGTGTGATCACACTCAGTAGCCAAGGGAAGCACTCCAATCCAAACCGCAATTATGAGAGGCTGGGAGCCACAGGGAGTGGGGTGTAGCATTCAGAAAAAGAGAAGGGGTTCGTTCTCTGGGATTTTCCCCGTTTGCAGCCTGAATCCCACGTAAATGTTCTTTCTCTTCCGTCATTCTCTTTTCCTGCATTCAGCATCCTCTTCTCACTTCTCCCTCACAGTTTTCTCTCCCTTGAAGAGAGTAATCTGGACCCTTGGGTGACAGTTATATGTGGCTTTCACAAGCTGCTGGAATTAACTAAAACTCACTCTTTCCCAATAAATCTCCCCTGAGCCGACACACAGCAGCTGTGAATTCCCAGCATGGGCCTGGACAAAATACTAAGAAAAACTGGCTGTGTTCCTGAATCTTGCTCATCATTGGTCCCCAAGAATCCTGGACACTGACACCAAGATATTCCAAAAAGAGTTGTGCTTTTCCAAGCTCGACTCTTTACTTAACCTGCCTTGAAGATTTGGCACTATAATTTCCCAGAAGCGCGGGCTGCGCTTGTTTTGAGAAAAGGTGAAATGGACAAGAGACAGAGTTCAGAAAATAGTGATTAAATACAAACAGCGCCAGCTATTAAGCAAGAGTCAAGGCCAGAAAATGCAAATAAAATTGCCAAGCATTGTTTAGATAGTGGCCACTCAGAAGGAGAGGTAATATTTGGTTGTAAAGTGAGGCCACAGACATCTTTTCTGATTTAATGAATTTGTGACAGTTTACTTCTTTTCCCAGCTTTCATTTAATTTGTGGGGCGATGGCTGGGGGATGGAGGGGATACGGAAAGTTGAGCACAAGTGCACGAAGTATTTACTGGCTAAAGATGCCTATGCTTCTGCCAAGATTGTGTTTATTTGTTAAAAATATACTTCATTGTGTTGTTACAAAACTAAATCTGTCCCCAGCCCCCATGGAGACAGGGCGATTTGGTTTCAGGGTGAGGTGCCAGCTAGTGCTTTCAGGGGCATTAATGTGCCAGCTGCTCCTCCAATATTCATTTTATTTCCAGTCCCTAGGCTGGTTTTACACTTTGTGTTTTTTTGTAAGGAAATCAGGATTAGAGAACTTTTTGTCACCGATGGGGAGGGGGAGAGAAGTATCCCCTTTGAGCTCCACACACAGGGGCAGCCTAATGGGCAAGGCTCAAAGCTTTGATTTACTTCTCATTCGCTAACATTTTCAAAAAGAAAGGATCCACCGCATCAAGCTGTTCTGTTGGAAGCTTGTAAGGCAATAGATTTGGGGACTGGAGTTTCCAGAATGCAATCTGCAGCCACCAGGCCACGGTTACCTTTAAGCTCCATGCAGATTAAACATTCCCAGCCTGGGCAAGAGGCATCTGTAGAAAGGAACCCCTCAATATCAAACAGTGAAAGGCATTATTGGGTGGTCCCTGTCTAGGGCTGAACCGGGCATGTGGATTCCTATTGATTTTTATGAAGTTAATTATTTTTACCCACTTAGAAATGCCAAACTGCTACTAAGGTCCAAAGTCCCTTCACTGGCCAGCTCGTCCCAGTGCAGTGACCAGTGACCTGCTGAAACCACTCCAGCCAGAGTCTCCTCTGCTGAACAAATCACCCAGCCCCCAAAAGAAAGAAGAGGCTGCTTTCAGTGAGCAACTCCTCTTAAAATGGAATTGCTAAACACACACACACACATACACACACACGTACACACATCATCATCATGCAATTTTTTGGTAGATGTTTGTGACAGGAAGAAATTACTAACAAAATTTCCCCAATGAATACTTCCCTCTTTATTTTATTATTATTATTATTATTATTATTTTGAGACAGAGTCCTGTTCTGTCACCTGGGCTGGAGTGCAGTGGCAGAATCACAGCTCACTGCAACCTCTGCCTCCCAAGCTCAAGTGATCCTGATCCTCCCACCTCGGCCTCCCAAGTAGCTGGGACTACAAGCACACATCACCATGCCCAGCTAATTTTTGTGTTTTTTGTAGAGGTGAGGTTTCAGTGTGTTGTCCAGACTGGTCTTGAACTCCTGAACTCCTGAACTCCTGGACTCTGCCCACCTCAGCCTCCCATAGTGCTGGGATTACAGGCATGAGCTACCACACCCAGCCCCTCTCTTTTATTTTTAAGGGCAGAAAAAGACGAAGTGAGAAAGGAGCCTCCCTTATCCTCCTCCTCTTTCCCCTCGCAGTCCAGCATCAAAACACTCATTCTTAGGATGGAGCAAGGGTGGAAAAGTGCAGGAACATTAGGCCTTGTCTATGTATTGGCTCCGTTAGGAGCTATTGTTGCTCAGCAGCTGTTCCTCTTGCTTCCTAGGAAGCCCTGCCTGCAAGTGGGCTGGGGAACCAGTGTGACACTGGCAGCTGGGGGAAGTGGGGAGGAACATTGAATATTTTTTGCACCACGAGAAAGATGGGCTTTGTTTCTCAAAAAAGAACAGAGATCCTGTTTCTGGGTAGCTGTTATCAGAAACTGATTTTAATAAATACAGTTGGAGAGTGAAAGTAAGAGAGAGAGAGAGTGTGTGTGTGTGTGTGTGTGCGTGCATGCATGTGTGTTTTGGGGGCGGGGGATAGAAGAGAAAGAGAAGATAAGGTCACAGTCTACTCAACCTGTAATCCTTTTTTTAAGGTAGGAAAAGCTGAAAAATTTCAGCCAAATGAAAAGCATAAAGTGGTTGAGAAAGGCTTTATGACTAAGAGAGGATTGCAATGGAAAATACGTAAAAAGAGAAGTTAAACCAGCTGGCTTATTTAATTTTGACTCCCCACTCCCCCTTTCACTTTTTTTTTTAACCTTCAGCTTAAACTAGGGAAAAAATGTACTGTGTAAATATTCAGTGTTTTTCTTAGTTTTTATCCCTAACAAAATTTTTTACAGGACTTAGTTTAGTGAATCTCCAGAGACTGGGTGTGAACGTGACTTTTCACCCCTGGGTCACGGGTCACTTCCTGCTTCTTCTTGTAAGTAAAAGCTCTTACTATTCCGTGGGTCTGGCTGTACCCAGAAGTGGGGGTAGGGGTGAGGGATGAGAGGGTGGAGTGGGGGATGTGAGAAAACTCAATGCCTATTCATTTCTCACATTATTTTATTGTTAGGAACATTTCTCCTCCCATACTAAAGAGCTAAATGTCAAACTTCTATTCCAAAGTACATGAATAAATTAATACATTCCTAGTGTACGAATTTATTCGTGCATTCAATAAACATCATCGAAGCACTGTCAATGTACTAGGCATTGTTTTAAGCGCTGGGAAAACAAAGATAACTAAAATATATTCCCTGTCTTGTACATCTTCAAACAAACAGGAGAGACAGATTCTAGGACAGTAATTACAGCAATTACAGTAAGTACTGTGAAAAACAAAGAGCAAGAAACATATAACTCTGCCTAGGAAGGGCAACGAAGACTTCCAGGAGGTGGTGGTATTGGAATTGATTTTTGAGAGCTAAGTAGGAACAACCAGAAGTCCAGGAAGAGGAATGGCATTTCAGACAGAGGGAGTGGCCATGGAAAAACCTTGTTTTCACTTTGGGTAACGAGCAGTCTGCAGTGTTTTACTCTGACTAGGGTTCTGGGAACCTGGGACAAAAAAAAAAAAAAAGGTGGGATAGGATAGAATTGGCCCATGAAGTTTAGAGTTGAAACCAAGGATCCCCAAAAGGCAACATCCAGGGATAAAAATATACTTAATCCCTAATGGAAAATAACACCTACACATCATCCTAAGGGCACCAAGTAAAAAGAAAAAAAAAATGCAGCAACTGGAGGCAGCACAAGTTTGGAGCTGTGAGGAGGGCAGTCTGGAGCTGTTAGGGAGAAGCCCTGGCACAGAGCTATAAGGGACTTTTAGAAGTAGCATAAGGCCCATCTGGGGTGGGGCACTGCAGTGTTAAAGACACAGAACCTGTTCAGGCAAGAGTGGAAGCAAGAGGACGCATACCACAGTCTGGAATTGACAGTCATCCTGACAGATGCCCTGACAATTGAAAAAGATGGTAGAAAAGGGGGAGTCAGGGGCTACATCCTCAGGAGCCTTGAACATCATCTTCCCAGCTGGGATTTCCCAAGGGTAGCATGGGTACCACTGGTAAGAACCAATGTGTCATTACATGGTACACAAACAATGTTTTAAAGACTTGTAGTAGTTATGTACTGATTTTCTAGTTTTATACAAACTAGAAAAAATGTGTAACTAACACGAAATCTGCAATTACACAGATAGGAAGATTGCTTAAGAAGAAGCTAATATAAAAGCACCATGGTGAGTTGATCTTTTTTTAAAAAATAAGAATATACCAAAAGAGGTGCTACACAAATATAGCAAAAATCGAGAAGGTGGTCTGTAAATGACCGAAACTTGAAAATAGTGGCAGTAGGCAGTGGAGAATCTCTGAAAAGTGTAAGCACTGGACTCTATTTTGTACTGTTGTTCTTTTGCGGAAGGGGAGACTAAAGACACTGATTAAGGGAGGTTGTATTTATTGTCCAGAACCGCAACGGACTCTGCATAGTTTTCAGGTTCATATTTCAAGATAAACTCTAATTTCAATCCTGAAGACTTGGACAAGTCTTTAAGAACCTCTTTTTACTAATTTGAAACGTCCATAGCTTTATTTTCATCTTAAGTAACTTAGTGTGTATATTTACATGAAAAATTTTATTAGAAATGTGCAGTGCTCAAAATGACTTTTATGGTGTAGGGTAATAGGGAAAAAGCTATTGAATGTTGGATAGATCTGTGTCTTTGTAACAATTTGGTCAATCTGATTTACATAGACCCTAGTGTTTCATTTTGTGCTTAGGTCTGGTACATTATCTATTAACCATGTTTTTTTATTTTCTATAGTTCATGATGCTTTGACATCTTGGGGCATCTTGCAGACCAGGGATGGACTGCCCCTCCCAGGTTTGGCTAATTCCTGGAGATACTAAACAACTTGGCTTAGAACACACCTTTTATATGCAAGACAACAAATCCAGGCTCCATACCCTCATCTCATCCTTTTATCAGGCTCCTCCAGCACAGAACATTACCTTCCTGCTCTAAGGCACCCAGAGCCAGGTACTGGACAATTAGAGACCACTCTTGTAGCTCAGAGCCTGTCCAAAGGGTCCAAACTTTTCAATCCGAAACCTCAGCTCAGCTGCTTACCCTGCCTCCCCCATTCCTTCCCATAAAACCCTAAATAAAGGCTGTTGCCCAAGCTTTCCCCTCAATCTTTCTGCCCTCAAAGCAATCCTGGTGCTTCCCCATGTGCTCCATTCTCTTGGCAACTATAAATAACAAATTCTCCTTTCAAGGATGTTGTCTATGTGTCTATCACCTTACCATACCTAGTTTTAACAAAACTCCTAGGTATATTTTAAAACATATTAAGGGCCAGGCATGGTGGCTCACACCTGTAATCCCAGCACTTTGGGAGGCTGAGGTGGGCAGATCACGAGGTCAGGAGTTTGAGACCAGCCTGGCCAATATGGCAAAACCCCATCTCTACTAAAAAAAAAAAAAAAAAAAAAAAAAAAAAAATTATCTGGGCATGGTGGCAAGCGCCTGTAGTCCCAGCTACTCAGGAGGCTGAGGCAGAAGGATCACTTGAACCGGGAGGCGGAAGTTGCAGTGAACTGAGATTGTGCCACTGCACTCCAGCCTTGGTGATGGAGCGAGACTCTATCTCAAAAAAACAAAACAAAAACAAAAAAACACCGTACTAAGGAAACTCAATTTTTAAAAATCTGTTAGATGAATGAATGAATATCTTCACTCATTTAAAACATGTCTCTCTATGACCTTATTAAAAGTGTTCTTATGTGATTAAAAGCTGTTTACATTAGCTATCTATGGTCATCATTCTCTGATGCAGTCAAGCTCAGAATTTGTGAGAAATTTGGGCTCAGAATAAATTCCACATTGCAAAAACAATACAAAGAAACTATGGCCTGCAAGACAGTGTTGTTCCTTGGTTTCAGGAAGACATCCAAAGAGAAATTTTCCCTGGCCAATACACCCATTTTGCTGTCTTCCTGTGTGAGGTATTATTTTTGTATGCCAGGGTGGTTAACTGCTCTAACAAATAACCATAAATTTCAATTGCGTAAGAGAATAAAATTTATTTCTTAATCACTAAAATCCAGTGCAGGTGTTCATAGTTGGACAGCTCTCCTGGCTGCCTGCATGACTCACGAATCAGTAATTCTTTCATCTTGTGATGCTGCCATTTTTACAACATGGTCTCCAAGGTCACTAAAGAAGGTGGCAAATTATGGAAAAAGTCATATCAGACACATACCCAACTTTACACCAAGTGCCAATCAAAATATCTGCATACATTCTATTGGTCAGAAGTGGTCACGTGACCTTCCATATATTCACAAGGACCAGGAAATACAGTCTGTGGCTGGGCTGCACTTACCAGCACCACCCTTCCCGAGGAAACAGGAGCCCAAACCTTTGGAAGTCAGCTATCCTTTTCCACCAATTCAAAATGTATTACCCAGAGCTGCATTCCGGTAATGGAGCAACTACAATTGGTCAAGTGATTATGTAAATCAGTGGTTCTTAACTTTTAAAGGATCATGAATCCGATAAAACTGTACAGATCTCCTTCCTAGAAAAATACATAAACATAAGCACTCACAATCTTCATGGAATTTCAAAGGCTTCGTGGATTCTCTGAAGCCCATCTGTTACGATCATTAGAGAGTCATAGACCTATACTTTTGGTGTAGGTGAAATTATTTATTTCAGAAATTTGTTTTTAACAGTCTTATAAATCATAAACCATGGGCCAATTTAAGTCTGATTTTTTAAAATCTGCTGCTAGATTGAGGTCTAATTTTTTAAAATTAATTGCTAGAATGAACGAGATCCAGAATATCGGTTGTGTGCCATCCAACTTTCAGATGCCAATTTTGCAGTGAGCAGAAATCCTTATCGCTACTACTGCAAAAGACTTTCGTTGGTATCCTGCCATCCATTTGCTGCTCTCCAATCCATTTCACATGACAACCAGAGTGACATCTAAAAATTAAAATTTTTTCATGTCATTCTCTTCTAAAAATCTTTCAGAACATGAAGACCCAAACCCTTGACATGGCATACAAGGCCTTGAGTACACTAACCCAACCTACTTCTCACACTGTGTGTGCCTTTGCTTTTTATGCTTCTACCCAATTGGCCTTTCTTTCCCTTCCTCCCACCTCAGGGTCTCTGAACATGCCTTGTACCTCCTTTGAATTGTCTTCCCTTTATTCTTTTATATAGTTAGCTGCCACTCTTCCTTGAGATCTCAGCTCAACTGTCCTTTTCCCAGAGAAGTCTTTACAGAGACACAGAAGAAGTCAGATCTCCTATATGGTCTTAGAGCACTGTAAGTTTTTCTCCTGGTGTTGATCATGGTTTATACCAATATGCTTGTGTGATTATTTAATTTGCATGGGTCACTGTCACTAAAAGGTAAGCTCCATGAGGGCAGAAACTTTCAGCACCTAATGACACAGCTCAGCACCTGGCTTAGTGCGTGGAAAATAATGGCACTCAATATTTTGTTGAGTGAATGAATGAATGAATGAATGTTGCGCATGCTTTCTACTATATCTTGGAGAGAGGGAAGATAAGTGATAAAGGGTCTTGAAACCAAATTATCTTCTCATTCTGAGAAGTGAATAGAATAACCAAGTCAGTGTTTGGCATAATTTTAAAGAACTTCACAGTTAAGCAATGACTTTTACTCTACTCCATTGTAACCTCTGCTCTTAGATATCTTCCAAACTAATTAAAGAAAAAAAAAAACAGTAAAATCTGTGTTCATCATTTCATATCGGCACCAGAGGAACAGCTTATTGATGGAGTAAGGGCAGTTGAGAGGGAGTGTCATAAAAAGACAATTCTTTTTATGGTAAGCAATATGCTATTTATTAGTAAGTAGTATACTATTGGGTCAATACAGGGAGGCTTCCTGGAAGAGATAGTCTTTGAGTTACATATAATCTGAAGGTCTCTTCATGACACCTCTTTTTTGAACTATATTTGATACCCTGAGTGCCAACAAAATATTTTCCCACAAATCTTGCTCCTCAGTTTTTCTGGTTTGTTGTCACAAAGATAAAGCTATAAATTATGAGAAAGACTGGCAAGACTTGGGTCAAGCTGGCATTGTAGTCCTCCAGCAGAGAACAAGATATTAAACAATTGTGTTTCATATTTCCTCTAATAGATTGTATTATTTTTCAAAATATCCACTGTCTCTCCATTTAGGAGAATTTTACCCTCTTGTCAGTGTTGGCCATGTGATTTCATTTGGCAAATGACATGGGAGTGGAAGTGACATGCCCAGAAGATTTGAGAGCCGTGGTGAGATCCCATCATTTCCCTTCTGACACAAGGCACACCACAACCCCAGATAGAGGTATTCTGTCAATCTGGATCGCAAAGTGAAAAGGATGAAGGACAAAGTCACAACTGATGGACAGCCATCGTGGAAGATGAGGAAAATATCAGCTTTACTCTTGAAAAGCACTGAGATTTGAGGGTCAATTGTTCTTGCAGCATAGCCCAGCAAAGAATGACCGATACACTTTTCTTCACAAAACCTCTGTCTAATTGAACTCAAACTCTGAACTATACACTGAATGAAAGAATGGTCCGTTCCCATTTCGATAGGTCAACCCTCATTTTTATAAGTTCACAGCTTCAGGAAGGCACACATGCAGTCATGAAGGGAGAAAGTGGAGTTCTCAACTATTGAAGCCAGTGGGCTAACTTCTGCATTCACCGACATGAAACATGCCGAAGTCTGTTTGCCTTGCAGTTCTCTGCTGGATGTGCCAAGAGGGCTCTATTTTAGAGAAGGAAAACCAACAATAGATTCCCGCCAACTAAAAGGGGATTTCTTTTCCTGGGAAGGAAAAAAAAAGATCTATATCTGGTGATTTGTACTGAAACAAGAATAGTCAGAGCTCATCATCATATCATTTTTAATAGTAACATCTCATAGAGAAACATAAAAGAAACTTATTAAAGACAAAAATAGTTTATACAAACTTTTTGCTATGCATATAAAGTTGAATGCATAACATTCCTTCCTCCTCCAGTCTACCTTCTCCATTCCTGTTTCATTTCCTTTTTTTGTCTTTTTTCCTTGTCCTTACCCAAAATCTACTCAAGGCCATTTTGGAAGATGCAAGGATGATAGATATGGGTATAATAAATAAATATATTCTTTTATGTATATTTATAAATAATTTTTACATTTTCAAAGCAAAATATAAATTAAACATACACATGTTTCTAGGAGTTCATTCCATACCTCTACAATAGTAAAACAACTTGCTTAACTGAAAACCTCTAAAGCTTTAAAAATTCTTTGAAAACCACTTGAAATTTGAGGGGCTTTGACACTTACTTTTAAGAATACCAAAGTGCATTTCCATTTCCCCCAGGGTTAGCTGGCCATGAACAACTGCAATTCAGTTTCATAAGCTTTCCTTGATGCTTGCTAGGACCATAATTCCACCTTCATGTACAATTTGCAGTTTAAAGGTATGAATTATCTTCCTAAAGAGCCTTTCTGCTATGAGCTTTGTATTCCAAGGTGAATCCCAGTTAAACGCTCCCTCCTTCCCCAATATTCTTGAATTTGAATTGTGGTGCACATTACCAAGGATTACTCCATATTTTCAGGCAATATTGCCATCCTCCTAAATGTGCTCAATCTAAAATATTCAATGAAAAGTGTATATGCAAAGCTAGCTTTACTATTTAATCACTAAAGTTACCTTTGGGAAGCTGAGCACTGATACACAATGCAGAAACATCAGTGCTCAGTCCCTGAAACATATTTAAACCAGAAGTAGGAGCAGTTAGATTTATGTACCATGATGTCTGAATTTGCAAAGGTTTTCTGGTAATCTAAAGAGTTGTATTGAGTTACTCTCAGCAACTATTTTACTTTATTTTTGTAGCTTTGTAATATAGTAAAAGAGCCCTGGGTGAGGAGTTAGGAACTTAGGGATTGCTAAAAGGGTTTTATATACAATATTTTTGAAATCTAACAAAAAATATAAACAGTTAACAATGTCATGACTATGAATATAATGAATGACTCTTTGTTCTGAATTGCTCTAGTCCAGTGTAAAATGTTTATAATTAGGTTGATCTGCACAGAAATTCAAAGTCAATTATGTGTACATACAGAAGAGAGCTGACTTTCCATAATGGCTCTGTAGTTTAAAATCATCAAAAAAGGGAGTATTGCAAAATGTACCCCTCCATAAATACTACAGTTCATCAATTAAGCAATACACTAAGCATGTAATGATGACAATTTTCCTGTGTATGTCAACCAGGAAACACACAAGCTGGTTGTTAAGTTGCTTCATCATAAGAATAATGATTGTGTGAGTGCTTGGCTAGGTCATTCTCTCTCCCAGCTTAAACATTAATGGGAAAATAATGGAATTATGGAGCTGGCTCTTTTCTTGAAAGCCAGATGTCAATGTCTTAGAATATCTGTGCTATTAAAAACCTCAAATACCCAATTTGTAACTTTAGATGACCAAGTCACTGAAGGTTAGAACTAAGTGGAATTTTAGACATCTTGTATTTCATTACTTTCATTTTAATGATATGAACACTGAGGACCAGATAGACAGAGGAACTTGTTCAACATCACAAATCTAGCAATAACAAACATATAGAAAGGACTTTGCCCTCATCTGTTGGTTCCTAGTCCAGAGCTTTCCTTTCTGCCATGTCACTTGGAAAATAAATACCATTTTCCAAAACCAAACACAGGAGTAACAAGCATAAAATGTGAACCTTTCAATTAAGATTCAAAACTACAGAATAAACCTTTGAAGTTTCCAATCTAGTAGCAATTTAAAAAGTGAAATCTTACTAGAAATCCCTAAAGTATGCTCTTTTTCCCCGCGTGCTATGGGGAAAAAAGACTTGCTACTCATGTAGTAAGCTTAATATTAAGAGAACTCCATAGTTCATTTTCTACTCAGAGTAACCTTGTATTACTCTCACTCATTCAAAATATCCTTAAAGCCAAAGGATTATACATGAGGTACAAAATAGAAAGACAGAACTTTATAGTAAAATTTTCTCTAAACCAGAGTTGCTGACTTCGTTTGACTTTTCTTTTATCAATTTTAATACATTCATTTTCCTATTATAAAATCTGCATTATGCTGGAACTATTGCTTATGTGTATATGATATGTACACAAAACTGACTCTTATAAATGCCCTTGAAATAATTCAGACACACAAAAAATTGCCTTTTGGTCAAGTGACCACCTCAAGGGGCCACAGACTCAGTGCTGCCACAGTTCCACACAATGTTTGTTGTTCATGTATTATTTGCTTTTCGGAAACTGCCTTTTGAGCAATGAGTTTACACAATTAAATTTGATTTAATTATAGCCACACCCTGTGTTTCACCAAAAGTCTTATCACTTTTGTCGCCCATATTTTTGTTTAATCTCAACTCCTGATTATGTCTTCCTATTAAAGAAACAAAATTTACCTTAAAAGGGCAATGATCTGTTACCAATGAAGATCACTTGGAAATACTATTAATCAGGCTCTATAAAATATTTCAAAGAAGGCCAGGTGCACCTGTAATCCCAGCACTTTGGGAGGCCGAGGTGGGTAGATCACAAGATCAAGAGATTAAGACCATCCTGGCCAACATGGTGAAACCTCATCCCTACGAAAAATACAAAACTTAGCTGGGTGTGGTGGTGCACACCTGTAGTCCCAGCTACTTGGGAGGCTGAGGCAGGAGAATTGCTTGAACCTGGGAGGCGGATGTTGCAGTGAGCCAAGATTGCACCACTGCACTCCAGCCTGGCAACCTAGCGAGAGTCTCAAAAAAGAAGAAAAAAAAATAAAGTTTTTTTTACATTTTTAAAATTGATACACAGTAATTGTACATATTTATGGAGTACGTGTGATGTTTTGATACATACACACAATGTGTAATGATCAAATTAGGGTAATTAAGATATCCATCAGCTCAAACATTTATCATTTTTTTCTCTTATTTCAAAGAAAATTTGATTAGCTATGGGCAAGAACATTGGAAAAAGCACATGAACATTGGTAAAAGCAAAAAGATTGGAAAAAGCCTTCCAATCTTTACTACAGGAAGAGACTACTTTCATCAGTATGAACACGTCTGGCACACTTCTTATACATCAGTCTTTTTGACTTGAATAATCTATAACATATAACTTATGTTTCCACAGGTGTATTTCTAAACATTTCTTATAGGGTGGTTTGACACCAAAGGTGAAAGAATTCCTGCTACATGTCCTAGGCTATTACTTCTCTTATTTCTTGTGCAAAAAGGGCAGAAATATTCAAGATGTGTATTAGTCTGTTCTTGCACTGCTATAAAGAAATGCCTGAGACTGGGTAATTTATAAAGAAAAGAGGTTTAATTGACTCACAGTTTCACAGGCTTCACTACAGGAAGCTTAGGGCTTCAGCTTCTGGGGAAGTTCAGGTTCGCTCCAGGAAACATAGTGGTGTCTGCTTCTGGAAATCCTCAGGGAGCTTTTACTCATGGCAGAAGGCAAAGTGGGAGTAGGCATCTTACATGGCAGGAGCAGGACCAAGAGAGAGAGGCAGAGAGGTGCCACACACTTTTAAATGACTAGACCTCAAGAGAACTTACTATCACCAAAGGTGAAATCCACGCCCATGATCCAATCACCTCCCACCAGGCCCCACCTCCAACACTGGGGGGTTACCATTCGACATGAGATTTGGGTGGGGACACAGATCCAAACCATATCAAGCTGTAATAATTTTCTTTTGCTCCATGGAACCACAATGCTAGCAAGTATCAATTTATTAATGCTGAACTATGAACATTCAAACATATATGACTATCATGTACTCTGTGTGTGTGTGTGTGTGTCTGTGTGTGTGTGTGTGTAAGACAGAGAGAGAGAGAAAGAGAGAACAGGGGGTGGACAGTAGTTATCTCTGTTTTATTGTCCTCAATAAAAATGTTTCTTCAACCTGCTCCAAGGCAATCATCCCAGCTAACCTGCTCTGAAGCCCTTTGGGGACATTTGAAGAGGAGAGAAGGCCCTTTGTTTCCCCTTTTGACACTGGGCTAGAGTCTCCTAACCTCTCTCAGACACTCTGACTCAGTACAGGCTGCAGACACTGTAACCCCCTTGATGAGTAAGCTGTCCTTTCCACCTGGAGCTGGGGCTGCTATCTGAACAGGAGAGGAAAAGCTGTGAGTATTACATGAAAAAGGATAGTCCTTTCTTTTCTTAGAACTACACCAAAAAAAAAAAAATCAGGAAAATGAAAAGAGACCCAGGGAAGGTGACCCATATGCCAAGCTGGTGACAATAGAGTGTAAGCGAGGTTATCCAGAGTGGCATCCTGGAGCCATTCTGGATGGGTTTGAATTCTGGCTCTGAGATTATTTTACAAACTTAGACAAAATCCATAAATCCCCTGTGCCTCAGTTTTCTCATCTATAAAATGAGAATCATAGTGCCTATACTATAGTTATCATGTCGTAGGGTTATTAAAACAGTGCCCAGGACATGGTGAACACTCAGTCATTACCAATGACTATCATTTACTGAGAGGCTATTGTGTTTCCAAGTGCCCAGTTCATGTAGCACCCACTTCCCTGGGAATTCTCCGGTGAATTTCTACTTTCCAAACCAAAATCAAATCTCAACTAGCTATTTAATGACGGTGTTCTCTTTCTTTGGTTAGCACAATCATTCTTTAATAGTACACGTACATAATTTTCATTTTTTGTAATGGTTAATTTTACATTCTTAGATATACAAATTCCTTAAACATAAAGAAAATGAAAACTCGAACAATGATAAAAACAAATTTACAGCCCTCACTCATTCTCACTACACCTGCATTCTATTCGTTTTTTAGTGTCAGCCAAGATAACTCATGTCTTAAGAGAAAAGACAGGACAGAAACCAGAAGTCATAACAACCCATTGTGCCCAACTTCTAAGCCTGGTTATTGAGCTAAATATATACATGCTCTATGGTATGGCAATAGGGAGGATTGTATACCCTCCCCGGAGTTACGACAGCAGTTATGAAATGCTGATGACTTTGCTGGAGATTGAGTAGGACCAGCGCTAGATACTTCTGGAGCAGTCGTGGAAGAAGTGGAGGGCCTATTTAAGGAATGTGGCTTGGGTTAAGATGTTTCTTTCTTCTGAAGTGAAAGGGTAGTGTTGTTTTTTTGTTTGTTTGTTTGTTTCCAACCTTCTTTCTGGCTTTCTTCAAGTAGTCTCAGCTCAGGAGCCTAAGTCTAATTCCAGATACTGAAATTTGCACCACAAACCACCACAGGGACAACAGGAATTAATGCCCAGGAACGAGTGCTAAATTTCATCAATCTCCAAATTATCTACTCTACTGGAAAGCCCACTTAAAACTAGACTTTTAAAGTAAGTAGCATTTTGGAAGGAACCCACAATCCCTTTTTGCATCACCAGGAAAACAGCTTGCCTGTAATCCCTTAATAAAGAAAAAGTCTCGTAGATTCATCTCCCTTAGGCAAGCACCATTACTGGTATTTTAACTCCATAAGCAAGTCAACTGCAACAAATAAACTAAAAGAATGATAATAAGAATATTATAATTACCACACGCTATTGCCTTATCAATGTCTTTCTTTCATGAAGTACTTTAAAACTGCTTTAGTATATATAAGATCTTTACCTGCTCAAACTTACCCCTACTTCCCAGCAACTCTGTTAAGAAATTACTCTCAATAACTCTGAGAAATAAGAAATTACTCTCAATAACTCTGAGAAATGTCCAGTGGGATTATTTTGAAGGACATAATTGCAGCTACTGAGAGACTCAGTGTAATTGAAACTAAATTAGGATTAAATTGTTTTGAGGAGATTGATAATTGTACCTTGGGCTTTAAAATAACTAAACTTATGCCAGTAACCTCACCCAGTCTGAGAGCGGATGCATTCCCATACATCTGCTGGAGTGTTTTGATGTATCTTGGAGTATGGCCAATCAGTGTTTTTCCTCCCACGTTAGCATACACCTGTATTTATCTAAGATAGTTTATTATCTGCACATCACAACACTTACGAGTGCTGCCAAGTTCTATGGAGAAAATTAACCAGTAGGCCATTGTTGAAAGTCCTGCTTCCTCCCCCTGAGAAGCAAATAATTTGGTATGGCTTTCTCATACAGACTGCTTTAACCCTTCATTGCCGTCTTTTAAAGCAGCCCAAAGTAAACTGCTAGGGCTTACTAATAGCCATATTCCCCTCTTCTTCCTAGGCACAAGCCAGAATATATTTTTCAGCCTCCCTTATGGTTGGGTGGTACCTGTGGCTGAGATCTTACCAACAGTGTGGGCAAAAGTGATGGGTACCATATCCAGTCCTCGACCATAAAAACCTTGGACCTGTGAACCTAGTTCTCTTTCCCTAGCTGAATGGAGAGGACCGAGGATTTAGAGTATGTGGTAAAGCCATTAGATGGAAGGCCCTGGGTTCCTGAATGACTGTGTGGAGCAGAGTCTATCATTTCACCTTGTCATTCACCACTGAACTATGATATGAGCAAAAAATAAATCTTTGTTGTGTTAAGACACGGAGGTTTGGGCTTTTATCTGTTATAGTCATTAGCATTATGTATTTTATCAAATATAGTAACTTTCTCACTTGCTTCTGTCTCTCCATTTCTACAGTTATCTTATATTTTCTTCCTTTCATTTTTTTCTGCAAAGAATTATTGCATGTCCAATGCATGTGCCAGAAACAGAGCAAAATGCACTGTAACTATGTTCAAAGTAGCCCAAATGAACAACCATATACCTAACAATTTCAAAAGCACAATAATTTAGGTCTACTAATTCTTTTGAAGAGAGATCAGCAAACTGCAATCTGACCTGCTTTTGTAAATTAAGTGCTTATGAGAACATAGCCATGCAAATTCATTTACGTCTTATATGGCAGCGTTCACACTACACTGGCTCACAAGGCCTAAATTATTTACTATCTGGCCCTTTACAGAAAAAGTTTGTTGACTCCTGTCTAAAAGGTCTTGGAAAGGATTCTCAAAGGAGATGATACATGAGGTAGGTTTTGGTGGAGTTCACTGTGGTAGAAAAAGAAGAAGGCGACATGCTGGAGAGGGAGAACAATAGCCAAGCAAAAATCATGTGATGTTAAAAGTTACTCAAGCAGTACTGAGAAAATATAGAGGGGACAGTGATTCTCTCTCTCTCAGATCACCAAGCATTACTGGGAATGAGCAACTGGAAGAACCAGACATAGATGCTTTGAAACGAGCAAACTTGTTGACTTCAGACCTTTAATTCTGTCTGAGTGCTAAATTTTAATGAATAATAGTCTATTAACACTAAAGAGCATCAAGTTCAACTATAGATAAATGTACAGTACAAACTCATCCATCATTTCACAGCATAGAGCAATAAGATTTCCTGGTGAATCAGGAGATGCATCAGCAGGTGCAGCTCTGAGTTGGACTTCACTCGTCAATTCTCTGAAAATCCGTTGAAAAACTAAAAGAGTAAACTGTATCTTACAAAAAAGAAGGAAAGAAAGAAAAAGAAAGAAAGAAAGAGAGAAAGAGAAAGGAAGGAGAAAGAAGAAAAAGAAAAGAAAGAAAGAGAAGGAAAGAAAGAAAGAAAGAAAGAAAGAAAGAAAGAAAGAAAGAAAGAAAAGAAAGAAAGAAAGAAAGAAAGAAAGAAAGAAAGAAAGATAGATCCCAACAGCAAACATGGAAAATGTATGTGCTTATACATACATTATATGTATGTATGTATGTATATATAATGTATGTATGTATATATAATACATGTATGTATGTATGTATGTATGTATAATGTATGTATAATGTATGTAATGTATGTATAATGTATGTATGTATATATAATGTATGTATGTATATATAATGTATGTATACATTATATGTATGTATGTCTTAGTCTTCTTGGGCTGCCATAACAAAATATTAAAATATTATAGACTGGGTGGCTTAAACAACAGACATTGATTTTCTCACAGTCCTGGAGGCTGGAAGCCTGAGATTAGGGTCCCAGCATGAAAGGTTTCTGGTGAGGGCTCTCATTTTGGCTTGTAGATGGCCGCCTTTTCATTATATCCTCACCTGGCAGGGAGAAAGGGAGCTCTGGTGTCTCTTTCTCTCCTTATGCGGGAACTAATCCCGTCATGAGGCCCACCCTTATGATCTTGTCTAATCTAATCATCTCCTAAAGGCCCCACCAACAAATGCGATCACACTGGAGGCTAGAGATTTAACCTATACATTTAGGAGACAAACAATTCAGTCCAAAGTGCTCCTCAAAGTATAAATACAAACTTTCAGTAAACATAAAAACATTTATTCATTCAATGTATGTTTTCAGTATCTCTTATGTGACAGGCACTCCTCTAAATTTGGGGGTGCAATGGTGGACAAAACACACAAGGTTCCTTCTCTCCCTTGGCTTACTTCTTAGTGATAGGAGACAGAAAATTAACAGATAAATTATGGAGCAGGATACTATCAAATTTTGATCAATGGCATGAAGAAAGAGACCAGGCTTCTTTAGAATAGAAACTCAGGGAAAACCTCAGGAAGTGACATATGCAGTTGTGCTAGAATCATAACAAGGATCTGGCTATGCAAAGATTTTGGGATGGAGTGTTCTAGGCAGAGGGAAGAGCACAGGTAAAATTTTCAAAGCAGGAAAGAGTTTGGCCCATTTGAGCACTGAAATAAGGCCCATGTGGCTGCAGCTTTGAAAAGTCAGGGAAGAGTGGAGGATGAGGAGGTTGAAGAAGTAGTGAGGGAAAAATCCTTTCACAGAAGGACTTGTGGACATCACGTTGATGCTCAGCCTCACTAGTTATAAAAAGAAACGTTCAAAGGAAGAATCTTTTTAAACTATCAAACTTACCTTAAAAAGATTTTTTAATTGGGTGTGATTAGAGGAAAACGTATCTGTTCCAGCACTGGTTAAGGTGAATATTGGTACAAATCTTCTAGAAGGTATGTTGGTCATGTATTTATCAAGGCTTTGAAATGCCTACAACCTTGACCCAGCAATTTCTGTTCTAAGAAATTATTCTGAGAAAATCATAAGTGACTTTCTTCATTTGATGATGTTCTTTGTAATGTTACCTATTGTAGATTTTGCAATAATATTTTTACAAATACAAAATAAATTTCCTAAAGAGTAGACTCTTGTCATCACTTTGAAGGCTTGCCACCTACTGAAAGTTTCATATGAACTAAAAAAAAAGTAGCTAAATTTGAAGATGTAACACTGTTATACACAATGTTTGTGTCACTCCAAAATTCTTATGTTGAAATCCTAATCCTCACTGTGATGGTATTAGGAGGTGGAGTGTTTGGTAGGTAATTAGGTCATGAGAGGAGGACCCTTATGAGTGGGATTAGTACCCCTATAAAAAAAATACACTCAGCAGAACTCCTTTACCCCTTCTGCCATGGGAGAAAACAGCAAAAAGACAGCCAACTATGATCCAAAAAGTGGACCCTCATCAGACATTGAATCTGCTGGCACCTTGATTGTGGATGTCCCAGCCTCTAGAACTGTGAGAAACAAATTTCTGTTGTTTATAACCACCCAGTTTATGACATTCTGTTATAGCAGCCTGAACAAACCAAGACAAAGATTATAACATAATGCTTTCCATTGAGATTTGACAATAGGTATCAAAGAGTAATAAATTTCTGCTTTTGAGTAAGAGATATAAAGATACAAAAGATCTTTACATCTATGGTACCAGTAAGAAAAGCCTGCATAAAATAAAAATTATATGTTTCTGTGAGAATAGCAAGGAGTGGCAGATGCAAGTAAGCCTTGATGAACTGAATTTCAGAGCCAAGCAATCAATCCCTTTCTAAATGAGGAAAGAGTACATAAGTTCCCATTCCTGCAGGTGAGTACCTAGTCTCTATCTAGATGGATGGAGAAACCAGCTTCTTGTAGTTCAGGAGATTTCCAGTGAAGGAGGTGATATTGTTTGGCTCTGTGTCCCCACCCAAATATCATCTTGAATTTTAGCTCCCATAATCCCCACATGCCATGGGAGGGACCCAGTAGGAAGTAATTGAATCATGGAGGCTGGTTTTTCTCATGCTGTTCTCATGATAGTAAATAAGTCTCATGAGATCTGAGGGTTTATAAAGGGCAGTTCCCCTACACACACCCTCTTTGCCTGCCACCATGTAAGACATGACTTTGCTCCTCATTTACCTTCCACCATAATTGTGAAGCCTCCCTATCCGTGTGGAACTGTGAATCAATTAAACCTCTTCCCTTTATAAATCACCCAGTGTTAGGTATGTCTTTATTAGCAACATAAGAACAGACTAATACAGGAGGAGAAATCAACCAGCCCTTATTCAACAGTGAATGCTGGCAGGGAAGACTAGAGTCTGATAGAGTCCCAGAAGAAAAGCAAATTGCTCAGCCTAGCAGTACTCTCCTCTTCCCCAACCTCCAAATTATAGTGAGAAGGAGATAGTAGAGGACAGGCTGGAAAAAGAACATAATCACATCATCTCTCACATTCTCATGATGCTTGGATTCCAGGTATATGTCAGATTGAATTCTGAAGTGAAGCTACAGCCCAGCCTCCTTCCAGTTTAAATATTGACATGGTTAAAAAGTCTGCAAAGGAGGTTGGGAGTGTGGTTAATCACAGCTGAATTCAATTTAATTAAAGCTGTGATTCAGTACCAGCTCAACCCCCTTCTAGGAGATAGCTAAACAATTAGTTCCTTCAGCAGAAGTTACACTCTCTGGATAATAAACAAAACAAAAAATAATGTACTTCAGTCTCTGTTATTCTTTTATATACAATATCCAGAATACCATTAAATAAGTGTAAGACATGCAAAGAAACAGGAAAATGTGATCTTACATTTAAGAGAAAATATGGTCACTAGAATAAAACCAATAGATGATCCAACGTTGGAATTAGCAGAGAAAGATGTTAAAACAATTTTTATAAATATCTTTT
The DNA here is from genome assembly GCF_028885655.2 of Pongo abelii. Lineage (NCBI taxonomy): Eukaryota > Metazoa > Chordata > Mammalia > Primates > Hominidae > Pongo > Pongo abelii. The sequence continues at coordinate 91,032,810 of NC_071995.2, forward strand.
TAAAATGTACAGGAAAAGTAGATGCAAAGAATGAAGAAGTAGAGTTTTCTTAGGGGGAAAAAAATAGAAACACTAAAAAAGAGCCAAATGGAAAATTATAGGACTACAGGAATACAATATCTAATAAATTATTTATTAAAGAAACTTAAGAACAGTAGGTTAGCCATAAATACATACTGTTCAGATCTCCTACTCTGGGGAGAAAAATTGACTGATAGCTCAGCTATTATTTCTATGGATCTACTGTAGCATTCACGCCAAGACAAGCCTCTATAGGCTGATCCAGCCAGTAGCTAAGGATGATAGAGCCATTAATGCAAGCCCATTCCTGTGAACTATTGGATGTCGCCAGTGGGTGACTTTGATTAAGAAATTCCCGTCAGTCTGGCAAAACTGTTTTTAGATCTTTGCAGCATTCCTAGACTTTATCAACACAATCCTCCTTCCTTTCCCTTCTCTCTCATAGGTATGAAACTTTAATCATGGCCTTGAGGTTCTCTCTGCTTTCTTCTGTTTCCTCATCTTTTATCCTTCACTGACATTTCCCAAATATATCCTTTGGAAGTCTAACCCCATCTTTGCATCTGATTCTCAGTGGATCCAAACTAATAGAAGAAGATTGTACACTACAGAAGGCAGTAAAAATGAACTTGAAGATATATTAGTAGAGACTTTATAGCCTGAATCTCAGAGATGAAGATGATCGAAAGGAAAAAAGGGGCCAGGTGCAGTGGCTCACTCCCATAATCCCAACACATTTGTAGGCCAAGGTGGGAGGATCACTTGAGACCAGGAGTTCAAGACCTGCCTGGGCAACATAGCAAGACCACGTTTCTACCAAAAAAAAAAAAGTTTGAAAATTAGCCAGGCTTGGTGATGCACACCTGTAGTCATAGCTACTCAAGAGGCTGAGGCAGGAGGATCGCTTGAATCCTGGAGTTTAGGGCTGCAGTGGGCTATAAACATGCCACTGCACTCCAGCCTGGGCAACAGAGCAAGACCCTGTCTGGAAGGAAGGAAGGAAAGAAGGAAGGAAGGAGAGCGGGAGGGAGGGAGGATCAATGTCCTGAGGGATCAGATTAACTAGTCTAGTGCATTTGAAGTGTCAAAAGGAAAGCAGAAAGAGAAATGTTTGAAGAGGTAATGGCTGAGAAACTTTCAAATTTGATTAGAAATAGCCACCCCAGGATGAAAAAACCTCAATAAAAATCAAGCAGAATGAACACAAGCCAAACAACAATGAAGTACATTATGGTCAAACTGCTGAAAACCCAGTATAAAGATAAAATCTTAGGTTCAACAAGAGAAGAGGCGACGTTACATAGAGGGAACAACGATGGGGAGGTTCACTGACTTTTCATCAAAAGCAAAGTAAGCCAGACTGCAATGGAGCAACAGCTTTGACGTGCTGAAGAAGGGAAATTGTCAATCTGGAGTTTTATAACCAGAAAAGCTGCCCTTTGTTTGTGGGGATGAGACAGAGATGTTCTCTGATTATCAAGGCTGAGATAGTTTATTGCCAGAAGACCCATACTGCAGAGGATGTTAAAGAGGGACTTTAGATTGTGTAAAGATGGTGGAAGATAAAGGATCAGACCTAGAAGAAACACTGATGAGCACCAGAGATCGTAAATGTGAATGTTTTCTTTTTCTTTTTTCTCAACTTATTTGGTGCAAGTGAACTTCTAAAAGCAAAAGTGATGACAAAATTTGGTAGAAACAGGAAAATGTATGCAGAAGTAAAATGTATGCAGAAGTAAAATGTATGCAGAAGTAAAATATATGCAGAAGTAAAATGTATGCAGATCATGGCACCCAAGGCCAGAGAAGATGGATGGAGGCATATTGTTGTAGGATTGTTGCCTTTTTTGTGAGGTAGTGTTATGTTATTTCAGACTAGACAGTGGAGGGGTGGAATGTATATTGTGATCCTATAGCAACCACTAGGGAAATAAAACAAAGGGTTAGGACAAAAACCACAAAAATAATAAACTGTAATAACTATAAGCTTTTTTTTACCATGATCCTCAAGAAATATTTTATTTAGTTAGTTAGTTATTGTTTGATTGATTGATTGATTGGAGACAGAGTGTTGCTCTGTCACCCAGGCTGGACTTAGGTGATGTGATCATAGATCACTGTAGCCTTGGACTCCAGGGCTCAAGCAATCCTCCTGCCACAACCTCTCCTAGTAGCTGGGACTGCAGGCAGAAGCCATCATGCTTGCTCAGCTGATTTTTAATTGTTCTGTAGGGACAGGGGTCTCATTACACTGCCCAGACTGGTCTTGAACTCCTGGCCTCAAGCAGTTCTCCCACCTTGGCCTCCCAAAATGTTGGCATTATACACATGACCCATTATGCCCAGCCAGAAGTATTTTATATTGCTTCCAAGTACAGAAGTGTTCCACAACTCTCTCATACAAACAAACATATCATACAGAATACATTATTCCAAGCAATATTTATGATTACTAAGTGCAATGAATATTTTCTATTCTATTTCAGTTTTTAACATCAACTATGACCTATTGAATCAATTTTTACTACCAAACTCCTGCACTGGATCACAACTTGCAATTGGAAAAACACTTTTGTGTAGCCTCTGCTATGTGTCAGGTCATTTACTTCTTAATTTCTTTAAATTTTTATCTTGTCACTTGATTTTCACCAAGAAAAATCTCATGCATAAGATAAGCTATCCACATTTTAGAAATGAGTAAACAGACTTGGAGAATTTAACTAACATTCTTAAGACCACAGGCTAGTAAGTAGAAAAGGGAGGATTTCAGTGTAGATATAAATATAAGAAATCCAACTGCAGAGCTCTTAAGAACTCTACCACACTGACTCCACCTTGATCGCTAAATTTGGGCATCTGGGTATCATGAATGGTTGCACGTACTCATACACATTTTTCTTGGGATGAAAGACTAGTTTTCATCTGTAACCTGAAAAAAGCAACTGAAGAACAACAATACTACACTGTTCTGCCCTAGTTTACTGCCCTAGTTTGTTTTTTCATGCCATACAACTAAGATCTGTTCACATTATTTGAGCAGACACTTTTAAAAGCTCCAGTCACTTAACTATGATAGAACTCTAACCTGCAAAGCTTCACATCTTATACTTTCCTTTGTATATACTATTGGTGGGTGGGTGGCAACGGAAATCTACAAACATATAAAAGAGAAATTTTAATCTACTGAGGCTATTTTTCAGCTCTAAGATTCTGTAAACCTATAATTGTAATCAAGGGCCCAGCCACCTGCTATTCTATAATGAAGCCACAAGATAGGCAGTTGTCTAAATTGCTCAGAAAGATATACAAAGACAGGGATTCCTTTGTGTCTTTGTTAGTCTTCCCCGGAGTTTTGCAAGACCTAAAGTTAATTAGAGTCTCTTAGTGCAATTTAACTACATCCCTCTTAGTTTATTGTCTATCATAGAGACATAGCTTCCCTTAGGATAATCTTTTTTCACATACTTATATACTTAAAGGTAACTATTTATTTATTCATGATTTAGCTTTTTCCTCTCTAGACTAAATAAATATAATCTCCTTAATTTTCCCTCACTGGTTTGATTTTCTTCGTAATTATTTTTGTAGTGCTCCTTAGGAAACCCTCTTTAATTTCTACGTGTGCATTTTAAAGGGTGGATTCCCATATTGATCACATTACTCTACTAAGGGCCTGACCAGTACCAAGTATGCCTGGATGATCTGCAGTTCTTGCCGGCTGTGCTTTCTAACAGAAAGCTGAGTACAGGTTGAGCATCCCTAATATGAAAATTCGAAATCTGAAATGCTCCAAAATGTGAAGCTTTTTGAGGGTCAACATGATGCCACAAGGAGAAAATTCCACATCTAACCTCATGTCAAAACTTTGTTTTCTGCATAATATTATCAAAAAATATTGTATGAAATTACCTTCGGGTTATGTGTATAAGGTGTGTAATAAATTTCATGTTCAGACTTGGGTCCCATGCCCAAGATATCTCATTATGCATATGAAAATATTCCCAAAACCTGAAAAAATATCCAGTGTCTGAAACACTTCTGGTCCCAAGCATTTTGGATGAGGGATACTGATCTGTATTATGTTAATATTTCCGAAGGCATTATTGCCAGTTTTCTGGACTGTCAACAGCTAAGATTGAATCTCACTCACACAAACTGCCATGAGCCAGCTGAACTGATACCTTATATTCTCTTTTTAAAGGTATCTGCTCATATGCTTTTAAGACATTTAGATTTCTTCTTTCATTACTGAATTCTCTTCCTTGTGGTTTGGGGTTTTTATTTTAATATTTCTCTATTGTGACATTATTATTTGTATTGATTTCAAGAGTTCCCTTTATAATAAGGATTTTAACTCTTTGATGGTTATGTATTTTTTTAAGTTTGTATGCAATCAAATATATTGCCAATTTTTTCTTTGCTTTTTCTTCCATTGTTTTTTTTACAAAGTCCTGATTTCAAGCCCAAGATCAATGAATAATTATCTAATTTGTTTTAACTTTTTCAGGATTTCACACTTATTTGCAATCAATATTTTAATCGTATACATTAACCTTGGTATTTATCTTAGTGTACAATATGGTAAAAAAAAAACTCACATATTTGTGTGTGAAAGAGAATTTGCCAGATTTTCCAATTCATCCCTTTTCCATTGGTTTGTGCACTTTCTTTATCATATTTGAAATTCTTACATAAAGATATATGCTTCAGGGTTACCTGTTGATCAATCGAAGTATAAATATACTTTATATATATGTGGCTCTTAAGAAATAAACCCTCCAGTCGAAACATAGGCAAAGACTTCACAAAAAAAGAAAGAAAATCCCCAACAAATGTGAAAAGATTCAATTTCATAAGAAATCAAAAAATCATGTATAACTTTTTCTATTAAATCAGCAAAAGTTTTTTCAAAATTATTACAATGTTAGTGTTGTTGAGATTGTTTAAAATTGTACAACTTCAAACACCGCAGTTGGTGTTCTTTTTACTAAGATTTTCTTTTGATAATTTTTAAACCAGTAGAAAATCTAAAAATATAGTAAAATGAACACCCACCTATCCCTCACCTATTCTGTGTCAACTGCCCTGGGCCAAGTGGAGCCCAGATTAAACATTATTTCCGAGTTTGTCCATGAGCAGGCTTCCAGATGAGATTGATATTTGAATCAGTGACCTCAGTAAAGAAGACTTGCCCCCGTCCTGGTGGCGGTGGGCCTCATCCAACCAGTTGAGGACCTTTGCCTTTCTACTGAATAGAACAAAGAGTGAAGGAGGATTTCATTCTTTTCGCTTCCTACCTGCCTGCTTGATTTGCACACTGATCTTCTGCCCTTGGGCTTATATTGACACCATCAGCTCTTCTGGTTCTCAAGCCTTCAGGCTTGGATTGGAATTACACCATGGGCTTTCCTGGGTCTCCAGGTTGTAGATGGCAGATTATGAGACCTCTTAGCCCCCATAATTGCATGAGCCAATTCCTCATAATAAATATAAATATATATAAATATAAATATAAATAAATATAAATATACACACACATATGTGTGTGTATATATATACATATTCTATTGGTTCTATTTCTCTGACAAATCCTAATATGTCTATACTGTAAATATTTGTCATATTTGCTTTCTCTTTCTCTTTCTCTCTGTCTCTTTTCTTTCTCTTTCTCTCCCTTACTCCATGTGTGCATGTGTGTGTGTATCTGTGGGTTTATGTATATACAAATATGTGTGTTTATATGTAAAATATATATAACATTTTTGCTGTACCACCTGAAAGTTAGTTGCAGACATCATGATACTTCACCTTCAAAGATTTTAACCTGCAATGGTTGGTGTTTAAAACACGAACCATATCTTTTAAAACCATTTGGAAAACATGCATCGCAACCTTCAAGATGTAAAACTGGCATAATAATTTCACTTGTAAGCATTTGTTTAAAATATATTTTATTTTCATTTCTCAATTTTGAGCCTACTTCTCATGATATCCAGTATAACATCAGTTTCTTATTTATGATTCAATAGAAAAGTACTCACATAATTATAAAGGAGACATATAAAATTAATTTTAGCTTTTGACACTAAGGAAATACATGTATGTGACAGATTTTCTCCAGAAATTTGTTCTTTCATTTATTTACGTATCCCACTAATATGTACTGAGCACTGTACTACAGCAAAATAAATAAGATGTGGACTAACTCTCCAGAGGTTGTCATCATGAATGGCTTTTTAAGCCACATCTAGAAATTTAGCCTTTTCTTAGACGAGTAAAAGGATTGAAGGATTTTCGATATAGATCTAACTTGATTTGCATTTTGGAAAGATCATTATAAATACAACTTATAAGATAGATTGAATGGGAAAAAGATTTGTTAAGAAAAGTAGTTGGGAGGCTGCTGTAGTAATACAGATGGTTGGATTGAGAACAGAGATAAGCAGATAGATTTAAGAGAAATGAACAAGAAAGAAATAACAGGAGATGAAGATTTGTTGAACATCTGATTAAATGAAAAGGAGGACTGAAGAGTCCTCACTAGGTTTCTGGATGTGGGCTGCTGGGTTGGTGGTCGTGCCATACCTGGCTAGGGAAATAGAAACATACAGTTTAGGGAGGAAGGGCAGTCCACCCAGGAGTTCAGTTTGGCATATGTGAGATGTTCAATAGGCAGGAGATTGTGTGAGTTTTGATATGGACTTAGAAGACATCAGTGTATATTCAGAAGTTAATGTCATAGGAGTAAACAAAATCATCTAAGAACAGTGCGGAAGGTAAGAAGAAAATTGAGGCTGGATCTCTAAAAAACAGTTATATTCAAAATTTAGACAAATGAGGATGATGAACAGTAGCAGTCAGAGAAGTAAGAGGGTACCCAGAAAAAATCGGTGATAGAGAAGCCAGAGGAGGATATGGTTTTAAGAAGGCAGAGTCACAGTGGTGCCCCACACTTCACAGAGGTCAAGAAGATAAGAGCTGGAACAGTCCTTTGGCTTTAGCCACGAGGAACTCCATGGTGACTTTTTGTCTAGAGCAAGTTTCTCAACCTTGGCACCATTGACCCATAAGGCTGAATAACTTTATGATGGGGGGCTGTCCTGTGCATGATGGAATGATTAGCAAAATCCTTAGCCTCTACACATTAGATGACAGGACCAACCCCATTTCCCCTGTCCATCCCCCATTTGTGCCAACCTAAAATGTCTCCAGACATTGCCAAATGTCCCTTGGAAAGCAAATCACCCCAAGTTGAGAACCACCGGCCAGAGTAATTTCAGTAGAAAGATTAAAAATAAAGCCAGACTGCAGCAGGTGTCATCATGGCAGACACAGCCAGTCAAGTCCTCCTTGGTTCTGGTCTCACCATCCTGTCCCAGCTGCTCACGTGGCATATGAGCCTCTTCCTCCAAAATTGGATGCAATATTTTTGGATGGCAAGTATTTCAGCTTCCTGGTCTCTTTTGTTACACTCAATACATTGCCAGTATTGATGAGAGGTATGGGTTTTTCACAGGCTTAACTCCAAGACTGTGTTCGGGAGGCCTTCAAGCTGTGGCCCATGGAAAAGTTTTACAGCATTCCCAGGAGTGTGATGAGGACCTGGAAATGTACAGAAAGAAGTCTTATCTTCCTTTGACTGAGTTATCAAGGAGACAGCTTGAGAGATGATGACTCGTTCTGCTGCTGTCCTCATCACACATCCCTTCCATGTGATCACTCTGAGACCTGTGATACAATTCATTGGCAGAGGACCTAAGTACTGTGGATTATGTGACTTCATAACCATCTATCAGAAAGAGGGAATCCTAGGGTTTTTCCCTGGACTGGTTCCTCACCTCCTAGGTGACATCATTTCTTTGTGGCTGTGTAGCTCACTGGCCTACCTCATCAATACTAATGCACTGGACGGCAGGGTTTCTACCATGAATGAAGTAAAGAGTTATTCTCAAGCTGTCACAAGATTTTTACTGGCATGTTGACCTGTCCCTTTGTGCTTGTCTCTAATCTTATGGTTGTCAACAACTGTGGTTTTGCTGGTGGATGCCCTCCTTACTCCCCAGTATATACTTCATGGATAGATTGTTGATGCATGCTACAAAAGCAGAGAAATATAAGCCCAGGAAATAGCTTGTTTTTCCAGAAGATCCCCTTCGGGAAGACTTATTCGTGTGATTTGAAGATGTGGGGCAGGGACAGTGACATTTCTATACTCCTAGATGCACAAAATTATGGCAGAAAATGTTGATTTCCATACAGTGTGATGCACTTTTATAATTGTCATTTAATCTTGGGGAAAAAAATGGACCACAAAGGGTTATGAGTGAGCCGGTAGTGCAAAGTGAAGTCAGCAGCTTAGCTGGAAAAATAGAGAGAGAGAGAGAGAGAGATAGTAACTAGAAGAGAACGTATGATTAATGGAGGATTTGGGTTTTTTTTTTTTTTTAAAGATGAAAGAGGCTAGAACTTGCTTAAATGATGACAAGAAGATCCAACAAAGAACCTATATTTGAAAGTGGCTAACAGATGGAGCAAGGTCTGTAGGGAAACAGGAGGGAATGGGGTGCAGAGAATCTTCTGAACAGGTTTTCCTTAGGGATAGCTTTATAATGTTGGGAGGGACTCAGGACTTTCAAATAATTTCCCTCTGTTTGCCTTTATTGTTTCTGTGAAATACGGAAGAATCTGGAGAGTGAGAAGAAAGTAGAAAGGCAAAGGCCCCATGACAGTGAAAGTTTTTAAGTGGCCCTGATTGGAGCCCAGATAATTCTTTTCAGGAGGCATTGACAACACAGTTGAAGTTGGAGATCATGAATGGTCAGTGATAAAAATGCTCTTATGCCATTTTGCCCCCCAGCAGTTTTCAGCAACCCAGGAACAGATATGCAGGAGATTAATAGTCAGATTGACCAAGACATTGGTTTTTGCCAGGTGAGTGTGATGGGCAGTCAATGTAGCAGGAAAGTTAAGGATTTGGGAAAGTTGGATCTTGTTTTTTTTTATGCTTTTATGTTTTTTTGTTTTTTTGAGACAGGATCTCACTTTGTTGCCTGGGCTGGAGTGCAATGGCACAATCATAGCTTACTGCAGGCTTGACCTCCCACACTCAAGCAATCCTCCTACCTCAGCCTCCCAAGTAACTGGTACGACAACCATATATCACCAAGAAAAGCTGAATCTTTAGGAAATGGATGGCTCCAAATGCTCATCTGGAAGAACAAACCTGCAATATGACCTCATATCACATATAAAATGTATATAACTATTATATTACATGTATTATATTATTATTCCACAGTTTAAAGACTTAAACAATAAGACAAAAAAATAGAAAATGTATAAAATAATTTATATAATCTAGAGAAGAAAGGTCTTCCTAAAGTAAAACAGGATGCCCAGAAATCATACATAAAAAGAGTTATATTTAACTATGTAACTATGTGCATTTTGAAAAAATTTTCAAAGCAAATAAATCACACCATTAAACAAAGTTAAAAGGTAAAACACAGGCTACAGTGCATATGATAAAAAGCTCCCACAAATCAATAAGCAAAGTGCTAACATCCCAGTGGAAAATGGGCAAACATATAAACAATGTCATCACAAAGAGAAATTCAAAGGATAATAAATATATGAAAATATACACAACCTAACAAGTAGCTAGAGAAATGCCAATTAAAATATTGATGAGATTCCATTTTTTGCCTATCAAATTGGCAAAAATTAAAGGATATGTTCAATCTCAGTGAGAAGGTGAGGGATTGGATATTGCTATTCTCTTTTGGGAAATCAATAGCAACATATACTAAAGGGTAAAACACATATGAGGAAACATTGCCAATATCATATTTGAGAGAAACAAAAGCACCAGCATTTATGTGTGTATGTGTAAGTATAAGTGTGTATGTATACACTTATAAATGCATATATATAAGAATCTTTATTGTAGCATTCTTAAAGAAATCACAAAAATAGTCTGATTGTCCAAAAATGGGAAATAATTGAATTAGCTACAAGACATTTATACAACAGAATATTATTATGACCACCCAATGGGTTCACCTTGCCCACTGCCTAGACAGAGCCGATTTATCAAGACAGAAAAATTGCAATAGAGAAAGCATTTAATCAACGCAGAGCCACTGTACAGGAGACCAGAGTTTTACTGTTACTCAAATCAGTCTCCCTGAAAATTCGGGGATCAGAGTTTTTAAGGATAGTTTGGTGAGTAGGGTGCCGGGGGTGGGAGTACTGATTAGTTGGGTCGGAGATGAAATCATAGGGAGTCAAAGCTGTCCTCTTGCGCTGAGTCAGTTTCTGGGTGGGAGCCACACGCAGCGATCTGGGTGGTGCCAGCTGATCCATCGAGTGCAGGGTCTGCGAAATATCTCAAGCACAGATTTTAGGTTTTACAATAGTGATGTTATCCCCAGGAGCCACTTGGAGGAGTTTAGAATCTTGCAGCCTCCAGCTGCGTAACTCCTAAACCATAATTTCTCATCTTGTGGCTAATTCATTAGTCCTGCAAAGGCAGTCTAGTCCCCAGGGAGGAAGGAGGTTAGTTTTGGCAAAGGGTTGTTATTATCTTTGTCTCAAAGTTGAACTATAAACTAAGTTCCTCCCAAAGTTAGTTCAGCCTATGCCCAAGAATGAACAAGGACAGCTTGGAGGTTAGAAGCAAGATGGGGACGGTTAAGTCAAATGTCTTTTACCATCATAATTTTCTCAGTTACAATTTTCGCAAAGGCAGTTTCGTTATGCTACTATAAATATAATTGGTAGGCTCTATATTAGTTGACCTGGAGAGACATCCAGATGAAATATTAAGTGAAAGAAAACAAGTTTCAAATGTATGTATGTTGGGTGATTTCATCAGCACACATATATGGAGCATGCAATTATGTTTCTTTGTATGAGCATGAAGAAAAATAGACATAGGACCATAGATCAAACCATGGCTGATGGGACTGTATATTGCCATCTTCTTTCAGGAAATTTGTTTTTGAAAGGAGTAAAAATGGATTGGATGGGATAAGAGAAGATTGTCAACTTTTTCTCTATAAATTTTAGGTTGGGTTCAAAGCATGCTTCACGTTAATAACTTTTAAAAATTGAATAAAAAATACAAGACTAAAGCATGAAATGATAATTCACAAACTGTCAAGAAAGCAGCAGATATTGGCGATGATCCATTCTCATTTTTCCATATAAGTATAATATATAGAAACATTGTTAAAATGAAAGCACATATCACATCTCACTACTTAACAAAAGAATTACTTTCATGTCAGAGGTCTCAATTTGCGCCTGAGTAGTTTCTGCCACCATAGGATTCAGACATGTCTGGACACGTGTAGAGGCTAAGGGTTCAGGCCCACTGGGGGTTGATTTGCATGAGGGAAGACTAAGGAGCCTCCTAAGAAAATCTCATCTTAAACTAGTTAGAGTTGGACATATGTTTTTGGTCAAACAGTATTGAAAGGCGTGGCATGATTTTAAGCACAGCATAAAGACAAAAGGTAAACATCCTTACTATTTAATGTTTTCCCACCCAATCCCTATGCCTGAGTTCTAGGACCAGGTACAGTTGTATTAATTGAATTGATAGACTCCACACAAAAACATCTCTGAGATGTTGAGGAGGCAAGAAAGCAATTCGGGGACCTGTGTAAAGTGTGGCATTAAAGAGGGTGCCAGCGTGGTGGGATTTCAGGGGCATTCAGCAGGGGAATGGGCCTCAGCAAAGCGTGTTGGAGGCAGACGGAAGCCCCTCTACATTCTGCTTTATTCACTTGACATTGAAACTACACATTTCTCTCCATTTCTATGGTCTTATCTGTCATTTTTAATGAATAAATACTATTTTATTGATATATGTATAGATATTTATTAACCTCTTATCTGTTTTTTTTAACTGTTTGAGTTAATTTGGACTGCTATAACAGAATACCGTACACTGAGTGGTTTATAAACAACAGAAACTTATCTCTCATAGTTCTGGAGACTGGGAGAGCCAAAATCAAGGTACTGGCAGATTCAGTGTCTGGTGAAGGCACCCTTCTTGGTTCATAGACAGCTGTCTTCTCTCTGTGTCCTCACATGGTGGAAGAGGCAAGGAACCCTCTGAGACCTCTCTTCTGAGAGCACTAATCCCATTCATGAGGATTCCTCCCTCATCACCTAATCACCTCCCAAAGACCTCACCTCCTAATACTATCACCTTGGGGGTTAGGATCTCAACAGATGAATTTCAGAGGGCAGGGCCTAAACATTCAGGCCACAGCATCTACTATTACAGAACTTCATATGTATGGCTTTGTTTTGATGCTCAATTATTTTCTTAAATTCCCAATAGCATACACTGACAAGCTCAAAAGATTTGAACATTTGCCTGTGTATAGTGATACAATAGACATAGTCATGTTATTTTTCCAAAGCATTGAAGCAATTTAGCATGCCATCAGCAAAGCTAAAGTTATCAAGATTTTGTCACAGATTGGACAGCTAGGTTTTATCTTTTGCATTTAAACAATATTTATTGAGTATCTACTATCTACTATGACCAGACACTCCTCTGCATATTTCCCTCAAGTTCCCATGTGGCTTCCTGAGTCCTAGGATGATGGTCCTAAGCACCATGTTCTATAAGCACCATGCAAAAAATGTACTCACAGCCAAGAAAAATCCACCTGCCATGGGATCCTGTTTTCCCTATGAGGAGACCTTCTCTTTTCCAATGGCTCTTTGGGAGACACTGTCTCCATCTTCTCCATTACCTGCAGAAGCAGTTTCCCTCCTTGCCACTAAGGTTGATTTTCTAGGACAACTCTTGCAATTCTTTCTATATCCAGGGCTGTTTCCTCCCTCAGTGTTTCCTTCCTTTCTACCTCCTGGAGTAGAGGACCCTCCTAGAGAGAGACAGAAGTCCTGGGTAACCACATCCTGCCATATCCTAGGATCAATGTGATTCTCCAGTCCCCAGACCTAGGTGGGAGTGAAGTCAGCCCTGCCTTTCCCTGTGCCCAAGCAGGTCCCCAAGACGCCAGCCCTGCTTCCTCCTAGAAGCTGGTCTTCCTCTGTCCTTCCGACAGCCTGCACTTTGGGAAGAACTGGTCCACTACTTTCAGCTCTCCAGTGGGAGTTTTCACCATAGATGATAGCCTCTGGTTGTCATGTTTGATGTGATTCTTTCCCATCTGCTGACCTAAGTTATTTTGTTCTCCTTGTTGTTGCTCATATGTTTGCAATCCTTTATGTAGCCACATTTGTCAGTCTTTTTCTTTGTGATTTCTTCTGGCACTTCAAAGTACAATTTTTTTAAAAAAAGACAGTGTTTTCTCCAAAGATCTGACAATCAATAACTTATATTTCCTGCAATATTTTCTATTATCTAATACTTTAGCCATATAAAATTTATTTTAATCATAAGGTATTAAATTGCTGTATTAAATTGATTTTTTCAAAGAGAGATCTAGATAAGAATACTAAACAATGTGTTTTAAATAATTCTTTATTTTATTTTTTTCAAAGATGCCTCTTGTTATCTGTTATATTCTTATATACAATATGTTTACTTCTGAACTGCACTGTTCCATTTAACTATATGCTTATTGGGGGAAGATACACCTCCACTTACTGTTCTCTTTGCAAAATACTAGTTAATGCTCTTAGGTGAGCATGGGAGTGGTAAGTGCTAAATAAATGATATCTATTTTTGCAAATAAAAATTACAGTTATGTTAAGTTCAAATATCCTATGGAGATTTTTGAGGTGGACTATAGTCAACCTATAAATTTGTTGAATGAGATAGAAGGCTTTCTGATTGATCATTATTTTCAAGGACAATAGTACAACTTTCCATTCTTCTTCTCTAATATTATTCAGTAAAGTTTTATACTTTTGTTTCTGTTAGATAAGACATGCAACTGTTTCATAAGAATTCTTATTGTTAAATAATTTAGATAATATTATATTATTCTGGTATAAATAAAAGGACTCCTGGTATATATTTATATATATTGCACTCATCTGTCCATTTTATTGATGCCTATAGTTATTTTATTTTTTAGATTATTTCTTTTAGTTTTTAAAAGTATACAATCATAACATCTAAAAATGATATTTTAATTTTGTTTTCCAGTATTAATCATCTGAGTTTTTAAAATATTTTCTAGCATTGACCACAACTTCCGAAGTTGTGGTCATATATATATGCATTGATCAAACCCATATGAGAATGGTTACCTTGGTTTTCTTACTGATTTGAAAGGGAAACTTTCTAACAGAAAGAAGAAAAGGAGGCTTTGGAATAAGACTTGAAGGTTGCTTAATGATGATGGTGTCTCTTACAAGCTAGAAATCCAGAATAAATTCCACAACCTCCCTGAATCCCAGTTTCTTCACCATGAAGATGAGAATATTAATATATCTCATGGTGTCATAGGAATAACTGAGATATCATTTGCAAAGGGCCTGGCACTCAAGGCAGACACAATACATTTTACTTTTATCTAGTAAAAGAGTTGAGATTTAAAGCCAGATCTACCTGACTTCAGGCCCACACACATAACCCTGTGCTCTGCAGCCTCTTCAGGAGGAATTCCATTTATGCGTAGGCCATGCCCATGTATGGAAACAAACACAGCCACAGATGTCTAGGTCTATTAGCCACAACAAAATAAACCCTGAAAACTAAGCTACCTCTCTGTGACTATACCAGCTTTCCTTCATGCACAGCATCATGTACGGATTTGAAATCCATACATGTCTAGACAGCCTGGCCAACACAGTGAAATCCTGTGTCTACTAAAAATACAAAAAAAAAAAAAACAAAATTGCCAGGCATACTGGTGGGCGCCTGTAATCCCTGCTGCTCAGGAGGCTGAGGCAGGAGAATCACTTGAACCTGGGAGGCGGAGGTTGCAGTGAGCCGAGATCACACCATTGCACTCTAGCCTGGGCGACACAGCGAGACTCCGCCTCAAAAAAAAAAAAAAGAAATGTCTAAATTCTATCCAATAAGTGCAAATTCTAAGGTAGTGGCTATTTTTAAGGAGGGGAGGCCAGAGATGGGGTGGGAGGACAGAGGAAGAATATGAAAAGGAATGCAAGTCATTGATACTATTATGGTACTTAGGTTGGGTGGTGGTTTCACAGGTGATCATTATATTATCAGACTTTATAATGTACATGTATTTTAGTGTCATGTTTAGTATGCATCAAGTTTTATACAAAATATTAAACAAAGCGAAAAAAAGAATCCTCTGGCCAAGTTTAAAAGACCATGAGTATTTAATAAACAATTCCTGACCAGGCACAGTGGCTCACACCTGTAATCTCACCACTTTGGGAGACCGAGGTGGGTGGATCACGAGATCAGGAGTTCAAGACCAGCCTGGCCAAGACGGTGA
Organism: Pongo abelii; assembly: GCF_028885655.2. Lineage (NCBI taxonomy): Eukaryota > Metazoa > Chordata > Mammalia > Primates > Hominidae > Pongo > Pongo abelii. The sequence continues at coordinate 91,048,241 of NC_071995.2, forward strand.
AACCCCGTCTCTACTAAAAGTACAAAAATTAGCCAGGCGTGGTGGTGGGTGCCCGTAATCCCAGCTACTCAGGAGGCTGAGGCGGAGAATTGCCTAAACCTGAGAGAGAGAGGTTGCAGTGAGCCGAGATCATACCACTGCACTCCATCCTGGACGACAGGGCAAGACTCCATCTCAAAAAAAAAAAAAAAAAAAAAATCCTATTCCCTCTACCCTGTATTCACTGTTCACTGTACTCTGCCCTACAGTGAACAAAAGATACCTAAGCCAGGACATGCCCCTGAATCTTTTATCCTGATAATCATATTTTCCTAGGCACAAGGCCTGAGAGTTACCAAACCTGATTTTTTTATAGTATTTGTCCTGGAAAATAAAACAAAATGTCTTTCTTTAAGGGATAGTCTTCCTTTTGTCAAAGTGTCATGGGGGAAAAAAAGGGAAATTTAAAAAGCAGCCTATTTCATTGTCACCAGTTCATAAACACTGCACTAAAGGGCAAGAGCCACGCTTTATTCCTCTTGCAAAATCCCAAAGCACCCAGTGCAAGGCCCTGCACTTAGTAGGCGGACAATTGATGTTTGTTAATCAATGTATGAATGATGAGCCAAGTCTCATAGCTTCCATGGAGAATCTTAAATGTCACTTCTTTTGAAATGCGACCATGCTTCTCAACCTACTAAAAATTTCATAATGAACCACCCACAGACACAGTCTTGTGTGAATATCTCCTGTGTTCCCCAAATCCTTTGTGACCTATGGACACAATTGCTAAACGTGAGTCATGCTTCTATCACTCCCACACAATGGATATTTTTAATGCTACAGCATTTCCTGAAGTCAAGCGCTCAGGAAATGGTTTTTGCAATAATGACCTCAGCCTCCCCATATTCCCCCCACCCCCACCACAGAATCCAAGAATAACTGAACAGGTGTCCAAATACCCAGAATTACCCAAGAAACCTCACAACCTGTCTTCTGTTTCCTATCAAAGTCATGAGGTTAACCCCTTGTCCTTTGGAGTTCAAAAGGAATGTGTCCAAGAACTGAACCCAACCATATCTGTGCTTTATTTATATTGAGACACATTTTATTTCCAAGACTGTCAATGGTCTCCAGACCTCAGAACTAAATCTGTATACCATCATGGCTAAAAGTATGAGTTCTGGAATTCAAAAGCCTTAGAGACTGAATTCTGACTCTGCCACTAAATATGTGGCTTCAACCAAGTCATTTAGCCTTTCAGAGCCTCAATATTCTCACCTGTAAAATGGAAATAATGGAAGAAACTATTTCTTGAAATGTGTGAAAATCACTCATGTAAACTGTTGATCTCCAGGCCCGATACACAGCAAAATGCCTAGTACTTGCTAATAGTTATTGCGTCAAGTTTCCCCAGACTGAACCTTAGGTCTGGTCAGTTTCTCCTGGACAGCAGTCATTTTGACAGCTTAGGATCTTTAGGTGCCCACATACCTTCAGAATCTCAACCCATTCTTGGGAGCACTGTCTGACCACCCTCTGAGGACCAGAAGCAGGAAGACAGATGAGATGGTGAGAAGATAAGGACTGTTGATACCCAAGGGAGGTTGTAAAACCACTTGGGCGCACCCAGGTTCAAAACAAAGAAGCCATCATCACATGAGGGTGAGAGAAGAGGTATTTACTCAGTGAGGCCCCTTCCAGCCCTCAGGGTAAAAGTCTACTCTTGTTTAGAAAAGAGTATGTCTGTTTTATGATTTTATTTTTTAAAAAGGGAAACTCAACAACAAAAATGATGATGAAAATGACAATCTGACTATGGAAAACAGCCTCCTGCTATTCTCATCAGACCATCTGACAAACTTCCCAAGGGAGTTTCCGAGGCCTCCCAAACAGTAACAGCAGCGCAGCCACTCAAGAGGATGCCCCGGGAAGCCGCCAAACTGCAATTGCCCTGGAAATCAGATTCAAACAGCTCAGACATGAGGGCAAAGGGCGGGAAGCATGCATCCCTAAGCACCAGCCCTTCAGCCCAGCAGAGGAGCACAGACAAAGCTGCCCCGGAAGAATTGCTTGGGAGGTGCAGATACGAAGAATAAGATCCTGCTGGCAGCGCTGGGAAACACAGCAGCAGTCGGCACACGCTGGCCCTGGCAGTCAGCAACCGCCTGGCTCAGGCTGAGCAAAACCTTTCTGTGAATATGGCGTGAAAGCAGATCTCTCAGAGGCTCATGCTCCCTGAAGGTGAAAGATCAACAACAAAAAAGGCATTAACCCCTCTCCTAAATCATATTTCATGGCCATCAAATGGCCATCAAAGTCCCATCAAAGGAGCAGCTCGTGTTCATAGGCCTGGGGGAGATGCTCCCAGCAATTTAGACACATTGGCAGCCCCGGGGAGGAGGACATAGCCTATGGGGCCTCTCTATGTGTGAAGGGCAGCAGTTTGCATAACAAATGTTCCATGCATAATCTTGGAACATTGGCATAATTCTTTCTGGACCCAATAATGATAATTACTCTCTGTCCTAATTAAGGAGAAAATAAAGTAGCTAATACTTTTATAAATCAACAGGTAGGATTAGTATGATGTACAAAGCGCCCTTGAGTTTGCTTCAGGAGACTTCCTCCTCTGTGTGACCGCGAGTATATCACGTCGGCCACCTGGGCTTTTGTTTCCTCATCCATAAATCCTTTCTTTAAGGGGACATCTTATGGGTTCCTTTGAATGCTCCTATCCTAATTTATTCTTCTTTTCCCTTAAAAATGTTTGGTAAAGCCTTAGCATGCATGCAGTAAAATACACAGCGTGATATGTAGTATTCTTACTTAGAATTTTATGCCTTTCAAAGGGCAAAAGATGGTGGTCAGGTGATATTGGTTCTCTCCTTGTATAGCTTCAAAGATCATGTTATAGATGAGAAACTAGATATTCAAAGGCACAGAGAACATGTCATCCACATCACTCAGATTAGAACTTCCAAGTGCTCACTCATGATATGCAGTCTGGTGAGCCAGGCCTCAGAGTGTCCTACTGTGGGCTCATGGAGCAGTTCTTCAGGATGTAGACAATATTTCTTGGACCAGGGACAGGAGAGAAAAAAGTGGTAGGCTGAGAAGAAATTTTTATGTGACATGCAAATACTTAGAAAAGATGAATGCTAATACATTGGGAAATTTATCATTTCTTTTGACATTCAGGATTTGCCATAATTTAATAGTTCTTACCTATTGGATGCTTACTATGTGACAAGCATTGCACATTAACATGGATTATCTTGTTTAATCTTCAAAATAACTATGAGGTGGACAATTTTATTACCCCATTTTATAGAAGAAGAACCAGAGTTTCAGGGAAATTAAGCTAATTTTCCCAAGTTACTGATAGAGCTTGGCAGAGCTAGGTCTTGAACCCAAGCCCACAAAATTGACCGTGCCATCATTCAGTTTCTCAAAACACTTTCACGTCACTCTGCAATGAAGGCACCACCATGCCCCAGGAAAAGGCACTACCCCAGCCAGCTGGTACACTTCATCCCCGCTTCTGCTGTTCGGGCTTGAACTTGGCATGGTCTTCACCTTTCACTCTGCCATCCAAATCCATCCCTCAAGACCTAAGTCAAATACTATCTTCTCCTCGCCATTGCCTTCTACCCTGAAAGTTCTGTCCTCTGAATCAGTTTAAAAGGTGTTATCTGTTCCATCCATCTGGGGTCTTCATCATTTCCTTAAATATGTACATTATCCATTCCTTCAATAACATACATTTTCATTGTGCTTTCTCTTCAAATAATTGCCAAATACTAGAAGGCAGAAATCATGTTGTCTATTTCTTTTGTATCTCTGAAAGAATCATAGTACAAAATTTATAAATGAAATCATGTAGCTCTGTGCTATATGAAAATTATATCATATGACATTACAGCCACCCTGTATTTGTTGACTAAATTGTCCTTTCTGTTTACTTCCCAAGCATTTGAGCCACTCTCCCCCAGATTGAATTGCCTTGCCTTTTTTTTTTTTTTTTGAGACGGAGTCTCGCTCTGTCACCCAGGCTAGTGTGCTCACTGCAACCTCCACCTCCCGGGTTCAAGTGATTCTCCTGAGACTTAGCCTCCCAAGTAGCTGGGACTACAGGCAAGTGCCACCACACCTGGCTAATATTTTGTATTTTTAGTACAGATGGGGTTTCACCATGTTAGCCAGGATGGCCTCGATCTCCTGACCTTGTGATCTGCCCGCCTCAGCCTCCCAAAGTGCTGGGATTACAGGCATGAGCCACCGCGCTCGGCCTGAATTGCTATTTATTCATTTATTTTGAGACGGAGTCTCGCTCTGTTGCCCAGGCTGGAGTGCAGTGGCGTGATCTCGGTTTACTGCAAGCTCCGCCTCCCAGGTTCACCCCATTCTCCTGCCTCAGCCTCCCGGGTAGCTGGGACTACAGGCCCCCGCCACCACGCCTGGCTAATTCCGCCAACATGCCCGGCTAATTTTTGTATTTTTAGTAGAGACAGGGTTTCACGGTGTTAGCCAGGATGGTCTCGATCTCCTGACCTTGTGATCCGCCGGCCTCAGCCTCCCAAAGTGCTGGGATTACAGGCGTAAGCCACCGCGCCTGGCCCTGAATTGCCCTTTAAAAGCTCTTTTTTTCCCTTGTAAGATCATAATATTCCACCTTCCACTATATCCAGACTGAGACAATAGCAACTGTGTGTGTTTATATGTGAATATGGAAGGGGTGTGTGTGTGTGTGTGTGTGTGTGTGTGTGTGTGAGAGAGAGAGACAGAGAGACAGAGAGACAGAGACACAGAGAGAAATGTGTGTTCTGATAAAGCAAGGTACATTAGATAATAGCCCATTGCACCTTGCATTAAGCAAGCCTGCCTGAGAAATGAGCAACTTTCTCAGGCCACTGCTCAACCTAGAGTGTTGACAACCTTGGCAGAGAATACTTTAATTGCAGTCATTCCCTTATTCCCTCTGGATTGCTTGTTTATAGTCTGAAATTGCTGAACGAGTTCTGTGGGTTTTCTTGTCCATTTGCTGAGCTTGAAGCAAGAAGGGAGAGACCCAGTTTCACTGAACTGTAAACAGTACCTCTCAAGGTCAAACTAAAGAGACTGCACAGAAGAGGGGGTTGGGGGGCAGGTTTCTGAATGTGACAGACAAGAGTAACATATTGCATATATACTTTCCCACAAGCCTGCACAGAAGAAAAGTGAAGAGAAAATAATATTGCAAAGAATCCTGTTCAAACTCGATTTCTTACAGTTTTTTGTTTTTTTTGTTTTTTTTTTTTTGGTCAAATTTGAAGGTCAACTTTTTAAAAGTAATTAGACATCTAATCTGTGCTTTACCCCACTGCCACAATCCCCAAACTTTTTCTGTCATTATATAAACATTATTTGAAGTTATAAAGAACACAAGCAAGTGGGCTAGATATTAACAAAAGATACTTTCGGAAATCGATGAGCCAGTCAGCCCTGTTGTCTTGAAATAAACACATGAAACTGAGCTCCACATGCTCAGGCTGCAGTATATTCAGCACGCTAACAGGTACAGGCACTGCTTTGCCCCAGACTGGTGGGAATGTGGCACTGAAGAAAGCCCAGGCTCTAATATGGAAGAGCTTACAATTTGGAGAGACTGGAAACGTACACAGCACATCACAGCACCATAAAGCCAGAGAAACCCAAAAGGTAGAGATGAGAAGACCCTCCTTTTAATGGTTTAATTTTTAAGAACACTATTCACCAATTGTAGATTTAGGGGAGGAGAGGTTGTTTTTTTATTTGTTTTAAGTCGAAATACCTGAACTTCAAGCCCATGTTTGCCCTTTCCTAGCCTTGAGATCTGAGTCAAATCACATCGCCCAGTGAACGGCAGTTTCCTCATGGATGAGATCAGAGTGTTGGTGTAGACCATGGGTTAGCAAGTAACAACAGCTAGGGGTAAAAATCCAGCTCACAACCGGTTTTGTAAATAAGATTGCTGGAACACACCACGCCCATTCATTTACATATTGTCTATGGCTGCTCTCACTCTACGGCCGCTGGGTAGTTATGACATATGGTCCACAAAGCCTAAAATATTTACTATCTAGCCCTTTCCAGGGTTCCTGACTCCTGGTGTAGCCAGTCTCTAAGGTCTCTTCCAGGGGCTTGCAAGATGTTATGTAGACACATAACAGCACTTTGAAAATTTGAAATAATCACACAAATGGAAGAAATGGTCAAAAAGCACATGCTGGGTCCCAGAAGACAGCAGCTCCCCTTGCTTTATGTCATCAACAGCAAACACCTGCTCCAAGGGGGGGGTTCTCAACTCAACTCATATTAGAATCACCTGGGGAGAATTTTATTTGTCATAACAAGGTTTGAGGGAGGCACATTTCACACATTAGCATGAAAACCCAATCATCATGCTTTGGAGAATTTTTTTTTTTAAATGTCAATGCCCAGGACCCAATGTCTGCAGTTTCTGATTTAATTGCTATGGAGTGGAGACCTGGTATCAGCTGTTTTTAAATACTGTCCAGAGGCTGGGCATGGTGGCTCACACCTGTAATCCCAGCGTTTTAGGAGGCCAAGAGGCGGGTGGATCACTTGAGGCCAGGAGTTCAAGACCAGCCTGGTCAACATGGTGAAACCCCATCTCTATTAAAAATACAAAAACAATTAGCCAGGCATGGTGGCAGATGCCTGTAGTCCCCGCTACTCAGGAGGCTGAGGCAGGAGAATCACTTGAACCCGGGAGGTGGACGTTGCAATGAGCTGACATCTGCACTCCAGCCTGGGCAACAGAGTGGGACTATGTCTCAAAAAAAAAAAAAATTAGCCAGGGGTGGTGGCACATGCCTGCAGTCCCAGCTACTCAGGAGGCTGAGGCAGGAGAATTGCTTGAACCTGGAAGGCAGAGGTTGCAGTGAGCCAAGATCATGCCACTGCACTCCAGCCTAGGTGATAGAGTGAGACTCTGTCTCAGGAAAAAAAAAAAAAACTGTCCAAAGACTGTCCAAAGACAGTCTACCTTGCATTCAGGGTTAATTTAACAAAAGCTTACACATAATACCAAGATATGGAGTCAACCTAAGTGTCCTTCAGCAGATGAATGGATAAAGAAATGTGATCCAAATGCACAATGGAATACTATTCAGCCTTCAAAAATAAGAAAATCCTGTCACTTACAACAACATGGATGAGCCTGAAGGACATTACGTTAAGTGAAATAAGCTAGGCACAAAAAGACAAATACCGTATGTTCTCACTTATATGTGGAATCTAAAAAAGTTGAGCTCATAGAAGTAGAGAGTAAAATGTTGATTACCAAAGGCTCGGGAAAGTGGGGATGGGGTTGGGGAAATGTTGGTCAAAAGATACAAATTTTTATCTAGACAGAAAGAGTAAGTTCAAGATATCTATTTTATGTCATGGTAACTATATTTAATAATAGTATATTGTACACTTGAAAATTGCAAAAAAAATTAAAAAAATATGTGAAGCAAAAGCTATTTAAAAAATAAGGAAATTGAACAAAACTATAATATTAGAAGGGTATTTAAGTACAACTCTTATGACCTTGGATAGTTCAAGCTGACCAGGGAGATGAAATAAAGATACAAATAAATACATTTTTTAAAAATACCACTGAACCTTTTTTAAAAAAACATATTGATGCCTGTATTTCTTTCCAGGTATGTTACACCAGAATATCTGGGATTGTGGCCCCCAAACCTGTATATTTAATGAGTTCTCAAGATAATTCTTATGCAGACAACTCTGCAACAGCCTGCATTGAGTAGCCAGGTATGTGAATCATGCTCAAGGCCAACTATGATGCAGGAATTCAGAATCCAATAGAGTAGTGTTAAGGTCCATTTCATACCTCTTTATCTTTGACTCTCAAAGGTGTAATGCACCACCTGGAACTTAGCAGATATTTGGTAAACGTTTAATAAAGAAAACTTAATTTAACCTGACCATTGAGTGTTTCGGTGGAGAGAGACACACACAGGAGGTTTATGCTTAATCTTGAAAGAGATAAGGCTAAGACTCATGTTCTATACACTTAATTAAATAGCCATCAACTGCAACCTCCCTCCACCTATCTACGCTCAAACATTAACTACAAAACCTGATCAAAAAATCATTATTTTAAAATCACCAACCCACTGAAGCTCCTTTAGTTAGACTGAAGTTCACGTGATTGCTTAAAACTTTTTCCTGGGAATGGATCTTTTATGCCAAGTAGGCAGGGTTACTGCCCCATAAACCTACCTTCTGTCATTAGCTTTGACTGTTGACACTTGCAATGATTAGACAGGGTTGAGCAAAGGGTATTTTTGCAGTCTGTGGGGAAGAGTACAGAAAATAAACATTGCATCTCATTACAAAGCCCTGAATGTGCAAAACATACTGGTCCAAATGACATGATTAGATAAGCACCTGCAACACTCATTAACTTTGAAGGGAAATTGAAGCCAAATTTGGGCCCATATGCCACCTGTCCTTACACTTCAGCAATCAGGTGACCTCTATTCTCACATTAAGTTAATTTCTGAAACACCCTACATGATAGCTATTGCTCCAGACTTCTAATAATTACCCCAGGGTGTCCTCTCTCAAACATCCTGTGAAATAGTCTCCACCTACAATTTCTAGGGTTTCAGATGAGCCTTTGCCCATAACCTGAACACGTCCTTTTTAAAGACAGGTCATTGTAAATGACTCTGAGTGACAGCCTAATGCTACCCCACAAAATAGAACGAAGTGTAATATTGATCCACTCATCCACAAACACAAAAATGCATGTGTTTTGTATGAGGGCAAATAATTACTAAAGTAGCCAGAATAAAAACTAAGGTTGACACAGGAGGATTGAGATGATGGGCAAGGGATCTCTAAAGAAGAGTGCACCGAAGGCCTATGTCTCACTCTGTAATAGTCTATTTGCAAACTGCCCTACATGCTGTATCACATGTAGCTCTAAAGGTCTGTGGCTCCAGGTGAGACCCTCTAAGTAACCTGAGAAAAAACTACATTTGGAAATGTTTCTACATGAGGCTACTCAACAAAGTAGCTCCCAAAGTTATGATTTATTCAATCAGATGGCCTCATCTGGTCAGGGTGCAACTTAGTCATAGGTGTAGGGAACACTTGGCCACATGGAGTAAGCTGAAGAGCCTGGGAAGACTCCTCTGTTCAAATATGTCTTTACTGCTTAAGTGTTAAAGGTCCCAGAATCCTATCATAAGAGTCCAGTTCCTTTGTATGTTTAGACTGTAACAGAGCCATGTACCACAGAGAGGAGTACAGGCTGGAGAGCTGAGTGGTCAGAAAGATAATTGGATGAAAAAGGTCCCCGGTGTGCCAGAAAGATCTCTCCAGCAAGCCATAGTTCAGATAATAAAGAAAATTAAAATCGGTGACCTTCTGTGGAAAGTGAACTGATTCATCCCTCTCTTCCCAGCAATATCAGAATTAACTGACATAGAGCCATGGATAGAGAGCTGGTTGTGCAATGACTACAAGGTCTCAAAAGCAGCAACTGCAGCAGAACACAGCACAAGCTTCGTGAGAAGCACAGGGAGGACAGAGATGGCAATTCCACCAAGAAGGATTAGGAAGGATTTTTTTTTCCTTTTCCAAGACTGAGCACATCATGTGATGCTATGTGCAACATGGAGATGATTAAAATCAGCATGCCCACTGAAGTTCCAGGACAAGCAGGAAATTGTGAAATCCGTACTGCAAAGTAATACCACCTCCAGGTTACCAGATGGGGTGAAGGGTTACTCAGAAGCCAAGGCAGCTAAAGAATTATAAATCTCTATATAATTCTGATATCCAGATAGTAAAGAATTTTTAGTCTATGAGACTTCTAAATAGCACTCTGTGGTAGGAGCACATCTCCCTTGGCTCAGATATACCCAGGAGAGCTATGCCTCTCAGCAAGATGCTATGAAATTAATTACCTAGGGGAACAAGAGAAGCATTGCAAAGACTGTGGTGTATCATATGTGTGAATACTGACCTCTCAGGTGATCTTTTTTTCTACGCAAATATTATTGATACGGGTAACACTTCAAATCATTAACATTTTAATCTGAAGGAGAATCCTTCTAGTGACAGATGGGGTCCAGGGTTGAGGTGAGAGGTAAAGGAGAAGACAAGTTCTGTCTATAAGCCCACTCTGATACGAAACAGAACATTCAAGCATTTATTGCAAATTCCTCAAATATTTACTGAGCACCAGCAATATGGGAGAAGACGTGCCAGGCATTTGGGAGAATATAAACATGTATATATGTACTAATGCCACTATCAACTAGCTCAAGACATAATTGGAGAAATGGCTTAGGGATAACTGTGATATAGGATCAATTTAGGAAAGTCGTGGAATTGGCACAAGGACCCACAGCATCAACACCAGCTGGGAGTGATATAAAATGTAGATTGTAGGGCCCTGTACAGGATCCTCAGAATCGTAATGTGCATTCGACCATGATTCCGTAGGTGATTTGTGTGCACCTTTGAGAAACACTGGTCTAAACAACAACAACAAAAATGGCATGTTCGTGGAGGCCCTCTAACACATTACAAGAAAGCTTCAGAGATAGTTAAGGTCTCACTATGAGATATGTGAGAGCAGAGGAAGAGGAATGGCCAAAAGTTCAGGAGAGAATCATTCCACGGTTTTCTTTTCTTCTTTTCTTTTTTTTTTTTTTTTTTTTTTTTTTTTGAGAGGGAGTCTCGCTCTGTTGCCCAGGCTGGAGTGCAGTGGCGCGATCTCGGCTCACTGCAAGCTCCGCCTCCCAGGTTCACGCGATTCTCCTGCCTCAGCCTCCCAAGTAGCTGGGACTACAGGCGCCTGCCACCAGGCGTGGCTAATTTTTTGTATTTTTAGTAGAGACGGGGTTTCACCGTGTTAGCCATGATGGTCTTGATCTCCTGACCTCATGATCCGCCCGCGTGAGCCACTGCGCCCGGCCCACAGTTTTCTTAAGTATGCTTGGGGGATGGCAAATGGACTGGTTTTAGACACATTTAAGATACTGGTAGAATGGTCATGGGAAAAAAATTCTAGAAAGGTAGATGTGGGCTGAGTTCCAGAATAACCCTAATTTCTGATTTCCTAATTACACAAAGATGTGCAATCAAAAGGACATGAGAAAATTTTAAATGGCAAAAAATAATGTTTAACTTCTCCATAGAATTGTTCAGACTTCAGTCCCAACTCAAGTTCCTTCTTTACCCTGTCAAAGCCCTTAGGAGGCTCATGTGTTATCATTATGTGTATGGTCTTGATAAAAAAGATGTAGACAGCCAATGGGATGAGGACTCCAAGAAGGGCTCCAACCCTGAGGGAGAATGAAAGAGAATGCACATCAGAAACTAGGTGGAGGCTGGGCGCGGTGGCTCATGCCTGTAATCCTAACACTTTGAGAGGCTGAGGCAGGCGGATCACTTGAGGTCAGGAGTCTGAAACCAGCCTGACCAACATGCTAAAACCTGGTCTCTACTTAAAAAAAAAAAAAAATTGGCCGGGTGTGGTGGTGGGCGCCTGCAATTCCAGCTACTCAAGAGGCTGAGACAGGAGAATCGCTTGAACCCGGGAGGCAGAGGTTGCAGAGAGCCAAGATTGCGCCACTGCAGGCCAGCCTGGGTAAAAAAGCAAGACTCTCTCTCAAAAAAAAAAAGAAGAAGAAGAAGAAGAAACCAAGTGGAAACTCATCAATATACACAGGGAATGCATGCAAAGATTAGTGGGAACCTTAGCTCTAAGAATATACATATGTTCAGGGCCTTGACCCTGTACTCCAGACAATTAGCTCTGGGTGTGTCAATTTCAGACACTCTTCTTCACAGAGCTCCAGTCTCCTGCCCCAGGTGCAACACTATCTGGAGCTCAGAGCTTTGTACCCAATTTCACTTTTGCCAGTCTTCTGCTTTATGATTGGACTCTGCCTCCATAACTAATAGATCAATTATGATAGCACTTACAATCTGCCAGGGACATGGCTACATGCTTTATATCCTAAGTCATTAAGAGCCACAACCACCCTATTATTTCAGTACGATTATTACCACCAGTCCACAGACAAGAAAACTAAGCTACACAGAGATCAAATGCCTTAATTGAGGTCACTCCACTCACTCCACTAGTAAGGGGTGATGTTGGGATTTGAATCCATGCAGTTGGCTCCAGAGTCCACACTATTAAGCAGATGTTTCTCTAGGAAGCTTTTTTATCCGCTTAGTGAGAGGCTGGGAGAAAGAGTTCCAGAAAGCAACCACCTGACTCATGAGCAGTGACCATTCTCTGTGATATGACCCACCCACTTCACTGATACCTAGTGCTCATCACTTTGACAAATACAACTAAGATTATTTCCTGCCTTGGGTTTCATGATTGCAATTTTCAGAGCTGGCCTCTGGATAAGGTCCTTTTTCTAGACTTTATTATGCCCCATATTTGTGTTTGTCAGGAAACTGGAGAGTTTATTCCAGGAACTAATTTGAAATTATAAGAATTTTTTTTGTCCATCAGAATAACCATTCATGAAGAGATAATGCATGCATCAGTGAAGGAAGGTTCTTAAAATGGGTCAGCCAGAAAAAAGAAGAATTAAATTGGATGGCATGATTACATAGGACAACCAAGGACACCAAAGGGGCCCAAAGGAAAGAGAGCCCATGAAGAAACAGAACTGACCAGCATGAAGGTTGTATTTGGATGTTTAATGTGAAGCTGTGTTCGGTTGTCTTTTTCAGATGGAGAGAAGACGGTCCCAGTCTTCTAGGTCTGGGAAGCCAAGTCGACTGTGGAGGCCTTAGCTCCTGTGTGGAAAAGGCTGAGGTAGCACATTTCACCATAGGAGGAAGAAGAGACACCAGTGAAGGATACACACAGTAAGAGATATGGAAAAGAACAAGGGTAATGAATGGTAATTCATTTATTTGCCCATTCATTCATTCTACAAATATATATGGAGCACCTACTGTGTGCTACCCTCTGGGGCAGATTTTGGCTTCAAGGAGCTTACATGACAGTTGGGACCCAGAAAATGAGCAAAGCAATTGCCTCTTTCTTCCTGTTTACATATCAGAGGGGTAGATGGGGTGAATGCTGTGAGAACATAGGACAGGAATGAACCTTCTGTTAGGGTCTCATGAAAGCCGGGGTTGGTGACTTTTAAAATGAGACCTGCAAAATGAGAAGGAATCTGTCACACAAAATGTAGGGAGAGAGGGTAAGGAAGAAGAACATTTCAAAAAGAAGCGTTGTTGTTTATTCCCCAAAGATGGCCAGAAAAGCAACTAAGAAAAGATCACAGGCCTCCAGGTTGCCTGGGCAACCTCTGAGAGCCCTGTCTAGGGCGAAGTGGGAGTGAGACCGACAGAAGAGTGTTAAGGAGACAGCTTATGGCAGGAAGTGGGGATAAGCAATGCAGGTGATTTCTCTGAGCTGGAGTGGGGGAGGATGAGCTTGGTTTTGCTATGTCAGGCCATTAGTTGGGGCGACTTTCAGTTTCCATTTGAGCCTGAGCCTGGAGTAGGTGCATTCCAGATATGCAGAAATCACGACCATGGAGTGATTCATCTCCAGTTAGCTCCCTCAAAAATTCCCCACAGTCACTATCTGACACCTTTTCCTCAGGACTCCACCTCGCACCTCCCCTGCCCCCTCCAGAATGACTTTGTGTCATTCTTCACTGAGAATGAGGCCATCAGAGAAAGCCTTCCTCATTTCTCCCTTTTCCACCTCTTTCTTTCTCTAGATCTTCACCTTCCGTTTTTGGGAGAGGAACACTTCCTTCCTCCTGCAACCTTCCTACACCTATCTATACTCAAACATTAACTACCAACCTGATCAAAGAATCATTATTCCTTCATTCCATAAATAACTCCACACCAGCACTTGATCCCTGTCTTCCTTTCTCTTCTGTAACTTGTACCACAAATCATGCTTGTTTATTTAATTTCTCCCTCACTACCACCATCTATTTCTAAACCAACAGTCTACTGAAGTCTGCCTGCTTCTCAAGAGTCCTCACTCAATCCTGCTTATCTTTTTGGCCAACCTCCAACTCTCTGGAATTTGACCTCAGGACTTCTTGGAGGTGATTGGATGGCTGTTTTTACCTTCTAGTGACCCACTCACTCCTCAGCCTTTATCATCTGACTTTCCAGCCTGCCTATGTGTTTTTTCCCTGTTGCAGCCCCTGCCACCACCCCAGAATGCTGTTCTGTCACACCCCTACCCACTGTGGGACTGTGTACCTGCCAGGCCTCTAGATGCTGCATCCCTCTCCTTGATCCTCATCTGAAGCCCCAACCCACGCCAATCTATAGAATGAACCCCAATTCAGACAAAAGAGATGTCAAGGTAACCAACTCCACCCTCTGAGATCCACGACTAGCCAAGGCTTGCCATTGCTCCACGTTACATCTCTGTTGTGAGAACCATCTTGATTCTCATGTGTGAGCCCAGTTTTGGCTCTAAGACTGGTCTCTTAGTTTCATTCCTATTCATCCTATTTGTTGAGCATGTATGATGGGCCAGGCTCTGGCACACACCTCCTACACATGATTCCCCTCCCGCTAACAGCACGGCGATGCTGGAGAGCCCTACATAGTCAGCAGACTCATGCTACAGAAGGTTTGAGGAACTCTTCCAAGGACACACAGCCATTCCATGGTGGAACCAGAACTCAAACAGGCATTCTGATTTTAGATCCTTTGCTCAATAAATAGTTATAACAGAAGAGAGAGTGGAGACGAGTGTGTGTGGGTTTGTGTGTATGTGTGTGTGTGTGTGTGTATGTAGGGGTAGAAGATAGTGGTGAGGGAGCTTTCTGAGACCCTGCTACTCATGCCAGATTTTCTGGTCCTGATTAGCTACTGCCTGGCTGCCAGAAGCTGTTATTATCACTCACTCCCATGCTCCTGTCACTGGGCTTGTGGAAACTTGCCCTTCCTTCTGCTCTCGGTCTCCAATGCTGACAGCTATGCTGGAAAATCCCATGCTGGCCACTGCCGCACTTACCAGAGGCATATTGTACGTGCTGGTCTGGACTTCCTGCCTGACCCCTACGTGTCCTGTGCCGCCCCTTCATAGGGGGTCAGTCTACTTCCTGGCCAGGGCCTTTCCAGCCTGTCTCACCCCCGTGCAGGTAACAGAGCTCTTTTCTCTGCCACCACTTCCCCACGGAGTCTTTTCCATGGCTCTCCCTGACAGAATTCGTGCTGCATACTCTTTGTTAACTCATGGCATGCACTCTCTTTCTGCATCTTTCCTCAATTTATGTGAGATTAAGTTAATACCAACCTATCTTGTTAACCCCTTCTAATATGTAATCTTCTTTATTTTAAAATTTAAATATTTGTTATATTGAATTCAGTAACTAGAACATTCTCCTCCAAAATGAGAATGGTACAAAAACCTCAAATAAGTAAGTCTGTTGGGGAAAACGAGTCCCCCAAAGAATAAATCTACCAGGAGAGTAAAAACAATGATAATCAGAACAATGATCAGTAATCACTATTGTCAAAGTGCCTGGAAATCACCAAACACCAGATTCATCGGCTCTTCACTGTCCTGTAGGATGACTTCTGTGACTTGCTAAAACCCACACAATAAGTATAATGGTGACAAGACTCAACTCCCAGGCTCTGACATTAAGTCCTATTGTCTTCCTAAAATGCTCTTTAAAGAGAGGATTTCTGTCTCACATGGTCATCTGGATCATTTGAAAACTTCAAGCAGAAAGTCCCAAGGTCACCATTAAATGTTTTCCAAGATTACACATCTTCAAACAGAAACCCAAAATAACGAAAACCAGGAACCAAGACTTCCAGCTTCTCTAATGAGAGTAAGTCTTAGTTCTTTTTCCTTACTCCACAAGAAAAATTATATCTCCCAAGGGGAGTTATGGGCTTTCCAAAAGAGGAGCAAAGGGATATGAGCTTAGGAAATGAAACTTTGCTCAGCACTCTTCAGGAATGACATTCTCCTTCCTCCCCTATAACAATGCAAGTGCACATTCATTTTCTTACATTTTAAATCACTGAACAAAAAGGCCTAGTTTTATTTATCCTGCTGCTGCCACTGTGGCAAAATTAAATGTGTGGTACATAAACTGTTTATAAATCTTGTCTCCAACAAGAGAACTGAGTGTGCACTTTTTGAGGACCTTAGTTCATTCAGAATGATGAGAAAATTTGGGAGAAATTTTTCTCTTGATATAAGAGCTGTATAGGCCAAATGGACTTCCTTTTCTGGCCTAAATGCTGTGTTTATAAAAATGGTGTGCTGTAAATAGCAAAGTATAGAAGTGAGAAATTATGCCTCTGCTGAATAAACCACACTCCCGGTCGACTGACTCCCTGCTTCTTCAAAGTGAAGAAACATTTGTTCCTATATCTTGTGAACAACAAGCTGGATCCATTGAAAATGCTGGATAACATTGATCTTGGGGAATAAGAAAACAACCTTTTTAAAGGTCAGAACTGTCTTAGTTTTTAATGGATTATTGGTTGATGAATTCTTTCAAGAAATATTTCTCTAATGCCTTCTTTGTGTCGAGAACCATTCCAGGATCCAAATATACCCTTGCTTCCATTTTCTGCATCAGGGTCAGTGATCCTGCTGAAAGGTTAATTTCATTATACCACATCAGTCTCCTGCTCCAAACTCTCACTGGTTTCCCTCTGCACTTAGAACAACTTCCAACTCCTTCCTGCCATGTACAAGGCCCTGTCTTCTCAGGTGGCCTCATCACTCACTTCCTTCACACTGTACCCCACCCCAGCCACAATGGCCTTCCCACCAGGCTCGTTTTCAACTCAGTGTTCTCCTACATGCTGCGGCCACTGCAGGGGCACTCTCCCCGAGGCTCCTCCCTCATGGGACTGGCATCTCCTCACCTCTCAGGTCTCCACTCAGATATCACCTCGTGGACCTGGAGCAGTGGCTCATGCCTGTAATCCCAGCACTTTGGGGGGCTTAAGTGAGTGGATCACCTGAGGTCAGGGGTTTGAGAACAGACTGGCCAACATGGTGAAACCCCGTCTTTACTCAAAATACAAAAATTAGCCACGCATGGTGACACGTGCCTGTAATCCCAGCTACTCGAGAGGCTGAGGCACGAGAATCTCTTGAACCCAGGAAGCAGAGGTTGCAGTGAGCCGAGATCGCACCACTGCACTCCAGCCTGGGTGACAAAGCAAGACTCCATCTCAAAAAATAAAAATTAAAAAATCACTTCCTAGGAGGTGATTCTTTTTCTAAATTTGCTCCTCCTTCTCTATTTTCTATCCCCTTACCCTGCCGCCTTTACTTTATAAATAGTAATTATCACTCTCATACACCTTTTTTATTTTCCTGTTTACTAATTTATTATCTATTTCCTCCAACTAGAAGATAAGACCTTTATGAAATTTGTCTTAGTTATTGTAGCATTCCCAACATGCTGAATTCAGTTCCCTGAATAAACTTTCAGAATGCCACTCACAAGACAATTCTGTTCTATTTTTCCCTCATATGTTGAAAAAGCCATAGGATTTGAGGATACCATCAATTATTTTTCATTGCTAAGGATTTTTGACATTAGAAACTACAGAGAGGAGTTTCTTCACTCAGAGTATTTTTTATTTTCTCGGTGTTGCAAGCATACCCACAGTATTTGGGTCAGAAAGAAAAGTTCTTTGAGTCTGCATCTTATTGCAAATGTTGAAGAAAGAAAGTGAAACAAAGATTTGTTTCTTATGCCTTGTGGAGGTTCTAATAAACTCAGTGCCCACCTGTTCTGTGGAATCCTTTGAATGGTTTGATCTGGTTGTTAAACCTTTTCTCTCCAGAGCTGCAGAAGAGAGGAAGATTCGTTTATTTATTCAACAAACAGCTCAAATGTCACTTTTCTGAGAGTTTTCCCTCACCATGATGTCTACAACAGTCTTCCCAGCCTCCTATCACTTTTTAGTTCATTACGTTCTATTATTTTCTTCATAGTATTTATTTCTATCTAAATGTATATTTCTATGAATGTTTTCCATATTCTCTGTCTGATTCTTCCTGGTAGAATATAAGCTCGTGGGAGCAAGAGCCATGCCTTTCATCCACTGATCGTTCTCCAGAACCTAGAGTTCCTGGCACGTGGAAAGCCCCAACAAGCAGCGGTTGAGTAGATGAAGAAATGAAGCGGCATCGGCTCTGTGAAGGTTTTTTTGACCACTCCTTTCTAACTTTGATGTTCTTGCCTTTCTGAACACTCTGCACCTGTCAGTTCTGCTCCATTGCAAGACTTTATTCTCTAAAGTTCTGTTCTTGGACATATATGTAGCACCATTGAGCCCTTGGCTGCTTCATGACACCAAACAGACCTAAACAACACAAGCTTGTTTGTGATTATTTTATCCATTGGTATTTTGTTTCCCCAGACAACACTGTAAGCTTCCCACAGGGAAGGCATGTGTCTTAAGCCAGGAAATAGAGAAGGAAGAGAAGGTTTTGCGGGAGGCGGGGTGGGGATGATAACAAAGTGAGTTTTTAAGATACTGAATTTTACGTCTATAGGATATGCAGGTAGAAGTGTCCAGTAAGCAGTTCATGTACATAATTCTGAATGTCGGCAAAGAGGTCTAAGCTAAAATCATTCATTTGTAACTCATCAACATGTGCTCACTATGAGTAACAAGTTGAGAAAATGCGCTCACTCAGGGAAAGTAGGAAGAAAGCTTGAGGAGATGAGCGAAGAAGGGCAGATGAGTGAAGAAAGGTCAGATAGAAGATGCAGGCAGGAAGGAAGCTTGTCAGTGGTCGGAGGAGGACCAGGTAAGTGTGTCACTGAGGATGCCAAGAAAGTTGAAATTTTCAAGATGAGAGAGAATGGTCAATGGCGGCCAGTGTCACAAAGAATCCAAGTAAGGGAAGACCAGAAACATGTCCACAGGATTTGGCAGGTGAGCCTTGCCACAGCAATTTCAGCTAAGTAATGAGAACAGAAGCCTGGCTGAGAGGGATTAAGAACGGACTTTACTGGAAGGTGAGTAATTAAACAAAGCAAATTAAGACAATGCCCTCAAGAAGCTTAGCTTTGAAGACAAGAAGAAAGACACACTGGTACCTAAATAAGAGTTGCTGAAGAAAATGAATTGGGTTTATTACTCAAAAGTAGATTTTAAATTGTACACTTGAAATATGTGTGGTTTACTGTGTGCCAATTCTATCTCAACAAATGTTTTCAAAAAGCATGGTTTAGAATTTCACAAAATATCAGTAACTTTTCATTTCAAATGTATTATAACATATTAAGGTATTACCTGATATCTGAATGAGAAAAGTCCAGATTAAAAAAAAACAGAAATATGTAAAGTCATATTCCTTGTTTATAAAAAATGAAAAGAATATGAATAGTATCAAAAGGACTCTTTTTCCTGTGGTAGAAAGCAGGAAGGCATGATCATCTGGAATATGGGCCAGCATAGGGAAAGGGCAGAATTATGGAATTCGGGTTATCATTTGTAGATTACTGACTATTTACCTAAGAGGCTCCACATTGTTCTAGGTTAGGACCCAAACTAAGGTGAACTGAAACCAAATTAAAGCCTCCAGTTAAACCCAAAGAGTTTCCTGAAAAGATGATGTCACAAAAACTTCATTTAGGGCCATAATGGGGAAAAATGCATAGTGAGACAATTCATAGAGAAGGGAGATGAACATCTAAATTAAATATTTTTCCTTTTTAAAAATATTTGTCCTTTTTCCAAAGGTTCAGCTATTGTCTTACCAGTGCTCTCAAAATTGAAGTGAATAAAATGCCAAGGTTTCAACAATTACTCAATAGTCAGTAGATTCAAAGATAAGATAAGTAGACAAAACTAAGAGAAATATTAACTTGGTGAAAGCTGTTTATTCAGAAAGCAGCCATCTAGAAATTTTTCTCCAGTGTTTTCACATGGAATTTTTTAAAGGACAAATAGAAAGAAAGCCAGCAGACTAAATACTGATGTGTGCAGTGCTGGACATTTCCTCAAAGCACACTTTCCCTCAGTGGATCCTTAAAATAATTCAGAGAAGGAGGCAGTTTGCTAGGGCCTTTCCCCACCTCACCCAGAGTGATATTTATCTTTGTGTTTTCACACAAACAGACCCCGAGAGGTAGTAAGTTTTTCCTTTGACTCTTCTTGTTTTCCGTAACATCATTCAGACAAGCAGACTTAGCAGTGACTGAAAATGCAATAGAGTTAAGTAAAGCAAAGAGGACAGGAGGCATTTTATATCTGCTGAAATGTGTACAGTCACCTTATTAATTACAAAAGAAATCTAAGCACTAAAGATAAGTAGCATGGTTACCAACGTACTCATTAAAGAACTATACAGCGAGGCTAAGGATGTGACCATCTCATTCCAGATTGGAATTCACGTATCTGGAATCCAGTATCTGTCATAGAATTAGTAGAGTCATCATAATGTTCTATACCCTGTGACCTCAGGGCATAGAGATGGTCAAAAGTATGATGACTGATGACTCACAAGGCCCCTCAAGATATTCAGCATCAATTTGGTGTCCACTGTATTACTGTCTTCAGTTATTCATCACTCTTCCCATTTCCCCCCACCCAATGCTGTTTATGCCTCCTAAAATAGTAGCTAATATTTATAGAGGCCTTACTATGTACCAAGCATTGTTCTAAGCACTTCTCAAGTCCTAAATCACTTAATTATCACAACAACCCTATTAGGTAGGTGATATTCTGCTCATAGCCATTTACAGATGAAATGGCCATGACAAAAAGAGGTTAAGTAATGTTTCCAATTGGCACACAGATGGTGAGAGTAAGAGCAGAAATTCAAGCCCAAGCAGTCTGGAATCAGAGCCTTTTGTTCCCAGTCACTAGGCTGTACTGCCTCCATGCTTATTTCAGGTCAGGACCATCTCTCCTGGAATACTACAATAGACTCCTAGCTGGTCTCCATTCATCTTACTTCTTCTCACATTATTTTTTATTATAAAAATAATATATGAATACATTCTCCCTGTAAAATACAATAATAGTATAAATTAGATAAAATCCCATTTGGCCACCAGCTGCAATTCCAGGTTCCTCCCCAGGATCAGGTATGTCTACTCCTAGATCTTTTTCTGTATATCTATGTACCTTTAAAATATATACAGTATTGTTTGATAGTTCTTTAGACTTTTATTTTAAGTTCAGGGGTACATGTGCAAGTTTGTTATATAGGTAGAATTGCATCACGGAGGTTTGTTGTACAGATTATTTCATCACCCAAATATTAAGCCTCGTACCCATTAGTTACTTTTCATGACCCTCTTCCTCCTCCCACCCTCTGTTCTCTGAAAGGCCTCAGTGTGTGTTATTCCCCTCTATGTATCCGTGTGTTCTCATCATTTAGCTCCCACTTATAAGTGAGAGCATGTGGCATTTGGTTTTCTGTCCCCGAGTTACTTTGCTAAGGATAATGGCCTCCAGCTCCACCCAGGTTCCTGAAAAGGACATGATCTCGTTTTCATGGCTGCATAGTATTCCATGCTGTATAGGTACCACATTTTCTTTAGCCAAGTTTGATAGATTTTTTAAAAAATAAATGTTATTATAGCACTCATGTTCAAATTTCATGTTTTAAATTTATCTATATGTCTTTGAGAGCATTCTAAATCAGAACTGTGTGACCTTTAAAAGAAGAAAAACCCAGTCCCATTTTTTAAAAGCACCCTCACTCCAAAATAGAGATGGCATAACCCTATTGAAGTGGTCTACTACTTCCCTTTTAGTAACAGTGAAACCTAGCAAGTCTTCCAAAGGAAAAAACTAGAAAAAAAATTAAAGGAGTTTGAGTGGCATATACACAGAAGAATGAGGGGCACTGTTTTATGGAAACTAATCTGTAGGTGAAACAATATGGGCATTGTCGCCTGGAGATTTGCCATGAAGTGAGTCCAGATCCACTTCTTGATAAAGTCTACATAAATAACCAGACTATTCAGTTTACTGGTACATCTCATTCCTGTAGCAATCTGGAGTATTGGATTGCATTAAGGTTCTACTCACTGAAGTAATCCCTTCACAGACTTCAACATGTTAATCTCTTTACTTGCTTACTGTGTCCATAATGTAAGCTCATAAAGACAGGAATTGCATCTCTCTTATTCCCTGCTGCAGTGCAATTACCTTACTCAGTAGCTGTCACATAATTGGGGCTCAACAAGTCATAGTTTAATGAGTGAATAAACCCAAAGACACATGATTAATTAGTGGTTCAATCACCAATGACCATTGTACAGTAGAGATGACCTAAACAGTTATAGATTTACAGCAGTCACTAATAACAAGTCATCAAAGTAAAACTCAACTGTGACAGATTAAAAAGAGCATAAATTTTAGAGTCAGTTACCTGGGTTAACAAAAAATATTCACCACATGCTTGCTGTGTGACCTTGGTCAATTTTCTTAACGTCTCTGATATAATTTGAATATTTGTTCCTGCCCAGATCTCATGTTGAATTGTAATCTCCAATGCTGGGGGTGGGGCCTGGTGGGAGGTGTTTGGATCATGGGGGCCGGTCCCTCATGAATGGGTTGGGCCATCTCTTTGGTGTTAAGTGAGCTCACGCTCTAAGTTCACAGATCTGGTCATTTAAAAGTGTGTGGTGCCTCTCACCCCCACTCTCTCTCTCGCTCCTGCTCTGGCCATGTGACTTACCTGTTCCCCTTCACCTTCCACCATCATTATAAGCTTCCTGAGGCCTCCCCAGAAGCCAAGCAGATGCCTGCACCATGCTTCCCATAAAGCCTGTAGAGCCGTGAGGCAGTTAAATATCTTTTCTTTATAAACCACCCAGTCTCAGATATTTCTTTATAGAAATGCAAGAATGACCTAATACACTCTCTCTTCAGTTTCTTTATCTGTAATAATGACAATAATCAAACCTTTAGAATTTTGCCAGGACTAAATGAAGTAATGAATTAAGGCATCTAATAATGTGTGAGACAATGAGTAGATGCTTAGTAAATGTCAGTGCTGTGCCTATTTTCCCTCCACCCACTTGCCACCTCTTTTCTAATAATAAGACTGAGTTTATTTACCCTGATAAGCACGTCTCTTCTCTCATTTCCATTTGTGGCAATGTAGGCAACCACTTCTTTCTCTTTCAGTGCTGACCTACTGTTTTGTTGGAAACAGTCCCAGGGTTCTGGGCTTTAGAGATTGCTGTTGGATTGCGAAGCATTATGGACCAAATCCAAGTGCTGCAGCACATAATGGCTCTGGCCATTTAAAAAATCTAAACTGTTGTAGCTGTTTTATGGGGTGCAATATATATCCAAAATTTTGTAATAGGGTTACCAAATGCAGTGCTCTAAAAATCAAGAATCATTCAAAATTTTCTCATCTCCCCACAGAAATAAATTGCTATGTTGGTTATTAAAACAGACACCTTGCTCAGGAGTCTGAGGTTTTCTCTAAGATGTTCCACAATTATCATTTAAAGCCAGTGAATGTTATTCAAACAGGAAAAGGTAGAATTCTTAACTTAATTTCACCAGAATTAGACTTTCATTCTGTGATATTCTTTATCCAATTCCCAACATTTCTGCTACCTCAAACTCTCTTAGATCTACCCTCAATCCCCTTATTTACAGAGTCTTCAAGTCTCAGAAACACTTGCATTTATCCTGTCATGTACACACCCTAAAAGTCATCCTAGGTCTTTAAAAAGACTTACAGATGACTGAGCCAAACACAATCCTTTCCCTATTCTAAGTCTTACTCTTCTCAACATTTGAGAAGGCCTTTGCTTAGACCACTGGGGCAGATCTATTGTGTTGCTACCTGAGTGCTCTCCTAGCAATTAGACATGTCTTTAAAACAGGACATGTATTACTTCTTCTTTATCTTCCATTATAAACTTGAGCAATGTCTGGCTTGATGAAGGCAGTGTTTCTACTACCTTGGTTGGGTTCCAACCATAGTCTTTGAGTAGAGAACAGTCTGGGCAACTTATAAATCTCGTTTTAAAAAATAAATCAACTTCTTGCTTTGAGATCTGGGTCATTTCAAGAATAGCTGGAGTACTCCATGCACCCTTGGCCTGAAGATTGCATCTTTTCCCCAAAGTTCTAGCAAGAGCCACCCAGTTAGAATTATAGTCAATAGGATTAGCTAAATGTACTACACCCAAAACACAAGCAGCAGCTGGATTACCGTCCTACAGCTCACCTGTTGGTAAATGTTGATCTTAGAGTTCTTACTCATATAAACCTTAAAGCCCAGAGGAACTCATATGCCACTCAGACATCATCACAAGAGAATTCTGAAGTGGAAATCAACAGCTAAATGGACCTGTATAGGACTAAAAATATATATATATAATATATGTATTTTATTAAAATACATATGTTATTAAAATATATTTTTAATTAAAATATATATTTTATATATATATATATATATATATATATAATTAGTTCTAGATTCCAGTATTCTTTTTTTGGTCTAAATTTGTAAGACTCACCAAAGCCATTATCCAGGACATCTATAGCTTGCTGTGAGCCTTTGCTATCTTCAGTAACCAGCATGCGAATTTCATAGAGATGCCAATGGAGAGAAAGATACAAGGCTTCCTTCCCTTTAAGAGGCTTATAATCATACTAGTCCGAGAAAGCTAGTTTGACAAAAGTCAAGGGAACGAGGGGAATAGAGAAATATATATTAAACTACATGGCTAGTTAAGCATTAGTCCTGCAGGCCAAGTATTTGCTGGGAAAAGGGGGACCCTCATCAGTTACTTCAGGACCTAGATTTTTCCATGGCCCCAAATATCCTTAGTGTGTTGTATGTCCTTCCAAGGATTGGTGTCTGCACTGCACAATGCCCAATCATCTTAAAGCACAGTATGTCTTCTAGTGTTGGTGGTTCCTTACAGCAGCTTATTCAAGTATCTTAATTCTTTAAAACTGGAAAAGAGACAAAGAGAAATATAGGCTACAAATTTCATCCTCAGAACGTTTCATCAGCTCACTAGTTAACTACAGTATTTCATTAGTAATAAGATAAGGCAAAGATGAAAATAATAACTGAAAACGCACATATTTCAGACAAAAAAATCCCAGCCCAATTAAAATTATAAATTAAAATTTTATATCTCACTATCTCTCTGTATTTTAAAAAGCAATTTGCCTCAACCCCAACATAAGTTGAACCACCTAAATTGCAGTGACAAAATCAAAGCTTTGCTCTGAATATTGGGAGCTGAGATCTATTTTGCTACATATCTTGTAAAATTATCTCCAATTTCAGGACATAGAGCTACAGCATTAGAAAACCTTATGTTTCTTTTTGTATCGTGCAATGAATTTTAAACAGTCTGTTTTTCCATTGCAGCCTTTTTTTTTACTGGTGGTGAGCAGTGGGATTGAGTGAGGTGAAACAGAGGTTGGGAAATTTGTGAGCAGAGCATTTTTTAAGAGCTCAATTCAAATGGTCAAGTAGTCACAACAGAGTTCTCAGATGCTACAAAATTATATCAGATCCTTATATGAACTCCTAGTTCACTCTTGTTTTAAATCTAAATTCTTTAGACTTAACATTTGGTAATGCTTAAACCAAAATAAAAAGCTCAGGAAAACAAAACAGAACACTGTGAGCTTGAACATATCAACAATTTTTCATGGACAAAGAATAAAACAACTGCACAGTAGACAAAGATCTGCACAGATAAAAATCAATATTTGTATCCAACTCTGGGGGGAGTTAAGAGAACTAACTGCTTATGACATCAGCCCTAGAAATGTGCCTGTAAATATCCACATTTGTAATGCTTCATCCACCAGTTTCTTATAACCAACATGATCCAATTCAGTAGCTACCACAACTGATCCAAGCTGCCCTACGGGAAATTATGCACACCCACCAAAAAAAGTAAAAATCATCTCTGACCAAAAGAACTGGGTCACAGGATGAGAGGTGGCACCATTCTCTTTAATATCATTAACTCTTGATTTTTAAGGAAACATGGTTCCCATAGGCCTAAGAGGGTTTCTTAAATGTGACCTACATTCAAGCATAATTATCTTTCTTTCCCAATTGGCAAACATACACTACATAACCTTGTTGTAAAATCCCATAATTAATACAGTTTTGAATATTATGAGCCAAATTATCTGACCTAAAATATAGTAAGATATATAATAGTTGAAGACAATTAAAATTGTCTGATTGTACCTTGGCCTTGCCTCCATTACTTTTGAAACAACAGCTTTTCTTTTATGAAACATGATTTATTTTATCAGTATAAGTTATCTGTAGAGTTTGATGAGAGAAATTAGGACTGCCATATCCTTATCAAATATTCAGGACCAGTTTTAAATATTATTAAAAAGTAAAACCAAGCTGAAAACTAAAGCAGTGCACATGATGCCCTGTGAAAGTAGAAATTTATTCTTTAAACAGATTAACTTATTTATTTATGCTGTTGTATTTATTTGGTTTTATCAAGTGTTGTCTAAGAGACATAGTGTAGCATGAGAGATAAATTTACAAGCAAAAAACAAACAACCCCATTAAAAGGTGGGCAAAGAAGGTAAACAGACACTTTTCAAAAGAAGACATACATGTGGCCAACAAGCATATGAAAAAATGTTCAACATCACTGATCATTAGATAAATTCTAATTAAAACCACAATGAGATATTGTCTCACACCAGTCAGAATGGCTATTATTAAAAAGTCAAAAAATAACAGATGCTGGTAAGGCTGCAGAGAAAAGGGAATATGTATACAGTGCTGGTGGGAATGTAAATTAGTTCAGCCACTGTAGAAAGCAGTTTAGTGATTTCTCAAAGAACTTAAAACAGAACTACCATGCAACTCAAAAATCCCATTATTGGGTACATACCCAAAGGAATATAAATCGTTCTACCATAAAGACACATGCACAAATGTTTATCACAGCACTATTCACAATAGCAAAGACATGGAATCAACCTAGATGCCCATCAGTGGTAGACTGGATAAAGAGAATATGGTACATATACCATGTATATACATAGTATTCCATGGAATACTATGTAGTCATAAAAAAAGAACAAGATCATGTCCTTTGCAGCAACATGGATGGAGGCTGGTATTCTAAGTGAACTAACACAGGAACAGAAAACTAAATACCATATATTCTCCCTTATAAGTGGGAGCTAAACATCGACTACGCATGGACACAAAGAAGGGAACAATAGACACTGGGGCTACTTGAGAGGGGAAGGTGGGAAGAGGATCAGGACTGAAAACTACCTATTAGGTACCATGCCTATTACCTGGGTGATGAAACAATCTATACACCAAACCCCCATGACATATGCAATTTACCTAGGTAACAAATCTGCACATGTACCGCTGAACCTAAGTTTGGATCTAACCAGGTCAACATTTACCAGCTTTATTATCTTAAGCTTATCATTCGACTCTCTTGGAATCTCCATTTCTCATCTGTAAAATGAGATGGTGGCAATGCCTGTTTTACAGAGTTGTTTTTAGAAAAAATATAATTGAGGTAAGTTACAACCTGGAAAGGATTTTTTTAAACGTTTGACCTGTTTATACCTTAAAATATTGAGAAAATTGTCAGAGAAATGGTACATGCCAAAAGTCACTTTACACATATGCACTAAAAAGACGTGTTTACAAATGATGTAGACTATAAATAAATACTAAATATGTGTCTACAAATTTCAGGTCAGACAAATGTATATTTAAAAATTAACAGGGACTTCTAGATAAAGATGGCAGATTATGCAAATGTATTTATATTCTCTTCCATCCAAAAGCCTATTAAAATGTTAGTAAAGGAATACAAATAGGTACAAATTTGTAAACTAAAATAAGAAAATGAAATGGACATAAACTGATAAAAGATTTCAACAATTGTTTTTTCAACAAACAACCCCAGATGAAAAGTGAAAACATGCTAACAGGTGAAAAGCATCCAAAGGGGTTAGCTTAGAGCAAAATAAAGGGGATGGAGGGTTACTGACAGCAATGGATATAGGTTGCCTAGGAGAACCATTGAGATGCTCAGAAATCTGAAAACTGAAATACCACAGAAGTGGGAGTGAGACATAAAGGCTAAAATGCAGAGGAAATCCATCAAAAGTCTACTTATGAAACAGCTGATTTCACCACAATATAAGTTACAACCCCAGTCATGGCATTTTCTTTGCCCTAAAATATCAACAGAAAACCAAATATTCCCATACACTTGGAAAAACTTCTGAATATGAGACACTCTAATCAAAATAAACAAGAAAACCTGATTACAAAATAGAAAGCCATATTATTTAAAAAAACAGACATTTTTGCAGAAATTAACATCCTTAGAAAGATTCAAGAATATAATGCTTTCATTAGGCAAGAACTGGATACTATGAAAAATGAACAAACTGAAATTTAAAAGGTTTGATTTTAAAAATATGATTGCCAACATAAAAAAGATAAATACATTTTAAAAATTCAGAAAAGTCTCCCAGAAGATGAAATAAAAATAGACAAAAAGATCAAACCAGTCATGAAGTCTTTGCCCATGCCTATGTCCTGAATGAAAAGCAATGGCAACAAAAGCCAAAATTGACAAATGGGATCTAATTAAAGAGCTTCTACACAGCAAAAGAAACTATCATCAGAGTGAACAAGCAACCTACAGAATGGGAGAAAATTTTTGCAATCTATCCATCTGACAAAGGACTAATATCCAGAATCTATAAAGAACTGAAACAAATTCCCAAAAATAAAAAATCAAAAAGTGGGTGAAGGATATGAACAGACACTTCTCAAAAGGACATTAAGGTGGCCAACAAACATATGAAAAGAAGCTCATCATCACTGGTCATTGGATAAATGCAAATCAAAACCACAATGAAATACCATCTCACAACAGTTAGAATGGCGATCATTAAAAAGTCAGGAAACAACAGATGCTAAAGAGGATAAGGAGAAATAGGAACGCTTTTACACTGTTGGTGGGAGTGTAAATTAGTTCAACCATTGTGGAAGACAGTGTGGCGATTCCTCAAGGATCTAGAACTAGAAATACCATTTGACCCAGCAATCCCATTACTGGGTATATATCTAAAGGATTATAAATTATTCTACCATTAAGACACATGCACACATATGTTTATTGAGGCACTGTTCACAGTAGCAAAGACTTGGAACCAACCCAAATGCCCATCAATGATAGATTGGATAAAGAAAATGTTTTACATATATACCATGGAATACTATGCAGCCATAAAAAACGATGAGTACATGTCCTGTACAGGGACATGGATGAAGCTGGAAACCATCATTCTCAGTAAACTAACACGGGAACAGAAAACCAAATACCACATGTTCTCACTCATAAGTGGGAGGTGAACAATGAGAACACATGGACATAGGGTGGGTAACATCACACACCGGAGCCTGCCGAGGTGTGGGGGTCTGGGGGAGGGATAGCATTAGGAGAAATACCTAATGTAGAGGACATGTTGGTGGGTGCAGCCAACCACCATGGCATGTGTATACCTATGTAACAAACTTGCATGTTCTGCCCGTGTATCCTAGAACTTAAAGTATTTTTTAAAAAATAGATAATATTGGTTACTATTTTACTGTTAAAAAAAAAAGATCAAACCAGGAAGACTAACAGATAATTAATAGGAATTATGAAAAATAAGTAACAAAACTGGAGGAAAGCAAATTGCTAATTTGAATGATACAAGAGATTCTGTTCAATTGAAAGCCTTAAGATTTCAGATGGGAAGAGCCCACCAATGGCTGTAAAATGACTTCTACTTATGATCACGGCTCAAAGAAAAAAGCAGAAAGGAAAAAGCAGATCATATCATCTGCAAAAGAATGAGAATCAAGCTGGCATTAAATTTCACATCAGCAATACTAAATGCTCAGGAAAAAGGAATAATGCCTTTAAAATTCTGAGGAAAACATATTTTTAAACTATATTCTCTATACCGAATTAAATTACTATACAGGTGTGAACATAGATCACATTTGCATGTACTGATTTTCACACATTCAAAGAATCAGAAAAGCTGCATCTCACATACAGTTTCTTAGGAATTGTGTTGAGTGTGTCTTTCAATAAAAGGCTGGAGTTCCACAAATGAGGAAAGCAACCCAACAAAGAAGAGACAGTTGTATAGGAGGCCTAGACAACAGGTACAGACAAGAGTAACAGGATGAAGCACTCTTCCTGAAGTAGCTTCAGAAGAAGGAAGTTTCTGGAAAAATTTTAACCAAATCTCTGATGCAATGGACAAAAAAGTTGAGCACGTAACAAAGGCAAATAGTACTTTTAAAAAGCCAGTTAGCAACTTCAGAAAAATTAAAAGCTGTACAAGACAGGAAATATAACAGCACACTTCTTGACACTGTGATAAACAATACTGTTTTGAGTCCCCATGTAAACACTATTTCTTGATTTACAAAGCTACAGACAAAGATGATGGAATTACAATTAGAGAGCAGAAGGCAAATCTTATTAATCTCAACATTGTGTAGGAACAGCAAAAACGGAGGGAAGCAAATTGTTAATTTGAATGATACAGGGGAGTTTGTATAGCTGAAATACAAGATTTCAGATCAGAAGAGCTCGCCAGTGGCTGTAAGAAGACTTCCATCTTGGATCATGGCTTCAAGAAAAAAGCAGAAAGGAAAAGCAGATTATCTGCCAAAGAATGAGGATCAAGCTGGCATTAAATTTCACATCAGCAATACTAGATGCTCAAGAAAAAGGAAGAATGCCTTTTTATTGGGAGATGGAAGTGGAAGAAAAGGACTGAAAAGATGAGGACTCACAATAAATTGCTTACTGTTAAAGGAACAAATGTTTTCCTTAGATAACCAATAAAGATCTAAAATAGAAATATGACTAACGGGAGATATTGAGTGACTTAAGTTACATTCTCATCTGTCAGTGTAGGAAAACAAATATCATATATAAAACTAATAACTCAAGAGTTATCAATGTAAGCATATTATTCAGAGATAGAGAGGTTACTAACCAAAAAATGCTATAAAAATTAAAAGTTATATGTGTGGAGAGACATTGAGGATAAGAGGAGTGGGACAGGAATGATTACTCTTCAGCTGGAGTGCTTTTGTCTTTTGTTATTGTTGTTATTATATGGAATTTTCTCTTTTTGATAAAATTTTTAAATAGTTAATATAAAAACTCAAGTATACAAACGTTGCTAAGACATGTGCAAACCACTGTGAGACACACTTGATCAAATTTATGTAAAACTTAAGCCACAAAGTATTCCTCTGCAATATATTTAATGCTGAACATGATTTCAGAACAGGGAGATGCTCACTTTATTTTGATAAACAGCCATTAATTCTCTAATGTTCAAACCCAACAAGATGTAAAGTGTTCTCCAGTATCGCCTTCCATTTGGAGACATCTGTGCTCATTGATCTACAAAGGGCAGGGAATGCCTGATTATTTTATTATGTCATTTGCTACTACAGGAATTATTCATGATCATTTACCAGCAAGCTGAGAACACGTGGGGCTGATATCTTGATTCAGAACACCAAGCCTAAAAGGGATATAAGTACTTAGTAAATTTAGAAGCCAATTCCACTCTACCACCAGCACCCCCTTCATCTACCTTTAAACACATGCATTTATCACCATTTACCTTTAAACACATGGCGTTTATCACCAGAAACTGTATGTGCATTTTGCAAAGAATGTCCTTTTGTGCAGCAGAGAACAAAGGGATTTTGCTGCAAAGTGATACTGAAACCTGATCACTGATGCATACTCTCTTGCCAGCATCTTGCCTATTGAATATCATCCCAGCCTATTATTCTGATATTGTTCTCTTTGGAAAAGAAAGACAAAGATGAGGAGTCCATTTAAAGTGCTCAAACAGTACCCTCTGCTGGTTGAGCTTAAGCTGAAGATTTGATGTGTAGCAGGACTTAGTGACACATGGCAGAAAGAAGAAAAGAAAGAGAGGGAAAAACTGTAGACCAGGATGCATAAGGCAAACATAAATAGAACTCCATCAGTAATTTTGGTTACATATAAGGAAACTGATATTTTAGGCATCATAGCACATATATAATGCAAAGGCACTGTATTAATTCCTAATAGAATACTCCGTTCTTACAAAAAGAATGTATTGAGTGACTTTGCATATTACCTTCAAGTTCTTTACAGAATAATTCACAAGTTCCCCCTGTGAGTTCCTCTAGTGCTCCGAATATGTGGCATGACTTACACTTTATCTTTGGGTAACATATTAACTGTGCAAAACTAACTGCAAACTGTTTCTTAGGTCACAGACCAGGGCTCTTCATGATACCAGAGATACCTGCACTTACGTGACGTGTTTATAAGTGTTTAGGAAACATTCAAAATTAATTTTTAATGTCTTGCTAATATGTAAGAAACAAGGGTTTGGAGATGGCGAGATTAATTTCTCCAACAAAGAAAAAAATGAGTAACATATGTTCTCCAGGGCAGGGGATCTGGAGATCTGTTTTGCTTAATATAGTATAAATTCTTAACATATTGAGTAGCAATTAAAAACAGGTGCAGTCTTACATTTTAGAAGAGTAGAGCTAGGATTTTTTTATATCTTTGACTAAAAATCAATTAGATATTCAGCTCTCCCTGCCTACCCAGGGGGTGGAGTTCACTTCCCATTCTCACTAAGCGTTGGTAGCAGAGAAAACAGTCAACAGATTTTAGACAGTTACACAGTGAGACACCCTACAGGCCTTTATTCTGTTTCCTCCAAAGTAAGAGCGGGGGAAATTTAAATGCCCACAGTCACCAAGCCATAAAGTACATGAATGGCACACACTGAGTTTGAGGAAAAGCACATGATCCTCTTGGTCTATCTTTAATTTTTGATGGAGACAACAATATCAAGAAACAATTATCCACTATAAGAAAAGCAACAGTGCAAATATGATGATAAACAATAACTGAAGCCTTGCTTTGATGTTAGGGAGACAATTAGGAGTAGGAAGACTGATGAAATGGAGAGTGTGTGCCTCACTTAAACTGCCCAGATACCGCCGGATGTGGTAGCTCACGTCTGTAATCCCAGCAATTTGGGAGGCTGAGGTGGGCGGATCACTTGAGGTCAGGAGATCAAGACTATCCTGGCTAACATGGTGAAACCTCGTCTCTAGTAAAAATACAAAGAATTAGCTGGGCGTGGTGGCATATGCCTGTAGTCTCAGCTACTCAAGAGGCTGAGGCAGGAGAATTGCTTGAACCCGAGAGGCAGAGGTTGCAGTGAGCCGAGATCACGCCACTGTACTCCAGCCTGGCAACAGAGTGAGACTCCGTCTCAAAACCAAAACAAACAAAAAAACTGGCCAGATACTTAGCACTTGTCATTGCAGCCATGAAGCCCACAGGGCCCAGGGTTGCCACATCATTTGATGATTCAAGAGGAGCTTAAAATCAGAATATTTACTCTTTGGGGCTCAAATCTTCACAAAAGAGTCTGTGAGCCAAAACAGAAAAATATTTACAAACTAAACTTATCCCATGGGCCAGCAGTGTCCAACTACCACAGACTCAAAGTTCTTTCTTTCTGCCTCAGGACCTTTGTACATGCTCATTATTCTTCCAGTAATTTTCTTCTCTCATTCCCCCTGCCTTCCTCCTAGTTAACTACACTCATCCCTCTGGTATTGACTCAATTGCCACTGCCTCCAGGAAGTCTTTTCTGATTTGCTAGATTAGGTTAGGCCCCCTTGTGATATGATCTCCCACTTTTCTGCATCTTTTCATCATAGCACATAGCACAGTTTGTAATTATATGTTTATTTGTATAATTTGATTTTTTTTCTCCTCCACCATGAGGTCAGAGGCCATGTCTCTGTTGTTTAGCAGCACATTGCCTATAATAAAGGAGGTATTGGTAAATAATTGCTAAATGAATGGTTAATAACTTTAAAGTAGCTCTTCACACGCATATCTGGAGCTATTCATCTGTGGTTAATATCACAGGAACCCTTAGATTTGGGCAGTGGAGGTGGGAAGGTCTGAGTTTGAATCTTAAACAGCCTACTTACTGTCTGAGTAAGTTGCTGACCCTCCCAGAATTTGTCTCCTCATCTAAAAAAAATGGACCTCAGATTTGTGCTGAGGACATACCTAAATACTTTTACAGTACTAACACCTAGTAGTTGTTCAATAAATGCTAATTATTATTATTATCATTACCTTTAATATTAATAGTCTACTCACATTGACTCGCCCACATCCCATCTGGTCCCAGTGGTGAGAGTTTGACAGATCTGAAATAATAGTCCCATTTCCATGCTTTTGACGTCAGAAGAGCATTCTCCCAACTAATAACTAGACATGAATATCTGGACTCTGTATTCAGGAAATCAGGCCTGGAAGAGGTCTTACAATCCAGTGTTTTAATCATAGAATTTTTTTTTAAGTCAGAAAGATTTATTCACCACCGATATCTTTCCTGAGTGTGTAAGTGATCTAAATCAATCCCCTAATAACATGGAATATTTATCTTAGGCCCCACAACCTGCCAAGAGAGAGTTACAAACTAAGATAGAACAATCGGCATATTATCCCTGAGGTAAACCATGTGATTCTCCGACGTAGGATGTCTGGGAAGGAGGCACTAGGTGTGAGTCACGGCATTGGAGCCAGGCTCACCTGGGCTCATGTTTTTTGTCACCTCAGCTCTGTAGTCTTGGCCAAATCATTAGGCCTTGCAGGTAAAACTAGGCTCATAAAACCTGCTGGGAGGGTTTTTTTCAAGATGGAAGAGAGTGTGTGGAAGAGAGCCTGGCACATGGAAGAGGTGCTCGATGAATGATACCTGCATAACCAAGGGGGATTTGAGCATTGAACTCATTGCCCACCACCACTTCCCCCAAATAAAATTCTATTTAGTCCACACAGAATAGTACAAACCACCGCAGGCTGGGTTGTATACTGTAAATCATAAGATTTCAAACTTATTATGGAAGAAATGAGACCATCTTTGAGACATTTAGGATCACGGATAAACTGGGCCAGAAATTTACCCATTATATACAACCGTTTGTCCTCTCCTTCCACCGAAAAGCAAGGAGAAGTCTGACCTCACCCGTAGTGCTTCTCTGGAAGTCTGGCAGGGAAACCAGCCAACTATAGTCACTAACCTACCACATAGTGGCTGTTTCCAGCATTTAC
The DNA here is from genome assembly GCF_028885655.2 of Pongo abelii. Lineage (NCBI taxonomy): Eukaryota > Metazoa > Chordata > Mammalia > Primates > Hominidae > Pongo > Pongo abelii. The sequence continues at coordinate 91,083,475 of NC_071995.2, forward strand.
ATTCTAAGATCAGGTTGGTACCAGGTTCATCCTGTGACACAAATCTGGACCACTTTGTAACAAAATGTCCATGAGTCCCGTCTTTCACCATTTTCTTTTTTCTTTTCCAATGTCTTCATGATCCCAGAGACCTCACACCAGCTTCCCCAGCCCTTAGCCTCCCCCTCAAATTGAGCACAATACAGATAATCATCCATTGCTCCCAGTGGAGAGCATCCACAATTCTCAGTTATACCCATGTGGCAGCATGCCCTGAGTCTGACCCGGGTACCTGTTGGTCTTCCTGACCATGGGAACACAAAACCATAGTCAGATTTATCTTCGTTTTCCCAGAAATTGGAACATAGAAGATGCTTGCTTGTATCTGCCCACAAAAGGGACTATTTGTGGCTGATTTATCAGACAGGAATTTATTCAAAGGATGTTGGGTGATTCCCAGAGTCTCCAGGAAGTTAGATCTCTGTGGCCAAAAACAAGGCCCCAAATAGCGCCGACTGGGGTCACCCCTGCACAACAGATGCTGCCCTAGCACCACCAACACCACCGTCACCTCCTCAGCTGCCTTGACTGTCCTCAAGAGCCAGCTGTTGCTGCTGCAAGAAACAGCCTTTTCTCTTCCCCCTCTGCTCTGTACTACCTACCTCCCAATTAAAAATCCAGGGCATGTGCCCAGGCCTACCTGCAAGGGAAAATGGAAATGTGGATATCTAGCACTATCAGCTTCTACCAGGAGATGGCCTCTTGCCCAGAAAGACTTACAAGGTAAAGAGTTTCTCCATGCGACAGGGTTCAAATGCTGGGCAACCAGAATTATCACACAGCCAATCATTACTATACCTACTTCTGAGCATTGACTGGAGTCCAAACTGTGTGATATTTGGTTTTCTTAGGGCTCACTACAGCAGCTAAAAATGACAGTGCTCAATATCTGTTTGTTGGAATTAGAATTAAAAAAAACAACAGTGAATCTAATGCCACTGAGTTTCTTTTCCTCTGGGTCCCATGACATCCACTTTGATTCTCCGCGTTGTCCTAAACTTCTAAAGCGCCCAGACTTAGACTTGCTCAGCCCCACAGAGTGGATGCTGAGAACAGCACGCTGTAGGCACACCAGCCACACTCGAACCCCTTCTCCAGCCTGATTGCTTGGCCAGAGCCCCAGAGCTGCCTGGCTTCCCTGTTCTTTGGCTTTGTCTTCTTCCCATCACCCCCTTGCCCTTTGGACCTGCTGACTGCATTTGGCTCGCTTACTTTTTGACCCTGAGCGCTTTGCAGTGTTTCTCAACAGGGGCATTGGTGCAGAACAATTCTTAGTGAAGCTGAACTGCCCTATGTGTTGCAGGACTTTTTAACATCTCTGGCCATGCTCATTAAAGGTTAAGACTTTTCTATGGTCATGGGAGGAAGATCCCCGGTGGAGAAGCCCTGCTTTATAAAGACTGCTCCCATTCATCCTGGGTTGCTCCTTAGTTGGGTGACTCCTTCCTACTCTGCACTCTGGACTTGAACTCAGCTACCTGCCCATCTTGACAGAATTCCACACCCATTTTGAGGGGGCAAACTCAATCAAGATTAGCATTGGGAGGAACTATTGGGTAATAACTGGACAGAGTCAGGGAGAACTGAACTTTTTGTTCCTCCTCTGATGTGTGATTTGTACAATCATTTTGAGCTCCAGATTCTTCATTTGTAAAATAAGAGGTGTTTTGTCAGGTTCCCCAGGAGCAGAGCCTGAGATGGGGATTTTTTGTTCAAATGAATTACTGGGGGAGTGCCCTTGGGAGAAGAGGAATGGGGAGAGCAGGTTAGGGGAGAAAAAAAAAAAGGTCAGGCAAGGAAACTCTGAAGCATAAATTACCCTGCAGTTAGCCCCACCTGGAGATAAGGCGACTGGCCTTTGGTACTCCCAGTTCAGCCAGGTATTGGGCTGAGACCCGGAGTACGGAGGCGGCTACCAGTGGCCAAGGGAAGACTTCCCTCTATCCCTCACATGCATTGGCACAGATAGGCTACCTTTCATGCTATTGTAAACAATGTTGCAATGAACATCCTTAGCTAAAACTTAAAGTACATTCATGATTACTTACCTATGATAGATTTCTAAAAATGGTATCACTAGATCAAATAGTTTTTACATTTGCAACAATATGCACATTGCCACATTACCTTCCAGAATGACTATAAGCATTTCTATGTTCCAGGTTCTATATGAGGATAAGAGTGACTCTTCTTTTGACCGACACTGTGTAACTGTAACCTTTAATAGTGGAAATGATGCATGGTGTTATTTTTAAATATTTCAAAGGAAACATTCATGGTTTAAATAACCCACATAATTCTGCTAATTGCTAACTAAATTTTTTCTGTATTTATAACATTGGTTAACATAGACACTTTGAAAATACTGGTCTAAAAATTATATCTGAGAATACATTATGATTAGTGTCCAATTTTAGATTTATAAAATAGGTTTTTAATAATAAAAGTTGATATTAATATGACTGTCTGGGGCCGGGCACGGTGGCTCACGCCTGTAATCCCAACACTTTGGGAGGCAAAGGTGGGTGGATCACGAGGTCAGGGGTTTAAGACCAGCCTGGCCAAGATGGTGAAACCCTATCTCTACTAAAAATACAAAAAATTAGCCGGGCACGGTGGTGGGTGCCTGTAATCCCAGCTACTCGGGAGGCTGAGGCAGAGAATTGCTTGAACCCGGGAGGTGGAGGTTGCAGTGAGCCAAGATGGCACCACTGCACTCCAGCCTGGGAAACAGAGTGAGACTCCATCTTAAAAAAAAAAAAAAATATATATATATATATATATGTGTGTATATATGTGTGTGTGTGTGTATATATATGTATATATGTATATGTGTGTGTGTGTATGTGTATATATGTATGTATGTATATATATGTGTGTGTGTGTATATACATATGACTGTCTGATGCTTAGGTTTTAACCTAGCTCATGAGATAAACAGACTGTCAATCATATTTGCTGCTCACCCACTAGTTAACAAATCAGAAATTATTAATAATCAAAAACTGAAAATTTGTCCAAGCAAACAGAAGGAAAGAAAAATCTAAAAATACTATATGAAATGATAATTGCATTCAGTAAGCAGACAAATAACTTTGGCATTAGGAAATTTAGAGTTTGTTCCCAGCTTTGTCACTGATTTGCTGGCCTTTGAGGAGTTACTTAAGTGTTCCATAAAACAGAGAAATAGAAATGACCCCTGCATTTCTACACTCCTGCACCCTTGGCCTAATATTGCACCAGATTTTGTAAGTTTCTTAGAAACTATCTGCCAAGCACTTTGAACTCCTTGAAGACGGGTACTTTATAAAAAGAATTTCAGCCTATGGGTTCCTGGGCTATTTAAGTACATTTATCATTTTTTTTTTCTTTTTTCTTTTGTTTCCAGCCATCGTACAGCTTAAGGCATCTCATGTTTCTTTTTTTTTTGTACTTTAAGTTCTAGGGTACATGTACACAACGTGCAGATTCGTTACCTATGTATACATGTGCCATGTTGGTGTGCTGCACCCATTAACTCGTCATTTACATTAGGTATATCTCCTAATGCTATCCCTCCCCCTACCCCCACACCACGACAGGCCCCAATGTGTGGTGTTCCCCACCCTGTGTCCAAGTGTTCTCATTGTTCAGTTCCCACCTATGAGTGAGAACCTGCAGTGTTTGGTTTTCTTTCCTTACGATAGTTTGCTCAGAATGGTGGTTTCCAGCTTCATCCGTGTCCGTGTACAGGACATGAACTCATCGTTTTTTATGGCTGCATAGTATTCCATGGTGTATATGTGCCACATTTTCTTTTTTTTTCCAGGTGAAATGTATTTGTAATTTTTGGGGTAACACATTTACCTTGAGCTAAGTAGAGATAGATGAAAAAGAATTTGCAATAAGAAAGTAAATAATCCCTAAACCAGCTATCTTCTGGGAAATATATACAATTTTAAACAGTAAAATGGTTTTCTACCAAGTAAATTATATAGCAGAAAAATACACTTAAATTTGGATTTAAGTTTTTCCCTCGATTCTTTTTTTTTTCTTTCTTTCTTTTTTTTTATTATTATTATACTTTAAGTTTTAGGATACATGTGCACAACCTGCAGGTTTGTTACATATGTATACATGTGCCACGTTGGTGTGCTGCACCCATTAACTCGTCATTTAGCATTAGGTATATCTCCTAATGCTATCCCTCCCCCCTCCCTACACCCCACAACAGTCCCTGGTGTGTGATGTTCCCCTTCCAATGTCCATGTGTTCTCATTGTTCAATTCCCACGTATGAGTGAGAACATGCAGCGTTTGGTTTTTTGTCCTTGCGATAGTTTGCTGAGAATGATGGTTTTCAGCTTCATCTATGTCCCTACAAAGGACATGAACTCATCATTTTTTATGGCTGCATAGTATTCCATGGTGCATATGTGCCACATTTTCTTAATCCAGTGTATCATTGGTGGACATTTGGGTTGGTTCCAAGTCTTTGCTATTGTGAATAGTGCCACAATAAACACATGTGTGCTTGTATCTTTATAGCAGCATGATTTATAATCCTTTGGATATATACCCAGTAATGGGATGGCTGGGTCAAATGGTATTTCTAGTTCTAGATCCTTGAGGAATTGCCACACTGTGTTCCACAATGGTTAGTTTACAGTCCCACCAACAGTGTAAAAGTGTTCCTATTTCTCCACATCCTCTCCAGCACCTATTGTTTCCTGACTTTTTAATGATCGCCATTCTAACTGGTGTGAGATGGTATCTCATTGTGGTTTTGATTTGCATTTCTCTGATGGCCAGTGATGATGAGCATTTTTTCATGTGTCTGTTGGCTGCATAAATGTCTTCTTTTGAGAAGTGTCTGTTCATATCCTTTGCCCACTTTTTGATGGGGTTGTTTGATTTTTTCTTGTAAATTTGTTTAAGTTCTTTGTAGATTCTGGATATTAGCCCTTTGTCAGATGGATAGATTGTAAAAATTTTCTCCAATTCTGTAGGTTGCCTGTTCACTCTGATGGTAATTTCTTTTGCTGTGCAGAAGTTCTTTAGTTTAATTAGATCCCATTTGTCAATTTTGGCTTTTGTTGCCATTGCTTTTGGTGTTTTAGTCATGAGGTCCTTGCCCATGCCTATGGCCTGAAACGCATCTCATGTTTCTTAAAAAATTGTTGTACAAGAGACAGCCAGGCGTGGTGGCTCACGCTTGTAATCCCTGCACTTTGGGAGGCCGAGGCAGGCAGATCATGAGGACAGGAGATCGAGACCATCCTGGCTAACACGGTGAAACCCCGTCTCTACTAAAAATACAAAAAAAAATTATCCGGGCGTGGTGGCGGGCACCTGTAGTCCCAGCTACTCAGGAGGCTGAGGCAGGAGAATGGTGTGAACCCTGGAGATGGAGCTTGCAGTGAGCCGGAGATTGCACCACTGCACTCCAGCCAGGGCAACAGAGCAAGACTCCATCTCAAAAAAAAAAAAAATTATTGTACAAGAGACTAAATAGGAGACACACAAAGCTTCCCAATCTCATAACCTACCAGTTTCTGGAAAGCTTCCCCAAGACAGTCTCCTTTTATATATGCCTTAAAACATTTATAATACTTCTCTGTAACAACTTTAAACATTTCTTTTTTTGATCCCAGATTAAGACTCGATTCTATACAAAACATTTTTCTGAAGAAATTTTAAAAATAGTACCTGTGTTTCCTCAATTCTAAGACACTTTGATTCTATAACTTATCTTCAATTTAACAATAGCTTTATTGTCATTAGGAAAAAGGAAACATTGCAATAAAAGTACACATATGGAGAAAATATTTGCAAACTATATATATGATAAAGGGTTAATATCCAAAATACATAAGGAACTATTACATAAGTTCAGATTGGCTTAGAGTAGAGGACCTGACTGCTAGTCCAGGGTCCCAAGTCATTTAGACACAATGCTTCCCCAATATGTCTTGAATGTTTTCATTCCCAAACCACCAATGGGCCTTTGTCTCGGCCATGCTCAGGAAAAGTAGGATTTACAGGGACCCATAGGACTTGCCTATTCCCAGATGGCTCTCCCAGCCTGCCATACATTCTCTGCCCTGTATCTGTATCCTTTGAAATCTCCACTGAGATTTTCTTTTTGGTTAAGAGCAGGGCATATGTGAAATTATAGCAGAAATGCACATTATCTAAAAGGGAGCATTCTTTTATACATTACTAAGATGAATTTCAGATTAAATAAATCACATCTACGATTTTTTTTTTTTTTTTTGAGATGGAGTCTCAGTCTGTTGCCCAGGCTGGAGTACAGTGGCGTGATCTCAGCTCACTACAACCTCTACCTCCCAGGTTCAAGTGATTGTCCTGCCTCAGCCTCCTGAGTAGCTGGGACTACAGGCACGTGCCACCACAGCTGGCTAATTTTTTGTATTTTTAGTAGAGACGGGGTTTCACTGTGTTAGCCAGGATGGTCTTGATCTCCTGACCTCGTGATCCATCTGCCTCGGCCTCCCAAAGTGCTGGGATTACAGGCGTGAGCCACTGCACCTGGCCAACACCTATGATTCTGTTCACTTGTTGATTCTGTTTATTTGTCCCTCTTCTTACAATGACTTTCCCTGCATACACACACACATACATACAAACACACACACACACACATATATAAATGAAACCATTCAGCAAATATTTATTGAGGTCTGCTACAAGGTAATGCTGTGTTTATAGACACTGACGGTACAGTTGTAAGGGAAAAAAGGTACTAACATTTCCCTAAAGAATCTTACAATTTAATAAAAGACAAATCATTTAATTTCTATTTAATTTCTATTAATTATGTAATTTCCATTATTCTTTATCAATTGCTTAATTTAATGATTATAGGAATAAATCCATAAATAAAATTGTAATCCATCCTCTATAAACCAAGCAGGCAGTGTTTTGACTATATGATCAGTTGTCTTAACCTTGTCAAGTGGATCAGGGAAAGCCTTCTAGCCCTGGTGGTAGGTCCCAGGGATGTTCATTCTAACTGGTCCATGTATAAACCCAAAATGCAAAAGCAGGTCTTTTAGGTCTAGGTGATGTTTCCAGCCAGGAGTCATGGAGGGAATGGGACTTTAAGGGATTGTTTATTCTTCTGGAAAATCTCCAAGGATAGCTAAAGGACACAAGGCAAAGTTACAGTATGCCAAAAACTGCCTATCTGAGTGGCAGCATCACATTCCCAAGCCTGCTGCCTTTCCAGGCCACTGCCCAATGGTGGCCACTACACACCTACAGGAGATGGTGTGTAGGAACCTCCATGACTCCTTTCATGCAGGACAGCAGAGGTTGGGTGGCCAAGAGCATTAAGACACCTGGACTCTACAAGATGAGGACCACGGAAGAAGAGATGGGTCGGGCAAGAGTATGACCTACAGAGGAAAATTTGAAAACCATCACTCAAATATAATATTCTCTCTTGCTGTGAGTCTCCATTTTCTATTTTTTTCCTTATATTTTTGGCACATTATTTTAGGTGCGGTGGGTCTATTTTGGTTTCCCCAAAGCAATATTTTAGCAATAGAACATCTGTCACCTTGAGAGCCTGAGAGGAATCTCAATATTCTTCATCATTTTGTAACCAAATCCTAATGTATCAGACATTGACCCTGTTAGTAAGTACCTAAATGTTCAGGGTGCACGAAATTAAAAAGATTATAACCCCCAGTACCACACACGCACACAGGTCTTGTTCTTCCTGTGCCATGTGATAAATCTTATCACAGATATGTCCCAAAAGGATACACACATCAATTATCTCATTTTATTTCTCTTTACTGTTTTTTTCTTTGTGTCATTTTAATCAATTTTTTGTAATTACTGACAATGTTCTTATCTAGCAAGCAGTATTTAAAATATTTGTTTTTGGGAAACAACATTGATATTGAATTTTCTACTCTCAAGAACTTTAAAAATCAAGTGAGTGACAGCCAGCATGTAAGTAACACAGAGGGCTCAGCCATTGCACAACTATGAGACCTGGCCACAGATTTAACCTCTCTGAGCCTCAATTTTCTCATTTATAAATAGGAGCAATAATGCATGGCTCACAGGACTGTGTAAGAACTAAATGAGATCACGTGTGTAAAGCAGATCGCACAATGCATGGCAAACAGTAGGTGGCTACAGTATGTTGGTCCCTCCCCCTTTCCCCTGAGCTTACTGAGGTCTCTGGAGGATACAGCAAATAAACACAAATGGCATGGTGAATTCTGTGGGCTAAAAATGTGATTTTTTTAAGGCATAGGGTGTTTTAGTTTCTAAAACAACTGTTGTACATCTAAGAATAGCTCTGTTTATGAGTGTGTGATTTTATCCATCTGGGTTCACACAACCTCAGTGTATCAGTTAGTCTTTCACATTAGGTTTAAATTTTATTTTCCCCAAGAAAGTCTTCGCCAGGCACTTCGGCTCACAATGATCTCTCCCTTTCTTAAATCCTCCCCCAGTCTCCGAATGCATTAAGCAAAACCTCACCTTTGAGAGAGAGAGAGATTTTCCTTAATCAATTTGTCCACCTCTAAAGCAAGGATTGTAACCAATGCCCCTTTGTGTTTTTGGAACTCAACACAGTACCTTGCATTCAAGTAGGTCCGAAAGATATGCTTGTTGGTGGATTGGTTGGTTGATAGATGGACAAGGACTTAACTCCTTTGTTATAACTGTGTAACAGTCTTGCATTATCTGGAGTTCATACAGGGGAGCAGGACTTTCTCAAGGAATTCAACTGCTAATTCCCCAACAGCCCCCAAATGGTACCACTTGGAGTAGTTGAGGAGGAATCACTCAGGATCTGTGATTTGAACCACTCTGAGATCTACTATAAATTCAACAGCTTAATCCACTGCTCCCCTAGCTAAGCAATGAGCAGTGTTTCTTCTCCACTGAACACAAAAACATTTGTCCAGTTTAGTAAATGTCAGCCCAGCAGCATGAAGAACAAAATATCGAATGCCATTTCCATGAAGCAAAGTTACTGGGCCAACAGCAGATGCATCCCTTGGCACCAGGCGAAACTCATTATGTTAGCAGCCGTAGCACCAGAGATCAAGAGCACACAAAGTACAAGCTTTCAGGGCTGGTTAAAGAGATCCATCTACTGTCTCTGGCAGACAGTGCTAGAGATAAAGTATCCTGGAGATTCAATGTAAGGCAGGCTAGAAATGCATATGCCAAGCCAAAACGAAAGCAAGGCTGCACAATGGTAACTACTGAAGGAGCAGCTGGTCCTGGTGGCACCAGACTGTGACTTTCAGCCCATGTCATCAACACTTGTCCATAGGGTAAACATTTTCTGAAGAGGTGCCTGTCAGTTTCCATTTATTTATAAATAAGTGAATGAATAGCATCCAACTTACACATTTTTCATGGTCTTTTTTTTTTCTTTTAAATTCTGAGGGCAGATGAGAAAGAGCACCATGAAGCAAAGTGATAACACAAGGAGAATGCAGCTCTGTCCAGGAAGAAGGGTTGACGACTGATGGATGATACATGTTGAGTCAATGGAATGAGGCAGTTGCAGACTATTGTTGGAACAAAAGGAGGTCAAGTTTTATTCTTTTCTCCTGCTGGGACAGAAGGAGTTGGTCACAACTTTTCTTTAAAAAAAAGAAAAAGACAAATGCATTCCTAAATCAAGGCTTCCTGGGGCAGCGAGAACAATCGCAGCACTCCTCCGCTACACTATCTCTGTTAGTGGACAAACGCTGCTAACTTTTTAAGCTGAACTTGCAATCTTCTTGGACTTGAGCTGCCACTCTAAGAAAGTTCTTTAAAATGCAGATTAGCCACAGGCATCTCATTTTATTAATTTCCTCTTGGAAATATCAAAATGGCTATGAAAAGACAAAACTGTATACACTGATAAGGTTTTATATGGAGGTTTGTAGAATGCAATGATCACGAAGTAAGCTTCCTATCTGTAAAAATGGCCTTGGAGTTCTTCTTACCAGCTTGCTCTTCAAAACAAAAAATAAAAATAAATAAATTGTATCAAATCCATCTTGGACCAGAAGGTAAATTGGAAAAATACAAAAAGGCAGAGGATTAAATTAATGCACCTTCTTTGAAACAGATGAGGACATTTTCTAGGCCCAAATCAGATGATGCAGAGCTTCCTTTTGCAAAGCAGCACACTACACAACAAATGGCCTGACGGGCCTTTGGGTTTAAATCTCAGCTGACATCTCTCACCAAGTGTGGTAGAATGATTGCATTAATTCCCCAGTTCCTCACTCCTTCCTGTATCCAGGTTCTGACTACCATCCCAGCCATGTTACTTTCTCTGACCAAAGGGATGTTATCAAACATGTCACAAGCAAAGAGATTAAAAACTGTGAGTTTCCATTCGTGTCTTTGCCCTCAACCACTGCCATAAAAATATGCCAGAGCTAGTCTACTGAATGATGAGAGACAACTGGAACATAGGTGAGATCACCTGATCATCTCATCCTAAACGATCCTAATCTGTTGACAGTCAGCTGACTTCCAGGCATGTCAGGGAGCCCAACCCAGACCAGAAGAACTGCCCAGCTGAGCTCAGCCTAAATCACTAACCTGCAGACTTGTGAGCTGAATAAACACTTATTGTTTCAAGCCACCAGGTTTTGTGGTTATTTCTTATGAAGCATTATTGTGGCAAAAGATAACTTATATACTACATGATACTGGATGAATCCCTTTACCCCACAAGCTTTAGTTTTCTTTAATATTCTCATATGCAGAATGAGTGTACATTAACTTCTTCTCAAGGTGGATGTCATAATTAAATTCATTAAATTAAATAAGGTATATGAAATTATTTAACACAATCGCTGGCACATAACTGGCATGTAATCAATGAGAGTTTCTTCTGTGCCTCACATTCTTCCTTTAGCTCTCTCTCATCAGAAGAAACACCTTCTTAATGTCCTCACTATTAGTTTCCATTCACCAGACACCACATGATTCATAGCTGTGTGCTGTTTGGAGCACTGTGGTGGCATCCATGGGGTATGTCACCAACACTAAACAGAAAGATTCTTGTGATACCTGGAAAAATCCTGCAATGTACTTGAAATTTCCCAGGTTATTGCAAAGATTCCATTTACTCCAGATCACAGCTCCAGGTTGAAGCCCAGAGAAATAGCACTGACTTTCCCCTTCCTGAAGGCTGTCTCCGAAGATACAAGCCCACATTTCACTGTTTTACTTCTTCACTCCTCTAATAACATTTCTTGGGATCACCTTTCACATGAACTGCTTGTATCCAAGTTTTTGCTGAGGTCTGCTTCAGGAAAATCCAAACTTCATTAATCCCAGAGACCCATCTTTCTATGGAACCCACCTGAAAACCCAGATTCCAAGAGGCAGATCTAGCAAGAATATGAGAGCGAGCAGAATCATACCCTCCTTTGAAGAATATTTGATGAGTATAGACATTGAGATCACAACGTCGATGATTCCATTCAGGCCTTCGGTATCTCCCCTCTGAGATTTTGTTGTAATCATCTAAGTGGTCTTCTTTCTTTCAAGTTTGTCTCACATCTCCTCACTATCCCTCCTATATTTATCTCCATACAACCACAAAACTGCCGTGTGGCTTCTCTCCTAAAAAATTATTAAATGCCCCCCACATCCTCATCATGAGTCCAAATAACATACAAGACACTTCTGATCTCATCATCCCTGTTTACCTCTCCTGCCTCATGCCTTACCACTTCCCTGTACCTCCCACTTTGGCCACACTAAGTAACTTGCAATTCCTGACTCTCTATGCCATGTTATATTGAAGTGCTATTTCCTCAATCTGAAATCTCTTCCTCCCATATACCTACTTCCGGAACCCCAATTCCTGCTTTGAATCCCACACATAATTGTGATCTTAAGGGTCCCAGGGACTTCATACAGTGCTGAGTAAAAAGTCACCATTTGTGGAGGTAATCTACTGGATTAAGGTTTCTGAAAGTGTAAGACCATCACTCATAGAGAAGCAATCTCTTCAGGCAGGCTTGGGAGGTCAAACACGACTTCAGTCGGCAAAGATGGTGGCTTAAACACAGCTTGATAAAAAACAAAATGCAGGTAAAAACAACTTTTGTAGGAAATAGTAAGTTGTTGGCTGGGCACAGTGTCACCTCTGTAATCCTGGAACTTTGGTAGGCCAAGGCTGGTGGATCACTTGAGCCCAGGATTTTCAGATCAGCCTAGGGAACATAGCAAGACCCTATCTCTACAAAAAAATATATAAAAATTAGCCAAGAGTGATAGCATGTGCATGCAGTCCCAGCTACTTGGGATGCTGAGGTGGGAGGACCGCTTGAGCCCAGGAGACAGAGGTTGCAATAAGCCAAGATGGTGCCACTGCACTCCAGCTTGAGTGACAGAGTGAGATTCTAAACTAGCTGAGAAATAAGGTAAATAAAACAGATTAAAGACCAAAAGATTGCTTTTATTATTGATGAAGTTGATATTAGAGAAAGTGGCTTATGCCTAAATAAGAAGGACAAATGGACTTTCACATACTAACTCAGAATTAGACAAACCACCCTGCAGTCGTAGTCTGGAAAGGCATCCTCATGGAAGAGACAAAAGTGCATGCTGCCTGCAGGCAGCTGTTTCCCAAGGAAAAGAACAGAAAGGGGCAGGACCACTTTCCCCTCTAACATCCCCAATCACTTCAGGTCACTCTACCTCTCCTGGTACATATTCAGTAAGGATCTGAGGGAAGACGCAGGTGGTTATTCTAATGAAGCTCACTCCACATAGGATGTGGACAATTAATAATCCTTCCTAACAATTTATATCAAGGATCAACAAATGATAGCTCATGAACTGAATCCTGCCTGCTGCATGTTTCTGAGCACCCCCCAAGCTAAAAATGATTTTTGTATTTTTAAATGATTGAAAAAACTCCTGGCCAGGCGTGGTGGCTCACACCTATAATCCCAGCACTTTGGGAGGCTGAGGAGGGTGGATCACTTGAGGTCAGGAGTTTGAGACCAGCCTGGCCAATGTGGTAAAACCCTGTCTCTACTAAAAATACAAAAATTAGCCGGGCATGGTGGTGCATGCCTGTAGTCCCAGATACTCGGGAGGCTGAGGCAGGAGAATCACTTGAACCTGGGGAGTGGAGGTTGCAGTGAGCTGAAGCCACACCACTGCACTCTAGCCTGTGCAACAGAGCAAAACACTGTCTCAAAAAAAAAAAAAATCTGAAGAATGATATTTCATGACACATGAAAATTATACTGCTCACCTATTTTCCTGGAAAGATTTGTTTCCACTTAGCTTATTTACTTCCCCTCACATCCCTCTGTTTTCTTACCCTTCTGTTTGGCTTGTCTTCCCTCTGCCTGGAGACTAGGTCATATCCATTGTTTAATCCCATTTCCATTCCCACTGAAATCATTGTCTCTGTGTGGGCAATGCTCAGTTCTCCCCTTCACTCAAGATACGTTTCATCTTGAAATTTTGGCTGTATTTCTCAAGGTAACATCTCAACTCCTCCACCAACTTTTACTGCTAATGTTTTCAAAAAGCACATATTTTATACTTAATCTACTCTACTTCATCATTCATTGACTCTTTTTCAGTTCCTTCCGTTCTTAAACACCACATGTGGAATGGTTAAAGGACAGAAGAATGTTTACTTTGAAGAAAAGAAGGCTCAAGTTTGTCATGCAAGGTGTTAAAATTGGACGGGCTGTCAGGTGGCGGAAGGATCACGTGTCTTATAAGCCCAAAATGGAAGATGAGAATTAGCAAGTAAAAGCTACAGTGAGGCAAATTGCAATACAGTATTAGAAAGAATTTTATGTCCACCATAAAAAGCAGCAGGGATGAAGTGGGCTGCTGTGGGTAACAGCAAACTTCCTATTACTGGAGGTATTCAAACTTACATTAGATTGTTGTAGAATCGAAGAAAGCATTAAATGAGCTCGTAGACCGGATGGATGCTTCTGTATGCTGAGATTTTCATGATTATCATAAACAAAGCCATGTTTCAAGTTCATGTTATTTTGTGTGTGTTGTATATATAAAAAAATAAACCAGGCCGGGTGCGGTGGTTCACGCCTGTAATCCCAGCACTTTGGGAGGCCAAGATGGGTGCATCACGAGGTCAAGAGATCAAGACCATCCAGGCCAACATGGTGAAACCCCATCTCTACTAAAAATACAGAAGTAACTGGGCATGGTGGCACATGCCTGTAGTCTCAGCTACTCAGGAGGCTAAGGCCAGGGAATCCCTTGAATCCGGGAGGCGGAGGTGTCAGTGAGCCAGGATCACACCACTGCACTCCAGCCTGGTGACAGAGTGAGACTCTGTCTGAAAAAAAAAAAAAGGCCGGGCGTGGTGGTTCATGCCTGTAATCCCAACACTTTGGGAGGCTGAGGTGGCGGATCATGAGGTCAGGAGTTCGAGACCAGCCTGACCAACATGGTGAAATCCCGTCTCTACTAAAAATATAAAAATTAGCTGGATGTGGTGGCATGTGCCTGTAATTCCAGCTACTCAGGAGGCTGAGGCAGAAGAATTACTTGAACCCAGGAGGCGAGGTTGCAGTGAGCAGAGATAATGCCACTGCACTCCAGCCTGGGTGACAGGGCGAGACTCCGTCTCAAAAAATAATAATAATACTCTTTTTTTATTATTATAAGAGAGTCAGGAAAATGGGAAAGAGTGCATTGTTGAGTTGAAAAGTCAAGTTAAAAGTATTCACAGTGGCCGAAAAGGAAATAAAAGAGGGAATCAACAGGACTTAAATAGAAGGAACATTGAGCTGTGGTGAGGGCCGAGTGTAGGAAAAAGTGAACAGGTCTCAGGGGTTAGTGAGTTTTTCCAACAATGTTTAACAACTCAGGGCTTTCCTACATCAGCCCTTGCCCCATACACCCCCAAATGCAGGGTCCAGAGTGATTGCACCACTGATTGCTGTGGGGGTTGGGGGGTGGGGAACCTGAGAAGCTCATTGCAGGGAAGACAGCAGTGGCTCTTTGTCTCCAGCTCCAAGCATATATGTGTCTTGTGAGTGCAGATCCTCAAGCGTATGTCCCAATAGAAACATTCTACTCTATGGGCTTATTAAAGAATCTTAACACCTTCTAAAATTGCCCAAACCCTTATAGATGCCCAGTATTCAACAATGTGAACTGCTTGACCTATTCAGTCAGAAATAATAGAAAATATATTAAAAGCACTACCTTTTCATGCTCTTAACATAATGCTTTGAATTTCCAGTGCATCCCAGTGGATTACTGTGAATTGCTTTGTAGGCACAAAATTTTCTGTTTGTTTTCCCTCCTACTATACGCTATAATCTTTGAAAGTGTATTTATCAAAAGATGAAGGCACTTGTTTCTCCCCCAGCCTTCTCTGGAGGAGCACTTAACAGCATGTAGGAAAGCCTATGTTTAAAGTCTGGTTGACCCCCTAGTCGATTTCCCACCCCCGTGATTGCTCTCTTTTAATTTTCATCACAGTTCCCACCTCATTCTCCGCCCCACTGACTCTCTAGGCTATCTTCCTGTTACCTGTGCTAGAATACTCCCACTCCTCTCGCCACCTCTGTGTTCAAGAGTCATAACCCTTTGGAGTGCTGTGTGTCTGTGAAAGAAGACAGAGACTGGTCAGGCTCAAGGCTTTCAGGAGATTTTATGAATGTGATGGTGCCCACAGCTCCATAGGAACTATGATTATCATCATCAGCCCAGCTAGCAAAACAGACCTGCTCATCACGGTTTATGCATGAAAGGGAAAAACAACTTTTCCCATCTTGCAATGGTGAGCTTCTCCTTTAGGTGTGTTTTTGAATGATCTCCTGCCATTTTCTCCCCAAGAACTCTTAACATTATTTGACATTCACTTCAGCATCTTGCAACTTGGGTCCAGGAACAATAAACCAAAATAACCAAGTAAAGGAAACATGCATTCTTTATTTTTTCCCCATCCAAACACTTACTCATATAGAGCATTCACTGGTGAAAAGCAATGTACCTCTAGCTGGAGAGGAAGAAAGCACAGGGAAACAAGGATGGAATAAGACTGAATTTGCTATATGGGGAGAACGTCAGATTCTTGGTTTGAAAGGGGAGGAAAAGAAAAAGAATAGTTTTAAAGGTACTCTGCCTTCGAGCAGGGTAATCAGCACATTTCACCCCATTTTAACTGAATATGGCCTTGCAAGTCCACTGATCCTCTCCTATTTTATTGAGAAAAATCACAAGAGCTTCCTAAATTTTTCTTTTCTTTGTCAGCATTTTATAGACGACTGGGGACAAGTTCTTTGGGCACAGGCAGGCCTGAATTAAATTCAAGCCTTCTCTGTCATTTACCAGGTGCTGGGCAAGTTCCTTGATCTTTCCAAGGAAGTTTCCTAATTGTAAAAAGTTAAAAATCATGCTGATGTTATAGATATGTTCTGAAATTTTATTTACATAATGTATCGAAAGCCCCTAGTCCTTTCTTAAGCCCCTAGTCCTTTCTTAAGCTTAACATAAAACTACTGGTTCTTGATCTGTGTTTAATAACATGGGTCAAATCAAGTGTTTAATAAGTGGTTAGTATTATTTATTTGTTTTCTTTGCTAGAGATATGGAAAAGAATAAGAAAATAAGCAAGGGAAGAAGCCATGTGGATAACAGGGCTTGGAGTGTAAACTAACACACATCTCATAACTAAAAGGACTCCTACCAATATAGGAACTACTGGAACATTGTCTCTTAACTGGTCCTCTATTTCTAGATTCTACCTATGATCTATATCAGTAGTCTCCAAAATACAGTATGTGCACTCAAGCAGGTGTACAAAACAATCATTGGGGGAGATGGAAGAGAACATTAGAACTTCTGTATATACCCACTTAAATAAAATAAGAGATTAAGCTTTTCTGATATTTAATATGGCATGGCACTCTCAGTCTCTATGTTAGTGATCACCCCTCACACAGGATATGTGGGAAGTCTTGAGGGAAAATGGGAGTCTATAAATCACAGGAGTGGACAGTGATTCCCTCATATTTTCATTTGTTTAATAATTTATGATACATGCCCAGTTGAGTGAATATGTGGAACTGTTGTCTAATTCTAACTTGCTGAAAAATCATAAAATAAGTGAGAAACTTAAAAAGACCCCTGAAAATAAATAATGGGTCAAAGGTACCAGAACAAAGCAAGCCACATGATAGAAAAAGTTGATTGTTCTCCACTTAGAAGTACTTTGTCACCATATTACAATATATGGTATAATATAATTATATACATAATAATTGTAATTAGATCTGGCAAGAGATTAGCTCACCTCAAGAAGATGATTTGGAATATGGATTTATATATATACTCCTTAACAATGTCACCCTAGGTAGATAATAAAATATTAGCTATAATGTTTAGTAAGACTTTAAGCAATCAGAACACTAACAGTATGGCTGTATTAGTCCATTCTCACACTGCTATGAAGAACTAGCTGATACTGGGTAATTTATGAAGACAAGAGGTTTAATTGACTCACAGATCCACAGGCTGTACAGGAAGAATGGCTGGGAGGCCTCAGAAAACTTACAATCATGGCAGAAGTCTAAGGGGAAGCAAGCATGTCCTACCTTGGTGGAGCAGGAGGGAGAGTGAAGAGGGAAGTGTTACACACTTTTAAACAATCAGATCTTGGGAGAACTCACTTACTATCAGGAGAATGGCAAGTGGAAAATCTGCTCCCATGATCCAATCAGCTCCCACTAGGCCCCTCCTCCAACACTGAAGATCACAGTTCAACATGAGATTTGGTAGGGACAAAGAGTCAAACCATATCAATGGCTTTTAGTGAGATAAAAATTGAAAATCAAATTTTACCTCTCTCTTATCCTTTTTAATATCCACATATGTACTTTATACTGTACAAAAGTTATTAGTACAAGCATGCATGTATATAATTTACACATAAACAGAGCCTGGCATGGTGGCTCATGCCTGTAATCCCAGCACTTTGGAAGGTCAAGGAGGGTGGATCACTTGAGGTCAGGAGTTTAAGACCAGCCCGGCCAACATGGCGAAACCCCGTGTCTACCAAAAATACAAAAATTAGCCAGGTGTGGTGGTGTGCACCTGTAATTCCAGCTACTCAGAAGGCTAAGGCAGGAGAACAGTTGAACCAGGGAGGCGGAGGTTGCAGTGAGCTGAGATCGTGCCACTTGCACTCCAGCCTGGGTGACAGAGTGAGACTCTGCCTAAAAAAAAAAAAATTTACACATAAAGAGATATGGATATATGAGTGGGACATGCTCCAACATGATGGGGCACGTTACCGAAAGCTTGGAGGGCATTCTCTACGCCGATGCTGTGTGTTAGCCTTGCCTTTGGGTTATGCCACACCTCTGCTGTCTTGGTCAGCTTACACTACTATCACAGAGTACCAGCGGCTGGGCAGCTTAAACAACAAACACCTAATTCTCAGAGTTCCAGAGACTGGAAAGGTCAAGATCAAGATACCAGTAGATTTGGTGTCTTGTGAGGGCCTGCTTCCTGGTCCATAGGTGGCTGTCTTCTTGCTGTGTCCTCAGCAGGTGGAAAGAGAGCTAGCTAGCTTTCTGGGGTCCCTTTTATAAGAACACTAATTCCATTCATAGGGGCTCCACTCTTATGACCTAAATACCTCTCAGAGGCCCTACCTCCCAATATCATCACATTGGGGGTTAGGATTTCAACATGTGAATATTCAGTCCATAGCACCTGCGGAAGGATCTACCCTTAACAGTTCTCTGTTGTCAAATGAATATGGTGTGAGCTACTTACATGCACATAAGGTACTTTCTAACCTGGCCCCAGCCCTGGTAAGAAACAGACTGGCATAGGTAATTTGAAGAGAGATTAATAGAAGGACTACAAAGATGTAGGTAGACTCTAGAGAAACTACAAGGGATAGTGATGTGGGAAGACGGGAGGAGGTGCCTGCCCCCCGACCGCAGGCCTAAAGTGGTGGAAAGGAGGAAAAAGAGAGACTGTGTGGAGTGGGCCCTTGCTGAGACCTTCAGGGAAGGAATGCAGCCAGCTCAAGGCCACCCTGACCCCTCTCCTCTCACCCTTAACTGCGCCCTATTGACTGAATCCAACACAGAGGGAAGATATTGAGGTGGCCCACACAAGCAGCCTTCCATGACACAGAATTGAATAGAGAAGGGTAGTGGACCTGGAGAAACCATCGGAAGATATTCAAAGCAATCTCTTTCCAAATTTTTCATTCATTCATTCATTCACTGATACTTTTATTTCTTCATTCAACAACTTCGATTGAGTGCAGTGTCAGGAATTGACTAGGATACTAGAGATACACCAGGAACAAGATAGTCGGTGTCCCGACCCTCATGTCTCATGCTACCTTCCAGAGAAGCAGGTAAAAAACATGGTGAGAGGTAAAATAATTACAGGTCACAATACATTCCTTGTGATAGATGCTGTGGTGGGGAATAACAGGGGACTTGCATCAGGGAAAGTAGCCATGGATGATCTTCCCGAGGAGGTAAGACCTGAGGATAGAGAAGGGACTGGCCATGAAAATAGGTTGGGAAGAATATTCTAGAAATAAGAAGTAGAATGTGCAGCAGCCCTGAAGTAGAACTCTGCTGTGGTGACCCAGGCACAAAAAGGAACAAGTGTGGCCAGGGTTGGGAAGTAAGAGATGGGCTTGGGACGGTGGGCAGGGACTACCCCCTGCCAGGCTCCACCAGCTACAGTAAGGAGCTTGGGCAATGACACGTCCTTGAACCAGGGCATTTTGTAAACATCCTTCTGAACTGCTGAACTGCTCACCCTGCCAAATATTGTGGCTTTCATGTATCATGCCTCTGTGCCTTTGCGCATGTAGTGCCCCTGCCTAGAAACTCACCCCCCTCTCTTCTACCCGACAGTTACTCATCCTGTGTGACCCAGTTTACATGTCATTTCCTGTGCGAAGCCTTTCTTGGTCTCCTCGGTCTGTCTCAGTCACTTCCTCTTCTGTGCTCCCTTAGCACTTTGTACATGTCTCCCTGCCTTGTCACTATTTGTTTACTGATCATCCCTCTCTCAGGACAGTGAACTCTTTGAAGGCAAAAGCTATTTTATGCTTCTTTGCATCCCTACCCTACTCCACCTCACACCCCCAAGCCCTTGAAGAACTGATACCATGTTTATCTTTGCATCCTCACCCTACTCTTCCCCCAGCCCCTAGTTCACCTGGCCCAGGGTGTGCCACATTAGTAACATCCAAGAATGCATGCTGCATGAATAAAGTTGCAGAAAATAGACCTCCCACTAATTCTGACCTTCAATAGCAATAATACCTGCCCAGAAGAGGCTACCAGTGAATCGTGATGTTTTAGAGCTTCTTGAGCATATAAGACAGCTGCTGGAATCCACTTAAACAATTAGAAGCTAGATGTTCAACTAGAGTTTACAGGATGCCTTTAATCTATACAGGATAATAATAGGTAACATTTATTAAATGCTCACTGTATACCAGTCTATTCTAGCAGCTGCACTAGAATGCATTCATTTAATCTTCAGAACAAAACTCTGAGCTGTTTACTCATACCAACCTACTTTACAGATGAGGAAACTGAGGTACAGTGGGGTTAACTGATTCAATGAGGACCACACAGCCAGTAATAGGCAGGACAGGGATTGAGACCCAGGTAGTCAAGCTCCAGAACCCAAACTCTCTTTTTGCGTGTGTGGATAATTTTTTTCTTTTGTTTTTTTGTTTGTTTGTTGTTGTTGTTCCTGTTTTGTTTTGTTTTTGTTTTTTTGAGATGGAGTTTCACTCTTTTCGCTCAGGCTGGAGTGCAGTGGCACAATCTCGGCTCACTGCAACCTCCGCCTCCTGGGTTCAAGCAATTCTCCTGCCTCAGCCTCCCGAGTAGCTGGGACTACAGGTGGACACCACCATGCCTAGCTAAGTTTTTGTATTTTTAGTAGAGATGGGGTTTCACCATGTTGGCCAGGATGGTCTCTATCTCCTGACCTCATGATCTGCCTGCCTCAGCCTCCCAAAGTGCTGGGATTACAGGCATGAGCCACCACGCCCAGCCAATTTTTTTTAATTTATTTTTTAACTTTTAGTTTCAGGGGTACATGTGCAGGTTTGCTCTATAAATACACTGCATGTCAAGGGGGTTTGGTGTACATCTTATTTCATCACCCAGGTAATTACCATACTACCCAATAGGTAGTTTTTTGATTCTCACCCTCCTTCTACCCTCCACCTTCTAGTAAGCCCCAGTGTCTATTGTTCCCTTCTCTGTGTCCATGCATATTCAATGTTCAGCTCCCAGTTATAAGTAACAACATGCGGTGTTTGGCTTCCTGTTCCTGCGTTAGTTCACTTAAGACAGTGGCCTCCAGCTCCATCCATGTTGCTGCCATCTCTAACAGACTCCCTTCAAAGATAGAAAAATAGCAATAATAATTTCCTCTTTGTGGATGAAGCTAATACTGTAAAAGTTCCTCTTCCTCATCATTATCATTTGCAGTTACATCATCTCTCCAAAAGAGATGGATTTGTGTAGATTCATTGTCATTCTCAGTACCATATGTGCACAATGGCTTCTCATATTTAGTGGAGGGTCTTCATTGTCTGCCCTGCCGCATCAAGGAAATAGAAAAATCTCTGTCTGTCTCTCATGGGTATTTTGCCCTAGAGGACACTCAATGCATATTTCTTCAATCAAACCAACCCAACTAAGGAATGTACCTTAAGTGAGAGAGACTTAGTTCACACCTTGAACCACCTGATTCATGGTAGACTGAGCCCTTCATTACTCTGGGCATGAGTTTCCTCATAGAGAAAAAATTAAACGAGAAATTCTCTTAAGATTGTATCTAGCTCTAAAAATTGGTGAAATTTAGGAATACAAGTCCATGTAAAACTATAATTTCTTTTATTTAGGTGATGGATACTCTCACACTTTGTATCAGCCTATTAACTGCACATGATTAAAAATCTCACAAAACAGGATATGAGAATTTATCGCTCATCAAGGGCCAGAAATAATATCAGTTCTGAAAAGCAGAAGCAGAATTCAAAACAACCTGAGGCCTGCACAGAATTTCCTATTACCCCATCCTGTCCCGTGGCCAGTGAATACAATAAAATGTGACAAGAGAGAATTTCTCCATGTTGGTGACAGACTAGAACCCTTGCACTCAGGGTATATTTGGGAGCAGTAGCCCCTGGGGCCCTCATTGTGGAGGATGTAATCAGTGTTCCCTACTGAGCCCTCATTGGTATATGGAGACAGATGTGTTTTTCTTTAAACTGTCATGAAAATTGCAGCAATATGGACACAGGCTATTGAGTCATGCGGGGATAAGGTAATGAGTGGACCGCTGTTGACAGGAGAGATGGGAAGGGCTAGAGGGGCTAAGGAGGCAGGAGGGTCACAATTCATACTCCAAGTGTGGCTTAGTGCAGAGATTATTCTGCAGAGAGCTGCTCCAGTGAGATAACCAATTGCATGATTCTGCGCGAGTCACCCGATCTCCTGTTTATAAAATGAGGAGGTTGGATTCAATCAGCAGTTTTCGAACTGAATCCTTAGAACAGAAGCATCTCATGGAAAAACCAAGTGGGTGGAGAGAGGCACAAACCTAAGTGATCATGCTCTTGACCCTCCATTCCATCTCTTCCACTGTCATCTCTACTTTTACATGTTTTGCATTGGAGTTCAACAAAAGAGTGTATTTCAAAAAAGGTAGGCTATTATAAAGAATAAAGATTTTGAAGCCACATAGATTAGATGACCTCAAACATCTCCTCCCAACTTTTGCTATGAGTCCACGAAATCATTAACAAATAAGCAGGCATACACTTGCCTTCCCAATTCATTTTCACACCCCTAGCAAATATCTCAGGGTAAATTAAAAGTAATTCTTTCGAAGTTGCCCACTTTTTTCTTTGTCCAGCAGTAGATCCCCCAACTCCTTGATAAAATAGTCTAACTTATTAAAATCACCAATGATCTCTCTTCACCAGAAAATAAGGCTGGCTTTCAGCCAGAAAACTGATGTGACTTGTTTTACTGATTTCCCAAAATCATTATTCTCTTTCTGCCTCATCATGATAAAAATTATTATTGTTATTATTCATGACAGAGTCCTTGCATAATCAATTCTAATATCACACATAAGCCTTCTTGTCTCTACCACCTGAGCAGAGGTTGGCAGCATTCCTCCCAGTGTTTGATCAAAATGCTGCCACTCCGATGAATCCCAACTAGTCTGCAGTCTCATGATGCTGCACACAGTCACCTGAATCTTCTGTATGGTAAAAAACAAAAGGCCTCCATTTGTTGGAAAAGACTCTGAGGTGGGGGAGGGATGATAGAGCCACATTAAATTGAAGTGAGTAAATACAAAGCAAGCCATCTTTGTGCATAGAATAAGATAAGGAAAATTGAGAATGGTCCACCATATCACTAAATACAGCCATATGATCTGATTCCATGGCAATTGGCCCATCCAGACCTGTGGAATTTGCCCAATCATAATTGGGCTGCTTTTCTATACCTAATGGATCCCAGAATGAAATCACACTGACATCCCAGAAAGCTTTTCATTTGTTATCAGACAGCTTTGGTTCAAATATCATGGTGAGGGAGAAACACTGACAACATTGTATTTCAGCTCTTGGAAGCTGTTCCAACTTTTCATCACATAGACCGTCCCTTCAAAGTTTTGTGCTTGTTCCATTTTGCAGTGTTGGAAATTATATACACAGTGCCACACATGTTGAGGCATTTCTCTGATGCATTCTCTATACTGGAAAGATGCAGACAGTGAGCAAATACTTGCTTGCTGCCTCAGTTCCCTCCTACACCTGAGGTAGAAGCTGAAAATTGATGACAGCACTCTTTACTAAATCCAGATGCAGCCTCAAAACAGTTTGTAGAGCATCTGCAAAAAAAATTCATGTGAGTTGACACTTAAGATGAAACTTATTCTCCACCCTGAATGTACACTAGGTAGTCATGGATTTAACATTTATAATTTCAACCATTCAGAAATACCCATCAAGATCATGATAGCTATACAACTTGGCTTAGTCACATAACTGAGTCACTCATGATGAAAATATCCCTCAGCTGAAGAATGAGTCTAACTCTTCCCCACGTTGATATCTGAAATACAATATGGGGGATTTTCTTTCTTTTTTAAAAAAAAAATTTATGATTAAAACAAAAATGCAGACTATACATTACAGACTAGTACTTATAAATTTGGAGATTTAAAAATTTCTCCTAACAGATCTCTCATAAAGGTTCCTGTTATTTAAAACCCCACTATAATAACTACTACTATTGATATCCATGCACAACACAGCCCTGATCCTTAATTCATTCATTGTCTCCACTGTTATCATCTCAATCAATGATGTGAACATTTACAAAGTTGTTCAGAGCAGAAACTTGGAGGTCAAGCTTGAATTGCTCTCTGAGCTCCCCATGCCCTACTCCGAAAATATTCTACAGATTCTACCTTGAAAATATACCACAATCTGCCCACTAATCTTCTGCTTCCATTTCTGCCATCTTGATCCAGCCATTTGTCGTATCTTTCCCACACTATTGTTCCTGACTGATCTCTTCCCCTGTCTGCTTCCCATTCCACTCTGTTTTTTCCACTGTATGCTCAAAGCGTGGGTCTACAACAAGGTAAGGTGCTTACATCAGAATATACGTATAAATCAATGCACTCCTTCTTTCATTGTGTCTGTCCATAAGCTCAGCTAAAAAGTGTTCTAGGTGATATACTTGATTTATGTCTGCACAAGCTCCTTTTCACCACAGACAGAAAGCCACAGGTTACAGACCAGCCCATGTGCAGACCACAGGTTAGGCAACTCTGGCTTCACAACCCCAAATAATGAGGCCTTTGCCTACTTCTCAAACTTCATTTTGAGCCTACCTGCCTTTTCTTCCTCTGTTCCAACCACAGTGGGCTCCTTTTGGATCTTAGACATAACCATGCTATTTCAGAGACATAACTACCTTAAAGACACCTGTCCTAAAGAGGGTACTTGCTCTTCCCTTAGCTGGGAATACTCTGTCTCTGACTTTTTACTTATAAATGACACTTTCTAATGCCCTCTGTATTAGTCCATTTTCACACTATTATAAAGAACTACCTGAGACTGGATAATTTATAAAGAAAAGAGGTTTAATTGACTCACAGTTCCACATGGCTGGGGTGGCCTCAGGAAACTTACAATCATGGCAGAAAGCAAGGGGGAAGCAAGGCACATCTTACATGGTGGCAGGAGACAGAGATAGCAATGGGGGAAGTGCCACATTTTAAAACCATCAGATTTCCTGAGAACTCACTAACTATCATGAGAACAGTGAGGGGGAAACTGCCCCCATGATCCAATCACCTACCACCAGGTCCCTCCTTTAACATGGGGGTATTACAATTTGAGATGAGATTTGGGTGGGGACACAGTGATAAACCATATCATTCTACCTCCAGTCCCTTTGAAATCTCATGTCCTTC
The DNA here is from genome assembly GCF_028885655.2 of Pongo abelii. Classification (NCBI taxonomy): domain Eukaryota; kingdom Metazoa; phylum Chordata; class Mammalia; order Primates; family Hominidae; genus Pongo; species Pongo abelii. The sequence goes on from NC_071995.2 coordinate 91,109,037, forward strand.
TCACATTTCAAAACACAATCATGCCTTCCCAACAATCCCCCAAAGTCTTCACTCATTCCAGCATGAACCCAAAAGTCCAAGTCCAAAATCTCATCTGAGACAAGGGAAGTTCCTTCCACCTAGCAGCTTATAAAATCAAAAGCAAGTTAGTTACTTCCTAGATACAATGGGGGTACAGGCATTGGGTAAATGCTCCAATTTCAAATGGGAGAAATTGGCCAAAACAAAGTCTGAAACCCAGCTATTTAATCTTAAAACTCCAATATCTCCTTTGACTCTATGTCTCACATCCAGGCCACACTGACACAAGGGATGGGTTCCCAAGGCCCTGGGCAGTTCCATCCCTGTGGCTCTGCAGAGTACAGCCCCCAAAGCTGCTTTTACAGGCTGGCATTGAGTGCCTGTGGCTTTTCCAGTTGCATGGTGCAAGCTGTCAGATCTACCAGTCTGTGGCCTGGAGGATGGTGGCCCTCTTCTCAAAGCTCCACTAGGCAGTGGCCCAGTGGGGACTCTGTGTGGGGGCCCCAACCCCACATTTCCCCTCTGCTTTGCCCTTGTAGAGGTTCTACATAAGGGCTCCACCCCTGCAACAGACTTCTGCCTGGACATTCAGGCATTTCCATACATCCTCTGACATCTAGGCGGAGGTTGCCAAGCTTCAACTCCTAATCTCTGTGCACCCACAGGCCCAACACCACATGGAACCAACCAAGGCTTGGGGCTTGCACCCTCTGAAGCAATGGCCCAAGCTGTACCTTGGCCCTTTTAAGCCACAGCTGGAGCTGGAGCAGCTGGGATGCAGGTTACCATGTCCTGATGCTGCACAGAGCAGCAGGGTCCTGGCCCAGCACACAAAGTCATTTCTTCCTAGGCCTCCAGGCCTGTGATGGGAAGGACTGCTGTGAAGATCTCCGAAATGCCCTGGAAACATTTTCTCCATTGTCTTGGCTATTAACATTCAACTTCTCTTTACTTATGCAAATTTCTACAGTCAGGTTGAATTTTTCCCCAGAAAAATGTTTTTTGTTTTTCTACCACATGGTCCAGCTGCACATTTTCCAAACTTGTATGCTCTGCTTCCCTTTTAAAAATAAGTTCCAATTTCAGACCACTTTGTGAACACATATGCCTATATGCTTTCAGAAACAGCCAGGTTACATCTTGAATGCTTTGCTGCTTAAAAATTTCTTCTTCCAGGTATCCTAAATTATCTCTCTCAAGTTCAAAGTTGCACAGATCCCTAGGGCACAGGCAAAATGCCATCAGTCTCTTTGCTAAAGCATAGCAAGAGTGACCTTTAATCCAGTTCCCAATAAGTTCCTCATCTCCATCTAAGACCACCTCAGCATGGACTTCATTGTCCATATCACTATCAGCATTTTGGCCAAATCCATTCAACAAGTCTCTAGGAAGTTCCAAACTTTCCAAAACATCTTTCTGTCTTCTTCTGGGCCCTCCAAACCTCTGCCCATTACCCAGTTCCAAAGTCACTTCCACATTTTCAGGTATCTTTATAGCAGTGCCCCACTCCCAGTACCAATTTTCTGCATTAGTCCATTTTCACACTGCTGTAAAGAACTACCTAAGACTGGGTAATTTATAAAGAAAAGAGGTTTAAACCACTTTTCTTGACTCACAGTTCAGCAGGCTTGGCAGAGCTCAGGAAACTTACAATCATGTCAGAAGACAAAGGGGAAGCAAGGCATGTCTTATGTGGCGGCAGGAAAGAGAAAAAGAGAGCAAGGGGAGAAGTGCAACACTTTAAACCTATCAGATCTCATGAGAACTCACTCAGTATCATGAGAACAGCATGGGGCAAACTGCCCACGTGATTTAATCACCTCCCACTGATATAGGAGTTAAGAAGGAATTACTTAGGCAGATAGCAAGGGCATGGGAGTCCTTGGTAAGGCTTTTTTTTTTTAATGAAAAGCAGCCCCAAATCATTTTCTAACAAAGAGCGGCCTGCAAGCTGGGAGCTTGCATGGATGAATGCTGGCAGAAACTAAGGACTAGACATTTTCAAAATGGCGGCTCCATCTTCCCTTCTCTGTCAGCCACGTGTATTATAACAAGCAGACAAGATGGTGCTGATCAACTAGAAAGCCCATTTGCATAAGATTAGGGTGGGGTGACCAGCCTTCCCCACACACTATGTAAAGGAAATACCTGATCTTACCAATCTGTGAGCCCTACGTAAATCAGACACCACGTACTCAAACTGGACTACAAAACTTGGTGCATTTGCCACCAGCTGGTCCTCTCTGCTCAGAGACCACTTCCTCTGTAGAGGAAGCTGTTTCTCTTTCTCTTCTCTTCTACCTATTAAATCTTCACTCCTAAACTCCTCATGTGTGTCCATGTCCTAAATTTTCCTGGCACGTGATCATGAACCCCAGGTTTATACCCCAGACAGCGTAGCCGCTTCACCACCAGGTCCCTCTCTTGACACATGGGGATTGCAATTTGAAATAAAATTTGAGTGGGGACACAGAGCCAAACATATCGCCCTCCTTCCCTGACCATTTATGTAGGGCTTCCTCTTTGTTATCCATCATCATTTGGTCTCTAGTTGACACCATTTTTTCCAATCTACAAGTACATACTTATGTATGTGTTTACCTACTGATGGTCTGTTTTTCTTACTAGACTGGAAGCTCCCTGAGGGCAGAATCTTCATGGATATCTCTGATTTCTCTGGTCAGAGGACCACTGCTTTTGTCACATTATGTCCCCATGTGTGTACTGCAGATGGAAGGTTAGAGAAACCAGGGCCCACCATGCCAGCACTCCAAGATGTTAATCAACTGTTTCAAAGCTGCCCTGGGTCATTTGCAAAATCTAAAAACTGACTCTTTGACTCAGCTTGCCCAACATATAAAGCCACGTTGTCTATTGTTCTATAGTTACAAGTCTTAGCCAGTTTAAGGTTAGGCAATTTATAAAGAAGAAATGGGAATTACTTCATGTGAGAAAACAATTTATTGCCTTACATAGGATTTTTTCAGCCTGAGTCATTGGAATGTTTTCATGTACATTTGCATCATCATCATTCTCCTTACAGACCCAATCATATAACAACTAAAATGTATAAACAGCCTATTATATGGTAAACACTGGGGCTCTCTCAGGGAATAAGACCAACTAGACCTCATCTTCACTGAATTTATCATCCAACAAGTAATAAACATAAAGAGGGGTGAGTGAGAAGAACACAGTGTGACAGGAGCACATTGCAGGACAATTGAACATATTTTAGGGGTTGGGGAAGATTGGCACCAGAGGATGGGTAAGACACAAATAAAGAGGGTAGAAAAGTGATTCAGACACTTTTCTGAAGTGTCTGAGGCTGGTGAAGGGCCAAGGAATAAGAAAGGACTTATAAATTCTAGCATCCAAAAAAGTCCGAGAAGCTGGAATGCAAAATATGGAGAAGGAAAAGATAAGGAGTCAGGTTGTGGGAATATCCAAGGGCTAGATCTTGTGTAGCATAGCCAGGAATTTGGACTTTGCCCTTTTAAGCTGGGGCATAACATGTCCCACCTTCTGTTCCCTAACCTTTTACCTATAATTTCCTATATTTACCTATAAATTGCATAAAATATTTTACCTATAAATTACTTAAAATACTTGCTAAATATATGTTACATATTATTAGATGTCTATCAAAGAATGCAAAGCAATGGAAAAAAACTGAGACAATATTGACATCAGGGGAAAAAAATTGTAGATGATGATGTAATGAGTATGCTAGGTGACTCGGCTATGAGCCATGGTAAACACTGAAAAGGATTTAATTAAATATGCTATATTTGAAAGATTTGTAGACAGTCAATAGATAGTATCTAAAATTAAAAACTCAAATATTTGTTGAAACACATTATTGAGAAATAAAAAATACATATTCGAACAAAAATTGAAAGATGTGCGGTTACTTCCGAGTCAATGAGCAAAGGGAGATGGAATGGAGTAAGCTGAGGCTGGGGATTGTTTTTGCTTTATTATAATTTTTGTATATGTATTTTATTTTTACTATTGAATATGTGGGGTTTTGACAGAAGCATGAATTGAACATGTGTGCATGCATGGGCTCACACACCCACACACCCTGCAAATCTAAACTTAGAAAGGAACAGTGGGAGGCAGCCGTGGCACCCCCTACTGGCCTTCTCATGGATAGTCTATTGATGGATCTCACTACCCCGTCCAGACCTGCCCCCATTGCTGAACCAGTCACGTCCCCACAGGAAAACAGCAGCCTCTGACCTTCCATTTCTTAGAGGTTTCATGAACTGGACTGCCAAGCAACATTTGGATTTTCAGTACTGGGGACAACTCATAGGTACCTGCTTAGATTCTGAGTTGGCTCCATCTAGTGAGATCCTGAGGACACATCAGGGCCCAAGAGGAGCTGATTCACTGGAAGTTCAGGGCACTCAGGTTTTTCCAAGCAGTCTAGGACAGCATGGAAGCTTAAACTCTCAGTACAGTGAAGCATGAGCCAGAGATGGAGGTGCCTACTCTTTTTGATTTGAGTGAAACATTTACTTATGAGAAGTAGATTCAGCATCTGAGTCACCAGACACTGAAATGTTACAGCAAAGATCTTTACGTGTTTCCTACCTCATCACTACATACCCACTCATCTGAGATGTGTGATGCTTGACACGGACAGAACTCAAACTGTCTTTTACTACCTATGAAGGAAGAAGTGATGATAGATCATAATTGAAACAACCTACTGAGGAAAGGAAGCTGTTTTCAAGCACCTTCAAGAACTTTAGAAGGGCTCGTTTTATCAACAATGTTAATTAAAAATCATTCTTATTAAAGCAATTCCTCTAATTTTCTCTACCAGATAAAATTGTATTAGGCCACTTTCAGTGACAAGATATGCTTGAAAGAAGAAAACAGTGTTAAAATGTTTTACGAATGAGATTTTAACTCTTCAGAATAAGTTTTACATGCATTGATTTTTTTAAGTAAAGTGTTACATATCCTAACACAATTTCACCCCCCCACCCCCTTAAAGTCAATGAGGATATTTATCTCCTCTCAATATAAGATTGTTTTGTTTTGTTGTTTCGGGGGTTGGGTTTTTTTGTAAAAACTTTTGGATATTTTTCCAAAACTAATGCCAAACATTTCTTCATTATATCCTAAAAGAATCACTTTCAACAAAGTAAATGTTCATGATAAATGTTATTAAGTATAACCAGAATAATAACTAAAAATAGCTCATATTGTCTAGCTACATTTTGTCAACAATCTTGCTCTAGCCAAGTTCCCCATTCATTGCACAATCTATATTTTGGGAAGGATAGAACGTAATTGCTTCCAAACAAAATTTCAAGCCTGTGTACATTTCCTTCCCACCATCAGTTTCAGTTAAATGAATTAATCTTTCAAAAGGGGGAAATGCAGAAAGCAGGACTTCTCCCAAAAACGCATTTAATGTGTATTTTATCAAGAGCTTTAATTATAAAGTTGTAATGGGTGATTTTTGTCATAATCATCACTGGAGAGATTTCAGTGTTTTAGGGCAAAGATCCCCAACTCCTGGGCCACAGACTAGTACCAGTCTATGGCCTGTTAGGAACTGGGCCGCACAGCAGGAGGTGAGCAGCAGGTGAGCAAGTGAAGCTTCATCTGTATTTACAGTTGCTCCTCATCACTTGCATTACTGCCTGAGCTTTGTCTCCTGTTAGATCAGCAATGGCAATGAGTGGCAGCATTAGATTCTCATAGGTGCACATACCCCATTGTGAACTGCCCACATGCAAGGGATCTAGGTTGCACACTCCTTATGAGAATCTAATGCCTGATGATCTGTCACTGTCTCCCATTACCCCCACATGGGACCATCTAGTTGCAGGAAAATGAGCTCAGGGCTCCCACTGATTCTACATTATGGTGAGTTGTATAGTTATTTCATTAAATGTAATAATAATAGAAATAAAGTACACAATAAATGTAATGTGCTTCAATCATCCCAAAACCATCCCCTGCTCTCCTGGTCTGTGGAAAAATTGTCTTCCACTAAACCGGTCCCTAGTGCCACAAAGGTTGGGGTCTGCTGTTTTACGATGTTACTTTCATCTTTCGCCTTAACATACTTTGTTCAAACAAGCAGCAAACAGCAAATGCTAATCTGATGAAAAGATACTTAATTGTACTAGGGCATAAAAGCAAACTCAAAAAATATTTCTAATATACTTGAGGCAATGTTACATAAAATTTTTGTTAGCTTATTCAATTGCCTCTTCTAAAGTACAAGTACGTGAATTACTCAGCTAGGACACAAGGCACATTTTTTCTGAGTTGGCCAATCTTATTTTATGGACTATTCTAGTACTCTTTCAAAATGCATCAAATTTTAACATTCAAAGCATAGTATATGGATATTTAGGGAATATGAACAAGTATAAACTACAGTTCTTACTGTCAATCTGATTACATCTTATCATGGAAAATAATCTTCCTGTGGGTGCATTTTGTCTCAGCTGAAGCCAGACTTCTCCAATAATAAATCACCTACAATTCAGAGCCAACACTGGACATGTGAAGAATTAAAGGCCTGGCAAATGGAGGTGGCAGAGAGAGGAGTGGTAACAGTAATAGATCTGAACTTCTTACCAGATCCTGACTTGTTACCAGTGAAAAGGTCCTTGAAATGGAATCCTTAAAAGATACGTCCATGTATCCCAGAACTTAAAGTAAAATTTAAAAAAAGTTAAAAAAAAAGATATGTCCTACACAGTGATTTCTGTAATAAAGTACACTACATTTTACATAAAGTCTTATTTCTCACAACACTTTGGTGGAGCTCTTTGCAAACAAATTAACACATGAAAGAGGTCAGTAATTTGCTTGAGGTCATGTAGTTTATTGAGTGACAAGTTCAGCAATTAAGGAATTATACAAAACATGTATGAGTTTTTAATACTATTTTGGCTTAAATGTGATTATTTTTGCATCCTAGAGATATATATAGGCATGGGAAAAAAGCCGTGTGTGTGTCAATGCCATTATAGATCTTCTCTGGATAAGGCTTGGAATGATATTTTCTTCTTGTTTACGTGTATTTGTAATTTATAATGATTGTGTTTTGCTTATGTCATAAGAAATTTTAAAAATAAAATCAAATGGTAACAATTAATTCAGGTTGACTTATTTAATGGCTAAGTGAAGACACTGGGTTTTATTCTACTGTTTTTAAAAATAAAAATAGCCAACTGTTTGGGAGCATTTGTTTGGGGAAGAGCATTGTCCCAAGTTCTGTACCCACATTATCTTATTTAATCCATAGTTTTCTTACAATGTAGATGTTATTAGTTATCCTTCCTTTACAAACAGTAAAATCGAGGCACAGAAAGTTTCTGTAATTTGCCCTAGGTCACATAACTGCAGTTCACAAAACTGTAATCTGAAGCCAGTCTCCAGGGTTTAAACTCCTAACCACCAGGGTGGCAGCCTCTCCCATGAGACAGACGTTCTTGTTGGGAATAAAAAGCTCTTTCAAGCATGAAGGCTTTCTGGATTTTGAGGCTGATTGATATTTCCTCCACAATTGGGGTCAGTCTCAATTCAAGGCTAGACAGCTAGAGTCTTTCTTTCAACTCATGTCCCAAGTAGAAAAGTGTAAAGCTATTTTAGAGGTCTCTTTAGCAGAAAGAGTGTTCTACTAGCCTTTAGTATTTCGTATATGTAAACACTTTGTTAAATACTTAACAGCATGCTAACTTTTATTTAGCTTTCATATAATAAAATATAAAACCCAAAGTCAAAAAATTCTGATTTAAATTGTTCTAAATCCCAAATTACAAATTTCTGAGTTTCATGCTGAAACAGAATTTAGTATACAGTTACATTAAGTTCTTGTATTTGAAGCACTCATTTAAGTTACCTAAGTATCCAATAAGAGGTTGCAAGACTAATCAACCAAAGACTTAAATGGAGAAAATGTATTATTATCCCAGAAGAGAGAATTATGGAAGTTTAGATGTGCAATTCCATATGGGTTTTTAATAAATTATTGTAAGACATTAATTAATCCTGAAATCTAAGAAATTACTCACGAGACCTGTTCATCTACTTTTGACATCATATGTACAAAAGTATTTTTTTTCCAATTAACCTAACAGATTCTCAGGTTGTGCAGATAATATTCTTCTGGGATGTTGTTAGAAGGATTTCCTACATTGTAGAGGCAATGGTATATACGGTTATAGAATGAGCATTTTTATGTTTGTTTTACTTAACATACATTCAATTAAATAAATATCTCCTGAAGCTAATTGTTAGAAGATGGCAAAAAATTCTGCAGTATTCACCATCTAGTTCTCAAAACTAGGATGGAAATGTAGCTTGAGACAATTCTTTCCATGTGAGTGTTTTGTGAATAATCTCATAGATTTCCTAACAGCAATTTAAAATATTTCAAAGCTTGCTTATTAAGACAGACCTCCACCTTCCCTTGCATAGCCCTAATTTTATTAAGCTCTTCATTTTACGTTTTTATCCCCCAGTGGGATACTTAGGCTGGTTTCTATCCCACTCCACAGGGGGAATTGTTCATTTTATCTATCCTTCTTTACTATTTGACAGCACTGTGGTACAATTCAAGCCCTAAGCATACACGCACATTAAAAATAATTATATACTGCCTATCACCCCCATAGTAGTACTGTCTGGTGGTCCCGTTGGATTGTTACTAGGGCTTCCTGTGTCACGGACTATATCGAGTTCTTTGCTTCCTGCTGGAAAGATCTGAAAAAAACAAGTGACATTTTCCTCTCTTTTTCCTCTCCCCACTCTCAATCATCTTTCCTACGTTTAGCTGAGTTCTTACTTCCTTTCCTTTCTTTAGGAGAAAAGGCAAAATGACTGTCACAGGCAAAAAAAAAAAAAAAAAAAAAAAAAAAAGTTCTTTCTTGCTCTTTCATCTCCAGGCAGATGAATCAATAAACCATGGAGACTAAAGTGCTCCATCTTCTGGTCAAGGATGCATGTTAACCAGCAGCTATTCCCGATTGTAAAAGGAAGCATTTTATCTCTGGGACAAGATCCCGAAGACAACTATTGATGAGTCTTCCAAAATCATCAAGAATAAAACATCCTTCTTCTAGTCTCCTAGGCTTACAAGACTGAAGTAATTTTCTTCCAATCTTCCTCTCTTATTTCCTTCATTCACACTTGCCAATCCAAGGCTGATAGTATTTCAAGCCTTGGTGTGGCATCGAAGCTGAGACTCCTCTCTGCCCCTTCATGTCTGGCACAAGTTACTTAACCTTTTTTACCCCCAATGCCTCATCTGTAACATAAATATAATAATGGTTTACAATTTGTAAAATACATAGAAAGCCCCCAATAAATGTTAGCCACTCTGATTGTAACTATGGTCATTTTTTTTAATCTTTTTTTTTTTTTTTGAGATGGAGCCTCACTTCATCACCCAGGCTGGAGTGCAATGGCGTGATCTCAGCTCATGGCAGCCTCTGCCTCCTGAGTTCAAGTGATTCTCATGCCTCAGCCTTCCAAGTAGCTGGAATTACAGGCATGTGCCACCACACCCAGCTAATTTTTATATTTTTTTTAGTAGAGACGAGGTTTCACTATATTGGCCAGGTTGATCTTGAACCCCTGATCAGTTCAAGGAGCTCCTCAGATGATCTGCCCACCTCCACCTCCCAAGTGCTGGGATTACAGGTGTGAGCCACCACACCTGGCCCTAAAATCCTTTTTAATTCAATTCAATACAAATTTTTTAATCCTTACTATGGCCAAGATGCTAAGCACTTTAGTAGGATTTTTTATGTAGCCTCTGCCCTCAAGAAACTAGCAGTCTACTAGGAATGACAAATAATTACTTACTAATTTTAATGCAAGATTATGGTAGATGATGACAAAGTGAGCTACAAAGTGTTCCAGGACAGCGCTTCTTAACCTGTAATGTGCGTATTAATCACTTGGAGACTCTGTTAAGATGCAGATTTTTATTCCATAAGTGTGCAGTGGGACCTGGGATTCTGCATTTCTCATAAGCACCTGGGTGATGCTGATGCTGCTGGTCTGAGGTCTACCCTCTGAGTAACAAAATTCGATGACATTAAAAGAATGATAGAAACAGATCTTGTATTTTGCTGTTGTACATAAGCATATCTTTACTATTGTTTTAAAGGCTGTATCTGCTCTGATTGGCCATTATCCATGACAAACCTACTGTTAAATTTCTTGTTGAGTATTATTCCAAATATAAATATTTGTTTCAGTACTCTCTGAAGCTGTGGTGGACAGCATAGACGTCATATGATTTTAAAGCAAATGGATTGTGGAGAACGTGGTGTTTAAGAATGGCCTTGAAAGATGAGCAGGATTTTACCCATTTTCACTTGCTTGTCTAGTCTACTCTTTTCTGTCCTTCCCAAACACCACTGTTACTGTGTACTTAAAGAATAAAGTGCCTGCCTATAACTTCCATCTAAAATAGTGTTCCTTTTAATCTTTGACTACCGACAATCCTTTGGAAAAAGTATGTCTCATTGGTTGTTCCCATGTTCTTAGGCCTTCAATGTTGTCCTTTCTGGTTTTGAAATAAAATTAAATGATAAAAATGTGCAGGGGTCTCCTCTATCTTACAGGCAAAACCCAGCCCTTCCCAAGCTGAAGTCAGTCACTACGTGTGCTCTGCTGGCCAGACACCAACTCTTGAAGTGAATATCAAGCTATAATTGGGGGCTTTCACATGCAAATCTAGGTGCCCAGATTGAAAAATCAGGAAATGCAGCCACCCAGGTACCAAATTCTTACTTGGTGGAAATCAGCTGGAGCAATATAGCCAAACAGACTTTGGGTGGGGCACAGGCCCTCCAAGTCTCCAGTTCCATGCAAATCTCCATAATCTCTTAGACCTGACCCACTCATGCTCTTCCCTAACTCAGCAGCCTACATAAGCATTTAAGTTTATTATACTGTCTACCTAAAGGCCATGAGTCATTTTGACTTGGAAAAAATATATATCCTTTGTCATCAATCATATGTAACATCGTGGTTTTTAGAATGCAAGGAGACTAACTTTTTTCCCTGCAAATTAATATCATATCATAATCAGGTCACAGTTAAAGCTGGTATACATTAGCTTTCTTGGTTTGCAGTCTTTGCTTTTCTACATCATTTAAGTATTTGATTCCAGAAGTTCATTTCTTCCTTTTCCAACTGTGGAAGTAAAAGGAAATTTGAGTCAGGAGGAGAAAAAGAAAAAAAACAAAGAATCAATACCTCATTTCATGAGTGAGGCTTTGTAAGAGCTATGCTAGCAACTTTCTGAACCAGTAGAGAATTCATGTGAAGAAAAAAAAAAAAAAAAAGCAGAGAAAAGTGTGTGACTTTTCCCAGCCTAGTTCTCCAAACCCAGGTTTTTATTACCAACTCAGTAAAACCTGAATAAATCACTTAGTTTTCCTATGCCTCATCCACTCCTCATGAGCATTCACAAAACAAGAGAGAGAGAGAAAATAATAAATAGCTTTTGAGTCATTTTTAAAGCCTTTTCAGTTTGCTAGTAGTAGATATAAATTTTTACATTAAGGCCCCACTTATTCACTTAAAATATCATAGTTTAGCTTTTTTTCATTCATATTTAATGGGAATCAAAACTACCAAACATTGATACCAGGAAAAATGGGGAGGGGGGGAATCTAATTGCCTTTCTTAAAATACAAAAAAAAAAATTTCACTTTTTAAAAAGTTTGATAAATAGATGATTATTCTCCAGTATAACTGTCAATCTGAAAGACCAGGAGGCTACTAGCAGAAGATAGGATTATTACAGGTTTCAGAAGATCCCTAAACATAGCTCCAAAATGAATATACCACTACCCTACTATATAACTTATCAACCGATATGGTGGGAGAATCTGGCTTGTTTTTAAGTTAGAAGGTAACATGTTACCTAGGCCCATAAGTGGCAAATTTATAAATTCATGATGTTGCTCAAATGAGACAAGAACACAGGAAATTGGAGTCTACAGCCCTCCAAATGTGCCTGGCTCTGCCCCTACTTGCTGGGAACGACCACACAGGGCCTCCCTTGCCTTATCTGAAGGCAGAGATAATAAAAACTATGTCCCAAGGTAGTTATAAAGATCACGGTCAGGGACTGTTGATGGAAGCATCTGTACACTGTAAAGTGCGAGACTCAGGCAAGACATCAAGCGATTGTGTGTTTGATAGTCTAGGTACAATTCCAATAGGATGAGCACAAGAAAGGAAACAGTATTGCAATCCCCTAAACCAAAAAGCAAGAGACAGTACCTAAGTACTCTCTTCATCATCACCACAATACTGCCTCTGTATCATGAGGTGGTTAACAGCATGGTCAAGGGCTGAGATTTTAATCTGGGCACCCCCATGTACAACCAACTGATCTTGGCCAAGTTCCTAATCTCTCCATTCCTTTTTTTCTCCATTTGTAAAATAGACATAACAAAAAATCTAGCTTATAGGTTGGGTTAACATAAGACACTTAGAATAGTGCATGGTACATTGTAAATTCTACATATGTCCTGTTCATGTGAAAAACTGTTTCTAAGATCTGTGATGCTACACCCTATCACAAATCTCTTAGTAATTAGTTACACAGGATACTCCCATTGTTGGCCTCCCTCTCACTGCCTTACTATCCCACCCTAACACTTCTGGAAACAGCTGAAGTACTTACCTTTTGGTCTTCCTAGCCCTCTGGTCTTGCTAGCACTCTTACCAAAAGTTTATCAAAAAAAAAAATGCTTAATTAATGGGAAATGGTGTTTAACATTAAATACCATGTAAGATAATTAATGCAGTAAAATAAAGGGTACCAAATGAAAGCTAAAAACTCAGTGTGCCATTCAAAACCACAGACTTTGAGAGTCCTCAGGCTCACTCAAGGGGGCTGAGAAGGAGGGACCTTTATTAGTTTAGCATCAACAACGATGCCTATAGCGGTCCACTGATGTGGCCACTAGGCTCTCCTCTTCCTCCTTCTTTATCCTTCCCAGCACACCCTCAGCTGTGTGCCTACCTCTTTGGATCAGTTCCTCTAACCTCTGCCACTGACACACTTCCAGCCTTGGAAGATTGATTTCTGTCCTTCGTAGTCATTTCTTGCTCCCCAGTTAATTGGCAAGTCTTGACATGACTTGCATCATATGACACTAACATGTATTGACAGTGCTGTGGATAAACCGTCAGCTTCCTGTGTGCTGCTGATGTCATGTCATTCCCATTGATTATATGCCTGTTGTATACAAGGCACTGGTGAATGCAAAGCTACATAACTTGCTATCTACACATAGCTTACAACACAAGACATTTATGTCATTTCCTCATGTATGAAAAGGTATGTAGTTATATGCTATAGAAGTACAAAAGGGAGAATAATTATATTCTTCTCTCTGGTCTTCCTCCACCACTTTTTAGCCCATGACTCTCCTTTATTTTACCTAATTGTACTTTTAACACCTGACATGTTATATATCTACTTTTTTTGGTTATTGAACAATGACTATCTCCAACTCTTAGCATGTAAATTCTATGTAAGCCTTGTTCACTGCGTGTCCCCAGCCCTTAGAATACTACTTGGCATGAAGACGGCCCTCCATTAATATATGTTGAAAGAAGGCCTTCCAGAAGAAGTGACATTTGAGTTAGGCTTTGACCAATAGGAAGGATTTCAATAAGTGAGAAATGGGATAAAGAATATTCTAGAATATTCTAGAAAGAGGAATTGATACTAGCAGAAACATGAAGGCTTCTAAGCGGGGTATAACTGAGGTAACAAAGTGGCTCTGAGATGGAAAATGAAAAAAATGGTGGAATTTAACTATTTTTAAATTAATTTTATGAAAGAAAATAATTTTTGCCCCAACAGTATTATACTTTAGATATTTCAATGACACTGATGAGTCACTCTAAGTACTTTTAGAGTGATTCAGGTCCCAAATGAATAAACCGCAAAGGAAAAGATGCATTGGTTGAATGCAAAAACTAGGGAAGCTGAGGAAGAAAAGGCAAAAGGAAAGAAATGAGGAAGGTGAGCAGAGAGAAGAAAGCCATGGTCCTTGTCACAGTTGTGCTTAGTACCCTTTTATTTTATGTATACATTTCTAAGAAACCCATGTTTCCCATTCTTGTCCATCCTACTTCAATGACACCATCTGTAATTGACTCTCATCCTGGATTTTGATTCTTTGTGGCAGTTCTGCACTACAGGGTAGTTTCAGGGAAGATTTTCATTTCTGCTACCTTGTTTTACAAAGAGAAGTTATGACATTATAGCAACTTTCTATGATCTATAGAAATCTCTTTAAAAAAAATTCAATAACATTTCCAGTGTGAGTCATGAGTGGGTTTGAATGAATACCATTTTATTTTGTCTCTTCATTTTCAAATGTCTCCTCCAAAATGTGCTCACGTAATGATATTTTTAAAATAATGTTTATAGATTTTTTAAATAGTATTTTTAGATGGCTCATATGTCAACCATTCCTCTGGAAATTTATTGGCTTATAGGCAATGTTTGTCTGACACACTGTTTCTAACTGCCCTGCACAGACTGAAACTTCATGCACTTGCCTCAGTTCCAAGAGAAGTCTTTCTCCAACAACCAGGAAGGATGTAGACCAGGTGAAGTGTGCTACAGAGGGAGATGATGAGTTGCATCATAGCTGCCTCAAGTAAGGAACTCTGTTGAGGGACAATTTATCCAAGCTCACCAGGTCTTAACATTGAGAGTATACGTAGTTAGCTGTTGAAATTCACAGCCAACTAGAAATGCCCACATGGCCTCTGAAACTCTAAGACAATAAAAGCCCTTGGGGAAGGATGTATTGCTCCTTCGTTGCCTTAAAATACAGATTAATATGACAGTTCCAGGAATTTGGAAATTGAGCTGACCAACCAGCCAGCCACTCGCAGAGGATGCCAACCCACAGCTTTGCCTGCAACTGGGCAATGTGGTTTCGACCAATTCTGGGAACATGCTCAATGTTTTGAAAGAGCCGAAGGGGATCAAACAGAACATGTGGTAAAAGGGCCCAGTGGCATACATTTTTTGTGTGTGTCCGTCATCCTCTTGAAATAAAAATTGATTTTTTTTTCAAATGCAAGCTAGAGAATAACCATTTCCATTCTTGCAATCCAGCCAGGTCTGGGATGAAAGCAAGTACTGCAGAAAGAGGATGAAACAGCAGCAGCACACAAACCATGGGGTGGAGAAAGGGAAGATAAAAAACACTCTTAGTGTCCTCAAAACAAAAATTTGATCAAAGCACACACCTCTCAGTCTTGAAACACAGTATAAAAACTATTTTAGAGAACAAAAGACTCTTGAAGGAAGAATAAAAACAAAGGAATGGCGAAAAGAAAGAGAGAGGTGGTAAAACAATGACCTTCTTCAAGACCAGGAAAGGAATTCATCCTAAAATAAAGAGCACTAAAAGATAACTACAAAATAGAAATATAAAATGACTATGACATGTTGGGCCAGGAAGCCAGTATGACAATATTTTCTCATAAAATGATATACTATTTCATCACCATATGCTTTAGGAAAATCCAATATGTTCCTGACAGACTTCTAACATTTTTTCCCCAAGATGGTTAAAGCTTTAAGGAATGTGTCAAAGATACTTAGCACCCACTGCATTTTTGAATATTACACATTGGTAATTCTCTGGTTCATGAATTTTAATAATACTACTGCAATTCAGTTTGCCAATCATTCTCCCCAGCACTCGCTGATAAAAACATTCAATAGCAGATCCTGTTTTGGTTTTGTTCCAGTATACTGCTAAATCTGCAAATGGAAATATACATACACACACAGACACATATATATTATATATATTTGAAATTTTATGTATATTTTATATTTATATATAAAAGAAAAAAGTATGGTAAGACTTGGGATAAAAAACATTATTTGAAGAATTATTTCAAAACACTGGTTGATATTTCAAAATACAGCTCACTAGTTATTGAGGAAAAGAAATGAACATGAAGGATTTAATGGATTCAATTATAAATATACTACTTTAACTAAGTAACACAAATAAAAGTTAAACAAGAGTGTGAAAAGAGTTATTGTGTGCTATTTGCTCAATATACTTCCATGTGGAGGACTTTCTAAGCTATTGTTGCTACATCTCTCCCCTCTCTTTCCAACTGTATTTGCATTCTTCTAACCACCTATGGCTTTCTAGTGTGCTATTCTAGCTTCATCACAAATGATGTATCATACCTGGGAATGTGCCCAGTGAACAATAAGGTATTACGTAAATACAGAATTAGGAGCTGTGCCATTAATAATAATGTCTTATATTAGTGTAAAATTAAAATAATTGATTTTTCCTTTTTATCTGGCTTCTCTTTCTTTATTCTTCTATTTTATTTGTTACTTATCTTTTTGTTATATTATCAAAGTTACTTTATTTTTTCAGCCACACAAGCTTCAAATGTACTTGTCTTTCATTCTTCGTTTTCCCCATCTTTCTCTCTCAAATAACCAAGCTCTATTAGTTCTCTACTGTTTCCTCCACTAACTGGCCTTTACAATGGTCTGTCCTATTTTCACCGATACTTCCTCAAACCAGGCTCTCAATATCTCACAACTTGACCATGCTGAAAATATCTCAATAGTATCCTCCTTCCAATTTGGGTCCTCTCCAATTCATTGCTTTTGTTGACACCAAGTAGATCTTTCTTAAGTGCTGCTTTAAACTTGTTACTCCTCTGCACAACCACAAAGACAGGCACTATTGATAAGATAAAGAATAAAGTTCCCATGTCATAGCTCAGGACCAAAGTAGATGCCCCAGACTTCTTGTAGGTGCACCTTACATCATTTCTCAACACAAGCCCTTTTCTCCAGGTGGATGGTTCCACTTCCACAAACTGTGAGAGATCCAGTGGCTATTTACCCTGCCTGAAGCACCTTCTTTTCTTTCCATATATTCCCTGTAAGTCCCATGAAGCTCCCTGAAGCCACCATTGCCCAAGAGGTTCTCTCTGCTTGAGCAACCTACTGGGTGTTCATTGAAAATCAACTGTGCAACAAATGGCTGCAGGACTGCCATGCCACTATTGAGTCTGTCAAGTTGTCTTTTAGTTTCCTCAAATAGATTTTAAGCTTTGTGAAAAATGGGGCCTTCAAGTAACACTTATTAACTACCTGCTGTGTGCAGGGCCCTGCTTGAGGTGCCTCAGAAAATAGGGGTAGATTATACATTTTGGGCATTTAATGACAACAAATATGGTACTGTGCATATCACGGCTGTCCAATGCACATCTTGAGTGAATGGATTTCCATTATTTTTATACTGTAAAACTATAATTTTAGACTTTCACTGCCAAAATTAAGTTCCACAAATGCCTTTTTCTTTGTATGGTAGGGAAACTATGGTGAAGAAAAATGAAATATCTTATTAAACCAATGCATTTTATAATAAAATTAGTATCATAATGCCCATTTCTGCTTTCTAGTCTGCTGTTCTAACTGCCAAGCCCTTCCATGTATCTTCAAGATAATGTTGGAGACAATATATTTCTCATTTAAGAAATAAGAAGGCTGAGCACAGTGGCTCACGCCTGTAATCCCAGCACTTTGGGAGGCCGAGGTGGGTGGATCATGAGGTCAGACTGACACCATCCTGGCTAAAGTGGTGAAACCCTGTCTCTACTAAAAATACAAAACATTAGCCAGGTGTGGTGGCACGCGCCTATAGTCCCAGCTACTCAGGAGGCTAAGGCAGGAGAATCACTTAAACACAGGAGGTGGAGGTTGCAGTGAGCCAAGATTGTGCCACTGCACTCCAGCCTGGGTGACAGAGCAAGACTCTGTCTCAAAAGAAAAAAAAAAGAAAGAAAAGAGAAATGGTACATTACTCCAGCCCACTTACCAAGTGACCCAAAATGCTGTTAGTTTTGAGTGGCGCCTAGAATAAAAGATTCTGCAACAGGTCCAGGGTGCTATGCAAGCTGCCCCTCCACTTGGGCCATGGGATCTAGCAGATCTAATGGTGCTCGAAGTGTCCATGGAAGATGGGGATGCTGTTTGGAGCCTTCTTCAGACCCCCATAGGTTAATTGCAGCTTAGACTGTTAGAATTTTGGAACAAGGCCCCACCACCATCCATAGCTAACTACTTTTCTTTTAAGAAACAGCTTTTGGCCTGTTATTAGGCCTCATTAGAAACTGAACACTTGACCAGGGGCTGAGTTACCCTGTCACCTGAGTTGCCCATCATGAACTGGCGTTTGTCTGATCCTCCACATCATAAAGATGGGTGCATACAGCAGCAGTTCATCACCAAGTGGAAGTGGTATACATGTGATTGGGCCCAAGCAGGACCTGAAGGGACAAGTTATAAGAAGTGGCTCAAATGCCCTTGGACCCCACTCCTGCTACATTGCCTTCTCTCTCCCAGCCTCCCTCTATGGCCTCAGAGGGAGTGACCGATGATCAGTTAACAGAGAAAGACTCAGGCCTGGTTTACAGATGGTTCTGCATAATATGCACTTCTCTGCTAGTTCTTCCACTAGCTAGGCTTTACAACTGTCTGTCCTCTTCCCATTGCTATGCCCCCAAACCAGGCTCTCAATGTCTTACACCACCGCCCAAAAGTTAACAGCTATAGCACTACTACTCCTTTCTGGAACATCCCTGAAGGAGAGTGATGAAGGGAATTCCTCCCAGTGGATAGAACATCAGGCAATGCACCTGGCTGTTCGTTTGACTTAGAAGGAGAAATGGCCAGATATGTAATTATATACTGACTAATGGGCTTTAGCCAATGGTTTGGCCGGATGGTCAGGGATTTGGAAGTAACATGATTTGAAAATTGGTGACAAGGACATTTGAGGAAGAGGTATGTGGATAAACCTCTCTGGGTAAAATATATGAAGATATTTGTTTCATGTGAACACTCACCAAATGGTAAACTTAGCAGAGGAGAATCTTAATAACTAAGTAGATAGGATGACCTGCTCTATGGATACAAGTCAACCTCTTTCCCCAACCACCCGTCACCACCTAACTGGCCATGGTGGCAGGGATGGAGGTTACATATGGGCTCAGCAGCATGGACTTTCACTTACCAAGGCTGACCTGGCTGCAACCACTGCTGAGTGCCCAATCGGCTGCAGCAGAGTCTAACGCTGAGCTCCCAACATGGGACCATTCTCCACAGTGATCAGCCAGTTCCTACTGGTAGATTGATTATATTGAACTACTTCTACCATGAAAGGAACATCATTTTGCTCTTACTGGAAGAGACACATACTTTGGACATGGATTTACCCTCCCTGCATACAATGTTTCTGCCAAAACTACCATTTGAAGACTTACAGAATGCCTTATCATGATAATGGTATTCCACGCAGCATTGCTTCCAATCTGGGAATTCACTTCACTGCAAAAGAAGTGCAGCAACAGGCCTATGTTCATGGAATTCACGTCTTACCACATTGCCCACCATCCTGAAGCAGCTGTCTTCCTAGAACAGTGGAATTGCCTTTTAAATACAGTACCAGCTAGGTGGCAATACCTTGCAGGGCTGGCACAAAGTTCTCCAGGAGGCTGTATATGCTGTGAGTCAATGTCAAACATATCGTGCTCCCATAGCCCATATATTGGATCTCACAGCCAAAATTCATGGGTCCAGGAATAAAAGGGTGGAAATGGGAGTGGCACCACTTACTGCTACCCTTAATGAACCACTAGCAAATTTTTGTTTCTTGTTCCTGCAACCTTATCCTCTGCTGGCCTAGAGGTCTTTGCTCCAAAGGAAATATGAACCATTTTCATTCACAACACTTCTGACACCAAATGTGTGGGGATTCTCCCACTCCAATAATTCTCCAACCAGCTGAGTGCTCAATAATTCAATTCAATTCTGACACTATCTACCTGGAGTTAGTGTTAGATTCCACAAGTTAAAAGGCTCAGTTCCCTAGGACTGCCCCCACTTTAGACATCAATCACAAGTCCTTGATCCCCATGCTTGTAATCAGCTGGCTATAAATGGGGGGAGGGTCCCAAGACTCACTCCTCAGGTTTAATGATTTGCTAGAATGTCTCATAGAACTCAGGAAGGCCTTTTACTCACTATCATTGGATTATCATTAAGGATACAATGCAGGAACAGCCAAATAAAAGAGATGCATAGGGCAAGGTATAGGGTGAAGGGTTGAAGGGTTGTGGCAGACTGCCACAATTACTACTTGAGACTGTCACTACAAGACTGCAAGAAGGAGGACGAACGCAGAAGTGAAACTATTTTAAAGAAGGGGGCCAAGGGAAGAAGAGGGCTCCCGGCTTCTAGTGAGCAAAGGCAGCAGCCGGCTGAGCCTCTACAGCCCTTCATATTTATTGGGTAGAAAGAGCAGGGAGCAGGAGGTAACAAATAGTCAGCTGTTTAATTGGTCACAGGTTCACATTATTGCTAACAGGCTTCAGATGTGCCTAATTACAAGAAACACTTGTGCCTGGGTCGTGACTGCCCTCAGCATTCCTTCTGGGTGGCAGACGCAGTCTGTCAGTTTGCCAACATCCTGCTTTCATGAGAACAGTTTGCTGTTTACTCATATAGCTTCCAGTGATATACTGAGTTGATCACGACCCTCTTTCTTTTGGCCTTCAACATCTCCCCCTTTCTGTTTTTGAATTAATTGAGAAAGGCAATTTCAAAATGTGCAACCTTCAATTGCCGGTTAGTGGTTCATTCTGTCTTTGCATTCAGCTGGTGCTGAGGGAACCAGGCCCATGGCTGGGATCCATGAGTCCCTCCAGTCTCCTGTTCCTGTATCCATAAGCCCACAAAACTTACTTCCTTCAATTTACACTGCACAAGTGGATCTATTAGTTGCTATGGGTTGTGATAGATAAATTTCCCTCCTAGTTGTACTTCCAAATCCCTGATTCCCTCATTTATCCTTCTGTGGAGAAAGGTGCAATTTACAGGGAATAAGCAACAGTTGAGCAATATATTCTCCCTGGTTCAAAAACCCAAAGATCTTGTAACATTACCACTAACTGAATTTCTCCTTCACAATCAGAATCAACAACTACTGGGACTACAGTAATGCCCTGTAAGTTAAGATGACTTTTATCCAGAATTAATCCCATGTATCCTGTTGGCAAAGGTCCCCAAATACCAGTGGGAATTTAGTGAATTTGTTTCCTCCAATTAACGTAACCCATTCTCTGATTGGGAGATCTAATCCTGTGCTTCCAGGTGTTCCTAAGCCTTCTGTACATCTCATAGGTGCCAGTGCACGTTTACAATCTGTGTTTGCATTCCCAAAAGCCAAAGCCAAAGCTAGCATTTCTGCAGCCACGAAAGAAGACAGTACAAGCCAATTTTCATCCTCCCTATCCTGTTCACCACTTTCGATAGGTGCTGTAGGTGGGGCAAAAAATTCTCTCAAACCCTGAAATAGCAAAAAGACAGTACAAACCAAACTTCAAACAAAAAAAAGAAAAGAAATAGCCAAATTCTTCCCCATGTTACCCTGATTCAAAAACTTCCCGTTTTTTGTACCTCTAGGGTACTGACCAGTACCTTTTTAGAGCACTGACCTTATATTGCTGCCAGCACACTTGTAATGGGGTTTCTCATTTGTCTGGCTGGTTTCAGTTTTTTTCTGGGCTTTTAGTTTTTTCTACTCCAGCAGACCTTCCTCTTTCAAGTCCCTATAGGACCCTATCTTTCCCTGTCTGTCCCTGCAAGTTTCTGCTAGCTTCTGCTAGTCTCTGCTAGTCTCTGCTAGTCTCTGCTAGTCTTTATCCTTATCTGTCCCTGTCTGTTCCTATGGTCCCTGTTGGTTCCTGTAAATTCCTGCAAGTCCCTGTCTTTCCCTACCTATCTCTGTTTGTCTCTATTTATCCCTACTTATCTCTATTTGTCCCTGCAGGCCTCTTCAGCTCCCTTCAGGTCTCTGTTTGTCCCTGATTGTCCCTGTTCGGGTGCCGCTTGTGGCAGACTGCCTCGGTTACTACTTGAGACCGTCACTATGAGACTGAACAAAGGAGGACAAACACAGAAATGAAAACTTAAGACAAAAGAAACTATTTTAAAGAAAGCAGCCAGGGGAAGAAGAAGAGGATTCCCCACTTCTAGTGAGCAAAGGCGGCAGCCGGCTGAGCCTCTACAGCCCTTCATATTTATTGGATAGAAAGAGCAGGGAGCAGGAGGTAATGAATGGTCAGCTGCTTAATTGATCACAGGTTCACATTATTGCTAACAGACTTCAGATGTGCCTAATTACAAGAAACACTTGTGCCTGGGTCACGACTGCCCTCAGCATTCCTTCTGGGTGGCAGATGCAGTTTGTCAATTTGCCAACATCCTGCTTTCATGAGAAACAGTTTGCTGTTTACTCATATAGCTTCCAGTGGTATACTGAGTTGATCACAATCCTCATTCTTTTGGCCTTCAACAAAGGGTGTATGGAGTTCCATGCCCTTTTTGTACCTCCCAGAACCCCAAGTGTTAACCAACCCTGAAAGTCTCTGAACTTTATAGATTAGGGGGTTTTATGGTGGTCTGTTTATGTAGACATGACTGACTAAATCACTGGCCATTGGTGAGTAACTCAGTCTTTAGTGATTATCTCAATCTCAAATCTCTTTCTTTCAAACCTCTAGTCATGCCTTGGTCTTTCTAGCAAGCAGCCCTCGTTCCAAAGCTATCTAGAAGTTCTCAGCCACCAGCCATCTTGTTTGCATACAAAAGACATTCGTCAACATATATGGTATGGTACATATCATAGCTGTCAATACACATCTTGAGTGAATTGATTTTTGTACTTTTTATATTGTAAAACTATAATTTTATAATTTAACTGTCAAAACTAAATTCCATAAGTGTCTTTTTAGAGTAGGGAAACTATGGTAAACAAAGATGAAACACCTTATTACCCAATGCATTTGGTAGCAAAATTAGTGTCATAATGCCAATTTCTGTTTTCTAGTCTGCTGCTCTAACTGCCAAGCCCTTCTATATCTTCTCAAGAGGATTTTGGAGGCAATATGTTTCTCATTTGGGTAGATTACTTCCTGTCTTATTTTCCTTCATAGCACGTAACACTGTCTATTCTGTGTAGACATTCTATATGTTACTGCTATGGTCTGAATGTGTCCTCCATAAAGCATTTGTTGGAAACTTAATATCCAGTGCAACAGTGTTGAGAGGTGGGACCTGATGGGAGGTGTTTAGGTCATGAGGGCTCCATCCTCATGAATAGATTAATGCTGACTCTAAAAGGGCTTGAGACTGCAAGTCTGATCTCTTGCTCTCTGTTTTCCCTTCTGCCATGGGGTGACACAGCAAGGAGGCCCTCATCAGATGCAACTCCTTGATCTTGGATTTCTCAGCCCCGCCAAATCATGACCGAAATACATTTTACTGTAAATTATCCAGTCTGTGGTATTCTGTTATAGGAACACAAAGTGGACCAAGACATTTACTTATTTACCATTTTATTGTCTGTTTCCTCCAACTAAAATGTAAGCATAGGTGGTACAGGGCAGATATTTATATCTGTTGTGCTCATTGGTATATCCCCAGAGTTTAAGACAATGCCTGAAAGAGAAGGCACTCAATGAGTATTTGTTGGATAATAAATAGTAGGTGTTTGATATATCATCTATTAATTAGTGAATAAATGAATGAATAGCATAGTTCATGGAATTTAGTTTTCCAGAGCTATCATGTGCATTTCACAGTAATCTTCCCTCTTGAATAGAAGCTATAGGTGCTATTTAACTCTTTATGACTCTGGATCATTGATATAATCTAAGTCACTGCAAAGTAATGCCTTCACTGCCTGTCAAAGCTTTTAAAATTGGCTATTCCTCCAGCATATTTTGTGTGTGCAGTCATCTCTCTCTACCGCTCCTCACTGCTTTCTTTGTAGTTATTTTGATCAAGTCCTTTTCTAATTTGCATGTTCAAACTCAGGCTTATTAAGCTCCTTAGAAATTAATCTGTTGCCTTTGATTGACAACTAAGGGATTTTCTTATAACTCAAATTCTAATATTTGAGTACTCAAACAGTTCTTAATGTACATTTTTGCTCCCCAGTAGTCACTCTGCCAACTTTCACATTTTACTGTGCAGGCAATCGAAGTAACAAAGCAAATGATTTCTGAAAGCCTGGGAAAATGGGCTATTAATGAAATTTTGGCTACTATATATGAATATATATATATCGGTATATATATATGTATAAACTATGAATTGTGATGTACTTCACACACAGAAAGCAAAAGTCTTTGTGTACATAAAAGGGAATGCAAAAATCTGGATTTTATGATCACTAAATTACTTTTCAAAGAAAAGTATATACTAAAATCCCCTAAAAATTCTTCAGTTAAAAGACTCATTCATACTTATTAAATTCACTATTTGCCTTTTCCCAGATTCAAAGGTAACATCAAAATTCACTGATTTACTTTTCAAAGGTCAGAATTATTTTAATTGCTTTTTAGAATATGATGATCTTAGCTCAATCAAGTAGTATTAATTCCATCTCTCTGTGCAACTAACTTAATAACCCTTTTAGCTTGTGGATGCAGAAAGTAGTTCAGAGCTTTGAAGATTTGTAACCAGACCCCTTTAAGTCCCACAGATGACCTGATTAGGTTGATTAAAGTTCTCTGAACACCTTAGTCATTTTGCAGTGAAGCAGCTGCTGTATTACTCAGAGCAGTAATATGTGCCTGACCTAATTCTTCAAACTTTACACTGGGGTCAAGCTGCTTAAAGCCAAAAGACTTTTTGTTGTTTTGTTTTGTTTTGTTTTATTGTATCAATAGAAAAGTAAAACATAATGATCTAGGGAAAAAAAATTCACTTTTCAGGGCTGATTTCTCTCTTTGGCATTCTGAATCACATTTTCCTATATTGGTCCTCCAATTATGAGTTTCTTTTTTGCCATCTTCCCTCTGTCCTAATTCCTCAAGACAAGTTCTTCCCTTCTTGAAAAAAAAAAAAAAAAGATGAGTTTATAGTCACCAGCTTTGAATCATGTCATAATGTTATGGGCTAAATTGTGTCCCTCTCTCCTAAGTTTTGTAAATTGAATCCTAACCCCTAGGACCCCAGAATGTGACTGCATTTGGAAATAGAACCTTTAAAGAGGTAATTAAGGTAACATGGGCTCCTATAGGTGGGCCCTAATCCAATATGGTGGTATCCCTATTGAAGGAGATTATAAGAGATATGTGGGCATACAGAGGAAATACCATTTGAAGACACAGGGAGAAGGCAGCCATTTGCAAGCCAAGGGGAGAGGCCTTAAGAGAAGCCAAACTTAATGACACTTTGATCTTGAACTTATACCTCCCATAATTATGAAAAAGTAAATTGTTGTTTAAGCCACTGACTCTGTGGTGCTTTGTATAGGAGTCCTAACAAACTAATAATGCAGCTTTGCCACTTCCTAAGCATATGACTTCTCTGTAACAGTGAAAACTATGTCTACTTTGAAGAATTTGGAGAATTAAGCAAAACATATGAAGTTCTCAATTTTCCTACATAATGGATTGCTGAAAATTTTCAAATTGGTTAAACTTGAACATCATGATTATGTACTCAGTAAATGGGACTCCATGTTCAGTGTGCTATAAAAAAAATTCTTAATTTCATCCAATTCTAAATATAATCTTTGACCATTGATTTTTAGAGTTTTGCACATGTTCTACAATTTTATTCTTTGCTTTGACAATTAAACCACAGTCGACTGGCTTAAGATCAATGAATGTCCAATTAAGGATAAATTGTCCCAATTTTTGGCACCCTGATGCTTTCCAACTTTTTCTAAATTGAATTAAGTGCATGAGACCAAATTACTCATTATTAAAATCAGTACTCTTACACTTTCATTTTTTCCATTCCATGCATATTATAAAATAAGTACAAAAGTGTGAAAAAATCCAGATTATTAAATAAACCACTGCTACAAAGATTAAAATGGAGGATGCTGCCAGAATTGAACTATCAGCCGAGAGGCAACTCTACCAGGCTAAACAAAAAAATGAATTCGTTATTTCAGGTCCACAGGTCTAAATTCAACCTGGAAAAGATGATGAAGGAGGCCAAATGTATAACAGTACAGTTGTGGTTTATGTGCAAGCAATGACTCTGTTAGCTGAGTGCCTTGTTCTCAATAAGCAGTAGCTATTATGATTCTTACTGTTGTTGGTTTTGTTATAATTGCTGGTGTTAATATCTAAATGTATTCTAATTGTGTCATATGTCTAAGTAGATTGGTCTAAATAGATTGCAAGGACTTGCAGTCTACCAACAAACATCCATCAAGCACTGACTTTGTGCCAGGCATAGGACTAGAAGGTAGTGATGTGAGCCCCTGAGTTGCTCACATTCTAATGGATGAGGTACACACATGAGCATATCAACCCCAGTGTAGTGTGGCAAATGAGACAACCAAGGTGTATCTAGAGTCTTTAACCATAACCCAACGGTCTCTCTTTTATGGGGAAGGGTCACAAGAGTAGAATCAGGGGAGGCATCAAGAAGGATCTTAAAACCTACACAGGAGAGAGGTACTATTGAATGCTCCTCTGCCATCACAGTGACAGGCAAATAATATGTGCTTCAGTGATCATCTGTTCTGTGACCAACATGTTTGTTGTCCATTTTGTACTCTTCTCTTGGTCGCTGCTTATCAATAGGCTTTCAATAATTCTGCTCATAATTATGTTAAGGCTTTCATACGCTGTACTTTATTTCTTTCAATCTGAAGACTTTGAGTATAAGATACACTCTGTTAAGTTTCAGCTGAGAAAAAGGAAAGCTCAGAACTGTCGTGTAGTCTGATAAAGCTTATGTAGCTTGGATGTGGTTAAACCTGCTATAGTCTGAATGTTTGTGTCCCCTCAAAATTCCTGTTGAAACCCAATCCCCAATGTGATAGTATTAGGAGGTAGATAGTATTGGGAGGTGCTAAAGTGATGAGGGTGGAGACCTCACGAATGGAATTAGTGCTTTTATCAGACTCTAAAGAGACTAGAGTTCTCCTCTTCCACCACATGTGGATTCAGCAAGAAGGTGCTGTTTATGAATCATGAAATGGGCCCTCACTAGACCTCAAATCTGCCAGCACTTTGATCTTGGACTTCCCAGCCTCCAGAACTGTGAGACATAAACTTTTATTGTTTATAAGCCACCCAGTCTATGGCATTTTGTTATATTAATAGCAGCCCTGATGAACTGGTACTACCTAGATCTTCTGACCTCCTTCCAGAAAGTCACCAGATGACTAGTGCACAGTGCTTGCTCCTATACTGCATTACCCTGTGCTATTGTGAAACAACTCTCCTTTATAAAATGTAGGTCTGTAAAGGGGATCACAACAGCCACTGCTGTTCGCAAATTATCGAGACCACCCAAATTAATAAGTCATATTAATCACAGAGTCACCCAGTATGATGACAAGGGGAATCTTAAAAACCATCTAGTTAAACTCTCCATATTTGACTGATAAGGAAACCAAGGCCAAAGAAGAAATAACATGCCCAAGGTCACCTAGGAAATAGGCTGGCGAGCTAGGGCTGAAACACCAGCCGCCATCCTTCTATACTGCTAATAATTAGGTAACTTAGGTAACTATCAATTAGATCTTTCAGGAACAATATGTGTGGCAGTTTAGAAAAGAGACCCCACAGACAGAGACCCTCTGATTAGAATGTGCTTCACAACACATACCAGCTGTCACTTAAACTTTCTGGACCTCAGTTTCTTGTCTGTAAAATGGGAATAATAATCATAACTCATAATCATAACTCAGAGAGTTAAATGAGATAACATGGCTGAAGTACTTTGAGTCATACCTAACAGAGTAAGTATTCAGTGAAAGGAAGATGGCATGCTTATCTTCATTACTCATGCTACAGACACTAGGTAGATACTATTGTAAAAGCTATGTTATGGTCACAATGCTAGAAATGTTGATTTGCCAGTCCCAGTGCAGGATTGTGCAAGAGAATTTCACAGGCCACAAAGGACTGCCTACCGTGGCCACCTTTGAAGTTACTACTCCAATCTAGAACACCTAAAGATAGAAATTTGCAAAATCCTGGGAAATGCCACATGTTCAAAACAGAGTAGCCTACTATGCAAGCCAATATCTCTCTTCTATGGATATTGGTCATTAAAACCTTTCTAACTTAATATCTATGGACTATTAAATCTAAATATTTTTAACGGCATTAAGCACCCTGGATTTCTGTGTCTAAATCTACTCCATTTTTACCAATTAAAATGTTCAGCACTAGACACATTTTTGCTAGTACATTAGAACCACACAGTTAGTACCCTTTTTTTCCCCTGGGAGAAAGAGTCTACATTTCTGACACTGCTAGAGGAAACAAATCAACTTTGTTATTAAACTACCATTGTTTTTAGTTCCTTTGTCCACAAAACCATAATGAGACACATACAGAGTATCCATGTTTAGATCTGGTGTGCTAACAGAATGCTTTCTTTCAGGGAAAAAAAGTATATATAAAGAAAATTACTGTACAAATAAACATGTCCCCCTGTTGACAGTGCTGGTAACCACTGGGCAATATACTTTGTCCCTCTGAGACTTTGTCACAGAAACCACTATATCTAAGGTGACTTCTAAAGAAGGTACACATTTCTCATGACCTTCTCAGATGGACAAATCTGCATTGAATGAGTTAGAAAGGCAAGAATAATTTGCCCAGAAATCATAGACGTTATAAGTGAAGTTATTACGCTTTTTAATTCAGAAATTTGGCACAAGAGACCAAATAAGCATTTAGAGAATTTTATAGAAAGAAAAATCTCTAGCAGTGATTAGGTTCAGCTAAGTGGAAGCCCAGTTTCTCAGTATAAAGGTAGCAAACCTGGGAAACCCCAATATATATTCAATGGCTAAATCATTCCTGACTCTTGACCATGAATCCCACAACTCCCTGTTTTGTTTTTACTTGCATGAATCACTGGTGCAATGCCTCATTAATTTGCAAAAATAAGGATTTTTTTTAAGTGACATACTCTATACTTTTAAATTCTATATACGCATTACATGTTAGGTGAAAAGATTAGAGGCTATAAAACCATTCCTGGTTTGATTGCTTTAGGTAAAAATAAATTTAAAAAATATAAAAAGTAAAATTCAGGAAGAAAATTATTAATGAACAGAAATAAATTTGATTATTTCTTCCCTCTTTTGTTTGGTAAAATAGTAGATTGGGCCTCCCTTCTCTCTGAGTCTTTAGAATATACACATGCTCATACATCTACAAGAGTTTTTCAAATAGAGTAGTCCCCTGTTACTCACAGGGGATACGTAACAAGACCCCCAGTGGAGTCTAAAACCACGAATAGTAGTGAACCCTATATACACTAGGTTTTTTTTTTCTGTACATACATACCTGTGATAAAGTTAATTTACAAATTAGGTACAGTAAGAGATTAACAATATCAGCTAAAAATAAAATAGAGCAATATACTCTAACAAAAGTTACGTGAATGTGGTATCTCTCTTTCTCTTTCTTCTCTCAAGATATTTTATTCTACTATACTCACTTATTTTAGGACTCTGGTCGATTGCAGGTAATTGAAAGCTTGGAAAGCAAAACCCTGGATAAGAGGGACCTACTGCTCACAGTCTCTCCAGGGACCTTATGTCAAATCTGAGAGGGGAGAAGAAATGTATGAAGACAGAACCATTTTATGGAGCGTGGGGCTCTGCCAGGTGCAGCTACAGACGTTATCACATCCATCTTCTCAGCCACCCTGTGAAGGAGTTATCAGCAGGCCCATGCAGACAAAGAAATTGAGGAAGATTCAGTGATTCGCTCCAGGTCAGAAGCTGGTAAGTGTAGAGTGAATGCTAAAGCAGGGTCTGTGGGGATATTGTCACACCAAAGGGTTAGGGCCTGGAAGACCTGGATATACCCCCGATCTGCTACCACCTCAGGTCTGGGAAAGATCACATTTTAAGCTTTTTTTTTTTCCTTTTTTTTAAACTGCAATGAGACAGAAATTTCAGGAGAGGAAAAGAATCTGGAAACAGAATCTCTGAATCTCTGACCGTCTAATGCTGCAGGTTTTGGAAGGCTGCCAAAATGCTCAAGGAGCCATGGAGAAAATAAGTGCTGTCCCTTCAAAGAAACGTCTTTCAGAAAGGAAGAAAAAAAATACCATGAATGGCCTTCTTTCTCTAGAAGACTGGAGGGATTTTTCCCTCAGGTCAATGACCATCACATAACTGATCATATTTTCATTTTTGTTTTGGCCCGTGGCAAGCATAGAATCAAATTTACAGCTCAATTTTATTAACCTCATAGGACACTCTAGTCTAAATATTTATTCTAGCTTTTGACCTGGCCTTTCCTTTTTATGTTTATATATTCCTAGGTACCAATTTTCAACTGTTTTATGCTGTACTAGCTTGTAGATTATATATGCTTGCTGACAAACTCAATTCCTATGTAACCAATAGACAAAACAAATAATTACTTCAATAAATAAATAATTTGGTCACTCTCTTTAGTACCTGATACAGTTGTTAGTCTATATTAGTTTTTATTAACTATTCAATATATTTACTTCACATTACGAGTTTTACTAATTGTATTCAAGTTATTTTCTTATTCAGACAAAACACAATTGTCCAGTATACATCATATGCCAGGCACTGAGCTATGGGTTGGGCTTCCAAGGGAAGCAGCACACACACGGCCTTTGCTTTCAGGAAAACAATGCACTTGTCTCACATACAGAAAAATAAGTGCCGTTGCTATCTGCGAAAAGTACAAGGACGAACTACAGGGAGCCCATAACAAATAGACTTGAGCTAAACCCAAGGGTGGGCAGGATTTCCCCAGGCATGTGGCGTCTGAACTAAGCTCCATCAGCATTAGGTAAGAGAAGAGGGGAGTGGAGCAAGATTGGAGTTGGGGGTGCATTTCAAGCAGAGAAAACATGTGCAAGGCCCTAAGGGTAGACAGGAAAGTAGCTTCCTTCAAACCCAAAAGAAGGCAAGTATGTCCAGAACTTGTAGACCCAGGGAAGGAATTGGCCTTACGGTTGACAGACAAGCCGTGTTAAAGATTTTGGTCTTTGTCTTAAGAACAATGATGAGGATATTAAATGACTTGCTCAAAGTAATCTATCCAGTAAATAAAGGTGGGTATAGAAAACATAAATAAAACAAAATGTTAACATCTTCTAACCAGTAATCAATGCTAAGGGGAAATCTAAAATAATCATTGCGTTAGCACTTTCGCATATAGGATGTCATCAAAATCTCACAAGAATTCTATTTCAATAGTTATTACTAAATGTATCATTACATCTCCTAGATTACAGATGAGAAAACTGATGCTCAGGAGAGTTAAGTGATTTGCTTTGAGATTACAGTCAGAAAGGTGGTAAAACTGGGACGAGAAATCGCAACTAGTTAATTGAAATCTTGCATTCTCTCCATGAAGCATGCCCCATGTGGTGGTTAGCTGGTCCTTTAAATTCACTTTCAGAACTGGGTACCAGGGAACAAATCGGCGGATGCAAACGTTTCTGTAAAACTGACCTTGAGCTCCATTCTTGAGGCATGTAATTGACAGCAGAGGAGACTATATGAGGCAGAGTTTGTAAATTATTCTAATAAATGGAAAGTCATTATCTAGATTATTCATGCACATGCATGATCAATCTTGGATTTTTACAAGGGAAAGAAAACAAAACATCTTTCACCATTGAAAGGTAATTTGAAATTTGTAACACTTAAGATATTAAAAACCTAGGTGACCCTTACCTTTACAAGCTTTGATTTTAAGAAGCTAGAATTCAGGTAGAATTGAATGTTGTTATTTCCATCCCTAATGAGGGGGAAATAAAAATTTGAAGAGGATCTGAAGAAATTGTTCCATTTGTTCACATAAACAGTGTTCTTTGCTGTTGTTTTTGCCAAAAACAAACGTTTTGCCATTTTGGTTGAAATGGTACTCATGCCAATAAAGAAGAAAATCTCACGAGAAAAAAAGGAGCCACAGAAGACAGGCAAACTCCCTGGAAAGTCATTCGGCTCCAGGGGCAGAACAATCTCATCAGCTCCTCAGCACCAAATGCTCTTGAATTGCCCTCAGGAGTGCTGCCATTCCCAGGACCCCGCA
This sequence comes from Pongo abelii, assembly GCF_028885655.2. Lineage (NCBI taxonomy): Eukaryota > Metazoa > Chordata > Mammalia > Primates > Hominidae > Pongo > Pongo abelii. The sequence goes on from NC_071995.2 coordinate 91,141,245, forward strand.
GTCCTTCTGCGAGTCATCTTCCTTCAATTCACAATGTGGAAGCATTTGTTAGGCATCACCTGGTTGTCATAGAATAGGAACATGAACTTGGACAGGGTCTCTGTCTTCTTGGCTGTGAGAATTCACTAAATCACTGTCACATCCTAATCTCTCTCCTCCCCTGACTACCCACTTTCTTCTCTCCTCTGTGTCGTTTCCCTACATGACACCTCTGCTTGCTAACACTTGTGGGTGATCATTGCTTTGGTTCACTCACAACCCCTGTAGGCCTCTGTGATCTTAGGGCCTCAGTGCACCCGAGTTCTCACTATGTGAGTTTTGGTGGCTGTCCCTCCCTCCGTGTTCCTCCATCTGTATTCCTCAGTACATATTCACAAGAGAAAACCTGATTGCTCTCATTCATGACCCCTGTTCCAGTTTTGGTATAGCTGTTTATGAGGCCACTTTGTGCACTGCCAGCATGGGCCACCCTTGGTCCAGGCAATCACCATTCTTTTGGTAAGATGGAGATGAGGGAGGTCACATGGAGAATCACTTGATACCAACGCGAGAGCAAGTTCTGTGATCTGACCACTTGGGTTCAAATCCCAGCTCTGCCATTTACCACTGTGGGACTTTGGGCAGATTCCTCAATGTCCTGTCTAAAAAAAGAGGGTAACTGTAACACATATCTCACTGGGTTGTGAAGATTAAATGAAACAACATGCGAAAAGAATTTAGGGCTGTATTTAGTACTAATAAGGACTCCATAAGAGTTAGCTATTATTATGCACATCCATGTAGCCGTGAGCATACTAATTGCCCTTGACTGGGAACTGAAGGCCCAGAGGAACACATCAATAATTTGTTCAGTCACAAGTGTGAATTTCATCAACTTCAGCTCTGCCTGTTAAAGCTCACTAACAAGGTCTTGGATTTTTGGATTTTTTTCCTCTTTAAATTATTTTCACCTCACCAGTTTCCATCTGAAATATTAATATACACAAATGTGGGGAACTTCTGGAATAGGCTCTCGAAAGTCCACTTCTTTGTTGGAGCAAGTGACGTATTATGGTTGAGTTTAGACAGCTTTTTATGGTTGTTTAGGTGAAGACTTTCACGTTTCTGTGTGTATTTAAGAAGAACTCCCTCATCACTGCAGAACCTGTCACGATCTAGAGGAATTATCTGGTAGGCTGGAAAATTAGCTTATTTAAATCTGGTTTAATCAAGCCAAATAAGTCATAGAAGAAGAACTAACTAAATTTTTATATTTAAATCCACAAGTTTAACTGTTATGTGACAACACAGAAACAACTTTAGTCCAAAGCAGCGTAATCTCTGACCCCACCTGAACTGATCTGGCTATGAAATGGCTGTTACCGCCTAATCCTGAGAGGACGTGAAGTTACTACATCCCCACTGTGCAACCCTAGGGAGCACCATTCACACCATATTCTAGAATATCTTGAAAAAGCCCTATCCGAAGTCTAGACCTTCCAGAAAATCTTATCAGGGTAGGATGAAGAAAGACGACAGATGTTGAGAAGTTTCCAAATTCGCAGACTGATATTTGTTCCGTGGTTGCAGCATCATTATCTGTCATTAACATAAAACTCAGAAAACCATAAATTGGACCGTGTTACCTCCCATTTTCAATCCCTCCAATAGCATAGAACAAGAGCACTTCAGTGTGAATGAGTGCTGCTGCCTCTCTCTGCAGCCTCATCTCATGACAGCTTCCTCAACCCTGCCCTGGCCCAAAACACTTCAGCTCCTTTGCCTCCTTTCTGAGCCCAGCACATGCCAAGGTCTCTCCCAGCTCATGGGGCCCAGGCCTACATGAGCCCCCTCTCTCATCACCTACCTGAGACTGCTCCTGCAGCCCCAACCCAGCATTTCCAATCTCAGCACACTATTTATTTCCCACATAGCACTTATGACTTTTAATTATTCTATTCAAGATCTCACTTGAATTCTGAGATCTTCTCTGCTCTTCAACTAAAGCTGCATGAAAGTGGGAACTACCTCTATTTTACTTACCATTAGGGCTCCAATATTTTGAATGAATTAAGGAAAGGAGGGAAACCTAAGGGCAATTCACATGCTTCAGGGGAAGAAATAAGTGTCTTTGTCCCTTAATGCAAGTAGATGGACAAAAGCTGAGAGAAAATATAGTAGACTAAAAACTTCTGTCCACACAAAAACCTGCACACAAATGTTTACAGTAATGATGTAGGAATTTTTGCTCCTTAGTTCAGCTAAAATCCGGGTTCTTGTCACATGACCAGGAAAAATTAGGCACGTGGACACATTGAAAGGTAAAGAGAGCAGAATTTATTAAAAAGAAAACTCTCAGTGAAAAAAAGGGGTCCTACCAACAGGCTCCCAGCTCACAAATTGAATACCAGGCCACCACACAGGAGCTGAAGAGGCCAGGCTCTTCCCTCTGCATAAGGTGTGAATTCCCAATGGCTCTGCCGCACTCTCCCAGTGTGCAGACGGGCTCTTAATCTGAGCCGGTCCACATTGATTTATTTCCCTTACTGTGCATGTGTTAAGGAAGGGACGGAACTTTTAACCATGGGCATATTTAGGCAAGCCCCCTGTGCATAATGATCTGGGTGGTATTTGGCTGTCTCCTGTCTCTGTCAATAAGGTTATTCATAATTGTCAAAAACTGCAAACAACCAATAAATCCTTCAATAGGCGAATGAATAAACAAACTATGCTACATCTGTACAATGAAATACCATTCTAGCCATTAAAAGAAAGAAGCTATCAAGCCACAAAAATAAAGGAGGAACTCTGGATATATATTCAGAGTGAAAGAACCATCTGAAAAGGCTACATAATGTTTGATTCCAATGTATTTGTTTCTGAGGGCTGCCTCAACAAATTACCACAAACCAAGTGGCTTACAACAATAGAAATGAATTCTCTAGCAGCTCTGGAGTCTGAAAGTCCAAAAATAAAGATGGCGGCCAGACTATGCTCTCTTGAAGGCTCAGGGGAGAAACTGTTCCACGCCTTTCTCTTAGCATCTGGAGTTGCCGGCAATCCTTGGCATTCCTTGGCTTGAGGCTGCCTAACTCCAACCTCTACCTCCATTATTACGTAGTGTTCTTCCTGTGTTGTGTCTGCATCTGTGTCCGAATTTTTATCTTCTTATAAGAAAACCATTCATATTGGATTAAGGGCCTACTCTACTTCAGTGTGACCTCATCTTAAATAATTGCATTTGCAATTCCCCAGTAGAACCTTGTTTCAGGGTACTAGAGGTTAGAATTTCAACATATTTTTTGGGGGTGTCTTGTTCACAATTCAGCTCATAACATTCAACTATATGCCATTTTGGAAAATGCGAAATTATGGAGAGATTAAAAAGGATTTGCAGTTGCCTGGAAATTAGGTGATGAGGAGGAGAGGGTGAATAGGTAAAGCACAGGAGATTTTTAGGGCATCAGAAATACTGTTCCGTATGATGCTGCAATGGTGCATACATGGCAGTCTGCATTTTTCCAAATCCTTAGAACCGTACAACATAGTGAGCCAACCCTAATATAAACTATGGACTTTAGTTAATAAGAATGGATCAGTAGTGGTTTATCAATTATAACAAATGTACCACACTAATGCAAGATGTTAATCATAAGGAAAACTGGGATGGGGAGGTAATATGAGAACTCTTTCTTTCTGTTCAGTTTTTTTGTAAACCTAAAACAATTCTTGGCCGGGCGTGGTGGCTCACGCCTGTAATCCCAGCACTTTGGGAGGCCAAGGCGGGTGGATCATGAGGTCAGGAGATCGAGACCATCCTGGACAACATGGTGAAACCCCATCTCTACTAAAAATACAAAAATTAGCCAGGCGTGGTGGTGGGTGCCTGTAATCCCAGTTACTCAGGAGGATGAGGCAGGAGAATTGCTTGAACCCAGGAGGCGGACGTTGCAGTGAACTGAGATCATGCCACTGCATTCCAGCCTGGTGACAGAGCGAGACTCTGTCTCAAAAAAAAGAAAAAAAAAATCATAAAAAATGAAGTCTATTAATAAAAAAAAAAAGGCCACAGTTCAGATTTGGTTTCTTCTAAGAGTAGACGGTACAGTAGTCCCCCTTTATCTGTAGTTTTGAGATTTATGATTTCAGTTACTCTTGGTTAACTGTAGTTCAAGGAAAATTCCAGAAATAAAGAATTTATAAGTTTTAAATGCTATGTCACAATGCCTACATTTTTCATCTCACCTCTTATCACATAGGGATTTCATCATCTCACATCATTAAAGAAGGGTAAGTAAAGTACAATACAATATTTTGAGAGATCACATTCACATAACTTTTATTACAATATATTGTTATAACTGTTCTATTTTGTTATTAGTTATTGCTGTTCATCTCTTACTGTGCCTATTTTATAAATTAAACTTTATCATAAGTATGTACATATGTTTAGGAAAAAATATAGTGTATATAGGGTTCAATACTATCCATGGTTTCCAACATTCACTGGGGGTGTTGAAAGGTATTCCTCATGAATAAGGAGGGACTGCAGTATATAATCTTGTCTTTCTGTATCAGATGAGAGGTTTCTAGAAATGATCAGCCTAAAACAAACTGGCTGTAGACCTCTACAGTTTTTTGTTTTTGGTTTTTGGGGTTTTTTTGTGTTTTTGTTTTGTTTTGTTTTTTGTTTTTTTTTTGAGACTAAGTCTCGCTCTGTCACCTGGCTGGAGTGCAGTGGCATGATCTTGGCTCACTGCAACCTCCGCCTCCTGGATTCAAGAGATTCTCCTGCCTCAGCCTCCCGAGTAGCTGGGATTACAGGCGCATGCCACCATGCACAGCTCATTTTTGTATTTTTAGTAGAGATGGGGTTTTACCATGTTGACCAGGATGGTCTTGATCTCTTGACCTTGTGATCTGCCCACCTCGGCCTCCCAAAGTGCTGGGATTACAGGCATGAGCCACCATGCCTGGCCAGACTCTGCAGTTTTAAGAAAGCCATTTATCCATAAAGTATTCTTTACTCCTTTCATGTAGTTTTTTCTTCTTTTCATTTGCCAATTATCATGACTACAAACCTCAATGTTCCAATTACTCTGTGGGAAGCCGTTAGATATCAAAAATTCTGTCCCAGAAACCAGTCTTGGAGTTTAGTGCTCTTTCACCAAAGTTTAACATTCAAAGTTGCTGGTTTTCTTTGGTCTTGGCAAGTTGTGTGTCACGGAAAAAAAAAAAAAACCCCACAGGACAAAGAGGACAAAGAGTCAGTAGTATGGAAATATAATCTACCATACATACCAGAACATTTTGGATAGTAAAAGGGGAAAAGGGGAGCTGTTAAGTGTAAAATAAACAGTCCCAGGAAGACTGGGACATGAAATCACCTAAACCAAGAGTCCATACTGGAGCTCCAGCCCTGCTACATATCATTTGGCCATATCATTTATCCAAGTCCTATTTACACAATGGAAGCCTGTAGGCAGAAATACTGTTCAGGCACACCAGACACTGATCTGTTTCTCTTTTTCTTCCCTGCTACAGATAAAGATAAATCCTTCTTAGTTTCAAGGACAAAGAGATCCAGCTGTTTTTAACAGTCCTTCATATAAGATAATATAAAGAATCTTCCAGAAAAGAGATGTAAGCCCTACATTTAAAGAGTGATGCTACTGTAAGAATTGAGCTTTCCAGTTCTGGCAAGACCATACCTGGCACAGTCAGGTGCCTGTTAGGGATGGAGGAGGGGGGCAACAGATATTTTGCTGAGATGTAAGTATTTGCTCTTGTTTTTGGTCTGCATTCCATTTCATATTCTTAATGCACTGGGTTTAATAGTGTCTCCTAATAATCCATGCTTACCCAGAACCTCAGAATGTGACCTTATTTAGAAATAGGGTATTTGTAGATGTAATCAAATTAAGATGAGGTTATATGGGAAGTAGGGTGGGTCCTAATTTCAATATCAGTGGTATCCTTATAAGAAGAGAAGAGCCACAGACACACAGGGCACAAGGCTCCAAAAAGACGGAGGCAGAGATTGGAGTGACGTATCTACCAGCCAAGGAACCCAGGGATTGCTGGCAACCACCAGGGGCTAGGAGAGAGGCATGGAACAGATTATTCTCAGAACCTGCAGAAGGAACTGATCCTGCCAACCCCTAGATTTCAGATTTTTGATTTCCAGAACTGTGAAAGAGTAAGTTTCTGCTGTTTTAAGCCATCCAGTCTGTGCTAATTTGTTAAGGCGTCTCTAGGAAACTAATATACTTGTCTAAATAAATGTGGAATTAATCTAATCTTAGAGTAGTTTTTGTGTTTGTTCTTACCCTATCATTTTATAACCTACCTGAAATGCTACGTCCCTTCATCACGTCCCCCAAGTCTAGTCAGCCACCAAGTGTTTTAGCTTTCTTCATCTTTTCTGTTGTAGATCCAATTCTCATTACATCTTTCTTGGACTATGGTAATGGTCTAACTTCTCTCTCTACCTCCTACCTTAACCTACTCTTATCCCTCCTCCAGCAAAGCAATATTTTTAAAAGCTAAATTTGGCTGGGCACAGTGGCTCATGTCTGTAATCCCAACACTTTGGAAGGCCAAAGCGGGCAGATTGCTTGAGCTCAGGAGTTTGAGACCAGTCTGGGCAACATGGTGATACCCTGTCTCTACAAAAATATACAAAAAATTAGCCTGGCATGATGGCATGCACCTCCAGTCCCAGCTACTCGGGAGGCTGAGTTGGGAGAATCACCTGAGCCTGGGAAGTTGAGGCTGCAGTGAGCCGTGATCACACCACTGCACTCCAGCCTGGGTGACAGAGTGAGAACTGGTCTCAAAAAAGACAAAAAGAAAAAGTAAATTTAATCAAATCTCTTCTTGCTTAAACCTTCTTAAGGGCTCTCGGAGCCTACAGAAAAAAAAACTCAAAGTTATTTTGCATAATGTCCTAGTAAGTTCTGGTTGCTGTAACAAGATATAGATTGGATATAGGTATAGATTAGATAGCTTAAACAACAAAAAATTATTTTTCACAGCACTGGAGTCTAGAAGTCCGAGATCCAGGGGCCAGTAGATCTAGTGTCTGTGAAGGATCTCTCCCTGGTTTGCAGATGGCTGTCTTCTTGTAATATTCTCATATGATGGAGATCAGAAAAAGAAGCAAGCTTTCAAGTGTTTCTTCTTTTAAGGACACTAATCCCTATCATAAAGCCTCTGCTGTCATGATACAATTACTTCCCAAAGGCCCTACTTCCTAATACCATTACATCAAGGGTTAGGATTTTAACATATGAATTTGGGAGAACACAAACACTCAGTCCATAACACATGACATACAGGACGTTTTATAATATGACCCCCAACTTAACTTTCAAATATTTTATCTCTTGTATAATACTGCTGGAGTTTTAGAAAATTAGTAATAGTTATTCAAAAAACTAAGCAAGCACACAAGAACAATAACCTAAACAAAGCAATTATTAACTGTAGGGGAAACAGAAAGTCACACAAGAAAGGAGATGTAATCATATTACTTGGATGTAATCAGATTGCTTGACACAGGTATGAAAAATCTTTATAAAGACCATTGTGCAGGAAAAATAAAATCAGCATAGCAGGCCTGACTGCTATGCTTTAAAAGCTTTGCTTACAAGGTTAACTCTTCTGCCCTTGGCTGGCATCATTTCAGGATAAGTGATTTACTGTGCCTAAACTGTCTGTGCAAACAATATGGCTTGTGCTGAGCACCTGCTTTTCTTTTAGCAGTCTAGAATTTTATATATGCCAAACAGAAAATGCCCAGGTGACAAGCCTTCAATTAAAAAATAAATAAAAACTATGGGCACTGATTCTCTGCTGAGCTTCCCTGCGTGACAATATATCTCACTTTTTGTCACAACTTGAGGAATTATGTGTGTACTGTGTGACTCCACTAAGAGAAGACTCTGGGAGCTTGCTCCTATCTCCTGTGGACTTCACCCATATCCCTTTTACTGTTGCTGATCTTACTCTGTATCCTTTTGCTGTAAAAAAAAAAAAAAAAAAAAAAAAAAATCTTAGCCATGATGACACCAATTGAATGTATCCCCCAAGGTTCATGTGTTAGAAACTTAATCCCTAGTGTGACAGTGTTTCAAGGTAAGACCTTGAAGAGGTAATTAGATCATGAGGACTCTGCCCTCATAAATGTATTAATGCCATTATCTGAAGAGTCAGTTTGTTACCTTAGGAGTAGGTTTTTTATAAAGTACGTGTTCGGCCCCTCTTACGTGTACTCTCTCTCCCGCTCTCTCACTCTCTCTCACAAGCTCTCTTGTCCTTCCACCTTCTGCCATGGGATGACACAGCATGAAGGCCCTCAGAAGATGCCAGCCCTTTGATCCTGGACTTTCCAATCTCCAGAATCATAAGTCAATAAATTTCTGCTCATTACTAATTACCTAGTCTTCTATATTTTGTTATAGGAACACAAAACAGACTAAGACACATAAGTACAACTATATACTGAGTCCTGTGAATTCTAATGAATCATCAAACCTTGATGTGATGTTGGGGACCCTCAACACAATAATACTGCAAACACTGATTATGTCGGGGACCCTCAACACAATAATACAGTAAACATTGATTATTGATTTAACAAAAGAATGATATTATCTAAACTTGATAAATGAAGAAATATAAGCATATTGCCAATAAATAAAAAGGTAAATCACAGAAAAAATAACTAGAAGTAGAAAGAGGTTTCCTCTGAGCAGTGGACTTGAGATAGGAAATGGTAGATCCAGAGATGGCTGGTTTTTGTAGGTTTGTAGTCATTTTAAAGCCATATATATAAACACTATATATATAAACTATATCATATACATTACTTCTTATAAAAATTAAAATAAGTATAGAAATTTTTGCTAGAAAAATCTCATTAAATTTGTGTTGCTATTATTACTAACTCTATGTGCCAGGTACTTGTCTTTTTCTGTTACATAGTCAACCGTATTTAATTTTTTCACTCTCTCTCTCTCTCTCACTCTGACAGATACACAAACTTCATACTCTGCATAGGTTATATCACTTAATCTTCACAAAATAGGAATTCTTATTTAGATGAGTTTCCAGATAGCTGATGATGAAGATAGTCCCCTAAATCCAAATCTTCCTAAATTTCCTCCAAAAGCAATATGAAACAAAAACAAATAAAACTATTCAAAACCCACACCTTCAGCAAATAGAAGATAGAAAATGCCCAAACCTCAAATTACCTATACATAGAAAAAGCAACACCAAATCCCAAGGAATTATCCCTCAACCTCCTGCAAGCCCTAGTAGAAAGCAAGAGCTGACTAGAAAAAAATGCACGGAAAAGTGGAACTGGCAGAGAGCCTAAGACTGATAGAACTCACCTCCAGAAAGAGCAAATCTACTCTAAGGGCATCAATCCCAAAAGATATCTGGAAGATCAGAGCAGTGGTCACAGAGAGGGATGTTAAGAGTCATTCTAGGTGGCAGTGTTCAAAAATATCACTTATAGGGGAGAAAAAGCAAATTTGAGTAAATAAATAAATAGAAGGTAAATAAAGGAAGCCAGGTTTCTCACTGTCCAAAAAAGGAGGTACAAGTCCAAAATGAACCCTGTGGCATTGGACTGGAATTGGAGGTACTGTGACTTTGCATATAGGTGGATAGAAAGATATATAAAAATGATATGGAAGTGTATGTGTGTGTGTATATATATATAAAATCATATATATATATATATCAGTGTATATATATAAAATCAGTCTAAATATACTTTTGCACCAGAAAGTAAGAAAATGCTTAAAGAATGATGGCAACATGCCAAAACAACACAGGACTCAGACTGAGAAGACATCACTGGCCAAATCTGGAATAATTTGAGCAAAAATAAATAATGACATAATAATGGTTATAATGGAAAAGATCTACCTTGCATCAGAATGCAAATAATAAATCTAGAAAGAATAATAGAAGTTATAAAATCAACATGTGGCAACCATCAGAGTAATAATTGATTGCCACAAATTGTCAATGGGTGCTAAAACTTGTGAAAGCTTGATGAGAATAGGATATTTTTGTAAATGTTCTCAAAGTATCTCCCCACAAGATAATTATTGCAAAGGAAAAAAGTGGCAGTTTCATAGTGGAGAAACCTGGCAGATACCATCTTGATACATCAGAGTTATCAACAGTCATGGGACAAACTGACTTATATGGAAGGGCTAAGAAGCATTTAATGCAAAAATGCATAACCTCAAAAACATCAGAAAAAGCCAAATTGGGAGGTATTCTATAAAATAAGCAGTCAATTCTCTTCAGAATGTCAAAGTCATAAAAGCAAATAATTCCTAAGAAATTGTCATAGATTAAATATCACTAAAGCTAGGAAGTGATCCTCAATATTATTGGGGCAATTCACAAAATTTAATTAGGTAATAGTATTATATCAATGTTAATTTCCTAATTTTGATAACTTTTCTGTGGTTATATACCAAAAAAAGTGTATTTATCAGAAATACACACTAACATACTTAGGGGTAAAGAAAATTCTGTAATTTACTTCCAAGTGGTTTGAAAAATATATAAACACACAGATACAGAGAGACTGAGAGAATAACAAAGTAAATGTAAGTATTATTAACAACTGGAATATATGGGGTGCAGTACACAAGGATTCTTTGCACTATTCTTGCAACTTTTCTGTAAGTGTGAAATGATCGCAAAATTAAAACATTTTTTAAATAAAGGAAAATGATTTAAAAATCTCCATTTGGCAAGCAAGAAAGCTTTAAATTAGGTTGGGTTCTGCCCATGGTTGCACAGGTAGTAGGCCGGAAAGCAAGGAGTTGAAACCAAATCTGCCCCTTGCTCTTAGCCACCACAGCATACTGCCTACTTACAGACAGCCAAGTCCACATATTAGAAAATTTCATTCATATTAAATGTCCATAATAGGCAAATATATAGAGACAGAAACTAGATTAGTGGTTGCCTAAGGCTGGGAGCAAGGGAGGAAATGGGAAGATGAGAGAGTGATAACTAAAGGATGCAGGATTTCTTTTCAGAGTGATAAAAATATTCTACAATCGATTATGGTGATGGTTGCAAACTCTATGAGTATATTAAAAACCATTGAATTGTACACTTTAGGTAGATGAATTACATGGTATGTAAATTATATGCAATATGAATCACATCTTAATAAAGCTGTTACCAAAAAAAACCCCAAAATTTACAAATGCTGAGAACTTTGTATTGCTGAATAACATTGTGACATTCAACTCTATTTCATACACAAGTTACTTCTTCGGAACAAGAAAGAATCATGCTGATGAAACCAACCCAGGAGTCCTATAGGCAGTTTTTTTCTTGGAAAAACATAAAAATTGACCCTTTGGGTCTTCATGTTTGAAACTTCATTTGTTTTATCTGAGTTCCTTCTTCAGGAAAGGACTCCCAGGCCTCTGAAAAAGTATCAAAAAATTAAAACTCACCAGATCATTGTATCCAGACAATGAGACACCAGACCCCTCATTCATCATGATTGCTTCCTTGCCCCGCCCTAGTTCCTGTTTTCCCATACATTTCTTCCCTGCTATATAAACCCCTAATTTTAGTCAGTCAGGGAGATGGATTTGAGACTGATCTCCCAACTCCTGGGCTGGAGCAACCCAATTAAAGCCTTCTTTCCTGGCTATGTTCATCGTCTCAATTATTGGTTTTCTGTGGGGTGGGCAGCAGGACCTAGGCCAAATCCCTGGTGTTTTGGTAACACTGGCACCAAAAATAATGGTGAACTGCTGCACCATTCATCATTAAAGCACAGAGCAGCCCTTGACTGAAGCTTGAGATCAACAAACCACATATAGAAAGTGACTGACAATATGTCAGCCTAGAAGGTGAGTCCCATGGCACCTGCTCAGTCTTTTGAGGATCATTCTACATAAAGCTAAAGAGGAAAGCAAGTGGACTTTTTTCCATTACAATAAAATCCAGTAAGTGCTAGGTTGAAGAGGAGAAATTCATATTATATTCTCCTCATCAACCTTGTTCAGTGTTTGATCTCCTAAACCACTGAAATGCTAAATACCAATTGTAGGAAAGCTTTGATTTCATTTTTGCTTTATGTATTTCTATACCATTTGAATGTTGTCAAAACAATTTGTAATATTTTGCTCTTATTCAAAGTAATTTTTTGTGTTGAAGAAGTAGGAAGATGTCTCAAACTGGGACTGCACCAGGGACTTTTGTATGTTAAGAATAACAGAATGTCCCAATTAACTTAAAATTATCTACTTAGAGGCTGGTTTCTTAGGAAAGGCCTGCCCTTCCTATGGATATAAAACTACTTATGGGATTATGTGAGATCTCCTATAGGTCCTTATAGCTTCCTAAAATCCTTTCTGGAAATAAGTAGGGCATTGCAAAATAAATCTTCAGTAGCAATTGATATGACAAATAGGATATGAGTAACTCTTATTCTATAGAAAAAATATCACATAGTCCCTTGGGTTGAAGGATTCAAGTCTTCAGTGGAGTCTTTTTTGCTATTTCTTTCTGTGTTTTTGCTGGGTACAGAAACTAGGTAGCCAAAGGTAAAAATTCCCTTCTCCGAAGGGTTCAGATACTGCTCAGATGCACCATCTCCAAAGATCATGTCCACACAGACTAAGAACAAGTGCTCTCAGATTGAAACCAATCTGGATCTGAATCCTAGCTCCATTATACCTTAAAATTAAGTGTGATGTAGTCAAGTTATTTACCCTCGGTAAGATTGTCTTTCCATTTGCACAAGGGAAATAGTAATATTTACTACCTCTTCAGGATGTTTTGTAGATCAAGTAAAACACAGAACACACCTATTATAAAGCATGGCACATACAAAGCACCCAATATGCATTAGTTATTGTTAGTCCAAGAGAAAGTTCCATCTAAAATCATATAGTGTCTCCTGCTCCCTAAAAACCTATAAGGTACCTATCATAAAAGTGTAATCTTCTGAACCTCAGTTTTCCTATTTTGCAAATAAGAATAATACCTATAGCAAAGGTAAGAATTAAATAAGAAAATATATGTGACAGTAATTTGTAAATTACATGGCTATATTTGCCTTGTTTAACATACTAGTTTTGGCAGCAAGAAAAATCTGACAAGTTACATATAAGAAACTCTCCATTAGATTATCAGAGTTCTCAGCAGAAACCTTGCAGGCCAAAAGAAAACAGGATGATAGATTCAAAGTGCTGGAAGAAGAAAAAAAGCTAGTAACCAAGAATACTATACTAATACTTCAGAAATGAAAAAGAAACAATCTTTTCCATACAAGCAAAAGCTGAGGGAATTCATCACCACTAGACCAGCCTTACAAGAAATTCTTGTGCTACAATTAGAAACAAATGGATAATAACTACTATAATAAAAACATGTGAAGGTATAAAACTCACTAGTACAGGTAAATTCATAATCAAACTCAGAACACTCTAGTACTAGAATAGTATTAAGGAAATCTTTCAAGCCTCTAGTATGAAGGTTAAAAGTCAAAATGGTCAAAAATAACAATAGCTACAATCAGTCTAAAGTAACACAATAGATAAAGATGTAAATTAAGACAATAAACATATAAACTGGGGTGGGGGGCCTCGAGTACTTTTTGTGACCAAAGCTAAACTGTTATCACCTTAAAGTAGTCTATTATAACTACAAGACTTTAGGTTAACCCCACAATAATCACAAAGAAAGAAATTCCAGAAGACACACAAATTAGAAAGAGAAAGAATCAAACCTTAGCACCACAGAAAAGCATGAAACCAAAATGGTAAAGAGAGGAAGAAAAGGGCAAAGGATCTATGACACAACCAGAAAACAATTAACAAAATAGGAGTAAGTTCTTACCTATCAATAATAACCTTAGTATTTGTTTAGATAGAGTTTAAGTCAAGTTATTTATTTAGATAGACAGTAAGTCAAAAACTGTACAAAGAAAGAAAAAAACTGCAAAAAGGAAACAAAGTAGTAATTCTGCCATGGGAGTAGAGAAAAAAATGAAGAGATTAAAACAGTCATTATGTAATGGTAAAGGGGTTGATTCAGCAAGAGGATATTACAGTCAGAAATGTATACATACCCAACACAAGAGCACCCAAATATATAAAGCAAATACTATTAAATCTACAAAAAGAGACCAGCCACAATGCGATAATATTAAGGGACTTTAACAACCCACTTTCAACAATAGAAGGACCATCTAGACAGAAAAGAACAAACAAGCATATTGAACTTAAAGTGCACCCTAGACACAGACATTTACAAAACATTCTATCCAGCAGCTTCATAATACACAATTCTTCTCAACTGCATGTGGAACATTCTCCAGGATAGATTATATGTCACAAAACAAGTCTGAACAAATTTAAGAAGATAGAGGTCATGTCAAGTATCTTTCCTGACCACAACGATATTAAACTAGAAATCAATAACAGGAGGAACTTCAGAAACTTTACAAATACATGGAAATTAAACAACATGTTTTTGAATGAACAATAGATCAATGAAGAAATTAAAAGAGAAATTTAAAAAAAATAAGACAAGAAAGAAAAGACAACATATTAAAACCTATGGGATACAAAAATAAAAGCAATTCTAAAGAGAGGTTTATAGCAATAAACATCTACATCAAAAAGATAAAAGATTTCTGATAAATAACCTAATGTTGCACCTCAAGGAACTAGAAAACAAGAACAAACTAAATTAAAAATTGGTAGAAGGAAGAGCATAGTGAAGCTCAGAACAGGCAACATAGTAAGACCCAGTCTCTACAAAAATAAAGAATTTAGCAAGGCATGGTTCTGTGCACCTGAGATTCTAGCTACTTGGGAAGCTGAGTAGCTAGAATCTGAAACCCTTGAGTCCAGGAGTTAAAATCTACAGTGAGCTATGATTGCACTGCTACACTCCAGCCTGGGTAACAGAGTGAGACCCCCATCTCTGAAGAAGAAAAAAGAAAAAACCCGAGCAGAAATAAAATAGAGACTAGAAAAGTGACACAAAAGATCAACAAAACAAATCGTTGGTGTTTTGACAAGATAAAATTCAAAAGCCTTTACTTAGACTAAGAAAAAAAGAGAGAAGACTCAAATAAATAAAATCAGAGATGAAAAAGGAGACACAACAATTGATACATAGAAGTACAAAGGATCATGAAATAATATAATAAACTAGTATATATACCAACAAATTTGACAGCCTAAAAGAAATAGATAAATTCATTGACATATACAACATACCAAGATTGACTTATGAAGAAATAGAAAATCTGAACAGACAAATAATGAGTGAAGAAATTGAATCAGTAATAAGAAATCTTACACCAAAGAAAAGCCTAGGACCTGATGGCTTCACTGTTGAATTCTACTAGACATTTAAAGAGTAACAAATACCAGCTCTTCTCAAACTATTCTAGAAAATCAATGAAGAGGGAATACTTCCAAGCTCATTCTACAAGTCCTAGATTGCCCTGATACCAAAACAACACAAGGACATAACAAAAAAAGAGAAAATTACAGACCAATATTCCTGATGGACAGAGATGCAAATATGATCAAGCGGGATTCAGTCCAGGAATGCAAGTATGGTTTAACATATGCAAATCCATAAATGTGCTACATCACAATAGAAAGAAGGACAAAAGCTACATGATCATTACAATAGATGCAGAAAAAGCATTTGACAAAATTCAACCTCACTTCCTGATAAAAAGTTTCAACAAATTAGACATTGAAGTTACATACCTCAATATATTAAAAGCTGCATATAACAAGCCCACAGCTAACATCATACTAAACAGGGAAAACTTGAAAGCTTTCCCTCTCAGATGCGGAATCAGGCAAGAATGTCCACTTTCACCACTTCTATTCAACATAAGACTGAAAGTCTTAGCCTGAGCAAGTAGGCAAGAGACAATATGAAAGGGATCAAAATTGGAAAGGAAGAAGTCAAATAGTCTCTGTTTGCAGATAACATGATCTTACATATGGAAAACCTAAAGACTCCACCAAGGAGTGAGGGGAACTGTTAGAGCTAATAAATGAATTCAGTAAAGTTGCACGATACAAAATAAATAAACAAATATTAAAAGCATTTTTAAATGCTGATAGTGAGCTATCTGAAAAAGAAAAAGAAATCAAGAAAGCAATCATATCTACAATAGCTAAAAATAATAATAAGACACCTAGGAATAAACTGAACCAAGAAGTAAAAGATCTCTACACTGAAAACTATAAAACATTGATGAAAGAAATTGAAGAGGACACAAAAAATGGGAAGATATTTTATGTTCATGGATTGGAAGAATTAGTGTTGTTAAAATTGTCCATACTACCCAAAGTGATCTACAGATTCAATGCAATCTTTATCAAAATACCAATAACATTCTTCACATAATTTTTAACTCCTAGAATTTGCATGAAACTACAAAAGACCCTGAATAGCCAAAGCAACCTTAAGGAAGAAAAAAAAAAAAGCAGAAGGCACCACACTACCTAACTTCAAAGCTATAGTAACCAAAACAGCAAGGTATTGGCACAAAAATAGACACATAGACTAATGGAACAGAACAGAGAGCCCAGGAATAAATCCATACATCTATAGCCAACTGCTTTTCAACAAAGGTTTCAAGACCACACAGTGGGGAAAGGATAGGCTCTTCAATAAATGGTGCTGGAAAAATTGAATATCCACATGCAGAAGAATGAAACTGGACCCCTATATTTTACAATACACAAAAATCATCTCAAAACAGATAAA
The DNA here is from genome assembly GCF_028885655.2 of Pongo abelii. NCBI lineage: Eukaryota > Metazoa > Chordata > Mammalia > Primates > Hominidae > Pongo > Pongo abelii. Next base: position 91,158,042 of record NC_071995.2, read on the forward strand.
ACTTAGATGTATGCCAGAAACTATGAAACTACTAGAAGAAAACATAGGAGAAACACTTCATGACATTGGACTGGACAAGGATTTTTTGGATAAGACCTCAAAAGCACAGGCAACAAAAGCAAAAACAGACAAATGGGATTACATCGAACTACAAAGCTTCTGTACAGCAAAGGGAACAATTAGCAGAGTGAAAAGACAACCTACAGAATGGGAGAACATATTTGCAAACTATGTATATGACAAGGGGTTAATATCTGGAATACATAACGAACTTAAGTAATTCAACAGCAAAAAAACAAATAATCCAATTTTTTAAAAGGGCAAAAGACCTTAATAGACATTTCTCAAAAAAAAGACATACAAATGACCAAAAGGTATACGAAAAAATGCTCATCACTAATCATCAGGAAAATGCAAATCAAAACCACAATGAGATATCATCTCACTCCTGTTAGCATGGCTGTTATCAAAAAGACAAAACAAGTGTTGGCAAGTACGTGGAGAAAAAGGAGCCTTTACATACAGTCAATGAGATTGTAAATTAGTAGAACCATTACATAAAACTGTATGGAGGTTTCTCAAAAAATTAAAAATGAAACTACCATTGCCTAGCAATCTTCCTACTGGGTATATACCCAAAAGAAATAAAATCAGTATGTCAAAGAGATATCTGCATTCCCATGTTTATTGCTACAGTAGTCATAGTAGCCAAGACATGGAATCAACCTAAGTTATCCAACAATCAATAATTGGTTTGGAAAATGTGGTGTACATGTGTATGTGTGTGTGTGTATATGTGTGTATGTGTATATATGTGTGTATTCCATTATGTACATGTATAGTATTCCACTGTATGTGTGTGTATAATATGTGTGTATGTATTTTTATAATGTGTGTATATGTGTGTAATATAACCTCAAACATTTATCGTTTCTTTGTGTATAATACGTCTTATAAACATATACACACACAGTATACTAATACATACACACATATTATACACAAACACACACACACATATACAATGGAATGCTATCTAGCCTTAAAATGAACAAAATCCTGTCATTTGCAATAACATGGATGAACCTGGAGGACATTGCATTTGGTGAAATAAGCTGGACAGAGAAAGACAAATACAGCATGTTCTCACATGTGAAATATAAAAATGTTGATCTCATACAAGTAGTGAATAGAACAGTGGTTACCAGAAACTGTGGAGGGTGGGGAAAAGAAGGGTTTGAGAGAGGTTGGTCAACAGGTATAAAGTTACAACAGGGAAGGAGGAATAAGTTCTGGTGTCCTATTGCACCTCAGGTGACTACAGTCAGCAAAAAGATATTGTATATCCAAAAATAGCTGCAAGAGAGGATTTTGAACATTCCCACCACAAAGAAATTATAAATGTTCGAGGTGATAGATCTGCTAATTACTCTGATTTGATCATTACACTATGTATACATGTATTAAAACATTACAGTGTACCCCATAAAAATGTACAATTATTATGCATCAATTAAAAATTTTAAAAATGTATTAATTTTGTCATTAGTGTTATTCATGCTGTAATACTCCAAGCCATCATTACTGTTGCCATATACCCACAAAAAAAATCCACAACCAGTTCTCAATTTTCAGCCTTAGGATTAAAGATGAAGATAGATTGCTTTTTTTCTAATGAGAGGAGAAAAAAAAAAAGAAAAAGGAATGAAATAACATGTGTTACCATTAGTTTTTTTAAGTGCTAATTCAATTTGTTTTTAACTCATGGATTGGAATAATGAGTAATAGAGGAAAAAAGTCAAATATTTACACATATGCAGGCAGAATAAGAGAATAAGAGAGCTGGATCAGTTTTAAGAAGGGTTCCAAATCCTGTTAGTTTTTCGACAAGCAAAATGCAGAGATAATATGATGAAGTATGGATAAGACCTTCAAAACAACATCATGAATCTGATCTCAATGGCTGAGTTCTTGGAGACAAACACCAAAGTATACCTATGGTACAGTAATGACCTGTCTTTAAGGCTAGAGGAAAAAAAGCCTCAAACTAGAGCAAGCATCTCACATGGAAGGCTTGTTAGGAGGCAAATGGTTAGATGCCACCATTTCAGAGTCTTTTATTCAGCAGGTCTGAAGTGGGGCCTGAGATCTGCTTTTCTAAAAGTTCCCAGGTGATGCTGATACTGCACGTCTAGTGACCACACTGAAAATTGCTGACCTAGACAATATGGGTATTTCTGTAATAATGTGCAATTCTCCAAAAATGGTTGGGAGGAGAACATAGTAGTATTTTATTTCAAATAGGAACATCACTGAATGGGAAGTAAGGGGATTGAAATTATGGTCAAGAAGTGCCATGACTCCTAGAGACTTCTGTTCTGTGAACCACTGGAAACCGGAGACACCTCTGACCCCACTGCCTTGCTGGAGTCTCCAGTTCAAAGCATCTATGGGCACCCAACTGGTCCCCAAGAATGCACTGTAAGTGCAAAGGGGAGTCAATTTGGCCTGATGGAGACACCACGATCCCAAAGAAGAGATCTGGGCACTGCTGCAAGCAGCCTGAAAGGATGTGAGTCAACTTTCAACACAGAACTGCAAAAAAACAGCTTTTTGTTCTCTTTATTGTTCCTTAGGCAATTTCAAGTATTACCTGATTTCCAGCTGTGACTGAATTCCAGGCCGTTGAAAAGCACTATTGTTACTGTAACTGGGCAAGGTTATTAACAAGCTCCGGCATTTATTGAGAGCCTACTGTATGCTGGACACTTTACACACATCATCCTATATAATCCTCGTATCTTGTATAATCAGCCTGTAAAGTAGGAGCTACTATAATTTTCCTCATTTTCCAAATGAACAAACTGAGGTTAAGGAATTGGTCCTAAATCATAAAGCCAGTAAATAAAAGAGCCAGGTTTCCAACCAGAGCACATAGACTGCTCATCCTGGGCTATTTTCAGACACTACAGACACATATGAAGAATGGTCTGTGAAAGGCACATCTGTAAAATGTAACTGATCCCTAAAAACCTTTAAAAACCAAACACACTTCTATATGCATATCTTGTCACTTCCCTTGGAAAGCATGATTATTTCTTGTTGCTACTAAACAAACTAAAAAACGATGCAGAAAGATACAGAGGTGATTCCCTGCATTCTGTCAGCTTCATAAACGGTTTTTATATTATTTAATCAACAGGAATCCTCTTTGTCCATAAACTATGTGTTGATTTCTACCCTTGCTGTGTTGTCCTCTTCCTTCTCTAACATGAATCTTGGTCTCTCTCTTAGCTATCATACTTCTCCAGGCTAAGGAAAGAAACATCTGAAGAAAGCACATAATTTCCATGATTAAGCACCTAGAAATCCTGCATGCCTTTGCCTTATTTACTATTCTCAACAACTGCAAAGCTGACACTGTTTTCCCCCATTTCATGCATAAGGAAATGAGTCTGGGGATGCGGGGTGTGGTGGTTAATATTATGCAACCAGAAACAGGCTGAGGAGCTCCTTGAGTCTATGCCCTTTGACTCCAAAGCCATTCTCTATTCCTTTCCCCTTATTCTCCTTGCTCTTTCCACCACTTCTGTACTTTTCACACACAGATTTCACAAAGTCTAAATAGAGAGAGTAGAGTGAAGGGTCAGCATGCAAAATATTTAAAAATGTATTGCATTCCCTGTGATATTAGGGCCACCGTTGTCATTCAGCTGAGGTCTCTGGGGTCGATTCTCCTCGGATTAGCTCATGAGGAATGCGTTCTGTGTGTTTGCGACAGGATCAACTAAAGCCAGTTGGTCAGTGGTTTGTCTGCCTAAGAGCTGAGTCTGACCTGGTTGGTGCACTTGGGATGATGCAGTCTCATGCCCTCTTGTTTGAACTGTGCAATGTTACACTGCCACCCTGTGGTTCCTTCATTGTGAGTTCAGAAACAAAACTGGCTGACAAAATCAGTCTCATAAACCATCTGGAGTGAGTTTGGAACAGGGTCTGAAGGAGAAACCAGGTTTGGGAAAGGATATGAAAGAGAGGCCTTCACTTGCCAAGAAAAACATAGGTCATTTTTGATATAAAGTAATTGACTGGTTATGAACACAGGACTTGGAGTCAGGCTGACCAGAGTTTAAACTTACCAACTGATAGAAGGAATGAGTTCTAATGTTTGTCAGCAGAGTAGGGTGGCTATAGTTAACAACAATGTATTGTATATTTCAAAATAGCTAGAAGACAGGATTTTAAATGTTCCTAACATAGAAATGACAAATATTCAAGATGATGTATACCCTAAATACCCTGATCATTTCACATTCTATGCATGTATTAAAAAAAAATCAGCCACATTAAATTTAAAGGAGTTTAATTGTGCAATGAACAATTCATGAATCGGGTAGCCCCTAGAATCACAGCAGATTCAGAGAGACTTCAGCACAGCCACGTGGTAGATTTATAGACAAAAAAAGGGAGGTGACGTACAGAAATTGGAAGTGAGATACAGAAACAACTGGCTTGGTTAAAGCTCAGCATTTGCCTTATTTGAACACGCAACAGCATATGAGTAGCTGAAGCACGGCTGCTGGGTTTGGCCAAGACCCAGCCACTGTTATCGGCACACACTCCCAAGTTAGGGTCTCACTCTTGTCTACCTACTGCGTTAGGTTGCAGTTCATCCACAAGGACTTAAATACTGAAGTACAGAGTCCTTCTCAGGTCATATTTAGTTCACTTTAAAAATTCCCCCCTTTTGGTCATTTTCTTAATTTTGAGAGTGACCAAAACTTTAGTCATTGATGTCACTACTACCATTGTAAATGTACTTATTTGGTCTTGAAACCCACTGGGAAACAGTAGAACAGTAGTTTTGCAAAGGTAGGAACAAGGACTGAGTAGAGGGTACCTCCTTATGCTGGAACACCCTGTTTATACATATAACACAATATCACCTGTACCCCATAAATATGTACAAATACATATTTTTTTGAGACGGGAAAGAGTTTCACTCTTGTCACCCAGGCTGAAGTGCAATGGCATGATCTTGGCTCACTGCAACCTTCACCTCCCAAGCTCAAGCGATTCTCCTGCCTCAGCCTCCCCAGTAGCTGGGATTATAGGTGCCCGCCACCGTGCCCAGCTAATTTTTGTATTTTTAGTAGAGATGGGGTTTCACCAGGTTGGCCAGGCTGGTCTCAAACTCCTGACCTCAGGTGATCCACCCGCCTTGGCCACCCAAAGTGCTGGGATTACAGGTGTGAGCCACCTCGCCCGGTCTAATATGTGCAAATATTATGTATTAATTTTTAAAAAAAAATTTTAATAAACTTAGCAACAGGACACTGGGGGGAGGAGCCAAGATGGCCGAATAGGAACAGCTCCGGTCTACAGCTCCCAGCGCGAGCGACACAGAAGACGGGTGATTTCTGCATTTCCATCTGAGGTACCGTGTTCATCTCACTAGGGAGTGCCAGACAGTGGGCACAGGTCAGTCGGTGAGCGCACCGTGCGCCAGCCGAAGCAGGGGCGAGGCATTGCCTCACTCGGGAAGCGCAAGGGGTCAGGGAGTTCCCCTTCCAGGGGTGACAGACGGCACCTGGAAAATCGGGCCACTCCCACCCGAATACTGTGCTTTTCCGACGGGCTTAGGAAACGGTGCCCCAGGAGAGTATAGCCCGCACCTGGCTCAGAGGGTCCTACGCCCACGGAGTCTCGCTGATTGCTAGCACAGCAGTCTGAGATCAAACAGCAAGTCGGCAGCGAGGCTGGGGGAGGGGCGCCCGCCATTGCCCAGGCTCGCTTCGGTAAACAAAGCAGCCTGGAAGCTTGAACTGGGTGGAGCCCACCACAGCTCAAGGAGGCCTGCCTGCCTCTGTAGGCTCCACCTCTGGGGGCAGGGCACAGACAAACAAAAAGACAGCAGTAACCTCTGCAGACTTAAATGTCCCTGTCTGACAGCTGTGAGGAGAGCAGTGGTTCTCCCAGCATGCAGCTGGAGATCTGAGAACGGGCTGACTGCCTCCTCAAGTGGGTCCCTGACCCCTGACCCCCGAGCAGCCTAACTGGGAGGCACCCCCCAGCAGGGGCAGACTGACACCTCACACGGCCGGCCAGGTACTCCAACAGACCTGCAGCTGAGGGTTCTGTCTGTTACAAGGAAAACTAACAGAAAGGACATCCACACCAAAAACCCATCTGTGCATCACCATCATCAAAGACCAAAAGTAGATAAAACCACAAAGATGGGGAAAAAACAGAGCAGAAAAACTGGAAACTCTAAAAAGCAGAGTACCTCTCCTCCTCCAAAGGAACGCAGTTCCTCACCAGCAACGGAACAAAGCTGGACGGAGAATGACTTTGACGAGCTGAGAGAAGAAGGCTTCAGACGATCAAATTACTCCGAGCTACGGGAGGATATTCAAACCAAAGGCAAAGAAGTTGAAAACTTTGAAAAAAATTTAGAAGAATGTATAACTAGAATAACCAATACAGAGAAGTGCTTAAAGGAGCTGATGGAGCTGAAAACCAAGGCTCGAGAACTACGTGAAGAATGCAGAAGCCTCAGGAGCCGATGCGATCAAATGGAAGAAAGGGTATCAGCCCTGGAAGATGAAATGAATGAAATGAAGCGAGAAGGGAAGTTTAGAGAAAAAAGAATAAAAAGAAACGAGCAAAGCCTCCAAGAAATGTGGGACTATGTGAAAAGACCAAATCTACGTCTGATTGGTGTACCTGAAAGTGACGGGGAGAATGGAAACAAGTTGGAAAACACTCTGCAGGATATTATCCAGGAGAACTTCCCCAATCTAGCAAGGCAGGACAACATTCAGATTCAGGAAATACAGAGAACGCCACAAAGATACTCCTCGAGAAGAGCAACTCCAAGACACATAATTGTCAGATTCACCAAAGTTGAAATGAAGGAAAAAATGTTAAGGGCAGCCAGAGAGAAAGGTCGGGTTACCATCAAAGGGAAGCCCATCAGACTAACAGCGGATCTCTCGGCAGAAACCCTACAAGCCAGAAGAGAGTGGGGGCCAATATTCAACATTCTTAAAGAAAAGAATTTTCAACCCAGAATTTCATATCCTGCCAAACTAAGCTTCATAAGTGAAGGAGAAATAAAATACTTTACAGACAAGCAAATGCTGAGAGATTTTGTCACCACCAGGCCTGCCCTAAAAGAGCTCCTGAAGGAAGCGCTAAACATGGAAAGGCACAACCGGTACCAGCCACTGCAAAATCATACCGAAATGTAAAGAACATCGAGACTAGGAAGAGACTGCATCAACTAACGAGCAAAATATCCAGCTAACATCATAATGACAGGATCAAATTCACACATAACAATATTAACTTTAAATGTAAATGGACTAAATGCTCCAATTAAAAGACACAGACTGGCAAACTGGATAAAGACTCAAGACCCATCAGTGTGCTGTATTCAGGAAACCCATCTCACGTGCAGAGACACACATAGGCTCAAAATAAAAGGATGGAGGAAGATCTACCAAGCAAATGGAAAACAAAAAAAGGCAGGGGTTGCAATCCTAGTCTCTGATAAAACAGACTTTAAACCAACAAAGATCAAAAGAGACAAAGAAGGCCATTACATAATGGTAAAGGGATTAATTCAACAAGAAGAGCTAACTATCCTAAATATATATGCACCCAATACAGGAGCACCCAGATTCATAAAGCAAGTCCTGAGTGACCTACAAAGAGACTTAGACTCCCACACATTAATAATGGGAGACTTTAACACCCCACTATCAACATTAGACAGATCAACGAGACAGAAAGTCAACAAGGATACCCAGGAATTGAACTCAGCTCTGCACCAAGCGGACCTAATAGACATCTACAGAACTCTCCACCCCAAATCAACAGAATATACATTTTTTTCAGCACCACACCACACCTATTCCAAAATTGACCATATACTTGGAAGTAAAGCTCTCCTCAATAAATGTAAAAGAACAGAAATTGTAACAAACTGTCTCTCAGATCACAGTGCAATCAAGCTAGAACTCAGGATTAAGAATCTCACTCAAAACCGCTCAACTACGTGGAAACTGAACAACCTGCTCCTGAATGACTACTGGGTACATAACGAAATGAAGGCAGAAATAAAGATGTTCTTTGAAACCAACGAGAACCAAGACACAACATACCAGAATCTCTGGGATGCATTCAAAGCAGTGTGTAGAGGGAAATTTATAGCACTAAATGCCCACAAGAGAAAGCAGGAAAGATCCAAAATTGACACCCTAACATCACAATTAAAAGAACTAGAAAAGCAAGAGCAAACACATTCAAAAGCTAGCAGAAGGCAAGAAATAACTAAAATCAGAGCAGAACTGAAGGAAATAGAGACACAAAAAACCCTTCAAAAAATAAATGAATCCAGGAGCTGGTTTTTTGAAAGGATCAACAAAATTGATAGACCGCTAGCAAGATTAATAAAGAAAAAAAGAGAGAAGAATCAAATAGATGCAATAAAAAATGATAAAGGGGATATCACCACCGATCCCACAGAAATACAAACTACCATCAGAGAATATTACAAACACCTCTATGCAAATAAACTAGAAAATCTAGAAGAAATGGATAAATTCCTCGACACATACATCCTCCCAAGACTAAACCAGGAAGAAGTTGAATCTCTGAATAGACCAATAACAGGAGCTGAAATTGTGGCAATAATCAATAGCTTACCAACCAAAAAAAGTCCAGGTCCAGATGGATTCACAGCCGAATTCTACCAGAGGTACAAGGAGGAGCTGGTACCATTCCTTCTGAAACTATTCCAATCAATAGAAAAAGAGGGAATCCTCCCTAACTCATTTTATGAGGCCAGCATCATCCTGATACCAAAGCCTGGCAGAGACACAACAAAAAAAGAGAATTTTAGACCAATATCCTTGATGAACATTGATGCAAAAATCCTCAATAAAATACTGGCAAACAGAATCCAGCAGCACATCAAAAAGCTTATCCACCATGATCAAGTGGGCTTCATCCCTGGGATGCAAGGCTGGTTCAATATACGCAAATCAATAAATGTAATCCAGCATATAAACAGAACCAAAGACAAAAACCACATGATTATCTCAATAGATGCAGAAAAGGCCTTTGACAAAATTCAACAACCCTTCATGCTAAAAACTCTCAATAAATTAGGAATTGATGGGACGTATCTCAAAATAATAAGAGCTATTTATGACAAACCCACAGCCAATATCATACTGAATGGGCAAAAACTGGAAGCATTCCCTTTGAAAACTGGCACAAGACAGGGATGCCCTCTCTCACCACTTCTATTCAACATAGTGTTGGAAGTTCTGGCCAGGGCAATTAGGCAGGAGAAGGAAATCAAGGGTATTCAATTAGGAAAAGAGGAAGTCAAATTGTCCCTGTTTGCAGATGACATGATAGTATATCTAGAAAACCCCATTGTCTCAGCCCAAAATCTCCTTAAGCTGATAAGCAACTTCAGCAAAGTCTCAGGATACAAAATCAATGTGCAAAAATCACAAGCATTCTTATACATCAATAACAGACAAACAGAGAGCCAAATCATGAGTGAACTCCCATTCACAATTGCTTCAAAGAGAATAAAATACCTAGGAATCCAACTTACAAGGGATGTGAAAGACCTCTTCAAGGAGAACTACAAACCACTGCTCAAGGAAATAAAAGAGGATACAAACAAATGGAAGAACATTCCATGCTCATGGGTAGGAAGAATCAATATCATGAAAATGGCCATCCTTCCCAAGGTAATTTACAGATTCAATGCCATCCCCATCAAGCTACCAATGACTTTCTTCACAGAATTGGAAAAAACTACTTTAAAGTTCATATGGAACCAAAAAAGAGCCCGCATCGCCAAGTCAATCCTAAGCCAAAAGAACAAAGCTGGAGGCATCACACTACCTGACTTCAAACTATACTACAAGGCTACAGTAACCAAAACAGCATGGTACTGGTACCAAAACAGAGATATAGATCAATGGAACAGAACAGAGCCGTCAGAAATAATGCCACATATCTACAAGTATCTGATCTTTGACAAACCTGACAAAAACAAGAAATGGGGAAAGGATTCCCTATTTAATAAATGGTGCTGGGAAAACTGGCTAGCCATATGTAGAAAGCTGAAACTGGATCCCTTCCTTACACCTTATACAAAAATCAATTCAAGATGGATTAAAGACTTAAATGTTAGACCTAAAACCATAAAAACCCTAGAAGAAAACCTAGGCATTACCATTCAGGACATAGGCATGGGCAAGGACTTCATGTCTAAAACACCAAAAGCAATGGCAACAAAAGCCAAAATTGACAAATGGGATCTAATTAAACTCAAGAGCTTCTGCACAGCAAAGGAAACTACCATCAGAGTGAACAGGCAACCTACAAAATGGGAGAACATTTTCGCAACCTACTCATCTGACAAAGGGCTAATATCCAGAATCTACAATGAACTCCAACAAATTTACAAGAAAAAAACAAACAACCCCATCAAAAAGTGGGCGAAGGACATGAACAGACACTTCTCAAAAGAAGACATTTATGCAGCCAAAAAACACATGAAAAAATGCTCACCGTCACTGGCCATCAGAGAAATGCAAATCAAAACCACAATGAGATACCATCTCACACCAGTTAGAATGGCAATCATTAAAAAGTCAGGAAACAACAGGTGCTGGAGAGGATGTGGAGAAATAGGAACACTTTTACACTGTTGGTGGGACTGTAAACTAGTTCAACCCTTGTGGAAGTCAGTGTGGCGATTCCTCAGGGATCTAGAACTAGAAATTCCATTCGACCCAGCCATCCCATTACTGGGTATATACCCAAAGGACTATAAATCATGCTGCTATAAAGACACATGCACACGTATGTTTATTGCTGCATTATTCACAATAGCAAAGACTTGGAACCAACCCAAATGTCCAACAATGATAGACTGGATTAAGAAAATGTGGCACATATACACCATGGAATACTATGCAGCCATAAAAAATGATGAGTTCACGTCCTTTGTAGGGACATGGATGAAATTGGAAATCATCATTCTCAGTAAACTATCGCAAGAACAAAAAACCAAACACCGCATATTCTCACTCATAGGTGGGAATTGAACAATGAGAACACATGGACACAGGAAGGGGAACATCACACTCTGGGGACTGTTGTGGGGTGGGGGGAGGGGGGAGGGATAGCATTGGGAGATATACCTAATGCTAGATGACGAGTTGGTGGGTGCAGCGCACCAGCATGGCACATGTATACATATGTAACTTACCTGCACATTGCGCACATGTACCATAAAACCTAAAGTATAATAATAATAATAATAATAATAAAAGAAAAAAAAAAAAAAGAATTTCCTTAAATTTAGTGACATTCAGATATTAGTGATTTTTAACTAGAACTGTTTCGTGGAGCTCTGGTGGCAGAAACCAGACTGTGGTAGGTTCAAATGAGAGGGAAAAACAAGCACATGGAATCAGCTGTAGTAAACAACCATTGTTGATAAATAAACATGTAAAATATTTATTGTCAAACAAATATGCAAAATAAATTTTCTTGGTAAATTAAATTAATATATAAAGTACTTATACTTTAAAACTCTCTGGTAATTGATTAAAATTATTCATTATCATTTACCTCTTATTCTTGCCTAAGAATTTTCCAGACTTCTGAATTTAGGGGTATGCTTCCAGAGAAATTTGTATTCCTGTATTAAACTACTCTGAATCTACTATCCATTAGCTTTATTAAATTGTTTTAGTTTTTCTTCAGGTTTTCCATAGTATTATTTCTTTTATTGCTTGTTTGTTTTGAGACGGAGTCTTGCTCTGTTGCCCAGGCTGGAGTGCAGTGGCATGATCTCGGCTCACTGCAACCTCTGCCTCCTGGGTTCAAGTGATTCTCCTGCCTCAGCCTCCCGAATAGCTGGGACTACAGGCTCGCACCACCATGCCTGGCTACTTTTTTGTATTTTTATCAGAGACGGGGTTTCACCGTGTTAGCCAGGACAGTGATCCACCTGCCTTGGCCTCCCAAAGTGCTGGAATTACAGACGTGAGCCACCGCACCTGGCCATGTTATTTCTTTTAAATTTCATCATTTCAACCTTTGTCTCTCAATAACTTTGGTGTATCAAATAGCTTATGATCTTTGTGAGGTTTATCATTTTTAATGTGCTTGATATATTACATTTGCTAACAATAAATTATATAATATACATTTGTACTATGCATTTGATATGTTAGAAGTATGCTTTCTTTTTCAGTAGCCAAACAGATAACAGCCAGTATGTTGTTATTGTATTTTTGTTGTTGTTTTAACCTCTGGACCCTGGGCATTATTTGGACCCTGGGCATTATTATATCTTTGTCTTTATAATAAACTCATGCACTTGTTTCTAAAAAAAAAAAAAAAAAAAAAACAAAACACTGATCGGCTGGTATTAACCAATTGTTAATTGACTATTGAAATGACTGCACAGTCAGACTTGAAAGTAAAGCTCTAAAATTGCAAGGTCAACATATTAATCCATTATGCTATCTGAGTCACTGGTTTTTAGCCTTAATGAGACTCACTCTTGTAATTCAAGCAATGAATTTTGTCTCTGCAAGGATTAGAATTAAAAGCATTGGAGGATGAAGCTCTTAAGGTATCTAGAGGTCAAATGTGTTGTATAAGAGGAGTATGGAGAATTTCACTTAACATTTCTCTGGCATTTTCAAACTTAAAATAATGGAGAATATTTCATGGTGCTTATAGGAGCAGCTCAGTTTTTTCATCCTGAGGGGGGTTGAGGAATTCAGGCAGGTAGAGGGCACACAAAACAAGAGAGAAAAACAAGGAAACTGTGGAGAAAAAAGATATATGGTTAAAGTTACATGTTGGAAGTGAAAAAATAATAATGTTACCTTATTCTGTTTCATTAGAAAAGAAAATCCCACAAAGTATCAGATGTTTAGCAATGACCTGTCTGCAAATGTTATTGTGACACGAAAATACTGTGGAGGCAAATTAAGTAACCTAGTCACAGGTTCTTGTTTTTGTTTTTATGATAATAAAATCATTTTCTATCAAAAAAAAAAAAAAAAAAAAAAAACTTAGCAACAGAATAGTTCCTTCTCTGGGCCCCAGATTCCTTGTCTGTATAACGGGAATAGTAATAATTTCTCAGGGCTGTTGTGAGAATTAAATAAGACAATACATGCAAAGTGCTTAGCCTTGATCATGACACATAATAAGATTTTGCTGTTATTATGGAGCTGAGATTAGAACAGTGCTCTCCTTTCCAAAGCCCCAGTGAGGCCAGCCCTTCCTTGTCACTCCCTAGGACTCCCCTTTTCCACTTTGCCCCTCTTTGCTTTGAGGCTTAACATTGCATCTTTTGCTACCTTTGAAGTGTAAACTTTGGGAGAATCAAACAGAGCACATTTCCAGTCTCATTTTCATCATCTAGTAGTTTTGTGACTTTTTGCAGATTCATATTAACTTCCTGAACTTTAGTTTTCTCATCTGTAAAATAGGATTTTTTACACCCAGGTCTTCAGATTATAGAAAGAATTGGAAACAACATGTGTGAAGCATTGGACATGGTGTCTTGCACATAATCATTATTCTATATGGTAATCCTTATTATTGTCATTATTACACTTGTTCATTCCAATTCTTCAATCCTTCCTTTGTCCTTCAAGAAGCAACAAGATTTTTAAGTTCACCTTAGCCATTAAATATCCTTTGGGTAATTGGGATGGGAAAAAAAATCAGCCCAAATAAAACATTTTTTTTCCAGGATTTCACAACATATTTATTTTCTCAAGGTTGTGAAAATACATTTTCACATTTTGATGTTTCTAATATTGAAGCATAATTGAAAATCAATGTGTACTTCTATGTTTTGGTTTTGTATGTTTTGGTTTTTTCTCTCTAGTTCCCAACTTCCTCCAAAAAAAGAAAATCACTAAATCAAAGTATATCTTAGAATTTAGAATTAAGAAAGATAAGCAGATTTTGCTTTCATCTATTTCCAAATCGAAAAGACTAGATTTATGGTGACCTCCTGAATATTCTTAGCCATAATAACCTGAATTCCCCAAATCATAGTGCTCTTAGCTTTCAGCCTTACTGTTAAAAGATATATCCTTAAAGTTCTCTCCCAACTATTTTTTGGGGTCCCCAGAGAGTATCTCACATGTGCCCATATTCTTTGACTGTGAAGCCCTGCCCTCCGGCTTCTCTCTCTGGGGGACTGCTGCTGCTCCCCAGAGACTTGCCCCCTCCAGAACCAGGGAACCCCAGTGCACTGAGGTTGCAACAGAGAAGCCACAATCCCCAACCACCACCCGCCAGTCTCTCATGGCCACCTTCCTTGGCCTCTGGCACTAACCCTCTGCACTTTCCCCATCAGGCCTCAGGCCAGCCCCTTCCCCGATGAGAGGGACAGGCAGACACCCTGCCATCCTCGTGCCAACCCCCTTCTCTCCATTTCTCTCCTTAGGTATTTCTCCACTTGCCAACATTCCCCTCTACTCTTTCCACTAAAATATTAAAAATAAAGAGCCCGGCCAGGTGTGGTGGCTCACTCCTATAATCCAAGCACTTTGAGAGGCCGAGGTGGGCAGATCATGAGGTCAGGAGTTCGAGATCAGCCTGGCCAACACGGTGAAATCCCATCTCTACTCAAAATACAAAAATTAGCCGGGCATGGTGGCACATGCCTATAGTCCCAGCTACTCGGGAGGCTGAGGCAGGAGAATCACTTGAACCTGGGAGGCAGAGGTTGCAGTGAGCCGAGACTGCCATTGCACTCCAGCCTGGGCAACAGAGTGAGACTCCGATTCTAAATAAATAAATAAATAAAAGTAAAGAGTCCCCATGAGCATTTGGTGCTTAGAGAGGTGGTCAACCTTCCAGTTCCTCTAAGCATCAAATTAGATTCCCAGATTGGGTTCAACTAGTACAATCTGGCTGGGCGCAGTGGCTCACACCTGTAATCCCAGCACTTTGGGAGGCCGAGGCGGGTGGATCACGAGGTCAGGAGGTCGAGACCATCCTGGCTAACACGGTGAAACCCCGTCTCTACTAAAAATACAAAAAATTAGCCAGGTGTGGTGGTGGGCGCCTGTAGTCCCAGTTATTTGGGAGGCTGAGGCAGGAGAATGGCATGAACCTGGGAGGAAGAGCTTGCAGTGAGCGGAGATCGCGCCACTGCACTCCAGCCTGGGAGACAGCGCGAGACTCCATCTCAAAAAAAAAAAAAAAAAAAACTAGTACAATCTATAATAAAAACATAATAAAGAGAAAAATCATTCCTTTTTTCCAAAAGGATATCTCATAAGATTATAAAAATATATTTGTATGATATAAAAATATCATTTAACAAAAATTTTCATTACAACCTCATATATAAATGCATATTTTTACATAATAATAAAATATGTATATGTAATAAAATTATGTTACATAAATACATTTATACAATTTATATGATAATGTTGATAGTTTCGCAATGTGAATTGTTAGTATTAATCATGCAGTTATTGTGCAACAATCATGAATGCATTTAACCGCAACAAATCTTTGAAGCAAATACTGTTATGAGTTCAGTTTCACAGGTGAGAAAACAGAGGCACAAAGTGTTCAATATTTTGTTCAGAATTTCTCCAGGTAGTATGGAGCTGAGCCTGGATTTCAACCCAGGCAGCTTGGAGCAACATCTTAACTACGGAGCTCTTCTATCATTCTTATCATCTGAGCCAGACTGCAGATAAAAGGAGCTCCCTGAGCATGATGGCTATGGTATTAGTCCATTCTCATGCTGCTGTGAAGAAATATCTGAGACTGGGTAATTTATAAAGAAAAGAGATTTCATTGACTCTCAGTTCTGCATGGCTGGGGATGCCTCAAGAAACTTACAATCATGGTGGAAGGCAACTCTTCAAAGGGCGGCAGGAAAGAGAATGAGTGCCAGCAGGAGAAATGCCAGACGCTTATAAAACCATCAGATCTCATGAGAACTCACTCACTACCACGAGAACAGCATAGGGGAAACTGCCCCATGATCCAATCACTTCCCACCAGGTCCCCCCAACAGCACATGGGGATTATGGGAACTACAATTCAAGATGAGATTTAGGTGGGGACACAGCCAAACCATATCAGCTAAAAATGATAAGCTGCCGCTATGATGCAATATCCTCCCATCTACTCCAACCCCCACAACACACAAACACACTCATACAAATAATATTCATGTTCACTTCAAGGCAAGGATCAATTTTCTTTTGGAACATTTTTTAAAAATCAAAATCACCCACCTTAATTTTCAAGGGAGGAGGATGAAGAGCTAGAGGCATGAGATAAATGGGCCCCTGGTTGTATTCAATGAAATACGTGCTTCTTTGAAGTGATCACTGTGCGAGGACAGTGAGTTGAGCCATTCAAGGGTCCAACACAAGTGACTATACGACAAACTCCTTCCCTTGCAATACAGAATGAGGTTAGAACTCTTCTATTTTCCATTTCTCTATATCCCAGAAACAGATGACAAGCCCTGAGCCCTCTAGACTCAAGTGAAAAAGATTTGGCTCTATTTCCTGAATATGCAATATGCATTCCCAGGATACGTGAGCTGGCAGCACTGATGCTGAAAAGCAAAACTGCTCAACCTTGGGCTGAGTAGGGAGCTGCCCTTTCCAGGTCACTGAAGTATAGTTAGGATGGCTCCCTTGGTTTCTAATGAATGGAAACTTGTTACATAATTGAAAACAAGCCTAACATGTTTCATTCATTACTGTCAGAAGAAACAAAAAGGAGAAACAGTCCTGTTGCTAACCCTTTCTAAGTCCCTCTGGCCAATTTGCCTGCATAAAAACTAGTCCATCATCCCTAGCCACTCCAAGTCTTGGCAGCATCTTCTCTAGTCCACCCCTTGGCACTGAAGATAAAATGATCTTTGTAGCTGCTTCTTTAGGAAGGTAACTTCGGTGCAATGGAACAGCTCATGAGGATGGAGGAATAACTGACCAATTCACTCTGGCCTAAATAGGCTGTTTCAGCCACAGGGTACAGCTGGTAGGTCAGCCAACCAACACCTTTTTCTAATTCTTTCAAAGAAAAACAAAGTGAACTTGGACACCTCAGGGCCCTAGAGAATGTGCTGGCAGCGCAACTGAGCTATATAGCCTGCAATTCTGATATCTGAAGAGCTGATGGCTTACTCTTTCTTATCTCCTTTCAATTCTCATTGCCTATTGCCCAGGACACCTGGGAGGGAGCAGACCCTATTAAGACACAGGTGGAAGTTATCAAACAAATCACCTTAGTTGCGATCTTGACCTGAGCTAAATGGAAACTCTGACACCAACACACAGATCTTGTGCACAAGCCCCCTTCTCAAGACTAGCCATTAAGAGACAATTACAGTGAGTGTTCACAGCTGAACTATTATGTCCAGGTGCTGCCTCTGCTATCTCTTTATAGCAAAGTGAAAGCTGAAGAGGGATTGGATTAAATGAATAAAGATTTTCCCAGGAGATGCCACTGCTCAGATTCCATCAACTCAACTTGTGCATCTGTGAAAAGAGATCCAATTCATGATTTCCATAGCCAAAGTCAAGCCCAATAGATAAAGCTTATAAAAGAGCTGGTCTTTAAAAACGGCGTGTGTTCTGGGCTATTCAAAGACAGGAAGACCAAAAAGAACTTAATCCCAAACAAATGAAAACTCTCTGGCTGAGGAGTACCAAACTGAAAAGGGATAAGGAAAGGATCATGTAAGGCTTAAAGAGAGAAAAAAAGTAAATCAATTATCTTCAAGACACTAACCACTCTTCCTGGAGAAGAGAATCTTAGAAGTTGAATTAACTGTACTCCTCACATCTTTTAACTCCATTTTATTCCCTGAAAGCATCAAGTTCAGCCAGTGTATGACACTGCATTTCATTTAGTCAACAAATATTTATTGAAAGCCTACTGCATGCCAATTATTCTACAGCAGTGAAGAAGCATAACCCAATCTCTGTCTTCACAGAGTTTATAGTCTACTGGAGCCAAGTGCCCCTCCAACTATGTAATGTACAGTAAGGTAAATTGGAAAGGACACTGAACTAAGACTCAAGAAAATTGAAGTCAAGACTCAGCTTCATCTTTGACTTATAAAAGACCATTCACAAATCATTACATGGGTGTCCCCATGCCTTAGTAAAATGAGGAATGTTTGTGAGCTGCAACCTAGTTTACTTTCTGCTTGTGTTCCTTGGAGCTCAGAGCTCAGAGCATCTTGAAGGTGAGATAGAGATTCATGACACCAGGTTCCAGGTTCCTCTACCCTGTATTTTAACTACAGAAGCTGCCTGCTTCTGTTTTCATACATCAGAGTTTAGAGTATGATCTCATTTGAAGAGGAAAAAATAACAGCTAAAATAAAGTTTGAAAACTACTGCCTTAAACAACTTTAAGATCCATTCCTGTTCTGTGGTTTGGTTTCCCAAATTTCATAGTTTCTCCCTCTTAGAGCATAAACCAGTCTTTCATCTCTGGCAGATAAATCACTGGGGGAAATCTCTGAGAAAAGTTTCTCTCCTGATCATATATACTTCTTGGCTCAATATTATCCTACAACAACCCCAGATGATTTCCGTCTCTACTCATCCCCAGCAGCATTCTACATTGTTTCTTCTTCTCATCTTTCAAATGTAAGGTCACCAGTATAAAGCTGATATGGACATCTCATATTCTCTCTAAGTTACTATCCTTGAGTGTTTTTTCTTGTATAAACCACTGTGTTTCCTATTTCATGCACCACTATACGCGACTTGTTCTCCTTGGGAAAGATTTTTGGATTTGTTTGTTTGTTCGCTTGTTTACATTCCACCTTGTTCTCAGAATGCATAAAATATGGGATTGCATAATATCTTTAAATGAATCGAAATAATACATGCACACATTTTAAAAAAATAAATAGCCCAAACAGGCAGAATGGGGAAAAAAATAAGCCTACTTCTCAGAGGCAACTTCTTTAAATCATTTAGCTATTTTTTTTAAATCCTGGCAACTGCCTTCATATCCCCTAAATAATATGCTAATATTTAATTTTTACATTTTCTACCTATTGATTTCTCTTTTTTTTAGACAGATTCTCGCTGTCACCCAGCCTGGAGTGCAATGGCAGGATCTCGGCTCACTGCAACCTCCGCCTCCCGGGTTCAAGCGATTCATCTGCCTCAGCCTCCCAAGTAGCTGGGATTACAGACACGCGCCACCAAGTCTGGCTAATTTTTGTATTTTTAGTAGAAAGGGGGTTTCACTATGTTGGCCAGGCTGGTCTTGAACTCCTGACCTCAGGTGATCCACCCACCTCAGCCTCCCAAAGTTCTGGGATTGCAGGCGTGTGCCACCATGCCCAGCCCTGGTTTCTGCTATTACAGATGGGAGTTAGTGCTCACCTACCCCATGCTCCCATTGTAAGTGTGTCACTATTTTAAGCAAATGCATTTCTCTAGTATGATGATTATTTAAATACTGTTCCTGGAAAGGCCAATCTGTTTGCTAAGAATAAAGCCTAAATGGGAACCTAAAAGTGGAAAAACAAAGGCTGGGAAATAACATGGAGCTATGAATAAGATTAAAGTACATACTCTACCAAAAAAAAAAAAAATGAGTATTTCTCTGGTTCCATGAATAAACCATTGCTTAAATCATTCTCAAACTATAATGTGTATAAAATTCACCTGGAATCTTGTCAAAATGCAGATTCTGATGCAATAGGTCTGGGTAGGGCCTAAGATTTTGCGTTTCTGACAAACTCCCAGCTGACACCAATGCTGCTACTCTATGAACTACAGTTTCAACAAGGTCTTACCCGATGGCTTCCAAATTTCCTTCTCCTTTTCCTTCTCCATGGAGAGCCCTCTGCAGAGGGACTCTTAAGAATTATCTCATCCTATTCCATTTCTTACTCTTCAGGGAGAGGCAACCTGGCTTTAACCATAACTACTTGCACAATGAAGAGGAGCAGATTTCCCATCTCTGATTCGCAGACAGGAAACACTGTGGCAGGTAAGGGATTTCATCAGGGCTGCATGGCAAGTAGCCGAATTCCATAACGTATGAAGAATTGCTTCCATTTCTACATTTCTTGCTAAAAGACTCAGAGGATGTTGAGCACTTAGAAACAAGCTGAAGAGCATGTCTGGCCTGAGCCCGATGAAAGTCAGAGTCAATAGGGTAAGCAAAGGACCAGGCACATTCCCTGTTCCTTTCCTTGGTCTCTGCTTCTCATTTCTTAATCTTTGCTCATACTCAACCAGGCAATCTGGAGACACATATGGACGGAAAAGATGCCAAGGGAAGCCCTCCCCTCCTTCCATGATTACTGTCCTTCATTGCAAAAGAAACTCTTTTTAAATATGCCTGGAAAGCAGTACCTGTTGTTTTTTATGTGGGTAAAGGCCAGTGGTATGCTACAAATGTTTAACAATTGACCATCAAAAAAAAAAAAACAAAACAAAAAGAGGCCCTCATTTGTAGCATTTGCCAATTTCCATGGTGTAAATACTCTCAATCTGGCCAATATCAAGCTTCCAACATGACTTTACTGAACCTGGAATTACAAAGATATGAGGCCAGTGACTCTCACAAGCTAGTATGAGCCGGCCGCAGTTCATCATGATAAAGCCTATAATTTTATCATCAGGCAAAATTAAAACTGTAGATTCAGAAAAGATTTACACCTGTTTGATCAACCTTCTCATCATCACGTCCCTTTACTACCAAAGTAAGTTGACCTGCCATTGCTCTTTAACAGTTGGTAGTTTTTCTTTAATGCAAGGTATTTAGTGGAAACCACCACATAAATTAAGCCCTTGTCCTATAGATAGCTTTTACAAACAGCTTTCCTTGATCCCTATTGAATTATTGCCCTGGACCAGAGAAATACAATGCCCTTCCCGACAGTTTAATGCATTTAGTAACCCTCTGGAAAGAGAAAAATAACAAAACAAAACATTACAATTTTACATGTTGAAATTAAAATGAATCAAAACTCTTTTTTTGAAACAGGGTCTCACTCTGTTGCCCAGACTGGAGTGCAATGGCCCATTCATGCGTCACTGCAGTTTCAACCTCCTGGGCTCAAGCAATCTTCACACCTCAGCCTCTTGAGTAGCTGGGACTACAGGCACATGCCACCATGCTCAGCTAATTTTTTGTCCTTTTAGTAGAGACAAGGTTTCACCATATTGCCCAGGCTGGTCTTGAACTCCTGGGTTCATGTGATCCTCCCACCTTGGCCTCTCAAAGTGCTGGGATTGCAGGCATAAGCCATCACACCTGGCCCTCAAACTTTTTATTATGTTCTAGTTATACATTGTATGAAACTTTTTCAGGCATTGAAATAAATGCCTTTATACCACTTAAAGGAAATGAGAAAAATTTTTGTACAAGAACCAAAAGATCATATGGCTGTGTTGAATGACAATATTTCTTAAAAATTTATTAGTGATCAATTTCTATTCATTTAAGAATAGTTTGAAGTTAAAATGTAAGCTTTAGGAGGTATGTATTCTTTGACAGATTTTAAGGATTATGGAAATCAAAACATGTTTGGGAAGTGGCTATAGTAGATTGCCAAAATTTTCACAAATTATTCCCTTCCTTAACAGCTACGTCCTTTGCAATATAGCTCTGCAATTTCTCCCTTCAACAGGTGGAGTTGGTCTTGTGCCTTCTTTGGCCAATGGAATGTGACAAAGCAGAATTGCAGTTCAAGCCTAGGCTTTAAGAGACCTTTTGGGATTTCCTAATTGCTACAAAAAAAATCTGGCACCAGGTGAGTAAACCCAGGGTAGCCTACTGGGGGATAAGAGACCACCTGGGACAAAGATGAACCATCCCAGGTAAGCTTTGTACCCCAACCACCACGACACACCAGCCAGGCTCCAGCTGACCTAGCACCTTCTCACACCTGAGCCCAGCTCAAATTGCCAAACCGCAAATTCTTCCAAAATGGGATGTTGATTTACACCAGGGGTATCCTATCTTTTGGCTTCCCTGGACCACATGGGAAGAAGAATTGTCTTTGGCCACACATAAGATACACTAAGGATAGCTGATGAGCTTAAAAAAAAATTGCAAAAAAAAGTCTCATAATGTTTTAAGAAAGTTTGCAAATTTCTGTTGGGCCACATCCAAAACCATGCTGGGCTGCATGTGGTCCCATGGGCCATGGGTTGGACAAGCTTGATTTACGCCATTGAGCTTTGTGGTGCTTTAATAGCTAAAACTAATTGATATAGTCACCTATATCAGGAAATACTCAAAATACACCCCAACCGTATGCTCTATGTAGACCTTTTTGGAGGCTGATTGAAACCAAACCAACATTTTTCAGATAACTGAGGAAATTTAAAATGGTATGAGTATTAGACAATATTGAGGAATTATTGCCCATTTTGTGAGATGTGGTAATGATATTGTACTTATGTTTTTAAAAAGTCCTCATCCGTTAGGGACATACAAAATTTATACATGCATATATAAAATAAATATGTACATACACACATACATAAACACATACACGCTGAAATATTTAGGGGTGAAATAACTTTATGCTTGGAATTTGCTTTAAAATACTCCAGCAATTAAAAAAAAAGAGCAGGAAGCAGAGCATAGAAGAGAGGAAAATAGGTGAAATATAACGGTGGTAATGTTGGAAGGCTGACAATGGCTGCATGGCAGTTTGCCATGCTATTCTCTCTCCTTTCGTGTATGTTTGAAATTTTCCAAAATAACTTTTCATGTTTTTTGCCTACAAAGAGTTTCTTAAGATTATTTCTGAGGCTTTCCCAAATACCTGGAAAGAAAACAATCATTAAATGGAAACATCATGTAATACTATCATTGGCCTGATTGTTCAAATAACCAATACATTTCATAGCGCTGCTGTGGAAGTGGGAGGAATCAAGTAGTGACAGTAGAGATTAGATTAGCTAAGAAGTCATAGTAAAAGTCAAACCCAAAGCATGCTTAATGGAAATTACAAAATTAGTAAGACAACAACAAGGAACCTGGCTAGTCTCATTTTAAGTCCAGTATTTTTCTGCTGTAATGCTGCCACTCCCTCACATTAATTACATTCGAGTGGCCAAATGTTATAAGCAGGACTCTTCTGGTTGCCGGTGACAGAAGCGCAACTTAAATTGCGTTTAGCAATAAAAGGTTAATTTCTAGATTGGTCAGGTAAGGTATTAATCGACAGTTGCTTAAACAGTTAACCCTCCAGATCTCAGCATCTTAACACAATAAACATTTCTTCTTAGCTCTTGCCACTGATCTATGCTGGCCTACCTGCCCAGATGGCTGCAGGATGCACTCTTCTCCAAGCCTTCAGCCTCCTAGCCAATGAGTAGGGAAAGGAAATGAATGATCCCTCATGGGATGTGATCATGGGCTTCGGCCACATAAGCTGAGAACTCACAGGCCACACCTAACTACAAGAGTCTGAGAACTATGGTCTAGTTGTGTGCATAAAAGGAAGAAAAAAAATGGATTTTGACAAAAACACTGCAATTTCTGCCATAGCTAGACTTTCTGCTGGAGAAGGCTGCAATGGTACATCTTGCACAGCGGGATCCAGGGTTACACCATCATGTGAGATCTCTTTCACACTCTTTCTTCCTCTCTCTTTTCTTTATCATGTTCTGCCTCAGCTCTGCCTCATTCCATCTGCTGGCTTTTCCCTCCCTCAACTGAAGAATCTTTAGGCATCCATACTGTTTGGAAACATGGCTAGTGTGCATTATGTAAATACTGGCTTTTCCTGCCTATCACAGTATTCAGTTTTAGCCATTCATTGAAATATCACAGTTTCCAGTGGAGTCACATAAGGAAGAAATTGCAAAGGTGGTAAAATAAATACTGACATTTAGGAAAAGCTGGAATAACACCTTCCCTTTTCCCTTTTCTTCTTTTTCTTTTTTTTTTTTTTTTTTTTTCCAGACAGGGTCTTGCTTTGTTGCCCAGGCTGGAGTGCAGTGGCACAATCGCAACTCACTGCAAACTCTGCCTCCCAGGTTCAAGCAATTCTCATGCCTCAGCCTCCCAAGTAGCCAGGATTACAGGTGTATGCCACCACGCCCAGCTAATTTTTGTATTTTTAGTAGAGATGGGGTTTCGCCATGTTGGCCAGGCTGGTCTCAAACTCCTGGCCTCAAGCAATCCACCTGCATCGGCCTCCCAAAGTGCTGGGATTATAGGCTTGAGCCACGGTGCCCAGCCATCATGTTCCTTCCCTCTTAATGCTCAGTTTTATGGGAAAGAAGGACATACATATAAACATAGAGAAAACAAGAAAAGTTTAAATGTGCAATGCCAGAATTATAACCAAAGTGCCCTTAGTATCCAGAGGACAGTGGATGACTGTCTCAAGAATTAGAAGGGTTTTGCAGAAGGATGATTTCTCTTTCCTCCTGGGAAGGAAGGATATTCAGGAAGACGAGTCAGGACATGCAAAAGTACAGATTTGAGAGAGTCCATGCACTGAGGGAAGAAAGCCAACGTGGTTGGAGCACAAAGGCCATGGAGTGAGTGGGCAATAAGATATGAGAAGAAGGAGGAAGTTATAGTCTAAATACAAAGTCTTATCTACCAAGTTCAAGATTTTGAATTGGTTTCCATATTGGTAATGGAGGCTTTGTAATCAGAAAGTCATTCAATATGGGGTTGTTTGGGTGGTGGTGGTTGTTTTACATCAAAAGATGGATAATCTGATGGAGTGTAGTGGATGACTTGGAACAAGATGATACCAAAGAAATGAAGTCCAGAGAGGAAGCTGATGGAAATAGTGCAGGCAATAGAAAGTGAGGCCTGAGCTGGGACTTTGGCAGTGAGAAAGCAAAGGAGAAAAATTTCTGAATTAGAATTTGTAAGATTTGGTCACTAACTTGATGCAGACAATAAGAGACATAGGGAAACAGGTAAAGCATCTGAAATTTCCAGATGGCATGTGGATGAACAATCCATTGACTGGTTGCTTCAAAAAGAAATACAATCCATTTGAGCCATATTTCTATATGTTTAAGCTATAGGAAAAAAAGTTCTAGAAAAAGAGATTTTGGCTTGAGGTTTTCAGGGCAATCATAGAGCACAAAAGCTGAGTTAAAATAGCAGAAATTGGCTGGGCACGGTGGCTCATGCCTGGAATTTCAGCACTTTGAGAGGCCAAGGCAGGTGGATCGCTTATGCCCGAGAGTTAGAGACCAGCCTGGGCAACATGAAAAAACCCTGTCTTTACAAAACAAAAACAAAAACAAAAACAAAAACTAGCCAGATTTGGTGGCTCATACCTGTAGTACCAGCTACTCAAGAGGCTGAGATACAAAGGATTGCTTGAACCCAGGAGGTTGAGGCTGCAGTGAACCATAATCGTGCCACTGCACTCCAGCCTGAGTGACAGAGCAAGACCTTATCTCAAAAAAAAATAAATAAAAGTAGAAATTACATTATGTAAAGTTTGATTGCTAGATAGTATATACAGTGTTCCCAAATGAAAACCAAAGTCAGAAACCAAAGTCAACACACACACACACACACACACACACACACACAGTGTTATACTTTTTTGAAAATGTGTATTTCCTTTTTGCGTTTAAAATCCAGATAAAAATTATGTTGTCTGTTACCTGTAGTAGTTTTAGCTGGTAAATGTTTAATGGGAAATAAATCACGAGACTATTTCAGTGGAGAATTTCTACATGACATTACCTAGAATAATGCACAAGGACTGGCTAGGGATGTTTTAAAAGACTCATAGAAAAGATTTTAGAAAAGTAAGGGTGGAGATAGAATATCTACAATAAATTTTGGGAATTAGAATTGAGAAAAGTATCCAAAGACACAATTAGTCTTAAAGTCCTTTTGGAAAGTGATGTGGAATGCTTGATGTTTCCCCAGAGCCAACACAATTTATTTGTCAGAATTGAGCCAAGAGAAGAGAGTTAGAAAATTCTTTAAGATGATTCTAAAAACGTAATTATGTACTCACTAGTCCTGAATATAGCATTCTATATACTTTAATAAGGACAGGATACTCACACCATTAACCCATTTCACTTAGTTACCAATTCCAAGTGTTGAATGTTAAAAACACTATAGAAAAATCCCAACCCTGGGGAGCTCCAAGTTCCCTTGCTGTGGCCAGCACTGCACATCCTTCACAGTAGATAATGAAGGAGGAATTAAACACGGTTCCTGCCAGCTTTGAAAAATCATCTTACACCATATAGGCAAAAGCCAATGACATATTGCCTGGAGAGCCACAGAGCAACAGTCGAAGGCGGGGCAGCCCCAGGAAAGCTGTGCCTCTGTCCTCCCAAGGAACAAATGGATGATCCTTCTTCCACCATTCACTGTCTTCAGTACTCAGAGCAAGTCACTGAAAGTTGCCACACCTCTAAGATGGGGAGAATTGTTAAAGCTTTTTGTGTGTGGGGGTGAATTGTTAAAGTTTTGTGTGTGGGGGTGAGGATTATATAAGATAAATTGATGGACGTGAAACATAAAAGCAGAATGGATTCTTCTGTTGACGTTACTGTCACTATAATACTACTTATATTACAAAGCTTGGAGACAAGTTGAGAGTATGATATTCAAACAACTTACTGGCTACCATCTGACTCTTTTATAAGCCCCAGAATTCCACAGTGATATCTCTTAATGTGATGTGCTTATTCAATTTACAAGATAAAAGAGTACTGAAAGATTATCTTGGAATTTTATTTCTTCCTTTCAAATGTGGGTTTCTTTTTTTTATGTAATACTGGCTCAAGATCTCCATCCTAAAAAACATACAATTCTATGGCTATGACCTATCACACCAAGGGAAGAGTTAAAATAATCTGTATTCTCAGGATCCTCTCTACTGAGAGGCAAAGGCATGTGGGAAAAAGAATTTGAATTCAGACTTTGTTTAAATTCTGATTGGCCACTTGCTAACTGTGTGCCCTAGGATGGTGATTTTCTGGGCCTCAGTTTTTCCATCTTTAAAATGAGGGAAGGGAATGGGTAGAAATAATACCTACCTTGCAGAGCTGTTATGAGTATTTAGGCAAAGTGTAAAATGTGCCTAGCAGAGGGCGTGGCCAGCAGGCATGTGCTCCTTAAACAGTGACAATTACTCCTAGTATTGCCCAGTAGCAGTCATCTTTCTCCTTCTACCTGAGTCTGCAGAGGTTTCTAGATTGTATCATAGTGTCAGTTTGCTGTTCAAACATGGGAAATGCATATTTTTCTTATATTGACCAATGTTTATACTATGTGTATATTTTGTTCTTATTACACATAAGAATGAGATAAGAGTAAATGAAATATAGACCATAAAGCCCTGGAAATTAGCACAATGTGTAGTTTTTTATAATTAGCTCTGTTAGGCATGAAAATCAAGAAAGGAACTCATAAAACTTTCTTGAGAATGATCTAGGAGATACACCTATTTTACAACTCACAGAATGCCGGTAATTACTATATCCTTATTAATAGAAGCATAATATCTATATAATATAAATTCAATTTCATTTCCTCCCCTTCCATCTAAATTTGCATTCACTATATCCATTAATTACATGCATTAATTGATTTTAATAATTTTTTAAAGTTGACACCTTTAAGGTTACAAAAACAAATGCCTATTCATTTGCCTTTCATTAAAGAACACGAAAAAGGCATATGGAAAATGAATTTAACATCAATTTTTTTATACCAAACAACAAGCTTTGTCTAATTTCTAGCTGGAAGACAAAATTGTTGGGACAGTATGGACATATGCAAAATCTCTTTAGTTTCTTCTGAATCGGGCACTTGCGAAAGTGCTAACAGACAGCAGCAGGTACCAGCAGAATATCATGGACTTGTTGGCCTTGACTGATGCTGTTTGCTTGAGATTTCAATAATCAGATGTGCAATTCTGATGTCTTTCATTGTTCTATAACCACTCACTGAACTTGGCCAAAATAATGATCCTGCAGAAAATAATAACAAAACATTCCACCCCACCTGGCTTATGAACCTGTCAAAGATCATTGCCTCCCTCTTTCCCCTCTCCCCAATCCCTCCCTTCTCTCAGAGGGTGACTTTGCTTGCAGGTCTAAGCCTTCTGTTTATTTCCCTCTACCTCTTTTATCCTATTAAAGCCGTATCTCCATCCCTCTGCCACCCACCTTCCATCTCTGGTTCTCTATTTTCTCTCTTCAAAACAGACTTGACCTACGTAAACATCTGGCTGCTGGAAACTGCTAGATTGGTAAATTCAGCTTTACTTGGTCACCTATGATTTTGAGTTGTAGGCCCTCCTAGTTGGGTGAGGGTCACTACCTCTTCATAGCTGTTCATTCCCAGGCTGACCATCTCTTTACATAGGATCCATGGGCGAGGATAGGACTGCAGCAACAAAGCTGGAAGGAGGATTGGTTGGGAACAGAAGGAGGAGTTGCCTGCCTTGAGCACCTTCTCCAAACTGATGTCTTCTCAAAATATTTTAAGCAAATATGTTGACATAATAGTTGTTAAGATGCATTAAAAATCATCACAGGAAGGAATGTAAAGGGACATCTGTAAGAAGTTAGATGGGGGCAATTGCAGTAGCTCATGCCTGTAATTCCAGCAGTTTGGGAGGCCAAGGTGAGCAGATCTCTTGAGTTCAGGAGTTTGAGACCAGTCTGGGCAACATAGTAAGACCTCTGTCTCTACAAAAGAAGTATATAAAAAATTAGCCAGGCATGATGATGAGCAGCTGTAGTCCCAGTTGCTCAGGAGGCTGAGGCAGGAGGATTGCTTGAGCCCAGAAGTTCAAGGTTACAGTGAGCTATGATCCTGCACCCTGTACTTTAGCCTGGGTGACAGAGAGAGACAGACAGAAAGACAGATAGGCAGACCACAAGAAGAAAAAGAAAGAAAAGAAAAGGAAGGAAGGAAGGAGAAAGGAAGAAAGGAAGGAAGGAAGGAAGGAAAGAAGAAAGGAAGGAAGGGAAGGAAGGGAAATTAGATGGTAGATAAAGGGGCCTTTATATGTCCTTGGTGCCCTGTCAATCATCAACCATCAGCAGAGGCTCCTCTAATACACCCACAATCTTCCCTCCCAGGTCCCTGGGATATGTGCATTTTCTGTGTGCTTCCTCTCCTACAGTAAGAACCTCACTCAGTTTATGTTTGATATTGGAGTAAATTTTTTAGATTAAAAACATTTTTCTCAGGATAAAGCAAGACAGGACAGTGATTCACACATATATGTGGTTTTTATCCCTGCTATAGTACTTTTAGCATCAACATTGTGTGCAGTAGGTATGAAAAATAAATATGTTCCCTTATATTGGTGAGGAAAATGAGATAGATGGTGGTGAATGAATTATATCTAAGTTCACATCATAATGAGAATATAGTCCTTGGACTTCACTTCCAGATTACTTGCAAATAAAAGAAGTTGGCTCCCCAAAGGGCTAATATCCAGAATCTACAATGAACTCCAACAAATTTACAAGAAAAAAAACAAACAACTCCATCAAAAAGTGGGCGAAGGACATGAACAGACTCTTCTCAAAAGAAGACATTTATGCAGCCAAAAAACACATGAAAAAATGCTCACCATCACTGGCCATCAGAGAAATGCAAATCAAAACCACAATGAGATACCATCTCACACCAGTTAGAATGGCAATCATTAAAAAGTCAGGAAACAACAGGTGCTGGAGAGGATGTGGAGAAATAGGAACACTTTTACACTGTTGGTGGGACTGTAAACTAGTTCAACCCTTGTGGAAGTCAGTGTGGCGATTCCTCAGGGATCTAGAACTAGAAATTCCATTCGACCCAGCCATCCCATTACTGGGTATATACCCAAAGGACTATAAATCATGCTGCTATAAAGACACATGCACACATATGTTTATTGCGGCATTATTCACAATAGCAAAGACTTGGAACCAACCCAAATGTCCAACAATGATAGACTGGATTAAGAAAATGTGGCACATATACACCATGGAATACTATGCAGCCATAAAAAATGATGAGTTCATGTCCTTTGTAGGGACATGGATGAAACTGGAAATCATCATTCTCAGTAAACTATCGCAAGAACAAAAAACCAAACACTGCATATTCTCACTCATAGGTGGGAATTGAACAATGAGAACACATGGACACAGGAAGGGGAACATCACACTTCAGGGACTGTTGTGGGGTAGGGGGAGAGGGGAGGGATAGCATTGGGAGATATACCTAATGCTAGATGACGAGTTAGTGGGTGCAGCGCACCAGCATGGCACATGTATACATATGTAACTTACCTGCACACTGCGCACATGTACCCTAAAACCTAAAGTATAATAATAATAATAATAAAAGAAGTTGGCTCTCAATTTAAGTTGGGATTAACATAAACTAATGGATCTTAAATTATGAAAGATATGAAAGAGTCTAAAAGAAACCAGGCTAAATATTGAATAGCCTGGTTTCAGTGAATATTTTAGTACTTTCCTATTATTATTTTCATTATTATTAATGACCCCCTAGTGGTATATTTTAGAATATTGATGAGCTTTGACCTTGGATGCCATACCATCATGACATTATTAAGTGTCAGAAGAATTGATAGCTTTTAGAAATAACAGCAAGGCTGAAATTAACTCCCAACCAGTATGCAGTTGACAGCAGCAGATGAATGACAGTAAGTGCAGAAAAGATGTGGTTGCAAAGGAAATCACATGTTTCTGCCCCTTGAATCTCTCAAATCTGATTAACATCTGTGCTTTCCCAAAGACGACTTTGAATTCTGATGGTAGAAGAAGCTGAAGGCCTCCCCTTTTACTTCCATTGTCCAGGGAGCTGCAGGATACTGATTTATGGATTCCCTTGTTAAATGAAAAGCAATCCTTGGTCTTGGGAAATAAAATTATTGGAAAAATATAGGCATTTGCCAACTCTTTAGTTTCTGTTGAATCAAGCACTTCCAAAGGTGCTAACAGGCTGCAGATTTTGGAAGAGGTTTACAGCCTATCGGAGCTTCAGAATTCAGAAGGCTCTTCTGTGTTTACAATTTTGTCAACATGATCTGCGTGCAGGTTAGAAGCACAGTAGCCAGCTAATAAAATAAAAATTTGGAAAGAGAAAATATGAGAATATTTTAATTTTTTTAAATCTAAAGTAAAAACAATTTCTGAAAGAGTGATTTTTTTGTATCAAAAGTCTCTTTGGCTTTAATGGCACATTTCTTCTGAGGGCTGTTTGAAATGGAACCTCTACCACTGTTGGGTGACTCTGAGCCCCAGAGGACTTGGGTAGAAATCAAGAACACTAGTCTCTGGCTCTTGGCACTTGGGCCAGTGCTCCATTTTCATCTGAGTTGGCAATACTGGGCTGGATCTAACCTCTTTCTCAAAGCCAAAACCCCAAGGAGGCTTTAGAACTTACAACATCAATCTTACAAAGGGCACTGTGTTGCTCTAAGTGCTGGCCAGGACATAAACAGAGACTGAAGATATTTAGGCAGAACATCTCGACCATATAATCATGAAGATGATTATTAGGAACTTTTCAGTAGGCTGTAAATTTCCTCTTCTTTGGGGAGACCCTCCAAAAACTCTGGAGGAAGTGAAGATGCACATCATGTGGAAGGTGCAATTCATCAAAGCATGTTTTCACCACCATACTGCAGAGGGAGTGAGAGAGAGGGAGGGGAAAAGGAGAATAGGGAGGAGGCATGGAGAAGAGTGAGAAAAGTTTTCAGAGTAGCAACTATGAACAAGTCATCTTGCAGTTTAGTGAAGTTGCTTCTTGAAGAAGTGTTCCACGTGATTGCCAGTCACTAAACGAGAAAGCCAAACTGCAAGCCAGACAGAAAATAAGAATAAAAAGATGGAAAGCAATGCCCTTCCAATGCTGCTGCCCCCCTAAGTACCTGGCCCTTGTTTCTATTGGGAAGCTATCATCCCCACTCTCTCAACAGCTTCTCCTTGTGCACTGTGGTCAGTCTCACAGATCATAGTGGAACTTCCACAGGTGAAGTAGGGAAGTGAACTGTCAGCAAGCTTATCTGGGGGCCTGGGTTCCACAGGGAGTTTGGGGAATGTTAAGAGAGAGACTTAGAGCAATTCTAGAGCTGGGAAGAAAAGTTGGCTGTGAACTTTATTGTAAATAGGGGTTTTCAAGAAATTTAGCTCCTTCTTCACCCTCTGCCCCACCCAGACCCCCACAGGAGCTCCTCCATGTTCTACTCTGGGCCCTCTTTTTTTCTACCATATTTTCAGCAACCTCAACAAACCTTCTTCTTCCCATTTCAATGTATTGTTTATCCCTTATCTCTAGTTTGAATGGTTTGGGTTTTGCTGTTCATTGTCTTAAGCCACCCTAAACACGTTTTGCTAAGTAGTGGAAGTAAATAGAGAAACACACAAATAAATAAAACACAAGGACCTCGTTCTAGAGAACTCTCATGGTTTTAACCATTTCTGTAAGATGATCCCTGAACCTGAGTCTTCAGTCCTGAGAGTCTTCTCCCATAGCCTAAGTTCACTGGGTCGGCTTTCTTTTTAACATCTTCACCTGATTCTCCTGTGAGCAACTTACACACAGACCCCAGAGCCATTTTCCTCTCATTCATCCCAGATGAATTATATTACAAGGATAATATATTATCCTTGTAATATAACTTATATTACTAACTTATATTACAAGGATTACTCCCCACCTGCTCAGCCACACAGAAACCCCCAATCACCTGTGATTCCTCAGTCTCCCTTTTTCCTAAATATCCAAATATTTGTTGCATACCATCACCCTGTTGCTGCCATATTTCCTGAACCCATCTTTTTCTCTTTCTATAAAGCCCTCCCTTAGTCCAAAATTCTCTGTCTGCCACTTAGGCATTACAACAACCTTCCTTCCTAGCCTGTAGTCTTTGCCCACCTCCAACCCTTCCTATGTAGGGTAACCATTTAATTTCTCATCCAAGCCAGGACACCTTTAACAGTGAAAGCAGCCACTATTAATAATTACTTCAGAACAATAGGTATGATTCATATCTATCCTGGATATATATGGTCATGCTCATTCCCCATCCATCTAATGTAGTAAAGCTGAACTCTGATTCTATACAGCCCTGAAATAATTTTTATTGCAGCTTGTCAAACAGATTTGATACTTCCTTAACACAGCATTTAGGAACTCAAGGCTCTGGTCGCAGCCTGCCATCCTAGCATGGTTTCTTTCCATCCTTCTTCCTGCCTCTCCACTCCAGCCAAACTCAGACACCTATGCCCTACCTCTTCCAAAATTTGACCTTTGCCTTCACCTTCCATGTATTCCACTCCCAACCACCGCTGGTCTCCCAATATCCAAATCCTATCTAATTATCAAGCTCTACCTTAAAGGCCACCTCTTCTGGAAGCCATTCTTACTGTCAACATGGCAGGCTCTGAAATCAAGCTGCCTGGATTAAGTTCCTGGCTGTTCCACTCACAGGAAGTGCACCCTCAGACGTTTTACCCGTGTCTTAGTTTCCTCATTTGTAAAGCCTCATCAGTTACTCTGAGCATGAACTCACTAAATACTGAAAACTGCTTACAGCACTGTCTAGCCTGAGGAGAGTACCCTAGAAGTGCGGGTGATCCAGAAATCCTGTTATTGGGTATATACCCAAAGGATTATAAATCATTCTACTATAAAGACACATGCACATGTATGTTTATTGTGGCACTATTTACGATAGCAAAGACTTGGAACCAACCCAAATGCCCATCAGTGATAGACTGGATAAAGAAAATGTGGCACATATGCACGACGGAATACTGTGCAGCCATAAAAAATGATGAGTTCATGTCCTTTGCAGGGACATGGATGAAGCTGGAAACCATCATTCTCAGCCAACACAGGAACAGAAAACCAAACACAGCATGTCCTCACTCATAAGTGGGAACTGAACAGTGAGAACACATGGACACAGGGAGGGGAATATCACACACCAGGGCCTGTTGGGGGGTGGGAGGCAAGGGAAGGGATAGCATTAGGAGAAATACCTAATGTAGACGATGGGTTGATGGGTGCAGCAAACCACCATGGCACATGTATACCTATGTAACAAACCTGCACGTTCTGCACATATATCCCAGAACTTAAAAAAAAAAAAGAAGTGTGGTTGATCATGATTATTTTGAGACACCTCTCTTTCCTGTATGCACCTAAACCCCTCCTCTTTTTTTTTTTTTTTTTTTTTTTTTTTTTTTTTTTTTTTTGAGATAGGGTCTTACTCTGTCGCCCAGGCTGGAGTGCAGTGGCACGATCTCGGCTCACTGCAAGCTCCACCTCCTGGGTTCACGCCATTCTCCTTCCTCAGCTTCCTGAGTAATTGGGACTACAAGTGCCCACCACCACACCTGGCTAATTTTGTTTTTGTATTTTTAGTAGAGAAGGGGTTTCACCATGTTAGCCAGGATGGTCTTGATCTCCTGACCTCGTGATCTGCCCACCTCAGCCTCCCAAAGTGCTGGGATTACAGGCATGAGCCACCGCGCCCGGCCACCTCCTCTTTTTTTTCTTATAGCTTCCACAGGACCCTTATTGCAGTCTACTCTGTACTTCAGTATTTCCCAGGATGAAAATATTTTGAAAATAATGTCTTGATAACAGCAAACAAAATGAAAAGAACAGAAATAGAGCTTCCCTGGTCCACCTACCTGCTGGGTAGGCGTTCTGGGCAGCCCATGTTTCTCCAAAATCATTGTCAAGATTTTGGAGGAGAGGTTGTCCTCATCAATGTTAGTTTTTGGGGTGGGGGAAGCAGTAAGTAAGCAATCTCTCAGTAAACCTTCAGACCATGAGCTCTGGGAGGGCCCAACACTATTGTGACTGGAGGCCTGAGGAGGGGACAACAGAGCAGGACAAGGGGGAGGAGGGGTCATAGGTCAACGTAAAAAGGGGGATGAGGAAAATGCTCCATACTGAGGGATGAGTTGTTTAAAGCCCTGTGGCAGACCGGGTGTGGTGGCTCACTCCTGTAATCCCAGCACTTTGGGAGGCCGAGGCGGGTGGATCACTTGAGGTCAGGAGTTCGAGACTAGCCTGGCCAACATGGTGAAACCCCATCTTCACTAAAAATACAAAAATTAGCTGGGTGTAGTGGTGCGGACCTGTAATCCCAGCTACTCAGGAGACTGAAGCACAAGAATCACTTGAACCCGGGAGGAGGAGATTGCAGTGAGCCAAGATTGCACCACTGCACTCCAGCCTGGTTGAGAGAGCTGATCTCCCTCTCAAAAAAATAAATAAATAAATATAAATTTAAAAAAATAATAAAGCCCTGTGGCAGGAAGGACCAGGGCCCATTCACGATGTGAACAGCAGTACCAAGAGAGAGACTATGCCCAGTGAGGTGAGGCTGACATCCAGGGCCCGGGCCACACAAACCAACCAAACCTAGGTCGTGAGGACCAGATTGTACTTTATCCTGAGAGCAATGGGGAGCCATCAAGCGGCTGCACGCAGGAAGGTGGGAAGATCATGTTTGTCTTTTGCAGATATCTCTCTGGTAACAGCGTACAGAATGGAGAGCCGTGTGCTGAAGTAGTTTGAGAAGTGGAGTTAAACCAAGGGAATCCACGTGCTTTCCTACAGGGCTTGTCGCAGGCTGTAGAAACGGAAGATGCCCTGTGAATCTCCCGAGAGAGGGAGCAGCCGGGGCACACATTTTCACAAACTTGTTTGACCGTAGAATGCTTTCATTTTTTTCTGCAAGCCATCTACTATCATATCCTAAAATACTGTTTTCTGGAACACTAGCTTGGGAAACACTGATTAGGCTTAAGTTAGAATCTTTGCTACTCAGATGTTTATGGATATGAAACTCACCCCTAATGGTGCCTTCAGCACAGGTTTCCTCATTGAATTTCTCTACATCCGCCAGCAGGCTGCCTTCCTTGTAACATTTGTAAATGATCATCCTATCATTTACTGTAACAACCTTGACCGTGTTGTTATTATCATTGATTGAAAACCTGCTAGGGATGCCTGACACTGTGCTTCTCATATTTTATCTCATTTTCTCCTCATAAAGTCCCTCTAAATTTCATGGATCTTTAGGAGGTAAAAATAAATTTTCATGTGGTTTTAGCAAAGACATGGTAAAGCCATCCAATGTGAATCTTAAGTTCTTAATAATTAATTCCACTGTTTTTATTCTCCTTTCCTAGCTCAGAGGAAGGGATATTTTAAAGCCATCAGGGGAATCTCTGCCCATGTCAGGTGTGGCTTTTGGGTAATGCTGTAATTATAATTATGATAAACTTGAATGGCTAATTTTAGAAAATGTTTTCCCCACAAAGCAAGAGTGAAATGACAGCTTGTTCACAGATGATGAGATGACTCAGTATGTAAAGGACTCCTATTCAAGAAACTAGGAGCTAGAAGATTTAATGATCAACCACTTTTGGCCACCTGGCCCAGCCATGCCTCCTGATGAAGCTCCTCTCAGCAGGGCATCCGGCATATCCACACCAGCTGGAGGGAGTGAGTGAAGGGACAGAAAGAAGCTAATAAAAATGATCCTCCTGTCTTTTTATCCCTGGGAATTAGAATAAAAATCCCATTCCTTCCGCCAAAACATGAGGAGTGGAAAACGCATTTCCCACAATCACATTCATTATCATCATAACCACCATAGTAAGGCTTAACCCTTTACCTAGATGCTCACAGTTGACACCAAAGTTTGCATCAACCCTGGGAGGGAAAATCTGATGTCCCCATTTTACAGGCGA
Source organism: Pongo abelii (assembly GCF_028885655.2). Lineage (NCBI taxonomy): Eukaryota > Metazoa > Chordata > Mammalia > Primates > Hominidae > Pongo > Pongo abelii. The sequence goes on from NC_071995.2 coordinate 91,194,863, forward strand.
GAAAATAGAGATGTTGTGAGGTTAATTGACTTATCTAAATTTACCCAGTCAATAAGTTAACACTCAAACCCAACTCATTTTCAACCACTCTGTTATGCTGCCTTAAAATTGTACCAGTAAGTAAATCCAAGGGTCTGGTCTCCATAAGAGTTAGTCAGTTTGATGAAGAAAGACTTTTTATCTGCCATTATAGGCTATAATGATAACATTATCTACAAGTGAGTGCTTCTGATTTTCAGGAGCCAAGAAGGCCTTTCACTGGCTTGGCCCTATGTTTGGATTTGTGTGGCCTGTTTCCCAGTGACGGCCATTGAGAGTAGAGTGCATCTGGCCTGACCCCCTGCCAAGCTGACTGCCTCAAATTGCTGTTGACCTGACCTTCAGAGTTGGAATAAGCCAAGGGCTGGAGACGTGAGTGGCAGTAGCTGTAGATAAATCTCATGTTTGCTTCATTTGGAATGTCTCAGAGGCCAAGGGGATGAGGAGCCCACAAGGCAGGATCCGACAATGGTTCTAGACCCCCCCAGTTCCCTCCTTGAGCTCCCCTGCTATGTGATTTAGCACGGATCAGTTCCCTCCTCCATCACATTAAGTAAGAAGTGTGTCCATAGGTGTAGTATATGGCTTCTGAGTGTCCTCCAGGGATCTCCACCTCCTGGTCTTCATGCCCCTCTGTGATCCCCTCCGCTTGAGTTTAGATTGGACCTGGTAACTCAATTCTAGGAAGCAAATACAGCAAATATCTGATTGCTGATGAGATGCCACATCTGAGATTAGGTTACACAAAGACTGTGGCTTCTCACCTGGACACTTGGCCTCTCCTGGCTTGCTCACTGGCTCTAGGTGAGGATAGCCACCACGATGTGATCTGCCCTATGGCAAGGCCCCGTTCATGGGAACTGATGTCTCTGTCCAACAATCAGGAAGGACCTGTGTGTGGCCTGGCCACAGCCATGTGGGTGAGCATGGAAACAGAGCCTCTTCTCTTCAAGCTTTGAGGTTCCCTGGCCAAGACCTCAGTTGCATCCTTGTAGAGACCTTGAGTCAGAGGGGCACTTAGCTAAGCTGCATGTGGATTTTGCACCCACAGAAACCACAAGATACACGTTTGTTGTTTGAAGTTATTAAGGTTTAGAATCATTTTTTGTGTGTGTGCAGCAATAGATAACTAACACAATAAGAGGAAATCCCATGGTTGGGTATAAAGTGGGGACCTCAAGTTCTTCTCAGCAAATGTACCTTTTAATGCTCTTCTCCTTACATATTTGGTGGAGGAATAATGAAACTTTTGTGGGTCCCTGACGCAGTGGTGAGTCAGGAGTGTTGTGTGCTGAGCAAGTAAGGTTTTAAATCTAAGAAACTCTGCATTTGCTGCCCTGACATGTCCTCTGTCTAGCTCAGCACCTGCCTCTTCTAGAACAGCAAAACTGACGTCTTGTACTGCCATCTTCATATCTAAGGACCTCTACTTAATTATTAAGTACATTCCGTGTGTGAGTCTGTCTTTAAATCTGTACATCTACACATAAACACATACAGAATATATCTTCCTTTATATATTGACACAAACTGTTGACTCAATGATAAGATTAAATGAACAGTATGTCATTCAAATGTACTTTGTACGTAATATAGATGTGTCATTATTCACAGAGAGACTTCAAGGTCATTGTGTTAAGCAGCAAGGGCTATAGCAGAAAAGAAATGAGAACTGGCTTTGCTTTACTAAATGTCAATGGAGCAAATTCGCAGCATATAGAACAATTTATCTAATAACAGAATATGAAAACAGAAATCATTGGGAGTTATTTTATTAAAAGTTATTTATTAATTAGTTAATCATTGAGTTATTTTCAGTATCTGTCACTCCTCCATTATAACTGCCTCTCCATTAATTTTATTTTCTTTGTATAGAGAAATATTCTTTTCAGATAAGTACTCTCTTTCTTGTTTGTTCAAACTTAACTCTGAAGCTCTGAAAAGCACATGACCACATTTGGCACTGAAAAAGAGAATAAATGATCCTCTGTAAATTACCGTACTATAAAAAGGCAATTCACCAGTCTTCTATAGGGAGTCAGAAGGATGACCACTATGAATAAAGAATAGTATATCCCTTTTCTCAGACAGACAGGCACACACACACACACACACACACACACACACACACACAGTCTGTCTTTTCCCTCAGGGTAGCTATATTTGTTCCAATAAATATTTGAACAGTGGTAAGGATTTGGATCTCAGGACTTACTTGATTACTATGGCAATGCTTAAGGCCTCCTGGAATACAAATGATTTTCTGAATCTAGAGAGACTTTGCAATGGTAAGGGTAGCACCAGATTAACTTCACTGGAGGAGAAAGCAGGTATAGTATCCAGATTGATAAGGCAAATGAGGCACTGATTTTCATGCCTTGGGGATCATGTTTGCACATCCCCGAAGGTATTTTTTATGAAACGGTCACCAGATTAACCCTTTCTTCAAAATGCATCACTGGGTACAATTTCAGTCTCTTTAGGGCCATCTATGCAAATGAGATGGAAAAACAGTCAGCCAGGTTACCATTAACAACAAGGCAATGTGGTACAGACGAACGTTGTACCGGCTTATGCACAGCTGCTAAATGAGGAGACTGGGAACAGGTGATCTGCACAGCTTTGCCAGCTCTGCAATTACTCTGCTTCACACCGAGTAAAACAAAGTGATGAAACTACTCCAAGAGGGTTTTGTAACCACACAGAACTGGAACCCCACACAATTAGCGTGGCCTTGCCCACTTTGCTGCAGGATCAAAGAGCTCATCAAAGCCCTGGATCTAGCCCCTGAAATTCAAGTAAAATAACTGGGGAGTCAACAAGCCCAAGAGGTTGGAAGCTATTGTAAAAGGTCCACGCCAAGCAACTCTGGGCGTTTTAAGGGCCTGCTTGAATTGTCTCAAAGTCCTCATAGAACTTTCTGATTTTTTTCTGTTTCTCTACAACACTCCCTTGGAAGAAAATGAAGTTCTTGGACATGTCAAAGATAAAACTGTCATCACAATGATGCTTTCGAGTCCGACTACCTTATGCCCATCCTTTAACTTAAAGCTGGGGGTGAAGGCCCACATGAAGAATAGCATAACAGTTAAAGAGCTCTGGATTCAAAGGACGTGTCCATTCTTTGCTGTGTGGCCTTGGGCAATAACTGAACTTCTCTAGGCTTCTGTTACCCCTGGTAAAATATGGACATTAAGAGTACTTCTGCCTCCAAGACTGACTGCTAAATAAGTAAAGAGTCAAAGACTCCAATTTGGAAACTTTGGAACACTGTACCTGGTAGGGAAGACATTCACCCCATGAGACAAGAGCACCTGAGCCATTCCCAGGACATGAGGTGCTTGTCAGAGCTTTGAGTCCAACACCACAAAACTTATCTCTCCACTCAGCTTAGCCAGACATTGTTCTGAGTGTTAACAATTGATAGAACACAAGGATTATCATTTTAAGAGCATAGCAAGAAAGTCAGCGTGTACTGTCCTGTTTAGAGGCTTAAGAAAAAACATTTCAATACTTTTTAAATGAAGGACCTTACCCCCGCCATAGTGGGACAACCATTGGAATAGAGAGCAGTCAGGATCAAATCTAGACAACCAAGTCATCCAGAGTGATGTCAAGAGGAACAACAGCATGAATCAACGTTAGGAAAAAAAACAGCAGAGTTGCCACAGTGGAGACCCAAAAGGATTGAAGATGTCTGTACACAGCAGGTGCTCAATACATACTAGTTGAGTGAACTACTAAATTTGATTTGCACAGCCAGCCTCTGAGTTACAGCAAATACTTTCCATTTTGCAAATGTAAAACCAGAGATTCCAAGAAAAAAAATGTCTAAAATTATGTAACGAGGAAACAGAAAATCTAGAAATCAAATCCTGATTCTTACACTTTTGAGTTCATGTCTCTTCCTATCATATGCAAATGCTCAGTAGATGTAATCTACTGTATCTACAATGATGCAATGGCATCATTGTTTTTATTACTTTTATTATTATTATTATTATTGCATCAAAATATATTTTAGATGAACAACATTATCTATGAGCTCTGCCTTCCAGGATCATGTCATTGAGTAAATAAAATAAGACAAATACACAAATAACAATCTCTTGCAACCCAAGTAACATTGGGCTTGAGCCACCTTCCAAGACTTCTGCCAATCCCAATGGGTCATTCGTGTGGTCATGTCTGGCTCCAGGCTCTTGCTCTGCTGTCTGTGCTGACTCAATTTGGTACCAATTTCAACAGGGACATGAAATTCAGCCCCCTCTTAGATATCACACAAATATACATGAACATCCAAATATGCATACAATTACAACTCAAAAGGACTTCTGATTATTGTAGAATTTACTGACAGTTTACAAAGGAGAGATCTACATCTAGTAGTTCATCTCACTTCAAACTGAACTTTAGATTCAGGTTAGACGGTAGATTTTTCTAAAGATACTGCATCAAGAAACTTTTACAAGACACTTCACCCCCACCAGTAAAGCCAGCCATGTCATATATAGCTGGCTTCTTTCTACCTTCATACACACTTCCTCCCACTTTTTGTCCTCCCTCTCTTTCTATTTTTCTTCTTAAAAGCACAAAGGCATTAATCTTACTGTCCCATTCAAAGGAGTATAACCATCACCTTTGGTCTCTTGGGTCTTACTGAAGCCAGGACTGTCTTCTACTTATGAGTACCTCATCAGTGTGGTTTTCTAATCAAAGACAGCTTTCTCTCTAAGAGTCATTCCAGTGCCAGCTGTTGAAATAATCTAATTAATATCTTGCTACAACTGCATTAGTACAAGGCTGATCTGTAGTAATCAATCTTGTAATTGATTAAGCATCTACTCAAACACAATCATGGCTAATTATAAGCACATATTTTTCCTTTGTTTATTTCCTGTGCATGGTATAAATAAGATGTTGCTGACTTTTCTTTTCTACTTAATTTTATATAACAAATATCTTCTATATAACTACATAGTCATTATATGTGTCATTTTTCATGGCTATGTAATAGGGTTTTGAATGTATATACCATATTGTTTACTTAACCATTCCCCTATTGTTGGACTTTTAGGCTCTTCATAAATTTTTTCTGCTATAAATTAGGGTATATCTTTGCGTATAGAGATCTTCTTTTGCCCTTAAAAACAGAAATTTGGGGAGAATTTTCTGTGAAACTTTCACAAAAATCTAAATGAAATTATTGGTCTATAGATATATCAGCAACTGACATTGCAAGTATTCTACTATCAGTTTATTTTCATTTAGAAAAATGCTTTTATAGAATCAAAGACATGTCTATAGAGAGCAATCAAATTCTTATTAAGTGACTATCATATATCAGGTATTTTTAATTAAGTGCTGATGGAGAGAGAGAAGAACAAGTTTAACTTTTACAAATCCCCTTTATGAAAATGATGCCATTCCCTATATGCCTGATCGGCATTATCATTCATTCAGTGACACTTAAGGTAAGTTTAACAAAAAGATGGCAACATATCTTTCATATTTTATTATTTAAAGTTATATCCATGCCATTGTATATTGGATTGTTTCCTGGAATGCTCTTTCACACTTATGATGAATTCATGTTTTTTTGAATTATATGATGAATTCCTATTTTTTTCCAAATCCTGTTGAATTATCACCTCCTCTGTGGAACATTCTCTGACCACCCCCAATGATGTGTTGGAGCCAGCTTACATGAGCAGCAGAAAGCCAGTTGTATGCATTTCTTCTCATATCTGCTTTCTGTGACTTTAGGTAGTTAGCTTGAAATCAGCCATCACAGTAACATTTACACAACAGGAATTGGTAAACTTACAAATTGGGACTTTTCCCTAGAAAGCTGATTGTTTAAAATTTCCTGAACCACCTCCAGACAGAGGTAACTACATGTTTCTCTGAAGTACTTTTATTTATTACTACTTTTAGATTTAAATTTTAAATTTTTTTGTTTGTTTGTTTGTTTTGAGACGAAGTCTTGCTCTGCAACCCAGGCTGGAGTACAGTAGCACTATCTTGGCTCACTGCAACCTCCACCTCCTGTGTTCAAGCAATTCTCCTGCCTCAGCCTCCCGAGCAGCTGGGACCACAGGTGTGTGACACCATGCCTGGCTAATTTTTTTGTATTTTTAATGGAGATGGGGTTTCACCATGTTGGCCAGGCTGGTCTCAAACTTATGACCTGACATGATCCACCCACCTCAGCCTCCCAAAGTGCTGGGATTATAGGCCTGGGCCACTGCACCTGGCCTAAATGTTAAGTCTTATACTTACTATGTTAGTTATCACACCATCTCTATTTGCAGATCTTTCACTCTCAGTCTGGAACTTCTTGAGCCTAGGGACTCTGTCTTAATCATCTTTTTGCCGCTTCAGTCTTGTGCAAAGTAAGAACTCTATGAACTATAGTGGTTATTGTTGTCATTGTCATCATTGTTATTTAAATGGTTGTTAAACTGAACTGGTAGGTTAGTATGTTAACTTTAGGGCAACGTTACCTGCAACATGGACTCTTGGCAGATAGGCAAAGTACAAACCAAGCATGTTTTAAATTGGCTTTTTAATATCCAAAAAAGTCAATTTAAATTTTACTGGTATATTTTAGGGGCTTGATTTCATTACGAAATATTGTAGTTAATAAGCCAAGTGTCAGACTCAGACAAACGATGGTAAATTTTTTGGAGCCAAATCTCAGTGATAATTAAAGAAGAATTAAAACTGACTTGATAAAATGGAGATATTATATAACCACACATTCATTTTTCTCTCCCAAGCAAAAAGCTAGTGTTTTTCACATTTTTTTTTTAGCCCCACTGGGACTAAAAAGGGACTTACACAGACTGGACACTCTGGTAAGTCTCTGGGACTGATTAGAATGGGCCCTCTTCTTCATGGTCTGTTGACCTTGTCATTCAAACCTCCATACATGATGTAAACTCCTTTTAAAATATTCAAAGACACAAGTTCTGGGAACAAATTTTTGCCACTAAGGCCCCTGGTGTCACAGATAATGCTTATAAGTTTTGGGATGTCTTGCCATGGCCTGAAAGAGGTAAAAATGAGGATCCCTGAAACATTAATTTATGAAGAAACAAATCACAAAACACAGATGGTGGTGTCATCTTCCTCAGCATTACTTCGAGTGGCTTCATAACAAAGGCTTGTCCAGTGATGGGTTTTAGAAAGAGCACTGAACCAGGAGTCAGAATTCCTGGGTTTTAAGGCCAGCATCGCACTAGAAGCAAAATGATCTTGGGCAAATTGTTTAATCTTTCTTGGTTTTGTTTCTGTAACTGAAAAATGAGGGGATTTGATAGGTGCCTCCTTGTTTTCCTCCCAATTTTTAATTCTCTGACATCTGTGGGGCCTAAGAGGTTAATTCCCTGGAGAAGCTTGTGCCAGGAGGAGCAGATATTGTCACCTTCACATTTTCAGTGATTTTTCTTTCTTCTCTTCTAGTTAGAAATTTCTGAGACTGATTTTGCTGCAGGCAGAGAACTGTGAGAAAGGAAAGAAACATTCATGGGAGTTTTGACCAATGGCATTTTGAAACTAAAAAATTAAAGTATGAGAAAACATACATAGATAATGAGCCCAGAATAACATAGTCATGGACCTTCTAGTGAGACAATTGCATCTAAAAAACAATGAAGTAAAAATGCATTTCACAACCAAGAAAAACATGTAGAAACAATGAGTGGAGGATGTTTCTACTTCCCTATTCTCTTTATGATGCTAATATCAGGAAAGAATCATTAAATCTAATGGCAAATTTAGCAAAGCTAGCCTTACTACATGGATACCCTGAATTACCATTGCTTTTAAGTCTTTTCTGCAAAACTCAAAAATACTTCCACTGATAAGAAAGTATGATGAAAATCAAACTGATGCTTAAACATTGGGCCTTAAATATTTTGAAATCTAATCAATTGGGGAAATAGAGGAGTTCATTTGAAATAATACCAGAAATAAATAATATAAAGAATCTGTGCCAACAAACGTGACATTATTCATATGTTCTTCACTGTATGTTCTTAAGTGAGAGTTACATGTGATAGTAAGTAAGTGGTCATTGTAGTACGTCTGCTTCTCTGTATGAACAGGTGTGTTATATATGCCAGAGGCACCATTTGTGTGTCTTCTGACCTGTAACTACTAGTGTCCTTCTCTTGACAAGTATTTATAGTATAATAGTTAAGCATAACAGACATCAGAAAGACCTGGTTCAAGCTATAGTTCTGTCATTTATTATTTGAACAGTTCACTTTACCTCTTGAAACTTCAATTTCTGTATCTGTAAGACAGGGCTATAATAATACCATCCTTACAGGGTTATAAACAAAAGGTTTAGAACGTTGCCTAAAATATAGTACATGCTTAATAAATTATTTTGTCTTGTTTTATAACCTTCAGTGTACATGGTCCTGGGGATTTTAAAAGGTTCCAAAAAGTAATCTGCATATCCATTTGTTTGTTAAGTTCCAAATGACCTGGAGTGTTCTAAGAATGTTGGCCCTGCATGAATTCAAAGTACAGGTGGAAGCTGCTATGGATTATAGGTGTGAAAACATCCCTTTCGTAGAAGCAGGAAATCAGAGGCAGCAGCAAGCCATCATTCCAGCTGCAATTCTAGAAAAAAATTAAAAGATTTTCCTATGTGGACTGAGATTGTCAGCTATTATCTTCCCTGGAGACACAGGCTAATTCTGGTACGAGCTGAGGACTGGCTTGGCATAGGTAGTAGTACACTGCTAGGGACAAGAGAAACCAGCATAGCTTTTGATAGCTACATGGGCTGACATGTGAGGTGAAATCTAGAGGAGACCCAAATGCATGGCTATTTTTCCCAGAAGGCCACTGCTGAGTGCTGAGGCAGTGGGAAGCAAGAGTGGGCTGAGAAGACAGACTGAACTCTCCCGCAGTCCCACAGTGCTAAAGCAACAAAATCCCACTAGAAGTGCTCTGTAACAAGCATGCCACAGGTTTCATCCTTGAGGCATTTGACCACAGAGATGGACTGAATATAACCAAAGCTGCTACCCAATCCTAAAACCAATAAAAATCTGATTAGATTAAGAGGATTAACACTTTGACCTAGTTACTAAACAGAGGAATGGATAAGAGTCCCTGACAAAAATATTACTTATTTTATATACAATGTGTGTGTAACACTCGATCAAAATTACATAGCATGTGAACAGACATGAAAAAGTGGCTAGTAATCAAGATAAAAAACAGACAATAGAACTGGGCCCAAATGTAATCCAGATATTGGAGTTAGCATATAAAAACTTTTAAGCAAATATGATAAATGTGCTTTTAAAAAATTGGAGAAAGATGAGGAAAATAAAAGAGAACATAAAGACTTTCAACATAGAATTACAATCTACCAAAAAAACGCATTAAAATGGATATTCTAGAACTGAGCAAATAAAATATCTGAAATTAAGAACTCAACAGATGGATTTAATAGTAGACTGTAAGTCAAAGACAGAATTAGAAAAATGAAAGATAGGCCTATGAAAAGGTTCCAAACCAAAGCCTTACAATGAAGTAAAAAAGTGGGAAAGGGAAAGATGGAAAGAATAGAACAGAGTATAACAGACATGTATGACATGTAATTGAAGTCTGAGAAGGAGATAGAGAAAATGGAACAGGAACAATACTGGCAACAAACAATTGCGGAATATCATCTGATTCTTCTCCTTTGTTGTTAATGTTGTTCAATGTGTGAATTACATTACTTTTTTAATGTTAAAACAGCATTGTGTTCTTAGAATAGGCCCCACTGCAGTAGATCAGCAACTCTCCAGTCTCTTCAGCCCTCTTGTAGTTCTTTTCCTAGGTCAACACATTGGAACTACCATCCCTCAGCTGTTTCCCAAGCTGGAGTCCCTGATCTTTCAACATGGGCCTCCCCATCCCATTACTGCCTCTCTGATGATCTAAAAACCAGGGGCTTGGCCGTACTCACTAGTTATCTTCTGTAATGAGTAGAACTTTTCTGTTGTCATGTTACTGCTCTGGGATTTGGCCTTTTGAATACCTACCTACAAAGCAGCTCTTCATTTTCAGACAGCCCTAAGTACTATACGTTTTTATTTATTTAGGGCTAAAATTTGGTTATCTCTAGATTACAACCTAATTTGGGGCTGAAGCTATTCAGAATAGTCTGTTACTTTAAATTTCACATGATTCTTTTTGTAATGAATTATTTTTATTGATACATAATAGCTGCACATATTTTTGCAGTATATGTGATCATCAATACATTCATATAATTAAGTCAGTGTAGTTGGAATATGCATCACCTTAAATACTTTTCTTTATGCTAGGGACATTCAAATTATTCTCTTCTAGCTATTTTGAAATGTACAATTGATTTACATTAACTATAGTTACACTAGTGATCTATCAAACACCAGGTCTTATTTTTTCTATCTAAGTGTATATTTGTACTCATTAACCATACATGACAACTCCTTCAATATGGAAGATAATTCTCATATAACCCTAGTTTTCTCTTACACAAGCTAAACATCTCAACTTCTGTTAACTTTATCTTACTTCCATATTAATTGGGACTCTTTGTTACTAGTGACAGAAATCTAGCTGAAACAGGCCTTGAAAGGCAGGCTGTAGAACATAGCTGGGAAATTTAAGAGATTAGAACTGGTTTTGGGCATCCACATGCTTTCCTTTCCTGCAGCTGACTTCACTTTAAGGCAGGTGGTCCTGTATGGTAACTATATTACCTCTGAAGCTCTCTGACATGCCCTGGAGACATTTTCCTCATTGTCTTGATCAACACTGGGCTCCTCATTACTTATGCAGATTTCTGCAGCTGGCTTGAATTTCTCCCCAGAAAATGGGGTTTTCTTTTCTATCTCATTGTCAGGCTGCAAATTTTCTGCATGGCTGGGGAGGCCTCAGGAAACTTACAATCATGGTGGAAGGCATCTCTTCACAGGAGGGCAGGAGAGAGAATGAGTGGCCGGCCAAGGGGGAAGCCCCTTATAAAACCATCGGATCTCATGAGAACTAATTCACTATCACAAGAGCATGATAGGGGAAACTGCCCCCCATGATTCAACTACCTCCACCTGGTCCCTCTCACTACACGTGGGGATTATGGCAACTACAATTCAAGTTGAGATTTGGGTGGGGACACAGCAAAATCATATCAGTAATAAACATGACTATGAGCAAATCCCAATTGACATCATCTTTGCAGCATGTAATCAAAGAGCAAAGATCACCCACTTCTTTGAATGCCAGCAAAAGTCTTGATTGGCCCAGCTTGTGAGGCCTGTCAACTCCTAACCAATCACATGCAGATAGAGTGATAAACTGTTCTGACTGAGCAGGCCTGGTTCTGTGTTGGGGGAAGGGAAAAGGAAAATCAGCTCTACCCAAACCAAGGGGAAAAAGATCCAACCACTGGGAGAAGGAGGGGAGGAAAACCACTCTAGCTGAGCAATGTCCTACTGTAGATTAGATGACAGTGCTATCAATACAGGCATGATTACATAATTGTAATTCCATCCTGCAGGATAGTATATAGCTCTTAAATTTTATGTATATTCAATGACACAGAAGAATGCCCATGATATATTGTTAAATGAAAAAAAAAAGCATGATGGTATATAAACTATTTTGCCATTTTTATAAATAATACTCAATACCCTGCCCTCCACACTTACCCTCATAAGCCTCTTTGGAATATATTTGGTCCCTCTCAACCTACCTAAACGCATTTCCTCATCTTGCCCTGAAAGATAGCAGGAGAGTTATTGTTAGATACAACGTTAAAGTACCCTACATGTGAAAAAAGTTATCCTTATCTATGAGAAGCAGAAAATAATAATAAAGTTGTTGGTTTTTCAGACAATGCAAAGTGGATCCATAGAATCCTTACTAAGTTAATTTGACCGAACTTATGAGCTGTGACATCGTAAACCATGCACAAGGGCTCTTCCAGGGTTAAACAAAACGCATAACAATCAAATACAGCAACATTTGCCAAAAGAAGTAACACCAATAAATTGCAAGTGATTGTTTAACTATCTAATGTGGTATAATCAGCCATGCACACAAATCATTCCCCAATAAATGCTCTCACCATGCATGGGATATGAGGCATAAATCAATTTCTGGTTACTATAATCCTTTAAACAATAATCTGAGAAATATTTCTGCCCACAAAGAAAACAAAAAATAAAATCAGGTAAAGTGCTCTGTAGTCACAAAAGTTTCAAGATAACTCTGTCTTGATACAATGACTGCAAGTTGTATAGGAAATAGGAAATAATATGCATTGCATTTGAAAAAACTTTACATTCATCACATTATTTATATAAAATGCGATAGTAATTTGATCCTTCTCATAGAGCTGCCTTGCTTGAGAAAACTTCATGAGTGTCATTTGACAAAATTGAATCAACCTTCCTTTCATTTAGAAATAATTCTTGCTTTATGTAACAAGCCTGTTTTCTTTCTTGTCTCTCCACTCTTTGCTGTCCTCAGGAGCATTTTCAGAAGAACAGAAGGTTTATGGCTCTCAGTTTCTAGGGTTCCTGCTGTTTCTGTTTATTCACCACCTGAAGTCTTAATTCGCTGTGTGTAGCCCTGCAATTGACTACTGTGGAGATAATTTTGCCATAATCATGCTAGAAGTATGACTTAGGGACAGAAATCACAGGAAAGTGAATGAAGTCTTACTATGGGTCCTAAATCACCAAGAAGAACCAGCAATAGGGTAATTTTCAGCCTAATTATCTGTTCTATCTTTACTACATTTAAAAATAAAACCCACAGGCTTATTTTTCCCCCATTGGCTCTTAAAACTCATTTCCAAGGCTGTTTTTGCAGTTATTAACTTCTTCACATCTAGAATTCTGATAAGGGTACCACTTTAGAAATGTCAGAACTAAAAGTTGGTTGAGTTGAGCTGAGTGAAATGTACCAGGTAAATCAGCAGCCACTTGGGACTTCGACACAACTTGGAAATGAATTTCACACTTAAATCCCATCTCCTTACTTTCCAAGGTAGACAATTTGCTGCTGGTTCAATCAACATCAAAACAAATTCATTCATGTAAGTCTAAGCATTACTGTGAGCCCCTGTTGATTGTCAAAGCAAAATTCAAAGCAGCCCACACTAAAATTAAACAGAAGAAATAAACCCTACAGTGCCTCTGCTGGGTCTTGGCAGATAGATGGGCTGGTGCAGAGCCAGCAGCAGCCTTAGGAATTGTGAAACCTCAGCTGTGCCTGCTTCCTGAGTTTCTCTGATGCACAGTTGCTTGGTTTACTTTCATTTTTCCACACTAGCCTCTATCCCTCAGAAACACTTAAAGCCATTCTTCAAGCCAATCTGATGTCAAAAACAGAGTAAAAGAAAGGCATGGTGCTAGAGGTTGGGATGTATCTCAGCTTAGCTACATATTAATTAGAAAACAAATCTCAATTAATATTGAAATGGCCGTGAGAGACACAGCCTTATGTTACCTCCAAGTCACACTCTTGGGTAACTCCCTCCCCTCAAGCGTGGGTGAGTAGAACCTGGGATTTGCTTCTAACCAATAGAATATGGCAAAGGCGATGGGCTATTACTCCTGTGATTATATTACAATATATTTATAAGACTCCATGTTGCCAGACTGGAGGGACAAAATGTCCCACTGGCCTTCAAGAAGCAAGTTGTGGTGTGAACTGCCTATAGAGAGGATCACATGTCAGGGAACTGGGGGTCTCTGTGAACTGAGAGCCTCAATCCTACAACCACAAGGACTTGAATTCTTCCAACAACCGCATGAGATTGGAAGAGGACCCTGATTTCCAGAAAGGAATGCAGCCTAGCCAATGCCTTGATTGTAGCCTTCTCACAAGGCCACAATAAAAAAAACTCAGATAAGCTGTGTCTAGACTCCTCACCCACAAAAACTGTGAGATAACCAATGTGTGCTATATGTTAAGCCACTAAATATATGGTCATTTCTTATCCAGCAATAGAAAACTAATACAGTAACCATCAAAATATTCACATTGGAAACATTTCTGCGTTACCATAGGAAATCAAGGAATTGGTGCTACCTGTAATCTAGAAATCTAGAAGAGTTAATTCTTCAGATACAGTCTGATATGGTTTGGCTGTGTCCCCACCCAAATCTCATCTTGAATTGTAGTTCCCATAATCCCCACGTATTGTGGTAGGGACTTGATGGAAGATAATTTAATCATGGGAGCTGTTATCTTCATGCTGTTCTCATGATAGTGAGTTAGTTCTCATAATCTGATGGTTTTATAAGTGGCTTTTCCCTCTTTTGCTTGACACTTCTCCTTGCTGCTGCCATGTGAAGAAGGACATGTTTGCTTCCCCGCCGCCGTGATTTTAAGTTTCCTGAGGCCTCCCCATCCATGCTGAACTGTGAGTCAATTAAACCTCTTTCCTTCATAAATTACCCAGTCTTGGGTGTGTCTTTATTAGCAGCATGAGAATGAATCACGGACACAGTCTAGGTGGTCCTGGATCAAAAGAAGATGCTGAAAGCTGCCCTCTTTCTGACAGCAATCTTTCTGGAAGGGAGGAAGAGGAACTAATAAACTCCCACAGATGCCTCTCTATCTGTGAGGATGCATTTGGATGTAAGCAAAGAAAGCATGACTCCACATTGCTTAAAAACAAAAGAAATTTAATGACTTGGGGAAACAAATGTAGAGGAATCTCTTTCTAGCATTGGAGGAGGACCGATTTGGCTACTTAGGATGTCACTAAAGCCCAGTTTTGTTTTGTTCTTTCCAACTCCACTCTGCCTGTCATGGTGTCAGATATATCCTAAGACTGGCTCCTAAACCCCATAGATTCAAGGTGTCTGCCAACAGTTCCCATTGCTGGCTGCCTCCTCTTCCACACCCATCAGGAAACAGTCTTTGTCCCAGGATTCTCAGCAAAATTTCTGAGAGTCACACTGATTGGACTGGCTTGGGTTGCATGCTGATCTCCTAAACCAGTCCTTGCAGCCTGGGGGTTAAAATGCAAATTTGACTGAGCCAAGGTCTAGTGTTCCACCCCTCAAGCTGGGAATGAAATAAGCATGGAGAAACACATGGAACCTAAATGGAAATCACGACTCTGGAAAGGAGAGTGGATCACGGGTGCCGGGAGGCTGCTAACAAATGTCTACTAAAACTCCAATTCCAAGAGGTGAGTTGGCACTGTTCCAAGACTCAGAAGGCAGGAAAGCATAGGGAACTCATGGGAAGCCCGGCCCTTTGGGTCCTCTCACTTGAGCTCTAGGAATGCACATCTGAGGGAAGGCCTCAGATGTGGCTCCTGGTCATAAGTCTGAAAGCAAGCAGAGGACTGGCCATGCTGGGGAGCCCTTCATTAGTGAATGAGTGTGATGGCACCCAGCTTATGCTCTGATTGTGGCTGCAGCTGTCACTCTAGGTCCCTGCCCCTTAAAGTGCAAAATTGCTGAGCAAGCAATCAGAACCTAGTGAAATCCTTTGTCAACCCCAAATCAACACTGGATAAGCAAAGACACCCTTCTCTAAGGAATGGCAAATGGAATAACTATTGAGCATAGTAAAATAGCTTACAGGTCATAAGAATAAAGCAAAAAAATTCTAGGATGGCTCAGTAGAACTACTTTTTTTGAAACAGAGTTATTTCAAAAAACAGAAAGAATTAGAAATTATAATTCATGATTCTTTGACTTTAATTTTTAGATCACATACAGTTGAGTTAATCATAGTCCTCAATTCATGACACACTAAATAATCCATATTTTTTACATGAATCAAGAACCTATAGTCTGCCACCATGAAAACATTTTGTAATAAAAAAGAATTGCAAAGCCAGGAGCGGTGGCTCACACCTGTAATCCCAGCACTTTGGGAGGCTGAGATGGGTGGATCACCTGAGGTCAGGAATTCAACACCAGCCTGACCAACATGGTGAAATCCCATCTCTACTAAAAATACAAAATCAGCCGGGTATGGTGGCGCATGCCTGTAATCCCAGCTATTTGGGAGGCTGAGGCAGGAGAATCACTTGAACCCCAGAGGTGGAGGTTGCAGTGAGCCAAGATGGCACCACTGCACTCCAGCCTGGACAACAAGAGCAAAAGTCCGTCTAAAAAAAATTGAGCTGAAATACTCCTATTTATCTTGAAAGTAAAATTGATGTTACAGTCATTATGGAAACAGTTAAAGGCAATTTGGACTATGCAGAAAATGGAACAAGCAAAAGCAAAATAGCCAAATAGAAAACGGTGTCAAGAAATTATCCCTAAGGTAAAACCAATAGCAATAATGTAGAGAAAAGATAAAATATCAGAGTGAAGCGATAACTTCACTCTGAAGAGTGAAGAAAGAGAATGAGGAAAGTGAAGAGTGAAGTGAAGAGAATGAAGAATGGGACTGAAGAAAGAGAATCAGTAGAAGAGAGATAAATGTCAAATAGCACAGAAAATATTTCTTATTTAGAAAAAATATTTTAAATAACAGAGAGTACATACCAGATATTTGGTAAACAGAACCCACCATGACATATGCTAGGTAAACATCTCTACCTTCAAATATAAAAGAAAAAACTTAAGCCTGGACAACATACCAAGACCCTATCTTTTTTTTTTTTTTTTTTTTTTTTTGAGATGGAGTCTGCCTCGGTCGCCCAGGCTGGAGTGCAGTGGCGCGATCTCAGCTCACTGCAGGCTCCACCCCCCGGGGTTCAGGCCATTCTCCTGCCTCAGCCTCCCGAGTAGCCGGGACTACAGGCGCCCGCCACCTCGCCCAGCTAATTTTTTGTATTTTTAGTAGAGACGGGGTTTCACCGTGTTAGCCAGGATGGTCGCGATCTCCTGACCTCGTGATCTGCCCGCCTCAGCCTCCCAAAGTGCTGGGATTACAGGCGTGAGCCACCATGCCCGGCCAACCCTACCTCAAAAAAATTTCAAAATAAAAAATTAGCAGCATTCCCTGTAGTCCCAGCTACTGGGGAGGCTAAGGCAAGAGGACCACTTGAGCCCAGGAGTTTGAGATCAGCCTGAGTGATATAGCAAGACCTAATCCCAATAAAATTATATATATATGTATTTATATATATATAAATATATATATTAATATATATAAATATATATATATATATTTATATATAAATATATATATATATATATTTATATATAAATATATATTAATATATATAAATTTATATATATTTCACACTTCAATAGAACATACACAATCTCACAAAGAAGTAAAAAAAAAAAAATTTAAGAGTGTGGTACCCAGCAAAGAGTAAATATTCTATTGACCTCCTATTTCAACTATTAATGACTGAAATCATGCAAAAATGCCTACAGACCTTTAAAGGAAAATACCATGATGCAAGAATTCCATGCCCTGCACATGTGATAGCAAAATAAAGTCATTTTGGGGTATAAAACAGCTCAGAATATGTACTACCTAGAAACTTTTCCTGAATAAATACCTCAGAAATATTGAAAGATATAAAGATGCATTGATATTCATCTGATATTCACCTTTTTTTGTTTTGGTTTGTTTTTGAGAGACAGGATCTGTCTCTGTCACCCAGACTGCAGTACAGTGGCATGATCACGGCTCACTGCAACCTCAGCCCAAGCATTCCTCCCACTTCAGCCTCCCAAGTAGCTGGGACTACAGGTGCCCAACACCACACCCAACTAATTTTTGTATTTTTTGAGGAGACGAGGTTTCAGCATGTTGCCCAGGCTGGTCCCAAACTCCTGGGCTCAATCAATCTGCCCACCTTGGCCTTCCAAAGTGCTGGGATTACAGGCATCAGCCACTGTGCCCAGCTATATTAATCATTATAAATATGGTACAACTGAATTTTTGTAACCCTAAAACCTAAAAGGAAGCTCAAATACGTCTCATACCTCTTTTCAACAACTAGAGAGAAAATATCTTTTAGGAATTTGCCAATTCAAAGCCAGAAAGTAAGCAAAGCAGGATGTCATCTTTTAGCATAGACATACTTTTTAAGGTATACTTTTTATTGAAGCAAAGCATACATAAACGTAAAACTACACGCAAGCAAAAAATGCTGAGGCAAGCTGCTCCCTCTGCGATATTAGAGAGCACCTCCATGTGTCATCTGAGAAAGGGCCACAGTGAGGTTGCCCCAGGGTCTTGAAGGAAAAGCCGACTCTGGGGTGTCCCTTCCCCACCCAGAATGCCTCCCTATTGCCATCTCCTTTACAAATCAGATGGAGGTGGCACATTTTTTTCCCTGATAATCCTTTGTAACCTTTCTATAAGACTCTTAATTTCCTTCTTGAAGTTACAACCAGAGGTTGGAAGTTTTTGCATTGGGATCAAATATTCCATTATCATTATCCCCTAGGAGAGACAGCTTTACAATCCCACGTGCGTGAGGGGATTGGTAGATAAAAGTATGACCTTCCTTCCACAAACTAAAAGCTAAAAGACTTTATTCATTTTTTTTCCTTCCCAAATTGAAGCAATTCACTTCTAGACATCCTTGGCAGGAGCTCAGAACTATTTATGCGGCTCCATGCTGGCAAAATATTTTTTGATATCCTGCTTTGGGTTGAGTCATGGTAATGCTGGCAATGGTGGTGAGGGCAGGAGATCAAGTCATTTTTCAAAGTTCTAAGTAAATGATGTTCTAGTAAGATCAATATGAGAGAATTAAAGACTAATATAAAGGTTATCACAAGGCCAACATCTATAAGTTAGACCTTTTTTTTTTTCCTCTAAGGGCAGTGGTTCTCAAATTTTAACCCATGTAAGAATCACCTGGAAGTCTTGTTAAACACAGACTTCTGGCTGGGCACAGTGGCTCACACCTGTAATCCCAGCACTTTGGGAGGCCGAAGTGGGTGGATCACCTGAGGTCAGGAGTCCGAACAGCCTGGCCAATATGGTGAAACCCCGTCTCTACTAAAAATACAAAGTTAGCCAGGCCCTGGTGGTGTGCACCTGTAATCTCAGCTACTCAGGAAGCTGAGGTAGGAGAATCGCTTGAACCCGCGAGGCAGAGGTTGCAGTGAGCCGAGATCGTGCCACTGCACTCCAGCCTGAGTGACAGAGTAAGACCCTGTCTCAAAAAAAAACCACAGACTTCTGACCCCATCCCCAGAGTTCCAGGGGTTGGAGAGAATGGAGGGGGAAGATTTTTCCTTTCTAACAAGTTCCCAAGTCATAGTGATACTGCTGATCCAGGGACCCTACTTGAAGAACTACCGACCTCAGGGAACCTTCACAGTAAGTATCTGTAAAGAGTCCAATCAATGAAAACTTCAGTGAATTAGACTTCATTAGAATTACTTCGACTTTGTTTTGGTAAAGTCTATAGACATTTTCGTTTAATGCTGTATACATATGCATTATCTCCACCTAGGCATCAAATAAATATTCTTTGGGGTACCGATCTAATGAGAATACTGGTAGATATAAATGCTCTTCCATTTGCATTTTAATTATTTGAAAACTAATGTTCACAAATTCGCTGCCTGGTGCTCTAATCATTTCCTCTACTATTCAATGCTTATCAAAGCATGTCATTAATAAAATAGATCAACACAACATGTTTTATGATGTGAAGAAAGTAGAGTTCCAAAGAATGCGTCTCACACCCTTAGAGAAAATAAATGAAATAGAAACCTAGAACTGCTTCACTGAACTATGAGTGATGATTTGTTGAACGCCTCAAGAGGAAGTAAAAAGCTACATTTGCATCATTTCTGTATTTGATCAGCCATTGTTTACCTGACTTGTTCTTAGGCTGCCTTAGATTCTGAGCTGGCTTCCCTTTAGGCTTTTTCATAAACAAATAACTGGAAATGTCTCTAAGGAGGGGAGAGACCGGTTCCTCATTGCAGCTGGTGGCAAGGTTGCTTTCACTCAGCCGGGAGGGTGCATTGTTAACAGGTGTGGAACTCGTTGCTCCGAGCCCTCCCCCTGGCAGCTCACTCTGGATCTGCAGGCTCTGAGGAGCCTCAGGACCCACCTTGGTGCAGTTGCCTTCAGGGACAGACCATCTTACAGGTATTAAAGGCAACATTCAGCTGCTTTCTGGGTTTCTCTCTTGCACTTTCCTTTTGTCCTATTGCTATCAGTTTCGCTTGTTTTGCTGATCTCTCCAGGTCTCATTAGAATTAGTGAATCATTAACCTGCAATGGTTTCATTTCTAGTACAGTGAGATGGCTTCCCCAACAGTGTGGATGGGTGTTTGCTGGATTCTCAAGGCTTGGAAGGTCAAAGGCTGGTGAATTTTCTTTATGGTGACCATGTATTAATTTCCTCTTTTAAACATAAAGAAGAGTTAGCATGAATGGATTGACTTGTTAACGTTTGATTCTATCAGATCCACTGGGTGTAGTCATTTAGGGAAAGCTTCCCAGGAGCCTTAGCCATTATCTCATTTAATTTCTGCAACAGGCCTGTGAGGGAGGTTCTTTGATGTCCTCTTGGTAAATGCTGCATGGCAGTTGGCAGAGGAGAAGTGGCTTGTCCTAGGTCACACAGCCGTTGGCGGTGATACTGGAAGAGAAACCAGACCCATATCCTCTGGTGCTTGAGCTCTTCCTGCCTTTCTGCAAACCACCTCCCTAAGCCCTGCTGTTTTTAAAGTTTCTCCATTTCCGCAGTGCATCATGTCAGCAGTTACTATTGCCTTGTTTCCAATATTTAAGACAGTGGCTAATAAATAATTCTTACCGATGTGAATCCTATTGGCCATAAATAACTTCCTACTAGCAGTTACACCCCTGTGTCTGAACGACTACAAAGGAAACCCAAAGCTGTATCCTAACCCCTCAAAAGAGGAAAGGAAAAGGCCAAAAGGACAGAGGGGAAACCCAAAGACTAAGAAATCTGATCTAACTATTATGCAAGTGCCTATGCAAATATACTGAATTCCTTTAACATTGTTGCTGCCTAGAACTTGGACAGTCTTCTAAAGGAGAAAAATAATAGAACTGCCCTGATTGTATGTATGTGTGAAAGTACCTATTGATTCAAAATTAGCTGGGTGTGGTGGTAAGCATCTATAGTCCCACCTACTCAGGAGCACTGCAGCGTGAGGATTCTGTGAGGCTAGGAGTTTGAGGTTACAGTGCACTATGATCACACCTCTGCACTCAGCCTGGGCGACAGAGCCAGACTCCATCTCTAAAAAGAAAAAAAAGAAAGAAAGAAAGAAAGTACCTATAGATTTGATGCTCAGCTCAGCATTTGTTTGTTGGGAGAATGAGGAACTGGCCTCTCCATGTAGCAACAATGTACCTTATTTTATCAATGGTCAGGAGGGACCATTTCACGCCTCTCCAGCAATGTTAGTATCAACCTTCAGAGCAGCATCCAGGAATTACCAATCTAAAACCAAAACTAGTACAATCCACCTTAACTGAACATAAGTTTCCTAAACTGGCATTGCCTTCTTTCCTCCACTCTGCAAAAAAGGGTACCTCATGCATTATAGAACTACATGTGAAGTTCTATAACAGTTGAGCCCTCAGCTCAAAATAAAACAAACCCAACATTAAGAATTTTAGATTTCTTTTGTGAATAAGAGTTGAATTGACTTTAGTTTGCATCTAAGTAGTTCCTCAAACAACTCACCAGTCTAAAATCCAGTACCTGTTAGTTTCATTTGGCCTTTAAAAATCTTTTTATACAGATGGGGTCTCACTATGTTGCCCAGGCTGGTCTTGAACTTCTAGGCTGAAGTGATCCTCCCGCCTTCGCCTCCCAAAGTGCTCAGATTACAGGCATGAGCCTCTGTGCCTGGACTTATTTGACCTTAAACAAGATAAGAGTCAGGGAGTAAAATAAGAGACCACAAAGTCCCCAAAATCAATGTCAAGTCACAACATTGTCATGACAATGTCATAACATTGAGCTCCTCCTCTACTGATAGGAATAGATCTAACAACCTATTAATTATCTATTCAAAAGGTTGTTGGACTTCTATGACTGACACAGATTAAAAGAAACAAAGAGGAGAGAGTGGTTGCCATAGGCAAGTACAAAAAGCATAGTGAGAAGTAAGGAATAAAAATTAGGGAGTACATCGGTGTGGGGCCATTTGGTGTGGGAGTGAATATTCTGATGCTATAGAAACCTGTAACAATTATATTCTCCACAGAGCTATAGTAAACATAGTAGTAATCACTGTATTTTGGCAAAGTACTAGAATGATTGTCAACAGAATGAGGTCAGGTTATAAGGAAAAGGTTTATTGGTTTTCAGCCTTCTCTATATCAAGTTAAAGAAGCAAATAATACACCCTAGAAAAATTCTACTAAAAAGTATTGCCCGTGCAATTAAAATTATAAGAAGTAAATTATTAGCCATTCTTAAATTTTGGCGATCCAAATGTGGCCAAAGGGTTTCAGATTGCTGAGTTCTGCTTTAGAATGATAAACTTACTAAAACTATTATTGATGATCGTAGAACATACGGTCAACTACCAATGTTCCATCCACAAACAATCCACGCACAGTCTGAAGCCATCTCCCACGCCATCTGGGGCCAGGGAAGATGGGTCTCTCGCCTGTCCCACAGTCCCACGTCTGGTCTGCAAATCATCAAGCATCAACTCTCATGCCATAAGGGATGTCTAAGGATTGATGTTTTCCCACACATACCTTCTTCATGTGGGAAAATACAGAATAACGAAACTGCAATAAGCTACTCCCATGAATCAAGTTGTGAAATGGAAGGGTCGGCTTTTCTTGAGCATGTTCTGCATGCATAGATTGCAAAAAACACCTCCAATCATGAACAGTAGGGTACCTGGTGATGTCTGGGTTTTTATTTTCAAACTTGCAAGTCGTTTTTCCAAAATGTAAAGACTGATAGAATCTAAGATAAAAGACATTGTCAGATACTTTACATCAGTTACCTTCAAAGCCTGTCTCATTCTGTAATTTAAACCTTGAGGGAAGGAGCCTTGTTTTCCTTGTTCTTGCATCCCCAGAATGCACCAAAGTATGTACATACATACATAAATGTAGATGATAAGGAGGATTTAATGTATATTTGACTCTCTTAAAATGGAATAATCACAAGGAGAGGAGCTGTGTGATTTCCAGGAAGTACCTTAAGTTACCAAAGTTTTTAAAGGCTTTTTTGTTTGAACCTAGAAGGAATATTAAGTAGACAGTAAACAGATTTCAATACGCTATTTAGATGAGAAGGCTGGAGTCACATATTAATTATCTTCTGAACATAAAGGATGCTGATGCGAACTGAGCTCTATTGCCTATGAAGAATTAGAAGTTTTCCTTTGAAATTTTAGACCTTTTTTCTCACTGCAGTCTCCCTCATTTGCTACATATTTCACAGTCTGCTCTTCCTCACTACAGATGCAATAACCTGCTTGACATTCTCCTCTGGAAAAGGAAAAGAACTACTAGAGGAAGCGTGGCACTTGGATGCAGAAATTGAGCACCCTCCATGTGATCCAGAGAACAGCAACTCATACGTCTTCCGGAACATTCTACCAACGGTAGAACCTCTTAGCTTTATGGAGAAAACAGAGTCATTCTGTCCAGAGGTGCCACCCCGAGACTGCGGAGCCTCTCCTCGGCCCCCGCTGAGGAGCCTGCCAAAGCACCAGGGGAGTCTCCTCCAGTTTGACCGGCAAGCCCCAGGCCGCATCTCCACCTCGCCCACTTTGAGGAGATTAAGGACCCGTGGCTGTGGGACAAGGCAGGATGCCTTGCAGGTGCCCACCTGGGGAAGCTGGGGAGAGCCTGTGGGCTTCCCATGTTACCTTTCCAAGAGCCTGCCAGGAAGCCCAAAGGATTCTTCATACTTGCTGTCACCCTTGAGACTCCACTCAAGATTGACCTCTGAACCTGAAAGGGCCCTGAATGCAGCTGACCCACTGGAGCCCCAAACCCGGCCCACTGACAAGTATCTCCCTCCTGAGCTTCAGCCTGTCAGTGAAGGGTCCCTTCACCAGGCCTCTCTTCTGCAGCAAGAAGGCCACTTCCTGCCCAGCCCCACCCCACGACGCGCTAGTCCTCAGGTAACACAGCTCTAAGCCTCTGGCCTCTCAGTTGCTGAACCACAAAGCAAAATAGATCTCAGAGTTGCTTTGTTCCCCCAAGGGCCGGTAGATCCTAAAAAGGAGACAGCACAGGAAGTCACACTGAGGGGACACATTCTCTTTAGGAAGCATTGGCTCTTAAGTGAAAGGAGGGCAGCAATCTGGGGAGGAAAGAAAATGATCTCGCTCACGTTCTTCTGTCCTTAGAGGCACTTTGAGAAAGGATGCACCAAGGCCAGACTTACCGATGGTCTGTCAGGTACCGAAGAGCAATGGGGGCCCTCTTGCAAATGCACACTATTTAAAGACAACGTGGTGTCACTGATTTAAAAGGGGAGAAAGAGCCAGTTATTCAAATTTCCAATCCCACCAAAATGTACAACATGTTTTAACTAGGAGGGCTTATTGTTTCTCCTTTCAACATGTTTGCTTTGGAGTTTGGAATGGGTTTGAGCAAGACTAAAACATATATTCTTTAAATTTATTTCAGGGAGAAGAATTGCACCCATCCAGGTGTGTATGCATTTATTTTCTCTGGTGCTATGACATCTGTTGACTATTTACTATTAGATTTTTATTTCCGTCCTGACCTAACAAAGCTAACGGTGTGTTAACCAGTGCACTTTGTTTTATAGCACTCAAGTCACTCTTCACATTTATAGGTGCAAGAGTTTTCATTTCAAGAGTCTCCCTTTAAGAGCACAGCATTTGGGGGCAAGATACAATGCCATATGCAGTCATGGTTTTCATTTTGAATTGTCAGTGTCTTGGCCCTGTGGCTTAATTAACATCCACTTAGTAGTAGGTTTTGTCTGGTAGAGAAAATAGAAAGGCCAGAGATATGCAACAGCTTTTCAAAGAAAAATTTAGAGGACAAAAGAAAGGAACAAGATGTCCTGGTTAAATCTAGGGTGACCTTTAAAATAACCTGTTATGATAGACAGTGCTCTTATCCAGAATGAAGTAGACTGTGTCATTTCCGAAACCAGCTCTGAACTTTCAGCGTGGCTCCCTGGTTGTAGCAATGGATCTGTCATCCCTGACAGGGATGAAGAGTTTCTGTAGCAGCAAGGGAAAGATCCATGCCCAATTTTATCTTCCTGACTTGTGGGATTGGCAGGAAAGCCCTCATTTCATTTGAAAAGTCACAGAGGATTTTTTTGGAGAAATAGCTGCTGTTTTATTACTGGACTTCAATCCTCAAGCAATAGTTTGATGTTCATAGCAGTAAGGATAACATCCATATACACATTCTTTGTTGATTTTAATCCCTGTTGGCCTAATTGTATCAACAAAGGTAGAAGATACTTACCAAGCCATAGGGAAATGCAAATTGGTATGTTTGTGTATCAGTTAGCTATTGCTAGATAAAAAATCACTTAAAGTAACAGACAGTTATTGTTTCTTATACATCTCTGTGTTCCCTGGGGATGACTTGGTCTAGGCCAGGTTTAGCTGAGCAGTTCCACTCCAAATGTTCCTTATCCTGCTCATGGGATCAAACGGCTCCCATGGGTCCATGGGATCAATTAAGCAGCTTCTTTATACAGTGAAGGGAGAGGTTCAAGAGGACAAGTAGAAACATGCAAGGCCTCTTGGAGCCTGAGCTCTGAATCTGGTCTAATTTTATTGACCAAAGCAAGTCACTCAGTTGAACTCAGGGTCAGGGAATTACATGTTACCAACAGTGGGAGAGCATTGAAATGTTACATGGCAAAGTGTATGGATGTAAGGATTGGGGAAGAGTGGGGCTGTTAGTGTAAATCTTCCATATGTGAAATAGAATAAAGCTCTAAGATGAGATCTAGTTCAGTTGTGTCAAAGAAAGTGAAAAAGGGTAGTCTTAGAAAAAAATGATGTTTAGAGTCAAATTATTTTAGTAAGATGTTGAGAAATTTTATTCCTTACCCTAAGAGCAGTGTGAAACCATTTAATGCAGTGATACAATCAGATGGATATACCTGGGATTTGGATGCAAGCAGACTTGAGTCAAATAATTCGAATGTTCAGGTATGAGAAGTTGTTAAGTTAGATTATGATGAAGGCAGTGGGGTTAAAAAGAAGTATCTCAATGCAAGAGATATTTAGGAGATACAATCCCCCAGACTTTGTGAATGGTAGCCTATCAGGGTGAGGAAAAGGAATCTTCAAGAATGACCTCCAAGCTTCTGACTTGTACAACTGGGTAACCAAGGTGTCCATTCACTGACCTAGATAAACTTGGGTAAAGAAATGAAATATGAGTGGTTAGAGTGTAGGTCTTGTGTTCAGGTTTGGACATGTTGAGTTTGAGGACCTATGAAACATCTAAGTGGAGATTTTGAGTAAATAATTGGTTAGAGAAGGCATCAGGGGTGGATGTACTATATGTATATTTGTGAGTCTTAAATCAAGGAATGTTTCCTAGAGCAGGTAAAGTCTGGGTCCAGCTCTGATTATTAGATGGAGCCAGCAGACATAAAGGCAAATCAATGGGATGCATCAAGCCATTTACAAAAAAATGATGTGAAGATAATTTCCATTACCATATGGAATCTGTGAGGAAATAACAAAAATAGTCTTGGTAAATTTTAAAAGAACAGCTAGGTCAGGCTGGGCACAATGGCTCATGCCTATAATCCCAGCACTGTGGGAGGGCCAGGCAGGTGGATCACTTGAGGTCAGGAGTTTGAGATCAGCCTGGCCAACATAGTGAAACCTCATCTCTACTAAAAATATTTTTTTAAAAAATAAGCTGGACGTGGTGGCGGGCACCTATAACTCCCTTCTTAGCCTGTTGACTTAAAGGTAGGAGGAGCCCAAAGTGTCCAGGTGGCAATTTTAACTTCCAGTTTAATGGAATCATTGTTGCGTCTCCTGGTGACAGTGTTCCTCCCTCTGGAACTAAGACCTCTAGGCCAGCAGAACGTAATGTTGCAGGAACAGGAGGCAAAAATTTGGCTAGTGGATCGCTAGGGATGATGGTGAGTGGTGCCACTTCAACTTCCACCCCTTGATTCCTGAATCTGTGAATCCCGGCTATGGGAGAAACAGTACCGTATATTGGGTGTTGATTCAGAACATTACATGGCCGTCCAGAGAACTTTGCCCCAGCCCTGCAAAGTATTGTCCCCTAGTTGGCATTACAATTGTGACTTCAAAAGGCCATTCCACCATTCTGTCAATCCAGCTGCTTCAGGATAATGGGGAACATGGTAAGACCAGTGAATTCCATGAGCATGAACCCATTGTCACACTACTTTGTTCATAAAATGAGTGCCTTGGTCAGAGGCAATGCTGTGTGGAATACCATGATGGTGGATAAGGCGTTCCATGAGCCCACAGATGGTAGTTTTGCCAGAAGCATTGCATACAGGATAGGCAAACCCATATCCGGAGTAAGTATATATTCCAGTGAGGACAAACCTCTGCCCTTTTCATGATGGAAGAAGTCCAATATAATCAACCTGCCACCAGGTAGCTGTCTGATCACCCCAAGGAATGGTGCCATATCGAGTGCTCAGTGTTGATTTACACTGCTGGCAAATTGGGCACTCAGAAGTGGCCGTAGCCAGGTCAGCCTTGGTGAGTGGAAGTCCACGTTGCTGAGCCTATGAGTAACCTCCATCCCTGACACCATGGCCACTTTGTTCATGGGCCCATCAGGCAATGACAGGGGCAACTGGGGAAAGAGGCTGAGTGGTGTCCACAGAACGGGTCATCCTATCCACTTGATTATTAAAATCCTCCTCTGCTGAGGTCACCCATTCGTGAGCACCCACATGGGGTACAAATATCTTCACAGTTTTTGACCACTCAGAGAGGTCTATCCACATACCCCTTCCCCAAATTTATTTGTCACCAATTTTCCAATCATGCTTCTTCCAAGCCCCTGACCATCCAGCCAATCCATTGGCTGCAGCCCCTGAATCAGTATATAATTGCACATCTGGCCATTTCTCCTTCCATGCAAAGTACACAACAAGGTGTATTCCTCGAAGTTCTGCCCACTGGGAAGATTTCCCTTCACCATTGTCCTTCATGGATGTCCCAGAAAAGGCTTGTAGTGCTACAGCTGTCCACTTTCAGGTGGTGCCTGCGTATTATGCAGAACAATCTGTGAATCAGGCCCTAGTCTTCTCTTCCTCTGTCAGTTGGTCATAGGGAACTCCCCATGAGGCCATCGGTGCAGACTGGGGGAGAGAAGACAGGGTGGCAGAAGTGGAGACCATGAGCATTTGAGCCACTTCCTCATGTAACTTACTTGTGCCTTCAGGACCTGCTTGAGCGCAATCATGTATATATCACTTCCATTTGATGATGAAATGCTGCTGTGCATGACCCACTTTATGGCTAGATGGGTCAGAAAGCACCCAGTTCATGACAGGCAGTTCAGGTCGCATGGTGACTTGATGACCCATAGTCAAATGTTCAGTTTCCACCAAAGCCCAGTAACAGGCCAAGAGCTGTCTCTCAAAAGGAGAGTAGTTATCTGCAGAAGATGGCAGGGCCTTGCTCCAAAATCCTAGAGGTCTCTGCTGTGATTCACCTACAGGGGACTGCCAAAGGCTCCAAACAGCATCTCTGTCTGCCACAGACACCTTAAGCACCATTGGATCTGCTGGGTCATATGGCCCAAGTGGCAGAGCAACTTGCACAGCAGCCTGGACCTGTTGCAGAGCCTTCTCCTGTTCTGGACCCCACTCAAAACTGGCTACCTTTCAGGTCACTTGATAAATGGGCCAGAGTAACACACCCAAGTGAGGAATGTGTTGCCTCCAAAATCCAAATAGGCCTACTAGGCATTGTGCCTCTTTCTTGGTTGGAGGAGGGGCCAAATGTAGCAACTTATCTTTCACTTTAGAAGGAATATCTTGAAAGGTCCCACACCACTGGACCCCTAGAGATTTTACTGAGGTGGAAGTTTTATGAATTTTAGTCAAATTTATTTCCCATCCTCTGGCATGCAAATGTGTCACCAATAAGTCCATTGTATTTGCTACTTCTTGCTTACTGGATCCAATTAGCATAATGTCATCAGTGTGGTGGACCAGTGTGATATCTTGCAGAAGCAAAAAGCGATCAAGGTCTCTCTGAATAAGATTATGACACAAAGCTGGAGAATTGATATACCCCTGAGGCAGGACAGTAATTGTATATTGCTGGCCTTGCTAGCTGAAGGCAAATTGCTTCTGGTGGGCCTTATGGACCGGAATGGAGAAAAAGGCATTCACCAAGTCACTGGCTGCATACCGGTACCAGGAGATGTGTTCATTGGCTCAAGCAATGAAACCACATCTGGTACAGCAGCTGCAATTGGAGTCACCACTTGGTTAAGCTTACAGTAATTCACTGTCATTCTCCAAGATCCATTTGTCTTCTGCACAGGCCAAATGGGAGAGTTGAACAGGGATGTGGTGGGAATCACCACCCCTGCGTCTTTCGAGTCCTTGATGGTAGCATTAATTTCCACAATCCCTCCAGGGATGCGATTTTTTTTTTTGATTTACTATTTTTCTAGGTACAGGTAGCTCTAATGGCTTCCATTTTGCCTTTCCCTCCATAATAGCCCTACCCTACCAGTCAGGAAGCCATTGTGGGGGTTCTGCCAGCTGCTAAGTATGTCTATGCCAATTATACACTCTGGTCCTGGAAAGATGACCACAAGATGAGTCTGGGGACCCACTGGACTCACTGTAAGTCAGACCTGAGCTAAAACTCCATTAATTACCTGACCTCCATAAGTCCCTACTTTAATTGAGGACCATAATGATGTTTTGGGTTCCCTGGAATCAACCTCAGCTCAGAGCCAGTGTCCAGTAGTCCCCAAAATGTCTGATCATTTCCCTTTCCCCAGTACACAGTTACCTTGGTAAAAGGCCAGAGGTCTCCTTAGGGAAGGATGGGAGAAAGATTCACAGCATAGTGAGTTGAGATCGTGCCACTGCACTCCAGCCTGGACGGCAGAGCAAGGCTGCATATCAAAAAAAGATTCACTACATAAATTGTCGGTAATATAATGGGGTCCTTCCTCAAGGGGACCTGGCCTTCCCTTTATTCAAGGGGTTCTGGGTTTGTAAACTGGCTCAAGTCTGGAAATTGATTGAGGGGCTGTGAGTCTCTGTTTCTGTAATTCAAATTAGTCTTGTCCATTCAACCTAGAAGTTTTCTGCTTATAAAAATTAGGTAGGAATGTAGTAGGCTTCCTATCAATTTTAATTCTAGGAACACTGTAATTAATTAGCCAGTGCCAGCACTCTACAGGAGTCTGTCTATTCTGATTGCCGCTTTGCATCTTCTGTCCATTATGGTAGCTACACCCACCTTGCCTTTGATGGTTGAGTGCTGCCACCTGGCCTCTGCCACCTTGGGATCCAATTATTCCCATTGTATTTAAATTTTGTAGTTGAGTGACTGCAGTTCCCACTGTTAATCTGACATACAGAGAAGAGCAATTACAGGGCTCTTCAAAAATGCAGGTCCTGCCCTCACAAATCTATTTCACAAGGCATTGGTCAAGGGTATATCTTCTGACCCTCTCTACTGGGATGAGTAGGTCTAAAGTGACTAATCCACTCCACCATTCCAATCTCCCTAAGCCTTTGGATCCCTTCCTCTACATTAAACTAAGGGAGATGAGGCATTTCCAGCTCACTCACAGTGGGCTACCTTTTAATCCATATTTTAGCTAACCAAGAAATAAACTCTTGGACCCTTTTTTAACTCCCCAAGCTGAGACATTAAATGCAGAGTCCCTATTTAGTGGGCCCAAATCAATAAATTCAGCCTGATCCAACTCTATGTTCCTTCCACCATTATTATCCCACACCCTTAGTATCAATTCCCATGCCGGTTCTCCAGATTTCTGTTTATATAAATTAGAAAACTCAAGCAGTTATTTTCAAGTGTAGGACCCCTCCTCATGGGTCACACTCTCAACCTCACCTCTAGGGGCCTGCCGGGACTTTAGTCCAGTTACAGGTCTAGAGGCAAACAAGGTTGTTGGGGGTGGCTCCTGAGAAGAATCAACATTATTTTGCCTGCCAGCTGCCTCAAGGGAGGCCATCACTATTGCCTCAGGCAGTGCAGGGTTTATCTCCCCAGACAAAGGTGGAAAGGCTGATGGCAGCATGGGTCAGGGTGGGAATGTTGCCACTACTGGGGATGGGGAAGCTGTTTTTTTCTGGCAGAAAGGGTTGTCAGAGTTTACAAACTCAGTGTCCCCAGCTTCATCAGGGTCCTCCCAGACATCCTATTCCAAGTTGCAGGGTCCCATTCTTTTCCAATCAATGCCCTCATTTTAACAGTAGGCACCTGGTGGGGCTGTGCATGCACCTTTCATTGCAGGTCAGCTACTCACATAATAAGAGCTTGTGTCTATTTTTCCACAATTTCAGCTCTTTCTCTACAAGAGATAAGACTGTCACTCAGGGCAATCTTAGCAAATTTTGAGGCTCAGTGTCTGCTTCTGAAGCCAGGAGTTAGAATCGCTGAGTTCATCATTTTTTCTCAACACTTTGTCCACTGAACTTAGGAGCAACCAACCAGCTTCATTATGTTCCTCGGTTCTCCACATATTGTCAAAGGTATTATGTATAGAGTCACTAAACTTGCCTCTCACAAGCAGTGAATCAGGAGTGTCAAATGCATTTATGTTGCATGACTCTCTAAACGGTTCACACCAAGGACTATCAGTGTTCTCCATACTATTAGAAGTACAGTCCTTAGCATTTTGGGGTCTAATCATATGAAGCAGCCAACTCCAGAAGCCCCAAAACCAACGAAAGATCTCCATCCTTAATACTCTGTTTCTCTAGAACCACTCCTTGTACCAAAATCTGTATTAGTCAGAGTTCTCTAGAGGAACAGAACTAATGGGATAGATAGATAGATAGATAGATAGATAGATAGATAGATAGATAGATAGAGATAGATAAGAGTTTATTAAGTATTAACTCACATGATCACAAGGTCCCACAATAGGCTGTCTGCCGGCTGCGGAGCAAGGAGAGCCAGTCAGAGCCAGTCAGAGTTCCAAAGCTGAAGAACTTGGAGTCTGATGTTCGAGGGTAGGAAGCACCCAGCACGGGAGAAAGGCTGGGAGGCTAGGCCAATCTCAGATCTTCATGTTTTTCTGCCTGCTTTATATTTGCTGGCAGCTGATTAGATGGTGCCCACCCAGATTAAGGGTGGGTCTGCCTTCCCCCGCCCACTGACTCAAATGTTAATCTCTTTTGGCAACACCTTCACAGACACACCCAGGATCAATACTTTGCTTCCTTCAATCCAATCAAGTTGATACTCAGTATTAACCATCACAAGATTCTTACATTACTACTAATAAACAAGAACTGGAAAAAAAAAAAAAAAAACATACCCAGACAGAACCCCGATCCGTCTCTCTTCACTCCCTCTTCTCTTCTTCCACATGTCTCTGCAGTCTTTTCTGCAGCAGCCATTTGTTCAAAGAGCCCCCTTCCTTGAACAGCTGCTTGCCAGGCTGCGTGGTCATCTAATGTTAGGTGAAGAGTGAAGAGCTCTTCATGAGGCCCCGCTGTCTATCTAAGAGCGAGGGTTCTTGGCTCAAAAAAAAAAAAAAAAAAAAAAAAAAAAAGGCCTATCAAATGGTATAAACTAGGATTTAGCAAACTATGGCCCATGGCCAAAATTCAGCCCATAACCTGTTTCTGTTAATAAAGCTTTATTGGAACACACCAACGCCCACTCATTTGTGCATTGCCTGTGGGTGTTTTAGCACTGTAATGGCAGAATTGCAACAGAGACTGCATGGCCCACAAAGCCTAAAATGTTTACTATCTGTCCCTTTACAGAAAAGGTGTGCTGACCCCTGGCTTATACAATTAAGAAATGCTTGCCTCTGTGGCTTCCAATCACAGCAAAATTTTTTGTCTTGCAGAATAGATATGAAACCTTTTTCAAAAATACTGATTCTTCTATTACAGTAGTTTGGGTTTTTTTTTTTTTTTTTTGGTTTTGTTTTGCTTTGTTTTGTTTTGTTTTGTTTTTTTGAGACAGAGTCTTGCTCTGTCACTCAGGCTGGAGTGCAGTGGTACAACCTCAGCTCATGAAATCTCTGCCTCCTGGGCTCAAGTGATTCTCTTGTCTCAGCCTCCCGAGTAGGTGGGATTACAGGTGTGTACCACCACACCCAGCTAATTTTTGTGTTTTTAGTAGAGACAGGATTTCGTCATGTTGGCCAGGCTGGCCTCAAACTCCTGACCTCAAGTCGTCTGCCCTCCTTGGCCTCCCAAAGTGCTGGGATTACAGGTATTATAGTGTTTTAATATGTAACCTGACAATGTGTAAGTGACAAGTGCCCAATATACTCATAGCTCTGAAATCGGCTAACTGGTAAACCCTTGCTCTCACGTTTTTCTTTGTGAACTCGTTCTTCCTGCCATTCCCTCTCTCATTCTGTAATATTTAAGTGAACTCATACTCACTTCAAACCTTCCTCTCTTATCACTAGAATATGGCCTCTGGAAAAAAAAAAATCTTCACAATTCATTCTTACGCAAGTGTGAGGGAATTTAGGCTTAAGGGATGTACACTCTCATCTTTCCAAGTACAGCCAGTACATTTCTCCCTTTTGGGTTTCCCCGCATCTTATAAATGTCTCCATCATAATTTCTAAAACACTATATTGGTTTCTTTTACATTCATCTGCCCCCGAGAATCAAAACCTTCCTGAGCGCAGAAACTGCTTCTTATTTATCTTTGAACCTCTAGCATCCAGTACCCAGAAAGAGTCTACTTCCAAAAAGATGAATGGAAGAAGGAAGACAGGCAGGTTGGCAGGCTTCTTGGATTACAGTGCCACTTATCTATCCCCAATGCATTTACATTTTAACAAAAGACAGCTTGAAGCCAAGCAGTGAAGCTGTGTTGGTGGAAATTTTAAACATCAGAAGCAAGTGAGGGAGATGCTTTCGTGGATAGGGAAACATTCCTAGCATCCCTTCAATTTTGTATTCATAGGAAGCTGTCCATCTTACCTAATTTTCAGGTCAGCCCCAAAAGTGAGAAGAGAAACGTACATGCTACATTTCTATAAGACTATAGACTAACCTTCCAATGCTCAAATAGAAAGTAGGAGAAAAGTTAAATATATCCGTATTAGCCACTGGGGCAACATTAGCATGAAAGCCAAATGATGAGATATTTGACAGTCTGTCTTGAGGAAAAAACAAACAAACAAACAAAAGTATTGAATGCCAGTAAAACTTCCCCCAAAGTCAGAGTCATCTGGGGTTACCAATAGGGGGCGGCAGGACCTGGAGTTAAAATCTACTGGAGTCAAACTCCCTGAATTTAAATCCTAGCTCCACTTCTCTGTGGCAATAAGATCTTGCACAATTTCCTTAACCACCTGAAACTTCGATGTTTTTATCCATGAAGTGGAGATACAAATACAGTCACACACTGCATTAATGATGCTTTCGTCAACAATGGGCCTCATATACAACAGTGGTCCCGTAAGATTATAATAACGTAGTTTTGCTCTACCTAGTTTATGTTTAGATACACAAATACTTCCCATTGTGTTACTACTGCCTACATTATTCAGTACCATAACATGGTGTACAGGTTTGTAGCCTGGGAACCACCGGTGACACCTTACAGCCTAGGTGTATAGTAGGCTACACACCATCAAGGTTTGTGTAAGTTCCCTCTGTGATGTTCACACAATGACAAAATTGCCTGAGGATGCATTTCTCAGAACATATCCCCATCATTAAGCAATGCACACCTGTAGTGTTCCTCTCACAGGTCTTTCTTTTGAACTGGTTAATAGTATAACTCAAATAGTAGCTATGGTTATTCTTAGAGAAACCATTCATTCAGCACCTCCCACATGTAAGTCATTGACTTATCCTTTCTAACATTTTCTAACCCCAGAGCTAAATATTCTAACATCAGGCACATCAAATGTAATGTATCTGACCTTTAGGTTCAATACAATATTATACGCCACAGGCTTTTATTTAAAACCCTTTATGTCCCTAGCACTGTCTGTTAACTGTAGAACATACTGGAGGAGAAGACTCTGTCAGCTTCTTTGGGGCTGTAAGGCTTGTTGGACAGGATTCAGAGACTAATAGGCAGTGTACTCCTCATTACTCAAAAGAGAAGACTGCAGCCTTGGGGAGCCTTCTGATATGGGCATGGTGCAAGGGGAAGGTGCAAGGTGCAGCTCATTAGGCTGGTGCAAAAGTAATTACGGGTTTTGCCCTTACTTTTAATTGCGGCAAAAACTGCAATTACATTTGCACCAACCTAACAGAATGTAGGTTCCAGGAAAGTGGAATTTTCATCTGTTTTGTTTATTGCCTTATCCCCGGTACCTAGAACACTGCCTCACACTTAGTAGGTGTCCAATAAATGTTTAAGGAAAGAAAAAAGAAAAAGGAAATTGATTGGTAGTTGGGTTTGGACATGCCTTTTAGGGAAAATTGTATGGTCCCCTTTTGTTTTGTGTATTTTCTCCTCCAACTATTTATTTGACTCCCTCCAGCTCCTTTCGACCTCCTCGATCTTCCTTATAGTTTTGTGCTTGTCTCTGAGTGTACTTTGGGTTTGTGGGGATTTGTACAAGTATTGCTTAATCCCACAAGGGAGTATGTTGAGTGTTTTCCATAAAAAACAGTAACCTAGAAAGAAGGTGAGATTTCTGGGCAGTTACCAGCAGTTACCATGGTGCTCTGAACACGTGTCTTCAAAAAATATTACTGATTTGACCCCACAGCCACAGTACATGGCATTTCTCGCACACTGATGAGACTCTTAAGAGGTATCTCTGTTCTGTGTTCAAACTGATGGATAGGGTACAAGTCTTCCATTTGTTCCCTCTGCATTTATAAGAAATCGCCATCACGGTACCGGATTCCAGGCAGTAAACTAGAAGCTCATCATCCTATCTGCTTCTCATTTGCATTTCCAACAAATGGAATACTTTGATAGAAAGTTGAATTGGAAACCATAGTTGAACATACAAAAGCGCATTCCCAACAATTTTTTGAGACTCATAATGGAAAAATATATCCCAGATTTAACCAAGAAAACTGTCGTTCAATAATTGGCAGTAGAGTTGTCATTTCTCTTTTGATTATTTTAAAAAGAGATTTTTAGAAAAAGTTTGTTACTGATGCTTAATTTGTTCTTCCTGTGTAATCAACCCATAGTTATAAGCAAGCATTCCAAATTGCACTATATTTCTTGCATAGGGTAAAACATTATGATTCTTAAAATGGAATGCCAACTTTTTCTAGTCACACAATTGCTGAAAAGCTGCCTGCTGAAAAAGACTACATTTACCATGAACTCTTACTACCAGACAAGGACTATAGTTTCTGATGAATAGGGCCTGATAAGGCTGCCTGATTAAAAAACAAAAATCACTGGGCAACATTCGTAGCAAAGGAAAAGATAAGACTATGCTTTATGCAAGTTGCAGTGCCTTCAATGAGATTTTTATTCCTTTAAGACACACATATCACTAAAGGGCAGTTATACTTCCCATATTCTCTAGCCTTTGTTATTATTTTTTCTTAAAATTTGCACCTGGGAATTAAAGGCTAGTAGTCCTTGGTTGAAGTCTGCGGCACAGAAGGAATCTTTTAAAAATGTAAGTGATCTATTAGTCATATTTCTAAAAGGGGAGCTTTGAATTAATCATCTTCAAACATTTCTGCCAAGATAAAGGTCACCACGCAATTACTGTCCTCACCCACTGGCCACAGAAGGAGAGAAGGAGAATGATGCTCCTGGATCTCACACTAGAGCATGCAGGATGCAGGCAGCCTCACGCGGCACACTTGCTTTCCGCATAAGGAAACGGCGGCCCGGGGAAGCAACAGGCCAAGGTCAAAGTTGGGAATCCGGGTCCTAAGTTGGGTGCCTTTGCCCCTCAATAGGATTGCCCCATATTTGTTTCCTGTGGCTGCTGTGATAAATTACCATAAATCAGGTGACTTAAAACAACAGAAATTTATCCTCTTTCCATTCTGGAAATCAGAAGTCTGAAATCACACTTTGGGCAGAGCCACACTTCCCCGGAAGGCTCTAGGGGAGGACTTTCGCTTGCTTTTTCATCCAGGCATTCCTTGGCTTGTGGCTGCCTCCCTTTAATCTCTGCCTCTGTCTGTCTTCGCATACTCTTCTCTCTTTGCTGTGTCTCTTCTCTTAGTGTCTTTTTTTTTTTTTCTTTTTTTTGAGATGGAGTCTCACCCTGTCGCCCAGGCTGGAGTGCGGTGGCGTAATCTCAGTTCACTGCAACCTCCGCCTCTCGGATTCAAGCAATTCTCCTGCTCCAGTCTCCCGAGTAGCTGGGACTACAGGCGTGCACCACCACTCTCGGCTAATTTTTCGTATTTTTAGTAGAGACAGGGTCTCACCATCTTGGCCAGGGTGGTCTCGAACTTCTGACTTCAGGTGATCCGCCCACCTTGGCCTCCCAAAGTACTGGGATTACAGGCGTGAGCTACTGAGCCTGGACTCTTAAGTGTCTTTTATAAGGACATTTGTCGTTGGATTTAGGGCCCACTCAGACGATTCAGAATAATCTCATCTCTAGATCGTTAATTTAGTCATATCTGCTAAGACCATTTTTACAAATAAGGCCATATGCAAATGTTCCAGGGGTTAGGATGTGGACATTTCATTTTTAGGGGGGCCACCATTCAAAGCATTATACCCCATTCTTTTTCCTAAAGTAGTAGCCATCATCACATCATTTTAAAAATTTTGTTGTGCATTAAAATAGTTGGTAGTCTCTTTTTCTCTTCTTCCCATTTACAAGTCTTCTTGGAGTCAGAGCTGCATATTTGAATTTCTAATTCTAGCTCTATCATTCACTACAACATTGCGACCTTAGGTAAGTTCCTTATGCATCCCTCTAAGCCTCAGTTTCCTCTGGTCTAAAATGAGAACAGTAATATCCACTACATAGGGTGCTTGTGAAAATCAATATGATAATGCATGTAAAGCACTTAACAAAGTGTCTAAGAAGAATCAGTTCTCAGTAAATGCCAGCTGATTTTAAATTAGAATAATATTCACGAAGATCAGTCTATTGCTTACAAAATGTAGACATTTGAGGTCCACTGGGGGACCCATTTCCAGCAGCCAGAGACATTTCTGGCACCAGCACGTGAGAGCTGCCTCATTGTTGAGTGCTGACACATGGGCGCACGGCCTGCTCAGCAGTGGGGTGGGGGGGGAATTCCCGGGATGCTCTGAATTGTTGCTTTCTCAGCCCACACCATGGACCTTCAGATCTTCAGCAGAGCATAGAATAAGGAGACGTTCTGGTACCAGAAGGGAGACGAGATTATTCCAGCAGTCATGGGACTAGTCCCTTCGGATCTGACCAGCTTGGGGCAACGCAACTCAGGGTTAGTGAAAGAGTGGCTGTATTGGGGTTTCTACATGGTGGGTGGGGGTGGGAAAAGCCAGTGAAAGGGCGTCCTGCCCTAGAGAGCTGCAAAGTCTGGGTCAGACACCCAGTTATACAACCTTCTGGGTTCCAAAGCTTGTCCTGAAGCAAAGAACCAGAATAGCCAAGCATAAAACCAAAAAAAAAAAAGCATTTATCAAGGATATTTGTTTAATTGTGTTTTTCTTTTTTTTATTTATTTATTTATTATTATTATACTTTAAGTTTTAGGGTACATGTGCACAATGTGTAGGTTAGTTACATATGTATACATGTGCCATGCTGGTGCGCTGCACCCTAGTTGTGTTTTTCTAAACAAATAAAGGGTGGCATGGAGTTATACTGTACTTACACGGTGACAATGGGTTGCCAGCCACACCCCAAATAGTTTGCATTTATTATTAGTTTATTTACCAGCTTAGTCCTCCTGTGAGGAAATTCAATCTCTAAAAATATTCTTCCCTGTCCTCTTCCCACCGGGCACCCCTACCCCACACAGACACCACTTTGCTTAGGGGAGGGAGATAAGAATTCTGAATTCACTACAGTGATCGCTTCCAGTGGATGGTCAATGCAGAATTGGAGACAATCCTGCATGAATGCCACATTTATTAAAAAACGACCCTAATATTTAGAACAGCCAAAAGAAGATACCAGTTCGGATACAAACTCCACCCACTGTGAGACCTAAATTCAGTCATGCTGAACTCATTACAGCTATTTGAGTTAATTTCATTCATCCAACGATCCGAGCAACACCAGCTGACACAGACCCGGGTCTTTTCTAGAGTGCCGAGAAATCCAGTCTACTGCCAGGCATGGACTCGACATAGAGGCACATTTTCCGCACCAATCCATGTCTCTTCATGTTACTGGTGCAGATGTTCTGATTGCTTTCCTAGGTCTCTGCATGGCTGCAATGGTGGTTCTTGATATTTTTATTAACTCATGCTGTCTTTTGATGAACAAAATATATTTCATGCCACAGA
Organism: Pongo abelii; assembly: GCF_028885655.2. Classification (NCBI taxonomy): domain Eukaryota; kingdom Metazoa; phylum Chordata; class Mammalia; order Primates; family Hominidae; genus Pongo; species Pongo abelii. The sequence continues at coordinate 91,234,405 of NC_071995.2, forward strand.
AATTTTGTTATGTCCTTCCGGAGGCATATTCACCTTTCCAGAATTAGCATTAGTGGGTTTTGAACACCAAGGCAAAAAGTCAAGGTCATGGATCAAGCCGTTCACAAGCCAGTTATCTTCTCCCTGCTCCCTATGTGCAAATTCAATTCCAAATTTGACCTTTGTGCTCCCAACTGGATGCATGATGTCAGAAGGTATCCCAGACAAGGAAACGGATACAGGTAACGTAACCAACCACTTTTAACCGGGGGAGGGTGAGCACTCAAACTGTATTCTGCTTTTGTATATACATACAATTATTCATTTATGTTCCAGAATGGAAAAACAAATGCAATTGAGAACTGTCAGTATTTCGATCTATAGGTCAACATGTCTATTTATTCGACAAGCTTATCTGAATACTTGTTCTATGTCAGATTCCATGCTAACAGATTAGATTCTGTGAGATATAAGATCCAATATGAATCTTCAATGTGTTTATTATAAAGAGACAAGGTAGGAGTAGGGAAGGGAAGGGAAGACAGAGAATTGTCCCTCCCTGAGTGGGTCAGAAGAGATTTATGGAGGAGGAATGTCTAAGCTAGAATTTAAAGATGAATACAAGTTTTTCAGGCAGACAAAGTACAGCTAGGCAGGCAGATGGGAACTACCTGAGCCAAGGCATGGAGGCGTGAAGTGCACAGTGTGTTTAAAGAACAGTACACAGCTAGCTATTCTTGGAGTACACATTCTGCAGGAGTTTGTGTAGGGAAATGGCAATGATCAATCACTCTGAGTATATGTGGGTTGGGTTATTGTTCCATTTACTTAACAAATGTTTACTGAGCCTTTACTAAACAGAGGAATTCAGACCAGGAGCTGGACCTTAGGGTGATAAGGAAAATAAGACGTGAATCTACAAAACATAAGATACTTTTCATGAGAGAAGATGGTTTCATTCATTCATGTTCATCAGCAACAATGGATTAAGTTCTAAATTAGCACCTACCAACACAAATGATTATAAGACATGTTTTTTGTACTTAGAGTGTCAGTCTAATGGAAAAAACACATAAATAAAATATGATATTATAATATATTCAATAATCAGTCTAATAGCACTTATTGGCTGCTTACCAAGTTCTGGACACTGATCTAAGTGCTTTATATTGATTAATTTAGCCCATCCTCACAAAATATTATTATTGTCTGCATTTCCCAAATGGCAAAGTAAGGACTGGAGAGGTTACTCAAGTTGTTCAACCAAGGGTCACACTGCTAAGATTAAAATCCAAGAAATTTGACCCCACATTCTTAACCACCACTCCAGAGGACTATAGAAGCATGGAACAGAAACACATAAGCCATCCAAGAAGGGGTCAGGGAAGATGAATCTTTCCACCCCAATAGTAGTTACACGCTCTCTGAGGTCTCCGGGGAATAGAAAACCAGTTTATAGAATCTTGGGAAACTACTAAACTTAATGATACTAGAGTGTATAACATCTAGAGTTCAAGCTCAAAATAGTCCATTTTTTCCCAAAAATTCCCCTAGATTACATTTATCATTCATATGATTGTAACTTTTTCAATCCCCGCCCACTTTAAATGCTAAACTCTCATATGTGCTTCTTAGATTTTTATCAAGAGAACTATACAGTTGATGGGGAAGCTTCTGAAATTTCTGTTCAGAGGTCTTCTTTTTCGGAGCACTCAGCATTTTATGTTATATAATACCTTCTGAAGACCATTATAAAACTTCCTGGCTGGATTTCTACACTGCTAATCCACTACATGTCAATCCCAGTGTCCTGTATGCAATATGATGAAGGTAGAATTATGTTTCTCATTCAAATTATTTTAACTTTCTCAACTCCCACCTGATTCAGTTCCTTCCATCCTTATAACTGTCATGGACATTGAGTTGGCAAACAAAAAAGGAAAGTTGTAAGAAGTCACAGCCCTAATGATCTTCTTATAAAATCAAATCATAAAGTAGAGAAAAAGTCAAACAGGACTGTAGAATGCTGAAAGATGGCCTCATCCTTGGAGGAGGAATCCAGGATGAGAGATCTGTGTCAGTAAGGATAGCATTTGCCTGGATGTCACAGAACCCAACTAGAATGACCTAAGCAAGGAAAGAGAGGGTTTTGGGTAACATAACCAGATCCCAGGCACCTGTTTTTCTATTCTGCTGTTGTCTTTGCAAGAGTTGTGGTATATGTTCAGGTTTCAAGATCTATTCCGAACAGCAAGAAGGCAAAGGACAAGGGGTAAACAGAAGAAGCTAGCTGAGTCTGTCCCCTTTGAAAAACTTTTTCCAGGATTCACATGCTTGAGCCTCCATTTAAATCTCATCAGTCAGGTTTGGGTCACATGGCCTTCAGTAGCTGCAAGAGAGTCAGAGCAGGTCAGCCTATGACCTCAGCACATACCATCCCAGACAAAGCAGGGTTTTAATAGCAAGAAAAGGAAAGAGCATGCACATTGAGTTGGCATATTATCTATTATTACAATAACAGTGATGACTACATTCTCCTAAAGTTTCCTAATTTAAAAAAAAAAAAATAGAAGAGCAGAGGAAAGGCAGGTGAAACAGATTACAAAACCCCAGGGAATATAGACAATTGACTAAAGCTGAGCCCAGTGTTACTTAAGTACTTCCCCTTTGTGATTATCTCCTTAACAGAGATAATCCATGGGCCTGAATCTCATCGTATGACTAGGAGTTAGACAGACTTGGGGAAGGCAGCAAGGGGATAAAACATTCCCAGCCAAAGCACCAAGCTGGGAAGCACCATTTTGTATGGGGAATTACAATGCATTCCCTATTTCCAGAGATCAAATTGCAAAGTAAGGAATATCAGACAGGTAAATGGAGCCAGATCATGGAAGGCCTGTGTTTGTGCTTTAAAAATGTGTTTATCTGGTATGAGAATCCTCTGAGGTGTCTTAAGCCAGGGAGGGATGGTTCAGACTTAAATTTTAGATAACTCACCTTTAGTAACCATTATAGTTTGGAATCAAGGAGATAAAAAGGAAGGCGGAGAAACAAGGTAACCATGTTAATACAGTTGGAAGATGTTGAGGCCCTGATCTGGTGGAGATGTGGAGGAGTGCACAAATATGAAGAATTATTTCCTTTGAGTATCACGGAAGACTTCTTGGAGGAAGCAGCCTTTTATAACTGAAAATGAACTTTATTTTGTGTCTACAGTGTGTATCTGAACAGTCTGAGGTATCCTTGCTTCATATATTTTGTAGAAAATTATGGGATATAAGTTAACCACTAATTATAAATTCCTAAACAACTTGTTCTACTATTCATAAGTAAAATGATTTGAAAAAAATTTTGGCAAAGGCTGAAAATGTGAAGTAATACTCAAAACCTAAAGGTAGGAAAGGCCTATATCAAGTTACTTATAACCTCAAAAGTAATTGTTCTCTAGTTGTGGTGAGTATCCAGGGAGCTGGGTGAAAATACAGATACAGAGGCCCACTTCAGACCTACTAAATCAGAATCTCCACAGTGGGACTTGGGGATGCGTATTTATAATTAATTCCACAGGATATGCTAATATACACCAGTTTTCATCAGCAGCATGATGAACCTAACAGGGCACGATACACTCCACCATCACACATATTGACAAGACAGAGGGCATGGGATCCGAGAATGTGCAATTAAGAGGCAAGAGACGAAAGTGCAGGCAGAAAGGCTGTCACTCATATAGAAGGTCAGAACCATGGAACTTGGCTGCAGAGCCTGGTAGGACTTGAGCAGCAGCTAGGTGGGAAAATGGAAAGAGCGGAGGAAGGACTGGGATAGGGAGACTAACAGGGATCCAAGCACAGCCACTTTGGGGGTGGGAGAGTGCTAGATGGCAATAGACAAAATCACAATATCCAAAAGGGTGTGACAAACCTGGGCTCTCAAGTTTCCAGGCAATTCATAGCTATGCTTTTGTTGGTAAATCAAGACAAATTTCTTTCTATGTAAAGTATATATGCTAACTATTTGTCGGTGAAAATATAGAGATTACATTGGTCAGTAAACAGAAGAAATTGCATCTCTGTCCCTTAGAATAGACCAAAGGAAGATCTGAACAATTCTGATGAGAAAACTGTGAGTCCCTACAATTCCATGTTATTAGGCAGGTCCCCAGTATGGCAGACCCCTTACCAGCCTGACCAATTTTGCTCCTTAGAGATCACTGAGATCCTGGTGGCTTTGGCACTGTTCCCTACTGTGTCTGTGACATCACCCATTTATTTTGTGAACTTCCTACAGACACATTTCATGAAATGGGCCAGGGGAAAGGAGAAGGTAGGAGAAAGGAAAAGGGCAGGGGAAAGGAGAAGGTAGATAGTCCTGTGTGATGAACTTTTCTAACAATATTTCTCATTTTTCTCTGGGAAAAATAAAAGTAGCTGACTTTAAACAACCAGCTTCGGATTATCAGGGGTACCATGATCACCTCCATGGATCCTGCTGCCTTCTGAGGCAGTGTGCATAATTTGCAAAGACTTCTGTGTTTGAGGTCTTTTTCCTAATATCCTGAGTCAGAACAAGCAGGGTGCATTTGCGTTGACATGTCTACATGAGCTCTTCTGCTTTGAATTAGTCAAAACCATAAACAGCAAGTAAGGCTGGAAGAGGTGGTGAGTAGATGTATGGGATGTTTGTGTCATCACAGCCCTCTCCTGCCTCCCAGTCCTTCCTAACAGAGTGGCAACAGGCAGCTCGCAGCCATTCTGCATGACCAGAGGTGGTCTGAACCACGAACCTGCCTAACTCAGCTCTAAGATCTCTCCTTGCACCTTTTTAAAAACTTATTTTAATTCAGGGAGTACATATGCATATTTGTTCCATGGGTATATTGCATCATGGAGGAGATCAGGCTTCTAGTGTACCCATAACCCAAATATTGAATGTTGTACCCAATAGTTAATTTTGCAACACTTACTTCCCTCTCACCTCACCCCTCCCCACTTTTGGAGTCTATTGTTTCCATCTTTATGTCTATGGGTACCCATTGTATAGTGCCCACTTATAAGCGAGAGCATGTGATATTTGATTTTCTGCATCTGGATTAGTTCACTTAGGATAATGGCCTCCAGCTCTGTCCATGTTGCTACAAAGGAAATAATTTCATGCTTTTTTTTTTTCCAGACAGAGTTTTGCTCTTGTTGCCCAGGTTGGAGTGCAATGGCATGATCTTGGCTCACTGCAACCTCCGCCTCCAGGTTCAAGCGATTCTCCTGCCTCAGCCTCCCAAGTAGATGGGATTACAGGCATGCACCACCATGCCCAGCTAATTTTGTATTTTTTTTAGTGGAGACGGGGTTTCACCATGTTGGTCAGACTGGTCTCGAACTCCTGACCTCAGATGATCTGCCCACCTCGGCCTCCCAAAGTGCTGGAATTATAGGCATGAGCCACTGCGCCTGGCCAATTTCACGCTTTTTTATGGCTGCATGGTATTCTATGGTGTGTGTGTGTGTGTGTGTGTGTGCGTATATGTATATAATATGCATATATAATTATACGCACACACACCACATTCCATGGTGTATATATAAATATATATATACCACATTCCTGGTGTATATATAAATATACACATACACCACATTCCATGGTGTATATATAAATATACACATACACCACATTCCATGGTGTATATATAAATATACACATACACCACATTCCATGGTGTATATATAAATATACACATACACCACATTCCATGGTGTATATATAAATATACACATACACCACATTCCATGGTGTATATATAAATATATACATACACCACATTCCATGGTGTATATATAAATATATATATACACCACATTCCATGGTGTGTGTATGTGTACACATACCACATTCCATGGTGTTTATATGTGTGTGTATATACCACATTTTCTTTATCTATTCAACCATTGATAGACACTTAGGTCAGTTTCATGACTTTGCTATGGTGAATAGTGCTGCAATAAACATATGTGTACAGGTGTCTTTTTTATATTATGATTTCTTTTCCTTTGGGTAGATATTCAGTAGTGGGATTGCTGGGTTGAATGGTAGTTCTATTTTTCGTTCTTTGAAATATCTCCATACTGTTTTCCATTGAGGTTGAACTAATTCACATTCCCACCAATGGACTATAAACATCCCTTTCTCCACAACCACGCAAACATCTGTTGTTTTTTTACTTTTTAAAAATAGCCATTCTGAGTGGTCTAAGATGATATTTCGGTGTGGTTTTCCTTTTATCTCTTGAGCACAGGTTCTACGAGCACAGGCGGAGTTCTGTGGTGCTGAACTTACCTGGTCTTGAGGTGTTCCCCGGGGACCTTCTGGTGTCAGATGGAGCTGCTGATTACCTATGCCATCCACTTCTGCTGCTGAATTCAGGTTCTGTTCATTCAGTATACTTTCATTCCATGCCCACTGTGGAACAGATATTGCCATAACCAGGGGGAATTTTCAAAATATTGAATAATTAGTAGAATATATGCACTGACCAGTTACAATCAGCCTCACCAATTACAACGGGCACCAGCTGTTACTGGAATTATGGGAACCAGCTGAGTACCAGTCTTGGTATTGGGCATTCCATTTACGGAGACGAATAAGGTATGGTTCTTCCCTCAAAATGTCTTCTGGCCAAATGTCTTATCCCAGGCCCAAGACCTGAGACAGGTGCAGCATCCTAGATCAGAGTGCCCTCTCTAGGCTGGTGAGTAGCTTCCCCATTATTGCTGTCATGTTCATCTCCCACCCCACTCCTGGGCTTTAGCCTCACACTGATATCTTCCAACCAGGGTGGTACCATGGGGAGGCAGAGGTGCGGGTGGCAGATGAGTGTCTGATAGAGAGGCAGCTTTAGGGATAAAGCTTCTGCATCTTCATCTCATTTGTGAAATAAAAGAACAATTAGGATCTTCAGGGTGTTTTCCTCAAGATTCTGGGGATAGGTAAATCAAAGCCTTCGAGAGCTAAGAGGAGACTTAAGGATTATCCATGCTGGTGGTTTTTAAACTGGTTTAGTTCTTAGCAGAGTCCTTTTTACAAAAGAATCCTTGCTCGGAAATCCAATGTATAAAACAAATCCAGGTGAAGTTGCAATGCTTGCAGCTGAGATGAGCCCCAAAGACTCACCTCCAAGGCATCCCCAGGAGCCTCAGACACCCAACAAAACAGTTTAAAAACCACCAGGGTCATCCCTCATTCACATATGTGTGAGTGAGACCCAGAAAGGAGAAGTGGCCTAGTCATGGGGTCAGCTGGTTTGTGCAGAGAAATGGAATCAAGGCTCCTGACTGTGAGTCCAGTGCCGTCTCTACCAGTCTGCATCTGTTATCATCTGTCATCTATTGTATGGGCAGCTGCAGTCTCCTGTATGTGGAGCCCAGGGCCACCAGTGAATAAATCATAACTAACATGTTTATAGCTCTTTATTTTTACAGACCATTTCACATCTACTTACTGTCTTATATGATACAGTAATCCAAGTGAACAAACCAGGAGGGATTAAGTGATCTACTTGAGGACATGCCCCTAGAAATCTGAGCTAGTTCTAAACACAATGTGGCCTTAACAGAGGTTAGTATGTTTTAAGAGGCTTTAGAATGCTGTCAATTAGTTAACAACTAGAACAGTGGTTCCCAAAGGCTGTCCTGAACCAGCAGCTTTGCCATCACCTGAGAAGTTGTTAGAAATGCAGATTCCAGGCTGCCCACCCCCCACACCTTCTGAATGAGAAACTCTGGGGGTGGTGTCCAGCAGTCTGTTAGTCCGTTTTGTTTGTTGTGGTGGTGGTGGTTGTTGTTGTTGTTTGAGACAGAGTCTCACTCTGTGGCCACCACCATGCCTGGCTAATTTTTTGTACTTTTAGTAGAGATGAGGTTTCAGCATATTGGTCAGGCTGGTCTCGAACTCCTGACCTTAGGTAATCCACCTGCCTTGGCTTCCCAAGGTGCTGGGATTACAGGCTCAAGCCACTGCGCCCAACCAGCAGTCTTTTTTAACAAGTTCTGCAGGTGATTTTGATGCCAGCTACAGTTTGAGAACCACGTGCTAAGGAACAAGGTCATCGCTGCTTCTACATCTCACTAGCTGTTATTTTTGTGTGTGCCTAGCATCATGGTAGATACCACACAGCAAAAGATAAGCAGCATCCTCCCTATACCCCTCTGCCCTCTTCTCAGGAGTTTAGAAGAGAGGCCTCATGTTCCCAAGTCACAGTCTAAAGCAGTGCTGCTCACGCTTTGCTGTGCATATGAGTCACCTGCAGATATAGTTGAAATAATGATTCTGGTTTAGCAAAATTGTATATTTAAGGCAGATAATGAAAGATTGTGGATTCAATAAAGACTCATGAATCTTCTGAATACTTACAAAGCTTTCCCAAGGCTCCAAAGCTAGAAAAGCACAGGAGAGAAGTTGGCCAAGGATCAGGGACCCCAATTATTGCAGTTCAAATTGGATGTAATAATTTACCACCAGGCATGTGAGATCTAAGTGTGGTGAAGATGATTTGAGCCTAAGGGCACAAATCTTTATTAATCTCCCTTTAATAAAGATCGATAAGGTGGTCAAAATGAATGAGAGGATAATCTGTTGGGCAAGTGCCTCCCAAGGTTACAGTGGGAAGGTGCCTTAAGCACATCCTTTGCAGTAAATGCTGCTCAGTTCATTGCTTCCCTTTGATTGAATTATTATGCACACTCTCCTGGGGGATCTGATAGAGAGATGGATGTATAAGACATCCATTTTGTATACTGAATGGTCAGAACATGCCACCCACACCTAAGAGACAATTTTCAGCTTTTGCTAGGTAGCATTACAACTTTATGCAAACAGCATAAAATTCAAAATGCTAGAATCCAATCGAATCTCTTTCCTTCCTGGTCTTCCAAAGAATGAGGGATTGAATAACGGCTTCCTTCTCAAGTCAAAGCAACTCCTAGATGATGGCCAGTAGCAAGAAGCCCCAACATAAAAATGGGTGATGTTTTAATGTTCCCTATTTTGGGAGTCTTCATTTAACCACATCTGGGGATTATGAGTGAATGCAGTTTCCAAGTCTCCCATTTGCTCAAGCTATTGAAGTTTGCATGTGATGGGGGGGTTCTGGAAAGACAGTGTGAAAATGAAGGGCCTGTCCTTTTTGCCCCAAAGTGTTTTGGTTCCCTGTCTTAAATAAATTACTCAACATCTTCAGTACAGTTATAGATTTCTCTTCAAGCAATGAGGAAAAAGAGTTTAAATAATACACCAGTAAAGAAACAGGACAGTACCACCTTAAGGCAGCAACAGAACACCAACTTTTAGGTTGCAACATTGCTTCATTCACTCGTCTGCAAAAATATAAATATTCATTTGTGCATTCTCAAGAGAAAGAGAATTAAAGCAGGATGAATTCTATTTGGCTAATTTTCAAAAAGCAGGTTTTGTAAACCACTACAATGATCTGTCACTAGTTACTCTAAGTACTCGTAATAATATATTGTCTTTAATTTCACCCAGAATCCAAAAAGCCAAGATGGCCTTTCTCCAAAAGAGGAGTGGTAAGTGTTGCAAATTGCCATTTTTGTTTTAATTAAGCTTCCTGTAGCTAAGAAAGTAAGAAATGGCTGAAGAGCCTCTTCATTCTGCTTTATCTTTGCATAAAGGCAGATGGCACGTGAAATATAAATGATATCATCACATCCGTAGTATTGGCTACGGAACATGCCAAGTGGTGCCAATTTGTACAGCGAAACAGTGCTAATTGCCAGTGGTTAATTAGCTCTGCAAAAAAACACAAAGCAATCCTAATATAGTGATGCTTTACAACACTAAATTTATAACTTGCTGCTTAGAAAGCAGCTCACTCGATGAAGCAAACTTGCACAAATGTATGCCCCAGTTTGCAGTTAGTGTCGTGTATATTGGGAACATTGAAAAATGAATGAGATCTTACAGAAACAGATTCCGCAAATACACTTCTATTTCTGGGAAAGCCAATTGGATTAATCCTAGTGGGTTTAAATTCATTCTTGGTTCCATCAATAATTGACGAGTTATCCATCTCAGTCAGTGGTCCTTGAGACTTTACTGCCTAGGACAAGGGTGGCCACAGTCAAGCCGTTCCTTCTGGCATGCTGTGGGAAGAGGGAGGGAACGTTCATGATGACAACCTGACTCCTGTTTTCTAGGGGGAGGAAAGGGACTGATTTGTGTTCTCCCAGCAGTACTAGTTGCATTACTTACACACCACGACCAGCAGCAGCAGCGGAGCCTTATGGACTGTTACTATGCCTCATTCTGTTAAAAATCTGCCCACATGGCCTTGCCAATCAGTTTGGCATCAGTTGCTGACATCTGCAGTGGTTCTATGGACACACACACCTTGCTATTTTTTAAGTCCCATCGCTAAATAAAAAGCCCTCTGAAGTTCCAATTCTAGCTGCTTCCCTTAGTGCCCTATGACCTTGGCCAAATGGATTACTCTCCTTCAGCTCAGATCTTCCCTACAAAAGGCAGAAGACCAGTGCCAGCCTCACAGGGTGGTTGTAACGAATGCCTTATAATGCAAGTGGAGCCTACCCCAGAGCTGAGCACACACAGACACTCAGTCAATCTTGGCCGTATCACTAGTAGTAGTATCTTTAATTAGGGTTTGGAAAAAGACTTATTCTCATAGCCAAGTGTATGATTGACTTTCACTTTTTTTCCCAAAAATAAAACGTTTATATGGAACATACTCTAAACATTATGAGCTGCAAATCTTAAATTGTTAGTAAAATGGTAACACCATTGCCACCAGGGCTGTTGCTCATCAGTCATTTAGAGACATGCTTTGTCTGTTTTTCTGACAGGTCTGAGACAAGGCTTATGATGCAGCCCCTCCTGAGCTCTTTCCTCGAATAAACAGAGGCAGAGCTGGTCACCAATCACATCTGAGGTCTCAGGAGAAGGGGCATCTCCCCCCCAGCCCTCCCGAGGGCTTATCTAGGACAGGGAAGCTCTGAGGGCTGCCTGAGAGGTAGAATATGCTTTCAGAAGGGAAGAACTTGGCCAAGGAAGGGACACTCCTACAAGTTGTTGGGATTGATCCATTCTTTTCCCCATAAAGAAGCAACTTGTTCTACACACATGTGTCGAGCAACTGTGCCAAGTACTGGGACAGATATCTAAGATGCCAAGATGTCCATTATCAGCTCACAATTGAGAAGATGGGACTGAGAAGTAAACTGTGGGTGGTGGAGGAAAACATGCTAAATGGTTGGCACTATGTTGGAGGAAGGGAAGCAATGAGGGAGTTACACAAAGGAAGAATAATTAGTGGACGTTTTCAGCAAATGTTTTCAGCAATGAAGAGAAAGTCATTTCTAGAAGCTTCACTTTCACAAGAACACAATATCTTGTTTTCTTAAAATTAATGTCTTCTTTCCTTTATCCTCTTAGCCTTATTTATCATGTAATTCATATCTTTATAAATGGTAATCCACATCAATATAACAAACATACTTCTATGTTGTGATGTGCTTTTCCAATCTATTACAGATTTTTCTTTTTCCTCCTGTTTTCCTTCCTTTCCTCCTTCGTTTCTTCCCTTCCTCCTTCCTTTCTTCCCAATCATCAATATAATATTAGTAATAAAAGCTAACACATCTATAACGTTTAGCACATTACCAGGTACTGTTACTGTTTGCATGTATCCTTGTTTATGCATGTCAGTTAACACATGTGAACTCATAAATTCTACAACAATCCAACAAGGTAGGTGACATTATTACTTCTCATTTTGAAAATGGGGAAATGGATTCAGAGAGTTTGACTAGTTTGCCTGAGGACACACAGCTCATAAGCTATGGAGCATCCAGCAGTTCCAGGCAGTCTGGCTTTGAGTCTGTTCTGCCCCTGATGTGGCCCTGTTCCTTCAACTGTAGGAGTCCCCATCACCAGACCTTGAAACTCCTCCCTCCATTCTCTCATTAGAGCTCTCCATAGATCTTGCCTTTTCTCATTGATTTGTCAACCACTCCAAAAATTTGTATATTCAGTCTTAACCTTCAATTTTGCTCTAGTTCCACGTCACCAGTGACTACTGCACATCTTCATGCCACCTACCTCTTAGTTACTAAGTTTGAGACTCCAGAATTAACCTTCGCTTCTCGATTTCTTTACCCTGTGTATCCTCTCTCGTAACCTTCAAATGCTTCTCATTGCCTCTCCTAACCACGGCCACCACAATGGAGGCAAGAAGGTACTAAATGGCTGTGTCGTTTTCAAGAGTTAATGTGACCACTGGGAGAATGGTCTCCTCTCCCCTCACTGGAATACCCACCCAGCCATTTGGCTAGGAGGGTGGTCAAACCCATAGGAAGCCACGGTGAGTGCCCTTCAAAACACGGGGTTGGCACTCACTTTCCCACAACTCCAATGCTGCTTCCATTGTCTCGGCCTCTTTCTTTTCCAACTGGCTGCTGATTTTTTATTTCCACAACATGCAGTCACTATGGTTTCAGACATCAACAAAAGGCATATGTCCCAATTGCAGTAGGAGGTCTTTAACTGGTTCCAAGATTCCTTTGCTGCTGTGGAGGCTAATGAGTCTACAATAGGTTTCCTCTTTCAGTGCCATAACCTTACCAGAGAAACCAGCCACAGCCCATTAGCACATTCTGAAACTATGACAGGGTCTCCTTTCAGACACGCAGGGAGCCCCCTACCTGCAACAGCAGATAACCTGTGCCTTCTCTTGCTCATGAAAAAAACATTGGTTAACTTTCACCAAACTGTTTAGATCCATGCCAGTATCGTGCACTCTGAGGCAATAGAACAAGTTGAAAAATTGTTTGTGATAAACATTCATTTGAAATGCAGCCAAGCTGACTTTTAAAAGCCTTGCATATTGTTATTTGATAGCTTCTTCCTGCTTCGGTTGATAAAATGAACTCTTTAAGTGGGCAATTCATGACGTCCTGATAGAATAGTGAGTGAACCAAAAAGAAAATGCTCACAATATAAGTTTAAAAAGCAAGTTGCAAAAGGGTGTCTAAATATGATACATTATACCATTTAAAAATTAATTATGAATATGATCAGAATACGATATTTCCAATGGGTATGTAAGGGTGAAGACACATTTCATGCTTTTGTTTGTTTGTTTTTTCTCAAATTTTCTACAATAAACATACATTATCTTAGCAATCAGATTTTTTAAACAAATATTATTAAGAAAAAATGACTATAACAAAAATAAGTGGGTGATTCCATTCTAAGGAAAATAGAGTTTCCAGCATATTCTGGTATTCTGTAGCAGAGAATTATTATTTGGGGCAAGTCGCTTGAACACTGGGCTTTATTTTGTCATCTGCTAAATTAAGGGTTGAACCAATATGTCTGAGGTACCTTCTGATGTTAATTAAATCTTAGAGTCCAGAGTTTGGAAAAGTTAAAACTGTGAAGGCTATGTCACCCCAATGGGTAGGCATGATAAGACTGTTTGCTATATGATCATTCTGTGCCTAGGATTTTTTTTTTTTTTTAATTTGTAAAATGAGAGGTTTGGACAAGGTAGTCTCACGGGCCTGTGTCCCCCAGGTCTGACCTTCTGTGGTTCTGTGGCTCCTACTAGAGCTCAGAAATGGCTTTGGAACTGTTAGTGGCTTAAAGACAAAATATGCCATCTCTTATGAATGTTAGGGAATGAACGAAAGATGCCGAGGCTACCGAAGTCATGTCATTAAAGACTCAATGTTTGAAAATCCTGTTTCTAACCATCTTTAAGCAGGGCAAAGACAAACACAAGCACATATCCGATCTGGAAAACTGCCTGTCCTCTGTGAAAATTACCAACTTCAGGGGCTATGACTTCTACGGTCTTAAGGTATCTTTCAAACTGTTTACTATGGGGTATGACTTTTTCTTTTTGTTTTTTGGTGGGGTGGGGAGGGGAGGGACAGTATTTTAAGCTGCCAGATTAATGCCTTGTTTATAGTAAGAGCAAAATGCAAGAGAGGAACCCAGGGCTGAACAGGGCCTGCTCTCCTCAAACACACTGAAAGCTGGGGAAAGTCATTTTATCTTAAATAAGGTAACAAATGTGAGAGCACTTCACAGGCCAGGAAGCCTCTACAAATGTTAAAAGTGGGTGTTACTACTCTTCGTCTCTCTGGGCCTGGATTTCCTCATTTGAAATGTTAAGTTGTTTTTGGTAAGACAATTTCTAAAGGTCTCTTTGAGCTCTAAAGCTCTCACCTCATGCTTCTTCAGTAGTTAATTTCAACAAGTTTTGCCAACAGAACCTGGAATCAGACTTCCCAGTCCTGGGTTTAGGGTTCTTTGAGTTTTTTTGTCAATAAACTGAAAAAGACTCATGATATTCTCAAGCATAATTCAAAGCGTCATCAATCTGAATTGATTTGAATCTTAAACTAGAAATAATGCACATTGTGCATGTCATGCTGCATATTAGGAGGAATTGGCATCCCAGAGCCCCACAGAGAGAAGCTGTGGCTTGGGTCACTTGGGGAGTCACTGTCAAGAGGGATGCCCAGGGCCCGAAGCAGGAAATCTTGATTTCGGGGGTTGCTTGGTCCTTTGGAACTGCAAGCCAAAGCAAATAGCCAACAGGTCAATCCACTGAGGTGGAAATGTTTTGTTCTCTCTTTTTTCCTCATGTACAGGATAAGACCTGGGATGAAGTCTTGGAAACACATCACAAACTCCCGACCGATCAATTAGACTTGAAAAAGCAGCAAGAGGCCGTGTGGGAACTTTTCACAAGTGAATGCACCTATTTTTTGGATCATTTATTAGTTCTTAAGATGGTAATGCCAGGCTTAATTTTTGTAGTAGATGGAAAATATTAATTTGTTTGTTGGGCCCTTGGTTTCCTCTTCTGAAAGAAATAAAGAAAAGAAAGAGAGAGAAAAGAAAGAAAGAGAAAGAGAGAGAAAGAGAAAGACAGGAAGGAAGGAAAGGAAGGAAGGAAGGGAGAAAGGAAGGAAGGAAGACAAGAAAAGAAAAGAGAAAAGAAAAAGAGAGAAAGAGAGAGAGGGAGGGAAGGAAGGAGGGAGGAAGAAGGGAGGAAGGGAGGGAGGAAGGAAGGGAGGGAGGAAGGAAGGAAGGAAAGAAGGAAGGAAGGTATGAAGGAAGGAAGGGAAAGGGAGAGGGAACGGGAGGCCAGGTGAGGCTTTTTTCTCCCTCTTTCAGGGGATCATGAAAATTTTTATTTGTCATTTATTTTTGTTTACCTATCACTCTACTGTCTCTTTATACTTTAACATTGGATGAGATCTTCTAAGTGAACTAGTCCAGTGTCCCATCCGATGTTGAATGAATCTCTTCTGCCTTGTCTCACCAGTTCGCACACTCCTGAGCCAGGGAGCTCATACCCTTCTCAGGCAGTCCATTGCATCTTTGCTTGGCTTCCTCTCTTGGAGCTCTTGCTCCCTCGTGAACAGTACCAGGTGAATGCTTTTCATCCACTGCAGGGCCACCATTGCAGATATAGGGGCTACCATCCACATGCAATTTAGTACTGTTGAATTACATGGTATATTCATGATGTCTTTTATGTAACTAGCACCTCTATGGTCGCAGCCATGCCCTGGTGAGGGTCAGAACACAGAATTTTTTCTAGAAGAACAATAGAGCAAGGAAGAGAACCATAGAGCAGCTTCTTCCCAGGACCACAGGGGAGGATGGGCCACACAGCTCCCAAGGTTGCCTCTGCCCACCGCACTTTTGCATCCTGGTGACTGTCTTACACGGCCAAAAGGCACTGTGCTGGCAGACCTGAGTTCAATCCCTGGCTCTGCCTCTGATTTGCCTTGTGACCTTAGGAAAGTCTAGTCCTTCATACCCTAAACCAGGGGTTGACAAATCTTTTCTGCAGAGGTGCAGATAGTAAATATTTGGGGCTTTTCAGGCTATATAGTTTTTGTTGCAACCACTTAACTCTGCCATTGCAGTGCAAAAGCAGCCTAAAGGAATGTGCGTGACTGTCACCCAGAAAACATCATTTACAAAAACAGGTGGCAGACCAGATTAAGCTCACAGGCTACATACTTTGACAGTCCCTGTCCTAAGCTATAAAAGAGAAATGACAATACCATCCCTGGCTATCTCATAAGACCGTTATGATGATCAAATTAGTTTTCTTTGAAATCTATCAAGTGCTATACAAATGTCAGTAATTTTCTGTAAGTAATATTTTTTGTCCATCACAGTGCTAAATCCTTAACTTAGCAAAATGTGAACCACAAAGACACTCTAGGAGAAAACTGAAATTTAGAGACAATATCAGTTAGGATGCTTACAAGAGCATGTAATAGAAAACTAGCTAAAATAATACAGTATTTTATTAGTCCATGTGACTGCAAAGTTCAGAGGTGGGAAAGAATTCAAGACATGTTTGATCAAGGGGCTCAAAACAAAACAAAACAAAAAAACATTTCTTTCCATCTCTCACCCTGCTTTCCATGGCATTAGCCACATCCTACGGCTGGCTTCTCTTGTAGTCACAGCATGGTTGCTATCCTTGAGCTAATGGCCAGAGAGAGAGAAAGAGAGAGAGAGAGAGATCTTCTCAGCATTCATAGCAAAAGTCTTGAGATTTATTCTGATTGGACTGGCTTAGATCACGTGCCCACCCGTGAGCCAAATTCTCTAGCTCTGTAATGAAGGAAATGTGCCAATTGGCTTAAGGCAGTCAAGGCCCACCCCTGGGAATGAGATCAGCTTGCCACATGGCACATGTGCAGCCTGGGAAAGAGTAGACACTGAGGTGAAAACCACGCTGTTTTTAGGGAAGGGGAGTATTGCAGGGGGTGGTAACAATAAATGTTCACCGCAGAGAACGAAGTCCCTGAGTTATGCCACCTTCCTTGTCCCAAGAAACTGCACAGAACTTTCTATCCCACTGTAAGCTGCCCAAGCTTTTCAAGCTAACATTTCCTGTTTAAGAAAAGGCCAATTTGAGCTCACTGTCAAATACCTCAGTGTATTTAAAGTATATATGTACCTTCCTTTTACACAATCAATATGTTTTCCAAAAGTGCTTATGAATTAAACATTTGTAACTCATATGATAAATATACTGGAGGACTCAGTATTTTTGTTAAATAGCAAAATTTCTGTAAAGCAAAGAATCTTATAGCAAAAGTAGTATTTCTTCCAAATTGTCCCAATCTATCTGTAGTAATGAGTTATGTTTCTTACAATCATGTTTTAAATGCTTGGATATTGACAAATTTCCAGACAACCAATACTCCACGGATTTTTAAAGGTCTAAGTGGTTCTCGACAGGTGGCCTCTAGACCAGCAGCATCAGAATCCCTTGGGGACTTGTTGGAAATGCACGTTCTCAGACCCCGTCACAGTTAAGGTTGGGCCCAGCAAGCTCTGGTGTAACAAAGTTGCCAGGTGATTCTGATGCAAGTTCAAGAACCACTCATTACACTAATGAAATAATACAGGAATGGGAATTGGAGAAGGTTATCTATCTAAAGCCCAGTCTTTTAACCCCTAAATTTCTTGAAATAATTTGTCCTTTTGTCCCTTTGAATGCCTCCCGTCTTATGTATACAAAGTATTTATTTTTCAATAAATTGATCCCTCTTCAGTTTATAGAATGAAGGGCAGGCTATCTGTAAGTGAGGATTGTACTTTTTTTTGACTTGCTGTATAGTTCTCCAATTTGTGAAATCATCAAATTATGTAAAAATAACATAAAAACTCCCTTAATGTTTTCATCCATGTTTAATGCCTCTAAATAAACTGAAACATTTTACCAGTTATCAGAGATTAACTCATTAAATCTCTACTTTTAATTCCCTGAAAGTAAACTATATTTGGGTCTTTTGCAGAAGAAAGAGCATATGAGAATACACCATGAATATTGTTTTGCTTTCAAGTTAGTAGTGTTGGCAAGAAGAGAATCTTTGGGATTTCTTTGGCACTAGAAGTAGAGGAAGCCCATTTGGACAGATTATATTCAATAGGAAAGTTGTTAGAATTCACATAAGCAACCACAACTTTCATACTGAAAAGCTCATTTCCAATATGTTCTTTGAAGCTTAAATGTGACCATTTGTCTTGAGTTTAACATTTAAACCTTGAGAGTGCCGATTTCTCCATTGTTTTGCAAAGTTACACCCAGGAGGTTTATGTTTAATGTTCTTGCAAAAGGCACGTTGCAAAATTAAAAAACAGAAATTAATGTGCATATATTTTTTATTTCAAAGATCTTTATGAATACACTAAAATATCTGCAAACTCATGAATATCTCCTAGATGTGGATTTATGGAGACTTTTTGCAAACCTGGAGGAGTTAACTCAGGTGAGCCAAGTAGGAAGATTTATGTTTTAACATTCACAAGAGGACCATGAAAATTCATGCTTGGTCTGTTCTTATGGCTTGTATGCCATAATACATCTCCATATTCCATTCCCAGTCAGGACTTCAGGTTAATAAGAAAGAAGCTGAAATATCCACTGATGCCTTTCCCATAAATTGTAGATATTAGTTACCCTTTACTTGTCATTTTTCCATGGCTATTTTGAAAAGTAAACACATTCCTAAGATCTCCATCATCTTCATAAATGTTTATTTTCAAATGAATATCCTCTTCTCGCATACATTATAAATAAATAATATTTTTCCTCTTAAAAGGACAGGAAGAGAGATAACAAGAATTTATTTATAAGAAATACTTATAAGAAAATATATATTGGAGAGTGGAGGAAATAAATCTTTGAATTTTGCTAGGAGATACATTTGAAATGGGAAACATCTGTAAGAATGATACTTGAAGTTCAACAAATGTTTATTCCTTAACCCTGGGTGTGTGCCTACTTTTGTTTTCTTCCTCTCTATCCCTAGACAAGCCTTGGTTTTGTGAACAGTCTCTTTGGCATCATCAAGGACTATGTAGACGCTTCCGAGATTTCTTCATCACTGGATTTTATTTCCGTGCTCACAAAGGTAAACTCCTTCCAGGAGACCTCAGCTTCATGTAGTAAAATCACCCACCTCCCAGGACAGTTGTTTATACCCTACTTGATTTTTCTTCTCCCTGGGAAAGTTCTACCTCCACTCTCCTACAAAGGAACTGTCCCTTTCTCTGCCAATCAACATTTTCAAAAATAACTTGCAGATTCTGTTTTCCCATTGCCACATCTCCTGTGTGGGTTTTATTAATACAAAAATCTGCGTGCATAGAAAAGTCATTTCCAAGTCTGTTTTTTAAGTGACTTCAATTTAAAGCAATATTCATGGCAATAGTTTAGTGTCTGCTAATTACGTAATTTAGTTGTTTTAACGAAAGTACCAATTTCTCAGAAAGAAACAGAATAAACCTTCAAATCCATCAACACCCTTGATCATATTTCTGTGGGTGAAATGAGAAAAGAGGAAAACCTGTACCCTGGGTTTGATAAATGTTATTTATTTCTTGAGTAGACATTTGGACATCCTCCCCTACTTTTCTTACTTTGAGGTTTTTAATCTAATTTTAATCTAATTTCATTTAGAAAGATTTGAATTTTTATACTCCACTTTTTAAGAAAAAAAGATAGATTCAGATTTATTGAGAACTTCCTAAGTGCTATGTATGGAGCCAATACCCTGTACAGAATAATATGAAAAATTAAACAAGCACCTTGCTTTTAAAAAATTTTAAGTCTTGTGGGGGAGAAATTAATCCAATAATGACACTAATGATTATATAATCAAAGTAAGATAAATGCTGGGGAAAAGGAGGAACATAAATATAATGAGTGTCCAACAAAGGAAACCTTGTAAGTTGGGATGCATAGTAGGGCAGTCACAGGTAGGAAATGCTTCCTGGGGATATGATGCTTGAAAAGATACGTGAAGAAGGAAGAGTTTTAACAAGGCAAAAATAAGCTGGAAGATCCTTTAGTGAACATTGAAAATGGGCTTAAATAAGAAAATCTTTGGATATTTTTGTTTGTTTGTTGTTTAGTTTTTCTTTTTTTTTTAGACAGTCTCACTCTGTTGCCCAGGTTGGAGTGCAGTAGTGCGACTTCAGCTCACTGCAACCTCCACCTCCCAGGTTCAAGCGATTCTCATGCCTCAGCCTCCCAAGTAGCTGGGATTAAAAGCATGCACTACCATGCTGAGTTAATTTTTGTATTTTTAGTAGAGATGGTGTTTCACCGTGTTGGTCAGGCTGGTCTCGAATTCCCTCCCAAAGGGCTGGGATTAGAGGAGTGAGCCACCATACCTGGCCCAAATTTAGTTTTTAGTAAATATTCTGGAGAAATGTCAGCTTCTCATCAAAACATGTAAGTATACATAGAGGCCACTAAAGAATGGGACATTATTAGGCTCTTTACTAAGGGTCTATAATAAACCCACATATGAATGCCCCACGCTATGTTACAGATGTGCAATGATGGGTTATAAAAACTTTTCCTAAATGTAAAATGTTCTAATCAGCCAGGTGAGAGTCAGTTGTGCCACGGTAGCAAATGACCTCCAAATCTCAGTGGCTTGGTTCATGTCTCACTATGCTCTGCTTCCAAGTTGTCTTGACCCTGGGACCTCTGCTGATGAAATGGCCACTACCTGGAACATTACCATTTGGAGACCATGGCAAAGCACTCACTGGCTCTTTGAGTTTCTGCCTGAAACAACACATGGCATGTCTGCTCACATTTCATCAGTACATAGCCAAGCTTACCTTCAGTGGAGCAGCTACATATCATCCTCCCCAAGAAGAGCAAAGAGATAAACAGGAAACAGTCTACCTGTGCCTCACAAGAAGCTCACCAGCTGGAAGATAGGAACATCTTGTTATTCACATGTGAGCCATCCAACATTTCTCAAGCATCTCAGTGCCTAATGAGAAGACCCTCCCTTTACCTCCAAGTCCTTTTCAAGGCCCAGCTATCAACATTCCCCTCCAAAATAAACTCACATCATCTTTAAATTACTTCTTGCTGAAGCCAAAACTTGACATTGCTCCCTACAGTGTTTTGTCTTCTAAGGTCCTATAACAAAATATTTTTCTAGGTTTCACCATCTCTGGCTTTGTTACTGTCACTTCCATTAGTGGTTTTTCAGGCTGGGTCTGCTTTCTCTACTCACCAGCAAGGGTGTTTTCCTTCTCCAATTTCACCACATTGGGATACTATTGGAAATTCCTTAATGCACCCCATGAGTCATTACATTAATCAATAAACCTATCAATGGGCACATAAGCTTAGCAACATGGTAGACACTATGGAATCCTGAAGAGAGTCCCTGCCAGTAACGAGCCAGAAGGATTGCTGAAGAGAAAAAGAATAACCGTCATTCCCAGGAAAGACATTTAACTGAGACGGTGGCATGTAGTTCAGTGTGCTCAGTTTACCCATTGTATGTATGAATATATGTATATATAAATTAACAATTTGCCTTATTCTAAAAACAATTTTAGGTGGCTTACAAATGTGTAGTCATTATAGCAAGTTTAAGACATTAAATAAAAATAATGAAGAAAAGGGAAGACAAGCATTAGATTGAGTAAGATAAAGTACATGCTACTAGATACAGTACGCTGAGTAGAGATGTCCCAAATTTCTTTTTTTTTTTTTTTTTTTTGGAGCTGGAGATGGAGTCTCCCTCTGTCATTCAGGCTGGAATGCAATGGCGTGATCTCAGCTCACTGCAACTTCCACCTCCCGGGTTCAAGCAATTCTCCTGCCTCAGCCTCCCAGATAGCTAGGACTACAGACACACGCTGCCGTGCCCAGCTAATTTTTTGTATTTTTTATTAGAGATGGGGTTTCAATGTGTTGCGCAGGCTAGTCTCGAACTCCTGAGCTCAGGCAATCCACCTGCCTCGCCTCTCAAAGTGCTGGGATTACAGGTGTGAGCCACTGCGCCCAGCCGAGATGTCCAACATTTCTACATGTTTGGAAACCAGCAAAATTAAATGCATGGAAATTTTTGAGACGTATCAGATGAAAAGTTAAGTGTCCTTACTTTATTCACTTACTATCAACACAAGCTTAACATCAATCAACAGGGTCACTCAAATCAAAGGCAGTATTTGTTACTGGGTGTCCTGGAGTGTGTGGCACCTGAAGAAAGCTTAAACAGAAGTAAAAGGGTGAATTAAATCAAGAGAGCCTAAATAGAATTTTCTCTAAGTATAGGGAGAAAAAGACTATTTATTGAGATGTCAGCTGTTTATTATGAGAGTACTATATTCTGTTAAAAGAATGTTTATGTGGAGATTACCTGTGTATTTCCACGCAGTTGTAGCGCCTGCTTGATCATGGCGCCTCCTCCACTTTTCCCTGTTCTAGTTAATGATAAAAGTGAGGAGAAATAGTCTGTCAGGGCTCAATGCTCTCCTTAACTTGTGTTCATCCTCCTTCTGCTCTTCCTTTCTTGCAGTATTTCCGAGGAAGTCTCTGTCAGAGCCACCAGACCTACTGCCTGAACTATTCAGCTGCTATCTTTTATCTTGAGAGCCTGAGGCAGAGAGATGACTTTGGAATTTATTTAAAAGTAAAGTATCATTTTCTTTTCTTTCATATTTTTCCTGATGCTTTTTGGGTGTCACATGTACTGGGAATGATTATATCTAAATTAAATGGGAAAGAAGAAAACAAAATGATCAATAATATGTTTTAACTACAAATCTGCTTTCCTCATAAATACATTGTCCACTGCACACTTAGGAATATTAAATGGTGCACATTTGGAAAGATTATATTATCTAATATCCCTCCTGAAATTTTGGCTGGGGCTTAAAAATATTTTCTTTGTTCATTATTTTATTTGCGGTAGAAATTGGTACATTGTAAGGAGAAAATTATAGTAAGAACCTGAGCTTTGTGACTCAGAAGTTTGGCTCTTGCAGGAGTTAGTTCCAGCATAGAAACTTGGGACCTCATTTACACTGTATTCTACATGAATGCTGCCCCCTTGATTAGAGAATAAAGCACAATGTCAATGTTGCCTCTGGAGTTGTGCCAATATGGCAGCTCTGAGTCCCACAGCATTAAAAGAAGAAATTTCTGCCAGGGTCCTTCAGCATTTTCTAGTAGCCAGGCCTAAAACCAATCTCCCCTGACTTCTCTAATTCTGTTGGTCCCTGCTTTGATATTTCTTTAGTCTGAACTGAACCTTTTCAGTCCTGTACCAGAGCCCTTTTGGATCATCCAGAGAAAATGGTCCAAGCCTTTCCAGAAAACCAGCTCTTCCCTGCAGCTGCGAGAAGCCCCTGCCAGAGCATGACCTCAGAGGCTTGGGAGGAAAGGCTCCCATGGTTCCCAGTGACTCAGCTGTGAATCAGTGGGCTTCCGCCACAACCTTGATGTGCCAGGAAGCCTGGGTGTGCCAAGGATGAGAAAAGGGGAATAATCTTAGAGAAGAGACTTGGCCATATTTTTGTAGCTTCAGCCCTTTAATGTTTTTTTTTTTTTTTTTTTTTTGCTACTCAAACTGAAAAGTGATAGATCATTAGATTTCCAAATGCATGAATAATCATATTGCAAATGTTTCCCCTAGAAGCTGATGGATTTCACTCTTAGCTAGGCCCCCAAACTGGGAAAATCCAGGTTCCTTTCTCTCCCTTCCAAGCTGGGAAAGAGATTAATTTAACAAGGTCCAATTATTGTTTTCAAATAACTTTGGAAAATCCTATATACATGTATTCAAAGCCAAATGATTTTTGACAAAGGCACCAAAAACATCCATTGAAGAAACACTCTCTTGAGTAAATAGTGTTAGGAAAACTGAATATCTCGATGCAGAAGAATGAAAGTAGACCCCTATCTCTCACCATATGTAAAAATCAAATAAAAATGAATTAAAGATTTAAGTGTAAG
Organism: Pongo abelii; assembly: GCF_028885655.2. Taxonomy (NCBI): domain Eukaryota; kingdom Metazoa; phylum Chordata; class Mammalia; order Primates; family Hominidae; genus Pongo; species Pongo abelii. The sequence goes on from NC_071995.2 coordinate 91,258,241, forward strand.
GCCTAAAACTATAAAAGTAGTGGAAGAAAACATAAAAGAAGCACTTGAGGACATTGGTCTACACAAATGTTTTAGAGCTAAGACTTCAAAAGCATAGGCAACGCAAACAAAAATAGACAAATGGGACCGTATTAAACTAAGCGGCTCCTGCACAGCAGAGGAAACAACAGAGTAAAGAGGCAATCTGCAGAATGGGGGAAAATATTTGCAAACTATTCATTTGACAGGGGACTAATACCTAGAATATACAAGGAACTCGAAAATCAAAAAAATAAATCCCATTACAAAGTGAGAAAAGAATCTGAATTGACATTTCCCAAAATGAAACATACAAATGGCCAACAGGTATATGAAAAAAAATCTCAACATCACTAATCATCAAGGAAATGCAAATCAAAACCACAATGAGATATCATCTTACCCCAGTTAAAATGACTACTAAGATATCATCTTATCCCAGTTAAAATGGCTACTATTTAAAAAGATAAAATAAAATAACAGATGCTGGCAAGGATATAGAGAAAGGGGAACTTTTGTACACTGTTGGCGGGTATGTAAATTAGTGCAGTTGTTATAGTAAACAAAATGGAGGTTTCTCAGAAAACTAAAAATAAAACTATCATTGATCCAGCAATCCCACCACTAGGTGTTTCGTCAAAAGAAAGAAATCAGTGTATCAAAGGGATACCTGCTCCCCCATGCTTATTGCAGCACCATTCACAATAGCCAAGATATAGAATCAATCTAGTGTTCATCAACAGATGATTAGGTAAAGAAAATGTAATATATATGTGCAATTGAATATTATTCAGCCAGAAAAAAGAATGAAATCTTGTCATTTACAGATAAAACTGGAGGTCATTAAGTGAAATAAGCCAAGCACAGAAAGACAGATATTGCATGTTCTCACTCGTATGTGGGAGCTAAAAAAGTTAGTCTCATGGAGATAGAGAGTAGGATGATGGTTACCAGAGGCTGCGAAGACGGGAGAAGGGGATGAAGACAGGTCGGTTAATGGGTGCAAACATACAGTTATAGAAGGAATAAGTTCTAGTGCATGATAACCCACTAGGGTGACTATAGTTAACAATAATTTATTGTGTGTTTCAAAATAACTAGAAGATTTGAAATGTTCTCAGCATAAAGAAATCAGGTTAATAATTATGGTTATGGCTATCCTAAATACCCTGATTTGATCATTACACATTGTACACGTGTATCAAAATATCATGTGTGCCTCATAAATATGTACAATTGTATATGAATAAAAATGTGTATGGCATCGAGGGATATTTTGGGAAAGGTAGTAGAGGATACAGTGCTGTTATAACACATGATGGTTTTTTTTTTTTTTTTTTTTGAGACAGAGTTTTGCTTTGTCACCCAGGCTGGAGTGCAATGGCACAATCTCAGCTCGCTGCAACCTCCGTCTCCCAGGTTCAAGCGATTCTCCTGCCTCAGCCTCCAGAGTAGCTGGAACTACAGTTGCCTGCCACCGTGCCTGGCAAATTTTTTATATTTTCGGTAGAGACGGGGTTTCACTATGTTGGCCAGGCTGGTCTTGAACTCCTAACCTCAAGTGATCCACCTGCCTCGGCCTCTCACAGCGCTGGGATTACAGACGTGAGCCACCGCACCCAGCCCACATGATGCTTTTATAATGCATAATACTTTACCAGACACTTTCTCAAACATCTCTTAATTCTGAACACAAACCTGTAAAGTTGATTACATAGTTCCTTTGTGTCCCTGAGGCTCAGAGAGGTTAGATGACATTTGCAAGGCCACATAGCCAATAGGTGGCAAAGAAAGAACCATAGAAAGATTTTCAGGCAAAAAAATCCAGTGCTCTTCATATCAGAACTATTTCCAATTCCTTGGGGCTATGTTCCATCACCATGGAACTATTAGCCTCATGAAACAAAGGTGAGAGGTGAGGGAGAGACTCGCAGATACTCAAGGTGACTACTGTTTGAGCCCTTGCTATAGCCTAGACACTGTGCTACGTGCTGGTCATCCGTCATCTTCTTGTCTACGCACTAACTCTGCAGAATTTGATATTGTTCCCATTTTTCAGGAGTTTAGACAAATTAGACAACATGCTGAAAGATATGGTTGTTCCAGGGCAGAGGTAGGATTGAATTCAGACCTGTCTGAACCCAGTGTTGAATCTCCTACAATGTTCTGTTGTAAACAACGTACTTGGAGAACATAAACCTGTGCTATGTTATGGGCTGCCTGAAATTGACCTATAAATGCAGTGGGATAAATTTACCCTCTACACCACATAAGGCTAAGTTTTATGAATGTATGTACTTTATCCTGGTGCACATTAATGGGATTAGCATTCTTCCTACTGTTTGTTTTTTAATTAATTTATTTATTTATGTATTTATTGAGACAGGGTCTGACTCTGTCACTCAGGCTAAGTGCAGTGGTACAATCATAGCTCACTGTAACCTCAGACTCCTGGGCTCAGATGACCCTCACACCTCAGCCTCCCACATAGCTGCGACTACAAACATGTGCCACCACGCCTGACTAATTTTCTAATTTTTTATAGAGATGGGGTCTCGCTAAGTTGCCCAGTTTGTCTCAAACTCCTAAGCTCAAGCGATCCTCCTGCTTACTATTTTAGAAACAAAACCATGCAGAGGAAGAAACTGGGAACTTCGTACCAAGTCTCTTTGTGTGGCACAACTAACAATGGCTAAGAACTCTAGCTGCCATGGACTGAGTGTTTGAGATGTGCCAGGCTCTGTTCTAAGCACTTTGTGAGAATTATCTCATTAAAATCTCTCACCAACCTAATGAGGTAGTTACTTTTGTTATCTACATTTTACTGATAATTTTTAGAAAGGGTAAGTAAATTTCCTGAGGTTCCGAGAATTCTAGCTGTCCCATCCTAATGCTGCATCCCACTAAGACAGATTTATTAGGACATTTTATTTTATTTTATTTTATTTTATTTTATTTTACTTTATTTTATTTTGGAACAGGGTCTCACTCTGTCACCCAGGCTGGAATGCAGTGGCACCATCATGGCTCACTGCAGCCTCAACCTCCCACGCTCAAGCAACAGGACATATTTTCATCTGGGGCCCTTGAATCCTTTCACATTTCCCTTAAGCACTTTGGATATTTATTATAAAGCAAAAGTAGCCTCCATTGATCTAGACTCATCAATAAAAAGGCCTTTTATGTCCAATCTTTCTCAATGGAAGTATTATTTGCCTTCCCTAACGGACCTGAAAAATGAAGTCAATAGAGAGATGAAAGGAAAACTTACGGCTTTACTTTTATAATGTCAAGCCATTCTTTTTCTCTCTTCTGAAGTTTTCTGAAACACAAATGTTGCCAACATCCCTGCCTGGATCCTTCTCTAAATTATTTACCACAGAGGCTTCTTGCCAATTTTTACCTGGAGTAGTTTGGTGTTTTCACTTTGACCCTGAATACCAGTGCACACTGGCAGCCACAGCTGTTCCCCACAGCAGGATAATTTGGGGCAGTGGCCTGGGGCAGTGAGTTTTTTTGGGAGGGCAGGGGCCTAACTGCTGCTGAGAAATCAGTTACAAGAACTCCCAGCCACCCAAGAGGTCCAGGACCCAAAGGTAGCATTGGAACGCTGCTGCCCATGAGTCAACATGGAAATCAGCCACTAAAGCACAGCCCTGCTCCCTTCCACTCCCAGCCTTATCTTCATCTGTCATGCTTGCTTCTGTCTCCATCCCTGCCAACCTCAATGAGAACCACAGTCATTTGGAGGAGAACTTGGAGATCATCTAGCCAAGAGCCATCTAGCCAGACTGGAGTCTGAGGTTGTAGTCAGCCATGATTGCACCACTGCACTTAGCCTGGGTGACAGAGTCAGACCCACCCTGTCTCAATAAATAAATAAATAAATAAAAATAAAACAGTTGGAAAAATTCTAATCCCATTAATGTACATCAAGATAAAGTACATACATTCATAAAGCTTAGCCTCATGTGGTATGAAGGGTAAATTTATCCCACTGCATTTATAGGTCAATTTCAGGCGGCCCATAACACAACACAGGCTTAAGTTCTACAGGAATGTTGTTTACAACAGAGCATTGTAGGAGATTGAACATCGGGTTCAGACAAGTCTGAATTCAAATCCTACCTCTGCCCTAGAACAACCATATCTTTCAGCACGTTGCCTAATTTGTCTAAGAAGAGAAATCAGAGGTCCAGAGAGAGAAGGTGGTCCTCGGAACCCGGCTCCTGGAGCTCCATTCACCATGCACTGTGAGCTCACTCTCATGGCCAGCCATCTGTACCTAGGGGAGAGGAGAAGATTGAATTAGAGACAGAATCTTGCTCTGTTGCCCAGCCTGGAGTGAAGTGGTGATATCTTGGCTCACTGCAACCTCTGCCTACTGGGTTCAGGCGATTCTCCCACCTCAGCCTCCTGCGTAGCTGGAATTACAGGCATGCACCACCATGCCTGGCTAATTTTTTTTTTTTTTTTTTTTTTTTGTATTTTTGGTAGAAACGGAGTTTCACCATGTTGGCCAGGCTGGTCTCGAACTCCTGACCTCAAGTGATCCTCCCACCTCGGCCTCCCAAAGTGCTGGGATTACAGGCATGAGCCACTACGCCTGCCCAAGAAGACTGAATTTGGCAGAATCCCCATGATGAAGAGCCCAGGATGTTTTCCAAAACATCCAGCTGAGCCAGGTACTATGGCTAACACCTGTAATCTCAGCACTTTGGGAGGTGCACAGATTGCTGGAACCCAGGTGTTTGAGACTAGCCTGGGCAACATAGTGATATCCAGTCTCTACAAAAAATTTAAAAATTAGCCAGGTGTGGTGGCCTGCACCTGTGGTGTGACAGAGCTATGTGAGAGGCTGAGGTGGGAGGACTGCTTGAGCCCAGGAAGTCAAGGCTGCAGTGAGCCATGATCATACCACTGCACTTCAGCCTGGGTGACAGGGCAAGACCCTGTTCCCCATCCCCCTTAAAAAAAAAAAAAAAAACAGCTGATAGTGTGAGAGGAGAGTGAGACCCCACCTCACCCCGCCAAGAACATGGTCAAGCTATGAAGACAAATGCAAATTGCTAGGCAACAGGCTAGGAGATAAAAGGGGAGGGTTTGTTTAAGGGGGAACAGAGAAAGAACTCTCTCTTTCCAAAGAAGAGAATGGAGCCAGCAAAATAGTAGGGGCTCGTGGGCTGTGTATTTGACCCCTCTTCACAACCCAAAATCTTCAGTAAAATAAATATGCATACTCACAAAACATGTCATGAGGGGGTTTACAGCAGAAACTAACATAGGAAACCAAGAGGATATGTTTGTTCCATGTTGTTCAGGGAAGAAACAGTGTACATGAAAACAAGAGCCAGAGACCAGTGGAAGCCGTTAGAATCTCAGTCCCATGAGTTGGTAAATATCTAGGGGAGGAGTTTAGACCTCCACAGGCTATTGGATTGGTGGGAGGTTGAGCGAATTGTACCTAGATCTTCAAAATGGAAGGACTGACGTGTGGGCTTGAAGACATCTCTGGGGATGCAGCAGGAGTCTCCTGCAGTGTGCCTGGCCCACCTGAGGATGGCCCTAAAGAGTCTGGGTCACAAGGCAAAGGATTTAACCTGGAGAATGAAAGGAGAATGGAAGGTGAAAATGAGGCAACAGCCTGCAGCAGGAGAAATATTTAGTGTAAGGGCAGGATCCCTGTTGTAGTCAATTCAGGCTGCTAGAATAATACACCATAGATGGGTGGCTTATAATCAACAGGAGTTTGTTGCTTACAGTTCCGGAGGCTGAAAGTCTCCCAGTGCCAGCATGGTTAGGGGCTGGTGATGGCCCTTTTCTGGGTTGCAGACAGCTGTCTTCTCGTTGTAGCCTCACATGGTGAAAAGAGAGCTAGAGAGCTCTCCGGGACCCCTTTTACAGGGACACTAATCCCATTCATGAGGGCTTCATGCTCTCATGAATCACCTAATCACCTCCCAACAGCTCCACTTCCTAATACCGCTCCATTGAAGGTTAGAATTTTATTAGGTTGGTGCAAAAGTAATTGCAGTTTTTGGCATTAAAAGTAATATTACGTGGATTTGAAGGAAAGCAAACATTCAGTTGATATTAATCCCCTTATCGCTGAACTCAGGGTCAATTTGGTGTGAGTGGGAAGGGTAAGAGAAGAGGAAGAGAACACACACACCACACCCCTATACTCCTTCCTGATGTACCCATCTGCATGCTGGCCAGCGACCACGTCCATGCCTCATTTGCCACCTTCATTAAAGCCAGAGCCCCTTACGTTCAAGGAAGCTCACATTCAAAGAAACAGTACAGCAGATAAAACAAATGTAAAAGTTATTCTCATGTTTACTCAGGTTTCTCAAACATCATTTATGGAACCCCAATGGATAACCCATGGCAATACTTACTACAATTACTGAATTACTAAAATTTCTTGTCTTCCCCAGTGCTGGCATACCCTAGAACTGCCTCTTCTTCCAAACCCCAACTCCAAACTCTCCCTGTTGAAAATTGTCTGCGTCTCTACCTCTCTCCTCTCCTCTCTTTGTTCTAGATCAACTGAGCCTCTTCAACTTCTATTTTCATTTCTCTTCATTTTTGATCATTACCCTGATCCTCCCCAACTAAGGGGAGTCAAGGAACTGACCCAACAAGCAAGAATCCTTCCTTTTCCTTCTGCCTCTCCAATCTCAATTCTCAATTGTCCTAACTGCATCACAACAAGGATGGGAACAAAGCTGGTGAAACCAGAACTCTCCCCCAACGGCCGGGGAGGAAAAGCCAATGGGCAAAACTAAATTCACTCTCCAATGAGAAGAGTAAACAAGGCTGGAACGCATCTATTATTACATCTTATCACTACTGCTAATGGAACATGCACTTTTCAGGGGATTTAATTTGTGGCTTATAAATTGTCCCAGCAAACTCACAAGTAGGTCCTGCAGTTACTGAGTAAAATCTCCAAGAACCTCTCATATCCAGGCTTCTTAGTGGCTCAGTGGGCGAGGTGATCATTCTGATATGGCTGCTTTTGCCTTCCCCAGTGGTGTGAGCAGAATGAACAATGCAGACGGCTCCACCTGCCTGAGCTGCTAGTGGCCCCACTTCAGAGGCTCACTCGATATCCGTTGTTGCTGAAGAATATCTGGAAAAGGAGCATGGACTCTGCTGAGAAAATCATGATCTATTCCATCAAGGAAAAGGTGGAAAAGTCCATCCGTAAGTCCCTGAGATAAGTGAGCTTAATTAAAGAATTGTGGCCTTGTGACTCCTGGAAACCCTCTGGGCTTCCATCCTAGGAGGTAGTTCCATTGATTTGAGGTCATGGCTCTTGGAAATGTGGGTTCAAGTGTGAGTACATTGTAAATCAAATGTGCCCAGAACAATGGGCTCCAGTCACATCCTGGCGAACCCTATGAGAACTCTAGCACCAAGTTTACACAGGATGTGGCTCTGTCTCCAAGTGTTTCAGAAGTGAGTTCAGGCAGGAAAAGTTCTACTTCCCAGATAACTGAAGGCACTTTGTTTTTAACAGCCGTACTGACCCCACACACAAAGCAAATGGGAGTAAACACCATGGAAAGTGTGTCCAGAGGATAAATTACCATTCATCATTTCTTAAATCACCGAAAGCCAGGATCAATGTGAAACGACTGCCAACTGCAATCTTTAAAACTGAGATTTGAGGATGGGAACTGAGCAGGCCCTATGATGACTTCAGTTTATTTGTGTAACTCCTTATAACTGAAATTCACATAAAGAAGTTCATGGTTTATGCCCATAAACCAGGATTTCCTGGTGGGCATCAGAAGGGAACAGTTCAAATTGGTGATATTCAGCTGTACATAATTTTTTTCTTTTACAAGTTTAAAAGTAAAATGATACTGCCTGGAACAGGCGCTTTAAAAAAAAAAAAGTAAAATGACTGTTTAATTGGGTTTTTCTTCTGTTTTTAAATTTTTTATTCAAATTCTAAAATTACCTGAAGAGCTGGAATTAAGTTTATCAAGTGAATAAGACAAAGAATCTCTTAAAGATGACTTCTTTAAGCTTTAGAAGTAATCTTAAGGATTATTACTCATTTGGATGGGTTTGTGAGGAAAGATAAATCAGCACCTCTGGAGATTTCTCAGTGAAAGATGGATTCTCATTGTTGAGGGAAGAGATCTGTGTGGCCTCCCTTTTTGTCTATTAGCTTAAAGATGGTGAATTCTAAAGGGTTCTACTAACAATGTGATTCTTCAGGTCTTTTACTTGCCCTCCATGTTTTCAAAAAACATTTCAAACCCTCAGTAGCAACATGTTATTAGAAAACACTGGAAAATGAATATAAACCTTCCAAAGAGAAATTGAGTTCCTACCAAAAAAGAAATACCATGATCATGAAGTGAATATATACTTTTATGATTGAGACAAAAACATATGTTTATCCTTGTTAGTCTGATTTTTTTTCTTCCTCTAATTACACGCTGTGTGGTCTAGGGAATAAGAGAAAACTACCAAGGATTTTATTAGTATTATTGAAATAAGAATACACAATATACTTTCAACCTACTGAATTAAATTAGCTAAGCTTCATTTTTTTCTGCAAGAGACTGATTCCAAATTAGTGAGTTTTCGAAGATGCATGAAGAGTAAGCAATATGTGAAATGAACTTAATATATGGTCTGGCTCCAGGGGCAGCCAGTGTTTCTAAATGATTCCTGTGGACCTTTGTTAAAATTTATACTGCAATCTCATATGCACCTAAAAATATACTGACTGTGTCTTGTCTTTCAGGGGACCTTGAAGGAAAAGTGAAGTGGCTGGACAATTTCCAAAAATTTAGATATCTACAGGAGATTATAGTGTGGCCACCGCTTTGGGATAGAGATAAAAGGTTTTTCATTCCAGAGGTAAAAAAAAAAAAAAAAAATCAATTAGGACTTATGTCCATTTCTGGAAGTTGGGCATTCAGATAGAAATACAATCATCTTAGATGTCCCCGTCTGTCCACTTGAAGAATAAATCTAGTTTCATGAACAAGAAGTAAAGTCTTCATCTGTAGGGCATTCATTGTATGCAGGGAGGCTGAGGTCACTGTACCATTCTTATGATGGTCCTTCTGAGAGGGTTTTTCATTGTTTCCCATTCCCATGTCCATCTGCTGGCATTTCCAAATGTCATGAACTTTCTAGATGGAGTTAACTGCCCTAGCTTTTTAACCATGTTCTCTTCCAATCACTAACAACGTCTCTTTTATTTTCTCCCTTGTTTTACAAGTGTTTGAAACACATTTTTAAAGAACACACGGCAGAAAACATCTTGTCACCAACCAACAGACACCTTCTCTATGAAGGAAAATTAACTCTTGCAGGTAAATAACTGCTTCCTTTAAAAACCCAACATCTGTGCCGCCTTGTAACTTGTTTGACTGCCAGGAATTGAAGAGCAGGAGGAATTGTGTTTGCCTATGTCCCAGGTGATGGAGGGTGTGAATCAGGGAGTACCCTATGGAGTCACACAGACTCAGGCTTGATTGAAGACTTCGCAACATAACTAGCTAGGTGCCCTCTGTTTTCTCTCTGTAATGGGATAACTGTAACTATTCCATAGGATTGTTAAAACAACATACAAGAACAACTTTGCTCATGGTCTGGAATCTAGTAAACAGTCAATGGTAGCTGTTATCATCATAATCGTTGTACTCCTCCAATGAGCCAGACAATCAAGCTCTCAATTGTTTATGGAGAATTTATTGTATTATATAGTACAAGTTGTGCTAGGTAGGTACCATCGGAAGATATAAAAACTCATTCTGTATAATTCTTTCCCTCTAGTTGGGAAGCTCTGCCTTATTACCAGACCTGCAGGATAAGTTCAGAAAAGAAGAGAGTCCTTGAGGCTGGAGTGCCCTGGAGAGGCTTCAGGCAGTCCATGGGACTGGAGGTGGGCTTGGAGGGGCAGGAAGGATGAGGTCAGTGGAAGGACAGAAGGGAGGTCATTCAGATAAAGAGCACAGCTGGAGAAGTCTTGGAGGCAGAAGCCCCTGGAGAAACTTAGTTTCTAGCAGAGTACATAGGAAGCCAAGCCCCTGGGGCTGACTGCCTGGCTCACTCCCTGCTCAGCCTCTTCTGCCTGTACAACCTTGGGCCATTTACAGTGATCTCCTGTGCTTCAGTTTACCTTTCTTTATTGTGAGGATTAAATGAACCAACAGATGTGTAAGCACTCAAAAGAATGATTGACACAAAGTTCATGCCCAATAAACATCATGATGATCAGAAAGGCTTCCTGGCTGAAATAACATTTGGAATCATTTATTTATTTATTTCTGCACAAAATCTTGACCAGGCACTTACTGAGTGTGAAGTCCTGTGGGATGGGATGTTGCCTAACAGTGGTGATGTGATATCTGGTGGGGAGGGGCTGGGAAATAACCCCTTAATACATGTATATTGAAACTCTGCTCTATTTTAGAGGTAGTCTGGATGTCAGGTTAGGACATAATCCCCACCTGGCAGCTGTTAAGTAAGGAAGATAGACATATCCAGCGTTTTATATCCAAGGGCTTTTTCATACATTGTCTCTTTCCAGTAAGTTAAATAGAGAAGTTGCTTTTAATCCCTTGTTACAGGTGAGAGATTTGGGGCTCAGGAAGGTTCTGTATCATGCCCAAGTTCACCTGGTGGGTAAATGACAGAGTACCAGCTGGAGCCAGTCTGCCTTGGTCCAGCTGGCTTCCAGAATCAGAGCAACTGCCTTGGAAACCAAACAGAAGGACCCAGCCAGGAAACTGCAGGCAACCAGAAGTCATTGAGCTCTCAGACAGGGAAGTGATAGGTTAAAAGAGTGTTGAAGAAAGCGTTGTTAATAAGCAGTGTTCAAAATGGCATAGAGGAGACCAAAGCAGAGAGATCAGTGGTGAAACCAGAAGTTCAGTGGTGAACAGGGCGAGATAAGAAGACTCTGGGCCTATCTGTTGCTTTACCATTTTTAACATGTGGCCTACCCACCCCCCACTTTCATTTGAAAAGATAACAATTTTAACTTTTCTTTAATGTTATTTACAACTTCAAAGTAATTATATTTTATGACAAGAACAAATCAAAGTAATAAAGCAAAATATTATCTGTGTTCCAGCATGTATCTTTACTTCCAAAATTAGCCCCACCTGAAATTATGTGAGGCTTTGGTTCACTCCTTCCCTCTTCCTACCTACCTCCCAATATTGCAAGATGCACCAGCTTCTCCTAACACATTAGAAATGGGCATGATAGAAAAAGATATGGGAGACATTTGCAAAGGCAAAACCAGGAGGACTTTATGATCAACAAAGTGGATGAAGAGGAAATGAGTATCAAAAACTGTTCTAATCTATGTATCTGAAAGTTTTGTTGATAATGCTGTGAGTGGTAGAGGGAGTGGGTCAAGGAGTCAATTTTAGGGTTCAGGTCTGAGCATAATGAGAACCCACATGGAAGCTGGAGGAGCAGCTCCTGGTGGGTGAAAGTCTAAGTCAGATGTGAATTCATGCATCGTGTGGGTTCAAAGTGACTGTCATAGATGTATGGGTTGGAAGCTCACCTAAGAAAGACTCTTTACAAATAGACTCAACTTTTCCAGAAAATGCTTCTTGTACAGTCAAATGTGGTAGTATGGACACGAACTACGTAATGTCACTAACACCAGGCACTTGTTTAATGGCATATGCTGTATTGGTCAAATTCCGTCACAGATGGAGACTCCACATGATGTAGTCTACATGGTATCAAGTCAAGTGCAAAGTCCTGAGACTGGACTCAGAGTTGAGCATGGAGATTTGATGTGGCAGGGTGATAGTGTTAGAAGAAACAGGACATTTCACTTCTTGGTCTTTTGGCTAAGATCAAGTGAGGAAACAAGACATCATTTTAAATGAAAAAAGCATTGAACCGACAGTCAGGGGATCTAGCACCAATTGTAGGCTTTGGGAAAATTTAAATTCTCTTATTCTCTTTTATAAATGTTATTGCTGCTGCTGCTAATGATGATGACAATGAGGATGAAAATGATGTGACGAAACCTAACACATACTGTGTTTCCGAATTTCTCCCAGCCTTAAAAACTGTACTCTTATAATCAAATAAGTATATGTTCTCATTCCCAGAAGGTACACATTTTCATAATTTGTTTCATAACTTGCTTGGTGGAAAACTAGGGCCTCAATAAATGGTAGATAAAATAATTATCACTTTCTAGAATAATGTCTGGAACATTATCTAGAATAACATCTGGAATACGTAGAAGGTGTGCTCCCTGCCTGTTTGTCAAAATAAAATAGTTGAAATTAGAAGGAGAAAACAAAACTATTTCATTTTGACAATGATCATTGAGCTGTCGCATACATGAGTAGCAGAAGATGGGAATAGCAAATTTTACAGGTTTAAAGTTTGCTGTGGACTGAATTGTGTTCCTCCACAAATCACATGTTGAAGCCCTAACGTCCAGTATGACTATACTTGGAATAAGGAAGAAACGCAGGTAAAATGAGGGACTCAGGCTGGAGCCTTGATCTGATAGGATTAGTATCCTAATCAGAGCAGACATCAGAGAGCTCACTCTCTCTCTGTTTGCCATGTAAGAACACATCCAGAAAGTGGCTATCTGCAAGCCAAAAAGAGAGCCCTTATCAGGAACCGAATCAACCAGCACCTTGATCTACTTCCTAGGCTCCAGAACTGTGAGAAATAAATTCCTATTGCTTAAGCCACCCTGTCTGTGGTATTTTGCTATGGCAGGCTGAACTGCCTGTTCACAGGTCTAGTGCTGTACCATTCCTAGCCCTGTATATCAGTTGGCATATAGATTCAGCCACTGGAGACAGACAGGTTAAAAAAGATAGTTTATTTCTCTCTTGTTAAGTCTCAACCTATATGAAAACTCCACTCCATGAAGTCATTAGAAATCCAGATTCCTGCTGTCTTATTCCCAAATCTAGGGTATTGCCTTCTTCTGTGTGGCCCAAGATGACTCACCAATATGTCTGCGTTCTACCCGATGAGAAGGAGAGACAGGAACAAGAGAGCTTAGCCCTGCCCTTCATGAATATGACTCAGAAGTTGCGTGCTTTGGCTCACATTCCGTTGGTCAGAATTTAGCTCCTTGGTCATATTCAGCAGCAAGGAAATGTAGTCTCTATTCTCTGAGGATGGGTACTCACTAAAACTTGGGGATTCCACTGCTACAACAGAAGGGGAGAATGGTTTTCAAGGGACAACCAGAAGTCTTTGCCACAACTTGATTTATGAAAAGTTAAGTTTTTAATATGATTTTTTAAAAAACTATTCAAGGACTATTTAATTTGAATAAAATACCTGATTTCTCCCCTATGCAAATATAGAAAAAATCTTTTCTCTAAACTTAAAGAATGAGAGGAGATAGAAATGAATCCTAAATGTTTTATCTACTACTTTAAATCTTCCAGGGGTAAAAACATATAAGAAAGAACTTCTAGAACTATATATATATATATATATAATCTAAATAGAACAAGCTGAAAAAATTTACTGGGTTTTCCTATGATTACTCTAAGCACTTGTCACATCTCCCTCTAAAAACGTTTTCCTCTGAAATCACTTAAATTTAACCCTTTTCTCTAATTTCTAAGGGATAGAGTAAAATAAGGAAGGAGATGCCTTATTCTAATACTTGGTTTCTCTTCTACTACTATTCCCTTCTTAGGGAAAACTAAAGAAAAGCTATTTGGCTTAAGGAGCTATTAAAACTAATATCAGAAAAGTTTGTAAATATGAAACACATGGAGAATATCGAAACATTTATAGACACTTTCTAAAACTTGAGAAATACGTAGTTTTAATGACTGTCAACCTAGGCTGCCATAATAAAATATCACAGACAGGCTGGCTTAAACAGCAGAAATTTATGTCTTACAGTCTGGAGGCTGAAAAGTCCCAGGCCAAGGTGATGACAAATTCAGCTCCTGATGAGCGCTCTCTTCAAAACGAAGAGTGGGGGACAGGGCAGGGGTATCCGGTGTCTCAAAGAACACTAATGCTACTGGATCAGTGCACCAGCCTTATCACCTCATTTTACCCCAATTGCTTTCTTACTCCAAATGCAGCCACCCTAGGGGTTTAGGGCTTCAACATATGAAATTTGAGTGACACAATAGCATAATTCATAGCAGTGAGAAAATGCCTTTTCTCTGGTTATGTGTGCCTTTGCCAATAACCGCCCAGAGGAATCTACAGGCAAAAATGCTGCAAGTTCAATCAGTTGACAGATTTACCCTTGGCTGAGTTGAAGCCACTACAAATAACATCTGAGTTATCTTAGATTCAAATGAGACGCATCATAAATTCAATGTCTTTAATGTTGGAAGCTTGGCCTCTCATCAGGTCTCTGCTTTAGGAAGAAATCAATTCAACATTGAGGCAGGCAGCTTTCTGACCTACATGATTGGAGCCCCTGTGGTGCCGTAATACTCACCCAGTTTTGTTTTCTAAGGAATTCATTGATTAGAAAAAAAAGAGAAAGAAAGAAAGAAAGAAAGAAGGAAGGAAGGAAGGAAGAGGAAGGGAAGGGAAGGAAGGAAGGAAAGAAAGAAGGAAGGAAGGAAGGAAAGAAAGAAAGAGAAAGAAAGAAGGAAGGAAGGAGGGGAAGGAAGGAGGGGAAGGAAGGAAGGAAGAAACGAAGGAAGGAAGGAAGGAAAGAAAGAAAGAAAAAGAAAGAAAGAAAGAAAGAAAGAAAGAAAGAAAAAGAAGGAAGAAAGGAAGGAAGGAAGGGAAGGAAGGAAGGAAGAAAACAAAGAAAGAAAGGGAAAGAAAAACTCTTCTACTTAACACGTTCAAGTCCCCATTTCAGCTTCTCTTTTTTTCCTCAGAAAGCACAAGATTCCTAGATGTTTATCTGTTTCTCTTCAATGATTTCCTCTTAGTTACGAAAACTAAGCGCAACAAAAAGGTAAAATGCTGCTATTTCAAAGTACATTTCTAAACAAGTTTGCTAAATGAGTTTAGAAATATTTCTAAATAAATTGTGGTAAAAATATAAAATATTCTTAAGCTGAATCTTTTCCTCTAAAAAAATGAAGGCATTATAAACTATTGGCTTTTTTGGTCATAAAACTCTGAATTAAATAAATAAATAAATAAAACCAAAAAAATACAAGTTGCATTTCTCAAGGATGTCAAAAGAGGAATACATTTTTAGAACAACTTAATCTATATACTTGCAAGCTAAGTCCCAGAAGCCGCAGGACTTTGCCTGACCTGCCTAAGCAAAGGAACCCAAAACATCTTTGTCCATTTTGGCCTGTTCCTTTTCTGAATTGGCCACCACAACAAAAACAGCCAGAGTAGGGCCCCTCTAAACTGTCTACTGTCTTGTGTCGAGGTGGTATTCGACACTCATGCTGATTTGAAAGCTCACATTATTTCTGAGAAATAATGATTTGGGGGTGGAGGTGAGAGGGAGTCCTGATCTCTCAGTGTCTACCTATATAAAAAGTGTAGAAGCCAAACATGTATGTAGCTGGCATCACAGACTAAATGAGTCAACTAGGAGCTAGAGCTGCAAAATCTCTATAGGGAATAGGGATTTTTTTCACATTACTTAAGTATTATTTGTTACTATTATTGTTGTTGTTATCTTTACTACCCATTAAGCCACTGGTCTGCTGCTGGTCCCCAAAAGGCTTTCTGTCTAATTTACTATTTCACAATCTGTTTCCTGAATGGTGTGTTTGAGTGATATCAAGTAGGGAAGTTTCTCTAAGGCTCCCAGACACCTGCTGTAAGAGGTGGGAAAAGGAATGCAATGTCTTCAACAGTCAGAGGTATCTAATGTTGCTTTATTCCATTCATTTCTTTACCAAGTAACTAGCCTTACATAGATAAGATCATAAGACTAGCTATCTCACATCTTTTAATAAACTAAGCTTCTACATGGCATGTTGGTTGGTTGAGCTAAATCTTTAAGCAATAAAATAGATACCCATTAATCAATCTATGAATAGCTAATCGGGAGGGAACGGGTGTACGAGAATATTAAGAGTCAGTTTTGGAATTTGCATGACCTCCCATTATAAGTTACTCAGACTAGCATGTCTGAACAAGCCAACTTCTGAAAAATCTCTACCCCCTTCAAAAAAACCTTGATGCTTGCAGAGCTGACCTTCACGTCAAATAATGGTACAAATCAGAGTATATTAATTAATGGCAGCCCATGTTGATCATATAATAAGCTGATATTCTGGTTTTATGCATCACAAGTTGATTCCTAAAGTAAGGAATTGTATCAGTTTACATGCTTCTTTGCTATTTTATGTACAATTTGTACCATGCAGGTCACAATTTTTAATTTTTACCCTCTTTTAAAAAATTCATCATCTTATGTGTTCAAAACAATTTCAATTATTTATAAATTCTAGAGCATGGACTCTATTAAGAATTCAGTATTAGATCCCAGGCATACAGTTGGCCAAAGTGAGGCCCCCTTTCTCATTCATCGAACTCAATACTATAGAGAGATTAAGATACTAGGAATGAAGAACTTCCCATTGACGTGAGGGTGATTTAAATGTTTCCCAGTTATGGACATCAACCATTATTTATTCAGGTAATGAAACTTGGAGATCAGAAACACTTTGCTGCTGGACATGGTGGCTCACTCCTGTAATCCCAGCACTTCAGGAGGCTGAGGTGGGAGGATCACTTGAGCCCAGGGGTTCAAGACCAGCCTGGGCAACATAGTGAGATCCCATCTCTACAAAAAAATTAAAAAATTAGCAGAGCATGGTGGTATATGCCTGTAGTCCCAGCTACTTGAGAAGCTGAGATGGGAGGATCACTTGAATATAGGAGGTTGACACTGCAGTGAGCTGAGATCGCACCACTGTACTCCAGCCTGGGTGACAGAGTGAGACCCTGTCTCAAGAAAAAAAATTTTAATAATAATAATAAAATAAACACTTTGCTATAAATCACTATGCTTTGGGGAAATGCTTTTCAAGATCCAGAAAGAGTAGTAAGATTTTAGGCAATAATAGATTTTAGGCCATTGTTTCTCAGAATCTATTTGTTTACAGATGCACTTTAGATAAGCGTGCCAATATTTATTTCCTGTTTATTGCATTATTTTTCTTGTTAATTTCAGAAACTTGGAGGCTCAGACCCTGGTTTAATGTGTCCTTCTCTTACTCCTGAGTTGCAAGCAGTAATAAAAGAGGGTGGTTCATGTACAGTACTCGATCAGCCTATTCCACTAGATAGATTGGCAGTCAAAAGTATTGAACCACTCCATGTGTCAGGTATGTGTCTATTTTCATTATTCAGCTCATCTGTTTGCCATCACAGAGTTTTATATTGGCCTTTCTTGGTAGCAGGACATAAATGCAATATAAGTCTTCATAAAAACAAGACTGTGTTCCTATGTGTCTATATATCTTTCACTCTGTGAATTAGTTATGGTGTCCAGTGCTTGAGTGATATCTCTGTGACCTTAGACAAGGCACTTCAGTTTTCTAAGCCTTTGCAAAATAGGGATAATAATATCTATTTCAGTGAGTTTCTGTGAAAATTAAATAACAAATGTGATGCATTCAATAAATGATAGTTGCTACTAGTATTATTATAGTATCATTAATACTATTGCTATTATTAAAACACTGAGAAACCATGACCAGACATGCAAGAGTAAGATATTTTATTACCCTCTATTAAAATAATTATGCCAGAAATATATTCATATATATACACACATATATATATGCATGTATCTACATGACACATGCATCAGAAATATATATCATTTTTAATCTTTTATTCAAGTATTTCTTGAGTATCTCCTGAGAGCCAGGAACTCAGCAGGCCCTGCAGGTACAAAGATGAATAAGAAACAGCCGTTGACCTTGGGGAGCTCTTAGAATAATGAAAGATCAGCAAATCCTCTGTCAGAAAAGCCCTGGGACTCTGAGTTACTCAAGGACATTTCAGTCTACTCAGGGGTTGAGTGGGCAGCAGTGGTCAGGAGGAAGCAGACACCACTCTGCCTTGGCTAGAGGCTCCTAGACCAGCTGAGGCCAGGCAGGTGGTCTTCCTGTCCCCATGGAGGGGCCGGAAAAGAGAAAGCGCTCAGCATCCCTCTCAATTCCCATCCCAGCAGCCAAGCCCAGAGCTTCAGTGAAGAGCATAGGACTGAGTCATACATAATAGAGAAACCTTAAACAGTGAATGAATGAATATACAAACAACAGTAGCAAATACTTACATAGTTATGCTACATAACTAAGTTATATATTTAAATGCTGGCCGGGTGCAGTGGCTCATACCTATAATCCCAGTACTTTGGAAGGCCAACGTGGTAGGATTGCTTGAGGCCAGGAGTTTGAGATCAGCCTGAGCAACATAGTGAGACCCAGTCTCTTATTAAAAAAAGAAAAAATAGGCTGGGCGTGGTGGCTGACGCCTGTAATCCCAGCACCTTGGGAGGCCGAGTTGGGCAGATTACCTGAAGTTGAGAGCTCGAGACCAGCCTGACCAACATGGAGAAACCCTGTGTCTACTAAAAATACAAAATTAGCCAGGCGTAGTGGCGCACACCTGTGATCCCAGCTACTCTGGAGGCTGAGGCAAGAGAATCGCTTGAACCCGGGAGGCGGAGGTTGTGGTGAGCCGAGATAGAGCCATTGCACTTCAGCCTGGGCAACAAGAGTGAAACTCCATCTCAATAATAAAAAAAAAAATAGTGAGGTACAGCAGCACACACTTGTACTCCCAGCTACTCAGCAGGCTAAAGCTGGAAGATGGCTTGAACTCAGGAGTTCGAGGCTGCAGTGAGCTATGATTGCCACTGCACTCCAGCCTGGGTGACAGAGTGAGACCCTGTCTCTAAAAATAAAAATAAATAAATTGTAAAAATTTTAATGCCTTACATACATTAACCCATGAATTAATATAACCTCTCTCTCCAAGAGCAGAAGGGAAGCCTGTATCCAGAAAGATAGCCTCTGCCTCCTGTGTCCATACTTTTTATTTTCAGTAAGATTTGCTGAAAGGTAACAGGGCAGACCTTAAAGCCTCTTGTATTTAACTTGACTGGGACCAAAGTCTATGTAGGCCAAAATCTGCCAAGCCAGACAGCAGTTCAGGAGCAAGCCACAAAAGGGGTATGTCAAGGTTGCAAAACCTTTGCTTGGTGAGTGCGCTCACTCTCGGTGTGAGCTTCTTACCTGCCCAAGGGATGGCAGAGGAATGTAGATAAAGCCTCAGTAGGTGGTGGCTGGAAATCACTTCTTTTCTGTGATTTGTTTAGTTTACTTTTTCATGGGGAAAAATATCATAGTAGAGGGCATCCTGTGCTAGGAATTTATTCTCCTGCTACAGTGGCTATAGTTATAGATTATGATATAGTTATAGTTTGTTATAGTTATAGTTATAGTTATATAGTTATAGTTACACGCTATAGTTATAGATTGTGGCCTGACACATAGACTTGAGTAAAGGAAGGTGCCAGAACACCCATGAGGAAGAGGAAGCAGCTCGGCTGAGGGTTCAGTGTAGTCACAACCCTGCCAGCTTTAAGACCTGAACTTTATGGGAAATCTAATGTCACCGGATTACCTTGAAAGATGCATGTTTTTTCTCCTCTTTTTTTTTAAATTAAAAGATCTTTTTAAAAACATTATGCTTCTGGGACCATGCGCGGTGGCTCACGCCTGTAATCCCAGTACTTTGGTAGGCTGAGGCGGGCCAATCACTTGAGGTCAGGAGTTCAAGACCAGCCTGGCCAACATGGTGAAAAAATACAAAAAAAAAAAAGCCAGGCGTGGTGGCACACACCTGTAATTCCAGCTACTTGGGAGACAAAGGCAGGAGAATCACTTAAACCCAGAAGGCAGAGGTTGCAGTGAGCCAAGGTCGCATGACTGCACTCCAGCCTGGGTGATGGAGTGAGACTCTGCCTCAAAAAGCAAAAACAAAACAACTATGCTTCCACCTTTTTTATTTTCTGATTTGTAACTACCATCTCTTGTTCCTTTTAAAAATATTTTTCTCGTTCCTCGGGCCTATTAACTTGACTAATTAGATACAGTACATGGGCAGAGCAGCTATAGAGTAGGAAAGAGTAAATGAGGACAAGAGAGAGATTGAGCTCTGGAGTGACAGACCTAATTCCAAATCTTGGCTATATCATTTACAAGCTCTGTGACCTTGGAAAAATTAATTTGTTTCCGCATTTACAAGCAGGAATTAGCTGACCTATCTCATAGGGTTGCTATATAGAGAAAAAACATAGTATGGTGCCCAATACATAGAAAATGCTTTTAAAATTGTGTCAATTATTGTATTAGAATGTCAGTTAAAAAAGAGCTATTCTTGCCTATATATTATACTCTCTCCGAATTGTATTTAACAGGCCTAGCTTAGCAGGTCCTTTTATTTATAAAGTCCCTTGTACCCATACTACAAACCAAATGGAGCAAGGATGCCTGAAATAACCTGGAAGTACAATTATAGTTTTTGAGGAAAATGAATTCCAAAAACCAGCCAAGAACAATGACCTGATCTTTAAAGCCTCACTTGCTACAGGGAATTTATAAGGCAAAGAATTAGAGAGTAAAACACAGCCAGCTTTTTTTTTTTTTCCCCAGAAAGTCATTTTAATAGGTTTAAGTCCTCTCGCTGCAGAGAAGCTGGACAGAATTTTACAGCCTCTCCTTAACAGACTTTATTTTTTGTAGTAGAAGTTAGGAATTATGATGTTTAGATTGTTATGAGTATAATCTGTGATACTGGGGTAGTTCTTGCAGTTAAGAAAATAAGTATTGTATTCACCTGGATTCTGAAAGAAGCCCAACCCGCCCCCCCCCCAACCCCAGATAAGCCTGAGTTAAACTAACTTCAACAAATACAAATAGTGACAGCAGACAAGCATCAGCTTAATGATCAGCAAGAATATGTCACTTGCTCACTTTTTCTCTTCCCTGAAGTAACTGATATGGGCAGGAGACAGCCCTGGCCTGTTTTTTTTTGTTTCTAAACACTGACTATAGAAAGAATGTATAGGGTGGTCGCAGTGGCTCATGCCTATAATCCTAGCACTTTGGGATGCCGAGGTTGGGCAGATCACGAGGTTAGGGGTTCGAGACCAGCCTAGCCAATATAGTGAAACCCCGTCTCTACTAAAAACACAAAAAAATTAGCCGGGCGTGGTGGCGGGCGCCTGTAATCCCAGCTACTCAGGAGGCTGAAGCAGGAGAACCATGTGAACCTGGGAGGCAGAGGTACGGTGAGCCGAGATCCCGCCACTGCACTCCAGCCCGGGTGACAGTGCAAGACTTCGTCTCAAGAAAAAAAAAAAAAAGAAAAAGAAAAAAGAATGTATAAGTTTCAGGACTGTGTTGTATTAATAATTCAAAGAAGAGACTTTCATTTTAAGTGCTCCTGCTATATTAGAAAAAGAAATCTGCTCTCCCACTATCTTTTCTTTGAGACCAGCTAGGAAATGACAGAACAGGCTTTCTTTTGCAAACACAAGAAACCATGCCAACGTCTCTTTTTGTTTTGTTACATTTCACCCAGTTTGGTGGATGCTGGATTTTATTTGAGTGGTTTTTGGCTTTTCTTGCCCTGAAGTATTCAGGTGGTTTTGTATTTTTGCCACATCTTAATTTGTTTATAAACCTTGGTTGGATGTGACTTCCCTTTAAACACAAAAATAAATTTTTTTAAAGGAGTGGTGAGGAACAAAAAAGAAAATGTTATATTGTTTTGTATATTTTTATTATCTATATTTTCACACACAAAAAAATCTACCTCATATGTTTAGCTTGTTCTATGAGCAGGGGCCCCATTACCTAAGCCATAGTTGCATTTCATCAAGTATCAGAAGTCATTAGCTAAAGAAGAAAGGGTTTTTATAGTAGAATAGGCTTTATTTGGATGGACATAGTAGTGGGGTCTTGGCATTGAAATAAAATAAAATAAAAAAAATTATAAGCTACATAAACCTCCCACCCTCGTTAAAACAGAAACAAGCCAAATAGAAAACAAACCCTAGATTCTTGTACTAAGAAATTGTTTGGATTTCATATGAAATGATTTGGCTTTTTGTCTTTGTAATATCTTTTTCTAGTCTTTGGGCTGAGAAATGCTTTTCTTATACAACACGAAAACAGATATCGACAGTGTATAGCAGCATTCTTATTACAAGCCCAAACGGAAAACATCAAAGTATGTATTTCAATTTTATAGGTATTTGATTCTTCAGAGTTTACATAAGCTCCCCCCAAGCCTCTTAAATAACAGTGAATGGGAAGTTTTGTGTGTTTCTCTCACCCACTTGGGAAGGGCAGATTTGGGAGGAGGGGAGGGGTACATCTAGTCCATACAATGCTCAAAAGCCTCAGTATTGACAATTTCCTCACACTTGCGGGGTTGAGGAACAATTTCCTCACGCTTGCAGAGTTCTCCTCCTGCAGAAGCTCAAGAACTGCCTACATTCTACAGTTTCTGTAGGAAATGGGGGAAGAATTGATTTGGATTGCATGATGAACTTTTAAGATGCTCCAATCAGTTTCCAAATTGCATACAATAGGATATTAGCTTAAGGAGGGCCTGGCGCAATAATGATCCCTGTCAAGTCAGCTTGTCAACCTTTGAAAAACTGCCATTGTTTTTACAGCTATGGAGTTGAAAGAGCAGCTGCCTGACTCTGGTTTCTCTGTCTTAGAAGTTTCTATTTTTGTATTTCTCCTGGTAGGCTTTCATCATAGCTACAGTGTGGCCAGACAACAAATGCAATATTCAATTTCCTGGGTCACTGCCCTCAGTCTCTTTCAATTATACTACAGGTTAAGAACTTGTTTCCACAGAGAATAAAATTCCAGCAATGCCACTTTCAAACTACATATATTCTCAGTGCTCATTTTTCTAATGAGTTATCATTAACTATTGTTTCTTGATTACTCATAACTGTTATCCAACATGCATACCATACTCATTTAGCCCATCTGCATTTTCCTGTAAGATTAGAAGTATTTATATTAGATGTAAGAAAGAAAATGGGAAACATATGCAAATGTTTCATTAGTCTTCAGTTTTAAAGAGCTGGTCAATAAATATAGCAGAAAATATTAGCCCAAATATGTGAGAAATTGTCAGCTTAACATTCTAATCTCTATTTATGTATTTTTTTCTTTTTTTCAACAGAAAACATGGATGGCACAAATAACAACTGCAATTTCTTGCTTTACCAAGAGTCAGGAAACCAAGAAAATATCTTTATTCACATTGCCCACAGAATCCTCTGAAATTTAGGGACCTAAAACAAGTGGCATGCCTTTTTAGAAGATTAGGGTTTAAGGTATTATTTCATTCAAACTTTTGTAACACTTAGCTAGTGATAAGCTACAAGGAAATTTGCATTTTAAAGAAGTTTCAGAATTTGAAAATTTGAGCTAGGAAAATCCTCAGTATAGAGGAATAATGACTGCAACAAATTTGAACTCTGAGGAATCTCTTGACAAATATATACTGACATCCAGATTACCTTCTAATGCTTCCGTCAGGTTTGTAAGAGGGGTGAGTGAAGAAAGGTGCTAATTTGTAAAGGGTGAATGATCAGATAAATGGAGTATCAGAAGGAAAACAATGTCCACTGCTTATGTCCAATATGAACTCCAGCATCTTACTCTGTATCTATAAAATAATGAAACCAATTTTCCTTCATGGCTTGTCAATCAGTCTTAACCGCTTTATAGTCCTACCTCAAACATAATGATAAATGTTTAGATACAAAGCTTGATTGTTCTTTTAATATACAAAGCAATAAATAAGGACTACATTTAAGTAGCAGTTTTAAAATTCCTATTCTCAAACTCATCTCAGGTATATAGTACTCTAACGTGGAAGTAGAAAATCCCAAAGACTAAATTCCATTACTTTAAGATAGGAAGAAAAAAAAAAAATCCGGCTTTCACCAGTTAACGCTTTTGCATGGCTTTTCTTGGCCTGTTGTGAAGTGTACAGATTTTCATAGACATAGTAAGGTATCTATCTGTCTCTTAACTTTATTTTTTGAAGAATGATGGTGTTTGCCATAAAAATACTTTCTGGTTTTGATTGGTGTGTGTGTGTGTGTGTTAGCACAGTACAGTCACTTAATTTTATTTGGCAGGACTTCAAATTTCTTCAGAATTTTTATCATGAAAGGCAGTTCGAATAATTATTATATTACCATGGCAGGATATATACTATTAACTACATTCAAGGAACTAGTTCTTAGGGTCAGATTATTGCATCAAATGGAAGTCCACAAACTTCCATTTCAGGCTCGTACCTTTTGCAATTTGCAAAGTGAAAGTAGTAAATTTATCAAATTTGGCTGCAAGACAACTGAAGCCTTAGCTGATTTTGTTAAGCTGAAGAATGGGATAGAGAGGATAATGTTTGGGCAAGTCATGTGCACAGTAATTCCTTGAGGAAGGTGAAATTTCACCATGCAAACAAAGCAGTAAAGACAAGTGCAGCAGAAAGGCTTTTGTACAAGGCAAGCACTATTAGAATGGAGACTAATAATCTCTTTATAATAATGTCAGAAATTTAATAGAAAAAAAAATAAAAGGAAAATCTGGAGGACAGTAACTATTGTTAATAGCTAAGAATAAATGAGGTGGGGGGGGAGGCAAAGGGGAGAATAGACGTCAAGCTTCAAGCGAATTCCTAGAGATGGCATCTGGATGGGACTGAAAGCAGTTATGTCTAGGAGAATACAATATAGATTACGCAAGAGAAGATTTTATAAAGAAGAAATTTCTGGTTAAAAAAATTTTTTTAACTAACAATCATCTTGCAAATGTTTCGATATAAACCAACCTCAGAGGTGAGCAGTGGACTAGGATGAGGTGACCTCTCAAATTCCTTTAGTCCCATGAATCCAGCAACCACAGACTTACATGTATAAAGGTAGTTTTCTCCCTCTGAATCTCATTAAAGGGAGAGACAGACTGACTAAATTAACAAAATATGTAAAACAGCTCAAGAATATGCTGCACATAAACTGGAATTCTATAAAGCTCACAAAGTAACATGTCTAATATACAATATATTAGATGCTTGAGGATATGCACATTTAAACTCTTTGGAGGGTTTAGAATGAAGCACATTCAAATGAAGGGATCGTGGGGGTCGGAACAAAAACCATTCTAAAACCGTGGCTCCCAGGAAGAAAAAACAGCAAAAAACAATGGCACATTGGGCCTTCCAAAAAGTATCTTTGGGGAGGGGAGGGAGAAAAATAAATAAATAAATAAAATAAAATAAATAAATAAATAAATGTTTTAAGTATCTTTAAAAGGTCATCTGGGTATTAAACGCAGACACACAATGAAATAAGGGGTTAATTACATATTTTTTATATTTGTTTTTAGTTTTGTTAATTCTTTACAATATTAAATGGAATGTCTAAAGCAAAACGGCATTAATAATTTCTCTTGAGATCAGGAATTTAATTACTATTCTAAATTGAACAACATTAAAACACCACTGTCTATATCCAAGTGCAAAGTCCTAATATTCTGTAAATAAATGCAAAACGGTTAATACAGTGTTCTCTCTTTTGTTAGACAAAACAATTTATAGTCACAGAATACAACTAGTTTAGAAAGAAATGTTTTTAATATAATATTTAAACATATTTAAAAAAAGCAACAATTCAATAAGGATCCTTCCATTGTTCTTTATACAGATTTAAATGCTGTCATGTACTTTATCAGTTACATTTATAATTAATAACCTTCCAATCACTGAGTTTAGAAATTGCAGTATTTACTGAGCTAACCTTTCTCACAAAATAAGGCACAACTACATGATCACAAGTAGTAAACACAATACAAATAATGAACCCAAAAACTAAATGAGAAAATGTTCATGCAAAAGTATCTACAGAAGTTATGAATATATGATCCAGTTCAAGGAATTACAGAATGTCATATACACAACTGCATTGTGTTACAATAAATTTATTAGTTCTACACAGAAAGAACTTAGTGACTTCTATTTTATACAATTTTACATAAATTTAGTAAGTTTATGCACAATATTCACATCTGCAACAATAACAAATTGATCATTAAAATTCAGGCTAAGGGCAATTAAGACACGATAATGTGTGGCACATTATAATTACAGAATACCATTCATCAAGCTCATGTCTAGGAATACTATAATGGTGGCACATTTAAATCTTATGGATCAAATCATCCACAGTTTTATAGCCAAAGTGCATTTTTTTAAAAAAACTCCTATAGTCAAACAGGTCATGAATATCAAAATATATGATCATAATTTGCTCTCTACTTAAAAGCTAAACATTTTTATGCAAATGTAAGGTTAAAAAAAAGTGGCTTTAAAGTTCTCAAAACTATATAAAATAATCATAAAGACTTTTTAAGAGAGATGGGAAAATAACAAATTTGGCAGTTACTATTTAACATTACTGTCAGGAAACTATTAAAGTAGGTAATTCCACATTAAGAGGTAGTTGAACAAAATGTTATTTATACACTGCATTGAGGTTTTTGTGTTTGTTTCCCTCATTTTTTCTTCAGAGGAACAAATCCTATACCAGCAGCTTTGTCTTCTTTCTATTAAAAAAAAAGTCTGTAGGTATAGTTTATTGTACACTAACCCAGCAAGACTTAATTTTAACTCACATTCTGTGCCGGGGTTTGGAATTTACTAACATTATGTCAATGTGCTTTTCATTAAAGCCAAGAGCTGTACATGCCAGCTTTAACTCACTGACAAAATAATAGTACCGGCAAACATGTAAAATGTACAGCCAATAAGGACTTCAAAGATGACTTTTTAATTAAAAGGAAAAAAAATTTAAATTTTTATTTCCAAAACACATTAAATTGGGGAGAGTTAGTAGCAAAAACTGTTGGGTTTCATTTATATTATCAGTATAGTAGCCTATGGTAGGTAAATTACTCGGGACTTATGAAATGAGATAAAAATGAGAAAATCATTCAAACACCTATATATGGTTACTTGTCTTAAAATTTTTTTGTGAATATGTTGGGGTTGTAAAGGGGAGACAGACAGAAGGCCTGGAGGGTGTCCAATTAGGAGACAAAGTGAACAAATATTCAAACCCAGATTTCTCATGGAATTTTATTATCTCAAAAAAAAAAAAAAAACACAGTGGTGCTGTGAACATCTGTGTTTTTCCAGCACACTTATTATTTATATGTAAAAGGATAGAATTAAAACTATTTGGAAGGATTTATAAGTATATAAAAATGCATAAATAGTTCAGTTCATATTATCCAACTATTATTTTTAATAAAGAGCCACTGTATTTCTTCATTATATATGCTCAAGGATATATGTTTATCCAAGTCCAGGGACTTAATCAATGTTCTTAATAGCTAATGACAACAGGGTTTACTTAAATTTTTTTTTAAATAATTAAACGAATATGTAGTGATCTCTTTAGTTTACATACACTGTAGGTATAGCATAAATATAATTTCATTTCAGAATATTTGAAAGCAAATGTATATTATAAACTATTTATTATAAATGAAATATTAACTACTGTTATAAAATGATTGCACTGAATGAATGTATAACTACATTTCTTCTCTAGAAAGATTAATAAACCAATATTAACAACTTCTCTCTTGAGATGTTTTACAATTTTCCAAATTAATAAGACTATGCTAAATTAAAGTTCGATTCCATTGTTCAGCATACAAATAAGCTAATTCTTAATTATCCTTAAGGTGCTTAGCCATGCTGTTTCAGTTTTTATTGTAACTGGGATTCCTAAATATATTTGTTTTTGGTGATACTGTATTTCCAGGTGTTAGTTACTTAAAGGGAATTTCACAACATTGTTTTTGCAAAGTTAAAATTAAAACTGGGAACAGTTGATATGGAACGCCAAATTCAGAACCATTTTAACTTTAAGTCAATTTTACAACTTTTACAAATTCTTCCCAATAGGGTAAGAAATAGAAAGTAAAATATTTAATGTCTTCTTACCATTTTATATTTTGTTTTCACCGATAAGACCCCAGCAATATTAGTTACTAGCTTTAAGATGCAAAATTATAAAACAAATACATGAAGCTGACCTATGCTTGAAAACGTTAAACCAAATAAAGGAAAAAATCAGATCTATGTAAAAAGCAAACTCAGGTTCCTGAAGATGCTAGAGAGACAAAATAAGGGTATGATATGAAGGCTGATCTCAAAAGACTTCTCACTTACAAGAAACCGAGAATAAGAACATTATACAATGTTTATTATTCATCCTCCAACTGACAGCGAGGGTAAGAAGCTTTCTAAGATTCTAAATGGACAATATGTGGGAGTTTAAGAAAGAGACAGAAAAAGACAAAAAGAAAAATTAACCCTATTCTTTGAAATACAACCCCAGATAACCATAAGTAAGCAAATTGATTTTACAGAGGTTTTTATAAAATCCACCCAAGAAAATTTAATTAATACTGTTAAAACAAAAACCATTTTTGAATTCATATTACTACATATTTTAAGATAAACTGTATTTAGAACACCCAAGTAGTAAATTCATAACATAACAATGCAACTGAACCATGAACCTACATGTAAGAGAAAAAGGTAGAGGAAAGTGTTACAGTTCTGTGCATAACTTCACGAAGAGAATATTTAATATAATTAATGTGCTATTGTGCAACAAAAACAGCAACAAGTGATAGTATCATCCATGTACATTTTTGTACATTAAATTTAGGAGAAAGAAGTAAGCTATGGAATTGCATTCTTCATTTGTGAATAATGAAATTATATTAAAAAAATACATTGCTATTTTCTGTCCAAAGTTTATTTACATTTCATTGGCTAATTCTAAACTCGGCATGAAAGCTATTCCAGGGGCTAAATGGGAAAAAAGTAATGAAAGATGATAAGCCCAAGTCTCACAAAAATAGAAGAGTTTTACTTGATATCCATAACATTCCAAAATATACTAATTCCTATTTGGTCTAGTATTGCAACCAGTGTCCAAACCAAATAGTAGTCCAAGACCTCTGTTAAGTACATTTATTAAAAATCTAATGTTAGTGTAATATTACTCTGAAGTTGTGATAACCCATTATCCTTGCAAGTCATTGAAACATGCATCACAGACACGAACAGGCTTCTTGGAGGAAGGAGTTAAGGCATTTTTGGCTGAACATTCAGCACAGAAGATATTTCCACACTGTCGGCAGTGATGCTGTAAATGACAAAAATTAAACAATTTCAAGAATAAAAACTATACCAAAAGTATTATGAGACTACATGAATACCACCAAATACATTGTGAAGGTACATTAGCTTTCAAGTCATTGGTATATTATTTAATGATATGTTTCAATATGTTAACTTAATCTCTTTGTTATAATTAAATTGAATGCTTCCTATTTATCAAACACTATGCTACATATTTTACGTAGAATTTATTATGGAACTCTCCAAAGAACCAGAGGAGGCATTTAAAAAGTTTTTATAAAGTATCTCTATCAGATGAAAAACTATTCCTATTTGCCAAATGTTTCAGGCACTAATGTCTCCAAAAGAAATATAAACTTCAGTCATAACACAATGGTACTATTTAGAATATATTTTTAAAATACCTCTGCTTGTTCTTCCTTTAAAGAACCCAATGATTACTAAAACATGAGTTTAATATTGGTGCACTGATTCAGAAAATGATTGTCCCAGACAGTAACTAAGTTGGAAGACAAGGACTGAATTTAAAAGTAAAATTCAAACACATATGCTAACCAGAAGCTAGACTGCGTGAAGTTATTCTATGTTGTTGTTAAAGTTTACTGATAAACAGAAAATTATTCTGTCAAATGAAGGACTATTGTGATGGTTAAAACATTAATTATCAGTGACAAATGAAATCCAGAAACATAGTTATATGAACAAAATTATTTACCCGTCTCACTGTTACTGAAAAGCCTTTCCCACAGGCCATACAGTTTTGTACTTCATTGTCTTCGGCCCACTTTCTATTCAACGCTTGTGTATGTTTGATCTGTTTTTTAAAAAAGTATTGATATATTATAGTATTCAACAATTTAAAGAATGCTAGATTATTTCTAACTTGCTGCCAGAGTTCTATAAAATTTTGACTATATGACCCATGAAATAAAATTTAAAAAATCAGAAATACACTGGTCAGCTTCTATTGTCAAAAGTAGCTATATTCATAAATCTGAATGACAAAATAAAATTAATTGAATTTTATTCCTGAAATATCTTGCTAACCTTTGCTGATTTCCAATCCATTCTAAACATAATGATGAATCTTTCCTGGTGACTCTGAGAATATACTCAGATCGCTTCTTTAACACATACTGACTCATATATTCTTTGGTATTCTTGAATTTTGTAGTTCTTTCCATATACTAACAGTTAATGAATGACATGGCTTTCTAATGAATCTCTGAGGTCTCTGAAACAAGTTCTTTACTTTTATATTTAATTATCCATAAAACCTACAATACTGCTAAACAGACAGTAGCTATTTGAAAGTATTTATAAAACATGAGATTTTTTAAAAGTTAAAAATATGCTTTTCACTAATAAGCCAATTCTAGACTAAAAAACTGTTTCATATCCATAGGTGACTGACCTGAAGTGACTGGTTTTCTCTGCCCAGCTCCTGCACTGCTGCAGTTGTATTATCCAGCTTTCTTTGCAGTTCTAATACTTTGGTTTGAAGCTTTTCTATTTCACCTTCTCCTTTAAGACATCTGGAATAGATTGCAAAGAGGTAATTAATTTTTTAGAAAATCATTCAAAGACCCTTCTAGGGTATAGATAATGGACTACTTTAGTAATTTAAAATATATAATACATTAATTTTGACTATCTGATTGTTTTACAGGTTAATTTTTAAATGGCTACTTAAATACCTACAGACGCTTATGCACTTTTCTCAAGATTCTTCTATTTTTAAAAACTATGGAATATGACAATCTTTTTATCACTTACAATGGAAATAAACTAATTTTACTAGATATCAATCACCTTTCCAGTAGTGCTCTCCTTTCATCTTGATTATTCTGAACCGTTGCTTCTAATACTGCAATTTCACCCCGTAAGTCATCCGTTTGTTTCTCGAGCTCACTAACTCTCCGTTGACTAGATTGCCACTCCTTCTTCACAGTGCCTAAGTTTTCATTTAATGCTGTAATCTGCATGGTAAGTTTAGCCTCATTTTCTTCATGCTTCTTCATTCCTACTTCCTTTTCTTTTATTTCGGAATGCTGAAAAAAAGGAAAAGTTGGGGGGAAATCTATTACAAAAGTAGTGCAAAATAAATGTAAGTGATTTATTAAATTTAAAATATTGGCAATATAAATACTATTGCTTCTTCGGGAATGGAGGCAGGAGAACATATTTCATTACACATTAATGAAACTGATTCCACAAGCATCTATGTAATATGAATTGGCTCAAAGGTCAAAATGCTGAAATGATGGATAGTGACCATCATGATAGTGAGCTAAAGTGACACAATGTGAGATCTTTCTTCTTCTCCACCAGAGCAGGAAAGACACATATGGTTAGGGATAGCAAGGTGCCATAGAGACAAAGCTGAAATTTCCTTATTCATCCCAATTCCATATGCTTTCTTTTTTCTATCAGTCTGCCAAAAACCATTATGAAACCTTCAAATGACTATTTGAAGTTAAAATTGAAACTCTTCAACTAAAACATTCAATGGCCAAGTTATCTGGGCATATTTGGACTTAATTCAACAGAGGAAAGCCAGATGCTTCCCATTTGGCATGTGCAACTTAGGAAAGGAAAAGCAGACTTTGTTCATCATAATTTCAAACTCAAGTTTCCGCTCCCCCTTATCAACATTCGCTTTGACCCAACAAATGGGTTTAACATGACTAGAATTCACACCATTTACCAGAGCTACGTAGTTGTGGGGTTGTTTAGCTTCTGACACTTAAAAAAAAAAAAAAGTTTTTAAATTTTATTTCATTTCAATGTTCACTTATAAAAACAGAAATATAGTTACAGGGTAAAATATTTCCAACCACATGTCAGCCATGTAAATAAGTCAGATCTCCTTTCTTAATCAAAAACTAAAATGTTAGGAAAGCATTTCAATCAGATCTTATAAGTAGAACAGTCCTCTCACTGGATTGATTTAAAGCTCTACTGCAAAACACATTTCCCCCAATTAACTCACTGACCAACTTAGCTTCTTTCTCAATAAATTCTTTCTTCAGCTCCTCTTCTTCCTTTTTCACCTGGTCTTTTAGTATCTGCTGATTTCTCTTCTCCTGTTCAACAGCTGCTTTCAAGGAGTCCGCTTTTCCTTGAAGTTCTAATTTCTGCTGAATTAGAAGCTGTTTAGCATCCTTAAGATTTGTTATCTCCTGTTGAAAAAGTAGGGTCAAAAATAAATCATCCTTCATAGTAAATATTTCAAAATGTGGCTAAAATTTATGCAATTTATCACAATAGATCAAATATAGGTTTTACCCACTTATGAAATTCTTAAAGTTCAGTATTTTAAAGAATTGGTTAAAAAGATACAAGATTATAATATGTCCAGCTCAACAATCATTTATATCCAGGTGACAAAAATGTATACGTTTTGATTATGTGGAGGAAAAAAACAAACTGTACTCTCTATTTTCCCTTTCCTCACTTAACATTTACTGGTCATCATTTAGTTATCACACACTGAGTTAGGTTCTGGGGATATAACATAAAGATGAATTATACACATTCCCTGATTTAAGGAAGTCACATTCTAGAGGACAGAGGAACATAAAGAGATAATTAATTATAAACCAAAATGATAACTATGCTTACAGACATAAAGGACATTATGAGTGCTCTCAAGAAAGAATCTAACCTTTTTTTAAGAAATTAGTATTTTACAAAGCAAATAATAGACAATTAGTTTTCTTCAATGGGTACCCTATCTATGCTTATAACAGGTAAAATGTTAAAAATAACAGATTATGAAAGGACTTTAGGAAGAAAAATAATTGAATAAACAATCCCTTTAAATCTTACTTCTAAATTCTTTCATATTTTTAAATTTACTACCTGTGAGCATAATTTTCTAAATCAATACATCTCTTGATTATAATTTCAATGAGATCCAAACTCTTAGGGTTACTTTGCTTCATTGGGTAATGTGAAAACAAATGTAGCAATTTCAATATGTGTACGGGTATTATGCAATACAAAAGCACTCTGGCAAGAGTATTTGTCAGAAACAACAGAACAATTTGCCTAGCACATAGCAAGTTCTCAATAAATAAATAAACATGTATGTGTATATATATTTCTCTAAAGAGCAATACAACACAGAGGGCAGGGAAAATGATTATCTTAACATACCTTTATGCTTTCTAGTTTGTGGGACTTGAGTTCTTCGTTTAGTTTAGTGATTTCTTTTTCTTGTCTACATTTAATTTCTTCTATCTCTGCCAATTTAGACTTTTCATTGACTAGTTCTTTTTCTTTCAGTGACTGTAGAAAAATGATATATTTTAAAATAATTTTAAAGCAAATACTTAAATGAAAATGGGTGTAATAAAAATGACTGCTACTACTGATGACACTGGCTCTGCCCCTTTCTACCTAACTTGGGCAAATTACTTACCCTCTCTTGGTTCTTGGCTGTTTACTTATTTATACAGTGTGAACAATAAGAAGAAGATAATTGTAAAGATTAAATAGTTATAGTTAATATTGTGAGATAAATTGTACCTGGTCAGAGTAATGATACTGCAAAACTACCATTCTTACTCTTATAACTCCTATTTTATTACTATCACTATCTTTATATAAGGTATCTAGTTAGGATATTATCTCAGTTAATCTCTAGTATATGTAGATTTTTAAATCTCCATTTTCTAGGTGAAGAAACAGAGGTTTAAGAGACATAAAATTATCTATCAGAGGTAGAGCCAAAACCAAAGCAAGTCTGTATGATCTAGAGCTCTCACAACTAAACTCCTATAAACAACAGTTTTTCTTTTTGAAACAGGGTCTCATTCTATCACCCAGGCTGGAGTGCAGTGGTATGATCATGGCTCACTCACTGCAGCCTTGACCTCCCAGGCTCAAGCTATCCTCCCACCTCGGTCTCCCGAATAGGTGGGACTACAGGTGTGCACCACCATGCCCAGCTAAATTTTTTTTTTTAATAGAGACAAGGTCTCACTATGTTGCCCAGGCTGATCTTGAACTCCTGGGCTCAAGCAATCCTTCCTCCTTGGGAGTGCTGAGATAACAGGCATGAGCCATCAAACCTGGCCTTATGAACAATAGTTCTGTCAGAATTCTCTAAACTTGAAGCACAAATCATGAATTTCATTCCAGCTTCACCATCACCACACCCACAAAACATTTTTAAATTAAATTTCAGGAACTGAACCACTTAGAATTTACCAAGAATTTCAGGGAATATACACTGCAGAGTAATATCCTGTCAGCTAATAGGAATATATGATTTCAACTATAAAACAAAAAATAAACTCTTTCCTAGGATCTGAATTTTTCTTTCATATAGAATTTAAAGTGATTTTTAAAATGTACTGGTCATATATTAATAAACCAATGCTTTCAACTTTGAAACTTAACAAACTCCTTAGATAATCTGGTTCTTAATTTTAAGAATTCTTAACATGCTTAAGAATTATTTCTAGATCTTTTATTATCTCATTCACACATCTAAAGGATAATACGTTATATGAGAAATAGTTGAGGAACTATATTATCTTTTCTGCAATAACCAAGGGTCTATGGTGTGACAAATTGACTTGTTTGTAAAACTAAAAAAGAGCAGTAAGAAAAAAGGGTAGAAATAGCAAGGAGGCCATTAAGAAGTACTTTCTAGCATTAAAATCCCAATGATCAAAAGTGTCAGAAACTAGAGGTCCCTCTGAGAGAGCTGTTGAAAATAAGGATGATGCCTGTACTGAATAAGAGGTTTGACTAGATGATCTCTAAGACAATTGTAACTGTAAGATTGTAGATTTAGGTCAGAAACATGCAATACCTTTTCTTTCTGAATGTCTTGTAGCGCTTTATATCGCTCCTGCAATTCCTGTTCTTTCTTTGCTGAATCCTGCTCCAATGTAGCCTTGGCAGTCTTCAGTTCTTGAATCAATTTATTTTGATTTCCAATTTGATTTCTGTTTGAAATCAAGTCCTCCTGTGCTAGAGAAAGCTTCTCTTCTACAGACTTACAAAAACAATTTTCCCAAATTATTATATGCCATGTTTTTAGTAAATTCAACAGAAACATAGTTAATATAAACATTGTAGAAAGCAATAAACTATAAAAAGATAGCATACTATACCCTTCAGTAAGACCAGGTAAAAGAGAAAGAATTCTAAAATATTAACTCTCTTGCTTATAGAAAACATTTATAATATAAAATATTTAGCAAAATGGAAGCAATCCCAAAGCCTCTAAAAATAATATATTTACTAATAAATATTTAAAGTATTTGCTGAATGTTGATCACATCTTCAATATTGGCTAGTTGATATGAAAGAATACCAAATAAGTAGGGACCATATCAGATACACTCAGAGAACATATATATGGTTAAAGTCATAAGGCAGTGTGAAAGAAAACAATTTTAAAAGAGATATAATTAAATGCTTCATTATGCATACGTATACATTTGGTAGGTTCTATGATGTCCCTTGACATGCTAAAAATATTAATAAATAGTATGGTGTTATGATATAGTGGTTTTTGTCCAGGGTTCCTGAATCACAACTCCCACATCCTTTGTTACAGTTTTTTGTTACAATGTTGGGTACGTTAGGCCTCAGGAAACAGAATCTCGTCTCCTGCCCTCCTTCCACTGGTCCCTAGGCAGGCCTCTAATCTTCTTCCCCACCCCATTTTCTGATTGTGAGTCTTAAGACTCTTCCCTGAAAGGGTCCTGCCTCATACCCTGGGTGAAGGAATGCTTCCATAAAAATCCAAGAGGACTGGGTTTGGGGAACTTCTAGATAGCTGAACATACGGAGGTTCCTGGAGGGTGGCATGCCCGGGGAGGGCACGGAAGCTCCATGCCCCTTCCCCCATATCACCCGACACATCTCTTCATCTGTATTCTCTGTAATATCCTTTATAATAAATCAGTAAATGTAAGTAAGTTTTCCCTGAGTTCTGTGAGCTGTTTCAGCAAACTAATTGAACCCAAAGAGGGTGTCATGAAAACCCCAACTTGAAACTAGCTAGTTGGTCAGAAGTTCTGGAAGCCTGGATTAATGATTGGTGTTTGGAGTTGTAGGGAGCAGTCTTGGGGATTGAGCCCCCAATCTGTGGGATTTGACACTATCTCTAGGGAGATAGTGTCAGAATTGAATTGGAAGACACCCAGTTGGTATCTGCTTCTTGGTGTGTGTGGGAAAATCCCCACGTTTGGTCACAGAAGTCTTCTGTGTTGATGATTGTTGTGGTGTGAGAGTAGGGGGAAAACACAATTTGAGAGAGTTTTTCCTGAAACAAATAGGAAGGATTATTTTGTCATGGAATAAAAATAACTACTTCACAACTGACAATCTGATCAAGTGAACAAAAAGAGAAAATTCAGCCAAACATAGAATGAGGCTCTATCCTGAGAAGGCACACTGTCCTCTTCTCATCTATATCATAGAAGTAGTGATTGTCATTTAACATAGTCCATAGTTGTTGACTGTTTTAAAGCCCAAGTATTTTGAGAAGAAGAACTTGGGGAAAGGGGAAGCTTTTTCACTCGTGACACTTCATTTGGGGATAAATATGGTAACAGGTAGATAATGGGTATGGTAGGAACCTTGCCACTCTCAGCTGCTACTGCGAAGAATCAGCAGGGTAAGAGATCCAACTGATCTCTTCCATCAGATCTGGAAAAAGCTGATCTTTCTTATTCTGGAGATACAGTTCTTTTAAAAAGGAGGCAGAAAACGTAATTTAAGAAAGTATCCCTGCTGAGTAGGCTTGTATACAGCAAGTACTCAGTAAAAAAAAAAAAGAAAGAAAGATGAAATAAATAAATAAAGATCTTATTTATGAGGATTCTTAAGCTTCCTGAAAAATAAAGTTTACTTCTTACCAGTAACCCAGTTACGTCTTTCTGATATAAATTAAATCTTAATTTTCAATGACTGCCAGTAGAACACTAAACCCCTTGAGGCTTTTTTCAGGGAAAAATTAACATCAGCTAGTTCTTCACTAATCTGGCAGCTAACCATTAATTAAGAACACTGCTAAGACAGAACAGGAGGGTACAAGCTGGTCTTTGACTTAAGGGAGTTGAGTACATCACCCAAAAAGCAGAACAGGCAGTTGAGTACATCGCCCAAAAGCTACACAGGGCAGGAGAGTATACGCTATGTGCCAAATGCACAGAAAATTAGTGAGTGTGAGACACTGTGGAGTGGGGTTTACAGAAGGCTCTATTCCACATGTGGGAACTGTTCTATGTGTCACAAAGGGTGAGAGTGATTTCACATAAAAAAGGAGAAAAGTTGACAAAGTCCCGTTCAAACAGTCTACAGCAACTATAATTAGTTAATAGAGATCCTGATCTAATGTTTAAAAATACCAACGCTTGCTAGAGCCTGGAAAGCAACCCTAACCTCTAACCACAAGATTTCCAAAAAGCCCATGGTTTAAATAACAGCCTATAAAATTTTAAACTCACAAAACCCAGTGACTGATTTTTTAAAGTCAAGCTCAAAATTTGGACTGCTCCATGAAATCTTTTCTGAAGATGCCAAGACATGTTTTCCCCTGCCTCTGAACTTTCATCTACATTATTCAATGACATAGATGAACATTTATACTGCCATGCATTTTAAATGTTCTTTTCATCTTTCTTATTGCAGATTATAATAATATTGCATATTATTTCATCTGCTCAGCATCTCTTCCCTCGGAGAACCCCTCTCTCCCATTCCATGGTTTTGTTGGGACTATCTTTAACACATCTACTCCCCTTGAAATAGGCAAATCCCTAAATGGATCAAATACCAACCTTGACCATGATTATGCCAATCACATTATAGTACCCCAGTAAACAAATGATTTCTGCAGTGTTCCATGGTAGCTATTGTTTTTGTCTATTCAGCAAGTTTTCCCATTCTTTCTTAAAAAAAAAAAAAAAAACACCTTCCTATTTTTGGTTGTTCTTTCTTGATTTCTGATGAAATGATATAGAGAGAGTACCAGGCTAAGAAGATTTATATTTAATTCTAAATCTATTATCCTAGAATTTTCACTTCACTCAGGGTGTAAATTTTACAGTTAAATACTACCTCTACCTTTCCTGGACAACAAAGAGTAGTTTACAGCATAGCCAATCTGAAATATCCAGTCAAGAAACTTAAGTACTTCATAAATAATCCAGCAGATGGGGCTAAAGGCATAGATCAGGCCAGGCTACCTTCCATTCTACTGGTGTCTAGGTATATGCACTGTTAGCCCATGCTGTACACTGTCAACCCATGGTAGATAGCCTTGAAGTAGTCAGGTGTCATGTTACAAGGCTCTGAATCTCTCCTCTTCTCTCTCTTATACACAAGACCATCCAATATCACTGAAGCAAAAGAAAAATAATAACTGATAGCCATCTCTTACCCTAGTCTATAAATATCATCTGAACTTCCCTAGGAATTGACTATTTTTTTTTAATTAGCTTCCTAAGTAGTTCACACACTTCTCATTTTAAAAGCATTTTAGATAAAATTTACCAATCTTTTATTTTGTATAAAAAATTACAGTGAAATGATGAAAGAATGGCAGACTTTGAATCAGAACTAAGATTTAACCATGGTTCTGTTATTGTACAGCAGTAGGCCTGTCTTCTCTGCAAAAGGAAGCACTGGGCCTGCTCTCTTTGGCAAAAGCAAGCTTTGGAATAGAGGATCTATCCAAGGTCCCTTAACAGTTGTAAAACTCTATAGCAGCCTTGTCCCTCAGCTTTCTCTTTTTGCCCATATTTACATTTGAGTTATTCTTTCATGTATGAAATTATTAGTACACAACATAGCTTTCAAGAATAATAAAAATCGCTGGCTTAATGAAAGAATATCAATCAAATCAATTAACATTGATTAATTTAATGTTGGTTCCTGTTACTAGCTTATGCTTTGGGTAAATGACATCCATATGGAAAGAGTGTGGTTTCTATAAGACTTTTCCAATCAATCATTAAGTTTCATCTCTTCTATCATTTAAATATCCTTCAAATTCATCCACTTTTCTCTATCCTTGCTATTACCAGCCCACACCACCATCATCTTGCACTTAGACTACTGCAAAGTCTTCTTTCTGGTCTTCACATTCAGCCCTGTTTCTCATTCCTCAATCTGCAGTGAGTCATTTGCCTAAAATACAAATGTAAGTAACTCCCTTTAGTGGTTCCTCACTGTTCTTAGCCTAAGCCCAAACTCCTCCACAAAGCTTCCTTGACTTTCAATACTTTCAATAGTGTTGTAAGGACAAATAATAATAATTTAACACTACCTAAATCTTGTGTGGTATTTTTTTCTTAATAACAACTATTACTAATTTTTACCTCCAGATAGATAGATACATAGATACATAGATAGATACACAGATATTCTACTGGCACTATGAAAATTCTTTTACCCAATTTCCTATCTCTTTGTCAAATCCTTGCAGCCAGGTATGGGTTCAGTCCTTTTGTTTCTTCTCTCTCTCCCATTAATCTCCTCTATTTCATCCTCTTTAATGTTCATCCCAGTTCTAATCAACTCATACCTCGACTATTAGAATTTATGGAGAAAGAAAGTTAGTAACCTCTTAACTCATCTCTCCACCACTAGTCTATCCCAGGTCCAATCCAAGCTGTCTGCAAACCACTACCAGGTTGTTTTCTAAAGTACTATTTTCTTCATTTTACTCCTCTATTTAGACTTTTCACTTTTCCCCCTCAAATATAAAATCCAATCATCTTTGCTAGGCATCTAAGATACTTCACAATTTAGATCCAACCCTTTAAACCTTAATTCCAAACATAAACTAGTACGCCAGCAAGGCAATTATGTTAACTGTCTGCTTGCTTTATTCATTCTCATTATGGCACCTTTTCTCAAATATGCCCCTGAATAAAATGACCTTTCTCCAGAGTCTCTGTGTATTCAAATTCAGGACCTAATCAAGTCCCACCTCCTTCATAATTCCCTATAACAGCCTATGGATAAAATATATGCTCCCTATCTAAATAAAACATTTTAATATTCTTTCATTCTCAGAATTTTGCAATATGCACTTTAAATAAACAAAATCCCAAACATAGGAAAGAAACAGATAAAGCATTTCCCCTCAACAAAAAGAGAGAGAGAAAAAAAAAACTGGCTGAATCTTCTGTGAGAGAACAAATATTCCATTTTCCTTAGAAAACTGGTACCTTCCTGTGACCTAAAAATTTTTTACCCTTTTCCCATTATCCTTCAATTTAATAAACTTGATACTTTATCTAATCAAATAGTATTACCAAAGACAAAATTTCTATACGTTGTTATATAATTAAGGGTAAGTTTATTTTGAGCTATTATCTCCTAATTTTAATCATTAGGCAATCTAGTAATATTGGGAACTTGACAAATATTATAACTAATGTCAGAACTGCCTGACAAGCAATGGTAAAACTGCTTGCATTTTTTCACAAGTGGTTTACATTTAAAACTTAACAGCAGCCTATCTTTAAAGTTATTCACACATAAAGACAGCATAATACTTACATAAGTTAACAGTGTCACAATTAAGATACATCCAAATTATCTTACTATTATAAATATGTCATTTTAAAATGCCCACATTTTAAACAATTTTTTAAAGCATGCTAATACAAAATAACAATTTAATAGAAAACAGCACACTATTCCACAAACACTAACATTTCCTTGCCCATTTGGATTCAAATAGATCATTTAATAAATGTCTATAAAACCTACTGAGATTTTATGGTACAGTACAGTTTACTATACCTTAAGATCTTGCCTGGTGGCTAGAAGTTCAGATTCCCTCCCATAGAAATCAGATTGAAGCTGTTTGAAAGTTTCCTGACTTTTTTCATAGTTGTTTTGTAATACTGATATTTTCTCTTTCTCTGCTGCAAGTTCCTGGGCTGCCTGTGTTAACTGCTGCTGTAGTTTATTCTCAAGCTCTGTCTGAAACATACAATAGTTATTTAAAACAGTATGCATTCCAAAAACCAATTACAAATATAAAGTAAAATCCAGACACCTAGAAGAAAATTCCGAACAATAAGATGAACTGTACTTATGCCCCAAATTTCTACCTCAATAGGGTAAATTACTTATAAAGTCAAAGAATTACAAAATCTAACAAGTCTCAATTTAAAGACCATAAAATACAAAAGTAATTAATTTTTTTTTTTTTTAAAAAGGCACTGGGAAGTACTATCAGGTCTCGGGAGAAAGAGTAACAACTACATTCTGAGGGAGCATGCAGTGCTAGATGCCTCAGCTGACGTAATTTAAGGTGGAACTAAGGGAAACTTGTACACGAAAGAAAGAAAGAAGCCATTTACTTTGTTCAAGTGTTAATATATAGTTTCTACTCTTGGAAATTCAAGAATAACTCAGGAAATTTCTACAGGTCATCTTAATTAATATCAAGGCAGAAAAAGGAAATCTCACAAAGTTTTAAAGCTCCTCTATAAACTTGTCTTTAGTCTTCAAGAAGATTCAGGAGATATGCACAAATTATGACATAGTTAAAACATATACATATGCATAGTATGAAAAATAGGTATTTGACTTTCAAAATACACTACTTCAATAAAATTGCTGTTGAAGTCATTAGTGACTGCCATGTTCCAAAATCCTATATTCTTATCCTTGTCAACATCTTACTTGACCTCTCAGTTGTACCTGATATAGTTGATTATGTCTCCTTCTAGAAACACTTTCTTCAACTGGTTTCCAAGGTACTTTATATTTTAGGTTCTCTTCCTACCTTACTGGTCATAACTTCTCAAAATCTTTTACTAGCTCCTTTTCCTCTGCTACTTCTGTGAATGTTGAGACACCCCAAAGTTCCATTGCTGGCCCTCTTTTAATTTATACACTCTCTCCTTAGAAGATCTCAGCTAGGCCGGGCATGGTGGCTCACACCTGTAATCCCAACACTTCGGAAGGCCGAGGTGGGTGATCACCTGAGGTCAGGAGTTCGAGACCAGCCTGACCAACGTGGTGAAACCCGGCCTCTACTAAAAATACAAAAATTAGCCGGGCATGGTGGTGGACACTTGTAATCCCAGCTACTCAGGAGGCTGAGGCAGGAGAATCACCTGAACCCAGGAGATGGATGTTGCAGTGAGCCGAGATCGCACCACTGCACTCCATCCTGGGCAACAGAGAGACGCCATCTCAAAAAAAAAAAAAAAAAGGAAAGAAAAAGAAAAGAAAAGAAAAAAAAACCGGATCTCAACTAGTCCCAGGCTTTAAAGATATTCTTTACAACTGACTCCCAAACTTATTTCTCTAACTGCTCTAACTGCAACCTCTCCATCTGAACTCTGGGT
The DNA here is from genome assembly GCF_028885655.2 of Pongo abelii. Taxonomy (NCBI): domain Eukaryota; kingdom Metazoa; phylum Chordata; class Mammalia; order Primates; family Hominidae; genus Pongo; species Pongo abelii. The sequence continues at coordinate 91,300,849 of NC_071995.2, forward strand.
TCTTATATCCATGTATCTTCCTGATGTCTCCACTTGAATGACTGGCATATCTATATCAAGCAGAAATCTGGATTGCTGAGAGTAGCCACGAGCATCAAAAAGCTGCTACTTCTGAGCCTGGCTCGGAGAGGGGGGGTCCGCCATTGCTGAGGCTTGAGTAGGTAAACCAAGTGGCCAGGAAGCTCGAACTGGGTGGAGCCCACCACAGCTCAACAAGCCCTACTGCCTCTAGACTCCACCTTTGGGGGCAGGGCATAGCTAAGCAAAAGGCAGCAGACAACTTCTGCAGACTTAAATGTCCCTGTCTGACAGCTCTGAAGAGAGCAGTGGTTCTCCCAGCATGGCGTTTGAGCTCTGAGAACGGACAGACTGCATCCTCAAGTGGGTCCCTGACCCCCGAGTAGCCTAACTGGGAGACACCTCCCACTAGGGGCCAACAGACACCTCATATAGGCAGCTGCCCCTCTGGGACGAAGCTTCCAGAGGAAGGATCAGGCAGCAATATTTGCTGTTCTGCAATATTCACTGTTCTGAAGCCTCCGCTGGTGATACCGAGGCAGACAGGGTCCGGAGTGGAACTCCAGTAAACTCCAACAGATCTGCACCTGAAGGACCTGACTGTTAGAAGGAAAACTAACAAACAGAAAGGAATAACATCAACATCAACAAAAAGGTCATCTACACCAAAACTCCACCTGTAGGTCACCAACATCAAAGACCAAAGGTAGATAAAACCACAAAGATGGGGACAAACCAGAGCAGAAAAGCTGAAAATTCTAAAAATCAGAGCACCTCTTCTCCTCCAAAGGATCGCAGCTCCTCGCCAGCAACGGAACAAAGCTGGATGGAGAATAACTTTGACGAGTTGACAGACGTATGCTTCAGAAGGTTGGTAATAACAAACTTCTCCAAGCTAAAGGAGGATGTTTGAACCCATCGCAAGGAAGCTAAAAACGTTGAAAAAAGATTAGATGAATGGCTAACTAGAATAAACAGTGTAGAGATGGAGCTGAAAACCATGGCACAAGAACTTCATGACACATGCACAAGCTTCAACAGCTGATTCGATCCAGCAGAAGTAAGGGTATCAGTGATTGAAGATCAAATGAATGAAATAAAGCAAGAAGACAAGGTTAGAGTAAAAAGAAACGAACAAAGCCTCCAAGAAATATGGACTGTGTGAAAAGACCAAATCTACATTTGATTGGTGTACCTGAAGGTGATGGGGAGAATGAAACCAAGCTGGAAAACACTCTTCAGGATACTACCCAGGAGAACTTCCCAAACCTAGCAAGGCAGGCCAACATTCAAATTCAAGAAATACAGAGAACACCACAAAGATACTCCTCAAGAAGAGCAACCCCAAGACACATAATTGTCAGATTCACCAAGGTTGAAATGAAGGAAAAAATGTTAAGGGCATCCAGAGAGAAAGGTCGGGTTACCCACAAAGGGAAGCCCATCAGACTAACAGCAGATCTCTCAACAGAAACCCTACAAGCCAGAAGAGAGTGGGGGCCAATATTCAACATTCTTAAAGAAAAGAATTTTCAACCCAGAATTTTATATACAGTCAAACTAAGCTTCATAAGTGAAAGAGAAATAAAATCCTTTACAGACAAGCAAATGCTGAGAGACTTTTGTCACCACCAGGCCTGCCTTACAAGAGCTCCTGAAGGAAGCACTAAACATGGAAAGGAACAACTGGTACCAGCCACTGCAAAAACAGGCCAAGTTGTAAAGACCATTGATGCTATGAAGAAACTGCATCAATTAACGGGCAAAATAACCAGGGAACATCATAATGACAGGATCAAATTCACACATAACAATATTAACCTTAAATATAAATGGGCTAAATGCCCCAATTAAAAGACAGACTGGCAAATTGGATAGAGTCAAGACCCATCAGTGTGTTGTATTCAAGAGACCCATCTCACATGCAAAGACACACATAGGCTCAAAATAAAGGGATGGAGGAAGACCCACCAAGCAAATGGAAAGCAAAAACACCAGGGGTTGCAATCCTAGTCTCTGATAAAACACACTTTAAACCAACAAAGATGAAAAGAGACAAAGAGGCCGTTACATAATGGTAAAGGGATCAGTTCAACAAGAAGAGCTAACTATCCTAAATATATATGCACCCAATACAGGAGCACCCAGAATCATAAAGCAAGTCCTTAGAGACCTACAAAGAGACCTAGACTCCCACACAATAATAATGGGAGACTTCAACACCGCGCTGTCAATATTAGATAGATCAACGAGACAGAAGGTTAACAAGGATATCCAGGACCTGAACTCAGCTCTGCAACAAGCAGACCTAATAGACATCTACAGAACTCTCCACCCCAAATCAACAGAATATACATTCTTCTCAGCACCACATCACACTTACTCTAAAATTGACCACATAATTGGAAGTAAAGCACTCCTCAGCAAATGTAAAAGAACAGAAATCACAACAAACGGTCTCTCAGATCACAGTGCAATCAAATTAGAACTCAGGATTAAGAAACTCACTGGAAACTGCACAACTACATGAAAACTGAACAACTTGCTACTGAATGACTACTGGGTAAATAACAAAATTAAGGCAGAAATAAAGATGTTCTTCGAAACCAATGAGAACAAAGACACAACATACCAGAATCTCTGGGACACATTTAAAGCAATGTGTAGAGGGAAATTTATAGCACTAAATGCCCACAAGAGAAAGCAAGAAAGAACTAAAATCGACACACCCTAACATCACAATTAAAAGAACTAAAGAAGCAAGGGCAAACAAATTCACAAGCGAGCACAAGGCAAGAAATAACTAAGATCAGAGCAGAAACGAAGGAGACAGAGACACAAAAAAACCTTTCAAAAAAATTCAATGAATGCAGGAGCTGGTTTTTTGAAAAGATCAACAAAATTGATAGACCGCTAGCAAGATTGATAAAGAAGAAAAGAGAGAAGAATCAAATAGATGCAATAAAAAAATGATAAAGGGGATATCACCACGGATCCCACAGAAATATAAACTACCATCAGAGAATACTATAAACACCTCTACGCAAATAAACTAGAAAATCTAGAAGAAATCGATAAATTCCTGGACACATACACCCTCCCAAGACTAAATCAGGAAGAAGTTGAATCTCTGAATAGATCAATAACAGGCTCTCAAATTGAGGCAATAATTAATAGCCTACCAACCAAAAAAAGTCCAGGACCAGACAGATTCACAGCCGAATTCTACCAGAGATAAAAAGAGGAGCTGGTACCATTCCTTTTGAAACTATTCCAATCAATAGAAAAAGAGGGAATCCTTCCTAACTAATTTTATGAGGCCAACATCATCCTGATACCAAAGCCCAGAAGAGACACAATAAAAAAAGAGAATTTGAGGTCAATATCCCTAATGAACATCGATGTGAAAATCCTCAAATAAAATACTGGCAAAACGAATCCAGCAGCACATCAAAAAGCTTCTCCACCACAATCAAGTCAGCTTCATCCCTGGGATGCAACGCTGGTTCAACATACGCAAATCAATAAATGTAATCCATCACATAAACAGAACCAATGACAAAAACCACATGATATCTCAATAGATGCAGAAAAGGCCTTTAACAAAATTCAACAGCCCTTCATGCTAAAAACTCTCAACAAACCAGGTATTGAGGAAACGTATCTCAAAATAATAAGAACTACTTATAATAAACCCACAGCCAATATCATACTGAATGGGCAAAAACTGGAAGCATTCCCTTTAGAAACCGGCACAAGACAAGGATGCCCTCTCTCACCACTCCTATTCAACATAGTGTTGGAAGTTCTGGCCAGGGCAATCAGGCAAGAGAAAGAAATAAAGGGTATTCAATTAGGAAAAGAGGAAGTCAACTTGTCCCTGTTTGCAGATGACATGACTGTATATTTAGAAAACCCCATCGTCTCAGCCCAAAATCTCCTTAAGCTGATAAGCAGCTTCAGCAAAGTCTCAGGATACAAAATCAATGTGCAAAAATCACAAGCATTCCTATACACTATTAACAGACAAACTGAGAGCCAAATCATGAGTGAACTCCCATTCACAATTGCTACAAAGAGAATAAAGTACCTAGGAATCCAACTTACAAGGGATGTGAAGGACCTCTTCAAGGAGAGCTACAAACTACTGCTCAATGAAATAAAAGAGGACACAAACAAATGGAAGAATATTCCATGCTCATGGATAGGAAGAATCAATATCATGAAAATGACCTTACTGCCCAAAGTAATTTATAGATTCAATGCCATCACCATCAAGCTACCAATGACTTTCTTCATAGAATCGGAAAAAACTACTTTAAAGTTCATATGGAACCAAAAAAGAGCTCGCATTGCAAGGACTTCATGACTAAAACACCAAAAGCAATGACAACAAAAGACAAAATAGACAAATGGGATCCAATTAAACTAAAGAGCTTCAGCATGGCAAAAGAAACTACCATCAGAGTGAAAAGGCAACCTACAGAATGGGAGAAAATTTTTGCAATCTCCCCATATGACAAAAGGCTAATATCCAGAATCTACAAATAACTCAAACAAGTTTACAAGAAAAAAACAAACAAACCCATCAAAAAGTGGACGAAGGATATGAACAGACACTTCTCAAAATAAGACATCTATGCAGCCAATAGACACAGGAATAAACACTCATCATCACTGGTCATCAGAGAAATGCAAATCAAAACCACAATCAGATACCATCTCACACCAGTTAGAATGGCAATCATTAAAAAGACAGGAAACAACAGATGCTGGAGAGGATGTGGAGAAATAGGAACACTTTGACACTGTTGGTGGGAGTGTAAATTAGTTCAACCATTGTGGAAGACAGTGTGGCGATTCCTCAAGGATCTAGAACTAGAAATACCATTTGACCCAGCAATCCCATTACTGGGTAAATATCCAAAGGATTATAATCATGCTACTATAAAGACACATGCACACATATGTTTATTGTGGCACTATTCACAATAGCAAAGACTTGGAACCAACCCAAATGTCCATCAATGATAGACTGGATAAAAAAAAATGTGGCACATATACACCATGGAATACTATGCAGCCATAAAAAAGGATGAGTTCATGTCCTTTTCAGGGACATGGATGAAGCTGGAAACCATCATTCTCAGCAAACTATCATAAGGACAGAAAACCACACACCGCATGTTCCCACTCATAGGTGGGAAGTGAACAATGAGATCACTTGGACACAGGGCAGAGAACATCACACACCAGGGCCTGTTGGGGGGTGGGGGGCTGGGGGAGGGATATCATTAGAAGAAATACCTAATGTAAATGATGAGTTGATGGGTGCAGCAAACCAACATGGCACATGTATGCCTATGTATCAAAACTGCATGTTGTGTACATGTAACCTAGAACTTAAATGAAAGAAAAAAAAAAGCTGCTACTTCCCCCAATAAATGGCATTTCCAACTACCCACATGCACAAACCCAAGTTATCCTTGATCCTCTTCCTATTACCTCTCACTTTCGAATCTATCAGAAAGTCCTGATGACTCAACTTCCAAAATATATTCACAAATCATCATAATCATTCACAAAATCCTTTATTTTCCCTTTAGTCAAACCCCACCATTCTCTGTTCTAAATTCTCCAATAGAGTCCAATTGCCCTTAGAATAAAATATACCATTCTGTTTTCTCATCATCTAATTTGCATATAAATGATCTGGCCCCTGTCTAATTATCTGAGCTCATCTCATGTTACCTTCTCCCTCACAACCAAATTTAACCATATTGGTCATCTGTTTTTAGAAAATACCAACATCAACTCAAATCTCTTCAGCAAAGCTTCTTTGATCACCCAACCTTCAGTAGAATTATGTCCCATCACTATCTTTCATACCTCTCTGTTTAGTTTCTCTACCCACTAAAGTATAAGCTCCACAAGAACAGGTCCCATGTCTGTTTGTTCACAGCTATGTCGTCTTCAGCACCTAGAATTGTGCCATGGCATAAAATAAGTGCCTAGTAATATTTCTGAAACAAGTGAATGAATGACAAATAGACTGGAGGGCCTGGAACATTTATTAGGCTATATTAACAGCCTAGATAAGAGAAAAAGAAAGTCTGGACTAAGGCTGTAGCAGTGGAAAATGAGAAGGATGGATTCAAGAAAGCTAGGAGACAGAGTGATAGGAATTGGTGTTAACTGCCTATGGGGGAGCAGAGAACTGATCTCCCTATACAGTATCTGATAACATCCCATGCCATCTTCCTTTCAGAGTTCTTCTTCCAATTCACATTGAAGAATTCCTGGATATCTTTTTCACATTGAAGGTCATAATGCACTTACACATTTTCTTTTCTAAACTACTACTTCTTTTCTTTAACATTTTTTCACAAATCTAGGTTTCTTACCTTTAATTATTGTTCTGACTCTTAACTAAGCTCTCTGTGAAGTCTCAATAATGGCCATAGTAGCTCTTTGGGCTCATGTTTGGGCTTTCAATATTTTTCCTCTGACAAACTCATTCATTCATTTTTTGTAAATGATTAAGAGCTTATTTGCTAGAAAAGACAAAATTCTCTGTCTTTGAGGAACTCAAATCCATTACTGAAGAAGTTAAATGAAAAAAAAAACAGATAAATGCAACAGTTTATAACTGCTCCATTATATAACACAGTTTTCTTTTGCTTTACATTTTGCTTTCTCATTAAATTATAAGCTGCTTGAAAGTAAGGGTCCATATCCTATTCATTTTATATTTCCACATTAGATTTTGAGCAAAGTTGGTGAGGGATTGTTGACTTAACAGCATGCTTTCTTGATTCTAGATCAGTAACTCCCAAATAGTCTTATGCTATATATATGTTTAAATCATACCATTAGGTAACATAGCATTAACAATATAAATGCTATGTAAATAGTTGTTTTTACTGTATTTTAAATTTTGGTATTATTTTTAATGCTGTAGTATTACTTTTTATTTATATATATATGCAGAAAATGTGTAAGTGCATTATGACCTTCAATGTGAAAAACTATATATTTATAGATATCTACTTATATATATAACTCTATAGCTATAAAACTACATATCTAGATATATGTATAAAACTACATATCTAGATATATATAACTCTATAGCTATAAAACTACATATCTAGATATAATGTGTGTATACATATTTTTATGTTTTATATATATATTTAAGTGTGTACACACATACATCTATACCCATTTAAACATTATCCTTGTTTTCCCTACTTCACCATGGGCCAGTGACAATGATAACTTCATCGTGGCCTGTTACTACATGGTCTACCATATACACTGACACTCTCAGGTCACAGTTTGCTATACTTCCATATAATAACCAACAACTATTTTACTTCCACATTGTATGAGTCACAGTACTAGAAACTTTAAATACATTATCTCAATCTTTACAACAACTCTATGACTCCATTAAATTGAGCTCAGAAAGATGAATCATTTCTCTATGACCAGTAAGTTAATGTGTGTCCAAATTTAACAAAATTAAACAAAATTTGAATTCAGATCTGCCTGGCTTGAACATCTCTAGATTACTTACAATACCTAATACAACGTAAATGCTATGTAAATAGTTGTTTTACTGTATTTTAAATTTTGGGTGTTTTGGTTTTGTTTTGTTTTGCTTTTTTGAGATGGAGTCTCACTCTGTTGCCCAAGCTGGAGTGCAGTGGCGTGATCTTGGCTCACTGCAACCTCTGCCTCTGGGGTTCAAGCGAGTTTCCTGCCTCAGCCTTCGGAGTAGCTGGGACTACAGGTGCACACCACCATGCCCAGCTAATTTTTATATTTTTAGTAGAGACAGGATTTCACCATGTTGGCCAGGCTGGTCTCGAATTCCTGACCTTAAGTGATCCGCCTACCTCAGCCTCCCAAAGTGCTGGGATTACAGGTGTGAGCCACTGCACCCAGCCAATTTTGTATTATTTTTTAATACTGTACTGTTACTTTTTATGGCTTTTCTTCTCCCAAATATTTTCAATTCCAACTGCAGTTACAGAATCTACAGATATGGAGGGTCAACTGTACAGGCAATATATATTAATCACAAATCCAAAAGAAATATTATTATAACTCATAATTTTTAAATAAGAAAACATGCTAAAAATACTTGTTTTTTATTTCACTAAGTTACAATGCTATAAAAATGAAGATTTTGTAAATATTTGGATACAAGGCTAGCATATTTTGAAGAAAATGACCTCAGGATATGAAAGCATACAACAAAGTATGCACTGTGATAATTACATATTGACTTTTGATTATATATGGTAAGAAAAACAAAAGAATAGACACATTTGTCTATTCTTGGTTGTGTTATTAAAGAACTACTATTTTGTAAAGCAGCATAATAATAGTTACAAAAACAGTGGTCAACATAAAACGTGTATCTTTGATTGTTTTAATTTATATACTTTGTACTTTAGCAGTATGACAGCCAACTCTTAATGGCATGATATATTTAGTTTATTCTACATAGGAGGGATTCTACTCTCTTCTCCATAGACCAATTAACATGGACATACTAACAGTAGAGAAGGAACTCATTGTGTTCAAATATTTCATATTAAGTATAATCCATTTTTACCAACTCTTGGTCTGGACAAGTATTAAAACACTTAAGAATAAAAAATATGCTCAATAATAAATTAGAATAGGTTTGGAAATGGAAACCATTACGGTGTAACTTAAAATATTAATAATTAAAACTATATGAAGCTTTACACTAGTGAATGTTTTTAAGATATCCCACTTTGTAATTTTTGTTCTTAGCCCTTAATAAGAATGATTTATTTTAAATTCCTTTAAATTTTTCTAATACACTATGAATGTTGCATAAATTATTTCCCTAAGTGTTACATTATTTTTTTTTTTTTTTTTTTTTGAGACAGAGTACCTCTGTTGCCCAGGCTGAAGTGCAGTGGCATGATCTCAGCTCACTGCAACCTCTACCTCCTGCCTCAGCTTCCTGAGTAGCTGGGATTACAGGAATGCACCACCATGCCCAGCTAATCTTTGTATTTTTAGTAGAAACGGGGTTTACCATGTTGGCCAGGCTGGTCTTGAACTCCTGACCTCAGGTGATCTGCCTGCCTCGGAGTGCTGAGATTACAAGCGTGAGCCACTGTGCCCGGCCAGTTACATATTATTTTTAATAAGGTAGTTTCATGTCTATCAAATGATTAATACGATATTTAAATAACAATTATCTGACAACAGAGTTATAGTGAATGGAAATCCAGACTCAGGTATTTGATAATATAATCAAATGCTTTCATATATTAAACTTAGAAAAAATTTAGCTTATGTAAACTTTTCAATGTTGCAACTCATCCATCTGTATTAATTATCATACTATTTTCTTAATTGCCAAGTTTTTCTTCCGATAAAAAGTAAACAAATATATCACTACCTTCTGTAAAACAGCAATTTTAAGCTCTCCTTGGAGTGCTTCAATTTGTTTTTTCTTCTGTTCACTTGATTGCTTTAGCTCATTTATGTTCCCCTGAAGTTGTTGCTCTTCTTTTTCCTTTTGTTTTAAAGTATTCTGGGCCTGTATAAGTTGTTCCTGCATTGAATTGAGTTCCAATTTCAACTGATGAGAAGCCTGAAAGAAAAAAAAAATCTATTTAGCCTTCATTTGTTCATTCAAAAGACGATGTACTGAGTAACTAGAAAAAAAAATCTATTTAGCCTTCATTTGTTCATTCAAAAGACAATTTACTGAGTAACTACTACACTCCAGGCACTACTCTAGGAAGAAATTACTGAGGCTGTTGGCTACAGATAATTAGTAAAGATACCTGCCCTCATATTGCTTTCATAACCAACACTACTTACTATTGGGTGACATGCTGGATTAATCTTTATTATTTTTTTAACACTACCTTTCTTTTTAACTTATAATTGTATAGTTACAGCTTGTAAATGATCTACATTAGTATTCTCTTGTATCAAAGAAAATAGGTATGTCAACATCAATGTCTAAATTGTTGGATGTCAATTGTCTTTCAAGAACATTCTCGGCCAGGCACGGTGGCTCACACCTGTAATCCCAGCACTTTGGGAGGCTGAGGCAGGAGGATCACGAGGTCAGGAGATCGAGACCATCCTGGCTAACACAGTGAAACCCCGTCTCTACTAAAAATACAAAAAAATTAGCTGGGTGCGGTGGCAGGTGCCTGTAGTCCCAGCTACTCGGGAGGCTGAGGCAGGAGAATGGTGTGAACCCAGGAGGTAGAGCTTGCAGTGAGCCGAGATCGCGCCATTGCACTCCAGCCTGGGCAACAGAGCAAGAGATTCCATCTCAAAAAATAATAATTAAAAAAAAAAAATTCTCATATGCTACTAAGCCTGTTGGCCACAGTTGTCACAAAGAATAGCTCTATAGTAACTATGATAAAAACAAAATCACTTTTGACAAAATACGTTTAGTATTTGTCTGATGACATTAAATTACACTGCACAGGCCAGGTGCTCACGCCTATAATCCCAGCACTTTGGGAGGCCAACGCGGGCAGATTACTTGAGGTCAGGAGCTCAAGACCAGCCTGGGCAACATGGTGAAACCTGTCTCTACTAAAAATACAAAAATTAGCCAGGCGTGGTGGTAGGCACCTGTAATCCCAGCTACTTGGGAGGCTGCGGCTGGAGAATCGCTTGAACCTAGGAGGTGGAGGTTGCAGTGAGCCGAGATTGCACCACTGCACTCCAGCCTGGCTGACAGAGCGAGGCTCTGTTTAAAATAATAATAATAATACACTGTAGAATAATTACCTCATTTAGAGATCTGGGGCATATTTTACTACTACCTTGTTTGTACAATCCACTAGAATATGTTTCTGTTCAAATTCAGACATCATACAGAAGTCACACTGAGGTTCCTCTGTCACCAAGGTAAACCACTATTATCTCCCACCCTCCAACCAAAGTCATGTTTTCATGTTTTATGCATATTTCACTAAGAACCTAGCATTACATTCAAGCATTTGACCATATCCAAAGTTACTTTTGAAAAAATGTTAGTGTTATATATAGACGTCTCAGCTTATCTCTACAATGAATAGCAAAATATTTTTATGCAAAACAGTAGTCAGAGGATGACAATAAGGATGATATATGATATAACCAATGATAAAATAATAACTAGCATGAGCATTTATTATAGTCAGTGTACCGAGTACTTTAAAGATATTAACCCATTTATTTCTCACAATAACTCTATCACATAGATTCATATAGACTCTATCATAGAGAAACTAGAGCACATAGATTAAGTATTCGGTCTAAAAGATGGCGAAATGGCATAGCTAATAAATGGCATAGCCAGGATAAAAATTTGAACAATCTTGATTCAGAACTTGGGCATGAAGCAATTATAATTTTGCTACTTACATGGCTGGCATCTACAACACAAGTCTGCTTTCAATCAACAACTAGAATACAATCACATCAAATACTTGTCAGTACTATGTCTTGCTCCTTTATCAAATCAGATTTTCTAGAAAGTTGCATGCCTGGACTCTAGCAGCTAGCAGGTATGGCTTCAGAGAGCAACAAGCATATATTATACCCATTTGTTTACTCATTTGCTTGTCTGTTTTTGCTGGAAACAATAGAAGCATTAACCACAGAAAAATATTTTGGTTGTTCTACAACCATTATCAAGTATACATTAGTATGTGTATAAATGTCCATGAAATAAAGAGCCATAAAGAGTCCATGAAATAAAGGTCATTTCTATAGAAAGCCTTTTAAGATTTTTTTTTTCAACCATAAAAATGGTCCTTAACTCTGTAGTTAGCTGACTCAATTTTCTACCTTTATTAATTATATTTATTTATTTGGGCCTTTGATTATAAACTAGCTTAAGTCTTTTTAATAGTAGGCAAAATACAAATAACAATTTTAAACTATATACATGATTTGTTACATTTCAGAGAAATAAACCTATGACCTAAATATCAGTGTGAAAATGCTTATTTTTCTTAAAACTATAAAAAAAATTATCTGTGGAAATGCCCCCAAGAACAAACATGCTTTATATATTTATTTGAACATATAAAGACCTTACTATACTTTACAGATTTTGTTACATAAAAAAAAAAAATCTTACCTCCTTCTCTTTTTCAAGTGACTTTTTCAGTTCCTTCTGTCCCTTAAGTGTGTTTTCCATCTGCACTTGAAGTTGATGCTTTAATTCTTTGCAAGTTTTCTCCTTAAAAAAAATGAAAACTACATTACATAAAAAATATTTGTAATAACCTTAAGAAGTTTAGTTTATAACCTTAGTAAGATACACATGAAGAAATAAACTAAAATTATGATGAGCTAAGATGAGACAGGATCATCCATTTCAATGATAAAACTAGGAAAATATTACAGAAGTAATGGAGGAGGGACAACAAAACACTAAGGGTTTTGATCATCAACCAAGTCACAATGACATATTTTAAACATTAAGATTATATCTTAGAACACTTTAGAAATCACATTTTATGTCACACAATTCATTATAATTAACTCGCCACACTACTTTTATAGCAATGGGCTTCAAGAAAATGGAAGCAAGAAAACTTAGAAAACAATAAATTAAGAAATGATCACAATAGGAAAAGTGTACAGATAGAAAATGTTTTCTCCAAACAGAAAAGAACATAATAACACACATGAGAAAGACTGATATTCAACTGAAAATATTCTTGGCCTTTAGAAAATGGCGTGCTCACAGGTGCATACACACCCACATTATTATCTTGGGCTTCTTCTTAGATTAAGCAATCCCAATTAATTTCCTCATAAGAACTACTTAAAACTATTTAAATGTGGAAAGAAAAGCAAACTGTGAATTAAGCAGAAAAATCAGTACCTTTTAAATAAAATAATCACTTCTACCTAAGAAAGTAAATGTAAACTACTAACCAAGTCTAATATAGCGGCTTTTCCTTTCTGATTCTCCTTTTCAAATTCACTTTTGGAGTTTTTCAAAGAATCAGAAACTTGTGATAGTTTGTCCTTTACTGTAGAAAGCTCTGTCATTAAAGCTTCTTTCTCCATTTTCACTTTTTGTAGTTCTGTTACTGTTGTTTGAATTCTGTTATTCAATTCCTCGTGCTGAATCTTTGCTTCTTGACTTAAAGTTTCAAATTCTTGTTTCAGGATTTTTTTTTCTTCCTCTTGCTTGGTAAGCTTTTGCTTGATATTTTCAAGGGCTTCAGATTTTTTCTGTAGATCCAATCTTGTACCGGATACTCTAAATATTTAAAAAACAATCTTTTTAAATAACACATAATTTACCACTTCTAATTTACCATTCAAAATTAATCACAAACAATTACTGAGTTCTGAAACTTTTTTGTATAGTTCACAAGTAAAAATAATCTAATTTCATAAAATCACACCACTGAAAAACACTTTAGAACATCTCATTTGATCATTTAACAGATGTAGATTATTTTTCCCAAGTCAAATAAGTTAGCAGTGAAGACAAAACTATCTAAGCTTCCTGACTTAATCCATTTTTGTCCGCCACAACTAATCCCGAGGAAAAAAACTATGTATCACAGGCCCTCTAGTCTATAACAGTCAGAAACGTTTTTCCATAAAGAATCTATTCATTATGTTAGTTCTCCAACACAGAGAGAACTTTGTCTCTTTCCTTGAAAACATGAAACACATTATGTGTGATAGTTCTTAGGCTTCAAAATATTTATGGTTAACCCAGAAAAAAATCAAAGTAAGAAAATTTAAAACATATTTTATTTACAATATAGAGGGAAGACAAATGATTTACTTTAACCCTAGAACCTAGCAGATTATACAAAGGATTTGTTATCATTTGTTCCTTAATATAGGTCTCTTATACATGAATGAAAAAAGCAATAAGAATGAAGAAATAAAGTTATAGCTTTAGAAAGCTATAGACTTTTGTTTTCATAAAAGAAACTATGCAAATTATACAGCAAAACCCCCAATACACTATAAATAACAGCCATTTTAAAAGTCAAAACCAGATGCTAAGTAACAGTATTTCTAGAATGCACACTAGTTCCAATGTAATCAGAATAAATTTGTAACCAATAAAAATAATTCAACAATATGTTAAAGGGAGGTTGTTAAAAGATGTACTAATAAAGTATTTGAAATTGTGTATTAATACAATATCAAAACTGTATTTATACCTCGAAATCTAATTTTTTAGTTCTAGAAACACACTTTTACCTCCTAAAAAATAGCTGGAAAAGATGTAAAAGCTTAATAGGTTCACAAGATATTATTCCTCCTTGATTTTTAAAGGTCCAAATGGAAAAGTCATTATACTAATATTATTTTACATTTTAATATATTTAAAATCCCTGTTAAGCAACCCTAAAATTAAGACTTGATATATTTATTTACTATGCTGCGTAACTTTTTCAAAATTAATTACAAAATCATAAGACTATGTGAATCAAAGAAAGCAAAACAGAAATAGAGGCTTACATACTCACTGTGACACTTATTTGTTTTTTTTTAAGTAACTAAAGGAAGAAATAAACAAGTCCACAATCATAGTTGGAAACTATAATATCTCTTTTTAGAAACTGATAGAACAACCAGAGGAACAAATTGGCAAGAATATAGACAATAAGAACAGCACTGTAATTGTTATTTATAGCCACTCCACCCAATAACACAGAGTACATATATGTGCACATGGAAAATTAATTATGATAAGCCATATGCTGGGCCTTAAATAAGACTTATTGTCAAAAGTTTGAATTTTACCAAGAATGTTCTCTGACCACAATAGAATTAAATTAGAAATTAGGGCCAGGCGCGGTGGCTCACGCCTGTAATCCCAACACTGTGGGAGGCCAAGGTGGGTGGATCACAAGGTCAGGAGATCGAGACCCAACCTGGCTAACACAGTGAAACCCATCTCTACTAAAAATACAAAAATCAGCCACGCATGATGGCAGGCGCCTGTAATCCCAGCTACTCGGGAGACTGAAGCAGGAGAATCACTTGAACCCGGGCGGCAGAGGTTGCAGTGAGCTGAGATCGTGCCACTGCACTCCAGCCTGGGTGACAGAGTGAGACTCCATCTCAAAAAAAAAAAAAAAAAAAAAAAATCAGTAACAATAATATATCTAGGAAAGCCTCAATATTTGGAAAGTAAACATACTTAAAACCTACACATTAAAGAAGGAATTACAAAGGAAATCAGAAAATATATTAAACTGCAGAGGAATGAAAATACATTGTAAGATGGGAGGGAAACATTGGGTATATACATGTAAGTGGGACCTCAAAAAGGGGAGCCCTGTATCCCGTTATTTGGGCTGAGCCCTGGGCTTATGGGTGGGGTTTAGTCAAAGTCTCTATATGTTTATCTGATATAAGAGCAGAAGGGACCCCAGCCCTCCTTGCCTAGGTAGTACTCCAGAAATGTGAGAAGACCTCAGAGGAGAAATGTATGTACAAAGTACATAGGCAAGAAAGATCTTAGTCTTAAAGGTTTTCCTACCCCAATAGCACGTGGGAGCCCTGTAAGTGAATTCTGAACCATGAGATTAGAACACAGAATGAAAATGGGTCCACTTCCACTGGGCCCATTGGAAATAGAAAGAACCATTGGGCCTGCAGGGTTTTTGAGGAAGAGAACAAAAGGCATCTCGGAGATGATCTTCATGGACTGATGACTGCATTCTAGAGATAATGATGAACCATTTGGTTGGTATGTAATGGATCAGATATGCTCCTCAAATACCTAGGCACTGGAAACTACCGTGAGGAGGAATGCCACCTGAGGCACAGATGCAATTCTATAACCTCCGATTCAAAGCATCAGGACCCAATTTACTAGATATGAAAATGAGAATATTTTCACCATCATATCCCCAAACAAGGATGAAAACCATGAAGGTGTGAAACAACTTAATCATCACCTCTGATAGGTTTTATTTCACCTTTCTGAAGAGGACTTTTCTCAGGTTCTTAGTCTCTACCTTTACTACTGGAACAGTCAAGAGCCCTCATCCCCTTGATACAAGTCAAGTCCATCAACTCAGTCAGAGCAGGTGATTTGATGTTTAAAGACAAAATGTACTCAAGTCATATGAAGACATTCAAATGAATTGGGTGGAACTGATTTTTATCCATCAAAATAATGGTGAGTGATGTGTTCATTGAAGATCTCATCATGGCAGGACCCAAATTCAGCATCAACATCAAGGATAAGCTGGGCAAGAGACTAATTCTACCTTGGGAGTGAAGGAATGATGCTGCAGCTAAGCACTTCTATGGCTATATATATTCAGAAGCATATGCCCATTTCTGCCACCAGAGACATTTGAAATTTCATATACCAATAAATCTTATAGGTCCCAGTAACTTCTAAACCAATCCACCCTTATACTCAGAGCTGCCATGAATCCATTGAGCACTTTAGTGCAAATTAGAAAAAAGATACCCTCCTTCAAGATAATTTATTCCATCTGTGGCAAAACTGTCATAATACACTGATTTTATTAGAATAAGGCTACGTACTACCATCTGCAGAAATCTTACATCTAGCATTGACAAGTGAAAAGTGGGTAACTGAAAAAAAGAAAGATACTATAAAATGTAGACAGACACAGAGACGCTTTCACATTTAAAAGCTATTTTAAAAAAGCAAAGTAATAAGGTCTGAAGATGGAAACAATAAAGAGGAGAAATAAATAAGATAGAAAACTGACAAAATCAATTAAATCAAAAGCTTTTTACAATAGTCTGATAAAACTGATAAATCTCTAATTAAATTGATTTTTAAAAAGACAAATTACCATGATTAAGAATAAAGGAGGAACACTACTACAGATCCTAACAGACCTTAAAGTGTAATATTATGAACAACTGCCAATAAATTTGAAGTTTAGAGGAAATGAACACATTTCTGAAAGACACAATGTACCAAAACTGACTCAAGAAACAACATCAGGAAATTAGAATAGCTCTATGCCTATTAAATGAATTGAACCCCAAATGAAACAACCCAGAAAGAGAACTCTAAGCCTAGCCAGTTCACTAGTGAATTCCATCAAACTTTTAAGAAACAAATAATATCCATCTCATACAAACAATTTCAGAAAGGAGAAGAAGAGGAAATACTTCTCAATTCCTTTTTAAGGCCAGTATAACTCTGATATCAAAACCTGACAATGATATTAAAAGACTACTACAGATCAATACCCCTCATAAATATATGAAAATTTTTTAACAAAGTATTATCAAATCAAAAACAGCAATATATAAAAAGGTAATACAGCATGGTCAAGTGAATTTATCCCAGGAAAGCAAGGTTGGTTTAACAGTAAATCAATCAATGTAACTGACCATATTAACAGAATAAAACAGAAAATCCATAAGATCACATCAACAGATACAGAAAAAAAGGTGATAAAATTCAATCCAAGCACAATAATTTTTCTTTTTTAATTTTTTTTGAGATGGAGTCTCGCTCTGTCGCCCAGGTTGGAGTGCAGTGGCATGATCTCGGCTCACTGAAACTTCTGCCTCCCAGGTTCAAGCAATTCTCGTGCCTCAGCCTCCCGAGTAGCTGAGATTACAGGCGCGTGCCACCATCCCCGGCTGATTTTTGTATTTTTAGTGGAGACGAGGTTTTGCCCTGTTGGCCAGGCTGGTCTCGAACTCCTGACTTCAGATGATCTGCCTGTCTCGGCCTCCCAAATTTCTGGGATTACAAGCATGAGCCATAAGGCCGATAATTTTTTTTTTATATATAACTAGGTATCGAAGGTAATGTCTTCAATCTGATAAAGGGAATCTCAGAAAAACCTACAGCTAACCTCAAACTTAATGATGAAACATTTAATATTTCCTGCCTAAGATTAGAAATAATGCAAAGATATTTGCCATTACTATTTACATTCAAAATGTTACTGGATGTCCCAGCCAGCAAGAAAAAAGATATAAAAGGCCTATAGGTTGGAAAGGAAGAAGTAAATTTGTCTCTATTCACAGATAACACGAATGTCTAGTTAGAAAATGTCAAGAACTACAAACAACTAAAACTAAAAAGTAAATTGAGCAAGGTTAAAGGGCAGAAAAGTCAATATATATTTAAAAATTCTATTTTTATACTAGTCATAAGTGGAAAATTAAATTTAAAAAACAATTACATTTATAATAGCATTAAAAAAATACTCAGGAATAAATTTAACAAAAGATGTACAGGATGTCTATGTTAAAAACCATAAAATACTGCTCAGAGAAATTAAAGGCCCAAGTAGATAAAGAGACATATGTTTGTGTATTAGAAGACTCAATGTTGTTAAGATGTCACTTCTCCCCAGATTGATTTATAGTTTCAAGGCAATTCTAATCAAAATACAACAGTTTTATTTGTAGACATGTACAAGTTAATACAAAAATGTATATGGAAAAGCAATGAACTTACAAGAGTCAAGACAATCTTGAAAAATAACAAAGGTGAAGGATTAATATCTAATATCACAAAGCTACATTAAAAATATACCATTTTATGGTATATTAAAAATATCTTACGGTTTCTTTTGTGTGTTATGCCACACCAACTTAGCTACATTTATGACTTTCAATATCTTAATTATGATATTAGATACTATGATATTAGGTACCAATACCATGATACTGGTGTCAGGATACCATATAGACACATAGACTGTGGTTGTCTACAGGAAAAGGATAAGGAAGGTATTGACTAGAAGGGCAAGTGAGAAAACTCCTGGAGTGATGACAATATCCTATATGGGGCTGTGGCTAGATCCATAGATACACAGAATATACACTGATTAAAACTCAAAGTACATATGTAAAATCTGTGCATTTAACTATGTGTGAATTTCGCATCAATAATAAAAACAAGAAGGCACACTGGTTTTTGTGCTTCCTTTGTCTTCATAAACATAGACAATCTGCCAAAATGCATCACAAAGCTGAGGTCATTTTTCTTTTTTTTTTTTTTTTTTGAGATAGAGTATCACTTTGTCGCCCAGGCTGGAGGGCAGTGGTGTGACAGCCTCGACCTCCCAAGCTCAAGCAATCTTGCTATGCTACCCAGGCTGAGAAGATCACTTCTTATAAGAAAGAATCCATTCCCTATTTGGTATAGCTAGAAGTCTAACTACTTTTGGGTAACACATAAATACTCCTGAATTTTTTAATTTTACAGTAATTTATTCAAATTTGTGAACAACTCAAAACAAGGTTTATGCCAGAGAAATGAGCACCATATCATTGTTGAAAAGAGACTGGATGACCCAAATTTTATAAAACTAAGTTTTCAGTCCATTCTAGAGAAGTTTAACTCTATTATGATGGCTTTATTTTTTCATTCACATTAACATCAGTTTATAAAATCAACACAAAATAAATATTTAATAAGTCTTTAAGCACTACGATAGCAAAATTTAAATCTGAAGGAAATTTTAATAGTTAGTTTACAATCTTTTCCCTTAATTTGTAAGTAAAGTGGTTTAGCTTACATTTCTTTCTCCATTTCAAGTTGTTTACTCAATTCTGTGGCTCTGAGCTCTAAATCTGTGTTCAGCTGTCTTTGCTGCTGTAGATCTTGCAAAGCCTGCTCCTTGCTTGCTTTAACTTCGAGACTATCAGCTTCTAGTTTCTATGAAAGAAATATGATATGGCAGCCATTTTACTATTAGTAATTATCAATCCATTATTAAATACTATAACACTTTTGTTTATATTCAAACAGGTGTGACATACAAAAATACATAAAATATTTATTATAATAAAAAACATATTCGGAAACCATTACTAAGGGTGTTATTTATTTTAAAATCTTTCAGAAGACCGAGCAGAAAGCTTTATACATGATAGACAGCCACTAAGTGTTGATGTTTAAAATTAATTCTTGGCTGGGCGTGGTGGCTCACACCTGTAATCCCAGCACCTTGGGAGGCAGAGGCAGGCAGATCACTTGAGGTCAGAAGTTTGAGACCAGCCTGGCCAACATGGTGAAACCCTGTCTCTACTAAAAAAAAAAAAAAAAAAAAAAAAATTAGCCGGGCATAGTGGCCCGTGCCTGAAGTCCCAGCTACTCAAGAGGCTGAGGCAGGAGAACGGCTTGAATCTGGGAGGCAGAGGTTGCAGTGAGCTGAGATCACACCACTACACTCCAGCCTGGGCAACAGAATGAGACTCCATCTCAAAAAAAAAAAATTAATTCTGAATAAAACAATCAACTTAAAAGAAACATAGAAACATAAATAGTTATTATCTCAGTAAAAGTTATTAACTAAAGTATGAAAAAATAAGTTAACAGGTTCACTGATGTACTCACTTAAAACATATTATCTTTTATAGTCACAGTTAAAAACACTGACGTAATTATAAGATATTTAAAACTAAAATGAAGTTCTCATGTACTCCTTCTCATTAACACCTATTGACCCTAAATATAAAGCCAATTAAGTTCCTGATTTTGCTTCTTTAATATCTTGGACTAGATGACATTGTTGTTCTTCAGAATATAGTTTGCATCTATATGTGTGTATTTTTACAAACTTACAAAATCAAACTGTTAAATGTAAGTTTGAAAAGCTTTACACAATGAATTTCCTTGCAGTGGTAGTGATTTTGCACACTAAATATTTTATAAACTGATTGGTACCTGTAGCCCTTACCATTGACCTACACTGAAAATATTCATTAAATAAAAGATATTTGATGTATAAATTAATTATACATGTCTATATAAAAAATATAAAATACTCCCTAAAATGATCATTACAAAGTGTTAGAGCTGATAATCACAATAAAAACTCAGTTCTAAATAACCACTATTTTTAATAGGTACCCAAACAGAATTCTAATTAGACACTTTTCAGTAAAATAATACTTCTGTTATTTTTAACCATGCCTAAAGTACTTTGCCTTTGCTATTATCATTTGCCATAAAGAAAAAGGAACCTATAAACAGAATTGTAAATGTAATTATTCCCCCATACTATATTGGTATGTATGTACATATATGCATTTCATGACTCTAAACTCATACACACATGCTTCACCAGGTTGAGGAAGTATAAGTTACATATATACAGTAACTTGAGAAGTTTTTGTTTAACTGATAGGAGCTCGATTTTTTAAAATTTATTTTTTATTTTTTTATTTTTAGCCAAAGGCAGTTAAGCAGCAAGCGGTTCTAATTCGAAGGACACAGAAACTCAGGTCAAATCCTTCTGAGATGTCTAATCATCTTATCTCTTCAGTAAATCAACACATTCATATGGAGTTGTGTTAAAGTAAGATGCACTTTATCATAGTCTCAATGCGTTTTTAAATTAGAAGCAAAATCCAAAGGGTATAAAGTTCTAAAAAGGAAAAGTCTACCATATCTGAAATGTGACATTGGAGTAAGTTGGTAAGAGATGGAAGAATGAAGGAACAGAAGAGACTTCACAACAAAAAATTGCTAAGTTCCTTGTAATTGTAGAGTAGATCCCTGGTTAGCTGTCTTTGGAAAAAGTAACACATTACAATGGAATCAGTATGTAAGTTGACTGTCATTTATAAAAGATGCTCATTAAGGAAGAAATTTAAAATAAAGATAGAATTCAAACTTAAGACATGAAAAATTACAAGCAATTTTTTAAAAATTTTATTCCACAACTTCACCTTTCTTCGTTAACTAAAAATCTTTGATTCCATGTAGGTCATGAGATTCCATTGCTACTGAAGTAGAAAATATGACTAAATTCAACTTCTTTTATACAAACCTTAATTTGACCTTCTAGCTCTTCGGTTTTCTGTTCTAAAGAGAGGTATTTCTCTTTATATTCTTTAAGATGACTTTCCAGCTGACTGCAATGTTCTTGCTTGTCTTGTAACTTTGCAGTGACCTGATCCAACTGAGTAGTAATCTTATTTAACTCCTTTAGAAAAGTATAATTGAAGAAAACTTCAGTAAGGTTTACTATATTGTAGTGGCCAAATGTTCAAGTAAAATTGAAAACTCTAATTTTATTAAAAAAAAATTTGGAGTAAGAGCTCAGATAAATCTAATGATATATCAGAGGCTATACTTACCTACCAATATAAACGACATGAACGACTCTTGCATAGTCTGAGATTCTAAGTTTATATGTATAAACAGTTTAATAACTTTTCAATGTTTATCTAGGAAGAATTATTTTAGGAGCCAAAACAGAATATTAGCCAGGCTAATAATAAAATGACATTTTTATATTATAATTAAATATTTTCAATGTTCAAGACACCAATTTTTTAAACTATTTTTAAAAAATATTACAGTGATTACATTTATGATGCTTTTCAATTCATTTGGAATATCCAGTTGCACACACACAAAAAAACAAAATAAAAATTACTAGTAAATCTACTATGTACCAAAAGTAGGACACATACCAAATTTAACAGCAAATATTCCATTCAAATGGGTTTTTGGTAAAGGGTAAATACAGAAAACTGTTTTGCTCTGTTTTTTAACTTGATATACTTCTGTATTGTTTTTTAAAAAACGGACCAATAAAGCCGGGTGCGGTGGCTCACACCTATAATCCTAGCACTTTGGGAGGCCAAGGTGGGCGAATCACCTGAGGTTGGAGTTTGAGACCAGCCTGACCAACATGGTGAAACTCTGACTCTACTAAAAATACAAAATTAGTCAGGCACGGTGGCACATGCCTGTAATCCCAGCTACTTGGGAGGCTGAGGCAGGAGAATTGCTTGAACCCGGGAGGTGGAGGTTGCAGTGAGCCAAGATTACACCATTGCACTCCAACCTGGGTAACAAGAGCAAAAAGCTCCATCTAAAAAAAAAAAAAAAAAGACCAATAACTAATATTACTCCCAGAATATCAAGTAAGTTTTAAAAATTTCTACCAGTGAAAGCTAAGAAAAATCTACCAGCAACATTCACCTTGACCCTAAAGTAGGATGCTTCTATTCTACCAGAGTATTGCTTCTGTATTCCCTCTAGCTCCTCACTTCCTCCTATTCCCAAGAAAGGAGTAACTCTTATAACTGAGGTAGAATATATAGTGTTCTTTTCCTGTTTCCAAGTGGCAAGTACATTTGGGTCATGGTCCAGTCTACCTACTAAAAACAAATGTGGAGGTCTGCCGCTTCCAATCACCAACATTTGAAGGGATGGGGTAACAATTCAAAAGTTAGGAGTAAACATTACTGCTCTACACCAAGGTCTAACCTAGGGGAGAAGGACAATATCAGGAAACCAATCACAGCTGCACACTAGTAGAAATTTATCAAAAACAAAGCTGTTATTTTTATCTCCATCTATGTGACCCCCACTTTTACTACTCAACTGGAACTCATGGAGAAATTAAGGGAGATAAGCAAGTCTATCACAAGATTATACAAAACTGGGTATCATCTTTACATGTTTGCAATTTGTTTATCTACCAAAGCACTAGGTGATAGTATGAAATTGCATCTGTTTCCCTACCTGCTGTTTATCTTGTAATGCATTTTGAGCTGTGTCCAAATGATTCTGAAGATCAGCTCTTTGAGCAGTTTTTGCTGCTTCTGCTGATAGCAATAGTTCGGTTTTGGCTTTAATCTGTAACAACATTTACAAATTACTTAATTTATATTTAGTTCTTGATTTCCTCTTGCTTGAATGCACACTCCTTTAGTGACTAAACAAACTATTTAAAAATTAAGTCCTTGGCAAAAACATATGGATTTATATATTGAAAAATATGTATGTGAAAATCCCCAAAATAGGAATGATAGGGGAGAAGACTCCTAATAATGCTGGATAAATAATAAAAAGATATCCTTATATGATTCCAAAACACTTTAGTATTCCTTTGCTAAGAAAGAAAAGGTACACTTTTTTCCAGAAAAAGGCCACTGTATTTTTCAGAAGTGAGTATCTGAAAGTCTACCACTATTATGATAAAGTAAATAACCATGCCCTAAAAAATGATTACTCCGAAGATAATCAAGAATTACAGAACTCAATGACTCAAAACAGCCAGACAACTGGCACTTTGTAAAATTCAGTATTCCCTGATAACTTCTCACTTAAAGGGTTTTATTTTTCATGCTCACAGTCAAAATATTAAACATTAAAAATTCAAGGCTGCCGATAAAATCAAACAAGCAAAAAGATCTATCTTGTTATCAAAAGTAACACTTTTAAGTGTTTCAATACCTTTAGTACAACTCACCTCGAATACGAAAAGCAAAAAATAGGCCAAGTGCGGTGGCTCACACCTGTAATCCCAGCACTTTGGGAGGCCAAGACAGGCAGATCATGAGGTCAAGCGATCGAGACCATCCTGGCCAACGTGGTGAAACCCCGTCTCTATTAAAAATACAAAAATTAGCTGGGCATGGTGGCATGCACCTGTAGTCACAGCTACTCAGGAGGCTGAGGCAGGAGAATCGTTTGAACCTGGGAGGTGGAGGCTGCAGTGAGCTGAGATCACGCCACTGCACTCCAGCCTGGCGACAGAGCAAGACTCTGTCTCAGAAAAAAAAAAAGAAAGAAAGAAAAGCAAAAAAGAAAATATATATGTAAAAACATGTATTTAAAATTAACATATTTTGAGAAAACAGTAAAAATGGGGGGAGCATTCTTTTAGCTGGTTGAAGAGAGGATCAATGAACATAAGAAATCTAAGATTTACATTGTATGGATAATTACAAGCTGAAGGAAAAATTCAAATAATTTTTTCTCAATATCGAAATACTTAATTTTCATAGAAATAATAGTTACATCAAGGTATATACATCTACATTGATTTAAAGGTGAAAACTAAAGAAATCTTCCCTTTAAACAATACATAGTAAATCTATACTGAAGAATATATAGCATAGAGTACGAATATATTTTTGCAGAAGTCAGCTTTATTTACATATGGCATTTCATCTGAGGAACCAAAAATTCATGGAATATTTTAACATATGATAATCACTCATGATCTTTTTTATACAGCATGCTTCAACTAATGTAATATATGTATATTCCAAAATTATGTAGCATATAAAGAAAGTTTGGGGGAAATTAAGTAATCACTCCACTAGTTTGCCTTATTTTAGAAAGGCTTCTGATGGGGGGGGGGGATATGTGGCTATTCATATAGCCAGCCCCTCTGTTTGCCCTTTTTATAGGCAATGACTAAGTACCAATTACTACAAAGCTACAATTGTTGCAACTTTTGCATTAAAGCGCTTAAAACAGTAAAGGCAGTGAAGTGCCCTCATACATGTGCATAATAATGTACCTTGATGCTGTCCTGATCATGCACACAAGGAAGTACCATGGAAGTAGGGATCAAAAGGTGTATTATAGAACTTTAAACTGAGAAACAGCTTAAAAGTGTCATTTGTATAGTTAAAGGGACACTCCAGAAAAAAAAAAACATTACCTTAACAGTTAAGCTACAGCTGGCTACAGCTAATACCCTTTGGCTAAGCACTTTTGGTTGACATTCTTTTATTAATAATATCACTTAAAGCACTAGGTTTTTCTCAGAATCCTAATTCTCAAAAGAAAAGTAAGGCCATACATCCTACTTTATGAACTAACACTAGCTCATAAAGAAGTTAAAGTAGTTTTGAAAAAAGCCTCAAAAACTTAAAAAATATCTACAGGTAACATTTTTCAGAGTAATG
Source organism: Pongo abelii (assembly GCF_028885655.2). Classification (NCBI taxonomy): domain Eukaryota; kingdom Metazoa; phylum Chordata; class Mammalia; order Primates; family Hominidae; genus Pongo; species Pongo abelii. Next base: position 91,326,565 of record NC_071995.2, read on the forward strand.
GCAAAGAAGAAGTTACCGTCAAGGTGATAATGGGAGCAATGATAGTAACAAAAAAATGGGCTGATCTCATTGCTGGAACTAGTTCTGAAATGAATAGCAGTGGAAGAGCAATCTTTTGTAAAGGAAAGGATCTTGCAATGCAGAAAGAATCACGGACTGTCCTAATGTATTAGTTCATTCACATTGTCACTAGACTCCCATTCCCTCTTCATTCCCCTCCCCCTTACATTCGACATCCACATAACAGTTTTATCTATCACATAACTCATCTAGCAAATAATTTTTTAAAAAAGAAAGAAATGTATATTCTCTCCAAGTTCTAATAAGTATGCCAGTTATATTATTTTATTATATTCCTTATTTCCACTGGAATCATTATCTTACAGTAAAATCAAGCCTTGAACTATTTCTATAAATTTCTATTCTATATCACAGAATAAAAAATCAATAGTAAGAATGGAGAAAAAATTATGTCTTACTGCTCACCCCACGATTGACTCATTGAGGAAGACTGCTATATAGAATTCTGAAAGAATACGGCACTATGTAGGGGAATTTTTTTTTTAATCAGAAGTCAGACTTTTAAAGGAAGATTTAAAAAATCAAAGTCAAAAAAATATTTAACATAGAAATCTAATGGCAGAATATCAAACTAATTTGAATGTAAAAAACAATAATGGCATGATCAAAACAAGGAAAATCTAAAAGATTTAGTGATTTCACCAGGTGTAGCTTGAGGACAGAGAGAGCGCACCCAAGAGCAAGAGTCAGAGACAGAGAGACAGAGACAGAGAGAGAGGGGGAGAGGAGAGAGGAAGAGTGAGAGGAAGGCAGAAGGGAGGAGGGAGGGAGAGACAGAGTGGGGGAGAAGGGGAGAAAGTCAAACAGGAAAGTTCAACAAATTGTCTAGATATAGCCTTTATCTAATTCCTATTTCAAATTTTTTTCAATTAATATGCAAGGCAAAAGGAGATAGAAACAGAATTTAAAACATTTGACAGTCTAAAACTGGTGCTTTACACAAACATTAAATTTAATATTACCTGTATGTCAAGCTGGGAGACCTTCTCCTTACTTTCATTTAATTGACTATTTAATTCATTGACACTAGTTTCTAGGGAAAGGACACGGTCTTGTGCAGCTCTAAGATGTGCCTTCTGCTCTTGTACCTGGTCATGCAAATTCTCCTGGGCTTGTTTATGGCTTTCCGACTGATTCTTCAGCTTCTCTGTTAGTTGAGTTACCTGTTATACAAGTAAGACTAATCATGAAGTTCACAAATGACATAACAAAAATTCAGAAACCTAAATTTAAGAACCATGAGAATATTAAACTGCTTCATGATAGTTTATCTCAAATTTTTTCAAGTAAAATTATTCACTTTTCCAAAATATGTCAACATAGTATCTCAAACACCAAGAAATAACATTAAATTCAAAGACTGATATTACGTTTAAAATAATCTTTATTGAGCTGTAAGTTATATAAAATTCATTCAATTTAAGTTGTACAATTTGAGATTTGATGAATGCACACACTTATTTAACTAGCCATCACCACAATCAAGATAAAGAACATTTCCATTAGCCCAGAATGTTTCCTCATACCCTTCTGCAGTCATTTCTCCCATCCCATCTCTAACTCCAGCCAATCACTGATTTGGTTAAGTAACAAGATTTCTTTATATATTCTGGGAATTTCTGAATTGTCAGATACACGTATTGCAAATATTTTCTCCCATTCTGTTACAGCTTTTATTTTCATAATGGTATCTTTTGAAAAGCATACTTTTTTTTTTAATTTAGATGAAATCCAAGTCATTTGATATTTCTTTGATGTACCTTACTTTGAGTTCACCAAGCTTTTTGACCATGTTTTTAACCAAAAATTAAGTTTTTTTATTTGCATCCATTGAAATTTTAAAAATTAGAAGTTTTTCAGCCATTGTTTCTATTTTCCTCCTCCCCACCCTTCTGTGACATTAATTGTACTTATGCTAGCTTACATAATACTATCCCATGGGTCACTAAGGTACTGTGTTTTTTTCCCCATCCTTTTTTCCCTCTGTACTTCATTGTGAACAGTTTCAATTGCCTTGTCTTTCACGTTCACTGATATTGTTTTCTACTTGCTTAATCTATTAAGTACATCCAATAAAATTTTTCATTTCACGTATTTTTGTTTTATCTCTAAAAGTTCAATTTATTTTATTTTATTTTTTACCATTTCTGTTTTTTTTTTAAGAGACAGGGTCTCACTCCATCACCCAGGCTGGAGTGCAGTAGCACAGTGATAGCTCACTCCCAGGCTCAAGTGATCCTTTCACTTCAGCCTCTAGAGTAGCTGGATTACAGGCACAAGTTACTGCACCCAGCCATTTCCACTGCTATCTCCATCATTATAGTTTTTTGTTTCTATCCATAAGCATATTTGAAGAGCTGTTTTAAAGTACTTGTCTGGGGACTCCATCATCTCTTACTTCAGGGTCTGTTCCCACTGAATAATTTCTCTCCTGGTCATGGCTCACATTGTTTCTGTTTCTTCACATGTGTAGTAATCTTTTACTATTTATTGTGACCACTCTCGATTTTGTTGTCTTCTTTCAAAGAATGTTTTGTCCCAGCACGTATTTAATATTTTTGTGGTTCTACCGGATCCTTTTAAGGTCTTTTTTACACTTCGTAAGGTCAGGTGTATGGCAGCTTTTACTCTAGGACTAGTTTAGCCTTACTCCCCTCCTAAGGTATGACATTTCTGATATGTCTACTGAATACTCCAAGTGTTCAACCACGTCTTTCTTCTGATTGGCTGGAACCTGAACATCTCCCAGCCCTGTATAAGCACTAGTAATTTTCCAGCCTGTAGCTCCTTGACAGTATTCATTGGCCTCATAGAATCCCACTTTACAAGTACAAAACTTGGCATTGAACAAAGCCTCAAGTGAATTCCTAAGCAGATTTCTGAAGCTTTTTCTCTGTGCTGCTCCTTCCTTTCTGGTATCCTACCCTACAAATTCGATCTGCCTTAACCTCCCTGAACTTCAGTCTCTCAATTTAATTTAATATCTCACATCCTTGGTTCAATAAGACCACTGGGCTTTCCTTACATTCCCCCAAGCTGTGCCACAGTCTGGAAAATGTCTCTGGATCAAAAGTTAGCGTGGTCAAAGAGTTCATGTCACTTGCTTCTCTTCTCTCAGGGATCACAGTGCTGCACTGCCTATTGTCCAGTGTCTGAAAACAGTAGTTTTGTACATTTTTTTCCACTCTTCTTGGTGTTTACGGTAGAAGGGCTAAATAGGTATTAACTATCCCAATATGGCCAGAAATAGATTTATTTTAATTTATTCTTTAAAATGAACGCATGGCTTACTGACCATATTTATATGATAAGCAACATCAAGTTGTATACAACTAAAAACTAACCTAAAGAATTCTTCAAAACTAACTTTGAAATTTGTGGGGAAAACTGTTATATTCTAATTCTAAAATTAGAAAAGTGATATGGCTTTCTGATACTTTGTTTTAAATATTTTCTCATTTAGATAATAACTCTCTTATTACACAATTCTTCCAAAAAAAGCAACTGTAAATTCTTTTTTGTTTGAAAATGTATTTATCTAAATTTTATAAACTTTTCCTAAACTACATTTTAATGTTGGAACATTAAGGCAACTTATCAAAATTATTATTGGCTATACATGATGCAAAGACATATACGTTATCAAAATACGTTACTGTTAAGTCTGTATATTAATCAATACACAGTAAAAACTAACACTTGATTAATAGCTTCAATTTATGAATACATTTCATTATTCTTTTTTTTAAACATCACAAAATGCCATTAGGCAAGCATGCACTATTAATATTTCTGTTTTTCCAGTGAGCTAACAATGTAAAATGATTTATTCATAGTCACACTAACTTACATCCAGGGACATGAACTGAGAAATTTTCCTTTGTCAAATCGTGTTAACTAACTTTCACTACAATAGTAACCTACCTCTTAAGGTACATGAGATGCTATTTGGCAAAAATATATAACATTTAAAATGTGCTAAAAAGAGCAAGAATGAAGAATCATTTAAATAAAGCACTTAGTAAGACTTAGAGAGACAGAAGTAAATTTTAGAAATATAATATATTTTACAAGCTTACTTGTTCCTGTAGTGTATGGTTTTTTTCTTGTAACTGGTTAAGAACAGCAGTCTCTCCTTCGCCAGCCTGAATTTTTGCATAAAGATCTTCTCTTTCTTTTTCTAGTAATGAAATATTTTCTTTACTCTTCTGTAATAAAGCTTCAAGGTTCTGGATCTTTTGGTCCTTATCGCCAATTTGACGTAGAACTTGTTCCAAATCATTCTGTAAAGAATTGAAAACTACTACTTTTAGAATAGAGAACTTAAAAAGTTATTCCTCAAACATAAAATGACTAATAATAAATTCTATCACTCAAATTCTCAGTCTTACATTTTTTAAAACTATTACATTTTAATATGGTAAATTTAGTTAAGTACTTAGAACTATATATTTAATAATATAAATCTATATCATTATAAGCTAGAATTTAACAAAAAACTCTCACTTAAACACGTTTTTTTCCTAACACTCTAATATGACCTTCTGCTACTACTCTTTTTCTGACCCTGATTTCAGACACATGAGACTCAATCTCATACTAGGCACACTCCCACCTCAAAGCCTTAGTGTACCAACTGTTCCTTCTGCCTGGAACTCTTCCCCCACAGAGTTATATAGTTTACTCCCCGTTCAACTGTTTGTTCAAACATCACCTTCTTAATTAGGACTACTCTGACCATTCCATTTAAAATTTCAGCCTTTCCCAATATTCCCTATCTTGGTTATCATTTTCTTTCCATAGTGCTTACTTTCCAACACACTAAATAATTTGCTTATTTGTCATGCTGATCTGCCTCACTCCAACCACCCCCCATTAAAATGTACACTCTAGAAAAGGATTTTTGTGTCTCAGTCATTGATATATCCAAGATATTTGACACATGTTCTAAAAAAGTCACTGAATGAATAGAAAAATAAATGATTCCACTCTAAATCACATATACACGCAGGCTCACTTCAATACCCCAAAAGAACTCTTCTATCCATATAGCAAGAGATCCCTCTTCTTTTACTTTCACACCACTCTGCTGACACAGACCCAGCAACCATGTGGTACTCTCATGATTTGTGCCAATATTAAAATATTTGAGATCAGTCACTTTCAAGCATACTTCTCATCCTTCCAAGCTTTAGTCAAATGACAAAAGGCAACCAAACCTCTCTGCCTCTCAGTCTCTGTTCCCGCCACCAATAGATAACTCCTCTCTCTACATTCCACTAATCTGGAATCAGAATTCCAGGCCTAAGCTTCTTTCCATAAAAGTCACTCTGAGGGAGGGGAACATCACACACAGGGGCCTGTCGGGGGTTGGAGGCAAGGAGAGGGAGAGCATTAGAGCAAATACCTAATGCATGCGGGGCTTAAAACCTAGACGACAGGTTGATGGATGCAGAAAACCACCATGGTACATGTGTAACTATGTAACAAACCTGCTCATTCTGCACAAGTATCCCAGAGCTTAAAGTACATATATATATATATATATATATATATATATATATATATGTAAAGTCACACTGTTTTCAAACCTTAACTGAAATTTGATTCTCCCTTTACAGATGCCAATTCTCCCTCACCCCTCACCCTGCCCTGGTCGGTAACGTCTATTCCACTGGGCAAGTAGAGGAGGGTTACCTTTTCTTGGTATTTCACTGCCATTACTCTCTCCCTCATGTGAAAGCTTTGTGCTGCTCTGGGGAGTATGCCATTTACTTATTCTACTCTCTACTTTTTGTTGCTATCATCTATTAAATCCCTACCTCATTCACTGAAGACTTGAGACCTGATTTAGTCTTTCTCTCAATCCCAATTTCTGCCAATTTCCTGGGAAATACAAAATACATAGATAATTAAGAGCATAGCCTCAACATTTATATCATCTTAATTCCTGGACCTTTACTCATTCCACATTTCACCCCCTCATATAGGATTTGTAACCATCTGAAATTCTTCCAGCTAGAAATTTCTAACTATCCTACTGTATGACCACAACTCACTGCCTTCCAACTTAATGACCTAATTTCTGTTATTCAATGTCAGAGACGTCAATTTCCTTCTAATGTATTCAGCATATGCCTAGCTTTTCTTCCTGAACTTCCTATGTAGATATGAACTAACCTTAACTATTCTTTCATCCACATTGTCCATTTCCTTTCACCCAAAAATTTCCAATAGCCACTCTCAAAATAGCCCAATTCTCCATTCCTTTACTTCTAAGCACTGTAAAATCACAAAGTAAAATCACAAAGCTCCATAGATTGGTGCTACTACAAATTTCTGGTTCCGGTTTCAACCTCCATCACAGTATATACTCAGAATTATCTTGTTGATCTTTTTATTTGAATGAGGTCCTCACCCTCAAACATTCCCCTCAATAACTACTTAAAAGATTCCATATTATCTCTACATTCTCAATCTCTGCTTGCCTGATATTCAGCTCTTACTATCTCCAACTTTATCAAGAAACATGAGATTTTCAGGAATGATCAATCTTGATTTTCCAAAAATAATTTTATATAAAATTATATATGTATATGTAATTATGTACACATATAATTAATTAGAACCATGTTTAATAATATAAATCTATATACTATAAACTCGAATTTAACAAAAAAACCTTCAATTAACCACATTCTTTTTCTAATGCTCTAAACTCATCTCCTACTACTCTTCTGATCCACAAGACATATGTAGATATACATATAACTATATATACATATAATTATATATATAGATATATGGAGCTATGTATATATACCCCACTCCATATTTACCTCCTTTCCTCAAGCTTCAGTGGATGAGTTCCATTTCACCCTCCCGCATTGTATCAGTAACGTCGTAGCTTCTTAACAATACCTTATTCCCTCAGTTGCCTCTCCCCCAATATCCTTAATAACTCCCTCCCTATGAATCCCTTTGTCCTAGACTATAGACATGTCCAGGTCTCTCTTATTCTCAAAAACATTCCCCACGACACATCTCTCTCCAGTTTCTGCCCAGTCTTTAAACAATTTACATTTACATTTCAAAAATAATTTATATTTACATTCCTAATTCCCTTATCTCTCATTTACTCATTAATCGACAATCAGATTTTCATCTCTATTACTTTACTGAAATTATGTTTAGCAACATTATCAATTTACTTCTTAATTGCTTAATCTAATTGGTATTTTTCATTTATCATACTGAGCATCGCCACCACACAAACCCACATTTGAAGGTGCTGATTACCCCTAACTTTCAACCCTTCCTATTCCTTTGGCTTCCACTCTGCAGGTTATTCTTAATTACTCTGACCATTCTCACTCTTCCTTGGGCTGCTCTTCTTCTACCCAGTCATCCCTTAAGGGCTGGTGTTTCTCAGAAGTCTTATGTTACCAATTATCTATTTTTCTCACTATACTCTCTCTTCTGGCTGATCACATCTACTCTAATAATTCCATTTACTTCATATATTCTGATGTCTCTCTCAGTTAACATATATAGCATGATTCCCTCCCCCAAGCTTTAAATTAATATTAAATATACCGCACTGGTGCCTCAAGACACATCCTAGACTGAACACATCACATTCCCCTATGAGATGGCCATTTGTCTCACATTCACTAACACAGCTGATGACACCTCCATTTACCATGCACCCACCGCTACCAACCTGGAAGTCATTCCCCTTCTCCCTCATCCCTTTTATCTATTAAGTCAACCAGTGCTGTTTATTTATTTTACCTCCTAAGTATTTCTCACATTTGTCCGTATGACTTCAACAACTGCTTGAACTAAGACCATTATTATTTTTCATCTGAACTGCTGCATATATTAGTCTTTTAACTCATTTCATTCCAGAATATTCCCACCCAAATCCATCTGTCACACATCGACAAGAATAATCTATTTAAAAAGCAAATCTGACTATGGCAATTCTTTCTTAAGACCTTCAATACTTTCCATCTTCAAAATCTTTCCATCTTGAAATATAAATGTCACATGAGATCTGCTATAAACTTACCCATATCTAATGCTCTGACTTCTTCTTTAAGTAATCTCTAACTTAACACTTTAAGGTCCACCAAAACCCCTAAGAGTTTAGTTCACACTAGCTTCAGTATGCTTTATCCTTGTAACTTCTATCTGGAGTAAACTTCTCACTACCACCATCTTTGCACCCCAGAAATATCTACTCATCCTTTGTGCTCAGATTGTCACTTTTAAAAAGTTTTCCATGGCTGCTCTTTTCCAGACTCTGTTTGGTTTAGGTAACTATTCTCTATGCTACTATAATAATTTTATATACACATACACACCTAGAACTAGACTCATTACATCTCTTTGTTAGCTGTGAGGACTTTTCATGTTTCCATAATGAGGGACTTTGCCTGGCCCCTCTTTCATCCTTTCTGTATTCCTTCCCAGGGAATAAGAATTTAAACTTATTGGAAAGTGCAGAATAAGGAACAAATAACCATGTTCAACTGAGTCCCTGCTGTCCCCTCAGTTTGAGAGACAACCTGTCTGCAAAAGGGTGAAAGGCTGCCATTTCTAGCTTTGCGGCTAACTTAATAAAGTTAATTCTGGGTACAGTATAAGAAAGCCCACTTGGCTGCTGACTTATACCAAATTCTTCACACTTGCTTTACTATTGCCATTTCTTCCTTGACCTTTACAATAAAGCTCCTAGAATTATCTATATTCACTCTATCAAACTTTTTTCTTTCCGTTCTCTCTTGAACCCCCTCCAGTCAGGCTTTTGTCTCACTTCTTTATGCAAATCACCCTAATCAAGGTCATCAATGACCTCCATATTGCCAAATCCAGTGGGATTCTCCATCTTCATTTTGTCTGGTCTCCATCCTTCCAAATACCCAGACTAAAATCCTTGGAGTCACCCTTGTGTTCTCTCTCAATACTCTATAATAAATCAGTCAGCTTTACCTTCAAAGCATAACTAGAATCTGACTTCTCACTACCACTCTAATCCAAGCTACATCATTTCTTGTCTGGATTATTGCAGTAGCCTTTTAGCTAATTTCTATGCTTCTACTTACATACCTGTACAGTCTACTCTCAACACATCAGCCAGAATAATTCTGTGAAATCATAAGTCAAATCATTTCACCGCTAGGCTCAGAACCCTCCAATGGTTTCTCAACTTAAAGTAAAATAAAGTCCTTAAAATTACCTATGAGGAACTAGAGGTTCTGATCTCCTGTGAGCTCTATGACCTGCCCCTTTGAACTCTTGTAACACTCTCCCATCCAGCCCTGACTTCCCGTTATTCTTGAGACACGCTCCTGCCTTTGGACCATTTAACGTACTAATGTTCTTCTCTCTGAATCACAGGCTCCTCCTTCCTTCAGGTCTTTCATCTTTTCAAAGAGACCTAACACTGCAGCCCCGACTTTGGCCTCCCCAAAACACTTCCAACTCCCCATCCCTCCTTCCTTCATCTTTATAGCACTTATCACCATTTAACATGCTATATGTTTTGCCTATTTACCTTGGTTATCGTTGCCTCTCTCACTAAGCTCCATGAGAGCAGATATTTTTGTCTGTTTTGTTCACTGCTATGTTCACAAAATCAGTTCCTTGGCTGAGAGTAGAAGTTAATAAATGTTTTTTGACTAACTGAATAAAAGAACAAATAAATGAATCCAGTATTTTGATCTCTATCCATCTGACTCCTATGCCACTCTCCAAACTCAGAAGAGAAGGGCATATTATTTATTGCCTCCCTCAAACTACAATATTGTTTCTACATACATATCATTAGATTGCCATCTCCTAGAGGGCAAGCACCCTGTCTAGTCACAGTGCTGAGCACAGTGATTAATAAAAGAATGAATTAAAGCCAGGCGCAGTGGCTCATGCCTGTAATCCCAGCACTTTGGGAGGATGAGGCAGGCAGATCATGAGGTCAGGAGATCGAGACCATCCTGGCTAATACGGTAAAACCCCGTCTCTACTAAAAACACAAAAAATTAGCCGGGCACAGTGGTGGACGCCTGTAGTCCCAGCTACTACCCGGGAGGCTGATGCAGGAGAATGGCGTGAACCTGGGAGGCAGAGCTTGCAGTGAGCCGAGATAGCACCGCTGCACTCCAGCTCCAGCCTGGGTGAAAGAGCAAGACTCCGTCTCAAAAAAAAAGAATGAATTAAAAAATATCAAAGTCAAATTCATTTCAGCATTTGGGCAACCTCCACTTACCATAACAAAATGAAAACTTCTTTCAATATTCTAAGCTATGCTGCAGACTTTGTATAAATTTAACCCAAACAATTATATTTTCTACACCTACAATTCCAGTGTTCAGATGATGGTTACAAAGCAGGAAAAGAAATGACCAACAAATACTAAGTTCTACTGAAGGAAATACAAAATATTCTTCTTCACTGGGCTAATGATGCCAGAAAATTTTATTTGAACATTTTTGATTTTCCAAATACTGTATTTTAATCAATAATAAACAAGAATGAATAAATTGTTTATAAGTAATTTAAATAAATTTATTTAACTAAACATATTTAATAGATAAATCTAATAAATTTAAGTAAATTAATATATAAAATATAATACATACATAATAAATTTGTTTATAATAAATATTTTACACTATGTTGGAAAAACTTCTCAACATAGTAATCAAAAGAAAAAGAATTTTCTGATTATCCAGACTTCAAAATTATCAAAATCCCTCACAATCAAGTATTTCGTATTTTCTAGTTTTATCACAACAGAAGGATGATGATTTGGATTAATTAATTTTATTTTTTCTCTTATATTCTATGTAATGGTAATTAATTTGTGTTTACAAGGCTAATAATGCAACTAATGTTTACCTGAGCTTCTCGAAGTTTTGCTGTGGTGCTCTGCTGAAGAGCCTGTTGTTCTTGATGCTGTTGCTTTGTTTTATCTAATTGATGCTGCAATTCTGTAGAATTTGTAACTTTTTCCTTCAACTTAAAAAAATGTAGATTGTCAATTGAGAACTTAAAGGCATAATGCTATCATTCATAAGTATCTGGCATTACTTCAATTCTCAAGTCTGAACAGAACAAAAAATTCAGGAATATATAAGATAAACTTTAAAAGCACACCTCGGCTGAGCACAGTGGCTCATGCCTGTAATTCCAGCACTTTGGGAGGCCAAGGTGGGTGGATCACAAGGTCAGGAGTTCGAAACCAGCCTGGCCAATATGGTGAAACCCCGTCTCTACTAAAAAAAAAATACAAAAATTAGCTGGGCGTGGTAGCAGACGCCTGTAGTCCCAGCTACTCAGGAGGCTGAGGCAGGAGAATCACTTGAACCTGAGAGGCAGAGGTCGCAGTGAGCTGAGATTGCGCCACTGCACTCCAACCTGGGTGACAGAAAGAGACTCCGTCTCAAAAAAAAAAAACAAAAAAAAAGCAGTACCTCATTACTTATAGAATCTTAATCTCATGTTAAAGAAAGTATTTTCTATAAATAGGCTTATCCTAAAAAAAAATCTTTCTCCAGGCTGGCATTTAGTTTATTATTTTTTTTTTGTAAACTAGTATGATCAAGGAATTAATTACATATAAATTATTTTTAACAATAATTTAAAACACATATCAGTATTTCTTTTATTTTTTTCCTTCATAGTCATAATTATCACTTACTGGAAAAGAATAGGATCATCTACCACATCTAAGATTTTAGGTCTAGAAGAAAATCTATTGCTGAAGCTGCAGATTTTATCATAGAATATGTGTTTAATTCTGGCCAGGTGTGGTGGCTCATACCCGTAATCCCAGCACTTTGGGAGGCCGAGGCAGGCAAATCACTTGAGGTCAGGAGTTCGAGACCAGCCTGGCCAATATGGTAAAACCCCATCTCTACCAAAAAATACAAATATTAGCCTGGCGTAGTGGCACACATCCTTTAGTCCCTACTGGGGAGACTGAGGCGGGATAATTGCTTGAACCCAGGAGGCGGACGTTGCAGTGAGCCAAGATCATGCCACTACACTCCAGCCAGGGTGACAGAGTGAGACCCTGTCTCAAAAACAAATAAAATTAAATTAAAAATTAAAAACTTAAAAATAAAAAATAATGTGTTTAATTGCAATAAAGATGCAATTTAATAATTTTTACTTTATATTACAGGCATCATTTATGGCAACTGCCAGGTCTAATGAGGGATAACATTCAAATATATGCTTAATTTTTAAAAGCAAAAATCCTTAAATGGAAACTCAAAGTTTATATATACCAACTACATGTCATTAACGATCTTTACCAGCAATTCATAGTTTACTGTTTCATTAGGAAGTAGTCCTTCCTGAGTAGGAAGACTCTAGCAGCCTGACGGGTTCACCCCCAGAATTTTTCCTGCCTAAAGCTGAAAGAGTAGTTTTCCTTGTGCATTTCTGTTGAGAACTTCAGGGAATACAATTACAACAAAACGACTTAATGAAGTTAATAAGCAGGATGTTGCTACTGGAGAGCAATAAATTTGCACTTTAAAAAGTCCAATTAAAGCTCTGACAATTAACAGATTGATGAATCATAATCATGTTAAAGATGCCTCAAGCCTATCAGTAAATTGAAAATGCTAGCTTACCTGCTCTTCCAACCGAGAAAGTTTGAGTTGTAAATCAGCCACTTGCTGTTCTTTATCCATCAACTTTTCACTTGAAAGCTGTCTCTGTTCCTTCAGCCTACCATGAGCTTCCCCTAGTTGGCGCTCTGTCTCCAGAAGTTTGCTATGTAACTTTAAAAAAAGAAAAAAAAATGTATGTACATATGTATAAACACACACACAGCACCACCTACTTTCCAAACAATGTTTTACTTTTCACCAAAATAAGTAAAAAATATCTTAATTTTCATGATACTTTGGGGAAACCTAAGATTTTATACAGTAATTTTAACTGCAACTGAATTTTAATCATATATTATAATGAATCACATAAAATTATGGTTAAACATCACAATTTTTGTTTTTGTGTTATATTACTGCTCTCTTAAAACAAATGCAGGCTCTTGTTTGGATATAAGTGTCGGAATTTTCAGGAACTTAAAAGAATAAAATACAACTTAAAAATTAAGACACTTAGTACACACTCAGATCTATTTTACAGTATTGTTTAAAGTTCCACAGTGATTCTTGTTGGTTTTCCATAGCCAAGAACTACTACAGTTAACTTTTTACATTTGGGTATTGGATAGTGCCCAGTGCATTCCCAAGTCCTCATACTGGCACATAATTTCTAAATAAAATAGAGGAAATGATCATATATATAGATATATATATATGTAGATCATATATATAGATATATATACGTATATATATCATATATATATATGGTGACCCTCTTTCATTAACTTTACAAATGCCACCCAATTAAAACTAAGGGAGTTAAGAACCATCACGAGTAGTCCACCCCTGTTATACATACGCTATCCTAACAGCAAATCAGTGTTCCTTCCTGCCTCTTACAACACTTTCTTGCCACTAGTTCGCTCTCACTAATCCCTCTGTCTGGAAGACACATCTGCTTTCAAACTGCCACCTGTCAAAACCTATCCAATATTCCCAATTCCAAGTACCACCTCTCTCTAACACAAAGATTTCCTGATCACATAATTGGATTAAAAATTACAACAGCTGAAGTACTAAGAGGGGGGAACAGAAGAAAGAAACTCTTCCAATTTCCCATAATATATAGAATCCTTTTATTATAATTCTCATAATCTTTAGTATGATAGATAGTACTTGCCTTATCCTCTCCATGATATTTACACAATTATTAAAGGTAGGTACTGTTTCTTATTCATTTATGTATCCCCTAGTAAATGAGGGATGTGTCTTTTAGAAAGCATAAATGCAGCCAGGCACAGTGGCTCAGGCCTGAAATCCCAGCTACTCAGGAGGCTGTGGCAGGAGAATCGCTTGAACTTGGGTGGCAGAGGTTGCAGTGAGCTGAAATCTCGCCACTGCACTCCAGCCTAGGCGACAAAGCGAGACTCCATCTCAAAAGAAAAGAAAAAGAAAAAAAGAAAGCATAAATGCAAAATTTGTTTATCTGAACTAAAACTCAAATATGTAAGTTAGTTTAAGTTATTCATTGATATCCCCATGGCTCAGTTTCCTTCCATTATGAATGCTTACATTTATTCATTCATTCACTCACTAAAACACAGGCAGATTAACAAGCAAAATGCTGGCTGGGCACGGTGGCTCATGCCTGTAATCCTAGCACTTTGGGAGGCTGAGGAGGGTGGATTGCCTGAGCTCAGGAGTTCGAGACCAGCCTGGGCAACATGGTGAAACCCCATATCTACTGAAATACAGAAAGTCAGTCAGGTGTGGTAGCATGTGCCTGAAGTCCCAGCTACTCAGGAGGCTGAGGCACGAGAATTGCTTGGACCCGGAAAATGGAGGTTGCAATGAGCCGAGATCATGCCACTGCACTCCAGCCTGGGTGACAAAGTGAAACTCTGTCTTTAAAAAAAAAAAAATCAAGCAAAATGCCAGGCAGTAAAAATAAAAAATGAGTAAGAGACGGTCTTTGCACCAGAAGAGTTCAGAGTCTAGTAAAGAAAGACATAAATTATGATAATAAACTATATTATGGTGTAAGTAAAATATTAAAGATATGTACATGCTTAAGCTATCTTGGGTGTGGGGAAGCAGTGGCATGTTTAGAAAGGATTTTTAGGGAGAGTGTGGGGGGGGGCGGGTGAGGGTTGAGAAATTACCTGTTGGGTACAATGGTTACTGTACGGGCAATGGGTACAGTAACAATCCAGACTTCAACATTACACAATACATACATGCAAGAAATCTGCACTTTTACCCCCTAAATATATTTTTTAAATTTTTTCAAATATTTAACTTTTATTTTAGGTTTAGGGATACATGTGCAGGTTTGTTATATAGGTAAATTACGTGTCACAGGGGTTTGGTGTACAGATTATTTCATTACCTAGGTAATAAACATAGTACCCAATAGGCAGTTTTTCGATCCTCACCCTCCTCCCACCTTCCACCCTCAAGCAGGCCTGGCTGTCTGTTGTTCCCTTCTTTGTGTCCACATGTACTTAATATTTAGCTCCCACTTTTAAGTGAGAACATGTGGCATTTGATTTTCTGTTCCTATATTAGCTCGCTTAGGACAATGGCCTCCAGCTCCATCCACATTGCTATAAAGAACATGATTTCCCTTAAAAAAAAAAAATTATAAAAAGTGACAAGTAAATAGTATCTATCAAGGTGAAGAGGAATAAAAAGAATATTTCAGGTCAAGAAGACTGAATGATACAACAAAAGCAAGACACAGCACGCATGTAGGAAAACACTAAAGACACTTCCATATTCTTGCAGTGAAGAATAAGGAAAAGAAGGGTAAATTGCTGAGGATGTGGGCCAACAAGATCATTATGGATAGTGCATGTCATAACAAGGGGCCTCAACTTAATCCATTAGGCCATAAAGAGTTATTAATGGGCTTAAAGCATGCTTGGAACATGGTAAGATTTCCCTTTAATATAGATTACTCTGATGCCTATATAGAGGATCAATTTGTCAGGGGCAAGAAGGAAGGCAGATCAGTTAGCGGTTGTTAGAGTGGTTTAAGAGTGAGACAAGGAGGACAGGGCCAGCAGAAACAGGGAAGAAGAAGACATGTTACAGAAATATTCTTAATTCTTCTGATTCACTGTATCATGGAACTCACAGTCCAAACTCAAAAATTAGTATTAGCATATGTGAAGTGCTTACTCTAATTTCTGAAATATAACTGAAGCTCATTAAATTACTAACATAATCATTATTACTATTATTACTAAAGGATAGAAAGCCATGAAAATTATTAATTATAGTAAAATAAAGTATCACTGCCATTTTAGAAAAACAGCTGAACATTATCAAAAAAGTAGCTGAGACTTGAATATCCCCCAATTTCCATTTTCAAACAATTTTCAATGTTACCTAAAGCAATAATTAGAACACAGGTATTAAAAAATTAAGTTAACGGCAAAGTCAAAACTTGTATTAAACTTCATCTGATAGCCACTATATTATTAACCTGTACAAAATAGTTTTTGCCTTTAAGCTAGATTTACCTACACAAAATACTTTTGTATAGGTAAATAATATAGTTCAAAATATGAGCTATATAGGTAAATAATATATGAATTGTATATAATATATATGATATGAATAATATATGAATTATATATCAATATCATATGAATATCATGATATATTGTGTATATATTATATATATAATATATTTCATAAATATATAAATATATTATATATTTCATAAATATTTAAATATATTATATATTTCATAAATATTTAAATATATATCATATATATTTCATATATATATAATTCATATATTATTTACCTATACAAAATAGCTGCAGCATTAGGGCTGATTTACTTTCTACAATATATCTAATTTTTATTTATTTTCAAAAAAATTTTCCTTAAAACACGTTTTTTTAAAATATCCAATTTGTATGCTATTTGTTTTATAATAATGATGCTTTTAAAATTTAGTAAAAAAAAAATTTCAAATGAAAGAATGGTCAACAATTCAAATTAATTATAATAGCTAAAACCTATTGAGTACCTACATGCTCCAGGTACCACCCTAAGCAATCAATTTATAGTATCAATTCATAAACATTTCCCCACAAAGCTGTAAGATGGATATTATGATTTTTTTCTTAAAGGAAACTGAAATTAAAAGAAATGAGATCTGACAACACTATAGGATATAAAAATTAAGAGTTAATCTTTTAAAATGACAATATTTTTTCAACATGAACTATATTATGATCAAATAACCATCAAGTACACGAAGAAGAAACCAGAGGGAGAATTACAATAAATAAAATTAACAGCTCTTACTTGATTAATTTCACTTTGGAGTTGTAACCCATGCTGCTCCTTTTCTTCTCTCTGTTGTTGTAGCTGCTTAAACTCCGCCTTTAGATGCTGGTACTTGGTCTCTACCTCAGATAATTCTTCTTTGAGCTTTTGAGTAGCTTCTCCTTTTTCACTTAGTTCTGCATGTATTCTATGCAGTGAGGTTTCAGATGCAGACAATCTTGACTGAAGCTGTTGACAATCTAGGTCTTTTTGATGAAGGGCTGCCTGAATATTCTTTTTACTCACAGATTCTTCATTATGTTTCTCCTCTAACTTAGTATAGTCTTGTTCTTTTTTCAGCAAGTTTTCTGTCAAGGACTAAAATATCAATTTAACAATTTATTTCCTTTTCTAATATTTTTAATTACTCCAATTACTCGAACAATCTTTGGAGCAGTACTGTCTCCTACTATACATTTTAGTCAATATTAAAATATAAAACAGTGACAATGTTCTAGTCAAGAATTAAATCATTACATACTAACTTGTGATTTCAGTATTGGTCCACTTAACTAAAATCTACTAATACAACTTAAAAATTGCCAAGCAAATGTTGACATAAAAAAAAAATAAAATCTACTGGATTTTTTAGGTTATGTGACATATTTATATTCTTCCATTTGAGTTAAAAACTGAAACTACCTTTCTACCAACAAATTATTTTGAGTAACAATATACTATGCAAACTTTGATTTTTCACTGTGCAATTTCATAGTTGGTAAGAGCTTTAGCACGGCAATATCATCCACTGTTCTAATGCACCTAACCTATTGATTGCATCTTTTTATGCTCTTCTTGTTAAAGACCAAGTTTTGGAGTCACAAGCTAAGACTAATTCAAATTTTTTTTCTAGGTGTATTAAAAAATGATCTAAAGCTATCACTCACCTGCCTTAAATTTTGTCATTTTACTCAATGCTATCAAGTATAAAACATAAAAATAACACTTCTAATCAAAGACCTGGATCAACCAACCTAATCTAATGTCAAAGCCTGGTCTCAGTGGGGTTGTAAAAATTAACACTAAACATTTTAAATAAACATATTTAAGCAAAAAATATGGATCAGAATTTTAACTAAATTCTGTAAGACATCCAGCCAGGATAAGAAGCTACTGTAAGTACCTGGTGAGTCAGTTAGTGGACCTTTAGTGTACGAACTTATATGCAGTGTGCTGGAAGGGGATGATACTGAAATAGGAAAGAACAATCAAAGCCTTCATACTTTAAACAGAATATACTCTAAATGAAATACACACAACTAAACAAACAACAACAACAACAACAAAAACCTTTCTAAGAAAGTTAAAACATAATGCATGAGTCAGAATGAATAGAAAAGTGTGTCAAATTTCTTAAGGCACAATTTTTTTAAAAAATGAGCAAAGTCAAGGGGAGCTAACTAGTAAGATCATCTAAATACAATGAAGTTTGAGCCTGGTTTTAAAAGCGATGGGAAAAATCATGGAATACATACATATGATACATGCCATCTGCTCTATATAAATGTATAAGACATGAAGGAAAAGGCAAACAAGTTTCAGGTGGGGTGACAGCAAAACCCTATTATTTCACAGGGGATAAAAGATCTTTATTGCTGCATTCCCTAACATGGGAAACGCAGCAATAAAGGTTCTTGAATATTTGTCTAAGAAAAAGTAAGCTAATGTTACTTATCAAACGGTAATATACTATGGAAAAGCAGTGTCCAGAAAGATGATAAAAGTATGTATAAGAGAGGCCAGGTGCAGCAGCTCACACCTGGAATCCCAGCACTCTGTGAGGCTGAGACAGAAAGATTACTTGAGGTCAGGAGTTAAAGACCAGCCTGGGCAATATAGCAAGACCCTATCTCTACCAAAAGAAAAACAAATTAGCCAGGCATGGCGGTATGCACCTATAGACCTAGCTACCCAAGAGGCTAAAGCAGGAAGCATGCTTGGGCCCAAGAGTTCAAGGCTGCAGTGAGCTAAGATCACGCCACTGCACTCCAGCCTGGGCAACAAGAGCAAGACTCTGTCACAAAAAAAAAAAAAAAAAAGAGTACTTATAAGAGAAGATGACAGACAGACTTAAAAGAAGAGCAACCATTAAGTTTACAGCAAAATTAGCTACAAGATGTGTGCTTTGACTAAGCAACAAAAACAGAAAAAAAGACATAGAGCCAAGAAAATTACAGAACAAAAATAATACTTCTGATTCAACTGTTAGAAAAATTATCTTTTTATAAACATTTCTTTGTAATTCCAAATTTTTCTTGACATAATTCTACATTTGTTTTGTTTAGAAAAACAACATTTGTTTTAGAATTTGTAAGCAAATTATTGATTAATCTATAAATCATCTTTTTTTTTTTCTTTGTCTTTTTTGAGACAGAGTCTCGCTCTGTCGCCCAGACTGGAGTGCAGTGGCGTGATCTCAGCTCACTGCAAGCTCCGCCTCCCAGGGTTCACGCCATTCTCCTGCCTCAGCCTCCCCAGCAGCTGGGATTACAGGCTCCCGCCACCACACCCAGCTGATTTTCTTGTATTTTTAGTAGAGACAGGGTTTCACCGTGTTAGCCAGGATGGTCTCTATCTCCTGACCTCATGATCCGCCCACCTCAGCCTCCCAAAGTGCTGGGATTACAGGCCTGAGCCACCGCGCCCGGCCGGCTATAAATCCTCTTTTGTAAAGAGAATTCTAAGTTACTGAATTTCATAAACGCAACCATGTTCACATATACTGAGAACTTGGGTGGAACATACCTTTTAAAATATGCTACAAAAATTAAGGCTTATAATGAGTTAGAGTCTTCTTTCCCACATACTTACTTAGAAAGTAACCAACTAATCCCACCTTTCTACACACCCTTGATACACCCTTGAGATAGTTTCACTGCTTTTTTTTTTTTTTTTGAGACGGAGTCTCGCTCTGTCGCCCAGGCGCGAGTGCGGTGGCACAATATTGGCTCACTACAAGCTCCGCCTCCCGGGTTCACACCATTCTCCTGCCTCAGCCTCCCAAGTAGCTGAGACTACAGGCACCCGCCACCACGTCCAGCTAATTTTTTGTATTTTTAGTAGAGACAGGGTTTCACCATGTTAGCTAGGCTGGTCTCGATCTCCTGACCTTGTGATCTGCCTGCCTTGGCCTACCAAGTGCTGGGATTACAGGCATGAGCCACCGCGCCCAGCTGATAGTTTCACTCTTTAAAAGGCAAAAATATATGGCAACAACTAGGGACTGTTTAAAATTGCCTTGTCCTAAAAAAATTAACCAAAATCTACCAGCATTATTACACACATGAAAGAGAATTAAATTTTCTTTAAAAGTACCGAAACCACTTTCTTTCTTTGTAAAAGAACCTAATCCACTCACACTTTGTAATTTTTACAGGCAAAAGGCTACCTATATTTTATTATTAAAACTTTTCATTTTTATTATGGTTTTCCCATGGAATCTGAAGCAAAATATTATAGTGAATACAAGGTTTTTGAAGAGTGACTTTTTAAACTATAGTGAAATTCATTAAAAAATAATAAGAGCATTTTCACTTCTCCATATTAATCTTTACAATAAAATATGAGATGGAGATTTACAGATGAGGAAGGTGAAGTTGACAGAGCCTGATATGATTGGTCAAATGGCAGAATCATGGATTATGATTCTAAATCCAATAAATTTTTCATAACACAATTGAGACATTCAATAAATCAATTTATACTCCCTAAAATATATCCTATTCGAATTTAAATTATAAAATGCATGTTAATCCTATGTTATAACCTAATTATCATTTGGGTAGGCAAAATTCTTCCCTTCCAAATATCCAGTCCCTTTTTATTTTCTCACCAATTGTTATCTCAATATATATTCTTACAGTGACAATTTCCCTATATTACGCTCCATTTTCCATTTGTTACTTGTTCAGATAATGAAATGAATATAAAAAGAGTGCCATTTTTTAATGCTTCATAGCTTACAAAGTTATTTCAGAGATCTCATCTCACTTGTTCCTCAGAATAGCTTCGTGAGAATGAACAAATTAAACTACTTTGTAGCTCGCCAACGTCTCTTATTTTATGAGATACATATGCTCTTACATTGTTCTATGCCTTTTGTACACCCAGCTCTCAAAATGAAATGTCTTAACCTCTCTGCCATGTGAAATGCTCCTTAGCAACCTTAAAGACTCAGCTAAAAAGTTATGTTTTATACAAAAGCCTTTTCTGATTCACTAGGCAGTAAATTAGGAAAACTCTCACCTTGGTCTTGACCCAATCCTGTATCACAACACTTAACAATTAAAAACAACAACCAGCCGGGTGCGGTGGCTCACACCTGTAATCCCAGCACTTTGGGAGGCCGAGGCAGGCAGATCACGAGGTCAGGAGTTTGAGGCCAGCCTGACCAACATGGTGAAACCCCGTCTCTACTAAAAATACAAAAATTAGCCAGGCGTGGTGGTGCATACCTGTAATCCCAGTATACTCAGGAGGCTGAGGCAAGAGAATCACTTGAACTCGAGAGGTGGAGGTTGCAGTGAGCTGAGATTGCACCACTGCACTCCAGCCTGTGCAAAAGAGTGAGACTCTGTCTCATTTAAAAAGAAAAAAAAAAACCCAACAACAACCCACATTCACTAAGGTGCTTACTAAAAGTCAATAAGCACTTTACCTTCTATTAATTTATGTAATGTTCCTATTAATCCTAAGAGGTAAGTGGGTATAATATATTTCTTAGCAGGAGAGTAAACAGACTTTCAGAGGCTTAGTGTCACAGCCAGTAAGTGGCAAAGCTGAGATTTAAGAATGCCTGTGACTACTGTACTATACTGTTCTTATCAATATACCACTTTGCAATGCAGTGGTAATACAAGCGATATAATAACTACTGGCCAAATCTGGCTCCCACTTTGGCATGTGAGCATCTTAGAACCAGGACTGGTGAAAAAGGAGAGCAATGGAGGACAGAAAAGGGATGAAGGGTGAGACCCAAAAAATATCTCTGTCTCTACCAATGACCTATATTATATTGTAGTGACCGTAGATAAGCAATATAATTTTGTTTAGAATTTATAAGGAAACAGTTAATTGAGCTGTTTAAATGTCAGAAGTTATTTTTATTAAAAACTAGGAAGAAAGTTTCTTCAATTTTTCCATTGTGTTTTTAAGTTTTCAAGGCTAGTAATTATAAAACACTGGTTTAAACCTGAAAACCTTGACATTAACACAAAAGCAATTATCTTTTCCATCCGTTATATATTACAATGTTACCTATCCACACTGATACTACCTGTGACCCACAAAAGCTGCCCAGGACATTTCATGTAATAGCCTTCAAACAACCAAGTAGAGAGATTCCAAATTCAAAGCACTTGAAAATCACCACTACCAATAATTATGGTTTACCAAAGACATGGGGTAAGGAGGGGTGAGAGAGGTAGATAGTGAGGATAATAAGAAAAGGCAGATGCAACTCTGGGCTTGCACTGACTGGTGACCAAATCCCAAACAGAGAAACCCTTTGGGAAAAACAAAACAGAACTGCGAAGTGTTAAATTTATGTAAGGCATTATTAAGATTAGTAGAAGGTCTTATTATGCCCTAATAAGAAATGTTCCAATTCTAACACACTAAAATAATCTTTATTCTATGTATTATTCATAAAATAGCCACAGGACTTCTTTCAATAATGTGCATGTGTGAATATACATACACACACACAACACACACAAAATGTGTGCCAGAGTATTTGACTGTACATTTCAGCTACCAATATCAAATCATGTCCTTTATTAGTAGCTTAATGTTTGAGAAATACATAATAACACTGATCATAAACACTCACTGCTTGCAAATTGCTACTCTACATATCCTGGTCAGCTTCTAAGAGATAGAAGGTAAGCTCTGGGTTCAAAGAAATTAAAAATCAAACAGAGGGACAAAGGCAAAACTAAATTACGTAGAAGTTTTCTACGTGTAGTTTGACAGGATATAAAAGGGGAGCAAGGATCCAGAGGTTTACTAGGGAAAAGCATAGCTATGAAAGATTATATTTTAAACATCAATCAACACCAAGAGTTGATGGGGAAAGGGGCAATGGTAAACTGGTATAATTACTTTGGAAAATAGCTGGAGGTCATCTAGTAAATCTGAGCATGTGTCTGCCCTACAGGACAGGAATTTCACTTCGAGTATCTAACATAGAGAAATTCTTGTACAAATGCATAAGATTTATATATGAATGTTCATAGCTATAATATTTGAATATTTGTAGTAGCAAGAAAAATAAAAAACAGAAAGTATACATGGACCATTTCTCCTCCACACCAAAGTATAATAGAGTTGTCATGAAGAAAAGTACTCACGTGACTGAGTTATACTGAACTAGCCAGACTTTTTTTTTTTTTTATGAAAACACCACTTTTACTAGAAAGACCAACAAACTATTAATATTTGGACTTGAGTAGGAGTGAATCTGTCACTTTAAAGAATAGAATTGATAGTATTTGTTGCGAGTGATAAAACTCAAGCTTTCAAATACAGCTTAGAATTTTGGAAAACATGTATCCACCACCATGAGCTTGACAGCTTCCTCATATTTAAAGGCTAATCTGAGATTGATGGTGATATTGACAAATGTGACTGTTTTTAAATTGTACAATAAAATGTATCAAAATTTGGAAGATCTGAGTAACTCAGTGAACCAATATTTTCCACATGACTAATGCATGATGTTATAAAATCACGCACAGGAAAAGATCCACTCAAAAGGCAAGATAGACCAAATTTTAACGTTACAGTGTACAAAAAGTCCACTGACTCGGTTTCAGATTCTACATTGTAACTAACTTTTAAGACACTATTATCAAATTTGAGCACAGTATCAAATAAAGAAAGCCACAATTATCTGAAAAAGGTATTAAAATATTCCTTTCTTTTCCAACTACATATCTGTATGAGACTAAATTTTCTTCATATACTTCAACCATGTACTACAACAGATTTAATGTAAAGGCAGATATGAGAATCTATCTGTCCTATATTAAGCTAGACATTAAAGAGGTTTCCAAAAATGTGAAACATCACAACTATTCTTGCTGAATTCTTTTGTTTTAGAAAATGGTCATTTTTCATAAGAAATGTTATTTATGTTAATATTTAATGAGTTAATGTTTTTTAAATAAATTAATATTTTTAAATTCCTTTTAAATTTCGATATGGCAAGTGTCCATAGATATAACCTCACACAAAAATGGCTCTTTGGAGTCCTTAATCATTTTGAGAATGTAAAAAGAAGTGCTTGCCAAGGGCAGCAAATTACCCTGAAACTTCATGGCAGCAGCCTAAAACAATATCTATTATATCATATAGTTTTTGAGGGTCAGGAATCTAGAAGTGGCTTAACTGGGTGATTTCACCTCAGGGTCTCTCATGAGGTTACAGTAAGCTGCTGGCCAGAGCTACAGTTTCTGAAAACTTGACTAGGATTGGAGCATCTACTTTCAAGCTCATACACACGGCTGTTGCCAGGAGGTTTAATATTTATAGCTAATTATATTTCTCTTTATTCCCTTATACCCTATTTTTTTATTTCTTGACTTTTTCCTTATTATATTTCACCAAAATGTTAAGTTATTAAAACTGAACCAACACATTCACATCTTTGAATAAAAGGGTTTAAAAACTCTCTACTGCCCCACCACCAAAAAAGTAAAGACAAAGGGAAAAAGTATTAATATTAGTACCTCCCCTACCCCCAAACGAAATACTATATATTGCTCTTTTTTTTTTTTTTGAGATGGAATCTCACTCTGTGGCCCAGGCTGGAGTGCAGTGGCATGATCTCGGCTCACTGCAATTTCTGCCTCCCGTGTTCAAGTGATTCTCCTGCCTCAGCCTCCTAAGTAGCTGGGATTACAGGCATGTGTCACCACACCCAGCTAATTTTTGTATTTTTAATAGAAATGGGGTTTCACCATGTTGGCCAGGCTGGTCTCAAACTCCTGACCTCAGGTGATTTGCCCGCCTTGGCCTCCCAAAGTGCTGGGATTACAGGCATGAGCCACCGTGCCTGGCCAATGTTGCTCATTTATAAAGAAACAATGCAGAAAATACTAACATTTAAAAATACAAAACAAAGTTGAAGGCTTATCTTCCTGATTTTAAAACTTATTACAAAGCTACAGTAATCAAAACAGTGTGGTACTAGCATAAAGATGGACATAGAGTCCAATGGAATAGAATAGAGAGCCAGAAATAAACCTTTGCATATATTGTTGCTATGGTCTGAATGTCTGTGTCCCCCCAAAATTCATATACTGAAACTCTAACCCTCAAGGAGATGGTATTAGGAGATGGGGCATTTCAGAGGTAATTAGGTCCTCAGGGTTGAGTTCTCATGAATGGAATTACAAAAGAGGCCCCAGTGAGGTCTCTTGTTCTTTTCACCACGTGGGACACAGTGAGAAGGCACCATCTATGAACCAGAAAGCAATGTTTCACCAGACACCAAATCTGCTAGTGCCTTGATTTTGAATTTCTCAGCCTCCAAAATAGTAAAAAATAAATTTCTATTGTTTATAAGCTACCCAGTTTATAGTATCTTATTATAGGAGCCCAAACAGACTAAGACAATGGTCAAATAATGTCTGACAAGGGTGCCAAGATTATTCAATGGGGAAAGGACAGTCTTTTCAACAAACGTTGCTGGGAAAAATGGATATCCGTGTAGAAAAGAATAAAATTAGACCCTTACCTTATACTATATACAAAAATTAAATCAAAATGGATCAAAAACCTAAACATAAGACCTAAAAATTAGAAAACTCTTAGAAGAAAACAAAAGAAAAGTTTCATGACACTAGGTTTAGCAATGATTTTTTGGATATGACACCAAATAGACCTTAGCAAAAATGAAAGCAGATAAATTAGACTACATCAAAATTTAACATTTCTACAGAATGGGATAAAATATTTGCAAATCACATATCTGATAAGGGGTTAATATCCAGAATATATAAAGAACTCCTACAACTCAATAACAACAATGAAACCCAGTTTTGTTGCATATGGCCAGCAAGCACATTAAAAGATGTTCAACAACGTAGTCATTAGGGGCATGCAAATCAAAGCCACAATGAGATACCACCACCCTATACCCATTAAGATGGCTACTCTGAAAAAAGAAAAAGAAAATAAGTGTTGGTGAGGATGTAGAGAAACTGGAACCCTGGTACAGTTGGTGGGAATATAAAAGGGTTACAGCCACTATGGAAATTAGTATGGCAGTTCCTCAAATAATTAAAAATAGAATTATCATATGATCTACCAATTCCATTTACAGGTAAAGAACTGAAAGCAACATGACAAAGAGATATTTGTACAGCCATGTTGAAAGTAGCATTACAGCCAAAAGACTGAAGCAATCCAAGTGTCTATCAACAGATGAATGAATAACATATATACATACAATAAAATGTCATTCAGCCTTAAAAACAAATTCTGACAGAAGCTATAACATGAATGAACCTTGAGGACACTATAAGTCAGTCACAAAAAGACAAATACTGTTGGATGTAGTAACCCAAGGTTGAAAAAATTAAAAAACAACATTTTTAAAAGACAAATACTGTATGGTTCTATTTATATGAGGCACCTAGGGTAGTCAAATTTTAGAGGTAGAAAGTAGAATGCAAGCTTCCAGGAGCTAGAGAGAAGGAGTAATGCAGAGTTAACAGTTACAGAATTTCAGCTTTGCAAAATGAAAAAAGTTCTGGAGATTGGTTTGCACAATAATGTGAACATATTAAACACTAAAAAAAAAAAGTCACATTGTACTATGCCAATATATTTTTTAAATTATGTAAGATTAATATTTAAAATACATAAAATCAATTTGCTATTATATATAGCTTTAAAATCTCACCTGATTTTTTTCTGTTAATTCATTAACTGAACTTTTCAGTTTTTGTAGTTCCTGTACATATACAGCAACTTCCTGGGGGCCTTTGGCAAGTTCACTCCTTAGCTGGCTTATCGTGGCCTAACAAAACAAAACAAAAATTAAAGCAAACTAAATTTTTTAAAAGATAAAAAAATGAAAGTATATAAAGGTTTTAAGAAAACAAATTTTTTGTTGTTGGAATTTTCAATTTTGTTCTTTATCCTGCCACCTATACTGCCACATTATGCTTTTTTCAGCTTACCACAAATTTTTACAATTTATCCAAGATGCACAACTTCATTTATTTAGTAATATATAAAATGAAAATTTGGCATCCTACTTTAAGTTTCTGAAGTATCAAATTGCAAACCTAAATTTACTGGTTCTTAAACTCTATACTTCAATCTTCCAGAATTTAAAGATAATATGCCAGTTATATCTACATTTCCTCCCAACTTCTATAGCATAAAATTATCCTTTTACTTTAAGACATGTATATGCAAACATGCAACACAGAGCTTGATATTAGTGAATCATCTTTCTAAATTGTAATGACAATGTCTTTGTCCAGAGAAGTTACCAAGCTGAAGTTATACACAGCTTCCTTAAGCTAGATCACTATATGGTCAGGTATAACCATCAGGCATGAACTTGCTTTAGTGCATTTTAATTTTTTTTTTTTTTTTTATACAGGGTCTTGCTCTGTCACCCAGGCTTGAGTGAAATGGTACGATCACAGCTCACTGTAGCTCTGAGCCTGCCTGCTTCAAGCAATCCTCCCACATCAGCCTCTCAAGCAGCTAGGGCTACAGGTGTGTGCCATCATGCCCAGCTAATTTTTTTATTAGCAGTTGACACAGCTAATAATTATTAGTTGACACAAGGTGTCACTACGTTGCCTAGGCTGGTCCCCAACTCCTGGGCTCAAGCGACTCTCCCACTATGGCCTCCTGGGATTACAGCCATGAGCCACTGAGCCCAGCACATTTTAATATTTTAAAAAATGTGAAAATCACTTTTTATTACTAAAGCAACAGTTTTATCATTTAAAAATAATATAAGAGAAAGAGAGGTAAGCAAAGATCCTGGAAATAATAAATTTCTAATACATAAAAGCTGAACCATTAGAGAGAAAAAGTATTTTTTTTTTAAGTATGGTCTGCTGCAAATGACATTGACAAAATAACTTTCTATTATATTAATATTTCTAATATTGCTTATCGGCTTTACTTTCCACTTTATTTATAAAGTTAGAATCATTTCCAGTGTCTATTTCTTTATTACTGAATAAACTTTATAATATAAGATACAAGTTTTAAATTTTTTCTTAATACTTATAAATACTTATTCGTATCATATATTACAAATGAGTGCTTTCATCTTCAAGGGAGAAATCTCAGAAGGCTACTAACTTATCATGGCAACAATGCTATTATTTAAGAGATCATTGGCTGATCTTCTTTTGGAAACCCTTCCAGAATGTGTGGAACTTATTTTTTTAAGGGATTCTCAGTGGTGCTGTATCCTCATCCATTTTATGGCGGCTTTGATTTTAAGTTTTGGAAACCACCAAGTTTATAAAAGCAAGGTAAGTGACTGAACTGAAAGATCAAACACTTGGGCTTATTTTATTTTAATAATTATTTTATTTAATAACCATTTTATTTTAATAACTTGGGCTTATTTTAAAAATCAGAAGGTAAGTGATTGGGCTGAATGATCAAATTCTTGGGCTTATTTTAATAACCATAAATTAACAAAATTAGTTTTTTTAGTGTGTTCCAAATGGGCTAAAAGTCAATTAAAATAAGTTTCAAAAATGCTTTTAGGAATGGAGTATGTCTGAGATATGTGCATGGCCTGACCTTTTTGGGAAAACATTCACTTAAAAGTACAAATTCTGATGCAATGAAAGGCAATCTGTAACATTACCATACTGTTACACCTTATACACAGTGCTTCAGTATCATATGTAACAGGTGATATGTTAATATATATATAATCTTATACAATTCAAAGAAGAAAATGTTGAAATATTCATGTATTTTCAACTACACTCAAGTTAAAGGCCTACCCTAAAACCATCTGTCTTAAACTGAACATGTAACCTTGAAATGGATTTAGCTATTGTGAGTTTATTTCAAATTACTATTTCTAATAATTTTGAATCTCAAAATTTTTTTGTTAGTAGGGTAACAATTTGACTATTTTAACTTACTATGTTTTAATCATATAGCAAAAATGCCAATTTATTACAAAATAAAATATCACATTTAAATCCCTACTTGTAAATATCTTATCAAAAAAATTTGCACAGGTTCCTGGCACATAACGCACAGAAATAATAACAGTATATATTAAAATGCAAATTATGTGTATATCTCATTAAATATCATGATTTCATATTGAAGTTCATAAAATTTAGTAAGCCAAGTGTAAGGTCTATCTTGCTGATAAATTCCAACATGTAGAAATAAGAATTTCTAGTAAGAATAAGAATACAATTTTCCTTATTAAATAAGGAAAATGTAAAGCAAACATACTCCAAAAATATCCTATTTTATAGCTTTTTTGTACCAGATTTTATAGCTTTTAGATATGTTCTTACTGTACAAGGTTAACTAAAAAACTGGATATTAAGTGTATCATTTACACTTTGTACAACAAATTTGGATATTGTGAAAACTAAAATTTTTATATAGATAAATTCCAGCACTTGAAACTTTAAAATTTACTCAAGGGGACAATAAGGAAAGATTTGGGAAGACTTATACATCCAGAGGCCGACTTTAGTTATGAAGAAGAGGAGTGAGGAGAGTGAATTCTGGAAAGGCTTCCCCTTTTCTACTGCACATTATGAATCATTAATCTTTTACAATAATTACATATTATGTTTATATTTGGGGAAAAAATAAAGATTAAAAACAGACAATAATTACAAAAGAAAAAAAGTAAATACATTCCCTCTTCAGATATCACTATGGGTGAAGTTCAAAGATCTCTATTCATACTGACTTTCTTCTCTAACAGGCCAAGCTTATATGTGCCTTGGACTTTAACCTCCTCCTGGGAATCCTAGCTCCCACTGCTTAACTCTGACTCTTGCTTATTTCATTCTTCTCACACATATCCTCCAAGAGATCTTCCCCGACCACTCTAAAACTGTTCTAAAGTATTCCCACGTCCACTACCGCCCATATGTGCTTTATTTTTCTTCCTCGCAGCCCTTATTATTACCTAGCTTTCTATCATGATTCAGTGTACTTGTACAGTCTGTTGTTTGATTTCCACAAAGGATTAAGCCTTATGGGAGCAAGCATTCTGTCTTATTCAGTATTTTAATCCCCACACCTAAAGTAGTCCCTGACACCTGGTAGACCCAAAAAGACTCACTAAAGGAATGAGTAATTATACCTCCAAAGAGATAATAGATATTTATTTCCAAGGAAACAGTATATTAGATCCTATAAAAAGTTTGCACTTCCTTGATTTTCTGAAATGTTACTGAATTCTATACTGAATTTTTACTAAAAAACTTTACATTACAAAATGAGGAAAGATATTTCAAGCAAACATCCTGCTGGTGCATTAGAATTAAAATTATTGTTTTAATATGCTACAACTATAAGTAAATAATCATTTTAAAATGGTTGAAGCTATGCACGATTAGCAAAACAAAAATGAGCATGTCTTCGAAGCTCTAAGATTGCCTTAAAACATAAAATTGCCATATAACAATTGAAGGTGACACATTAAGGGTATTATTAATATTAAAAAGCCTCCCAAAGTCACATTACCTCAAGTTTAAGCATCTCCATTAGAAAGCAGAAAAAATAATAACAAAATGGTGGATGAAAGGTGGCAGACAAGACTGACAAAAGTACACACTGAGCACATAATTAAAATGACCAAACATGCCTACACGTCTAGTCTCTTAAATAAGCATACTTTAAAAGATATTTAAATACTTTCATAGCTATGCATGGGTATAATCATACTTATTCCATATCTACATGAACATTTTAGCACTTACAACTGGGATTCAAATGAGTTTATTTGGAAAAAAGTAAAATTCTTTAAAAATCATTTCCATTAAATACTACACCAAATATAAGTTGATTACAGCTTAGATACTTTCAATAATGTAGATTTGTATAAATATACTTTTTAACCTTTAAATCCTCAATTTCCAACCCATAACACAGCCAATTATTTATAAAGAATTTTCAAACGCTTTAGAATGAGATATTTTCTATATGCCTTCAAAAATACCCAGGCAAAAAGAAGTCAATGAATTCATAAGGTATGCCTTCAATGAAAATAATAAACACAAGGATATACATAGTTAATAATGTACACCAGATTATGTATCTTCAGCCCCAACTAGGTATACTAGTCAAATAAACATTTATTTGAGCTAAATGTTAAAATACATATTCCTAAAATTGCCATTAATTTGGTTTGAAATAAATGTTTACTTGACATTTTAAAGTAATTTTTTTTCTTTTTTTGAGACAGAGTCTCACTCTGTTGCCCAGGCTCGAACTACAGTGACATGATCTTGGCTCACTGCAACCTCCACCTCCCGGGTTCAAGGGATTCTCCTGCCTCAGCCTCCTAAGTAGCTGGGATTACAGGCATGCGCCACCACACACCCGGCTAATTTTTTGTATTTTTAGTAGAGACACGGTTTCACCGTGTTGGTCATGCTAGTCTTGTACTCCTGACCTCAGGTGATCCACCGCCTGGGCCTCCCAACATGCTGGGATTACAGATGTGAGCCACTGCACCCAGCCCTTAAAAATAAATTTTTAGCTTCTTTAATTCCTTTGTACGTGTTTTGTTTCTGATGCCAATATTTAGGTTTGGTAAAAACAGCAACATCTATAATAAAAATTGTTGTATTAAGTCCTATAATTCACTAACATACTTAATTGAAAATAACTAGAATTGAATTTTAATAAATTAATAAAACGTCACATATTCAGATTAAGGAAAAGCTAAAAAACAAACGCAGTTATAAACAAATAAATGAGATGAAGTAGTTAGCAATTTTTTTCATATGGAAATGGTATGACACAACTCAAAAGTATTTTAAGCTATTACCCAATACAAACATTACAACATACAATATGGCAAAATAAGAAAAGTAATTAACAGTAAGTATTAGGACAAGATTAATAGCACAAATTTACTTAAAAGGCAATCATCAGACCACCTAAATTAGGAGACAACATAACAAAAAGGGAATAACACAGGCTTTGGACAAAACCTGAGTTCCAACCCTAGCTTTTATATTAGGTGTGACCTTGAACAATTTACTTAACCTCATTGCCTCTCAGATTCCTCACATGTAAAACATACTTAATAGTTAACTTACAGGGTTGTAAGAAACAAATGAGACCACGTTTTAAGTGCCTAACATAGTATCCAAAACCTACTGGTGCTCAAAAGAGTAAGAGTTTGTTTCTAATAATAATATTATTCTGACTCTTAAGTTACCATTTCCTAAAGTTATTCAAAATATTTCAACATAGCCAAGGTCTCATTCATCACTACATATCTATTAATCCAATAGGTAATAAGTATTATTATTTTATTAAAAATATAATGAAATATTAAATCACCTATTCAGTTACTCAGCACAAATAAGTTCCTTTCTAAATTTATTTCCAAATACTTGAAAAGATAAATTTTTATGAAAATTTAAATGAAGACACAAAGAACTGATTTATAAGCCATTTTCCTTCTTTCCTAGAAATACCTTTTCTAGAAAAAAAAAAAAAAATCACCGTTTCTTACAAAGCCCTGTTTGCAGGAGGAGACGATGGAGGGAGACACTAAATTCTTTCACCTCCCTATCTTTCATAACTCTAGTCATAGAACGGGTGTGGTGACTCACACCTTTAATACCAACACTTTGGGAAACTAAGGCAGGAGGATCTGCTTGAGGCCAGGAGGTCAAGACCAGCCTAAGCAACATAGCAAGACCCCATCTCTACCAAAAATAATCTGTTAAATAAAGAAAAACAAAAAAACTCTAATCATAGCTTTTTCATCTTAAATGACTTATTCTCCTTAGATATAAAGGTATTTTAATCTACAATAGAAATATAAATTCATAAAACACTACAAATTCTTAAATACAAATTTATTAGAGTAACTCTTAAATATTACTTAGAAATGAGTAATTCTTAAATTAGAGTAACTCTTAAATAAAATATTACTTAGACATGTCTTCCCATTAGCAAGTTATATTATATTCTCACTTTTTTTTTTTTTGAAACAGGGTCTGCCTCTATCGCCCAGGCTAGAGTGCAGTGGTGTGAGCATGGCTCACTGCAGCCTCAACCTTCTGGGCTCAAGCAACCCTCTCACCTCAGCTTCCCACCTAGCTGGGAGTACAGGTACGTGCCACCACATCTGGCTAACTTTTTATAGAGACAGGGTTTCACCATGTTGCCCAGGCTGGTTAAACTCCTGGACTGAAGCAATCTGCTTTCCTCAGCTGCCAAAGTCCTGGGATTATAGAGGTGAGCCACCATACTCAGCCTATATTTTTTTAAATGCAAGTAAACATGTAAATTTATTTTCCTTGTTAATGTTCTATTTGTTTAAAAAGTATATGCATAACTCCAAAACTTGCAGCTGGAATAAGTCAGAGAGGACTCAGCTTTAAAATACATATTCCTAAAACTGCCATTAATTTGGTTCTATTTTAGTCACCATAATACATTTATTTTAAAATTTCAAATAGCATTTAAGATATTTTTTAATCAAAAGAGAGTGTATTTTTTTTTTAATTTGAGAAATACCAATAGGCAGACATATCTAAACAAAAATAGTTCTTACTGATACAAAGAAATAAATGACTGGGTTCACCCTGGTTTAGGTATTTTGACATTAACATCTGAATAGCACTTTTCCTCATGAGACTTCTTTGATTCAGCCTCTCCTTGATTCCACATTTGTACTTATAGATTAATCATTGTCTTCTGCTGATTAATAATACCAGTAGGACAAGAGCTTTTAACTGGCTTCAGTAAGTTCATGAACCACCTGAAATTGTTTGACAATTTTTGGAATTAAATGTTATTGGGTTACAAAGTGTCAATTTTGGAAAAACTGCATCCAATTATCAGAGGTTAGAGAGTGTAGTGTTAGGCATCATAAGGCCTTACATGCCTATGTGTGTTATATCCACAAACTTTCACCATCCCTTCCCATAAGATAAAGAAGAAAGATTTTTAAAAATGAATTAGACATGGGTTATCTATAATACTTATACCTCAAAGCTTGACGACATGTTACTATTTGTGAATAGAGTGGCTTTTAGATCACCAGTTACAAAACTCTAAGAAAGAGATTCAAATTAAAATGTTACAGTAACAATTTTTTAAACTGAAAATATGAAAATCAGAGGTCTACTTTACATAAGGGAGCTTAAAGACTACAAATAACAGTAGTCATAACAAAATGTCTCCTGTAATAAAGTAAAAAGGACAAAGGCTAGGATTTTTAAGCAAGTTTATGTATTATATATCTTAGAGTTTATTAAATGCTGACATAATTATATAAGGGATTTACAGGCCAAAGTCATGTCATGTAAGAAACAGTAGAACTGAAAATGTTTATCTTGGAAGAGAAAATACTCCGAATAAATATGAGCAGTCTTCAAATACCTCATGTGGAAAGAGGAACAATTTATTCTGTGTAATTCCTAAGGACAGAACCAGAACCAGCACATGTAAATTACAGGGAAACAAATGTCAGCTCAATAAAATAGACTTAGGAAGAAATATGCACACCCTACACCACCTAGCAAGGATTGTGGATCACTTATCAGGGTTGCCATAAAGGGAAGTCCTGGACTGAATGTTAGACTAGCTCCTTTTCAGACTTCTTTCAAATTCATAATTCAAAGTCCATCAATTAGAAATAAGCTTATGGCCAGGTGCGGTGGCTCACGCCTGTAATCCCAACACTTTGGGAAGCCGAGACAGGCAGACCATCTGAGGTCAGGAGTTCGAGACCAGCCTGGTCAACATGGTGAAGCCCCATCTCTACTAAAAATACAAAAAATTAGCCAGGCGTGGTGGCAGGCACCTGTAATCCCAGCTACTTGGGAGGCTGAGGCAGAAGAATCGCTTGAACCCAGGAGGTGGAGGTTGCAGCGAGCTGAGATCACGCCACTGCACTCCAGCCTGCATGACAGAGCAAGACTTTGTCTCAAAAAAAAAAAAAAAAAAAAAAAGAAATAAGCTTATTACAAAATAAGCCTTTCTTAAATATATTTTCTAAGCAAAATTGGTAATATAATTGTAGAAAATGCTATCATTCTTCCTTTAAACTCAATTACCATTTATCAACCAACCTTGAGTAAATTTAACCTTAAATATCATGTCAGCAATATATATCATTAAACAGAATAAAAATCTTCATGCAAATATTCCTGAGTGTCTAGCTTTATAAAGCAAAGCATACTGACTGTGAGACCCCATTGACTATAAACAAATATTATTCAGATCAAAAACGAAAGAAAGACAAATATTTTGATAGGCCATTCAGAAAAATCTCAAATCCTGGCTTCACTCAATAGTATACACTATACAAACTAATATGAATCACATTTAAGTACAATGAACTTCATTACCTCTGAGCTAGCATATTGTGACTGCAATTTTTTGCATTCATCTTTGAGTTTTTCAGATTCTCGTTCACGTTCCAAGGTCATGTTATCCATTAGTGTTTGAACTTGGACCAGTTCTTTCTTTAGCACAGCAACATCTTCTATACCAGGTCTCTGAAGCTGTGAAACAATACATTTCAATTAAAAATTAAAGTGAAAAACTAAAATAATACACATTTTTAGAATCATTTCACTACAAAGGAATCAAAAGGGAAACAATCATCAATATCAATTTTTAGACTTCAAACACTGAACACTGATATCTTCTCCCACAATAAGCCACTTCCTCTTCCCATCCTACCTCATATTTAATAGTATTAATACTCAAGGTGCTATATAGTAAATTCACAATTATCTTTACTACTTTATTTGTTTTCCTTTCCTTCACAAACTACATCTATTGGTCATAACAGTGACTTGAAAATGCTACATTCCTTCTTCTTCTATCCTAGGAAACTGGTAATAAAAATGAAGGAGCAAATGAAAGCATAGAGTTTGCTCCAGGTTGGATGTAGTTAATTTATATATTTATTGAGAGCTAAATAAAGGAAAGAAAGTCAAGGACAGATCCAAGATTATTAAGTCTTGGGAGAGTATTAGAGATGTATGGTTCCAATAACAGAAATACAGTAATGAGGAAACATGATTACTTTGATTTTATACTTGTTGAATTTGAAATTAAAGCTAGAAATTCAACACAAAGTACCCTAAAAGCAGA
The DNA here is from genome assembly GCF_028885655.2 of Pongo abelii. Classification (NCBI taxonomy): domain Eukaryota; kingdom Metazoa; phylum Chordata; class Mammalia; order Primates; family Hominidae; genus Pongo; species Pongo abelii. The sequence continues at coordinate 91,362,954 of NC_071995.2, forward strand.
TGGATTTATAAAACAAACATGCAAGAGAAGACCAGGATCAGAGATGCAGATATGAAAACTACTAAAATGACAGATGATATTTAGATAGAAACAACAAAAATGTTAAGGTAGTAAGTTATGTATCATAACATTCCATTTTTATTTTAAAAATCATATACAGAATATATATGCAGGTGGTAGAATATAGGGAATTGCTTATTTCCTGATTTCACTCAAATTATATTTTTAAACATTTTCCTTCAGGGTATGTATTTTATTTTTAATTTAGAAAGGTATAAGAGTACATCTCAATAAATAATTCCTAAATTACCAGTTCCGTCTTCAGATCTTGAATTACAGTTGCCTCTTTGTTTAATTCTTCTGTCAGATGTGTCACTTTTTGTTCAGCAGCTTCTCGAAGACTCCTTTCTTCATCATACTTTGACTTTATATCTAATTAAAGATAGTTATATAAATATTAGTTTAAGGGCAGGACAGTTTTGTAAGTTTCCATATATTACTCTGCATATCTGTATATCACTCTAATCCAAATTCACATTCCTTAGATAACCATAAATATATACAGTAAATTTATACTTCTAATTACATGAAATGAACTTAAAATTAACTGTTTGTCTACATAAATTCCACTCAACATTAAGTTAATAATTAGCATTTTAATGTATACTTAATCACATATTTTACCTAAAAGCACATGTTAAAAACATATATATGTGATAGTATAACCAAGTGTTACAGTTATACTACATTATTTACTTCACTTCTTTAAAATGTTCCTTTTTAATCTTTAAGCATGCCACAGAAGAAAATGTATCTTCTCTAAATTTCAAGAAGAATCTACAAAGAAACACCAGTCCTTTGAAGGAAGGCAGCTAGAGGACAAACAAAATAATTTACATAGCAACTCTGAAATCATTAAACTCCATTAATCACCATTGTAAGTCTATCACAAATGCTTTAACACACTAAAATACTATATTTATTGCTAGGGTATATAATGGCAAAAAGGTAATTAGATTGATTTATTGGCTAAAAAATTCTAACTCAATTTACCTGCAATTTCAGTAGCAAGTTGGGCTGCTTTCTGTTCAAATAAGTCTTTCATTTGCTTAATATTAAAATTTTCTGTTTGGGCTTCTTCTAATTGCTGTTCCAAAGACTGTAGTTCTACAAAAAAGTGTCACAGTTATTCAAATACCATGTTAATTACATACGCTAAATTGTTATTACTTATATTCATTACAGTTGTAAAGATGATCAACTTAAGTTTATTATCCAATTACAAGTAGAGTGTTTTGACACTTCAAGAAATTAAGTATATCTGCTTCATTTAAGGTACAAATCATAATTTACAAACATACAATACAAATGAAATGAATATTTAGAATCACTGCCAAATAATCTATAAATATTTTATTAAAAGTTATTTTGATTTCACATTTCACAGTTATTTTCCCATATCCATCAACTGACCAAAAAGGAATACGTTCTTTTTTTTTTTTTAAGAGATGGGGTCTCGCTATGTTACGGAGGCTGATCTCAAACTCCTGGGTTCAAGCCATCCTCCCCTATCAGTTTCCCAAAGTGTTGGGATTATAGGCATGAGCCACCAAGCCTGGCTCAAAAAGGAAAACATTCCGCTCCTCTGATAAAATTAGTTATAAAGCAGGATGTTGGAAATGGTTAAGATCTCAAGGCCTTTTAATTCATTAAATTATGCAGTCAACTCCTAATACTTCATCATAAAGAAAAGAAACTATCTTAATATAGACTTAAAATTTCATTAAACAACCATATTAATGTAATATTCCAGAAGTTTCTTACTTCAAAATATAATGAACTAAGAAAACTAAAATTTTAGTTAACTGATTAAATTATGAAGTTCACATGTAACTCTCTACACCTAGAATATGATCATTATCTTCACTGTTTTAGAGCCATAAAGCATAACCATGAAACAAAATTCATTTGGCAGGCTCAAAGAAAAAGAAAGGAAAACAAATAAGAAGAAAAAGAAAACTGAAAAAATATCTGCTTTAAGTAAAGTTACCTGCTGATGAATCAGTCACCAACCCATCAGGTTTGGCCTCCTCAATTAAAACAAAAGACATAAACAAATGAATTAAAAGGAAAAGATAATACTGTTAAAATGGTCAATGTTAAAAAATCTCTGAAAGTCACATTCTTTCAGGTAAGTAGTAAGATTCTGGTGAAAATTTAAATTTGGTGGTTTCCATTCTTCCAGATCTGTAAGAGACCAGCAGGCAGACTAGCATAATGATCTAACTTCAGTTTATTAGTTCTAACACAGATTTTTTTGTATGTTAATATATATGAAGTTATTACGGTCATCTTAAATTCCATGAATTCAGTAATAAATAAATAGCACAATTATTGTAATTATAAATATAGATTCTAAAACAAATACTTAAGTCAACTGGCAACATTCAATCATATTAGTATGTAGCTTTGAAATAATTTCTAACACTAACATAGTTTGCTACATGGATGCTATATATTTTGCTGTAATAAGAACTTGGAGTGTTATCCATCTCTGCTCAAGCATGTAATACCTGTTAGACCCCATATGTGAGAACTTAGAATGAACTTCTCCTCTCTTCAGTAGTATTACATCAGACCTTATCATACCCCAGATCTGAGCTACTGACCTCAACTACTGGACTTCAAAATACATATTAACCAAAGAGTTTGAAAGATACTTTGAAAGCTTAGGCCATGGCAAGCTGCACTTTGTCAGCTGCTTTCTTTGAGACTGGCAGCTCATGCTGCAATAGGGCCATATCCTGTTAGCCTTAGAGCTTTGAGTCTCGGCAGCCAACACCTACATCTCCTCTAGCAGCAGGAGATCTCCATTGTCCAGGATCTCCACTGTTTTGGATGCCATCTCTCCAGAGAGACTGCTTATAAAAAAAGGTACACCTCAACCCTTTTAGACTTTACTTTTCACAAAAGCCTGCTTCCATCCTGATAGAGTGACTAGACTTTAATAATTTTGGAACTCACCCGCTAGATGGTTAATACACCTCATCTATTGATATTCCCCATAAGATTTGTTCATGTTATTTCTCCCCCTTTTAAGCACTGTGAACCGAAGAAAATTTCTCTTTGGCAATAAGCCATGCAATTCATGAAATCATACTTCAAATCATGCTTCTTATTACAATCAAACATAACACCTATAATAGTTGAACATTTGCATTAGTTAAAACATGCTATCAAGCTATCACTACTAAAACTTGCATTAGTTAAAACATGCTATCAAACTATCACTACTAAAAAAATTGGCTTTATAAGCATAAATTTTTAATTCAGGACAAGTCAACTTTAAAAGAAGCAGAAATAACAGATTCCATAAGGCTTAATTTGTCACATGTATGAGGAACAAAATAATATACTACCTTGGCATTATTTTTATATTTTAAAGAATTATACCCATCTGAAAGAGTTTAATAAGGCATTTCCTAGTATATCTGACTTTTTGTTTCTCTATACATTGAACTAAGACATACTGATTGCTAAGAATCATAAGTATTTAAAATATATTTTCCCCGAAAGGTAAATTTCCTGCCAAGGTACCTTACACCTTGCACTGTGGAAAAGTTATTTAAGTGTATTAAATGTGAAATAGTCATCTCAAATGTAGTAAACCATTTCCACTCTGTTTTCAGATACAGAAAAGAATACAGCCCATACTCAATTAATTATTAATGGCATCTATATAAAACATGAGTAAATGAGTTATAAGTATTTTGGATTACTAAAAACTTCTTTAATGCTAACAGAATTACCAATTAGAAAAGCTGAGTAGTAATAAGACTGATTATCCTGTCGTTTATTTGTTTTTGTCTTTTTCAGTCCAACTGCCAATTCTTGGTGCAAAGGCTTTAAAAAGCAAAAAAGGCTCACTGAAAGTCACAATATGCCAAGATAACATGCAAAGGGATTATTAATTACAAAAATATTAGAACTATTGCTGAAGGATAACTACTTTTATTCTTACAAATGATGACTATGGTAAAATTATTTGGTAAAATTTTCTTAATCTTTGATTCTTGCTATAATTTCAAAATAAAATCAATATAATTTCAGCATAAAAATCATAATTAAGGCATTTACTTAGAAAATACACTAAACTATATAGAATCTAAGACATCAAAAAAATTCTATTCAAAGAGAACCACTTTTGATACTGCAGTGATTTTCTTCTGTTTTTCTCTATGTATTATTTTTATGTAAAGTCATACAGAATATGAGTGTGTGTGCATGTATGTACAAATACATTTTTTAGTTTTTTAAAAACTTAACACTGTTAATAGAACAGGTTTCCCAGTTTTCAATCTTCACTAACATAATAAATAATATTACTAGCTATTTATAGCTAGTAATATTTCTTTCCCTACCAATATACACTTCAGTCATTATCAATTTGTCAGAAACTTAAATGCTTTGAAGACTCACTACTGTTTGAACCTATTTTCTTAACCATTTAGGTATATTACAAAACATTAGAATAATATAGCCTGGTATAAAAAAAAACAACATATAGGTACCTGATTCTTTTTTTTTTTTCTTTTTGAGGCAGAGTCTTTCTCTGCTGCCCAGGCTGGAGTGCAGTGGTGAGATCATAGCTCACCACAGCCCTGAAATCCAAAGGTCAAGTGATTCTTGCATCTCAGCCTCTCAAGTAGCTGGGACCACAGGCACATGGCACCACACTCAGCTAATTTTTAAATTTTTTGTAGAGACAGGGGTCTCGCTGTGTTGCCCAGGCTGGTCTCGAACTCCTGGCTCAAGCAACCCTCTCGCTTCAGCCTCCCAAAGTGCTGGGATTACAGGCGTGGGCCCATCCAGTAACTCATTTTCAATGGAACACCTTTAAAAAAATTACATCTTCACTCCTCATACATTTGTTTGCATTCATCAGAATTCAACACAGAGAAACAAATTAGGAAGTTATTTATATCAGGCCGCCACCTGCTTGCAAAAAGGTATTAAGTTTAGTTTTCGACAATAAAAATAAACAACTAATAAACATGCTTTAAGTAGTTAAAAGCAATTACTTGCTGCTGCAGCCCTTGATATTTTTCTAATTCCTTCTTTAATTCTTCCGAGTACCATTTTTCTTCCTAATAAAAAAGATTTTTAATTAGTAAATTTAAAAAGAGGTATTATCTGAAACACTGAAAATAAAAAGGTATAACAATTTTTATTCTTACCTTAAGTGAAGCCTGTAGGTCTTGGACCTCTTGTCTGAGCAGTGCTACATCATCTCTAAATAAAAATGGGGGGAAGGAATTAATAGTTAATGTCCTTTAATTAACAAACTGGTCTTAAGAAATCATGGCTAGTAATTGTATATTAATGTTATAGTGTTTTCAGTTCAAAAAAAAAACTATGGAAGATTTTATATATAATGGCATATATATAAATCGCTCAGAAAAACAATTTTATTCGTAAAGCTCACTGTTTATAAATGGAAAAAACATTTTCTCATGGAAATAATCATATAACTGACTGTTAAGTACCCAAGCCAAGAGGCAAAATGTCTCCCATTAATTTACTAACAATAAGCATCAATCGCTTCCTATTGTAGTTAGCATAAAATCTAAACTCATTAACATGGACTATAAAATACGCATAATCTAATCATTGCCTTATCACTCTCCCCTTCATTCATTTAGCTCTATCAATATTGGCTTCCGTCTTTCACACTGAGAAAAAGCCCTGGCTCACTCCGCACCACCCTTGGTTACGCCCTGATACTGCGCTCTGAGTAGAATGCCATCTGCAACTTGCGCATTTCGCAGCCACCATCTTGCCGCTGCTCCTTCTCAACACCACTTCCACTCACTGCCACCAACACCAACATGAACGGGAGCTCAACAGCTTCCACTAGGTGTTCATTGAGGAGGGCACGTTCCTCTTCACCTCAGAGTTGGTGGGGGAAGGCCACCCAGATAAGATCTGTGACCAGATCAGTGAGGCTGTCCTTGATGCCCACCTTCAACAAAATCCTGATGCCAAAGTAGCTTGTGAAACTGTTGCTAAAACTGGAATGATCCTTCTTGCAGGTGAAATTACATCCAGAGCTGCTGTTGACTACCAGAAAATGATTCGTGAAGCTATTAAACACATTTGATATGATGATTCTTCCAAAGTGTTTGACTACAAGACTTGTAATGTGCTGGTAGCCTTGGAGCAACAGTCACCAGATATTTCTCAAGGTGTTCATCTTGACAGAAATGAAGAAGACATTGGTGCTGGAGACCAGGGCTTGATGTTTGGCTATGCCACTGATGAAACTGAGGAGTGTATGTAGGCCTTTAACCATTGTCTTGGCATACAAGCTTAAAGCCAAACTGGCAGAACTACGCCATAATGGCACTTTGCCTTGGTTACGCCCTGATTCTAAAACTTAAGTTACTGTGCAGTATTTGCAGGATTGAGGTGCTATGTTTCCCATCAGAGTCCACACAATTGTTATATCTGTTTGGCATGATGAAGAGGTTCGTCTTGATGAGATGAGGGATGCCCTAAAGGAAAAAGTCATCAAAGCCATGGTGCCTGCAAAATACCTTGATGAGGATACAATCTACCACCTACAGCCAAGTGGCAGACTTGTTATTGGTGGGCCTTGGGGTGATGTTGGTTTGTATGACTGGATGGAAAACCATTATGGACACTTACAGAGGTTGGGGTGTTCACGGAGGAGGTGCCTTTTGAGGAAAGGATTATACTAAGGTCAACTGTTCAGCTGCTTATGCTGCTCATTCAGTGGCAAAATCCCTTGTTAAAGGAGGTCTGTGCAGAACAGTTCTTGTTCAGGTCTCTTATTCTATTGGAGTTTCTCATCCATTATCTATCTCTGTTTTCCATTATGGTACCTCTCAGAAGAGTGAGAGAGAGCTACTAGAGATTATAAAGAAGAATTTTGATCTCCACCCTAGGGTCATTGTCAGGGATCTGGATCTGAAGAAGCCAATTTATCAGAGGACTGCAGCCTATGGCCACTTTGGTAGGGAGAGCTTCCCATGGGAAGTGCCCAGAAAGCTTAAATATTAAAAGTGTTAGTCTTTTTTCCCCATACTTGTTGGCATAGGCAACAGAGAAGCCTTCAAGCTCTGAGGGAAAGGGCCTTCCGTCCTAAATTTTCCTGTCCTGTTTCAGCGCCTGATCAGTTGTAGTCACTCTAGTCAATGACATGAATTTTAGCTTTTGTGGGTAAGTTGGGCTTGCTATTCTGTCCGTAGGTGTTTTGTTTATCAATAATGAATTTAGTGAGCATAGGTGATCCATGTAACTGCCTAGAAACAACACTGTAGTAAATAATCTTAGGTGTTTTGTTGGGCTTGCTATTCTGTCCCTAGGTGTTTTGTTTACCATTGTAATGAATTTAGTGAGCACAGGTGATCCATGTAACTGCCTAGAAACAACACTGTAGTAAATAATGCTTTGAAATTGAACATTTGTGCCCTACCCAATGCTCCAAAGTCCTAATTGCATTGACTTTCCCACACCAGATGCTGAAAATGTCCTTGCAATGTGCACATAAAGTACTTGTAGTTCCACTTATAGCCTCTGTCTGGCAATGCCACAGCCCTGTCAGCATGAATTTGTAATGTCTTGAGCTCTATTATGAATGTGAAGCCTTCCCCTTATCCTCCCTGTAACTTGATCCATTTCTAATTATGAGCTCTTTGTCAGGGTGCGTTCCCTATCCGATCAGTGTTGTATGTAACGCAAGTTCCCAGTTGGAGCTCTAGCCCGACATCAAAAAAAGGCAGTTACCATTAAACTATCTCCCTGGTGCTTACGCTCTTAATTGCCACCTCTTTAACAGCACTAAATCAAAATCTCTCCACTTTCAACTGCATTTTGGAGGACATACACGTAAGGTTTTAATTTAGTAAACCAATCCTATGCATGGTTTCAGCACTAGCCACACCTCACCAACTCCTAGCTCTAGAAAAAAAGGCACCTGGCATCTTTGTGATGCCATACAGGGAAGTCACAGGCCAGTACCTGAGGGTCTGAAGGCTGCACACTTTAGTACCAGATAACGTTTTTTTTTTTCTTTATCAGAAAGCCTGAGTACTCCACACTGCACAATAACGCCTCCCAGGGTTTTAGTTTTGTTTTATTTTCAAAACCAGGTCCAATGAGCTTTCTGAACAGCTGGTGTAGCTACAGAGAAGTCAGCTTCCTTCAGAAAGCAGTGTTTTTGGCGAGGAGGAGGAAATCCCTTCATCCTGAACATTTTCTAATTGCTTATTTATTGTATTCTGGGGTATGGCGTAAGTACAGTGAAGCTATCACCTCAGATGGCAGCTTTAAAAAAATTTTTTTTCTCTCAATACCATGATTACCATGATTCCTTTAACATGTTTCCAGCATTCCTAGGTAGGCCAAGGTGTCCTACAGAAAAATCTTGGGTTTGACCTACAGGGGGTCTGGCTGGTGTTAACAGAAGGGAGGGCAGAGCTGGTGTGGCTGGCCATGGAGAAAGCTGACTTAGCTGGTGTGATACAGAGAAGCCAGCTTGTTTACATGCTTATTCCATGACTGCTTGCCCTAAGCAGTAAGTGCCTTTCAGGATCTATTTTTGGAGGTTCACTACATATGTCTGATTCTCAATTCCAACAATTTAATGAAGATCTAAATAAAATGCCAGGTTCTACCTTAAAAAAAATAAAAGAAGATGAAGAAGATGAAGACGAGGAGGAAGAGGAAGAGGAGGAAGAAGAAGAGGAGCAGCAGCAGCTCTGTAAAAAGCGGGGAAATACACACAACACACACAAAACACTGCTTATTTCTGTTCCTTTGGGTATGACATGCTCTTTCCTGTCTCAGAAGCTTCTCACATTCTGTTCCCCTCACCTAAGGGTCAAACTGACAAAGAATGGTGAACTGACCATTCTAAGCACTTCTGCGGGAGAGAGATTTCATGAGAAAACACCATTATGAAGAATTATTATTCTGGCCGGGCACGGTGGCTCACACCTGTAATCCCAGCACTTTGGAAGGCTGAGGCGGGCAGATCACCTGAGGTCAGGAGTTCGAGACCAGCCTGACCAACATGGAGAAACCCCATCTCTACTAAAAATACAAAATTAGCCGGGCATGGTGGCACATGCCTGTAATCCCAGCTACTCAGCAGGCTGAAGCAGGAGAATCGCTTGAACCCAGGAGGTGTAGGTTGTGGTGAGCCGAGATTGTGCCATTGCACTCCAGCCTGGGCAACAAGTACAAAACTCAGTCTCAAAAAAAAATTATTATTATTCTGGATGTCAGGAACATATCTTCCCCTGCTGGATTCAAATTCATCCTACAGATATACTCAAACAAGTACAAATCATATCTCCAAAGGAACTTCGTGATGTCATAAGTATGCAAAACATGAGAAATAACCTGAATAGTCATCAACCAAAGAATGAGAAAATTCCATGCTATCATTAAAAAGATAAGATAGCTCTATCTACCTTGATATGAAAGAATCCATAAGATACAGAGAGAAACAAAAGATACAGAACAATGTAGAATTGCTATCTTTTATATAATTACATATATTTATATATTTATTTATATGTACATAGATATAAGCATATGAATATATAAGCATAGAATATCTCTGGAAGAATACGTAAGAAATTGATGAAAAAAAGAGGCTAGGGAAAAGGGGTGGCAAGCGCTCAATTTTCACCATAAACTTTTTTGAGCCATCTGAATTTTGTACTATGTACATCTACATATGTACATTTAAAGATCTAGCTTAAAAAAGCTCACTAATGCATCAAGCTTCAAATATTTGATTGATGTTGATAAAATTCGCATATAAACTGATGAACAGAAGGCTTTAAAGCAAAAAGGTTTCATGACCCACCTGAGTCACGTGAACTTTTGATCTAAAAGACATATCCTGCTCATAGTCACATGTCATCCAAAGTGTTATAGTGGAGTAGAATGTAATTGTCAGAAACTGAGGTGTAGGAAAACGGGAAGAAGAGATACAATAAGATAAAAACGGAAACGCATGCAGTAACTATTCCGTAAGCAATGAGAAGCCTGTAAAAATTACTACTTAGAGCAATGCCAATCAAATTTGCATTTAAAGAATATTATTCTGGCCAGGCGCAGTGACTCAGGCCTGTAATCCTAACACTTTGGCAAGCTGAGGTGGGAGAATTCCTTGAGGACTTCTTGAGGTTCTTGAGCAACATAGCGAGACACTGTCCCAAAAAAAAAAAAAAAAGTAAAAATTAGCCAGGCATGTTGGTCCACGCCTGTAGTCCCAGTTACTTGGGAGGCTGAGGCAGGAGGATCTCTTGAGACCAGGAGTTGGAGGCTACAGTAAGCTATGACTGTACCAGCCTGGAAAACAGAGCAAGATCTTATCTCTAAAAAAAAAGAAAAAAGAATATTATTCTGGCAGCAATATGGAGAATTGGAGGAGTACAAGACTAAAGATAGAGAGCCAACTATAAATATGAAAAAACATTTTTGAGTGAGATTTAAGGCCTAAAATAAACTACAACAGTAAAAATGTAAAAGAATATATGCTGTTAAGGAAACAGAATTAACTTAATGATAGATCAGATGCGGTAGGAGAAGCAGATGTGCAAAAATGAGCACACTTACTTTCCTGGCTTTACTAACTGGGTGGACAGATAATGACACCATTCTCCAGAAGAAGTAATAGTAGACAATCAATAGGTTTAGAAGAAAACAGAAAAAACTCTGTTTTCAAAATGTCAATGATGAGGTGCCTCAGGAACATCTGAGGGAAGATACCTAACAGGCAAGTTGGGAGATAATTCTAGGTTGGAGATATGGTTTAGGAGGAAGTTATGGATGTAGATATTACCCTAGGTAGATCATATAGAGAAAGAGCAGCATACAAAACAGATCAAGAAAAAATTATCACAATGGTATGTCATCTCAGAAGAGTAGAAGGAAGGAGAACTGGCACAGCCAAATTTTGCAGTGGTTGTTGTAGATAGTCTACAGAGATGACTACAATCAAGTTCTTCCTTTCCCATACCAATCCACTAAAAGACAAAGTTTATCTTCAGGCCTCATGAATCTGACTTGGCACTATGACTACTTTATCCAATAGAATGGCAGAAGTGATGCTCTGACACTTTTGAATCAAGCCTAAAGAAGACTGGCAGCTTCTGCTTCTTTCCTCTTGGAACATACTACCTTAGAACGAACTACCAGCTTGTGAGGAAGTCCAAGCAGCCACATGAAGAGGCCCACATGAAAGAGAACTGAAGCCTTTGGCATAAAGCCCCAGATGAGCTCCCAGCTGGCATCCAACACAGACTTCCAGCCATGAATGTGAGGCCATTTTGAACCTTCTGGTCCTCCTACAACCCCAGTCTCCCTCACTTAAAGCAGAAGAACCAAGCAGTCAATTCAAAGAATCATGAGAATTAATAAACTGTTATAGTTTTAAACCACTATGTTCTTTGGGTAGATTGTCAGACAGTAATAGATAATCAAAACAGAGGTCAAGCAAAATAAGAACTGAAAATAATCCAGGTTACTGTTGGCCTTCAGAGCCATTGCCAGAGAATGGTAAGGCAGAAGTCAGGCTTCAATTAACTAAAACACTAAATGAAAAGTTAAGAAGAACAAGGGTAGACCATGGATGCTTTTGTGTTAAAAGTTCATATACTGGACACGGTCTAATTCATAGTTGAAGCACAACTCTATTAAATTGATATTAAATATAAAAACATTTATAATATAATTTAACCACATATATTTAATGTATTTCCTAACAAATGACAAAAGAATAATAGCCAAAATTATTAATTCACACATAAAAATACCCGAGAGCATTAACAGTCATATTAAAAAGGAAGATCCGTTCTTCCCAAAAGCACTGGTTTTCCCACATATTTTAACACAGTAAAATGGCCATGTTTTATAGTTCTACATTATCTATCAACCACAAAGTTTATATGATTATCATATTTTCCTTTATGTAGTATTCTTTGTGTTACAGCAGATTAATCAACCAGTAAGTTTTTTTTTTTTTAGGAAAGCATAAAAATACTTTTTTACAAGTACAATGAAGTGAAGCTTTTATGCCCTCAGTGGGGATAAAAGACAAGAGTTCTCAACAATAGCAGAAGAAATGCAAAGTTATATTGTTGAATGCTATTCTAAGTAGTTATATTTTAGTTTACTTTTACTTCTTAAAATGGCCAAGACAAATTACCAGGAAAAACAATGTGTACGTGTGCTTATTGCTATACTGGTAATTATAAATGGAAATTTTTAAATTTTAAATTAAAAATTAAATTTTAATTGTTGGCTAAATTTATTATTTTAACAACTTACTATAAAGTCATCTAAGTAAATCGTATCATCTTATATTACACATAATATGCTAAATATAATTTAATCTTCTTTTGCTAACTCACAATCTTCATTAAAAACATAATCTATGTACCGTATTGTAGTTGCTGGCATAGATAGTTACTGGTCAAGGATTGAACAGTTTTTAACAATAGTGGAGGAAGGATATGCTAAATGACGACAGATTTAAATTAAATAATACAAAAAGGTTACTATTTTCATAAGCTAATTAATCATGATTAAACGACGATAGATACCACATGCATATTCCATAACATTATACTTCAAAATTATCATACTGTACCGCTTCAAAGCAAGATTAGACTCTCCTCCGTGACCTGAGTCATTACCAGCATCATGAACAGCTTCATAATGTTTGAAAAGTTCATCAGCAGATCCAAGAGATTTCATACACTGGGGACATATGAAACCCTATAGAAAGGGGCAGAAAAAAGTTTCAAAATAGTATTTAATATTGTGAAATAACAATTTGCATATTAATAAACATCATCAAATGTCTGAATCATACCAATGGTGCCATTAGGTAAATTATATCTTATGGTATTAACCCCAAATTCTAGTATCATGCAAAGATACTTCATTGTCTACTCTAGTTGAAGTTTACAAAATACAAAGAAAGCCCTTGCAACCATCTGTTAGGTCAGATAAATTAATAGCTGGAGTACCCAAGTCTAATCTGAAAAGTTAGTTCTAATATAGACTAGTTGAGAAGATTTGCCATCATATCCTTCCTTTCTCTAGCTATCCTCATTAGTAAAATCATATCTGTTCCAATCTACTTCACAGGAATGCTATCAAAAAAAAAAAAAAGACGAATCACTGAGGGGGAAAAAAAGTAATTCATAATCACCACAGAGTTCGGATATCTACAATGATAACAAGTATTCTGGTCAGTAAATGTCCTTGCTAACCTAGAGCTAACACAGTAAAGCCCTAAAATTAACGTGTAGCCCCATAAAATATAAAAAACAAATATAACTATATAACTAATCCCAAAATTATTATATGGTTAAAACTACCAACTAGAGTACTATGTTAAAGATGCTGATAAAGATCCATGTTTTACAAATTTTAGGTTGCAATTCATTAATGAATTACGAAATCAACTTACTGGGTTGCAACTTTTATTTTTTTATTTTATTTTATTTTGAGAATGAGTCTCGCTCTGTCACCCAGGCTGGAGTGCAATGGCGCAATCTTGGCTCACTGCAAACCTCCACCTCCTGGGTTCAAGCGATTTTCCCTGCCTCCGCCTCCTGAGGAGCTGGGATTACAGGCACCCGCCACCGCGCCCGGCTAATATTCGTGTGTTTCTAGTAGAGATGGGGTTTCATCATGTTGGCCAGGCTGGTCTCGAACTCCTGACCTCAGGTGATCCACCCGCCTCAGCCTCCCAAAGTGTTGGGATTACAGACATGAGCCACCATGCCCAGCTGGGCATGGTGGCACAAACCTGTAGTCCCAGCTACTCAGGAGGCTGAGGCAGGAGAACTGCTTGAACCTGGGAGGTGGAAGTTGCAGTGAGCCAAGATCATGCCACTGTACTCCAGCCTGGGTGACAGAGCAAGACTCCTTCTCAAAAAAAAAAAAAAAAAAAAAAGAATATTTGTAGTCATTCATTAAATCAAAGATTTTTAAAAAATAGTAATTAGCAAAATCATGATAAGGTTATTACACATACAATTCTGCTAATTAAAGGCAGCATGAAATAAACTTGTTTTGCTTCCGTCAAGTACACCACAATTCTAAAATTCCCCTCTATTACAGACACAAAAATAAAATGGAATGTGTGTGGCAGTGGTGCTTCGGCACTTTAAGCAACAAGTAAATACATTATAACTTTGAGGGTTCTATCGAAAGTAAGTTTTATTACAATGTACAGCTTTTACATATAAGAATGGTCATCTTCTCTTGATTCTATAAAAAAACAAAATACAATTCCCGTTAAAGATCACTGTTCCCCAAGGCTCTCTCATTGACCTCCTCCTCTTCTGACTCAGCATTCTCCCAGGTATATAACAATGCAATGGTTTTAGCTATCACTGACATGCTGATGACTCCCAAATCCATCTATCTAGCCAATAACTCACTCCAGAATTCTTCTGGATCTTTAACAACATGTATCTCTACCTGCATCCCACAGGCATCTCAAATACAACAAATGCAAGACTCATTTCCCAAACCTCCTTTTCTCACTAACGCCCACCTTTCACCTAAACTAGAAACCTAAAAATTTGGCTAAACTACTCACTACTCTCCCTCTCACTCACTTCTAATAAAACATTAAGCATAAACATTTCTCCTTTCCATCTTCTCATCTCCATCCTCATTGCAGCTGCTCGTGTTCAGATACTCAGTATCTCTTGTCCAGACTACTGCAATAACATTAGAAACAGTGCTCCTATATCCAGTATTCCCTCTTCCTAATTAATCTTCCACAGAGCTGCCAGAGGAATCTTTCTAAAACAGATTCTTCAACATCCTTCAGCAACCTTTATCATCAATATGGCATACAAGGTTGTGCATAACCATTCCCCTAACAACCTATGCAGTCTGATCTCCAGACACTCTCTCACCATACTTCAACAATACTAAAATACCTGCGTTTCCCTGAGCACGCCATCATACTTCAAATTTCTGTGCCTTTGCGTATACTGCTTTTTCCCTCCAAGAGCACCCTCATTAGCTTGTCAAGCTCCTATACTCACTGAAATACACAGCATATTGGATTTTTTTCATCCATATTTCCATAATGGCCACAGGTGGTACTTTAAACATACTATATTTTTCTATATTGTATATTTATTCACTGAAATATGAATGAACCTGGCAGTGCAAAAATTGGCCAAAAAAACAGAAGATCTTTAATAGAGCTTACAGATTATAAAATCTTCCAAAGGAGAAAATGAGCTAAGCAATAAGTACTCTGAGCACGTAAAAACTAAAAATAAATAAATAAAAAATCTGCTCCTTGAGTGCTGATGCCAAAAAATGTACATCCTCATTTATTATTTGTGCACATTATGTGGCAGAATCAAGGCTCACTGTTTATTGGGGATACTGATATGTAGACAAATATTACCATACAATGCTATATAATATAATTATATATAAAGAATTATGGGAACACAGGAGAAGTATCCAACTCCACCCGTGGCAGTAGTTAATACTTTACAAAAATACATATACACATACATATTATATATGTGTCTCATCTCCATCCTCATTGCAGCTGCATAGTGTATGTGTGTGTGAGAGAGAGAGAGAGAGACAGTCACTGGAATTCGGTACTAAAGAATAAATAGGAGTTTACCTGGCAGAGAGAAAAGCATTCTAAGCAAATGGAGGAGCATAAACAAAGGTGCAGGAAACACTGTGAATAGTCATGTTACATTTAGGAAACAGAAGGCTTCTAGGTGTGTTCTGATCACAGAGCCAGAATGAAGGGCAGGGGCACAACAGGTGATAAATGCAATAATCTCCTATGAAACTCCTGAAATGAACAAACAGTAGTATTGAGGATGTGCCTCTGGACATCAGAATACAGTGATGCCATTAGGCTCCAGAGATATGGTACTCAACATTGTCTTCTGAATGAACGAATGCTCCCGGTCAGGATGTTAGTCTAGCTGCTGTTATTCTCTTTTTCTTCAAAACCATCTGTTGGCATTCTTAGATCTCCTACCCACTGTTGTACAACACTAGTAGATATGCCTTTAGTGCAACAGTACATGTACCCATATAATGTTTAGCTTGTCATTTCTCTTTTGTGTCTCAACTTCTGCTAATAACTAGGAAGCAAATGAAAAAGTGTTCCTTGGAGAAGCTACGTCCCTATTACACAATTTAATCTTCACAACTGTGGCTTTTTGACTATTGTCTCCACTTTCAGGTTTGGGCTCCAGATACCTAAGAGTGCCAGAAAGCTAATGATCACACTGAGGTATGCCATACCTTCTTACAACTTCCAAAAATTACCAGATTAATACCCTGAAATAAATGATTCATTCCTAATGAGAAATTTTAGAAATCAGTAACATACATTTCATTATAGAAATATTCCACATAAGTGAATTTTCCATGTGATTAAGATTTCCTTGTTTAAATAAAACTTAAATTTGGGGACATTTCTAATCAAAATAAATCTTTCTAAAATACATATAATTCCTCACTTTCTCAAATAGATGATATTAAACCTTTGCCTAATGCCTCCAAGACATAAATATTTATCACTGAAAAGATGTCTTCTACCCTATTAATTCTGGCAAGCCTCTTTAATTCTTATACCCACATTTTACAGTTTGTCTGCTCTGTATTTCAACAGTCATTACTAAAAATTCTTAGCATACTAGCTCTGGGAATGCTAACCTGCAATAAATGGGACGGGTAGATTTTTTTTAAAAAGTTTATTAAAACCCATCATTCATTTAAAATAAAAGTATAATGAGTTTAGAATGAGTGCCTCAGGGATGTCCCATGAACAGATTGCATGACCTTTAGTTCATGGACTTTGAAAACCAATTTGATATAAGAGACTCCTCTATTTTTTTCTAAATGATCTCCAAGGGGATCGAGGTTGCTAGATAGATAAATTCCAGAGAAGGACTGTTAGCTAACAATAACACACTAAAACTAGCCAGCTACATTTATTTCCCTTAGTCATTTCAAATTTGTCACCAACTTCCAAAAAACACAATTTACTTAAGATTAAAAACAACATATTGAATACTTCCAGAGTTTGGTTATCTGTAATCCTTTCTCATATCCACTGCAACTAAGAACTTACCTTAACTGGAACTTAAGGTACTTCTGTTGTACCAAGTATCCTTTTAGTTAAAATAAAAAGCCCTGGCCAGGCGCAGTTGTTCACACCCATAATGCCAGCACTTTGGGAGGCCAAGGGAGGCAGATCACTTGAGGCCAGGAGTTCTAGACTACCCTAACCAACATGGTGAAACCCCATCTCTACTTAAAAAAAAAAAATACAAAAAATTAGCTGGGCATGCTGGTGCACCCTTGTAGTCCCAGCTACTCGGGAGGCTGAGGAAGGAGAACTGTTTGAACCCAGGAGATGGAGGTTGCAGTAAGCCAAAATTGCACCACTGCACTCCAGCCTGGGTGATACAGTGAGATTCTGCCTCAAAAAAAAAAAAAAAAAAAAAAAAAAAGGAAAGCCTTTATTTTAAGTGTGGAGCAGGTGAGATTATTACTTTTGATTTTGGATAGTCCATCAAGAAGAAAAGTTGACCCACAAGGTCCAGAAGGATAACATGTAATAAAAATCCTAAGCAGATTTTCAAGAATCTTTTATGCCTCCATCTTTGCTTGCACCGCTTCAGCTGGTTTAATTGGTATCATCCTACATGCACCCATTTTCTCCACCACAGTTAAAATCTCTGGTTTAACTGTCCTCCTATAAAGTTTTTCCTGAGTTCCTCTCATGCGGAATTAGCCACTGCACTTTTTGCAAATAATACCTATCATAGAAACCTCCTGGGGTAGAGATTGTACCTTATTCACCTATTATCTCCCTCACCTGCCAAAATATCTGCCACATAAAAGGTACTCCACTAATGTGTCAAATAACTAAATGTTGTTAAGAATGCTTTCTTATATACATAATTACCTCATAGAAAAAAGTAATTTTTGGTCTTTCTGGTGCAAAAGGTTGCATTATTTTATAAGATTTATAAAATATTTTTTAAAAGCTATGTTTCCTTTGTTTTTGGAATACCATAGTGATTTTCAAAGAAAACACATTATCAGCATCATCTGACAGATTCTTTTCAGCCTGAAAATGGGCAGCGGTTCCCCTAACTTGCTCCCCTCCTCAGCCTTTGTTATGTGCAGCCTCAGATACTGGGAAATACTGAGAAATATTTTTGGACTCATCCACTGCTACTTACGAGAGTATGTCATTCTGTCACCTTCCTCAAGTCTAGGGGAGTTAAAACAAAAATTGAGACAATCTGAGATTCAAGTTCTAATGCTGTATATTTTCCCGAATAGGGACAATAACTGTTCATATGCAAAGTCTTCTTTCCTTTTTTTTTTTGGCGGTGGCGGGGCAGGGACGGGACAGAGTCTCACTCTGTTGCCCAGGCTGGAGTGCACAGGCATGATCTCGGCTCACTACAACCCTTGCCTCCCAGGTTCAAGCGATTCTTGTGCCTCAGCCTTCCCCGTAGCTAGAATTACAGGCAAGTGCCACCACACCCAGCTAGTTTTTGTATTTTTAGTAGAGACAGGGTTTCACCATGTTGGCCAGGCTGGTCTCAAACTCCCTACCTCAGTAGTCAGGCTGGTCTCAAACTCCTGACCTCAAGTGATCTGCCCACCTCAGCCTCCCAAAGTGCTAGGATTACAGGCGTGAGCCACAGTGCCCAGCCTCAAAGTCCTCTTTCCATGTAAGAGCAAAGTATTTTATACTAAAGCATTTTAATACATCCATTAATGAAACATTAACAAAATAATAAAAATATAACTTACCAATGTTGGAATAATATTCACTTAATATTTTGATTTCATGGCAAAATTGATACAAAATATTAACTTAAATTTCTGTATTTATTTACAAATTCACAAAAAGACAGCTGCAAACAGTAAGAGAAACCACGCAGACTTCCCAAGAGCCTCTTTTCTTTATTGAAACTTCCTTTAAGCATGCATAATTAAAGCAATCCATATTCCCTTGTAGCATAAAAAGTTAAGCAACACCGAGGCAAGGAAAAACCAGCTATTTTGAGCAACCCAAAACCAAGCTGCTAAAACAAAATATACAGGACCCACAGTAACACTGGAGTCATTAAGAAGTTCCTGTCCTCTTGTTTCATTTTCATTGTGCACTTTCTGGTAATGCTCCAATAAATCAATAGCAGTTATACATCTTTTCATACATAAGGGGCAGATGAAACCCTGTGAAATAACAACTTTTAGAAAAATATACAGAAAAATATTTTTATAAAACAAGACAATGCAAATAGAAATAACAAGGAAATAATTAGTGTATCTCTTTTGGTATACGTAAGGAAAATTTTCAAGTGGTAACTGTACAAAAGGTGAAAATCTATCCAAAGTAGGACTTCTAAAATTAGTTCCCATCCTTATGCTATAAATTTGCATTGGTTCAATTTCTTTTCATTATGGTATCCAGTTGCTTCAGTTAGAATATTATTTTGTTTATGACACTTTTTAAAAAATTCTTTCTGCTTATGACACTTTGTCCTTACTTATGTAAGACCTATTATCGGCAAGTTAGCTTTTATTTAATTATTTATTTATTTATTTATTTATTTATGAGACGGTTTCACTCTGTTACCCAGGCTGTAGTGCAATGGTGCGATCTCAGTTCACTGCCATCTCCGCCTCCCGGGTTCAAGGGGTTCTCATGCCTCAGCCTCCTGAGTAGCTGGGACTACAGGCACATACCACCAGGCCCAGCTAATTTTTTTTTTTTTTTTTTTTGAGATGGAGTCTCACTCCGTCGCCCAGGCTGGAGTGCAGTGGCACGATCTTGGCTCACTGCAACCTCCTCCTCCCAGGTTCAAGCAATTCTCCTGCCTCGGCCTCCTGAGTAGCTGAGACTACAGGCACGTGCCACCACACCTGGCCAATTTTTGTATTTTTAGTAGAAATGGGGTTTCACCATGTTGGCCAGGCTGGTCTCCAACTCTTGACCTAAGAAGATCTGTCTGCCTCGGCCTCCCAAGGTGCTGGGATTACAGTTGTGAGCCACCACGCCCAGCTGAGATCAAGAAATTACTGGCAAGTATAACAAATACTTCTATGTCATATAATGTGTTCAACAAAGAAGTTCTCTTTGAAAGTAATTTAATGAAAGTAATTTTTAGTCTTTACTATATTCCACTAGATTGAAATCCCATTCTTCCCCACACCCATAATTCCCAGCAGATGATTCTTCCTTGTAATTTTCTGAGCCAAATAAAACCATCTTCAAACAGTATTTTAAATTACATATACCTAACAATATCTATATTTTAAAATATGGGCTGTTATACTGATCTATGTATGGCTTGAGGTTTTGTCAAATAAGAATAATAGGATGAGGGGCTGGGCATGGTGGCTCATGCCTGCATCCCCAGCACTTTGGGAGGCCAAGGCAGGCAGATCACTTGAGGTCAGCAGTTCGAGACCAGTCTGGCCAACATGGTGAAACCCCATCTCTCCCAAAAATACAAAAATTAGCCAGGCATGGTGGTGTGCACCTGTAATCCCAGCTACTAGGGAGGCTCAGGCCAGAGAATGGCTTGAACCCGGGAGGGGGAGGTTGCAGTGAGCCAAGATCACACCACTGCACTCCAGCCTGGGTGACAGAGTCAGACTCTATCTCAAACAAAAAAAAGAATAATAGGATGAGAGACTAGAATTGAAAGCATCAGGGAGAAAGTAAACAAAATGAAGACAGCAATAAGCATGAAATGTTATAACATCATGAGTGTCAGTGTCAAAAATAGATGTGGACTTGGGTCTTGGGTCTCAACCAATGCCTGATTATATGACCTTAAGGAAATCACTTCGCTTTGCCTAAGTGTCCTTATCTATAAAATGGGGCTAATATTAGCACCTATTCTTCTAGAGTTTTTGTGTATATAAAATACTAAATACAGTGCTTGAGATATTGTAAGTGCTCAACGAATATGAATTGTCATTAGATGTATGCTTAAAGATGAAAGGGAAAGACTGAGGGACTAGATGAAAAGATAGCAATTAAAAACCTAGACTACTCAGCAAGGCCAAGGAAATGAAGTAATGAGAATATGAAGAAGAAAATTTGTGAGAGGATAGACAATTATAGTAAAGAATGGGGAGATATGACTTTAATATTTCAGGTGAAACTATTGTGCCTGATGATACAGTACAAGGTACTGCCATGGAATTGAGTAGCTAGAAAAGAGATACAAAAGATCATCGACATTGACAACATTAAGGAACTGAGAGGTTAAAATGTTCCTGAGTTACCAAAGTCACTTAGAATAGAAAGGAGAGAGAGGAAGACTGAAAACAGATGCCAGATGGGAAGCAAGACAGGGTAGCAATTAAGAGCTAGGCTTGGGCTTGAATCCTGGATTCACATCACTCTTAGTAGCTATGTGACCTTCAATTTCCTCATCTGTTAAGTGGAATAACAATAACACCTACTTCATATGAATCTCATGACAATTAAATAAGATAATACATGCAATGCACTTATCATTGTACCTGGTACAAAGAAAACATTCAGTAAATGTTAGCTATCATTACTTTAATTATTCCTTTTGTTAATAACCCTTAAAGGAGATTATCCAGGGGATGAAAGTGAGGAATATGAGTTCATCTTTTTTTTTAACTGATGAAAGAGTTGTCTTCCAGATGACCACAGTCTCAAGTGCTAGAACTACAGAACAATTCTTCTTTAAAAGATGCTTCAGCCGAGCACAGTGGCTCACACCTGTAATGCCAGCACTTTGGGAGGCTAAAGCAGCCAGATCACTTGAGCCTAGGAATTTGAGACCTGCCTTGGCA
The DNA here is from genome assembly GCF_028885655.2 of Pongo abelii. Taxonomy (NCBI): domain Eukaryota; kingdom Metazoa; phylum Chordata; class Mammalia; order Primates; family Hominidae; genus Pongo; species Pongo abelii. Next base: position 91,384,884 of record NC_071995.2, read on the forward strand.
ACATGGCAAATCCCCATCTCTACAAAAAATACAAAAAAAAAAAAATTTAGCCAGGCATGGTGGCATGCACCTATAGTCCCAGGTACTTAGGAGGTTGAGGCGGGAGGATCACTTGAGCCCAGGAGGTCCAGGCTATGGTGAGCCATGTTCACACCACTGCACTCCAGCCCAGGCAATATAGTGAGACCCTGTCTCAAAAAAGAAAGAGAAAAAAAAAAGAAAAAGAAAAATATGCTTCATTTGTTCTGTTTTGTTTGAGACAGAGTCTCGCTCTGTCACCCAGGCTGGAGTGCAGTGGCACAATCTCGGCTCACTGCAACCTCTGCCTCCCAGGTTCAAGTGATTCTCCTGCCTCAGCCTCCCGAGTAACTGGGATTACAGGCGCTTGCCACCACGCCTGGCTAATTTTTGATTTTTAGTAGAGACAGGGTTTCACCATGTTGGCCAAGCTGGTCTCGAACTCCTGACCTCAGGTGATCCACCTGCCTCAGCCTCCCAAAGTGCTGGGATTACAGGCGTGAGCCACAGTGCCCAGCTGTTTTGTTATTGCCACCATAGCTTTAGGCTGCCTTTCACTTTACTCTTGTTTTTCGCTGTTAAGTTTCCATATACAGTCATTCATTCAAAAAGTATTTACTTCCTGGTATTCTACCATGCAGTAGGGTAACTGTGGTTAACAGTGAAATACTGTATATCACAAAGTAGCTAAAAGAGAGCATTTTGAATGCTCTCACCACAAAGAAATGATACATGAATGAAGTGATGGATACACTAACTACACTGATCGGATTATTATACAACATAGATATGTATTGAACATCAAAATGTAACCCACAAATAGGTGTAATTAAAATATGTCAATTTAAAAAGTAAATAAATTTTTTTAAGTACTATATGATTTTTTAAAAATCACATGCGCATGTGATTACTATGTTCTAGCTGTTGTGGTATGGTGCTAAGAATATAATGATAAATAAGACAAGGTCTTCACCCTCAAGAAGCTTACAGACTCTCTGAAAAAGTTACCCAAAAAAATGACATTTTAGGCCAGACACAGTGGCTCATGCCTGTAATCCTAGCACTTTGAGAGGCCGAGGCAGGCGGATCACAAGGTCAAGAGATCAAGACTATCCTCGCCAATGGTCTATTGAAAATACAAAACTTAGCTGGGCATGGTGGCACGCAGCTGTGGTCTCAGCTACTCGGGAGGCTAAGGCAGGAGAATCGCTCGAACCCAGGAGGCGGAGACTGCAGTGAGTCGAGATTGCGCCACTGCACTCCAGACTGGGCGACAGAGTGATACTCTGTCTCAAAAAAGAAAAAATTACATTTTATGCCCCACTAATCAGAAAATCCTATTAGATCCACATTCAAAATGCATCCAGAATCTCAGCACCTCTACTGTTACCACTCTGCTCCAAGTCACCATCACATTGTACACAGATCATTACAAAAGCCTCCTAACACTCTCTTTGCTCCTACCCTCACCCCACTAACACACAGCAGCTAGAGTGTATCCCATAAAAATGCAAATCAAATCTTGTCATTTCCTTGCTTAAAATTATCCGATAGCTTTCTACAACAGTAACAGTTAAAAACTAAAGTCTGTATAATAGTCTATAAGGCCCTACAAGAGGCAGGCCTAATTGCTGACCCAATCTCCCCCTTGCTCACTATGCTAGAGATACACTAGCCTTCCGGTTGCTTTTTCAACATAACAGGCATATTCCCACCTTAGAGACCTGCTGTTCCACAGACCTGGAAAAATACTTGCCCCAGAAATCCACGTGACTCATTTCCTCACCTCCTTCAGTTCTTTTCGTGTTATCCCCTCCTCAGAGAAGTCTTCCCTGATAACTATTTAAAACTGCAGCCACCAAGAGCACTTTATATGCCCCCTTTCCTGCTTTATTTTTTTCAATAACACCAACTGTCTAACTTGATACATTTTTTATTGATTTTTGAGACAGGGTCTCATTCTATCATCCCAGCTGGAGTGCAGTGGCACAATCATGATTAACTTGCGGCCTCGAACTCCTGGGTTCAAGCGATCCTCCCGCCTTAGCCTCCTGAGTGGCTGAGAATACAGGTGCATGCCACCACTCCTGGCTAATTTTCTTTTTTATTTTTTGTAGAGATGGCATCTCCCTATGTTGTCCAGGCTGGTCTCAGGCCATCCTCCCACCTCAGCCTCCCAAAGTGCTGAGATTACAGGTGTGAGCCACCATGCCTGGCCAATACATGTTTAGTATGTTTTTATTTTTGCCTATTTCCACCTACTTGAATGTAAGCTCCACCAGGATAAATATTTTTTAGTTTATCCTAACTAATGGGTAAAAGGGAGCTCTTTAACCCATCCCACCACATGAGGACACAGGGATAAGACCCTATCTATGAACCAGGAAATGGGCCCTCATCAGACATCAAATCTGCCAGCACCTTGATCTTGGACTTCTCATACTCTAGAACTATGAGAATAAATTTCTGCAGTTTATAAGCTACCAAGTCTGTGGTATTTTATAATAGCAGTCTGAACTTACTAAGACAAGCAGGTGAGGTACAGAGATAAGCTTATGGAAAAGCCCAAGAAAAGAAAAAACTTGGCACACTATAAAAACAGAGAGGGAATTCAATATGCCTGGATCAGAGTATCAAGAAGACTATGAGAAGAAATGAAGCTATAGAGGTAAAAAGAAAGCAGATCACCAAAAAAGAAAAGATAAATAAACAACAACAAAAAAACTTCTAGAACAAGCTAAAGAATTTAGACTTTATTCTAAGGACAATTGATTAAAAGCCATTAACCTGGGTGTTGTTTTTTTGTTTTTTGTTTTTGTTTTTTTTTTGAGACAGAGTCTTGCTTTATCACCTAGACTAGAATGCAGTGGCACGAGCTCAGCTCACTGCAACCTCTGCCTCCAGGTACAAGAAATTCTCGTGCCTCAGCCTCCCAAGTAGCTGGGATTACAGGCATGTGCTGTCATGTCCAGCTAAATTTTTTTTCTTCTTTTTTTTTTTGTATTTTTAGTAGAGACAGGGTTTTTCCATGTTGGCCAGGCTGGTCTCAAACTCCTGGCCTCAACTGATCCACCAGCCTGAGTATCCAAGTGCTGGGATTACAGGCATGAGCCACCATTCCCGGCCTAACCTGGGTTTTAACCAGGAAAATGGCATCATAAAATCCTAGCGATATTTTAAAAGAATAGATTCAATTGGAAGAGAGAGGAGATAGGAGGTGGGTAACATCAGATAAAAGGAGGACAGTTACAATAATATGTGAGGGTTAATGATTGATGGTAGTCTGTGTTAAGGCAGTAACAATGGATTAAAATTATTGCTTAAGCAATTTCAATAGAAGAGGTTTTCTGAGACGGTGATAACTGAACTAAAATTAAAATAATTTTTTTTTTTTTTGAGACAAAGATTTGCTCTGTCACCCAGGCGGGAGTGCAGTGGTGCGATCTTGGCTCACTGCAACCTCCACCTTCTGGGTTTAAGTGATTCTCCTGCTTCAGCCTCCTGAGTAGCTGGGACTACAGGTGCGTGCCACCACACCCTTTAGTAGAGATGGGGTTTCACCATGTTGGTCAGGCTGGTCTCGAACTCCTGATCTCGTGATCCACCCGCCTTGGCCTCCCAAAGTCTTTGGATTACAGGCATGAGCCACCACGCCCGGCCTAGCAAATGAGATTTGATAGGTAGGTGGAGGCCACATATGCAGGGCCTTATAGACCATGATAAGATATAATGGAATTTATTTTGCATAATAGGAAGCCAATGAATTTTCTTTTTTCTTTTCTTGCTGGGAAGCATAGCCTCCAGCAGAAGCTGGAAGCAGGCATTTCCTAAAGCCAATGAAGATTTTAATTCAGGGAATGGCCTGATCTGATTCCAGTCCTTGTGGCTGCTCTTTGGAGAAGTGACCTAAAATGATTAGGATAATACACCCTTATGATCATCTAGATGAAAGAGGATGGTGGCAGCAGAAATAGAAAGAAGAAAAGACCAGGCGCAGTGGCTCACACTTGTAATCCTAACACTTCAGGAGGCCAAGGTGGGAGGATTGCTTAAAGCCAGGAACTTGAGACCAGCTGGGGCAACATAGCAAGACCCCTCGCTACAAGAAAATTAAAAATTAAATTTCCATACAGCTTCCTTTGGGGAAAAAAAGGTGGGAGAACAGACTGAAGATATATCTGAGGGCTAAAATGAATAGGACTTATCATGTACTGAATATGGTGGATGAGGAAAAGGAAGAATCAAGTTTTCTCTGAAATCCTTAGCTTCAATATCTGAGATTTTCTACAATTTTCAGTTTTTTGAGACAGCTAAAAGAATAGCAAGTTGAATGTTGGGGTAGGAAAGCAAGAATTTAACTTAAACATTAAATTTAGGACAAATATTAAATTTAAAATGCATATTAAAGTCCCAAGCTTCCACCTTAAGAATCTAGAAAAAAGATGAGCAAACTAAATCCAAAGGAAGTAGATGGAGGAAATCAAATATGAAAGCAGAAACCAATAAAAGAGAAAAGCAAAACACAGAGAAAATTAACAAAGTCAAAAGTTGGCTATCTTAAAAATTAATAAATGGATAAACTAATAGGAATAATTAGGAAAGAAAGAAAAGGATCAAATATTTTCTCTTACCAAAATCATGGGATATCACTACAGATGCTATAGACATTTATGCCAATAAATTCAACACATTAGATGAAATAACAGATTCCTTAAAAACACAATTCACCAAAACTGACTCAAAAAGAAACAGAATCTGAGTAATAATCAATACACTTCCCAAAAAGAAAGCTCCAAGCCCAGGTGGTTTTACTAGTGAATTCTAGCAAACATTCAAGGTATAATTAGTGCCTATTTCTTTCAGAAAATATACGAATGAGTGTTCCCTAATTTATGAGGCCAGGAAAACCCAGATACCAAAACCTGATACAAACATTTCAAAAAAGAAAATTACAGACTGATATCCCTCATGACCAAATGAAAAGGTCCCCCAAAAATATATAAACAAATGAAATCTAGCAGTATACAGGCTGAGCATCCATTATCTGAAATGCTTGAGACACTTCTGGATTCTGGATTTTTTTTTTTTTTTTTTTGGAATATTAACATGATACTTACCAGTTGGACATCCTAATCCAAAAAATTCAAAATCTGAAATGAACACCATTTCGGCACTCAAGTTTGGAGTTTTGGAGCATTTCGGATTTTGAATTTTCAGATTAGGGATGCTCCACCTGTATTAAAATAGTAATAACAACACAGCAAGACCAAGTGGAGCTTATCCTAGAAACAAGAGTAGATCAATATTCAAAAATCAATGTAAATCATCACAATAACAGAAAGAGAAAATCATATTATCATCTCAATAGATGTGGGAAAAGCATTTGGCAATATTCAAAATTCATTCAAAGGGAAGAGGGAGGGGAAAAGAAGGGAGAGAGGGAGGGAGGGAAGAGGAAAAGCTCTCAGAAAACTAGAAAGCATCCTTAAGCTGATCAGGAAAAAACCCATGGCTACCATCATTCTCAGTGGTAAAAACCTTAAATGCTATTCCCCTAAGTTCACAAAGTAAAATACTTACTCTCCCCAATTCTATTTAATATTTGACCCAAATTAAGGCCCAATATTGTGTGCTGCCTTGACATCTGGTGAAACTGGGAGGGCCTCAAATGGCCTAACCACAAGTTTGCCTCCCCATTCTGCTCCCACAGATAAGGCTGCCTACTCAAACAGCCCTTCTGATCGCAGGGACCAGGCACAGTGCCTGCTTATCCCTACGTAGTGGGTTTCCCATGTCCTGGTCCCCTGCCAGCCCACAGACTTATCCAAACAATCCAATCACATCCTTCTTTAGGAACCAGAAGGCACCCCAGACTCTTGATACTACCAAGCCTGCCTCCCACAGCCGCTGGTTGTTTATTTTGTTCCCAAATGTAATCTACATGTAGCCATGCATGGCATGTAGTGTCCTTCTGCCCTAGGCTGTAAACATACAACAAACTGCTGTTGATCTCAACTGTCCAGTATCACATGTTATATGTTCAGCCATTCCCATAACCCTGGGGCAAAATCCCTCCTTCACTACACGGTAAATAGGAGGCAATGAAAAACACCGGCAAATGCAAATGACTTGCACCCAGTATAAAGGAGAATTACAATTCAGTAATAAAAAGACAATCCAATGCTTTTTTTTTTTTGAGTTGTGGTCTCACTCTGTCACTCTAACTGGAGTGCAGAGGCGCAATCTTGGCTCACCACAGCCTCCACCTCACAGAATCAAGGGATTCTCCTGCCTCAACCTTTCAAGTAGCTGGGATTACAGGCACACGTCACAATGCCTGGCTAATTTTTTTTTTTTTGGGGGGGGGCGGGACTGAGTCTCACTCTGTCGCCCAAGCTGGAGTATAGTCATGCAGTCTCGGCTCACTGTAAGCTCCGCCTCCCGAGTTCTCACCACTCTCCTGCCTCAGCCTCACGAGTAGCTGGGACTACAGGCACCCGCCACCACGCCCAGCTAAGTTTTTGTATTTTTAGTAGAGACGGGGTTTCACGGTGTTAGCCAGGATGGTCTCGATCTCCTGACCTCGTGATTAGCCTGCCTCAGCCTCCCAAAGTGCTGGGATTACAAGCGTGAGCTACCGCACCTGGCTTAATTTTTAAAACAGGTACATTTCCAGTTCCAGAAAAAATGGCATAGATGCCCCTTTCCTTATTCTTTCTGCCAAGTACAGCTAAAATTCATGGACATTATATATGAAACAAATGTAAGAAGACTCTGAAAGATACAGAGAGGAAGGCAGACCAGTTAGTGATCTCAGGAGACAAGGAATGACAGACTGATGAGTTCTTTGCCTCATATATTCTGAAATGAATACTAGAGAAGCCAGCAATCTGGAAACACCAGACCATGCTAACAAGAAAAGCCTGCTCTCTCTAGACACATGATCAGGGAAGAGGTAGTCCTCCCACTGCTAAATCTGACTGGCTTTTTAGAAAAGGGGCTCAGTGTAGTAGAACATGCCTGTAATCCCAGCACTTTGGGAAGCCGAGGCAGGTGGATTGTTTGAGCCCAGGAATTCAAGACTAGCCTGGACAACATGGCAAGACCCCATCTCTATGAAAAAAAAAAAACAAACTTATCAGGGCCATGGTGATGTGTGCCTATGGTCTCAGCTACCTACTCTACTCGGGAGGCAGTGGTAGGAAGATCACTTGAGCCCGGGAGATCAAGCAGTGATCACACCACTGCCCTCAGCCTGGGCAACACAGTGAGATGGAGAGGAGGAGGGGAGGGAAAGAAGGAATGGAGGAAAGGAAAGGAAAAGGAAGAAAGGGAAAGAAAGGCAATGCAGTACTGAGATATTACAACATCTGGAGGTCAGTTGAAGAGGTAGGAAAAACACCACAAGAGAGGTATCAGAGAAGCACAAGAAAGACTGCATTATTAGACAGCAAGAGTTGACTGGACTAAATGCTTCTAAGAAGTAAAGTAAGATGAGGACAAAGAAGTAAAGATGAGAATTAGTAAAAGATAGGCCATTAGTGAGTAGTTTCAGTGGAAAAACTGAGGATGGAAGCCAGCTTGGAATAGGATAAACAATAAACAAAGACACTTACTTCTAGCAATATGGTGTACTAAACAGTCTGAACTGTCCTGATGAAAACAATGAAATGATATAAAATATCACTTATTACATTATGTATTACATATATTATATATGTTATTACAGCTGACCCTCGAACACCACAAGTTTGAACTATGTGGGTCCACTTATACATGGATTTTCTTCCGCCTCTGCCTCCTCTGAGACAGCAAGACCAACTCCATTTCTTCCTCCTCCTCCTCCTCCTCCTACTCAACATAAAGACAAAAATGAAGACCTTTATGACCTTCCACTTAAAGAATAGTAAATATATTTTCTCTTTGTTATGACTTTCCTTTTCTTTTTTCTTTTTTGGCTCTATGGAATCTTTCTAGTCATATGATTTTTCTTATTTTTTTTTTTTTTGAGACAAAGTCTCACTCTGTTGCCCAGGCTGGAGTGCAGTGCAATGATCTCAGCTCACTGCAACCTCTGCCTCCTGAGTTCAAGTGATTCTCCTGCCTCAGCCTCCCGAGTAGCTGGGATTATAGTCACATGCCACCATGCCTGACTAATTTTTGTATTTTTAGTAGAGACATGGTTTCATCACGTTGGCCAGGCTGGTCTCAAACTCCTGACCTCAGGTGATCTGCCCACCTCGGCCTCCCAAAGTGCGGGATCACAGGCGTGAGTCACCGCACCTGGCCTCTTTTTTTTTTTTTTTTTCACTTTTATTTTAGATTCAGAGGGTATACGTGCAGGTTTGTTACCTGGGTATATTGCATGATGCTGAGGTTTGGGGTACAAATGATCTTGTCACCCAGGTACTAAGCATAGTACCCAACAGTCGGATTTTCAACCATTGCCCACCTCCTTCCCTTCTCATTCTAGTAGTCTCCAGTTTCTATTGTTGCCATCTTCATGTCCATGAGTACCCAATGTTTAGCTCCCATTTATAAGTGAAAACAAGCAGTATTTGGTTTTCTGTTCCTGTGTTAATCTGCTTGGGATAATAGCCTCTAGCTGCATCAATATTGCCACAAAGAACATGATTTTGTTATTTTTATGCCTGCGTGGTATTCTGTGGTATATATGTACCTTTTTTTTTTTTATCCAATCCACCATTGATGGGCACATAGGCCGATTCCATTTATTTGCTATTGTGAATAGTGCTGTAATGAACATACAAATGCATACATCTTTTTGGTAGAACGGTTTATTTTGTTCAGATATATACTCAGTAATGGATTACTGGGTTGAATGGTAGTCCTGTTTTAAGTTCTTTAAATCTCGAAACTGCTTTCCGCAGTGGCTGAACTAATTTACATTCCCACCAACAATGTATAAGCATTCTCTTTTCTCTGCAGCCTCACCAACACTTGTTTTTTGATATTTTAATAACAGCCATTCTAACTGGTGTGAGATGGTATCTCACTGTGGTTTTGATTTGCATTTCTCTGATGATTAGAGATATGGACCATTTTGTCACGTTTCTTGGTCACTTGTATGTCTTCTTCTGAGACGTGTCTGTTCATGTCTTTTGACCATTTTTTAATGGGTTTTTTTCGCTTGTTCAACTAAGTTTCTTATAGATTCTGGATATTAGACCTTTGATATCTGCAAACTTAGATGCACAGTTTGCAAATATTTTCTCCCATTCTACAGGCTATCTCTTTACTCTGTTGATAGTTTCTTTCACTGTGCAGAGGCTCTTTAATTAGTCCGGCTTGTCAAATTTTGATTTTGTTGCAATTGCTTTTGAGGACTTAGTTATAAATTCTCTCCCGACACTAATGTCCAGAATGATGTTTCCTAGGTTTTCTTCTAAAATTCTTATAGTTTAGGTCTTACATTTAAATCTTTAATCCATTTTGAGTTAAATTTTGTATATGGTGAAAGGTAGGGAATCCAGTTTCATTCTTCTGCATAAGCCACATGATTTTCTTAATAATATTTTCTTTTCTCTATCTTACTTTATTGTAAGAATACAGTGAGACACGTTCATCAGCTTGTTCCTTTCTGCCCGCAGACGCCACTGAAGAAGCATCGTTAAAGTCTCTCTTCTCCCTTCCATCATGTCTAAGTCAGAGTCTCCTAAAGAGCCCGAACAGCTGAGGAAGCTCTTCATTGGAGGGATGAGCTTTGAAACAACCGATGAGAGCCTGAGGAGTCATTTTGAGCAATGGGGAACGCTCATGGACTGTGTGGTAACGAGAGATCCAAACACAGAGCACTCCAGGGGCTTTGGGTTCATCATATATGCCACTGTGGAGGAGGTGGATGCAGCCATGAATGCAAGGCCACACAAGGTGGATGGAAGAGTTGTGGAACCAAAGAGAGCTGTCTCAAGAGAAGATTCCCAAAGACCAGGTGCCCACTTAACTATGAAAAAGATATTTGTTGGTGGCATTAAAGAAAACACTGAAGAACAACACCTAAGAGATTATTTTGAACAGTATGGAAAAATTGAAGTGACTCAAATCATGACTGACTGAGGCAGTGGCAAGAAAAGGGGCTTTGCCTTTGTAACCTTTGACAACCATGACTCCGTGGATAAGACTGTCATTCAGAAATACCATACTGTGAATGGCCACAACTGTGAAGTTAGGAAAGCCCTGTCAAAGCAAGATATGGCTAGGGCTTTATCCAGCCAAAGAGGCTGAAGTGGTTCTAGAAACTTTGGCGGTGGTCGTGGAGGTGGTTTTGGCAGGAATGACAACTCTGGTAGTGGAGGAAACTTCAGTGGTGGTGGTGGATATGGTGGCAGTGGGGATGGCTATAATGGATTTGGTAATGATGGAAGCAATTTTGGAGGTGGTGGAAGCTACAATGATTTTGGCAATTACAACAATCAGTCTTCAAATTTTGGACCCATGAAGGGAGGAAACTTTGGAGGCAGAAGCCCTGGCCCCTATGGTGGTGGAGGCCAATACTTTGCCAAACCATGAAACCAAGGTGGCTATGGCAGTTCCAGTGGCAGCAGTAGCTATGGCAGTGGCAGAAGATTTTAATTAGGAAACAAAGCTTAGCAAGAGAGGAGAGCCAGAGAAGTGACAGGGAAGCTACAGGTTACAACAGATTTGTGAACTCAGCCAAGCACAGTGGTGGCAGGGCCTAGCTGCTACAAAGAAGACCTGTTCTAGACAAATACTCATGGGTATGGGCAAAAAACTCGAGGACTGTATTTTGTGACTAATTGTATAACAAGTCATTTTAGTTTCTGTTCTGTGGAAAGTGTAAAGCATTCCAACAAAGGGTTTCAATGTAGATTTTTTTTTTTTTGCATCCATGCTGTTGATTGCTAAATGTAATAGTCTGATCATGATGCTGAATAAATGTCTTTTTTTAATGTGCAACGAAAAAAAAGAATACAGTATATATAATATATATAACATGCAAAATATGTGTGAATCAACTGTTTATATTATAGGTAAGGCTTCTGGTCAACAATAGGCTATTAGTAGTTAAGTTTTCGGGGAGTCAAAAGTTATACATGAATTTCAACTGCACGAGAGGTTGGCACTCAAATTGTTCAAGGGTCAACTACACACTATAAAATATAAAATATTATATAAATAGAACCAAAGTAAACTTTCACCTTGAATATTTCTTTAATGTCCTGGAAACCATGATATTTCCAATTCAACTTAGAAGCTGTTAAAGGCACAATGTTAAAACCTAGAACTTGTCCAAAGTAGGAAGTCAAACTCAATGCAAAGGTAAAAAGGAAACAAACCTCAGAGAGACAGAGACAGAGACCAACCAAGACCCTGTCTGTACCTTAGTATTGGTGGCATATGGAAAAAACAATTTCCCCTGAGAATCCATAACCACTAATAGCCCTCAATTAGATTAGCAGTCAGAATGTATGCTATTGTATAATCTGAAGAATTTCAAGCTCAGAACTTAATTTAAGGCAGTCCTCAGTTAACGGCACCTCTCTAATGTTCCCCAGTTAACGGCACCTCTCTAATGTTCCCCAGTTAACGGCACCTCTCTAATGTTCCCCAGTTAACGGCACCTCTCTAATGTTCCCATCCATTAAGTGGAAGTGGATCATGACAAAGTTTTTCATCCTTGTTGTCTCTGAGTAGGCTGAAAAGGAAGAGAAAGAAGTGGAATGGGTCTTGCTGTCTCAGAGGTGGCAGAGGTGGAAGAAAATTCACATATAAGTGGAACTGCGCAGTTCAAACCTGCGTTGTTCAAGCGTTGGCTGTAATAACATATATGTAATACATAATGCTGAGCACTGAGCAAATCCTCTCTGGAAGAACATCGACATACACCACAAAGAGTTTCCACTAGAAAAGTTCCAAGGAACATAAATTCACAATCGAAAAAAATTCACAAAATATACAAGAGAAAAAGCCACAAGCCATTACGAGTGACATCCAAAAGAAAGAACTGGCAACAGAGTCAAACCTATAAAGTTTCAAATACTATAATGCTATAAACATTACCAGACAGAAAATACAGAATAATCATATTTGAATGTTTTAGTAAATAAAAGAGAAGCTTGAAAATTGAAGCAAAGAACAAGGAACTAAGAAAAAGAAAGATCGAATTTGAAAAAAAAAATCAGAACTAGCTGGACATGGTGGCACATGCCTATAATCTCAGCTACTCAAGAGGCTGAGGTGAGAGGAATGCTTGAGCCCAGAAGTTCAAGGCTGCAGTGAAAGATATGATTGCACCACTGCACTCCAGTCTGGGTGACAGAGTAAGATCCTGTGGAAAAAAAGAAGAGGCAAGGGGAGGAGAGGGGAGGGGAGGGGAGGGGAGGGGAGGGGAAGGGAAGAGAAAGGAAGGGACAGGAGAGGAGGGGAGAGGAGGGGAGGGAAGGGGAAGGGAGGTGAGAGAAGGGAGGGGAAGGGAGGGGAGAGAAGGGAAGGGAGGGGAGGAAAGGGAAAGAGAGAGGAGGGGAGGGGGAAGGGGAGAAGGGGGAAGGGAGGAAGGAAGGAAGGAAAGAAGGAAGGAAGGAAAAAAGAAAAAGAAAAGCTAGTCACAGTGGCTCACGCCTGTAATCCCAACACTTTGGAGGCCGACGCAGGTGGATCACGAGGTCAGGAGATCGAGACCATCCTGGCTAACACGGTGAAACCCCGTCTCTACTAAAAATACAAAAAATTAGCCGGGCGTGGTGGCAGGCGCCTGTAGTCCCAGCTACTCGGGAGGCTGAGACAGGAGAATGGCGTGAGCCTGGGAGGAGGAGTTTGCAGTGAGCTGAGATCCACATCACTGCACTCCAGCCTGGGCAACAGAGCGGGACTCCGTCTCAAAACCAAACAAACAAAAACAAAAAACAAAGAAAAAAGAGAAAGAACTTCTAGGAATGAAAAAAAGACATTTAAAATGAAAATTAATGGCATATTAAACAGCAGGTATTCTCCACAGCTGAGGAAAGATTTAATTAATTGGATAATTCATTTTTTAATCCAAAATGAAAAACAAAAAAAAAGGATATAAAATATAAAACAGGCCAGGCACAGTGGCTCATGGCTGTAATCCCAACATTTTGGGAGGCCAAGGCAGGAGGATCACTTGAGGTCAGGAAGTCAAGACCAGCCTCCAACCAGAGTCACAGATGGAGACCCCATCTCAAAAACTAAAACTTAAAAATTAAAAAATAAAACAGGGAGGGGTACAGTGGCTCACATCTATAATTCCAGCACTTTGGGAAGCTGAGGCAGGAAGACTGCTTAAAGCCAGGAGTTCAAGATCAGCCTAAGCAACATAATGAGATCCCATCTCTACCAAAAAAAAAAAAAACAAACAACAACAACAACAAAAAGCCAGGCATGGTAATGTGCACCTACAGTCCCACTTCTGGAGACGTCAGATTGGGAGAATTGCTTGAGCCCAGGAGTAGGTGCAGTGAACTATGACCACGGTCCAGCCCAGGCAATAGAGCAAGACCTTGTCTCAAAAAATAAAAATTAAAAAAATACCTATGATAGACTAAATGATAAAGGGAGAAATTTTAACATACAGGAAGCCCCCAACTCAGAATAGTTTGACTTAAAATTTTTGACTTTATGACTGATTTATCAAGATGTAACCCCATCATAAATCAAGGAGCATCTGTATATCTAATCCAGGTTTCAGATGGCAATATCAGAAAAAAATTGAGGCAACAGTCAAAGATAATCACCAAGAATTTTCCAAAACACTTCAAATACACATTGGTGTGTACAGAAAGCCCAACGAGTCTCAAGCAGGATTAAACACACACACACACACACACACACACAACAGGAAATGAAAGAAAGAGACTAGAACAGATTAATTGATTGGCTGATTAATTATAAAAAACAACCACAGGAGTAGAGAAAAGGATCCCTTCAATAGAACCAAACACACTAAAAGCAGTCTTCTCAACAGTAACAATGTGACCCAGAAAAAAGACAGAGATGGAAGTTTTCAATGTGTTGACCAAAAAAAAAGGTCTGTATGTAGAATTTTATGCTCAGCAAAATCGTGTTTCAAGAACAAGCATGAAATAACATTTTAGACTGAAACTGAGAGTCCAGCAAATCAGTCCTCATTTAAAAAAAAATCCTAAATGATGTTCTATAAAACGAATAAAATAGGCCGGGTGCAGTGGCTCATGCCTGTAATGCTAGCACTTTGGGAGGCCGAGGTGGGTGGACCACAAGGTCAGGAGACCAAGACCATCCTGGCTAACATGGTGAAACCCCGTCTCTACTAAAAATACAAAAAATTAGCCGGGCGTGGTGGCGGGTGCCTGTAGTCCCAGCTACTCGGGAGGCTGAGGCAGGAGAATGGTGTGAACCCAGGAGGCAGAGCTTGCAGTGAACCAAGATCACGCCACTGCACTTCAGCCTGGGCAACAGAGCCAGACTCCGTCTCAAAAAAAAAAAAAAAAACAAGAAAACAATTGTAAGTGGAAGGCTGAAGATGCAATAAGGAATGGTAAACAACTATATTGGTAAATACACGGATACATCTAAAAATAATAATAACCTCTAATTTGTGAAGATAAAAGAAAATAAGATAAATCTAAACTACTGAACCACAATATAAGTTGGGAAGTAGTGATCCATATCAAAGCATTCAAAGGTCCTCGAAACGGAAGGAAAGAAAAGTATTTTAGACATTATGTATGTTACAAAAGAAACAAAAATGGGCCAGGCACGGTGACTCACACCTATAATCCCAGCACTTTGGGAGGCCAAGGCGGATGGATCACTTGAGGTCAGAAGTTCAAGACTAGCCTTATCAACGTGGTGAAACCCTGTCTCTACTAAAAATACAAAAAAAATAGCAGGGTGTGGTGGCACGTGCCTGTAATCCCAACTACTTAGGAGGCTGAGGTGGGAGAATCATTTGATCCTGGGAGGTGGAGATTGCAGTGACCCGAGATCACGTCACTGCACTCCAAGGCAACAAAGCGAGACTCTGTCTCAAAAACATTAAAAAAAAAAAAAAAAACACCAAATGAACAGAATATAGTGCATAATATCCAAACTAGCAGCAGTACCCAGGACTAAACCCAGCAATGTACTCCACCACCATGTGAAGGTTGTTTACCAAAGGGCCAGCAAATTAGAAGAATGAACAGCTAGAGAGGTAAGAAAAAAACCAGAAGAGTGTGGTATTACAGAAGCACAGAAAAGGGTGTGTAGTAAAAAAGTTAAATCCAAACTAAGGCAAAAAGAGAAAAAGAAACAGAAGAGCAGGACAAAGAGAAAGTACATAAAGAGCAATAAAAATAAATCAAAATATAACCAAAATAATTCAAAGGGGTTTTCCCAGTTAAAAGACAAGTGTTACACTCTTTGCAAAAAAAATAAAAATAAAAAAAAAAGAACAAACCAAAAAAAAAAAAACCCCACCTAAAACAAAAGGAACAAGAAAATATGAAAATGAAAAGAAAGATGAAGTCCGGGAGCAGTGACTCATGCCTCTAATCCCAACACTTTGGGAAGCTGAGGCAGGCAGATCACCTGAGGTCAGGTGTTTGAGACCAGGCTGGCCAACATGGCAAAACCCTGTCTCTACTAGAAATACAAAAAAAAAAAAAAAATTAGCCAGGTGTGGTAGCACGCACCTGTAATCCCAGTTACTCAGGAGGCCGAGGCAGGAGAATCACTAGAACCTGGGAGGCAGAGGTTACAATGAGCCAAGATTGCGCCACTGCACTCCAGTCTGGGCAACAGAGTGAGACTCTGTCTCAAAAAAAAAGAAAGAAAGAAGAAGATACACAAAATACTAATCAAAACAAAGCTGGGGTTATTCCACTACTATTAAACACCAATTCATCAAAAAGATATAACAGATCTAAGTAGATAAAATATGAGGCCAGTGACTGTAAACAGCATATTAGGGAAGTTTGGCTCTGAAGGAAAGCAAATAACAGATGGTACCTGAAGATGGGATTTCAAGTCAAAGAAAGAGTTTTTTGGTTTTGGTTTTATTCATTTTTGATTTTTTGGTGTTCTTTTCTTATTTGTTTTCATATGAATCATACTGAACAAATTTGTATGTTATTGGGAATTATATGAAGTAGAGGTAAAAAGTGAAGTAGCAGGAGAGAGGATAAATTAAAAATGAAAAAGAATGGAATCCAGAGAACAAGAGAAAGGACTGAAATTTTATAAAAAGGACTTTTTTTCAGTGTAATAAAGTAAGAGAAAACAGGTATGGTACAGGTATGATAAAACAAGAACATTTATCTAATGGTTCCTATTTTCTCAGTTATATATAAGGTGACTGAGAGAAGGTTAAAAAGAGACAGATGGCCAGATGCGGTGGCTCACGCCTGTAATCCCAGCACTTTGGGAGGCCGAGGCGGGTGGATCACAAGGTCAGGAGATCAAGACCATCCTAGCTAACACAGTGAAACCCTGTCTCTACTAAAAATACAAAAAAAAAATTAGCCGGGTGCGCTGGCGGGCACCTGTAGTCCCAGCTACTCGGGAGGCTGAGGCAGGAGAATGGCATGAACCCGGGAGGCGGAGCTTGCAGTGAGCCAAGATCGCGCCACTGCACTCCAGCCTGGGCGACAGAGCAAGACTCTGTCTCAAAAAAAAAAAAAAAAAAAGAGACATTTCAAAACAAAGAAGGTACAAAATAACTATCTCAGAAAGTAGGAAGTTCATCCTACTAATACGATATTAACAGTATTGCCAGGCACTGCTCAATACCAATACCCATTGGAATTGTTGTTCTGACTGAGGTCAACTAAATTATTACTAAGTTCATCATATTATGAACACAGTTTGGAACACTTTTCTTAAAGATATTTCCTGAAACTTGTTCTTAATAAAGTCCAGCTGACAGTTTTCCTCCCCTCTCGCAAATCTGTAAAATCTAACTATGGTTAAAATACATACACATGGAGACAAAAAATAAACACATGGTCAGAGAGAGACAAAACAGAATGATGAATGGACAGAAAGAGGACATATCCAGAAACGTATGCACAATACACAGACTCATCAACCAAGAGGTGGAGAAGAGGAGAGCAGAGAAAAAAAGACTGGGTAAGGACTACAGCTAGGCCTTCAAAGGGGCAACTGACAAAAACTATCAGAGCAAAATGTGAGCATCTTGATCTCTTCGTGGCAGTATTATGGGTGAGTGTTATGTTCTTCACATTCCTTATCTCCTTTTTCTATAATCATCCAATATTACTTATTTATTAAAAATAATATTAATGCAACTAAAGCTGACTTTTCAAATTTTTGAAAGTTATTTTACTTATTTACAATAATTTCTCCATTCATCTTTAATATAATGTATTTATATTTAATATAATGTCTTTAATATCAAAGACAAAAGTCCTTCCAAAGTCATACATGAAGACAGTAAATAATATGTAAATTTTATAGATAACCCAATTTTTCCTTAGTCCAATAGTTCATGACAGTACACACACATAAATAGATACTAATTAACCTGTAATTCTTTATAAACAGACGTTTTAAAATCTTCAGTGAGATGACATTAGCATTAAAGACAAATTGGCAATATTATTTTTCAGAGTCTTAATGTACACTTTCTCAGTCTCACAACTAGGCACAGGTATATAGCCACAAGTATGTTTCAAAAGTCACATTCCAACTTACAAGAAAAACTTACGAGAACTTTTCCTATACAAATCACCAATCGTTACACCAAATATTTGCTCATTTTCCCTTAAATAATAGTGAATTTTATTGCCAAGTTATTATTTTCATACCTCTGAAGAGCTTTCATTATTGACATCCACTGTGTTTATAGGAGTTGCTGATGAATCTAAATCAGAACCTTGAGAGCCAACTCTCCCAGGTGTCTGGAACACAAACAGGAGAGAGAAAAAAAAAAAACAGACATTAGCAATATATTCATAGGCCATTTAATAATCTAAACCTTTTCACATAAGAAAAGTAGATGTCTTTACAATAATAACAGTACTAACAGTATCGTTTATGGAAGACTGTACCTAATGCTGAATCAAAATCTCTATATATGCATTTCTCTCATTTTAAGTCACTTTAAATAAAATGTATACAACACTTTACAAAGTCTTCAAGTCACCTTCACAAAACATCTTATTTAATCAAAATGACATCTCTTAAGACAGGTAAGATGGATGTTATCTCTGTAGAGAAGAAAAAAGATTTAAAGCAGGAAGTGACTTGTTCACCATTGTACCCTTTTGTTTTGGTTGTTTTTTGAGTTGGGGTCTTGCTCTGTCACCCAGGCTGGGGTCTTGCTCTGTCACCCAGGCTGGAGTGCAGTGGTGCAATCTCGGCTCACTGCAACCTCCACCACCCAGGCTCAAGCAATCCTCCCATCTCAGCTACCCAAGTAGCTGGGATCACAGGTGCACACCACCACACTCAGCTAATTTGTTGTATTTTTGGTAGAGATGAGGTTTCACCATGTTGCCCAAGATGGTCTCAAACTCCTGAGCTCAAACGATCTGCCCACCTCCGCCTCCCAAAGTGCTGGGGTTACAGGTGTGAGCCATAATGCTCAGCCCACCATTGTACTGTTAACAAAAATCAGAAAGTCCTCAAGATGCAAGTTCAAGGAAGAAAAAAAAAAAAAATCAGAAAGTTCTCAAGATCCAAGTTAAAGCAAAAAAACAGAAGATGCAGAACTAAGATGCAGATCTTCTGATTCCTTTGACAATGCTTTCTCTTTTTTTTTTTTTTTTTTTTGAAACAAGAGTCTTGCTCTGTCATCCAGGCTTGTCTCGCTCTGTCATCCAGGCTGGAGCATAGTGGCACGATCTTGGCTCACTGCAATCTCCACCTCCTGCATTCAAGCAATTCTCCTGCCTCAGACTCCTGAGTAGCTGGGACTACAGGCACATGCCACCATGTCCAGCTAATTTTTTTTTTGAGTAGCTGGGACTACAGGCACATGCCACCATGTGCAGCAAATTTTTTTTTGTATTTTTAGTGGAAACGGGGTTTCACCATGTTGGCCAGGCTGTTCTCAAACTCCTGACCTCAAGTGATCCCCCCACACCTTGGCCTCCCAAAGTGCTGTGATTACAGGCATGAGCCACAGCGCCCAGCTGGCAATGGTCTCTTTTCTACACAAACTAAAACTACAGTGATTCAAGTGTTGCAAAAAAGACCAATGCAGCCCAAGTTATCAAGTCCCCATCACCTACCACTCAAACCAGTCATTACCATCCATCTCCAATACTCGATATGACACCATCAGAGACACATTTTGTTAAAGGTCTTTCCCCCCCGCACCCTTTATCACTTAGCATTATCATTCATTAAAATCTAGGTGTTACTTTTATATCAAATTGCTTTTTGGATGAATTTGAAACCTAGTAAAACACTGGGTAAAAAGAGATTTAGAGCACAAAAACTGACTCAATAATACTCATCAAAAATATATATGGTACATGCTAGCATTATCCACACTTTACACATGAGGGAACCAAGGCACAGAGACTAAGTAAATTGCCCAAAGTCAGATGGGTAATAAATGGAAGAAGGGATTTTAATTGGAGCAGTGTGGCTCTTAATCACTAACCAATACTGCTTCTCTGTTAGACATCTCCACTGAAATGCCCCTCAATCACCCAAGATTCAAAACACCTCACTACATATTTGCCTCAACATGTGAACATCCTGTACATCACTACTAAATGTTCAACCTAAATCCAAATAAGGATGAATTCATAATGCTATATTCATCAGTGATTATAAAAACTATATATAATGGAAAAATATACACAGTATGATTTAAATTATATATAAAAACTACTGATATAAGAAAAAAGATTAAAAAGAAATATTCTAAAATTCAAATAATGATTTCTGTAGCAAGACAGGAATCTTCATTTTTATTTTTTTCAGTTTTCGTTTTTGCTACCTTTTTTTTTTCAGAATTTTAGATCCATACTTGAATTACTTTTATCTTGAAAAAAATGTTTTATGTTAAAAATAAGCAAACCTCCAGTTTAATAGCCAGCATTCTTTTTTTTTTCCTCATGCAGATACTTTGCACATTTATTTACAGGCATATCTCATTTTATTGTGTGTCACTTTATTGCACTTTGCAGATGTGGCGGCTTTTTAGATATTGAAAGTTTGTGTCAACTCTGCCATCAAGCAAGTCTATTCCTGCCATTTCTTCAAAAGCATGTGCTCACTTTGTATCTCTGTGTCACATTTTGGTAATTATCATAATATTTCAAGCTTTTTTATTATTACCATATCTGTTATGGTGACCTGTGATCAATGATCTTTGAAGTTACTACTGCAATTGTTTTGGGGCACTACAACCCATACCCATATAAAATGGCAAACTTAATTGATAAATGTTGTGTGTGTTCTGACTGCTCCACTCACTGGCCATTTCCCAGTCTCTCTCCCTTCTCCTTGAGCTTCCCTATTCCTTGAGACACAACCATATTAAAATTAGGCCAATTAATAACCCTATAATGGCCTTTAAGTGTTCAAGTGAAAAGAAGAGCTGCTCATTTCTCACTTTAAATCAAAAGCTAGAAATGATTAAGCTTAATGAGGAAGGCATGTGGAAAGCTGAAACAGACCAAAAGCTAGGCCTTTGTGCCAAACAGCCAAATGTGAATGCAAAGAAAAAGTTCCTGGGGAAATTAAAAGTGCTACTCCAGTGAACACACAAATGATAAGAGCACAAATTGCTGAGAACGTTTCAGTGCCATGGATAGAAGTTCAAACCAGCCATTAACATTCCCTTAAACCAAAGCCTAATTCAGAGAAAGGCCCTTCAATTCTACAAAGGCTAACAGAGATGAGGAAGCTGCAGAAGAAATGTTTGAAGGTAGCAGAGGTTGGTTCATGGAATTTAAGGAAAGAATCTGTCTCCATAACATAAAAATGCAAAGTGAAGCAGCAAGTGATCATGGAGAAGCTGCAGCAAGTTATCCAGAAGATCTAGCTAAGATAATTGATGAAGATATCTATATTAAGTAATAGATTTTCAATTCAGAAAAAAACAGCCTTCTATTGGAAGATGTCATCTATAACTACTATAGCTAGAGAAGAGAAATCAATACTGGGCTTCCAAGCTTCGAATTCCAAGCTTCAAAGAACAGGGTAATTCTTGTTAGGGGTTAATGCAAGCTGATGACTTTTAAGTTCAAGCCAATGATCATTTATACCGTTCTGAAATTCTTAGGACCCTTAAGAATTATGCTAAAGCTACTCTGTGCTCTATAAATAGAACAAGAAAGCCTAATTAATAGCACATCTGTTTACCACATGGATCACTGAATTTTTTTTTTTTTTTTTTTTTTTTTTTGAGATGGAGTTTCATTCTGTCGCCCAGGCTGGAGTGCAGTGGCCTGATCTTGGCTCACTGCAAGCTCTGCCTCCCGAGTACACGCCATTCTCCCGCCTCAGTCTCCTGCCTCAGAGTAGCTGGGACTACAGGCACCTGCCACCAAGTCCGGCTAATTGGTTTTTTTGTATTTTTAGTAGAGACAGGGTTTCACCGTGTTAGCCAGGATGGTCTCGATTTCCTGACCTCGTGATCCGCCCGCCTCAGCCTCCCAAAGTGCAGGGATTACAGGCGTGAGCCACCGCGCCTGGCCGGATGACTGAATATTTTAAGCCCACTATTAAGAGCTGCTGCTGGAAAAAAAAAAAATCCTTTCAAAAATATCACTGTTCATTGACAATTCACCTGGTCACCCAAGAGCTCTCCTGGAGGCATACAAGGAGTTTAATGTTGTTTTCATGCCTATTAATATAACATCCATTCCGCAGCCCATGGATCAAGGAGTAATTTTGACTTTCAAGTCTTATTATTTAAGAAATATATTTTGTAAGGCTATAACTACCATAGATAGTGATTCCTCTGACAGATCTGGGCAGAGTGTGTGGAAACCTTCTAAAAAGGTCACCATTCTAGATGTGATTAAGAACATTTGTGATTCATGGGAGAAAGTCAAAATATCAACACTAACAAGAGTTTAGAAGTTGATTCCAACTTCATAATGACTGTGAGGGGTTCAAGACTCCAGTAGAATAGATACGGTGGAATCAGCAAGAAAACTAGAATTAAAAGTGAAGCCTGAAGATGCGACTGATAATTTTCTTTTTTTTTTTCTTGAGACAGAGTCTTGCTCTGTCACCAGGCTGGAGTGCAGTGGCGTGATCTCAGCTCACTGCAACCTCCGCCTCCCAGGTCCAAGCGATTCTCCTGCCTCAGCCTCCTGAGTAGCTGGTACTACAGGTGCGTGCCACCACGCCCAGCTAATTTTTGTATTTTTAGTAGAGACGGGGTTTCACCATGTTGGCCAGGATGGTCTCGATCTCTTGACCTCGTGATCCGCCCACTTTGGCCTCCCAAAGTGCTGGGATTACAGGTGTGAGCCACCATGCCCGGCATGACTGATAATTTTCATAATAAAACTTTAATGGAGGAGAGGAATGGCTTCTTAGGGATGAGCAAAGAAGGTGGTTCCTTGAGATGAAATCTACTACTGGAGAAGACGCTGTGAACACTGTTGAAATGACAACAAAGAATTTAGAATATTCCATAAATTTAGTTGATAAAGCATCAGCAGTTTTTCGGAGGATTGACTCAAGTTTTGAAGGGAGTTCTACTGTGGATAAGATGCTATCAAACAGCATGCTACAGGGAAATCTTTTATGAAAAGAAGAGTTAATCAAAGCAAAGCAGCAAACTTCATTGTTGTTTTATTTTAAGAAATGCCACAACTCCAGCCTGACCAACATGGTGAAACTCCATCTCTACTAAAAATACAAAAATTAGCCAGGCGTAGTGGTGCGCGCCTGTAATCCCAGCTACTCAGGAGGGAGGCAGGAGAATGGCTTGAATCCGGGAGGCGGAGGTTGCAGTGAGCCAAGATCGCACCACTGAAAGAAAAGAAAAAAAAAGAAATTGACACAGCTATCCCAACTTTCAGAAACCTCCACCCTGGTCAGTCAGCAGCAGTCAGTATAGAGGCAAAACCTTCCACAAGCAAAAAGATTATGACTAGCTGGTCAAGGTGGCCCACATCTGTAATCCTAGTGCTTTGGGAGGCCGAAGGAGGAGGATCACTTGAGGCTAGGCATTTGAGACCACTCTGGGCAACATAATGAGACCCCATCTCTACCAAAAAAATACAAAAATTAGCAAGGCATGGTGGCGTTCACCTGTAGTCCCAGCTACTAGTGAGGCAGGAGAATAGGGTCTGGAGGCAGGGAACCTAAGGCTGTTTCATGGCAACTTCCTAGAACTAAATTGAAAGGAAAACCCTAACTTTCCACACCTAGGTAACAAAAGGACCACAGGCTACTCCCTTTGACCTTTCCTTTGACCTTTTCTGCGCAGATGGGAAATTGGCTATCCACAACAAATCAGACCGATTGAGGGCAAGTCTTCATTTGCATAGAAGTATAACTGTGTAGCTTTACCCTACGCTCTGATTGGCTGCCTTTTGCAACCAATCAGATGTTTGCACAGGAGTATGACCTTTGTAACTTTACTTCAGCCTCTGGTTGGCTGCTTTCTGCAACCAATCAGACTGAATGTGGGTTACCACTTCATTTACATGAGGTGAGCGTGAAGTGGCTAATCAGAAATGTCTAGGGGGTACTTGGACCCAAGAAGATTCTGTATCCAGGCCCTTGAGCCGCTGCTCAGGCCCACTCCCACACTGTGGAGTGTACTTTTGTTTCCAGTAAATCCCTGCTTTCGTTCTTTAGTTGCTTCATTCTTTCTTTGCTTTGCTGAGCGTGTTGTCCAATTCTTTATTCAAAACGCCAAGAACCTGGACAACTTGCAGTCACGACCCTCTACCAGTGACACTAGGAAGGCTGAGGCAGGAGGATCGCTTAAGCTCAGGAATTCAAAAATGCAGCGAGCTATGATCACACCACTGCATTATAGAGCGGATGACAGAGCAAGACTCTGTCTCATCAAAGAAAAAAGATTACAAATCACTGAAGGCTCAAACGATTGTTAGCATTTTACACCAATAAAATATTTTTTAATTAAAGTATCTATTAGACATAATGCTATTGCACACTTAATAGACTACAGTATGCCATGAATATAATTTTTATATGCACTGTGAAACCAAAGAATTTATGTGATTCGTTTTATTGCGATACTTGTTTTATTGCAGTGATCTAGAACCAAGCCCGCAATATCTCTGAGATATGCCTATATACAAGTATGCCTATATACTTGTATAATTTTTATATAAATCAGGAAACTAGAACAAGTACAAAATAACAACCAGTAATTAAAGCTACAGAGAAACTCCCAAACTCTTCTTAAACATACTTCCTCAAAGAAGGTTATAAGATTAAACTTTTATTTTATATTCTGGATAGAGTATTAACCTAGCATGCCATGACAAAGGGGAAATAAAATGATCTTGAACCTTTTTTAAAGTACTTATGTTCTTTAGGATTCTCAAAAAACTCAGGGTTCTGTGAGGTTCTGTCAACTAAAGAATGACAAAGAAGGAGCATTATGGCTGGGTGAAATGGCTCACGCCTGTAATCTCGGCACTTTGGGAGGCTGAGGTGGGTGGATCACTTCAGGTTAGGAGTTTGAGACCAGCCTGGCCAATATGGTGAAACCCCATCTCTACTAAAAATATAAAAATTAGCTGGGCATGGTGGTGCACACCTGTAATCCCAGCTATTCAGGAGGCTGAGGCAGGAGAATTGCTTGGACCTGGGAGACAGAAGTTGCAGTGAGCTGAGATCGTGCCACTGCACTCCAGCGTGGGTGACAGAGCGAGACTCCATCTCAAAAAAAAAAAAAAGAAGAAGGAACATTACTTGTGTAACTATGTCTTCTTCCACCCTCCCCCCTTTTTTTTTTTTTTTTTTTAAGAGACAGGGGTCTCACGATGTTGCCCAGGCTGGTCTTGAACTCCTAGGCTCAAGTGATCCTTCTCCCACTTCATCCTCCCAAAGTGCTGAGATTACAGGCATGAGCCACTGCACCCAGCCTATGTTTCAATAAGGATGGCTAGAGAACATCAGAGGCACACTTCAGAAAGAGACAGGTATCTTACTAATGAGTGAAAAAAAAAAAAAAAAAACCACAAACATTCTTTAGAGATGGAGGAGGCAATAACCGTATCTTGTCCAAGAACAGTAGCAACCACCACACCAAGGCTTATCCAAAACAGGTAGAAAGTGGCAGAATTTCAATAAAGTACTAAAGATGAAGAATGCAAAATGAATCTCTGGCCAAAGGCAAAAAAAAAAAAAAAAAAGAGAGGAGCTGGATATGAGGGGTCTCCATTTGGTTGTTGATACCAGGAGAGACTACCTGAAATGATGAAATTGTACGGCTTTCATCCTCAGAGAAGTCAGAGAACGTTAAGCCAACTGAATACATGAGTCAAATAAACATGAATTTTAGATACCACCAATCTAGATCAAATCTCACTTCAGCCTAACTTCAATTTGCTACAGGCTTTAGAGAGGATGCACTTTACTGCCGGGTCTTGGAACCTGAGCACTACCTCCTGCCTCAGCGTAGTTGCTGACCCTTCTTCTGGGAGGTTTCCACTTTCTAGACAAGCAGACAAAGCTTGTGAAATAATCAAAGCAGTGATGCCAAGGATGTCATGGCAGAAAGCCTGGGTTCCTGAGCCACTGAGAGCTCACAGGGCTGGATTTGACATTCCTGATGCATTACACAGGCACATTCATCCTGCTGACACTGTAATCTGTCCTCATTGGGAAAGTTAGAACCATCTTCCTGGGCACTGAACAGGGTCAGCTTTTAATCTGGTCTCTTCACTTTGTGGTGGGATCAAAGGTGTTGGAAGAATTAGGGGAGAGGGAGCAGTGGGCCTCTACTTCCTCCTTCCTCTTGCTCGTTCTCATTTTCTTTGCCCTTACAATCTTCCTAAAATGCCTATGCTTTTTTGGAAGTTGATCTAGCTTTCTTTTCTGGACTGGAGGCACAGCAGGATATTGTGAAACCTCAGCCACATGACTCTTGGGTGTCTCCTCCAATGGCTCTGATAATGATTCCAAACTTCTCTTCAGAGGGTGAACTTCCATTCTCCCTTGGAGAATGGAATTTATCTTCCGCATCTTGAGTATTTGGTGATGAACGTTCAAGTCTTTAGTGACATGTTTGGGAGACTGGAGATTCCTAAACTCTGTCACTGAGGATTTTTTTTTTAAACCCACTATGCTGATCCCAGCCAGCTTTGCAGAAACAAGGAATCACAACAAAAGGGACCAAAAGTCAAATGATTTTTTTAAAACAGTAGTTTGCACCCTGACTGTTTCCAATGATGTATCCTTAGCTATCACAGATACAGGAGATTTACTCATTTCAGATTTCTCCCCTCAACTTATCTAAAGGCATTCAACGGCCTTCAGAAATAAAGTCCTCAAGTTGTTCTTAGCCTAGGGAATCTCAGATTTCCTGGTATAGCATGGAGGAGCAGGCCTCAGTCTCTACAGTCCCTTTAAATTTTCCCAAAATCTGACATTCTAAAACTGTCTAAATTTATCCAGAGTATGTCTTTACTGTGTGTTTTTTTTTTACATTTAATGCCCACAAAATTTTCTTGTTTTACTATCAGCTACAGTCCTGCAAACACCAAAGCAAAATTCTTTCCCAAAATAATATAATTGAGACATGAATTTATAAATAAATAAAAGCCAGCTCTGGATTTAATGATACATTCATGGATGTGGCAAAAAGCAAATGGCGAAAACGTTTTAAAAGAGCATTTAAATTGTTTCTTTTTGTTGTTTTTTTTGTCTTGTTTTGTTTTTTTGATGCACAGTCTCGCTCTGTTACCCAGGCTGGAGTACAATGGCGTGATCTTGGCTCACTGCAACCTCTGCCTCCCAGGTTCAAGTGATTCTCCTGCCTCAGCCTCCCCAGTAGCTGGAATTACAGGTGCATGCCACCACACCCAGCTAATTTTTGTATTTTTAGTAGAGACGGGGTTTCGCCCTGTTGGCCAGGCTGGTCTTGAACTCCTGACCTCAACTGATCCCCCGCCTCGGCCTCCCAAAGTGCTGGGATTACAGGCGTGAGCCAACATGTCCAGCCTAAATTGGATATTTAATATAAAGAACTGTTCTATAAAACTAGAAATTCATTTTTGATTCATTAACATTTCAATAACTTCACACTACGATGGTATTAAGAACAATGAAAGACACTGGAAACAGGAAGTTATACTTCCAAAGAACTATATTTTCCCCATTTCTGTTTCCTTTATTTTTCCAGATGCTAGATGGCTTTTCACCTTGACTGAGCCGAAGTAAGCAATTCAAAGAAATATTGTACTTTTTTTTATTTTTGTAAAGATGAGGTCTCCGTATGTTGCCTAGGCTCACCTCGAACCTATGGGCTCCAGTGATTCTCCTGCCTCAGCCTCCCAAAGTACTGGGATTACAGGTGTGAGCCACCATGGCCAGCTGAAATAAAGTACTTCTACATAAACCTATTATCACCACCAAAAATACCTTTTCTCAAATTTGCCTAAAATAATCCTAGTAAATATACCTAAGTAAAGCCCAAGAGGCATGGGGAGTACAGAGAAAAAAACAAGGAAACCCTCACGGGATAGGGGTTTTTGATGTCCATATTTTAAATATACTCCTCATGATTGTTGTTAAATTATCTAAGAACTTCTTGTTCTTTTTTTTTTTTTTTTTTGAGACGGAGTTTCACTCTTGTTGCCCAAGCGGGAGTGCAATGGCATGATCTCGGCTCACTGCAACCTCCGCCTCCCAGGTTCAGGCGATTCTCCTGCCTCAGCCTCCCGAGTAGCTGGCACTACAGGTGCACGCCACCATGTCCAGCTAATTTTTTGTATTTTTAGTAGAAACAGGGTTTTTCCATGTTGGTCAATCTGGTCACAAACTTCTGACCTCAAATGATCCGCCCACCTCAGCCTCCCAAAGTGCTGGGATTACAGGCGTGAGCCACCACACCCGGGCTTCATTCTTATTCTATTTTTAAGCCACTAAAATGCCTTTATTTCAAGGAGAAGCCCAAAAACAATAACACTAACCCTAAATAAACCATATAAAGCATTCTAATTTTTTCACTTATAAAAGTTTTATTTTGCAAAAAGAATGGGATTCGAATGATTTATGCTAAAAATTTGAAGTGATAGGCTGGGCACAATGGTTCACATCTGTAATCCCACCACTTTGGGAGGTCGAGGTGGGAGGATCACTTGAGCCCAGGAAGTCAACACTGCAGTGAATTGTGATTATGCCACTTTACTCCACCCTGGGCAACAGAGTAAGACCTTGTCTCCACAGAAAAAAGAATTTCAAATATTATTAAGATGGAACCAATCTTAAAAACAAGGTAAGTATCACAATGGACCAAAAATAAAATGGAAACAGAGTATCCAGGATTCTGGAACCTAAAACAGGTAGAGGCAGCTAAGTTCAGTAATAAGAACCAAAAACGCCCTGGATGCGCAAGGTAACAAAAAGCCAGGCCCACTGTGAGAACTTAATAAGCGGGGCAAGGCAACTATCCCTTGCAATGAATAGAAACTCTTTAAAAAGCTGTAAATCCGGCCGGGTGCAATGGCTCACACCTGTAATCCCAGCACTTTGGGAGGCCAAGGTGGGCATAACACGAGGTCAAGAGTTCAAGACCAGCCTGGCCAACAAGGTGAAACCCCGTCTCTACTAAAAATACAAAAATTAGCTGGGCATGGTGGCAGGCACCTGTAATCCAAGCTACTCAGGACGCTGAGGCAGTAGAATCATTTGAACCTGGGACGCAGAGGTTGCAGTGAGCCAAGATTGCGCCACTGCACTCCAGCCTGGGCAACAGGGCAAATTCTGTCTTTAATAAAAAAAAAAAAAAAAAAAATGCTGTAAATCTTGCCATGCACTGTTTAGGCCCAAAGTTTGAGCAGAGCTTTTCCAGGTAGAGATGAGAGGGCATTCCAGCCAAAGCATTATTTGTAACAGCTTATAAATCATAAGCAACCTACATGTTCAAAATGAAGAAACTGTTAAATTAAACTATGATGTAACTGTTCAACAATGGCGTGATCTTGACTCACTGCAAGCTCCGCCTCCCGGGTTCACACCATTCTCCTGCCTCAGCCTCCCAAGTAGCTGGGACTACAGGCGCCCGCCACCACGCCCAGCTAATTTTTTTTGTATTTTTTAGTAGAGACAGGGTTTCACCGTGTTAGCCAGGATGGTCTCGATCTCCTGACCTCGTGATCCGCCCACCTCAGCCTCCCAAAGTGCTAGGATTACAGGCATGAGCCACCGCGCCCAGCCTGTTCAACAGTCTTGACAATTAATGGGGTAAGTGTGTAGGTTATAAAGTATGAAGTTTACGTAGAAAAATGAGAATGCAGTCGGAAGCGGTAGCTCACGCCTGTAATCCCAGCACTTTGGGAGGCTGAGGCAGGCAGATCACCTGAGGTCGGGAGTTCGACACCAGCCTCACCAACAAGGAGAAACCCCATCTCTACTAAAAATATAAAAATTAGCCAGGCGTGGTGGCGTGTGCCTGTAGTCCCAGCTACTCGAGAGGCTCAGGCAGGAGAATCACTTGAACCCAGGAGGCGAAGGTTGTGGTGAGCCAAGATAGCACCATTGCACTCCAGCCTGGGCAACAAAAGAAAAACTCCATCTCAAAAAAAAAAGAAAAATGAGAATGCATATGACATATGATATATCTACTACGAGAAATCAAAAAAAAGAAAAAAACAAAAAAAAAGAATGTATATGATACAAATCCTGAATTTGTCAAAGAGGTAAATACAACATTTGTATATATCATGACTTCAATTACATAAAAATATATACACATAAAGAGATTAAAAGGTAATCATATAAGACCAATGAGTTTTATGTTAGGGTATTTTTTTGTTGTTACTTTCCCGCTCACATGACTGAAAAGATGAGATCTGTGTTAAGGTGATTTTATTAACCATCCACCTACTTCCACCCATAATTTTCTGTTAGTGTTCTCATATTACTTTTTAAAGTTTTCTGATTTTTTTTTTTTTTTTTGAGACGGAGTTTCTCTCTTGCTGCCCAGGCTGGAGTGCAATGGCGTGATCTCAGCTCACCACAACCCCCGCCTCCCGGGTTCAAGCGATTCTCCTGCCTCAGCCTCCTGAGTAGCTGGGATTACAGGCATGCACCACCGCCCCGGCTAATTTTGTATTTTTAGTAGAGATGGGGTTTCTCCATGTTGGTCAGGCTGGTCTTGAACTCCTGACCTCAGGTGATCTGCCAGCCTCGGCCTCCCAAAGTGCTGGGATTACAGGCATGAGCCACCTTGCCCGGCCAAAAGTTCTCCGATTTTTAAAAAACCATTTGGCCTTGACAAAAAGATCCAGAGAATTCTAATTATCAAACACTTACCATTAATGTTTAAGTAGCTACAACCAAACAGACCAACTAAAGGAAAACCAGCTACAACAAAACTGTCTTTCTATTCACTATACTTCTGAACAAATGTTTGAGTTTTCCACACCAATTCTCTGCAGACACCAACTGTATGTCCTACAATTTAATTGAATTCTGACACTATCTGGAATTAGCACAGACCTCACAGACTAAGGGATCAGTCCCTTAAGACTGCCCTCCCCTTCTAACACCAACAGCAAATAAAAGGTCCCCAGGTTACCCACACTTTTGTCTACTTCGGGAACTCTCACAACTCCCCTCCTCAGGTTTGATAATTTGCTATAGCAGCTCAAAGAACTCAGGGAAACATTTTACTTATGTTTACTCTAAAAGATACCTTAAAGGATACAAATAAACAGCCAGATGAAACAGTATGTAAGGGAAGGTCTGCAGAGGTCCCAAGCACAGGAGCTTCTGTCCCCATGAATTTAGATACGTCACCCTCCCAGCACATGAATGCATTCAACAACCAGGAAGATCTCCAAAACCACTGTTTAAAGTTTTTACAGAGGTTCCATTATGTAAGCATGATTGACTAAGTCATTGGCGATTGGTGATTAACTCAATCTCTAGCCCCCTCTCTATTCCTGAAGGTCAGAGGGTAGGGTTGAAAGTTCCATATCCTCAATCTTGTGGCTAATGTCTATGGCAACGAGTCCCCAACCTGAAGCTATCTAGGGGCCCATCAATATCACCTTATTAGCATAAACTCAGGTATTGCCAAAAGGTACCTATTATGAATGACAAATGACATTCCTTTCACCTCCATCACTCAAGGAATTCCAAAAGTTTTAGGAGCTCCATGCCAGAAACAAGAAAAAAGACCAAATATATATTTCTTATTATAACACAATATTACATCAATATTTGAAATTATGAAAAAAATACATAGTATTCAAAGTATTTACTTCAAATAAGAACAGATGTTGGCTGGGTGTGGTAGCTCACACCTGTAATCCCAACAATGGGAGGCCAAGGCGTGCAGATCATTTGAGGTCAGGAGTTAGACCAGCCTGGCCAACATGGTGAAACCCCATCTCTACTAAAAATACACACACACACACACACACACAAAAAGCCAAGCGTGGTGGCACACACCTGTAATCCCAGCTACTGGGGAGCCCAGGGCAGGAGAATCGCTTGAACCCGGGAGACGGAGGTTGCAGTGTGCCAACATCACGCCACTGCACTCCAGCTTAGGTGACTGTCTCAAAAAAATAAATAAATAAAAAATAAAAAAAAAACAGATGTCTGCAATAAATAGGATATCCTAGATTGTTGGTATAAAAACAAATTCATACTACAAGATCAGTATAAAACAGCATTAATCTCTGCAAAAAACTATCAAAGAAGCAAACACAAATTTGAGAAAGAACAGCACTTTACTGGGAGAAAAAATGTTATTATTTACTATATGCGATATCTTAAAAAGAAATATCACTGTCACAGAAGTTTTAACAACCTAAAACTTTTTTGAAATAAATGATTTATCTATTGCAGACTAGTTGTTTATTAAGTATAATTTAGACATTTTATATATATATATATATATATATTTTTTTTTTTTTTTTAATAGGCAAAATCTCACTATGTGACCCAGGCTGAAGTGCAGTGGCACAATCATGGCTCATCGTAGCCTCAAATTTCCTGGGCTCAAGCCATCCTCCCGCCTCAGCCTACTGAGTATCTAGGACTACAGATGAGTGTCACCACACCTGGCTAATTTTCTTTTCTTTTCTTTTCTTTTTTTTTCTGAGACAGGGTTTTACTCTGTCACCTAGGCTGGAGTGCAGTGGTGCAATCTCGGCTCATTGCAACCTCTGCCTCCTGGGTTCAAGATATCCTCCCACCTCAGCGTCCTGAGTAGCTGGGAATATAGGCACATGCCACCACACCCGACTAATTTTTGTATTTTTTTTGTAGAGATGGGGTTTTGCCATGTTGCCCAGTCTGGTCTCCAATTCTTGGGCGCAAGCAATCCACCTGCCTCAGCCTCCCAAAGGACTGAGATTACAGGCATGAGTCATCATGCCTGGCCCTGGCTAATTTTCTTTAAGCAAAATTCTTTCTAAAACTGGAAAGGATACAAGTATTAGAAATTAAATAATATACAACTCAAAATCTTGGGGATTTATAAGCTATCTATAAGGATTTCTTTAAAAATGTAACTTTAGGGGCCGGGTGCAGTGGCTCACGCCTGTAATTCCAGCATTCTGGGAGGCTGAGGGGGGCGGATCACGAGGTCAGGAGATCGAGACCATCCTGGCTAACACGGTGAAACCCCGTCTCTACTAAAAACACAAAAAAAGCTAGCTGGGCGTGGTGGCGGGCGCCTGTAGTCCCAGCTACTGGGGAGGCTGAGGCAGGAGAATGGCATGAACCCGGGAGGTGGAGCTTACAGTGAGCCGAGATCGCGCCACTGCACTCCAGCCTGGGTGACAGAGCTAGACTCTGTCTCAAAAAAAAAAAAAAAAAAAAAAAATAATTAATTAATTAATTAAATAAAATGTAACTTTCAACACTGATTTTGTTACTCTATTTCATCCGCATCCCACCATAAAAACGAATTAGAAAGATTTTCACAAAAAGTTTGAAAAGCCATTTACTATATGCAGACCTTAAGAACAATGCTTTAAAATACATTATGCAAGCCTTATACTAAATAGATAGACAAAGGGCTCTCACTAACCCTTTTCTACTATTAAGAGCTAAAAACGTAACATATAGATAAAGCGAGAAGGTATCTTTGCAAATACCAAATACTATTTCATGAAAAAAAATTCATGTAAAGTAATTGAGCGGTTCCCAGGGAGTTTTCATACTTGACCTCTTAGCTTATCACATACTCTTTAGGTGAATTCATTTACTCCCTTAATTTTCATTACCACCATTGCTGACAATAATAAAACACTAACTTTAATCCAGACCTTTGCTGAGTTTCCAATTCATATTTTCCTGTCCTGCCAAATATATCTAATTGAATGCCTTGAGAGCACCACAAAGACAGCTTATTCAAAACCAAATTCATTTATCTTTGCTCAAAGCTTTCACCCATCTACATTCTCCATCTCAGATTATAGAACCATCACATACTCATTTTGCCTAAATTCAAGGCATCACTCTTACTTGTCTCTATTCCTTAACCTTCACATCCAATCGCCAAGTTAATTCAACAGCCCACTTAAATTTTGAATCTATCCCCCTTTCTCCATCTCCTTGGCCACTACCTTAATTCATGTTGCCATCATCTCTCACCTGGACTATAAAAGAGACCTAATATAGCACTCTATACCTCTACATCCACATTTCTAGTTGTTTACTAAGAAATCAAGCAATGGATTTCTCAAAGCATTGTAACCAAACCAAACTCTTCATTCATCTCAACACTTTACCATCGTAAGAAAAAGTTTACTTTCCTCACTATGTTCTCCAGCTTAGTCAATAATATCCTCATTTATCAAGAACTTCAGTTAAAACCTAAATGAACTATTAGCCAGGCATGGTGGTGGGCACCTGTTATCCCAGCTACTTGGGAGGCTGAGGCAGGAGAATCACTTGAACCCAGGAGGCGGAAGTTGCAGTGCACTGAGATCACACCACTGCACTCCAGCCTGGGTGACAGAGTGAGACTGTCTCCAAACAAACAAACAAACAAAAATTAAAACCTAAATGAACTAAAACAGATATTTGCACACCAATGTTCATAGCAGCATTGTTCACAATAGCTAAAACATGTAAATAACCCAATGTCCATCAACAGATGAATGGATAAACAAAATGTATATACAAACAAAATGTATATACAAACAAAATGTATACACATCCACAATGAAATATTATTCAGCCTTTAAAAGGAAGAAAATTCTGATAACATGCTGCAACATGAAGCTAGAAATAATTATGCTAAGTGAAATAAACCAGACACAAAAGGATCACTATCATATAATTCCACTTATATGAGGTACCTAGAACAGTTAAATTCATAGTGACAGGAAGTGGAATTGTGGTTACAGTGGGTTCAGGGGAGGCGAGGAATGAAGAGTTATTGTTTTATGAGTATGGAGTTTAGTTGTAATGATTGTACAACAATGTGAATACATTTAATGCCACTAGACTGTACACTTAAAAATGGTAAAAATTGTATCTTTTAAATTACGTATATTTTGTCACAATTTTAATTTTAAAAAAATTTTTAAAACCTAAATAAGTATTATATTGCAGGCATTACCACACAGACAAAATAATTATTTTAAGTATTTAAGAACGTAGAGTTTTTACTACATATCCTTTTGGGATATAGCACAAAGCCAAAAAAAAATTGCTAAAAAAAAGAAACAGTAAAATTAATTCAATAATCTTAGCCATAATATTCATATTGTTAATTTTAAAGCTATTTATATATATTTTAGCAAAAACATTTGCTAATGTTAAGAACCAAGATATTCAGTATAAGAAAAAATGATATAAATACAGAATCAAATAAGTAAAAAACCATTTTATATCTTAAATTTGAATTATCATTTTGGTTTTTGTTTCATTTTTTTTCTGAGACAGAGTCTCGCTCTCTCACCCAAGCTGGAGTGCAGTGGTACAATCTCAGTTCACTGCAACCTCCGCCTCCCAAGTTCTAGCAATTCTCCTGCCTCAGCCTCCTGAGTAGCTAGGATTACAGGCATGCACCACCACACCCAGCTAATTAGTAAAGATGGGGTTTCACCATGTTAGCCGGGATGGTCTCGAACTCCTGACTTGTGATCAGCCTGCCTCGGCCTCCCAAAGTGCTGGGATTACAAGCATGAGCCACCACGCCCAGCCCTGTTTCTTAACACTAATTCTTATCATTCAAAAGCTTAAAAGCAAAGACAACCCAAAAGCAAAGTGCACCCTAAGTGCTTATACTATGGTCTCTAACCATCACTCCCCACTCAAAGGAACCAGAATTTTCTAGAGAAATGGCTGATTCCAGACATGGGAGAGGGAATTTACAAGATAAATCTGAAATATATTATTGTGCCAAAAAGCAAGGAAGCTTTTTGAACACAAATAAGTTCCTGTCAAAATGACAAACGTCACCTTGAAGGTACTCCCAGTAGCTAAAGCTGAGATCATTTTCACATCAGCAAAAAACATTGACTGTCATTGACTGAAACACGCTAAACATATGTAAATCCGTGAGTTCATAATATAAAAATCCATGAGTTAGTCAACTAATCTTTGACAATGGAACAAAGGCAATAAAATGAGAAAAGATAGCTGCTATTGCTTGAATGTCTCCACCAAAACTCATGTTGAAATTTAATTGCAAATGTAATGGTATTGACAAGTGAGGCCTTTAAAAGGTGACTAGGTCATGGGAGTTTCACCCTCATGAATGGATTGCCATTATTGTGAACATGGATCAGTTATCATGGGAATGGCTTTGTTATAAAGACAAGCTTGCGGCCGAGCATGGTGGCTCACACCTGTAATCCCAGAACTTTGGGAGGCCGAGGCAGGCAGATTACCTGAGGTCGAGAGTTCAAGACCAGCTTGACCAACACAGAGAAACCCCATCTCTCCTAAAAATACAAAATTAGCTGGGTGTGGTGGCGCATGCCTGTAATTCCAGCTACTCGGGAAGCTGAAGCAGGAGAATCACTTGACTCCTAGAGGTGGACTTGTGGTGAGCTGAGATGGAGCCATTGTGCTCCAGCCTGGGCAACAAGAGAAAAACTTCGTCTCAAAAAAAAAAAAACAAGCTCTCCATCACACCTCCTCTCTTGCCCTTCCTATTTGCTATGAGATGACATAGCAGACAGGACCTCACCATAGAAAGGTGCTATGTGCTTGGACTCCCCAGCATCCAGAACTGTGAGCCAAATAAGCTTCTTTATAAATTACCTAGTATGTGGGATTCTGTAATAGCAGCAAAAAAAGAAAAAAGAAAAAGAAAATGGGCTAAGACAACAGTCTTTTCAACAAATGGTAATGGAACAATTGGATATCCACATGCAAAAAAAAAATCTAAACACAGACCTTATACTCTTCATAAAAACTAACTCAAGGCTAGACACAGTGGCTCATGGCTATAATCCCAGCAATTTGGGGGGCCGAGGTAGGAGGATCACTTGAGCCCAGGAGCCCAAGACCAGCCTGGGCAACATGGTGAGACCCTGCCTTAATAAATTTAGGTTGGGCACAGTGGCTCACGCCTGTAATCCCAGCACTTTGGGAGGCCGAGAAGGGTAGATCACCTGAGGCCAGGAGTTTGAGACCAGCCTGGCCAATGTGGAGAAATCTTGTCCCTGCTAAAAATACAAAAATTAGCCAGGTGTGGTAGCAGGCGCCTGTAATCCCAGCTACTTGAGAGGCTGAGGCAGGAGAATCACTTGAACCCAAAAGGTGGAGGTTGCAGTGAGCCAAGATCATGCCACTGCATTCCAGCCTGGGCAACAGAGCAAGATTCCATCTCAAAAATGAATTAATTAATTAAATTTTAATTTTAAAAAATTAACTCAAGGTCAGGCGCGGTGGCTCACACCTGTAATCCCAGCACTTTGGGGGGCCGAGATGGGCAGATCACGAGGTCAGGAGTTCAAGACCAGCCTGACCAACATGGTGAAACCCGTCTCTACTAAAAATACAAAAATTAGCCAGGCATGGTGGTGTGCGCCTGTAATCCCAGCTACTCAGGAGGCTGAGGCAGGAGAATCGCTTGAACTCGGGAGGCGGAGGTTGCAGTGAGCCAAGATCATGCCACTGCACTACAGCCTGGGCGACAGAGCAACACTCTGTCTCAAAAAAAAAAAAAAAAAAATTAACTCAAAATGGATCACAAACCTAAATGTAAAACACAAAACTATAAACCCTAGAAGATAACATAGGAGAAATTACTGTGGTTTGTCCATTATTTTTTTAGGTGGAACACCAAAGGTGCAATCCGTGAAAGAAATAATTAATAAGCTGGACTTCATTGAAATTAAAAATGTCAGCTCTTCAAAAGACATTGTCAAGAGTAAAAAGACAAGTCATAGACTGGAGAAAAATATTTACAAAAGACAAACCTGATAATGGACTATTATCCAAAATATACAAACAACTCTTTAAATTCAACAGTAAAAAAATAAACAATCTAATTTAAAAATAAGGCAAAGACCTTAATAGGCATCTTACAAAAGAAGATATACAGATGGCAAATATGTATATGAAAAGTTGCTCCACAGCATACACCATCCGAGTAATGCAAATTAAAACAATGGGATACCACAACACACCTAGTAGAATGGCCAAAATCCAGAACACTACCACCATCAAATGCTGACAAGGATGTGGAGAAATAGGAACAGGAATTCATTGCTGGTGGAAATACAAAATGGTACAGCTACTTTGGAAGACAGTTTGGTAGTTCCTTACAAAACTAAACATACTCTTACTATACAATTCAGTAATCACACTCCTTGGTATTTACCCAAATGAGCTAAAAACTTCTGTCCACACCAAAACGTGGACACAGAAGTTTAAAGTAGCTTTATTCATAATAGCTAAAGCTTGTAATTGACCAAGATATCCTCCAGTGGGTGAATCAATAACTTACTAGTACACCCAGACAATATTCTCCAGCGTTAAAAAGAAATGAGCTATTAAGCCATGAAAAGACAACGAAGAAACGTAAACGTATATTACTAAGTGAAATATAAAGTGAAAGGAGCCAATCTGAAAATGCTACATACTGTAAGATTCCAATTATATGGATTTCTGGAAAAGGCAAAACTATGAAAAAAGTGAAAAGATCAATGTTTGCCAAGAGTTAAGGGGAAGGGAAGGATGAATAGGCAAAACACAGTGGATTTGTACGGAAGTGAAAGTACTCTGTATGGTATTATAATGGTAGATACTAAAAATTTGTCCCAAAATCCACAGAATGTACAACACCAAGAGTGAACCCTACTGTAAACTGCAGACTCTAAATGATAATGATATGTCAATATAGGTTCACGAATCATAACAAATGTACCACTCTAGTGGGGAATGTTGATAATGGGGGAGTCTATGCATGTGTAGGGGCAGGAAGTATATGGGAAATCTCTGTAACCTTCACTCAATTTTATTGTAAACCTATAACTGCTCTAAAAAGTAACTTCTGTTTTTCAAATCTATGAATTTCCTTTTCTCAAGAAAGAGAAAATCAAAACAAAACTAAGCAAACCTCAGTGATCACTGCTGGAGTAGCTAGTGTACCAACTCTTATTCTAACACTTAGTAATCAATGAAAAACAATTAAGTCTTTATCCTGCCTTCCAAGTATGCACTGAAATTTGGGATAACCAAATAGCCCTGGTTGATGTCGAAAAGTTCTTTACAGAAAAATTTCAGTTAATATATGTAGAAGCAATGAAAGATTTAGAAGATCATTTTGCAAATACTGCTGAAATCTAAACCAAATGATATCATAAAATCTTCTCTGAATGTTCTTACTCAAATAAGAAATCTTTCCATCCTTTAAACTCGACTACGTCCCTTATTTATATTTCCTCTTGCAGCACTTACTCATAATACAAGGAAGAACAAAGTGGTGTCAGTGGTAGTTCGTTATGGTAATTACCATCAATGAATCAGGCCTATGTTTTCATGCCCTTGTAATTCTCTTATGTAATCCTCCCCTACATAAACTCTGGGCTGGCCATGAGACTTGCCTTGACTAATGGTAGTAGCAAATGAGACACAAGCAGAGACTTGAAAGGTGCCTGTCTGCACAATGGGATTTGTTCTCTTGTTGCTGGAAACTCCTCTGCCACCATATAAACCCAGACTAGCCTTGGACACATGTGGCCCAATGGATAAAACCAGCAATATGACTAAAGGTACCTTAGATCATCCATTCTGTTTTCCGTCTTATTTTCTTTTTATAGATTTAGCGGGTACAAGTGCAGTTTTGTTAGATGGGCACATTGTATAGTGGTGAAGTCTCGGCTTTTAGTGTACCCATCACCCTAATAATGTCACTGTACAGAATAGGTAATTTTTCATCCCTCACTCTCTTCCCACCCTCACCCTTCCCCCATTTCCATCTTTATGTCTATTTGTATCCATTGTTTAGCTCCCACTTATAAGTGAGAACATGCGGTATTTCACTCTCTGTTTCTAAGTGATTTCACTTAGGATAATGGCCTCCAGTTCCATCCCTGTTGCTACAAAAGACATGATCTCATTCTTTTTTATGGCTGAGCAGTATTCCATGGTATATAGAAACCATATTTTCTTCATCCAATCATCTGTTGATGGACACTTACGTTGATTCCATGACTTTGCTGTGGTGCAAAGTGCCGTGATAAACAGCCATGTGCAGCTGTCTTTTTTATACAGTGATTTGTTTTCCTTTGGATATATACCCAGTACTGGGACTGCTGGATTGAACTGTAGTTCTGTTTTTAGCTCTTTGAGAAATCTCCATACTGTTTTCTATAGAGGCTGTACTAATTTACATTCCCACCAACAATGTATGGGCATTCCCTTTTCTCCACATCCTCACCAACATATTGTTGGTTTTGTTTTTTAATTTTTTGTTAACAGCCATTCTGACTGGTGTAAGATGGTATCTCAATGCATTTTTAATTTGCATTTCTCTGATGATTAGCAATGTTGAGCATTTTCTCATGTTTGTTGGTCACTTGTATGTCTTCTTCTGAGCAATATCTGCTAAGGTCCTTTGCTTACTTTCTGATGGACTTGTTTTTTTCTTGTTGCGTTCCATGTAGATTCCGGATGTTAGTCCTTTGTCAGATGCATAGTTTGCAAACATTTTCTCCCATTCTGTAGGTTGTCTGTTTGTTGATTATTTCTTTGGCTGTACAGAAGATTTTTACTTCAATTCCCATTTTTTTCTGTTTTTGTTTTTGTACTTGCTTTTGAGGTCTCGGTCATAAATTCTTCGCCCAGGCTAATGTCCACAGATTTTCCTAGGTTTTCTTCCAGGGTTTTTACTTCCAGGTTGTTTGTTTGTTTATTTGTTTGTTTGTTTGTTTGTTTTTGAGGCAGAGTCTTGCTCTGTCGCCCAGGCTGGAGTGCAGTGGCGCGATGTCAGCTCACTGCAACCTCCACCTCCCAGGCTGAAGCAATTCTCCTGCCTCAGCCTCCCAAGTAGCTGGGATTACAGGCTTGTGCCACCACATCTGGCTAATTTTTGTCTTTTTAGTAGAGACAGGGTTTCACTATGTTGGCCAGGCTGGTCTTCAACTCATGACCTCAGGTGATCCGCCCGCCTAGGCCTCCCGAAGTGCTGGGAGCCATCACACTTGGCCTAGTTTGAGGTCTTACATCTAAGTCTTTAATCCTTCAGTTAATTTGAGTTATCTTTTGTATATGGTGAACAATATGGGTCCAGCTTCATTCTTCTGCATATGGCTATCTAATTTTCCCAGCACTATTTATGGAATAAAGTATCCTTTCCCCGCTGCATTTCCCTACCCCCACCACACCCTCCGGTCTCCCCCTACAACTCACCCACCAGCCCATGCCCCCATGGCCTCTGCCCCTGCCTTTGCTTGCCTCTAGCCCTGCACTCAGATCCCAGGCCCATAATCAGAAGCCACAGTGCATATTTTTGTCAACTTCATCGAATATCAGTTAGTATAAGTATGTGGCTTTATTTCTGGGTTCTCTCTTCTGTTCCATTGACCTGTGACTATTTTTGTACCAGTACCATGTTTACTGTAGCCTTGTAGCATAATGTGAAGTCAGGTAATCTGATGCCTCCCACTTTGTTCTGCTTAGGATTGCTTTGGTTATTCGCGCTCTTTTTTGGTTCCACACAAATTTTAGAATTGTTTTTTCTAATTCTATGAAAAACGATGTTGGTAATCTGACAGAAATTGCATTGAGGCTGGGCACACTGGCTCACACCTGTAATCCCAGCACTTTGGAGGCTGATGTGACAGAATCACTTGAGGCCAAGAGTTTAAGACCATCCCCTGGGCAACATAGCAAGACCTTGTCTCTACAATTTTTTTTTTTTTTTTGAGAAGGAGTCTCGCTCTGTAACCCAGGCTGGAGTGCAGTGATGTGAGCTCAGCTCACTGCAACCTCCGCCTCCAGAGTTCGAGCAACTCTCCCACTTCAGCCTCCCAAGTAACTGGGAGTAAAGGCGCGCAGCCCCATGACCGACTAATTTTTGTCTTTTCAGTACAGATGGGGTTTTGCCACGTTGGCCAGGCTGGTCTTGAACTCCTGACCTCAGGTGATCCACCTGCCTTGGCTTCCCAAAGTGCTGGGATTACAGGTGTGAGCCACCGCACCTGGCCAAAGCTTTGTAAATTTACTTAACTTTCCTAAGCCTGAAATTCCCATTTGTAAAGTGAAACTAATAATGTCAGCCTCACAGAATTGTTGCAAAGATTAAATAATAAATATAAAATGTTTAAATTAGTGTCTGCCATTATGGTAGATACACTATAAATAGACACATATTATTATTAAGTACATCTCTCTACACAAAAAAGACCTAGAATCAAAATTTAAAAGCTGTCTGGGCACAGTGGTTTGTGCATGTAATCCCAGCACTTTGGGATGCCGAGGTGAGAGCATCGCTTGAGCCAAGGAGTTCAAGACTAGCCTGGATAACAAAGTGAGACTCCGTCTCTACAAAAAACACAAAAAAGTAGCCAGGTGTGCTGGTGTGGGCCTGTAATCTCAGCTACTAGGGAGGCTGAGCCAGGAGGATTGCTTAAGCCTGGAAAGGCTGAGGTTGCAGTGAGCCGTGATCATGCTACTTGCACTCTAGCCTGGACAACAGGGCAAGAACCTGTCTTCAAAACAAAACAAAACAAAAACAAAAAAAGCTGGAAGGTACTCAGAAATCATTTGGTCCAACTGCAGTCACTTCATACACGAAGAAACTAAAAGAAAGAATAGCTGGCTTGCCTGACAACGCTCTGCTATCTAATGGTAGAGTTGCAATTAACACTTAGGTTTCCGGGATCTCAACTGATATTTTCCCTACAATCTCAAAATGTTTCTTGTTCATCTCTCTGACAACAATTAAGCCTAACTTCTCTAATCTCAATTTCTTCATTGATAAACTCTAAGGACAGGATGAATTCACAGGATCTTCCAACTCCAAAATTCTCATTCTATGATTGATTTGGAGCCATAAATTGGCTGACCTAAAAGGATGTCAAATATATTTCCAATATCTGTATATGCTTAGTTTCCTTATGGT
This sequence comes from Pongo abelii, assembly GCF_028885655.2. Taxonomy (NCBI): domain Eukaryota; kingdom Metazoa; phylum Chordata; class Mammalia; order Primates; family Hominidae; genus Pongo; species Pongo abelii. The sequence continues at coordinate 91,427,560 of NC_071995.2, forward strand.
CATATTTAAAACTCTTAAAACTTAAGTTACTAGTTACATGAAAATAATTTGTCTCTCACAAGCAGCCAAGTCAGTAAGAGACTGAGACTATCAGAACTCATTATGGATAAGTTCCTAGTACCTAAATTGAGTTTACATATATCATACAATTAACTTACTATTAAGTGAAATATTAAGTGAATATAAGTATTGTTAAGTGAAATAATAAAAGTTTTAAAAATACCCACCATATGATTAAAATTGACCTACATATGTTAGGCAAGTTTAAAGTATAGGGTGTTTTGATTCATCAAATATGAATAGACAGCTACAAAAACATACCAAAATAAGGGTTAACAGTCTACTTTAAAGAAGAAGCCACTTTTCATTTTATTTAAGTCTTAAACTCACTTAAGGGAACGGGGAAAGGTACTGACAATATGTGGATCATGCTCAAAATCATGGACTATGAAATGAACTTAAAAATCTGGGCCAGGCGCGGTGACTCATGCCTGTAATCCCAGAACTTTGGGTGGCTGAGGTGGGCAGATCATGAGGTCAGGAGTTCAAGACCAGCCGGACCAAAATGGTGAAACCCTGTCTCTACTAAAAATACAAAAATTAGCTGGGCGTGGTGCCGCACGACTGTAATCCCAGCTACTGGGGAGGCTGAGGCAGAATAATCACTTGAACCTGGGAGGCGGAGGTTGCAGCGAGCCAAGATTGTGCCATTGCACTCCAGCCCGGGCAACAGGGTGAGACTCCATTGCAAAAAAAAAAAAAAATCTGTTAGGTGGCCAGGCGCAGTGGCTCATGGGGCCAAAAGTTTGAGAACAGTCTGGTCAACATGGCAAAACCCCATCTCTACTAAAAATACAAAAATTAGCCAGGCATGGGGGCATGTGTCTGTAATCCCAGCTATTTGGGAGGCTGAGGCATGAGAATCGCTTGAACCTGGGAGGCAGAGGTTGCACTGAGCCTAGATCGCACCATTACACTCCATCCTGGGCAACAGTGAGACTTTGTCTCAAAAAAAAAAAAAAAAAAATCTGTTAGGTAACACTTTATAATCTAACAGAAATTCGAATCTACTGGCCACAGATTCCCATTATAAAAGATATATAGAATCAGTTTCAAAGAAGTAGACCACAAAATTCATAAAATTAAAATCCATCCTGAATATAATCATTTTCTATAATGCAAAAATTGAGAGAGACGATCCAAATAGTAGATGACTGTCGTAACTTGGGTTCCCAAGGAAACAGACTCTGAGACTGAAATCTGCATACAAGAGGCTTATCGGGAAGTAATCTCAAGAACAACACCTGTGTGGGCATAGAGGAAAGCATGATTGGCTAGAGGGAGAAGTTGAACAGTACTGAACAGTAACACAATCGCAACAGCAACCTCAGTGAATCCTACTAAGAGTTCTGAAGTGGGGTCAGTCCTTCATATAAGACCCTAATGAGGCAAAGCATATCTTCCACATTAATCATTAATTAAATGCAGGCTGCTTCCAGAAAGGAGACATAATCTTGGGTGCTTCCTTCTACAAGCTGCTATGACTCTAGGCAACTAAAGGAAGGTGTCTCCACCCTGAATGGGGATCTAGGTGTCACACTACAATAATGTGCCTTACTTGCCTTTGAAATATCAAAAAGGGCTATACACTGGAGGGACAAAGATCTCGGTAAAGAAGGAGACCTAATATCTTCTGGAGCCTACTATGTGGCAGGTGCTGTTTCCACCACTGCACTCCAGCCTGGACAACAGAGCAAGACTGTGTCTTAAAAAAGAAAAAAAGAGAGATCACCGGCCGGGCGCAGTGGCTCACGCCTGTAATCCCAGCACTTTGGGAGGCCGAGGCAGGCAGATCACGAGGTCAGGAGATCAAGACCATCCTGACTAACACAGTGAAACCCCGTCTCTACTAAAAACACAAAAAAATTAGCCAGGTGTGGTGGCGGGCACCTGTAGTCCCAGCTACTCAGGAGGTTGAGGCAGGAGAATGGCATGAACCCGGCAGGCGGAGCTTACAGTGAGCCCAGATCGCGCCACTGCACTCCAGCCTGGGCGACACAGCAAGACTCCATCTCAAAAAAAAGAAAAAGAGAGATCACCTAGCCCATGCCCTCACTGAACAGATAAGGAAAATAAAGCCCAGGAAAGCTCAATGATTTGCCTAAGATCACACTGGTAGCAGAAGTAGAACCTGAACTCAGGTCTTTGATTCCAGATTCACTGATTTCTTAACACGCTCTGGTGCCTTTATAATCAAAAACTTAACAACACCAAAATAACCCTGAGGCATAAATCTTATTAAACTCTGGATATCAATGTCCCCTACATTATGTGCATTTTCAAATTCCTGCACATAAGAAACCTGAGTTGTTTTTTTTGTTTGTTTGTTTGTTTTTTTGAGACCGAGTTTTGCTCTTGTTTCCCAGGCTGGAGTGCAGTGGCACAATCTCGACTCACGGCAACCTCTGCCTCCCGGGTTCAAGTGATTCTCCTGGCTTAGCCTTCCGAGTAGCTGGGATTACAGGCATGCAGCACCATGCCCGGCTAATTTTGTATTTTTAGTAGAGATGGGGTTTCTCCTTGTTGGTCAGGCTGGTCTCGAACTCCCAACCTCAGGTGATCCACCCGCCTCGGCCTCCCAAAGTGCTGGGATTACAGGTGTGAGCCCCTGCGCCCAGCCGAAACCTGAGTTTTATACTAGCTGAAGAAATATCAGTTGGTAGTCTGCTAAATGAAAGACTGTATTTTTATCAACAATAGTAATAGCTAACATGTAAACTCTATGATGGGCACTATGCTAAGCACTTTAATTGCTTCATAACATTTAATCCTCACAACAATCTTTTGAGTAAAGACAACAGATTGCTCTCATTTACCCAAGTGGGGAAAAAAAATAAGTTTAAAGAAGCTAACTTAGTCGTTAGCTAAGACCACAAATGTAATAATGGGCAGAGCTGAGATTCCATCTGACTTTGAGTCTGGTGCTTTTAAAGTTAAACTACCCACTGTGCTACAGCCCTATGCTACTGCTCAATTTTTCTTTTCTCAACTTTTCAAATTTTCATGATGTATATGATTTATTTTCATAATCAGAATATGTTTTATTGTTTTTAAATATTTTTAAAATAAAATCATTGCTTAAAATATATAGGCAGTTGCAAACAAGTTTTATGAAACAAACAAAAAAAAGTTTTACAGAACAAAATAAACTCATACTTCTTTATTGGGGATCTAACTCAATATGACCTATCAACCACTTAATCCATTCACAAAGCAATTATTTTGGCACAGCACAGTATAAAGGAAGGAACTCTTGAAACATTTTCCAAACATTATTTAGTTAATTAAGTCAAAATAAAATACCACCAACACACTGGAAAAATGTTTATATTAGCATACATATGTAAAATTTAACCACAGTCTGATATTAAAAACTGAGATAAGGGAAAGAACATGATTTTTTATTAAATTGCATCTACTGCTATGGCCCATGCAACACTAAAACAGATGTCTATGCATCTTATGCTAAATATGTCAATCAATCATAGGGCATGCAATGGCCATGATCCATCCTAAAGTAAGCTGTCCTACCACTGTTCGTGTTGAGACCATAGCCCAAGACAGCCAAGTTATATGATTCCCAAGCCTACTGCTGACTAACCAGATGTGATCACTTGGACTCAACCATTCACAAGCTAGCTAGCCGCCAGTGAAATGGCCCAGTGCAGCTGGGTCCCATGTTTAGGCCTGTGAATTACAAACTAAAAAGAGAAATGATTGATTAGCTGTACAAACTGACACTAAACAGACATACAGTGTAGTTATGAGATAAAGTAAGAGTACTTGAAGGACTTGAGCAAATCAAAGTTACAACCCAGCAAAAATCTCAAAAGACCATAGATTCTGAGTGTGCACAAGCCATGGTATTAAGAAAAAAACTAGAATAAAGAGTAAGAAATGCCAGGCACGGTGGCTCACGCCTGTAATCCCAGCACTTTGAGAGGCCAAGGCAGGCGAATCATCTGAGGTCAGGAGTTCAAGACCAGCCTGACCAACATGGAGAAACCCCATCTCTACTAAAACTACAAAATTAGCCGGGCATGGTGGCGCATGCCTGTAATCCCAGCTACTCAGGAGGCTGAGGCAGGAGAATCATTTGAACCCGGGAGGCAGAGGTTGTGGTGAGCCAAGATCATGCCATTGCACTCCAGCCTGGGCAACAAGAGCGAGACTCCATCTCAAAAAAAAAAAAAAAAAAAAAAAATTTACTTAACAGCAGAAGCAAGGATGCAAACAGGTGAACTGAGTCTTTTAATAGATGAACCCTACAGTGAAAAATCTATAAAGCCCTGTCACAGAGCTCCCAAAAAGCACTGCCTTAATCCTGCAAAGCCTTCCAGTAAAAATGTCTCAGAGGCTGAGCCCCATATGACATTTTTGGTCTTGGATTTCTATGAAATTCTACCTTTTTTTATTGCAGAATGTATCCTTATAACCATTACTATCCTATTTGAGCTAACCCAATAGATTCTTTACTCCTAGAACCAAATGAACTTAATCAGAACCATTATCACTGTTACAGAGCCACGGTAAAGTTTATTTCTAGAAGAATGACCTACAAAAGATGTGTTTCATGGTGCCACAACTCCTAGAAGACACAATATTACCCCACCCCCAACCTTGGTTGACTAGACCAGCAATGGACACTTGACTCGGAGGAAACAACTCTACTGGCCATCCAGAGACCTATGCATGACGTGACAAGAAAAGATGAGAAGAACGTTTTAGATTCTTCTGTTGGGATTTTGGAAACGAGACACTGGGCCAGTTGGTTATGCAAAGTTAACGTGAAAGGCATGTGGAATCATGTCAAATGGCCATCAAAATCCTGGCCATACTTAGTAAGCAGCAGCAAGAAGAATAGGCACAGAGAAGTGGAGACAAGAAGCCAGTGGTCCATCAGAGAGTGTGAGACAGAGAAAACAGCTGCCTCTGTCCCTGACACATTCTAGGTCCTGCTCTCCAGAGACCCAACTAAGTATACAGTAATTCCAGATCTTGGATCACTATGAAACCTTATAACAAATCCCCCTTTCAACTTAAAACTAATTTGAGGAGATCTGTAATCCTTGAAAATAAAGTTATTGGCTGGATGTGGTGGCTCACGACTGTAATCCCAGCACTCTGGGAGGCCGAGGCAGGCGGATCACGAGGTCAGGAGATCATCCTGGCCAACATGGTGAAACCCTGTCTCTACTAAAAATACAAAACTTTGCCAGATATGGTGGCGCATGCTTGTAGTCCCAGCTACTCAGGAGGCTGAGGCAAGAGAATCGCTTGAATCCAGGAGGCAGAGGTTGCAGTGAGCCGAGATCACACCACTGTACTCCAGCCTGGCGACAGAGCAAGACTCTGTCTCAAAAAAAAAAAAAAAAAAGAAAAGAAAGTTATTAGAAGATGGTCAGAGAATGACAGATTACATTAATGCATTTAATATTTCAGTAATTTCCATGTAGTCTGTACTCCCTGTTTCTATTCCCTTACTTCCTAGTCATTCATTTCCCCCTGTGACTCTCTTGAAACTGAAATAGTTATGACCCAGTTGTCACATTCAGTGGGCACTTCTCAGTCCTTATTTGACTCAACTTCTCTTCAACATTTACACATACCTAACACCTGCCTCTACTTGTCTCCTGAGTGTTGGACCTGTATTTTCTCCTGCCTACTGAACATCTCCACTCGGGAAGTCCAGACCTCTAGTTCACATTTATCTTCTTCCCCAACCTTTTCCTCCTCCTCTATCCTTAATATTAAGTCTATTCCACCACCCTCACAGCTACCCAAACTACTCACAAGTCAACAAGTTCTAGCAATTCTATCTCTCTTATTGAAAATCAATTTATTCTTTCTCCATCCCCAAAACCGCTGCCTGAATTCAAACTTTCATTATCCCTAGACTGAGGGCCAGAGGTCCAGAAATTCTGATTCAATTGAGAAACTCAAAAATCTGGTTTGTTTTTAAGAATTCCAAATGATTCCAATACGCAACGATTTTAAGAACGACAACAACTTTCTAGCTGATCTCTCCCTAATGAAGTCATCCGCTCTACAGGGCCACCAAGCAGTCAATATATACTACTGAAAAACCACCAGGCATCAAGCACCATGTTAGACCTAAACATACAAAGAAAGACAACAAAATCTCTACCCTGGCGGGGTGCAGTGGCTCACGCCTGTAATCCCAGCACTTTGGGAAGCCGAGGCAGGCGGATCGCCTGAGGTCAGGAGTTTGAGACCAACCTGGCCAACGTAGTGAAACCTCATCTCTACTAAAAATACAAAAATAAATTAGCTGGGCGTGGTGGTGGGCGCCTGTAATCCCAGCTACTCGGGAGGCTGAGGCAGGAGAATTGCTTCAACCTGGGAGGCGGAGGTTGCAGTGAGCTGAGATTGCACCATTGCACTTCAGCCTGGCCAACAAGAGCAAAACTCCACCTCAAAAATAAAATAAAATAAAGATTATCTGGGAGAAATATTTTTGGAGGGTTTTTCCTTATTACAGATTTGATAACTTTAATATTCTCTGGCCGGGCGCGGTGGCTCACGCCTGTAATCCCAGCACTTTGGGAGGCCGAGGCAGGTGGATCACGAGGTCAGGAGATCAAGACCATCCTGGCTAACACGGTGAAACCCTGTCTCTACTAAAAATACAAAAAAATTAGCCAGGCACGGTGGTGGGCGCCTGTAGTCCCAGCTACTCGGGAGGCTGAGGCAGAAGAATGGCGTGAACCCAGGAGGTGGAGCTTGCAGTGAGCCGAGATTGCGCCACTGCACTCCAGCCTGGGTGACAGAGCGAGACTCCATCTCAAAAAAAAAAAAAAAATTCTCTGTGGCTCCTCACCATCTACAGTATAAGGTCCAAAACCCTTCAAGCTACCTGTTGCAACCATCCCATCCACATCCAGAAATACGCACAATCCCCCTACTCTATACTAAACTATATCAGGCTCTTAGATTTGTCTGATTCCTATCTCTAAAATGCCCTTCTGTCCTTTGTCCCTCCTTGCCTGAGTCACTTCCATCCTCTGCAAAGACTTCCACAATCTCTATTCCTTACCCTCCCCTACCACACCCCCTCTCCACCACATAGTTACTTTTTCTTTTGTGCTTACAAACTTTTCCCTGTGTATCTATTACACTTATCACATTGTTTTGTAATTATTTATCTGTCTCCTCCATTAAAACTCAGCAGGTTTTTTTTTTATTCTCAAGAGTGTTTTGCACAGTAGTTAGCACAAAATAAATATTCGGTAGTACATAAAATGAATGCACCTATGTTCTAAGTCCTCATCTACCTCGTCTACAAAAAAAAAAAATGGAGATTAGAAACACAAACGAAGTGATAAGAAAAGTGTTCCTTAAAGAAATTTGGAGTTTATAATTATAATAACACTGAAACACTATTTTTAAAAAATCAGCCATGTGTGGTAGTTCACGCCTATAATCCCAGCTATTCCTGAGGCTGAGGCAGGAGGGCCACTTGAGCCCAGGAGGCAGGGGCTGCAGTGAACGTGATGGTGTCACTGCACTCCGTCCTGGCTGACGGAGCAAGACCCTGTTTCAAAAAAGAAAAAAATAAGAAAAGAAAGTTAAACACCAAAAACAACAACAAAACACCAACATTAGCAGCAGCTAACATTTAAAACTCTTTTATTTTTTTTGGGGATGGAGTTTTGCTCGTTGCCCAGGCTGGAGAGTGCAATGGCACAATCTCAGCCCACTGCAATCTCCGCCTCCCAGGTTCAAGCAGTTCCCCTGCCTCAGCCTCCCTAATAGCTGGGACTACAGGTGCCCACCACCACGCCCAGCTAATATTTTCTATTTCTAGTAGAGACGGGGTTTCACTATGTTGGCCAGGCTGGTCTCAAACTCCTGACCTCAGGTGATCCACCCACCTCAGCCTCCCAAAGTGCTGGGATTACAGGCGTGAACCAGAGCGCCTGGCTGAGACTTTTATACATATTAGTTATCTAGTTCTCAACTTTATAAGGAGGCTAGTATTATTACAACTATTTTACTGAGACACAGAGAAGTAACTTCTCCAAAACCACACAGATAGTAAATGAAATAGGATACAAACCCAGGTAGTCTGGCATCAGAGCTCATGTTCTTAACTACTAAATTACATTATTTCTTTAGCTCAAGCAAAAGGCGACCGGAATTAGAGAAGAAAATTGCGTACTAGCCCTGGTTCTTTTCATTTCTTAACATCTTCTTTATTCTTAGTTCCAATCCTGGTTCTTTAATATCTTAATCTCTTCTTTATCCCTAACATGCTAAAAAAAAAAAAAATACTCAAAAAGAAAATTATTCCATTAGCTGTCACTTTTTAAAATTCACTTCAATAAATTAGCAATACTTTCATCAAACTTAGACATGCAACTAATCTGGGAAGCCTTCCCAACATCTAAAACCAGGGCTCTTGCTGGGTGTTCTTGGGGCATCCTGTGTTTGTCCTTCCTAGAACTCATTCAAGAGTATAGTTGTATGAATCTCTAAACAATTCCTCTCTCTTCCACTGGACGCTAAACTCCACAGAAAATTCATGACTGCTTTACCCATCATTGTCTGCACAGCACACAGTAGGCCCACAAAAGATGTCACACACAAAAAAAAAGGAGGAGGGACAGAAGCAGGAGAACCAGAAACAAAATTTCCGTAAAGTATCCTGAGACTTATTGATGATGTTCAAAGACTTTGAGTTCTAATTGACTGTAAGCGCTTCGTCTGTTTCTTCTTTTAAAAAAATGCTATTTAAAGGAAACTATTCAGAAGAAAATAAGAATAGTTAAAATGAAAAGGTCATCTAAAAACAAAATGTTAAAGGAATGCCACATAATTTCTTTTTTTTTTTTTTTTTTTTTAGACGGAGTTCCGGTCTTGTTGCTCAGGCTGGAGTGCAATGGAACGATCTCAACTCACTACAACCTCCACCTCCCGGGTTCAAGTGATTCTCCTACCTCAGCCTCCTGAGTCGCTGGGATTATAGGCATGCACCACCACTCCCGGCTAATTCTGTATTTTTAGTAGAGTCGGGGTTTCTCCATGTTGGTCAGGCTGGTCTCAAACTCCCGACCTCAGGTGATCCGCCCGTCTCAGCCTCCCAAAGTGCTGGGATTACAGGAATGAGCCACTGCACCCGGCCAAGGAATGCCACATAATTTCAAAGCACAGAGTCCATTTCAAATAAATCTCTAAATTAACAATAGCTTTAATCTTATATCTTAATATCCGTGCTGAGAAATAAGATTAGCAGGGAGGGGTAAAATAGGTTGCCATGTTACACAATTTAAAGATTCAAGTTATATTTATTGGTAAATACCACTTGTAGAGTTAATAAAATATATATTCTACCTTCTAAACTAGTAAATCACCAGATTTAAGACATTTATCAAAATGTCCCTATTAAATACTCAGCATTAACACTGACCCAAACTACAAGATAAAAGCTGAACTCCTTCAAAGGGACTCTTAAGTCCTCTCACAATTTGGTCTCTAGCCACCACGGTAGCTTCATCTCTTACTAATTGCTACAGACCATCTCACTTCCTAAGCTTCACTGTTCACACTCCTCACAGTACTACCTGTGCCTTTTATGACTCCATCTCTTTGCATTTGCTGTTCCCTCTGCCTGACATGCCCTTCCCTCTTCTGAGCTGTGAATATGCCCCCCTCCCTGAAGCTTTTCCTAATTGCCCTCACCTCCCACAGAGTGCCTCCCAGGTCCTCTGTCCTCTTCATTATTCTATTACATAGCACTGTCATTACTTTTAAATGTTCATCTCCCAAACAGCCTGTGAGTTCTAAAGGGAGGACCCATAGCTTAATCAACTGTTTCCCACCCCTTAGCATGAAGCCTGGCATTTACTGAAACTCAATATAAATACACTGAATAAAAGAAAGTTAAGTACTTAACTGTGAGAAACACTTCAAACTTTCCTATTAAAGAGTTAATGCATTTAACACAGTGATTCTCAACCAGAGGCAATTTTGTCCCTAGGGGACATTTGGTAAAATCTGGAGGTATTTTTGGTTGTCAAAACAAGGGGGAAGGGATATAGGGGAATGCTATTGGCATCTAGTGGGCGTAGATGCCAGGGATGTTGCTAACATCCTACAAGGCACAGGGCAGCCTCCCACAACACAGAATTATCCAGTCACAAATGCCAATAGCGCCGATGTTAAGAAACTCAGTTGTCAACTGACTTATTCAGATGTGATGATTCAATATCACATCTCTGCAATAACCACAATCAATTTCACTTTTGTAGTTTCAACTGAAGCTTCTTTAACAGTTGATAGGTATGCACCAACATTAAAAATGACCTTCATATAATCTCGATGTTTAACTTTAAACCAAGATTACTAGAAAGCATCCCATATTTCTGAAAACCAATCTATAACTACAGAAGCCACTCTTAAACCAGTAAACACTTTTATTTGTAAACTTCAAAGCAAACCACAGACAAACTAATTTTCACTTGCAGAACTATGACAGAAACACAATCTGAAACATGAGGTAATCAGTTCCTCCAGGTCTGATAAAAGAAAAATCTCCTAAAGCCTGAAAGTAAATCATGCACAGATGTCTTTACTGCTGAACTAAGGAAGTGATGGGTAAAGGACATGCCCTTGTTACTGCCAAAATCATCGCTTACCAGGATTTCAAAATTCACAAAACACTGCAAAATACAATTAAATGTCAACACAGGTTGTCAGATAAAGAAGTTAACTATTTCTCCCTCTAATAACTGACCAAGTTTCACATGACTTCATTCTTTCAGGAGAAAGCTAGACAGAAGCAAGAGCACTCCCTTCCTATCTACTGGATTACTCAACTCTCTTCCTCACATTCCTCGGCTGAATCCTACAAATTCACTAATTTCTTTTGTCCTTTGAACTAGTTATCCTACTCCCTCGGTAAAGAACTAATAGGCTTGGCACCTACTTTTCAATCATTTACACTTTGTTACACCCTATCAGCCTCAAAAAGAAAAGAAAAAAGCTATACAAAAAAAAAAAACAAATTTAAGTTGATAGGTACAATAACTCTTATAGGAAAAAAGATGTGAATTATGTTATTCTAGTAACTGATTCTTAAATGATACACCTACAGTTTTCTAATGCTCTTTCTATCCTCAAGGTTTTCCAGATTTCAGAGACAGCACTAGCAGAAACTAAGTGTATACCACTTGATCAAGCTTACTGCGGATTTATTCTTGGATAGCTAAAATAAGGTAGTGGGGCTTGGACAGAAAACGTATTTTTAATTTAAAAAAAAAAGTTTCCAACAGTGAGTAACATCTTCCTTCTAGGCTGACTTTGCCAGTGTCAGTCCCACGACTGGGCCCAGGCTAGGCCGGGGCTCACCACACCACCCTCCACTGTGGTCCAAAGGAGAAAGCGGGGCCGTGTGTGGCAGGTGCGCGTCGTGTCAAATTGGGGGGCACGGGGAGTGCGGCGGGTGGGGAAGGGCGAAGCAAGCCGCCTGCAATCTCCCATGGGGCGTTCTCCAGCCCGGCAGGCGGCGGCTGGCCCGTCCCACGGGCACCAACTCTCCATTTTCATTCCCACTCAGGGATCCCAGGAGGAACGCGCCGGCACCACACCCTCCAGCTCGCAGCCCGCTCGCACACACGGAGCCCCGCGCCGGAGCGGGCGCCAGGCCTGGACGCGCGGGGCCACCAGGGCTCCGCCTGCCGCCCCGCCGCGCCGGCCCCACCCGCCCTCCCCGCCCCTGGGCCGGGCGACCGAGGCCTAAGCGCCTGCCGGGCTGTGGGGCCTAGGGAAGGAAGGAGCCCGCGCTGAGGAGGGGCGCCCGCGCCGCGGCCCCGAGCTCCGGCTGTCCCGCTCACGTGCTGCCGGAAAGACGGTTTCACTCTCTTACCCTCTGTAAAATCCTCCTTAACATGGTTTAACCACCACCCGGCGCCGCCGCGGTGACTCTCCAGACCCTGCGCGGGGCCACTCACTACTCGGGGTGCGCGGGCAGGAGGCACTGGGCCGGGAGGGGACCGGGAAGGAGGTCGGGGCGAGGCGGTGGCGGCGGCCGCTCGGGCGGCCCCGACTTCCCCGCAGGCGGCGAGACGGAGCACGCGAGAGAGAGCGAGCGAACGACTAGGCAGCCTGCGAGCGCCTCCTGCCCGCCCGCCGGGCGGCCCCCGTAACTGACAGATGGGCGGGCCCACCCGCGGTCGCCGGGGGGCGGGGCGGTGGCGGGCCCGCCCCTCGCCTGTCCATTCGCGGGAGGCGGGGCTGAAGGGGGCCGGTCCGGGCCAGCAACCAATCGGAAGCGGTGGTAAAGTGGGCGGCTGCGTGACGGACAGGCGGCAGGACGCTGTCGCCGCAGCTTCTTCCGGCTAGCTGGGGGACGCCGAGGCTGCGGAGCACACGCCTGGGCTCCGTCAGAGGGCCGCGCCCGCGCGACGACAGCGTGCCCGCTAGTGGGAGGCGGGCGAGGACCCCTGGGGGTGTCCCTCCCTGACCCAGGCCGGAGGAGGGGAAGCCTTAGGCTGTTTTGTAAAATGTGTCGGTGTGACCCTTACGGCGATTGCTCCTGACTCTGGACGTGGTATTGAGCCTGAGCTATATCCTAGTTTCTGCTGGAAACGCTGACTCTGCCTCTTAGCCCCTGAAGCCGACTAGAGCATCTCAGACGTGCTTAACCGGTCTGTTGGGCTTCCCTGTCCTTTTCCAGCCCCTGGTTTCCTTTCCCTGCTCCCTTCCTGCTTCTAATTTCAGCCAAAGAGAAAGCAAAGATTAAGAAAAAAAGGGTAGGAAGAAGCTGGAATTTGAATTGGCAAGAGAAGTTTGAGGTTGTCTTTTCTAGATCAAAACAATTTTTAATAGGCTGATGTTCACATGTTGCGCTTTCTCTTTCTAAAGCCCGTGCTTGACCTCATAAGGAATTTTAAGTCCTATTCTGATAATAGATATGTGAAGTAAATTGTCATTAATGCCTCTCTTTTATAGATTAAGAAGAAAATGAGGTCACAGATGAATATCGTACCAAAACGACGTGGACTTGGAACTGACCTCCAGGCACGACGTCATTATTTAACTCGGGAAATCACAGCTTCTGCGTCCTACCATTCTGCCAATATTCACTGCCAAGAGGCTCAACTTAACACCCTGGTAGAAAAAGAGAAGGCTTTAATATTGCTTGAATAGGGAAGGAGAGGGAATAATGGAACTAACCTTGCTGGGAGGGAAAAAAAAAAACAAACCAACTGAACACTGAATGAAGCCTATGAAGCAATGAATGGAGTGCTTTTTGGAAAGTACTTCCAGATCTTTTCAAAAGCAGCACAAAATTAAATATTATTTGCAAATGAGTTAATGGGAAAATGTTTTGTAAAGTATAATGCATTATAAAATGTAATATGATATTTCTACCTCAAATATATTTGGTTTCTTATTATGTGTGTGTGTCTCTCGATGGTGCAGCAGAACAGTCATGCCTACAGCTAATATATGAGTAATCACTAGTGATAATGCACTTACAAAGCACATATTTTTCCATCTTTCTAAACATGAGGTGCTTTATTTTCAGATAATATGGGAAACATTCTCAGCGACATGGGGTGATAAAAGTGACTTTTTTTCTCTTTTTTGTTTGTTTTTCAAAAATTAGTTTAGGGTCAGGCACACTGATTTTATGCCTGTAATCCCAGCACTTCGGGAGACGGAAGCAGACAGATTGCTTGAGCTCAGGAGTTTCAGACCAACCTGGACAACATGGCAGCAACTCGTCTAAAAAAATATTAGCTGGGTGTGGTGGTGTGTGCCTGTGTTCCTAGCTACTCAGGAGGCTGAGGTGAAAGGATCACCTGAGCCCAGGGAGGTTGAGGCTGCAGTGAACTATGATCTCACCACTGTACTCCATCCTGGGTGACAAAATGAGACCCTGTCTTTAAAAAAAAAAAAAAAGTTTAAAACTGCTTATTAATGTTACATTCTAAGACCTTCTTTACTGGAATTCTTCTGTAGAATCCTTTGAATAATATAATAGGCTCTCATCTACAGCTGAGCTAGATGGATCATTGGAAAATCTGTGTACTCCGCTGCACAGTTCATGATAACTCCATCACTGGGATAATACACTGGAGAACTTAATTACTCCAAAAAAAAATAAGCAGTGGGTAAGAGATAACCATGTAAGAATACCCTTCACTAATCTAGCAGCTTCCTACACATAGCAGTTCTGCTTACCCTGTCTGACCACTAATTCCTATCTGTTCAGCTCTTGTGCATTAATATTCCCCCACCATCTCTTTACTTTGATCCCCAGCAAGACCTCAAATCCATTGGCCTCTCTTACTTTCTTAATATCAGTCATTTCCCTAGCCTACTGATTTCCATCAAAACCCAACCTAAAGCCCATGGTCCAACTTTACAATCTTCCCTTTGCAAATATGCTTAACTTCTTCACCTTTTTTCTTTTTTTGAGATGTAGTCTGTCGCCCAGGCTGGAGTGCAGTGTGCAATCTCACTGCAATCTGTGCCTCCTGGGTTCAAGCGATTCTCCTGCCTCAGCCTCCCAAGTAGAGCTGGGACTACAGGCACCCACCACCATGCCCAGCTAATTTTTTGTATTTTAGTAGAGATGGGGTTTCATCGTGTTGCCTGGGCTGGTCTCGAACTCCTGAGCTCAGGTAATCCACCCACCTCTGCCTCCCAAAGTGCTAGGATTACAAATGTGAGACACCACACCCGGCCACTTCTTCACCTTTCTCTTCCTCCATTGCTTTTGTCTAGCAGAGGCCAAACCCTGGTTAAGTTTGATTAACCACCTACTCTCTGCTGCACAGGATCCATAGGAATAGAAGGCTGGGCACGGTGGCTCACGCCTGTAATCCCAGCACTTTGGGAGTTGAGGGGGGTGGATCACCTGAGGTCAGGAGTTCAAGACCAGTCTGGTGAACATGTTGAAACCCTGTCTCTACTGAAAATACAAAAATTAGCCGGGCACGGTGGCACACATCTGTAGTCCCAGCTACTGGGGAGGCTGAGGCACACGAATCACTTGAAGGCAGAAGGTGGAGGTTGCAGTGAGCTGTGATCATGCCATTGCACTCCAGCCTGGGCAACAGAGTGAGACTTCGTCTAATACATATATATATATATATATATATATATATATATATATATATATATGAATAGGAAAGTGTCTAAATATCACTAGAGATAAACATACATAACTAGGGTTGTTGGGCTCATTCTGCATTAATAACCACAGATCTCAGGTATATGTCTCCCCAACAAGAATATCAATTTTCTGAGCACAAGGATCTTGTCCCCCCTTCAGTGCTGTGACCCCCAAAACTAAAACATTGCTCAATTCATGGTAAGCACTAAATAAATATTTGTTGAACGAATGAAGGAAGGATTGAAGGAATGAAAGGTATGTAATTACTCCTGTAGCAGTTGCCCAGCAGCATTCCTGTTACACTTTATTTCTGTCTACTTTCTCAAGATCTTCAAGATGGCCTACGCATCTATAGTTGCTGCACTTTCTTACTCTATATTTTCTTCTTGACCCATTCCAATCAATCCTCTGTAGCCTGTGTCCCACTGACTCCAATAAGGCTGTTCTTATGATCACTAATGACCTGCCTGTTTCCTATTCCAGTGACTACTTTATTGTTTCGACTTTGACTGTTTCCTATGTAGAAAACAGTTGGCCACTCTCTCCTTGAGTTACTTTATCCTCTTGGCTTCCTTGACAGTATACTTTCTGGTTTTTCTCCTCGTTGCCCATTCCCTCTATGTCTGATGGCTTCTCTATTGCATATCTTAATGTTGGAGTGCCCCTACTCTGTTCTGGGGCCCTTGCTTTTATCTGTCATACTCAGCCTAGAAGTAATCTCAACTAGTCCCCTGACTTTAAATTTAATTTATCAGGCCAGCCACAGTGGCTCACACCTGTAATCCCAGCACTTTGGGAGGCCGAGGTGGGTGGATCACAAGGTCAGGAGTTCAAAACCAGCCTGGCCAACATGGTGAAACCCTGTCTCTACTCAAAATACAAAAATTAGCCCGGCATGGTGGTATGCACCTGTAATCCCAGCTACTGGGGAGGCTGAGGCAGGAGAATGGCTTGACCCCAGGAGACGGAGATTGTGGTGAGCCGAGATCGTACCACTGCACATCAGCCTGGGCAATAGAGCGAGATTCCGTCTCAAAAAAAAAAAAAAAAATCTACTTCATATTTCTTCTTGGATGTCTAGTGAGCATATCAAACTTAGTATGGCTCAAACAAAACTATTTCATTTTTATCCTCAAAACTTCGTCACCAGTTTTCCTGTCTCCGTATGTATCACTACCAGATACTTAGTTGGTTCAAACCAAAAATCTCTTTATCTCACCACTTCTCCTCCTTCCAACGAATCCATTAGGATATCCTGACAGATCCACCTCCAAAATATATCCCAAATCTGCCACTTCTCGCCACTTTCACCCTAGTTTATAGCACCTTCATCTCCTGTTGAGACTACTAAAACAGTCTTCTAGTTGGTCTCCCACCTTTTACTTTGGCTTCTCTGTAATCCGTTCATTACACAGAAGCCAGGGACAAGTTTTTAAAATGCAAATCAAAAATGTCACTGCCTTCCTAGATTGTAGCTTCCCATTATCATCACAATGAAATGCAAATACCTCATCCTGGCTTACACGCCCTGCTGATCTGGGCCTGCCTGCTTCTCTGCTTTCCACTTAAAACATCCCTCCGTTGGCCCAGTATGCCCCAGCTGCTCTGGACTTTTCTCAGTTGCCCAAAACCTATTCCTGCCTGTACACCAACCAGTTCCTATTTAGGGAATGCTTTCTCCTGAAATCTCGTAGTTAATTTTGTGTCATTCAGATTATTCCCTTAAAGTTACCTCCTTAGAGAGGTCTTCAAGGACCTCATCCAAAGTGCTTCGAATCTCTAGTCACCCGTTCTAATTCTCTACATGGTAGAGAAACTACCATTTCTGACTTCTCTTGTTTGTCTGCGTATGTCTTCCCAACAAGAATGTCAACTTTCTGAGCACAAGGATCTTGTCCCCTCTTCAGTGCTGAGACTTCAAAACCAAAACATTGCTCTATTAGTAGTAAACACTAAATAAATATTTGTTGAATGAATGAAGGAAGAATTGAAGGAATGAAAGGTATATAATTACTCCTATAACAGCCGGGCTCGGTGGCTCACGCCTGTAATCCCAGAACTTTGGGAGGCCGAGGCAGGCGGATCACGAGGTCAGGAGATCGAGACCATCCTGGCTAACACAGTGAAACCCCGTCTCTACTAAAAATGCAAAAAAAAATTGCTGGGCGTGGTGGCGGGTGCCTATAGTCCCAGCTACTCGGGAGGCTGAGGCAGGAGAATGGCGTGAACCCAGGAGGCAGAGCTTGCAGTGAGCCAAGATCGCACCACTGCACTCCAGCCTGGGTGACAGAGCGAGACTCCATCTCAAAAAAAAATGATAATAAATAATAAAAAATAATAATTACTCCTATAACAATTAACTTCCAAGGTTCCTCAAGCTACCATCTTCCTATTTATGAAGAAGTGATCCAAATGCAACAATCCTGAAAGCAATCCAACAATCTTTTGATCTTATCTGACAATCTTTTTTCTTTTTACATAATGTGTATGTATGTTTCTTGACTCTTCAAAATTTCCCAATATTTATGGGAAACAACCTATTTCTTACTTTCCATAAATTGAACATTGGGCCAGGCATGATGGCTCATGCCTGTAATCCCAGCACTTGGGAGGCCGAGGTGGGCGGGTCACCTGAGGTCAGGAGCTCAAGATCAGCCTGGCCAACATGGTGAAACAACGTCTTTACAAAAATACAAAAATTAGCTGTGCATGATGACAGGTGCCTATAATCCCAGCTACTCAGGAGGCTGAGGCAGGAGAATCCCTTGAATCCAGGAGGTGGAGGTTGCAGTGAGCCAAGATCAGGCCATTGCGCTCCAGCCTGGGTGACAGAGCGAGAGTCCGTCTCAAAAAACAAAACAAAACAAACAAACAAACAAAACATTGTTAAGGCACCTTTCTTGTCAATTTCCTGTGCTATAACCAAATAATTCATTTTCAACTAGAAGCAAGTCCATGAAAAAATCACAACATTGCTTGAACCCGCAAGGCAGAGGTTGCAGTAAACCAAGGTCGCACCATTGCACTCCAGCCTGGGCAACAGAGAAAGAAACCATCTCAAAAAAAAAAAAAAAAAAATCACAACAAAAATAAGCAAAGTGTAGATGATGGCTCTGTACAAGTAAGGCCAAAACAATTTGTGGATTCTTTAGAATCCAGACATGACCACTAACCCAACTAAAATAGCTTTTTCTTTCTTTTTTCTTTTTTTTTGGTTTTAGGTTAACTAAATTGTTCACAAATTATGTTAGCATCATTGAACTAACTAGTTGAAGCCTAGCATCAATCTATGCTTCTTTCAGCCCTTGAGGGCAGGGCAGGGAGGGCAGTAAAGTAAGGAGCTCAGAGGAGTTGGGAGATACATGAATTCCCTAGTACTTCCTGCTGGTTTTCTCCAGGCCCTAGCTGACTTGCATAACCTCAAGAAAAGTATCTGGTCTCCATTGAATTTATTTGAAGGCAGGATTAGGGAAAATTCAAAATAATAGTGAGGACTAAATTCTGGTTTTTTTATCTTGCCCAAATTCCTACCTAAGGGGCCTAGGGAGTCCTGTCCTACAAACCGTAAATTCTCATCAGATGGGTTTTATTTGATCCTATATATAATGACTTACTTTTCTTTTTACTTTTTCTTTGTTGTTGTTGTTGTTGTTGTTGTTGAAACTGCGTCTCGCTCTGTCGCCCAGGCTGGAGTGCAATGGCTCAATCTCGGCTCACTGCAAGCTCCGCCTCCCGGGTTCACACCATTCTCCTGCCTCAGCCTCCCAAGTAGCTGGGACTACAGGTGCCCGCCACCACGCCCGGCTAATTTTGTTTTGTATTTTTAGTAGAGACGGGGTTTCACCAGGTTAGCCAGGATGGTCTCCATCTCCTGACCTCGTGATCCGCCCACCTCAATTTCCCAAAGTGCTGGGATTACAGGCATGAGCCACCACGCCCGGCCTATAGTGACTTACTTTTCAGTCTTACTCTGGCATAACATTATGACACAAGGAAAAAATATTAAACCCCAAAATATATTTTCTTGCCATACCTTGAAAATGTCCTGCAAAGTCTCTTGTGGGAAAAATCCACATCCTATAGAGAATCCCCTTTCCCCTTTGGTTTCCTTCTTTCCTTTCCAGATCCAGATCCAGGAGATAATCAACTAAGAGCCAGGCACACTTTTAGGTCCAATAAGAAACATTTTACAACCTACTCCCTCTCTCTGTCTCTTTTTTTTTTTTTTTTTTTTTTGAGATGGAGTTTCAATCTTTCACCCAGGCTGGAGTGAGGTGGCGCAATCTCAGCTCACTGCAACCTCTGCCCCCCGGGCTCAAGTGATTCTCCTGCCTCAGCCTCCCAAGTAGCTGAGATTACAGGTGCGTATCACTACACCTGGCTGATTTTTGTATTTTTAGTAGAGACGAGGTTTCACCATGTTGGCCAGACTGGTCCCAAACTCTTGACCTCAGGTGATCCACCTGCCTTCGTCTCCCAAAGTGCTAGGATTACAGGTATGAACCACCATGCCTGACCACAACCTGCTGTCTCTGAAGTCTGCTGAGAGATTCTTCTGCACAATAAAACTTGGTCTCCACAATCCTTTATCTCAACCTGAGCATTCCTTTCCATTAATCCCAGGTCTTCAGATAAACTCAACCAGTTGTCAATCAGAAAATTTAAATTTACCTATAGCCTGCTTTAAGTTGTCCCGCCTTTCTAAACCAAACCAATGTATTTCTTAAATGTATATGATTGATGTCTCATGCCTTCCTAAAATATATAAAACCACGCTGTACTCCAACCACCTTGGGCACATGTTCTCAGGACTTCCTGAGGTCTGTGTCATGGGCCATGGTCACTCATATTTGGCTCAGAATAAATCTCTTAAAATATTTTACAGTTTGACTCTTTTTGTCGACAATAATTACATTTTAAGATATGTTATAAATAATGCTCTTCCAGCCTAGGCAACATAGCAAGACCCTGTCTCTAAAAAAATTAAAAAATCAGCCAGGCGTGGTGGCACACACCTGTAGTCCTAGCTACTCGGGAAGTTGAAGCAGGAGGATTGCTTACATGCAGGAGTTTGAGGCTATAGTGAGCTACAACAGCACCAGTGCATTCTAGCCTGAGTGACAGAGTGAGACATTGTCTCTAAATAAATAAATACATGTTTTAAAATAAATGAAAAGAAAAATGATGTTCTTGGCCAAGTGTGGTGGCTCATGCCTATAATCCCAACACTTTGGGAGGCCGAGGCAGGTGGATCACTTGAGGTCAGGAGTTCAAGACCAGCCTGGCCAACATAGAAACCCTGTCTCTACTAAAAATACAAAAGTTAGCTGGGCATGGTGGTGCACACTTTTAATCCCAGCTACTCAGGAGACTGAGGCACGAGAATCACTTGAACCTGGGAGGTGGAGGTTGCAGTGAGCTGAGATCACACCACTGTACTCTAGCCTGGATGACAGAGTGAGACTCTGTCTCAAGATTAAAATAAAATAAAATAAATATTTTTAAAATTATGCTTTTAATATATGATAAGCAATAGCCAAGTTTATCACATTTTAACTTCAAGTTGGTAGAGTACAAAATAGACAATGTAAAGGTGGCACAATAAAAATTCCCATCTATGATAACACGGTGACTCTTGAATGCCAGTGTCTCCTAAGCAAGACCTGCCTGTGGACCCCAAGCTGAGCAGCCAACAAAATGCAATGCAACATATAAAGTATTACAAAAGTGGTGTGAGTACATTTTAGAAACAGAACGAATATCTGAAGCTATTTCCTGAAATATGTTTGTGGGATTGTGGAAGCTAAAGCAACTCCATCTTAGATGCTAATCCACCATGTTGACATCTCATTAATCCGTGTTCCCGGAAGCCCTCTAAGATTTCTACTTTTTCCATTGTTACAGTGAATCCTTCCCTTAGGTCAAAACAACCTTGACCATAAATCCTACCTTAGCCAGACTCACACAGCATTCTTGCCTTCCCCTTGGAAGTCAACTTCAATTGTCCTACACATTTTTTCCCTATGATATATAAGCCGTGGGTCTGAAGGGTAATGGAATGGGGGTCCACCATCTCCCTTTTGGACATCTGAGACTGTGCCTTCTTTTTGTAAATCCCTGTTAGATGTTTCTTTCTGAGAATTGGTTGTATCAGCCTCTTTCTTCAGCCTCTCAGCTTCCTCAGACATTGGGGTAGGTTTGCATAGACCTGCTCACCACAGAAAAGTGGTCAGGTGAAGTTATTTAGAGTGCAGTATAGAGATGTCATCCCAGCATTAGTCAAAGCTTAGATTTCTTTAAATTTGTGGAGTTTAGTGTTTTTGAAAGCATGTTCCTTGAAGCCCTAGAGTCCTCAGAAGCCACCTCAGTGGATGGAGAAAATCGAGCAATTGAGGCCCTGTGTTATTCACCTTTGCAGTAGCTGGTATAGCTTTACTTTTATCTTTATGTGTTTTACGTAATAGGGTGATGAAGAAGAATTCTTTCTTTTCCTTTCTTTTTTCTTTTTCTTTCTTTCTTTTTTTTTGGATGTAGATAGGATCTCACTCTGTCGCCCAGGCTGGGGTGCACTGCTGCGATCTCAGCTCATTGCAGCCTCAACCTCCTGGCCTCAAATGATTCTCCCACTTTGGCCTCCCACAGTGCTGGGATTACAGATGTGAACCACTGTGCCCAGCCTGACATTATTTTCTTTACACTGTACACTTCAGGCATGCTGAACTATTACACATTTCTGGGCTCATCATAGTCTCTCCCTTACTTCTGAACCATTATATATGCTATTTCATATGCCTGGAATGTTCCCTACACCCATCCTACTGTTACTTGTCTAATTCCTACTCATCTGCAAGTCTTACCTTGCCTCCCAAACGAAACTACATGGCCACGTATACCTAAATTTTTGTACTCAACCCTGTAACTACAGGGAAGAAGAGACCTTAGGTCAAACACTCAAAACACTCTGGGCCACATGACAAATTTGACAAAAATGTAAGGTACGTCTTCCAACTACCTTCTCTTGTTCTGAATACATACCCCCAAACTGTCAATTATAATTGGCTTCCCATGTAGTTTTGTCTTTAAAGAGTAAATGCACTGGTGCCATTGGTACAGCACAACTCACATAAAAAATTTGTTGCCCTTTGTAAATTAATACCATTTCAGCCTCTGTACATTTGAATAATATGAGTCTGCTAAGAGAAGAATTTACTTTCAACATGCTGACAAAAATTCAAGTTTTGAAGCTGCTGAGCAAAGATTCAGAGCCTGGACCACAGTGAATTTACCAATGTAAATGAGCTTCCTGAGGTCTCTTGACAGCTAGCCAGCTGGCCTCCCTACATGATATAATTAGGATGATGGGCTGCATGCAGTTTAGACCTACAGCACTTCTATCTCCCCTTAGAATTTGATAGAAACTCAATGGTAGAAGATTCCAGAGGCTAATTCTAACAATACCATTGATTAAACTCATAGATAACTTAGAATGGTCTGAACATTTGAAGTAATGCAGTAAGGACTCAAATAAAAGGTTTTTGTGAAATACTAATCTGAAAATGTCTTGCTAGCATATAGATGGCAGCATAAGTAAAGAATAGAGATGGTAAAGTACTCTAAAGTATTATTACTAGTGACATTATTATTTTGTAAAAATATATTCTAGTGGCTGGGCGCGGTGGCTCATGACTGTAATCCCAGCACTTTGGGAGGCCAAGGCGGGTGCATCACGAGGTCAGGAGATCGAGACCATCCTGGCTAACACGGCAAAATCTCATCTCTACTAAAAATACAAAAAATTAGCCGGACGTGGTGGCAGGCGCCTGTAGTCCCAGCTACTCGGGAGGCTGAGGCAGGAGAATGGCGTGAACCCAGGAGGCAGAGCTTGCAATGAGACCAGATCGCGCCACTGCACTCCAGCCTGGGTGACAGAGCGAGACACTGTCCCCACCCCCCCCCTAAAAAAATATATATATATATATATTCTATTGAAAGAGGTACGTACACACACTCCCTCTCTCCTCTTATTTGTATCTATTTCTACCTAGAAAAGTTTTTTTTTGCTGTTGTTAAAAGAGAAAAACTTACTTGATAACTCAGAGCAATCATTCCTTATTTATGTCATTGTTTCTAAGTGATAGCAAATGAAATTTAATATTAAAATTTGTAAGATAACATAAACAACACAATACACATTTTTTTTTTTTTTTTTTTTTTAGATGAAGTCTCACCCTGTAGCCCAGGCTGGAGTGCAATGGCTCAATCTTGGCTCACTGCAACCTCTTCCTCCTGGGTTCAAGCAATTCTCCTGCCTCAGCCTCCTGAGTAGCTGGGATTACAGGGGTGCACCACCATGCCCAGCTAATTTTTTTGTATTTTTGGTAGAGACAGGGTTTCACCATGTTGGCCAGGATGGTCTCGAACTCCTGACCTCCTGATCTGCCCACCTCGGCTTCCCAAAGTGCTGGGATCACAGGCGTGAGCCACCGCGCCCGGCCCAATATGCCTTTTTAAAATTTTTTCAGGACAATGCTTGTTATGAGTTAGTTGGCTAAAAATGGGACCCAAAAATATATTCTATTGACATATTTTGGTTAATATACAAAATAGACATTTAGATGATGAAAAAAAGCAACAAACAAATTAACCTGAAAAGAAAATTAAAGAACAACTTGGGAAAGATACAATACCCCTCCTCTTCCTTTTCCCTAATGCCTCTTTCCTCGGGTTGTAGAGCATTGTGTGGCCTTCAAGAAAAAATATCAACTTGCTCAATTCAATTAAAATCCAGATTGTAATGTTGTTCTGTTGACCTAAAGGGAAAAACTGAGACAAATGTAATGTAAGTAGAGAGTTTATCTGGGCCAAGTTTAAAGACTGCAACCTAAAACAAAGACTCAAAGTTCCCTGAGTATATACTCCAACTAGCAGCAATTACAAGTAGCTGGGGTTTTGTTTTATTTTATTTTATTTATGAGAAAGGGTCTTTCTCTGTCACCCAGGCTGAGTGCAGTGGCACGATCATGGCTCACTTCAGCCTGTGCCTCGTGGGCTCGAGAGATCCTCTTGACTTTTTTTTTTTTTTTTTTTTTTAATAGAGAGAGGGTCTCACTGTATTGCTCAGGCTGGTTTTGAACTCCTGGGCTCAAGCAATCTTCCACCTCTACCTCCCAAAGTACTGGGATTACAGGTGTAAACCACCACACCTAGCCACAAGTAGGTTTTTAAGGGACAAGAAGAGGTGATTTTACACTGTTTACTGATATGGTTTGGCTCTGTGTCCCCACCCAAATCTCATGTTGAATTGTAATCCCTACATGTCAGGGAAGGGGCCTAGCGGGAGATGACTGGATCATGGGGGGCGGATTTCCTCCTTACTGTTCTCGTAAAAGCAAGTGAGTTCTCATGAGATCTGATGGTTTAAAAGTGTGGCACTTCCCCCTTCACTGTCTCTCTCTTCCTGCTCTGCTACGGTAAGACGTGCTTTGCTTTCCCTTTGCCTTCCACCATGATTATAAGTTTCCTGACGCCTCCCCAGCCATGCGGAACTGTGAGTCAATCTAACCTCTTTTTAAAATAAATTACCCAGTCTTAGGTAGTTCCTTTTTTTTTTTTTTTTTTTTTTTTTTGAGATGGAGTCTCGCTTCGTTGCCCAGGCTGGAGTGCAGTGGCACAGTCTCAGCTCACTGCAACCTCCACCTCCAGGGTTCGAGTGATTCTCCTGCCTCGGCCTCCCCAGCAGCTTGGATTACAGGCGTCCGCCACCACCCTGGGCTAATTTTTGTATTCTTAGTAGAGACGGGGTTTCACCATGTTGGCCAGGCTGGTCTGGAACTCCTGACCTCAAGTGATTCGCCCGCCTCAGCCTCCCAAAGTGCTGGGATTATAGGCATGAGCCACCATGCCCTGCCTCAGGTAGTTCTTTATAGCAGTGTGATAATGGACTAATATATGTACCAATAATTTACATTTAAATAATATAATTTATTGATTGGCTGTACCATGTTCTTTGTATCACAAATTTCAGGAACATGAAGATAATGGGCAGGTCAGCTAGTCAGAAACAAACTGGCTTTTTTTTTCTTCAAAATAGGTGTATTTAAATAGAGACAGGTTTTCTCTATATTGCCGAGGTTGATCTCAAACTCCTGGCTTCAAGTGATTCTCTTGTCTTTCCAAAATGCTGAGATTACAGGATGAACCACCATGCCAGCCAAAATGCCTTTAAACAATTGTCCCTGACTGGGCACGGTGGCTCACACCTGCAATCCCAACACCTTGGGAGGCCAAGGCAGGAGGATCCCTTGAGCCCAGGAGTTAAAGACCAGCCGGGGCAACAAAAGCCATGATCATGCCACTGAACTTCAGCCTGGGCAACAGAATGAGACCCTGTCTGAAAAAACAAAAAACCTGATAAAGGGCATGTTGGCTCATGCCTATAATCCCAGAACTTTGGGAGACCAAGAAAGGAAGATTGCTTGAGCACAACCTGGGCAACATGGTGAGACCACATCTTCACACTCAAACAAAAATTAGCCGGACATGGTGGCATGCGCCTGTAGTCCTAGCTACTCTTGAAGCTGAGTGGGGAGAATCACTTGAGCCAGGGAGGTCGAGGCTGCAGTGAGTTGAGATCATGCCATTGAATTCCTGCCTGGGAAACAGAGCAGGACCCTGTATCAAAACAAAAACAAAAACCCAAACAAAAAACAATTACCCCTGGGCATGGATGCAAGATGGTGGGGGGTTGTAGGATGTGACTAAAGTCACATACTCATGTCTCTCTGGGCCTGGCACCTCTGGCAGATCTCACATAGCTCAGATTGCTCTGAGCTATATTTCTTTCCTCAATTCACTCAAGAAACTGCGCTACATATGTTGTTACTGCATAACATGATGGGAAGAAATGTAAAACTAATACATAATTTAGTTTTTTATGAGAAGTGACAAAAAATCTTTAAACCCTTTCATATACTGAAGAAAAAGTCTGAAATAGCATATATTGTAATTTTAAGTAGAAAAGTTAAGGGTATTGAAACCACCTTCGCAAAAATAAACGCTGAGAAAATTACGAAAGAGGTCTGACCTGACTGACTCCAGCTGGCTTACACTCTCCAAGCTGCCCTTCTTCATTCCTGGGTGCAGGCCAAACTAACTTTGGGAGGAATTTAATTTATAGTCTAACTCTGAAACAAAGATGATAACAGCAGTTTCCTGAAACAAACTCCCTTCTTGCCAGGGGGACCAGACTGCCTTGTAAGACTAACATATTAACCACAAGATTAGAAATGATGGCTTAGGAGCCATGCAGCCAGAAGCCACAAGATTTCAATCCTCCCCAGTTGCTCCTAGGGGATAATATTACTATTGTAAAACCTAAGATTGGTGCTCAAGATATTTTTTAGACCCTGCATTATGGTGCATCAGTTGGCACCTCCTGATCAATCAGCACTCTCTACCCCCTGGCCCTCTACCCACCAAACTATCCTTAAAAAAATGCAGTCTCTGAATTTTGGGGGAGACTGATTTCAGTAATAAAACTCTAGTCTTCTATTCAGCTCGCTCTGTGTGAATTAAACTCTTTCTGTATTCCAATTCCCCTGTCTTAATAAATCATCTCTGTTTGGGTGGTGGACAAGGAGAACCCACTGGGCAGTTACAATATTATTAGGTTAATAAATATATTTGTCCAGGAGTTCGAGTCCAGCCTGGACAACATGATGAAACTCTGCCTGTACAACAAATGCCAAAAAAATTAGCTCAGCGTATTGGCCCATGCCTATAGTCCTGGCTACTCGGAAGGCTGAGGTGGGAGGATTGCTTGAGCCCAGGAGGCTGAGGTTGCAGTGAGCCGTGATGGAGCAATTGCATTCCAGCCTGGATGACAGAGTGAGTCTCTGCCTCAAGAAACAAAAACAATATGTATTTGTCCCTCCATATTGACAATCTTGCTAAATTTTAAATACCATGAGGTAGAGTAGATTAAACAGATCTATTGTACCTTTTGCTCTGAGTTAAAAAGTTGGAAACACTTGGAAAGAGCAAGCCATTTTTAAAAGCTGAAGGCATTCAGAACCACCCAAGTCATTTTTCAAGCTTGCATAGTAGCTTCTGATCTCTAGTGGGAACTTGGCTTGAATAACTATGGCTACAGTGTAGAGGGAGCCATATCTACTCTTGTTTTGTTTCATTCTATTGAATTTTTATTTTCGTGTCTTGTTTCTGTGGTTTGAAGAATAACTACTAAAATTCGGTTGAAGTGTAAGTCTTCTAAAGAAATGCTTGCCAGAGCTTTTCTTTATATTTTAACTTGCTTACTCAAGCTACTTAAGGAACAGTTCACTTAGGAAGTTTTTCGTTGAGGTTTTTTTTTTTTTTTTTTTTTTTTTTTCCACGCAAAAGAAGTATCGTTTGTGTCGAAACCTGGGTTTCACTGGACAACACAATTTACCTGTGGTTGACCTGAGTTTCACTGGACAACACAGTTTACCTGTGGTTGTAAAATGTTCTGTAATTCAATAAAATAAAGATAAAATACAAGACTCTTTTGGTGGATAAAAATTAATCAATATTTTGACTTTAAAGAAGTTTTGTGTTTCTTTTTAAAATCAACATTTTGACTTTAAGGAAGCTTTGGTAAGAATGTTTCAACACTGAGTAACATTCTATTGAACTTTGCAAACATTGTATATGATTTTAAAAGTAATTTATGCAATGATAGGAAGCTGCATTGGTTACTTACTTGCTCTGTATTACTTTATATATTGTAACTTTTCATTGCAAAGATGAAAATAACTAAACAGAAAGTTTGTAACTAACATTGAGTGAGCATTTGGTAGCACTGTTCTAAGCTTCTTACTTATTTCATTTATTCCTCACAACAATCCTGTGAGGTAGAAAGTAATGAGGTGTTTTGTTGTTGTGATTGTTTGTTTGAGACAGAGTTTCGCACTTGTTGCCCAGGCTGGAGTGCAATGGCGTGATCTTGGCTCACTGCAACCTCTGCCTCCCAGGTTCAAGCGATTCTCCTGCCTCAGCCTCCTGAGTAGCTGGGATTACAGGTATGCGCCACCACATCTGGCTAATTTTGTATTTTTATTAGAGACAGGGTTTCTCCATGTTGGTCAGGCTGGTCTCGAACTCCCGACCTCAGGTGATCTGCCTGCCTTGGCCTCCCAAAGTGATGGGGTTACAGGCATGAGCCACTGTGCCCGGCTAGTAATGAGGTTTAAAAAGATTAAATACTTGCCCAAATTAAGAAGTGATTGAGCAAAGATTTAAAACCAGACAATCTGACTCGAGAGCCTGCAGTGTCAATGATTTCTAATACTTAAATACCTAGTATGCTGGTTACACTAGTAAAGAGGCAATACTATTCTAGGAGATTAAATGTTTTATTTACTTATCTATATATTTTTTAAAAAACATTCTCATAAGCTTTCATCACATATAACTCTATGGTCTTCATAATTTTAATTTCTAATGCCTAACAGTCTATCAACATTAGAATGTAGAAAATTAATCCACGAGGAAGTTTGTTTTTTTATCTCTATTGTTTCATTTTTAATATATATATTTTAGGTTTTTGTTTGCTCATTAAAAAATGTATAACAAATCAGAAGCATATAAAGTGCATTCTATATGTTACTGTATAATTTTTAAAAAGCTAAAAGCCATGGCTCTCGTAGTACATATATAAAGAGTTGTCTGAGCATGCTGGCTCACATCTGTAATCCCAACACTTTGGGAGGCTGAGACAGGAGGATTGCTTGAGCCCAGGAGTTTGAGACCAGCCTGGGCAACATAGTGAGACCTTGTCTCTACTAAAAATAAAAAGAACTTAGCCACCTGTGGTGGCACGTGCCTGTGGTCCCAGCTACTCAAGAGGCTGAAGAAGAAGGATCGCTTGAGCCCAGGAGGTCAAAGTTGCAGTGAGCCATGACTGCACCAATACATTCCAGCAGCCTGGCTGACAGAGCAAGACCCTGTCTCAAAAAAAAAAAAAAAAAAAAAAAAATCCAAAAACAAAATCAAAGAGCTCATAGATAAGAGAGTCAACAAGAGGAGAAAGCCTGTTCAAAGGGGCATAGGACAGATAGTCACTGAAAGAAAAAACAAATGCTAGACTATGCTAGAACAAACAAAAATGCTAGACTATGATTACTAAATTACATAAAAACTGGTTAGTGCTGCATAGGGTAATAAAACTAACTGTTGGGTTTGTAGTCCCTTTACCAGCCTCAAATCATCTGCGTCTCTATGGGACAAAGGTTATTTGCACTTATATTACACAATGATTATTTGCATCACTATCTGGTTTTCTACAATTTACTTTCTGCTTTTACATCTTTACCAATTATCGCTATCTATTATATTGCATATCTTATATTTTTACCTTGTTTGCTGTCTTCTCCATTAGAACATTTTCCCACTTCTGTACACCGCTATATCCCCAGTGCCTAGAACACTGCCTAGCACATGGAATGTACTTAAAAGTATGTGTGGAATAAATAAATACGAAAAAAATTTTTCCATGCTGGCTAACACGGTGAAACTCCGTCTCTATTAAAAATACAAAAAATTAGCCAGGCGTGGTGGTGGGTGCCTGTAGTCCCAGCTACTCGGGAGGCTGAGGCAGGAGAATGGTGTGAACCTGGGAGGCGGAGGTTGCAGTGAGCTGAGACCGTGCCACTGCACTCCAGCCTGGGCGACAGAGTGAGACTCCGTCAAAAAAAAAGAAAGAAAACAATTTTTAAAATGCAGATCAATTTGCCTTTAAAACCACAAGCTATTTTTTTTTTAACTTTTTACCTTGTTCTCTTTTTTTTTGAGACTGGGTCCCACTCTGTTGCCCAGGCTGGAGTGCAGTGGCATGATCTCGCTCACTGCTGCCTTGACCTCCTGGGCTCAAGCGATCCTCCTGCCTCAGCCCCCTGCATAGCTGGAACTACAGGCGCATGCCACCATGCCCTGCTAATTTTTGTATTTTTGGTAGAGGCAGGGTTTTGACATGTTGCCCAGGCTGGTCTTGACTTTCTGGGCTCAACCGATTCACCTGCGTCGGCCTCCCAAAGTGCTGGGATTATAGGTGTGAGCCACTGCACCTGGCCCCACAGTTATTTTAAAAGGAAAAATGGGGAAAATGTAAACAAACCCAAAGTACATTTAAATGTAAATTAAATCCGCTGTATGAAGGATACCCAAGCCCTCATATTGGTGATTGAACAGAGAAAAGCTTGTTTCTACCTATTTGTGGAGAGATGAATAGAAACGACGTGTGATGAGGTAATAAAACATGGAGAAACTGGAGAAAATCTACTAACCCCTCATTCTTTTTTTCTTTTTTTCTTTTTTTCTTTTGAGACGGAGTCTAGCTTTGTCGCCAGGCTGGAGTGCAGTGGCGTGATCTCAGCTCACTGCAACCTCCGCCTCCCGGGTTCAAGCAATCCTGCCTCAGCCTCCCAAGTAGCTAGGATTACAGGTTCATGCTGCCACGCCTGGCTAATTTTTGTATTTTTAGTAGAGAGGTTTCACCATATTGGCCAGGATGGTCTCGATCTCCTGACCTCAAGTGATCCACCCACCTCAGCCTCCCAAAGTGCTAGGATTACAGGTGTGAGCCACCGCACCTAGCCATACTAACCCCTCATTCTAAAGGTAAAGTGGAAGGATACAACTTGAGAATGTAGGAGAGAAAAAAAATTTCTTTTCCTCTATTCTTTTTCATTGTGTGGGTCCCTGCAAATTAGCCTGACAAAAGATAGATTAACAGAAGAAAAGGCATACAAATTTTATTTAATGTTAATTTTTAGCAAACAGTGGTGCCTTTTGTTTTTTGAAGAGATGGGGTCTCACTGTGTTGCCCAGGCTGGTCTTGAAACCCTGGGCTCAAGCAATCCTCCCACCTCAGCCTCCCAAAGTTCTGGGATGACAGTCATGAGCCACCACGCCCAGCCCACAGGGGCTTTTCTAATAAAGAAGTGAAGACTCAGTGAAGCAGATAGGCCTAAGAGCTTAAGTACCACTTTAAACAAAGAATGATAAATTGTGGAGATGGGACAAGACAACAGAAAAGTGTTTTAGGTTTCCAAGGGCAAATGGCGGGAAGGTAAATATATAGAAGGAGAAACTAATGGAGTAAGGTTGATTTGTGCAGATCCACTTTAGTATTGACAACCTACAGAAGAGGAGAAAATTTTTGCATTTTATCCATCTGACAAAGGCCTAATATCCAGAGTCTACAAAGAACTTAAATTTACAAGAAAAAAAAACCCCATTAAAAAGTGGGCAAAGGACATGAACAGACACTTCTCAAAAGAAGGCATTCATGCAGCCAACAAACATACAGAAAAAGAGCTCAACATCACTGATCGTTAGATAAATGCAAATCAAAACCACAATGAGATACCATCTCACACCAGTCAGAATGGCAATTATTAAAAAGTCAAGAAACATGGCAAGGTCCACATCGGTGGACAAAAGCAAGCAAGCTAGGGTGGTAGATCATTACCTGTAAGATTATCTGGCCCTGGTGGGTTTTCTTTGTATATATGAGAAAATTTTTAAATACTAATTTAATTTTTATGATAATTGTGATTTCTCCTAAATTCGTTCATTGTATTCTCTTCTTTAAATTTCTGTTTATCATTATTTACCTTTTCCCTTTGTCTTTTAAAAGTTATTATTATTATTATTTTCTTTTTGAGTCAGAGTTTCGCTCTTGCTGTCCAGGCTGGAGTGCAATGGTGTGATCTCGGCTCACTGCAACCTCTGTCTTCCAGGTTCAAGCGATTCTCCTGCCTCCCGCATAGCTGGGATTACAGGTGCTTGCCACCACGCCCAGCTAATTTTTTGTATTTTTAGTAAAGACGGGGTTTCACCATGTTGGCCCGGCTGGTCTTGAACTCCTGACCTCAAGTGATCCACCCACCTCAGCCCCAAAAGTGCTGGGATTACAGGCTTGAGCTACCACGCCCTACTCTTATTTTTTATTATTTGAGACAGAGTCTCACTCTGGTCACCCAGGCTGGAGTGCAGTGGCAAGATCACAGCTCACCACAGCCTCCATCTTCCCATCTCAGGTGATCCTCCCATCTCAGCCCCCTGAGTAGCTGGGACTACCGGCATGTATTACCAAACCCAGCTAATTTCTGTATTTTTTGTAGAGACAGAGTTTTGCCATGTTGCCCAAGCTGGTCTCAAACTCCTGGGCTCAAGCAATCCTCCTGCCTTAGCCTCCCAAAATGCTCAGATTACAGGCATGAGCCATTCTTCATTTTTCTGGCCTATTCTTCATTTTTAATTTCCCATTCTGGCCGACTTGACCATTACCTTTTGCCTAGATGACTATAGAATCTTCCTCTCTAAATGATTGTTTGGCTGGGTGCACTGGCTCATGCCTGTAATCCAAGCACTTTGGGAGGCCGAGGAGTGAGGATCATTTGAGACCAGGAGTTCAAAACCAGCCTGGCAACAAAGTGAGACACTGTAAGAAAGAAAAGAAAAGGAAAGAAAAGAGAAGAGAAAGAAGAGAAGAGAAGAGAAGAGAAGAGAAGAGAAGAGAAGAGAAGAGAAGAGAGAGAAAGAAAGAAAGAAAGAAAGAAAGAAAGAAAGAAAGAAAGAAAGAAAGAAAGAAAGAAAGAAAAAAGAAAGAAAGGAAGAAAGAAAGAGGAATGAAGGAAGGAAAGAGGGAGAGAGGGAGGGAGGGAGGAAGGAAGGAAGGAGGAAGGAAAGGAGGGAGGGAGGAAGGGAGGGAGGGAGAAAGCAATAGGAGGGTAGGGGAGGGTAGGGGAGGGGAGGGGAGGGGAGGGAAGGGAAGGGGAGGGGAGGGAAGGGAAGAGGAGGGAAGGGAAGGGAAGGGATTAGCCAGGTGTGGTGGTAGACGCTGGCTGAAGAAGTAGGAGGATCACTCGGACCCAGGAGATCAAGGCTGCAGTGAGCCATAATCACACCATTGCACTCCAGCCTGGGCAACAAAGCAAGACCCTGGCTCAAAAATAAAAATAAAAAAGTCATTGTTTATATCACAGCCAGAATGGTCATATTTAAACATAAACTAGATTTCTTTTCCTAAACGTAACCTAGCCTATAAATCATTAACCAGTTTATACACATAATTCTGCTCCTTGTTCTATTCTCACTTAACAATATATTGGACCTCACTATGTTCAAATATGACATGGGACATACATTTTTTTTTCTTAAAGTATTCCTTGTTTATATGAAATTCCAATGTAACTGGGTGTTCTGTATTTTTGGTTGCTAAATCTGGCAGCCCTACTTGTAACATTGGTCCAACACAAGGTGGCTGTTCCAGTTCTAGCCTCCACTCAGCCATGGGAAGAGCTTAAGTAGGCTCAAGGAGCACAAGTCTAGTTCTCTTAAGGGCAAAATCTGGACATGTCATATATTACTTCTATGCATATACCATGGGTCAAAGCGTTTCCACATTTAGCTTCTAAGGAAGCTGGGAAATGTAGTCTTTAGCTAGGCAGGCATGTAGCCAACTAAAACCCTATTGCCAAGAAAGAAAAGAAGAATGGGTACGGGAAAACAACTAGTAGTCCCACATAGACAATCATCTCGGCAGGGTGCGTCAGCTCACGCCTGTAATCCCAGCACTTTGGGAGGCCGAGGCGGGGGGAATCACCTGAGGTCAGGCGTTCAAGACCAGCCTGACCAACACGGAGAAACCCCGTCTCTACTAAAAATACAAAATTAGCCAGGCATGGTGGCCCATACCTATAATCCCAGCCACTCCGGAGGCCGAGGCATGAGAATTGCTTGAACGCGGGAGGTGGAGGTTGTGGTGAGCCAAGATTGCGTCATTGCACTCCAGCCTGGGCAACAAGAGTCAGGAAGGAAGGAAGAAGGAGGGAAGGAAGGAAGGAAGGAAGGAGGGAGGGAGGGAGGGAGGAAGGAAGGAGGAAGGAAGGAAGGAAGGAAGGAGGAAGGAAGGAAGGGAGGGAGGAAGAGAGGGAGAGAGGGAGGGAGGAAGGGAGGGAGGGAGGGAGGGAGGAAGGGAGGGAGGGAGGGAGGGAGGAAGGGAGGGAGGGAGGGAGAAAGCAATAGGACGGGAGGGGAGAGCAGGGGAGAGGAGGGGAGGGGAGGGGAGGGGAGGGAAGGGAATCCCAGCACTTTGGGAGGCTGAGGCAGGCGGATCACCTGAGGCCAGGAGTTCAAGACCAGCCTGGCCAACATGGAGAAATCCTGTCTCTATTAAAAATAAAAATTAGCCAGGCGTGGTGGCTGGTACCTGTAATCCCAGCTACTCGGGAGGCTGAGGCAGGAGAATCACTTGAACCCAGGAGGGGAAGTTTACAGTGAGCCAAGATCATGCCAATGCACTCCAGCTTGGGCAATAGAGCGAGACTCCATCTCAAAAAACAAAAAAACTAAATGAGAACATAGTGAGGAATGAAAATCAAATCTGATTAGGCTAATACTTGTGTTTACTCTGCCAGGTGCTTTGCAAAACCTTTTACACATATTATTTCATTAAATCTTTTTCTTTGAGACAGAATCTCTGTCGCCTAGGCTGGAATGCAGTAGTGCAATCTCGGCTTGCTGCAATTTCCGCCTGCTAGGTTCAAGAGATTCTTCTGCCTCAGCCTCTCAAGTAGCTGGGATTACAGGCATGTGTCACCACGCTGGCTAAGTTTTGTATTTTTAGTAGAGATGGGGCTTCACCATGTTGGCCAAGCTGATCTCGAACTCCTGACCTCAAATGATTTCCCCACCTCAGCCTCTCAAAGTGTTGGGATTACAGATGTGAGTCACCATGCCCTGCTTCATTAAATCTTTATTGCAACAAGAGGAATTATTATTATTATTATTTGAGACACAGTTTTACCCTGTCACCCAGGCTGGAGTGCAGTGGCACCATCTGGCTCACTGCAACCTCTGCTCCCGGGTTCAAGTCATTCTCCTGCTTCAGCCTCCCGAGTAGCTGGGATTACAGGCATGCGCCACCATGCCCAGCTAATTTTGTATTTTTAGTAGAAATGGGCTTTCACCATGTTGGCCAGGCTGGTCTCGAACTCCTGATCTCAAGTGATCCGCCCACCTCGGCCTCCCAAAGTGCTGGGATTACAGGCATCAGCGACCACACCTGGCCAAGAGGAATTATTGTAATTCTTATTTGGCAATAGGGAAAATGGAGCTTGTAAGGGTTAAGTGACTTTCCTAAGTCATATAGCTGAAAAAAGATGTAGCCAGTATTCAAAGCTGAGGTTAACTTCACTATGCCATATCACATTCACACCTTAAAAAAATAAAATCAAGGTATCTGATATCTAGACAGAGTCTTATTCTCTTGCCCAGGCTGGAGTACACTGCTGTGATCATGGCTCTCTGCAGCCTCACCCTCCTGGGCTCAAGAAATCCTGCCACCTCAACCTCCCAAGTAGTTGGGACTACAGGCATGTGCCACCACACCTGTCTAATTTTTGTATTTTTTGTAGAGATGGGGTTTCACCATGTTGCCCAGGCTGGTCTTGGAACTCTTGAGTTCAAGCAATCTGTCCACCTCAGCCTCCCAAATTTCTGGGATTACAGGCACGAGCCATGGTTCCTGGCCTTTAAACCTTTTATTATGGAACATTTCACATGTGAAAATAGAAAGAATAACGTAACAAAGCCATATGTACCTATTGCCCAGCTTCAATAATTATTTACACTCTGCCATTCTTTTTTTATGAATCTTCCCTCACCCCCTAAATTCTCACATTTTTTCTTTTATCATGGAGTATTTTAAAACAAATCCCAGTCATCAAATTTCTCTACCTGTAAATATTTCAGTATGCTTTCCTAATGCCTAAGAACTTGAAAAAAGAAACATAACAATAACATTGTCATGCCTCCAAAGAATAATATTTAATATCCAGTCCAAGTTTAACTTTTCTTGATTGTCTCAAGAGTATTTTTATGGCTGTTCAAATAAAAATTCAAACACAGTGCAGACATAACATATTTTACATATTCTCTTAAGTCTGTTTTTTGCTCACGTCAGCAACACATATACCAAAATTGGAACGATACAGAGAAGATTAGCATGGCCCCTGCTCAAGGATGACATGCAAATTCGTGAAGCATTCCAAAATTAATTAATTAATTAATTAAGATTAAAAAAATTTTTTTTTTAGTCTGGGTGCGGTGGCTTACGCCTGTAATCCCAGCACTTTGGGAGGCCGAGGTGGACAGATCACAAGGTCAGGAGATTGAGACCATCCTGGTTCACACGGTGAAACCCCATCTCTACTAAAAAAAAAAAAAGTACAAAAAATTAGCTGGGTGTGGCAGCATGCACCTGAAGTCCCAGCTACTCGGGAGGCTGAGGCAGGAGAATAGCGTGAACCCGGGAGGCGGAGCATGTAGTGAGCTGAGATCGCACCACTGCACACCAGACTGGGCGACAGAGCGAGACTCTGTCTCAAAAAAAAAACTTTTTTTTAAAGTCTCTTTTAATGTATGACAGTTCCCCTTCCCTTGTGTTTCCTCCCTTTTCTAATGTTTTTAACTCTGGGATCATGAATTAACTTTGTAACATGCTGTGGTCATTGAAGAAGTAAGGCTGTTTGTCTTGTTGAATTTCTCACATTCAGAATCGGGCTGACAGTTTTCTCCTGGTGTCATTAATGGGTTCTTCCATCACCCATACTTCCTGTAAGCTGGTAGTTTGTTGAAGAGGCTAGTCTAAATTCAGGTTCAAGTTTATTTTTTTAAATTTGTTTTTATTTTTTCTTTGTGGGTTTTATATATATATGCAAGGTTAGACCATAGGTGGTACAGTAGCTTACTTTTAAAATAAACTAATTTATTGAATGTAACTAATTTATTGAATGTGCTGAATTGGTTATTATAATCAGCAAACTACTTTTTCTTCTCTACTGCTACCTTCAAGCAAGCAGATCTGCCTTCTTTGCCCCTGGATGACATTTCAGGGAGACCTCTTAGCTTTGCGGCCATTCTCAGATGTGAGAAGAGTCTCATTTTCAGCTATGGAAAATTCTAGTTCAGTCTATATTAAACTTTAATTTCTCATCCAATTTAAATCTCCTGTCCGCTCTTCGCATCCCTATTCCTCCCCTGTCTTCTATGACAGCTGACAGGCAGGACCAGCACTGGGGAAATGGTACATGATCTGTGCTTTTACTCCATCTGGTGAACAGTCTCCACAGTGTCCCCATGGTTCATGGATAACCTTATGCATTCTTGCCCAGCCAAACAATGGTGGTGTAATTGCTGCCACAGCAACCCTCTGTCCTTGCCCTGTCACTAGAGGTCGCTCTAGTTCCTCTATACCCCTCAAACTCCAGGAGATCTGATGCAGGATTTTTGCTCCTTAGCTCAGCTAAGTCTGGGTTCTTGTTTCATGGACAGGAAGAATTAGGCACACAAACATCAAAGAGTGAGTGGAGTAGAATTTATTAAGTGAAAGGAAAGCTTTCAGCAAATAAAAGGGGACATGGCAGGAGGTGGGGGTAGTTCTATGGGAAGACAGGAAAGTTCCCCAATATGGCTGAGCCTGGGGCTTTTTATGGGCTCAGAATAGGGAGTGTGTGCTGATTGGTTTATGAGTATGCCAAAAATGGCCATAGCAAAGACACCACTCAAAGGTGGGCACAACAGTGTAGAAAACCAATTAGGAAAGGGTAGGTATATGTAAAATGGGTAAAGAGTGGGGATCAATCAAAGGAAAGTGCACCAAACGGGAAGGTGGGTTCTCAATCCCATCTGAGTATTTACCCAGGACAGTTTCTGTCTTGAAGGTTGGGTTTCACCAGGGACCTACCCCTATCTGCCTAGGCATTTGCCTGCCTCCTGCCTCTATCAGACCCTTGTCAGGTTCTCCCCAAAACTTAATTACCTTTCACTCCTGTAGTAGCACTGGGCAGGCCTACACACTCCTCCAGCCCAGCAGGCATCTGGCCAAGGAGTAAAAGTCCCTCACCTGTTTCTGGCTAGCCCCTCGATTCTCTAAGGGGTGCTCTTACTGTCCCCCTTCACTTGGCTCCATCCCATGTGGAACAGGGAATAAATGCCAGTGTGCTCTCTCTTTTTGTGAAGTCCCCCCAAAGATGCACCTGTCTTAATGAAACACCAGCCTTCTCCACTATAGGATTTTGGGAGTGACAATTCCTGGACCAGAAAGAATGACCGTGTCATAGTAAGGCCTGTGCACATGTGTGCAGATACCCTTTTTAAAATGGGGGCTACTTCCCACCCATTGTCAGCACCACTGAGGATTATCCTAAAAATAAACAGGAAAGTCCTAATCTATATTCGGACAAGTTTGTTAAGATTTACCCTTTGACTTCATTTTATAAAGTAGCTTAGCTAAACATACAGAATTTTCTAGTTTATTTTAAAATGAATGACTTAAAGAAACTATAATTTTTTTTTTTTTGAGACAGGGTCTTGTTCTGTCACCCAGGCTGTAGTGCAGTGGCATGATCACTGCTCACTGAAGCCTCAACCTCCCAGGCTCAAGAAATCCTCCCACCTCAGTCTTCCAAGGAGCTGGACTACAGATGGACACCACCATGCCCAGCTAATTTTTGCATTTTTACTAGAGATGGAGATTTCACCATGTTGCCCAGGCTGGTCTCGAACTACTAAGCTCAAGTGATTCTCCTGCCTCAGCCTCCCAAAGTGCTGGGATTATAGGTGTGAGCCACTGCACCCAGCCAAGAGAAACTCAAATACAAATGATACCCTTCAGGACATGTTTTCATGTGTCATTGGGATGTTAATAAACATCATATACAAGAGCTAACAAATTCTTATCTTTTGTCCTTACTTTAGAAGACCTCAGTGGCCTACCAAATATCAACAACAACAAAAGCAACAAAAGAAAATAATTTCTGGCAGAGCGCGGTGGCTCACGCCTGTAATCCCAGCACTTTGGGACGCCGAGGCAGGCAGATCACCTGAGGTCAAGAGTTTGAGACCGGCCTGACCAACATGGAGAAACTCCATCTCTACTAAAAATACAAAATTAGCTGGGCATGGTGGCATGCACCTGTAATCCCAGCTACTCGAGAGGCTAAGGCAGGAGAATCACTTGAACCTGGGAGGCATAGGTTGCAGGGAGCCAAGATTGTGCCATTGCACTCCAGCCTGGGCAAGAAGAGTGAAACTCCATCTCAAAAAAAAAAAAGAAAAAGAAAAAAAAATCATTTCTAAAAACAGCAGAAGACATGGAAACAGGTCCACAGTGATATATCAGCTACGTTAAACATACTCAGTCTTGTTTTCTATTTTAGCCTTTGTACATAGAAATATTTACTTGTTTGATTCACATGCTTTATTAGACACAACCTATAACCATTTTAATTGATGTGTTAAGGTCTATGTGTATTTTTTAAATTAATGGGTTTAATTGCAATTGCTGTGTAGATAATTGCTTATTCAATCCTGAAGTAGAACTAGAATTAGGAAATGAAAAGAGGGTCCACTGACTCACTACAGTCAGCTGAGCACACTCTTATTTTGCTCTCAGAGTAGAGGTGAACAATAATCTAATCAAGAACTGCATGGTGGTGAGTCAGTATTCAAAGATGAATGGGTCAAAATAAGAGTTTAAAAACATGTGAGATATGTGGATGTATATTACAATAGGTCAATTGCATCACATTAAACTTATTCTGGACATGGCTGGTTAAGTATGCTTGAATCTAAGTATTATATCTTCCAAATGTGTGTACTTAGAAAAGCTTCAGGCTCATAAAAGGATGCATGTTTGTGGAAAAAAGGAGGGAGGAATAAAAGAGGAAAAGGGGGAAGGGAAAGGAGGGAGAAAGAAAGGGAGAGAGGGAGGAAAAGCAAAATGGTTTTTACTACTTCATTTCAACCACTGAGTGAGTATAAATTGGCTAACGATTTTTTCACGGTGTGGTTAAAACGTTGATTTTAGGCCTAGTCATGTAAATGAAATAAAAGTAAGAGTTTAATTAAAATTATGTTATGGTATTAATCGAAAGGATGACAGCACAGTTTGTGTTTAAAAAAGGAATGTTAAGAGTTTGTATGTTTTTGGGGTTTTTTTTTTTTTTTGAGACAGAGTCTTGCCCTGTCACCCAGACTGGAGTGCAGTGGCTTGATCTCGGCTCACTGCAACCTCCGCCTTCTGGGTTCAAGCGATTCTCCTGCCTCACCGTCCTGAGTAGCTGGGATTACAGGCACCCACCACCACGCCCAGCTAATTTTTGTATTTTTAGTAGAGATGGGGTTTCACCATATTAGCCAGGCTGGACTCGAACTCCTGACCTCAGGCAATCTGCCTGCCTCGGCCTCCCAAAGTGCTGGGATTACAGGCGTGAGCCACTGAGCCTGGCCATGTTTTTGTTTTTAACTCTGGCATCATGAATTTACTTTGTAACATATTTAACATTCCAGAATATCAATGTCATGCCCCTCTGTGTGAAGAGAGTCCACCAACAGGCTTTGTGTGAGCAACAAGGCTGTTTATTTCACTTGGATGCAAGTGGGCTGAGTCCGAAAAGAGTGAGCAAAGGGAGATGGGGTGGGGCAGTTTTATAGGATTTGGGTAGCTAGTGGAAAATTACACTTAAAGGGGGTTGTTCTCTTGCGGGCAGGGGCGGGGGTCACAAGGTGCTCAGTGGGGAGCTCCGGAGACTTAATATCCAGGAGAAGGAATGTCACAAGGTTAACTGATCAGTCAGGGTGGGGCAGGAACAAATCACAATGGTGGAATGTCATCAGTTAAGGCAGGAACTGGCTTTTTTCATTTATTTTGTGGTTTTTCAGTTGCTTCAGGCCATCTGGATTTATAAGTGCAGGTCACAGGGGATATGATGGGGGCTCAGAGGCCTGACAATCAAGTAATTGCTTTGTTCTCTTGGAAACTCCATTTACCAAGTCACTTGAATATAGTTACAAATGTATTTAAACACAAAGACATGGTAGTTAATAGAAAGGAAATGTTCCATTAAGAAATACAATGTAGAATGCATGTTTAAAGCAAACTTGTAGAAATAGAATTTCAGGGCAGGACAGTACTTCGGTCATTCTTCTCAATTCTGTGTCACGTGCAGATTTCAGAGTTATTTTTTGCGTAAGTCTGAGTCTTGGATACAGATGCTGCAGAGAGGGTCACAGCCATGGTCTTGTGGGGCTCACATAGAGGCTGCATCCCTTGAACTGCCCTCCCCCTTCTCCCCCCACTGCACAGGAATATCGTTCAACCTGTTGTGAATTTGCCATGTGGTGTTGTCACCCTTCCTTCATTTCAGTCCCTTGGAATAATCTACAAGGACATGGAAAGAGATGAGAAACTGTCTCATGGCCAAAGTAACCCTTCTCTTCAGGGTGTTCCTATGGTATTTCATTTTGTTTTGTATTTTATTTATTTATTTATTTATTGTTCATTTATTTTTTTGAGACAGAGTCTCACTCTGCCGTCCAGGCTGGAGTGCAATGGTGTGATCTCTGCCCACTGCAACCTCCACCTCCTGGGTTCAAGCAATTCTCCTGCCTCAGCTTCTAGAGTAGCTGGGATTATAGGTGCCTGCCACCACACCTGGCTAAATTTCGTATTTTTAGTAGAGACAGAGTTTCACCATACTGGCCAGGCTGGTCTTGAACTCCTGACCTCAGGTGATCTGCCGGCCTCAGCCTCCCAGAGTGCTGGGATTACAGGCATGAGCCACTGCACCTGGCCTATTTTATTTTATTTTTTGAGACAGAGTCTTACTCTGTCACCCAGGCGGGAGTGCAATGCATGATATCGGCTCACTGCAACCTCTGCCTCCCGGGTTCAAGCGATTTTCCGCCTCAGCCTCCCAAGTAGCTGGGATTACAAGTGTGTGCCACCACGCTTGGCTAATTTTGTATTTTTAGTAGAGATGGTGTTTCACCATGTTGATCAAGCTGGTCTCGAACTCCTGACCTCTGGTGATCCACCCACCTTGGCTTGCCAAAGTGCTGGGATTACAGATGTGAGCCACCATGCCTGGTCCCCTCTGGTATTTTATATGACCGTATTGCACTGATCACATTGATCATTTTAATTTCTTGCCCCTAAAATATTCACTCCATATAAATTGAGTTCATATTCATTTTGGAATCCTCATTGAACAGGCTTTCTTGTACGCCCATAGCGGTCAAGGTCTGTGTTAGATATTACATTTAAAATTGAACAAAGTAGATGTAGTCCTTAAATTTTGGAAGGGTTGCTGGCATCTGAGGAAGACAGTCATTAT
Organism: Pongo abelii; assembly: GCF_028885655.2. Taxonomy (NCBI): domain Eukaryota; kingdom Metazoa; phylum Chordata; class Mammalia; order Primates; family Hominidae; genus Pongo; species Pongo abelii. Next base: position 91,469,989 of record NC_071995.2, read on the forward strand.
CTAAATCAACAGGAAAAACAGAAGATTGCAAGTTGTATTATGAAGGAAGAGACCAGGGTTCCAGGGGCTAGAACAATAGGAGAGGCAGAATTAAACTGAGGATTTAGCAAAGCTTCTTTGAGGAACCAACATTTAACTTGAGGCCCACAACTAGGAGCTATTCAGGTTATTCAGGCTTTGAGTGAAAAGAGGAATGTGCCTGCCATATGGGGCACCACATGGGCAGCTGGGGGCAACTGGACCTGGAATACATTGGGCAAGGAGTGAGTGATGGGGAAGGGTCAGGGCCCAGGGGCTGTGGGGCCTTAGAGGCCACATTAGGGATTTTGTATTTTATCCCAAGTGCAAACCATTTAAAGTTTGAAGCAGGTAAGTTGCAGTGGTTCATACCTGTAATCTCAGCACTTTGGGAGGCTGAGGCAGGAAGATCGATTGAGGCCAGAAGTCCAAGATCAGTCTGGGCAATATGGTGAGACCCCCCTGTCATCGCTATAAAAAATTTGTTTTTCAAAACATTAGCGGGCCTGGTGCCACATGCTATAGTCCCAGCTACTTGGGAGGTTAAAGCAGGAGGATCACCTGAGCCCAGAAGTTTGAGGCTGCAATGATCCATGATTGTGCCTCTGCACTCCAGCCTTGGTGACATAGCAAGACTGCATCTCAAAAACAAATAAGTAAATAAAAAATAAAGTTCAAAGTTGGCAATTGATGTGATTTGCATACCCTGCCTTGTATTCACTGGCCAGTATTGAATATTTAGAAATAAACTAAACATGAACAATGAATCAATTATACAGTTCATCTATGCCATTCCCTAGTTTTACCAACCACAGGCAATTAGATTAATGTAATATAGTTTGTTCTTAGAAAATATGTAGTAGAGGACGGGCATGGTGGCTCACGCCTGTAATCCCAGCACTTTAGGAGGCCAAGGCAGGCAGATTACCTGAGGTCAGGAATTCAAGACCAACCTGGCCAACATGGTGGAACCCCGTCTCTACCAAAAATACAAAAATTAGTCGGGCTGTGGTGGTGGGTGCCTGTAATCCCACCTACTCGGGAGGCTGAGGCAGGAGAATCACTTGGACATGAGAGGTGGAGGTTGCAGGGAGCCAAGATCGTGCCATTGCACTCCAGCCTGGGCAACAGGGCCAGACTCAGTCTCAGGAAAAAAAAAAAAAAAAAGCTGGGCGTGGTGGCTCATGCCTGTAATCCCAGCACATTGGGAGGCTGAGGTGGGCGGATCACCTGAGATCAGCAGTTTGAGACCAGCCTGGCCAACATGGTGAAATCCTGTCTCTACTAAAAGTACAAAAATTAACTGGGTGTGGTGGTGGTGGGCGCCTGTCATCCCAGCTACTCAGGAGGCTGAGGCAGGAGAATCACTTGAATATGGGAGGCAGAGGTTGCAGTGAGCCAAAATTGCACCATTGCACTCTAGCCTGGGCAATAGAGAGAGACTCCATCTCAAAAAAAAAAAAAAAGAAAGAAAGAAAAGAAAAGAAAACATGTAGTAGAAATTTGTTGATTATTTTTTTTTTGAGATGGAGTTTCGCTCTTGTTGCCCAGGCTGGAATGCATTATGCGATCTCGGCTCACTGCAACCTCCTCCTCCTCTCCTACTTCAGCCTCCCGAGTAGCTGGGATTACACGCATGCACCACCACGTCCAGCTAATTTTTTTGTACTTTTAGTAGAGATGGGGTTTCTCCATGTTAGTCAGGCTGGTCTCCAACTTCCGACCTCAGGTGATCCACCAGCCCTCAGTCTCCCAAAGTGCTGGGATTACAGGCGTGAGCCACCACACCTGGCTGTTGATTTTTAGTCACTCACCATTCCCTTTCCTTTTCTACTAATCCCTCATTTTATTTTGGATAAGTACACTGTGATGGTTAATTATATGAGTCAACTCGACTGAGCTAAGAGATACTAGGATAGCCAGTAAAACATCATTTCTGGATGTGTCTGTGAGAGCGATCCCAGAAGAGATTAGCATTTGAATCAGTAATGGAGTGAAGAAGATCTGCCCTCACCAGTGTGAGTGTTCAGAGCACAAATGAAACAAAAAGGCAGAGGAGGGGTGACATCACTTTCTCTTCTTGAGCCAGGACATCTATCTTCTCTTGTCCTTGGACATCGGAGTTCATCATTCTCAGGCCTTTGGACTCTAGAACTTGCACCAGGGCTCCCACCACCCCATCCCAGTTCTCAGTCCATCAATCTCGGACTGGGATTTGCACCATTGGCTTCTCTGCTTCTCAAGCCTTTGGCCTCAACTGAATTATATCACTGGCTTTCCAGGTTCTCCAGTTTGCATCTTTCATTTCTTTCTTGGCCATTTGGGAGTCTATAAATTTTTTACACTTCCTTTCCAAGAAATCGAATACAGGGCTGCCAATTGGGCACACCCTCAATGAGTATGGCTGATGCTACTTGCCATGACAATGTTGCCTGGTTTCCTAATGTTAACGTTAGCTCCTACCTTCTAAGTTGGGTCACTGAAGTCCACCTTTATAAGTGGGTGTGTTCTGGAAATAGCTGTTTTTCTGTAGACACAGTATCTGTGATCCCTGTATTGGATCCACTGAGTTATAATACTCTCCTAAATCTCACTATGGGAGGCTAGTCTATGTAATTGAACTATTGGAACTTCTGCCTCAAGAGCTAAAACCCAGCTCTACCCAACTAGAGCCCTGTGAAGTCTTAGCATTCCTCTTCCTGGGGGCCTAAAGACTCTCTATTAATCCCCAAATTGCTGTCTAGGGCTCTACTCTAAAAAGATGAACAGGCTGGGAGCAGTGGCTCACGCTTGTAATCCCAGCACTTTGGGAGGCTGAGGCGGGTGGATCACTTGGGGTTAGGAGTTCAAGACCAGCCTGACCAACATGGTGAAACCCCATCTGTACTAAAAATACTAAAACTAGTATGGCCTGGGGGCGTGCAGCTGTAATCCCAGCTACTCAGGAGGCTGCGGGAGGAGAATCACTTAAACCCAGGAGGTGGAGGTTGCAATGGACCAAGATCTCACCACTGTACTCCAGCCTGAATGACAGAGAGAGACTTCGCCTCAAAATAAAATAAAATAAAATAATAAAAAGATGAACATTCATAAGCAAGTTCCATGCTAACTTGAGGCATTACCTCTTCATGGAGGCCTTTACTGACATGCTTCATCTGTAAACTGGACTGTCTTAGATATTAGCATTGGATACATTTATGTCAAGTCTGCCCCTTCCCTTTGAACACCAACTTGGACCACTTGCTAGCATCCTTGGGGGTCTGAGTCATAGTCATGTCATGTGCCCCATCCTGGCTCCAACCGCTACTTTCTCCCCACCAGCCAGTCACCAGGTCCCTGCATGCCTTGAGGCTGACCTACTAGATTATGACATCTGTCCTTTTTCCTCGGTTATTAATGTCTCAATTAAATATAATTTTTATTGATTTGAACTTTCAAGCAAATAAAAAAATTGTTTTGCTTCTTTGAAATCTCCTTCTTTGAGGTCAAAAAATGATAATGCACAAATCTTTTTCTTTCCTTCTTTTTTTTTTTTTGAGATGGAGTCTCGTTCTGTCTGTCACCCAGGCTGGAGTGCAGTGGCATGATCTCGGCACATTGCAACCCCCACCTCCTGGGTTCAAGCAATTCTCCTACCTCAGCCTCCCAAGTAGCTGGGATTACAGGCATGTGCCACCACGCCTGGCTAATTTTTGTATTTTTAGTAGAGATGGGGTCTCACTATGTTGGGCAGGCTGGTCTCAAACTCCTGACCGCAGGTGATCTGCCCACTTCAGCCTCCCAAAGTGCTGGGATTAGAGGTATGAGCCACCATGCCTGGCTGACTTACTTTTTTTTTTTTAAACTTTTAAAATTTTTAATATAGGTGGGATCTCAGTATGTTTGCCCAGGCTGATCTGAAACCCCTGGCCTCAAGTGATTCTCCTGCCTCAGCTTCCCAAATTGCTGGGATTCCAGATGTGAGCCACCATGCCTGTTTTTTGTTTGTTTGTTTGTTTTTGTTTTGTTCTGTTTTGTTCTGGTAACTCTCATAGCTTTTATTGTTTTCCTGTCCAGGATTCAAACATTTCAATCCAAGTTAGATACTGAATTAAAATCATTTTGGCAAGGCAAAGCAAGTATCCCTTAAAATTTAAACCAGAAAAAAAATTGTCGGATATTTCAATGGATTTTCATACTTTAGGTCAAGTATATTTCTTTGAATTTAGATATGTGGAAATACTGTGGCATTTGGTTTACAAACTAGGCCATTCTGTAAGACCGTAATGTGGACAGAAATTTCTGTAGAATGTAGCAGCATGGGGAAGCAAGTGATTTTTTGCCAAGCTTACTCCAGGTACTTAAACATGGCCCAATTCTGCAGTGAAGGAGAAAAGCATAATTAAAATTTTCTAACCTTGTACCTTCTTCTTCTGTTCTTATGCACAAAATTACACTCCCAACTATGCCCTTTATACCTCTTTTCCAACCTCTGCACTTCCAGGGTATGACTATGATGTTTGATTTCATCTGTCCAGAAATGTATCAGGCAGATTCCAAAATTCTGAGAGAGGAAACCATTCTTTTTTTAGGAAATGTTATTCTCCTTTTTTTTTTTGAGATGGAGTTTTGCTCTTGTTGCCCAGGCTGGAGTGCAGTAGCGTGATCTGGGCTCACTGCAACCTCCGCCTTCCGGTTTCAAGCGATTCTCCTGCCTCAACCTCCCAAGTAGCTGGGATTACAGGTGTCTGCCACTACACCCAGCTAATTTTTGTATTTTTAGACGGGGTTTCACCATGTTGGCCAAGCTGGTCTCGAACTCTTGACCTCGTGATCCACAGGCCTCAGCCTCCCAAAGTGCTGGGATTACAGGCGAGAGCCACCACACCCGGTCGGAAATATTATTCTCTATTGGCACTTGGAACAAATCATTTACAAGCTCAAAATGTTTCCATAATAAATTTTAGAAAAGAAAAGAAAAAAAAAGATCAAGTTGCACATCAGGAAGTTTTTCAGAGAAAATATTATCACTGCAAATCACTAGTCATGTTTTATTGCCTCGGCAAAACAAATGAATAAGAAATATTTGTTCCCATAAAAGCACAACTGTGATTGCAAGAATTCTGAAATTTCATTTGGTTGCTAGTGGAATGAGTCTGACCATTAATCTCTGGACTATGACCCTTTTCGTACGTTAGGATTTGACGTCAACCCGAAAATAGGAGGATTAGCCACATTTTTGAATTCTAGAAGTTTGGCTAGTTCATAAGCACTATCCAAGTTCTTTTGGTGAGGACTAACCTCTAATTTTTTAAATCTTGCCCAAATTCCTATCTAAGAGGTCTGGGGAGTCATGCCCTACAAATCATAAATTCTCATCAGATGGGTTTTATTCAACCCTATATATCATGATTTACTTTCCAACCTGACTCTGGCATAACATTAGGAGACAAAGAAGAAAATCAAAATATTTTACCCCCAAAACATGTTTCTTGTCATATTTTCAAATGGCCCTGCAAAGCTGTTCTTTGTGGGGGAAAATTTGCATCTGTAAAGAATCTCTATTAATATAGTTAGATCTTTTTCTTCCAGACCCTCCCAATCCTAAAGAGATTAACTAAAATCTGAATAGAAAACATTTGTCACCTATTGTCTCTAAAGGCAGCCACTATAAGATTTCAAAAGAACTTTGGTCTCCACAATCTTTTATCTTAACCTGAACATCCCCTTTCTGTTTATCCCAGGTCTTTAGACAAACTCAACCAATTGTTAAACAGAAAGTGTTTAAATTCACCTATAGCTCCCACTTTGAGTTGTTTCACCTTTCTGGACCAAACCAACGTATTTCTTAAATATATTTGATTGATTGATGCCTCTCTAAAATGTATAAAACCAAGCTGTGCCCTGACCTCCTTGGGCACATGGTCTCACATGTTCTGAGGGCTGTGTCACGGGCCATGGTCACTCATATTTGGCTCAGAATAAATCTCTTCAAATATTTTACAGAGTTCGACTCTTTTTGTCTACAGGTGAATGGTGGTTTTTAGATAGCAAGTTTTAGAAAATTGAAAACTGTTTGACCACTCACTTGGTCGTTCTTTATTGTTTCAGCCTTTGAGTGTAGATTGCCCTGACTAGTGTTCCAGTTCACTGTTCCCGTAGAAAGGTGATATTTCTTTTCTTTTTTTTTCTCTTAAATAATATGTTATTTATTTTTGCTTGTTTGGGAGTTGCTTTTTGTTTTGCTTTCTGTTTTTTTTTTTTTTTTACTTTAACTTCTGGGATACATGTGTAGAATGTGCACTTTTGTTACATAGGTATACATGTGCCATGGTGTTTTGCTGCTCCTATCAACCCATCATCTAGGTTTAAGCCCTGCATGTGTTAGGTATTTGTCCTAATGCTCCCCCTCCCCTTAACCCCCACACCCCAAAAGGCCCCGATGTGTGATGTTCCCCTCCCTGTGTCCATGTGTTCTCATTGTTCAACTCCCACTTATGCGTGAGAACAGGCAGTGTTTGGTTTTCTGTTCCTGTGTTAGTTTCCTGAGAATGATGGCTTCCAGCTTCATCTGTGTCCCTCCAAAGGACATGAACTCATTCTTTTTTATGGCTGCATAGTATTCCATGGTGTATATGTGCCACATTTTCCTTATCCAGTCTATCATTGATGGGCATTTGGGTTGGTTCCAAGTCTTTACTATTGTAAACAGTGCTGCAATAAATATACATGTGCATGTGTCTTTATAGTAGAATAATTTATAATCCTTTGGGTATATACCCAGTAATGAGATTGCTGGGTCAAATGGTATTTCTGGTTCTAGATCCTTGAGGAATTGCTACACTGTCTTCCACAACGGTTGAACTAATTTACACTCCCACCAACAGTGTAAAAGTATTCCCATTTCTCCACTGCCTCGCCAACATCTGTGGTTTCCTGACTTTTTAATAATTGCCATTCTAACTGGCATGAGACCATATTCCACTATGGTTTTGATTTGCATTTCTCTAATGACCAGTGACAATGAGCTTTTTATCATATGTTTGTTGGCCACATAAACATCTTCTTTTGAGAAGTGTCTGTTCATATCCTTCGCCCACTTTTTGATGGGGTTGTTTTTTTCTTGTGAATTTGTTTAAGTTCCTTGTAGATTCTGGATACTAGACCTTTGTCAGAAGGAAAGATTGCAAAAATTTTCTCCCATTCTGTAGGTTGCCTGTTCACTCTGATGATAGTTTCTTCTGCTGTGCAGAAGCTTTTTAGTTTAATTAGATCCCATTTGTCAATTTTGGTTTTTGTTGCCATTGTTTTTGGTGTTTTAGTCATAAAGTTTTAACCCATGCCTACGTCTTGAATGGTATTGCCTAGGTTTTCTTCTAGGGTTTTTATGGTTTTAGGTTTTACATTTAAGTTAATTTTTGTATAAGGTATAAGGAAGGGGTCCGGTTTCTGTTTTCTGCATAGGGCTAGCCTGTTTTCCCAGCACCATTTATTAAATAGGGAATCCTTCCCCATTGCTTGTTTTTGTCAGGTTTGTCAAAGATCAGATGGTTGTAGATGTGTGGTGTTTTTCTGAGGTCTCTGTTCTGTTCCATTGGTCTATATATCTGTTTTGGTACCAGTACTATGCTGTTTTGGTTACTGTAGCCTTGTAGTATAGTTTGAAGTCAGGTATCATGATGCCTCCAGCTTTGTTGTTTTTGCTTAAGATTGTCTTGGCTATACGGGCTCTTTTTTGGTTCCATATGAAATTTAAAGTAGTTTAGAAAGGTGATATTTCTTAAGGATGGTGTGATGGTTAATATCGAGTGTCAACTTGATTGGAATGAAGGATGCAAAGTATTGTTCCTGGGTGCCTCTGTGAGGGTGTTGCCAAAGGAGATTAATATTTGAGTCAGTGGACTGGGAGAGACAGACCCACCATCAATCTGGGTGGGTACCATCTAATCAGCTGACAGCATGGCTAGGATAAAGCAAGTAGAAGGTCTGGACATAGTGTCTCTTGCCTGTAATCCCAGCACTTTGGGAGGCCAAGGTGGGCAGATCATCTGAGGTCAGTTCAAGAGCAGCCTGACAAACATGCTGAAACCCCGTCTGTAGTAAATATACAAAAATTAGCCAGGCGTGGTGGTGGGCACTTGTAATCCCAGCTACTCATAAGGCTGAGGCAGGAGAATCACTTGAATCCAGGGGGCAGAGGTTGAAGTGAGCCGAGATCACACCATTGCACTCCAGCCTGGGTAATAGAGCGAGACTCAGTCTCAAAAAAAAAAAAAAAAAAAAAAGGCAGGCAGAAGAACATGGAATGACTAGACTGGCCTCCATCTTTCTCCCATGCTGGATGTTTCCTGCCCTCGAACATCAGACTCTAAGTTCTTTAGCTTTTGGACTCTTGGACTTACACCATTGGTTTGCCAGGGGCTCTCAGGCTTTCGGGTACAAACTGAAGACTTCACTGTCAGCTTCCCTACTTTTGAGGTTTTGGGACTTAGACTGGCTTCCTTGCTCCTCAGCTTGCAGACAGCCTATTGTGGGACTCACCATGTGATCGTGTGAGTCAATACTCCTTCATAAACTCCGTTTCATATATACATCTATCCTATTAGTCCTGTCCCTCTAGAGAACCCTGACTAATACAGATGGAGAGTGGGATACAATTTTCCCAACTCACTCTACAGAGCCTTCTGTCACACATACATAAAAATGTGTATCCTCATCTGGAAGGGGGAAGTCAAGTTTATATACTGATTAAAATTTGTCAACACACCATAAAAATTCATGGAATAGTACTGTGCCATGCTTTCAGGTACAGAACTATTGTCTTAGGTCTGGTTTGAAAAAGCAGCTTACTCTGGCTAAGAAGGAAGGTTTCCTTGACAAATAAAAAACCAATCTTTGTGGCTGAGGGTCTTGGCTGGTTAGTGTAGGCCAGTGTTTTCAAAGTGCCTTACAAATGAGATGAGTTTTAGTACTATATAGACACAGCAATAGCTAAAATAGTTATCCAGTGATTTATTTCCAAATTCTCTTTAATCCTTCTGATTACATCAAGAAGAAAATTTTGATTTGGTACTGCTACTTTTTTTTTTCTTTTAACCACTTCTCTGGGTTTTTTTGTTTGTTTGTTTTTTGTTTTTTATTGGTGCTGCACAAATTAAACCACTTCTCTTCTTAAGAATGACAGAGAGAGAAGGTGCAAGGAAGCCTTAGGCTCAGAGCTTTCAGTAGACAATCCTGTCTTATTAGGATTTAATAACAGTGTTTTGCTTTTGTTGTGATTAGTTTTACAATTACCTTCCCTTTCTGACAAATGACACCAGTCATGTAACATATTGGTGGAGCACATGGCAGCTTGCTTCTCCCAGAGCGAGGGTTGGGGAGTGGGGACCAATGATGGAAGTGAGTCTTTTTATTACCTAATTTCAAAATGACATCCTATCACTCTATCATATTCTTCTTTTTTTTTTTTTTTTTTGAGACAGAGTCTTGCTCTGTTGCCCAGGCTGGAGTGCAGTGGCGCGATCTCGGCTCAGTGCAAGCTCCACCTCCCGGGTTCATGCCATTCTCCTGCCTCAGCCTCCTGAGTAGCTGGGACTACAGGTGCCCACCACCACACCTGGGTAATTTTTTGTATTTTTAGTAGAGACCGGGTTTCACTGTGTTAGTCAGGATGGTCTCGATCTCCTGACCTCGTGATCCATCTGCCTCGGCCTCCCAAAGTGCTGGGATTACAGGTGTGAGCCACCGCACCCGGCTCACTCTACCATATACTATTTGTTAGAAGCAAGTCATAAGTTGAGTCAACACTCAGGAGAGGGGGATCACACAAGGACATGAATACCAGGAAGCAGTGATCATTTGGGCCATTTCAGAAGTGCTTGCCACAGGGATATATTGCAATTGCTGTTTTCCTTCTTTTCTCCAAGAAATAATATGCTCCATGGGAACAGAGATAGTGTCTTGTTCATTGGGAGTATTCCTAGCACTGGACATAGTGCCTGAGACTTAAACTGCTCATAAATGTTTCTTTGAAGGAAACAAAAAAGGAAGGAAGGGAGGGAGGAAAGGAGGGAGGGAGGCACGAAGGAAGGGAGGAAATGAATCAGCATGAGAAGATCAGGGCACTTTGCTAATCCATACAAAACAGGAGATGGTTCTTTGGGGAAGGAAAACTCAACCATAAGAAGGATTGTGAAGAACGGAGTCAGTACTTTTATTTCTTTCCTAGTCTTGAGGATAAATGAGCTTCTAGGGAAGTGGAAGCACTCTGTGAAGAGACAACGCCCACCATCTTGCTCCCAGGGTAGCTTCTGTGGATGGTGAAGAGCTGAGCTATAAAATAGCACAATGTGTTACCCATGGAAGGGCAGTCCTGGTTGAGGTTCTTAATTGTGAATGTACAGACTTTGTTGAATGAATTGTGATAACCTCCAATTATCAGGAAAGAACCAATTAGGGAGAACTCCTTGGTGCTTTTTTTCACTTGCACTTGCAGACTGCAGCAAGAAGTTACACTGAATGCATATAGACTGCTAGACTGCTTTGGCATTTAAAATTATAGAATAAACATATCACTTTGTTAGCATAATTCTTTTCGTGTGTGTTGGTGGGGTGACAGCATCTTACTCTGTTGCTCTGGCTGGAGTGCAGTGGCACAATCTCAGCTCACTGCCTCAAGAGTTTCTTGAGGCACCTCGACCTCTGTTCAAGGGTTTCTCCTGCTTTAGCCTTCCGACTTGACCTCTGTTCAAGGGTTTCTCCTGCTTCAGCCTTCTGAGTAGCTGGGATTACAGGTGGCTGCCACCATGCACTAATTTTTGTATTTTTAGTAGAAATGAGGTTTCACCATCTTGGCCAGGCTGGTCTTGAACTCCTGACCTCAAGTGAGTGATCTGCTCACCTCGGCCTCCCAAACTGCTGGGATTACAGGTGTAAGCCACCATGCTCAGCCTTTGCTAGCATAATTTTAATGGCTCCATAATATTTAATCTAACAGATATGGCATAAGCTGTTTGGTCATTACTCTCCTGTTGCATTTATGGGTTGTATCCATTTTCTTTTCTTTTTTTTTCTTTTTTTTGAGACAGAGTCTCACTGTTGCCCAGGCTGGAGTGCAGTGGCGTGATCTCGGCTCACTGCAACCTCCGCCTCCTGGGTTCAAGCAATTCTCCTGCCTCAGCCTCCCAAGTAGCTGGGATTACAGGCATGCACCCCCACACCTGGCTGATTTTTCTGTTTTTAGTAGAGACGGGGTTTCACCATGTTGGCCAGGCTGGTCTCAAACTCCTGACCTTAGGTGATGCACCCGCCTCGGCCTTCCAAAGTACTGGGATTACAGGCATGAGCCACTGCGCCCGGCTGGGTTGTATCCATTTTCAACCGTTATATAAAATGCTTCAATAAATGCTTTTGTAAACTTATCTTTTCACAATTGTATAAATATCTCCTTAGGTTGAATTCCTAGAAATGGAATTGCAGGGTAAAGAGTATGCACTCTGTGTGTGTGTGTGCATATGTATTTGTGTATACTGTCAAATTGCCCCCAGAAATGATGTACAAACTTTCATTCCCAATTTATAGATGTTTATACACATTTGATGAGACAAGATTTTAGCTGGACTGGGTGCAGTGGCTCACATCTATAATCTCAACACTTTGGGAGGCTAAGGAGGGAGGATCCCTTGAGTCCAGGAGTTTGAGATCAGCCTGGGCAACATAGGGAGACCCCATCTCTCTCTCTCTCCATATTTTTTTTTTTTTTTTTTGAGATGGAGTTTTTGCTCTTGTTGCCCAGGCTGGAGTGCAATGGCGTGATCTCGGCTCACCGCAACCTCCGCCTCGCAGGTTCAAGCAATTCTCCTGCCTCAGCCTCCCGAGTAGCTAGGATTACAGGCATGTGCCACCACACTTGGCTAATTTTTTTGTATTTTTAGTAGAAACGGGGTTTCTCCATGTTGGTCAGGCTGGTCTTGAACTCCTGACCTCAGATGATCCGCCCACCTTGGCCTCCCAAAGTGCTGGGATTACAGGTGTCAGCCACCATGCCTGGCCTCTGTCTCTATATTTTAACTTTTTTGTTTAAAAAAGGTTTTAGCTGTTTTTTAAAGTTGCCAATCTGGTAGCTGAAAAATAACATTGTTTTGTTTGTATGTTATGGTCATTAATGCTCCCCCACCTCCCCCGAGCACATGATAAGATATGATTTTATGAGCTGGGCGTGGTGGCTCATACTTGTAATCCTAGCACTTTGGGAGGCTGAGGCAGGCAGATTGCCTGAGCTTGGGAGTTTGAGACCAGCATGGGCAACATGGCAAAACCCCATTTCTACTAAAAATACAAAGAAAATTAGCTGGGCTTGGTGGCACATGCTTGTAGTCCCAGCTACTAGGGAGGCTGAGGCATGAGAATCGCTTGAACCTGGGAGGCAGCAGAGGTTGCAGTGAGCCGAGATCACACCACTGCACTCCAGCCTGGGCAACAGAGTGAGACTCTGTCTCAAAAACAAAAACAAACAAAAAAAAGATTTAATTTTATGGCCCTTGAGGTTAGGCGGGGCCATGTGACCTGGTCTAGTCATTGAGTTGTGAATAGCAATGGTATGTGTCACTTCCGGGTTGAGCAAGACCCTTCAGAGCTCTCTTTCACTTCTGCTATTGATTACCAACAATGTTTCAGAAAATGGCCTGGGTCCCATAATTGATTAACATAAACATATTCTATCCAGTTTGATAGAACAACATGGAATAAAGACTCCAAGTAAGGCGTGATGAGTATGAACAAAAAATATAACTTCTTTGTTGTAAGCCACTGAGACTTAGGGTTGAGCGTTATGACAGCATTATCTACACCATCCTGACTAATACATTAAACATCTTTGCTCACTACTGAGACTAAACACATTTTCCTGTATTTATTGACCATTTGGACTTCCCTTTTTGTGAATTTTCTGCTCACGTCCTTGCATGTTAACTTTTTAAACATATGACACTCAGCTACACATTTGTTAAGCCTGGACCTGATCATCACTGAAGTATCAGGGAGAAAGATGAAGTCTGCGAACTAAGAAAAATAGATGTATCACAGTAGTCTCTAACACCCAGGGCAAGATTTTTCCAATCTACCTTTAAGGATCTGAAAATCCTTTGCCACAAATTGTTTTTTTTAAAGCCATGTGCTTTCATTCAACGATAATGTCAAAAATAATAGAAGCATATTTTGGATCATTTGAATGGCCACTTTATAACTGAAGGATGTTATTTACTTTTATGATCAGAATGGTTTCTTATGGGCATCAATACCACTACTTTTATCCACACAGACTCAGAAGAAAAAAACAAATGTGAACATAACACATAATGTAATGTTTTTGCACCAAGTGAGGGACAAGTGGTATTTCTTTCAGCATATTGTACACAGTAAGATCAGAGGTTGCACGGCAGAACTACTAAAGAAAATTGTGGGAGCACTGGGTCACCCCACAGTCTGCAAGCAGGCTCAGCTCAAAAGAATCTGGCCCAGAACACAGCACCACTTTCACATTATCACTTGCCTCAGTTATGGTCCTTTGCTTGCAAACAACAGACATAGATTCTGACTAATTCGAGCAATAACGAACTGATTGGAATAATACAAGAAAACACAGAATTCAAGCAACAAAAAGAACAAATCAGGCTCAAAAAGAACCAGACTAGGGGATCTCCAGGGGCTTCAGTACCAGAAATTCCTGAATCAGTACATTTTGGATGCTGCCAAGAAAATGACTCAATGACACAATTCAGTCTTCTTTTTTTTTTTTTGTTTTTGTTTTTGTTTTTGAGACAGGCTCTTGCTCTGTTGCCCAGACAGGAGTGCAGTAGCCCTATCATGTCTCACTGCATCCCTGAACTCCTGGGCTCAAGAAAATCTCTTGCCTCAGCTTCTTGAGCAACTAGGACTATAGGTGCATGCCACCAAGCCCGGCTAATTGTTTAAAATTTATTTTTTGTGGAGACAGGATTTCGCTAAATTGCCCCGCAATCCTCCTGACTCAAACTTCCAAAGTATTGGGATTACAGGCGTGAGCCACATTGCTGTGTCCATCAACCCCAGTCTTCTATCTGTGCGTCTTTATGTTCTAGATTCAAATTTCTGGCTTCATTTGGGTCATATGCTCTTCATATGAGTGGGGTAGGGGGAGGATGTTTGAGACTTCAAAATACTCAAGACATCTAGATGCTTAATGAAAAAAAAAAAAGTTGTTACGGTGGGGCGCGGTGAGTTCACACCTGTAATCCCAGCACTTAGGAAGGCCAACACAGAAGGATTGCTTGAGTTCAGGAGTTCAAGATCAGCCTGAGCAACATGGCAAAACCCCATCTCTACAAAAATACAAAAACTAGCCATGCATGGTGGTGTGCATCTGTAGTCCCAGATACTCGGGGGACTGAGACGGGAAGATTGCTTGAGCCTGGGAGGTCGAGGCTCCAATGAGGTGAGATAGCACCATTGCACTCCAGCCTGGGCTGAGATCCCGTCTCAAAAAAAAAAAAAAAAAAGTTTATATATCTCAAAGAATGTGTGAGTTATTAAGGGCCACTCCTCACTCCTAGAAGGTATATGGGATTTAATCCTTCCTGAACAGAAGAGTGGATGGAATCTTTTTCTTATAGAGACCTTTTCTTTTCTTGCTTTCTATTTTTTATTTTTATTTTTTTTTTTTTTTTGAGAGATGGAGTCTTGCTCTGTCACCCAGGCTGGAGTGCAGTGGCGCAATCTTGGCTTACTGCAACCTCCACCTCCCAGATTCAAGTGATTCTCCTGCCTCAGCCCCCACCAGTAGCAGGTACAGGCGTGCGCCACCATGCCCAGCTAATTTTTGTATTTTTATTAGAGATGGGGTTTTGCCGTGTTGGCCAGGCTGGTCTCAAACTCCTGACCTCAGGTGATCCACCCACATCGGCCTCCCAAAGTGTTGGAATTACAGGTGTGAGCCACCGTGCCCAGCCCATCTTATTTTATTTATTTATTTATTTATTTAAGACAGGCTCTCACTCTGTTGCCCAGGCTGGAGTGCAGTGGCATGGCCATAGCTCATTGCAGCCTTGAAATCCTGACCTCAAGCTTTCCTCCTGTGTTGGCCTCCCAAAGTGCTAAGATTGGGAGCCACTGTGAGCCACTGTTCCCACCTGCTATGAACATCTATGTCCATATTTGTACATGTAGACATAAGTTGTCAATTGAGAAAGACGGTTAGGTAATGGTTGGACTGCAATTTTCTCAACTGCCTGGAATGTGTAAGTCTCTCAGTCTTTGCTAAGGAGCTCTGTGTGCATGTTGGAACTTGCCTTTAACATTCAGCCAGGCAGTTTTCAACTCTGACTTAGCATTCACTTCCTGCTAGTGTAGTTTCAAGATCAGCCAGAGGTGAGAGTTCAGGGCCTTCTCAATTCTTTCCTGAACTTGTACACAGCCCTGGGCATGCATATAGTTCTACTCATTTGTATTGCTTTCTTTTTTTCTTTTTTTTGAGACTGAGTTTCGCTCTTGTTGCCCAGGCTGGAGTGCAGTGGTGCAATCTCAGCTCACCTCAATCTCCGCCTCCCAGACTCAAGTGATTCTCCTGCCTCAGCCTTCCTGAGTAGCTGGGATTACAGGCATATACCACCACGCCCGGCTAATTTTGTATTTTTAGTAGAGATGGGTTTCTCCATGTTGGTCAGGCTGGTCTCAAATTCCCAACCTCAGATGATCCACCCACCTTGGCCTCCCAAAGTGCTGGGGATTACAGGCATGAGCCACTGTGCCCAGCTTCATTTGTATTGCTTTCTAGACTCCCAGGAATCTATCACAGCATGTCAAAGCCCCCTGTGGACATCTCATTCCCCTTCTTTTCCTTTTTTAAATTTTTTTCAGTATTCTATTATTTTGCCCCCATGTTTATCTACTACCTCAGTGTAATCACCTAATGGGTTCCTCTTGCCTGCTGTCCAGAAAAGCGAATGCACTCAGAACAGCAGATTTATAAAGCAAAGAAAGAATTTAATAATTGCAGGTCTGGCCAAGTAGAAGCTACAAATCTTGTGACATCTGGCCACATGACTCTTGAGCAGTAATGCATTATAGAAAAGCAAGCTAGGGAACAAATGGCTGGTTATCATTTAACTGTACCTACATTTTAGCAGAAATCACCTCCACCCCTCACCATAATCCTAATCTTGTGGCCTTTCATTAGTCTTAAAAAGGTGGTTTCAGTTTTAAGGAGGAGGTCAGTTTTAGGGAGGTACTATTATCATCCTTGATGCAAAGTTAAACTATAAACTAAATGTCTCCCATGGTTAGCTTGACCTACACCCAGGAATGAGTGAGGACAGCCAGCCTGTGAGGCTTGAAACAAGATGGAGTCAGCTATGCTAGACTTCTTTTGCTGTCATAATCTTTACAAAGGTGATTGCATCAGGCAGCCATGATGTTAAACAATTGCCTCTAATTGTTTTTAATAAACCCCCATAGAGAAAAGGCTCTTTTCACTGCATGAGCTCCAACTCAAGTCAAACAATGACAACCTTGCAATTGGGGTCTTCCAGGGACCTATGAGACAGGTTAAATAACGACCATTCCCTGGGAATGGGGCTTTGAAGGGGCCCCAGTAACATTCTACCTTTCCAGTGGTTGACAGGCTGCTGATTTCCATTGTGATCATTAAAAATGTGGTTGCATCTTGTTGATTTTGTGGCTTGTGGCTGCCTTGTTGCTTTTTAAGTCTTTCTTAGAGCTGCAAAAAGTGGGAATGGAAATAGAAAAAGTTAAAATGACACAAACTCTCCCTTTCTGAGTTTCAGTCATTTTTCTTGAATAAACATTCTCCAGATTGCTGCAAGCTTTTGATTTTCCAGAATTCTGAAAAAGTTGATTGCATAAATGTTTGAATCATTCTCACTGTTTTTATGGAAGAGAGAATATTGGGAAGGTCCTTACTCCACCACTTCACTGACATGACCTTATAAAAACCTTTTGATCTAAGAATAATCAACCATTTTGTAGATTAGTAGTATTGTAGTGCATCTCATCCATTATCTAGTTTCCAAGCTGGATAAATTATGCTAATTTTTCTGCCCTTTTTTTTTCTCTAAGTCCGTTGTTTTTCTCTTTCATGTTAAGTAAAGTACTTACTGAGTCCACCTGATGATCAGATTGCCTCAGAGGACATCAAGCCATTCTAGCCAAGAGATTAGCTGTTTCACAAGCATTAATATGAAAGGATGCTTGAAGATTGTAAACTAAGTAGTTTTAAGGTAGGGTTGCCAGATTAGCAAATATAAATACAGGACCCCCAGTTAGATTTTAATTTCAAGGCTGGGTGAGGTGGTTCACATCTGTAATCCCAGCACTTTGCGAGGCTGAGGTTGGAGGATCAGTTGAGCCCAGGAGCTCGAGATGAGCCTAAGTAACATAATGAGACTCCATCTATACAAAAAGTTTTTTAAAAAATTAGCTGGTCATGGCAGTGAACACCTGTAGTACCAACTACTTAGGAAGCTGACATGGGAGGATTACTTGAGCCCGGGATTTCAAAGCTGCAGTGAGCCTTGATCATGCCACTGTACTCCAGCCTGGGCCAAAAAGCAAGACCTTGTCTCAATAAATAAATAAATAAAATGAAATGTGAATTTCAGATAAACAATGACAAAATATTTGGGACACATTTACACTAATCATTTTCTTGTTGTTGTTGTCGCTTATATGAAATTCAAATTTAACTGGGCGTCGTATATTTGATCTGAAAGCCCTGTTTTTGGTGAAAAATAAACAAAACAATACCTGTAAAGGCATTCTCAGATGACTTGATGGTGATATTTTCTTCTGTTTTCTTTTAAACCACTGTTGAAGCTCTTTTCTAGTCTATAAGAGATTACTAGTTTTGATTAATGTAGGTTTAGTTGTTTTATGGAAAAATATGTTAATTTGGCATGGTGACAATCCTTTCCATATTTCTTATACGTTCAACAAGTATATTTAAGATGTTCTACTTATACATACTAATCAAGATTTGTAGTCTGTACAACGAGAATTTTAAGTTCAGTTCAGCTCCTAGGAAAATACATGTATAGAACAAATATGCTTATGAAAGGCCTCTAGAGAGCCAGAACACTCAAATCAGGAAAACAAGCCAAATCAGTAAAGTCAAGGACTTGCAGGTAGATAGATAAATATGTAGGGAGAGAAAAAGAGAAACAGAGAGAGAGAGAGAGAGAGAGAGACATAAATTTAAGCAATTAAGTACAATGGCACAGTTTATTCCATAATATGGAATTTATTATTCATTAATAGCAATCAGTTACAAATCATACAGAGCATCAGTAATTTGGAATCTAGTTGTCACTAAGGAAGACAGGAACTCAAGAAAACTCAGATTAAAAAAACCCCTCAAAATATGTGTTGTGAACTATGAAAAAAAAATCAAAACACCCTCCAGACATAGATAAGGCTTTGAAGAACCTCTTTGGGCCTCAGAGGCAGCTTTTAACCCCCGGTAACACATACTTTCAATCCACTGTAGTCCTCTTACTTAATCATTCAAAAATGATTTCAAAATACCCTTAAGAAATTGAAACCCAGACATGACAGAATTTATATACTATTTCCAACTCTAATTGCTTTTCATATCTCTTCATTAACCATGTATTAATCAACTATTCTGTGTCAAGCACTGTGCTATCACTCTATCTTTTCAGAATCAATTTCTCTTTGGTCATCAGTCAATCATTTTGCCTTATAATGACTCTGGGCAGCTCTAAACATGGAAGCAAGCCCTGGAAGAGACCAATTTGATCGCCAAATGTTTTCTTTCTCACTATTCTCACCACACCCCAGGTGCCCCCATGACTGCCTTGTTTCCATTTGGCTTCTCTTTGAGACACTGCTTTGTTCCACTGTCTCGAGACTAGCAACGTCATAAGGGAATCTGGTGTGGAGAGGCAGAGAGGAGTGTGTATGCAACACTGCCCAGCCGAGTTGCTGTCCAGGGGTGTCAAGTTGCCCTCAAAATATCACTTTGTGCAAGACTCAGCCAGGAGGAAATGACATTCTCAGCCTCCTACGTAAAGACTCAATCACAATACTTCCTTTGATTAAAAATCTAACCAGAATTCTCTACAGCTGCTTGATGTCCTGAGTGTAAGCTCTACATGGAGAAGAGAGCATCAAACATTCATAAAATGGAACTTGTTTCTTTGCTTCCACCTGCTGCTCTGAGCAGCAGTAGCCACTCTGCACAGGCAGATAAATTGTGAGTTCTGAGACGCTAAAAAGACCACCCATTCAAAACTGCAAATATCCTTACCCAAGCTACCAACTCTCTACCCCATCACTACCACTGTGGCCCACAGTTGACCAGATTTTCTGATACTGCCACTTCCAAGGTGATTAAGTCTGGGCAGCGGCAACAGTTCAATATTTTTTTTATTTTATTACAGTTATTTCTGAAGATGGCCAACTAGACACAGCCAGGAAGAGCATCTCCCACCGAAAGACCAGACCATCAGGGAAACTTGGTACACTCTGAGCAGATCTTTGGAGATAAGGCATTGAGAGTGAATGCAGGGAGGACGTAGACCCCGGGCTGAAGGCAGAGGAAGCTGAGAACTGTGCACAGGGCTGCCAAGCACCAGGATTTGTTCCTGGCCCCCAGTGGTTCCTTGGGAAGGGGTGAGTTAAACAGGTGGGGAGCAGCTTACTCTCACCACGGACCTACAGACTTCTAGTGCAGCAGACCCCATGACCCCCACTTGAGCTGGCAAGGAGAGCTGTTCAGAGAGGTGGCAGGGGCAGAACTCTAGCATGTGTGGAGTCCAGAGGGTTTGGCATGAGAACGGCTACAGTAGAGCATGGCCAGGGAGGCCCATGCTTCAGGGTTTGCCATGCTCCTGTGGGTGGCTTTGGCCCTTGGTGACTGCCAGACCTGGACGAGCAGGGCAGTCTTCCCTGTGGGATGTGGCTAGTCTAATCTGAGTGCTCCACTGTCAACCAGCTTCTTCTGGGGCCCCAGCCTTGCTGTGCTTGCTTGCAGCATAGCCTTGGATGCCCAATCAGGGTGCTTCCTGAGGTCCTTCATTTTAGCTCCTTCACTGGCAGAGCACTCTTAACCATTGGAGAATTCCAGCAGACTGACCTATGCTGAATGCAAACACCCACCTGAAGCCTCCCTAAACCACAGCCTCCCCCTGCCACTTTACCTGTGTACACTTGCCCATGCCTGCCCTCCTCCCAACACATACACACACTGCTTTGCATGTGTGTCTGCATGGGTGGACACTACTTCTCTTTTCCCGTGGATATGTGTGCATGCATTCCACCACCTCACTGCCAGTGTGAACATGTGCCTGGATGCCACCACCCTGCCCCCACCCCACCACCACCAGTGCCCCACCTGTGCCACTGCTGCTGCTGAAATACGCATGAGCACAGATCCTGTCATTACCACCACAACAAAGCACTTTGGCCAGCACTCTCCATCAGAGTTTTGTTGCCACCTAGCCAGGAATACTTCGACCCCCTACTAGCGCAGCAAGTTCTTAATCTCAAGGGGCCAAATAACAAAGCTGGAGCCCTAGTACCAGCCCCACAGGGTTAGAACACACAGCTCAGGAGTGCTGAGGTGAGCCTTGGGCCCCTAAAATCTTCCAGAAACAAAGCCAGTCAGCTGAACCCACCTTATATCACAATCAAACCCTCAAGGATGTCAAAGAATATAAAAGCAAAAAACTCCATCCAAAGGACTGCAGCTTCAAATATTAACGAAACATCAGCCCACACAGATGAGAAAGAACCAATGCAAGAACTCTGGCAACTAAAAAAGCCACAGTGTCTTCTTACCTCCAAATGACTGCACTAGTTCCCCAGCAATGGTTCTTAACTGGCTGAAATGGCAGAAATGACAGACATAGAATTAAGAATCTAAATAGGAAAGAAGATCATTGAGATTCAGGAGGAAGTAGAAATCCAATCCAATGAATATTAAAAATCCAGTAAGTCACTGGGCGCGGTGGATCCCACCTGTAATCCCAGCACTTTGGGAGGCCGAGGCGGGCAGATCATGAGGTCAGGAGATCGAGGCCATACTGGCTAACATAGTGAAACCCTGTCCCTACTAAAAACACAAAAAAAATTAGCCAGGTGTGGTGGCAGGCACCTGCAGTCCCAGCTACTTGAGAGGCTGAGGCAGAAGAATGGGGTGAACCTGGGAGTCAGAGCTTGCAGTGAGCCGAGACCACACCACTGCACTCCAGCCTGTGCGACAAAGTGAGACTCCATCTCAAAAAAAAAAAAAAAAAAATCCAATAAAACTATACAAGAGATGAAAAGTGAAACAGCCATTTTAACAAAGAACCAAACTGAGTTGATAGAGCTGAAAAACACTACAAGAATTTCATAATAAAATTGCAAGTATTAACATCAGAATAGACCAAGCTGAGAAACAAATCTCAGAGCTCAAAATCAGTTCTGAAATCAACTCAATAAGACACAGATTTAAAAAAAATAAAAAAATAAAAAAATGAACAAAACCTCTGCAAAATGTGAGATTATGTAAAAAGATCAAATCTGTGACTCATTAGCATCCCTGAAAGAGAGAGAGAGAAGGCAAGCAACTTGGAAAATATATTTGAGAATATTGTTCATGAAAATTTCCCCAACCTCTCTAGAGAAGCCAACATTCAAATTCAGGAAATGCAGAGAGCCCCTGTAAGATACTATACAAGAAAACTATCTCCAAGACACATAGGCATTAGATTCTCCAAGGTCAACATGAAAGAAAAAATATTAAAGGCAACTAAAGAGAAGAGGAAGGTCACCCACAAAGAGAACCCTCATCAGGCTAACAGCAAAACTTTCGGCAGGAACCCTACAAGCCAGAAGAGATTAGGGCCCATATTCAACAATCTTAAAGGAAAGACATTCCAACCAAGAATTTTATATAAGTTTCATAAGTGAAGGAGAAATCCTTTTCAGATAAGCAAATGCTAAAGAATTCTTTACCATCAGACCTGCTTTTCAAGAGGTCCTCAAAGGAGTGATAAATATGGGAAAAAGAGATCATTACCAGCCACCACAAAAGCACAAATACATAGACCATTGACACTATAAAGCAACTACACAATCAAGTCTGCATAATAACCAGCTAACATCATGATGACAGGAAAAAAGTCTGCACATATCATTAACCTTGAATGTAAATGGGCTAAATGTCCCACTTAAAAGGCACAGAGGCTGGGCACAGTGGCTCACGCCTGTAATCTGTAATCCCATCCTGGCACTTTGGGAGGCCAAGGTGGTTGGATCATTTGAGGTCAGGAGTTTGAGACCAGCCTGGCCAACATGGAGAAACCCCATCTCTACTAAAAATACAAAAATTAGCCAGGCATGGTGGTGCACATCTGTAATTCCAGCTACTTGGGAGGCCAAGGCAGGAGAATCAATTGAGCCCGGGAGGTGGAGGTTGCAGTGAGCCAAGATCACACCACTGCACTCCAGCCTGGGCGAGAGGGAGAGACTCTGTCTCAAAAACAAAACAAAACAAACAAACAAAAAAAAGGCACCAAATGGCAAGTTGGACAAAGAAGCATGACCCAACTGTATGCTGCCTTCAAGAGACCTACTTCACGTGCGATGATATGGATAGGTTCAAAGTAAAGAGATGAAAAAAAAACTACCAGGCAAACAGAAAACAGAAAAAAAGCAGGGATTGCTATTCTAATTTCAGGCAAAACAAACTTTAAACCAACAATGATCAAGGAAGACAAAGGGCACTACATAATGGTAATGGATAATGGTAATGGGTTCAATCCAACAAGAAGACTTAACCATCCTAAATATATATGCACCCAACAGTGGAGTAAACAGATTCACAAAACAAGTTCTTAAAGATCTACAAAGAGACTTAACCACATAATAATAGTGGGAGACTTCAAAATCCCACTGATAGTGTTAGACAGATCATCAAGGCAGAATAATAACAAAGATATTTGTGAGCTAAGCTCAACACTTGACCAAATGGACCTAACAGACATCTACAGAACTCTTCACCCAAAACAACAGAATATACATTCTTCTCATCTGCATATGGCACTACCTTAAAATTGACCACACAATTGGTCATAAAACAATTCTCAGCAAATTCAAAAAAACGAGAATCATACCAACTACACTCTTGGACCACAGGATGATAAAAATAGAAATCAATACTAGGGAGATTGTTCAAAACCATATAATTATATGGAAATTAAACAATCTGCTCCTGGATGACTTTTGCATTAACAATGAATTTAAGGCAGAAATCAGGAAATTATTTGAAACTAATGAAAACAAAGATATAGCATATCTTTAGATATAACATATCTCTGGGACACAGCTAAAGCAATGACAAGAGGAAAGTTTATAGCACTAAACACCCACATCAAAAAGTTAGAAAGACGTCAAGTTAACAACCTAATATCACACCCAGGAGAAAAAAAAAAGAGCAAACCTACCTTAAAGCTAGCAGTAGAAAATAAATAACCAAAATATAGCTGAACTGAGTGAAATTGAGACATGAAAAACCATAAAGAAGATCAACAAAACCAGAAGTTAACTCTTTGAAAGAATAAATAATATCGATAGACCACTAGCTAGACTGTGATGGTTAATATTGAGTGTCAACTTGCTTGGATTAAAGGATGCAAAGTGTTGTTCCTGGGTGTGTCTGTGAGAGTGTTGCCAAAGGAGTTTAACATTTGAGTCAGTGGAATGGGAAAGGCAGACCTACCCTCAATCTGGGTGGGCACTATCTAATCAGCTTCCAGCTCAGCCAGAATAAAAGCAGGCAGAAGAACATGGAAAGACTAGACTGGCTAAATCTTCTGGCCTCCATCTTTTTCCTGTGCTGGATGCTTCCTGTCCTCAAACATCAGACTCCAAGTTCTTCAGCTTTTGGACTCTTGGACCTACACCAGTGGTTTGCCAGAGACTCTCGGGCCTTCAGCCACAGAGTGAGGGCAGCACTGTCAGTTTCCCTACTTTTGAGGTTTTGGGACTCAGACTGGCTTCAATTGCTCCTCAGCTTACAGACAGCCTATTGTGAGACTTCACCTTGTGATGATGTAAGTCAATACTCCTTAATAAATGCCCTTTAATACATACATCTATCCTATTAGTGCTGTCCCTCTAGAGAACCCTGAATAATACATAGACTAAGAAAAAAGAGAGAGTCATATAAATATGAGCAGAAATATCAAAGGGGACACTACCACCTAATCCACAGAAATAGAAAAACCCCTCAGTTTTTGTGCATAGAGGTGTTCACAATAGTCAGAACTATTATGAAATAAAAGGCATCCAAATAGGTAGGGAGGAAGTCAAACTATCTCTCTTCATAGGCAATGTGATTCTTTATCTAGAATACCCGATGGCCTCTGCCCAAAGGCTACCAGAACTGATAAACAACTTCAATAAAGTTTCAGGATACAGAATCAATGTACAAAAATCAGTAGTATTTCTATACAACAATAACATCCAAGCTGAGATCCAAATCAAAAACATAATCCCATTCACAATAGACACAGACACAGACACACACACACACACACACACACACACAGAGACACACATGTATACCCAATACCCAGGAATACCACAGCTAACTAGGAAGGTGAAGAATCTCTACAACAAGAATTACAAAACACTGTGAAAGAAATCAGAGATGACATAAACAAATGGAAAAATATTCCATGCTCATGGATAAGAAGATTCAATGTTGTTAAAATGACCGTATTGCCCAAAGCAATTTATAGATTAAATGCTATTCAATATATAAATGTTTATTCATTGTTATTTTTCACAGAATTAGAAAAAAAAACATTCTAAAAGCCATAAGCAACCAAAGAAGAAGCTGAATAGCCAAAGCAATCGTAAGCAAAAAAAAAAAAAACAAAGCTGGAGGCATCACACTACTTGACTTCAAACTATACTACAAGGCTACAATAATCAAAATAGCATGGTAATGGTACAAAACCAGACACATAGACCAATGGAACAGATTAGAGAACCTAGAAATAAAGCCATATCCCCTCAACCATCTGATCTGCAACAAAGTCTACAAAAACAAGCAATGAGGAAAAGTCTCCCTATTCAATAAGTGGTGCTAGGATAACTGGCTAGCCATATGCAGAAGGCAGAAGATTGAAACTGCACCCCTTTTTTTTCACCATATACAAAAATCAACTCAAGATGTATTAAAGACTTAAATGTAAAACCTAAAGCTATAAAAACCCTAGAAAAAAACCTAGGAAATACCATTCTAGACATAGGTCCTGGTAAAGTTTTCATGATGAAGACATCGAAAACATTTGCAACAAAACCAAAAACTGACAAACAGGACCTAATAAGTTAGAGAGCTTCTGCACAACAAAACAAACAAACAAACAAACAAACAATGGAGTAAACAGAAAACCTACAGAATGGGAGAAAATATTTGCAAACGATGCCTCTGACAAAGGTCTAATATGCAGAATCTATAGGAAACACTATACACATATTAAGCAAAAAAATCAACAATCCCCTTAAAAAGTGGGCAAATGACATGAACAGACACTTTTCAAAAGAAGATATCCAACAAACATATGAAAAGATGCCCAGCATCACTAATCATTACATAAATGCAAATCAAAATAAAAATGAGATACTGTCTCACACCAGTCAGAACAGGTATTAAAATAGTCAAAAAATATGCTGGGTGTGGTGGCTCAAGCCTGTAATCTTAGCACTTTGGGAGGTTGAGGAGGGCAGATTGCTTGAGCTCAGGAGTTCAAAACCAGCCTGGGCAACAGGGCAAAACCCCGTCTCTACAAAAAATATTTAAAAATTAGCTAGGCATGGTGGTGCCCGCCTGTAGCCCCAGCTACGGGCACGTAAGGTGGGAGGCCAAGGTGGGAGTATCACTTGAGCCTCGGAGGTGAAGGCTGCAGTGAGCTGAGATCGCACCACTGCACTCCAGCCTGGGTGAGAGTGAGCCCCTGTCTCAAAAAAAAACAAAAACAAAAAAACAAAAACAAAAACAAGACAAAACACAGCTGGGTGCAGAGGCTCGTGCCTGTAATCCTAGCACTTTGGGAGGCCAAGGCAGGTGGATCACCTGAGGTTAAGAGTTCAAGACAAGCCTGGCCAACATGGTGAAACCCTGTCTGTACTAAAAATACAAAAATTAGCTGGACATGGTAGAGCACACCTGTAGTCCCAGCTACTCAGGAGGCTGAGGTAGGAGAATTGCTTGAATCTGGGAGGCAGAGGTTGCAGTGAGCGGAAATCACACCACTGCACTCCAGCCTGGGCGACACAGCAAGACTCCGTCTCAAAAAAAAAAAAAAAAAACATGTTGGTGAGGCTGTGGAGAAAAGGGAATGCTTACACAGCGCTGTTAGGAATGTAAATTAGTTCAGCCACTGTGGAAAGCTGTTTGGTGATTTCTCAAATAATTTAAAACAGAACTACCTTTCAACTCAACAATTGCATTATTGGGTATATACCCAAAGAAAATAAATCATTCTATCATAAATACACACACATGCATATGTTCATTGCAGCACTATTCACAATAGCAAAGACATGGAATCAACCTAAATGCCCATCAATGGTAGACTAGATAAAGAGGTGATACATATACACCATGAAATACTTTGAAGCCATACAAAATAATGAGATCATGTTCTCTGTAGAAGCTGTAGGTCGTTATCCTAAATGAGCTAACGTAGGAACAGAAAACCAAATACCACATGTTCTCACTTACAAGTGGGAGCTAAACACGGAGTACACATAGACACAAAAAAGAAAACAATAGGCACTGGGGTCTACTTGAGGGTGCAGGGTGGCAGGAGGGTGAAGATAGAAAAACTAACCATCAGGCACTATGCTTATCACCCGAGTGACGAAATAATCTATACAACAAACCCCTGTGACACATATTTACCTATATAATAAATCTGCGCATGTAGCTCTGAACTTAAAAGTTTAAAAACACAAAACAGCCGGGCACGGTGGCTCATGCCTGTAATCCCGGCACTTTGTGAGGCCAGCGTGGGCAGATCACTTGAGGTCAGGAGTTCAAGACCAGCCTGGCCAACATGGTGAAACTCTGTCTCTACTAAAAATACAAAAAGTAGCCAGGCATGGTTGTGGACGCCTGTAATCCCAGCTACTCGGGAGGCTGAGGCAGGAGAATTGCTTGAACTCGAGAGGCAAAGGTTGCAGTGAGCCAAGATAGCACCATTGCACTCCAACCTGGGCAACAGAGAAAGACTCCATCTCAAAAAAAAAACAAAAAACAAAAACAATAACAACAACAACAAAAAACAGTTTATGATGTATCTCTCAGAAAGCAATGTTCCATTTATGTTTCAGGACTGGATTTCTCTATGGGCTTATTGGTGTATATGGGAGACAGAGCATGTTCTAATAAATACTGTCAATATTTGCTTACAACAAATTTCTTTCTTCTTTTTTAAAATTTTCTTTATTTTAGTTTGAAAAAAAATAGAGATGGGGTCTCACTATGTTGTCTAGGCTGAGCTTGAACCTCTGAGCTCAAGTGATCCTCTTGCCTTGGCTTCCCAAAGTGCTAGGATTATAGGCATGAGTCATTGTACCCAGTATCTCTCTCTCTCTCTCTTTTTTTTTTTTTTTTTTAAATAAAATAGAGACAGAGGCCGGGTGTGGTGGCTCATGCCTGTAATCCCAGCACTTTGGGAGGCTGAGGCAGGCGGATCACGAGGTCAGAAGTTCAAGACCAGCCTGGACAACATGACAAAACCCTGTCTCTACTGAAAATACCAAAATTATCCGGGCATGGTGGCACATGCCTGTAGTTCCAGCTCCTCGGGAGGCTGAGGCAGGAGAACCACTTGAACTCGGGAAGCAGAGGTTGCAGTGAGCCGAGATCACACCATTGCACTCTAGCCTGGGTAACAGAGCTAGACTCTATCTCAAAAAATAAATAAATAAATAATAATAGAGACAGAGTGTGACTATGTTGCCTAGGCTGTTCTTTAACTCCTGGTCTTAAGCAATCCTCCTGCCTTGCTCCCGCTAAAATGTTGGGATCACAGGTGTAGCCACCATGGCCAGCTTTTTTTTTTTTTTTTTTTTGCTTTCTCTCTCTCTCTCTCTTTCATAAATTAGAGATGGAGTCTCACTATATTGCCAGGCTAGTCTCAAATTCCTGGCCTTAAGTGATCCTCCCACCTTGTAATCTACTTTCTGGGGACTAATGTGGTGTAGCCAAAATACAACATGTGGGAGGCAGTAAATATAGAGATTAGGAGTAGATTTGGCAAGCCAGACTGCTGTGGTCACACCCCAGCACAGAATTTATGAATCTGGCTCCTCCTCATTCAAATCTCTGCTAAAAGTCACCTCCTTCTGGAGGCCCACCATGACTATTCTATTTAATACAGCTTACCCCACTGCCCTATCACTCTCTACACAATTCTCATTTTATTATGCTCAGAGTATCTATTATTCTCTGAAGAAACATCTCTTAAAAATCTAGCTGGTAATCTCTCCTTATTAGAATGTAAGCTCCATGAGAGCAGGGATCTCTCTGTATCAGAATCTGTATTGTGCTTGGCAGGGAGTTGAGTCAATAAACATTTCTGAGTGAATGAATATATTATACGGAAATTGAAGAATACAAGCTTCCACATAAGTGCGTGGGAGAAAAGACAAAAAGAGAGGTAGAGAAAAAGACTCTCTTTTTATTTAATCTTCCCTCCCCTGTTGAAATCCACTACTCCAAAAAAGGGAGACACTGACCAAAACAGAAACGAAAGAAACTAATTCTTGGTTTTTATGCTTCCTGATAATTTAAGGTATTTTCATAAATAGGTTTGACGAATGCGATTTTTTTGCCTTAGGTGCTGGCACTAGAAACTATTAATAAACACCCTGAGATGTGGTTTCTTGTATTTATAACAAGATTGGCCTACAGAGGGTGCTAGTTCACTTCAAAAAAGTAAAAGAAGTGCATGAGATTTTTTGCACTGGGTCTGGGAAAGAGTTTACAAAGCAAGCAGAGACACAGCTTAGTAACAACTAATGAAACGTGTAAATTGCCACATTTTGCTTCATAACCAAAGTTTAGGAAAAAAAGGAACAATCTGTGAAAGTGCCAGAGGCATTCAAAGACGTCCCCTGAAGAAAAGAATTGGCATCATTTTTCAAATGCAAAGACAAGCCAAGCTAAGGGAAGCATCCATTTAAAAAGTTTTTTAGTTCTTATTTTTGATAGAGAAGGGGTATCACTATGTTGACTGGCCTGATTTTGAACGAGGCTCAAGGGATCCTCTGCCCCTCAGAGTGCTTGGATTGCAGGTGTGAGCTACCAAGAGAGGCATCCAGAAGTTGAAAAGACTGAATCTGTTGTGAAACAGAAGACCCAGGTGGGGGAAAGTTAAGTTGCCAGCCCTGGAGGGAGGAGAGGTGACAGGCTTCTGCCACATTCCACCCCCACTTCATGCTGGGACATGGGGACCTGCGGACCTGGAGACCTGGTGTGAGATGTCTGTAGACTCTGTAACTGGAGGAGTGTTCTGACAGCTGTGTTTCCTGAAACTGAGTCTTGGTTTCAGAGTTCAGCAAGGGATATGCATGGTGGTGGTGGGGTTGGGACAGAAGCGGGGCACTACTTGAGAGTTTTGAAATATGTAATTTGTCGCAGCAAGGACAAGGGCAAGTGAGCCTGGCAGGAGGGAGGAGCCTCTTCAAAGTCTGGATCTGCAAAAAAATCTTCAGAAGAGGAAATGAAACAAACAAGCAAGTTCTTAAAAAAGCTTTTGAGCTCTCTAAATGAGCAATAGTTGAGGCAGCTTTGATAGCCCAAAGCTAACCTCAAGGCTGGGATTCTTTTATTTATTTATTTATTTATTTATTTATTTATTTATTACTTTGTAGAGATGGGAAGGGGAGGGGTCTCACTATGTTGCCCAGCCTGGTCTTAAACTCCTGGCCTCAAGCAATCCTCCAGCCTTGGCCTCCCAAAGTGTTGGAATTACAGGCATGAGCCACTGTGCCAGGAAAAGGTTAAGATTTCTTTTTTTTTTTTTTTTTTTTTTAACTTCAAGGCTGAGATTCTTAATCCTAGTACTCTAGACGTCATATTCCAGTGATCAGATGCAGAATCCATAAGTGCTCTGACAGGTCTTATCATTATGTGTGGTGTTTTCACTTAGTGAGTGCCCTTGTTTTTGTCAGTTCAAGGTGGCTTGCCTAGTTACTTTATTGTAATGTTCAATGGCTAAACTTTAAACAAAAATCAATAAAGGGCAAGGAATGAGTTTGCAAAAACTATCAGCCACCTCCCTCAATTTAATTGTAAAATCAATCAAATCTGTTTTTTGGCACAGTGCAAGGAAAACATCTATTTGTCCAATAAACTGTCTCATTGATTAAATGGTTCATTTGGAAGAGATAACAAAAGTCTAAGATTTTAATCTCAAAGAAAAATGTATCTTGCAAACATGTTTTCAAGATCCTGAGATCATATTACTTTCCCTTAAGGATTTGCTTCATCCCAGGTGTTCATCTAATCCTACTTTTGCTATTTTTAATCATTATTCATCTACGTAAAATGGAAAATCTATTTAGATGCTTAAAAGTCAACATAAGCTCACAAACCTAAATTTCAGCAACTAAAAAGGGAGAAGTAATAATGATTCAGTTCTTACTGGGAGCCACTTTATACACTATTTTATTTGGACCTCATAACAACTATATGAGAGAGAACTGTGCACTCTCTGCCAGGGGTTAGGGCTAACATAAAGCCAAAACCCAGGTAGGTCATGAAAACGAGCAAAGCAGGCTAGTTATGAGTGCTGTCACCTTACAAGGAGGTGGAAACAATGTTTCTGGATCCTGTTTCTTAAGAGAAGCCAAAAGATTTACGTAAAGTCTCCTGATTTTTTTCAATGGTGGTAATTGATTAAAATAAATATTTCCAATACTGTGTGTACTGAATAAAGGAAATTTGGGGCTGACCCTGGCCCAGCAACTGCCACTTAGCAATGTCTGGTATTGAGGTGAAAATAAGGCTCAGGGCTGGGCATGGCGGCTCATGCCTGTAATCCTAGCACTTTAGGAGGCCAAAGTGGGTGGATTGCTTGAACCCAGGAGTTCCAGACTAGCCTGGGCAACATGATGAAATCCTGTCTCTACAAAAAGTACCAAAAAAAATCAGCCAAGCATGGTGGCAGGCACCTGTAGTCTCAGCTACTTGGGAGGCTGAGGTGGGAGGATTGCTTGAGTCCAGGAGGCCGAGGTTGCAGTGAGCTGAGATCACACTACTACACTTCTGCCTGGGCAACAGAGCAAGACTCTGTCTCAAAAAGAAAAGAAAAGGCTCAGGAAGGTGACATCACTATGCTAATTCAAGGAGGAATGAAAGGGTGACCTCGTGGGACAGCAGATCAGAGAATGTTCTACCTGGTGGCCAGCCTATTTGCGGGGAGGGGTCCCTAAGAAGAGGCTGTATGCTGGCTTGGGTTAGGGAGGGCCAAAGTTCAGGGGCCTGGGGGAAGGAGAGAAGCTCAATCAAAGTTTGGCTAACAGGCATTTTGTTCTGATTGATCAGTGGTGACAAGCAGTTCAGCTAGTCATTTAGGAGGTCAAAAACAGAAGACTGGAAGATCCCGATCTAGTTTTGTCATCAGTAGACAAAGGGGCACTCATGAAACTTGTCTAAGTCATATGAGGAAGGGTGGCCCCTTGCAGTAAGTCATTTTCCAGAACATAAAAGGGCAATGGGCTTTCTTAACCTTCAGGTAAAATTCCACTTTGTCAAAACATAAGCATGATGTAGACAAAGGCTGAGAGTGAGATCAGGCTTATTGCCCAGTCTTAAGCCATTTAAACCCAAGGTGGACTTTCTCCTCAGGAAAGAAGGGAAGGAAAGAAGCTAGGAAGGCCCTGGCTAGGTTCTGTGTGGGTTGGGGAATGTGAATCCTGATGGAGCAGCCTAAGGAAGTCAAGCAGCCCTGTAGCAGCAGCCCTGGGGGAGGTTCCTCCTGTGAGTGGAGGAGGGCTAGTGCTGCAGGTCTGTCAGTGGAAAAGGGACTGGACCTTTAGGCGGAGAAGACTTATGGAAGCTGCGAAGTCCAAGATCAAGGTGCCAGCAGATTCCGTTCCTGGTGAAGGCTCTCCTCCTGTTTTGCAGGTGGTTACCTTCTCGCTGTGTGCTCACATGGTGGAGAGTGAGACTTCATCTAAAAAGAAAAAAAAGAAAACCCCTCTGGACATAGTGACTGGGGCTGGGGCTGGGACTGCAAGAAGACCATCCTGGTGGGAAGATCTTGACCACAGGTGATATTCACCTTGGATAAAAAACATTCTGATAATTCAGAATGTTTGTGCAAATAAGATTTTTAACCCCGTTCTATGGAGGTATAATTTATATATGGTAAAATTCACCTCTTTAGGTATTCAGTTTATGAATTTTGAGAAATGCAATCACCAACCACTACAGTGAAGATTCAGAACATTTCCATCACCCCAGAAAGCCTCCTAGTGACCCTTTGGAGTCAGTCCCCTCCCCTCAGCCCGAGCTCCTGGTGACCAGTGATCTGATTTCTATCCGTGTACTTCTCCCTTTTCCAGGTGTCACCTGAGTGGAACAGCACAGTATTCCACCGTAGTGTTTTGCATCCGACTTCTTTTCCTTGGCATGTGCTTTTGAGATTCATCCTTTGCTGTTGTATTATCAGTGGTTTGTTCCTTTTTGTGGAGAGTATTTTATTGTTTGGATATACCACAGTGTGTTTATTAGTTTACCTCCAGTAGATGGATATTTGTATTGTTTCCTGTTTCTGGCTGTTAGAAATAAAGTTAATATAAATATAAAAAAAAATAAAACAAGAAGCTAGAAAGTTGCTAGTTTTCAGTAGAGGGGGACAGGCTGCTGCAGAAGCTCAGGACTGCTCTGCTTTTGGCACCCAAAGGTGAGAGTGGTTTGCTGAAGGCAGCAGCCGTGAGGAGTGACAACTCCACCAAAGTCAAGGAAGCAGGTGTAGAACAGGCAGGTCATAGGTGGCAATCTGTGGTCGTAAAATACCCTGGAAAAGACGGGGAGCCCTTTCAGGATTGGGAAACCAAGAGAAAATGTGGGGCAAAAAAATCCCTCAGGTTTCATTCACAGTCATCCACACAGCCATCTTAAGTCATCAAGAAAGACTTGGAAAATCTCCAAGAATCAGCAGATGGGGGCTAGTGCAAAATAATACTTTTTGTCTTAATTATTAATAATCTCAATCCCTCACTCAGCTCTTAGGTTGATGTCACCTGGGAGGTAATATTTACTACATTGCATTTCCATAAATGGTGACCTTTTTTGTATGGATGTTGGACACCAGGGAATGCTCTTAAGTTAACTGCATTTCATCAGAGCCCCCTACTATTTAATTTGATCTTATTTCTATCATTTCAACTCAAGATTTATTGTTCTTATCTTACATTCTAAAGAACTGAGGGCTGTCTTTGAAGTGGATATGAAAAGTTTCACCTCAAACAGTCTACCAATATATCATTGAAAGTTTAAAATAACAAATACAAGAACAAAAATACTCTCCACTTGTCCAAGCATCCCAGGAGGTCTCTGTATTGTTTAAATTACTTCTGAGTTTAAGTTGCAATTGCTCTAGTAAATTAGCTAACATCTGCTGTCTGCCTGATGATGAAGGCCACCCTACTAGAAACCAAATACACTCTTGCTTGAATCATTTATTTACTATCCAGGACAACACTGACTCACAGAAGTATAATATGAGCCACACTTTATTTTAAATGTTGTAATAGTAACCACATTTTAAAAAGTGGGAACAGATAAAATTAATTTAATAATACATATTTAGCTCAGTATATCAAAAGTATTATCATTTCAATACATAATCAACATAAAAATTATTATTATTATTTTGAGATGGGATCTTGCTCTGGCACCCAGGCTGGAGTGCAGTGGAGCTCACTGTAACCTCAAACTCCTGGGCTCAAATGATCCTTCTGTCTCAGCCTCCTGAATAGCTGGGACCACAGGCACACACCACCATGCCCAGCTAATTTTTTTATTCAACTTTTCTTTTTTTTTTGAAATGGAATTTCACTCTTGTTGCCCAGGCTGGAGTGCAATAGCACAATCTCAGCTCACTGCAACCTCCACCTCCCGGGTTCAAGCAATTCTCCTGTCTCAGCCTCCCGAGTAGCTGGGATTACAGGTATGAGCCACCACTCCTGGCTAATTTTGTATTTTTAGTAGAGACGGGGTTTCTCCATGTTGATCAGGCTGGTCTCGAACTCCCAACCGCAGGTGATCTGCCCACCTTGGCCTCACAAAGTGCTGGGATTACAGGTGTGAGCCACCATACCTGGCCTTATTTAACTTTTTAATTTAATTTTTTATAAATTAATTTTTTTATTTAATTATTTTATTTAGAAATTTTTATGTAGAGACGAGGTCTCACTATGTTGCCCAGGCTGGTCTCTAACTCCTGACCTTAAGTGATCCTTCTGCCTCAGCCTTCCAAAGTGCTGGGATCACAGGTATGAGCCACCACACTCAGCCAATACAAAAATTATTAATGAGATATTTTATATTCTTTTGTCTTCATACTAAGTCTTCAAAATTATGTGTATTATAATCTTACAGCACATCTCAATTTGGACCTGTTACTGAAGGAGATTAGCCACCCCAAAGTATGCCACTTTGGCAAAATGATTATTTTGAGCTGAAGGCAATTATGAATTAACAGACGCTGGAAGGAGGTCTCTGCCTTCTCCTTATCTGCCTAAAATCAGAGCATAAACTTCCCTTGGTGCAGGGCCCCTCTCCAACCCTCCCCTGCCAGGAAAGGAAGAATGACTATTATCATTGGAGATGAGGAGTCAATACTGAGATGAGTTTGCATAAACAGAACTTACTAAAATAACCTTTACCTTCCATTGGTTCTCCCATCATTTCACAGTTACTTCCCTATGATTTACCATTCTTTGAAGCCCAAACTCTTTTCTCTTTGTTAAAATGGTACATAAGCCTCAAGTCTAACTGCTTCTTTGAGTTTCACTTCTATTATACGAACTCCCATGCACATAACTATTAATAAACATTGTGTACCTTTTCTCTTATTAATCTGTCTTTTGTTAGTTTAATTTATTTAACTTAAGAAGACGGAGGAAAAGTTTTTCTTCCCCATCACTACATTTCAAGCGCTTAATAGCCACATAAAGCTAGTGGCTATATATTAGACAATGCAGGTCTAGGAGAATATGTAGCATAAATCATGTCTAATCTACACTTTATTTTTTTTCTTATGCAAAACCTATTTTTGTCAGTACTTTTTCCATGGCTGCAGAAAATCAGCATAAACAGAATTACATTTTAGCAACTACCAGCAATTAATAACTTAATGGAGTCTGTAATACTTTAGTTTTATATTCTTGAAGGTTTCAGAGCATGAGAAAAAGACCAGTCCTTTCCCAAATTTCTTCGTACTTTGGTCCTGAAAAAGCTATTACTAATAGTTCTGCAAAGTGAAAAAAAGTAAATCTCAATTAAAAAATTATATGTGGTTTTAAAAACAAATAAATACAAAACGAGACTAAATAAAAAAGCCAGCCACGGTGGCTCACACCTGTAATCCCAGCACTTTGGGAGGCTGTGGTGTGTGGATCATGATGTTAGTTGTTCAAGACCAGCCTGGCCAACATGGTGGAACCCCATCTCTACTAAAAATACAAAAATTAGCTGGGCGTGGTGGTAGGCACCTGTAATCCCAGCTACTCAGGAGGCTGAAGCGGAGAATTGCTTGAACCTGGGAGGCAGAAGTTGCAGTGAGCTGGGATCGTGCCACTGCACTCCAGCCTGGGTGACAGAGAGACAGAGTGAGACTCCTTCTCAAAAAAAGAAAGACTAAATCAAAGTAAGAATTCGCTTTGTACTTTGCTGGAATTTTCTATTCTGTAGTCAATGGTGGTTTCTAGTAGTGCAGGGTAGGGAAACTCCAGAGCCCAACTAAAATAACCACATGTTCTGAAGTTAATTAAAAGTATAAATTAGTGTTATAAATAGCAAGATGTCCCTTTCAATGGCTTTAATTATTTTACTTCTTTGAAACAACAAATGGATTTGATTAAAGAATAATTTGATCTATTAAAATGTAATTAAAGGCATGTGTTTGCGCACTTCTATTATTTCTCCAAAAATATAAAGATGTGCCCTTTATCCCTTTGTATATATTTTTTGGCTTCATTTAAAATTTACACAAGTGTTCAATACCTAAAATCTAAAAGTAGGATTAGATGTAAAATTCCCACACAATTGTTATTTTATTTTTCCCACCAACATATCAGACATGAAAGATGAATTGTGAATCTTCTTCCTACTTTTCTTTCATGCTCTGCTCTGCTCTGATTGAAGACTGATGCTGTAGCAGTTAAATGAAAATAAGATCTTTTTTCCTTTGGCTTATCTTTACTAACAAAGGATTTTTTTTGGGGGGGCGTATAATTCCTGGTAAAGGAGAAGATAAAAACTCATCATTAACAGGCCCAGCAGATTTTATGGTGATATCAATTAAATTTTTGATAAATGAATGACTCTCTGAGTAAATGAATGGATACAGCCATGACATAGGATGTAACAAATACCCAGGAAACTGGTATTAGAATCAATGCCCAGTTCTGAGAAGGCTCTGAGTGTCATCCATAGTCCTTATGCAGTCTTCCACGTGTGATTACTCCATGATGACTATTCTCTAGAAGCTTATATAAAAATAAATCTGCAGAAGGTTAGGGATGTTTGGGGCTGTTAGTACAATTCTTCAAAGGAGCTGAAGTTCTGATCAGATCCGTACAACTTTGCACATCTTACATCCTGCCACATCACAAAATCTCTGCTGTTCAGTTCAGCTATTACTGCAACTATTCACTTAAAAAAACGAACTGTCAAGAAAACAAGTTGTGGCTCTACTGAAGCCTAAAGCCAACCACACTGTGATGCTTCTAGCCTTGTTTTGTGTTCTGATTCTATGCCAGGGGTTTAACTTACAGTTAACGGACTCCTAATTGGATCATGGCTTTGGGAAGTCTATGAACTTCCGGAAATAGCATGAGTCTTCTTTTTTTTTTTCATTTTTCTACAAAGGGCTTTCAGTGGATTCTTGCAGGACCAAGAACCACTGCGCAAAGCACACATGCACACTGGGAACTGAGAAGCAACACTGTCATAATCAGTCAACTGAGAAAAGCCCACTGATGCCTGACTGCCAAGGACCCTGCTAAGCTGCTTTGCATCAAGAGAACAGACAATCCTGGCTTGGCACATTACATTTCAGCAATGGGGTGTCCTTTGGACAAGCGGCTTCCATTCAGTCCACACACAACTGTAAACCACACTGGGCTTTACGGATCAGAATTTTTAACTATAGAGAAAAGATCATGCACGGGGGTAGTATATGAAATTGTTGTGCCTGGGTCTTCTCCACCACACCTATACAGGGGTGGTGATTGAAGTTAAGAGCATCACTTTTTTTTTCTTTTTTGAGACAGAATGTTCCTCTGTCAACCAGGCTGGAGTGCAATGGCGTGATGTCGGCTCACTGCAACATCTACCTCCCTAGTTCAAGCGATTTTTGTGCCTCAGCCTCCCGAGTAGCTGGGATTATAGGTACCCGCCACCATGCCCAGCTAATTTTTGTATTTTTAGTAGAGACAGAGTTTTGCCATGTCGGCCAGGCTGGTTTCGAACTCCTAACCTCCAGTGATCCGTCTGCTTTGGCCTCCCAACGTGCTGGGATTACCAGTGTGAGCCACCGCATCTGGTCAAGAGCATCATCTTTTGATACAATAAACAAAAGTAGAACTTGACCGTGAGGTAATTGCCATGTCATACCACGGAAATAGCTGCATGAGGGATGGCTGAGGATATTCATCTCTACAAATCATTTTCAAAGTTTATCTAGGTTATTGAACCAAAAAACCATGGGAAAAAACAATGGTATGTATTCTTTCACACTTGATCTTAGAAGTGATGGTATGTATTCTTTTATTCCAAATACTTATCAAGGTCACCTAATAAGAGCAATTTATCTCCCTGAGAAATTTTGTGCTTCTGCCTTGGCCCATGTTAATGAGCCATGTTTGGTTCGTGGTGGCTCATGCCCGTAATTCCAGCCCACCTTAATGAACTAAAGGACAAAATCACACGATTTTCTCTTATATATGCAGAAAATAATGTTTAAATCAATTGTGAACTTTTGAAAAAGGTGTTTACAAAGCCAGGAATAGAGAAAAAGTTTTTTAAGTTGCCAAAAATCAGCAGCAAATTTAACATTTCTTGGGTAAATAGTAGAAGCACTTCCTTTAAGGTTGAGAATGAGCCAGGATGCCTTTTGTTTTTTTGTTTTGTCTTAAAAATTTTTTTGAGACAGTCCTGCTTCGTCCCCCCAAAGTATTTTGGGATTACAGGCATGAGCCAGCATGCCCGGCCTCTAGGAGGCCTTTAAAATTATCTTTACTTCCATGTAATATTGGGAATTTTGATCAAGAGACATAAGTAAGCAAAAAGATCAGAAGAAAGAGAGTCAGGAGACTCAGCTGTCATTATTTACAGATGATATAAATATTTACAGAAAACTCGCAAAAGAATGGGCAGAATCTGTTTAGAATTGTGAATAGAGTTCAGCAGAGTTCTAGAGATCTTTCTGCGCTCTATTAACCTAGGAATTAACCTAACAAAAATGCCCAGCTTCTCTTAAGAAAGAGAAGATTCTTGAAGAAATCTTTAAAATTCTATGAAAGCTGTATTTTCCCAACTTTAACGTACCTCCAGATAACCTGGGAATGTTTAAAAAGCAGATTCTGATTCGGTAGCTCTGGGGTGGGGCGGAGCCTGCGTTGACATTTCAAAGCCTGTCAGGTGACGCAGCAGGCCCTGTACAACACTTTTGAGTTGATGGTCCTGACGCACTTAAAGAATACATGCAGACAGAAGGCATGCTCATGTGGGGACTCTTTACCATTGCAAAGACTCTAATTCTCTCCAAACTAGCCTATGATTTTTAATAACATTCTCACCAAAATCCCAGTAAAATTTGGGGGTCAGGAGTACTTACTTAATTTACATGAAAAAAGGTCAACTTTCAGAAAAAAAAGTGAGGAAAATGGAGAATTTGGCTACCATATATTAAGACATGTAACAAAACCAGGGTAATTAAAAAACACCACCACCAACTTGATAATGCCCAGGAACAGACAATAAAACAATGGAACAGAATATAGAAACAACCCAGAAACAGACCACATGATATTGATTTATGAAAGAGATGGCATCAAAACTTTGTGGCTCATGCCTGTAACACCAGCATTTTGAGAGGCCAAGGAGGGAGGATTGCTTGAGGCCAGAAGTTCGAGACAAGCCTATGCAATATAATGAGACCCCATCTCCATTAATAATAATAATAAAAAAAACCTTGGTGAAACAAAAAATACATTGATAAATGGTATGCACAAAACTGGCTTACTAGATGGAGAGGATAAAAAATTCTCTCTCTGACACACACACACACACACACACTCTAAGCTAAAGACCTGAAGTTGTTTATGCTTCTGGTAGAGATTGGTCTTGGACTTCTGATTCAGAGGCTGAAAGCAGAGGCGAAAGACACACTCTTTCTTTTTTTTTTTCCTTTTTTTTTTTGAGACGGGGTGTTGCTCCATTGGCAGGCTGGAGTGCAGTGGAGCGATCTCGGCTCACTGCAACCTCTGCCTCCTGTTCAAGCAATTCTCCTGCCTTAGCCTCCTGAGTAGCTGGGACTACAGGTGCGTCCACCACACCCGGCTAATTTTTGTATTTTCAGTAGAGACGGGGTTTCACCACATTGGCCAGGATGGTCTCGATCTCTTGACCTCGTGATCCACCTGCCTCGGCCTCCCAAAGTGCTGGGATTACAGGGGTGAGCCACTACACCCGGCCAAGACACATGCTTTCAAGCAAGCTTCCTGCATCAGCACATGGGATCCACTGCTTAACTCCTTCAGTTAGTCACTCTTGGCCTTGCCATTCATGGAAATTCCTCTGAGATTCTCACAACAAGCGAGTTCTCATACATTGTCTCAGTATGTGGTATTGTGAGTTGAGTTTTATGATTTCTTTTTTTGGTCTTCGTTAGTATTTTATTGCAAACTTGGAAAAAGGCACATGAGGAGCTGATAATCTTATCCAGGTTTAACTACACTCAACTTTTTGATTATTGAAGCCAACGCATTAGAGGTTTTCTCTAACTCTGTGTTGTTCACAAACTTTATTTTCATATCCTTGTTTTCATTCAAGTTCATAATGACTATCTGAATAGGTCAGAGTCATAGACAAAGCTCTCAGACAAATAATGAAGAGCTTTCCCACAAAGCTGGTATAGACCCACTGATTGACCCTACGTGGGGATAAGGCACTTCCTGATTCTTTCCCTTTGTATCCCTCCTCTCTATAGCTTAAGCCACCTGACTTCTCTCTATAGGCATGGTCTCCCCCATTTGTCTAGGGATAATACTCAGAATTTGAAGGTCTCCAGACCAAAAATCTAGAACTCAGCACAGGATCGTGATTCCTCCTCGTACAGTGCTGGCCCTTGTCCAAGGGCTAACAGCTGAGCTTCTGCCATGCATGTGGCCCTTTCTTTTTTCTTTTTCTTTCTTTTTTTTTTTTTTTTTTTTTTTTGACAGGGTCTAACTCTGTGGCCCAGGCTGGAATGCTGTGGCATCATTACAGCTCACTGCAGCTTTGACCTCCCCAGCTCAAGTGATCCTCCTGCCTCAGCCTCCCAACTACCTGGGACCACAGGCATGTGCTACAACAACCAGGTAATGTTTTTTTTTTTTTTTTTCTGTTTTTTTTGTTGTTGTTGTTTGTTTGTTTTTAGTAGAGATGATGTCACATTATGTTGCCAAAACTGGTAGCTGGTCTGGA
This sequence comes from Pongo abelii, assembly GCF_028885655.2. NCBI lineage: Eukaryota > Metazoa > Chordata > Mammalia > Primates > Hominidae > Pongo > Pongo abelii. The sequence goes on from NC_071995.2 coordinate 91,510,985, forward strand.
ACTCCTGCCCCCAAATGATCCTCCTGCCTTGGCCTCCCAAAGTGCTAGGATTATAGGCATGAGCCACCGCACCTGGCCAACCCTTTCTGAAATTACTGTTTCAATGAACTGCTTTTCATCCCCATTATTCTCTAACTGGAGTATCTTCCATATTTTTTTAAAAACATGTTTAAACTTGGGATCTTTTCATCCATTTCCCATATATCCTTATGCAGAGATTTCCCCCCACCCATACCCCAATACTAAAATTACAAGCCTGTGACCTGTCCATCTTTCTGTGGTGTCCATTCTTGCCTGCCGAGGACTACCATTTGCTCCTGACTCAAGTACACTGCCCAGTTATTAGTGTGCCCACCATTCCCATTAGACAATTGCCAACCTCCCCCATCCTCTGTTTGCCTGAACCATTTATCTATTTGTTACCTGTCACAGTATCTTTATTTTTTATAATTTATTTTAATTGTAAATTGACAGATTATAGTCGTATATATTTATGAGATTGTTGTGGCTCAGTAAACAATATCCCAAAGTGAAGGCCTCAGAGGTAGCCTCAGAAGCAAGTTCTCTCTGACCTTCTCCTTCCCTCCTGTCTCTGGCCCATCAATCTTCCCTGAGGCTAGACATAAAAACTATAATCCCTCTTCCCCAAGGTGTGTTATAGAAACTAGAACTCCTGTTCCTCAAAGCCAGCCATAAAACCTGAAAACATTACTCTAACCTCCTGCCACTCCCCGACCTTCCTGTGTAAGACCGGGCCATAATCTGATAAAGGGCTAATATCCAGAATCTACAATGAACTCAAACAAATTTACAAGAAAAAAACAAACAACCCCATCAAAAAGTGGGCGAAGGACATGAACAGACACTTCTCAAAAAAAGACATTTATGCAGCCAAAAAACACAAGAAAAAATGCTCACCATCACTGGCCATCAGAGAAATGCAAATCAAAACCACAATGAGATACCATCTCACACCAGTTAGAATGGCAATCATTAAAAAGTCAGGAAACAACAGGTGCTGGAGAGGATGTGGAGAAATAGGAACACTTTTACACTGTTGGTGGGACTGTAAACTAGTTCAACCATTGTGGAAGTCAGTGTGGCGATTCCTCAGGGATCTAGAACTAGAAATTCCATTTGACCCAGCCATCCCATTACTGGGTATATACCCAAAGGACTATAAATCATGCTGCTATAAAGACACATGCACACGTATGTTTATTGCGGCACTATTCACAATAGCAAAGACTTGGAACCAACCCAAATGTCCAACAATGATAGACTGGATTAAGAAAATGTGGCACATATACACCATGGAATACTATGCAGCCATAAAAAATGATGAGTTTATGTCCTTTGTAGGGACATGGATGAAATTGGAAATCATCATTGTCAGTAAACTATCGCAAGAACAAAAAACCAAACACCGCATATTCTCACTCATAGGTGGGAATTGAACAATGAGAACACATGGACACAGGAAGGGGAACATCATACTTCGGGGACTGTTGTGGGGTGGGGGGAGGGGAGAGGGATAGCATTGGGAGGTATACCTAATGCCAGATGACGAGTTAGTGGGTGCAGCGCACCAGCATGGCACATGTATACATATGTAACTAACCTGCACATTGCGCACATGTACCATAAAACCTAAAGTATAATAATAAAAAAAAAATAAATAAATAAATAAAATTAAAAAAAAAGAAATCTCTGACTTACATTGTTTGACAATAGGTCATAAGACACTCATTCCAAAAAGGGTTCTGCCTCATACCTGGAAGGAAGACAGCTGCACAGAGAGGCCAAGAAGAACCTTAACAGACAGGCCTTGCTGGGATTCCCCACTCGGTCTATTTCCATAAGATTATACCTTTTCTGTCCAACCACAGTTCTACACTGCAGTCCATTCTTCATGCAACCTAAGTATAAAAATGGATGGTTTTACCTGTATCTTTGGGTCTTCATTCTAAAGGCTCCCATGTCATATAAAACTATGATTAAATAAATTTGTATGCTTTTCTCTTGTTAACCTGTCCTTTTTTATAGGAGTGTCAGCTTTGACCTTCAGGATGGGGAGAAAAGGGATCACCCCCTTTCTATCCCTATGAGGTACAAAGTGATGTTATGGTTCTCTTTTTCTTTTTTTTTTTTGAGACAGGATCTGGCTTTGTTACCCAGGCTAGAGTGCAGTGGCACAATCTTGGCTCAGTGCAACCTCTGTCTCCCATGCTGAAGCAATCCCCCCACCTCTGCCTCCCGAGTGGCTGAGACTACAGGTGCACGCCACCAAGCCCAGCTAGTGTTTGTAATTTTGGTAGAGACAGGTTTTGCCATGTTGCCCAGGCTGTTCTTGGACTCCTGGGCTCAAAGCAATCTACCACCTTGACCTCCCAAAGTGCTGGGATTATAGGCGTGAGCCACCAGGCCCAGCCCATGATGTTATGACTTATGAATACAATGCGGAGTAATTAAATCAAGCTAAATAACATATACATCACCTCAAATACTTTTTTTTTTGTGGTGAAGACATTGGAAATTTACTCTCTTAGCAATTTTGAAAAGTACTATACACGATTATTAACTACCTTCACCACGCAGTGCAATTTATCTCAAAACCAAACCAAAACACAACCTTTCTCCTCCTGTCTAAGTGAGGCTGTATACTTTGACCATCATCTCCTCATTCCCCCAGCCCCCAGCCTCTGGTAACCACCATTCTACTCTCTGTTTCTATGAGTTTGATTGTTTTAGATTCCAAATATAAGTGAAAACATACAGTATTTGTCTTTCTGTGCCTGGCTTATTGCACTTAGCATAATGTTCCCTAATTCCATCTCTGTTGTTGCAAATGACAGAATTTCTTTCTTTTTCAAGGCTGTCACAGTACCTTTAAAATGCCATGATCTGTTAACCAGTCTTGTCTTCCTCAGCATATTGTCTTTCTTCAACACTACATCATCTCCTCAATATTTTTCCATCCAATATTGGCCAAAATATTGTAAGCAATTTTATCAAATGCTTGCTGAAATCCAATATGTGATGTTGGTGACTTCCTCTGGCATGTAATCTACTAATCCTATCAAAAAAGGAATGTTCAGCTTGGCACGCTTGGTCTCAGTGAATCCAAAGTAGATACCGCTGTTTACCTTTCCTTTCTTTAAATGCTTGCATGTCAAATATTGTTCCATTCTCTGGAATGACTTTTACCTGTGTATGGAAACTTGAATGTCATTCTACAGTAAAATTCTCAACCAAAAAAAAAAAGCCACTGATTTCTAGTCATCAATCTATAAACACTAAGGATATTTTACTATCTCACATAGCAAAAACATTCTGAGATAGGGTGGTTTCAGGTTGATTGATTCAGCATCTCAATAATACTATCAAAGACTCAGATTCTGGCCAGGCACAATGGCTCATGCCTATAATCCCAGAGCTTTGGGAGGCCTAGGTGGATAGATCATTTGAGCCCAGGAGTTTGAGACCAGCCTGGGCAACACAGTGAAACCCTGTCTCTACAAAAAATACAAAAATTTGCCGGGCATGGTGGCATGAGCCTGTAGTCCCAGCTACTCAGGAGGCCAAGGTGGGAGGATCACTTGGGCCTGGCAGGGAGAGGTTGCAGTGAGTGGAGATTGTGCCACTGCACTCCAGCCTGGGCGACAGAGGGAGATCCTGTCTCAAAAAAAAAAAAAACAAAGACCCAGATTTTTTCCATATCTGTGCTCTGCCACCATCATTATGATGGCCTTGTCTTTGGCTGGTTCTCTTCATGGAGGCAAGGGAGCTATGGCAGCTATGACCTGCTTTTCACAGGTCTTCTTTTAGGAGCAAGAAAACATCTAGGAACTCCCCTTGCCTGACCTGCCATTGTTTTATTTCACAGAACTGGGTCACTTTCCCCCTCCAAACCAATCACTGGCAAGCTGAGACAGATCAGAATTTAATCCCGAGACATACAGGGAAGAGATGGGTAAACCCTTGAAACTGGCTGTTTACCAACAAGAGAAAGTTGACAAATGCTCTGGGCTAGGAAACCCTACTGTCTGGTCCAGACTGAAGGAATTACTCTCTAATTTGAAGAGTGGTCATATTTGAAGACAGTTACTGATGAAGACCTATTAAAATAACATGGACTTTTTATCTATTCAAAACAGCTTAAAACAGGACTGTGTCCAAAACAAAGGGGTAGATTAAGTTATCTCTAAAATTCCCTGCCAAATTGTTTAATGCTGTGATTCTGTTCTCATTGTTTTCACTGTGGAAACTGCTTGCAATTTGGAAGAGTGCGTGTCAGCAATGTTTGTGCTGCCAGCAAAAGTGCATAGTTGCTGATCTGTGTGCATTTCCCCAAATAGCACATTTGTGGAAAACTGAGTCACGGGGATTCTAGGTACTGTGAATCCATCATCTGCACAATTTTCTGGATGCCTTACATCTTAGACACTGGCGGCTTCCCTGTAAATAAACAAACTGTAATGAGACAGTTGACATATAACATGGGATTGGCCAAAGCAAAGCAGGTTTAGCTAACTGGTTTTCCTCTGGCAAATTGTTCCTTTCTTTTTTTTTTTTTTTTTGAGACAGAATCTTGCTCTGTCGCCCAGGCTAGAGTGCAGTGCCATGATCTTGGCTCACTGCAACCTCCGCCTCCCAGGTTCAAGCGATTCTTCTGCCTCAGTCTCCCGAGCAGCTGGGACTACAGGCGTGTACCACTATGCCAAGCTAATTTTTGTATTTTTAGTAGAGACAGGGTTTCACCATGTTGGCCAGGTTGGTCTCGAACTCCTGACCTCGTGATCCGCCTGCCTCAGCCTCCCAAAGTGCTGGGATTACAGACATGAGCCACCTTGGCCGGCCATTGTTCCTTTTTATTTATTTTGCCCTGAAAGCAGATGATTGTGTTAAATAAAGCAACAAATTAAATGTGGATGTTAGTGCTGCAATGGAGGAAAACTTGCAGAAAAGTTGACCTGACTTATTTAATCAAGTGCAGAGACATTACTGTGCTACCTGGGGAGCTATTCAAATACGATACAATCTATATGCCTTCCACCTGAGCAACCAAGTTCTTACAGCGCTAACTAGAGAAGGTGCAGGGGACGGTGGAAGGACTGGATAAAGTTATTTTTGTGGCAGTTAAGGTTCGATTACTTGTAGATCCATAAATCATCAGCCAAGGTTCTCTTTTCTCCAGCAGTGAACATAGGGAGAAGGAGGTGCATGCAAGTGATACTGCAGGGACAGAATCAGAATCACCAGCACTTAGCAACTGATTGGATTCCTGGAGCAAGAAAGAAGAGTTGAAGATAATGTTGAACTTTCTCATTGGGAGATTTTACTAACATTATTGAGCAATTACTGCATAATGGATACTACACTAAGAGCATTATATAATTATTATACTTCTTACGTCTCCCAGTAGTTCTATTAAGTAAGTACTATTGTTTCTGTTTTAGAGACAGAGTCTTGCTCTGTCACTCAGGCTGTAGTCCAGTGGTGCAATCTCAGCTTACCATAGCCTCGGGCTCAAGCGATCCTCCCACCTCAGCTCCCCAAGTAGCTGTGGTCCCAGCTGGCTCCATATGAAAAGCCTCTTGCTTCCTTAATTACTAACCAATGGTAATAGTTTTTTTCTTTTTCGTTTTTTTCAAGAGACAGGGTCTTGCTCTGTCACCCAGGCTGGAGTGCGGTGGTGGTATCATAGCTCACTGCAGCCTTGAACTCCTGGGCTCAAAGGATCCTCCCACCTCCACCTCCTGAGTAGCTGAGACTACAGGCATGTGCCACCATGCCCAGCTAATTTTCAAATATTTTGTAGAGACTGGGGTCTTGCTAATTGCTCAGGCTGGTCTTGAACTCTTACCTCAAGCAATACTCCTGCCTCAGCCTCCCAAAGTGCTAGTACTTCAGGTGTGAGCCACCACCCCTGGTGACCAACAGTAATTCTACACTTCAGTCTCTTGCATCCTTACCCTTATCTTGTGTCCTTATGATCATCATAAATAGCTCATTTGGCCAGGCACAGTGGCTCATCCTGAGCAGCACACGAAACCTCATCTGTACAAAAAAATATAAAAATTAGCCAGGTGTGGTGGCACACGTCTGTGGGCCCAGCTACTTGGGAGGCTGAGGCAGGAGAATTGCTTGAGGCTGGGAGGTCAAGGCTGCAGTGAGCCAAGATCAAGCTTCTGCACTCCAGCCTGGGTAAGAGAGCGAGACCCTGTCTCCAAAATAAAATAAAATAAAAGCTAATTTGTCTCAGCCTTTGAATTAATCTGCATTAGCTCATGTAATTGTTGCAATAACTCTATGTGGTAGGTACTCTCAGCCCTGTTATACAGTGGGTTTGAAATGACTACTGATATACAGAGGTTTGAAATGATGTTACTTGCCCAAGTCTCATGGTGAATGGAGGAGCAAGGAGTGGAACTCAGATCATTTGACACCAAAGGTCTGATCACCACACAGCATTGCCCTCTTTAGCCAAACTAATGTTTTTGTCTTTCTTACCTTTGACCCATTTTATTCCACCTTTCTGAGGTATTTTCAGCATTTTCATTAAGATAATGAATACAACAATTATTTAAGCAGCTAATCCTTAAATATGCTTCTATAAAATGTCCTTTTAGTTTCATTTTCTCCTTATCACTCCCCGAATCCACCAGACCTACGCTTCATATTTTCCCAAACATGTGTATACACAAGGCATTCACCTGCTTTTATATGATGTCCTTTCCTGTTCATCGCAACCTGGTAAGGTTAAGAATGAAAATGATTTTACATATCAGAGGGGAGAGTGCTACAAAAGAATATGAGACACAGACAATTTTGTAAAAAAAAAAACTTTGTATGAGATACTTTACGTACATACATAGAACAGTTGCAACATGAAAAAACCTCGTCTCTACAAAAAAATACAAAAATTAGCTGGGCATGGTGGCACAGGCCTGTAGTCTCAGCTACTTGGGAGGCTGAGGTGGGAGGATTGATTGAGTCCTGGATGTCAAGGCTGCAGTGAGCCTTGATTGACAGAGTGAGACCCTCTATCAGAAAAAATAAATAAATAAATAAAAATATAATAAGAAAAAAGTAAAGTACAGTGAATGACTAAGTGTTCTAATGAAAAATAAAAGCAACAATCCATGGAAGAGGTAGACCTTAAGGATGAGCGGGATTTGATGGGAAAAGGGTGGAAGCTAGAGTGAAGACAGAAATCAACATCTCATTGCTGACAGCTATTTATCAAGCACCTCCATGTGTTTGGCCATTAAATTCAAGTTTTGAGGATAGAGATGGAAAAGCTGCTCTCTGTCTTTCTCCCAAATACTCTGTGTTTGGGAAAGGCTTAAACGGATAGCAAAATACACGGTGACACAAAGAGGCACACAATACACAGAGCAAGAGTTTCAGGCATTCTGAAAATGCAGGGAACATATCCCAATAAGAATGGTAAGCCCTGGGACAGAGGGTGAGCGGTTTACATGGATCAAAGGGCTCACTCATGATAACAACAGCCTTCTCTAAGCCAGGCACTGAATACTATGGATAGAAAGAGCCCCGAGTCATCAAGAGGAACCAGGAACTCTAATATGATGTGTGGAGCAGGCTATGAAAAGAGGGGCACCTCTCCCAGTCAGAGGCATCAGAGAAGGCTTCCTGGTGGAGGTGAGTAGGAATCACGTGCAATCGTGCAGGTGAGGCGGAGAGAGGACACTTCTGAGCAAAGAAACTGGGTAGAAGATGTACTTGTGTGTAGGGAGAAAGAGGGCCTCCAGGTCACTCAGGGTTTCTATGAGAGCACAAAGTGTAAGGCCAGGAGCAGTGAGATGACATGGAAGAGAGAGGTGGTGACTGGCTGCCTTAGGGAGCCTGGGCTTGATACTGAGCCAGGAAAATGTTTTAAGCATCCTTTAGGTTAGGGAGCTGTATGAATTAGATTCAGGTTGAGCCAAGATTTTAGCACGCTTCAAACGCCAAACTGAGCAAATCTTCCCTCACTGTGAGTTTGCTATGATCACTGTTCTTATAGTTCAGAGAATAACTGTGCTCTAGATATTTGACTCAATTCAAAGTGGAGCTGCTGAAAAATTTATTAGTGCTGGAGTACATAGGGTGCTGTTCATGTGTGAATAGCATTTCAAAGGGCTGTAGATTAAAAGTGAGAGGTCTCTGAAGTCCAATTTCAAAACCCAGAGCCTCTCTCCCATTTATCTCCTATTTTCCACCAATCCTGGAATGAGTCTGTAGACCACTGTAACTTCTCCTTCTCAACTTCCACATCTTTTCTTCTCCTTCTGTTATCAACCTTTATATTCCCTTTGGGTGTTTTCTTTTTCTTTCTTTTACCACTTATGATGACCACATGGTCATACTATGGGAAATGCAGAGCTGAGTCCCATTAGCGTCCATTGAGAGCCTGCTGTGCTCCAGGCATTGTTTGGGGCATTTTAAAGCATTATCTCATTTAATTCTCCTAGCAACAGTAAAAGGCGGGTGTCATTTTACATGAAGAATTTGTGGCACAGACAGGATAAATTACTTGCCCAAATTCACACAACCAGTAATGGACAGAGGTTTTTCATATAAGCTTTTTGGATGTGAATTGGAACACACTCTTCTCTGTGAATTCCCAAAGCTCTTGGGATAACAATACAAACCTTTGTCATGACCTACAAGGGTCTGGATGGCAATTCCTCTGCTCTCTCACCCTACAACCAAACCCAGACAATTGGCATCCAGGGCGCAAGGTCCTGGCCACTCTGTTATACTGTCTCTGGGTTTTGAAACAGTTCATTTAGGATCCTTTATATACAATGAGTTACAAATCATATTCTGTGAGTTTCTGATCTAAGTTAACAGTTCTTGCTTACCAAGGAGACCACGAACAAACACACAGACAAGAAAGAGCTTCAGGGAAGTAACAATAACCTCCAACAGGTTCTTAGTTGGAACGGACCCATCACAACAGACAAACAGGAGAAAAACAGAAGTTTATTAATATGGGTATTTTATACACGCATGGGAAACATCCAGAGAATGAGTTTTCAAAGAGGTGGCTTTAAGTTCCAGTTTATATATAGCATCTTCAACAAAGAACAATAGATTTTTAGACAAGTGGCAAGACAACAAGAAAGGACTTTGAGTTTCTGTGAGCAGGCTGGCAACTCGAGGAAAAGCAAACGAACAGCAGATAAAGGCTAGTTAAGAAAGCCTGCCAATGCAAATTCCTCTGGTTCCAACTCTAGGCTGATGAGGGTCTAAAGCTGTCTTCAGTGGTTAAACTTTTCTTGGGGGAAAAGGTGGGGGTTGGTGGCCGGGATATTTTTTGCCTTTGTAAATCTATATCCTCCTTTTGGACAAATCGGGGCAGAGACCTCTCCTGTACCTGTTTCTTCTTGAGCATCTTCAGCTCAACAATCCTTCATATTTTGGGGAAGATATTCTGGTCTGCCACAGAGCCTTTCAAAGAAGGTTCAGCTCTGGTCTGGGTTCCTCATCTCTCACTATTATCTGAGTTTCAGTGTCTCCCACCCTCCTCTGAGTTCATAATGGTCTGTGGAAGAAGGCTGCTTCCCTGAATAAAGGCCCTAATGTTCTATTTGCACAAAGCTCAGTCTTTCTCTATGCTGAACTTGGCCTTATTACTAAATGGCGGTGAGATTTTCATGTTGTCAACTCTCCTATCTGAGTTTCAGTTTCCTCATCTGTGCAAAATCAGTCATCCCCAAAGTGTTGCCCAGATCAAAAATTTTAGAATTCTCTGAAGAGCTTTACCCACTACTAGAAGAGACAATTAATAAATTCATCAATGAGGACCCCATTTGCACTATTGTCCAGTATAATTATTTAAACTTTCTATCTTTGTGGCATTTATAATTACTTATTGTAAATGAAACTGGTGTGAAGGACACACATTTTTAATGCCTTTAATTGTCATCCAAAGGTGCTTTCCAGCTGAAAATTTCCATGATTCTAAATGTGTATCAATTTCATGTCAGGCAGGATCAGAGGCTTGGTCAATATTATTTTTTCCACAGTGAAATTGTGTAAGGCAGGAGATCCTACTTAAGCTAACAAATGTGTATCCTTCACAATGGAAGAATAAATAAAAGTATAAGTTGTGGATTTGCTAATAGTTTCTTCCTGCTAAAAATATTAACCTCTTCTATTCCTTAACAATAACTTAATACATGTAGTTTTAGCTTAAAATGTTGGGGAATTTTTGGTGTCTTGAAGTATTTTCTGCAAATTTATTTCTCATCTCCAAATTCTATCTCCCTTTTCTGAATGTTCTTGATGCTACATTTTCATGTATTCATCAACTTGAGATGTTTGGCTCCTTTTTGTTTGTTTGTTTTTGAGACAAGGTCTCACTCTGTCACCCAGGCTGGAATGCAGTGGCATGATCATAGCTCACCACAGCCTCGACTTCCCTATCTTAGGTGATCCTCCCACCTCAGCCTCCTCAGTAGCTGGGACTACAGGCACGGGCCATAATGCCCAGCTAATTTTTGTGTTTTTTGTAGAGGCGGTGTTTTGGCATGTTGCCCAGGCTGGTTTTGAATTCCCGGGCTCAAGTGATCCTCCTGCCTCGGCCTCCCAAAGAGCTGGGATTACAGGCATGAGCCACCACACCTGACCTTTTCTACTGTTCTCTGACCTCCCCAACATTTTCATATTTCCCAAATCACTGTTATCTGCAGAGAAATCTCCATCAAATATTTCATTATTTGAAAGAAGCGACACCAATAAAGAATTTACTCTCTGTTTACTTGGACATAAGAAGCTACTCCAAATTAAGACCTGACATTTTCTCATCTCCTTCTTTGCAATAAAAATAAAATTGAAATTAAACTGGATAAGTGCAACACATTGTATCTAAGCAGCCATTGTCAAATTGTTTCTAAATATCAACAGTAAAAGCTCTAATCTGAGTCAATTTTGGAATGCACGTATATTCCAAAAGGAAATGAACTTTCAAAATGGTATAGGACTCAACATTGCATATTTTAGTCTTCAGGCCAAGCAGGGAAATGCTAACAAGCTACTTTTTCCAATTTTGCTATTAATGCAAATTGATGTAAAACTACCTGCCGTGGGCGAAACACTCAGCCTCTGCAAATGGTCTCATTCTGAAACTGTCAGTGTCAGGGAAACGGTGTTTCCCTTCCATAGCTCACTGAAATGGAGAGGCATGGAATGGAGTAAAGGGATCTGCTTTCTAATCAGGCAAAATTAGATTCATTTGAATTGGTGCATGGACTGAAATGAAGGGAAAATCCCACCAGTGCCTATTTTTACCTCCTTAGACAGCCTTTGAGCAGCTAGGCATAGTAAAACCACACACGCTAAAAATTTCCCACATTGATACAGAATTCATGAGGAAATTATTTTCACACTTTAATGGAATGGGTCTATTGCTTACATTATACAATGTAAGGGAAAAAATTACTAAACTCAGAAGCACATTTCCATATTTCTCATCAACTTAGTTTCTTTGATACAAACATAAGAAGCTACCCCAACTATTATAGAGCACATTTTGCAACTTTCACTAATGCATAGTACTCATGTGACATCAAAAGCAAAAATATCGAAGCAAACACACAGACAACAAATGAAAGCAAACCTTTATAGTGTATCATTCAGTGAAAAATACATGTTCTAAAGAGTTGTGATATATGATACTATGGAACTATAATATATTCCAGTTTCTACAATTTCAGTTCTTTTCAGATTTGGTGTTTATAAAATAACCTAGTAAAGAAGTGGTAGAAGAAAGTGAAATTTTACACAGTGGATTATGTGAAACACAAACCAATGAAACCAGCCAAAGTTTCTGAGTTCTTTTTTTTTTCCAGCCTTCCCGCAGCCAAATGAGTTTTTAATTCACATAGGATTTTTAAAAATCATTTATTTAATTCTCCTACATTTTAGAATAATAGCGTTCTTAGGTTAGTAGTTTTCAGACTTTAAATTTTCAGGACAGCAAAATTTCCCAAGGCAGTAGAAAGAGCTAACATAGAGTTGTCAAACTGTTAATTTTGCCAATAGCAACAATAACAAAAAGCTACCATTGCCATCATTTCAGACACGAAAGGATATTTCCACACCAAAAATGGAGGAAGTTCATAAGGTCAAAATACAAAAGAGCTCTTCCCAAGAAATACAATTTGTTAACCGTAGATCATTTTAAAGGATATACTTACAGTTTTATATACATTTAGAAACATTTATATCATTAAAATTTATTTTATAATACAACGAATGTTATGTTCCCTTGGTACAATTTTTTTTTAATTTGATAGCACTATATGTATTTCATACTCTGGTATTTGATAGCACCCATGACGAAGGGCTCTAAGGTGTCATTTGTTTTGGTGTTACATTTTTATTAATGCCATCATCCAAAATTCTGTTTTACAGATATGAGCAAAAATAAAAACAATAGTCTTAATAGTGTTTTGTTTTTTGTTTTTGAGATGGAGTTTCACTCTTGTTGCCCAGTCTGGAGTGATGGTGCAATTTGGACTCACTGCAAACTCCACCTCCTGGGTTCAAGCGATTCTCCTGCCTCAGCCTCCAGAGTAGGTGGGATTACAGGCGCCCGCCACCATGCCCAGCTAATTTTTGTATTTTTAGTAGAGGTGGGGTTCCACTATGTTGGTCAGGCTGGTCTCGACCTCTTGACCTTGGGTGACTCATCCACTTCGGCCTCCCAAATATGCTGGGATTACAGGCATGAGCCACCATGCCTGGCCTAATGCCGCTTCAATTATTCTGACATAGTCTAGGCAAACCAATATGCTAAGGAACAGTAGCTCCCACATTCTCAAGTCCTTCCTTTTACCTTGCTTACAATGGGCAGGTAGGAAGGCCGGTTGAGCCAGGCCAGGTGGGTGGCTGGGACTCGGCAGGAAGTAAGCTTAGGACTCTCCTCAGTTATTGCCCCTCACTTTCAGGGCAGAACCATATGGTCTCCTTGCCTTACAGAGAGAAGGTAGAAATTTTTACAATAGGTGTTCTGTGGGCCAGTAAAAACTCTGGCCCTTCCCGGCATTTGGGAACCATTGCAATGGGTCATTTAGTCTTTGAATTCCTGAATTTTGTGTAATCCAGAGGAGCCTGAGACTCTGCGTGGATGTGGGTTGAATCCACAGCCATAAAAAAGCACCTTCCCATTGGTAGGTTAAACATAGTAGAAAAAGCACTGGTTCTAGGGACAGAAAAGTTGGGTTCAAGTCTCTATTTACAGTTGACTCTTGAACAATGTGGAAGTTAGGGGTGTTGATCCTTCCTGTAGTTGAAAATCCAAGTGTAACTTTTGACTCCCCACCAAAACTTAATTACTGACAGCCTGCTGTTAACCAGAAGCCTTACTGTTAACAAAAATGGTCAATTAACACATATTTTGTATGTTATATGTATTATATATTGTATTCTTACAAATAAAGTAAGCTAGAGAAAAGAAAATGTTATTAAGAAAATCATAAGGATGAGAAAATATATTTACTACTCATTAAGTGGATAATCACAAAGGTCTCATCCTCATCATCTTCACTTTGAATAGGATGAAGAAGAGGAGGAAGAGAAGGGGTTGTTCGTGCTGTTTCAGGGGTGGCAGAGGTGGAAGAAAATCTGAGTATGAGTAGACTCACACAGTTCAAATCCATATTGTTTAAGAGTTAACTGTACTTGGTTTCATAATGTTTTCTAATGTTTTTCTCATGTTCAGATTGGGGTTGTGGGGAGGAAGGCCACACAGATAAAGTGCTGTCAAGAATTCTTGATAGAATTTGGGAGGCCGAGGTGGGTGGATCACAAGGTCAGGAGATCGAGACCATCCTGGCAAACATGGTGAAACCCCATCTCTACTAAAAATATAAAAAATTAGCCAAGTGCAGTGGTGGGAGCATGTAGTCCCAGCTACTCGGGAGGCTGAGACAGGGGAATCGCGTGAACCTGGGAGGCAGAGCTTGCAGTGAGCAGAGATCGCTCCACTGCACTCCGGCCTGGGCGACAGAGCGAGACTCCATCTCAAAAAAAAAATGAAAAATAAAAAAGAATTCTTGATAGAATTCTCATCATATTCTATCAAGGGTACATACTATCAATAGAACATCACTATTGATATCAACCTTGATCAACTGATTGAGATAGTGTTTGTCACATTTCTTCATTGTGAAGTTACTCTTCCCTCTTTCCACACTACTTTTCAGAAGTCACTTAAGGAATGGGAAGCTATGTTCCACCTCCTTCAGGGTATAGTACCCTCATAAATTGTTTGAAATTCATTTGCATGGAAGATTTGTCTATTCTCCTCCATCTATTTATTTATTTGACTATTTATATCAATATATTGCCATTAGTTTTCATTTCAACTGTTCTAATATTGTATAGTAATGGTCTTAATTTGCACTTCCCTTAATGGCTAGTGATATTGAACATATCTTCAAATGCTTGTTTGCCATCTTCATATCCTCTCTGGTGAACTCTCTGGATGTCTTTTGCCAACTTTCAACTGGATTCTTTTTAATGTTGAGTTTCAGAGTTCTTTATATATTCCAGATATCAGTCCTTTGTCAGATGTGTGATTTGCAAATATTTCTCCCAGTCTTTAGCTTGTCTTTTTATCTTCAACAGGGTCTTTTGCAGAGTAAAACTTTTACATTTTGATGAAGTCCAATTTGTTATTTTTCTAATGGATTGTGCTTTTGGTATCACATTCAAGAACCCTTTACCAAGCCCAAGGTCCCAAAGACTTTTCTATGTTATCTTCTAAAAGCTTCATCGTTTTGCATTTTACATTTACATCTATAATTCATTTTCAGTTAATTTTTGTATAAGGTATGAGATTTAGATGAAGATTTATTTTTGTCTGTGAATATCTAATGAGCCAAGAATAATTTTAAGGAAGTGATATCAATGGAAATGAACTCTAAACCAGATGGGAAGAAAATGAAGATGGGGCCAGGTGTGATGGCTCATGCTTGTAATCCTAGCACTTTGGGAGGCCAAGTGGGGGGGATCCCTCAAGCCCAGAAGTTCAAGACCAACCTGGGCATCAAAGTGAGACCCCATCTATACAAAAAAAAAAAGCAAAAAATTAGCGTAGTGTGATGGTGCAGAGTACTGTGGTCCCAGCTACTCTGGAGGCTGAGGTGGGAGGATCCGAGGTACAGGCTGCAGTGAGCTGTGATCATGCCACCACATTCCAGCCTAGGCAACAGAGGGAGACCCTACCTCCAAAAAATAAATAATAAGTAAAGATAGAAGGAGGCTTACAGGTAATTCTTAAGTGTTAGAGTCCATGCTTAAGGTAAAATAAATGTAGCTAAGGGCTGGGCTTGGTGGCTCATGCCTGTAATCCCAGCACTTTGGGAGGCCAAGGTGGGCAGATCACCTGAGGTCAGGAGTTCGAGACCAGCCTGGCCAACATGGGGAAACCCCATCTCTACTGAAAATACAAAAACTAGCCTGGCATGGTGGTGCGCACCTGTAATCCCAGCTTCTCAGGAGGCTGAGGCAGGAGAATCGCTTGAACCCGGGAGGTGGAGGTTGCAGTGAGCCAAGATCGCACCACTGCACTCCAGCCTGGGCGACAGAGCGAGACTCCATCTCAAAAAAAAAAAAAAGTAACTACAAAGCCAGTCAGCCAAAGACTAAGAAATAGATAGTAGTTGGAGATTTCAGAAAGAAAGCAGGTACTGGTGGTGTAAATAAAAATCCCAGCATTGGCCAAGGGGGTGACTGGCTGAGATGAGGCGGAGTGGGGTAAAGAAGTTAAGGAACTGAGATATCAGGGTGTAGAGAGGCCGCCTGTGAAAGCTGAGGTCAGAGAATGATGCAGGAGTGGGTGAAGAGAAAGCACATTGGTCAGCGGCTGAAGTGTTTTTGAATGAGAAGGAGTGAGCGGAGGTCAAGGAGATGACTGGTCCAAGATAGGGGGAAAGGAGCAAGAGGAGACAGTGTCAGGAGGGAGGGAGAGAAATGCTTTGCAGTCAACAGTGAGGAGCCAGGGGGATGCTTTTTCTACTTCTTGGCCTTAGGTTGCAAGGGGGATGAGAAAGAAAAAACAAAACAAAACAAAAAAACTATCCTGTCCTTGAAGAGGCAGTGGGGAAGGAAATGGCCTCAGAAGTCTTCCAATGTCTGTTGGAGCAAACAGGTGAAAGGAATATTTGGAGAAAATGCTGCATAAGCTGATCCCAAGGCAAGAGGCAGGAGGGCAGTTTCAGGAACTCAGAAATGCCAGGAATAGGAAGAAGGCTTTGAGTCACACTGGAGAGCAGAGTCCAAGTGACAGAGCTGCCCTTGGTTATCATGAAATTCTGAGGGAGGGATACGTCTTTGTTAGACTGGGCCTGAAAGTCAAGAGTGGAAGTTCTAAGAGTCCTCAGAGAAAAAGAGTGTGAGCTGATGTTCAGGCCTCTAACTGAGATAATTATGTGAAAGCACTTTGCTTATTTATTTATTTGTTTATTTATTTTGAGATGGAGTCTCGCTCTGTTGCCCAGGCTGGATTGCAGTGGCACGATCTCGGCTCACTGCAGCCTCCGGCTCCCCGGTTCCAGTGATTCTCCTGCCTCAGCCTCCCAAGCAGCTGGGATTACAGGCATGCGCCACCACACAGCTAATTTTTTGTATTTTTAGTAGAGATTGGGTTTCACTATGTTGGCCAGGCTGGCCTCAAACTCCTGACCTCAGGCGATCTGCCCATCTCAACCTCCCAAAGTGCTAGGATTATAGGCCTGAGCCACTGCATCCGCCCAAGCACTTCGTTTATAAAGCTGTGTCTTAAAAAGTTGGAAATCACTAGCTATTGTTAGGTGGTGAAAGGCATTACACAAAGCAAATTAATATGTTTGATACTTGTTGTCCAGAAATTATATATTTATGATTGTATCTACACACACGATAATATTAAAAAATATCCATTATTGCTGGGAGCAGTGGCTCACTGCTATAGTCCCAGCTACTCTGGAGGCTGAGGATGGAGAATTGCTTGAGTCCCGGAGTTGGAGGTTACAGTGAGCTATGATCATGTCATTGCACTCCAGTTGGGGTGACAGAACAAGACCCTGTCTCTAAAAAATAAAAATAAAAAATCCATTGGCCTAGACATAACAATTTCATGGTTAGTTATATAGACAAATATATAAATACACACATACACGTTAGCCAAAAATGGTAAGTTCAAGCAGCTGTAAAATAAAATGCAATCGGACATTTTACAGCTTGTATTTTAAGGTCCTGGCTCAGTTCAATCTGTCTTCTCACTGGTTCCTGCTCCTCTCTTCTTTGTTCTACTTCTATTTCTCACCATGTTTTGACAGGTGAGGTTGTTCATGCAAAGGGATCCAACAAAAATACAGGAATGCCACCTTTGCCTCCTCAACCAGGACAGAGCAACCCTCCCTTTCCTCCTTGAAACAAAGCAGGCAAAACACACATTCTCCTACCGCCCCTCCATGAAGCCGAGGCATGAATGGCAGTGGTGCTATTGTTTTGCTTACAGGGAGGGAATTTTTATGCAATCAATAAGTCACCTGCCCTCTTTGCCCAGGATCAGCTCTCCACCCGAACCCCTGTGAGCTTCAGTGGTAGAATACTCCAAGCCTCAGCCAGCACAAACATGTCACAGCAAGAGGGACAGCGATTGTATTTGCACACACAATTTGTTTAAGTACAGGCTTTATTTGATCCTTAAAAAAAAAGAACAGCTTTGGTATTACATTACAACCAAAGGAATTTAGCCTTTAACCTGCAGTTTCCCTACTCTCAGTGATATAAAACCTTTTTCCGATAAGAGGTGAGGCCCAGTGAAATTTTCTTCTTTTCCCTCATTCCCAGAGGTGAGGTAATGAACTAACAACTTAATTAGACCCTGTTCTATACCAACTAAAATAATAGAAGGGAGTCTTTGGTAACATGGCAAAAAAAAAAAAAAAAAAAAAAAAACAAAAAAAACCCAGGAACTCCAGGCATCATAATACAGAGAAATGTACAATTAGAATTATTCAGGATATGGAAAGATATGTTTATCCTGTAGATACTTCACCCTGAGGCCATACCATTTTTACTTCCCCTCCATTGGGCATAATGGAAGGGAATTGAACCCTCTGCAATGGACTGAATATGCATCCCCCTGAAATTCGTATGTTGGAGTTCTAATCCCCAAGGTGATGATATTAGGAATGGGGCCTCTGGGAGGTCATTAAAGTTAGATGAAGTCCGGAGGGTGGAACCTTCATCATGGGATTAGTGTCCCATATAACAGGCCCCAGAGAGATCCCCTGCTTCTTCTAGCATGTGAGGTTACAGTGAGAAAACGACCGGCTATGAGGAAGCAGGCCCTCACCAGACACTAAATCTGTCAACACCTTGATTTTGGACTTCCCAGCCTCCAGAACTGTGAGAAATAAATTTCTGTGTTTATAATCTACCCAGTCTACGGCATTTTGTGATAACAGCCTGAAGGGACTATGACATTCTTCCCCACTGCCCAGCTCCACTGAGAGCTTGAGAGCTAGGACTCTAGAGGACACCTGAGAGAGAGAGGCTGGCTAGAGAACGAAGGGAGACAGGCTTTTTTTTTTTTTTTTTTTTTTTTTTTAACAAAGTCCTTCTTGTTGCCCACCAAAGAGGAGGATTCTCATAGACTAATTTCCACCAGTGGAAAAAAATAAGAGCAGCTTTGCACCATCCTCTGAACTCAGCGTCTCTCCAATCATCACACAGCAAGGTTTTTTGTTTTTGTTTTTGTTTTTCAGGTAATGGTCTGTGTATTTGTTTTCTATGCTGTGTGACAAATTACCACACACTTAACAGCTTAAAGCAACACATGCTTATTATCTCACATGCTCTTTGAGTCAGGAGCCTGAACACAGCTCAGCTGGGTTCTGTCCTTAGGGTCTCACCTGGTGACAATCAAGGTGTTGGTCAAGGTTGGGTTCTCATCAGAGGCTTGACCAGGTAAAGATCTCTGTGCATACTCCCTCAGGTTGTTGAATTTATTTCTTTGCCACTGTAGGGTTCACGGCAACTCAATTCTTCAAAGTCAGCAACAGAGAGAGAAAGAGAGAGAGAGGGACTCTGCGTGGGTCTAAGAAAACAGAGTTCTACATGAACTAACGTAATCTTGGGAATGACACCCCTTTACCTTTGCCATATTCCATTGGTTACAGGCAAGTCATGGGTCCTGCCTACACTCAAGAGGACAGAAACCTCGGGAGATAGAGATCCTGGGGACCACCATAAAGTCTGTCTGTGTCTCTCTAGTCTAGAAATTTAAGGGTATAGCCGAGGAGTTCTAGAAGCAACATTTGTAGAAGAATCATAAAACGAGGGTAGATATTTTAAGTCTACACACATATTCACGCACCCTAACCTACAAATAAAATAAAGGTAGGAGTTTTTCTTGGTGGTCAATGGCATGAGATATTGTAGTCATGCAGCATAGCTTTGCATCTCTGATCTATAATTTATTGGTTGCTTAACTTTACTAAGCCTCAGTTCCCATCTTTAAAATGGGAATCATGGTACTTACCTTTGAAGCTGTTATGAAAATTAAATTAGATAAAGTAGACAAAACACTTAGCACAATGCCTGGCGTAAAAGTGCTCAAAAAATGATTGCTATTGTATCCGGGTAAGATTCTGAGGTGCCTCAAACAAAATAGAATTTTATTTTTTTAGTTTTATATATTTAATTAACTAATTAATTTTTGGAGACAAGATCTCCAAAAGTCACTCAAGCTGGAGAGCAGTGGTGCGATTATGGCTCACTGTAGCCTCTAGCTCCTGGGCTCAAGCAATCTTCCTACCTCAGCCTCCTGCATAGCTGAGACTACAGGCATGTACCACCATGCTAACTTTTTTTTTTTTTTTGGTAGAGCTGGGGTCTCACTATGTTGCCCAGGCTGTTCTCATACTCCTGGGCTCAACCCATACTCTCACCTTGGCCTCCCAAAGTGCTGAGATTACAGGGGTGAGTTACTGCACCCAGCCCAAGGTATGATGTTCTCTAGACACAGATAACTTAATCTTCAAGGTTGGGTTCCCTTCTGAGATCTAAGAGGTTTGACACCATTTTGGCTCCATGCTTCCCTCAAAACCATGGTCTTTTTAACCTCCTGAGTGGCTCTACCAGGATCTCAAGCCTACCTTTTCCTGCATCTTCATCAATGGAACCGGTAAACTTTTGCAATGCTGAGTTCAAAGTCCCTGCAGACCTTCACACTTCATAACTGGAATGCCCTGGAGTAGGCTGGCCTCTTTCCTACTCACCTATGCCTCCACCCATCCTGTCCTTAGGCAGACACCTACAGGTCCTAGCTGACTGTCTTAGCACAAGCTTCCTATATGCTAGACCTGCTTAGACCTTGGAACCTGGCTCCTGAGATGGATTCACTCAATTATTCACTCACTAAACACCTAGGTGACACTTACCATGTGCCAGACACAGAGCTAGTTTGAGAGAGAGAGAAGAGTGATGAAGACAGAACCCTCTCTTCAAGCAGGCCATTGGCCAGTGGAGAGGCAGACACACACCAACAGAGTAAAGCCAGCCCTTGACTTTGGACAGGAATATATCGGACATCTTACACCAATCCCTCAGCCTGTGAAAACGCAATGATCAGCCGGGCCCCTTGCTTTCTCCCATGTCTCAGCTCCATTAAGATTCATGCTTCCTGTGTGGTCTCACATCACTTGTGCGTTTCCAACTTCCACTACAGTTTTATGCCTCACGTGATAAGCAGTTTTTCTGCTAGCTGTTTAGTAAATGTTTAGTACTTACTAAATCATTTCATACACCATGTTTTCCTTTCTCCGCAGAACGTGTGTGATGGACTCATGGACTCATTCACTGCATTGATCTTGGGCACTGCCCCCAGCTTCATGTTCCACTCTCCCATTTATCCCAAATTGCTGAGGATTTCCTGGCTAAGAACTTTCCAGAGCTCATTATTTTCTGTTATTTGGCTCAGCAGCACTAGCTGTTTTCACAAAGAAATAAAGGGTCTTCTACTCCAGAAGAGTTCTTCTATGCATGTAGGTGAGCAGACAGTGCAGAGCCATGCTGAGGTGTGTATGCCTTGTTGTCACTGTCTGTCCTCTGGGAGGAACACTAGGCTCCTGTACACCAGGCTTCCCACAGCCCAGGAGGAACACATCCACGCTTTGTCAGTCATTTGCATCTTAGTAAGACTAAAACTAATAAAACTAATAATAAAACTTAAAATAGATTGAAGGATTACAGTATGCCAAGCATATATGTATTGTGTTATTTGGCCCTCACAATCACCTTTTGAGCTAGGCACCACTACCAGCTTTAAGAGCTCAGGAAGCTGAGGTGTCAAGATTTTAAGTCATTTGCTCAAGGTCACACAGCTAGGAAGTGTAGTGGGAGAGTCAGTCCCCCATTTGTCCAATGCAGTGCTGTCGCCCAAGTGTGAAGAGGGATGTGTGGGTCTGAGAACAAAGTTAGCCTGCTTAATACTTTGTCCAAGGTCAGCCCTGGCTCCAAGCCCAAGAAACAAGGCAGGATCAGCAGCCACAAAGTCCAACAGTCAGCCAGGCTCCCATACTGCAGGGGTCTCTGTCACAGCCCAGCTCTGGATATGGGCAAATGAAAGCTAGCAGCAGAGTACCCAGGCTACCTCTGCACAGGGAGTGACTGCGGAACTTCAAGAACAAAAGAGAGGCAAAAGATGTGGGGTGGACTGGCTGGTAGGGACTAGGGAACAGGGACAATTTGCAGATAACTCTCAGGACTGAGGAGTAAATATCTTTTATTAAACAAAGCTTGTAATTCTGACTCTAAGCCTGGCGTTCCTAACAATGGCAGGGACTGATGGCTGTGAAAGGCACTAATCAGACACAGAAGATTCGTGTTTACACTGGGAAGGGCTGCTGATCCTGCATAGGCCTTTGAAGCCACCCGTGCTCACACAGATTGTAATGCACTATGAAGTAATGTCTTCAAATAAAAGGGAGGAGTTGAAATAGACCTGTCTAGCCAGTTATGTCTCTAAGGCACTTCAAAGAAGCGTTTTCTTTGATCATTTAGACTTTCCATCTATAAGAAATGTGAACACATTACTCATAGAAATTACTGAGAGACCTCAAGCTGATGGGGGCTTCAGTTTGACCCATCGTCAGTGAAATGGGAAGAATAAGGTAGGGAAGGGCACACTGGTTCTTAAAACTTCCACCAGGAGGTGACACACATCCCCCGCTCCCTCACATTTCACTGGCCAAAGCAAGTCACCTGGCTCATCTAACTTCAAGGGGAACAGAGAAGCACCATCCTGCCACATGCTGAGAAGGAGGGTGGGCAGATACCCATGATCCCCAGTAAACAGCACTGATGACTAACACAAAAGCCAAGTGACAAGGAGGTGTTTTTAGGAGGTCAAATGAAGGAGTATATTCTTCAAGAAAATAAGGCACTGATGAACTTTGTTACATCTCCACAGTAATTTCTAAAATGGAATTTCCCCATGAAGGCCTTTAATATGAGCATTATAATTGTTTAAGAAAACAAAGTGTCCTGATTTGACTAAACTATCGAGGAAAAATGTGGAAATTACAAAACTGGGACCAAAGTAATTTTCCCATGTGTAACTGGAGGATGAAACAATCCATCTGTCATTCTGAATTGTTGGTGGGAAAATCCACTGTAGGACTCTACAAAGGAAAACTACCAAAACTCGGATGCCACCTTAAACCTTTTCTCCCTGGAACTTCCCTATTATCTTGCTTTTTCTCTCAGCAGGTTCAACGCATTTTACGTGTATCACCACATCTAGAGCTTCAGATAACCTGACGATGATTATTTATATTTCACTCACATGTTACTTCATTCAACAATCATTTATTTTGAGGATCTACTAAATGCAGCATTCTTCTCTAGACACTAGGGATACAAAGATAAAACATGGTCCTACCTGTAAGGTACTCATTAACAAATTTAGTTGAGGGAAGAAAGAACATGAATCAGAAAATTA
This sequence comes from Pongo abelii, assembly GCF_028885655.2. NCBI lineage: Eukaryota > Metazoa > Chordata > Mammalia > Primates > Hominidae > Pongo > Pongo abelii. Next base: position 91,533,999 of record NC_071995.2, read on the forward strand.
TAGAATATTGCAAAAGTACAGGCTGGTCTCAAGGTAGTGAGATACCTCAATTGATTTTTCAGTCAGTTGCAGATCGAATTATTTGTCCTACTCTTCCCTTCTCATTACCGTACTTGACTAGACTTTAAGAAAAAAAAAAGTAGGCCAGGCTCGGTGGCTCACACCTGTAATCCCAGCACTTTGGGAGGCTGAGGTGGGCAGCTCACCTGAGGTCAGGAGTTCGAGACCAGCTGGGCAAATATGGCAAAACCCCGTCTCTACTAAAAATACAGAAAAAAAAAATTAGCTGGGCATGGTGGTGTGTGCCTATAATCTCAGCTACTCAGGAGGCTGAGGCAGGAGAATCGCTTCAATCTGGGAGGTGGAGGTTGCAGTAAGCCTAGATTGCACCTCTGCACTCCAGCCTGGGTGACAGAGTGAGACTCTGTCTCAAAAAAAAATATGCCCCAGATACTATGGGAGAGCTGAAATGATATTTATAAGGACATCACCTTCCTTGCAAGGGAGTAGTGTCCGTGTAGGGGTCACTCAGTACACACGGACATGGCTTGGGGCAGTGCAGGTGTGCATTGCACAATATTAAGTGTGCATTGCACACACTCATCCCCTTAAAGGCTTCTTAGATTTATGCAGATGTCAGTTAGGTGTCTTGAACCATGAGTACTCCTATCTGTGCCACCATTTGAACTATGAACAGGACAGCCAGCAGCTAACCAACCCTTAGTTCTCTAAAATATGTTCATCATATGCTTACTTTTATTTTTATTAGTATGATATAATGATAATCTCTAACTTGCTGAACAATTTTTTTCAATAATCATCGATTATACATCTAGTCTGACTAAGACTGTTCTAACCACATTGGAAGTCCGAGATAAAGATATGCCACAGTCCTTGACCTCAAAAAGCTTTAAAACTAGATGGGGAAGAGAGACAAAAGCACATAAATCAATTCGAGGATAATTAAATGCTAACTTGTGTAACATTAAGTTTAAATACAATCTGAGTTATGAAGACCAAGAGATCAGCCTTAGATGGGACTTCATCTGGAGCTTAAAGGACATGGAATATTTGGGTAGGTCAGGGGAAAGAAAATGATGAGAATGTATGACTCTATCGATCTTTGGCCATTACTTCCTGGGCAAAACACCTCAAAGCTCATACCTTGCTGATGGAGAGTAGCAGCTGCCCCTGTTGTCACAACAAAGAGGGTGGCACAGCTGATAAAGGGTAGGGAACTCTGCCCATCATTCCCTGACCTGCTCTAGCTCCTTTCAGCACATCAAGTTACCCTGTGCCATTGTCCCAGGTTCCTTCTGTATAGAGCAAGTCCTTCCTTCTGCTATTACCTGGCAGCAGTTAAGAACATAGGCTAGTTCACTAATTCTCCAAGTGTGGTCCCCAACCAGCAACATGAGCATTACTGGGGAACTTGTTAGAAATGCAAATCCTTGACCCCTGCCCCAGACCTGGTGACTCAGATAGTCTGGGGGTTAGATCCAGCAATGTGTGATTTCCCAATCCCTCCAGGAGATTCCGGTGCACACATGTTTGAGAACCACTGGGCTCAGCAGACATCCTAGCTTCAACTCCTAGCTCTGTTGGCACTCATCAACTCCATGCCTCAGACAGATGGTTAATCCTGCTAAATCTCAAAAGGATATGATAGTAGCACCCATCCCCATGGGGCTATTGTGAAGAAAAAATGAGTTAATGCGTAATGCAAGACGCTTAGCCTAATCAATCCTTGATAATTGGTAAGCACTCAATGAATTAGTACAATTATCACCTGACAAGATTTCCCTTTACTTTTTTTTTTTCTTTTCACCCAGGCTGGAATGCAGTGGCACAATCATGGCTCACTGCAGCCTCGACCTCCTGGGCTCAAGTGATTCTCCCACCTCAGCCTCCTGAGTAGCTGGAACTACAGGTATACGCCACCAAGCCTGGTTAATTTTTTGTGTTTTTTGTAGAGATAGGTTTTCACCGTGTTGCCCAGGCTGGCTTCGAACTCCTGGGCTCAAGCAATCCATCTGCCTCAGCCTCCCAAAGGGGTGGAATTACAGGTGTGAGCCACTGGGCCTGACTCATTTTCTTATCATAACACGGTTGGGAAATCTTATCTAAAGATATGTTTCTCAACATATCTAAAGATGTATTTCATTGCTCCTTCTCATCTCCTTCACCACTGTCATCTCCAATAGCCCCATTCTCACCACTCTTTGGCCAACTAGTCTTTTTTTTAATAGCATAAGATTTACTATTTTAATCAATTTAAGTGTACAGTTCAATGACATTAAGTACATTCACATTGTTGTGTTATCATCACCACCATCGATCTCCAGAACTTTTTTTTTATCTTTCCAGACTAAAACTCTGCACCTATTAAGCAGAAATTCCCATTGCCCCTTCCCCTTCTCATCCTTGGAAACCAGAGGTCTTCTTTCTGTCTGTCTCTGGGAATTTGACTACTCTAGGTACTTCATAAAAGTAAAATCATACAGTATTTATCCTTTGTGATTGGCTTATTTCATTAGCATAATATCCTCAAGGTTCATCCATGATGTAGCACAGGTCAGAATTTTTATCCTTTTTAAGGCTAATATTCCATTGCATGCATAGGCCACATTTGTTTCTTCATTCATCTGTACATGGACACTTGGGGTGCTTCCATCTTTTGGCTGTTATGAACAGTGCTCCTACAAATATAGGAGTACAAATGTCTCTTGGACTCTCTGCTTGTAATTTTCTTTCTTTCTTTTTTTTTTTTTTTTTTTGAGATAGTTTCACTCTGTTGCCCAGGCTGGAATGCAGTGGTGTGATCTTGGCTCATTGCAACCTCCGCCTCCTGAGTTCAAGTGATTCTCCTGCCTCAGCCTCCTGAGTAGCTGGGATTACAGATGCCTGCCACCATGCCCGGCTAATTTTTGTATTTTTAATAGAGATGGGGTTTCACTGTGTTGATCAAGCTGGTCTTGAACTCCTGACCTCAGTTGATCCACCTGCCTCGGCCTCCCAAAGTGCTGGGATTACAAATGTGAGCCACTGCACCTGGCCTCTGCTTGTAATTCTTTTGGGTTTATACCCAGAAGTTGATTGTTGGTGGTTTACTAATCTTGATAGCCCCCATCTTTATGAGAAGCCTTACTTTCCTGTGTCCTCTGTCAAGATGGCTTAGCCTTTGCTACCAGAGAGCAGTACATCCTCCTTCTGCATCCAGGAGAATGTTATAGGAGTATCTTGTATTCTTCAAAAACTTGAAACTGGGTGAGTAAAGGGCCAGTTTTCCTCTAAAACATACTTAGGCCCCTGTAACCCTAGACTCCATTTCATCAGAGTAAATGGTTTTTATTGCCTGTATACAAATACAAACTCCTCAAAGAGAAAACTTTATTTTCTGCCATTCCACTGGTGACAAGGACCTGAGAATAAAAGAGGATTATAGGGCAGACTGTCTGCTATGATAACTTATTTTTCTTCCAGTTGTTTCCAACCAAACATACAGTATCATTAACTTTGACTGTGGTCATCATTTTGGCTTCAGGCTTAATCTATTTTGACTAGGAATATTGTCCTCGGAAACACTACAATTTCCTGAAGAGACTGCAAATCAGCAGTCTTGACTAAACTCATACATGGCCGTTATCTTTCCTCTGCTTGAAAGATGTACAAAGACAGTATGTCATTGTAAGCCAGGAGGTTTTCTTTATTTAGCGTCTGCCTTCTGGCTCAGCTATAAGGTAAGGCAATTAGGTATCCAACATTTAAAACAGACATGTTTAACTTCCCTGATATGTCCTGCAGAAGTTAAGCAAACACAAAGATAATAGATTTTAACTAGCAGTTAGGAAGTTTAGACTTCAAACCTTTGAGACTGTATAAAATATGATGGCGAGACAATGGACAATGTGTTCATTTACTAGTTAAAACTATCTTGAGCTGAAATATTTAAGGTAGAATCATTTCTACCTGTGAGGTCCACAAGAATTGGGTACTAAACATCTTTTAATGCAAGACTTTGATGTTGAGCATGGTCAAGAATAAGCAAAACAAATGTGATCCCTCTAGGAGGCAGTGTTGTGTAGTGGAGATATCTTGATTCAGGTTGGCTACGTTGCTGTTAGCCTCCACCTCATACTGGTTATATGACCTTGAGCAAATTACTTAAGTCCTTCATATCTCAGTTTCTTCACCTGAAAAGTGTAGATACTATTAGCACATGAAGGCAGTTTCCTGTCATTTAAGGGTAACTAGTACCTGGAAACTGCCACATTGATTGGTTGATTGAGACAGGGTCTTGCTGTGTTACCCAGGCTGGAGTACAGTGGTGCAATCATATCTTGCTGCAACTCAAACTCCTGAGTTTAAGGGATCCTCCCACCTCAGCCTCCTGAGTAGCTGGGACTTCAGGTGAGCGCCATCATCCCTTACTAATTGTTTTTTACTTTTTTTAGAGACGAGGTCTACTTATGTTACCCAGGCTGGTCTCTAACGCTTGGCCTCAAGCCATCCTCCAGTCTTGGCCTCCCAAAGTGCTGTGATGCCAGGAATAAGCCACTGCACCTGGCCTCTAGGGCCACGTAAAATAAAAGCACCAAAACATCATTTGGAAAAAGTAGGTGTTATTGGGACATTTTCTTGAAAAATGAACTAAAAATTCCACCAATTATAAAATTATCTTACATTTAACCAGATTTAGTTTAAAAATTTCAACTGTACAGTTTTTCTCAGAAAAAAATTCAACAAATAAATTATTTTGGAGCAATAACCTATTGCTTTGGTATTGGATTCTCCCTTTTGAAGCACTTGTCACTCTTCCCATCATTGTTTTTTTCAATTGTTAACAGGTTGAGTCATGTCAAATCCTTGTTTGCCATTGGCTTGCAAGTAGTTCTAGCAGCTCCCCTCCAGCACTTTCATCAACTTCATGAAATTCTAAATGTTTAGCAAATTGTGCTTTTTCCCTTTGCAGTCCTTCTGCTTTATATTTTCAATGTACAGTTTCGTGTTGTAAATATCTGACAATTAATGAGACTATGGCCAACAAGGGTGACTGGCCCACTGGTCAGAAAATATGATGGATCAAACAGGAATAGACATTTGAATGGAGACTGATTTTAATAAAGGGCCAGCTCATGACAATTTTTGCTTTCCCAACACCTATTAACTACAGAGACATGGAAAATGAGTACTGAGATAGCATAAACGCTCAGTTTCTCATTAAATTGTTAAATGCCATGGCTCAGCACAGTGCCACGTGAATAACATGTGCCTTAGCTGTTAATATTCTCATTATTTATTTAAGAGGACCCATATGTTCACAAAGGAGTTAAGGCATTTAAATACAAATTGTGTATAAGCTAAGAAGAATATTTTCCTTAAATCACTCCACTTTTCCATCAATAAACACCATGATTAGAGAATAAAGGAATCCCTCACTCTTAAACCTGCCTCTTTTCCTTATTCCCCTTTCCTCTTATTTTGTCTTATCTTCTCTCAACAACACTTACTGCCATCTGACAGACTGAAAGTTTATATATAAATACGCGTATGTGTGTTTTTAATCTTTCTCCTGCCACGAGAATCTAAATTTCAGAGTCCAAGGATTTCATTTGTTCATTTATGTGTCCCTAGCACCAAGAACAAGATCTGGCAGATGGTGCGTGTTCAGTAAGATTTGTTGAATAAATGATGAATGGAAGACTCCTCATTCCAGGGCCCAAGTGCCCAGGGACCATCACAGCAATTCCATGGCTAGGGATCCCAATGCACTATGTCCTGAAAGAGCCTGTGTTGTGAATAGGAAACACAATCAGTGGATACTGTGCAATTCCTAAGAAGAGAAGACAGCACAGGGATTCCAAGAAGCACACGGTAGATTGAAAGGCTGTGCACAGTTACTGCAAACTCAGCCCTGATTTGTGGTTGAACTAGCCTCCATTCTAATTCAATTCAATTCAGAAGGAATAGAAGGGTCTTCTGTGGGGCAAAGGAAACAACTTGGAATTCTCCCTTCCGCAAAGAAAAAGATATGTGTTTTGCATCACGGTGTAGTGGAAAGAACTACCTGTATAGATCAGAAAACCAGTGTGCTGATCTCAGCTCTGACGTGACTTGGGTCTGTAACTCAGCAAAATCACTTCAAGCTTTCAGGGCTCTATAGCTTCATCTGTATGACCGGAGGGTGTGACTAGATCAATCAGCATTTCCTAAAGCATGCTCCTTGGAACATATGGCACTCTAGACCTGCACTCACAGGTAGTCGCTAGGCACATTTAGCTATTGAGCACTTGAAATGTGGCCAGGGTCACATTTTAAAATGTAAAAACTAAAGCAACATGCAAGGAAAATTTAAAGTGTCTCACTAATAATTTTTATGTTGATTAATATTGGAATAATAATCATTTTGTAGATTGGGTTAAATACATTATTAAATTTGGGATAGAAGGGGAGGCTGGACATGTTGGGGGAAAGGGGTATATGGGGACTGTCAGTACTTTCTATTCAATTTTGCAGAAAATTGAACCTAGAACCAAAAAATGAAGCCTATTTATAAATAAATAAAATTTATATAAAAAATTAGGTTTACGTGTTTCTTTTTACTTTTTAAATGTAGTTACTAAAACATTGAAAATTACATATGTAGTTACAGATATGGTTGGCAGAATATTTCTACTTGACATATATTTCTATTGCTGTTCTATAATCTGAAAGAAGAAAAAATGTTTCTCTAACCAAACACTGCACATCATATCCCCCACACTTCACCACCCCTCTCCCTTGTCATCACTCTCATTATTAAGGTGTGAATATCGACATGGATATAGGGCGTGGAAAGGTAGACAATGGAGATTTGGAGGGGCGATGGGATGGGAGAGGGGTGGATGATGAGAGATTACTTAATGTGTATAATACATGTTATTTGGGTGATGGATGCCCTAGAAGCCTTGACTTCACCACTATGCAATCTATGCATGTCACAAAATTACGCTCATACCCCATAAATTTATGCAAAAAAATACCCAAAGTGTGTTTAATATACAGTATGGAGAAACATGTTTGATTGGCATTTTCTAGATGCATTTGATAATGGAATCTATTTTCCACTGACCATCTATTCATACCCTTCAGTTCTGAGGAAGATATTCTGGAAATGTCAGATCTAGATTCTCTGTGAAGTCTTTTTGGAGTCCAATAATTTCTGATATTAGGATTCTAAGGATGTGGAAGGAGGCCATGAATGAGAGTCTAACATGCCCGTTCAGATAGGGAGAGTTTTAAGGAGAAATCATGTTCTTCACCAACACCTCACAGGACAGGAAGCAGCTAACTGAATGCTGAAAGGGAAGAAAATTGGGAGACCAGAGCCTGGAATCGAGGGATTGGGGAGGAGAGCCAAACTCAGGCCCGGGGGTCTCCTAAGAGAAGTAAATCTGGCTCTCTACTGTGTGGGAGGCTGATGCTTGAGAAACCAGCACCACAGGAAATATCAAAGTCCTGGATAGAAGTTGGGAATGGAAAACATGAAGTTCCAGCAGCAGCAGCAGTATGAGCAACTAGAGGGCTGCAGAAATCCCACTGTTGAAAGAACACCTTCCATGTCAGTGGGTCAAACCCAGCCGGGGAGGCTAGGCTGCTCCACACTTCCACCCTCTCACCTCCAGGGCTCCAGAGAGCAGATGAGGAGAAACCCGTAAGGATTTATCTAGCCAAATAAAGCACTGAAGCCACAGCCTGTGGCCTCTGACTGAGATTTCTACGTGAGTGATAAGAAACCTATTTCTGTGTCTGACATTTCTGCCTGTTTCCAGACAGGGTGTCCCAACTCAAGGGCTATGTGGCTTAGGATTTCTGAGGTTCCGTTATGAATGGAAGTTTCTCCGGGATGAACCTCAAAAATTCTCCTACTATATTGCTTCCTAACTTCTCCTTGGTCCTCTGAAACTGCCAAAGTCTTGCTTTGTAGAATTACTTTCTGTAAGCTCCAAGTGTGTATTTATTTTGAATTAACATTGTTTACAGCTTTATTGAAGAATAATTTATGTACAATAAACTTCACCAATTTAAAGTGTGAATGGATTTTAGTAAATGAAAATAGTCATGCCACCACATCACATTTTGGAAACACCACCATAATCACATTTCGGAACACTGCCATAACCCCAAAATTGTCCTCAGGCCCCTTTGCAGTCAACTCCTGTCCGTATCCCCAGCCCCAGGAATAAAACAATCTATTTATTGTACCTTTAGTTTTGTCTTTTTAGGATTTTCATTAAATATTTTGAGACAGCCAGGTGGGAAGCGATCCCCAGAGAGACTCCAACCGGCCCGCGCCCTGGAGGAGCGCGCACTGGGGTGGAGCCTTGGGAAGTTCGTGCCCTTTGCAGGGGGAGGAGGCTGGCCTTTCTCCCTGAGTGGAAACCGGGATTCAATCTGTGAGGTGGAAGCCTTTACTAGCAGGACTCTGACTGTGCTTAGGGTCCCTATTTGCCCTTTTTTTCCTTTTCACCCAATAAATTCCATTTTTTCTCACCCTTCCAAGTGTCTGTGGGCCTAATATTTCATGGCCGTGTGACAATGACCCGGCTCTTAGCTGAACTAAGGAGAAAGCCCTACAACGATTTCAGGTAAATGGAATCATACAGTACTATACACGGTATTTTGTTTTTGGCTTCTTTCACTTAGCCTGGTGCCTTTAAAATTCATCCACATTGTTGCATCGGTACTCTATAGAGGAGGAAAAATAATTTTTCCTCTACCCTTCGCGAGTTCTTAATTGGGACAGACCCTTGTAACAAAAAACAGATTAATAAGAGAAAAACAAACAGAAGATGAATCACATGAATACCTTATGCATATGTGGAAGATACTCAGGGAAAAGTGAATAAAATCGCCAGAGTAGATCTCAAAAGCTTGCTTAGACTTGAGACTACAGTCGTGTACCATGTCCCCTGAAATAAAGAAAGAAGGGTGTGGGAAATGCCTAGTTATGGGGAGCTGGCCAGGAAAAGCCCCATAAACGAGGTTTAGATTTGTTGTACAGGTTTAAGCCTATGCCTTCTCCATTGGCAAGAGTGTGTAGTGATCTACCATCCTTTCCTCCTGGTACAGAGAGGGAGACAAGCTTACAAATGGAGAGTTCCTTTATAGATGTACATTTCTCTTACAAAAGGGTAACCTCTAGTCTCATTTTCAGAGCTTCTCCTGTGTCTGCTGTTTCCCAGAAGAATCAGCTCAAAACAATCCTTATGCCAAAAAGGCATATTTTGCAGTGGTATATTCTGGTCTCCTACAGTCATATTTTGGGGGTATTGTGCCCTGTAGCCCCATCAGCTCCATTCCTTTTAGTTGTTAATATTTAACTGTATATCACCATTTTCTTTTTATCTATATATCAGTTGATGAGTTGATGGCCGTTCAGATTGTTTCCAGTCGGTGTTATTATGGAATGATATTATGAACATTCATGTATGTCTTTCAGTGGGCATATTTTCTCATTTCTCTTGGGTAATACCTAAGGGTAGTATTACTGGGTGGTAAGTGTATGTTTAACATTTTAAGAAGCTTCTTTTTTTGAAACATCTGTATTGTTTTCCATTGCCAACAGCAGCGTATGAGATTTCTAGTTGCTCTGTAGCCTCACCAACACTTATTATTGCTGGTATTTTTAACCTTAGCTATTCTAATGTGGGTGTAGTGGTCTCCCATTGTGGTTTTAAGTTGCATTTCTCTAATTACCAATGATGCTAAGCATTTTTTCATGTGATTTTTGACAGTTCTTGTATTTTCTTTTGTGCATTGCCTATTCAAATATTTTTCTCATTATATTATTGGATTGTTTTCTTAAGTTGTAAGATAAATTAATGTTATCTGGATACAAATCCTTTGTTAGATATATACTTTACAAATATTTTCTCTTAATGGCTTAGCTTTTCATTTTCTGAATTATGTCTTTTGACAAGCTAATGTTTTAACTCTTTATGAAGCCCAATTTATCAATTTCTCTTTTACAGTTCATGCTTTTTGTAATCTATTACATAAGAAACTTGCCCTAATCCAAGGTTACAAAGATTTTTTACTATATGTTATTCTACAAGGTTTATAGTATTGGCTCTGAGATTTAGGTCTACGATCTGTTTTGAGTGAAATTTTGTGTATGCTGTGAGGAAAAGGTCAAGGTACCTTTCTTAATATAGAGATCCAGTTATTCCAGTATAATTTATTGATGGCTGTTCTTTTCTTACCTTGGCACTTTATCAAAACTCAATTGACTATGTTAGTGTAGGTCTATTTCTGGACTCTCAACTCTGCTGCATTAATCCACATACCTGCCCTTGTGCCACTACCACACTGTCCTGATTTTCTAGCTTTTCTAGTAAGTCCTAAAATCAGATAGTATAACTCCATTAACTTTGTTCTTTTTCAAAAATTATTTTGGGTATTCTAGTTCCTTTGCAGATGCTGCATTTTAAATAATGCTTTAATGATTGGGAAATATAGCATGTCTAATGCTATACCCATTTTATTTATTTATTTATTTATTTGAGACAAAGTCTCACTCTGTTGCCCAGGCTGGAGTACAGTGGCACCATCTTGGCTCACCACAGCCTCCGCCTCCTGGATTTAAGCAATTCTCCTACCTCAGCCTCCCGAGTAGCTGGGATTATAGGCGTGCACCACCATGCCTGGCTAATTTTTGTATTTTTAGTAGAGATGGGGTTTTACCATGTTGGCCCAGGCTGGTCTTGAACTCCTGACCTCAGATGATCAGCCTGCCTCGGCCTCCCAAAGTGCAGGGATTACAGGCGTGGGCCACCACACCCAGCCATGCCCATTTTATAGACAAGGAAGCCACAGACTTATAGACAAATATCTGAATTCACATCACAAGTCTGAGTTTCTGTCTTTTTGTGGTCACGTCTCATTTTCCTACTGGATTGCCAGTAAGGATCCTATGACAGCAGAAACTATGTAGGTTTTCTTCACTTCTGAATCCCAGGTAAAGTAGCTTTTATAGTAGGTTTTCAACAAATATTTCTTGAACAGAAGAAGGAATCAGGCCCAAGAGAAATTCAATGACTTGTGTCTGGTACTAAGGTCAGTAGCAGAACTGAATCCAGAACTTGAGTTTCCAAACCCTTCATTTAGTACTTTTTCTATCATGCAATCTGAGTGGAGGAGATACAGAAGAAATGCAGAGAAGAAAAAACAAAGCAAATGATGTTGGTGTAGATAAGAGCAATATTAGAAAGTTTGATAAATGCTTTTGTTTTGATACATCTCAGCCTATAACCTGCATCTCCCAGCCACTAAACATTTACATGTTTATTTTTTGCTTGAAATACTTTTTAACATGCAGAAGGATATCCAGATGATTCACAGATCCCAGACCACAGCCTAAACAGGAGGTCACACTTCCTTCCTGAGCATGGTTCTAGGAAAATAAAGAACAGGTGCATGAGGCCAGAATGAGTCTCTGGGGCTCACAGCAGACAGACCCCAGCTGAACTCTTCTGGACTGACAATGCTTCCAATGAGGAAAGATCTTCAGGGAGCAATGTTTGGCAATGATTTTCTTCCTACAATCTAATTCTAAAATAATTTCAATCAAATATATATATATATATCTATCTTGTGCTACAGTTCTTCTTTTTTTAAACCTGGAAAACCAGGTGCCAGAAAAAATAATAACACGGTGTTAATCTGAGAAGGAAAGTAACTGGAAAAGAGGATAAGGAACGTACAACAATCAGACAGTGGAGGTGGCTCCGACTCCACAACCTCTAATTCATGTGACATGTAATCTTCTTAAACTATGATTATAGATACTAACTGTGTATTTGAATGGGATGGAATTGTCATTAAGTGCTATGCAATATCCTGTCAACCAAATTCTCCCTTCAAGTAAACACATGTCGCTTCTGTTGAAATTAGTAGGTGTCACAGGTAACCAGGAGGCAAGTTTGGTTCTGGGACCTTAGAAGGCACTGTGAAGACTTTGATTTACAAGCGATTATTAAGGAAGATTTCCACCAGAAGTAATCATCCATAGGGGAGAAATTAAGTATCTTTGTTTCAATAGAGTCAAGAAACATTCGCTGATGGTAGACTTTGTTCAGAACAAGATGCTAAGTGTTGCTGCGACAATCCAAGAAGAAACATGGACAGCCCTACCCCAACTTGCTCCCAAATCTGCAGGTGAATGGCAGACCATCTCTTGTGTCTGCCTCATTCCCTCAGTTCTCAGCTTAAATGTCACTTTCTCTGGATGACATTCGATTTGCCCAGTAAGATGCATCATATTTGTAATTACTTGTTTAAGGCTTGTTTTCCTCTTTACCTCCAAGAAGAAAGGGACCACACCCATCTTATGTTGGCAGGCTGTGGCTGTCTTGAGAAGAACACAGGTTCTAGAGCCAGCAGCCTGTGTTCATATTTCAGCTTCACCACTTACCTCAGTGTGATCTTGGACAAATCACATAACTTCTCTAAGCTTTGGTATCCTCATCTGCCAGACAGAAATAAAAATTCTCTAGTACTTACCTCATAGCACTGCTCTGAGCTATGATTAAATGAGGTAAAGCCACTAAGTGGCCTGGCTGTATTAAGCCCCCAATAACAATGAAATAAAATGTCAGCAGTTAAATGAAGTTCATCCCTTTAGTGAATTAAAAAAGACAATGGTTGCCATCCTCTGGTTATTATGATGATGATACAACAACAATAATTCTTATCGAATGCTTACTATGGGCCAGGCACTGTGATAAATGCTTTACATATAGTCAGTGAATTTAGGACATGTGGACATCAAGCCATCAATGACAATCTGGCCTTTTAAACTCTTCTCTCTGGGCATATCAGCATGTATTAGGGAAGTAGGACCATCAGAAGAGCCAGTGTTGGTGGCATACGAATGTCTGTGTTAGTCAAAGTCTTGGAAGGAACTAAATGACATGCTCATAGGGTTAATTGAGGAGGATGAAATGAAAGAACTGTGTCAAGGATTTGGGCATGGTTGAGGAAAACAATAAGCATCAAGGAATACCTAGGGACTAGCAGCATTGGGGCTGTTACCTCCCCTAAGCTTGAATGGACAAGAAAGAGAAATGGTGCTTCCAGGGTGCAGTGAGATCTGTAGTCAAGGGAGGGGAGCTGCCCTACAGATGCGGTAGTGGGAGATAGAGGATCCCAGCCATGCCAAAACCATGGTGAGGCAGGGAGCATCCAGAGAATGCTCAGAGCACTCTCCTCCTGCTTGCTTCATCTCCTGTTGCTACCTCTCCATGGCCAAACTGTGCTAGAAGCCAGAGAGTGATGGGGCCAAGGTGATGCAGCCCATAATTATCTCCTCCTGAAGCAGAGAATAAAACAGAGAAGGGCTGAGAATGAATCTATCTAGAAGAGCAAACAGAATAACCTGCACAAAACCACTGACCATCAAATCTACTCAAACTTGAGTAAATTCATGTTGACTACATGAAGAACATTACAGGGAAGTGAAGAATCTCGACAGTTAAGACAAGCAAGACTGGCAGAGCTTAAAAAGTTAAAAAGAGGTTGGAGCTCCAGTTTTCAGTCTCTTTCTGGGCTACTTTATAGCAATTTGAGGCTCCGTCATCAGTTTCTGCTAGGTTTCAAAGATCCAGGAGAAGCTTAGTGTTGTGTCAAGATGCCGATGGACCCATCACAGAAGTTTAATCCAACCTCCATCCCAGAGTCTTCACAAATGCTCACCAAAGAAAATTCCCAGGACGATTCAGGGGACTCTCAAATCTGCTCCGAGACGTTGATAAAGAACCTTAGTAACTTGACTATCAATGCTAGTAACGAATCGCCTTCCCCTCTACCCTAAGGTTTACTCCATGAACAGTCTACAAGAGCAACAATACTCAGGGAAATCACAGATGACTTGCTTTACAGGAGGAGAGGAGTGAGAACATTGCTGTCTGTGCAGAGAGAGAGGATGGCAAGATTCAGATACATGTTACTCGGCGGAGTTCGTACGCGTGAAAGAATACTAACAAACACTGGGCTTAAGGGAGTTAAGAAGAAATCAAGACCATTCAGATGTCCCTGCAGTTTTTGCTTGTCTAATGGATGGGATCCTTCTGAGAATGCTAGAATAGGGAATTATGACACCAAGCCACTTCAGCCATAAACCTTATTCTTGCACCTTTTTTTCTTGCTGGTAATTTTATATAGCAGATTGAGAAAGCTACTCTATGCTAGTATAGACTATACACCAATAATTTTGATAATGAGTTCTAGGATATATTTTTCTTCTTGTATCTTTTTCTTCCTACTATGATACTAGTAATTTATAAGGGACTTGTGTAATTTGAACGTATTTGAATAACTTTAGCTCTACTGTTTGATTTGACCCAAAGAAGCCAAGACGACGTAAGTATTCCCATGTGTCTTAGAAGCCCAAAGTCAATGAGATGAAACCCAACGTCAAGAAATTGAAGCAAAGTTACTTGTGGATAAAGAAAACATTAGGTAGTTTGGCTATAGCATAATAATTAGATTTTCTGGCTTTCAAAAATTTGGATTGCAATCACAGCAAACTTTGTTATTTTTACAGTTTTCAGTACAAAAAGTGTTTATATAGAAACAATAAAGTTGACATTTGAGTACCTTTAAAAAAAAAAGTTAAAAAGAAAGACAAGCTTTTATTTCCTGCTACAACTACTGAAGATGCAAAAAAGGTAAGGGGCATTAGTTAGCAACCAGTGTCTATTATTCCTCTTTCTGCTGTCATTGTTGAAAGATGAAAGTTCATGCAAGCAGGCTCCATTCTTGCAAATGACCTAATTATCATATTTAGTTGAATGTAAAAACCCCAGTTTTGCTGATGAATCTGAAACATCACAGCCAATCACTTTTGCCTTCCCATTTTCCTGTCTAACATCAACTGATTAAGATTGGGAGTATCTTCTGTTTGTTAAATGAAGCACAATTCTTCTGGATGATATCTTTATATTTTATTTTTTTGTTGTGATAAAATATACAATACCTAAAATGTACCTTTTTAACCATTTTTAAGTTTACAATTCAGTGGCATTAAGTACTTTCACATTGTTCTGCAACTATCACCACTATCTATCTTCAGAACTTTGTCAACATCACGAAAAGAAATTCCGTATCTATTAAACAATATGTCCCATTTCCCTTCTCCCCAGCCCCTGACAACCACCATTCTACTTTCTGCTTCTGTGACTTTGCTTGTTGTAAGTACCTCACATGAGTGGAATCATATAGTATTTGTCCTTTTGTGACTGGCTTATTTCACTTAGCACAATGTCATCAAGGTTCATGCATGTCATAGCGTGTATCAGAATTACCTTCCTTTTTAAAGACGGAATAATATTCCACATTATATGTACATACCATATTTCATTTATCCATTCATCTGTCAATGGACACTTGGCATGCTTCCACCCCTTGGCTAATCTGAATAGTGCTGTTCTGAACATGGCTGTGCAAATATCTGTTCTAGCCCTCATTTTCAATTCCTTCGGGCATCTACCCAGATGTGGGATTGCTGGATCATATGGTAATTATATGTTTTAGTTTTTGAGAACATGCCATACCATTTTCCATAGCAGCTGCAGCATTCCCACAGCAATGCAAAAAGGTTCCAATTTCTCTACATCCTCACTAATGTTGCAGAACTTTCTCCTTAGTTCAGCCAAAACCAGGCTCTTGTCACACGACCAGGAAAGATTACGCTTGCGGACATATACAAGAGTAAGGAAAACGGAATTTATTGGGCAAAAAGGAAAAAGGCAAAACAATTCTTAGCAAAGAGAGAGAGTCCCGCTAGCAGATTTACTGCCTCACAGATTGAATCCCAGGTCACCACACAGGAACAGGAGAGGCCAGGCTCCTCCCCACTACAAACGCCATGAACTTCCCGAGGCTCCATCCCATCCTCCCAGTGTGCAGGTGGGCATTATTCAGAAAGAATCAGTCAGGAAATGGCAGGCTTCATCCAGAACCAGCGGTCCGGTTTTTCAGCCTTCAGGCTGCTTTAGGCTCAAGGGCGGGGTTTTGCCAGGGGACTTTTGGCTGCTCCCTGTCTCTATCACTAACACATATTTACTGTTTCTATTTTATTTTATTTTATTTTATTTTTTTGAAGACAGAGTCTTACTCTGTTGCCCAGGTTGGAGTGCAGTAGCACAATTATGGCTTACTGCAGCCTCAACCTTCTGGGCTCAAGCAATTCTCCCACCTCAGCCTCCCAAGTAGCTGGGACTACAAGTGTGCACCACCACACTTAGCTAATTTAAAATTTTTTTTCTAGAGACAGGGTCTCACTATGTTGCTCAGACTGGTTTTGAACCCCTGGGCTCAAGTGAGCCCCCTGCCTCTGCCTCCCAGAGTGCTGAGATTATAGGTGTGATCCACCATGTCCGGACTTAAAAAAAAATAATAATAATAGTCATCATAATGGGTATAAAGTGGTATTTCCTTATGGCTTTGATTTGCATTTCCCTCATAATTAGTGATGTTGAGCATGTTTAAATGTACTTATTGGTCATTTGCATATCTTCTTTGGATAAATGTTTGTTTAGGTCTTTTGTCCATTTTTAAGTTAGGTTATTTGTTTTGTTGTTGTTGAGGTGTAAGAGTTCTTTATATATTCTGGGTATTAATCTCCTATAATATATATAATTTGCAAATATTTTTTCTTATTCCATGGATGGCCTTCCTACTCTGTTCATAATGCCTTTTGAGGCACAGAAGTTTTTCATTTTAATGGAGTCCAATCTATGTATTTTTTGTGGAAGATTTATTTTATCTTATTTTATTTTAAGACAGAGACCTCAGCTCACTGCAACCTCTGCCTCCCAGGTTCCAGCGATTCTCCTGCCTCAGCCTCCCGAGTAGCTGGGATTACAGGTGCATGCCACCACGCCCAGCTAATTTTTGTATTTTTAGTAGAGACGGGGTTTCACCATGTTGGCCAGGCTGGTCTTGAACTCCTGATCTCAAGTGATCTGCCTGCCTCAGCCTCCCAAAGAGCTGGGATTACAGGCGTGAGCCACCATGCCCGGCCAAAGATATCTTTTAATGTAGGCTTTGCACAGCTAAAATTTTTGAAGAGCAAGGCTCAGATTGGATGTGGTTTTGGTTGTGGTGGATTTTTATTCTATTCAGTTTACAGCAGAGCAAAAAGAATAAAGGCTTAGGTTTCATAACTCACAAAACTGCCCTAACTGATTCATATACTTTGGATGATTCCATCATATGTCCAGCACTGAAATTTTTCCTCATGGCAATTTGAGGGATACAGGTCTCCCTGCCTCCTCTCTGGTCTATTGGATGCTCTAGTATCCTGCTGGGAGGCACCAGCAGGGAGTCAGATGAAAGTTACTCTTTCACTTGTAGGTCACAGTGTATTAGTCTGTTCTCGCATTTCTATAAAGAAATACCTGAGGCTGGGTAATTTATAAAGAAAAGAGGTTTAATTGGCTCATGCCTCCTCAGGCTGTACAGGAAGCATGGATGCATCTGCTTCTGGGGAGACCTCAGGGAGCTTTTATTCATGATGGAAGGGAAAGCAGGAGTCGGTATCTTACATGGAAGGAGTGAGATACAGGGAGAGAGAGAAAAGAGAGAGATAGAGATGGGGAGTGTGTCAGACACTTTTAAACAACCAGATCTCATGAAAACTCACTATTGGGATGACAGCAGGAAGCAAGATGGTGTTAAACCATGAGTAACCACCCCCATGATGCAATCACCTTCTACCAGGCCCCGCCTCCAGCATTGGGAATTACATTTCAGCATGAGATTTGGGCAGGGACACAAATCCAAACCATATTACACAGTAACCCAACTCATTTTCTTAAGCAAAGACAAACTTAAAAATGCGGAAAACAGTTAAATTCTGCTCAGAAATAATTAGCTCCTATAACTGAAAGAGAGAGCGGTATCCTGGCTTCAGGCATGGGTGGCTCCACGTTTGCAAACAATGTCCCAGCTCTGCTCTTCTTGGGTTGGCACCATTTTTAGTTAGTACTTTTTTTTTTTTTTTTTAAGACGGAGTCTCTCTCTGTCGCCCAGGCTGGGGTGCAGTGGCGTGATGGCAGCTCACTGCAAGCTCCGCCTCCCGGATTCACACCATTCTCCTGCCTCAGCCTCCCGAGTAGCTGGGACTACAGGCAAGTGCCACCACGCCCGGCTAATTTTTTGTGGTTTTTAGTAGAGACGGGGTTTCACCGTGTTAGCCAGGATGGTCTCGATCTCCTGACTTCGTGATCCACCCATCTCGGCCTCCCAAAGTGCTGGGATTACAGGCGTGAGCCACCGTGCCCAGCCAGTACTTCTCTTTATGATAACAAAATGATGCCTGTTGGCTCTTAAATTATTTCTTACCCTCTCAGCAGCTCCAAGCAGAAAATAAGTTCTCTTTTCCTTATAGTTCTAAGAAAGTCCCTGTGTGGTCTTTTATCTTAAAACTGACTACATTGTTGCCTCCACGGTTGAGTAAACATCGGTGGGTCAGCTGAAGTGCTTTCTTTGTTGGGCAGACACGTTCTCTGATGAACAACTATGGTCAATATTGACCCCTGTTACACTATGAATGTATTTCTTCCCATCATTAACTTGCTTCAGCTCTTACATGGAGGAGCTACTCATACTGATGGTACATTATTCAGGGCTGCATGAAGATGCCCCTGCTCCCAAGACGCAAGGGACCAGTGGGCTAAGAGTAGCAGAAAGAAAAATCCATAGAAATATTTTGTTTTGGAAACCAACATTTAGGCGTAGATCACTGCCTCACGTAGTATTTCAAAGTAAACAGAATCAGTTTCACTAATCACCCAATTCTGCTTGTTTTTAAAAAATATAAACACCAGCTAGACTGAAGACTTGAACAGAACTGAGTGTGTGTGCATATAACATAAGGAGAAAAGCTGTGAGTATAAGAAAAATGCCTATCTTATTTTCTGACACCTGTCCAAACAAGCAGAGGAAGGTGAAGACAGAAGACCATTTCGGCATATTAAATATGAGAAAGAAATAAAAATACTCTGGGGCCTATGAGCCAATGATCTATCCTCTGACATAACTGTTATTTCTATAAAGTACAATTTTGAAGCTACTTGACAGCTGAAAGTTGAAAAATTACTTGTTTATCTTTTTCACTCCTCCTTAAATGCCAAGTTTACATTTTACTCTTCGTACCACTATGTTACTTTCTACCTATTCTGCAGGCAGTCAATTTAAAATATGATGTATTTGGCTGGGCACAGTGGCTCACACCTGTAATCTCAGCACTTTGGGAGGCTAAGGTGGGCGGATCACCCAAGGTCAGGATTAAACACTAGCCTGGCCAACAGGGTGAAACCCCATTTCTACTAAAAATACAAAAATTAGCTGGGCATGGTGGCAGGCACCTGTAATCCTGACCACTTGGGAGGTTGAGGCTGGAGAATCACTTGAACCCAGGAGGCAGAGGTTGTAGTGAGCCAAGATCGTACCACTGCACTCCAGCTTGGGTGACAGAGCAAGATCATGTCTCAAAATAATCATAATCATAATCATAATCATAATGAAAAGATTTATTTGCCTCCTTATGAAAGAACATTTTAAAATAAAATAAAGTGTAACATATTCCCACCCCAGGACCTTTGTACTTCCTGTTCCCGCCACCTGGAACACTCTCTCCCTAGAGAGCTATATAGCTCACTCCTCCACTTCATTCAGGTCTCTGTTCAATTGCCACCTCATTATAGGGGCTTTTCCAATCACCCTATCAAAAATAGCCTCCTCCGACCCCATCACTCTCTCTCTACATTTTCTTACAACACTCATTCCTACCTGATATTTTATACATTAACTTATTTTTATCTGTTGTCCCCAATAGACTGTAAGTACTACAAGGGCAAAGACATTGCTTTGTACCCAGGCACTGCTTTATCTCCAGCACACAGAACACTGCCTTGTACATAGTAAGTGTTTAATGTATAGTATACGGTGAACATATCTCAATCTTTTTTTCATTGCTACAGACAAGACAGCGTTGTTCCCATGCAAGGGCACACTCCCACGGGGATAAACACATCATGGTAAAGCTTAAAATTAATTTTCTGGCAAGTACAACCAATGGTGGATTTTGTTTCAGTTGGAAATGGGGGGTGGAACTCAAAAGCATTTTACAATTATGTCAGTGATAAAGATCACCTATTTAAAGATCCAAAGCTCTTATAAGGGAAAAATAGAATTATATCTTACAAGACAACACAGCAAATCAAATTTAAAACTTTTAAATATATATTTTATATACATATATATATATTTTTGAGATGGAGTCTCGCTGTGTCACCCAGGCTAGAATGCAATGGTGTGATCTTGGCTCACTACAGCCTCCACCTCCCAGGTTCAAGTGATTCTCCTGCCTCAGCCTCCCGAGTAGCTGGGACTACAGGTGCCCGCCACCACGCCTGGCTAACTTTTGTATTTTTAGTAGAGACAGGGTTTCACCATGTTGGCCAGGCTGGTCTTGAACTCCTGACCTCAGGTGATCCACTCGCCTAGGCTTCCCAAAGTGCTGGGATTCCAGGCGTGAGTCACCGCCCCACGCTCGCATTTTTTAATTTATTCATTCAGTGCCCATCACACGGATCCTGTCAACCTTCAGTGGACCATGGGCATATACTTTGGGAAATGCTGCAGTAAAACAAATACCTGATTAAGTACTCATTTTAGTTCCCAGTATGTGCCTGATACAGTTCACTTATGAAAGGAATATAAAAATATGAACAGGCCCTTGAGGAGCTTATAACCGAGTAGATACTCAATAAATATTTAGAGAGATCAAATTTTAGAGATCAAAGCAATGTATATGTCTGTATCATTAGAAAGAATGAAAACACTGGCCAGGCATGGTGACTCATGTCTGTATTCCTAGCACTTTGGGAGGCTGAGGCGGGTGGATTGCTTGAGCTCAGTAGTTTAAGACCAGCCTGGGCAACACAGGAAAACTCTGTTAAAAAAAAAAAAAAAAAAGAACAAAAGGAAGGAAGGAAGGAAAGAAGGAGAGAGGGAGTGAGGGAGGGAGTGAGGGAGGGAGTGAGGGAGGGAGGGAGGGAGGGAGTGAGGGAGGAGGGAGGGAAGGAGAGGGGAGGGGAGAGGAGGGAGGGAGGGAGGGAGGGAGGGAAGGAGAGGGGAGGGGAGAGGAGGGAGGGAGGGAGGGAGGGAAGGAGAGGGGAGGGGAGAGGAGGGAGGGAGGGAGGGAGGGAGGGAAGGAGAGGGGAGGGGAGAGGAGGGAGGGAGGGAGGGGTAGGGGAGGGCAGGAAGGGATGGAGGGAGGGAGAAAAGGAAGGAAGGAAGGAAGGAAAACACCATTGTCCAGTGTTGAGAATAAATGTGATACTTCCAACTCTGTGGTCTCAAGATTTATTTTGCTGTATCTAATGCGGATGACCTTTAACAGCAAGACACCCATTAACACATACAAGATAAGTTGCAGTGTGAATAGTGCCGTGAGACTGCGGCAATAAAACTGGAGCCGCGCCTCAGTTTGCAGTTTATTTGGCTGCACGTGGCCATGGAAAGTGGGCATGAACCATCATTGTATGATGTGCTCAAAGCTCAGGAATATGTATACAGGTTATTAAGTCAAAGTAGCTGTAAAACACTGCATGAGAGTTGATTCAGTCTGTTAAATGTTTTACACCTCTTACAAAAATATCTACCCTAAAACAAAATTAGATACAGTGAATAATTCACAACATAAATGCTCTTGTGTGGGCAGGAGTTGGGTGGTGTTTGTTTTTATGAGGTGAAATCTGCAGTTATAACATAGACTTCTTCCTGGAATGGCCAACAGGATTCTAAACTGGCAACAGGCAGCTGCAGGCCTGATGTGAATTTACAGGTTGCCTAGTAGTGCTACTGAAAACTAGATTGTGTGGTAGGAGGTTTTCTCATAACTTTTTTCTTTGTCATTGCTTTTCTTCTTCTTTTCCCTGTGCAGGCTGTAAACAGATTGTAAAGTGTGTGACACCCCAGAATCTGAGAAAAAATACAAGCTACTTTTAGTATCCTTCACCATAGCCTACAACTTCTCTTTCCTTCCTCCCTTCCTGCCTTCTCCCACCCACCCTCCCTTCCTTCCTTCCTTTTTTTGAGACAGGGTCTTGCTGTGTTGCCCAGGCTGTTCTCAAACTCCTGGACCCAAGTGATCCTCCAGCCCTAGCCGCCCAAAGTACTAGGATTACAGGCGTGAGCCACTAGCACCAGGCTGCTATTGCTTTTCTACCCAAAACTGCTGGACATGTGCACTTGATACCTACGACTTCATCTACTTTCAGACAGCCATAAGGGGTAGGGAGCTAGGGAATGAAGGCGGGGCCCGATGAATGAGTATATCAATCATGTTTTTAATTTTAGATATCTTTTGGTATTTCAACATTTTGGGGAATTTACAGACCCCAGAAGAGACCACCCCTCCCAGGGCTAGCTAATTCCTAAAGAAAATAACTTGCCTATAAGCATGCCTTTCACACACAAACCAACCAAACTCAAACCCATATTCACCAACCACCTCCTTATCTATCTCTCACACACTAGCCAATATTTCCCCTGAGCTAAATTATCTCAGGGCCAGGTATTAGGCAACCACAGACCACCTAGACAAACTAAAGCCTGCTGGGATTATTCAAACTAGGCAAAGCTGAACTGTTTGCCCTGCCTTACCTTTCCTGCTGAAACAAGGCTCTAGCCTAAGTGTTCCCCTCGCTCCTTTGTCCCTCCTGACAGAATCTGCATGATGTGGCATTTCTCCTCTAAGGAAGAGCAAGTAATAAATTCTACTTTCAATAGCATCGGCCTCTCCTTGTCGTCACTCAGTCCATACCTCCATAAGTTAAAATCCCACAGAGGCAAATTCAGAAAATGGACTTTTGTAGCCATTTTTAGGAACACGGCAGCTTGGCTTCAAATCTTGCTCAGAGACAAACTACTTTCCCCAAGGCATCATCAGTGACTGTAACACACACCTAGTCACCTAGTGTAGGATGGGAGCCAGGCATTCTCTCTGCGTGGCTTCCTACTTCCCATGTGACACAAGGTTGCGTGGCCATGCACACTCCTGTGTTGACTTTCTATAGCAACATTAACGTCCAGAAAATTTGTGTGGCCTCCTGAAGAAAGTAGGAATGCAGATCTGTAGAGGGAGTGTAAAGGTAGAACCCTGCTCTTCCGATTCTCACACAGAGCCACTGGAACAATTATAACGAGCATGGCTGTAAACATTTATTTACTGAGTGCCTCTCTCTGTGCTTCATGTTTTACATGCATCGTCTCACTAAACCCTTGCAACAAGGCCATTAGGTAAGTCCTATTATTATCTTATTTTAGGAATGGGAATTTAGTGTTAAAGACACTGGTGATATAGCTGGTAACTGGCATCTTGGGACTTGACAGACTAACTCTAAATTCATAGCCCATGTTCTAAACCCCTACTCTATACCATCTGTCTAAGCTGAATGAGGCTACCTCTCCCTCATGAGACAGAATTCAAGAGTCCAGTTCACTTTGTGAATGAAACATCAGTCTGAAAACCTCAACTCCTAGTTGGGCACCTTTAATTGGCTGATGGATGGTACCATGTCTCCTTCCAAACCAAACATATTTTTGGTCGGTTTTCAGAAGCAAGATCAGCTTCAGGCAACACTGTGAAACAGGCAACCCTATTGGTTTCTGGTGACTGAAACCAAGTGCCCTCACTACCTCTGCAGATGAACCAGATCACTCCACTCCCAATACCGTCCTCTGTGGTCTGTGCCTTAGGCCTCAAATTCATTCTCTGCATTCCTAAACTTATCAGAATTCTCATTCCTCTTTTTTGAAATCCATTAAGGGCTCTGGATTCAAATGAACCTGGTTTCTAATTCCAGTTGTACAGCTTTTAGCTGTATCACCTTGAGACCCAATTTCCTTATTTGTAACACTGTCACAATAACATATACTTTCTCAGTTTTTTTAATAAGAATAAAAAGTGGCAAATCCAGTGTGTTGTCTCAAGATCAATTCCTAACACATGGTGCTCCATAATGATAGTTCAGCCATGAGGAATATTTCCCCAATTTTCATATATGCTATTTAAACAAAAAGTAATAACACTGGCTTCCAGAACCACAAAAGTCAGCCTCTTTCCATTATAGACATACATCTCAAATATGTCTTGATAGACCAACCAGGAAAGTAAGCACTGACCTAGCACATTTGCTGGGAATTCAAATGATATGGTTTGGCTGTGTCCTCGCCCAAATTTCATCTTGAATTGCAGCTCCCATAATTCCCATGTGTCATGGGAGGGACCCAGTGGGAGGTAATTGAATCATGGGGGTGGGTCTTTCCCGTGCTGTTCTCATGATAGTGAATAAGTCTCATGAGATCTGATGGTTTTATAAAGGCGAGTTCCCTGCAAACACTCTCTTGCCTGCCACCATGTAAGCCATGCCTTTTCTTCTCCTCTGCTTTCCGCCATGATTGTGAGGCCTCCCCAGCCATATGGAACTGTGAGTCCCTTAAACCTCTTTCCTTTATAGATTACCCAGCCTTGGGTATGGCTTTATTAGCAGCATGAGAACAGACTAATACACACAGGAAGTTCTGTTAAAACTAGACAGTAGAATAAATGAAAATTAAGCAATTAATCTAATAAGAGATGTAAGAGAATGCAGTCTACAATTTTGCCAAATGTTTGGAGCTCTCATGTCATAAAATTCTAAAAGGAGAATTTTGTAATAAATTCATCAGGGAAAAAGCACTAAATCAAGCATCATAAGACAAGCATCCTCATCACTGCTCTGCCACTTATTGGCCATATGACCTTGGATATATCACCTGACCTCTATGGATGTCAATTTCCTTCTCTGTAAAATGAGAATGTTGAACCAGATAATCCCAAGATCTTTTCCAGTTGTACCACTCTTTGAGTCAATGACTCCGCCATTATCCCTCCCCTTGTTCTCTGGAGATTTTGTTGCCAAAATAATTAGTGTTGCCCCCAAGTAACATCACGTAGCAAAGTCCAGTCACGCACAGGAATTCTAGGCACTGTGACTGTGAATTCTAATCCCTCTTTGGTCACGCCATCATTGAATGACCTTGGGCAGGCACCTAACTTCAGCTAACTGCCTCACCAGCCCTCAGGGATTTGCCAGATAAATTTCCAACTCCTTACTCTCCACAAGCTGCCATCCAAAATGCCTTTACAATGCTTAACTTGGGACCACCCATGACAAATCATGAAATTAGGCTTTTTCTCTGAATAATTCTCAATCATAGTATGTTTCTGCCTCAAACATAAAAGCCTTCTTTTCTTCCTGTTAAAATCATAACCGTCTTTCAAGGGAGGTGAAATACAAGTGAAAACTTAAAAGGCTGAAAAATCTGTCAAATCTATGGCAAACTCAAGGCTGGGTAGAAGAACTGATACACATTGTATAACAGAACCACCATGATTTCATTAGGCTAGAACAAAGGGTGGAAACTAAGGAGAAATACAAGCCCTCAGCAGGTATTTTTGAGCAGATGTGTCTTATAATAGGATTGGCACTACAGTTTCTGACCTAAATTTAATGGAAAATAAGTCCAATATTTCTATTAATAATAATAATATAATAGCTGCCATTTGTTGTGCAAATATTGAGTTAGGCATTCTGCTAAGGGATTTACATGCTATACCTATTAGAATGCTTTCAGCTGCAAGTAAGAGTACCTAACTATAAGGGGCTTGGTGGTTTCCTGTCTCACATTGGCTGAGGAGTAGTTGGTCCCAGGGTTGGCTAACTGAGCAGCATGACACCACGGAGCATCCATCCTCCAACTCTGCTATTTTCTATGTGTGGGTAACATCTCCCCTTGTGGTTGCACAATGGCTGCAATGATTCCAGGTGCCACACAGATATTTCAACATCTACCAAAGCATACCTCCCACATATCTCTTTTTATTGTTTAGGAAAACTGTACCCAAAAACTTCCTACAAATTTCCCCTGACATCTCATTGTCCAGGATTAAATCACATTACCCATACCTAAACGAATCAATGACAAAGGAAATAGGACTGCCAATATCATCTTAGATCAATCATGATTCACCTCTGGTTCACCTTCCTTGAACATATGGAATGGTGACCACCCTACCCAAACAAAACTGAGCCCCACTGGCAAAGAAGGGGAGGGTGAGCTGGGAATTGGCAGTTGGGTAGATAATAGTGTCCACTACACACAAATTATTATTTCAACAAATATCCTCTGAGGAATTATTATCTTCATTTTGTAGATGAGGAAATTGAAACTCAGAGAAGTCAAGTAAATTGCCCATGGTCACACAGCTAGAAGTTGAGAAATTCTGTGTTCTTAACCACCATATTGATAGTTCTGAAGTTTCAGTGTATGTAAGAAACATTGGAGAGTTTAGTACAAACATAGATTCTCAACTCAACTCCACACCCAGGGATTCTGATTCAATAGTCTAGGAGAGGAGCCCTCAGTCTTCATTTTCAACAAATAATTTCAGTTAATTTGGATACAGGTGGTCTATGAAGCACATTTGGAGAGAATAGGATTGGCTATTACTTGGACAGAAGTCTGACTTAAAACAAAAACAAGTCCAGGCATGGTGGTTCATGCCTGTAATCCCAGCACTTTGGGAGGCCAAGGCAGGCAGATCATGAAGTCAGGAGATCGAGACCATCCTGGCCAACATGGTGAAACCCCGTCTCTACTAAAAATACAAAAATTAGTTGGGCAAGGTGGCGCACGCCTGTAATCCCAGCCACTCGGGAGGCTGAGGCAGGAGAATGGTGTGAACCTGGGAGGCGGAGGTTGTGGTGAGCCACTGCACAGTCTGGACAACAGAGTGAGACTCTGTCTCAAAAAAAAAAAAAAAAAGCAAAAAAGCCCCCTGATTTTCTGGAAGTCCCAGACTCACTATCTACAAAAGCCATCCATCGTTTTTAAGTACCACTACAGAAACATCTCATCCCAGTCCCTCTATAGTCTGTACAGGTCAGCCCCTATATAGTGTCAAGATCTTGCTCCCTAATTTAAGAAGGTTATAGATAAAACTTTCAGATGAGGGGAATGAGCTCCATAAGAGATCTAACAGGTCATCTAAGTAACCATTGAAGAATGTGGGAAGATTTATGGTTGAGGACAGTCAACTCTTGTGGGTAGAGGTGAGAGAAAGCCATCATCGCCCTTTAAATATTGACTAGGATATTACGTGTAAAGGACACTCAGAGGTAGGATCAATGATAAGAAATTATGAGGCAGCTCATTTTGTTTTACTATATGGGAGAACAGACTAATAATTAACTTGGTCAACAATGGTAAAGGCTCTCCACCTCACGAAACACTCTGAATGCATTCCAGCAGAGGCTGGCAGACCCTGTGCCTGTCACCAATGTTGTAGAAGGGAGTCCTCCATTGAAAGGAAGCATTGTGCAGATGACTTCTAAAATATGCTGTGATCCTTCAACCACATCCTCTGCAAACTGACTTGTATTCTGTTTTCACTATAGTCATTTCTGCTGAATACTTTGGGGTACCATTTAATTTCAAATGCATTAATGTCCTATTTTACCAAATTGATAGAATATGTCTGACTCTTCTTTGTGTCTTCATGGTACCTAGCTCAAAACCATGCTCATCATAGGTACTTAATAAATTGTTGGTAAATGTAAAAGGATGGCGTAGAATGGCGGGTAAGCACATCCAGATGATGGGTAGAAGATAACTGTTAGTACTTCTGCCCTGTTTACCACTATTCCCTCTCTGGACAAGGGGCATGGAGGCTATATTTGCAATATGCACCCTCCTCGCTGGCCATTATTGATTGGGTCAGAAATTAACATGTGATTCAAGCTAGGGCCATAAGACTGGCACTAAGATATTAAGACAATCTTTTAAGGTGGCTATAATTATAACGTGAGCTAAGAAGCATGATCTACTGAAAAAGAATGAGGCAGATGACAGACAAAGACTGAGTTCCCTGGCTTTCCGTCTCCTGGGTCCCCATCCCTTCCTGAGGCTCATGTATAAGTGTGCCTTTGGTCTCTGAGATGAACCCCTCTGTCTTTGTAAAATTCTTCCTCCCTCCTTCCCTTTCTTCTTTTCTTCTTTTAGATTTTATTGAAGTTGGTTTTAGTTCATCTCAATCAGAATATTTAATCCAAAGAGATTTGTTCCTGAGTTTGCTGTTGAGGCCACTGATGCAAATAACTCATGCTCTTAGAATTCCAAGAAAATCCAGGATTTGGGGGACCCCAGTGACTATAGAGCATTTAGACCTTTGCATGTTACCAGATATTTTAGAAGGTTCAAGACTGGTTCTACTGCAGGCTGATTTTCTTACCACTCCAAACTCTAACCTGCAGGGGCATCAAAGCTCTTATGAAGGCTCCACCATCAGACCACAGGTCTCCTTATAACGAAGATCCCATCCCCCGCAGAAGAAATTTTGAGGTAGGAACTAACCTCCAGTGCAATGAGGCAAGGCCAGCCCAAATAACAGATGGGAATATTTAGAGGTATCTAGAACTCCGTTATGCTACAAAGTGTTTCTCCGTACAACATCTTGGGTCTACATAAGGCAGTATCCCTGTAAGATGCAAATTGTCTTTCAAAATCACATTTATCAGTGAGTAGTCAGTCACATGAACCTTTGTACTTCCGTTTTGTGGCAAAACTGTTTCCCAATATGCCTGTGTTTTTCTTAATCTGTGCCCCATGCTGTTAAGCAGAGCATGTGGCCTGTCACTTTGACATACTTAAACAGGCTGTGAACAAATCCAGCTGATGCTTTTCCAAAACCCATTTCAATCTTGGCTACAAGGGTATCCCTGGCTGTGAGGGGTAGGTAGAAACAGATAGTCCAGGAGTAGGCAAGGAAATCATTGAGAAATCCATGTTTTTCTCTCCTGAAATTAGGATATCTCTTATGTTGGCTAAAGATGGCAAATCATTAATACATGGGAGATAAGAAAGAACCAATCCTTCCCCTTTCGTTCTTATTCCTTAGAGTTCTGATGATCATACTTTGCCTAGGACATTGGGAGGCCCCTGCCATAGTCCTTTCATCAGCCCTTACTGCTTTTTGATCCTTTTGTTTTTCCCCAGGCATAACTGCCACTTGTGCTGAGTTCCCTTAGGAAAGGAATCACGTTTCAACAAGGTCCTCGTGTTGTAGAATGAAATCTCTCTGACTCATTGTATAAAGATGCAAAACCCTAAATTCTCTTAATTAAAAAAGTAGAACCAGGGAAGCCAACTCAACTTCTTGCTCTGAATCTGAACAGAAGTGCTGTTTGGTGAAAGCAACTCCTCAGATGTGTGACCAGTTCGGCATCCACAGACAGTAATGAGGAATAACTTTAATAACCAATATTCTATAAGGATAGGGACTGTCATCAGAAGAGACATCAATAATCTTCTCTTGGCAAATGAACAAACAAAAATCACTCCCATTTTTTCACTGATGCTTGAAATTTATTTAACAGGAATTAAATATTTCTGGAGAAGCTATATGTAATTTTGGCTAAAAGTTTAGGTATTTACTTGTTATTGCAACTAGGCAATAAGTATCAAAAATTTTCAAAATATGCATACCTTTCGACCTCACAATTCCACTTCCAGAAATGTATTTCTAGTAAATAATCTGAAAGTTGTACAAAAAAGTCTGTATGTGAAGCTTCATTATAGCTTTTTAAAAACTTTTTATAATGCAAATTTCAAACATACACAAAATTAAAGAGAATAATATGATGAACCACCATGTATGTACCACCCAGCTTTATCAATTATCTACATTTTACCCAGCTCCTGTTTTATTTATTCTCCACCATTCTTTTTCATTGCTATTTTTGCTGGAATGTTTTAAATGCAATTCCAGCCATCTGGCATTAGTCTTTTAAATACTTTAGTTGTAATATTTTTAAAATAAGAATTTTTTTGGATCTTAATATTACCTAGTGTCTTTCTTTCACCATCCAAGTTAGCAATAATTTCTGAATATCCTCCAATACACATTCATGTGCAATTTCAGAATGTCAAAAATGTCTTTTTACAATTTGTTTAAATCTGGATCCAAAAGTTTTCATAGGTTGGATTTAGTTGCTAGTTCTCTTAAGTCTCTGTAACCTATGACATTGTCTCCACTTTTAATTATGCCATTTATTTGTTGAAAAGTTAAGGTCATTTTGTCCTGTAGAATTTCTCATATTCTGGATTTGGTCAATTGTCTCCTTCTTGTATCATTTAATCATTTTTTTTCCCCTGTAAACTGGCAATTAGAGCCTGAGGTTCAATTGAATCCAGGTTCTCTTTCTTTTTTGGGTAAGAATACTTTGTAGATGGCTCTGTGTACTTCGTATCACATCACATCAATAGGCGCATCAGGCTGTTCATCCCATTTTTAGTGGTGTATACATCAATTAGCAGATTCAAGTGCTCTCAGCCTAATCCCTCCGTTATATACTTTTTCATCAATTTTTCACCTAATGGTTTTAGCAGTTATTGATGTTCGTTGCCTAGATCCATTATCTCATTAGAGATTTTAAAGTGTTGATGTTGTAATTTTTTAATACCTTATTGTTACATTAGCTCTTCCTTCTGTAACGAAGCTTTTGAACCCCAGCTTTTTATTTTTTAAGAAAATGTCAAAGTTATCAAATAGTAAACACCTATAACCTTCGCCTAGATTCACCAATTGCTAACATTTTGCTACATTTGCTTTATCACTCTCGTTATTTATACTTATTTTTTGCTGTTTCATTCAAATTAGTTTACAGACATTATGGCAAGCTTTAAATATTTCAGCTTGTGTCTTCTAATAACGATGACATTCTCCTCATAACCATAGTTCCACACTCAATAAATTTAGCATTGATTCAATATTATCTAATAAAGATTTTTTTAATTGCCAATTGTCACCAAAATGATCATATATATATACTTTTAAAATCCAGAATCCTTCAAAAGTACATGTGCTACAGTGGTATCATGTCCAGTAATTTTCTACTTCCATCTTCTTTCTACATTTATTAGTTGGCATTCTTTTGTAAAGAAGAGCTTTCTCTTTTCCCCCATTGCCATCATTATTTTTTAGATGCTCATATTGACTCAAATTTGTCCGATGGGAGCAACCATAACCTGGTTACTGCATCATTTTGACCCAGTCCCATTGGTCTTTGAGCATTTCCTTACTTTCTGGCACACGTGATTCTAGGCTCACCTTGCACTTTCCCGGTCTCACACCTAGAATCAGCAGTTTCTCCAAACTTCCCTGGTTCTTTTCAATGAAAAGTGCTGTTTAGAAACCAAGATTTGGCTGCTAGATATGCTCATTGCTAGTGGTATATCATTGTTTCTAGACCCTGTCAATGCACAGAGCTAAGAAATACACCTTTCAAGAAACATGAGTTCATACTGATACCTCTTATTCAAATCCTATATCATAGAGAAATCTTCCTCCATTCTCCCTTTTTATATTTTATCTTCTCCCACAGTGAGAACCCTCATTTCCAAAAAAATTAAGTGTTTTTTTGTTTGCTATGTGCTTTAATATGCACAAAATATTCTTAGTATTACTTAGCAATAGTATTGTACCATCACAAAAAACAAGTAAAATTAAATATTTCTTTAAAGTTCTTTCTCTTCATAAAATATATTTTATTAAGGTGTATTAAAAATTTATTTGAGGCTGGGGATGGTGTCTCATGCCTGTAATCTCAGCACTTTGGGAGGCCAAGGCAGGCAGATCACTTGAGCCCAGGAATCCAAAACCAGTCTGGCCAAGACACCAAACCCCATCTCTACTAAAAATACAAAAATTAGCTGGGCATGGTGATGCATGCCTGTAACCCCAGCTACTCAGGAGGCTGAGGTGGGAAGATCGCTTAAACCTGGGAGGCAGAGGTTGCAGTGATCTGAGGTCGAACCACTGCACTCCAGCCTGGGCAACAGAGACAGACTCTGTCTCAAAAAAAAAAAAAAAATTATTTGAATTAATTCTGCTTTCTATGTAGGAATACTTGCTGTAGAGTTGGAGATATAGTGAGGTTCATTTGTTTCTATTTATATTCAATTTCAGTGTTGCCCTTTTCATTCTTTGGATTTAATTTTATTTTTTGAATATGTATAATTTTTACATGGTTCAAAAGTCAAAACTACAAGAAGGAAAACTCTAAAAAATAATAACCCTATTCCTATCCTTTATATTCTCTTATTGTCCCCAAGCCTCTTTGGTGTCTAGTTTTATGAATTTATAGATTATTCTTGATATGTTTATGCTTGCAAATATAATCAAATATTTCTTCTTTTTTATTACTGTTATATATATTTTGGTATTTAAAAAGATTTATATTTTTAACATAGTGGTTACCTTTTTACTAATATTTAAATTTTCAAGGGTCATAATCCCTTTTTCTTACAAAGACTTCTACAATTGGTTTGTACCTTTAAATGATATCTTCTGTCTGCCACTTACTACCTACATATCAATCAATAGTCTTATTTTACTTCCTCCTTTCCTTTTCTCTTCTTCAGTGTTTTCAGTTGTATTATCTCTAATGTATCAGAATGTATAATATTTACATATTTTTCTTTCACCTCTGTTCCCATCTTTAAGTCTTAGAGCTACAATTAAATGTAATCAGCACTCACCATCAGTGTTTTGCTGATATCTCATCATTTCCTGGTGGGATACATTTATTGTCTAGTAGATTTCTCAGGATGGAATCATGATTATCTGTATTCTCACTCTTGTATGTTTACAACTATTTGCCTATAGCCTTGATATTTGAAGGTCAACTGGGCTAGATAACACAGACTTGTTTTTAAAAGTGGGAATTGAAACAATTCAAGGAATCAACAAAGATTGGTAATATAAATAAATAATGGTCAGTTAAATAATGGAATCCTGTCCATTCAACCATTATACATACTATAAACAGTGTGGAAAAATAGAAAATGATATATAAACTTGAACGGTCAAATTTGTGCGTATGAAGTATAAGGATGCTACAAATGTGTGTGCACATGTATTTAGTAAAAAGAGGGTTGGATATACATGAAAAAGTTAACAGTAATTTTCTCTGGTTAGTAGAATTATTGGTGATCTTTAGCTTCTTTGTGTGCTTTTCTGTATTTTTTAAGTTGTAGCATTTGTGGGATTGGAGAGAATACAATTTTTTTGAAGAGCAAGACAAAGATCTGAAGTTTTCAAGGTTTATTTTGAATGTGCTGGCTTTAATCAATACCACAAGACAGGGTGTACCAAGGAAAAAGCAGTGTGATCTAATTAGCAAGCTCAGGACAGCACAAGCTGGCCTCAGTGCCCTGCCTGCGCTAGGCACTCAATCAGTTTGTGCTCGTGATGATGAAAACTAAAATGAGTCCGTTCCAAGCAAGGAACTTTTCTGAGTCAAGCTCCTGCCTCCCGGTTTGCACCAAGGATGACATGAAGTAGTATTACGTATATGTAAAACCCCCTGTCACTTCATCCAGGCAGAGAAGATAGTTAGTACCTTATTCTCAAAACTAACAGAAATGTGTTCAGTTTTACTTGTTCTGAAGAATATAAAAACAATATGGATGAATGGCCAGTGAAAGGAGCCAGAAGCAGCCTATGAGAGTGTTCTAGAAAAACATGAAGGGGACAAGAAAAAGATACGAGGGACAGATGGATAAGGAGGGATAAAGAGATAGAGGACAAGATAAAGTTTAGAGCCTATCATTAGAATCTGTAATACTAGGGACTTTGCCTTCCGTTTAAGTAAAACGGAGGAAATCTGTGCCCATACATCCTGACTGTGCTGTTGTTATGATAAAAAGAAGTAAATGGAGTGCAGGGTACACTATACACCTGCTTCTTTAAGTAATCCTTGCCAGATAACTAATCACTGGGATTCCAACGGTTTTTCTTCCAGTGGGGGTGACCGTGAACCGTACCTCAGAGCAAATGAATCAGAATTTGAATGGGAAATGTCAGTCATAGAATTTCTTTAAAACATCTCTTCCAATGATTATGATGATTAGCCTGGTTTAAGAACTGCTGGCCTATCCGTAGGGCTACCATCTATCCCCTCTGCTGGGACAGTCCCAGAGCAAGTATTACTAGCAGCCCTTTCTTTTACAAAAATCTCTCTGCAGGGATATAAATTATGCAGTTTCCTATCTGTACCTTGCCTCTGCTAATGGAATTCTCAGTGAAGGTGCATAGGGATAGCCTTGTACCATTACTTCCAATCCGCAACTGAACGCAAGACATAGAGAAAAATTACCCCACAAAATTAAATTCACATCAAAGTGTAGACCAAAGTCAGATCCTCCCTGAGAGTGTAATCTGATGTATAGAGAAAACAAAGGCATAACTTTAAGTGGGGGAGAGAGAATGGGAAACACAAGACATCTCCAAGACAATTGCTTCTGCTACTTCACCATTTGGCTCAAGCCAATTGAGAGAGCCAGAAATGAACATGGGTTTGGTTTTATCTGCTGGCTATTTAAGAACTTTTGCTTGTTTCTTCTTTACCTCTTCCCCAGTTTCTGGAAGAGTCAAAATAAGATAATCATTTGGCAGTGATATAACATTGCTCTTCAACTGCTGAGAAACCAATCAATATTCCCCATCTAGCTAACGTGTCATTCAATATTGAGTGTTACCTTGTTCTAGTTTAATCCTGATCTGTTACCTCTAAAATAAGGACATGCAAAGATAAAGATAAAAACTTGGGCACTCTCAAAAATATTCATTTTATAAATATGTAAGGGAAAATATTTCAGGTCACAGTCCTCAGTACATGCCAATACATTCTTGGGGTACCCACCTTCCT
Source organism: Pongo abelii (assembly GCF_028885655.2). Classification (NCBI taxonomy): domain Eukaryota; kingdom Metazoa; phylum Chordata; class Mammalia; order Primates; family Hominidae; genus Pongo; species Pongo abelii. The sequence continues at coordinate 91,568,864 of NC_071995.2, forward strand.
GCAGCGCCAGACACCTTGGCTTCCTCCTACACTCTGGACATTTTCATTCTTCCTCTTTTTGCTCATCCTCTTCCTGTATCCCATATTATGGGCCTTTTCCATGGAAAGCCTTTTCAGTTAATACACTTTTAAATTCATATTCGTGTTACCAAGTTTACAAATTTTAAAACATGGTTTTCATTACTTTCAATTCCAACTATGACTCTATCTACAAAACCAGTAAAACAAGAAGATCACCTTCAAAATTTCTCTGACAAGTTTCTAGAAACTCCAGTCGACAGACTAAACTGCTTAAAGAATCAATCTCATGTACAAATTTAATCAATTAAATAGTCTTTTTTAAATTAATTAATTTATTATTATTATAGTTTAGGTTTTAGGGTACATGTGCACAATGTGCAGGTTAGTTACATATGTATACATGTGCCATGCTGGTGCGCTGCACCCACTAACTCGTCATCTAGCATTAGGTATATCTCCCAATGCTATCCCTCCCCCCTCCCCCTACCCCACAATAGTCCCCAGAGTGTGATGTTCCCCTTCCTGTGTCCATGTGTTCTCATTGTTCAATTCCCACCTATGAGTGAGAATATGCGGTGTTTGGTTTTTTGTTCTTGCGATAGTTTACTGACAATGATGATTTCCAATTTCATCCATGTCCCTACAAAGGACATAAACTCATCATTTTTTATGGCTGCATAGTATTCCATGGTGTATATGTGCCACATTTTCTTAATCCAGTCTATCATTGTTGGACATTTGGGTTGGTTCCAAGTCTTTGCTATTGTGAATAATGCCGCAATAAACATACGTGTGCATGTGTCTTTATAGCAGCATGATTTATAGTCCTTTGGGTATATACCCAGTAATGGGATGGCTGGGTCAAATGGAATTTCTAGTTCTAGATCCCTGAGGAATCGCCACACTGACTTCCACAAGGGTTGAACTAGTTTACAGTCCCACCAACAGTGGAAAAGTGTTCCTATTTCTCCACATCCTCTCCAGCACCTGTTGTTTCCTGACTTTTTAATGATGACCATTCTAACTGGTGTGAGATGGTATGTCAATGTGGTTTTGATTTGCATTTCTCTGATGGCCAGTGATGGTGAGCATTTTTTCATGTGTTTTTTGGCTGCATAAATGTCTTCTTTTGAGAAGTGTCTGTTCATGTCCTTCGCCCACTTTTTGATGGGGTTGTTTGTTTTTTTCTTGTAAATTTGTTTGAGTTCATTGTAGATTCTGGATATTAGCCCTTTGTCACAATTAAATAGTCTTAATTTTAAACTGCATTTGTAAGTGTAACATATTCAGATTTACTTTTACGTGCTTCAAATGCTTGACAGGATGAAGTTATAACCATAACAAGCAAAAACCTCCCTAGCATTTAAAGATCTCTTGTTGCAACTCTGATCAAATAAACTTAAAAATATAAATTGAATTATCTTAACTATTCCAGTTCTATTTACAAACTTATCTTTATAACCTTTCACCTTACAAATCCCAAGATTAAAATGTTACAGATTTTATATTGCTATCATAAAGATAACTTTTTAGGGTCAGAACATGTTGGATTCTTTTGCAGTAGCAAACATACTGGCCCTTTTAAAGCAGCTTAATTTGGGCAGATGGAATTCAGCAACCCCTAGCCTAGGCTGGATTCAACTAATCTCTTTACTGCCTGATTGAATTCTTCATTCTTTTCATATTCTTTTTGTCCAGCTCCATCCAAAAAAGCCCCCATCTGTCTAAAAACGATCAGCCTTTCTTTGACCCAAAATTTAACCAAATCATAGTCATTTCTTCAAGTTGTGTCTGAAAATCCCTTTGAAATGCACATATACTAACTTGGATGGAAACCTCATCATGGCTTTAATTTTCATAACACCATCAACACCGCACACACATTGGTTTCACTTACTCAACAAGAGGCGCAATGAGGTAACAGACTATTATGAAATGAATTTCAATGTCTTTTAAAAACTTTTTTTTTGTTGATATTTGTTTAAAACACCCCATGGAAAGAACACAGGCCTTTTTGTAAGCAATTTTTGAAAGGCTTGTCTCCTAGGCAGCTACAAACTCAAGACATTGCTAGGAGAAATTCTGTTATATGAAGACAGGGAGAGCTGGAAGGGATCTGATGACCATTTGGTCCCACCCCATGCTGTACAAAGAAGAAAACTGAGCTCCAAAGAGCAGGGGCAAAAGAGGGTAAAACGCCTTCACTTCTTCTATGTTCCAATTAGTGTGCAAGTTGAACTTCAGTTGAGATGCACAAAGTGGCACTCAATCCTTTCCCACTCATGTATGTTGCAGACATTGCCATGCTCCTCAAGCTCACTCATCCCCTGGCCCTGAATTCCTAGAAGGCCACTCAGCCTTCACCTCCACTGAGTCAGTGGCAGGTATCATACATTCACTCACCACCCTCAAACTTCTAACCCAGCCTCACATGAACCTAAATTCTTTGTGAACAGAAGCTAAATTTCAGTGGACCAAAGCGTAAAAAGGAGATGAATAAATAGAGACTCTCTTTCCAGAAATCTGGAGAAGGAGCAAAGCTGCACAGCAGCTGAGGGAGGGATGAAGGGTCAAAGGCAGGAGGGAGGCTGGAGAGAGTTGAGCCTATTCAGCTTTTAGAGGGAGACAGAGGGAAAGAATTGAGCCTGTCCACAGGGGCATGGAGGAAGGTGAATACATAGGGCAGAGAGGGAATGATTGGCAGGGAAGGAAGGACCTTGAGAAGAGCAGGCATGGAGTGCACAGGTTGAAGTATTGATTATGAAGGAAGGAGAGATGTTTCATTCTCCAAAATACGAGGAAGAAAAGGTGGATATGGGCATAAATACTGCTAAGGATGTGAATGAGAAAACAGTCCAGATGACCATGAGGATGGGGGATAAGCCAGGAGGGAATGTAGACTGTGTGGATAAGGAAGAGTCTAGGATCTGGACACCTTCATGAGCTAACTGATGGGGTAGTGGGGGTAAGGGAATGAGTGAGCTGGGAGGACCTAGGAGTTTGAGATTTGGGGATGAGGGAATCCTGAGTGATGACGCAGCAAGGTAGGGCTGCTGAAATCCCGCATGGCAAAGTATAGGCTACGTGAAAATATTGAGGCTGAAACTAAAGATCAGAAGAGTTAGTGCATCAGGAGGACTGTCTTCCTGGACACTGCAGTTACCCAGCTGGCAGTTGGCAGAACATGGGGGAGAGAAAGGTCGTGAGCCTCCTGCCAAAATCTTTTCTTTTTTTTTCTTTTTGAGACGGAGTTTCACTCTTGTCACCCAGGCTGGAGTGCAATGGTGCGATCTCGGCTCACTGCAACCTCTGCTTCCCAGGTTCAAGAGATTCTCATACCGCAGCCTCCCGAGTAGCTGGGACTACAGGTGCACACCACGATGCCCGGCTAATTTTTATATTTTTGGTAGAGATTGGGTTTCATCGTGTTGGCCAGGTTGGTCTCAAACTCCTGACCTCCAGTGATCCACCCACCTCGGCCTCCCAAAGTGCTGGGATTACAGTCGAGACACCATGCCCAGCCCCAAATCTCATGTGAATGTTGGAGACTGAGGGGCAGATTGACACATGATAGGGATGACATAGGACAAACTGTGAACCACAAAGCCAGTAGAAATTTTACATAAGAGAGAAGGAATAGTGACCTGGCAATAGCTTTAGAGAGCAAGAGAAATATTAATTCCTAACTCCCAGCCCAGAGGGGCAGAGGGCAGGTGAGCATGAGCCCTCGCCACTTGAGAAGGATAAAAGGGAAGCAGGAACCTTAGGGGAAACTAAGTTTCAGCTGATAGCAGAAGACAGAGGAAACATTTAGGAGAAATGTTAAGGATATATGAATAGAGTTCCAAAGGGCACAGTTGAATGATGTGGAAGGAAAGGAGGAAGGGGAGGGAGACAAAAAGCATCCCTGTGTAACAGGATAAAGATTGAAGAGGTTTTTATCCAAGGCAATGGCTGAGATTGAGAGAGACAGGAGGCAGGAAGACCTCTGGCCTTAACTAACTAGCTGTGTGACCTTAGGCAAGTTACTTGCCCTCTCTGTGCCTCAGTTTCATGATTGTGAAATAAGGATAATACTAATACTTACCTCATAAGATTGTTGTTGCTGTGAAGATTAAATATGTTAATATATGTAATGCACTTAGAAAAATGATCAACACATAGTCAGTTGTGAAGAAGCATTAGTTTTGGAAGGAAAAAGATTCCACTCCACACTTTCCTTCAAGTGACAGACATTCAATTATATCAAGTCCTGAAGAACACATCCTCATTTCCCATCACTTACACATGGCAAAAGCCCAGCATGCAAAAAAAAAAAAAAAAAAAAAAAACCCAAAAAACAAACCCTATCAGAGTCATTGATAGATTCAATTTCTCAGTAATTAACTATTATCTGTTTCTGTAAAGAAAGAAAAGAGTGCTTTAAAAGTTGGTTGAAGACAGAAAGAATCTAGAGCTATAAATGTTAAAGATGAACAGTTAATATCATCAGAGAAATGGAAATCAAATCAAAACCACAAGGATATATCACCTCATGCCCATTAGGATGGCTACTATCAAAAAAAGCAGAAAATAACAAGCGTTGGTAAGAACGTGGAGAAACTGTAACCCTTGTTTGCTCTTAGTGAGAAGGTAAAGTGGTGCAGCCACTGTGAAAACAGTATGGCAGTTCCTCAAAAAATTAAAAATAGAACTAGAATGTGATCCAGCAATCCCATTTCTGGGTACATAGGCAAAAGAATTGAGAGCAGGGTCTCGAGCAGATATTTGAATACTCAAGGTTATAGCACTACTCACAATAGCCAAGAGGTGGAAACAACCCAAATGTCCATCAGTGGATGAATGGATCAACAAAATGTGGTATATCCGTACAATGGAATAGCATTCAGCCTTAAAAAGGAAAGAGATCCTGACACCTGCTACAATACGAATAAACATTGAGGATTTTATGCGAAGTGAAATAAGTCAGTTGCAAGCAGAAAGCTACTGTATGGTGTCCCTTATATGAGGTCATAGGAGGAGCATAGAAACAGAAGGTATAATGGTGGTTACCAGAGGCCTCAAAAAAGAGAAGAAGGGGAGTTGTTTCGTGGCTATAGAGTTTCAGATTTGCAAAATGAAAACGTTCTGGAAATCTGTTTCAAAATGATGTGAATATACTTAGTACTACTGAAATGTACACTTAAAAGTGGTTAAGATGGTGAATTTTATGCATTTTTATAATAAAGAAAAATGAAAACAAAAAGATCATCTAGTATCTCCCCCCTTCCCCTTTACAGGTGACTGAAGTAAAGCCCAGAGAAGGTAAGTGACTTATCCAAGGTCACACAGTCCACGGAGGCAGAATCAGGACCAGAACCTGGGATTCTGACCCCTGCAGTAAGGATCCTTCCATTACATCATGCTCTCTACGTGAGGTGCTGAGATAATGGAAAAGATGACACTGTTGATTTATCAGTAGTGACAGTGACATTCCAATGAACCTGAAAGGGATAAAGATTCTACTCTGCTTAGAAATGTTCATGTGCCTGTGCTCTTTTTCCAAATCTCATCAGGATTATTCAAACCAGCAGTCTCTGACAGGCCACAGTGGAAACCTCAAGATATTCACAGCTGCTCTAGTCTGGAGACAGGCCAGAAAGCAGATGAGAGCAGTTTTTCCGTTCCCGGGCTGTTGCCCCTGTAATTTAGAAGTCCCGACACTGGAAAATAAGAAGAACTCAGGGGCTCACTTAAAAACAAGCTCAGTGTGGGGTCTCCAATGTCGTGCAGGGAAGCTGCTAGTCAAAACTTGCTAATTTGAAACTGGTTTACTGACTCCTTCTTCGGACTCAGGGAATGAAGTCTTTTTTCCCCACTTAGGAGTTTTTCTTCGGCTCCTTATTTCAAATTCCATAAAAGAGACAACAGGAAAAGCTGGCCCCAGCCCAAGAAGCAGAGATGAAAACCAGATCTCTATTTTTGTAAGTGTGATGTCTATAGGTTGTCTTCTATTTTATATCAGAAAGTTCTATTGTTTCCATGGAAACAATGAGTGTGGCTGAGGATCCCTACAGGACCTCAGCACTTTTGGGGCTTGGGTGATTGGTGCTATTGGCTTGGTGATTCCAAAAACCTCCCTAAGTTTCAAAATTTTAAAGCTGAAGCCAACCTTCTCACGCCCCTACTGTGCTCCTCCCATCTCTGACACACAGATACCTCATGCATATGGCACCGCTCTAAGCTCCGAAGGTGTTAGGAAAATCCTCCCTGCAGAAATATGACCTGTGGTAAAGAACTAAATAAAACATTTTTTGGCAAGAACATTTCTGAAGATCTTTCCAATCCAGAAATATTTTTTTTGTTTTCAGTAATCCTACCAAGGCTGAACCAGGATGCCTATAAAAAGCCTTCTGTGTTCCCCTAAGCACTCTTAATGAATCCTCAGGAAGGATGGAATAAGAGGGGGGTCAGAGACCTGAAACCCGTGCCAGAGGCTGAGCATGCCAGCTTGGCTTGGTGCACTGGTGGCAGTGCTCAGGGCCCCTGCCTCCTGTCCTCCCATTGGCATGGTCTCAGCCCACACTCCTTAAGGGAATTGGCTGTGCTCCTGGCTTGTCTCGCCTGTGTGTCTGCTAGTTATCGAACAAAGGGTGGGATTACTTCCATGCCCAGTTTCCCAGATGCTCACAAGCACAGAGCCAAGAATCAGCTGAAACAGAAGGGACAACTGAGCAGAGAAACCCTCTTGATGAGACTCGGCCACACTTGAGCTGTTGTTCCTGCCACGAGACACATCTGTCATATAAAAGCCAACAAGCCATACAGGAAACATGGTGTGCCTCCTGTTTACAGCCAATCCTAGAAAACAAAAACTTTGCTGAGATAGCACCAAACATGAAAATGGGGAGACTAGCCAAGGGCCCTGGACCGTGCACAGCCCCTCTCCCTGCTGCATAGACAGGAGGAGGAGTCAAAAGCTAAGAAGGTTTTGCTGCTTCCAGAAGCTGTTCCCTCACCTCCTCCTCTCCTTCACTAGGTATATTTTCCCCAATCTTCAAGGACAAGCTTCAGAGCCTGAAACTCCAGGAGCTGGCCCCCTGATAAAACTTTTTACCCCAAAGTAAATGCAGGCAAGATGCTTGCTCCAGGTGGAATGATGGGCACTTCTTGGTTTATGGCTACCTTCTGCAAGCTAAAAGGACCTACAGGGTAGGGGTGCATACTATCCCTGGAAACCCAAACTCAAGAGAGTCTCTTACAACCCCCTTGATCACCCAAATGCCCAGAGGTCATTGGACCATCTGAGGCTCCTTCAGCAGCAATTCCTTCAGGAGCTAATTCTAGAAGAATTTCAAAAAACAATCTCTCATCACCTTGTCCAAGGAAACCAGGACTCAATATACCAGAAAGCTGTGAAAATGGGGTCTCCAGTGGGATGACTAGATCCAAGGTTTAGGGAGAATTAGAAGGGAGATAGGAGAATTGGAAAAAGGTAAGGACAAAGAGGAAGATTATTCCGGGGCAGGAAAGAAAAAAACAAAAATATTAATTGGAGTAAATGAGAAAAGTATTAATTGGAGCTGTTTTGAGGGATCTAGAGAGGAAACCATTCCCCTGGCACAAGGTGCATGTTTTAAGGGCAAGAGAAAAAAAGTATGAAGAGCACTGAGTAAAAGCACTGAATTTTTTTTCCTGGCTACTCCTTTGGAAAGAAGAAAGGGGAATTGTATCCATAATTATGCCATCTTTTTTTTGTTGTTTGTTTGTTTGTTTTTTGAGACAGAGTTCACTCTGTTGCCTAGGCTGGAGTGCAGTGGCATCATCTCAGCTCACTGCAACCTCCAGCTTCCAGGTTCAAGCAATTCTCCTGCCTCAGCCTCCCGAAGTAGCTGGGATTACAGGTGTGTGCCACCATGCCCAGCTAATTTGTTTTTTAATTTCTTTAGTAGAGATGGGCTTTCACCGTGTTGGCCACGCTGGTCTCGAACTCCTGACCTCAGGTGATCCACCTGCATTGGCCTCCCAAAGTGCTGGGATTACAAGTGTGAGCCATTACACCCAGCCTATGTCATCTTCTTTACAAAGCTGAGGTTAAGGAAACTAACTTGGTCCTTGGATCGAGTCATTTATTTCTATAGAGCAGCTCCAGGCTGCTATAGGTAAGCAGAAGAAACATAATAATACAGATCAGTACTGACTTGGGAGTCTTCTCCTCTACGAGTTTCCATGAACAAAATTCAGGAGTCAGGGATATGGGAACAGAAGGGGGCTGCAACTCATTGAGCATCGCTCTGCTTTGAGCCCTGGGCTGAGTGCTTTATATTCAGGACCTTTGTACTCCAGATCCATACAAGCAGCTGCCCACCCAGTATCCCCAGTTGGGTGTCTAAAGGCATCTCAAATTCATCCCAAATTGAGCTTCTGCTCTTTCCCCCAGATCCTGCTCCAGCCACAGTCCTTCATTCAGTGAATCTCAACTCCGTCCTTCCAGTGGCTCAAGCCAAAAGTGTTGGAGTCATGCTTCACCCTGTATTGCTCGCATACCCCATGCCTGCTTCAGTAAGAAAATCTGTTGGTTCTACCTTCAAAATGTAATCTGGAATGGCTGTACTTTTCCCTACCCCTACTGGCTCCACCCTGGTCCAGACCATCCTTGTGTCTCACTTGGATGATTGCAATGTTCTCCTTGCTTCTACCCTTGCTCCTTTGCAATCTATTCCCACCACAGTGGCCAGGGGGATGTTTTTCAGCATGTCATATCATGTCATTCCACTGCTCAAAATCCGCCAACAGCTTCTCATTCTACTCAGAGTAAAAGCCCAAGTCTACCCATCTGGACCACATTCCCTCCCTGATTCCATCCTTGCCCACTCCGCTTCAGCCTCACCAGCCTCTAGGCATCAAGGCTTTTGTGCTTACTGTTTCTTCTGCCTAGAGTCCCTGTCCCTAGATCTCACCCCCTCAAGTTTTTTCTCAAACATTACTGTGGGGAGGCTTTCCCAACTAATCTGAATAAAATGGCCTTCTTTCCTGCTTAATTTGTTTTCCAGAGCCCATATACAGTATCTCTTATTTATTTTCTTTATTTATCGTATGTCTCTCTTCCTTAGAAGGTAAGTTCCTGAAGTTAAGATTTTACTCACTGCTATATCCCCATTGCCTAGAATGGTCATTGACACACAGGGAATGCGTGTTGAGTGATCTGTGCGTAGTTGTGCCCTCTGTAAAAAGTCTGCTGGGCGCGGTGGCTCACGCTTGTAATCCCAGGGATGTGGGAGGCTGAGGTGTGAGAATTACTTGAGCCTAGGAGTTTGAGGCTGCAGTGAGCTGTGATCACATCACTGCACTCCAGCCTGGACAACAGAACGAGACTGTCTCAAAACAAACAAACAAACAAACAAATAAAATAAAAAAGCTATGAGTTGATGAATCTATCTCAAATCTGTTCTTCATCCAGAGTCCTCATTCCAAGTGAGCTATGCACCCAACATCATGAGCTGCCTAAACTGTTGACCAGAGCATCAGCTCATGCAGCCCCAGGGAGATCCCTGATGTTCAGGCACTGTTGGGGGAGGAAGACACGGTACAAAGAAACCAACAGGAGTCAATGTCAAGGATTTCACAGGGGATAGGAAATTTTAATGTGGTTTATGCAGCTTGGATTCCTTCAGAAATCCTTGAACTGTCACCATTAGAAAAAGATACACACACATACACACACATGCACACACCCACACACCCTGCCTGGGAGAACTGACATTACCAAATTCCAGACAACCAAAAACAATCTTATCCTAACAGGGAGAGAGACATCATGGAGAAAATGGCATTTAGTAAGGAGAAAAGGAAATATAGCTCCTGAGTTTGAATGGAAGAAGAATCTAAAAATAACTAGGCCGGGCATGGTGGCTCACGCCTGTAATCTCAGCACTTTGGGAGGCCGAGGTGGGCAGATCACTTGAGGTCAGGAGTTCGAGACCAGCCCGGCCAACATGGTGAAACCCCGTCTCTACTAAAAATACAAAAATTAGTTGGGCGTGGTTGCAAGTGCCTATAGTCCCAGCTACTCGGGAGGCTGAGGCTGGAAAATCACTTGAACCCAGGAGGCAGAGGTTGCAGTGAACCGAGATCACACCACTGCACTCCAGCCTAGGTGACAAAGCAAGACTCCATCTCAAAAGAAGAAAAATGAAAATAAAAAAATAAAATAAAAATAACTTGCCCTATGCAAAGATATCTTGCTTGCCATATATTTTATAATAAAAATAAATACATGAGTTGAGGGACCAAGGTGAGGGTATCTTTAATACTGCCTTCTATTAATATCTTGGCTTTCTTTCTGAGAACACATGGTACATTCCAGGAAGACAGCCCTGTCTTATTCCTCATTTTCTAAAATGATTGTTCCTGACTTTAGCAGTATGGCATGGGTTTTTCCAAACCCAATCACTCATGATTTTTTAGCCTAGTAATCTTTAAAACCAAACATGCGTTTTGTCTTCGGAGCTGGAGAAGAGGAAGGCAATGATCATTTACAGAGCCCTATTATGTGTCAGACACTTTATACTTCACTCCTCAAATATGAAGTTCATATCATTATCCCTGTTTCACAGATGAGGAGACTGAGGCTTAAGAGCATTAAGTGATTTGCACACGATTGCCCAGATAGCCAAGGCTTGACCTCAGGACTAATGAACTCCAAAAATGCTATTCCTTCAACTGTGCAGTGTTGCCTTTTTCCTACAGTGACTAACAGAAGAGTGAGAGCTGTACCTGGACATTAATAATGAATTAGCTTTATTTGTAAACCCCTGACCAAGAAAATATGTAATACACAATATCTATACCTGTAGACCTTTTCCTTCATTCAAGGAAATTGCACTTCAAAAGAATGGAAATAACACAAAACAGTTTGATGATAAACCAAAATAATCTGTTCGGGTCAAAAGAAGTCAAACTTGATCCAGCCTTCGAAGGGCATTTTCTAGCATCATCTGAACTAATCTTACCCCATCTGTAAGGTGGAGATAATTATTTAATTTTTAAATTTTTCATGTATGATTTTTTACACCTTTAAACATCTCTAACAATTGAAAGTCATGATGTGTATGATTCCTGAGTGATCCATTGAGATGCTACAAATAGCTGTTAATAGAAAACCCAGGCTGGGCATGGTGGTGCACACCTGTAATCCCAGCACTTTGGGAGGCCAAGGTAAGAAGATCGCTTGAGCCCAGGAGTTCAAGATCAGTCTGGGCAATAAAGCAAAACCTCATCTCTACAAAAAATACAACAATTAGCCAGGTATGATGGTGCATTCCTGCAATCCCAGCTACTCTGGACACTGAGATGGGAGGATCGCTTGAGCCCCAGGAAGTCAAGACGGCAGTGAGGCATGATTGCACCATTGTACTTCAGCCTGGGCAACAGAGCAAGACCCTGTTTCAAAAAAAAAAAAAAAAAAAAGGAAAAGAAAATCCAAATAGGATGACTTTTAAAATGAGAACCTTTATTATTTCATACAGCAAGAAATGTAGAGACAGAGTGGTTTTAGGTTGGCAATGTCAATAGCTCTGTGGCATGACCAGGACACGGGTTTCTCTCATCTTGCCACTCTGCTACCCTCTGTGCAACGGCTAGTCTTTTCAAGGCAGGCTCTTGTAATGGTCTCAAACGGCTGCCCCAGTTCCAGCCAACATTCAGATGACAATCTTGAGATGTGGAAAAGGAATATTTCTGTCTTGGGTCTCTTGGGTCTCCTTTTACAAGTGAGATAAAATTTCCATCATTCTGGGCCAGGAATGAAATTGCAGGGATGACCTAGGAACCTATACGTCTCCTAGTGATACAGAGGCAGGAGCAAAGTCCAACTGCACAAGCACATTGAAAGCCTCCTCTTTCATCCCATCTGTTAATATTCCATTGCTCAAGGCACATCCATGGCAGAACCCAAAGTCAAGGAGCAGAGAAGTATACTGCTCCTGTGTTGGTGCTATGATGAGGGTTCTGATACATGCTACTACAGGGATCAAGGATTTAAACTACCAGCCAGGTGCGGTGGCTCATGCCTGTAATCCCTGCACTTTGGGAGGCTGAGGTGGGCAGATCACCTGAGGTCAGGGGTTCGAGACCAGCCTGGCTAACATGGTGAAACCCCATCTCTACTCATAACAAAAAATTAGCCATACATGGCGGCGCGTGCCTGTAATCCCAGCTACTCAGGTGGCTGAGGCAGGAGAATCACTGGAACCTGGAACCTCGGCTGCAGTGAGCCGAGATCGCACCACTGCACTCCAGCATGAGTGACAGAGTGAGACTCCGTCTCAAAAAAAAAGAATTTAAACTACCACCTGTGGTTATATTAGGCAGAACCTTATAAAACTGCCATATTTCAAATACAAAATAGTCGAATGCTGACCATCCTGTATGATTCAGTGTAATGCCATCACTGGAACTTCAGCATGACCTTTTGTCCACTGGCTATCAGAACTCTCTGGAAAGCAGAGGACACAGTTGGTAGTTCAGAAAAAGCAGATTTACTAAGCACATAGGAAGTGAAAAACAGGTAATTATCTGTCTCTGAAATAGCAGTAACATTCCCTTTAAGCAGAGTCATGCTACATTTGAATCAAGCACTTATTAGAGTTTAAAGATTATGTAAAAATAAACCTTCAAGGTTGAGTCCCAAAGATATTTTTCCCTGGGATGTCAGATGTATCATGGTCCCATAGGAAGACTATTACTTTTAAGTAGAGATTTAATTACATTTTAGGATTGTTTTAATTATCCCCGCTCAATAAACTTCCTTTCCAATAGAATCCACGAGCAGCACATCCTAACAAAAGTTCCCTAGTTTGTTGTCCCCTCATCCCTTTTCCCCTCCACCACGCATATATACCCATGAACTTGATTTCCCTGCCTCCACCTTTGTTCATTCTCATCTCTTTGGAATACCTGTTAGTTACTTGCTGACCTCCAATCATCCTTTCCACACTCCTGTCCCCATGCAAACTACCTCCTCTGCCTTCCCATAATACTCTGTATATATCTGTAATAGAGAATTTAACACATTGTAACAAAAATATGTAAGTATACATCCATTTCACCCTCTAGATTATGAACTCATTGAGTTCAGGGACTGTGTTTTATTTATCTTTGTTGTTTTGTTTTGTTTTGTTTTTGAGACAGTCTTGCTCTGTTGCCCAGGCTGGAGTGCAATGGCACGGTCTCGGCTGAGATTACAGGCATGTGCCACCACGCCTGGCTAATTTTGTATTTTCAGTAGAGATAGGGTTTCTCCATGTTGGTCAGGCTGATCTCGATCTCCCGACCTCAGGTGATCTGCCTTCCTTGGCCTCCCAAAAAATTTTGAATTTTTAATAGAGATGGGGTTTCGCCATGTTGGCCAGGCTGGTCTCGAACTCCTGACCTCAAGTGATCCACTCTCCTCAGCCTCCTAAAGTGCTAGGATTACAGGTGTGAGCTACCTTGCCTGGCACTCTCAGTTTATTTTTGGCTTGTGCAAAGTCTAAAGCAGATGTGCCTGCTTGGGCAGCTCTCCACCAAGTGGTAACGCGGGGATCCAGCCTTCTTCCATCTTGACACTACCATCTTCAACATGTGGTCTCTAAAAACAGTGCAAACATGAGACGCGTCACGGGAAAGGCACAGCAGATGCTCACCACCTTAGTTCAGAGATGACACAAATGACTCCTTGGCTAGTCAAATGGCCTCAGTTAGAAATGGGGGTGTGGCGAGGAAGGCGGGTGGGAGGGCCTGGTTGAGCAACAACTCTACACGATGGAAAGGGAGCATGAATCTTTGGTAGTCAGCTAACTATCTCTGCTACAGGGAGGAGAGAGGTAGAAAGGTAGGGAAAAAGGGAGGGAGGGACTTACTCAATGCCTAAATACATACACACTACTTTTTAAGTCTTGTGCAAAGACTTCTCAAATTTTCTGCCACTTAGATCCTTAAAACCAGATGTAGAAAGCAGTTGAACACTATGCTGAGACAAAACACACCAAATATAAAAACTAAAAATAAGGAGGAGCCCATTGCAGTTTCATGTCTTAAGCACAGTCAGGAGGAAGGAAAGCTTCAGGAGCTGGGGACAGGATATACATGTCTGCTTGAGTTCCATGTCTTAATTTGAGAGAGGAAGAGAGAAGAGGAGAATAGCAGGAATCTGCTCAGTTGGAAAGCTTCTAAGGAGAGGAGGCTTATGGGAGAAGCGTTATCAAGGGATACATCCTACTCTGAAGAAAGCAGAGTCTTCAGAGTGAAAAGCAAACCAGGGAATTGGGGGGACATGACTGGGTCATGAGAGAATCATAGTCATCACTATTTGGGAGTGGATGAGGAGTCAATCACCAATATGAGACTACATGTCCAGCTGTTGCAGTTCAACGAGAAACATCTCTAACAAGTCATTTTAGCACCAGTAGGCTCCTGCTCATGAGAAAAGCAACCACTATCCAGGAGGTTGCATACAGTGAGGAGGTCTGGGATTGGAAGCCAGGGGGTGAGAGAGGAAGAGTAAAAGCATCTGTGGTGGAGACTGATAGCTGTTCACTGAAATCCATTTCCTCTTCTTCCTGGGCACAGGAAGTTCATTCAGCATTGCCATGTCAATGAAATATGAATAGAAATAGTATGGGCACCTTTCAGAATCAGCCTATAAAATCCTCCTATGTGTGATCCTCCAAGTGTCTTCATCCTCTGCCAGCAAGATGCACATAGCAGTGAGGTCTTATGTTTTGGTGAAGCCACATTTGAACCTGGGTCCTTGAATGACTTCATGGAAGAGAGCCTATTTGCCTAGCTGGACACCTGCCAGGACTGTTAGATGAGCAAGAAATTAATTTCTACTCAATGATAGACACTGTGACTGCCACCCAGATTCCATTTCAATCAATGACTTATTGCCACAGCTAAGGTAGTGCTGTCAGCAAAGAGTCCCTTCAGGGGCTGTCTCCCTGACGAATAAGAGAAAGGTTTTATTTAAGGTTATGCCCTTTTGAGAAAAGCCGACATCTGGGAATCAACCAATGTGAGGCTCCATGTCCAACATTGTGGTTCAATGTAAAGCATCTCTAACACGGCATTTTAGCACCAGGGCTTCTGTGGTCTTGACCAAGGTTTAAAGCATCTGGCCTGATTTACAGATCAACTTCTCTTTTGCCCAGTGCTGCTTCTGTTTCCTGTTTTCTACAGGTTTTTAATGAAAGAACACTCTTTAATCAACATCTGGCACACTAAACCTTCAGAGTCGGCTTCCTGGACCCCCTGTCTCCCCCCGCCATGCCCCGTAAATACACTATGTTGTTGGATGTGTTTCATCTATATGCTGTGTTAGTTCAAATAAGCCATGGCATATTTGATCTACATATAGATGAAACATTTCTTCTGCTGACATGGCTATGCTAGGTTGGCCAGCACACATGTTCCTTGCTATGTAGAAAAGTCTAGGCCATCTGCAATAGGAGAGAATTATGTCAAGACACAAGCAGTAGAGACAGAGGCAGATGGGAGAGAGAAAATCCCAGCTGGAGTGAGTCTCTTCCCAGTTTTTGTAGCAATGATTCCTAAAACTTTTCCTTCAGCAACTCTAGTATCTTCCCCAGTGACAGAAGCCATTGACTCCCTTTTCCTTCCTACTTTTCTTTTCTTAAGATGGCTTAAACTGGGTTTCTGTCATTTGCAACCAAAAATCCCAATACAAGAGGTTTTGTGCTATATAAGTGAATGAGTACCCTACCCTTTCATTGGTACTGTCTCAAAAGAAAATTAGAGACAGATTTACATAAACTTTTAATGAAGCCATCATTTATTGAGAACTTTCTACATGCCAGTTCCATTCTACATACTTTGTTTTTTTTTTTTAGACAAAGTCTCACTCTTGTTGCCCAGGCTGGAGTACAATGGTGTGATCTCGGCTCACTGCAACCTCCGGTTCCCGGGTTCAAGCAATTCTCCTGCCTCAGCCTCCCGAGTAGCTAGGATTACAGGCAGCTGCCACCATGCCCGGATAATTTTTGTATTTTGAGTAGAGACGAAGTTTCACCATGTTGGCCAGACTAGTCTCAAACTCCTGACCTCAGGCAATCTGCCCGCCTCGGCCTCCCAAAGTGCTGGGATTACAGGCATGAGCCACTGTGCCCCGCCTATTCTACATACTTCTAATATATTAACTCAGTCCTCACAACAGCCCCACGAGATGGGTACCATTACTATTATTCCCACTTTCAGACAGGAAAACTGAGACACAGAGAGATTATGAAATACACCTGAGGTTACCCAGTTTATGAGTGATAGATGCCCCCAGCGCCTGTGCTCTTACCCAGTGATGCTCTCTTGCCTGTGTTCACACAGCCTGAGATGGGGACATGAGAGGCTTCTGTCTCACATGGGTTGTATTCATGAATGACTAGGGTTCTTTCCCTTCTTTTTTTTTGAGATGGAGTCTCACTCTGTCACCCAGGCTGGAGTGCAGTGGCACGATCTCGGCTCACTGCAACCTCCGCCTCCCAGGTTGAAGCGATTCTCCTGCCTCAGCCTCCCAAGTAGCTGGGATTACAGGCACGTGCCACGACGCCTGGCTAATTTTTGTATTTTTAGTGGAGACAGGGTTTCGCCATTTTGACCAGGCTTGTCTTGACCTCCTGGCCTCAGGTGATCCACCCGCCTCTGTCTCCCAAAGTGCTGGGATTACAGGCATGACCCACTGCACCTGGCAGGTCCTTCCCCTTCTCTTTGTGCATCCATTATAGCTGGGAAGGTGTGCAGACCTGAAGTTATTTAAATAATAAAGGCACGGGGTGCTGCAAGAGAGACGTTGAAGGGTTAATGTTGGACATATAAACACCAGACCAGTTGGGAAGAGCCCAAGAGACAGAGCAATCAGCTCTGAATGGTACACAGGAGGCTGACCAAAGAACAGTGCTTTCTAAGCCAGGACATGGGCCTAGAACCTGCCAGAAAGAATATGGTTTTCTCAAGAACCAGGAGAATGGGGTCAAGAAAGGTCAAGCTGGTGGGGAAACTGAGAGAGGCTCTGAGTCAAGAAAACCTTGGAGGGTAAAGTGTCAGGTCTCTAACTTCACAGTCCCTATTATCATGTAACTGAACTCTTCACACCCCGAGACTTCCCACACTGGAGTGAAGAATCGGTTTCTTAAACTTCAAGGGCTAGGCGAGTGTGATCTTTCCTTACTGAGCCAAGGAATAACAGAAGAGTATGGGGCAGAGCTACATTCCCAGAGAAAAGTCAAGAGGAGTCCAGTCCTGACCCTGTGTCCACCATCACCCATGGAAGACAATGGTGAAGGCTTCTGCTGCTGAGTGTGGGGGACTCTGGCATTTTGTCACCACTCGTAAACGGAGTTTGCCTCCAAATATGTTAGCCTGCTTTAGAATAAACAGTGATAACGATCCATTTATTTGCAGAGAAGGACTTCCCTCCACTTACCCTGGGTTAAGCTAAAGTAGAATGAAATATTGGTAAAGGTGGGCAGGCACACATTTCATCCATCATTGCTTTTTTTCCGGGATGTTTTTGACTACATCTTATGTGCATGTAATGTCTCTGATGATAAATATTTCAAGATTAGAAGATTCTCCTTATTTACCACTGCCTACAGTCACTTTTTACAGTTTCACACCAATTTAAATATGAATATCAACTATGGTAGGTGATGACATACATTAGCTCACTTAATGTTTGAAACTACCTCAAGAAAAGGGCATTATTATATTTCGATTGTGGTAAAATATGCATAACATAAAATGTACCATTTTAACCGTTTGGAATTTACAGTTCAGTGGCATTCAGTACATCTACTTGTTGTACAACCATCACCACCATCCATCTCTAAAACCCTTCCATCATCCCCCAACCATCACCACCATCCATCTCTAAAACCCTTCCATCATCCCCCACTGAAACCTCACACCCATTAAACAATAAATCCCCATTCCCTCTTTCCTCCCAGCCCCTGGTAACCATGATTTTGCTTTCTTTCTTTATGAATTTGGCTACTCTAAAGTCAAATTCTACCTCAGATAAGGGCAGTCATAATATTTGTCCTTTTGTGTCTGGCCTATTTCACTTAGCATGTTTTTGAGGTTTGCCTATATTGTAGCTTATGTCAGAATTTTTTTCCCTTTTTAAGGTTGAATATATTCCATTGTGTGTGTGTGTGTGTACATATATGTACATATGTATTTTGTTTATCCATTTATTCGTCAATAAATATTTGGGTTATCCTTTTGGATATTGTGAATAATGCTGTTATAACATGGATGTCCAAATTTCTGTTGAAGTCCTTCCTTTCAATTCTTTTGGGTGTATGCCTGGAGACGGAATTACTGGATTATATGCTAATTCTATTTTTAAATTTTTTAGGAACCTCCCTAATGTCTTCCACAGTGGCGGCACCATTTTTCACTCCCACCAGTAATGCAAAAAAGTTCTAATTTCTCCATATCCTTGGAAGCCATTATATTTTATCCCCAACATTACAGACAAGGAAACTGAGGCTCACAGAAATGATGACTTCTCACAGTTACACAGCTACTGAGTATTAGATCCCCTATGGGAAGCCAGGATTCCTGACTCCCTGTCCATCGCACTTCCCCAGTCCTACAGCTGCCTCAGCCACAGAACAGCAAAAGTAGAAGCCCACTGAAACCCAAAACCAGCAGAATTATATCCAGGAAAGAATTTGTATCTGGGAGTTACCACCCCAGTTATTCTTATAATGGTGATAGCTCGAAACATACTGTTGCTAGGAACTCTTGAAGCAGAAATGTATGTGGTTCAATGACAAGATTGATCCTGTTGATTTAGCAAACATTTCATTCCTTCAGTCATCCGGAATTCATTAATTCATTCAACAAGCATTTATTGAGTGCCTATTAGGTGCCAAGCATATTTTTAAGAGCTGTGAATAAGACTGCCAAGCTTTCTCCTCTCATGGAACTCACATTCTCGAGAAGAAAACAGACAATAAATAGAAAAGCAATAAATTGGATCATTTCAATGTTATAAGCACACTGAAGTTCATGAACAGGGTGATGGGACAGAGTAATAAAGGCAGGGAGGAAGAGTGACTTTAGATACCGTGAGGCCTGTCTGGAAAAGGTGGTATTTAAGCTCCATGTGAAATCTGGTAGAAGAACATGTGGGCATACAGAAGAGCAATGTAAAGGTGTTGAGGTAGAAAGAATTGTAATGTTCTAAGAAAATCAGGGTGTCAGGCTGGTGGGACCATGGAAACAAAGAATGGAGAGTAGAGGGAGATGTAGTCAGAGAGAGGACAGGCACCAGATCAAATGGGTCTTTATACGATAACAGCTAATGTTTATTTAGCACTTACTTTGTGTCAGATGCTATTCCAAGTAATTTTTATGGGTTAGTTATTTAATCATTACACAACCCTATAATTAAATACTATTATTATTCCCACTCTTCAGATGAGGGCACTGAGGCCCAGAGAGGCTACATAACTTTTCCAAGGAGATCTAGTTGGTAAGGGGTAGAACTTAGATTTGAACCCAGGCAATTTGGCTTCAGAGCCTCGGTTCATAACCGCTTTGTCATAGGACCATCTTGTGATTAGATGTTATTGCAAGATCAATAAGATATGATTGAAGGGCTTTAAGCAGAGGTGACAGGACTTGTTTTGTATTGTTGAGATGATCACCCTAGCTGCTGCATGGAGCAAAAAGGGAGGCAGAGAAACCAGCTGGAGGCCATTATGGAATTCCAGCTGAGAGAAAGTCATGGTATGGATGAGGGAGGTAGAGGTGAAAGAGACAGAAATAGACACTGTTAGGATACCTTTTTGAAGCAGAGCTGGAGGGGTTTGCTGACACCTTGGATGTGGAGGTGAGGGGAGGTGAGGAACTCAGGCTCACTGCCAGGTTTTTTACTTGCGCAACGTGTCAAATGGAGAAGGCATCTAGTGAGTTGGGGGAAGAACAGGATGTAGAGGGGATATGAGTTGGGTATTTGAATGTCTAGCATCCATTTCCCTAATAGCACCCCCATTTCTTGTTAGGGAACACCACCTCCTGTTTTTTTTTTTCTGAGGCGGAGTTTCGCTCTGTCCCCCAGGCTGGAGTACAATGGTGCAATCTCGGTTCACTGCAACCTGTGCCTCTGGGGTTCAAGCGATTCTCCTGCCTTAGCCTCCTGAGTAGCTGGGATTACAGGCACCCGCCGCCATATCTGGCTAATTTTTTGTATTTTTAGTAGAGACAGGCTTTCACCATGTTGGCCAGGCTGGTCTTGAACTCCTGACCTCAGGTGATCCACCCACCTTGGCCTCCCAAAGTGCTGGGATTACAGGCGTGAGCCATTGTGCCTGGCGGGAACACCTTTCTTATGAGTTATAGTCAAGCCGAGAGGCCATACATGATTGAGATAGTCCAGTCAGGTAATCTTTTCCTGGAATGTGAATCTGAAGAAGGACAAAATTCAGTCCCTCCAGGCTCAGCCTCCTAACAAGCTTTTTCCTTTGCAAGGCAGTTGCTGTGCTTCCTAGTTCCAAGTCCAGGACTCCAGCCTGCCATCAATTCTGTGAGTCCCAAAGCCTTCCAGCACATTCTGC
Organism: Pongo abelii; assembly: GCF_028885655.2. Taxonomy (NCBI): domain Eukaryota; kingdom Metazoa; phylum Chordata; class Mammalia; order Primates; family Hominidae; genus Pongo; species Pongo abelii. The sequence goes on from NC_071995.2 coordinate 91,589,482, forward strand.
CTGCCTAAGTTAGCCAGTTGCAGCTCTTCTTGCTTGTAAGAAAGAAAGTACAGGTTGGGGATAAGATAGGGTAGGGGTGTGATGCTCATAATCAAGAGATACATTTTGGACATGGTAAGTGTATTAGTCTGTTTTCACGCTGCTGATAAAGACATATCCGAGGCTGGGAGGAAAAAGAGTATAATTGGACTTACAGTTCCACATGGCTGGGGAGGCCTCAGAATCATGGTGGGAGGTGAAATGCACTTCTTACGTGGTGGTGGCAAGAGAAAATGGGGAAGATATAAAAGCGGAAACCCCTGATCAAACCATCAGATCTCGTAAGACTTATTCACTACCATGAGAACAGTATGAGGGAAACCACCCCCATGATTCAATTATCTCCCACTGGGTCCCTCCCACAACATGTGGGAATTATGGGAGTACAATTCAAGATGAGATTTGGGTGGGGACAACAGAGCCAAACCATATCAGTGAGATTAAGATGCCCATAAGACGAGTCAAGGAAGCTGTTTGATATATGAACCTATAGTTCAGGGGTGAGGTCTGGACCAGAAAGAAATCAATTTTGAAATCTTCAGCACGTAGATAGTATAGTTCTATGTGGGAAAATATCCCATATCTTTTGCTAAAAGGATCCTGATTTTCTTTCGGGGAAATATCCCTCCTTCTTGGCTAAGAATCATGACAGGCTGTTAATCAAAGCTCCAGATTCTCCTCTAGCCAAGAAGTAAGGAGAAGTCTCAGGCCTGAACAGTCAGCACAAGCCATTTACCCAGTCATAGTGATTATTCAGGGCTATGCAGATAACCCAGATCATTTCAATAAGAATTAACCAAAGGACTTTTAGTGGAACAATAAGGAAGGAAAAGTTGTTCTTTACAGAAGAATTGCTAAACTGGTACAGTGCAAGCTTGGAGCTACCAGGGCCTTTTTTTTTTTTTTTTTTTAAACCACCTTGGGACTGTAGCCTAATAAGAATGAGACCAACACAACACAACAGAAAAAAAGACCCAAGTAACAGAGGGAGAGAGGCCACGTGCTGATGCAGCATTGAGGCCCATGAGGCTGTCAGTCCTGGTGCTAACATCACAATTACGTGAATCAATGAATTCCCATTTTTGCTTCAGAGTTGAGTTAGTTTCTGTTACTTGTAACAAAGTGGGTTCTGACAAGTACAAATGACATTTAAATGAGTAAGATCACGCACAGGAGGAAAATGTAGCTAGGACTGAGCTGCAAAACACTAATAATTAAAGCTCCGGCAGAGGAGGAGGAGCCAGCATTTTGGTTAGATTGTTTCTTGTGTTTGATGACAAATGGGACCAGAAAGGTAATGCGATTTATTGTATTGCTGAAAGAAAGAGAATCTGTTAGCAGAGTGTTGCAAATTTTGTTTAACTGTCTGATAGGTACAAAAAGGGCCTTATGTTTGCAAATTCCCAATATAAAAAATTTGTTTGTGGCTTAGTGTTGGCACGTTATTCCTGTGTTCAAAAGTCAGTACCTCATTACCGAAGAGCACCATTGCTGCTGACTCATACCATCCAAGACAACTATGGCTACCTGCCTTTTCTTGGCACCCAGCATTCTGAGATGCTGGAATTCAGTGATTTTGGCGAAGACAAGTCAGACATGTGCGGACTGTTGGTAAATATGTACCAGCCCTTTGTGGCTTGACTGCCCAAAGTCAGGGAAGAGCTTGGACTCGATCTCTGCTGGCCTCTGAATTCATTTTGGATGAGGTAGGTTGGTGTGTGCTAACCAAGGTCCCCATTCCTAACAATAGCCAGACTGGCATCATTGGCTTCAAAATGGGTTGTTCTGGCTCCCATGTCAAAAGGGGCTCTGCAGAAAACTAATATTTTGAGCAAATTGTACAGAGTTGTGCACAGTGGAATGATGAGTTTTACCCAATAGGGAGTGCTGAGACAGCCAGATGGTGGCTCTGAAGTGAGCGCCAGGAAGCTGGTCTCGGGGATGGGAGCAGAGTCATCATGGATATGGATGAATGGCAGGGACTGCAGAAACAATCAAGTAAGAGTCTGCAATTAGAGGAAAGAGTTTGCTCTTTTAGCCAGACACAAGAAGACAAAGGGAAACTCTTCTTTTTGCCACACAGGAAAGAAAAAGTGGATTTCAAGTTGTTTTATTCTGGGTCAGTAGGCTCTGAGAAGCAGTCAGAGCCATCCAGCCAGCCCATGCTTTGAATAACTATTATCATTGACTCTGTGAACACAAGGCTTATTGATAAACAGCCCAATGATGCTCTTAAGCACTCAGGCACTGGAGTCAGACTGCCTGGGTTTCTATCCTAGGCTCACCACTTCCTTCCTTAATGTTCCGGTGCCTCAGTTTCCTCACCTATGAAATGAGGATGACCATGAACGTGGGAAGCATTACGTTAATGAAATAAGCCAAACACAAAAGGGCCAATACCGCATGATTCCACTTATATGAGGTGCCTAGAATACGCAAATTCCCACAGACAGAAAGTGGAATAGTGGTTACCAGGGGCTGGGGGAAAGAGGGGGAGAATGGAGTTATTGTTTAATGAGTATAGAGTTTCTGTTTGGGATGTGGAGAAAGTTCTGGCAGTGGATACTGGTGACGGCTACACGACATTGTGAATGCATTTAATGGCACTGAACTGTAGACTTCAAAATGGATAAAATGGTAAATTTTGTGTTGTATGTATTTTACCACAATTTTCGAATTAAGTTTGTTGCTACAAACATAAAGTTGAGCTAAGAAGTCATAGACAAAAGAATTAGTGCTGTGCGACTTCAGTACATAAAGTACAAAAAATGGCAAAAATCCTCATTGGTGTTGGATATTAGGATAGTGTTGTAACTGCCTGAGGGGTTCTTCCTGTGACTGCACAAAGAAAAACCATGGCATTATATTAAAGAAAGAGTTTTATAGACACAAGGCCGGCCATGCCACGTGGGGACCAATTTAGTACTGAAATAATTCTCTTCCAAAGCTCCTAGGTTAAGGATTTTTCAAAGGCAGTTTGGGGGAAGTGATGGCAGTGATTAGGCCTGCTGCTGATTGGTTGGGGCAGAGATGAAATCACAGGGGGTCAAAGCTGTCCTCCTGTGCACTGAATTGCTTCTGGGTGGGGCCACAGGAGTGGGGTTGAGGGTCCAGGTGGAGCCATCAGGTCAACGTGAAGCCATGGGTGTCAGACATGCAAAAAAACCTGAAAAGATGTCTCAAAAAGCCAACCTACAACAGAGATGTTATCTGCAGGAATCACTGGGGAAGCTGCATCTCCTGTAACCTCTGGAATAATGACTAACAATCTTCATGTCTATACCTTAGCAAGAGACTCAGGCTCTTCTCCTTCCCCTAGCCTGGAGGCCTCCCCTTACCTTTAGAAAAGCAATTGAGTTTGAGGGAAGGCCTATTATCATTTAAACTTACCCAAATGTCCCTCAAATTCAGCTCAGCCCCAAAGCCCAGGAATAATTAAGGGAAACGCAAGATGGGGGTGGGGCGAGGGTAGCCCAGCTCACTGTTAAAATTTTTCTTACTGATATAATTTTTGCAAAGGCGGTTTCAGTGTTGGTGTTGGATATCAACACCACTGAGGGTGGTGGAGACTGGAAAGGGAGTCTTAGGTGGCTGGTCATGTTTTCTTTCCTGATCTGCAGGCTGATTGCCTGAGTGTGTTGCCTTTGTGAAAATTATTGAACTGTCATTTATGTGTGCACTTTATGTATATTAAACTTCAATGAAAAGCACCCCCCACCTCTACAAAAGACAGTATTATTCTCCTCAGAGGGCTATTTCAGTATTCAATGAATTAATGCAGATAACAAACTTAGAACAGTATCTGGCATATAGGGGCCTCCTAAGTCATTTCCAGCAGTGTTAAAAAAACAAAGAAAAGCTTTCCTCCAGAAAGCTTTGTGGACTCACCCCTGCGGTTGAGATGCCAATCATTCCCTTCTTATCCACACTTCCTGTGCTTTGAGATACTTTGTATTTGCTCCTCCAAATTCTCCTCCCTGCCACCACCACTCTAGACCCCAGCCCCAGCTCGGCTGTGTCCCTTTGTTAGAGTAGGTAGTTAGGCAGACATAAGCAGGGAAGGAGAGGGGCCTCTTAGCCCAGAAACGTCAGGCAACCATCAGGTGATGGTCGGGCTGTTGTTAAACTGTCTCTCTAAAATAATAATTGGTGTCAGCTGGCACCACGGAAAGCTAGTCTAACAATAGACAGAAAACACCTGAAGCTGGTGATGAGCAGCTTCCAGATAAGATCTCACGAGCTGGATGAGCAGGCTCAAGCATGTGCATTCATTAAGATGCAAAATGGTGGAGTTTAACTGGTATATGACCTTCCTCTAGGAATGCTCAACTTGTAAGGGAAAAATGCCTCAAGTGAACATGCGGACAACTTCAGTAAACACACTGTGCATGCGATCCTTCCCAAGCGCTGGCAGGCCACTGTGCGTGAGGATAGCCCACCCCAAGAGAAGAATCAAGAGAGGAGAAACAGAAACCCAGGAACCATGCCAATGGGTAAAACCCCAAGTCAAGGATCAAATAGGGCACTTGGATCTCTCAAGTTGCCTGCTCGGCCCTCTTCCAAGTGTACTTTGCTTCCTTTCTTTCCTTCCTGCTCTAAAACTTTTTAATAAACTTTTAATTCTGCTCTAAAACTTGTCTCTCACTGCCTTATGCCCTTTGGGTGAATTCTTTCCTTCGAGGAGGCAAGGATCACGTTTACTGCAGGCCTGTCGGATTCACTGCTGGTAACACCTTCATTAAAGGTTGCAGGTCCTGTCCAGCAGGCCCCTCCACTTGGCTCTCTCCCCAGGTTCTGGTAACTGCCTCTTTTGGCCCAGGGGTAATAATGGTCCCCTGCAGTTAATCCCCAAGGATACTGTACTACTATCCCTTGTGGTTTCTTGTGGTTTTCTTATGCCCAGATCTTTATAAATCACTTCTCATTAAAATCTTCTCCAGTTTTCCCAATTTCAGTGTATTATTAACTTCTGGGACCTGACTGATATCTACTCCCTTAGAAAAGCTATGGAAAGCAGGCCGGGTGCGGTGGCTCACGCCTGTAATCCCAGCACTTTGGGAGGCCGAGGCGGGAGGATCACGAGGTCAGGAGATCGAGACCATCCTGCCTAACACGGTGAAACCCCGTCTCTACTAAAAATATTTAAAAAATTAGCCGGACGTAGTGGCGGACGCCTATAGTCCCAGCTTCTCGGGAGGCTGAGGCAGGAGAATGGCGTGAACCCGGGAGGCGGAGCTTGCAGTGAGCCGAGATCACGCCACTGCACTCCTGGGCGACAGAGCGAGACTCCGTCTCAAAAAGAAAAAAAGAAAAGAAAAGCTATGGAAAGCAGCCATGTAGGCTACAGGACCTCGGTCAATCAGATCACTGCTGACTAGGGCGGACACAAGCAGCTGACCACGCTGAACCAATCAGAATCATAGAAACAGAGTGATTGACCCAGAACTATAAGATCATGCACAGGTAGAGCCAAGGTTGGGGCCATGGCAGCCCAAAGGCACCAGCAAGTGGAAGCTACTGTAGGGCAGTTGAAAAAATTGGTGTGTGGGGAAAAAGGAACACATGCAAAGTATCATTTATTCATGTTTTAAATGCATTAATATATTCAAAAATGTGTTCTAACAATATGTAATCAAATGTAAAATCATCTAATGTGGTTTTCCCAATTATTAAACTGCATTTTTTTTTTTTTTTTGATGTGGGCATGGAGGGGATGGAGTTTCACTCTTGTCACCCAGGCTGGAGTGCAGTGGTGCAATCTTGGCTCACTGCAACCTCTGCCTCTCAGGTTCAAGCGATTCTCCTGCCTCAACCTCCAGAGTAGCTGGGATTACAGGTGCACACAACCACACCTGGCTAATTTTTGTATTTTTAATAGAAATGGGGTTTCATCATCTTGGCCAGCCTGGTCTCGAACTCATGCCCTCTGGTGATCCACCCGCCTACGCCTCCCAAAGTGCTGGGATTACAGGCATGAGCCACACTCTATCTTTTTTTAAGAGGCAAGATCTCACTTTGTTGCCCAGGCTGGGGCGCCATCATAGCTCACTGCAGCCTCGAACTCCTGGACTCAAGCCATTCTCCCGCCATAGCCTTCCCAGTTGTTAGGACTACAGGTGCACATCACCATGTCCAGCTAATTTTTTAATTTTTCTTAGAGATGGGAGTCTCACTATGTTGCCCAGGCTGGTCTAGAACTCCTGGCCTCAAGTGATTCTCCTCCCTTGGCATCCACAAATTACTAGGAGTACAGGCATGAACCACCATGCCTGGCCTTGAACTGTATCTTTAAAGCCCCTGAAATATTGTTCTTACCAAAGTAATATAAATGAGATTATGTCCTAAAATGAACTGTATGAAATGCAAGAAAGCTACTCATTATGAAATCCTGTTAATATATGTGTGTGGAGGTGGATAAGGTAAAGAATGATTGATGCTACTTAATAAATTGTGGTTATCCATTAGTACATTTTGAAATCAATTTAAATTACTAATGAAACACAACAAAGTAGAAAATATCAGCATTCATCATGCTTCTAAGAGTAAATATTGATTTGTGAAACTTATTTCAGTGATACATGTACTGGGTCAAGTGTAAAATGTATTTCCACTGGGTCAAAAAAGTTTTTAAAATTCTAGTTAACTGTGGTTAGAATATGCAGTTCAGAAATTACTGTGATATACTACAGTGTGGGAGTAACACAGGAAGAAAACACAGTAGAGTTATTATAAATAAAATCTTGCTAACATCTATGGGAATCATATATTCTGAGCCTTAATATGTTCTTCCATAGATGGTTTTAAGTTGGAGGTGGTCATCGAGCTACCATTTCATCATCATCCTTCTCACTTTTCTCTTTTTACAAACTGGAGAACAGTACTGTCATCATTTAGGTATCTCCCCAGTGCTTGGAACACCATATGCACTAGATAAATGTTGGATACATTTCTAGAAAATGGTCTTTTCACAAAGCCATTGTGTTTACATAGAATCAATGATATGAATAAGATATTTAAAATTTCCATATATGCACTGCTGTAATCAAACATCATATGATCACTGTAATATCCCATAAACAGTGGTTTTATATAAAAAAATTTTGACGCTGGGTGCAGTGGTTCACGCCTGTAATCCCAGCACTTTGGGAGGCTGAGGTGGGTGGATCACGAGGTCAGGAGATCGAGACCATCCTGGCTAACATAGTGAAACCCCATCTCTGCTAAAAATACAACAACAAAAGAAAAATTAGCTGGGCGTGGTGGCAGGCGACTGTGGTCCCAGCTACTCGGGAGGCTGAGGCAGGAGAATAGCAGGAACCCGGGAGGCAGAGCTTGCAGTGAGTGGAGATTGAGCCACTGCACTCCAGCCTGGGCAACAGAGTGAGACTCCATCTCAAAAAAAAAAAAGAAAAAAATTTTGAAAGACTACATTTTTAAAAAATGAGCTATTATTGTTATTCTTTATATTATTTTTCATTGGCATTTTTATTTAGATGTAATAATGTTGATGCTAATACCAGGCCAGCAACAAACTTTACTAGCTGTAGTGAGTTGAATTGTGGCTCCCAAAAGATATGTCCACCTGAAACCTCAGAATGTGATCTTATTTGAATACAAGTCTTTGTAGATGTAATTAAGATAAGGGTCTAAAGATGAGATCATCCTGGATTGAGTTGGGACTTTAATCCAGTGAGAAATGTCCTTCCAAGAAAGAGAAAAGAAGACACAGAGACAAAAAGAGAAAGCCATGTGAAGACCAGGGCAGAGGCTGGAGTTATAAAGTCCCAAACCACAGAATGCCAAGGGTTGCTGGGAGCCACCAGAATCCAGGAGAGAGGCATGGGATGGATTCTCCCTCAGAACCTTCAGAGAGAACGTGGCCCTGGCAAGACCTTGATTTTGAATTTGTGGCCTTCAGAACTTAGAGAGAGTAAATTTCTGTTGTGTTAAGCCATCAACTTTGAGGTAATTTGTTAGCAGCTCTAGGAAATTAATATACCAGCTAAATAATATACTGATAGTTTAAAGGTCACACCAATTATAGATTTGGTTTTCCTGGCCCTTGCCTGACCTACGTCTTTCACTTAGAGAATGTTGGTAAGAGTTTATTCTGAAGCAGTAGTATTGGATTCCCACAGACAATTAAACATACGAGGTCACATGGCAGCTGCTTTACACAGGACTGTCAACTGGGCCATTGCTATGGTTAGAATGTTTGTGTTCCCTACAAAGTTCACGTTGGGATTCAATCCCCAGTGCAGTTGTATTAAGAGGCAGGACTTTTAGGAGGTAATTAGGTTATGAAGGCTCTGCCCTCATGAATGGAATTAATGCTCTTATACAAGGGCTTGAGAGCCTGTGCAATATAGGGGGACCCCATCTCTACAAAAAATTAAAAAATTAGCTAGGCATGGTGGTGCACACCTACAGTCCCAGCTACTCTGGAGGCTGAATTAGGAGGATCACTTGTGCCTAGGAGGTTGAGGCTGCAGTGAGCTGTGATCATGCCACTGCACTCCAGCCTAAGTGACAATACCCTGTTTGAAAATGAAATAAAATAAATAAAAGGGCTTAACAGAGTTCATTTGGCCCTTTTTGCCCTTCCACCATGTGAGGACACCACAAGACGTCCCCCATGAGGAATAGGCCTTCACCAGACTCAGCTGCTGGTTTATTGCTCTTGGACTTCCCAGCCTCTAGAACGGTAAGAAAGAAAGTCTGTTCTTAATATATTATTCAGTCTAAGATGTTTTGTTATAGCAGCAAGAACAGACTAAGACAACTATTGCTTGGATTTTCTTTTACTCCTCAAAAGCCAAATATGTCCATGGTTGAAACCAAAGAAACTGGATTTTCATTCCAACTGAAAGATCACAGTAGCAGAGCGATCAGGAACATGGGATGGGGTCAGATAGTTCTGGATTGGAATCCTGGCTCCAACCCTTAACTAAGGGAGTGAACCTGGACAAATAACTGAAACTCTGGGCCTCTCTTTGCTCATTTGTAAAACAAGAATTGTTAAACTCCCTCAAATGCTGTCAGACAATTTAATAAGGAAAACACCATCTTGACAAAGTCTTAGTGGTACCTCAGAAAAGAGAAGTCAGGGGTGGATATTTATACAGTTTTGAGATCTTGGTTCAAGTAACCTCAAGAGTCTTTAAAGAAGGGAACTGAAGGTCGGGTGTGGTGGCTCATGCCTGTAATCCCAGCACTTTGGGAGGCCAAGGCAGGCAGATCAACTGAGGTCGGAAGTTCAAGACCAGCCTGACCAACATAGAGAAACCCCATCACTACTAAAAATACAAAATTAGCTGGGTGTGGTGGTGCATGCCTGTAATCCCAGCACTTTGGGAGGCCAAGGCAGGCGGATCAACTGAGGTCGGAAGTTCGAGACCAACCTGACCAACATAGAGAAACCACATCACTACTAAAAATACAAAATTAGCTGGGTGTGGTGGTGCATGCCTGTAATCCCAGCTACTCGGGAGGCTGAGGCAGAATTGCTTGAACCTGGGAGGCAGAGGTTTCAGTGAGCTGAGATCGTGCCATTGTACTCCAGCCTGAGCAACAAGAGCGAAACTCTATCTCAAAAAAAAAAGGAAACTGACTGGAATTGGGCTAAGATCATGATGTAACCTTAGCCCAAGGTGAACTAAGGGAGGATCTTAAAGCAAGTGTTGATGAGTAAACTATGGCTTGATGAGAGTGAGCAATTTGCCCAAGGGAGCAGATTGTTATCTCAGATAAGCTGATCAGCAGGAATTTCCTAAGGCAAACAGAGAAGTTATTTGTTGGCTTACAGTCTTATCTATTCTATGAAAAGTTTTCAGAACAAGTAACTTAAGTTATATTGACACAGGTGGTCTTAAGTCCAAATAGCAATGTCATGGTGATGGCAGTTGTCACAGTTCTCAAGAGAATGATATCTACTTTCTGTGGCTGTTGTCAGGAGTAAATGACATCATGGTTCTATAGTATCTGCCACACAGCAGGGACTAAATAAGATATTATTATTATCCATTTTAATTTATTTTGAAAGACCAAACAGATGTAATAGGAAATTTTTGTATCTCTCAAATTTTTATTGCTTTTCATAAATAATACGCAAAGTAAATGGCTTGCAGCTTTCCTGGAGTTTAGGAACTACTAAGTTACTAAGGTTATAGTAGAATTTGCATTTATTGAAAGAAAAACAAGGGGGACAAAAGGAAAAAAAACATTGAGGGCTCTTTTTCTTTGCCATGATGCTAGTTGTCTGCATATTTGCATTCCCCAAGGACTTGGGAGTAATTAGCTCTGCATAAGCTGCACATCTTCAGGAAGAAAACAGCTTTTATAAATGCAGAGAGGTTTCATGAAATGGTGTGTCATATGGAAATGCAATAATTTCTGGAGACTAGGCGTCTTTATTCATTCCCTCTGCATATTCTCAGTTGAATCAGTAAAATTTTCTTATAAGAGAACGCTGCATCTCTTCAGTCTCTGAACATACAAAGCCCAGAGGAACTTCTTGAGTGTTTGTACATTTGAGTGTTTGACCTCAGAATCTCTAGACAGCGGTTGAGTCTTATCCTCAGGAACAGAAAGCAACATGATCAGATGTCTGTTTGACTCCAAGGGCAGTGCTCATTCAATGCCCCCACCCCCAACTTTCTCCACTGAACCCCGCAGCAGCATTCTAAAGACTGCAGGAGGGACTGCCCTGGTTTTGCCCCCTTCACTCCAGGGAATCTGAACCTGCTTTACTCAACTTTCCCATCTCTAAAAGAGAGACAAAAAGTGCATGCACTCTTAATGTTTTGATGTGTCATTAAAATAAATAAAATAATCCAAACTATGTAGAAGAAAATTATTTTATTGACAAATAATAATTATACATATTTATGGGGTACAATGTAACATTTTGATACACCAAGGGATGATAAAATCAAGATAATTAACATATCCAGCACCTCACCTACTTACCTTTTTTTTTCCTAGTGAGAATATTTAAAATCTACTCTTAGCAATTTTGAAATATACAGTAAGTTATTATTAACTATGGTCACCATACTGTGCACTAAAATTTATTCCTCCTGTCTAACTCAAACTTTGTACCCTTTGACCAACATCTCCCCTTTCCCCGTCCCCACCCTGTACCCCCATCCTTGAGTAATCATCATTCTATTCTCTACTTCTGTAAGTTCCACTTTTTTAGATTCCACAGGTAAGTGAAATCATGGAGTATTTGTCTTTCTGTGCTTGGTTTATTTCACTAAACGTAATGTCCTCCAGGTTTACCTAGGATGTTGCAAATGACAGAATTTCTTTCTTTTTAAAGGGTGTCTAGTGTTGTGTAGCCAATTCTTCATAATCCCAAGATATCATTACTATGTGATAATAAAGGCAAGTGTATAAAGTAAAAGAAACTGTAGTAGGTCAAACTAATAAGAAAAATGCTGATCTGAATGTCTATGAAATGCATAGATTGTGTTTTTAAAAATGCAACAGCATATCATTTCCAGACCTCCTACGGTCTTGGGAACTAAGCAGTATAAAACTTGGCTAGTGACTAGATAAAATGATGATGTATAACAGACATTAGTTACTTATATGCTTAATTAATCTGAACATTTACCCTACACTGTTATTGGCGTTATTAATTTGTTCAATTTGTTAAAAGTTTCCTAAGAAAATGTGGCTTTATTTCAGTACCTGTTTTGAATCCCAAATGTTTTTTATATTCTGACTTGATAACTGAGTGACTAAGAGATTTCAAGGCCTTGCTACTTGGGTTTGTATCCAGGCCTACCATTTTCTGACTGTGTTTTCTTAGATTACTTCACCTCTCTGTAACTTAGTTTCCTCAATGATAAAATAAAAATAATAATCATGGTCACCTCATAGGGTAGTTAGGAGGATTGAATGTGTTCATTCTTATAAAGTGATTAAAGAACCAAATGCATAGTATGTTAGTTCTTGTTTTTTTTTCTTGAAGCTAACTGTAGGAATTTTACCATGTATCACTTACAGTGGCATTGCCCTATGGGAATAATACTATGTGGGAGGATTCTACTGTGGTTTTTGATATAGTTTGGATGCTGTCCCCCTCCAAATCTCATGTGGGAATGTAATCTCCAACGTTGAAGGTGGGGCCTGGTGGGAGGCCCCACCAGACTGGATCATGGGGAGTTTTTCCCCCTTGATACTGTCCTCGCCACAGTGAGTGAGTTCTTGTGAGATCTCATTGTTTAAAAGTGTGTGGCACTCCCCCAACTCTTGCTCCTGCTTCCGCCATGTGAAATGCCTCACTCCCCCTTTGCCTTCCGCCATGATTGGAAGATTCCTGAGGCCTCCCCAGAAGCAGAAGCTGCTATGCTTCCTGTACAACCTGCAGAGCCATGAGCCAATTAAACCTCTTTTCTTTATAAATTACCCAGTCTTAGGTATTTTTTTATAGCAGTGAATGGATTAACACATTTTATTTCAAATTTATATCCTGTATAGCCTTGCATTATGAAAAGAGCACAGAACAGGAAGTTAGGACATCCTGCTTTCAGGTCTAGAACAGCCATCAACTATATGATCTTGGGTGAGTCACTTCACCTCTTTGAACCTGTTTCCTCAAGAAAAATAAGCAGAGTAGGCTGCCTGTGTGATCTCAAGACAACACACTGTGCTGGAATGAGTCTTACAGCAAAAGTTCAAAGTTCAAATTCTAATTCTAGAACTCGTTGAGCGTAAAATTCACAGCAAGTCATAGAACCTCTTGGAACCCCAGTTTCCACATCTGGAAGAAGGGGTAGAACAGTATCAAAAATGCTTCACTCCCAGGAATGTGGTGAACATAAAATTAAATAATGAAAAAAGGTCAACTATAAAGCACTAAATAAATGTAAGGTAAAACTATTAATAAAATCTCATTTAGTTTAATATTTCTGCTAAATCTTTTTATTTTCCTATAATCTTTTCCAAGTATTTGTTCTTCTGCAGGTAGAATTCTGTGGGTTGAAACCAGACTATAAAAATCTGTGTTTTTTTTTTTTTCTGGCACTCAGACTATCTGCTATGAAGAATGTTTTCCCTTAGTTAAGGTAACAGCTATAAATGTTCAGTTTGCCCCTGAGTCATTATCTGAGTCATGATTCTGTATGAGTCAAGAAATCTAAGAAATATAGAAATTATCTATTTGTCCCCTTTCTTTTCTTTGTATAAATATCTCTTTAGATATAACCAATAAATAACTTGCCTCTATCTTGGGTTTCTTAATATTTTAAAGAGACTGTTGTAGAGGAATAGGGTAATGGGAGATTATCTTCATCAAGAAAGAGCCTGTGCATATAACCTGTACACACACACACACACACACACACACACACAATCAACAAAACCCTATGCTCCAGCCAGAAAAACACCTTCTTGCCACTAGGCCCCTATTAGTGCTGGTCCCTCCACCTGGAATTCCTGTTCCTCTGATTTCTAACTGTTCAATTATACCTAGAATTCAGGGTTTTGTTATAATCTCAAACTTTCAGTGAGATGGATTGAGTGGTTCTTTGCCCAGTGAATAATCTTTAAGGCCAATATTCCTTTTTTTGCAGATGGTGAATCTGACAGAGGAAGAATTAAATGACTTGTTCAAGGTCACCTTTGAGGAATTTGCAGGAAGTTTAACTTATGTATATTTTTTCCCCTGTAGTACCCCAGGTATATCTTTTCAAATCATCCTAGTCTGAACCAATTTATACCCCCCTTACCCATCAGGTTCTCCTGTAACACGTATATAATACCACATGTTGCCTTGCACTACAGTTGCTTGTGAATAGATACCTCCCTTCCCAGAGAGTAGGTCCCACAGAAGAGTAACTATCTTATTCTCCAAATCCTTTAGAGCTTTTAGCACTGAGTACATACCCAGGTATCACAAATTTTGTATTTGTTGAATTGAAGTGGAACATCTCAAGGATATTTTTCTATTGCCTTTCTATGAATGAGCTCAGTTTTGTATGAGTCCACTTTGATTCTCACCTAAATAAGATCATGTAGAAACACCAAAAGCACCAGTGTAGATGCAAGAGATGGTGAAGACCTGAGGCCTTCACTGCTGCCTTCTGCCAGCCCTGCAGTTCTCAAAGAACAAGGGTCATTGGGCAATCCTTCCAGACAGCTTCTGGGAGTGACCCGTCCTTGACACATTGAGTTAGCTGTGCTCTGAAGGCCCAAAGCAATTCGAAGCATGATTTTAATGACTGTCATTGCTTCTGCCATTACTACCACCCAATAAAAACCATCATCAGCTTGATGTGATTATCCCTGGGTTGTGCAGTGCCTCTGGACTCCAGCAAGCAACAGAGCATATGGTCTTTGCCAATAGCATTATTCATCAATGGAGGATAAAATTCACAGTAGCACCCAGCTTGTCACAGTGGGGAATGGCTTTGGGCAAGTCACAGCTTCAGCTCAGCTTAGCTCTTTCAAAGATGTGGGCTCTTATTCACAATGCCCTTCATAAAAGTGAAAATGAAACACATGCTGAATGGGATTTTTAGAACAATACAAACCCTATAATTAGGAAGCAATAGCTAAAATTATATTATCCCTAAGAGCAAAGCATAGTAACAAGATAATGCAATTACTAATCCAGCTTTTTCAGAGGTAGAAGCAAACCATGCAATTACATCCTTAGTCTATATTTTTTCAGGGGCCTAATGAAAGGAAAACAAATGAAGTGGATCCCCATCTTCCACCCTTGCCGCCGCTAAGCGATCAGAGGACAAGTTTCCCACCCCGCTCTCTCCAATTTCACTTGAAAAATAAAACAGGCCTCCAGCTGTGAAATGGATTATGCTCTACAACTATGCACCTGGAATAGAAGCCATCATTCTTCATGAAGGTTGCTGAGAATTTTGTATCGCAGCCTGGCAGCTTCCTATTCCCTCGTTAGGCACATATCCCGCTTAACAAAAGATTCGCCATGCACGACTTGTATGTGGCTCTCAGTGTGCACAGTATGTACTGACTGTGACCTGTCTCCAAATGAACACAGTACCAGTCTAACGTACCACCTTACCTGTGGCTGTCTCCCATACACACCCAATCCACTACAGGCAAATGATCTACCCACAATCTCCCAAACACAGTCTTCACTGTCTGGTCACTGCTCCTTTACATGTGGCATTCACTCTGCTTGCAGAGGCATTTTAGAGTGGATATCTAAAGAAGGAGATTTCTCCCAAGCATGCACATAGGAGGGCACTGGTCTGATGCTCTGATTGACAGTTCACGACTGCAAAGAGGACAGATGAGAAGGCAGCTCAGCTCTTTGATGCTAAGGAAAAAACACAGAACCTCACTTATCTATATGTAATTACAAACTTTAGTATCCATCAGTACCAAGCCAAAATAGTTCCTGTTTGGACATACATTATTAGAAATTAACAACAAAATTTAGTAAATGGTTGGCCAGTTCTGAACGCAGAATACCCACCTCTGAGTGAGCATTTTGATCAATCTAACTCACACATTGTTGGTTCAACAAAGTTACTAGATGAGAAGACCCAAAACGGTGTGTAAATGGGACACAAATTTATAAACAGTTAATTTATAACCATATATGGCAAATTAACCTGTATGTCACTAATATGCCACCAATCATAAGACATGCCATCATTTAATCTGTCAGGAAGAAGTGAAAAAACTCAATTAAACCGTGACATCATGCTTCTTTATTAGAAATGTTCATTTTTTGTTATGCTAAATTTACATAAATACATATTTATTTAAACAACACGGGGCCACAATATGAACATCTATGCCCAAGTTTCTGCATGCCCAGCAATGACTGCCACCCTGACAATGGTGACTGACATCATCAAGTGTAACATGCATCCTGATTTAAGTTGTTCAACTGTGACACAACGGGCACCTTAGCACTGATGAAATACGGTACCCACCTGTGGCACATGAGCTTCTCATGATCCAGCAGCCTCTCCTCACCTGACACTGGCTCTAGTCCCCAGTAATGACTCTGATCCTGTTTGTCCTAGGAGTAATCTAGCCACCTGATTTCTGGCTCTAGTCCCCAGTAATGACTCTGATCCTGTTTGTCCTAGGAGTCTTCTCTTCCTTTGTTTCCCACTTCCCTCACTGGGCTACTCAGTAACCAGTTAGCTGTTAAGGCTCAAGCCTTTTTTTATTTCAATTTTTATTTTTTCCAAAACTCCTCAACAATTGCAATTGCCGCTTTGTTTCTACTATTATTGCCCTTGACTTATTTATTTATTTATTTATGTTTCTTTTGTTTTTAAACAAGAAGGCTGGGTACAGTGGCTCGTGCGGGTAATCCCAGCACTTTGGGAGGCCGAGGCAGGTGGCTCACTGGAAGTCCTGAGTTCGAGACCAGCCTGGCCAACATGGCAAAACCCTGTCTCTACTAAAAATACAAAAATTACCTAGAGGTGGTGGCACACGCCTGTAATCCCAGCTACTTGTGTGGCTGAGGCAGGAGAATTGCTTGAATCTGGGCAGCAGAGGTTGCAGTGAACCAAGATCGTGCCACTGTACTCCAGCCTGGGCAACAGAGCGAGACCCTGTCCAAAAAAAAAAAAAAAAAAAAAAAAAAAAATCTTAAGGCAGGGCACAGTGGCTCACGCCTGTAATCCCAGTACTTTGGGAGGCTGAGGTGGGCGGATCACCTGAGGTCAGCATTTGGATACCAGCCTGGCCAACATGATGAAACCTCTTCTCTGCTAAAAATACAAAAATCAGCCGTGCATGGTGGCATATGCCTGTAATCCCAGCTACTTGGGAGGCTGAGGCAGGAGAATTGCTTCAACCTGGGAGACGGAAGTTGCAGTGAGCCGAGACTGCGCCACTGCACTCCAGCCTGAGCGACACAGTGAGACTCCATCTAAAAAAAAAAAAAAAAAATCAAGAGAATCTTCCATCATCAATTGAAAAACAGTAACTGCCCTTATTCTCACCCAGGAGGAGAGAATGAAAAAATGTTACTATTTTAATATCTTTATAATTTTAGCACCATGTACGTAACATGAAATTTACCATTTAATCATTTTTATTACAACAAAATATTTTTTTAATTTTTCTGCTATTGTTGTCATATACTTTACTTCTGTGCATGTTATAAACACCATGATACATTGCTATAATTTTTCCCCAAGAGGCTTTCAGAGGTCTGCAGTGAGTTAGGGTCGAAAAAACAGTGATCCAGTGTGCTAGTTCAAAGACTGCCTCTCCTTGGCTTCCAGGAAGCCTTCTAAACCTACCTTTTCTATTAGCCTACCTTTTTGTTTTCTTTCCAATCTTTTAAAATTCTATTACAGATGTACAGCAAGATCAAAGGGAACACCTTGTCCCTGGAGCTTTAGCTACTGGCTGGAAGAGAAGCATAGAAATGTCTTTAACTCTTTCCAGTTGATATCACTAAGGTTATCCAATCATCCCGTGACCACTCGGCCAGAGGGCATGAGATCACCCCACCACATCCTTTACATGCACACACACACACACACACCCCCACACCCACACACCTTTCAGGCTTACTGTTGGCCTTTTTATTTACTTTGTTTCACCTCGGAAGAGACTGTTAATGCTCATGCTAACCTGATTTCACCTGTATAAAAATGTCCAGGGACATGTGGGCATTCTGTGATTTGTCCTGGTTCCAAATATCCCCGAGGGTGGTCCTGACCCACATAAAAACAAGTCTGCTTCAGAGCCAGCTTCAAAGCCCACCTCTCTGACCCCCAAACCCCAGGTGATCGCACTCTCCTCTGGTCAGTGATGGTTCTTAGAGTCTGTACTTCCTATTTGATATTTATATGCAATGGTGTGCTGGTAAATGTTTATGTTTAGCACCTGGCTCTGGGGGTGGAGAGGTGGGAGTCTGGGTTCGGCGGGTTTATAGATTCAATTTCTGTGGTGTAAACAATCCCACCATGGCTATTTCAAGCTACCAGTATGATGTCACTGACCACAGCCAGGAAGAGACGCAGAGTGGCATATTGTTATGTAATATTTCTACCACACAGATATAATACACATACATAACTTCAAGATCAGAGATAATACTGAAAGGTAGTAAAACAACTAGAAAGTGATGGGTTTTGACTATTTATTATCTTTGTTATTAGTGTACTTTATTTAATTGTAACTTTATATAATTTAATTTCTAATAACGGCTGTGTTTAATAACCAGCTCACAAAACTGGAAAACTTAGCAATTGGCTTTTGCAAGCCAGTAGGAGCAGCTCCAGCCCACAGAAGTAATAAAGTATATGCTATCTTGTATTATTATTTTAAATCTTTTATGTCCCCAACTAAATTATATACTTCAGATTATGAAGTTATTTGCCTTAAATACTTCTTTTTATTTACCATACTGCTAAACACAAATAGGTAATTAACTTCTTTTTTTTTTTTTTTTGAGATGGAGTCTCACTCTGTTGCCCAGGCTGGAGTGCAGTGGCACCAT
Source organism: Pongo abelii (assembly GCF_028885655.2). Lineage (NCBI taxonomy): Eukaryota > Metazoa > Chordata > Mammalia > Primates > Hominidae > Pongo > Pongo abelii. The sequence continues at coordinate 91,607,996 of NC_071995.2, forward strand.
CTCGGCTCACTGCAACCTCCGCCTCCCAGGTTCAAGAGATCCTCCTGCCTCAGCCCCACTAGTAGCTGGGATTACAGGTACGTGCCACCATGCCCGGCTAATTTTTGTATTTTTAATAGAGATGGGGTTTCACCATGTTGGCCAGGCTGGTCTCAAACTCCTGACCTCAAGTGATCCGCCTGCCTCGGCCTCCCAAAGTGTTGGGATTATAGGCGTGAGCCACTGAGCCCGGCTGGTAATTAACTTCTAACATTGATAACGTTTACTCATTGTAAATGTTTTTGAGAGGCCACTAAAATTCACCAATAACAAAATTTAGACTGGGCCCCAAATCTGACCCTTCGTGAATCATATCTTTAACCTAGAAAGTTTATGCCCTAAAAAAATTTATCAAAAAAGATATATTGGCTGAGTGAGGTGGCTCACCACTCTAATCCCAGCACTTTGGGAGGCCGAGGCTGGTGGATTGCTTGAGCCTAGGAGTTTGTGACCAGCCTAGGCAACATGGCAAAACCCTGTCTCTACTAAAAATAAATGAAAAAAAAAAAAAGATATATTACTGACAGTGTAATTGAATCATTTCTGCTACCAACTATAAGATCACCTACCATTAAGAGCAGCGGTGACCAGTTTTGCTATCAATGCTGTTAGGAACATTGATTAACTTTCAACCCCAACAAGCAAGCAAGCCAACTCCTATGATGGCTGAAGTGAGAGCTCTAAAAACGAGAGTATTCTTGGAGGGGGGAGCCCCGTGGTGGGTAAACAAACTGAGAAACTTAACTAACCAAACTTGCAAGAATAATCAGTCTCTTCACAATTTCCAGTTACAAAGAATTGGCATGTAACCCAAAATGTCAACTTATTATCAAGGAGATACTATCATTATCCCCACTGATGGAATAGCTTCCCAGTAACAATGATATTGGTATTCCTTAACCAGGATTCTTCCTTCCCAGAAACAAGGAATCAGATTAGCAATGAGAAGGATATTTGTTGTGTATCAACATGGAGAATTTAAAGGTCTTGAAAGATATATCCTCTAGATATGAAAAATCCAAACGAACTATCTCTCTTCCACAGTGGAGTGTATCTATTTGGTGCAAAAGTAATTGCAGTTTTTGCCATTAAAAGCAATGGCAAAAACAGCACTTACTTTTGCACCAACCTAATATCTAATCCCCAGACTATTAATATCTACAAAAGTGTGTCTGTCATCTATGAAAATTACTGGTAAAGTCTGTGAAAATTTTCACTGAAGGTCAGCAAAGGCACTATTATCTCATACCAGAGAAGTTACAAGTGAATACTAGTACTAGTAACTAGTATTCACTAATACTAGTTACTAGTACTAGTATTCACTAATACTAGTTAGCTTTGTACACTACAGTTCCACGGCAGAGACAGCTTATTGAAAATATGCCCCAGTTCAGGGTTGGCAAATACATAGCACATGTGCTGTCCCCATCCCTTCCCATACTCTTGGCTGACATCACTAAGTGATCACTACACTCTTCCTTCATTGAGTCTTACAGTTCTTCCCAACACAGCTCTATATGCAGCACTACCAGTCCTGGCCCTGAGCTCCAGATGAAGAATTAGGAAGCAAGGCACGTGCAGGTTTCTCACAGGGAGGTTAAGGACTACATGGAACTAAGTGCATTATTTCAAGTTCATTTTGATAGCGTGCTCTTAGAGGGTTAATGTTGTTGCCTGTTGCTTCTTACTGTAAACCCCTGGGTCCTGACTACCAAGGGGATATCAAGGGCTCTTACTGGCTTTGGTTTTTCTCCCCTCCAGTGTTACAATATGGAGATGCCTACGTCTTACTTACACAGAACGAATTATTCACCATCATTTCGTCAGTGAATGTACGTTTTAGAAGTCAGTTACATATTTAAGCTTCCCTTGGCTCTTCGCCACTTCCACTAGAGGGCGCCACTGAAAAGGAAAGGCGGTAAAACTAAAGGGAAGCCATTTGTCTCCTCAGTGCCTTTCTGTTGCCTCTGCTCAGCCTTACCATCCAGAAGAGGAAATCCTCAACCAGTCTGTACAGCCTCTGGTGTACCACGGACGTAGCACTCTCCACACAAACAGAAACATCTCTTGCTATACTTGCCCTTCTCCTCTGATCCCAAACACCCTTCATTCATCTCAATCACTTTCTCATGGACTTGTTTTCCTTCTTTCATTAGACCCAGAGCTCCATGAGGGCAAAGCTGGTCTTTGTCTTCCCATACCATTATAGTGCCCAGCACAGAGTAGGTCTTCCATACACAGTTGTGTGTTACAGACCTCATGTGCTGAAAAATCACAGACCTCTTATTCGGGGTGACAGAAATGGAAACCACACCACCTTATTAAGTTATAGCAAATTTTCCACAACTTCATAAGCATATGCTTGGACCCTGCTTTCTAATTCTTCAAACCAGGAAATAACTCCCACATGGGCACTAGTGTTCTGCTCTTCTACACAGTGGAATTAAGCTTCTTAACTCCGCATCTATAAGGTTTGATACAAAAGGAAACTCTGTTGTCATTTAACCTGACCTTGTAGCAGTTTTCCTTGAAGGTCTCACAGGAGAGCTTTGGGGACAATCCTCTCATCAAAATGATTTCTAGCTGCTACCCTTCTCCCACCTTGAAATTCTTAAAGTTTTTTTCCCCCCTTGTTGACTTTAATTATGTTCTTCCAACAGCCTTGTAAAATTGAGCAAGTTCCCGACAGCATTTTGAAAGACCCTGTGAGCTCCCTGGTCAGCATTTTCAATCTCTAATTATAAATCTGCCTGATGGCTTTCACTTAATACTTCTAAGGTGGGGCTGAGGGTAATTGATGGTTTTGAAATAACTCTTCAATAGCAGCCGTCAATGTGTCAAGGCTTAATTTTATGATCTCAGAGAAGTTGCTGCAAGTGGTGAGGAACTTATGTTATCATCCATCCTAGGAAAACAGATTTTATTAGAGTGTAGTGAAATATTTATAAGAACATTAGAGCTTGTGGGACTCAAGAACTGACTTCACCTCAAACTTTCATTTGCATACTTGCTTCCAGGGAAATCTATTATGGGACGGCCTGGATATGTCACTTTAAAAGTCCTGCCTTCAATGAACAAATGAGAAAAGGTGAGTAGTTTTCTCTAGGAAGAACATTTTTCTCACCCACTGTCTTCCCGGAAGGATAAAAATATGCTCAAAATATAGCATAGAAATAAAGGGACTATTTTGAAACAGAGACAAAAACATTTTAACTCAAGAAAGAAATGTCAGTGATGATGGAGGATTTCCTTAACAAAAAGAAGAGGCTTCACTTTTTGTTCACAAAGAAACTCGGTCTCTCAGTCTTTAGTTGTGACTTTGTTTTATCGAACTATTATTTTAATTGTGGCTTTTCTGTGTTCGTGTTGCCTTCCCTTAACATTTCCATGTTACTTTGTTGGTACTCATTGTCCTTCTGACAAGCCATGTCAGTCTCTTCCACACTGCCTCATCAAATGTATACTACAGTATCTTCATTAGCCCATTACAGATGCTATGTTTATTCATTCATTCAACAAACATGTCTTATGGGTCTACCATTGGCCAGATGTTATGAATACGAACACAGAAAGCAGTTCACATTCTCAAGGAACTTGCAGTTCAGTGAGAACTCGACTGTTTAGAAACCACCTGGCAATGTTACAAACTATATTACATTTTCAAGCTATATTCAAGTTATCAGAGACTGTCATCACTCCTCCAAGCTAGAGATTCTGATTAGCTGACACATTTCCAACACTGATCTAGTGGACAAGATGTAACTATGATTCCTTGACCTGAATTTAGAAGCCTTTAGTACAACAACAGTGCTGGGAGAGAAAGCTGAGGGAAGACTGGTAGAAGTCTGGAACTTCAGCAAAGAACAGATATAAATTCATAGAAAGACATATGCTTCCTCTAGTTCAGCGGTTCTAGGGTAAGACTTTGTGCAACTGGGAATTAGAATTTTCTGGCAGCAAAGCTGTATCAGCCCTTTAGAGGTTTACCTGGAATAATTCACATTCCCTTCCTTAACATTCTACCTGGCCAAACTATCCAGGCCTAGCATAAACCTCAGAGCCCACAGTGAGAATCATAGTCACCTAGTTGCTCTGACCTACTGCAATAAGAAACCAATGTTTTGTTTTGTTTTTATGAAGTAAATGATCTTTAATGCCAAAAAGCACACTCGCTTTGGGTAGCTCAAGAGGTGTCAATTCAGACAGAAGCCTACCTCCAAAGTACACAGCAGAGAAAAGCATTCCCAAAAATGCATTTTGGATTTTACCTCTCCCTCAAGCCCATGCTTAAAGTCAGCATCTGTGTAATGCTAATGATTAGTAAATCAAAAGGCATTTATTTAATGGAGCCGCTTCAGTATGCTGCAGTAAGTTGCCTTCTGCCATATGGCTTTGGGTATGAAGTGATTAAACTATAATATCTGGAGCCTCTGTTGCTGGCTATTTAATGGTGTTATGCATCATGAGCTCCGAGATGGGTGCAAATCTGTTTTCAGTTTGCATTCCCAGCAAAAAAGGACTCCTGGCCCAGAGGGATTTAAATCCTCCTCCACTAATCACTAGGGCATACAGAATCACACTGATCCTGCATATAGTTAGCTAGAGACAACCCAATCCTAACTCAGGAAAGAGACAGGGACCTTCATTAGGCAGCCATTCCCGGGGTTTAAAAACAAAGAAAATGATAATCTGTAATGGCTAAGGAAGCAAGAAGAAGGGAAGGAAGGCCCAGCACAGAGCCCTTGAGATGTGGACAATTTGGGGCACAGTAAAAAGGCTGCAACCTGGACCTTCTCAAACACTAGTCCATTGGCTGATGATAATCGCTACCTGGCATTGATAGCATCTTCTCTGCCAGGCACTCTGCTAAGCACTTTAACACATGCTACCTAGGGTGGGTGTGGTGGCTCATGCCTGTAATCCCTGCACTTTGGGAGGCTGAGGCAGGAGGATCACTTGAGCCCAGGAATTTGAGACAAGCCTGGGTAACATAGTGAGAAGCCATCTCCACAAAAAATAAAAAACAAAAATTAGCAGGGCATCATGGTGCATACCTGTAGTCCCAGCTACTTAAGAGGCTGAAGTGGGAGGATTGCTTGAGACTAGGAGGTTGAGTCTGCAGTGAGCTGAGATCGCACCACTGCACTCTGGCCTGGATGACAGAGCAAGACCTTATCTCAAAAACAAAACAATACAAAACAAAAACATATCTCACCTCTCTTAATATTCACAACATCCTCTATCTAGTAGGTACTACTATTGTTCCCATTTTACTGATGACAAAACAGAGGCTCAGAGGACTTAAGCAAGTTGACCGAGGTCACAGCTGGTTAGTGGTGGAGCTGAAGTTCAAATTCAAGTCAGCTAGACTGCAGGACCAAAATTCTTTAACTACAGTCCTAGTTGAGCATTACCACTAGTTCCTTAGGTAAGAAACACTGATGGTGAATATTACCATCAGAGGATTTTTAGTTTCCTGCTTCTAAATACTATCAGTAAACTATATATGATCCTCATCGCAATGGGTAGACTTAGTCTTTTTTTTTTTTTTTTTTGAGACAGAGTCTCGCTGTGTTGCCAGGCTGGAGTGCAGTAGTGCGATCTTGGGTCACTGCAACCTCTGCCTCCCAGGTTCAAGCGATTCCCCTGCCTCAGCCTCCCAAGTAGCTGGAACTACAGGTGGCATGCCACCATGCCTGGCTAATTTTTTTTTTTTTTTTTGTATTTTAGTAGAGACAGGGTTTCACCATGTTGGCCAGGATGGTCTTGATCTCCTGACCTTGTGAGCCACCACCTTGGCCTCCCAAAGTGCTGGGATTACAGGCGTGAGCCACCGTGCCCGGCTGACTTGGTCATTTTCAACAAATCCTTTTGTTGGCTTCTTAAAATCCAAAGTTAAGAAACCATTTCAAGTGCTGTTACATACAGGCACCTGATCCAGCAAACCACGCCTATTATTTAAATGATCCCAGAACTTAGAAAGGGCAAAAATAGATAGTTATTTCCTGTTCAGAATTCTGCCTCGATATGGCTCATGCCATTTTATGTGCTATCCATTATAGTATTATAAGTGTTATTAGGAATATAACCCAGTTCCTGTCCCCAAGAATCTTGCCTTTCTACTGGAGAGACTGGAAACAAAGAGGTCAGTAATACTTCAAAGTATAAGCAATTTAATTCCTCAGTGGAATTAAAGTACCATAGACATGCAGAGAATCAAAACAGTTCAAAAGAAAGCCTTGGCTACTTTGCTATGTGCAAGAGCAACTACCAAAGTAAAATCAGAAAAGAAACTCTTGTTCATCTATTCAACTCAGCATGAATAAATCACTTAAAATCATAATTGCTCTGGAACTTTGGGTGGCTATGGGCAAAAAGTCCTACAGAGAATTTAATAAAACGGTAGGCTTTGTATCAATCAATTCCTTTGGAAATTTTTAGCATAACTCAGGAGTTAGAAACTTCCTTCTTACAAAAGACAGAGGCACTGTCTCACCCTCAGCCAACAGCCTCCTTCCTGATGGGTCCTGCTTCATTAACTTTTAACTGGTGCTTTTACTATTCAGTTTGTACTTTTAAACTTTTAAAGCTTTTATCAGATGTCCTTTGAAACCAAAGCATACCATTAAAACACACACATTTCCAACGTGACCAGATTTTTTTAAAAAGACCTATTCACAAAGACCTTGAGAGGACAAAGAATGTATTTAATGATAGCAACTAGCATGGCGCCAGTAATGAATGGTTCTGTTCTGCCAATAATACCCAAAACTAAGGCAATGATTTTTTTGTAAGCCTTGTTTTGCTTTAGAAATTTACAGTAATATACTTTCCCTTATATTATCTTATTTCGTCCTTCTGTCAACCATAGCGCCAAGCGGAGTTGGTTTTATTATCCCCATTTTAAAATAAGGAAACTATGGTTCAGAGCATTTAAATAACAGAGCCAGGCTTACACATGCAGTAAGCAACAGAGTCAGCGCCAGAATTCCAGCTCTCTGGTTTCCAGCCCATTGCCATTTCAAGTCAGCTATTTATATCAAACAATATAACTTCTATTCTTATGTGATCTCTGCAAGGAAAGGTTGCAAGTCCTATTTGTCTTTGGATCCCTGGCACCTGACTTGGGACAAGTTAGAGTTTATGGTGGACCAGAAATAAAAACACTTTGTTCTAGTGTCTGTGCTTTTCACAGTCACTGTTACCAGTTATCAGGGTCAGGCTAACACTAAGAAGGCCGAAGTTTCAGGTTTTAAATATGCATGGGACAGTGAGTTTTCTGGTATTCCATAGCCACACAATCTTGCTAACCTATCCCAAAAGGGACCTGGCAGGTTAATGGATAGATTGGTCCGATGTACTCCCCTAATCCATCGTCCATGCTTGAAATCAGGAACTGTCACTCTCACAACTAACTTCTCAGGAAACGTCCTTGCCTGTAGTCTCTCCCAGGAGGATTCTGAGCCAGGGCCTTGTAGAGTGGTAGCCACACTCTATTCCCAGTGATTCTCCCTGTACCCCCAGCCTGGTATAGCTAATTAGAGCAGAGCTGGTGCTTGGTTCAAAGGCTATCAATGAGCATCCAAAAATCTTTGAGATGTCCTGGCAGAATGATACATCCCAATGGAAACAGTGACTTACTGGGCCCATGAAATGTTCCTTATCATAAATTCAAAGTGAAGGTGTATGGTAGAAAGGAATTCACTAGGGTGATGAAATGATCTGTACAACAAACCCCCATGACACAAGTTTACCTGTGTAACAAACCTGCACTTATACCCCTGAACTTAAAAGTTAAAAAAAAATTAGGGAAATAAAAAAGAATATAGAAAAAAAAAAAAAGGAATTTGAGGAGAAGTAATAGAGAAAGAAATTTAAAAATTAGAAAACTTCAAAAAAACAGAGTGAATATAATAGAAAAGAGTAACTTAGGAGTGAGAAGAGAGAGAGAATCAGAGATGAAGACACACTGATGGTAGAGCCCCAGGGGAGGAAACTCAGGGAAGCTTCCCCCCTGGGTTCCAGCCAGGGTTACAGAGCTGACGGCTGTCTGCTGGAACCGAGGTTGGGTTTTCTTCCCTTCAAGACCAGTTGCTCTTTAATGTTTTTGGATCCCAATCACTTTCATCATCTGATGAAAGATATGGGTCCTTGTCTCAGAAAAATGTGTATATGAACATTCAGACCAATGATTGCACTTAATTTCAAGAGATTTCTAGATCCCCTAAACCTTACTTCAGATTCACTAGGGACCCCATGGGCCACAGGGCAAGGAATCTTGTTTAAACTATTAGTTCATCTCAGACAGCTATGGTATCATATCCATCTCTGAAGCTCAGCATTTAGTATGGGGCCTGAAACATAGCAGGCATTGCATACATCTTGGTAGAATGATTGAGTGAATGAATGAATGAATGAATAAGTAGATGAATAAAATAAATACAACTTGAAGTTTATGTCCTACTCAGCACATTGGGAGCATCCTCTTCTTCTTATGAAATACTGTATTAATGTAAGCTGAGTAGTATGTCAGGAAGGAATGCCTTTACCCAGATGGTGTTTAATATATCCATCAACATAATTGATGGGCACACTGTCACCTTCTGCATCCAGAGCTAGAAGGCCATTGCACCACCAGTTACATGCAAATGAGAACTTGGAATGACACAGCCTAGAAGAGCAGCTCTACTTTCCTAGTAGATATAGAAATGAAAAGCAACTATGTTTTCTACCTGAAATGTATGTGTAATGATTATTTTGAACTGTAAGCTACTTTTTCCTACTATATAACTTGAAGGCAAGGTTATGTGACATAGCTTTGTACCTGCCCCCCTTGCTCACTGCCAATCTAAGTGTGTTACAGATAGAGAGATTTTAATTAAACTCATCTTGCGGACCATAACGTGGGTAGAGAAGACCTGCTTTTTGGTTTGTCGGGTGGTGGGGGAAAATAAAAGAGAATTATGGCAGAATATAATGATATCAAACTTTAAGTATTGAAGTCATTGTTTCAAACTGATTACATCTAAAAGTAAGAGTCAGTTCTGTGAACTATATTTTTTTATTTCTTAATTCTTGATCATAAAACTCCCATATAGTGTCCAGGCATAGTGGCTTAAACCTGTAATCTCAGCACTTTGGGAGGCTGAGGCAGGAGGATTGCTTTAGGCCAGGAGTTTGTGACCAACCTGGGTAACATAGCAAGACCTTATCTTTACTAAAAAAAAAAAAAAAAAAAAAATTAGTCAGGAGCGGTGGCATGTGCCTGTAGTCCTAGCTACTTGGGAGGCTGAGGCTGGAGGATTTCTTGAGCCTGGGAGATCAAGGGTGCAGTAAGCTGTGATCATGCCACTGCACTCCAGCCTGGGCAACAGAGTGAGACCCTGTCTCAAAAACAAAAAATAAAACCAAAAAACCTCCTATACAAAAAGCTGTGCTTCAACCTAAATCTTCAATAATTAGAATTGCAAGGTATGGCACACAATTGCAGTTTTCATGTAGACAGTCTTCCCCTCTTTGTGGATCCCATGCCCTGGTAGCGCAAGAAGAATGAGGGCCCAATTTACTCACAGTGCAAAACTTATGGGGTTCCATTTGTCTCAGTACTTCCTTATGGGTACCAGTGGCATAAAATATTGTATGGTGCTTCCATCCAAGGAGCATGAACATTCTCTTATTAACATATTTAAAGCCCAGTAACAGAAAATCTATACTTGGCATGTGACATAGCTAACCCTAAAAACCTAATTTTTGCTAGCTCTTGAGTCACTTAGCTTACTTAAGCATAACATTTATTTTATTTTATCTAATTTTTTTTCTTTTTTGATACAGGGTCTTGCTCTGTCACCCAGGCTGGAGTGTAGTGGCGCAATCTAGGCTCACCACAGCCTCGACCTCCCAGGCTCAAGCTATCCTCCTGCCTCAGCCCCTGAGGAGCTAGGACCACAGGTGTGCGCCACCACACCCAGCTTATTTTTGTTTTGTTTTGTTTTGTTTTTTTGTAGAGATGAGGTTTCACCATGTTGCCCAAGCTGGTCTCTAACTTCTGGGCTCAGGCGGTCTGCCCTCCTTGGCCTCCCAAAGTGCTGAGATTACAGGTATGAGCCACCAAGCCCAGTCACATTTATTATTATTATTTTTTAATGTGATTTAGCATATTGCTGCTGTATTCAGCATGTGCATGGGGTGAAGGACAGTGAAAAAATAATTTTCTAGCTGGGCGCAGTGGCTCATGCCTGTAATCCCAGCACTTTGGTAGGCCGAGGCAGGCAGATCACCTGAGGTCAGGAGTTCGAGACTAGCCTGGCCAACATGGCAAAACCCATCTCTACTAAAAATACAAAAATTAGCTGAGCATGGTGGCACATGCCTGTAATCCCAGCTACTCAGGAGGCTGAGGGAGGAGAATAGCTTGAACCCGGGAGGCAGAGGCTGCGGTAAGCCAAAATCTTGCCACTGTACTCCAGCCCAGGCAACAGAGCAAGCTCCATCTCAAAAAAAAAAAAAAAGAAAAAAGAAAAAAGAATTTTCTGAATACCTTTATAAGGCAAGGACTTTCCAAAGATTATCTTATTGTATTAGTCTGTTCTCATGCTGCTAATAAAGACATACCCGAGACTGAGTAATTTATAAAGGAAAGAGGGTTACTTGACTGAGTTCCACGTGGCTGGGGAGGCCTCAGGACAGTTACAATGATAGTGGAAGGGGAAGCAAGCACATCCTTCTTCACATGGCAGCAGCAAGGAAAAGGGCCAAGCAAAAGGAAAGGGAGAAAAGCCCCTTAAAAAACCATAGGATCTTGTGAGAGCTCACTCACTATCATGAGAACAGCATGAGGGTAAATCCCCCATGATTCAATTACCTCCCACCGGGTCCCTCCCACAATATGTGAGGATTATGGGAACTACAATTCAAGATGAGATTTTGGTGGGGACATAGCCAAACCATATCACTCATCCTAAGGATTTTCTTTTTTCTTTTTTTTTTTTTTGACCCATTTTACAGACCAAGAAATTGAGCTACAGTGAGGTCACACAGCCGAGATCACACAGTGAAGAGTTGGGATTTGAGCCTGGAATACTCTGACCTCAGAGTCTGGATGCTAGTCTCTTGCTGCCTCCCCTGTGTTATGAGGTCATGTCTAAATCACCTCCATTATTGAAAATGCTTGTGAAAGACCTATTCTGCTGGATAGAGCAATCACCTGAGTCAAGTAGATCCAAATGTTGCCATTAGGTCCTACCCAACCCCATCAAAGATCAGAACCTGGAGGTGTGGTAACTCCCTCCAGTCCAAAAAAAAACCCAGTAGGTCCGAGTAAGGAGCTGCTCTGAGCCATCAGTGGGAGGGTTAAGTTAAAGAATAGAAAGATATAACCTGACCCAAAACTTAGCTCTCATTTTCAGCAGGCAAGAGCTCCTTGCAGGGTGACCTTGACTCAGACCCACAATTTCATTTTTTTTTTTTGTTTTCTTTTTGGAATGGCAATAACAATGTCTGCCCAGCATCCATCACTTTAAGTTGGTGTTTACAATAGAACTGACACAGCCCTTTAAGCAGGCTCTTGCATGCAGAGTTAACTCTCCCCTTGCACACAGAGCAGATCGTCAGGCTCCCTCCAGCCCCAGGACCTTTCTCTAACCATAAAAAGGCAATTGTACCTCTAAACCCCAAATTCTTACCTATCCCTGCTGCACCCAGCTGTGCAAGGTGAGTCCTAGGAGGTCACATCCCACACAATTCCACGTTTTCTCATCAGTATCCTTTGCTAGTTCCAGATATTGCAACATCACTGCTGTTCAAGATTAGAACTTAAGAACTTGAAAAGGTCAAGAAAGATTGGGGCCTTGTCTCCACATCAAGTAAACAGTCCGTGGCGTTGGCCTCTGACAAGTGACAACAGACTCACGGGGCAGCAGTTGAGGAGCTGTGCTTACGTGATACTTACCACCCTGAGAAGCATGGATGTATGGGGATGCCCATACCCTGGTAACCCAACCCCATGGACTCAGACCAGTGGTGAACACTAGAGAATCTTCATCATTTGTTCAGCTGTCACCACTTCCACAGGTGCAAGAAATGGCCGATGGTTCCAGAGGATGACCCCAGCCTCTCAAATAGAAAAGGGAGTGTGTTAGATGTCATCCAGCCAGTCGTATAGAAAGGTGGCCTTTAAGAAACTGTGGTTAATGTTGGAAGGAAACATAAGGCAGCTTTTAAAGCTATTTTCATAGTCTTCAAAGAGAAATAAGTGACCAGCGCCGAGGGCTGCAGACAGCAAGACAGGCAGCCTGACAGAGCTCTGTATTCACTTTATTCTAATCTGTTGGGGGCAGGGGAATTAATGAGTCCACACTCTATGAATCCATGGGTCCACAGACTCATTACATCATACATTGTCTGATTAATCCTCCCGCTAATTGATCCTGCTCTGGCATGAGATAGCTGTGTGACCTTGAACCAATCATTAAACTTTAGACCTGTCCTCTTCTAATGCCAGGGTAAGAATTATCAACATGTATGTTGAAATCCCCAAGGATTATACCAAGGAATGGAACAGAGAGGAAGACAGTGAGACATGTTGAGGGGGTAGAGGACTTGGATAGAGAAGAGTGAGGCAGAGAAGCAGCGTAAATAAGTGGGAGAATATCTAGGGAGAAAGGGAAAGACAAATTCAATAAGCAGTTTCAAAGCATGAGCCTCAAAATAAATGTCTTTCTTCCTTGCAATATTACTGTTTTGTACCGGCTTAAGAAGCTAGACTATCTCCTGTCTGCAGAAAACAGACAGGATAACAGGAAACAGTTTTGGATTCCACAGTGATTATAGCTACTTAAGTTTGACTTACCAAATACTGTCTCAAACAGATGGTATGTAACATTTGATTAAGGGCTTATCCTGCGAGCCCGACAGGGAATGTTTCTTTCCCTCTTAATATAGAAAAAATGTAGAGAAGAAGGGAAATAAACTGACGATCTTGCCCATATTCCATGTATACCAACATTTATGCCTTTTCTAAAATGAATGTGTGCTTATTCTGCAACTCGAGACCGAACTGCATAATGGTGACACCACGGAATTTCAGTGAAAAAGTATATTGAAGATCATCCTATATAAGCCCCTTATTTTATAAATAAGGAAACAGAGACACAGAAAGATAAGATTGTTTGCCCATGGTCACACTGTGGCACATCTGGGACCAGGTCTCCTGATTCCAGGTCTGGTATTCACACCAGTCTTTATATGTGCATAATGTTCAATATAGGGAAAACATACAAATCTGTCAGCACCATTATTACTAAATTAGTGCCAATCTGTGATGAGCAATTATCAGAACTCGAAGCTGATGGGTAATGCCATTCTAGTCCAGTTAATGAGCCAAAAGCTTGGTTCTTCAAAACACTTAACATTAATCAGCATTTGGCTTCAGTTTGTGACAAGTGTTTTCAAAACATTACAGACAATTACAATATTCCTAGCTTTGCCTAGTGTAAATACATGATGAAAGAAAGTCAGAATTTCATAAATGACAGTCTCCAGAATGGAAATAATGAGTCCCTTAGAGAAGGTACAATGTGTTCATCTTTCTTGCTAGCCAAAAGTAATTTGGGAACTAACGAGGTCACTGAGAAATTACAAAGTGTGAACTTCTGCTGGGTGAGGATGAAAAGGCCTCTTTTCACAATAGCAAAGCAGAGCTAGCACGTGAGATCAGCCCCATAATGAGTAATGAAGGAGTGACCCTAGGCTTCATGCCTCATCAGCCACCCCCCACACACCCCTTCCCCCTTGGTTACTGGCAATGCCTCAAAGCGGGGGCTCCCAAGCATGGAGTACTGAAATGCTCATCTAGGGCAGAAGAAGAAGCATTCCAAGAGGACTTGGGAACTCATTACACAGTAGCCTGATGCTGGGAAAGTAGTAGAAGAAAGAAAACCAGAAAAAAAAATGGTGGTTGGTACGAAGATGATGTCCTCAGCTCCAAGTTTCACGTTTCCCAGGACGGTTCTTGCAGAATTTTGTCCTCTAGGATTTCTGGAGAAGTTATCTATGATTGATTGATTGATTGACTTTCTGCAAGCCAAGAACCCAACTGTGGTTAATATTAGGTTTTCTGAAAGACAATTGCTTGATTAACTGGGCTTAGGACAGTGTTACTCATTAGCTAGTTTTATATTAATAAAAATATGTTAATCAATTAACCAGTCATTGTCAATCACCTGGTTAATAACTAATATTTATTGAGAAGTCACTGTGTGACAGGAACAATGTGAAATGTTTTCCTTCATTATCTCATTCAGTCCTCACCATGAGTCTTTGAGATGATAGTAATCATAATTACATTCAGGAATTTATTTGACATATACATTGAGTACCTGCTTATCAATAGACAGTTCTAGGCATTGGAGATACAGCAGTGAACAGGCAAAATTTCTCTTGTCTCTTGGATAGATTATATCAGTTAACTATTGCTGCCTAACAAACCTGCCCAAAACCTACTGGCACGAAACAATTAACACTAATTATTGTTCATAAGTATATGGGTTTTCCAAGTGGTTTTTCTGATCTTGATGGGACTCACTCATGTATCTGTTGCCACCTGGCAGATTAGCTGGTCTAAGAGGGTCTCTACTAGGAAAACTCATCTCTACTCCACAAGGTCTCTCATCTTTCAGTGGCTCTCCTAAGCTTATTCTTATAGGAAAGGCAGGGGTCCCAACAGAGGGGCTGGAAATATACAAAGCCTCTTGAGGCCTAGATTGGGAACTCATACAGTATCACTTCTGCCACACTCTGTTAGCCAAAGAATGTCATGAGACTAGCCCAGGTTCAAGGGTGGGGAAATGGAGTTGACCTCACAATGGACAGAGTTGCAAAGTCACATTGAAAACACAGGGTATGAGAGGTCATTGATGCAGACCATCTACTACATATATAATGATGACTAAAATGACACTAAGGAATTCATGGAAATATTTCATTTAAGTCTCACAATAATCCCTGGAGGCAAATTCTATTACCAATCTCTGCTCCCCAGATGAGGAAATTGAGGCCTAGGGAGGTTATAAAACTTGTCTAAGGTTTATGAATATTTGGTGATGGCCTCAGGGTTGAAACTCAAGATTCCAGTGTCTGAGCACTGACCCACTATGTGATTCTCTCCAGCCTGCGCACTTCGAGAGAGAAAGTACAGGACATGATCACTGCCCATAAGGCACTTACAGTCCTACTGGGGATAGATAAGTCCCTGAGGAATCAGTAACAATACGTGTCTCTAACCCAAACTTGATAATTGCCCAACAAGCAGTAAGAATTAAGGGGGCCAGGCAAGAGACAGAAGCTTCCATTAAGAGATTCTCCAATGAACTGGGCTTTGAAGGGTCTAGACAGTGAATAGCAAAAGGGGAGAGTTTTCTGATAATGGCATCCTCTCACCTTCATGTAAGGGCTTATAGTATAAACTTCCTTTTCTTTAGAATGGCATTCAGTGCTGCAAGCACTAGAAAACCTGATTAACAGTGACTTCTCATATAGGGATTTTTGTTTGTCATGCACAACGAGTGTGGGAAAAAGAAGTTCAGGACTTCACAATAGCCAGATGATGTCATCAAGGAACCAGGTTCATTCTGTCTTTCTCCTCTGCCATTCTACAAACATACCCCGATTCCTGGGGGTTTCATAATGCCAGGATGGCAGCTGTATTCATGAGTATTCTTGTGCATTCTCAAATAGGAAGAAGGAGGAGGTGAGCACGCTAGCACATCCTGTCCACTGAACTACTTTCCCATGATTTCCACCCATTGTACCCTCCTTACTCTCTTTGGCTAGAACTCAGTCATGCGTAGCTGCAGGAAAAGCTGGAGAAGCTAATGTTTCAGTTTTCTGACACTCTGTAATATGGGCAAACAAGAAAAAAAGAAGGCTGTGAATGACTTTTACATAATCAATCCACAGTGTCGATCCCAACCCGCCTAGCACCATCTCCCAGCGCTTTCCCTGGCCACTCCCATGCACCAGCAAACAGAAGTCCTCTGCATTAGTCCATTTTCACACTGCTGATAAAAACATACCTGAAACTGGTTAATTTATAAAGAAAAAGAGGTTTAATGGACTCACAGTTCCACATGGCTGGGGAGGCCTCACAATCATGGCAGAAGGCAAATGGCACATCTTACATGGTGGCAGGCAAGAGAGTGTGTGCAGGGGAACTCTCCTTTATAAAACCATCAGATCTCGTGAAACTTATTCACTATCATGAGAACAGCATGGTAAGGACCCACCCCCATGATTAAGTCACCTCCCACTGGGTCCCTCCTGTGACACGTGGAATTGTGGGAGCTACAATTCAAAATAAGATTTGGGTGGGGACACAGCCAAACCATATCATCCTCATTCCAAGTGCACTTCAATCAATTGTTCTCTTGGCTCCCTTTTTAATTTTCGTGATGTCCTTTTGCCTTCATGGACTGTTGAAATTCTTCCATGACTGTTTCCTGATCTCCCGTAGCTGGCATGACCCCTATCTTGTGTTAGGCCCCTTAGTCCTTCTGCTGCTGCCCCTGCTGTAGCACAGAGCATATTCTGATTTCATAGTTCCTCTACTAGAATGCAAACTCTTCAAGTCAGGGGTCATGTCCTGTCCAGTTTTCTACCCACCTTTAGAACCACATGCAGATCCAGGATCATGCAGACATGAAGGAAATTGAGTGAGCTTCATGATTTAGCATGAGGAGGATGAGGAAAAGCAAGGTGGCACAAACAATTGGGGGACTGAAGGAGCTGTTGAGGAGGAAAGAAAAAGTCTCCTCTTCCCATTTAGGCCCTCTTCCAACTGGGCCTAAGAATTAAACTGATATATGACAGATTGACAGGAGAAAAGCATACAAGTTTTATTACAATTTTTACACATAAACAGGGACCTTCACAAGAGAATGAAGGCCTGAAAAAATGACCAAACAGAAAGATTCTTGCTCTGTTTGCCCAGCCTGGAGTGCAGTGGTGTGAACACAGCTCACTGCAGCCTCAATCTTGTGGTCTCAAGCAAACCTCCCATCTCAGCTTCCCAAGGTGCTGGGATAACAGCTGTGAGCCACCGCGCCTAGTGCTTTTGTGCCTTTTAGACAAAGAAACTATTAATTTGTGAAGAAATAACAAGACAAAAGGGTGTTGGCCAGGGACAGCAAATTGTGAGGAAGTGACTAAGATATATAGTAGAGAGAACCAGAGGAAAATAAGGGTTATTTTGGTAACTTTGTTTGTCCAGATCCATTTCAGCATTGATTCCCAGTCCCTGGTGATAAGAATGTTCCTCTCTCTCTCTCTGTCTCTTTCTCTCTTCTCTTCTCCACACGATGATTCTGTAAGGAATGTTCTTCTCTTGCCGGTACAGGGTAGACACCTTTCTCATGGGAAGTTTTATGGCCTGTTTAGGTTAAAAAAAAATGTGGAGGGGAAGAGTGGTCAGAAAGCCTTTCCTGCATCTGCTGTTTCTCAAGTGCCTTCAGCTCAAAGTCATCAATCTGCCAAAGTGGCCTATTTTGGGGTGGCATGTCCTGAGCTCCTTTAGAACAGATGACAGGCACAATGCTGGTGCCATCGTCAGCACCAGGACACTGCTGAGTTCTGTTTCAGACTTGTTGAGTGTGAGGTGATCATGGAATTCTCAAATAGAAATTTAAAACAGGCATCTACTTTCAGAAGAAAGGTCAGGATTTCTTTTCCTTTTTTTTTTTTTGTTTGAGATGGAGTCTCGCTCTGTCACCCAGGCTGGAGTACAGTGGTGCAATCACAGCTCACTGCAAGCTCTGCCTCGCGGGTTCACTCCATTCTCCTGCCTCAGCCCCCCGAGTAGCTAGGACTATAGGCACCCACCACCATGCCAGACTAATTTTTTTTTTTTTTTTTTTTTTTTTTTTTGTATTTTTAGTAGAGACAGGGTTTCACTGTGTTAGCCAGGATGGTCTCGATCTCCTGATCTCATGATCCGCCCCCCTCGGCCTCCCAGACTGCTGGGATTACAGGCGTGAGCCACTGCACCTGGCTGGTCAGGATTTCAATTGTAAGTTTGATACAAAGTGGAAAAGGCTGAAGATTTCATCCACAGTCTGAAAAGACCATACGAAAGAGGAAGGGGTGAGCTCCAAAGAACAAGCATATGTCAAAAGCAGTGCTGGGCAAAGACTCAGATCTAATATCACTGAGGCTTCTGCCAGGCAGAGAGCAGTGGCCGTCTGCTCACTGCAGTGGCCAGTGTGTCTTTGTGAAGAGCAATGGAGGCCAGGATTGAGGTGAGTATTGTCAGTACCAACTCTAAATTTCAGATTAGCTGTGGATGGAGGCAGTAAATAAGCAAATGCATTTGTCCAATTTCCTTACATTGCAAGTTGCAAAACCCAATTGAAGTTGGGTTGAGACCAGCTTAAGTAAAGCAGACTGTATTGGCTCATGAAAAAGCAGGATAGCTTTGGCTTCAGCCATGGCTGGATTCAAGGTCCAAGTAATGTCCTCAGGACTCTGTCTCTTTCCATCCATCTCTCATCTCTCTTCATTTTTGATTCTCTCTTAATGTTGGATTCATTGTCTCTCACTATGGATGGCTTTCCCCAGGTATCCAGGAAAAGTGACAGAAAGCAACTCTGGTCTATATCATCTTTACAAGCTTGTGATCCAATACTGAAAAAAGAGCCTTTCTCTCTCTCTCTCTCTCTCTCTGCATTTAAACATCAAATCTCAAGGAAGAATCTAATTGGCTTTTCTAGGATTTTCTGCCTCTTCCCATGCCAAAGGAATAGATTTATCTGATTGACTGAACTTAGATCACATGCTAACTTCGCTGGGATATGGGGGATTCCCCATAAAAAAATAGTTCCATTAGCAGAAGAAGAGGAGAAGCCATGCTAGACAGAAAAAACAAAACAAAACAAAAAAAAACAGAAGTCTTCTCATAAAAGGACTGTTGCAAACAGACTTTAATCATTTGGGTCCTGCTTCCTTGTCAGTGGATCCAGACGCATGGAGCTTATTGATAAGCACCTGTGGAGACGTGTTTGACTCGCTCCCCTGCTGCATGCTTGCCTGTTTAGCTGGAAGGCATTCTCTATCTTTCAGACGTATCCCCAGCAGAGGAACTGAATGGAGCCTTAGGCCAGTCAGTCTCAAGGCTGGTTATTTTTAGTAACTGGATTCTGCCCTAGTTGCCTTATAATTACATCTGTTTTAGATTATATTTGGCTCCCCCCTCCATGCCTTCCTGGGCTACATATTGGATTCCAACTCTATGCTATTTCTTCCAGGCCTAGAATATTATTTTCTTCTCTCCTGATATAATCCCCTTACCAAGTTCCTATGGCTGGGTCTCCACTCTTTGTTTGAATGGCAGCTATCTGTGCTAGAGTTATCTGCAACTGGATCCTGAGCTCTACCCACTTGCCAAGACTTCTTCCTATTTCTACTGGTTGGACCACCCCTGCACCATCTCTGAAGGCTGGTTCAGTCTCTGAGTCCCACTCCACCCCGCACTGGCCAATCCCCAATTATGACAGCTGCTAACGTTCTTATAAAAACTTCCTTAGTCTCTAAATATACAGGGTAATCAGTCCACATGGAACAGCATTCATGGAAGCACCCAAACTGTGTTTACTGCATTATAAACATTTGATCTTCTCTGCAGAATCACGAAGAAGTGGGAAGAATGCCCAGTTCCCCTACTTCTTTATCACACTTTTCCACCTGGGCCTTTAAAGAGTTTGTACTGTTGGCCGGGTGCAGTGGCTCACTCCTGTAATCCCAGCACTTTGGGAGGCCGAGGCAGGCGGATTACGAGATCAGGAGATCAAGACCACCCTGGCTAATATGGTGAAACCTCGTCTCTACTAAAAATACAAAAAATTAGCGGGGTGTGGTCGTGGGTGCCCATAGTCCAAGCTGCTCAGGATGCTAAGGCAGGAGAATGGCGTGAACCCAGGAGGCGGAGCTTGCAGTGAGCCGAGATCGCACCAATAAACTCCAGCCTGGGTGACAGACTGAAACTCCATCTCAAAAAAAAAAAAAAAAAAAAAAAAAAGAGTTTGTACTGCTGAATGGCAGTGTGTTAGAACCTTCATAAAACAGATCCTACTCTTTCTGCCTGAGCCTTTTCTTCCATAGAGTTCAGACTTTGTCATGGGATAGCTGCCATCTGGCCCTTCCATTTCTCCCATAGCTCTTTCTAGGCTTTTGTATATAAAACTCAGTTTTCCCTTCCTTCAGGAAAAGAGCAAAGAACTCATGCATATGGATACACACAAATAGATTTTCTCAAGTCTGCCCCATTAATTTGCCAAACATGCCTGATGCCTAAAGAGAAACACCAGCAGAAGAATAGGTTCAGGTTGAAATCTCTGCAATAAGAAGAGGTGTGTTACTAGAAAACTGTTTCCCAATCTGGGTCTATATTACTAAAGCATTCTTGCTATGTGTACTGGATACCTCTCATGTACCACTTCACATCCTCTCAGCCCCACCTCCAAGTGCAGCCACTGCTGTAGTACTGAGCTCCATGTAGTCTTTGTCCAGCTTCACATGAGTGTAATCTCATCTTATCTGGGTCCCCACCACATACCTCTTGCTTCCTGTACCAGGTCGTCTCTCATGCCAAGGTGCAGTATATCTAGGGGAACCTGCTTGGCACCCAAACATTGTAACCCAGAAGTAAGAGGGTGGCTAAGGCTGTTGGGACCATCTTGGGCCAATAGATGACAGGAGTTAATGGCTAGGTAGTTCCTCTTTTTGTCTTCCAGGCATGCTTTTTTTTTTTTTTTTTTTTTTTTTTGAGACGGAGTCTCGCTCTGTCACCCAGGCTGGAGTACAGTGGCGCAATCTCGGCTCACTGCAACCTCCACCTCCTGGGTTCAAGCAATTCTCCTGCCTCAGCCTCCTGAATAGCTGGGATTACAGGCACCCACCACCATGCCCAGCTAATTTTTGCATTTTTAGTAGAGACAGAGTTTCACCATGTTAGTCAGGCTGGTCTTGAACTCCTGACCTCGTGATCCACCCGCCTCGGCCTCCCAAAGTGCTGGGATTACAGGTGTGAGCTACCACGCCCAGCCCAGGCATGCATTTTTGAGACACAATTCATAAGGCTGCTCAGAAGGTTCCAGTGAGATAGAAGAGGAGTTGTCTGTAGCCGTGGCCAAACCAGTAACTCATCCTCTTCTGGGCTTTTCCTCCTTCCCTGTCTCACATCCCTTGCTCCCCACTCCTCTTCTCTGGAATCACTGATTTTTTTTTTTTTTTGAGATGGAGTCTCGCTCCGTTGCCTAGGCTGGAGTGCAGTGGTGTGATCTCAACTCACTGCAACCTTCACCTCCTGGATTCAAGCAGTCTCCTGCCTCAGCCTCCTGAGTAGCTGGAATTACAGGCACCCACCACCATGTCCAGCAAATGTTTTGTGTTTTTAGTAGAGACAAGGTTTCACCATGTTGATCAGGCTGGTCCCAAACTCCTGACCTCCAGTGATCTGCCTGCCTTGGCCTCCCAAAGCACTGGGATTACAGGCGTGGGCCACCACGCCCAGCCTCTGGGATCACTTTTCAAATAAAATATCTCAGGCTCTACTTTCAGGGCCACCCAAGACAAGAGAGTATATCATGGCTTCTTTGTAATTGTCTAACAGAAAGAATAACATTTTGGTACCAAAGAGACCTCATGTCGAATTCTAACAGTATGACTGAAAACAAATTATTTAGCCATCTTAAAACCCAATTTCCTTATCTTTATTACACAGATAACATGAGCGGCCCCCATGATGTTTGTCTAAATACTAAATCAGGTAGTCTCTCTGAGAAGCATAATAGGTATCTGACACAGAGTAGCACTCAGTCAGTATTCATTCTCTTCTCCTTATTCTCACCCATTGTTCTGATAGAAATAAGAACTTTTTAAAAAAGAGTTATAAGGTAGAAATGAAAACAGACATAATAAATGGACGGTTGTATGTTCAAAGAAAACATACTTCAAATATCCATACTTACTAGCATATAGATGGATGCATATGTAAAAATTCATTAAGCTAAACACTTAAAATTTGTGTGCTTTATGTAAGTTATGCTGCAATTGCCTATTTATTTTTTTCAAGAGATGAGTTCTTGCTCTGTTACCCAGGCAGGAGTGCAGTGGCACCATCATAGCTCACTGCAGCCTCACACTTCTGGGCTCAAGTAATCCTCCTGCTTCAGCCTCCTGAGTTGCTGGGACTACAGGAATGCACCACGTGGTTATTTTTTGTAGAGATAGGGTCTCAAACTCCTGGGCTTAAGCAACCCTCCTGTGTCAGTCTCCCAAAATGTTGGTATCACAGACGTGAGCCACTGCACCAGGCTTGTAATTCTTTTTAAGTTAAAAATTTTATGGATGTGCCAAATACTCCCTAAAATGAAAGGATACATTATTGTTCTAAAATGCATTTAACATAGATCCACAATGGGATGAACAAATGGGTTCTTATTTCTATCAGAGTAGGAACTCTTTAATAAGTTTTAAATGAAAATGCCCTTATTGAATATATATATTCAAAACAAAGTGTTTACGTATACTACACCATCCTTGTTTTTCTTTTCTTTCGTTTTTAGTTGAGACAGAGTCTGTCACCTTGGTTGGAGTTCATTGGTGCAATGATAGCTCACTGCAACCTCAAATTCCTGGACTCAAGTGATCCTCCCATCTCAGCCTCCTGCATAGGTGGGACTACATGTACCCACCACCACACCCAGCTAAATAAAAAAAATTTTTTTTTTGTAGATACAGAGTCTCACCCTATCAACCAGGCTGGAGTGCAGTGTTGCAATTATAACTCACTGCAGCCTCAAACACCTGAGCTCAAGCCATGAGCTCCTCCGCAGCCTCCCAAGTAGCTGGAAATACAGATACCATGCCCAGCTAATTTTTATCTTTTGTAGAGATAGGAGTCACACTATGTTGACTATATTGGTTTTAAACTCCAGCTCAAGCTATCCTTCCATCTCAGCCTCCCAAAGTGCTAGGATTATAGGTGTGAGACACTATGCCCTGAAACTTTTATGAAACTAAAAGTTTCATAGTATGAATGACAGATTCTTTAAGAATCTGATAAAAAGGGAACATCACATTTTTAATCTCTTGCATACTTTTAAAAATATGTCAACAGAGAAAATAAAAGACTGGATATTTACATTAGAAAAACTAATCGTGGCCAGGAGTGAGGCAGAGGCGTCATCAGAGCCAACTCAGGAGGTGGGACATTGACACAGAGGGAGGACTTTGGCTTGATCTCTATGGAAATGGGAAGGAAAGCCTTGGTCTTATTAGTGGCAGATAACCAACCGAGATAATCAACCAACAGTGGGGTAAGAAATTCCACAGTGAAGTAAAACAAAAAAGTGCATGCCATAGAAGTCACCACACAGCCAGAGTTGGGGGTGCTGCTTGACCACCTCAGAGTAGGTAGGACCCTTGTCAAATAAATGCTAGGATGCTATCCTCTCAGGTCTTGACTTTTACTGTACTAGCTTCTGTTCTTATCCTCTTTCCCTCCTAACATCAGACTGGGGAAAGAGGAATCATGGAAGATGGGATCCCATAGTGCAAGAGCAGAAGGTGTCACCAGCTCCCCTCAGTTCTCTCTGCCCACCTCATCTAGGGGAGTGGCAATTTCTTGAGTGCCACCACCAGTGCCTTGCACAGATAGGGAGGCACTCACAGTCTTTGTTGGATTTGTGGAATGGATCCTGTGACCTACAGACAGTGATGGGGTGCAATGGGTGCTATCCTGTATGGAAGTAGAGTGGTAGATGGCCCAGTCCTTGTCTGGAGGCATTCACGATGCAGTTGAGAAGACACAAAATGCACTCCAGCAGGGGCCCACAGTGGACAAGGCTTCATGCCAAGTGAGGGAACCCAGAAAAGTATGTGAATGATGACCAGTGTGAGGGTGGCCCAGAAATGGAAAAGGAAGGAAATATCATGGGAATGATTTGCTTACATTATAAGTATCTAAGGGCAAACTTGTACAATGATTCTAAGAAAATGACAATTACTGCTCGAAAGAAAAGCACCCCTGTATGTATGCCTTCTTGTAATACATCTCAAAATGCCAAGAAAACTACACATAAGCCTAGAGACAAGTCAGTAGATACTAGAGAGACAGAGCCATAATAAAACAGGTTGTGAGGGTAGCAGCTATGGCAGGAGCTGAGGGGGTAAAGGAAGCCCATCCAGAGAGCCAAATCTTCCAGGTTACTGAAGTGTAGAGCCAGGAAACCCCCCGGGGCCCTCCAAAGACCCACAGCATGCCGCCAGCCTTTGGGTGCCTGCTACATGGGAGCACCCACAAGCCAACAGAGTAAGACTGTGGCACAGCATGGATATCGTGAAAGGACTGCAGATGTGAGCAGGCAGCTGAGAGACACTGATCCGTTCCTCTTCCCCTCCTGCCTACTCGACACAATGAAAGAGCCTAAGAAAGGGTGGAGTGGAAGAGAGAAGCTGTGAACCAGAATGAGATTTAAACTATGCAGACCTACTTTTTTAAAACAGCAAATTTCTACAATCTGCCCTAGATGTTGTTGGACAGAAAAAGGGATTAGACATAGCACCGTTGAAAGTGCTGATTAGGGGCCAGGCACGGCAGCTCATGTCTGTAATCCCAGCACTTTGGGAGGCCAAGGAGGGTGAATCTCTTGAGGTCGGGAGTTTGAGATCAGCCTGACCAACATGGCGAAACCCCATCTCTACTAAAAATACAAAATTTAGCCAGGCGTGGTACTGGGCGCCTGTAGTCTCAACTACTTGGGAGGCTGAGGCAGGAGAATCGCTTGAACCCGGGAGGTGGAGGTTGCAGTGAACCAAGATCACACCACTGCACTCCAGCCTGAGCGACAGAGCCAGACTCCATCTCACACACACACACAAAAAAAGTGCTGATTTTAGGGACCAAGAAGTGAACCCATTCCATGTTTATGCCCCCAGTATGTTGCAATTTCCCAATTAACTGCTTCCTGAGAGGTCAGTGATGTAAGAGAGGCATATATACATGCAGTATCCGTTCATACAAACAAGGAATTGATTTGAAAAGATTCAAATAGTTTCAGGGTAGGATAAAAACAGCGACATTCACGGGGGGATTCTTATTGTGCCCTGCATTGAACCAAGTTCATTATCTTAATCTATTTCACCCTCCCAACAAGAATTGCATTATCCCCATTTCTCAAATGAAGAAACCAAGACTTTAAGAGACTTTGAGAGCTAAGGAGTCTGAAGTCCTACTGTTTGTAAGTGTCTAGTAAGTGGCTGTCTGCCCTCAACCACCTCTTATTGCTTGTCCTAAGCCAGGATTCATTAAATCAGTCTAGTTTTACTTTCTATTACCTGATTTTATAAATGTTTAAACTTAGTCCCAGAGAAATTAAAGGACTTGACTAAAGTCTTTAGTATTTAATAGCAGAGAAGAGATTTCTAACATAAAAAGATCTTCCAAGTTTTACTACAGGGCTTGTAATAAAACTGTTACAAAGAAAAAGGATTATTGCAAACTTGCCTATCAACATGTGATATGCACTTTTGTTTTGAGCCGCGATTGTCCTTACCTTAAGAGAAACATAGTACAAAAAAGGTGACTGGCTCTGGCCGTCCTCTTATCGAGAGTGAGCAATGGAGGGGCTTTGTACAATTCTTGCATTCTCAGCACCTAGCATAGTGCCTGGCAAACAGTCATTACTCAATAAATGTTTGCTGAATGAATATTATATATAACTCAATATTCCCTTGACACAAAAAAATATTTCTTTTTCCCCTTCATATTGTGAAGAGAACACTAATGAACAGATTGACTTTGTTTTTTCTGCCAACTCACACCATTCCAAGTTTTATTTGAGTTTGTAATACAGATGCATACAAGTGGACTCATCCATCATCTCCTCTGAGCTAACCACCATGACATCATTACCAATCCCCAGATACCAAGGCCAGATCTTCTAGGTCAGTCTCTCTACATATGTGTATTGCTTTTTCCTTTGCATTACTTATTTCTTTTTTGTAATATAGCTGTTATTCCAGGAGCTGACTCCCGGACCCTCTTTGCCCCCAGTGACTTTCAAGGTGCAAGATTCTGTTGCCTCTCTTTTGCTGATAGATGTTGCTGAAAGGCCTCTGTGGAAACTTACAAAATCAAATGAGTTTTCTTCTCCTCCCCTTCTGTTAAATTCTAACTCATCATCCCTCACCCATACCTCAAGCCCAGCTCTCTCCCACAGGCAGTTTCTGCCAGCCAGGCCAGGCCTGAGCTTGTTCTCTGCATGTCTGAAGCAGGGAGTCCTAAAAGGAAATATTGCTCTCATTCCAAAGTTGCTTCATCTTCATGGCCAAAGAAAAAAAAGAAAAAAGCAGAGGAAGGTAAATGCAGCAACTCTGAGAAATTCTTAGTTGATTATTTACTGTTGCTTAACCTTCGAAAGATTCCACTGCAGAAAGGGAGGGCAGGTATTCATACAGTTCCTAGCCCAGGTAACTTCTCTTCCCCAGACATGCTAGTCGAGTCAGCTTGAGCTCATTTGCAAGGAGGCCAATTTTGTGACCACTTTCGTTTCCCAGAATGCCTCACAGCGGACACTCAAAACAGTCGACCTGCTAACAAGGCTAAAGGAGTTAGGTTTTACATCATTCCTAAATTATTGATGGTGCTTTGCAAATTAGCTTTTCCTGTGCACGTGACTGTCCTTAGCTAATCTTTACAACATATAAGACAGTTGTCAAAACTGTTTTGAAATATGATTCTGGGGTTTCAGAGTACCGTTTCATGGGACTTGAGTTTTCAGCACAAATCTCTGTGCAGAGATAGGAACTATTCTGCTTAATAAGTATTATTATTATTAATTATCTAAAGCAATTACTCAAAATACCTAAATGCAATTTGTAAAGTAGTCAGGTAATAACACCACGTAGAAGCTCATGTTAAGGGCTACCATTTCAATGAATGTAGGGAACACTATCCACTTTTCTCAGAGTCCTTAGAAAAATATAGTAAGTGAAAATAAAGGCCGGGCATGGTGGTTCATGCCTGCAATCCAGGCACTTTGGGAGGCTGAGGCGGGTGGCCTCATTTGAGGTCAGGATTTTGAGACCAGCCTGGCCAACATGGTGAAACCCCATCTCTATTAAAAATATAAAAATTAGGGCCGGGTGCAGTGGCTCATGCCTGTAATCCCAGCACTTTGGGAGGCCGAGGCAGGCAGATCACTTGAGGTCAGGAATTCGAGACCAGCTGGGCTAACATGGTGAAACCCTGTCTCCACTAAAAATACAAAAAAATTAGCCAGGCATGGTGGTACATGCCTGTAATCCCAGCTACTTGGGAGGCTGAGGCAGGAGAATTGCTTGAACCCGGGAGGTGGAGGTTGCAGTGAGCCAAGATCACACCACTGCACTCCAGCCTGGGTGACAGAGCAAGACTCCATCTCAGAAAAAAAAAAAAAAAAATAGTAGAATGGTTTATTATACACAAGAGGCAAAGGCAAAACGACACATGATATACAGACTGAACAAAAATATCAAAAATAACAATGCACTCTTTTCTTTTTTCATCCAACAAGAAGCCATAACTTTATTTATGATAGAAGCAGTACAAATTTCAAACCAAGCTGCAGTCACTCATTTGAGACACCAATAAAAGTTGCTTTCAGATGGTTACATTGTTAATTCCATAATAGCATTTACAAGATTATTACTTTGTTCTTCAAGGCTCCAACTGCCTTTGCTCTGGACACATTCCCTTGTGACATGACCAATTCTATGTCCTTAACTTCTATACCTGTTTCATCAACCTCATTCTCTTCACTCTCCTTTGTACAGTTGGAGTCTGTGTGTTTTCTTGAACGTTTAAGACAGCTTCACCTTGAACTTTGAATTTCCCAGCAGCTGCTACTTGTGCTTGCTGAGATAAATCTTCGATCTTCGCTTTCCCCAAAACGATATAGGTGTCCGAAGCAGGGCTCTTGTAGACATCTGGTTTTGTGATGACCAAGAGGATATTCTTAGATTTCTGGATAGTGAATCTAGTAACCCCTATAACCTGTCAAAGACCCAGTTTGGACACAGCCTTCTGTGCCTTCTTTCCACTCCAACTCTGTTTTGCTTTACTGACTGGTTCTTCACCAATTTCAGCTGCTACCACCACAATGCACCCTTTATTATGTCTATGCCAGTTAGGAAGAGCAATTGGATGCAAATCACAGAGATATATCAAGCAGCTAAAGAAAATCAATGGTTACTATCACACATAAGAAAGTCTGAAGGTATGCAGTCCTCTGTCTTTTGTCTCTGCCATCCTTAACCTCATGACCCAAGAAGGAGGCTGGAGCCCTAGGCATCGCATCCATATCCCAGAAAAGAAAATGGGAAAAAGGACAAAAGGGGTAGGCCAGACAAGGTGGTTCATGCCTGTAATCCCAGCACTTTGGGAGGCCAAAGTGGGTGGATCATTTGGCACAACAATGGCAAAACCCTGTCTCCACTAAAAATACAAAAATTAGCCAGATGTGGTGGTGCACACCTGTAATCCCTGCTACTCAGGAGGCCGAGGCAGGAGAATCACTTGAACCCAGGAGGCGGAGCTTGCAGTGAGCCAAGATGGTGCCAGTGCACTCCAGTCTGGGTGACACAATGAGACTCTATCTCAACAACAACGACAACAACAATAAAATGTTCATTACTGACTGAAATTCTAATTTAACTAAGTGTTCCTTATTTGATCAGGCAACCCTGACCACCCAACATCTCCTGGGATTTCATTAGTCACCCCTACTGTGAAGGAAGCTGGAAAAATGCAGCCTTTTAGCCAGGCACTTTCCCACGCTGCCATTATTCTACCAAGGAAGACATGGAGAGTGAATACTGGGTAAGGAGCCAACAGTCTTTGCAGGAGTGAGGGTGGTTCTGGGAAAAAGTGACAGAGCTGCATCCATGCCCCATGCCCTCTGTGAAGAATTTCTTGACTGCATCAGCCTCTTGTGGTCACTGTGACCTCTGAAAGCCTATGGCCCTTTTTGTCTTAGTTCTATTAATAGATACAAAGTAAAGATTACTGATTTTTAATTAACATGTAAGAACTGATGTATTCAGGTGGCTACTGTCTTCTTCAAAGGGTTAAACACACAATATTGCCACTCTTAAAAACACCTTTAGAACTTAGAGCTGGTAGAAGCAGAAGTCTCCCTTTGCAAGGCATATGGGAAGCTGCAGGCTGTAGGCAGGGCCAGGGATGCGTTGGAAATTGGCTGACTCTGAGTGCTTCAGCAAATTGCATTCTATGTCAAACTCATGCCATTCCTCGTAGAAAGACCAGTTTCAAATGTCCTCACTCATATGGGGAAGCCAAAAATTAAAACAACTGAACTCATGGAGATAGAGAGTAGAATGATGGTTACCAGAGGCTGGGAAGGGTAGCAGGGAGCAAGGGGAAAAATGGGAATGGTTAATGGGTGCAAAAATATAGTTAAATAAGATCTAGTATTTGATAGCACAACAGGGCAACAACAGTCAACAATAATTTACTGTATATTTTAAAATTGCTAGACTGGATATGTCTAGCAATCCCAGCACTTTGGAAGGCCGAGGTAGGAGGACCACTTGAGCCCAGGAGTTCGAGACCAGTTTGGGCACCATAGGGAGACCTCTTCTGTTGGAAAAACTCGAAAATTAGCCAGGCATGGTGGTGCGTCAGCCTCTTGTGGTCACTGTGGCCTCTGAAAGCCTATGACCCTTTTTGTCTTAGTTCTACTAATAGAACTACATGGGAGGCTGAGGCCAGAGGATCACTTGAGCCCAGGAAGTCAAGGCTGCGGTGAGCAGTGATCTTGCCACTGCCCTCCAGCCTGGGCAACAGAGCAAGACCCTGCCTCTCAAAAACAAACAAAAATGAAACTAAAAGAGTAGAACTGGAATGTCCCTAACAAAAAGACATAATAAGTGCTTGAGGTGATGGACACCCCAATTAGCATGATGTGATCATTACACACCACATACCTGTATCAGAACATCACATGTACCCCTGCCATGAATACATACATGTATTATGTACCCATAATAATCAAAAATTAAAAATAAAAACTTACACTATTTCTCCCCAGAACCTTCTCCTACCTTTGTAGGAATATAAGATTATCTTCCAGGATGTCAACAGCTCTGGCCAGTGGGGACCGGACTGATGAGAAGCAGCTAGTTTAGGAAACCGACCTTGGAAAGCTCACGGCCTCTCTTAACTCGGTCATCTGTGGCCTCATCAATGTCACTAAAGCATGGTTTGTACTCTGTGGTATGTCCTAGAATAAAGGTAAGGAACAATGGAGGAAAACAGGCCTGAATTAAAATGTTCTCCATGTCTCTCTCGAAAAATTCCAACTTGGAAGTCCCTTTTGCCTGATAGTGACTGCTTACAGTTCCTACCCAATGTAAACTACACTTCCATGTTTTTTCCCCCTGGCTTCTAACTGGCTGAACTTGGGATGTTTTATAAGTGTCCATCTGTACTTCCTATGACACCCAATCACATCCAACCTATCCTCAGGTCCCTTCCCCAAATTAACACTGTGGTCCACTGACTTCCAAAAGTAGGGTCAAAATTATTTTTCTAAGATTAAGCCTTAATAACATCACTTATATGTTTCATCTTTTCCTGGATGGCTACTGGGCAAAAATATCTTCATGCAGGTGCTGATAACAGTAAACACATCATATATCTTCAGCCTGGGGTTTAAACACATTCATTTCTGGGTTTGTCATGTGTTCTCTCGCTATTTATACTGCTTTGGGTCAGCTACTTGATACTTCATAAAATTTGCCTCCAAGCTGTCCTGCAGGGAAAATGACCTATCTGGGGGGAATGCTGTTCCAACTCTATAACCTCTGATGATTGCCCAATAGTCCTCCAAAAAGGTTGCAGGGCAGGAGCAAGTGAAGGTCCATGCCACTTCCTGGCATTTAATGGCAACAAGTGCTTTAGTGTAAGTATAATTATATCCTCTGCTTTCAGGAGGCCTTTCCAGCCAACCTCTCAGACACAGGAGCAACTGTAGATGGCATGAGCAATGTGGAAATTCGGCCTCTCCTCAAGGTCAGAACAAGCCGTTCGCCAGCGTTGATTTTACCAACCTTTCGGTTATTTTGGAAAGCCGAAAGAGAACGCAACAGAGGCAAGAATGGATCTATGGGATGGAAATAATGAGCCATTTATAACCCAAAATGAGACTGCCAGGAAAAACAAACACACAAAAAAGTACATTTTATCAGAGGCTTGGGCTGCCCAAGGCTATTGGGGTACAAAGTACTGCGTGTTCAGCTCCCTGGGCCAAGAGCTACAGTAAGTCAGGCCCCCCTGCAAAGCTCCTCTCCTGTCAGCCCCATCACAGCCTTAGCCACCTGGTGGAGAAGAGCTTTAGTGTTTTTAAAGTGTGTGCTGGGTGGATGTTTCACATTTTTGGTAAAGATGTGGGGTCATGTTGCAACACTTAAGTGCTTCTGCGTAAAACTTGCGCAATTCTGACAGGCACTGGGTTCCTAGCATCAGTGGCATCCTCCGCTCGCTCACATACGGCTTATGTAATGTGTGATCAGGCCCTCCAGGTTTCTCCTTGTAGCCTTTGAAAAAAATTTCAGGCTCTGAACTTGGCCCTGGTTTCCGGCAGTTCTTTGCTCCGAAGGTGTGTGGAATGGCTGAGCTGTCAGCACCTGCTGGTGAGATACAGAAAAGTGCCACGGGTTGATCTTTCTCTGGCACCAGCACAAAGGAGGCTGGCGATGGTCCCCAGATGGCCTTGGCCCGCCCTGAGGCACCCTATAGGGAAGGAGAGTGAGGGCGGTTCATCTAAGGAAGAGTAGGTCGGAGGATTGAACGGGGGCTGCTACCAATAGGTAACAAACATGAAAAGGATTTCCCCAAAGCAAAACTTTCTAGCCAGAGCAGCAGCACAGTGAATGGTTTACTCACAGCTCCTTTGTCTGCTGATTGGAGATTTGGCACTGTGCTTGCCTCTTGGGCTTACCTGAGCAAAGTTATACAGTAGGTCAAGTGTTTGATGCCTTCTCACCTCCAGTCACTGTGCTGGCGCCCGCCTCCGTGCCTGGCTTCTGTTTCCACCCAGACTTCCATCCATTCAACAAAACTTTCGAGCACCTGCTCTATGCCAGGTGCTGTGCCAAGTGCTGGGCACCAGGCAGGGCTTTCTCAACACCTGGTGGCCCCCTGTGGTGTGCTGGAACAGTCCTAACACGGTCCTCCTCTCCAGTGTCACTCTCAGCCCCACCATTTCCCAAAATTATCCCTCCCTGCATTCACTTCCTATGACTTTTTTCCTTTCTTCAACCTTAGAGGGGTGGGACTATTCATAGTTTTTATCATAGAAATGCAACAAATTTTATTTTTATAAAAGAATTTTTCTTGGTAGTCACAGATTTCTCTCTGTGGAATCTGAGTTTCTGCAGATTAAAAAGTGATGATGTGAGCTGGGCACTGCAGGTGGTGCCTGTAATCCCAGCTACTTGGGAGGCTGAAGCAGGAGGATCACTTGAGCCCAGGAGTTCGAGACCAGCCTGGGTAACAGAGAGACCCCCATCTCTAAAACATTAATTAATTAACGCTAATTAATTAATTTAAAAATGGTGGCATGAAGAAACAATGTCTTCCATGGAATGAACAAGGCATTAATTGAAAAATGTGAAGCAGGAAGGAACAGGGGAGCAATACACTGTCTGAGCAGAATCTAAATTTCACCAGGTAGACAAGTTGCCCCTTTCACCTCTCCATTTATTATTGGTGAGCTGTATGTGTAATGGTTAAGGAGGCAAATTCTGGAGCTGGACTACCGGGGGGTTCAAATCCCAGGTCTGCAGGTTATAATCTAAGAAAACTATTGTTATTTGTTCCTTAATTTCTTCATGCAAAAAGAAGGATGGTAGAAATACCTAAGCACATCTCACAGAGTGGCTTAGGGATTAACATAAATTAATATGTATGACATTTTTAGAACACCAGGATGCACAGTAAGCACTCTATAAATATTAACTTTGATTTTTCATGAAGGCAACTCTATGCTTTCTACTTTGCAGTCAGATTCTCATGGCAGTTACTGCATTCGAAAGACAGAATTTGTTATTTGGCCTGCAGTTTCCACATCTGCAAGTAGGAAGAAATGATTGAATAAAGATGTGGGGGCGGAGGCTGCGTTCTGGTCTGTGATCTCCACTTGCTTCGTGACCTTGGACAACTCACTTACTCTCTCTGCATCCTAGAGACTGGACTTGATCTGAATTTCCCAAACTCAGGTCATTCAAATAACACTTAGAGAATCTTTGCCATATTCCAGTCCACTTTCCTATCCTCAGCTACTAACTTGATGTTTTCCTTTAGATAATCCTTAAATCAGTTCACTTGCATATGTAGCCTCACAGGAAGCAGTAATATCCATGTATGCAAGAGTCTGCTATGCTACAGATTTTTCTTTTTCCTTTATTTATTTATTTATTCTGATAGCATCTTGCTATGTTGTCCAGGCTGGCCTTGAATCCCTGACTGGGCTCAAGAAGTTCTCCCGGGTAGTTGGGACTACAGGTGTGTACCACCACAGAGGGCGTGACACGCTGTTGATTTTTCTAATGCATGTTAAAATAATGCCTAATGAAAGTTTTAAATGTTTGTATAATACCCAAATCATCTTGCATCCTATCAATGAGATGAGGACATTTCTGGAAACTCTGGATCAAATGTTCCCTCTGGATCCAGGCAACTCTAAAATCTATAATGTTATACCATTTTCAGGTGGCTATTTAACTTAGGGTATGTTTCTTTATACCATTTGCCTCCTTGAGAGCTCAGACTGTGGCTTACACCTCTTTGGGCACGTAGCAAATAGAAGAGTGCTTGATGAATCTGCATTTAATGTTAAATTAAAAGCACACCATACATACATACAAATAGATCCATCGCCTACTCACCCCCAGACCCCATCCACTGCCAAAATGCTCATTTCTTTCTCTCCACCTCAGTGTCACTGTGTTCCTCAAGTGGCTGTTTGTAAATGAACTGAAGCATGTGGCGTTCTAGGCCTTGTGTGGGCACTCAGGAAATGTTACCTTCCCTGACCCCTTTCCCTCTTCCTGTGCCTCTTTGTTCATGAGTTGCCATTTGTCCGTGTGAAAAGTGGGCCGACTTCCCAAGGAGTTTATAGCCCAAGCTCTTGGGTCAGAATAATTGTTGTCTTCAATTTCAGCCCTAAAAGAGGTTCCATTGCCAGGTCCAGAAACTTCTAATCTAAGAAAAAAAAAGAAAGTATACTTCTAAAAGCTATTATTAAAGAGATCTTGAAAAACTGTCTGGTGATTTCCTAAAATTCATCAGCAAAAATTGAATACACACCCACAGTATCATGACACCATTGTGGGTTCATGGTCTGAGCAATTTCACAACCAACCAGCATTTACTAAGCATCTGCTTGAGCCCTCTCTGAGTCCATAACCTTGGGAGACACAAATCTGAATAAGGCTATCTATTAGACCATGAGACTAAGACTAGAAGAGACTAAAAGACCTAATACCTTGAAAGCAAAGAATATGTCTTCATCTTTGCCTCCCCAAGGGCTTAGCAAAGCATCATGCATGTGGTAGTTATGCATTAATGTTTGATCCATAAATGAACAAATGGATGAATGACACTGCTCCAGCACTGAAGGAGCTTACAGTCTGTTTGAGAAGAAAGAAGCCATAGATAAACGATGGGTTAATTAATAATAAACTCCACATTAAAAGAGATAACACTGGCTAATAAAAACGTTAAATAAAAGGGGTGCTGTCTTTTACTTTCCCCCAAAACACCAAATGTTGATTCAGCTGCAGGTCTCAAAAAAGAATGTCTGTTGGCCACTCTTCTGTACTTTCACTTTCTGCACGAGTCCAACTTTAGAAGGAAGTTGCTAGGTTGTTGTCATGTGACTGATTTTTAAATTTATTTAATTTATTTATTTATTTATTTTTGGGACGGAGTCTTGCTCTGTCACCCAGGATGGAGTGCAATGGCACAATCTTGGCTCACTGCAACCTACGCCTCCTGAGTTCAAGCAACTCTCCTGCCTCAGCCTCCCCGGTAGCTGGGATTACAAGCACGTGCCACCATGCCCAGCTAATTTTTGTAGTTTTAGTAGAGACAGGGTTTCACCATGTTGACCAGGCTGGTCTCGAACTCCTGACCTCGTGATCCACCTGCCTGGGCCTCCCAAAGTGCTGGGATTACAAGCGTGAGCCACCGCACCCAGTCCATGTCAGTGATTTCTAAAGGCCACCAACCTTGCTGGCTCCTGGGAATGAGCAGGGTATTATTTAATGTAAATAAATCAGTGAGTGTTTATCCTTCCATGCATTCTTCTGTCATCCACAGGCAAAGAGAGAAGTGGCACTTGTGACTTTTTTAGAGCTATGAAGTTGGAATATACAAGAGAAGCTGAAAGCTTTCAATTAATGATTTCTTAGGCTTTAAGTCAGGGTGACCCTTCAACATAAAAGGGCTTTAGCCACCACTTGCTGGGGAGAGGTGCTGGGCTTTCTACACAATTCTCTGGGACTCCAAATTGTCAGCATAAAAATAGCAGCCCAAATCAATGTTCTCTATTATTCATTAGTTACCAAAATACTTTTCCCAAATATACGCATAGCTGAAAGATGCCTTCTTTCGAAACGTTTTAAACCACTTTTAGCCCATGAATCTTAGTCCATCTTTAAAGGGCACCCATTTTTTTTCAAACCATATATTTCAGTCGATTTCATTGGGCACTGATGCCATCACCAGCAAAACCCTAATTAATTGGGAAGAATGACATTTCCATTAAAATTCTTTTTGAAAAATGATTTATGCACCTGGCTGATAAAAATTTCAAACAGGGCAAAACAATAAGGAGTGGAAAGTAAACTTCTATCGACCTCTGGAACCCAGTCTCCCAATCTTTTTCATAGAAACATCCAGTGTTAAATTTCTTGGGTATCCTTCTAGAAATACTCTGTGTATATATAAGTGCACACACACAAAAGAGATCTTTAAAAAGTTTATGGAAAATGCACATTATGAAAAAACTATGCATGGATTTTCATTTTTCTTGCACCGAAATAAACTCATACTAACCTGTTATAACATGTCTGAACAGAATCTAGTTGAGGCAGTAAGAAGGATAAGATTTCAGTTTGAAAAGCGCCTCTGTCAGAGCAACACGAATTCTGCTAAAATTGAAGCAAGAACAAACTTCAAATCTAAGGTGAAGCTTGCATGGAAGAATAATGAAATCATTGAAACTGTACAAAAAGTGTATGGGGACACTGCCCCAAAGAAATCGACAGTTTACACATGGCTAATTCCTTTTAAGAAGACATGAGACAATGTTTAAGATGAAGCCCACAGCAGCAGACCATTCGCATACATTTTCGAGGAAAAAGTTAGTACTGTTGGCTCATGTGTATAATCCCAACACTTTGGGAGGCCAAGGTGCGAGGATCACTTGAGCCCAGGAGTTTGAAACCAACCTAGGCAACATAGTGAGACCCCCATCTCTACAAAAAATTTAAAAATTAGCCGAGTGTGGTGGCACAGGCCCGTAGTCCCAGTTACTTGGGGAGGCTGAGGTGGGAGGATCACCTGAGCCTCAGAGGTCAGCCTGCAGAGAACCACTATTGTGCTACTGCACTCCAACCTGGGCAACAGAACAAGACCCTGTCTCAAAAAAATAATAATAATAATATTGTTTGTGCCCCAATTAAAGAGGACTGACAGGAGCATAAACCTAATTATAAACATAATAAGCATAAGTCTAATTATAGCCAACACCATAGACATCTCAATTCGTTCAGCTTACACAATTCTAAATGACAAATTAAAGTTGAACAAACTTTTCACTGGATAGGTAACAAAACCACTGCACTCAGACCAGCTGCAGACAAGAGCAGAGCTTTCAATGGAATTTTTAAAGAAGTGGGATCAAGATCCTGAAGCATTTCATTGAAGGATTGTAATAGGAGATGAAACACGGCATTACCAGTATGATCCTGAAGACGAAGCCCAATCAGAGCAATGGCTACCAAGAGGTGGAAATAGTTCAGTCAAAGCAAAAGCAGGCTGGTCAAAAGCAAAGGTCATGGTAACAATTTTTGGAGATTCTCAAAGCATTTTGCTGTTGACTTTCTGGAAAGCCAAAGAATGATAACATCTGCTTCTTATGAGGGTGTTCTGAGAAAGCCAAAACTTTAGCAGAAAAACTCCAAGGAAAATTTCACCGGAGAGTCCTTCTTCACCGTGACAATACCCCTGTTCATTCATCTCATCAAACAAGGATGATTTTGTGAGTTTCAGTGGGAAATCCTTAGACATCTAACGTACAATCCTGATTTGACTCCTTCTGACTTTTTGTTTTCTAATCTTAAGAAATCTTTAAAGAATGCCCATTTTTCTTCAGTTAATAAGGTAAAAAAGATTACATTGATACGGTTAAATTCCCAGGACCCTCAGTTCTTTAGGGATGCACTGAATGGCTATCACTGCTTACAAAAGTGTCTTGAACTTGATGGAGCTTATGTTGAGAAATAAAGTTTATATTTTTATTTTTATCTTTTAATTTTTTCCATAAACTTTTTGAAGTCCCCTAATGCAGCAGTCACCAACGTTTTTGTCACCAGGGACCAGTTTCGTGGAACACCATTTTTCCACGGACCAGCATGGGTGGAGGACGGTTTTGGGATGAAACTGTTCCACCTCAGATCATCAGGCATTAATTAGATTCTCATAAGGAGTGCACAACCTGGACCCCTCACATGGGCAGTTCCCAACAGGGTTCACACTCCTATGAGAATCTAATGCCCGCTAATCTGACAGGAGGCAGAGCTCATTCGCTTTACCTATTACCTTCTGCTGTACGGCCTGGTTCTTAATAGGCCATGGACCAGTACCAGCCTGCTGCCTGGGAATTGGGGCCCCCTGCCCTAGTGTGTGTGTGTGTGCATGTGTGTGTGTGTGTGTGTGTGTGTGTGTGTGTATTCCCCTCCCCTTCCTTACATACACTCTTACATTCTTCAGTGAAACTTAACAGATATTGTGAAGTTTGCTGCAAATCTGTACAGCTGCACTATATTTCATAATATGAGTGTCCCATAATTTACCCAGCCTCTTCTGAATAGATATAATGGTGGTTTTCAGTTTTTTACTTCCACAAACATACTTTTGCACATATGTATGAATAGGACTACAGAATCAATTCCTTAAAGTGGAATTACAGAATCAGAGGTTATGTGAGTTTTCATTCTGATAGACATTGCCAAATGGTGACACTTAACTTTTGATGAGAACTGCCAAAAGTTAAGTATTTGTTCATGCCAGAAACAAGAGTGAAGATAGCATTTTATTTTAAATGTTAATACCTCAGGCAAGCAAGTAGCACATTTATTCATGAAACTCATTTGCCCCTGTCTTGCCCACCTAAAACACATACACATTGTTACGAACCCATTCAAAATATACTTGTGAACACTCCCTTACATAACTGCTGTACAATGATTAAAATAAAGAAATTAATATTAAAACAAACAAAAAACAACAAAATATACTTGTTGAGGAACTTGCTAGAAATTTCGTATCACCAAATTGTGTGAGTATTTGTCGCAATGGGGTTAGCTTGCACGCTCTCTACTTTGCCCTGGCTGTGTTTACTACCTTTCATGGCCCTGGTCAGTTAGTAACACTGTCTTGTTTTTCTTTTGTAACCAAAGGTCAGTTTGTGACCCTGGTCCACTCCCCACCTCCACTGCCTTAGTTTCTTCTTGCCTTAGTTTCCTCATAAGAGTAACCAGTCTTAAGGTGTCAGGGCAGGCACATTACTGATGTATCAGTGAAGAGCCCCTGGGCGCAATGGAAATTGAATTTGATTTTCTGTTACCTGTGAGGGTGAGTTAGCAAGCAGACAGCCTTGTACTCTGTTCAGCGGCTTCCCTTGCTGCCTTTCTGTAATGAAAAAAGTAGAGACCCAGAACATTCTCCCATTTCTCTAGTGTTTACCCAACACACACTCTGTGCTACCATCCCCATTTGTGGCTTCTTTCCTATTTGCTCTTGTAACATGAGAAACACTGTGGAGGTTTTATGCTTGTTTTGTAACCAGCTATAACTATTTCCTTTTCTCTGCCTCTGATTATAAACACATTTCCTTCCTGGTAACCATTGAAAATCTATATCTGACCAGGTTGAAACCAAATGAAGTCATTTTGGTTCCATTGGTGACAACCAATTAAATATAATTCTGTTTACATTTAGAATGGGTTGTAAATTTAAGAAAATGACTTAAGCCCTACTTAAAATATTTTTTGGCTCATAAAACCATGAAATCATTTCTGTAATATGAGTAATCAAGAAGCTTCATATTTACATTTACCTTTAAATTGCTCTAAAAGAGCCAGAGACTGGACATAAAAAACAAACAAACAAAAGATTCAGAGTCTGCAAGGAAGCTATTTCACTATCCCCATGCTGTGAGCTGGTTAAGCTCTTTAGCTCAGATAGCCCTATTTTCTCAGGGAGCAATGGAAAAAACAGATCTCCTACTTAAAAATAACAGTAAAAACAAGAAACACACTGCACTATATTGGTAAACCTCAAACTCACATAAGTCAGTCACCTGCCCTGATGGGAGTTTAGAAGTTGGTGCTACTACTCTTAGTACTGCCATAAGAGGTCACCAGAAAACAGGACCCTGAGTTCTAGGAAAAGGGATAAGAATGGACAACAGGTGGGAGCCACCAAACTATTCCAGGCCGGGTGACAGAAACCTTAAAAGAAAAGCTCCAAATACAATTAACTGACCAAACCCCTCCACACAGTGGAGAGGCTTCATAATCAGTAAAGACAACTTCCCACTTCTGAGCACTTACAACAAAGATGCAGATGTATCTTTGGCAGTGGACTTTTTTATTGAGTTCTATCTCCTTTTCTTCACAAGCATGTATTAAGTATGTTTTATGTGTTATACTTTCACTGGGTGTTGTACAAAGACTAAAAAGTCATCAGCTCTGCCCCATAGTGGGTGGTCATTAATTGTTGTTAAATGAATGAATCTGTGAATGTATGCACGTGTGAATGAATGAATAAATAAATCTTATAATGTGGTTATGGGAGAAAACACAGCTTTAATTTTCTGTTACTTGTCGGGGTGGTATGTACAGAACACAGTGGTATGCGTGACCAGTTCTACCCAGGGTAGTGTGGCAAGGCCTCAGACTTGAGGTGACAATTGAATGGGCGTTGGTCAGATGAAAGGAGTTTAATGTAGACAAGTAAAAGACCACAGAATGAGCAAAAGCCTAAAGCAGAGATCAACAAACTACAGCCTGTGGACCAAATCCCATCTGCTGCCTGTTTTTGTAAATAAAGTTTTATTTGAACAGAGCCATGCTCATGCATTTATATTTTTTCCATGGCTGCTTTCACACTACAATAGCAGCACTGAGTAGTTGCAACAGAGACCACGTGACCCAGGAAACCAAAAATATTAACTATCTGGCCCTTTACAAGTAAATGTCTGCCGCCCTCTGGCCTAGAGATATGAAAGAGCTGAATATTCAGGAACCTGTAAGGAAGTCGTAATAGCTGAAACTTGTAGTCCAAAAAGGGGCTCAGTGAGAGAAGAGACAAAATGGTGAACAGAGGCCAACCCTGAAGGTTCTTCTGTGCCATATTAAGAAATTCAGTTTTGCCATCGCATGTTCTCACTCATAGGTGGGAATTGAACAATGAGAACACTTGGACACAGGAAGGGGGACATCACATACCAGGGCCTGTTCTGGGGTGGGGGAAGTGGGGAGGGATAGCATTAGGAGATACACCTAATGTAAATGACGAGTTAATGGGTGCAGCACACCAACATGGCACATATATACATGTGTAACAAACCTGCACGTTGTGCACATGTACCCTAGAACTTAAAGTATAATAATACAAAAAAGAAATTCAGTTTTGCTCCTTTAGGAAATGGGTAACAAGAGCAATTTTGCTTTTAGAAATATCTCTCAGGGATCAGGATAGACAAGAAAGATGCAAGTTTGCAGCAGGAGATCAACTCTCCAAACTTCACATCTCATAAATTCCTTGATTCAACAAACATTGAAAAGCTTAATGCTGTCATTATGCCTCTTGCTGTATCCTTGGGAAACAGAACCTGGCACACAGACATGCTCAATCAATATTTATTGAATAAAGGAATTAAGGAAAGAAAAAAGACAATATTGTAATGGCATCATTATTAAACAGTTTTCTGAATAGGCTGCCTCTGCTATGAGACAAATAGCTGAGATTCTCACAGATTTCCAGTTTCCGTACTAGCAGGCATTGAGATCCAGGCAAAAGGAGGTTAATAGTGAAACACAAGCCAGAGAGAAATTCCTCCCCTTCGTCTCTGGTGTCAACATCATCAAATACCAGTCACTGGCCAAACCTGTGTTTATTCCATGCCCTGTGGCCTAACGAGAGGGGATGGGACAAGAAGCAGCTCTGCTAATAACTGTCATGAAAATAATAATATCACTTGGCTGTATGCGGCAACTTTCGTTGGAAGATCTTGAATCATTTTTTTCCTCTTGCATAACTATTATTTCCATTTTATTTCCACTAAAGGAGAAGCCAAACCACAGAGTGGTTGCGACTTGCCCAAGGTCATGGAGCAAAGCAGAAGAGCAGTTTTTAAAAGCTGAGAAGGATATCAGGGGATGTAAAATCCAGTTGTCTTCCCAGCCTAGAATGGGCTGGGTTCATGACTCAGTAAGACACATGGTGTTACCTAAGCTCAGTGTCTCTGAAAACGAGTCACGCTAAGGGAGACTCAGGGCCTGAGGGGCTGTGTCAGACATACGTTTTCAGTAGTCACTCATTGTCTCTGCCCACCAGATTTTAACGCCTGTCACCGAAGCCCATCACAGGCAGGGCCTCTTGGGAGGTTTAGCCTATGGAACTGGGGAGGTCTGCCTTGGGGGTGTCTGTCTTTTCTGTATGTTTACCCAGCTGTCGGTTCCTATGAAGCCCAGGTCTCCCCATTCCATTATCCATCAGGAGCCTATGGCTGGGGTAGCTGTGGCTTCCACTCAGTCCATGATGATTCTGGTGTTTGCCTGTTGTCCCAGCATAATTACTAATAAATCCTTTTTTTACTCTAAAAAAATGCCTCAGTTTGGACCATAAATTAATTATATGGTCACTCTAACTGACAAATCAAGAAGCATCTGTGCAGAAACCAAAAGCCCTCTTTTCGTCATGATGGTTCTATCTCAGCCACTTTTGTTTCATGGACCTAGAATCTTGAACTTACAATAGGCCCAAACTCCCAGTCAGTTAAGGAATCTCCTCTGAGCTACGTAAATGTTCCTAGTCATAGAGTTAGCTACACAGCCCATAGACCAGTTAATTACTAATTGTGAGTAATCACTTCCTTACCTTGTACCAAAATCTGTCTTCCATATCTTTTATACAATGATCTTAGCACTATTCTCAAGGAGCTGAAAACTTAATTCTCCTTCCTGTCCCATAAGAGAACCCCCTTAAGTCCTCTGTTGTCCAGCCCAAACACCACCAACCATCAGGAACAAATTCTAAACAGAATTTAGGAATGTAGCTTTGGAGTCAGACATAACCTGGATTTGGATCTGGGCTCCATCACTCCCTAGCTAGATAGCCTTTGGTAAATACTTAACTTCTCCAATTTCACTTTCTTTGTCTGTAAATTTTGAACAAACATTAACTACTTAAGCTAGGCATGACTGGTTATGGAACCAATAGCTAGTTCTCCTTTCTTTCTTACTAACAAGGGGCTCACTTACATGCTCTTGGATTACCCAACTTCCTTGCAGCTAGATGTGGTCATGCAACACAGTTCTGGACAAGGAGCTGCAAGTGGAGGTACCAGCTGGAGTTTCTGAGAAAGCCTGTTAGAGGGCACACGTCCAGCTTGCATTCACCTTGTCAGTTTGTC
The DNA here is from genome assembly GCF_028885655.2 of Pongo abelii. Classification (NCBI taxonomy): domain Eukaryota; kingdom Metazoa; phylum Chordata; class Mammalia; order Primates; family Hominidae; genus Pongo; species Pongo abelii. The sequence continues at coordinate 91,651,072 of NC_071995.2, forward strand.
TACTTAGCTTTCCCTTCTTTCAAATACTTCCTTCCTAAAAATTAGTTGTGAAGCACAAAATAGAACAGCTATGCTGCATACATGAGGAAGCAAGCCTCCAGCAAAAGAGACTGGGTTCTTGATGGCACCATGGGGTCTGCATACTCACCCTGAAGTGCTTACAGCTGGACTTCCTATTACATGAGAAAAATAAATCCCTCCATTGGTTAAACCACTGAAACTGGGTTTCTGCTACTTGCAGTCAAACCAATCCTAAATGATGCATACTTCAGAAGGTTGTTTTGAACATAAAATGAACTTACTACAGTGCCCAGCACAAAACATATAGTGAATGGTTTGCTATTATCACTATCATAATTGTTATCATTGCTACTCATTGCCATAGACCTTAGAGAGAGGGGCAAGAACATGTAGCTATAGCAATCCTTCCAACCTCTGATAGCACCAGTACAAAAATATCTGTGATCTCTTAAGCACACAAAAAAGTCAGTTGCTGATGTTTTGACAAGTGCATCTCTGTTAGTGGCTAATGAAGCCAGTTCTTCAAAGCACCAGATCCCGAGAGCACAAAGAAATGAAATTCCACCTGGCTGGCAGGTCAGGGAGCAAGTTCTTTCCTGTAGTGAAGGGTACGCCTGGTTTCCTCTCTGGACAGGGAATCCATCCATATTGTATAGTGCATCTCCTGGAAGTGCTGTCCTCTCTGAATGACAAGCAAAGCACAACACTTTAAGGATGTCATTATTTCATGGAAAGAGAGTTTCTGCTCAGAAACCAAAGCCACACCTAAAACCAGCTAAGCATAGGAGCACATGTTCAAATGGAGCACTGGGAAGTGGAATTAGCTTTCTATAACCTCACTGAAGCATCTGCCAAGATCAGACAAGGATGGGACTAGCTATACATTCTTCCCTGGAGTCCACCAAGCCACAGATTTGGGTTCACGGGGGCCTATCATGGTATTCATCCCACCTCCACCTACTCCCTACTCCACTCTGCAGATATAAAGAGTGGTGAAGTGGGGGGGGGGGGGGAAGACAAAACAAAACATCATAAGTTTCAGAGTTCAACAGACCTAGGGTTCAAATTACAGTGGGTCACTTCTAAACTGGGTACCTTTGGACAGACCATTTGCCCTTTCTGAGCTGCAGTTTTTGTATCTGTAAAACAGATAAGAGTTTCACAAGTTTGCAGAGGATTGAAGGAGAAAGTCTGTGTGGCAGTACCTGGTAAAGGGTTATCATGAGTCCTTCTTTCCCTATCAGCAGGATGGTCCTGGCTGACTTTTTGTATTCATCACCCAAGCCCAAGGAGTGGACCCTGCTCAGGTCACTGCCACCAAGGGCAGCTTGTTTGTTGCCTTCTACCCTGTGCATCACCATCCAAGTTTTTGGGCCACACTTGGGGAGCCAAAGCCTTCTCCAAAGCTGAGGTCATAAAGCAGAAAAAGACAAAGCTCTGCTTTCAGAAAGCAGGTTTGGTTGGCAGTGAGCAAAGCCACCTCTCTACAGCCAATCTGCCGTTGGGTACGGGAGTGAGTCCCCAGTAAATCCGGCACAAAGTGGCTGGCCCACTCAGCCCTGCCACCCACCACAGCCACGTGCAACACCTGGACAAAGATCTAAGGCCTAGGAAGCAGCTTCGCCCAGCCTCTCCATCTCCGGGCACAGTCCCCTTGCGGCACAGCCTCAGGCAGGATGGAATATGACAGTCACAAGATTCGCACCTCAAGCCACAAAACATATTCTTCTCCCTACGTCACCTGGCAGGTGTCATCGGTAGTTAGTTTTACAGCTACAGTGGCACACACAGTGTTTTCTTCACCTCTGTGTCACAGGAATGGCCACTGTTACTCTCCTCACTTTTAACCACTGGAGTATCGAGGGACATTTGTCAACACGGTTTGTGGATATTGAGACTGACTGGATATTCATACATACATTTCTCTGTAACTCCATAAACTGGCAACATAAGACCATGCAGAAACCAGAAATTTGGGGTCCATACATAATGGCTCCATACAAAATGCGTTTTGTCACAGAGTATAAGAATAGATAAACTAGTAATAGCAAACAATGTGCATTAACTGTATTGCAGGCTCTGTGCTGAGCATGTCACTTTCTACAATTATTATTATCCCCATTTTACAAAAAAAGAATCCCTTGAGTCTTCTTGATGTATTCTAGATATTAACTCTTTATAGGTTTTAGATATTATAAATCTTTTCTCACTCTGTCACCTTTTTGTTAACTTTGCTTATTGTATCTACCCTTTACAGAATTTTTAATTTTTAAAATATAGTCAACTCTATCAAATTTTCAACTTATGGCCAGGCATGGTGGCTCATGCCTGTAATCCCAACACTTTGGGAAGCCGAAATGCGCAGATCATTTAAGGTTAGGAGTTTGAGACCAGTCTGGCCAACAAGGTGAAACCCTGTCTCTACTAAAAATTCAAAAATTAGCTGGCCATTGTGGCACAAGTCTGTAATCCCAGCTACTGGGGAGGCTGAGGCAAGAGAATGGCTTGAACCCAGAAGGCAAAGGCTGTAGTGAGCTGAGATGGCATCACTGCACTCCAGCCTGGTCAACAGAGTGAGACTCCATCTCAAAAGATAATAATAACAATAATTTCAACTTATGGTTTGTGTATTGAGTACCTTCTTTAACACCTCTAATATCTCATTTTAGCTTTATAATTTTACTTTTGCACTGAATTCCTCTTTGGCATATGCTTGAGATAGTGAACCAATGAGCTGTTTCTCCACCACCAAGTAGTAGGTTTTAGGCAATCCATCCCTTCCCCACTGATTGATGGTGCCATGTTTATCCCAAAGCAGGTTCCTATGCAGACTCAGGTCTGGCTCGCACTCTTTGCTCTTTCCCTAGATGTATTTTACTATGTTCCCGTTCCATAATGATTTTGTCTGGAAGGGTGAGTTCCTTCTCTTTGCTCTTCTTTTTCAAAATGACTTTTATTCCTTCATGAACCTTTATTCCTTCATATGAATTTTAGAGTAAGTATGTTGAAGTCCTCAAAAAAAAACTTGCAATAATTTTGTCTGAAATTACATTGAATTTATAGGTTAATTGTGAGGGAAATTAACATATTTATATTTTGAAGATGTGGTATATATTTCTATTTATTCAGATCTCTTCAAACCAACAACTGAGTTTTAAATTTTTCTTGGTAAGTTCTTTGATAGGTTATTTCCTACATACTTTGGAGTTTGGGAATAGTATCTTATTTTTTAAAAAATATTTTCGACATGGTTTTGATAAAGAATAATAATTCTTAGGCCAGGCAAAGTGGCTCATGCCTGTAATCCCAGCACTTTGGAAGGCTGAGGTGGGAGGATCACTTGAGGCCAGGAGTTTGAGACCAGCCTGGGCAACATAGTAAGGCCCTGTTTCTCCAAAAAAAATTAAAAATTGCCCAGGTATGGTAGTGGGTACCTGTAGTCCCAGCTATCCAGGAGGCTGAAGTGGGAGGATTGCTTTAGCCCAAAAGTTCAAGGTTGCAGTGTGCTGTGATCTCACTTCATTCCAGCCTAGGCAACTCTGTCTCAGAAAAAAAAAAAAAAAAAAAAAAAGGCAAAACTAACAAACAGAAAAACAATAACAATTGTTTGAAAGTGATCAGGTATTCATCATCTCTGCTGAAGTCTCTTATTCTATTTAGTCTATTGATTAAATATGCTGATACAACCTTTTATTTCTTTTTTCTCTCCTTTTCCTTTTTTCTTATCTTCCTGTCTTGCCCAGAAACTGGGTAAGCGTTTTATATATAGAAGAAGCACAAAAATATGCTTACTTCAAAAAATATATAAATGTGCTTACTCAAAAAAATATATATATATGCTAACTCCAAAAGCTAATAACTTATCCAACTTCTACTTGAACTTTAATCCCAAAGAGATGAACACATTGAAATAACATGATTAACCCACAAAGCTGATATAGTGTCCACTGACTTAAATGTTCCTCCTTAGTTATGTGCCAAGCATTGGGTCTCTGTATAACAGTAGCACAGAAACGGCAATATACAAAACAATTAACAGTTAATTGTTGTTAAACAGTAACAATGAAAGCAGGTCTAAATTTTCTTTTAAATCCCATTGTGTGACCCTTTACAACTTTCGAATAACTTCCATACCCATTACACCATTTGTGTTTCATAAACACACAGTAGGGAGAACAGGTATTGGCTCATTTTATAATTAACATTCAATATGGTTGGATTTTGGAGGATCACAAAACTAGAAAGGATCAAAATTCATATTCAGGTATTTAAAGCTTCAAGTTCTCTCACTATAACAAGCTGATTTATATATAAACAAAATATATAAAACTACATGATTCAATTCAGTAACACTGAATTTTCATTTAAATCTCATTCCATCCTGAAAAAGATGATCTGATACCATCCTGTCATTTTTAAAGAAAACTGTATCAGCTGATATTAAACATCTAAACATTTTCAAAGTGTAAGAGCCATATGACCATATCAATTAGGATTGTAATTCTACTAAGAATTTGGGTCTATACCATGGCAAACCGTCAGTTAATTTGGTCAGTTTAGGTAAACAGGTCAGTTTTGTGGGAGGGAGGGAAACTGGGTAAGAAATATTCATCAAATTAATTTTACTAACATTGCAATACAACTAAAAATGTTATTTGGTTGGGCATATTTAAACATTTAAAAGCTGCTGTAAAGATAATATTGTTACCTCATTTTTGTAAGAAGGAAAAAACTAAGTAAATCAATTTCTTGGGTGTGCAAAAACAGCCCAAGGGGAAGTGACAGACCTGTGAACAGAAGTCATGAATTAAACCTGAGCTTGGTCTACCAGTTCTCCATAATCAAGCCCCATGATTCACTCATGGAAATCAATGCCTCTTAAACTCACTGAATGACAGACACCTCAACAGACACACATCTGTGGATTCCCATAGCTCCTTTAAAAGCAACCATCAGGAAGCAATTAGGGAGTGCGTCTGTCTCTAACAATCAAGGTATTTTTCCTTCCATTTCTTGCATCTTCTCTTAGGGAATGTGTAACGGTTGGTCCTCTCTTAATGGTGCTGTTACTTGGAATGTACAAAGTATGCTGACTTGTGAAAGGGTCCCAGGCTTAAACAGCAGGAAAACACAAATAAAGCTGTACTCAAAGAAGATGAATCAAAGTATATCAGAAGAGGAAACCAGAAAATTGTAATCTTTCTTAAATGCAGCTTTGCGAGCTGAGTAATAAAATAAAATAATGTAACTAAGCAGGAGGCTTACATAACTGAAAAAAATGACGGGCAAGGAACTGTTCCAAATCCACTGTATTTATTAGAACCTCTGATTTCCTTTGAAATGGCACATGCAATAAAATTTACTGTGAGCTAGCTAACAAAAAAATCTCGTTTTTATGGGAAATAAGTATTGTCAGAAAAATGAATAGATTCTATTTTAAATCCTAAAGGTTATAAAATTGAGCTTTTAATAGATGAAGGAAAAAAAGGCTCCAGAACAGAGGCATCATGGAGGCAGTGATTTCTATTTAATCTCTTATCTGCAAGAGAAAAAAAAAAATCACTTCAATTGAAACTAATATAGTTTTCTGTGGCAGAATATACCATGATAGCTAATAATGCACTGGCTGTCTGTATTAACTGAATTTTCTTTTTGTTAAAAAAAATCAGTGCTTGTTAAGCACATGAACTGTGCAAGTTTATATTTGGCCAACTCCTGTCCCCCCACCTGTTCATTCAGGCATTAGCCCTAAGGACTTACAAAGCAAATGAATGTATCTGTAGATCAATGGGTAAAAATAAACTGAACTATTCTTGTAACACTATCAAAAATGATCTGACCAAATAGAAGATCACATTTCACGAGGTAAAATAGTCAAATGAGATGTTTCCTCATGTTTTATGATTGATTTGGCTTATTCACTGCGTATGAAATAGCTGACCTTCATTCCAGGAGAATGAGCAGCAACCAGATTTAATGCTGTTTGCTCAGGGGTTCAAATCTGGTTTAGCTGGTTTCATTGCCTCTGAGGCAAAGTTTCTAAATGTGCTACTGTTACACAGAGACCCAATGCTTGGCACATAACTAAGGAGGAACATTTAAGTCAAGGGACACTATATCAGCTTTGTGGGTTAATCATGTTATTTCAGTGTGTTCATCTCTTTGGGAATAAAGTTCAAGTAGAAGTTGGATAAGTTATAAGCTTTTGGAGTTAGCATATATATATATTTTTTGAGTAAGCACATATATATATTTTTTGAAGTAAGCATATTTTTGTGCTTCTTATATATGTATAATGCTTATTTTATATATATAAAATATATATAACATATAAATTATATATAAATATACATTATATATATAATATATAATATATATATAAATTATATATATATAAAATATTCTCTATAATAAGAAGTTCCCAGCTGGGTGCAGTGGCTCACGCCTGTAATCCCAGCACTTTGGGAGGCCGAGGCAGGTGGATCACGACGTCAGAAGTTCGAGACCAGCCTGACCAACATGGTGAAACCCCATCTCTATTAAAAATACAAAAATTAGCCGGGTGTGGTGGTGCACACCTGTAATACCAACTACTCGGGAGGCTGAGGCAGGAGAATAGCTTGAACCTGGGAGGCAGAGGTTGCAGTGAGCCAAGATCGTACCACTGCACTCCAGCCTGGGCGACAGAGTGAGACTCAGTCTCAGGAAAAAAAAAAAAAAAAGAAGTTCCCAAGGACAGACAATTATAAAATCAACCAGTACTATCACTCCCTGGCTCACTATTCTTTAGCCATATTGGCAATGGATTCCTTGAAAAACCTAGATGTGGTTGATTGAGTCATTGTTCACAATTTTTCACATCTTTCCTATTTTAAATAATGTATACACATTCGTCTACATTCTTCCAAAATACCATCCGCTATGGGTAAAATATTTTCCCCATCCCATTGATTTTGGGCTGGGCCGTATGGCTTCCTTTAGCCAATGAAGTGTTCCTGAACATGTTAAGAGGCTTTAAATGTGCTTGCGTGATTCCATTTGGGCTCTTGTGCTCCTGTCGTGTGCTATGTAAGAAACATCTTCCCGGAAGCTATTGGTCAACACAGAATGAGTAACACACAAGGGAGACCTGAACCCTGGAGTCCAGCCAAGCCCTACCAGTTGCAGCTGACCCACAGACCCATGTGGGAGGAATAAATGCTTATTGTTTCAAACTAGAGTTGTGGATAGTTGGTTGTAGCACACTGCTCTAGCAAAATGTCATCTCATTGCCTCAGCACATTCCCTTCCCTCTACTAGAAATCATCTTCCACGATCACTCTTTTTCTAGTTAATTCCTACTCATGCTTCAGAATTCAGTTTAAATGTCTTGACCACAGGACAGATGTCACAAACCAGATTACCTGCCCCTTCACGTCCTGGGTTTCCTATTTTGTGAGATTCATCACATTTACAATGTTTCGCTTCATGGCATTCAACTAGAATATAAGCTTCTTTAAGCAGTGGGACCACAGTGTATTTTTCATTGGTATTATTCTTAGCACACGACACACAATGCTAATACAAAGTAGATTTAATTAATATTTGTTACGTGATTTTTATAAAAAGCCGTGTGGTTCTACTACTTAAGAGTTAGAAAAGAAACTTAATTTGTATGAGTTTTGGTTTTCAGCAACTATAACATGAACACGATAATACCTATCTCCTAAAACAGTGAGGATTAAATAAACCAACCATTAAATTTAATGAATTTGAGGAAAGACTTATAAGTGTCTGACACATGGGTGCATAAAAGGCATTTGACAACTGACGGATTTTATTATGGTTGGAAAGATAAATGTATTTGCCCTCTGTCTAAGAACTTGATTTATTTTAAAGCCATATTTTTGCAACTCAAAAAAGAAAAAAATTAGATTAGGTTGCTACTTATGATTATTTAATTTGGGCATTTCAAAGTATCTTGCTTACTTCCCAGGCTCTGAGTCCCTTTTAGAAGCGCTTTCAGGTAGAATTCAGCTAAGAAGAAACAGGTTGGCGATTGATACTTGATTTATTTCAAACATTTGTCATTAAATGACTCTATCCTTTTAAAAAAGAATGAAATTCATTTTTGCTATTTATGTTTATTTCTATTTGTATTCCTTCCCACCATTTTTGCCATTTTAAATTTTTTCCCTGCTTAATTAATTTTTTAGAGTTGGCACTTACTTATTTTCAAAATGTTTTTCTTCATTCCTACAAATAGCTTTTGGAATAGGATTTTATACAACCTAAATCAGTTTTTTTCTTTTGCCAAAAACAATATGTATCCACTACAAAAAATTAGAAAATACAGGTAAGTGTAAGGAAGGAAGATTTAAATGTTTGTAATCCTGCCACCGAGAGATATCCACTGAACATTCCTCCAAATAGTTTGATTCAAATGCATAGTTTTAATAATGGTGGAATTATGTTGTACATTTACCCTTTTGAAGTTAATATTTCATTTAATTACCACAATTATCTTTCTATGCCAATAAATATTCATCTACATCTTTTATTAGTAGCCTTCCATCATAACATCATTTACCTGAGCAATTCCCTATTGTTGGAAATTTAGTACATTTTACTTTTTTTCTTTTACTGTTATCAGCAGTATCTTCGTGAATAAGTGAAGAGATAACAATGAGTTACTCAAACCTTTAGAAAACACCACTTAATGGAGTCTTGCAGTTCAGAGCAGAACAGACCATTATCCCAACTGTAATCCAACCCTCTCCTTGCATTTCTTATTGTGAGTCTAGGACCATCACTGGAAAATAATAAAGTTTGGTAGGTGGGCTAAACTAGTATCAGAGAATTTGAGGTAACACTTTCATTTCTGGTCTCAATAATGAATGTGCAAACCAGAACCTACAAATCGACTCATGATCAAAAATACCTTAACAGAAAGCAGGAATTCTGAAATGGGAATAAGGGAAACAGAAGGAAACCTACAGATCACTGTTGCTCTCCCTATCTGCAGCTACCATGTCCATATTTGTTTTGACAAACACTCCTTTGCCACAATCTGGTCTGTGGTATCATGAGCACTGACTTTCCCATTTTACAGATAAAGGCACTGAGGCACACACAGAGGGGCTGACAACAGTGTCCACAGTGCCACAGTTAGTAGCACAGCCAGGGTCTGAGCCTGTGTGTTCTGGCTCACAGACAAGTGCTCTTTTTATGCTCACAGAGTTCTCAGTAATACCGGGAATTATTCAGAAGAGGGAACAGGACGCAATGCAGCAGGGAGATTAGCAGAAACATAATTCTCCTGAGAGTCAGCATGGAGGTATTTGTTAGCTACTCAACACCTGTCTAACATCCTCAGTAAGAGGATCATAAATACCTCTATCCACCTCCCTAGGGCAATATGAGCATTATTGCTTATTTAGAAATTTGTCCCTGTAAGAGCTTTGATATTCTCAAAGGAAAGGTGCTGCCGAAAAGTGAAAATATTTTCTATGCTTCCACTATGCACGTGAGAGAAAGGAGATTTGGATCAGGTAAAAGAATTATTGGCAGGCACATAAATTCTTTATCTAATCATATTAGGATAACACTCCTGAGCTCCTTGAATGGAGGCATCATGAGTACCTGCTGCGCTTAGCACATACCTTACAAAACACTGAAAATCTTACTCAACACAATCAGAACTGCTCATTAATGAGCTAATCAGTAATGTCAGTCAAGAAAAAAATAAGGGGATACATTTATGGTGTAAATGTAATCACTCGACAGGTTCTTCTCGCCTGATGCACAGAAGAAATCAATTCACTGACACCATGGTATTGAAGTAAAGAATGAGTTTAATTAATGCAGGGCTGCCCAGTGGAAGGAATGGTGTTATCACTCAAGTTGGTCTCCCCGAAGGCTCAGAGGCTAAGGTTTTTCAAGGATAGTTCGGTGGGCCAGGGACTAGAGAATGGGTGTTCCTGACTGGTTGGGGATGCAATCAGAAGAATGTGAAAAAATAATCTTCATGTGCTAAGTCTGCCTCTGGGTGGGGGCCACAGGACAGGTTGAGTCATGAGTCACAAGTCCAGGTGAGGTTAGTAGGTTGCCAGAATGCAAAAGCCTGAAAGACATCTCAAAAGACCAATCTTAGGTTCTACAATAGTGATGTTATCTATAGGAGCAATTGGAGAAGTCATAAATCTTGTGACCTCTGGCCACATGACTCCTTAGCAGTAAGAGATGATAGAAACTCTGCCTATACCTTAGCAGAATTCAGGCCCCTTCCACAATCCTAATCGTGTGGCTTTTCATTAGTCTTACAAAGGCAGTTTCAGCCCCTGAACAAGGAGAGGATCAGTTTTAGGTAGGTACTATTATGATCCTTGTTTCAAAGTTAAACTATATGCTAAATTCCTCCCATGGATAGCTTGGCCTACACCTGGGAATGAATGAGGACAGCCAGCCTGTGAGGCTAGAAGCAAGACGGAGTGAGCCATGCTAGACTTCTCTCACTGTTGTAATCTTTGCAAAGGTGGTTTCATAAACATTGTATTTTATTTATTTTTTAAATCTTTTTAAGATGGAGTCTTGCTCTGTTTCCCAGGCTTGGAGTGCAGTGGTGTGATCTCAGCTCACTGCGACCTCCATCTCCTGGGTTCAAGTGATTCTCCTGCCTCAGCCTCCCAAGTAGCTGGTATCACAGGCATGCGTCATCACACCTGGCTAATTTTTTTTGTATTTTTTAGTAGAGGTGGAGTTTCACCACGTTGGCCAGGATGGTCTTGAACTCCTGACCTCAGGTGATCTGCCCACCTCAGCCTAGCAAAGTGCTGCAATTACAGGAGTGAGCCACTACATCTGGCCCATAAACATAATATTTTAAATTAAATAAATATAAATGTATTTACCAAACTGGTAGAAGGCCATGGTTCTTTCCCTCACTATAGATTCACTGGCAAGGGTCCAATACCACCTTTTTTTGCCTAAACCACACCCATAAGATCTCATTCTTCGTTTCCAACTTTTCTTTCTTTGTAGTGGATGAGAACTTAAAGACACTCATGAGCAAAATACTGTAGAGTTTATTATTTTTCCCAATCTCTTATTGTTAACTAATTTAACATTAGTGAGTCTTTCCAAAGCATTCCATTTAAATGTCATTGTAATAATTCTCTCTCTCTTCACCCTCATGTTATTAAAGTAATATTAAAGTAAATAGCATAATTTTAATAACAAGTAAAACTAGCACAAATATGTTAGGGAACAAACAATTCTGATTCTCATAAAGCACAAAATTCAACTCCTCAGAGAAGAAAGGGATCAGTGAGGACAGAGTGGACAGCTCTGTTCAGTGTGTTTTGACCACCAGCCCAAGCCTTACAGAGGGAATGGACGCTGGTTCCCTCTATGAGTCGCTTAAGCAGAAGTTGGTTTAAAGAGTGCCCACCATAGTTTTTTTATTAGTTAATTATTAATATTAAACAGTGTACTTGTGGACAATGACTGGTGACAGCCCCAGGTAGGAGTTTAAATCATATGTATTCATTCATACTCAAAGTTTTAAAATCCCATCCTCCCTACCCAAATAAATTTCCAGAGTCTGTCAACTTGCCTCTCTACATAATAGGTTTGAGTTCACATTATCCTGCTCGTAGGACCATAAAAGACCCAGTTACTCACCAGGGAAGCCTCTTAAGATGAGAGGGAAGAGCTAGAAGAGCAAATTAAATCTCAACTTTTATTTTCTTCCTGCTACTTACAAACATTGTAAGCTTTCTTATTATTTCTTATTTTCTGTCTCCCAACATTGGAAGGTAAGTTCTGTGAGAGGAAGGATTTCATCTCCCTCACCTACCTCTGTATTCTTGGCACACTTAGAAGAGTGCCTGGCACAGAGAAGTTACATAATAAATGTTTGTTAAGTGAATGATTGATTTAATCCGGGTAAACACAACATGGATGTTTGCTACACAAATTTGATCCCACTTAATGGTTAACTTTTTGTTTTTCCATTTTTTAAATAAATTTCTACACTTGTTAGAAATTTTTCAAATTTCTTGGCAAAAATATAGCATGCAAAAGGCTAGCTAGATTTTAATCTTGTCTAAATCAGGTCAGAAAAATCACTTTTATTCCAGAAAACACAAAGGGCAAAGTACAATGGCCAGAGCTACATAACAGCTACACTCACCAGGTGTGCAAAGCGATTTAATATTGTCATTCAGACTCAGCCCTAATGAGCAATCTTGTTTATCTACAAAACTGTGAACAACCAGCCGCTAACAACCGGACATTGTCCCCAAGCCCAGCACACTTCATGTCACCTCTCGATGCACCTACAATCTAGGGCCGTTATTAGAACTTCTAATAAGGACCATGATAGAACTGCTGAGAAATAAAGAAAAAAACGGATTTCATGCACGTGCTTTAAAACTTTATGTTTAGTTATTTTAAGTATATGTTTTGTTCTGGTACACTTAGATTTGCAACTGAAAAGAGAAAGGCATATCAGAAAGAAGCTTTTTGTTAAAGCAGACTGATGAAGAAACCAATGATAGATGGAAAGCACAACTCATTTGAAGTTACCAGAGGAAGCAACAGAAAGTTTCTCCAAAAGAAAGAAAAAATAAAGAAAGAAGCAGCCAATTGGAGAATTACTTATTTTTATTATGCCAACTAAAAAGATAGTCAAGGGGCCAGGCACAGTGGCTCACTCCTGTAATCCCAGCACTTTGAAAGGCAGAGGTGGGTGGATCATTTGAAGTCAGAAGTTCAAGACCAGCCTGGCCAACATGGTGAAACCCTGTGTCTACTAAAGATACAAAAATTAGACAGGTGTGACGGTGGGTACCTGTATTCCCAGCTACTTGGGAGGCTGAGGCAGTTGAACCTGGGAGGCGGAGGTTGCAGTGAACCAAGATTGCACCACTGCACACCAGCCTGGGCAACAGAGTGAGATTCCAACTCAGAAAAAAAAAAAAAAAATAGTCAAGGGCTTCATGCCACATCTTTTTTTTTTTTTTTTGAGACAGAGTCTCACTGTGTTGCCCAGGTTGGAGTACAGTGGCTCAATCTTGGCTCACTGCAGTCTCTGCCTCCCAGGTTCAAGTGATCAGCCTCCTGAATAGCCGGGACTACAGACGTGTGCCACCATGCCCAACAAATTTTTGTATTTTTAGTAGAGATGAGGTTTCACCATATTGGCCAGGCTAGTCTCGAACTCCTGACCTCAAGTGATCCGCCCACCTCGGCCTCCCAAAGTGTTGTGATTACAGGCCTGAGCCACCACGCCTGGCCCCACGTCTCCACAGAGTGAACATGACCACGATCTTTCTTCAAGCATCACCTTTGATAGCCTTTCAATATAGAGTTATGGGCTTTACTTCAAACATTAACTCGTCTTCCACATTCAGTTATCAAAACCATTGAATACAACCTTTAAAACATTTTGCAAGTTCAGCACTTCTTCTCCATCCCATTGATACTGATTCAGACTCTGCTCCTCATTGCAATGAGCTGTTATAACAGCTCCTGAATTATACACTTGCCAGTGCTCTATCCTTGTGCTAATCCATCTCCATGAAGCCACCAGGCTTCCCTCTGACCCAACTCCCTGGCATACCATTTAAGGCTTTCACCCCAACTCAACTCACCTCCGAAATCCTATTTTTTTTTTGCTCTGTCGCCCAGACTGGAGTGCAGTGGCACGATCTCGGCTCACTGCAACCTCCACCTCCTGAGTTCAAGCAATTCTCTGCCTCAGCCTCCCGAGTAGCTGAGATTACAGGTGCCCACCACCACGCCTGGCTAATTTCTTTGTACTTTTTAATAGAGACGGGGTTTCACCATCTAGGCCAGGTTGGTCTAGAACTCCCGACCTCGTGATCCACTGGCCTCAGCCTTCCAAAGTGCTGGGATTACAGATGTGAGTCACCACGCCCGGCCTGAAATCCTATTTCTAGTCAATCCCCCTGCAGCATATATTTTATGCTTTAGGCACAATTAGTAGATAGTGGGCTACATGAGTCTGAAGCCCAATGGGACAATCTGGAGCAACTGAACATTTGTAAATAGAGTAGTTCATGATTTCTGTGATGGATACTGTAATGCGCCACTCAGATCCTTCGAGAACATGATGCTCATGCTTCCAGCTGCAGGGGAGTGCTGACTCACAGCTAACTCTCTTTCCAAAGAAGCTGCCTTACTCAAGCTCATGTCCCTTCCAAATTGGCAGCCCATATCCAGTGACTGGTTGAGGCAGAGCACAGAAGCCCAGAACCCTTGCCTTGATGGCAGATAACTCTGAAGGGTGATCCCAGCTTGAGGACTCATCCTGCACCATGGGCTCTGTGTTGGCTATATTATAGCTTACCTTCTCCTTCTGTCCAGTCCTGCTTCCCTTCTTCCAAGGAATTCTTCCCTATAAAGCTCCTGCATAGGAATCTTAGGCACAGGGTCTGATTCCAGGAAACCCCACCTAAGGTGGTTTTATTTACATTTTACTTGAGATATTATTATCTTATAAAAATGACTTGCTTTTTAATTAATGTTTATGCTTGACCATTTCAACTTTTTTAAGGTTTCATTTTAATTCAGAATGTTTAACTGAAAAGAAGGAACATCTGTATCTTTTTTTTGTAAGTATTAATTCCTATCCAGCTCCACAATCAGATATTGCTTAAAATAGTAGAGCCAGAACTCTGAAATCTGGCTCCATCGTTTCCCAGCTGTGTAACCTTCAGTAGGTTACACAGCCCCTCTGTGTTTCCATTTCCTCACCTATAAATTGAGGATAATAACAATAAAATTATCCTAAATAAACTGTTGGGAAGACTAAATGAGTTATCATATATAAAGCATTAAGAATGATGCTTAGCAAAAATACATGTGCTCAAATTCATTAGGGTAACACTAGCTGCTATAACAAACAGACCTAAAATTGTCCAATGACTTGACTATATAATAGATATTTCTTCCTCATTTGTCTACATGGTTTTACAAGGACTTAGGTTGATAGATGCACAGTTTTCTTCACTACATAGTTTCTCCATCCCAATTGGCCAGAAAAGGGAAAGAACATGAAGGAGTATGTACCAGAGAATTCTACGGAGGTCATTCTTCCTGCTCAAATCCTATTGGCCTGAACATAATCACATGGCCACACCTAACTGCAAAGGAAGCTGGGAAGTGTAGGCTAGACAATGAATTGTAATGACTAGCTGTCTATAAAGCAAACTTTGCTGTACTGATAATTATTGTTATCATCTCATTATTACCAACTTTCGAGCTTGGGCTCTTATCTCCACTTACCTAGAATGCTGCAAAAGCCTCCTCACTGGTCTCTCTAACTCCAGGCTATTTGCCATCCCAAACGCTTCCTCCACAACAAACCCAGAGTTATTTATGTCAAATCCCAAGTCTGATCTTTTCCCTCACCATCCTCCAACTTCAGTTTAATATCCTTCTGTGACCTCCCCACTGCCTCAGGTTCCAGTCAAGTCCCCTTCATTGCCTTCATGACTCAGTCCCTCCACATCCCTTTAGTTCATCTCCAAAATCCCCACCCACCTTGCAGCGGGTGTTTGCGATTTGACACCCACTTTGTGCCTGCAACAGTGCTGGACACAGACTACTCCAGTGAAGAAAGCGGGCGGGATCCCTGCTACATTTTAATGAGGTAGCCGAAAAAACAAGTAAACAAATAAATATGTAATATTAAGCTATAAGGAGTACAGTGAAGAAAGATACAGGGTAAAAAAAAAAATGGGGCGGTGAGCTAAATGAACAAGTAGTAAATAACATCTTAAATTTCACGTGCAAGTGATAGCCATTCTGCAGCAGGATGCATTGTGGACTTTTTATCTTCACTATAATTACCCACACCCCTGAGACTGCATATTACAAAAGAGTTCTTATCATTGGCCTATATTTGCATTCCTTTTAGCTTCTTTTATGGCTGTTATTCAGGGAAATAATATAGAGCACTAAAGATTGCCTAATGTGCTATTTGTGTGGGATGTTGAGAGAGAATATCATTTGCTATTTCCCCACGGGGCAGTGACGGTACAAATTACTCAATTTTTTTCCCTGCAACCTTCTTTGCAGGAAAATTCAACTAAAAATATTTAGTAAAACCAAGTTTTACTCAAGTATGAAAAACTGTTATTTTTAAAATTCCCTGGGCTATGTTACTGTCACCATGGTAGCTTAAAAAGTATTACATATGTGATGTTCCTGTCACTTTACTGGATTTAGGTTTTCAAATTCAGAGCAGGTGAAATTGAAGGTTTTCTTACAGAGGCTGTTCTTTTAACCAGGGTGATTTTCTCCCACCCGACTTAGTCATTTTTTTAATTTTTGTTTTCGTCTTTGTTTTGAGATGGGAACTCGCTCACTGCAGCTTCAAATCCCCAGGCTCAATCAATTATCCTGCCTCAGCCTCCCAAGTAGCTGGAACCACAGAAGGATGCCACCAAGCCCGGCTAATTTAAAAAAATTTTTTTGTAGAGATGGGGGTCTCCCTATGTTACCCAAACTGGTCTCAAACTCCTGGGCTCAAGCGATCCTCCTGCCTCAGGGAGGATCCTCACGAAGTGCTAGGATTACAGTTGTAAGCCACCGCACCTGGCCCTGACTTAGATTTGTATTGGTCTAATATAAGCAGATGCTATAATGTGAGATGCACATTAAACCATGGATTTCCTCTTAATCCTTCTATTAAAACACTGGAACTTTTTATTCAAAATGATTTTTTAAAATAATCCAATTGTCGGCCAGGCACAGTGGCTCACACCTGTAATCCTAGCACTTTGGAAGGCCAAGGTGGGTGGATCACTTGAGGTCAGGGGTTCAAGACCAGCCTGTCCAACAACGTGAAATCCTGTCTCTACTAAAAATACAAAAATTAGCCAGACATGGTGGCACATGCCTGTAATCCCAGCTACTTGGGAGGCTGAGGCAAGAGAATCACTTGAAGTGGGAGGCAGAGGTTACAGTGAGTCGAGATCATGCCACTGCACTCCAGTCTGGGTTGCAGAGCAAGACTCCATCTCAAAATAAAATAAAATTAAAATAATAATCCTAATTGTTAAATAGTTGAGGAATCATTAAATAAAACTTGGAATATTGTACAGTCATCAAAACTCAAGTTTGTGAGGCCAGGCATGATGACTCATGCCTATAATCCCAGGACTTTGGGATGCAGAGATGGGAGGATTGCTTAAGGTCAGCAGTTCGAAATCAGCCTAGGCAACATAATAGTGAGACCTTGTCTTCACAATTTAAAAAGAAGAAAAAAAATTAGCCAGATGTGGTGGCATGTGCTTGCAGTCCCAGCTACTAGGGAGGTTGAGGTGGGAGGATTGCTTGAGCCCAGGAGTTCAAGGCTACAGTGAGCCTTGAACTTCACTGTGCCCCTGAACTTCAGCCTGGGCAACAGAGCAAGACTCTGTCTTTAAAAACAACAACAACAAAACAGTTGTTGTAAAACACTTAAATACTTAATAGCATGGAGAAATAGTTGGGACATAAAACCAAGTGGAAAGGGGAGAACGTTAAAAAAAGTGTAAAGCGTATAATTGTATCAGTCAAATTTAGAAAACCCAAAAGAACCTCAAAGAACTCAGAAGAACAATAGTCTAGGACTGGCAGAGTAGCTCACAAAACTGTTAGGATCTCAGAGCATTCAACCTTGCTACTCCCCTATCTTCAGCCCGTGACTTCTAAACAATGGCCCAAGATGGCTGCTTGAGCTCCAGCTGGTATAACCACATCCCAGCCATGAGAAGAAGAAACAGGTGAGAAGAAGAAAGAGGTGATAAACAGAATAATGACCTGCTGAAGATGCCCAGGTCCCAGTCCCTCAAACCTGTAAATATGTCATCTTTCATGGAAAAAGGAGCTTTGCAGATGTGATTAAGTCAAATATCTTTTGATGGAGAGGTTATCCTGGATTATCAACGTGAATCCTGGATAATGTATTCACAAAAGTCTTTATAAAGGAGGATCAGATTCAGATAAGGAGATGTGATTACAGAAGCAGAGATAGTAATGTGAGGAGGGTGCTCCAAGTCAAGAAAAGCATGTAGCCTCTAAAAGCTGGAAAAGGCAAAGAAACAGATTATTCTCTTGAGCCCCCAGAAGGAATAGCCCTTTCAACTCATTTTAGACTTCTGACTTCTATAAAAGTAAGATAATAAATGTATATTGTGTTAATCCCCTAATTATATGACAATTTGTTACAGCAGAAATATGAAACTAATCTATTCTCCTTTAATTTACCAAGGAAGAAGATAAAATTGATGATGGGGCACAACTAATATATTCTTCCACAATGTTGTCCTTTAAAAATGGGAATATGTGACCAGCATGGCCAACATGGTTAAACCTTGTCTGTACTAAAAATACAAAAAATTAGCGGGGCATGATGGCATGAG
Organism: Pongo abelii; assembly: GCF_028885655.2. Taxonomy (NCBI): domain Eukaryota; kingdom Metazoa; phylum Chordata; class Mammalia; order Primates; family Hominidae; genus Pongo; species Pongo abelii. Next base: position 91,669,509 of record NC_071995.2, read on the forward strand.
CCTGTAATCCCAGCTACTCGGGAGACTGAGGCAGGAGAATCGCTTGAACCCAGGAGGCAGAGGTTGCAGTGAGCCAAGATCGTGCCATTGCACTCCAGCCTGGATGAGAAAAAAGGGGGTGAGAGAGAGGAATATATATTCCAAAGGAAAGATGCTAATTGTGTTTTACTAGAAGTCATTGGTTGTAAATATGGAACCCCAATCCCAATTCTAGTTAAGGCAAAGGAAGGGGAGGACAAGTTTATTTATAATTTATTTAAATGGCTCACCCCATTAAGGAACAAATGAAGGATAAAGTATATACCCATAATGCCTGTAACCAGGATTTGTCCAGCATGCTCTCTCTCTCATTCTATTCCTTCTGCTTTTCTCTGTTTGTATTCATTCTCTTCTACTGAAGATGGACCTAATTCACATGATAAGAATCAAGGCAGTGGGCATCTCTGGGTCATTCAGTCCAACTTAAAGATCTTCACTTGATCATTCATTCATTTGCCATGTATTTACTGGGTCCCTACCATGTGCCAGGCTAGTGAGCAAGACAAACAAGTCCCTGGCCTCAGCCTGGCAGCTAATACAGATCGTAAACAAATGCATAAACAATATCTTCACAGATTATATCAGGCGTGATGACAGAAATGTGCAGAGATAAAATACACAGCAACTGGGGAGACCATTCTAGAATGGGTGGTCATGGAAAGCCTCTCTGAGGAGTGGACATCTGAGACCCCTAAGATAAATAAGGCAGATAGGAGCATGACTGAGGGGACAGTGAAGACTCCAGAGTGATGTCATTAAACAACAAGAAAGGGAATCATACCTGGAGCAAAGCGGGCAGATGAGGACAGGGACAGTTGGGGCCACAGCCAGATCTAGCAGGGTCTCGTGGATACATCTTGGTTTTCCTGGGAGAGTCCTCTTTGCATGTGTTTTCCTTACATACATATTAACAGCCATCCCAATTTGAGTATCAATCATACAGTCACCCTAAACACGAACTACAGGAGTCAGGATTTTATCCTAAGAGAAATGAAAAGGCATTGAAAAGTTATAAGCAGAGCAGTGAAACGATCTGATTTTTATTCAGGCTCCCTGGAAACCAGAGAAGGAGCTAGTAGATGCAGGAAGTTCAATAGGTCAACATTCAGGACACTAATTTTTTTATTTTTTTGTTTTTCTTACTTTTTAAAATTCTTATTTTTATTTTAGAGACAGGGTCTTGCTCTGTCACCCAGGCTGCAGTGCAGGGGCATCATCATAGTTCCCCGCAGCCTCCAACTCCTAGGCTCAAGCGATCCTCCTACTTCAGCTTCCCAAGCAGCTGGGACTACAGGTGCACATTACCATGCCTGGCTAATTTTTTATAGAGACAGGGTCTTGTTTTGTTGCCTAGGCTGGTCTCAAACTCCTGGGCTCAAGCGACCCTCCCGCCTCAGCCTCCCAAAATACTAGGATTATATGCATGAGACAGCACGCCTGAATTTTTTTAATATAAGAAATCAATATAAAGACAAAATAAAAACAGGTAAAATGTGTGCCTTTAACCTAAGGTATAGATAAAGCCTTATTATCCTCATCTAACACACAGACCTTAATTCTACTGCTGATTTCCTTCCCACTTCTCTTCAACTGAGAAGCACTTTCTGAGGCAAAACATAGCTCCAGCTTTCTGGTCTCATGGCAACTTGGCAGCACAAGGCTTCTAGGCTAAAATCCCAGCTTCCATGGATCCATGCTGTTTCAGTCACAAATATTTACCTTGCCTGGCTCCGCAGGCTAATTAAAGGGGTAGGCTCTGTTCCTCTTAGCTCTCCTCTAAATTGCTTTTAGAGGAAGAAGCAGTGACGGGACCAGAATGGCAGCCCCATCACTCATCTCCACAGCCACACGGTGACTACCTTACAAATATCCTGTTCAGATTAGAAAAGGGGTTTGCAGGCACGCCCTTGCCTCTCTCCAGCTAGATCTGAAATTGCACCTCCCAACAATGATTTCCCCTGGAAGCTGACATAAGCCCTAGCAGCGTATTTGACTGACGGTGCCTCTGAAAGAGGGGCTCTCAGGATCAAATACTAAGAGCTTATTATACCAGTTAAAACACAGTGTTTCACTGTGAATATTTACTTTTATTAAAAAAATGACATATGCTTATTATAAACAATTCAAGGTGAAGAAAAGGTGGGAAGTTCACAGGGAATTTTTCTTCTGCTCTCACTCAGCCCCAGCACTGATCCAAAGACTGCCCTCCCTCTAGAAACCTCTGTTATCAGTTTCTGGCATTTTCTATGCATCCACAAGCAAATGGATACACACACACACACACACACACACACACACATATATACACACACACACAAACATACATATATATATATATATATATATATATATATATATGCATTTAAATAAATCACCCTAAAGGCTTTAAAGTGATTTCATAATAACAAGCAAGTCCACATTTGATAAACCATAAAATGGAGTCACATAGTTCCAGTCAGCAAAGGGCTTGGCCCTTCCTACAAAGCAGAGTCACTGGGTGAATCCTGGTTACAACTCACAATCGAGTCAAGAAGCCAAAACCAAATTGCCAGGCCCAGGAAGCAATCAGAACATGAGGTGAGATTACAACTCTGAAAACAGATACTCAAAGTCTGGGCAGGGGAGGGAAATCAATGTAGAAGGTAGAAATACACTCTGAAAGGCAAGGGGCTCAGAGCGCTGGGTCTAGTTGGAAGGGGAGATGATATGGTTTGGCTGTGTCCCCAACCAAATCTCATCTTGAATTGTAGTTCCCATTATCCCCACCTATCTTGGGAGGGACCCAGGGGGAGGTAATTAAATCACGGGAGCAGTTTTTTCCCATGCTGTTCTTGTGATAGTGAATAAGTTTCACGAGATGTGATGATTTTACAAAGGACGGTTCCCCTGCACATGCTCTCTTGCCAGCTGCCATGTAAGACGGGCCTTTGCTCCTCCTTCAACTTCACCATGATTGCGAAGCTTCCCTGGCCATGTGGAACTGTGAGTCCATTAAATCTCTTTTTCTTTATAAATTACCCAGTCTTGGGTATTTATTATAGCAGTGTAAGAACAGACTAATACAGGAGAGAAAGCACCCCAGGGTTTACTGTCATCACTGGGGTGATGGGTAGGGAGCAGAAGTGGAGAAGTGGCAATTTGAGTTTGCCTTACAGGAAGAAGCAAAGATAACACTGGAAAAACAGAACACATCCATCCACAAGGTGAGAGGAGACAGAGGAGCCCACAGGGGCTGAGGCTGGGTGGCATCTACCTGGGAGGCAGTCTCCCTCTGCTTCCTCTTTGAGAGACTTCTAATAATATTATAAGTTGCCTTTCAGCTTGCTTTTGTTTGCTTTCTTGTTTTAATATGATAAAATGTATATGTAATGTAAAATTCATCATTTTAGCCAATTTTTTAGTGTACAGTTGAGTGGCACTAAGTATGTTCACAATGTTGAACAACCGGCACCATCATTCATCTCCAGAACTTTTTCATCTCCACAAACTGAAACTCTGTCCTCATTAATAACTCCCCATTCCCTACTATATTAGTTCATTTTCATACTGCTATGAAGAAATACCTGAGACTGGGTAATTTATAAATAAAAAGAGGTTTAATGGACTCACAGTTCCACATGGCTGAGGAGGCCTCATAATAATGGCAAAAGGCGAAGCAGGAGCAAAGACATGTCTTACATGGTGGCAGGCAAGAGAGCATGTGTAGGGGAATTGCCCTTTATAAAACCATCAGATCTCATGAAACTTATTCACTATCATGAGAACAGCATGGGAAAAACTCACCCCCATGATTCAGTTACCTCCCACTGGGTCCCTTCCACAATATGTGGGGATTATGGGAGCTACAATTCAAGATGAGATTTGGGTAGGGACACCGCCAAACTATATCACCTACTTCTCCCAGCCCCTGGCAATTACCATTCTAGTTTCTGCTTCTATGAATTTGACTACTCTAGGTACTTCACATAACTGGACTCATACAGTATTTGTGCTTTTGTGATTGGCTTATTTCACTTAGCATAATGTCTTCAAGTTTCATCTATGTTGTAGCATGTGTCAGAATTTCCTTCCTTTTCACAGCTGAATAATATTCCATTGTATGGATATACCACATTTCATTTATTCATTTGTTAGTTGATGGACACTTGGATTGCTTTGACCTTTAGCTATTGTGAACAATGCTGCTATGAACATGGGTGTACTTTCAGGTGCTTTTCTAAATGAAGTATTTTAAGCCATGAAAGGTGAACAGGGTTTTTCTAAGCAGAAGACATTCCCAAGTGAGGGAAAGTGTGGTGTGAGGAAGCACATCTTGTTCAATGAAAGGTAGGAGGCCCCGTGAGGCAGCGATATGAAAGAGGGGAAGAATGACAAGTGAGATAAAAAATGTGGGTCAGTCCATTAAAGTTAAAAATACAAAGAAGAATAGAATATATTCACCACCTAGTTGTGCTGGGTCTTAATATCTTGCCCTATTTACTCATTTTTCAAAGAAATATGGTATTACAGATACAATTGATCCTTCCTGCAAAATCCCTCATCTCATTCTTTCATTCCCCTTCATAATGGCAACCATTTTCCCGAATTTTTAATTTATTTTTTCATGTTTTATAAATTTACAACGTATATGAACCATGTCATGTTTTGCATACATTTACATTTTATGAGTGACATCACACTCTGTATATCTCCATTTCCAACTTGCTTTTTTAAATCAACATTATGTTATAGGGTTTTACTTAGATTATTTCATATTAATACTCCATAGTATAAATATTTTACACTGTATTTTTGCACCATTACAAACACTGCAGCAATAAACATTCTTGTACATTTTCCTTGTTTATATGGGTATGACTTGAGGCTGTGGACCTAACAGCCTCAGTTGGTAAAGGCAAATTGCTCTCCAATTAAGTGGTTATGTCAATTTACGCCCCAACAAACGGGGTTCACTTGTTCCCATTCTGCCGCATCCTTAACAACAGTGAGTATTGTCAAATGTTTAAATTTAACAAGTTGATAAAATAGAAGGTAGTTAAGAACTCAGATTTTAGAGCCAAACCACTGGTATTCAAATGCTGGCTTTACTGTTTACTAGCTGTGTGATTTCAGCCCTACTTTCCCTCTCTGGAAGAAGAAAGAGGTCGTAATACCTACCTCATGCACTCATTGCCAGGAATATGTGTGTTAACATATGCAAAGCATTTGGAATAATATATATATAGCTAATACTCAGTAAAGCCTTTAGAATAATACACAGTGAGTGCTCAATAAGTGTGAGCCTTGTTTTAACATTTTGAATTGGCCATTCAAATCTTGTCTCCTGTGAATGTTCTATTCTTTTCCTTACCCTAGGACTTATCATTTTGACTTGTAGGTATCCTTTAACTATTCCGAACAATAATCATTCATTTGTGGTTATATGTTGGAAATATCTTCTTTTAGTCTGTGGCTTGTCTTTTTCATTTTTATGACATTTTTTGTTAAGAAGTTTTAAATAGGAACCTAGTCAATATATTGTGCTTTGTACTCTTTTTTCTCTTGTTTAATCAATCCTTCTCTTTGGTGCAGTCATACAAATATTCTCCTATATTTTATTTGTAAGTTTTTAAAGTTTGTTCTTCACATTTAGGATTTTATGATTTAATCCATGTCGAATTTAATTTTGTGACTAGTGTGAGATAAGGAGTTTTTTCAATCACTTCTCCATATGAGAAACCAAATATTGTGATATCGTTAATGAATTTGTAATGTCATTTTTGTCATGTTATTTGTACATATGAATAGGTCTGGTTTTAGGCTCCCTATTCTATTACTCTATTTTTGGGGGTTTTTGTCTTTTTTTTTTTTTTTTTTTTTTGCCTACAACAAACATTTCTTTCTTCTTTCTTTTTTTTTTTTTTTTTTTGTTTGTTTTCAGACAGGGTCTCATTCTATTGCCCAGACTGGACTGCAGTGGCTTGATCGTAGCTCACTGCAACCTCAAACTCTTGGCCTCAGGCAATCCTTCTGCCTCAGCCTCCTGTGTAGCTGGGACTACAGGTGCACTTCACCATGCCCAGCTAATTTTTTTATTTTTTGTAGAGATGGGATCTCACTATGTTGCCCAGGGTGGTCTGGAACTCCTGGCCTCAAGTGATCCTCCTGCCTCAGCTTCCCGAGTAGATGGGACCACCGGTGCATGCCACTGCACTTGCTAATTTTTTTTTTTTTTTTTTTTGGTACAGACAGGGTCTCTTTGTGTTGCCCAGGCTTTCACTGTCTTAATTACAATAGCTTTAACATTCATCTTGACATGCTAGGTTATTTCATTACGACTTTGGTTGAGCTAGGAATTCCCTTTCCTGTCTGGTTCCAGGTCCAAGCTGGCCAAGAGAAGACCTTGTGTGAGACTTTGGGATGTGGAAGTGAAGGGCAGTCCTTTACTCTGTGAAGCTCTTCAAAGTTAGATGGGGTGACAGACACAGGAGTACCTAACAGATTCCAACTTGCCCTTGTTCTCCTCTGCTTTGCATCCTGCTGTTCTTCCCAAATTCTGGTCCTGCAGCCGAAGACCTACTACCAGATACTTGGCTAAGAGCCACAGAGAAGGTGGCTTCACAAAGGCAACAGCTTCACACAGACATCTCCGTGAGTTCCCTCAGCAGGACAAATTCAGTAGCTGGATGTGTACTTGGCTTCTTAGATTTTTTTCTGTAAACTCTGACTTGTCCACTTATGCCAGTGCTTTCAAAAGATGATTTAGACTTTTCTCTGAGCTCCCAGCTTCTCCTTCCAGATCTTCATCTCCCCAGCTCCTGCACAATTGGATAAGGTCTGCTTTCTAGAATAAATCCCATGTCATAACACTCTTTGTGGCTCTAGTTCCTTGATTGAACCCTGACTGACATATTTGATAGGTTAAAGTGAGCCTTCCTATCTTGGTCTTCTACAAACTTCTTGGTCCTTTGCTCTTCCACATGGCTTTTTAAATCATCTTGTCAAGTATCAAAAAAAAAAACTAGTTGGGATTTTGAGTTGGGATTGTTTTGAATTCATTAATTAATTAAGGAAGAACTAACTTTTTATAATATTTAATATTTTAAAAATTATTTATTGATGTTGATGCAGTGTAAATTATCTTTATACTAATATTGTGCTTAGTAACTTGTTGATTTTTTATGTTAGTTCCAATTGCTTGCCTGTATTTTCTCTTAGACTCTATGAGGGCAATTTCTGTAAATAGCGATTGTTTTGTTTTGTTTTTACAATTAGCATGTCTTCCTTTTCCTGCCTTACTGTTCAGCTAGAACCCCCAAATAATGATTGGCTAGAAATAGCAATTGTAGGCATCTTGTCTTGTCCCTCATATTAAACGAAATAATTCTAAAGATTTACCACTACATATGATGTTTGCTACAAGTTTCCGATAGACATATTTTACTCTGTGAAGAAAATCTGCTTCTATTTGTATTTCTTAATTTTTTTAATATAAAAGTGTTGAATTTTAACAAATAATTTTTCTGCCTCTATTGAAGTAATCATGTGCTTTTTCTCTTGCAATTTGTTTATGTGGTAAATTATGTTAATAGATTTTTCTAACATTAAGCCATCTTTGCTTTCCTGGGAACTTGACCTGGTTATACTGTATTATTATATACTATACAGTATAGTGTATTTTTGTTTTTAAACAAAATATAGTTCTGTTTTATATAAAATATAGTGTATTTTTGTTTTTAAAGTTACCAATTTTGCTAAATTTTATTAGAATTTATAACTTTATATTTAGAAGTGAGGTTGGCTTACAATTTTCATTTATTTATTTATTTATTTATTTTTGAGACAGAGTTTCACTCTTGTTGTCCAGGCTGGAGTGCAATAGTGCAATATTGGCTCACTGCAACCTCCACCTCCTGGGTTCTAGCAATTCTCCTGCCTAAGCCTCTCAAGTAGCTGGGATTACAGGCATGTGCCAACACACCCAGCTAATTTTGTATTTTTAGTAGAGACGGGGTTTCTCCATGTTGGTCAGGCTGGTCTCAAACTCCTGACCTCAGGTGATCCACCCGCTTCAGCCTCCCAAAGTGCTGGAATTACAGGCGTGAGCCACCACGCCTGGCCTACAATTTTCTTTACTGTTCTTGTCTTATTTTGGAGTCAATCCAGTATAGGTCAGTCTAATAAAATGAGCTTTGGGGTACTCCTTCTTTTTGTATCTTGTTATAATCTCTGGAATAGTTTATATAAGATTGGGATTATATATTCCTTGAAAATCTGGTAAAAATCACTGGTAAAAAATTATTTGTGGCCAGGTGTGGTGGCTCACACCTGTAATCCCAGCACTTTGGGAGGCTGAGGCTGGAGGGTCTCTTGAGGTCAGGAGTTCGAGACCAGCCTGGCCAACATGGCAAAACCCTGTCTCTACTAAAAATACAAAAATTAACCAGGCATGGTGGTGGGTGCCTGTAATACCAGCTACTTGGGAGGCTGAACCAGGAGAATTGCTTGAACCCAGGAGGCAGAAATTGTAGTGAGGTGAGACTCTGTCTTAAGGAAAAATTATTTGTATGTTATTTCATAATATAGGTAGCTATAATCATTGATGTAATATCTTTCAAGATCATATAATTTGGGTTATTTCTTCTTAAGTTTGTATTGATTATTGTTTTCTGGAAGTTAACCATTTTGTATGTCTTCCGAATTAATTGACATAAAGTCATACCTGATTGTCTCTTGTTACCTGTTTTAATTTCTGGCATATTTGTGGTTATGTCCCTTTCTAATTCACAATTTCAATATTGCTTTGAATATCTTTTGTATGTAACATCATGCTGAAACTGGCTGTAAGAAAGCCCAGTTTTAACTAGTTTTAATAGCTAATTCTTCCGAAAACCCAGAGTTGTGAAGAGGAATAGAAACAGAAATACCACTAAAACTACTTCTCTATAACTTCTACCTACTGTCCCTAATTCTTCCCCTGGGAGTCACATAACCTCAAATGTGTACTTCTACATACTCTTTAGAAATTGTTACTCTTAAGTAAATCCAAAGTGGTGGTGTTTCGCTCAGTCCGTTCAAGAAACAAGAGACAATACACATCTCTCCTGAAATACATCTTTTGCAGTTTAAGGAGCCTCAGTTTTTCTGAAAGTTCCTCAAACACCCTGCATTCCAAGCTCTTTGCTAGCACTCCTTTCTGATGATCCGTCCCCAGGCATCAGCGTCTGGAACTGAGTCCTTTAGTCCAAGCGTAGTCTGACCAACATGAGGAGAATGAGTCTAAGGCTATCCTCTCACTGGACCTTTCCCTTCACACTTCCTAAAATGCATTTTTTGCTTATTCATCACACTGTTGACTCATGTTAATTTTGTCATCAACCAAACATTTGAGTCTTTTTCACACATGCTGAGGAATCTTTATCCCCAAGTAATAAAAGAAGACTCCATTGTCTAACTCCCTAGTCTACAGACTTCAAAAGAGAATTTAAAGCATGTTTGGGCCTTGAGCAAAGCATTGAGATAAAAAGTTGAGGGAGAAGGAGTAGCAGTACTATCCTTGGCAATTAGAGGAGGAATTCTTTCTTTATAAAGGAAGGCGTATCAGCTGGGTTATACCATAGTCCAATTTCCACAAACAGGGAAGGAAAGAATTCCCTTTTCCTGAGTACCGACTGGGTGCCAAGTCTAGGTTAGGTGCTTTATGTGTGTTTATCTCGGCTTTCGTGCTGATAACATCATTGGGTCAAGGTGCAGTGTAAATAAAGAACGATGTAAATAAATGCTAGGTAAAGTTATTCCCGTTTTATTTATGAGGAAACAGAAATTCACAGCATGACTTGCCCCAAATGATACAACTAAAAAGTAATGGGACCTGGTTCAACTTCTTCACTCTTAGCCAGGAATGAATGACTACAAGCAGAGGGGAGGCAGCAGGCAACAAGAGCAATTGGATGATGCTTTGTGGTTTAATGAAGGACAGGACTTTCACCTACATTAACTCTTTTGGATCACCTGCTCCACCTACCATAAGAGGCTGATTCTCACAACAGCCTCTTATGGTAGGTGGAGCAGGTGATACAATCTTTATTTTACAGGTAAAGATTACAGGGCTCAGAGGACCGAGGGACATACCCAAGGTTGCCCAGCTAGCCAGTGGTAGAGACACTTTGACCCCCGGCTTTCTGAGAACAAGCACCTCTTTTGGCAGCAGGTATGGGGCAAGGAGAACAGCAGGGGCCTGGGGCAGGTGTTGACAGGTCAATGTGGACATGGGGAAAGAAAGCCCAAAACCCCTCACCAAGGAAATGTAATGCTCTGTTATTTATTGAAAAAAAAAAATCTCAAGCCTTTGAGATGCACAGAAGAGGCCTGGCGCGGTGGCTCATGCCTGTAATCCCAACACTTTGGGAGGCCAAGGCCGGTGGATCACTTGAGGTCAGGAGTTCGAGACCAGCCTGGCCAACATGGTGAAACCCCATCTCTGCTAAAATACAAAAATTTAGCCAGGCATGGTGGCTGGCACCTGTAATCTTAGCTACTTGGGAGGCTGAGGCAGAGAATTGCTTGAACCCAGGAGGCGGAGGTTGCAGTGAGCCAAGATCATACCACTGCACTCCAGCCTGGGCTACAGAGTGAGACTCTGTCTCAAAAAACAAAACAAAACAAAACAAAACGAAGACGCACAGAAGAAAGCAAGTCCAGTGTATTAGTCTGTTCTCACGCTGCTAATAAAGACATACGTGAGACTGGGTAACTTATAAGGAAAGAGGTTTAATGGACTCACAGTTCCACATGGCTGGGGAGGCCTCACAATCGTGGTGGAAGGCAAAGTAGGAGCAAAGTCACGTGTTACATGGCAGAAGGCAAAAGAGCATGTGTGGGGGATCTCTCCTTTATAAAACTGTCAGATCTCATGGGACTTATTCACTATCATGAGAATAGCACAGGAAAGGCCTGCCCCCATGAATCAATTACCTCCCACCGAGTCCCTTCCATGACACATGGGATTTGGGTGGGGACACAGCCAAAGCATATCACCTAGGTCGATGACAGAAGCAGCAGAGGTGCCTAGGACAGAACACATCACTCCTTCTGCCACAAGCACGTTCTGGAAATGCCTCCAGCCAAGTATCCTTAGAACAATCGTTTTCCCAGCTATTTAAACTCCACTTAAGTCAAGCACCAGCTTATTCCAGGCCAGGCTTTGCCTGCTAATTAACAATTCACCTGCTGGTTACTAGGTCACACAGGGCCTCAAGGGAGACCAAATCCCCCAGCTGGGAGGTCCTCTTTTTTTCCAGCACTGCTAATTCAGATCTGTTGCCCATCTCCAGCCTGGCTGAGAAGTTGCTCCCCTGAAGCCCCCTTAGTTGCTCCAGGGATTCTAGATGCCCTCAACATTCAAGCCAACATTTATCATCTGTCAACAAGTAGTGGACATGTACTTTTATGATTGTACTCAAGTTCCTCTGAGTTTTGTTTTTTCAACCCAGACATTAAGAAATCCATACTTCCTATAGAGGATTAAAGAAATAGAAAAATGGCATGAACCTGGGAGGCGGAGCTTGCAGTGAGCCAAGATCACGCCACTGCACTCCAGCCTGGGTGACAGAGCGAAACTCCATCTCAAAAAAAAAAAGAAATAGAAAAATGAAATTAAAAAAAAAAGATAAAAGACATTAAGAAATCCAGAAGCAGAAACACAACTTCTCCAGTATTTTCCAAGCCTGGCTATGGATCAAATTCACCCAAGCACCTTAAAAGAATATACAGATACAGAAAGGATTCTGCAGCAGAGAACCACGTTAAACATTACTTGGATGCCATCAGCAAAATGCAGACTCTGGAAAAAAAGAAAAAAGAGAGAGAGATGAAGGAAGATGAAGGGAGAACTTGTACATTAAAGGAGACTTAAGAAACATAACAACCAATGGGATGTTTGAACTTAGTTGGTTCCCGTTTCAAACAAACACAAGGTAAAAACAGACAAATGAAAAAAGAAAATTTGGGACATTTGGGAGACAATTAAAATTTTGAACACTGGCTATATGATGATATTAAAGACTTCTTATTATTTCTGTTTAGATGTAATAATGGTATTGTGGTTATATCTTGAAAAGATTTCATATCTTGAAGAGAAATGTACTGAAATATTTTTGGCTAAAATGATATGTCTAGGAATTGCTTCAATATGGAGGAGAGTGAGTGGAAATCCAGACGAAGCAGGAATGGCCATCAGTCAATGATTTTCACAGCTGGATGTTAGTTTCATGGAGGAAAGTGGGGTTCATTATACTTTTTGTTCACTTCAGTATATGTTTGAAATTTTCTATAATAAAAGTTTAATCTCCCCAGTTTTGTAAACTATTCTATTTATTTTATTCTCATCCTTTAATACACCTATGTACACGGAACTTCCTGTGTAAAATGTTTATTGAGTGTTTATTCCCCAGAGGAGAAGCAAAGAGGAAGTAAGAATAGGATATTTTTGAACTATGTACAAATACAACCAGTTTCAGACACTTTTATATGATCTATACTCATTCTAGACTGAGCCACATAGAAGAGCTTTTCCTGAAGTCAGATCATCCTGGTTACCTCTAAAAGACCAAAAGACTAAACTAAAACAGCCTTTTTTTTTCTTCTGTGGAAGTATACGTGTGTTTGCATGTGTACGTGTACTGAACAGCTGTCATGTACCTTTGTGCAGGCTGTGCACTGCACAAGGTTGTCACATCTAAGGGGGCATGCTTCACCTCATCAACACATTGTAGATCTATATATTTATTGTGACAACAGTCTTGTAAGTGGCAGCAAAATGTCTTCTTCTAACAAAATTGGTATTTTTGATAACTTTCCAAAAGATGGAAGCAAAAATATCTTAAAATAGGGGCTTCTTTTCTAATTATGTACTTATGGTATGGGCTAGCAGTGGACCTGAACTGACTGTCTTGCCTGAGTTTGAATCTCTTCCCCCAAACTTACTCACTGAGTTTGTTATTTAATAGCCTTGAGTTCAAGTTTCACAAGTTATTTAATAGCCTTGAGTTCAAGTTTCTTCATCTGTAAAATGGGATGATAATATTAGGTACCCTGAGAGCACTGTTTAGAGCATTAAATGCATATAGACAGTATCTGGCCCATAGGAAGCCTTCAAAAAGTGTTAGAGATTAGCTATTACCATATCTGTTCACCCATATCAAATTTTACAGCTGTCGGTATGTTGCGTTATTCATAAACTCAACTAATAAATTTTGCAGTGGACTGAAAAAAGACTGTCTCCACTATTTCATGAATCCAAACTATTTTAAAAAGAGGATTTTCCCCTAACCATCAGTTCTGAAAAATGCAAGGAAGCTCAAGCTCCAGGTAAGCAGCCAGGGTTTCTAAGCCTCTCTGCGCACAGAAGCTGTGTGCATATGCTAATAAGGAACCTTTGAAGAAAAGTGCTGGGGTTTTTCCAACGCTCTAACTACTTGGCCAGTAAGCCTTTAATGATGGGAAAAGACCCAGTGGGAGTTGCCAGCCACAAAAGGGGTTTTACCTCACAGGCAGAATAGTCAAAATGCTTCAAGAGGTTAAAAGTCTATTTTTAAAAGGAAAGAACACAGACTATGCCTTTAACTTGATGTTAAAAATAAACTCAGCCTCCTCCTCTGCGTTTCCCACCCTCTCCCACTGTCCTTCCGTCCCCTGCACTGCCCTAAAGGAAAGAAAGAGTGCTTTTGTTTCATTTTTATTTTTCTCATGCGCTTTTCTTTCATTATTATTTGTTTACTCTTAGCCAAACTTGTTTTTCCGTTCACAAAACAAGTTGCATTTTTCTCTTAAAAATTCCTCGGGGATTCCCAGGAAGCAAGACGGATTATCAATTAGAACTAGCCCGTGTCAGGATGAGTAAAAGATTCGCGCGGAGATAAGCAAAGTGGAGCCCTTACGGCTTCCCTTGCGCCCAGAAAGTATCTGCAGGGGACGTTGTTCAAGCAAGAGGGCCTTTTATTTATTTTTTATTTTTTTATTTTATGTATGTATGTATGTATTTATTTTTGAGATGGAGTTTCACTTTTGTTGCCCAGGCTGGAGTGCAATGGCACGATCTCGGCTCACTGCAACCTCTGCCTCCCAGGTTCAAGCGCTTCTCCTGCCTCAGCCTCCCAAGTAGCTGGAATTACAGGCATGCACCACCACGCCCGGCTAATTTTGTATTTTTAATAGAGACGGGGTTTCTCCATGTTGGTCAGGCTGGTCTCGAACTCCCGACCCCCACGATCCTCCTGCCTCGGCCTCCCAAAGTGCTGGGATTTGAATGCTTTTTCATTGGGGTTTAAGTACAGACACTTCCTAACGCATGACTAGACACAGAAACACTACTTTGCTGAGCTGGCTTCAATAAATTCCATTAAGCAGCCATAAAATTCCAATAGATCAGATGTGCCAGTTTTTGTTCATGAAAAAGCTAATCTGTGTAGCAGAAAAGCTGCCAGCTGGAGTGGATAATCTGGATTTCTTATTGTATATTGATGGCGGAGGGATTTCAAGACCCCAGTGGAAGCCAAAGTTGTTGAAAGACAAGGAGACCCAGGCCTGTGCATAGTACTACGATTTCACTGGAGGGAAGTGTAAGAGATGAAGGGGTGGCTGAAGGCTTGAGACCCTGTTTACTTAAAAATATTTTTTAAAAGAAAGAAAAAGAAAGACAGCCCTTAGGCAATATAAGATAAAGGAAAAAACAGCAAAAATCATTTTAAGAAATAAAATTCTGTCAGCGTGGTCGTAAACGCCTGTAATCCCAGCACTTTGGGAGGCCAAGGCGGAAGGATCACTTAAGCCCAGGACTATGAGATCAGCCTGGGCAACATGGCGAAACCCCATCTCTACAAAGATACAAAAATTAGTTGCACGTGGTGGCATGCACCTGTAGTACCAGATACTCTGAGTGGGTGGGGGAGGCTGAGGGGGGGGATGGCTTGAGCAGGGTAGAGAGAGACCTGAAAGGAAGGAAGGAAGGAAGGAAGGAAGGAGAGAAAGAGAGAAAGAAAGGAAGGAGGGAAAGAGGGTAGGAAGGAAGGAGAGAGAAAGAGAGGAAGGAAGGAGGGAGGGAGGGAGGGAAAGGAAGGAGGAAAAGGAAAGAAAAGAAAGAAAGAAAAAGCTCTAGCTGGGTGTGGTGGCTTGTGCCTGTAGTCCAGATATTGGGCAGGCTGAAGCAGGAGGATCGCTGGAGCGCAGGAGTTTGAGGCCAACCTGGGCAAAGTAGCAAGACCGCATCTCTTTAAAAAATTAGAAAACAAAGTTCCTGTCTAGGGTTGGCCTCTAACTTGCAGCATGACCTCAGTCCAGTGATTTTCTTCCCTACAATTTCTTTTTCACAAAATCAGATCCCTCTCTTCTTGGATCTGTTCTTTAATAGGAATATATAATTGATAAATTACATATAATTGAAAACAAGATATTACATCAGAGCACTTAATAAGTGAAAATCACAGTACAAACGCATGCTTAAACACTGTTGAAATTTAATGAAGTAATTTTGACACATGTCTAGAAAGTCAGAAGGGAAATTTTGTTACTAAAGGTTGAGTTTGAGCCAATTGTTGCCCAATTTTCATGAAAGTGAAGCACTGTAATACAAAAGCATGCCTAGGGACACTAGCACCTAACTCAATATGCCTTAACAAATGAGTAAAGGAAGAATGCCAGGATTTCCAGCCTGTAAAGCTTCGCCTCTAGTGAGTCTATGGCCTTCTTGCAAGGGATCTTCTAGTTTATAAGCTCACCAACATAATTTGAGACCCAGTGAAAATGCTATTTTCACCATATGTATATGCCACCATTTTCAAATGTGTGTAGATTGGTTGTGACTAATAAAATATAATAAAAAATTATAAATTTATCATTTGTATATGTATTAATAAAATACAGACTCATTTAAAACATTACCAAAATTGAGTTAATAGTCAACATCTATTTCTTGATTAACCAATTCTAAAATTACAGTTTCTTCCAGCTGGGAACTCTGGAGTTTAATATACTATAGCTTTTTGTCATAAATTGATTATGCTAATCTCTGCTGGATTAGTTCATTCTAGAAAGTGATGGAACATTAATACTTTGAGTTACTTGAGTGCCAGTAACTCAGAGTACTTCCCTAAAGCAAAGCCAGGAATCAAGTCTGTGATTAAAAACATTTGAGTCAATAACTATTTATTTACTTATTTGTGTTGTCCTGGGAAGGCTTGAGGATGGCTTACCAAGATGCACAAAATTCAGCAAGATACAATCAGTTGAATAAAAGTGATGGGGGAAAAGATAGGATAGAAAAATCAGTAGCAGGGCTGTGGTTAGGACATAAAAGGCGTGCTGTGAAATCCCACATTCTTCCAAGTGCTGGCCTATTTGGCTCTGCCCTTTGTAAGCAGCCAAAGGGAAGAGGAAACCATTATTAGATACATAACTCATATTATCTGTTAATAAATATACATCAGCTTCTTATAAGAAGCCCAGCTCTTTCTGCTGGACAGATGAGAGAAACTTCAAGAAATGGCAGCATCCCCAACAACATACCAGTTGCAACAGATGAAAAACTCAGTTTTAGCCCATGTCCTCATGCCAGAGCCAGATTCAGTAACTAATTTTTTACAGACTTTCTCTAATGATGAAAAAGTACTTTTCCAACACTCAGTGAAAATGATCTTTTCCCTCTTGTTTAAGTGGGGAAACAGAGGCAGAGAAGAATGAATTGCTTCCACTTCATATACTAGGTCAATTGCTAAGATAAAAGTAGAAATAATTCGTCCTAGCTAGATATAATTACCTCCAGATGTGCATTTGCAGATTATATTATGATTAGGAAGTGCTCTTGAGGTCTCCTTAATGGTGTAATGGTGACCTTTTACTCCATTTCATTTTCTCTTCCATCCCCCGATGCAATTTTCCTCACCCTGACTCTCATCCTCTTGCCTTGGTCACCACTGAGCACTCAAGGACATAGAAAATAGATGGCCTCTACAAGGTGGAGGTCCAGGGGAAGCCATCACAGAGACGGATGAAATGGCAGAGCTGGAACACTCGGGCATGCACTATGGAGATGGCCTGGAATGAGTTTCTGAAAAGAGGCTGGGCCTTCAGCACCTCACTGCTGACCAAGAAGTCCAGAGACATGTCTGTGCAACTTCCACTTCCACGGCACCAGCAAATCACCAGGCCATTGAATAATTCACCAAGCAAATACGTACTGAGTGCCTTCCAAGGCACCAGGTGCTGAGCCTGTGCTAGGGAATCAAAGGCAAAAAAGGCACAGGTGTGTCCCCATAGAAACTGTAGCTTAGCTGGAAGAGAGTCCATCACACAAGAATTTTAATATGGCATACACACGTTGACTCTGGAATCAAATTCTTGAGTCCTACTCCCACTTTCGCTATGTGAGTAAGTCAAACTCTTGGGGCTTCAGTTTTACCATCTGTAAAATGGAGACAGCAACTACTTCTAGAGAAAGAGCCTAGAACAGTGCTGGGCACAGTTCCCACGCCCAGACCACTGCCTTCTCCTGGGATCCTTATCTCTGTAAGAATGACCAAAATTTACTGTGCTTATGATATTCCAGGCACTATTCAAAATATTTGAAGTGTGTCAACTCATTTTCCCTTTATCATAGCCCCATACAGAGGATATCACTATTATTTCCATTTTACATATCTGAGACATGTGATTCAGTGCCTGGCCCCAGGTTCTCAGAGTGGCAGTGTACATCAGTGGTTAAGGGGACACACTCTGGGGCCGAACTACCTAGACCTTGCAACTTAGAAGTTGTCAGAGCTTGGAAAAAGTAATGAACTTCTCTGGGCCTATCTTCTACCTATTTCTCTCAGTTTGTTCCCCATCTTTACCACGACCTCTGCAGACTACATTTTCCCAGGCTCCTGCCAATGAGTGTCTGGTTAGCTCAGCCAACGGGAAGCAGTGGTGGAGCTTAGCAGTAGGACAGGGGAATGTCAAGGTACTTAAGCCCCTCTCAGTTTGGGGTGGCTGCTCTGACAGTGGCTGCACCTCCTCTAGAGCTCCAGTTGCCGCTGGGCAGTCCCAGTGCCTCACCTCTGGTGCCATCCCCACTTCCTTCTGTCCCTCCAACCTGGAGCAGCAGCTTCCTACTGTTTCTCATCTTTGGATTATCTTGCATCCTCCATTTGTTTTTTGTGTTCTTGCAACAGCCTTGTAGTCAGAGCCCTGTGTCAAACTTCCTCTGGTAAACTACTAGAGTGGCAGATGCACTGTGCGCCAACAGTCTCATCTGCTAAGTGGAAATAATAATTGTGTCTACCTTATATGGTTTTTGCAAAATTAAATGAGTTAATATATTTAAAGTGCTTGGGACAAACCGTGGCACACAGAGTGACAGCTATACTGGAACACACAGCCAAGGCACCAAAGTCCCTTTCTAGACCCCAGAGAGGAGATCCCCAAAGCCTTTGAGGATGAATAGGAGTCAAGCAGGTGCAGAGAAGATGGAAGGACATTCAGGCTGTCTTAGTCCCTTTGTGTTGCTATAAAGAAAGACCTGAGGCTGGGTGATTTACAAAGAAAAGAGATTTCTTTGGCTCATGGTTCTGCAGGATGTACAAGAAGCATGGCACCAGCATCTGTTTCTGGTGAGGTCTTCAGGCTGCTTCCACTCATGGTGGAACGTGAAGGGGAGCTGGTGTGTGCAGAGATCACATGGCGAGAGAGGAAGGGAGCAAGCAGAGGAGAAGGAGGAGCCAGACTCTTTTTAACAACCAAATCTTGTGGGACCTAAGAGTAAGAACTCACTGATTACCACAAAAATGGCACCATGCCATTCATGAGCCATCTGCTCTTATGACCAAACACCCGCCACGAGACCCCACCTTCAACACTGGGGATCAAATTTCAACATGTGATTTGAAGGAGACAAGTATCCAAACTGCATCATAGGCAAAGGGATGAGACAACTAAGTGGGCAAGAGGTGAGAGAGAGAAGGGGGCCTTCTGGGAGCCAGGAAAGGGAAGAAACGCAGGAAGACGGGGCATGCTGACAAAGCAAGGGGAGAGGATGGAGTCAGGGAGAAGGATGAGGCTGGAGAGAACAGAGCCCGGAGCATACCCTTTTAGGCATATTGGAGTCCAGACTTTGCCCTGACAATGGGGAACCACTGGAGCATTTTACTGAAGTGACACATTTGAATTTATGTTTTAGAGAGATTTCTTTGGCTGCAGTACGGAAAATAGATGGGGTGGAAAGGAGAGATGAGAGAACAGCAGGAAGAGCTGTTAGGAAGCCATTGTGAGTGCCCAGGCAAGAGATAATAGCTTGGACTATAGTAGTGACCCAGGAGCAAAAAAGAAAAAAAAGAAAGGCTCAAGTTATTCAGGAGGTAAAAGGAACTGGATTGGCAGTGCATTGGATGTGGGAGCCAGGGAGAAGATGACATCAAAAATGATTCTCCAGTTTTTGACTTGGGTAAATGTACAACAGCAAGCAGCCCAGCCAATTGATTAGAAGCATGGGCTACAGTTTCAACAGCCTGCATTCAAAGTCTGGCTCTGTCCACAGCTAGCTGTTGAACCTGGGGCAAGGCACCGATTCACTGGGTGCCTCAGAGTATAAGAGAGGGATAATAATTGTATCTTCTGTACAGGGCTCTGGAAAAGGTTAAATGGGGTAAAGTATGTCAAATGCTTGGAACGGAGCCTAGAATATCACAAGCACAGTAAATCTTGGCCACTATTACGTAGACAAGATCTCAGGAGCAGGCATAGTTTGTGGGGGTGGGAGCATCATGAGCTAGGTTCAAACACACTGAGTTTGAGACATCTAGGGAACCACAGAACAAGTTCTGGGCTGGAGATGTAGATTTCATTTGAGAGCTGCCAGCAGTAGAGATGGTAATTGAAGCCATGGGAATGGAGGCGATTGTCCAGGGAGTGTAGGTAAAGTGAGAATAGATAAGTGCCAAAGGGCACAGTCTGGGTATGTCAACATTTAAGTGACAATTTCAGAAAGAGAAGCCAAGGAGGAAACCAGAGAAAAGCAGTTGGAGAAGCAAGAAGGCAGCCAGAAGTGGTCCTGGTACAGCTGTGATGGGGAGACAATGACGAAACAGCAGGAACTGGCACCGAGAGTTATTGGTGTAGCTTGGGCTCTCCCCTCATCATCCTCTCCAGCTGGGAGTCATGCGACAGAAGCAAGAAGCCTGTCTCAGCACATGTGTAAAAGAGCAAACTCCAGACACCCACGTCTGATCTGTGCTGACCCACAAGCGTGAGGTGGCCCACCTTGGTGACTGGAAATGACACCATCCAATTTTTCTGGCCGCTATGTTGCACCCTTGATTTTTTCCTTCATATGACAGACTTCACAGCAAATACTCCTACTGAGTCCAAACAACCGCTACGATTGAGAACAAGCATGAATCCGCCACCCACCTTCTCCTGGAAATAAGGTGATGTGTAGCTTCCTCATCTCCTTTCCAGTGTCCACAAACCCATCTGAGTACTTGCAACTTCAAATTTTTCTTTTTTTTTTTCTGTTACAGACACTGATTCCAGAAGAGTGTTCCATATGCTATGCTTTTTTAAATTTATTATTTATTATTTTTATTTTTTTGAGACTGAGTCTCGCTCCGTCACCCAGGCTGGAGTGCAGTAGCACAATCTCAGCTCACTACAACCTCTGCCTCCTGGGTTCAAGCGATTCTCCTGCCTCAGCCTCCTGAGTAGCTGGGATTACAGGCACGCACCACCACACCCAGCTAATTTTTGTATTTTTAGTAGAGATGGGGTTTCACCATGTTGCCCAGGCTGGTCTCAAACTCCTGACCTCAAGTAACCTGCCCGCCTTGGCCTCCTAAAGTGCTGGGATTACAGGTGTGAGCCACCGCGCCCGGCCCATATGCTAAATTTATTAGAACCCCCAAGCCTGGCCAAAGGCCTCACTCCTAAGATTCTGGTGGCGATGCCAGCATACGCTGGGCTCAGAGGAGGTCTTCAGATACCAGGAGGATTACTCTAATTCAACGCAGAAATGTTGTGAAACTGCTTTATATTCTGTCTAGCACAAGCAAGTGGGGGTTACTATTTTTATAATCATTATAGAGCCTTCAACTACATAATTTTGGGAAGTGGTGATAAAAAACAGAGTACTTCTCCCTTGAATTCTACCACCCCCAAACTTTCATTAACATCCAATTAATTTTCTTAGAAAAGTTCAGCATGAAACTCTCTGCAGCACTTTGGCACAGTAGTATCTATGCATCTGGAATGACCAGTAATTTCTTATCCTAGGGAAAAAAATTACTCTGTCAAAATGAATCTTTTAGCCTAAGATGAACTGGTTCCATTTCTCATTTCTCTTTTCTCAAGGTTATTGGGTTGCTGAACTCCCATGAACCAAAAAGAAAACACTGAATGGTATCCAAACCAGCCTGGAAGGGACAGCGAGAAAAGCCAGAACCAAGGCTGACCAGCCTGAATGCTGGTAAATGTTATCAAGGTAACAACTTCTCATGTATCGGTATGTGACCAATAAAAAGGGAATGTGCTTGATTAGCGAAAAGAATCTCCATGAAAAATAAGGCATATTAGCATGATGAGTTTATTATACAGCAATAACATAAACGGCAATCCACTCTCGTAGAATATTTGTGTTGAAATTAGGAAATGGCAGCAGATTCAAACACAAGAGCTAATGGAAGCCCTAAATATAGATGATATTCCATCTGGCTGCCAAGAGCCTGCCTCAGCACATTAACCAGAAGACCAAACCAGAGAAGGGAAATAGCTTTTGAAAGTGCAAAAGAGAAAAGAGATTCACTTAGAATTTTATCTGGTAAAAAAAAACATCTAGTCACAGGATGAGGAGTCATCCATTTCATGGACTATTTATGACTCAGATGTTAATTCAGATGCTGTCTTTAAATACATGGAGAGAAGAGAGAAATTTTCCCCGTTTACTTAGGCTTGAAAGAGTTTTGTTGAAGCAGGTAGCTCACAGCTGGTAAGTGGCATTCAGTTGTTTAAAATAATTTATATGATTTGGCTTTCATATTTGCTACATTTGCGCAATAAACAGAGCTGCTGTTTTGATTCCTCCAAAACCGTTTTAAACTCTAGCACCATGGGGACCATGTACCCTTAGCATTTTGCAAGAGTTATACTTTGCACTAAATGAACAGCAAGCCTGTGTTTACAAAACAAAATTATTTTTTTCCAGTTTCAGTTTTGCTTATTAACAAAGTAGATATTTCTCAAGTCAAAATTTCTCCTTTGTTTATGGTTGGAGCTCTTGGCCCTGATGAAAAAACAAAAATCCACTGATGAGTACAGAAAATCACCACCATGCAGAAATCTCTCTTTACAACAATCCTGTGGCTCACAGAGCCATCATGATTGCCAATGTCCTCGTAGAAAGTCAACAATAGCTATTTGCAGTTGATTTGGTTCCTCTGTTTAGGAGATTTTTTGTAGCATAAATAGATTACAGTGTTTGCAAAAATGTGCATTTATGGTTGACCCTTATGCTTCTCAGAGTCTGTTTGGAGTACTAAGCATGCTATCCTGGGTGTGTTGATTTCTCTTTGTGCAAACCCTGCTGAAAACCAAGGGCAATCAACGGTATGAAGAAAGTTTAATTCAGGACCTGGGTTGATAGAAATTACCTCTGGGTCTAAGGTCAGGGATGCTTTAGTCCTCCTTGTTAGAATATCCAGGGAAACCCTAACTCCCAGATATTAATCAGATCTGTAGAATCTGATTAAAACCTTCCAGTGGCTTAAAACCTTCCAGTGGCTCTGAATTACTCTTAAATAAAACTCCTTACCCTAGCTGATAACACACTATACAATCTGACCTCTGTTCAGACCTCACCAGACCTGTTATGCGCTGTTTATCCTGAGGCCTCTCACCTTGACCTGCAGAAGGCGGTCTTCTCCCTTTGTCTTCACATGACCTTTCCTCTGTGTGTAACTGTGTCCTAATCTCTCTCTTCTTAGAAAGACACCAGTCTTATTGGGTGAGGGCCCACCCAGAGGACCTCTTTTTTGCCTTAATTACCTCCTTAAAGGCCCCATATTCAAAGACAGTTACATTCTGAGGTACTAAGGGTTGGGACGTCAACATATGAATTTTGGGGGGCTATAATTTGCCTATTCTGCACATTTCATATAAATGGAATCGAACAAAATGCGGCCTATTGATTCTGGCTTCTTTCACTTAGCACAACGTTGTCAAGGTTCATCCAAGTGGTAGCAGGTATCAGTGACAGAGCAGAAGCACCGTCATCTTGGACAAACATCGCCATTTCAAGTTCCAGCTCCCTTTCTAATCTCAGGCATTTCAAGGAAATCACTTCTCTTCTAACAACAAGCAGCCAGAAAGAGCAGACAGTAAAACACAGATGAGACAGCTCAGGCACAGAAGGTGGGGGGAAAGTCTCTTGGGTAACTGCCAAACTTCACACTCATACAATGGGCCCCAGTAAAACAGTGGGCCCTAATAAGCACATCCCTTTCCCTTTAGGTACACTAAGATAGGGAAGCTAAAAGCAGGCTTCAGTATGCCTGCAGCTGCAAAAAAAAAAAAAAAAGGATGGAAACAAACACAAAAACTCCCTCCCAAATAAGCAAGACAAAGAAACACAGAAATATTCTGAGCCTGCGATAAGCTCTCCTGCCCTAAACACTTAAATACTCTTAGTCTGTAACAGAGAGTGCCTCTGACCTAATTCAGCCAGAAGCCACTCCCGGGTTTATTCTCCAAAATAAACCTGTCTTTAACTGTGAAGCCACTTTTCATGTTTCTTTCTTCCTTATTCAACTCTTACTATCAGTACTTTATTCTTTTTTATGACTGAATAGTATTTCATGGTACGGCTCTATCACATTTTATTTATCCATTCCTCAGCTGACAGAGATTTGGATTGTATCCACTTTTTGCCTGTTATAAATAATGTTGCTACAAACGTTTGTGTACAAGTTTTTGTATGAACATATGTCTTCAGTTATCTTGAGTATATACCTAGGAGTGGAACATTCTGGTTCATAAACACACATAACTTTGTGTTTCCCTTTTTGAGGACCCACCAAACTGCTTTCCCCAGCAGCTGCATCATTTTACATTCCCACCAGCAATATATGAGGGCAGGGCATGTTTCTAGAGATTAGATAATCACAAACGAAGGGCATTGTCCTTTATAGCCTGCTGAAGTTCAAAAGAGAGAGGAAGAGATGTTCAAGTAAGGAAGAGATGTTTTATTAGGAATATGAAGGGTTCACAAAGTCCCGCTTACTCGTTTTCAGCCAACTTTGCCATGGCATTATTTAATTAGCATTTTCACCTCATCTTCAATCTTAACATGAATAGCCTGGGTCTCAAGGCCATCTTTTCCCAACCAGTACAAGCACCTTCGAGACAGCATTCAATATGTGTCATTTTATTTCCTATTTAATAGGGAAAATTAGGTCTTGCTTTGCCCTCTCAGCTTTATTCCTGGAAATACACTTTTCAAAAAGTAGAAAGTTCAGTCTTGCTTTAAACCACCGAGCTGCCTGAATGGATTTCATCCATTATTTCAGGCTTTATTTTAAACTTTGCTTTTAATAGGCACAGAACAAATGCATATTTTAAACTTTTGACTCAGGCAAATTTTATATGTCCAAAAGACTCTTGGAAGTTAAGCAGACATAAGGGGTTCCGTGTGTGTGTGTGTGTGTGTGTGTGTGTGTGTGTGTGTGTGTGTGTATGTAGCACAGAATGAGGGGCACATGCTGCCAATTTAGTAATTAATTATCAACTAACAGAAGGCCACTACCTATACTGTCTGTGGCAACCAGAGCCTCACCACACTGACACAAAGTTGCTGTGCCTCCTTGACAGAAAGTAACACAGATTGCCATCAATGGATAGACAAAAAAAACTCTGAATCTATGGTTATATGTGTGCAGCTTACAAATGGAGTAACAACAAATAGAAGAAATATATTTACAAATGAAAATGAACCTGCATTTACTTACTCACTAAAACTGTTTTTTTTCTTCTCATCAAAGATTTCTCTATTCATGCTACTCAACATCCCAAAAAGAATCAGCATAAGGCCACAAACTTAACAAAATTCCTTCTCCTGTTCATAAAACTCCTGTCCTGACTCCAAGTTCATACCCTAAATAAACAGGCAAGCCTGTGCTCTGCACCCTGAGGAGCAGTTTCCTAGGCTTTGTCCTTTCAGAGAGCCCATTTCCAAGGAGAGGCCGTCCATCTACCCAGCTTTTCTCAAGGCCATGTAGCTCCTCTCCAAAGACAGCCATCCCCAGTGGTTCAGTTGATCCTGACAGCTGCACCTACAGAGAAAGAAGGGAAGAGAGATGGGAGAGGAAGAGCTCCCAGGAGTCAGGATGCAAGGTGAAGCCAGCTGTTGATCAGCAGTCACTCAGCAGCTAGACCAGGTGACACTCTCCTTCTGCAGGCTGTAGGCTGTGAGAGTGTTCTGAGTGATAGCTCCCGTGCAGCATGCCAGCTTCGGCAGGGCGTCCTATGGTAAGCCCTAAAATGCAGAGGGAAAAGAATAACCAAGTGGAAGTGGGTTGTCGCGCCATCTATCAGAGACAATGCATGTGACAATGCTGCTACTAAATGAATGAAAAACTCTTTGTAAACTCAAAGTTTGTGGTTCTCAAACTTGAGCATGTATCTTTTTTTTTTTTTTTTTAAATTAAAATGCTGATTTACTTGGCCTTCTTCTAGAAGTTAGATTCATTCGGTCTGGGGTAGGACCTGAAAATTTGCATTTCTAACACTGCATTTCCCAGAGGATCTGCTACTGTGGGTCAGCGGCCACACTTGGAGAACTACTTGCTAAAACACAGGATCCATGTCAGCTGAAGCTATAATGGGCAATCATGAGCCATGCCCAGACTGAGCAGTAAAAGGAAACAATGTTACTGTCTAAAACAAGCAAGAAAATAATAAAATATTTAAAAATAACAGAATATATAATGCTTGAGTTGCCAGTAGCAAAGTGTTAGGATTAGGTCCTTGAAGTCGGAAAAAGCAAAGATTAACTAGACATTTTTGAACAAGCCCTGTCCTCTAACTCAGCAGAAAGGAAGAGACGGAGACCAACTCCATCATCCCCTCAGTAAACCATTGGCCCTGGAGCGTTGGCTTTCCCTCTTCACAGAGAAGGAGTTCCATCTTCTAACTCACACAGAGCAGGGAGAGGATAAGAGCTGAGGAAATGCTAACAGCCCTCGGCTGGTCACTGTCTCTACTAGTAGTGCCTCATATGGGTATAAGGCTTTATGGTTTTGAAAAGCTTTCCAGTGATCAAAACAATGTGACATGGGTGAAGGAACAGACAAATGGACCAGCTGAACAGAATAGAGGGCCCAGAAAAAGACCCGCCCAAATATAGTCAACTGAGCTTTGACAAAGGAGCAAAGGCAATACAGTGGAGAAAGGACAGTCTTTTCAATAAATGGTGCTGGAACAACCAGACATCCACATGCAGGAAAAAAATAAACTAGAATCTAAACCAAGACCTTACATCTTTTTCACAAAAATTACCTCAAAACGGATCAAAGACCTAAAGGTAAAAATGCAAAACTGTAACTGGTGACAGCCAGAAAGAAAAAAACAATAATTGAGTGACTGCTAGTGCCAGCTATCAAGTTAAGTACTTTTAATAGCTTATCGCATTGATTCTAAACTCTGTACACAATGTATTATTCCCAAATTACAAATGATGACTTTTTTGCCAGTGATAAAGCATAATTTCTCTATGTTATTCCCTATAGAATCTGGAGCAGAAGCCTCACTCTTCTATCAAAAGGAGAAGAACCTGAAGAAAACACTTCTCTTCCTTCTCTCTGCCTAGGGGCAGTGACCCTGAATTCAACCACCATCATCCCTTCCAGACACCAGAGTGGGGAGTCCCACAAGGCAGAAGGTGCCCCTGTGACCCATCCACTTCTCTTCCATGTTCTTTACCTCCTTGCTCAGGAAGCCATAAAGTTGAGCTGAGTAGAAGGTGAATTTCATTGCAAAGTTTACACAGACTCTGCTGAAGGTTCATGAAAACACTACTGAATATGTTACATACCACCAATGCTCACAGCACATCCTGTGTTGGAAGTGATACTTTTCCATTGCCAGTAACCCTCCTTTTGTCCTAGGAGCTCACTGAACAGCTAAAATCAGGTGGTATTTTTACATGGAACATGCAACGTATTAAGTCCTTTTGCTCAGTGACCCAAAAAGGAACTAAACGGTACCCAGACTAGAAATCAATGTCAAATTATTCAAATAAATTCCACTTAAAGAATGGTGGCTTGGGAAGCGCTCAGCCAGAAAGAATTCTCCCAAGATTAGTTTACTGTGAAGTAGAAGGGAAGAACGTTTTAACTTTGGTTGGAAATCTGATGACATTACATAGAAGGTGATGAAACATCCTCTAAGAAACGGTTCTGATCCACTGTATGGCACCCTCCTCTCACATTCTCCCATTTTACCCACTCAAGAAGTTCTTTTACAAGAGGCTAAGGAAACCAAGCAATATAAGATCTAATAAAAACTGAGTGCTGGAAATGTGTGGGGAGAAATCCGTAATTAAACTGAGCAATTAACTCCAGAAAGTTAACTGGGGCCAACTCTGACACTACCATAAAGTTATAAAATCTCCAGCATCTCATTTCTTTGTCCCTTTACCCAATTTCCCCTCAAATGTAAGCCTCTCTTGCTCTCTCCTCTCTTCTTCATATTTAATAAAACTGTTTGCCAGAAAGGAAAGAATCTTAGGTTAGTCATTTACACTTTAGTGTGAATTAAAGCCAGTGTGTCAACTCTCACAGGAATGAGAATTTCAAGCCATACTTCTAATTGTGGAATCGCTGTCATTGAATTCTTTTAAGGGTATTTCATGGAACAACTAAATATAAGGAAGAGGAGAGAAACTGCCCAAGTCTGCCTATGCCTAAAGTCAGCCTTAAGTTCAATCTTGAGGGTGAGAGCTTTCAGCTGCCACTCCCAATTGAAAGTAAATTCAGATTAATTCCTAGATGTTGAATGAAAGTTATAATTTATCCTTTCAGGGATCTACTGGTTTTCTTTTCTTTTCTTTTCTTTTTTTTTTTTTTAGACAGAGTCTCGCTCTTGTTGCCCAGGCTGGAGTGCAATGGCATGATCTTGGCTCACTGCAACCTCCACCTCCCGAATTCAAGCTATTCTCCTGCCTCAGCCTCCCGAGTAGCTGGCATTACTGGCATGCGCCACCATGCCCGGCTAATTTTGTATTTTTAGTAGAGACGGGGTTTCTCCATGTTGGTCAGGTTGGTCTTGAACTCCCAACCTCAGGTAATCCGCCTGCCTTGGCCTCCCAAAGTGCTGGGATTACAGGCATGAGCCACCATGCCTGGCTGTTTTTTCTTTCTTTTTTACTTTTATTTTAGGTTGAGGGGTACATGAGCGGGTTTGTTATATAGGTAAATGGGGGGTTTGTTTACATATATTTTGTCATTCAGGTACTAAGCCTAGTACCCAATAGTTATTTTTTTTTCTGATCCTCTCCCTCCTCCCACCCTCCAGCCTCCAAAAGGCCCCAGTGTCTGTTGTTTTCCTCTTTGTGTTCATGTGTTCTCATCATTTAGCTCCCACTTAGAAGTAAAAACAGGTGGTATTTGGTTTTCTGTTCCTGCATTAGTTTTCTAAGGATAACGGCCTGCAGCTCCATCCATGTTCCTGCCAAAGACAGGATCTCATTCTTTTTTATGGTTGCATAGTATTCCATGGTGTATATGTACCATGTTTTCTTTATCCAATCGGTCATTGATGGGCATTTAGGTTGGTTCCACATCTTTACTGTTGTGAATAGTGCTGCAACAAACATTCGCATGCATCTTTATGGTAGAATGATTTATATTCCTTTGGGTATATCCCGGATCTACTGGTTTCAATATCCGCCTCTTCTCCTCTAGGCCCAGAAAACAGGTCAATTTCTGATGGCTTTTAATTGTCAGCCCTATAGACCCATTCTCACTTGACACCAGGTATCTCCACTCCAGATGCCCTTCCCCCTACCGGGTTTTACTTGAAAAGCACAACATGAGTGGCTTGGGCCAAATGTGGCCATAGGTCCTTCAACAAATGTTGAGCGAGTGCGACCCTTGGAACAGAAAGTTGACAGGGCTCTGACACATGGCTGGTCCCCCAGAGGCTCTCACTGCTCTCTTAGCTGGAAGAACTTCAGACTCTCAGACAGTGGAAAATTCAGTCTGTTCCAGGCAAGAGACACAAATGTGCTCTTAAAATTCATACTGGCATTTGGAACTGCCCAGGGTATTATAAATATAATCGTTCTGAAGAGTGAATGTGTGTCAGGGAGAGAAAGAGATGGAGAGAGAGAGAGAGAGAGAGAGCGACAGAGAGTGTGTGTGTGTGTGTGTGTGTGTGTGTGTGTGTGTGTGTGATGACAGAAAGGAAAGTGAGAGCAGACCCAGGGCCAGCAAGTATCCATGCCAAGAACACAAGGCCAAGCACAGAGAAGAATGTCCACCAGATGCCCAATGACTACATTCTGGATTTTCTACTGCTTCCTCCTCAGAGAAAAGGGGGAAATAAATTAGAGAGAATGCAAAGGGAGAGAGAGAGTGAGCAAGATGGGTGGGGATGGAGAGAGAAAGGAACAGGAAGTGGGAGCCTTACTAGACATAGAGCAAGAGGCCCAGACTGAGAGAGAGAGGCTGTCAGAATGAGAAACTACTGAGAGATCACAGGCTTCTCCACCAGTTACAAGTGATTAATATCTACATTTATTGTGTTTTGAAGCCATCAAGTTCTATGTCCAAATGACCCCACCCCTCCCATAATGCAGCACCAAGACTAATCCACCATCCACAGGGCATTCTGTGTCCTGCCAAACAGATGGGGCTTATTGAGGTTGGTCTTACACAGCCTCTTCCAGGTCTTGGACACACGCCGGCCAGCCTCTGTAGCTGAGGAATAGAATAAAGTTAAGCAAACTGACCCTACAAGTGGGCCCCTATGACCATCACTGCTCTTGAACTAACTGAGCTGACCAGCCAGCCTGAAGCAACATGGCCCCAGGGCAGGGGCTCTTAACCTTTTATGCACCAGGCTTCCTTTGGCAGGCTGGTAAAGCCACAGACTCCCTTCTCAGAATAATGTTATTAGGCCTAAAATGAAATACACAAAGCTACAAAGGAAATCAGTTACAATATCAAATATTTTAAAGATTACGAATATAGTAATATTTTTACTCTTTTATCAGTGCTTTAAATAATAGGATCTGGTGAGGGGTCAAATAACAGCCATCATTTCAAAGAGTGACGGGAGAAACAGTGTTTCTCCTGTCTACAACAACTACCAGGTGATATGAAAAGATCTGTTATTTCTGTGGTAAGAGTCATAGGCGCTGCTAATACCACTGCAGTTTCTTGCCTACATTCTTAATAGAAACAAAAAGCTAGATTTCAGTAAGAGGTTAGATAAAATAAAGATGCCATTTTTCCCCATCCAAATTTATGAACCAGAACAAAGGCAATAAAAGGAAGGGAGCTGCAACAACAGTAATCGTAATGACAAAGCAACATCTGCTAAAAGAACAACAGCAAAAAATGGCTGCCATCTCTGCTCTGTATCAGGCCCTGGGTTAAATGCTTTCTACTCATCTTTCTCTTCCATTCTGAGGAAGACATCATTTTGCCCACTTTACGATGAGGAAACTGAGGCTTCAGGACGTTAGGGAACTTGTCTAGGACCATAGCCAATAAGTAGCTGTGCCAAGAATGGAAGTCAAGGCTGTCTGACACTGAAGTCCACATTCACTGTGCACTGTGTCTTCAGAAAGAGATAGGGGGTGTGTGTGTGTGTGTGTGTGTGTGTGTGTGTGTGTGTGTAAGAAAGAGAGAGCGAGAGAGAGAGTACTGTTTCCTTTTTCTCATTCATGCCAGAAGAATTGGACTGGCTTAAACATCTATACTTTCACCCATCTTGACTATCCGTTTCCATCTTTTTAATGTTTGCTCTTTTCAGTTCAAAGACCCTTATGCTTCATTTATTCAATATATGTTGGGTACTGGCTATGTTTACTGACACCAAAAATTCAAAGATAAATATGTTCTCTGACTTTCAGGAATCTTATAACTTATTGGAGAAAACAGATATGCAAACAGATAAATTATAATATACAGCAATTAGAATTCAAAGTAATTTACACAATAAAGAGAATTTATTGACTCATATAACTGAAAAGTCCAGAAGTAGACAGCCTTCAGGCACTGTTTGATTAGGGCTTCATCAGCAGTATGCTAGGAAGTATGTCACAACTAACTGACTTTCCAGAGAAAAAAGAGCCATGAGTTTGTCTATTTCCATGGTGTAAATACTCCCACCACGACCTATTTCAAGCTACCAACATGAAGTCACTGAAGACAGAATTGGGAAGAGATGTGCTCAGTCACCCCTCGCCTGATGCAGGCTAGCTCCAGCACGCTATGACCATTCTCATTTCTTCACAATTCTCTCAGTTTTTCCATCCTCTGTATGCTGGTTTTGTCCTGATGATGCAACCAGCAGCTGGGACTGTATACTTTCCTTCTAGTGTCTAGCAAGCTTCTCTTCTACTAATCACCAAAAAAAATTCCTGAGCTCTTCTGAAAGAATCGCTGTATCCAAAGAATATCACCCAGCTGGCTTAGCCTTGGGTGGCATATTGAAATAAGCAATAGCTACCTTCTCTCAAGGCTCTTCATTTCAACTACCAAGTACTCCTTGTTGGACAAAGCTATGGTCTGAATGTTCTTGTCCCTTCAAAATTCACATGTTGGAACCTAATACTTAAAGTGATGGTATTAAGAGGTGGGGGGTCTTTGAGGAAGTGATCAAGTCATGAGGGCTCCACCCTCATGAATGAGATTACCACCCTCATAAAAGAGGTTGAAGGGAGTGTCCTTGCCCCTTCCACCATGGGAGGTCATAGCAAGAAGGTGCCGTATGAGGAATGGGCCCTTACTAGGTGCCTTGATTTTGGACTTCCCAGTCTCCAGAACTGTGAGCAATAAATTTCTATTGTTTATGAATTACCCAGCCTAAGGTATTTGGGTGTAGCTGCCTGAATGGACTAAGACAGGCAGAATTAGTGCCAAAAACCTATCCTCTAGAAGGTGGAATTATCAGCAAGACAAGAAAATGATATTCTTGTTTACCCATTTTAGTGCCTGTGTCAACCAGATGTTCCCTTCAGAACTGAGACCCTCATTTTCCCACTCTGGAAGTATTGATGGCTGATGGCTCACAGCTGAATTCCTCCCAAAGCATTGCTCTGACCAAAAGGAGCTGCCAGACTCGAGGATATTGTCCCCCTTGAGAGGACACTGCCTCTAATGGCTGATCAATGAGTGAGTATAAAAGCCTGAGGTCACCTCAATTCAGGCATGTCTGAAGGATCATCCCGGCTCCAGTGCTTCCAAAGGGGAATCAGATAAAGCCTCTGTTGAAATCACATATTGGGTCAATTTCTCCCTCTGTGCCATCCATCATCCTTCCCTCTCTTGCCTACATCGTTCCTATGTGCCCTCCCCACTAAACCTCCTGCATGCAATCTCAGTGTCTGTTTCCATAAAACTGAATATTCAATGCCTATCTCTAAACAAGTCAGCAGATGTTCTAGACAATTCAGGGCCCATCCTGGAGCTGGGAGTGGAATCAGTCCCACCCACATCCCAAGCCTGCCCCACGGTAGGAGAGGGTTGGGATGTATCTTGAGACATAACTGCACTGTCTGCTACATAATAAGGCACGCTAGGTGATGTAAAAGATGTATGAACAATATCACAGTCCAATGGCTGAGGCATTATAGGCATAGAGCAAGAAAAAAGCAGGCCCTGACATCCAGAAATAGTCACTGGTAGACCTCAATATTATTACAAGCTGATCTGACACTCACAGCCAGGCCATTGTTTCCCTATTGGACATAGACAATCTCACAGAACACCAACCTCAGACAAGCCTATTCTGAACCGTGATAAAATGAAACAAAACAAGGTCACTACATAATTTTGTCCATGCACAAAAACAAGGTCACTCTGCCCCCTGTAATGCACTCAATCATAGAATTGCCTGGATTTCTGATGGTATCCGACCTAGAGCAAATCCTTAATTTCTTAAGCCCTCCACAAATCACCCAACCAAAGTCCAAATCTTCTAGTAGTTTCTTTCTAACACAGTTGCTAAGACAGTGTCCTTAAAGTATGTTCTCCCTTGATCAATGAGTAATAAGCCCAGTTTGTTTAATTATCAGTGTGTTCCCGGTGGTCTTTGGCTGGAGGGCATTGGTAGCTTTCAATCAGTGTTTGTATGGTGTGAATAACTGGGTGTGTAAATGGCTATGCTGCCCCTCTTTCAAGAAAGGCTTAACAGAAGACCTTTGAGCTGGTTCTTAAAGGAAGATTGAGCTTTTCCAAGCAAAGCAGGGTCAGAGAGAAGTCATTCCAAGCAAAAGAAGCAAGATGTGCAAAGGTTGGCATCACTGAAATGAAGGATGAAGAGTCCATATGAGTGGGGTGTTGGGTGGACTGCAAGGGTGCTAGGACCAAATGTGGAGGTCCTTGTAAGTCACAACTAATCCTTCAGGCAAAGAGGACAGAGAAGCAGGAGAGAGAGCACTCGAAATTTGAAATCTGATTGCAGGGAGTATTCCTGGAGTAGCCATAACTATTTTTCCTCCAAGCCTTTCTTTCTGTTTTGGAGAGAAGGAGAAGACATTTGCTTTGATTAAAGCAAAATTGCATATTTTGAGTTTTCTCAGTTTTCCCAACCTGACCTTTAAGGTGCACACCTAACAACACTGAGCCCTTAATTCCCTGGATATTGTGAATGCTTCAAAGGCATCATGGCCTTCTCTCAAAGGTTTGATAACTTTCACTTCACTATATAATTCCTCTTGCTTGTCGGAAGTGCAATTCAGCTGGTCACTTCCTCTGTTATTTATAATTAAATAACTTACCATACATTCTTTAAAAGAGAGTTCCAGATGCCCTGATAGAAAATGCCAATGTCTTCCCGCTTCCTTGTGGGTGTCCACCTTTGACTCTCCATTCGTGGCGCCCCCAAGATGACAATCGTCCTCTAGGGGTCTTATCTCTAGGACCTCCTAGGCAGTACGATTCCTGCAGTCCCTCCACCTGTGTTTAAGTCTTGCTTGTGCTCCACAAAATCTTTCTGCCTTAACAGCCCTACAGCTGCACGGCCTCCTCTTCTGTTCCCTTCTGTCTGTCTTGCCCTGCCCTGCCACTGAGCACTCAGATTTTATAACATCTTGCCTTGCCAACTGGTTTTGTAAGTATCATATAAGTATTTGTTAATTATAGATCTTTTACAAATAACATATACCTGATACAGCTGAAGGAAACTGACATGTCCCCACTCTTACAAACCCATGTTAGTGCTGCGCTAGACTACCCTTAGAATGAATTTTGTGTATATTTGTGAAATCCATGTTTTTTACTTTTACTCTCTCTATATATATCTCAATAACCTATATATTACTTTGTGCTTTTAAACATAATCATAGTGTTGTATCATTTTATTCTATGCTTTTTACACTCACAATTATGTTTTAAGATTCAGTTTTGTTAATATATGCAAAGCTTTTAGAACAGTGCCTGTAAACACCATATAAGTATTAGCTGCTATTATTTTCAGTATTATTATTATTGTTATTTTGAGGCAGCATCTCATTCTGTCACCCAGGCTGAGTGCAGCGGCATGATCACAGCTTACTACAGCCTCAACCTCGCAGGGTCAAGTGATCTTCCAACCTCAGCCTCCTGAGTAGCTGGGACTAACTACTGGCATGCACCCCATGCCCAGCTAATTTTTGTATTTTTGGTAGAGATGGGATCTCACCATGTTGCACAGGCTGGTCTCAAACTCCTGGGCTCAAGCAATCTGCTTGCTTCAGCCTCCCAAAGTGCTGGGATTACAGGTGTGAGCCACCACACCCAGGCTATTATTTTCAATATTATTAATAAATGGATTTACATCATTCCTTGTAATTATAGTTAGCTAACATTGATCATATGACATTTTATTTATCCCATTCCTCTCTTGATGTGTTGGGACTTAGAAAACGACACCCCAAAGTGAAGGCCTCTGAAGCAAAGTCTCTCTCTGACCTTCTCCTGCCCTCCTGTCTCTTGCCCCTCATTCTTCCCTAAGGCAAGCCATAGAAAATTGTAATTCCTCTTCCCCAAGGCAGATCATAGAAACCAAAACAGATTTTACACGAAGCCAGTCATAAAACCCAAAACTATTACTGTAATCTTCCCCTGCCTTTCTGTGTAAGAGCTGGCTGTAAAGAAATTAAGACCCTCATCCCAGAGGGTTCCTATTCCATACCTGGGAGAAAGAAATGCTGCACGGAGAGGCCAAGAAGAAGCTGAGCTGACAGGGCTTGATAGGTTTCCCGACTCAGTCTATCTCCATTAGATTATTCCTGTTTCCCCCAATCGTAGTTCTACATGGCTGTACATTCTTCATTGAACCTAAGCATAAAAAAAGGGATCAATTTTTCCTGGATCTTTGGTCTCCATTCTGAAGGCTCTCATGTCTCATAAAACTGTGATCAAATAAATGTGTTATGCTTTTCTCTTGTTAGCTTGTCTTTGTTATAGGAGTGTCAGCCATGACCCTTATGACAGGGAGGAAAGGGATCACCTTCTTTCTGCCCCTAAGGTACATATTTAGGTTGTTTCCAATTTTTCACAATTAATTATAAGCAGTATCCCAAAGAATATCCTTAAATATGCCATGTTCATATGTTCAAGAGTTGGTATTTGCTTAAAAGTGGACTTGCTGGGCTGTAAGGAGAATGTATTTTAGGTTTTGCTAGCTATTGTCAAATTGTTTCCTGAAATGTCTGTACCCTCAGCAGTGTATGAGAATTCTTATTTTTCTATCTTTGCCAACCACCATTGATTTTTTCAAAAGTTTGTGAGTACAAAGTAATAATCTTGTTTTAACTTGCATTCTTCTTTTCATTAATATGTGATATTTGTACATTTTTTCTCTCCATTTATTGGCCGTTATGCACTGGGCCTTAACTTTTTCTGGGGTCTTAGATGCCTTTGAGAATTTACTTCAGAAAAATACACACACATATATATATACACACACATACACTTTATAAACACATTGAGGGGCTTTACAGAGTCCCTGAAGACCCATCCACAAAGCCCCTTCAGAGCAGAGACTCTCGAGCTTTTAGTAGATATGAGAACCTTCTGGGAAGTTTTTAAAAATGCAGATTCCTAGGACCCATCTTTGAGGATCCTGACTTAGAGGGCCCCAGCTAGGAACTGAAGGGCTGGTGCAGGTGATTAAAGAAAAGAAAGAAAGACAACCAAGACTATACTTTCAGGGGCCATTTCTGTAGTTCGTTAAGAAAGACAATCTTGAGTTTCTGGATTCCCAGTAAGAACTCCTATTTCTGCTTTCCAAAACCTTCCCTTCTCCCACAGCTATGAAGCAAAGGATAAAGTCGCCAAGTTTAATGTACTAAAGCTGTAAATTGCCTTTAAATTGATGCTGTAGCTACTTTTAAATCCATGGTTACTTCTGCAGATATACCTTGTGCCTCTCTCCTCCTTAGCTGGAAAGGTCGGTGAAGGAATGAATAAATAGTGTGACACGTGAGACAAAGAAAAACACAAGGAAAGGAAAAAAAATTTAGGAAATTCGAAGCTATTCAGAAAATGCTACATAAAAAGCATCATCCTACTAAATATGAACAGCTTGTGTTTGGAATGGTTTGTGTTTCTAATTTTATTACATGAACAAGCTCATTTTTTTTTTCTCTGCCAGATACTTCAAAGATTCTCTTGCAAAAAGAAGGAAATAAATTTATTTTCCTCTTGGATCCAAATTCACATAAATGATTCTGTTGTAAGATGAAGAAAATTGATTGCTTCAATGGCAAATAAGATATTTTTTTAATTTAAAAATTTAATACTAAGGAAATCATGTACCAGGGAATTCTCAAAACATTTTGAGAGAGGTTGAGAATCCCGGTATGATGAGATGATGATGTTACTCGTGCACATTTTCCCCCGCTTTCTTTTTCAAGCCTGCAAGTGTCAAGACAGAGTTAATCCTTATTTTTGACTCAGTCACACGCAAATGCTTTCTTCTCTGAGCTGGTCAGTGGCCAGTATCCTCTTGAACCTTTGGTGGAATTCAGGTCCATGAATGATGCCAGGAACAAGAATCGGGATCTGATTCTAGGACTTTAGAATGACTCACTCAGTACCTTTGTCCAGTAACAATAGAAAAATGACTTGGTTGCTCTATCCGTGAAACTAGGGCAGTGATGCTGGCTGCCTGCCTCACACAGGGTTGAGGGGAAAACAGGCTTACAAAATGACAGAGGTCTCTGGAGCACGGGCATCACATGGGAGGAGGTGGGGGTATCTTCACAGAGCCGGAAGACAACAGAGGGGGCAACCTGATACAGAACCAAAGGAGGTCCTTGAACCCTGCCATG
Organism: Pongo abelii; assembly: GCF_028885655.2. Taxonomy (NCBI): domain Eukaryota; kingdom Metazoa; phylum Chordata; class Mammalia; order Primates; family Hominidae; genus Pongo; species Pongo abelii. Next base: position 91,707,085 of record NC_071995.2, read on the forward strand.
CCAGCCTTGGTGGAGGGTATTCTGTATACACTGGAGAAAATTGAATGAAGTCAACTTACATCTTTCATCTTTCTGGAGACCATCTTTTTACTTTCACATGTTACTCATGGACTAAGAAGAAAAATGGTGGCCATGACATTTTCTAACATTTTCTGGTATCCATTATCTTGTTTGCTTGGCCATACAGTGCTTCTTATACTCTAGATTTTCAGATTCTAGACAGTATGTTCATTAAAAGCAGGAATTAAAATTGACATATAGCTATACATAGACGTGTGTGTGGTGGGTAAGGTGCCTGGCACTCAATATAAATACTGGATATAATAAATGAGTGAATTCCTACACACAGAGAAACACAACACACACAAACACAAATAAGTCAGCATTTTTCCAGGACTCAAGCCACAAGGAAGAAGATTTGGGCAGTGGAAGACTTCTGCTGCCAACCTCATTCCTGCCTGTATTATTTAGGATATAAATACCATTGCAGTAAAGCAGACTGAGTGACCATAACTTAAACAAAATAGAAGTTTATTTTTCTCTCATATAACATGGCTGCTCTGTAGTATCACAACCCCAAGCTCCTTCCACCTTTCTTAGAGTGTTATCTCCAACTGCATGGTCCATGTAGCTCACCACAGCATCTGCATCCAAGCTGATAGAATAAGGAAAGGAAGGAGAGCATATCTTCCCTTTCAAAAAGGCTATATCTTTCCTCTTCACAGGTCTTGGGCCAGAACTTAGTCACATCACCACATCTAGCTGCAAGGGAGGCTGGGAAATGTAGTCTTTATTCTGAGTAGCTGTAGATCCAGTTGAAAAATAAGCATTGTCTTAAAAAAATAAAAAATAAATAAATATTGGGGGAAGTAACTGTCCCTGTCACACTGAAAAAATAAAAGCACAAAGATGTAGGTTTCCCAGAATCACTAGAAAAATTCCCAGTAAACCTAGGACTAGTACTGGGCTGGGTGCAGTGGCTTGCACCTGTAATCCCTGCTACTTGAGTGGCTGAGGCAGAAGGATGGCTTGAGGTCAGGAGTTTGAGACTAGCCCAGTCAACATAGTGAGACTCTCATCTCTAAAATATAAATTAGCCAGGCATGGTGGCACACATAGAACAAGATCCTATCTCTAAAAAGGAAGTAGCTAATACTTAGCTGATTTCACAAGCATGTCAATCTACTAAGCAGATGTTCACTCCAGAGAAAGACAGTTCTCAACTTCTTACATTTGCCTTTTAAACAATTTACACTTTCATCTATTAATCTCTGATAAATTTAAGCTTCATTTCCCATACCAAATTTGGGTTTTCGTACTGCAGGTAGAATTTTATGTTTTCTGACCTCTAGAAGAATAAATGCCCAACCTGATCACCACACATACAAGGCTAGAAGATGAATACATTTGGTGTGAAATCAGAGATCTGCCTGAATTCAGCTTGGGAAATAAGAATAAAAAGCCAAGGAGCCCGTCCAGAATAGGTAAGGTTACGAATGATCAGACAACCTAATAGTGATAATTAACGTAACCATAACATAGTTAAAATCTATGGAGGACTTACTTTGCATCAAATGCTTTGCCCACATCATTTTATGTAGAATTTTCTTTTAATGTTGGAGGGTGTATTAGTCTATTTTCATGCTGCTGATAAAGACATATCCAAGACTGGGCAATTTACAAAAGAAAGAGATTTATTGGATTTACAGTTCCATGTGGCTGGGGAGGCCTCACAGTCATGGTGGAAAGTGAAAGGTACATCTCACAAGGTGGCAGACAAGAGGGCTTGTGCCAAGAAACTCTTGTTTTAAAAACCATCAGCTCTCATGAGACCCATTCACTATCACGAGAATAGCCCCAGAAAGACCGCCCCCATGATTCAACCATCTCCCACCGGGTCCCTCCCACAACATATGGGAATTATGGGAGCTACTAGATGAGATTTGGATGGGGACACAGAGCCAAACCATATCAGAGGGCTATCCTGTTACTAACCCTATTTATAGTCAAGGAAATGGGCTTAGAAAAAAGTCGAGGAACTTGCCCAAGATCACACAAATACCAATTGACAGAGCCTGGACCTTAACTCAAGAATCTAACTCTGTTGTTGGTACCTGAAATCACTGATCACTGTGGAGTCTCAATTAAAGAAAAAGACAGGCTGGTGGGAGCAGGGAAAAGCAACAAAAAAAGGCAAATACGCTGTAAGTCTGCCTTTCTTCATGGTCCAGGACATACAGCCCTCCTGTGCAAATAACTCATAATCTTTCTGTGTCCAGCTATCACCAGACCCTCGGCTAATACAAAAAATGCAAGTTAGCTCCCTGCAACCTTAGCATTAGCAGTACTGCGCATAGTACTCTGCAGCCCAAAACCATCCTATAAAATCTCTCCAGCAAGCCTTTGTCTCCTGGCAGTCAGCTTCTCTTCTGCTGATTTGCCCGTTGCTTTCTTGCAATGTATTTTCATACTTTCTCTAATAAATCTACCTTTCTTTATCTACAACTGTCTTGGTAAATTCTTTTACCTCCACGCCACTGGCCCAGATAATCATCTCTCCCCAGCAATAATCTCTACCACCATGCTGAAGGCGAGGAGGATGGTGAGCAATGTCCTACGCATCCTTCCCGCCCACCATCACATGGATAGTTATCAATCTTGTTGTTCATCCTATCTGGGAGTACTGAGTTGGGTGACCTAAAAAAGAATATAAAAGTTCCGACCATCAGTATTTAAGAAGTGATCTTAGAAATTTACTAAAATCTTCACATAGCCTTTGTACAACAAAAAAATCCAGAAAAAAACTTGAAATATATTAAAAAGAGACTTCAAACTTTGGTGAAAATGTTTTGTAATTACTAAAGTTTACAAAATCTACACTATCCCAGATGGTCATATCCGCAAACTACTCTTTTATGGCACTTACTGCTATTGGAATTCATCACGTAATAATTTGTGTAAGTTTACCTTGCCAGTGGAGAGAAGACTCCAAGAAGGTATGTTTATTCCTAAACTGGAAACAGAATAGGTGTTCAATAATTATTTACTGAGTGAATCAATGTTTTTCTTTCAACATATCTTTTTAGAATTATTTGCCGCTTATTAGAAATAGTTAATATAAATAATTATATTATTAGATGTTGCTGTGCTTCAAAATTTGATACTAAGAATTTGCACTATAAAAAGTTTTGCTTAATCCGTGTTAACTTATCACAGGAATTTAATATCCCACTGACTTGTATGTGTCTGTGTTCCCTGTGGGATTTCATTTCTATTAATAAGTTTGTTTACTGGACTACTTTTTGCCCCCAACATTTCGTGTGGTCAGTTTTAAATTTGACACCACTGGATATGAAGGAGTCAAGTCATTAAGAACTCAAACTGCTTTAGAACATGGTTGTTATGCTCCAAGTGGAATGACCCCTGGATCCATCTGACTTTAATAAATCCATTCTTGAAAAGAAATCCCTTCTCCCTGAGATATATGATTAATGTAACATGAAGTATAAAAATAAATTTCTCCCCAGAAATTCCAGTTGAAAATTTCAGGACGCTTTTTACCCTAGAATTTTGATTCTTCGTCACATAGGCAGACAGATTCTTACTAAGTATGCACAAATGCTTAACAGGTCCAAGAGACTTTGACTTCCTTAAGGTTTTCTAAATGGTTGCTCTCTCAAATGCATGTTCTTGTTACTGTTTCCTTTTGTGAGCAAGCCCTCCCTCCACAGCTCCCTCTCAATCCAGCCGTTCAGCTGCAGGATTGTAAAGAACTGAGGATTCCCCAATGTGAGAATTGGCCAAGAGTTTAAATACCCCACTACCCTTTATAGGTTGTGGGAGCCATTCGTCTCAAAAGGAGAACAGCGCCCTGGTGTCTTTGTGAGTTTGCATCAAGGGTTCCTCACTGAACAGAATGTTTGCTAGACAAAGACATGCAGATTGGTTAGCTAGTTTTTTTCCATGAAGATTTCCCCCCACCCCAACTTTTTATTTTGAAAATTTTCAAGCCTACAGAAAAGTTGAAAGCACAGTTCAATGAACATCCATAAACCTTTCACAAAGATTAATCAGTTGTTAACATTTGTCATGTCCCAAAGAACATTTTCTACCTCTTTACATATCTGTATTTGTGTGATTATAAATATAGAAACAGGGTCTTGCTATATTGCCCAGGCTGGAGTATAGTTGCAATTCAGAGCCCCAAGCATGGCTCACTACAGTCCCAAACTCCTGAGCTCAAAAGATCCATGATCTTCACCCTCCTGAGTAGCTAAGACTACAGGCATGTGCCATACACCCAGCATGTGTGTGTGTGTGTATGTGTGTGTGTCATTGGACCATTTGAAGGTAAGTTGCGAAATCATGATGCTATACCCTTAAATACTTACTCTTATTTGTCCTAAAAAAAAAAAACGGATATTTTCCTACATAGTTATAATATCATTGTCATACCCAAGAAACTTTCCTTTGATTCAATAACATTATCTAATATACAGTCCATAATCACATTTTCCCAGTTGTTCTATAATGTATTTTACAGTCGGGTTTTTTTAGGGGAGTGCCTATCTGTATTCATTCAAGATTCATGCATTGCATTTAGTTATCATGTACATTTAGTCTCTTTTAATCTAATTCTACCTACCTCCAGCCCTGCCTTTTTGGTTTTGCTCTGTCTTTCAAGTTTTTTGAAGAGTTTAGGGCAGTTGTCTTGCAGAATGTGCCCTAATCTGGTTTTATCTGATTGTTTCCTTGTGATTCAATTCTGCTTAAGCAATTTTGGCAAGAATGATACAATGAGATGCTGTTCCCATGAACTTTGAATAAACTCAAGGACAAGGATTTTACCAAGCCTGAGTGATCAGATTCAAAGAGGTTTAAAAAAAAAGGCATTTTTGAAAATGAGAATTTAGTAAGTATATGGCTCTTCATAGCAGGGTGAGATGTCCCAAGCAAAATGAAAAAATGGAGCGTCTAAGATTAGTGCCCAAGATTATTCATGACTTGTATGTGTTTGAAAGAGGCCCTTGTTATGTCAAATCTAGCAACCTTTGTTGAATCATCAGGACTGAGATTTGGGCAGGGTCAACCTCTGCTGTTGTAAAGTGGATAATTACTAACTTGGTGCAATTTCAGGAATGCAGAGGCCACTCTTCCCCACTCAGCTACACTGCCTCTATTATGGGAGCGGTGACGCCCGTCTGCTCTTATTAAAGAACAGAGCTGCTCTCTAATGACTATCTACTATATGTCGGGCCTTGTGCTTAGTGGTTTATTAATCTGTTCCTTACAAAAACCTCATGAGGTAAACATTATTATTCCCATTTCCTAGGTGGGAAAGTGAGGCTTAACAGTGTAACTTCCCCAAGGACCCAAGCAGCTAATTTAAGATGTGAACCAAAATCTCCCTCCATAACTAAAGTTCCATAATTCCATGTTCCATGTGATGCTCCTCTATTCCCCAGTCCCAGTCTTCCCTCATTCCCTAAATGGCTTTTCCTTCTCTCTCTAGAGCATACATTACACCGGACATCTGATTACCCCATTTTATGCCAATAGATCCTTCTACAAATGCTAACCATTATTGTGTGTGCCAGGTCTAGTTTGTGCCAGGCACCTTGCTGAATGCTCTACACACCCAAACTCATTTACTCTCAAGAACCCCAGAAGGAAGGTGTGCATCAGTAATGTCCTGTGACCACTCTGATAGTAGATGGCAGAAAGAGAATCTGAAGCAGATCTGACTTCAAGCCTGAGTTCCTAACAAAGATAAGAATAACAAGGCAACCCCGGATGATACAGTAGCCAGACGCTTGCTAGTAAAGGCCAGAACACTGACTCACTAAGCTCTGAACTCCTCTGCCCCCATGCTGCCAGGGGCACAACCCCAACAGACTGCCCAGCACACTGCCCTAATGGGCCATTGACTCATCTGCTCCAACGAGCAAATCACTGCACAGAACTCTTCCCCCACAGAAAGGTGTTGGTCCTCCGGCATTCAGAAAGAACCAGGAGCCAACATACCACTCACAGGAAGAAAACGCACACACTGTCTCTATTTGTTATTCCTCCCACACAAACTCTTTAAAATGATTGAGTTTAATAAAAGAAGATGTTTCCCTGCAGCTGTAGAGAGGAAATGTTCTAAAGTAAAAATCAGAACACAGTCTGACTAGGATCACTATGCCTATAGCAAGGATGTCCTCAAGGGAGGAAAATGAACTTAGCCAAGTGCATCCAGTCTGTTCCTCTGGCCCTTCTAATGAGCAGGACCTGCAGAAGGTGAGGAAGGTTATGGTCGCACCCGTAAACACCTCTTGGAGGCACCTGCCTTATCCATGCCCCATTCTTTCATAACTGCACCCCACTCCTGACCCCACTTCCCTGACAAAGCTGACAGCACCAAGAGTAGACATCTGTTAGGGCATCTTTCCTAGATTCTCTCCTAGAGACTGGAATTTAGGAATTCTTGCTCTTGAAGGTTCTTGAACTTAGAGCAGTAGAAAGGCCAGGAGGAAAAGCCAGTCTTGAGTGAGCAGAATAAAGCAGCCTCAGTGAGAGATGAGATGAGAGAGAGACACAAGCCCAGGTGGACCCGTCACAGCCCCGTCTCAACACCGCTCAGTGAATCTATCACATATGCCTAGTACATTTGTTTCCCCATTTCCAAAATGAACATTCTCCTCTCTAGAAACCCCAGCCCACCCATGCCCGCCCTACCCTTCCTTTGAGTCCTGAAATGTATTCCTTATTGCCTTCTCCGGGACTTCTCTGTCATAATTATGCCCCCTCGTGGATTATTCCCATGAACATAGAGTAATACTGCCCATCTTTTAAAAACAACCTCCAGCTGGGCACCATGGCTCATTCCTGTAATCCCAGCACTTTGGGAGGCTAAGGCAGGTGGATCACTTGAGGCCAGGAGGTAGAGACCAGCCTGGCCAACATGGTGAAACCCCGTCTCTACTAAAAATACAAAAATTAGCCAGGTGTGGTGGCACAAGCCTGTAATCCCAGCTACTCAGTAGACTGAGGCAGGAGAATCGCTTGAACCCAAGAGGTGGAGGTTGCAGTGAGCCAAAATCGTGCCACTGCACTCCAGCCTGGGTGACAGAGAGAGACTCCACCTTAAAACAAACAAACAAAAACATACACAAACAACCTCCCTTTTCCACACATTTTCTTCTAGCCTCCACTTCATTTTCTGCTCCTCTTCAAAGCAAAGAGTTGTCTCTATTTACCACCTCCACATTTTAAAAAATTTTCTATTCTGTCTTCAGTCCACTTTAGTCAAGCTTCTTTCCAAATCACCTTGTTGAAGTCAAAATTAAAATATAGAGACAAATCTCTACAAGTAATGTTTTCTTTGGCAAGAAAGGATCCCAATGTGGGGTGTACACACAGTCCGGGTGGTTTTTGATATGTCCAAAGAACAAATAGAAGGTTGGGGATTTTATAAAAAAGAGAGGATCGTTATGTGTGGTCCTGAAAGAAAGTTCAATGCGATTAGCAAAGATTTGGGGAGCTGGCAAGCTCCAATTTGTGGGCAAGGGTGGTGGGCAAAGTTAGTCCTAGAATTGCAGCAAGTAATCTTAGCAGCTATAGATAAAACTGGTTTCAGGTTACAACCAGCAGTTTCAGCTGCTACACTTGCAGAAAGTAACATTTCTAGAGCAATGTGAGGTATCCTGAGTGCTTTTTCCCCAGGCCCCTTGACTCTGTTTTAGTTGAGTATGACAAGAATGACCCAATTCATATGATCAAATTTCACAACCCCATGAAGACTGGTCTCATTAAGGTTACTAATGGCTTTGATGTTTGCCTAATCTAAGGATCACAAGCTAGTCTTTTCTCACTTGGATGGCCTGCAGCATTTGACAAAATGATGATCATTGTCTCCCATGCAAGATTTGCATGACACTCCCTTCTCCTGGCCTTCCTTCTCCTTTTCTGCCTCCTTTTCCATCGCCTTTACTGTGTCCATCTTCTCTTGTTCTCCAGTTCTCCAAATATTGAGGGAAGGGACAGTGAGGCAGGAAAGGAAAGAAAACAAACACAATGTTGCATCCCTGAGCTGGCTTTCTCTCGGGATCATGCATGGCCAGTTACTCCATGTCCCAGGACCTTCGTCCAAGAGACCACAAGAATGACCGCATCTGAGCACTGGCTGTCCAAGGAGAGGAAGAGGGAGGAATTTATCCACCAGCTCCCATTCCCCAATAGTCAAAAGTTTACTCCACAGGGTGTTAACTCCTCCTCACTTCCCAGTCACTTCTACAGAGGCATTGAGCACATTTCTGTCATCAATAAGAAATCCCCGAGATGGAAAGTGACACCCACAAAAGGCCAGTGGGAGCAACACAGAGCCAGCCACAGAGGCAGAACAAATCTGTAAGGCCTCTGAGGCATGTAAGCCTGAGAGCACCTGGAGTAGCTCATGACAGGTGTCTGACACCCCAGTCCTCTGTGCTCAACGCCAGACTTGCCAACTTCACATTTCCTCATGAATGTCTAACAGGTATGTGAAGCTGAACGTGGCCAAAAGAGAACTTTTCTTCCTCTATTCCCCAACTTGCTTTTCCTATATCTTCCCTATCTTGGTCAGTAACATCTTAATCCAGCTAGTTGCCAAGCTAAAAAGTGAAGGGTTACCATAGACCCCTCTTGCCTCCTCATCCCACTCATCTATCAGTATGTCTTGTTGGCTCCAGCTACAAAATGTATCCGAAATCCATCCACTTCTCCTGTCTATACTACAACCAACCTAATCCTGCCCATCACCATATCTCAGATAGATTCTGCTTTTCTTAACTGGTCTGCCTGCTCTTTGTCCCTCTAAAACACAGTCTCCACACAGTTGCAACCAGAGATACTTTCTTTCTTTTTTTTTTTTGCAACATCTCATTATTTAAAAATTTCAAGCATATACAAAAGTAAAAAGAACAGTAAATCAAAACCCCCACTACTCGCCATTAACAAGTATCCAATCATGGCCAATGTCATTCATCTCTATCTCTAATTTTGAGGTAAATCTCAGATATTACACCATTTGGTCTATAAATGATCTGATTTTGCATACGTTTGCATCTCTTAAAGATAGGAACTTTAAAAATAACCACATCTAAGGAAAAAATCAATAAAAATTCCAATAAAAAAACACAAAGTGTTTTTTTGTTTGTTTGTTTGTTTGTTTTGTTTTATTTGACAGGATCTCATTCTATTGCCCAGGCTGAGTGCAGTGGCACAATCATGGCTTACCCCAGCCTCGACCTCCTGGGCTCAAGCAATCCTCCCACCTCAGCCTCCCGAGTACCTGGGTCTACAGGCATGTGCCACCACACCCAGCTAATTTTTGTATTTTTTGTAGAGACGGGGTTTCACCATGTTGCCCTGTCTGGTCTCGAACTCCTGGCCTCAAGCTACCCACCTGCTTCAGCCTCCAAAAGTGCTGGGATTACAGACATGAGCCACTGCACCTGGCCCAGAATGGTCTTTTTAAAAAGTAAAGCACAACATGTCATTTCTTTGCTGAAAACCTTCCTGTGGTTTCCCATCATGCTCTGAACAAAGCCAAACTCCTTCTTAAGACTGCTTTTACATGGCTCCCACCTATGCCTCTGGTCTCATTTCCAGCCAGGCTCTCCCTGTCCGTGCACACCAGCCACCTTCCTTCTTCCCTGGGAGCCCTTGTTCTAGTAGTTCTCTCTACCTAGGAGGCTCATTCCTGTCATCTTCCTATGCTTGGCTCCTTCTTGTCACTCAGGTCTCAGCTTATATAAGGACATCTCTTATCACCTGTGTCAAGTAGCCACCCAGCCCTCACCACATGACTCTACTCTAATTCTCGCCATAGTCTTTTGCCCATGACATTTCCAGTGTGTCCTGGACAGGTTTACTCTTATTGTCAAGCATGACTATTAATAGCACCTCATTCACTCTCAAAAGTAGGCAACAAGGCTGGACACGGTGGCTCATGCCTGTAATCCCAGAGGGCCAGGGTAGGAGGATCGCTTGAGCCCAGGAGTTCAAGACCATCCTGGACAACATGGTGAAACCTCACCTGTACAAAAAATACAAAAATTAGCTGGGTATGGTGGCACGTGCCTGTAGTCCCAGCTACTTGGGAGGCTGAGTGGGAGGATCCCTTGAGCCAGGGAGTTTGAGGCTGCAGTGAGCTGAGATTGCACCAATGCACTCCAGCCTGGTGACAGAGCAAGACCCTATCGCAGAAAAAGAAGTAGGAAACAAATTTCATGATCACTCTACTTATAAGAAACTTATTTTTATTTGACTTTGACTAGCTTATCACCTATCTCCTTCTATGAGGATATAAGCTCTTTGACAGGAGTTCTCTCTGATTAGTTTTTTACTGTATCTACAGTACTTGGCTCATAGGAGGTGCTTGATAGGTATTTGTGGAAGGAAGGAAGAAGGAGGGAAGGAAGGAAGAAGGAGAGAAGGAAGGAAGGAAGGGAGGAAGGGAGGAGGGGGGAGGGAGGGAGGGAGGAAGGAAGGAAGGAAGGAAAGAAGGAAGGAAGGAAGGAAGGAAGGAAGGGCATGAGGAAGGGAGGAGGGTGGGTGGGCTCAGGCCCTGACTTTCCAGTTCCTGGTTTCAGTCATCTTTTGTAATATGTACTGGGCTTCCATAATCTCCCGTTAAAATTCCTGTTTTGCTTAACATAGATGGAATGGTTTTCTGTGACTTATAACCAAGCAATTCTTGACACCTGCTGATTTCTTTTAATAAATTGTCCACTTTCCTCTTCACGCTATACTTTACTTCTAGTGAATTGCTTTATTTAATAAAGAAAAAGAAACTTTTATAGGCACCATCCTTTTAAAAAGTGTTTTCTTTAATCGTAAGCTGTTGAGAAGTCTGGAATTGCAAATAAACAATCCTAATACAAGGTAATTCTGCTCCAAAATCTACAATAAATATTAGTGACACTGGCAATAAAGCTTCAGATCCTGATTATGTATGAACCCGTTTTTACAAAAACTTTCAGTGGAAGATAGAAATGCATTATCAAAACAGCATTAAACCCTTGAAATAAGAGCCAGATTTTTTTTTAATTCAAGTATGTAAAGCATGTGTATTGCCATGGCCTTCGGGTCATTCCATTTCAGGAAATTCATGCTTTAAAATAGTCATTGTCAAATAAGAGCCATTCTGGGAGGAAACGAAAGGTTGGGTATTATTCATTCAAAGAGAACAATCCAAATATCAAAACTCATTTTGTTTTGTTTTTAACAGGGAATGCTGGGGGTTGGGGGTTTTCTCTGAACTTCAGATAACAGATAATGACAGGAATGTTGATTCATAGCGCACAATATTGAGAAAAAATAAATAAGCTCATTCCCCAAGTAACCGTAACAGTCTTTGAACAAAGAATGAGGAAGCCAAGTATGGAAGGAGATAAAGAAGTTTACTAAAGAAATGTGCCCCATACCAATTCTCCAACCTCAGCTCTGCTCTCTTTCCCAAAAGAAAAGATTATATTTAACAACCAAAGAAAATCAGAAGGTCATCACACCTCCTTCCAGTAGCCCACCCCCACAAGCAACAAGTGCCATTCCTGTAAGAAAGGCACTATAAATCCATTTATTTCATGAAAATCCATTGTACTGAACTGTGCTAGGATTTGGATGTACAGTGTGAGTAAAACAGACAAAATCTCTGCTTTCTTGGGGCTTGCAATCTTGTTGAACCCTCAGAAATGGCCCAAATCCCAGCATATGTGATTTTTTGATCAAGGAGGCAGCATTCCATTGGCCCTGTAGTCAGTCAAGGGGCCTGAATGAAAATCCTGGTTTTACAGTTTACAAGCTGGGTGATCTCAGGCTAGTTACTTAATCTCCCTATGCCTCAGATTCCTCTTCTGTAAAACTAAGATGGTAATAACATCTACCTCATAGGGTTGTTGGGAGGATTAAATGATGTAAGCAATGTAAAGCAGTTAGAATAGTGCCTGACATAGATTAAGCAATATTTAAGAGTTTGCCATTTTTATCATTAGTACAGCAAAGTGGGATTGACGGAAAAGGTCTGTATTTAGAACAGTTAATCAGTGAATATAATGCATCGAAACATCCCTGTACACAGTTTCCTGGTAGCCAGGCCCAGACAGGAATTATGAGGTTTCTTATTTGGAGAAACTGAATGGTTCCAGAGAAAAGACCTTGATATGGTTAGGCTTTGTGTCCCCAACCAAATCTCATTTTGGATTATAATCTCTATAATCCCCATAATCCCCACATGTCAAGGGAAAGACCAGGTGGAGGTAATTAAATCACAAGAGCAGTTTCCCCCATGCTGTTTTCATGATAGTGAGTGAGTTCTCAGGAAATCTGATGGTTTTATAAGGGGCTTTTCCCATTTCACTTGGCACTTCTTCCTGCCGCCTTGTGAAGAAGGTATCTTGCTTCCCCTTTGCCTTCCACCATGATTGTAAGTTTCCTGAGGCCTCCCCAGCCATGTGGAACTGTGAGTCAATTACACCTCCTTCCTTTATAAATTACCCAGTCTCGGGCAGTTCTTTATAGCAGCATGAGAATGGACTAATACAGACCTCCATAGGCTAGCATTCAGAAATTTCTCAGTTCACAAAGCATTCAGCTCCTTAATTTAAAAAGAAGGAAAAAAAATTTCCAAGTATTGCGGCCAACTCCCTGCTGCCAATCGTCCTAAAACAACTACCCTCAGACAGTTAGCCCCACCGAGGTCTGAAGCATCCCCACTCCACTCTCCAGCAGCTCATGCTTCATTATGCATGAAGAGCTAAGTGTGACCAGACCTTTGATAATAGAGAGACACCAAGAAAAGCAAGCATCTCATCAGAAACAAAGAAAACATAAGAAACTGAAGAGAACCTGAAGCCCCTGAAAGATTAGGGAAGATATTGCAACTATAAAATAACATCAAAATTCTATGGGGACAAAAAAAAAATAGAGAACAAGAAAGTTTGGGGAGCATTAAAAATAAAATTGCTCAAATTGAAAATTCATTAGAACAGTTGGAGGATAAATTAAAAGCACACACACACACACACACACACATATATATACATATTATACATATTATACATAACATGTATATATATAATATATATTATACATAACATGTATATATATAATATATGTTATATATAACATGTATATACATGTATATACATATACATATATACATGTTATATATCAACCCTGTTCCCCTCCCTTAACAGTGGCATCAAGAGCCTGTCTTCCCTAACCCACTTTTCTTCCGCATCCCGTGCCCTGGGCTATATTAGAGCGCTCTTGACACTAGAGACATCTGGCAGATGAGGCTGGAAAATGTCCAATGAGGGATGGAAAGAAGGAGTGATGGCAGAAGTGGAGCCTAACTTCTTACCTTTGCAGCCTCCTGGGATCAGTTTCTGCTGCCCCTCCCTAAACATGCTCTTCCCCTCTGCATAGAGGCGACACCTGATGAAGGTTTCATAAGTACACAAACACTGGACTGGAATTACACAGACTGGTTGTGTGTCCAGGCTCTGCTATGAAGTTTCCAAAGAGGCAAGAAGCATGTCCATCAGAACAGCTATTGGCTTGCAATCTAGTTGTCACCATTAGCCAAAAAGAAAGTATCGATTTTATTTGAATGGCCTTTGGCAATGTTGGTCTGAAAATATGTGGCATGAAATAATAATGATTACTATTAAACTGATTATAAATAAATACCTATATCAACTGATATATAAAACAAATGATTGGGCCAGGCACAGTGGCTCATACCTATAATCCCAGCACTTTGGGAGGCCAAGGCAGGAGGATAGCTTGAGCCCAGGAGTTTGAGGTCAGCCTGGGCTAACATAGTGAGATCCTGTCTGTACAAAAAATTTTAAAATTAGTTGGGAGTGGTGATGTGCACCTGTAGTCCCAGCTACTCAGGAGGCTTAGGTGAGGGGATCGCTTGAGCCCAGGAGGTCAAGTCTGCAGTGAACTGTTATAATAATAATAATAATAATAATAATAATAATAATAATAAAAAACTGATAATGTGAAAGAAAAGATTAATATGTAAAGGATTGATCCAAGATCTCAAACATTTGATAGGAGTTCCTGAAAGAGAAAAGGAAGGGGATAAAATAACCAAATAAAGAACTTTTTCCAAGGTTTGAAGAACATAAATCTTCAGATTGAAAGAACTTAGCACAGAAGAAAAACCTCTACCAAAGAAACAGCATCATGAAATTCTAGAGCATGAGACACAAAGAGAAGAAATAAAATCCCTACTTCACACGATACACCAAAGTTGATGCCAGGTAGATTAAAGACTTAAATATGGAAGTCAAACTTGAAAACTTTAAGAATAGAATATAGCATAGTATCCTCATGTCCTTAGGATAGAGAATGATTTTTCAAATAAGACATAAAATGTACAACATATAAAGAAAAATCTGTGGCTGAGCAGGATGGCTCATGCTGATAATCTCAGCACTTTGTGAGGCCAAGACTGGTGGGTTGCTTGAGCTCAGGAGTTGGAGACTAGCCTGGGCAACATGGCAAAACTCTGTCTCTACAAAAAATACAAAAAAAATGGCCGGGCGTTGTGGCTCATGCCTGTAATGCTAGCACTTTGGGAGGCTGAGGCAGGAGTTTGAGACAAGCCTGACCAACATGGTGAAACCCGCTGTCTACTAAAAATATAAAATTAGCCGGGCATGGTGGTTCGTGCCTGTAGTCCCAGCTCGGGAGGCTGAGGCAGGAGAATCACTTGAACCCGGGAGGTGTAGATTGCACGGAGTTGAGATGGCACCATTGCACTCCAGCCTGGGCAACAAGAGCAAAACTCTGTCTCAAAAATACAAATAAATAAAAATAAAAACAAATTAGCCAGGCTTGCTGACACACACCTACAGTCCCAGCTACTCGGGAGGCTGACGCAGGAGGATCACTTCAGCCGGGGAGGTCAAGGCTGAGGTGAGCCATGATCTTGCAACTGCACCCTAGCCTGGGTGATAGAGTAAGACCCTATCTCAAAAAAACAAAACAAAACAAAAAACAAAAAACACCCAAAGTGACACATTTGACTACATTAACTTTAAAACTTATATTTAATCAAAGGAGACTGACATGATTTGGATATTTTTCCTGCCCAAATCTCAAATTGAAATGTCATCCCCAATGTTGGAGGTGGGGGCTAGAGGGAGATGATTGGGTCATAGGCTCAGATCCCTCATATCTTGATGCAGTCCTCATGATACTGAGTGAGTTCTCACGACACCTGGTTGTTTAAAAGTGTGTGGCACCTTCCCTCCCTCTCTCTTACTCCTGATCTCACCATGCGACGTGCCTGCTCCCACTCCACTTTGTGCCATGACTGAAAGTGCCCTGAGGCCTCCCCAGAAGCTGAGCAGAGGCTGGCACAATGCTTGTACAGCCTGCAGAACCATGAGCAAACTAAACCTCTTTTCTTTGTAAATCATCCAGTCTCAGGCATTCCTTTATAGCAAAACAAGAACGGCCAACACAGAGAACATATTGTTCTCTCATCCTTTTGTCCTTTCCTCCTGTACTCTGACTGCAGTTCTCAGCCTTACTTGCAGCAAGTATAGCCATGTGATGGCATAGTGGTCAATGAAATGCATCCATCTGGGACAAGGCACCCTCCATCACTTAAAGATACACAGCTAACAGGATGTGTTTTGTTTTTTTTTGTTTTTGTTTTTTTATTCTCAGTGTTCAAGACATATTTGAAGGGAGGAGGAGGTGAAGGTTGCCACGAGCTGTGATGATGCCACTGCACTCCAGCATGGGTGACAGAGCGAGACCCTGTCTCAAAAATAAAAATAAAAATAATATGGAACTCAGAATAGCAGCATTTAACTGTTCCTAGAACTTTCTAGAAATGGTCATCATTCAACTTCAGCAACACGTATGCATTACTACTACTTCACACCAAAATCCCCATAGTTGCAAATAAAATATGAAAGTGCTTTGCAAGTATAAAATGTAACATAAACAGAAGTGTGCTGCTAAGAGGAAAGAAGTGCTAAAAAGAGAGTGAAACCCACAAAAAACATTATTTTAATTTCAGTAAGAAGAAACAATTGCAACGTCTTTAGCAATTCACTTAACCTCGCTTGTTCTTCAGTGTCTAAGTCTGTAACATGGAGGTAATAATAATACCTCCCTTATAGGATTGGCGTGACAATTAAATGGGTCAATAAACTTTGGAGCTTAGAACAGTGTCTGACATTTCAGCATAATAAATAGTTTGTTTTTTTAATACTATTGCCTTAAAAATGTCAATGCTTACAGCCCTCAGTAAAAGGGAAAAAAAAAAAAGGAGAATTAGTTCAGAGAAGAGAGGGGCGGGAACATAAAAGGGGCTGGGCACTTTTTACAGGCAATCTGACTTGAAGCCTCCCTACAAAATTATGAAGCAGATAACACTGTGCCTGTTTTATAGATAAGGACAAAGAGGCTTGAAACTATATGGCTATTAAGTGTACTTCAGGCACATTTTCATTTCATTTTACTTTTTTTCCTCCTTTTATTTTATTTTTCCATAATTTATTGGGGTACAGGTGGTATTTGGTTACATGAGTGAGTTCTCTAGTGGTGATTTGTGAGATTTTGGTGCACCCATCACCCAAGCAGTATACACTGCACCATATTTGTAGTCTTTTATCCCTTGCCCCCCTCCAGTCCTTCCTTTGAAGTCCCCAAAGTCCATTTTATCATTCTTATGCCTTTGCATCCTCATAGCTTAGCTCCCACATATCAGTAAGAACATACGATGTTTGGTTTTCCATTCCTGAGTTACATCGCTTAAAATAATAGTCTCCAATAATAGTCTCCAATCTCATCCAGGTCACTGCAAATGCGTTAATCATTCCTTTTTTATTTTATTGCTGTGTAGTATTCGTATACACACACACACACACACACACACACACACACACACACCCCACAGTTTCTTTATCCACTCATTGATTGATGGGCATTTGGGTTGGTTCCACGATTTTGCAATTGTGAATTGTGCTGCTATAAACATGCATGTGCAAGCATCTTTTTTGAACAATGACTTCTTTTCCTCTGGGTAGATACCCAGTAGTGGGATTGCTGGATCAAATGGTAGTTCTAATTTTAGTTCTTTAAGGAATCTCCACACTGTTTTCCATAGTGGCTGTACTAGTTTACATTCCCATCAGTAGTGTAGAAGTGTTCCCCGTTCACCGCATCCATGCCAACATCTACTGCTTTTTTATTTTTTTATTATGGCCTTTCTTGCAGGAGTAAGGTGGTATCACACTGTGGCTATTTGCATTTCCCTGATCATTAGTGATGTTGACCATTTTTTCATATGTTTGTTGGCCATTTGTATATCTTCTTTTGAGAGTTGTCTATTCATGCCCTTAGCCCACTTTTTGATAGGATTGTTTGCTTTCTTCTTATTGATTTGTTTGAATTCATTGTAGATTCTGGATATTAGTCCTTTGTCAGATGTATAGATTGTGAAGATTTTCTCCCACTCTGTGGGTTGTCCATTTACTCTGCTGGCTGTTTCTTTTGCCGTGCAAAGCTCTTTAGTTTAATTAGGTCCCAGCTATTTATCTTTGTTTTTATTGCATTTGCTTTTGGGTTCTTGGTCATGAAATCCTTGCCTAAGCCAATCTCTCGAAAGGATTTTCCAATATTATCTTCTAGAATTTTTATAGTTTCAGGTCTTAGGTTTAAGTCCTTAGTCCATCGTGAGTTGATTTTTGTGTAAGGTGAGATATGAGATCCAGTTTTATTCTCCTACATGTGGCTAGCCAATTATCCCAGCATCATTTGTTGAAAAGGGTGTCCTTCCGTGGAATACTACACAGCCATAAAAAAGGATGAGTTTAGGTCCTTTGTGGGGACATGGCTGAAGCTGGAAACCATCATTCTCAGCAAACTATCACAAGGACAGAAAACCAAACGCCGCATATTCTCATTCATAGGTGGGAATTGAACAATGAGAACACTTGGACACAGGAAGGGGAACATCACACACCAGGGCCTGTTGTGGGGTGGGGGGAGGGGGGAGGGATAGCATTAGGAGATATACCTAATGTAAATGATGAGTTAATGAGTGCAGCACACCAACAAGGCACATGTATACATATGTAACAAACCTGCACTTTGTGCACATGTACCCTAGAACTTAAAGTACAATAATAAAAAATAATAATAATAAAAAGAAAAGGGTGTCCTTTCCCCACATTACATTTTTGTTTGCTTTGTCAAAGAGCAGTTGACTGTAAGTATTTGGGTTTATTTCTGGGTTCTCTATTCTGTTCCATTGGTCTATGTGCCTATTTTTATACCAGTACCACGCTGTTCTGGTGACCATGGCCTTAGAATATAGTTTGAAATCAGGAAGTGTGATGCCTCCAGATTTGTTCTTTTTGCTTAGTCTTGCTTTGGCTATGCATGCTGTTTTTTGGTTCCATATGAATTTCAGAATTGTTTTTTCTAATTCTGTGAACAATGATGGTGGTATTCTGATGGGGATTGTGTAGATTGCTTTTGGCAGTATGGTCATTTTCACAATATTGATTCTACCCACCCATGAGCATGGGATGTGTTTCCATTTGTTTGTGTCATCTATGGTTTCTTTCAGGAGTGTTTTGCAGTTTTCCTTGTAGAGTTCTTTTGACTCCTTTGTTAGGTATATTCCTAAGAATTTTATTTAATTTTTTTATTTTTTTCAGCTATTGTAAAAGGGGTTGAGTTCTGGATTTGATTCTCTGCTTGGTTGCTGTTGGTGCATAGAAGAGCTACTGATTTGTGTACATTAATCTTGTATCCGGAAACTTTACTGAATTCTTTTATCACTTCTAGGAGCTTTCTAGAGAAGTCCTAAGGATTTTCAAGGTAAACGATCACATCGTCAGCAAACAGTGACAGTTTGACTTCTTCTGTACTGATTTGGATGCCCTTTATTTCTTTCTCTTTTCTGATTGCTCTGGCTAGGACTTCCAGTACTATATTGAAGAGGAGTGGTGACAGTGAGCATCCTTGTCTTGTTCCAGTTTTCAGAGGGAATGCTTTCAACTTCTTTTCCCCATTCAGTGTTATGTTGGCTGTGGGTTTGTCATAGATGGCTTTTATTGCATCAAGGTATGTCCCTTGTATGCCGATTTTGCTGAGAGTTTTTAATCATAAAGGGATGCTGGATTTTGTTGAATGCTTTTTCTGCATCTACTGAGATGATCGTGTGATTTTTGTTTTTAATGCTGTTTATGTAGTGTATCACATTTATTGACTTGGGTATGTTAAACCATCCCTGCATCCCCGGTATGAAACCCACTTGATCATGGTGGATTATCTTTTTGATATGTTGTTGGATTCAGTTAGCTAGTATTCTGATAAGGATTTTAGCATCTATGTTCATCAAAGACATAGGTCTGTAGTTTTCTTTTTTGGATATGTCCTCTCCTGGTTTTGGTATTAGGGTGATGCTGGCTTCACAGAATGAATTAGGAAGAGTTCCTTCTTTCTCTATCTTGTGGAATAGCATCAAAATAATTGGTACCAATTCTTCTTTGAATGTCTGGTAGAATTTTACTGTGAATCTGTCTGGTTCTGGACTTATTTTGAAATGGCAATTTTTAAATTACCATTTCAATCTTGTTGCTTGTTATTGGTCTGTTCAGGGTAGCTAATTCTTCCTGATTTAAGCTTGGAAGGTTGTATTTTTCCAGAAACTTATCCATCTCTTCTAGGTTTTCTAGTTAATGCATGTAAAGGTGTTCATAGCAGCCTTTAATGTCTTTTGTATTTCAGTGGTGTCTGTTGTAATATCTCCTGTTTCATTTATTAGTGAGGTTATTTGGATTTTCTCTCTTCTTTTATTGGTTAATCTTGCTAATGATCTATCCATTTTATTTATCTTTTCAGAGAACCAGCTGTTGTTTCATTTTTCTTTTCTATGTTTGTTTTTGTTTGTTTCAATTTCATTTAGTTCTGCTCTGGTCTTGGTTATTTCCTTTCTTCTGCTGGATTTGGGTTTGGTTTGTTCTTGTTTCCCTCGTTCCTTGATGTGTGACCTTAGATTGTCTGCCTGTGCTTTTTCAGACCTTTGGATGTTTAGGGCTATGAACTTTCCTCTTAGTGCCGCGTTTGCTGTATCCCAGAGGCTTTGATAGATTGTGTCATTATTGTCATTCAGTTCAAAGAATTTTTAAATTTCCATCTTGATTTTGTTTTCAACCCAATGCTCATTCAGGAGCAGGTTATTTAATTTCCGTGTATTTGCATGGTTTTGAAGGTTCCTTTTGGAGTGGATTTCCAGTTTTATTCCACTGTGGTCTGAGACAGTGCTTGATATAATTTCAATTTTATTACATTTATTGAGGGTTGTTTTATGGCCTATCATATGGTCTATCTTCGAGAAAGTTCCATGAGCTGTTGAATAGAATGTGTATTCTGAGGTTGGATGAAATGTTCTGTATATATCTGTTAAGTCCATTTGCTCCAAGGTATAGATTAAATCCATTGTTTCTTCATTGACTTTCTGTCTTGATGACCTGTCTAGTGCTGTTAGTGGAGTATTGAAGTCCCCCACTATTATTGTGTTGCTGTCTATCTCATTTCTTAGGTCTATTAGTAATTGTTTTATAAACTTGGGACCTCCAGCGTTAGGTGCATATATGTTTAGGATTATGATATTTTCCTGTTGGATAAGGCCTTTTACCATTATATACTGTCCCTCTTTGTCTCTTTTAACCACTATTGCTTTAAAGTTTGTTTTGTCTGATATAAGAATAGCTATCCCTGCTCGCTTTTGGTGTCCATTTGCATGAAATGCCTTTTTCCACCCCTTTATTTTAAGTTTTTGTGAGTCTTTATGTGTTAGGCGAGTCTCCTGAAGGCAGCAGATGGTTGGTGAGTTCTTATCCGTTCTGTGGTTCTGTATCTTTTAAGTGGAGGATTTAGGCCATTTACATTCAATGTTAATATTGAAATGTGAAGTACTGTTGCTTTCATCATGCTCTTTGTTGCCTGTGTACTTTGGTTTTTTGGTTTTTGATTTTGCTTTTTAACTTGTATTTTTGTTTTATAGGTCCTTTGTGATTTATGCTTCAAAGAGATTCTGTTTTGTTTTGTTTCAAGATTTAGAGTTTCTTTTAGCAGTTCTTTTACTAGTGGTTTGGTAATGGCGAATTCACTCAGCATTTGTTTGTCTGAAAATGACTGTATCTTTCCTTCTTACATGATGCTTAGTTTCACTGAATACAAAATTCTTGGCTGATAATTGTTTTGGCTGAAGATAGGTCCCCAATCCCTTCTAGCTTGTAGGGTTTCTGCTGAGAGATCTGCTGTTAATCTGATAGATTCTCCTTTATAGGTTACCTGGTGCTTCTGTCTCACAGCTCTTAAGATTCTTTCCTTTATCTTAACTTTGAATAAGCTGATGACAACGTGCCTAGGCGAAGATCTTTTTGCAATGAATTTCCCAGATGTTCTTTGTGCTTCTTGTATTTGCATGTCTAGATCTCTAGCAAGGCCGGGGAAGTTTTCCTCGATTATTCCCCCAAACATGTTTTCCAGGCTTTTAGAATTCTCTTCTTCCTCAGGAACACCAATCATTCCTAGGTTTGGTCATTTAACATAATCCCAGACTTCTTGGAGGCTTTGTCCATATTTTCATATTCTTTTTTCTTTGTCTTTGTTGGATTGGGTTAATTCAAATACCTTGTTTTTGAGCTCTGAATTTCTTTCTTCTACTTGTTCCATTCTGTTGCTGAGACATTCCAGAGCATTTCACATTTCTAAAAGTGTGTCCAAAGTTTCCTGAATTTTTGATTGTTTCTTCTTTAAGCTATTTCCATGAATATTTCTCCCTCCATTTCCTGAATCTTTTTTTTTTGTTTGTTTGTTTTTGTTTCCTTGCATTGGGCTTCGCCTTTCTCTGGTCCTTCCCTGATTAGCTTAATAACTAACCTCCGGAATTCTTTTTTAGGTAAATCAGGAATTTCTTCTTGGTTGGACCCATTGCTGGTGAACTAGTATGATTTTGAGGGGGTGTTGAAGAACCTTACTTTGTCATATTACTAGGGTTGGTTTTCTGGTTCCTTCTCATTTGGGTAGGCTCTGTCAGAAGGACGGTCTAGGGCTGAAGGCTGTTGTTCAGATTCTTTTGTCCCATGGGATGTACCCTTGATGTGGTACTCTCCCCCTTTTCCTATGGATGTGGCTTCCTGTGAGCTGAACTGCAGTGATTGTTGTCTCTGCTGGGTCTAGCTGCCCAGCAAGTCTACCCAGCTCGGGGCTGGTGCTGGAGGTTTTCTGCACAGAGTCCTGTGATGTGAACTGTCTATGGGTCACTTAGCTGTGGATACCAGCACCTGTTCCAGTGGAGGTGACGGAGAGTACAATGGACTCCATGAGGGTCCTTAGCTTTGTGGTTTAATGTTCTATTTTTGTGCTGGTTGGCCTCCTGCCAGGAGGTGGCACTTTCCAGAAAGCATCAGCTGTAGTAGTATGGAGAGGGACCAGCAGTGGGTGGGGCCCTTGAACTCCCAATATTATATGCCATTTGTCTTTCATTACCAGGGTGGATAGGGAAGGACCATCAGGTGGGGGCAGGGCTAGGTGTGTCTGAGGCCAGACTCTCCTTGGGCGGGTCTTGCTGCGGCTGCTGCCAGGGATGGGGGTGAGATTCCCAGGTCACTGGAGTTGTGTACCTAGGAGGATTATGGCTGCCTCTTCTGAGTCATGCAGGTTGTCAGGAAAGCAGGAGAAAGCCGGCAGTCACAGGCCTTACCAGCTCCCAGGCAAACCAAAGTACCAGTCTCACTCCCACCATGCCTCCCACAACAGCCCAAGTCTGTTTCCAGGTGGAGAGTGAGAAGGGCTTGAAAACTTGCCCAAGGCTATCTGCCTCCCAGCTGCAAGAGAAAAAAGCTCTAGTTCTGCCCTTGCCTGTGAAGTCTGAACACCTGATTCGCGCCCTGCCCTTAGTTCTGGCCAGGAGGCTTCTTGCCTTGTTTAAATTGTTACAAAGTTCAGCTAGAGAATTCCTTCTCCCTGTGGAGTTTTACCCCCTGCTCCTCTGGCCACCCTCTGGATGGATCCCTGTGGTGTCAGGCAGGAATGGGCTGTTTGGGGACCCAGCAAGCTCCCAAGGCCTTTCGGCTGCTTCCTCTACCCCTGTGTTTTGCTCAGCTCTCTAACTTGACTCAGGATCATGTAAACTCAGAAGCTTCTCCCACAAACAGAACTTCAGTTTCTCCAGTGGGGGGGTGTGTGTTCAGGAAAGGAGGGTCTCCCTTTCCCAATTCCACAGTTGGGGCACTCACAGTATTTGGGGTGTCTCCCGGGTCCTGCAGAAGCAGTCCACTTCTTTCAGAGGGTCTGTGGGTCCTCTCAGGATTGCTGGTTTGTTCTTGCAGTCGATCTGGAGATAAAATTCACAATGCAAGCCTCCGCATGCTGCATTTTCATTTTAAAAGGCACTACCAGTGCTTTACCTTTCAGAGAAGCCATATAATTCCATAGACATACTCCATCATAATATGCTAAAGATTATTTAAGCTGTTCATTCTTGCCAAATTGAATCATAATCAAACTGTCAAGGAGGCATAGAAACTCAAAGACTGCTGTTAAATCACCCTTTTGCCCCCTCATTCGCAGGTAAACTGACCTCAGGTGTTTTAATCTCATCCCACAAGTGTTATTTCTCCAGCCTTTACTCACTGCCCCTTCCCTCTACAGTCCTGAGCCTAGGTTTCTAGAAGAGAAGCTGCTTTGGATGGGCCCCTTCTCCTATACGTCCCACCCTCTCTGTCTGTTTCATTTTGGCAACCTTGGCTAATGTCACCAGAGATGTGTCTGATTTTGTCAGTTTTCTCAAAGAAGTAACTTGCCATTATTGATAACTTTTATTTTATCTTTGTTTTCTATTCTATGTAATTTACATGTATTAAGTTTTTAGCCTTTGTAGTGTATAGTTCTGTAATTTTTGACAGGTACTATCATGTAGGCAGAACCATGAAGATATAAAGCATTCCGATTATCCCTAAAAATTCCTTACAACCCTTTGTTGTCAGCTCCCTCCCTCACCTCCAAACCCTGAAAATTACCATGTGTTTTCTATTCCTCCAGCTTTGCCTTTTCCAGAATATCATATAAATGAAACCATGAGGCATATACCTATTTGAGTCGATTCTTTCAGTTAGCATAAAATATTTGAGATTCAACCAATTGTTGCATGTGTCAGAAGCTAGTTTCTTTTTATTGCTCAGTGGAGTTCTATTGTTTGGATGGACTACAGGCTGTTTATCCACTCACGAGTTGAAGGACATTGGGGTTTGGGATGTGATATGGTTTGGCTATGTCCCCATCCATATCTCATCTTGAATTCCCACATGTTGTGGGAGGGACCCAGTGGGAAGTAACTGAATCATGGGGGCAAGTCTTTCCTATGCTTTTCTCCTGATAGTGAATAAGTCTCACGAGATCCGATAGTTTTAAAAAGGTGAGTTTCCCTGCACAAGCTCTATCTCTCTTTGTCTGCTGCCATCTGTGTGAGATGTGATTTGCTCCTCTTTGCCTTCCGCCATGATTGTGAGGCTTCCCCAGCCATGTGGAATTGTAAGTTGATTAAACCTCTTTCTTTTGTAAATTGCCAGTCGCAGGTATAGATTTATCAGCAGCGTGAAAACAGACAAATACAGGGTGCTTATGACCAAAGCTTCTATAAATACTTGCACACAGGTTTTCATGTGACTATATATTTGCAATTTGCTTGGATAAACGTCTAAAGTTGGTATTAGTGGGTCATAAGGTAATGATATTTTAACTTTATAAGAAACTGCCAAACTTTTTCTAAAGTGGCCGTACCATTTTGCATTCCCACCAGTAATAGTTAAGAGAGAGTTCCAGTTTGGGTACAGTGGCTCATGCTTATAATCCCAGCACTTTGGGAGGCCAAGGGAGGAGGATCACTTGAGCCCAGGAGTTCAAGACCAGCAGGCTCCATCTCTACCATAGGTAAATTAAAAAGAGAGAGGCTGGGCACAGTGGCTTACACCTGTCATCGCAGCACTTTTGGTGGCCGAGGTGGGCAGATCACTTGAGGTCAGGAGTTCAAGACCAGCCTGGTCAACATAGTGAAGCCCCGCCTCTATGAAAAATACAAAAATTAGCTGGGTGTGGTGGCACATGCCTGTAATCCCAGCTACTTGGGAAGCTGAGGTGGGAGAATTGCTTGAACCTGGGAGGCGGATGTTGCAGTGAGCCAAAATCAGGCCACTGCACTCCAGCCTGGGCAATAAGAGTGAGACTCCATCTCGGGAAAAAAGAAAAAAAAAATTAAAGAGAGAGTTCCTCTGCATCTTCATGAGCACTTGGATTTTTTATTTTTCTTTTTTTATTATTATTATTTTTATTTTTTATTTTTTTCTGAGACAGAGTCTCGTTTTGTTGCCCAGGCTGGAGTGCAATGGTGCGATCTCGGTGCACTGCAACCTCTGCCTCCTGGGTTCAAGTGATTCTCCCACCTCAGCCTCCCAAGTAGCTGGGATTACAGGCACCTGCCATCATGCCTGGCTAATTTTTGTATTTTTAGTTGAGACAGGGTTTCACCATGTTGGCCAGGCTGGTCTCAAACTCCTGACCTCATGTGATCTGCCCGCCTCAGCCTCCCAAAGTGCTGGGATTACAGGCATGAGCGACTGTGCCTGGCCAGCACTTGGGTTAAAAAAATTTTTTTTAGCTACTTTATTTTGGGTTTAGTGGTATCTCTTTGTGGTTTTAATTTGCATTTTCCTAATGATGCTGAATATCTTATCAAATGCTTATTGGGCATTTTTATATTTAAGTTTCTTTTTGAGTTGTTTGCCCATTTTTTAATTGGGCTTTGTTTTTCTTATTTTCGAGCTCTAAGAGTCCTTCATCTATTTTGTCCTACAGCGCATATTGATTTCCTGCTTCCTTTTTTATCCTCCCAGGGGCCACATCTGCCATTTTTGAGATGAGCATACAGATTGTGTTTTGCCCAGAGCCACTAGTCACAAGGGAAGGAGGGGTCCAGATATTTATAAAAGATGGGAAAGGCCTTAATTGTACAGTAATCCAAAGTTTTCCACTCTCTTCATCCAAGTTAGAACAACACAGTGGGTCTATGATAAGAGAAAATAAAGAAACAACAAAGCACAAAAGTCTTAAGGAATGGGCCAAACTAGTGAAAGAAGTTAGTTTAGTAGCTACTTCACTCTGAGACAGGACCAGAAGGTACAATTTTCATTCTACCCTTTTCTCAAGAATAAGGATTTATTGTATGCCCCTCATCTTCAGTTTCAACAGGACTGATCTGATTGGCTGAGCACTGGAGCCAAAACAGAGAGGAAGAGGTAGCGTCCAAAGACGAGGGGGCGCTGGGGGAAGGAGAGGAAGAGGAGTGCCCTTATGCACACCAGAGGGACAGCTCAGTATGTACTGAGCAATGATTTTCTTTTCTTTGCTTTTTTTTTGTTGTTGTTGTTGTTGTTGATACAGGATCTCACTCTGTCGCCCAGGCTAGAGTACGGTGGTGTAATCTCAGCTCACTGTCTCCCAGGTTCAACCTATCCTCCTGCTTCAGCCTCCTGAGTCACTGGGACTACAGGCACACGCCACCACAGACTAATTTTTGTATTTTTTGTAGAAATAGGGTTTCCCTATGTTGCCTAGTCTAGTCTCAAACTCCTGTATTCAAGGAATCCACCCGCCTCAGCCTCCCAAAGTGCTGTGATTACAGGAGTGAGCCACCATGCCCAGTGTGCCACCATGCCCAGCCTGAGTGATGATTTTCTATGTTGCAACATTATCTGGACTCCTTGTGCACACTTGATCAATAGAAAGATTTTTAGGTAGGAAAGGCTTAGAAACGGTAATCTGTTTAGGAGTAAAAGGAAGAGCAGGAGGGGCATGTCGCTATGTTTGCAAATCTCTTCCCAAAAGATTACAAATATCAATACTCCGTATCAAAGAAGAGAGCAGAGATGAATCTTTATGCTAATGGACTGTAATATCAACCTTCTAGCCATTCAGGACAAAGTGAGGATAAGAATTAGCTCAACTCCCTATCACTGTTTCCACTACATTTTTACTTTCACAAAGGAGAAAAATTTTAAATATTCTATAAATTATAATTATATACTATAAAATATAATTGTTATGTGATAAATATAATATGTAATTATAATATGCATATTTGTATATTTTAATATATGTACTCAATCACTGGCTTTTAACTTTAGTCAAATAATAGAAACAATCTTCAAATTTCTGATTCCATATTACTTACTTGACCTGAGAATATGTTGTGATTTTGAAGTACTCACAGCATCTATGAAATGAAAAAAGACAACTTCAAATTGCCCAATCTTTCTATGGGAAACATAAGTAGTATATTTTTATTTCCTTTCTCTATGTCAAAAGAGACAATTAAACCTGCAATACAGAAGTGTGAATTCCTTCAAATCGACATCAAATTACTGTGCCCTAGTAAGTCACCAAATGTCTTGATCTCTGCAGATTTTTCATTGACCCCTATACTTTGGATTATTTCCTTAATTATCAGAATTTACATAGGGCTGTTCCACACTGTGGCACTCTATGCAAGATGAGTGGTTCAGAAAACACATCATCATGGGTCATCATTTATAATGAGAAGTAGATTAACCCAGGGGCGTGCCATCAGATGATCTGCCAAAGGTACAGTTGACAAAGTCTTCATCAGTCAGTGCTGATATAAATACCATCCTCCTCAGCAGATCATTTGCAATGTGTCTCTCAGAGCTAAATCAGTACTCTAATTGCAACATCAGTTAGGGGCCCTGCTTGGTGATGAGAGGGGCAAAGATAAGAGGATGTTCTCGACTGAAGCTATTTATACACACCACGTAGTCCTTAATTATCTGTAGGGAGAGGAGGGAAATAAAGAGAAAGTTGACATGACTGAAATTGAATCCACCCACCGCCCTTTGTGCCACTCCAGCAAGAGAAAATTCTTACTAAGCAAGAAAAGTACTTACTTTCTGAGAGAAAAAGGTAAGAAACCTCCAGTTCTGTAAGAGTACAGCCTACTCAGTTGCCAACTGATATTTAAATGCTAATACTCCTTTTTATTGTGTGAGTCTTACAACCATTCAAGACTTCAGGAGACTTAAAAAAAAGAAAACTTAAGTTTTATATCCCCAAAATTAAACAAGCAGTCTAGGTAGAATCTCCTTTTATCATTAAAGATAGAAAAAAAGTTGTGGATTAGAAAATTGATTCAGCTATTTCAGCAGTTTGGTCAATAAAAAATCCAGACTTAAATACAAGAAAACTTCCTGGAACTCAACATACAATTATGGATAACTGTTGGGGCTCAAAAACCAATACCCCAGAATATGATGTTTTGCCTTCCTGAGCTGAAGAAGCGTCAAGGTCTCTCTGACCTTCCCTGCACCCCTCCAAGAAGCTGAAGTTTCTTTAGCTGCCTAAGATCCAGACCCACCAAGAACAATTGTTTTTTCTTACCAAGATACAACCACGCCTGAGCAGACCCCTTTATCATTTAAATTCCAAACAGAACTATTTACAAGTTAATCCTGCATTGCCCCTTAATAGAATTACTCTTCCCCCTCTTCTATAACCTGTTTTACCAGGATCCAAGCCCCCATTCTTTCTGTAACCTCAAGATGGTTTATAAGCTTCTATACCACACTGAGTAGCTGGGTCTTCGTTCTGAAGGCTCCCGTGTATACACGGCAAATAGATTTGTATGCCTTTTCCCCTACTAGGCAATCTGCCTCATGTTAGTGATTTTCAGTGAACCTTTAGGGGGCCAAGAGCCTATGGCCCCCACATTACATATTCATAAATTGATATATGCCAGGAGATTCAAAAAATAGTACAGGATCAAACATAAGGTACATTTGGGAAGAAATAGCTGTAATAATAACTGCTTTTATTTAGTGCTTCTATGTGTCTGGAACTGTGCTAAAAATTTTGCCTATATTATCTCAATAAATTCTTCCAACATCTCAGTAACAGACACATAATTATCCATGTATTACTGATAAGGAAACTATGGCTCAGAAGATTAATCAATCCAAGTCACATAGCATTAAAGGAGAAGTATTAATATTCAAATACGCATCTGACTCCAAAGCCTGTATCCTAAAATACTACTCTTTATGGTACATATTTGTATCAACCTCATGGCTTATCTTACTCATACTTCTTGTGTTCCCATAATATTGACTGACCTTTTTGTTGATACTGGCCCAATTGTCCCATAGAACTGATGTTTATGGTTTTTTAAATAAACAGAAATTGACTCTCCTTGATCTTAAAACTTGAAACTTAACATTGTTTTATCTGAGTTCCTTCCTCAGGAAACTGATTCTCAAGTAAGAAACTGAAATTCATCAGATCACTGCATCCAGACAGTGAATATGCTGGACCCCTCATCCGTCATGATTGCTTCCTTACCCCTCCGTGATTTCTGTTTTCCCCTACACAGCTACCTTCATACCCTGCTGTATAACCACTAAATAAACCCCCAGTTTTATTTGGTTGGGAGAGATGGACTTGAGGCTGATCTCTCCTCTCTCCAGCTAACAAGATCCAAATAAAAAGTCTTCTTCCCTGGCAATACTGGTTGTCTCAGTGATTGGTTTTCTGTGATATGAGAAAGGTGACCTAGACTGAACCCCTGGCATTTCAGTGACTTTATGACCTTTGAAGGCATCTCTTGCCATTTCCCCATGCATCTTTAAGCTGTGAATCCACTATGAACTGTTTAACTTTCTGGTTATTTCCCAGCTCAAATCTAACAATGAGGTCATTGTAGGTCTAGATCTTTCCAGTCTGCACAGAGACTTTGCACTGGGCACCCTGACAATCCAGTGATTGTGCATGTGTCCTATACCTAGTCTCATTCCAATCAACCGGTGGCTGGCAGAGAGGGAGCAGGAGAGGAAGGGAGCCCTGCCCTTTTGGCAGGGGTTCTGTGTGGGCCAGCTTTCCTTGGCAAAGCTACAGAAACTAGGATTGACTTGGGTAACACAAATGCAGACTAGTTTGAAACCATCAAAAATGATACTGTGAAATAATATTTAATGACATGAAAAAGTCCACTAAGTTAAAAAATAAATACATGCATTTGTATATATGCACTCAAAGTCTAAAAGAATGTTCATTAAATTATTAACAATTATCTTGAGAACCAAGAACACTTTTAACTTTCTTTTTTATTCCTTTTTGTATTATTTGAACTTATAATAATAAATGTATATACTTGTAAATGTTAAAAAAATATGTAAATGTTTTCTCTTTTGGAAAGAAATAAGAATCTATGCATACCATTTGATGAAGCCATATTATTATTATTATTATTATTATTATTATTATTATAGATGGAGTCTCACTATGTTGCTCAGACTGGTCCAAACTCCTGGCTTCAAGCAGTCGTCTCACCTCAACCTCCCAAACAGCCATATTATTTTTTAAATTTATCGTAAAAAAAGGTGAACTTAAAAATATAGCTAGGAAAACATTCATTGCCATATTGGCAAGATAAAATTTCACATAAAAGAGTCCAATAACACAACATTGAATAAATATATTATATCCATCAATGGATATTTTGTAATTTTAAATATATTTTATTTTAACAGATATGACATGGAAATATGTGCACAATATATTAATTGAGGGGAAAGTTACAAAACAATAGAGTATGGCTGTTTTATAGTTAAAATTCACGTTAAATATATTTATGCCTAGAATATAATCTAAATTTAACAAAAAGTAGATGGGATTATAGATTATTTTAATCGTCTTAAATTTATGTATCTATATATTTTTTATTGTCATACAGTGAACCTTCATTACCTATGTAATTGTTAGAAATAAAGGTTGGGGTTTGGGGACTTTATTTGGTTGGGGTTTTCTTTTTTTTTCTTTTCTTTTTGTAGAGATGAGGTCTCACTAAGTTGCCCATGGTGATCTTGAACTCCTGGCCTCAAGCTGTCCTCCCACCTCGGCCTTGCAAAGCATTGGGATCATAAATGTAAGCTACTGTGCCCAGCCTTGGGTTTCTATTTTATTTAAATATCAATGGCTCTCATTGGGATTTAGGAGTTTTCTTCTTTGTCATCTCACTTGACCTTGCTGAGCGCACATGGGAAAACCATCAGCAGTTAAGGTTGTATAGTCCCAAAACAAAACAAGACTAGACTAACGAGTGTACATTTTAATAGAGAAGGCAGAGGCAATTTCTCAATCACCATATTAGGTTTTCTTAATGAGCGTTCATGTATTCATCATTGAGTGACAGATTGTCCCCAGAGCCTGGTTCTACTCTATAAAGTCCTGTGCGCCTCATATCCATGGTAACAAAATATCTGTGAGAGTTTTTATTTGCAAACTTGGCAGGCTGCTGGAAAGTAATGGTGAGGAAACATGAATATTCTAATGTAGTACATTATTTCACAGTAGCTGTAATCTGAAAATTATACCTTTATGAAAAGTATTATCTTCCTCAAAAAATTGAAAATGGGATTGTTACTGGTAGCTAATCCATATGAGTCTGCAGCAACCTCAATTCATGTCACCACAGAAGAAAAAATTTGAGGGGCATAAGGCAGAAGGAGAGACTGAAGCAAGTTTTAGAGCAGGAGTGAAAGTTTATTAAAAAGCTTTAAAGCAGTAAAGAAAGGAAGGAAAATACACTTGGAAGAAGGCCAAGCAGGCAGCGTGACCTCTCGATTTGGGGTTTTATAGGTTGGCATGCTTCCAGGATCTTGCATTACTTCTTCTCACTCCTGAGATCTTATTGGGAAGCTGCTGATCAGTTTCAAATGTTTTCTATTAGGAGACTGCCTTGCCCTGGCAGGAGCTGTAACCAATTATTTCTTTACAGAAACAGTTAACGATGTTGCCCAACACTCCTGGTGTGTGTGTTGCAGGGGCTGGGGCCCTCTCCTGCCCTGCTCATACCTCACTAGCTTTCCACTGTAACAGGGTTACCATAGATTTGGCAGTTCCACTTCTAAGTACCTACCCAAAAGAATTGAAGGCGGGGACTTGAATAGATATTTGTACACCCATGTTCATAATAATATTATTTACAGTAACCAAAATATGTGAGTAACCCAAATGTCCATCAGTGGATGAATGGATAAACAAAATATTATTTCGTCTTAAATATTTCATCTTAAAAAAGAAGGAAATTCTTCACCTGCTACAACATGGATGAAACTTGAAGACATTATGCTAAGTGAAATAAGCCAGCCACAAAAGAGCAAACTGAGTATGATTCCACTCATCATGGAACTAGCTCCTCACTCAACATTGATGTAAGATTTGTCCATGTTGATACCTGTAAATCCAGTTAATCATCTTAACTAGATTAGTCATATTCAAAGAGACTGAAAGTAGAATGGTGGTTGCCAGGGGCTGGAGGGGAGGAATGAAGGGTTAGGGTTTAATGTCTACAGAATTTCAGCTTTGCAAGATGAAAAAGTTCTGAAGATGAATGGTGCAATGGTTGTACAATAACATGAATGTACTTGCTACTGAACTGTACCCTTAAAAAATAGCTAAAATAATATATTTTATGCCATGTAAATTTTATAATTTTTAAAGAAAAATCCATATAAACTAAAAAATCATTGTCAGGCACGTAATTTCTCATGCAGCTCATTTAGCTCTAAGATATATTTTAAAATTGTCTTCTTTCCACTTCCACGGTCCCTGGCCCAGTTCAGACTTTCTTCCTCTTATATGACCTGAATTATTGTAATGGCCTCCAGAACTTGGCCATGTCTTTCTCCCCTCCAACCCATTCCTTTACCTATCTCCAGCATTATCTTTCTTTTTCCATTTTATTTATTTATTTCAATAGCTTTTGGGGTACAAGTGGTTTTTGGTTACATAGGTGAATTGTACAGTGGTGAAGTCTGAGATTTTACTACACTTGTCGCCCAAGGAGTGTACCTTGTACTCAATATATAGCTTTTTATCCCTCATCCACCTCCCACCCTTCCCTCTTCTTAGTCTCCAGAGTCCATTATACCACTCTATATGCCTTTGCATACCCACAGCTTTTCTCCCACTTACAAGTGAAAACATATGGTATTTGGTTTTCCATTCCTGAGTTACTTCACTTAGAACGATAGCATTCAGCTCCATACAAATTTCTGCAAAAGACATTATTTCATTCTTTTTTACGACTGAGTGATATTCCATGGTGTATATAGATCACATTTTCTTTATCCACTCATTGGTTGGTGGGCACTTACGTTGTTTCCATATCTTTGCAGTTGCGAATTGTGCCTCAGCATTATCTGTCTATTATCCTTTCATTTACAAATTTTTTTCAGACATACAGAAAATAATATAAGCACCCACTTACCTGCCACTCAGATTTTTAAAGATTATTATCAGTCACATCTTTTTTTGTATTCTGTGGTGACCCCATTCCTCTCCTTCCCCAGAGTAAAAACTATTCTAAAGTTGGTATATATCATTCTGTCCATACTTTTACACTTTTACAACATACATATATATGTGTGTATACATATTTATGTGTTGTCTGTACATGTATATATATATATGTATATACTCAAATAATATGTAATATATTGTTTCATGTGCTTTAAAAATCTGACACAAATGCTATTATGCACTATACAGCTTTCCTCAACTTGCTCCTTTCACTCAACATTGATGTGAGATTTGCCTGTGTTGGAACATGTAGACCCAGTTAATTTATTTTAACTGCTCTAGAGTATTCCACTGTAGAAACAGTACCATGATTTATTTATCCCTTCCTCTACTAATGGTCATCTAGGTTACTTTCCATTTTTTGTTTTACAAACAATGAATAATCCTTCCAAATATGTAAGTTCCTCTAGGCTGTACACCCGGAAAGGCAATTACTAGATCTTAGGATCAATGAGGAGCATTTGGATACAGCAAGGGAAAACCTGGCTCACAAAAAGTCTAGAGAAGGATGTTGCTGGAATTGATTCAATGGCTAAGAGATCAGTGCCTTTATTAATCTCTTGACCTTCCCTTCATTGTCTCAACATGACTATAGCAGTTCCAAACACTACTTCCTCAGACCATACTCAAAATCAGGCGGTGAGGAAGAGTACATAAAACCATCCAGCAGACATCCTGTTTCTCATTGGCTAGAAATGAGGCACATAGCAACCACTAGGTGCAAGAGAGCATGGGAAAGTTAGTATTTGGGTTTTCCAGCCTCTACAGTGGGAGGTGAGGAAGGGAGAAGTTGTTGGAAATGGCTTTTGGGTACCCAACCAATATATCTACCACATCATTAAGTTAACTAGATATTGTGAAATTGCTCATTCAATATAGTTGAACACATTTACACACCCTCAAGTAATATATGAGTTCCCATCTCCCAAAATTCTGTCGATATTGTTAGATGTTTTATTTTTTGCCAGAATAATAGATGTGAAATTGTATCTCATCGTGGCTTTAATTTGCATTGCTCTAATTATTAGTGAAATACAGTGCCTTGTCAAATGTTATTATCTGGGGTTCCTATTCTATAATTTCCTGATTATATGCTTTATCCCTTTTCCCTTGAGTTTTTTCATCCTTTTTTTATTTTGTTAAAGAAGTTATGTTTTTTAAAATGTAGTCTAGATACTAGTATTTGTCAGTTTTATGTGTTGCAAATATCTTCTCCCAGTTAGTGAATTTCTTTTAGATTTGTATATAATGTCCTTGTCTTTATGATTTACATTTATTATGGTCTTGTTTTAAGAAATCTTTCTCTACTGTGAAGTCATAAAGACATTTCCTATATTTTCTTCCTTCATTTTTTAAAGTTTCTATTCTGACGAATAGGTCTTAAATCTCTCTAAATTGATACATTCATATGAACGGATATTCATTTTTCCATGTGAACTATTTCAGCATTGTTTATTGAATAATTCATAATTCATTGATTTACAATGTCTTTCCATCATATATTATCATATATGCTTGAATCTGAGTTTATATGTCAGCAATCAATTTTTTAAACTGTGTTATTTAAATAGTCTATACCTTTACTAATTTTTGGTCTATTTGGTCTACCAGTTTCTGAGAGAGACATGATAAAATCTTTTCCCCTTTTATCATAAATTTGTTGATTTCTACTGGTCAAATTTTTCTGTTACATATTTTGAGGCTAAGTTGCTGAATGTATGTAAGTTCAAATGTAGTAATATTTTCCTGGAGACTTGTACCTTTTATTAATGTCTTCTTTAATCCCCAAGAATGATTATAGTCTAAAATTTTTTTGACTGATGGTGATATTGTTAATGCAGCTTTTTTTTACTCAGTATTTTTGTATAATTTTTTTCCATTCTTTGATTTTCAAATTTTTGTGTCATGTTCTAGAAGTGTACATTATATTCCTTTTTCCTCTCTATTTGAATGAAAACTTTATGTTCTGTTTTATTATTTTCATGGTTACCCTTTAATTTTGAGCAATACTGAACTAAAATTCTAAAATTAATCAATCTCCCTATTGCTCTCTGGAAAAAATATTAGCTTCTTAAAATACTTTAATTCTAATCCCCCTTTCCATTTTCCATGCTATTATTGTCTAGCATTTTCATTCCCCCTTGCTTTAAAACCCTCTAAACATGTCTATGTTTGAACAGTCAATACCCATGTAGACTTATCAGCACGTTTCCCAATTTGCTTGTTTACCATTCTTGCATCCTACTCTTATGAGGTTATTATATCCAAAGTATATCCATTAGCAATTCTTTCAGCAATGGTTTGTGACACTCAACATTTCATCTTTCTTTGAAAATCTCTTTAGTTTGCCCTCATTTATAAATATTTTAGCTCAGTATACAATTCTAGGTTAACAGTTATTTTCCCTCAACACTTCAATGATATTAGTCCACTGTTTTTTGACATCTATTATTGCTGAAAATGTACTGCTGTAAGTCTATTTACAACTATTGTTCACTAGTTGGTAGCATGTCTAATATTTTATAGCTATGAAGTTTTTCATTTTTGCCTTTGCTACTTCACCATGACATGTCTAGGCGTGAATTTGTTCTTAGTTTTTATTAATGCTGCTTTAACCTGAGAAGATAGTTTTCTTCAAGCTGGAAAATTCGTTGTCATTATCTTTTCACACACTGCCTCTCCTACACTTTTTCTATTCTCTCCTGAAACTCTTATTAGATATCTGTTGTACCATCTCATTCTATTCTTCATGTTTTTATCTTAGTTAAGTAAATGAAGATATTTTCATACCTTTATTTTTTTTCTTTCTCTAAGCTGTATTCTGGATGATTTCCTTGAATCTGTTTTCCAGTTCATTAATTTTCTCTTCAACTCTATGTAATCAGATATTAAATCAGTCCCAAATGATTTTACTTTCAGTGAACATACTTTTCATTTCTAGAAATTCTATTTGTATCCTTTTCAAATATATGAGTTTTACATTAATGTTGCCCTATTCTTTCCTACACTTTGAATTTCTTATTATTAAATTATATTTATTTAATAATATTAAATTATGTTTATGAAAATATAAATATTTTTTAAATATTTATTATATTCTCACTCAGATTATTCTTTCATCTCAGTTTCTTGGGATGTTATTTCTCCTGTTCATTGCATCTGTTAGTTATCTTACAGTGTTTTGTTTTTTATGTAACTTGTAAATATTCTTAGCATTTTGAATTCATTTTCACCTGGAATTGCCTTTTCTAAGGGAATGGTCTATATCCTGAGTTATGGGTGCTTATGTGCAGTACCTAATAAGAGGTGAAAGTTTCCCAGGTCCAGGAACAAAGTACAGTAGTCCCTTGTTATCCATGGGGGATGCATTACAAGACCCCCAGTAGATGCCTGAAATGGCGGATAGTACCAAATGTTATATATACTTTGATTTTTTCTATACATACATACCCATACCTATGATAAAGTTTAATTTATAAATTAAGCACAGTAAGAAATTAACTTTCCTTTGGCTTTTCTTTGGCATATCCAAATTGCCAGCATCACTACTGTTGCCCTTTGGGGCTGTTATCAAGTAAAATAAGGTTTACTTGAACACAAGCACTGCAGTAATGTGACAGTCAATCTGATAAGCAAAGGCTACTAAGTGACTAACATGTGAGGAGCATATACAACATGGATATGCTGGAAAAGGGATGATTCATGTCCTGGGTGGGACAGAGTGGGATGGCATGAGATTTCATCATGAAGCTCAGGACAGTACACAATTTAAAACTTATGAATTATTTATTTATGGAATTTTCCATTTAATATTTTTGAACTATAGTAGACTGTGGGTAACTGAAATTACAGAGAGTGAAACTGTGGATAAATGGGGACTACTGTATTACAGAGGTAGCAGGAGCTGGCCACAGAGTGTTGCAGGGGGCGGGGGGTCATCATATGTGCCTACAGCCACCAGGTATCCTTTTTGGAATCTGACAGTGTATAAATATCATTACTATTATACCCTAGATTTTCCTAATACAGTCATAATTTCAGACATTGTCAGTCCTCATGTTAAGCCAGCGTTTTTCACTGCAGGTTGTGAAGTATCAGTGGGTTGTAGAATCAATTTAGTGGGTTGACCTGCAGGGTTTTTGTTTTTAAAATGAAATGCAGATTAAAATAGAATAGGAAATGTCAGAGTTGCATTATGTAAGAGGAAGCGTTGGGTTTTGAAATGTTTTGCAGTTACAAATGTATATGCATGTATGTGATGAAAAATGTATTTCATGCTGTGGGTCATGGTCAAAATTGTTTGAAAGCCTCTAAGTTAGATAATATGTCCAGATATGAGAATTAGAAAAAATGGAATAAATTATAAATTGGTTGATTTTGTTAATGTATTTCTATCAGTAATCACAGAAGTCAGCAAAACATGGTGGAATGCAAGTCCTTAGTGTTCCTAGTTTATCATTGCCCTTTTCAGAAGCATATTTCTTTCTGAATTCACTCCAACGTCTCCACAATCTCAACAGGATTTTCAACTCTTTTGTGATAATCACGTAGAAGTAGGTCTGTATGTGATTATCATAAAAGGAAAGCCTAAGTAGTAAAGAATATCAACAAATAGCAGATTGCTTTAATATTTTAGTCTACTTAAGTAAACAAGGATTTTTCCTACCCTCTGGCTCTTTAAACTTATAAGCTTACATGTTGATATGCCTCACAAAACTTTATCTTCTCAACCTCTTGGGTTAAGAGAGGCCCAGTGGGGGAAAACATGGGCGGTCAACACTCTTGCCCAGGATGAAGCAGTCAGCTGGTTGATACCATGTGAAACCATGGGACCCCGTGTTAACAAATCTTCTAATTTTCAAAGAGAAACGAGAAATTTTTATTTTTATGTGAAATATCCTGTTTTTAAATGTTGGGGCCAGATGCGGTGTCTCACGCCTGTAATCCCAGCACTTTGGGAGGCTGAGGCGGGCAGATCACTTGAGGTCAGGGGCTCAAGACCAGCCTGACCAACATGGTGAAACCCCATCTCTACTAAAAATACAAAAATTAGCGGGACGGCTGGGCACGGTGGCTCATGACTGTAATCCTAGCACTTTGGGAGGCCGAGGCCTGTGGATCACCTGAGGTGGGGAGTTCAAGACCAGCCTGACCAATATGGTGAAACCCCATCTCTACTAAAAATACAAAAATTAGCCGTGTGAGGTGGTGTGCGCCTGTAGTCCCAGGCACTCAGGAGGCTGAGACAGGAGAATTGCTTGAACCCGGGAGGCAGAGGTTGCACTGAGCCGAGATCACTCCACTCCACTCCAGCCTGGGCGACAGAGCAAGACTCCATCTCAAAAAAAAAAAAAAATTAGCCAGGCATGGTGGCACATGCCTGTGGTCCCAGCTACTTGGGAAGCTAAGGCAGAAGAACCACTTGAACTCGGGAGGCAGAGGTTGCAGTGAGCCAAGATCATGCCACTGCACTCCAGCCTGGGTGACAGAGCGAGACTCCGTCTCTAAATAAATAAATAAATAAATAAATAAATAAGTGTTGGAAATTTATTCAAAATAATTTCAAACACTGTGAAAGACAAGTACAATGTGTCCACAGGGAGCCCCATTTGTGATCTCTTCCCCCAGAAGTATACTAGATAAAATTTCACAACGATTACTCCTCAGAGCCTCCCTAACTTTACCCCATTCTCACCTTCTTCCCTCCCTCACCCTCATATCAACTGCTCTCCACTCTGAGTTACTAACGCAATTGATATGTGCCTCTGTTATACTGCTTATGACATTATATGGTAGTTATGTTGTTGCTGTTTGCTGTTGTTTTCTTTTAACATATCCATCAGCCCTGCTAAAAAATAATTAATAATTCAATGTGGAATCCTGAGGTTGGAGCTGTCATAGTTTGAGTAAATCAGTTTGAATCCCAAGCCTGATGAGACAATTTTGGGTGGGTTTTCACATCTAAAATGTGAGTGAATTATAATAATGGATAACATGGTTGTTGCATTGTCAGCCTTGCAGGAGACGCCATCACCTCAAATTCACATGTGCAGGGGACACTACAATAGAACTTTCTTTGCCTTGATGTACACTGATGTCGATTGGACAGATGTTTCTTGGATACCATCTATTCCCTTTTGCTGCAGCCTCTTAAGGGCCCTCTCAAACTTCTCGAACTAGGCATGTTCCATATGCTGGGAAAAGTCATGCTCTGTTTGACAGTCACCTTCCAAGGGCCTCTGATAGCAGAACTCGGTGAGGATTATGGAGATAGATTGATGGGGAGATCAGCCATCCTGCTGCCACACACACCTTGACAGAGAGATTTACTGCCTCTCCAATATCGCTTCCGAATCAAATTTTTTTTTTTTAATGGGTTCTCACTCTGTCGCCCAGGCTGGAGTGCAGTGGCACAAACATGGCTTACTGCAGCCTCAACCTCCTGGGCTCAAGGAATCCTCCCACTTCAGCCTCCCAAGTAGCTCGGACTACAGGCATATGCCACCACACCCAGCTAATTTTTGTATTTTTTGTAGAGACAAGGTTTCACCATGTTGCCCAGGCTGGTCTCAAACTCCTTGGCTCAAGTAATCCACCAGCCTCAGCCTCCCAAAGTACTGAGATTACAGGCCTGAGCCACCACACCCAGCCCAAATCAATTTTTGCTATTCATTCCCAAGAGGAGAAAACATTAAAAGGTTTTCCTTTTTTCCATTTTTCCATTTTTCCTTTCTTTTCCCCTCAACCTCCCTTCTTCACCCTTATACCATCCTCCTGCCTTCTGGCACTGGTTCCCCCTCAAGCAAAAAGAAAACGTGTACCTCCAGGATTCTTGATAATCAAACACCACATGATTTCTATCAGCTGAATGCCTGGCGAAGCAATACTTCCTTCATCAAAAATTAAAACTGGAGTGGCATTTACTTTCCTCCAATGTCACCTAGGAAGTTAAAGTAGGACACGAAGCCAGAAACTTCTCAATCTCAGCTTTTAGTTGAGATTATTTTGCCCATTGGATTATGGAGCTCTTTCAATGATGAAGTTAGTAAATTTAAATTATCTGGAAATTAACCTTTAACCCCATTGAAGTGGTCAGAGTAATTCTCAATCTATAGAAGGAAAAAACAAAACACAGCAACTGAGTGATTTGTTCTATTACAAATCCTGTACAAGGAATAATTTGGAAACTGGGCAGCTTGTTCCAACTAACTATAAAAGTTGAGCAAATAGTCAAAATGCTTATTATGCTAATTTTTCTTTTTTTCTGGATTCTATGATAGGGCGAGTGTGAACTTAAAGCTCTAGTTCTTTCATGCCTGTAATAAACCAGAAGTTTCTGCTCAGAGCAGAGTACAGAATTAGAATTGCCCATTTGCTCTTTTTTACTATTCCTTTAAGACTTCTGCAGGTTCACAAATGATATAACAGGACACTCATGAACGCTGAGCTACAGCAACAGAGACACATGTGTACCTGTACTCAGACCTTCCCACAAGGCTTCAGGAAGTAACCTTGAGTGCAGACTGATTTTTTAAAATTAAGATTATGGGTAGTAGGCCGGACGTGGTGGCTCATGCCTGTAATCCCAGCACTTTGGGAGGCCAAGGCGGGTGGATCACAAGGTCAGGAGTTTGAGACCAGCCTGACCAATGTGGTGAAACCCCATCTCTACTAAAAATACACACACACAAAAATTAGTTGGGTGGCATGTACCTTTAATCCCAGCTACTCAGGAGGCTGAGGCAGGAGAATTGCTTCAACCCGGGAGGCAGAGGGTGCAGTGAGCCGAGATCGCGCCACTGCACTTCAGCCTGGGGAAACAGAGCAAGACTCTGTCTCAAAAAAAAAAAACAAAAAAAAAACATTATGGGTAAGTAGGTGGAATATTGAAAGTTTATATGAGCCAGGCACTTTCTAGATGCTCTGTAAGATCCCATCATCTTCACAACAACTCCAAAAGGTAAATACTAGCATTATTTGCATTTTGCCAGTAAAGAAAATGAGGCATAGGGAGGCTGAAAGGCCCCTCTACTATGTGTCTGAATTGGAACCAGGAAGGCCCATTTCAAAGCCCACAATCTTGAACACTCCGCAGGCTAAACCCTCAGAACCATGTCTTTCTCTCAATCTGGTTGGTTAGTGATGCAAGAAAATGGATAGTCACATGTACCTTTGTGTCATTTATATTCCTTTTGTGGAGAAATATGCTTGCATTTATTTATGACAAAAAATCCGGCTGGTGCAGTGGCTCACGTCTGTAATCCCAACACTTTGGGAGGCTGAGGTGGGCAGATCACCTGAGGTCAGGAGATCAAGATCAGCCTGGTCAACATGGTGAAACCCCATCTTACTAAAAATACAAAAATTAGCCAGGCATGATGGAACATGCCTGTAATCCCAGCTACTCAGGAGGCTGATACAGGAGAATTGCTTAAACCCGGGAGGCAGAGGTTGCAGTGAGCCAAGATTGCACCACTGGCTCTCCAGCCTGGGCAATGGAGTGAGACTCTGTCTCAAAAAAATAAATAAATAAAAATAAAGTAAAATAAATAAATAAATAAAAATTTAAAAATCTAGGGTGGCTAACCTAGATGGAAGTTTGCCTGTGGACACAAGAAAGGGGGCTGGACACTCCATGGTTTTAGGCAGGTTTCTCTAAGGAGACAAGGTTTGAGAAAAGCTCTCAACAAAGAGAAGGAGGGGGGTTGGCAGATGTGGAAAAAGAGCTTGCTCTTGCCTGTTCCTGGCACCTCGGCCCCAACCCAGATGTAGAGAGCTTGACTTCAGAGACTGCTGCCAGCCAGGCAGGAATGGGGCCAGGGGTGACAGCTGGCTTGGGAAAGGTGGAGGCTGCCCAAACTTTAGGAAAACTCTTTATCTTGGCAATGGCAGGTCTTCCCATTCATCATGGAAAGGTAAATATAGGAAGCCATGAGATAACCATCTGCTAATTAGGGTTTACTTTACTAAGGCAGTTCTTACTTAGATCAATCCCTGGCAAGTAGTTGGTATTTCCCATTGCTAGGGAAAATAGATTTGTCCTCCAAGATACTCTCAATACTTCAAATCTGACACTAAATAGAAGAACAAACAGTGTTTTCTATGCTCACACTCAACACAGAACACTTCTGTAACTAGATGTGTGGCCTGTTCCCACGCCAGACAATTCTCCAATTCCCACACCAGACAATTGTAGGACAACTGGGTGTCCTACAATTTAATTCAATTCAGACACTATGTACCTGGAAGTAGCGTCAGATCCCACAGGTTCAGGGCTCAGTACCACAAGACTTCTCCCCACTTCTCCCCCACACTTCAGACACCAATCATGAGCCCAAGTTGTCACTGGTGCCTCTGACTGATTGGCTACAAATCAGAGCTTCACAGAACCCATCTCAGGTTCCATCATTTCCTAGAATGGCTCACAGAACTCAGAAAAACATTTTGCTTACTAGATTATCAGTTTATTACAAAGGGTACTGATAGGGACAGGAGGCAGAAAAATTCTAGGCAGAAAAGGGCAGGGTCCCTGGCGAAGCCCCACCTTCAAGCATGGAACCATAACCTAAAGTGAGAACATGCATTCCTGTTTTCCCGCTCAAATGTTGCCTTTTCCAAAACCACATATGGCCCTCTCCAACCCAAATCCTGTACCCATAAAAACCCCTAACCCAACTGGTGGAGGGCAGAGACGGGGAGAGGAGAAGAAGCAGATGGATTTCAGAGACTGCGGTCGGACGTCGGAGAGAAGCAGCTTGACTTTAGAGGGACAGCTTGATGGTGTTGCTTCAGAGACGAGTCCAGCTGGGTATGGCTGTACTCCAGGGGAAGATCACCTTCCTGCTCCATCCCCATTCCAGCTTCCCTTCCCACTGAGAACCACTTTCATCGGCAATAAAATCCTCCACATTCACCACCCTTCAATTCGTTCATGCAACCTGAGTTTTCCTGGACACCAAACAAGAGCTTGGGTGCCACAAGTGCAGACACTAAAGGCTGTTATGCTGATCCTCTGCCCTCACTAAAAGGTAGAGGGCCCACTGAGCTGTTTAACGCTTAAGGCGTCTGTGGACAGCAATGCTAAAAGACCACTGTAACACACGCCCTCTGGGGCTTCATGGGTCACAGGGACCATCCCCCCTCTCCGCCCAGATGCTGTCACAGGGCCTCACAGAGTTTTGCTCCTGCTGGCGCCCAAAAACGCTCACTCCAGCTCCTGCACCTGCTCACCTGCATGCTCCCCCTCCCTCAAGGGGTTGAGAGCTGCAGGCTGAGTAAGGGAAGCACCCCATCACAAGGGTCAAGGGAAATTTCTTGTCTCAGTACAACTCAGAAACAGCCACATGGAAGAGATATGTTGCCCTTGCATATGGGAAGATACTGGAGACAGGGTGCAGAGCTTCCTTGCCTTCTCCAGGTATGCCACCCACCAGGCACCTCCGCAAGGTCAGCAACCCAGAAACTCTCTGAGCCCATCCTTCTGAGTTTTTAAGGAAGCTTCATTACTACATAGGCATGATCAATTACATCACTGGCCATCAGTGATCAACCCCCTCAGCCTTCAGCCCCTCTCCCCTTACCTGGAGGTAAGAGTTGAGTGGTGGGGCTGAAAGTCCCAACCCTCTAATCACATGATTTGTTCCCCTGGCAACCAGCCACCCTACCTCCACCCCACCCTGCTTGTCCAGAGGCCATCCAAAAGTCCCCAGCCTTCAGTCATCTCATTAACATACAAAAAGACACTTATCACTAAGGAAATTCCAGGATATTTAGTTAGTTAGTTAGTTAGTTAGTTAGTTTTTGAGACAGAGTCTCACTCTGTTGCCC
Source organism: Pongo abelii (assembly GCF_028885655.2). Taxonomy (NCBI): domain Eukaryota; kingdom Metazoa; phylum Chordata; class Mammalia; order Primates; family Hominidae; genus Pongo; species Pongo abelii. The sequence goes on from NC_071995.2 coordinate 91,751,416, forward strand.
AGGCTGAAGTGCAGTGGCACAATCTTGGCTCACTGCAACCTCCAACTCCTGGGTTCAATCGATTCTCCTGCCTCAGCCTCCCGAGTAGCTGGGATTACAGGTGTGCACCACCATGCCCAACTAATTTTTGTATTTTTAGTAGAGACAGGGTTTCACCATGTTGGCCAGGCTGGTCTCAAACTCCTCAAGTGATCTGCCCGCCTTAGCCTCCCAAAGTGCTGGGATTACAGGCATGAGCCACCACACCCGGCCAATTCCAGGGGTTTTAAGAGCTGTCTACCAGGAAATGGAGGCAGTGACCAAATATATTTTTGTTACTATATCACACCATGTACATTTTTAACGGCCTGAGTGTCATTTCTAAAGAAAGGAGGGGGTAGTAGGGGCTGTCAGAAGTGGGGGCAACATTCTAAACACGGTTGCCCTCACTGGCATTATAAATCGTTGCTATTTATTTTTAAATAACTGTGCACAAGAAAAAAAACAGCTTTAGAAAACTTTACAAACCCCTTGTCTGGGGTTTTTGGTTGTTTCGTTTGTGAAAAGCTGTTTTCACAGTCCCAAGCATTGATAAATGAAACCTACAGAATGCCTGCATAACCCAGGAAGGCTCTGTACACATGACCTAGCTGAGAATGAGCCAGCACTTGTATCCACAGTTTCTACCTTCTAAAGATAGAAATAACTGGGCACGGGGCAGGGAAGGGTGTCCCACAGGGACATTTTGACCAATGCTAAAGAAATAAAGACGACAGGAGCCCCCACCACAAGTTCAGCCAGATTAAGGCAGATGAGAATGGTAAGTGGGACTTCAGGGGAGCCAGAGCCAAAAAGAGAGAAGCCCTCGGTCATGAGGGCATGAAGTCAGAGGGACACCCTAGGGTGGCCTATTGGCCACCTTTCAGTGTCCCGTGGAAAAAGCATGGGTTGTTCCAAGCCACTGAGCAGCTGCCCTAGGGAGCATTCAGATACTTGCCCAATAGTCCATAGGGTGACCCACATTTTTGTTGCTGTTGTTGTTCTTTCAAGAGGATTGAGCATAGCAGTGGACTGACAACTTGAAACCCAGCCCAGCTCACTGGCCTCATGGGGGTAGACCAGCCTGCTTTGTGTAGTACATCCAACTCTAAACTAGATTTCCTTGCTTCCTACTGGGCCAGTCCAATGTGATGCCCATGTCTTACAGTCTTCCAATAGTTTAAAAAAAAAGAAAAAGGAAACAAAGGAAGGAAGGAAGGAAACAAAGAAAGGATGGACAGACAAGCTGGATTTCTGAACCTAAGTATTCCAGTCAGGAGACAGGCCAAAGGCTGGGCTTACTTTACCTTCAAGACAATCTGTAATCGCCCAAGGGGTTCTCCTTACCTACTGCCTGGACAGAGCCAATTTCTCAAGACAGGGGAATTGCAATAGAGAAAGAGTAATCCATGTAGAGCCAGCTGTGTAGACTGGAGTTTTATTATTACTCAAATCAGTCTCCCTGAGCATTCGGGGAGCAGAGTTTTTAAGGGCAACTTGGTGGGTTGGGGGTAAGGCAGTGAGCCAGGAGTGCTGATTGGTCAGGGATGAAATCATAGAGAGTAGAAACTGGCTTCTTGGCTGGGCACGGTGACTCACACCTATAATCCTAGCACTTTGGGAGGCTGAGGCAGGTGGATCATTTGAGGTTAGGAGTTCGAGACCAGCCTGGCCAACATGGCAAAACCCCATCTCTACTAAAAATATAAAAATTAGCCAGGCGTGGTGGTGCACACCTGTAATCCCAGCTACTAGGGAGGCTGAGACAGGAGAATCACTTGAACCTGGGAGGCAGAGATTGCAGTGAGTTGAGATTGCACCACTGTACTCCAGCCTAGGTGACAGTGTGAGATTCTGTGTCAAAAAAAAAAGAAGCAGCTGGCTTCTTGCACTGAGTCAGTTCCTGGGTGGGGGCCACAAGATCAGATGAGCCAGTTTATCGATCTGGCTGGTGACAGCTGATCCATCAAGTACAGGGCCTGCAAAATATCTCAAGCACTGATCTTAAGAGCAGTTTAGGGAGAATCAGAATCTTGTATCCTCTAGCTGCATGACTCCTAAACCATAATTTCTAATCTTGTGGCTAATGTTAGTCCTGCAGAGACAACCTAGTCTCCAAGCAAGAAGGAGGTCTGCTTTGGGGAAGGGCTGTTGTCATCTTTGTTTTAAACTATAAATTATAAACTAAGTTTCTCCCAAAGTTAGTTCAGCCTATGCCCAGGAATGAACAAGGACGGTTTGGAGGTTAGAAGCAAGATGGAGTCAGTTAAGTTAGATCTCTTTCACAGTCTCAGTCATAATTTTGTAAAGGCGGTTTCAAATCCTATGAAGGAAATACTATTCCTTTTGTCTACAGATAAGAACATCAAGGCACAGAGTGCTTAAGTAATCTGCCTCAACCTGTCAATATTTTTTTAAAAGTCTATGTGGCTCTAGAATCCAGATGTTTAAACACTATCCTGTCCTCCCTCTCAATTAGATGATTAAAGTGGTGTGACAGTACCTGCTTTATACAAAGAGTTCAATAAATATTGGCTATGATTATTATTCTCCTTTTATGCATGGACATTCATATTTTAGTTAAAATTATCAGCTAAGATTATCAGTTAATTAAAACATTTAAAATAATAGTATAATAATTTGTCAAGTCATATTTCCTAGGAATTTCTACTAGGTTTAGGTAGGATCTATGGTAGCCAGCCTCCAAGATGGCTGCCAACAATCCCTGCCTCCTGGTATTCACACCCTTGTATGGTCCTCTCCCATATTTTATCAGGGTTGATCTGTACAATCAATGGAATGCCACTTCTGAGACTAGGTTATAAGACATTGTGATTTTTGCCTTTCTCACTTTCACAATAAGATCCCTCGCTCTGGTGGGATAAGTTAGCTGCCATGTTGTGAGTAGCTCTATGGAAAGGCTCCTATAGTAAAGAACTGAGGCCACCTACCAACAGCCATGTGAAAGGGCCATCTTGAAAGTGGATCCTTCCCCAGTCAAGCCTTCAGATAGGCACAACCCAGAAGAGACCCTGAGCTAGAACTACCCATGTATTAGTCCATTTTCATACTGCTATGAAGAAATACCTGAGACTGGGTAATTTATAAGGCAAAAAATGTTTAATGAACTCACAGTTCCACATGGCTAGGAAGGCTTCACAATCATGGCGGAAGGCAAAGGAGGAACAAAGGCACGTCTTACATGGTGGCAGGCAAGAGAGCATGTGTAGGGGAATTGCCCTTTATAAAACCATCAGATCTAGTGAGACTTAGTCTCTATCATGAGAACAGCATGGGAAAACCTGCCTCCATGATTTAATTACCTCCCACCAGGTCCTTCCTACAACATGTGGGGATTATGGGAGCTACAATTCAAGATGAGATTTGGGTGGGGACACAGCAAAATCATATCAACCCAGTGAAACCATCTCCAGACTTTCCAGCCCTTAAAAACAATATGAGATAACAAATGTGTATTGTTCAAATCCACTAAGTTTGGGGGTCACTGTTATGCAGTGATACATAACTAATACATCATCTCTTCTAGAAGCCTTCAACTGACCCCCAGCATTCAGTGCCATATCATAGCACCTACTATATTCTGACTTACATATTTTCTCTTCATTCTCCCATTCTAGATAATGAGCTCAAGGACAGGGACTAGCTCATACTGATTTTTGAATTCCCAGGATCTAGCATAATGCTGCAATTGGTGTGGACTTCAATAAATGTATGTTATTGAGCTGAACTATCTTCACTTACTGTACATCCTTTGTCCTTAAAATATAGTTTGCATTTCAGATTTCTCATGAATTCAGGTAGTTCCTGCCGTCTAAACAATTAGGCCTGGTTTCACTCAACTAGTATTTGATTATTAAAGTTAATATTAAAATTGTACTATCCAAGATCTTAGACACATCTTTTTTATTTTTGCAATAGAATCATGTCAACTTGTAACAGAAGAGGTTTGATAGTATGTAAGGTAGCAACATTCCTGTGTTTTCAAAGTAATTGTGCCATTAGCCCAGAATTTTTCCTTTTTCCAAATAGGATTAAATAACCTGGAGATAAAAGTAGTTCTCCAAAGGAAAAGGTAAAATAATTTCACAGAAAATATATCTTGAGTTGGTCGTATGACAACAGAGATTGGGATTAAAGATTTTATTTTTTTAACTCATTTAATTCATGGAATATAAATTTATTGTTATCAAAGATATCAGTTCAATTTTAGTATTGAACTTGTAATTCATTCTATACTTTGATCCTGTGAAGATCAAGTCCATCATTTTCTTCAAAAATGTCATATAAAACTTGAGTGATCAGTGACATTTTTTATTTTGTTTTTGTAAAATAAGGAAGACATTAAAGCCATATGAACTTCCTCTGTAAATGGAAAGCAGCCCACATCAATGCATTCCTCATCATGATCATTACCAAGGGATTCACTACTTCTAGGAGGCTCTATCCTCAGCAAACAAACAATGGCCCACTTCATTTCCAAGTTGTCATCTATCCTTGCTCCAAAATATACTACAATCCAACAAACGAATGGACATCATTCTTGCTGATAGGTCCCCAGATGATAGCGTTCTTAAGAGAAGTTTCACAGCTCTGGATAATGTGAGTTTATCTGTAAGCATTGACACAATACACATTCAAGGGAAGTGGTGGTGGTCTTGGCATTGACACACAGTGGAAACTCAACAGTGACGTAGACTACAGTCAACACACATGTAACATCCTCAGGTTATATCCCACTTCAGTCTAGCCTGGCAGAAACAACTAAAATAAAATAAATAAGCATTCAACATCCATATAATAAGTTCAGGAATTAAGAGTGAGAATGAAAACCATCTATCCCATATACACAGCTTGGAAACTAAGGACTTGACCTATCTCTCTAATGCTCTCTCTCTCAACACACACACACACTCACACACTCACACACATACATACACTTTCTTTACTACATTAATGTAAGTTTACTACTCCATTGTCTTCATTAGCATAACTTTACTATTCCAGGAGATTCTAGCCTAAGCAAATAATTTGATTATTCATTAGAGAAACTTCCCAAAAAGATCCTTCACTCTTCAACAGGAAGTACCAGCAGACGGTTAACACCCTAAGGATCTTCAAACCCCTCACCTCAAAATCCTTTCCTTGTTGTTTCCAATTCTGCACTGTTGTGTTATTATCCTTATTCAATCTTCATCAAGCTCTTTACTGAAAGACCACCTTAAACCAAACTCCCAATAAAATATATTTTTAATTCACCACTGATCAGAAGGCATAAAATAATTTTTTAAATAATAAAATACAACCTTGCTTTTTTCCCCTCAGAGATATTACCAAAGCTCTGCCTAGGAGGTGATCTCCCTTACCACAATAAACAATACAGATAGCTTTGACTTATCAACAGGTTGTGTTGGTGATATTTGGAAAGCCAGCATTTGACAAGTACTTAGTATGGATCAAGCAATAAGCTAAAACATTTGGAAACTGATACATGGCTTAATCTAAACTAAAACTAAAGCATCTGGAAACTTAATCTATTTCCCCCTAGAGCTCAGAGGCCCTCACTGTTTAAACAATTCCACATCTGGACATTTAAATTTCTGCCTGGTCCAGCATTTGCTACCGTATGTTAAGAGGAATTATTTGTCTAAATGAAAAACATTTCCATGGCCAAACAATTTGAAGACTGATGAGTTAAGAATAAAAACCATCATTTCTTCACTGTGGGACTTCTCAGGGCCTTTAGGGTATACTACCAGGTATCAAAAATATCCAAGAGGGAGTTATTAATATATAGCCTATGCAAAATGTATATAGATGCTTTGTCCTACAGTAACTCCCTAGATTCTCACTGGATACAACAGGGATGATGGACAGTTTTATCTAACCTTCCATCCTGCCCTTTATTCACAGGCCATTTCTAGAGAACATGGCCAGAAAGGAAGATAAATGACCACAGCTGTCTTAGCCCTCAGCAATCAGCTCCATGGTAATTTTAGGGCTGCCTTGATCTGTGCGCAGGGGAAAATGAAGGAAATGAATTAGCCTGAGTCCTGCCAGCCTTTAAATGAGGATGCCTGTGTGCCCTGAGCTATACTTAGCTAGTTCCAGCCCTTCTCCCCAAAGGGAATGCTGGTCTTTCAATATACTGCCAGGAGTTCCTTAAACCTTTCCCACATCTATGAGCACCAGGCAGAAGTTGTCTTAATGGTCTAAGTTGCTGATCTTTGCTCAAAGGAAGGCCCTGCTGGCATGAACCCCTCAGATTACAAAGAGGTGGCATCTGGCATACTCTGCCCCACTAACAGCTAAAATCCTCATGCTGTTATCTTTCTTGACCGTACCCTTCTGCTAAGATCTCCACTTAAAGGACATTGTTTTGGTCAGCACTCTGACTTGCTTGTTTTGGGTTGAGGAGAGGAAATTGACATTTACTAGGCACTTTCTATGCGTCTGATGTCACATAAGACACTTTACATGCTTTATTCCATGTAATTCTAACAAGTACAAAAAAATCATAATAGCAAATGTTTACCTAGTGTTTCCCATGTACCATGCACTGCTGTAAATGCTTTACATAGTCTCACTCTCTCAAGGCTCAAGGCAACTCTACGTGGTAGATGCTGCTATTACCCCCACTCTATAAATGAGCAAATAGAGGGATAAAGAGGTGAAAATAGCTTGTGTAAGGTCACATAGACAGTGGCAGAGCCAGATCGGAACACAGTCACAGTCCATGCATCTAACCATACCATTGTCTGCCATTATCTGTCCGGTCAGATGAGAAAACCAAAGCTCAAAGAAGCGGCTCTCTCAAAGGCACACCGGAAGTGGAAGAACTGGTACCAGAACCCGTGTCTGTCTACTCCCAAGTCCGTGTTTCTCCTCTAGACCACAGGCTCTCAGAGCATAGTTCCCAGACCAGCAACATCTGTACCAACTGGGAAACTTGTTAGAAATGCAAATTCTTGGCCCCACTCCAGATCTACTAAATCTGAAAGTCTGGCATGGGGCCCAGTCATCTCTATTTTAACAGGACTCCAGGTGATTCCCATGCAGACTAAAGTTTGGGAGGCACTCCTCTACACCATGCTGCCTTCTGTAGAGCACTGAATTTTGATTTTACTGGCAAGGACTAGAGATAGTGCTGTCTAGTGGTTAGAAGCTCTGGGAAGCTAAGAAACAACTTGGTCATGACCCAGCATGTTTCACTGGCCTTGACAGTAGACAGGCCAGGGGTTGCTTTTTCCCCCCTTAGTAAATTCATGGAGCTGAAAAAGAACAGCTGCACCGTGGTCAAGAGGAACACTGGATTCTGTCCTTGACCATCCTTTACCCTGCTGATCGCTTTTCAGATCCAGAGATTCTCAGTGCCTTTCTGTTTAATGTTCTGCTGCTTTTGCCTGCCAGCTTTGTCTGCTCCTACCTGTGACTCTTCTTGTCTTTCAACCCCTCCCACTTCAGGAGGAAGCGCTTCTGTGGCAATACGGTCAGCTGATGAGCTGCCCTCCTGGTTCGGATATTGTGCAATGAAAAACATTTCTTAACAATTCTGGAAGCAAACTTTTTTTTTTCTCCTTTTTTGCTGTCAGGATCAGTTCAGTAGCTACACTAAAGCTTTCACCACTCACTGCTTCACTGAAAAGTTTAAGACCGGAGCGTTCTGCTGAATCAAGCTATTGTTGAGAGGTTCAGTGTATGTATATAAAACAGAACAATAATTGATTTTTATAGAGGCTGAAAGAAAGTTAAGGAATCTTGGATGGCTCAGGGTGGGAGCTTGAAAGGCTTTTGACTCAGGATGAAGGATCTCATGGTCCTCAATTTGTGCTTAATAGCTACAATATGGGGAAAGAGAGAGAGACACGGTTAATAGGAGAAGAAGCTAAGTTAGCGCCAAGCTGAGTATTTTGCAGTCAGGGATCAAAAGGATACTACTTTTAAAAACCATATTTCTTCTTTAACAAACATTAATTCAAGCTCATTGAGTTTCTGCAGGTCATACGTTTCAATCCAGGATCAGCAACACGGAGTGTGTTATTTCACTTTCAATGCTGAGGGTGGGGACCTCTCCCTGCGAGAACATGCTGTATGTTGATTAAAGTTGCAAGGAGAGCTATGAAGGATCTGCCCAAATCTCCTTAATCTTTTTCTTCCTTCTTGATAGGTTTCTAGGGATCTGTTGGTTGAATTGTTTTGTGCTTGATATGGAATCTTGGTTTTTATTGGCCCACAGTAAAACTAATTACCACTGGAAAGGGCACCAAATTAAGATTAGCAAGCCTGACTTGATTTATCAAAAAGGAATGTATGTATGTAATGGGTGAATGTGTAGATGTTAGAATCAGGCAGAACACTCCTCAGTTTATGATCTCTCCAAAACCTGGTAGCGGCCGGGTGCGGTGCTCACGCCTGTAATCCCAGCACTTTGGGAGGCTAAGGTGGGCGGGTCATTTGAGGTCAGGAGTTCAAGGCCAGCCTGGCCAACATGGCAAAAACCCATCTCTACTAAAAATACAAAAATTAGCTGGGTGCAGTGGCACACACCTGTAGTTCCATCTATTCAGGAGGCTGAGGCAGGAGAATCACTTGAACCCGGGAGGCAGAGGTTGCAGTGAGCCGAGATCGTGCCACTGCACTCCTGCCTGGGCAACAGAGCAAGACTCTGTCTCAAAAACAAAACAAACAAATGAAAAAAACCTGGTGGATTGTCTTAAGGATTAAGTGGGAAAATACAGGTAATTCCCAACCTGCACAGGAGAGGCATTCAATACTATTAACTGTTATCGGTGAATTCACACTCATCGGAGTCTAGTTGGTGCCTGCCGCTGTGCTGGCGAGGCCCTGCAGGATCACAGAGGGACTCTCTGTTGGGGGTAGGCCTAGTTGCAGCTGCACTATCATCAGCACACCTGCCCCCAACCTAGTCCTGTGACTTTTGAGAAGCTCTATAAACCCCTAATCCTCCATACCTTCTCGTCTGAAAAAACCCATATCCTCCTGGGGCTTACGGGGAGCAAGTGCATGAAATTATCTGAGAATTTCAAATTGCTCTTCCAGGCTAATAAGAGAGTATCATAATTTGTTATATAAATAGAATATACACTTTTAAATTTCTCAATCTGATTTTAGTTGAACTTTTAGTGCTGTGGCATAATAGAAAGAACTCCTTAAACTGGGATTAGAAAACCTGAATGTAGGTCCTGGTTCTGAGATACTGCCATTTATTAGCTGTGCAACTCTGGGCTAGTCACCTAACCACCCTGGGCCTCAGTTTTCTTATCTAAAAACCTGGCTAAGGTTATCTACCCCTTAGGTGGATTTTTTTTCTTTTCTCTCCACACCCTGCCTACCCCATAGGTTTTTGTTTGTTTGTTTTTTGAGAGAGAGTCTTACTCTGTCACTCATGCTGGAGTCCAATCGCGCAGTTTCAGTTCACTGCAACTTCTGCCTTCCAGATTCAAGCAATTCTCGTGCCTCAGCCTCCTGAGTAACTGGGATTATAGGCACGCACCACCATGCCCAGCTAATTTTTGTATTTTTAGTAGAGATGAGGTTTCACCATGTTGGCCAGGCTGGTCTCGAACTCCTGGCCTCAAGTGATCCACCCACCTCGGCCTTCCAAAGTGCTGGGATTACAGGCATGGGCCACTGTGCCCAGCCCCCTATAGGTTTTTATATCAAAAACATCACTCCACTCTGGTCGAGAGAGTGAGATCCTGTAAAAAACAAACAAACTAACTAACAACAACAACAAAAAAAAACACCTCACAACTCTACAGGCAGTAATTACTCTTCCTGGCTTGCAAATAGGCTCAGGGACTTAATTATCCAGAAGTCACACAGTGAATAACCTGAGATTTCAAACCAACACCTGAGCCCACACATGTAATCACTATTATTATCACTGTTCTTTTATTGTGCGTGCCATTTTTGGAAGAACAATGAAGTCTATTTGGGTTGATGATCCCAAATCCTCCATCTTAAATCTTCTTATTAAACTGTGTGAAAAATGTTACCATGTAATCTAAATTATGATCTGTTTTCTTACCCTCACTCCTCCAAAATAATTGCAATTATAAAACACTTGATGTAAATTAATCTCTGTTCCTCAAACTTGAGAGTTATATTAAAAAGTCTCAATTATAAATGACAGATAGATGCTGTTCCTAGAGCGAAATCTATCTTGGTTTGTTCTAGGATTTTAAAAAATATTTGATGTAGGCCAGGCACGGTGGCTCACGCCTGTAATCCCAACACTTTGGGATGCCAAGGTGGGTGGATCACCTGAGGTCAGGAGTTCAAGACCAGCATGACCAACATGAGAAACCCTGTCTCTACTAAAAATACAAAAATTAGCCAGGCATGGTGGTGCATGCCTGTAATCCCAGCAACTCGGGAGGCTGAGGCAGGAGAATCACTTGGACCCGGGAGACAGAGGTTGCGGTTAGCCGACATCGTGCCATTGCACTCCAGCCTGGCCAACAAGAGCAAAACTACGTCTCAAAAAAAAGAAAAAGATGTAAAATATGCCACAGAGAGAGAGAGTCTTTAAAGCTTCCCTCACCCCATCGCTGACAAAAGCAACAGAGAAAAATTTTCCCAGGACCCAAGCTCGAGATATTCCTGATACCAGCCGCCTCCACAAGCAAGGCTGCTGTCAGTGGAACTGAGAAGCTGCCAAGAAGCCAGGCCATTTCCACTCCACATTTGGTCTGAGGCCAGAGTGTTGTCTTTCAGTTTTTAGACAAATCTCCCAGGGTGATGTAGACCCAGCAATAACCATATGTGACCATCACAGCCTGCAAGAAAGAGAAGAAAGGTAAAGACGGCTTTCATAAATGGCCCTGATCTCATCTGCAAAAGCTGGACAGCTCTTTTTCCAATACAGAAGCAGAAACAGTCAAGATAAAGCTTTGCTTGGGGAGGTAGGGAGTTCTAGTGCAATGGTCCAAATCATGCTAATCAACTTCTGCAAAGGACAGTGTCCTGGGGCTGTGGGCCTTGAACAGCAAGCTCGGGTCCACAGGTTTGGCCACAGTATGACTATGCCTGCATTATTTAAAGTTTGTCCCAAGGAGTGTTATGATGTGCTTGGTATGGGCTTCACCCCCGGGAGGCACAAGCATGTGCATGCCTCATTGGCACTGTGTCCATATAGAGCATTGTGAAGGGACTATGTGGAAGGAACAGGAAAAGAGAGACTACTTAACATCCTTTGCTTTGCTCTGCCAGGTTTTATATTTACAAGCTTCTGTGTAGAAGGATACTGATGTATGTTCTTGGCCTCCATAAGACAGTGGGGGTGACAGGAGTGAAAAAGAAGATGCCTAAAGACACTGAAGTTTCCTGGTCTATTCGGTCAACAACTATTTAATGGGGGTGCACCATGAATCAGATAAGGTACACATGCTGCAGATACAAATGACCAAGAGCAGGCATAACCGCTGCCCTTATGGAACTTGGTATCTAGTAGAGGAGTCAGCCAACAATCGAATAGTCACATAAATGTATGAAAAATGGAAGCTGTGGCAAGTACTAAGAAGGCATGGTCATGGGGCCGTGAGCACCATTAATGGAACCTGACCCAGTCCAAGAGGTCAGCCCTCGCTGAAGAAAGTGATGCTTCAACTGAGACCTTCAAGATAAGTAGGTGCTAAGTAGTCAAAGGAATGGGGATGGGAGGCCAAATCCTGGCCAAATGAATAGCACATGCAAAGGCCCTGTTTTGGGAGAGAGACAGCTTGGTGGAAGGTAGGAGATCTGACCTAAGTGTTACCAGGAAGGCCCACCAACCCCTAAACACCTCTGCCTCCTAAAATTCCGCCATTATTAAGGAATGCTTTGGGTTAAGATTGTTTTTCTCTTGAAATTTTCCTTTTTTTTTTTTTTTTTTGGCAGGAGACCAGAGCTTATTGTTACTCAAATCAGTCTTGCTCAACATTTGTGGATCAGAGTTTTTAAGGATAATTTGGTGGGTGGGGGAAGGCTAGTGAGTTGAGAGTGCTGATTGGTTGGGTCAGACATGAAATCGTAGGGAATTGAAGCTGTCTTCTTGGGCTGAGTCAGTTCCTGGGTGGGGGGCCACAAGATCAGATGAGCCAGTTTATTGATCTGGGTGGTGCCAGCTGATCCATCAAGTTCAGGGTCTGCAAAATATCTCAAGCACTGATCTTAGGAACAGTTTAGGGAGGGTCAGAATCTTGTAGCCTCCAACTGCATAACTCCTAAACCGTAATGTCTAATCTTGTGGCTAATTTGTTAGTCCTACAAAGGCAGTCTAGTCCCCAGGCAATAAGGTTTGTTTTAGGAAAGGATTGTTACTGTCTTTGTTTTAAACCATAAACTATAAAATAATTTCCTCCCAAAGTCAGTTCAGCCTACACCCCAGGAATGAACAAAAACAGCCTGAAGGTTAGAAGCGAGATGTAGTCAGTTAGGTCAGATCTCTTTCACTGTCTCAGTTACAATTTTGCAATGGCAGTTTCAATCACTCCCTTTGGGTTTTATAACACCTTAACCTCAAGATGTTGGCAATTGAAGATGGAAAAAGAGGAAAGACTGCTCTAACTTCTTCCCGCTGATCAAGGGCATAGTGAGGGTAGGTGTTGACCCCAAGGTAAGAGGAGTAAAACTGCTTTGCAACTGTCTGAGAGTACTCATGCAGGCCTGGCTGGGGTTCCAAGGCTTGCATGGCAAAGGCGTTAGTATTATTATTTACAGTTTTAGTACCACATTTGAGGGAATAGTATGCTATAAGGTAAATAATGAGTACTAGTGTAAGGAATGCAATTCCCAGTTTTAAAAGCAAAAATTTTAAAGCATTACTTTGGGAACTTGTAGCCCACAAAGAATTTAGGATCTAGCCAAACTGAAGAAAAAACTCAAGAACAGCTAATAGCAGATGTACTATAGACTTTTGTTTTGGTTTGGTTTGATTTTTTTTGTTTTTGTTTTTGGTTTTTTTTGAGACAGAGTTTCACTCTTATTGCCCAGGCTAGAGTGCAACGACACGATCTCAGCTCACCACAACCTCTGCCTCCTGGGTTCAAGTGATTCTCCTGCCTCAGCCTCCCGAGTAGCTGGGATTACAGGCATGCACCACCATGCCCGGCTAATTTTTTCTATTTTTAGTAGAAACAGGGTTTCTCCATGTTGGTCAGGCTGATCTGGAACTCCTGACCTCAGGTGATCTGCCCACCTTGGCCTCCAGAAGTGCTGGGATTACAGCATGAGCCACCGCGCCCGGCCCAGATGTACTATAGTTTTTTGAAGCATAATTTTTCTCTTTCTAGTTAACATTTTTATTAAAAACAAATTATGATAGAACTGATTTGTTTGCAAAAGTAAATTTTAGTCTTATTATATTTGGTCTGATTATTTGCATAAAGTGCAGCAAGAATGATTATTTCCCACAGAGGCCTTTTAAATTGGCTTTGATGGAACTCTATTCCATAAGGAATCTTAGATAAGACTTTTTAAAGCTGAGCCCAGCCATGGGTTTGTAAGCTTAAATACCTATAAGTTGGGTAAATTTCTCTTCTCTTGACATCCCAAGATAACTTGGGGCTCCTGAGCCTGTTAGAAAGTGACATTATTTTACTTACTACAGGTCAGGAACCCTGTACAGGGATTGTGTACACAACGTATGAGGCCAGTTTTCCCAAGGGGCTTTTATTGGCTTTGTAAGTCAACTTTGATTTTTTTTTGTTTGCTTTTTTTTTGTTTTGCTGAGACAGAGTCTTGTTCTGTTGTCCAGGCTGGAGTGCAGTGGCACCATCTCAGCTCACTGCAACCTCTGCCTCCTAGGTTCAAGCAATTCTCCTGCCTCAGCCTCCCAAGTAGCTGGGATTACAGGTGTGTGCCACCACATCTGGCTAATTTTTTGTATTTTTAGTAGAGATGGAGTTTTGCCATGTTTGCCAGGCCGGTCTCAAACTCCTGACCTCAAGTGATCCACCACCTTGGCCTCCCAAAGTGCTGGGATTACAGGCATGAGCCACCGTGCCTGGCTCAACTTTGATTTTTTAAAGAAAGCATGCCATTCCCGTCAAAACCTTGGTAAAATAACCAGTTTCTCCAATTGCATCCTGTTACAAAAGAAAACAGATTTCTATTGCACTTATGCAAATAACTATACTACCACAAATTGAGAATACTTACAAATAATTTTCAAATTTTGGAGAAATTAGGTAGAGAGAAACAAATACGCTCCAAATTTTGTTCACAGGAACATACTTTACTCAATTGTTAAAAGCTATAAGTAGCTTTAAAAAAAGTTTTTTTGGCTCTGGAAAACAAAAAGGATTAGCAATGTTTTAAGCAAAAAAGTCTTTTAAAAAAGATTACTTCAGTTTTCTATTAGTTTAGTCCATTTAGTTAACTTTTGTCCTGTTTGATATTTATAAACATTTCAGCTCTCCATGAGAGTCACAAAAGCTTTTTCCTCTATTCTAATGTTACTTTCTCCGAAGTTATTAGAAACATGCATTCAAAAGCATCTGTTAAAGTCCTGTAGCTGAATATAAACCACCTTTTGTAGAGGGTTAAAACAAGACCAACAATTGTTTGTGGATAACAAAAAGTCTTAGGACAGCCATTATTAAATCACAATTGACTAGGAATTTTGGTTACTTCTGTGGGATACAACAATTTTACATAACAATTATAACTATTAATATCATATGCTAAGTTATATTAGAATTATAGGAGTTTCCCATAATTTTGGAACACATGCCAATAAACATATTTATACAAATACAACCAAACGAAAGCTAACCACCATTTCATATTTGACAATGCTTTTTGTATGATTTTTATACCAAATAAGCCAAATACGTTGTTTTTGGACTTGTAGGGGACATAATATATAAATGATTAATTAGGTCAGAAAAACACATGCTTTTTAATTTGATTTTGGAAAGTCTGTCAAATATTAAATGTTTTAAACACTGGATATTGGCCAGGCGTGGTGGCTCACACCTGTAATCCCAACACTTTGGGAGGCCAAGGCGGGCAGATCATGAGGTCAGGAGATTGAGACCATCCTGGCTAACACAGTGAAACTCCGTCTCTGCTAAAAATACAAAAAAAATTAGCCGGGCGTGGTGGCAGGTGCCTGTAGTCCCAACTACTTAGGAGGCTGAGGCAGGAGAATGGCGTGAACTGGGGAGGCAGAGCTTGCAGTGAGCCAAGATTGCGCCACTGCGCTCCAGCCTGGGAGACATAGCAAGACTCCATCTCAAAACACACACACACACATACACACACATACACACACACACACACACACACAACACTGAATATTACAAAATAGAATCCCAGGTTGCCATACATCATTTATTTGGCCAAAATGATAACTCCAAAATTTTAAAAAAGAAAAACCTTTACTCTGATAGAGGACTTAACTTTCCAAACAACAAGACCCAATGAAGATAACATGAGGCCAGGTGAATCTGTCTCTTCTCTCATCCCTCTCTCTTTTTGTGTGTGTGTGGGTTTATGTAAGGGCAAACAAAAATATTTTATTGTTCTTCAATATTACATAAAAATGTTTTTCAAAAGAGGAAACCAAATTTCAGTTTGCATTAGGGCATCTTTTTTCTTTCTTTTTAAATGGAATTTTGCTGTGGCCCAGGCTGGAGAGCAATGGTGCCATGTTGGCTTACTGCAACCTCTGCCTCCTGGGTTCAAGTGATTCTCACGTCTCAACCTCCCAAGTAGCTAGTTTTATAGGTGTGTGCCACCATGCCTGGCTAATTTTTGTATTTTTAGTAGAGACAGCATTTCCCCATGTTGGCCAGCTGGTCTCGAATGCCTGAAGTCAGGTGATCCACCTGCCTCAGCCTCCCAAAGTGCTGGGATTACAGGTGTGAGCCACTGTGCCCAGCCACATTAGTGCATTTCTAATGCTAAAGGTAGTTTTCAAATACAATTTTATAAATCTATTCAGTTTTAATTAATTTGACCAGAAGGTAAGATTTTCATAAACTTTTTAGAACCCTTTACAATTTTCCATTAAACAGCAGATTAATTTTTTAAGAAAACCGTATTATTTGGACACATGGGCCCATAAAATCAGTATGATTTTAATGTTTTAACCTATAGAAAAAAGCTAAATAATCTCCTTTAAATTTTAGCCAACTTGCTTATATCCACAGAATGTTTTTACAAGGTTAACCTTTTACAAACCCTTGTTTAATTTGCTTAAACCTTCCATTTTGTCCATTACCCTTTTAGGTTAAGACAATCTTTTAAAACCCTCTGAACTAGACAAAATTACATTCTCTTTAACAAAAACCATATTTCCATATCTTCTTATAATCTCCCACCAAGATTACATTCTGCTTTTCTTCTATACCTGACAACTTATATGTAAAACTGTTTATCCAGTAGTCTCAATTATATGTTACAAGGTTAACTCTTAGCAACTTTTATTTTTGGTGAAAAACCTAATAAGTAGGCGATTTATTTAGGTACGAGGTGTGGAGCCTAGGACATCAGGAGTACTGACCCTTTTCAGCATAGCTAGGGGACATGGCTTTCCACATGTCCCCAGGCCTTATCTATAATATCATACTCCAAAGTAGGTAAATTGAACAATTTTCAAAAGTCAAAGAAGCAGTTTATGTCTTAAAGCATTTAGCAAATCTAATATCTGACCTTAATTTAGACCAAATGTCTAAATTTTGAAGACATTTTTATTTTACTAATAATCTTTAAAACTGAATGGGTTACTTCTTGTTGTTACTTCTTGTTGTGAACAAGAAGGCATTAAAGTTTCTATTTTTCTGATAAAATATGATTTAAGTGCTTATTTTTCTAAGCCAATTAATCAGCTCTTTTATATATAAACATCACACACACACACATATAAATACACAGACAGACAGAAGATCCAGTAGTTGTAAGATTTTTCATTTGCCAGTTTTTTAATTGGATTACTGGCTTCAGAGTGGATCCCTTGGATGAACAGGGCCAGGAAAGCATGCAGTATTTAGGACCTAATAAGTAGGCATAGCTGGAAGGCAAAGACAAATCCTCAAAATTAAAGGTGCCATTTTATACTGGATCCTGGATCCCCAAAAAGGAGGGAAATACTACAAGAGAAGATAGTGCAGTGCTTCTACCATGCATTTCATTGCAAGGCATTTCAAAGCCAATCAGCCCGTTTTTTAATTAGCCCATCCCCAACGGGAGTCTCATCTTTCAGTGGGGGTTGGGGATGTTTCTATATCCCACTTCCAGGTGGCCAAGAGCATGCTTCTTTGACCCAAGCATGCAGAGACAAGTATCTCTTCATAACTGACATTAGCCATTTCTTAAAGTATATATATTTTTTACCTAGTTATTACACACCAAGGCTAAAAGCTTTCCCATAAAATAAAGTCATTTGATACCCCCAAAAGTCAAAACCATTAGCTAATGCAAGGCAAAACAAAACAGAGCCTTAGATTTTGAGAGGGATTTATTGTTTTCAATTCCTGGGATTCCATGAAGAAAAGAAGTTTTTCCCAGAATGGGGTCTGTGGTGCCATCTCTGTTTTTCCCCAGGAGTCCCAGGTTGTTAGTAATTATCTTGAGTTTTTTCCTGTGGACATTAACAGTGGCAAGAAGACAAAATGGAGAAAAACAATTCAGTCTACTGAGAAGAAAAAACTTTTTCAGAAAAACACAATTCAAGAAGAGGAAAAAGATAAAGGCCTTTTAAATATGTATACCTTGGGTATCCATTTTTAATTAAGTTGAATTTAACCATAAAGTTCTTTTCTCAAAAAAAAATGCTTATTACCCAGGACAGCCAATATTTTTGGCTTTTGAATTCTACTACAGGTAACCTTCCATGAGAAATTAGTAAGTTTTAACTAAGGTTATGACTTAACCATGGATGCACAAGGTGTTTCGAAGACATGATAAGCAGTTTTTTTCTTTATTTATTTCTTCTTTTTTTTTTTTTAACAAGATTTAGAATCTCCACAAGGGTAGTTCAGAGAAAGGAAAATCCAATCAGGAAATCAGAAGCTATTCATGGGGCAGGGGGAAAAAAAACACCTCAATATTAGTGGCAAAGTTACACAAATGACAAACCAGAAAGGAATCATTCTGGAAGCCAGGAATTGAACCCGAGCCACCATTGTCAAAAGGCAAAGCCTTACCTACTGAGCTACACGGCATTGAGCAGTTTCTATTGCTGTTCCCTGAAGAAGTCTAGAGCAGCCAATTTCCAGCTTGCAAAGGCTCTTAACTGCTCAAGATAATTTTTAGGGCTAACTATGACATGGACCCCCAAATTCCTATCCTCTGGTTGGAGGAAACCAAAAGAAAGTATCTCCACATGGTCACAAAGTTAAGCTCTTAAGGACACAAAACAAGACAGAGAAATTTCATCTGGTATTCGTTTCAGGGACTCTCAGCAAAGTTTGTAACTGACCAGCCTGCCAGGCTGGCTTGAAAAGCGGGCTTATAGGAGTTCTAAACCCACGTTTTATCTTGTGATGCCCCTCTCTCCATTATAGAACAACATAGAAAGACAAATTCTTAGCACAAAGTACACCAGATTTGCTACAACCTAAGACTAGTCTCACAAATCCTTTCTTCTACTAATCAAACCCTTGTAGAGGAGACAAATAGTGGTGTTTACCATTTACACACACACACACACACAGAGAGAGAGCAGAAACTTGGCTGGTAAGAATTTCTTATCCTTTTTGCTGGCATACCAGGTTTCCAGGTTCTCTTTCTTTGCAGCTTCCACAGGAACAGAGTGGCTTTTGATGATCCTGACCACTGTGCCATAACTGTGAGGGTCAAGCCACTCAACAAAAGCAAATCACCCCTTTCTGTTTTATGGAACCATAGGCAAAAGATTCTCAATTTTGCAAGATGTTGCCCAACGGGCTGCTTGGGGAACCAAATTAACATTCTCCATCCCAACAAAATACACATAACAAAACAGACACTAGTCACTTCGTTCAGTACCCAATATTGACATGGCAAGGCTCAAACTTTCTCCTCTTGGTTTCTGTTGTCTTTGATCTACTCCAGGTGGTTGAGGGATGACCTCAGAACAGTAATTCAATGGGTAGTCTCTGGGAAAGACAAAGAGTAGACAGTCACCCCAAGTCAGTCCTGTTGAGCTTACTTCAGGACTCGCTGAATGTAACCAGACAAATAAGGAGGGTTCTCCGAGTTAGGCCTGTTGGACTTCTGTCAGCAATTCCTTCAGAGATCCCCTCCACATATACAAACACACACAAACACAAGACAGACAGAAGGCCTTCCAAATCAAGATCCCAACCCAAGAATTCCAGGAGTACTTCTTCTAAACTATCTTCCTATTCTCCATCTGAGAAATCTCCCCAACATCTTCCTGATTGAGAAGAAGTCTCCCAAACCAAGACTCTTCCTACTAGTTAGGGAGAGCCAACTGAGAACCCCCAGGAGCTGAACTGAGACAGACATCCCACGGTGGAGCTACAGGCAGACACCCCACAATGCGGCTACAGCTAGACACCCCACCATGGGGTTACAGAACCAGTCAGGAGAAGGAAGGAGACATTGGCAGTGCCTAGGATACTCACCAACCCAGATACTCCATAATGGGGCTATAGCTACAGACACTCCATGACCCGGCTACAGCACCCCGCCATGGAGCTATGGACAGACACCCTGTGATAGGGCTTCAGTTATGAGATGTCTCCTGAGGACTATTTCTCCATTGCAATTAAATCCATGCACATTGGGTTGGCAGTGCCCAACTGGAAGAGACGGTGCCAGAGTCAGCCACTGTCCAAGAAAACTAGGTGGCCACTTAAGCTGACCTCTGGATCCATTGCCAGAGGCAGGCTACCAAACCATGGGCAGCTAGCCACAAGGGCTATCCTGGACAAGGCCCCAAATTTCTAACTGCCCAATGGGTTCACCTTGCCCACTGCCTAGACAGAGCCAATTTATTAACACAGGGGAATTGCAATAAAGAAAAAGTAATTTACACAGAGCCAGCTGTGCAGGAGACTGGAGTTTTATTATTACTCAAATCAGTCTCTTGAAGTGTTCCTTTATGCTCAGAAGAATGACTCATTAAGTTAAGTGAATGGTTTTATCTGATCAATTCTCTCCCTAATAGCAGAAGTCATGGCCACAAGTCCCCTAGATTAGTATGGGAATTTGGGTAGGTGGGTTTATTTTAAAGAGAAAAAGAGTAACAAAAATGAGAAATGGGGGCCTCAAAGATCAAACCTCATATTTTTCTAAATTTATCCCAAGACCAGCCCTACCAGAATTTATTAAAAGTCTGATCTCCAGGAAATCACGTAAGCTTTTGCATTCAGCAAGACTAATCAAGATGGTCTCAGCCTTTGAGAGAAATCTATGAAAAGGAGCAATTCAAAGAAAAGAGGTAAACATCATATTATGAGAATGCCGGCATTTTTTCCCATAAGCTGAGTCCTCCAACCTAAACCAGCTTCATCAGCTTGAGCATCCTTAAAAGTTTCACAGCTGACAAAATATAGTTACGCACTACATAACAACCTTTCAGTCAATGACAGACTGCACACACCGTAGAGGTACCATAAGATTATAATACTGTATTTTTACTGTACTTTTTCTATGTTTAAATATGTTTGACTACACAGACACTTTCCACTATGTTACAGTTGCCTACAGTATTCAGTACAGCAACATGCTGTACAGGTTTATAGTCTGAGAACAATAGGCTATACCATGTGGTCTGGGTGTGTAGCGGGCTGTAGCATCTAGGTTTATGTAAGTATATTCTATGATGCTCACACAATTATGCACTTCTCAGAACATATCCCCATTGTTTAGCAACACATGACTGTATATTAATTCAGTATTTTGTTCCTAGAGTCTCATAACAGATGTTTCTCCCCCCATGGCACATAAACAAGCAGTAAACCATACCAGCTTTTCAGTCACTTAGTCCTGGATTCAAATCCTGACTCTTCAGCTTAGCCATGTGACCATGGGGAGGTCATTTAACTGCCCTAAACCTTGTTTTCTCAACTGCAAACTGGGAATCATTGTCCCTATCCCATAGAGTTGCTTGGAAGATGACATAAAAATAATGCATTAAAGAGCTTACCAAAGTGCAGGTCATACAATCAGCACTTAATAAATGGGAAAAAGTTAAAAAGAGGGGACAGGTGAGGGGAACTGGCAAAGACAGAGAAAGAGTGTGGAGCTCCTGAGAGACACAAGTGCATGGGTTCCAGGTGATGCATTGCTTGGGCAAAACCACACACACCAAGTCTCAAAAGAAATTGAAAAGCCTGAGAGACAGCAGGCCTGGAATTTACAAATGGAAAGAGTCCTATCTCTCTTGTGTTTTCTCTTGGAACATGTGAGATGAGTTCACCCAGAGACAGAAAAGAAAACAGCAAGGACTGCCCAGGCATTACAGTGTGGGTTCTGCCTGAAGAGGCCCATGACAAAAGAGAATTTAGGGTAGGACATCCACCAGGAAAACTTCCAGGCAGAGTGGTGCCTAGGAAGCTGCTAAAAGCTTAAATAAGGGGGAGTAAACCAGAGAGCTGGATAAAAAAATAAAAAGCCAAAAGGACCCTTCTGGTCTCCCTGCAGATTGTCAGCCTCATCCCATGAAACTGGCCTCAATTATTACAGACAGAAGAATTTCCTGCTGGAAAGCTCTTTGACCTTACTGAGCTTGGCCTAGGATATTCAACATTCTCAGGCTTGGCACGGCATTCTCCAGTAAGATTTTCTCTTTCTGGAAAAAAGTAATACGGAAAAAGAAAAGGCAACTATGTAGTGAAAATACCAAAGAATGTCAGGAATCTGAATCATGGGGAAGAGAATTCCTAAATTTATCTTTCCCAAAGTTATTTTTATCAAGGAGAAAGACATTTCCTTACTGAGGCTCTGAATCTATAAGTCCCTAAAATGCTTTCTTATGAAATTCATGTTGTGCTTTATTTTTTATTTTATTTTATTTTATTTTATTTTTGAGACAGAGTCTCACTCTATCACCCAGGCTAGAGTGCAGTGGCGTGATCTTGGCTCACTGCAACTTCCACCTCCCAGGTTCAAGCAATTCTCCTGCCTCAGCCTCCCGAGTAACTGGGATTATAGGTGCCCACCACCACACCCGGCTATTTTTGTATTTTTAGTAGAGACAGGGTTTCACCATGTTGGTCAGGCTGATCTCCAACTCCTGACCTCAAGTGATCCACCCACCTCGGCCTACCCAAAGTGTTTTATTTTTTAAAGATATAGGCACTTTGCATACCTCTTTCTGTATCAACCCTTTTCCCTCCTGCCCACATAGCTGTGAGAAGAATTTCAACAGGCCCAGCAAATGACATAAAATGATATACCATGTGCATTTTGGAGGCTGAGGTATGAGGACTGAGAGTTGTAAATAATGTGCTGACCCAAGTGAGATCCAAGGAGCACCTGGGAAGCTCTGGGTGCAGGGTAGCAGCTCAGAGCCACCGGCCCCTTCCTGGCCATCTGGGTGCTGGGCATAGATTTCTTAACAAGAAGACTCTGCTACCTCCCCTCACCAGGCCTCTATTCTTCTGAGAAACACAAAGCAATAATAAAAGAAAGTGTTAACCAAATAAATAAATAAATAGTGCTGAAAAGGGCTCACTGCATCCTAGAGTTGCAGCTCCTGTAGCTGTAGTAATGAATCTGGTAGCCCTTAGTGACTCTCCTTTGTTTTGAGTTGGGGTCTCGCTCTGTCACCCAGGCTGGAGTGCAATGGCACCATCTTGGCTTACTGCAACCTCCACCTCCCAGGTTCAAGTGATTCTCCCACCTCAGCCTCTTGAGTAGCTGGGATTACAGGCACCTGCCATCAGGCCCAGCTAATTTTTGTATTTTTAATAGAGACAGTGTTTCACCATTTTGGCCTGTCTGGTCTTGAACTCCTAACCTCAGGTGATCCACCTGCCTCAGCCTCCCAAAGTGTTGGGATTACAGGCATGAGCCAACACACCTGGCCTTCTCCTTTATTTCTCTAAGCCTAGTTTCCTACCTGCCTGAGGAGACCAAGCAGGGAATAAACAGAGAGCATCTGCAACACCTTGTTAGAGGGAACTGCTGTCCTCAAGCATCCAACAACACCACTGAGGAAAACATGGCCAAACCTCCCTCCCAGTGTTACAGGAAGCAGGGCTAGAAATTGGACCGGCGATAAGTTTGCCAAGACAGTGAATCACACACGTGAGACTTCAGGACCACTTAATACAGAGCAGATTTTCGGACCACTTAATCTGTGGAAAAAAAATAAACGGATTAATAGTTGCATAGAAAAAAATACGCTTTAATAAAAAACAATGCATCACTTATGCATACGCTTCTGGGTTATGAGATTCTAGCCCTATTTATTGTCTTTGAGCTACTTCGTAAATCTTTGTAAGTTGTAGGTAACTGATAGGTATATAACTTCTGTCCTATCTGGTAGTGATTTAATTGACTCCCCCTGGCCCTATCCTTCACTCATGGATAAAAGAGTTTTGCCTCCATTTGCAATTCATCTCAGCATTCCTTTACTTGTAAAAAAAAAAAAAAAAAAAAAAAAAAAAACCTGTGCTGTTTTGACTTTTCCTTTGAGCCAGTTGCTATGGGTTGAATTGTGTCCCCTTCCCCCAAAAATATTGAAGATATGTCCCAACCCCCAGTACCTGGGAATGTGAGCTTATTTGGAAATAGGGTCTTTGCAGACAATCAAGATGAGGCCATGAGAGTGGGCCCTGATATAATATGACTGTGTCCTTAAGAAAAATAAAAGGTGATTTAGACACAGAGACAAATTACCTTCCTCTTCATGCATACATAAAAGAATGCCAAGTGAAGAGGAAGTGAGAGATAGGGTGATATGTCTCCAAGCTAAAGAACACAGAGGATTGCCACCAAAACCACCAGAAACTGGGAGAGATACACAGAACAGATTCCCCTCAAAGCCCCCAGAAGGAACCAACCCTACCAACACCTTGATTTCGAACTTCCAGCCGCGACAACTGTGAAAGAACAAATTTCCGTTGTTTAAGCCACCCAGTTTGTCATACCTTGCTGTGGCATCCCAAGCAAACAAATAAACCAGTTATAAAACACGTGTCTTATTCTCTAATATCATATGAGCAAAATAAATTCTTTAGCACATGTTCATTTTTATATCTATAGAAGAGTCATGATTTCATTAGGTTGGGGAAAAAGCTATTGTGATTTTTGCCATTAAAAGTAGTGATCCAAACCACAATTACTTTTGCACCAACCTAATACCTTTTTCTGAAAGTTATCTTTTAACAGTTTTGGAGGATTCACCAAGATGCCCTGTGGATTTGCTGACGAGAGCCAGGTAGACTTCATCCACAGAGAAGCGCACCACATGGGCAGTTGAAGCACAGAAATATATTTTCTTGATTCATGAGGTCAAGTAACATGAACTGAACAATAGAACTTTGCTGACTCTGTTTTTCTAATTTTATTTTGCCCTTACTAATTTTGATTTTGGTTTGTTTATAGCCAGTAAACTATTCCCCATTGAGAATTAGTTTTATGGTCTGACCATTTAATGATCTTTGTAAATGTCACGTAGAGATCTAGTCTCTTTTGGGTGAAAGGCTCCAGAGAATTTAGTTTGTTTGCCTTTTTGGTTGGGAATTTGGTTGTTTTTTTTTTGTTTTGTTTTGTTTTTGTTTTTTTGAGTCAAAGTCTCACGCTGTTGCCTGGGCGGAGCGCAATAGCTTGATCTTGGCTCACTGCAACCTCCACCTCCTGGGTTCAAGTGATTCTCCTGCCTTTGCCTCCTAAGCAACTGGGTTTACAGGCACGCGTCATCACACCCAGCTAATTTTTTGTATTTTTAGTTGAGACGGGGTTTCACTATGTTGGCCAGGCTGATCTCAAACTCCTGACCTTGTGATCTGCCCGTCGTGCCTCCCAAAATGCTGGGATTACTGGTGTGAGCCACGGTGCCCAGCTGGAATTTGGTTTTATGATCAGATCATTTGAGGATCTCTGCAAATGAATTAAGAGTTTACATAGACCTTGTTTCTGCTGGGTGAGAGATAACAGAGAATCCAGTTTGTTAGTCTTTTCTGCGTGTTCACCTTTATATTTTGAATGCAAATCATTAAGAGTTTAAACTACAAGGGAGGAAAAAATTTTCCTCCTCTCCTCTAAGTTCAATGGCTGGGACCCTACAAATTAAACAATCTGACAAAAGGCAGATTAACAAGAGAAAAACAAATTTAATTAAGTATATTTGCACACATAGGAGTTCACAAACAAATGGGGCTTGAGGACATGGTTAGAATTTGCTTTTTTTTCTTTTCTTTCTTTTTTTTTTTTTTTTTGAGACAGAGTCTTGCTCTGTTGCCCAGGCTGAAGTGTAGTGGTGCAATCTCGGCTCGCTGCAACCTCCACCTCCCAGGTTCAAGTGACTATCCTGCCTCAGCCTCCCGAGTAGCTGGGATTACAGGCGCCTGCCACCATGCCCGGCTCATTTTTTTTGTATTTTTAGTAGAGATGGGGTTTCACCATGTTGGCCAGTCTGGTCTTGAACTCCTGACCTCAGGTGATCTGCCCACCTTGGCCTCCCAAAGTGCTGGGATTATAGGCATAAGCCACCACCCAGCCAGAATTTGGAGCTCATCTACCATCTTAACAAGAAAGATAAGGTGCGGAGAAGAGATTAGACCAAGGAAAGGGGGTGCTTTTTGGTTTCTTGGAGGGTGGGGGGTGTAAAATGATCATGGGAAGGTGAGTAGGAAATTAGGAAATGTATGGTAAGTAAGGTTGTTTAGTATGGTTTGTTATACAGATGAGTCTCCAGTGATAAGAATTGTCTCTAGTAGTTCTCTTCCTCATATAGAAGATGGAGACAACTTTACAAAAAAGGGACGTGTATGCCCTGCTTTTAAACAGAAGGGAGTTTTTTCCTGCATCCGCTATTTTTCAATTATCTTCAGCTCAAAATAATCCTTATGCCAAAGTAGCATATTTTGGGGTGACATATTCTGGTCCCCTTTGATACCTACTAGGAAAAAAGCTATTTGACTGGTGAGTTTTATAAATGTATGTTTACTTTGACTCATGACTGAAAATCTAGAATTAAAACTATAAGCTCCCTCTGTCTGTTTCCATGCTTATGTTTCTGTAATTCAGAAAGGCCTTTAAGTCTCACATAATAATTTTCACCTCTTGTTGGTATTAATAAATTGGGTTAGAAAATCTCTGAAATTAAAGGAGCTCTATTCTGATTAGCTTATAGAGATAAATGTTTGTATTAATTGTTTCTAGAATTGCTAGAAAATAAGGAAATCGAACTTCTAATATTTTCAATGTAATTTTTATAGAAAGTAACATGGAAATGTTTTAAGATTTCAAGTTCACAAAATTTAGGTAAGTCTTCAGCAACCAAGACTAGTTAAATAATTTTGGTTTAATAAAAACAGCTACAGATTAGCTGATAATCAGATTAGCTAGATACATTCTGATTTATCAGCATTAAATATAATACCTGCTAGTATTTTAATTCTACTTTGGCATGTACTTCTTAAACAGGTTTCTTGATTGAACAAGCTACCGTTACTTCTACTTAATACTTAAGATTATAGAAAATATAAATTTGTGTTTCATTGATTCATTAGTCTCACAATTTTGTTTGCCTCGGGTTATGGCTTGTGCAAACAGTGAGTCTGAAAGGCTATGAATGCTGTCAAATTTTGCTCAATTTTGACAGACTCGTTCCCTTGGTTACTGTTTATTGCCTTCATCTACAAGATGAAGGGCTTTTTGTTTTTCTTATGTAATCGGCGTAGACAGCAAAGGTTCTGTGTTTTACTGGAATAGCCTTCAATGGTTTATGCTGAATTTATTATTATCTCCTTGACTATTCAAGAAAACAAAAGTTTCTCACTTAGGAAAGATCTAAGGCTCCTTACAGTCATGTTACCTTCTATGTTTACTTTTTAAATACTTTATTGTCACTTAGAAATGAGGAGCCAAAGAGTTTTGTTTTAGTTTTTGTTTTGTTTTGGGTTTGTTTTTTGTTTGTTTGTTTGTTTTGAGACGGAGTCTCGCTTTGTTGCCCAGGCTGGAGTGCAGTGGCACGATCTCGGCTTACTGCAACCTCTGCCTCCCCAGTTCAAGCAATTTTTCTGCCTCAGCCTCCCCAGTAGCTAGAAGTACAGTCATATGCCGCCATGCCTGGCTAATTTTTGTATTTTTAGTAGAGACGGGGTTTCACCCCCATGTTGGCCAGGATGGTCTCGAACTCCTGGCCTCAGGTGATCCACCAGCCTCAGCCTCCCAAAGTGCGAAATTACAGGTGTGAGCCACTGTACCCAGCTCCCAAATAGTTTTTTAGACACCTAGATCCGATGCCTGTCATAAGTGTTCAAATTGCCTGACAGTGTCTGGTTTTTGCCTCCCTAAAATGGAATTCTAAATATAAAATAAAATGAAGATTTCAGGATTTTTTTTTTGCTACTAAAGCTATTTTGGGATTTCCTAGGGGGCCCCTGGAAAATCACAAAGACTTACTATTTAGCCTTTTGAAAAGAGAAGTGTTAGAAATAATTAGGTTTACATGCAGGATTACTATTGATGAACCATATGAAAGACTCGTGAAATCAGAAGAGATGCTCAGCCTTTCCTAGGTTAAATTGGTATATGTTGCATGTTGTTAGTATATTTCAGAAACTGTATGCTATATGGGCATTTTCCAGAGCTTTGCAGTGTCCTCGCCGTTCATGACACATTTCTCCTTATTAGGGCCCTAGTGCTGCTTTGCCATATTAGACAATGACACTACAGTGTCATCACTCATGACTTCAGTTTGTTTTTTTTTTAATAGAAAGGGGGTCTCACTCTGTCATCCATGCTGGTCTCAAACTCCTGGGTTCAAGTGATCATCCCTGCCTCAGCCTCCCAAAGTGCTGGAATTACAGATGAGAGCCACTGTGCCTGGCCCAATTTCAGTTGTTTTCTAAGTGTTAACTTGATCACAGCTTTACTTATTTAATTTGAATCTAGTATCTTCTAGGGCAGTGGTTTTCAATTGGGGATTGACATCACTTACAGAATTTTACTAATAAACAGATGTCTAAGAACTACTGAGGACCACGAACTCTCTTTACTTGACATTCTTGATAGATTTTTGTTATATTCTTACCTAGCAAATTCATGTTATATTATGTTTCAGCATTATTACGTTACATCTCAAGAATTTTTTCCCTGGAAAGATTATGTTCATCCATTTTTACAAATTAGATATAATGTTCACTGTCTTTTGTTGTTGTTGTTGTTGTTGTTGTTGTTGTTTTGAGGCAGAATCTCCATCTGTCGCCCAGGCTGGAATGCAGTGGTGCAATCTTGGCTCATTCGAACCTCCACCTTCCAGGTTCAAGCAATTCTCCTGCCTCGGCCTCCCGAGTAGCTGGGATTACAGGTGTGTGCCACTATGCCTGGCTAATTTTTTTGTATTTTTAGTAGAGACAGGATTTCATGTTGGCCAGGCTGGTCTCAAACTACTGACCTCAGGTGATCTGCCTGCCTCGGCCTCCCAAAGTGCTGGGATTACAAGTATGAGCCACCGAGCCTGGCCTGTCTTCTTTAAAAATAGAGCTAATCATTGTAAGTTTTTTTTTTTTTTTTTTTTTTTTAGAGGGAGTTTTGCTCTTGTCACCCAGGCTAGTGTCCAATGGCGCGATCTTGGCTCACTGCAACCTCCGCCTCCTGGGTTCAAGAGATTCTCCTGCCTCAGCTTCCCGAGTAGCTGGAATTACAGGCGCCCACCACCATGCCCAGCTAATTTTTTGTGTTTTTAGTGGAGACAGGATTTCACCATGTTGGCCAGGCTGGTCTCAAACTCCTGACCTCAGGTGATCCACTTGCCTCAGCCTCTCAAAGTGCTTGAATTACAACCATGAGCCACTGCACCTGGCCTGTCTTCTTTGAAAAAGGGCTAATCATTATGTTTTTAATTATTTTAGCTAAAATTTTTTGAACTGACTTTATTTTCTTTTTGGCATGCCACAGAAGCAACCAAATTTTCTTACCAGTTGCATTTTTATTGGAATAAATTCTTATCAGAACTTTTGCTTTTGAAAATTATCAGTAATACATTAAGCACAGTATTTTAAACCTTTTGTCATCTAGAGGTAGTTTTTTTGTTTTACTCTGATGCTTCCTTGAAAATGTTTCCTCTTCAACAAAGGACTGTCTCAGAGACCCGTGGAAAAGGACTATGTTGGGTATTTTGGGGTATGTGCTGCTAATGGCATCACTTAAACAATTTTGAGACCATACCAGCAAACTGAGTAAGGATTTCCAGAACTCTAGGCAAGAAACAAATGGAGTCATGAAAATGCTAACCCAAGATCCAGTGAAACAAGAATTAATTACGTAGGGCTAAATGAACTGATGAGGAATGATTGTAGTTTATGGTGGGCGAGGGGAGTATTACTCGTTTTTTTCTTTTTCTTTTTACAAATTATTTTTATTCTTCTTCACAGCATCTGCAGCTGTGAGATTATTGATGTTTTAATATACAGAAGCCCTTTCTTTTTTCTTTTATCTATAACCCATAACAATTTAGTAGACTCTGTTTTTGTAAATGGAAATGAAACATTTATAAATGATATCATATTCTTCCAGCCTAACCCCTCCAGAATCTGGAAACTCTTAATGAATATTCATCTTTTCATACCAATATAGTTATTTCCGTAGATGCAATAAGGACATATCTGGGACTTAATTTTACTGGGATTTCATTGAAAACATTAGTTATACAACTAAGAACTTGCCTGGAATGTCATATTTGAAAACTATATTTATTTACTCGTATATCACCAAGTACTTTTAAGTAACTAAAGTTGTTTTATGGAGTCAAGACTTACAAAACCATTGAGTGCAGTGGTGCACACCTGTTGTCCCAGCTACTTGGGAGACTGAGGCAAGAGAATTGCTTCAGCCCAGGAGTTCAAGACCAACGTAGGCAACATAGTGAGATCCCGTAGTGAGACCCTGTCTTTAAAAAATAAATAAATAAATAAAATGCTTATACAACCCTCTTGAAAAAACTGGCCTGGGACCTGCTTTACAAGGTTTCCAGCCTTACTCTTTTTTCACTGAGTTTTTGCGTTTCATGAAGGCATCACAATATACCTTTTTTAAAACAACCCATAATTGGAAACTTAACTAATCAAAATGAGCCACCTCTCCTCATTCATACAAATGAATGGAAGAGATCGGAGCCCACACAGCTGCCAGGCTCTATGCAGGGCACTTGGCACATAATCTGCAGGATCTTTAAAATTTTATTTTATTTTATTTTATTCTTATTTTATTTTACTCTTATTTATTTATTCTTATTTATTTATTTTATTCTTTTTTTTCTTTTTTAGAGTTTTTTTGAAAGTTCTTGTCAGACGGGTAATGTATCAACATCATAACAAGGTTTAAGGGAGGTACAGCTCACACATGAGCATGAAAACCCAATTATCATGCTTATGAACTACAAAAGGATCACAGGATATTTTTGTAAGTGCCTACCCAACAGATCTCCCCTCCTTTTGTGGTACAATATGTCCAGTGTTGAACTAGCAGCATTCACACTTCCCCACAAGTGTCACAAAAGGGAGACTCTCTCCCAAGTTTCCCCAGCAGTAAAACCTGATTGGTCTAAGGTCTGCAGGGTGGTTCTAGTCCTCTTGCCAGTGATTAATTAGACATGACTGTATAACATGGCTGGGAGGTGGGAGCAGAAGAAGAGATTCCAAAAGGAAAGGGTTTATGCTCTTAAAAAGAGCTATGTGATGCCTCTGATGAAGCCTATGTTAGTAGAGACATCTGAGAGTGTAGATGAATGCCAATGGCCCTCATGGAAAGAGAGAGAGATGAGAAAAAGCACACTCTTTTTTTGCATCTACATGTGACGTCTGGAATTACAGCAGCCATTTTGTGATCATGAGAGCAGCTGGCTTGGCTAAAGACAAAATTTGTCACACCAAACATGGCAGAGAAGAAAGAAGATTCTGGATTCCCGATAACATTTTTGAGCCACTGGACTAACCAAGACTGGAATTGGTCTTCCTTGGGGCTTCTTAATATGTGGGATAGTGAATTTTCACGTTGAAGTAAATTTGAATGGAGTTTTCTGTTTCTTATAGCCAAAACCATCTTACCTGCTACAAATATTTTATTTAATTTCATCTTTACAACAGTCCTATATCTGTGGACATTCTCATTTTATAGATAAAAATCTGAGATTCAGAAAGTTTTAGTAACATGCCCAGGCACAGTGGCTCACACCTGTAATTCCAGCACTCTGGGAGGCCAAGGTGGGAGGACTGCTTAAGCCCAGGAGTTTGAGACCAGCCTGGGAAACATACTGACACCCTGTATCTACTAAAAAAAAAAATTACCTGGGCATGATGGCACATGCCTATAGTCCAGCTACTCAGGAGGCTGAAGTGGGAGGATTGCTTGAGCCCAGGAGATCAAGGGTGTAGTGAGCTGTGATCGTGCCACTGCACTCCAGCCTATGCAGCAGAGCAAGACCCTGTCTCAATAATAATAATAATGATGGATAGAACAACCACACAGAAGATAAGCAAGGAGAGAGAGAACTTAAACAACATAATAAACCAACTAGAGCTAACAGACATATACAGAACACTCTACACAACAGCATATACTTTCTTCTGAAGTGCATGAGACATTTTTCCAGAATAGACTATACGTTAGGCCACAAATTAAGTCTCAATACATTTTAAAAGATAGATATTATAGGCCTGGCACGGTGGCTCATGCTTGTAATCCCAGCACTTTGGGACGCCAAGGTGGGTGGATCATCTGAGGTTGGGAGTTCAAGACCAGCCTGACCAACATGGAGAAACCCCGTCTCCACTAAAAATACAAAATTAGCCAGGCGTGGTGGTGAATGCCTGTAATCCCAACTACTCGGGAGGCTGAGGCAGGAGAATCTCTTGAACCTCGGAGGTAGAGGTTGTGGTGAGCCAAGATCACGCCATTGCACTCCAGCCTGGGTAACAAGAGCAAAACTCCATCTCAAAAAAAAAAAAAAAGATAGATATTATATAAAGCGTCTTCTCTAAGCACAATAGAATGAAGTTAGAAATCAATAACAGAAGTAAAACTGGAAAATTCCCAAGTTTGTGGAAATTAAACAATATATCAATAATCAAAAGACCGGGTGCAGTGGCTCAAGCCTATAATCCCAACACTTTGGGAGGCCAAGGTAAGTGAATCGCTTGACCCCAGGAGTTCAAGACCAGCCTGGGCAACATAGTGAGACTCCACCTCTATTTTTAAAAAATATATATAAAATAAAAATAAATACAGTAAAAACAATGAAAAACCAAATAGATCAAAGAAAAAATTGCAACAAAAATTTGAAACTACAGAAGAACAAAAACAAAAACACAACAAACCAAAACTTACAGGACATAGCAAAAGCAGTGCTAAAAGGAAAAATTATAGCTATAAGTGTTTGAATTTAGGAACAAGAAAGATCTCAAATCAACAACCTAACTTTACAAATAAGAAACTAGAAAAAAAGAACAAACAAAACCTAATGCTAGCAGAAGGAAGAGAATAACAAAGATTAGAACAGAGATTAATGAAATAGAAAATAGGAAAACAAAAGGGAAAATTAATAAAACCAAAAGTTGGCTCTTTGAAAAGACGAACGAAATTGACAAACCTTTAACTAAATGGACTAAAAAAAAGAGAGAAGACTCAAATTACTGAAATCAAAAATGAAAATGGGAAAATTACTACCAACTCTACAGAAATAAAAAGGATTGTAAGAGAGTCCTGTGAACAATTGTATGTCAACAAATAGGATAACCTGGATAAAATGGAAAGATTATGAGAAACACAAAACCCACTAAAACTAAATCATGAGAAGACAGAAAATATGAATAGACTGATAACTAGTAAGGAGACTGAATCAGTAATCAAACATCTCCCAGCAAAGAAACGTCCTAGACCTGTTGGCTTCACTAGTAAATTCTAACAAACATTTAAACAACTAATACCAATCCTTCTCAAACTTTTCTTTAAAAATTAAAGAGGAGGAAACACTTCCTAAATCATTCTATGAAACCAGCATTACCCTAATACCAAAGCCAAGAACACTAGAAGACTACAGATCGATATCCTTTATGAACATGTGTGCAAAAATCCTCAGCAAAATATTAGCAAACTGAATTTAGCAGCATAGTAGAAGGATTATACACTATGAGCAAGTAGGATTTATTCCTGGAATGCAGGGACAGTTCAACATATGAAAATGAATTGGCCGAGCACAGTGGTTCATGCCTGTAATCCCAAAACTTTGGGATACTAAGGCAGGAGAATCACTTGAGCTCTGGAGTTCAGCCTGGGCAACATAATAAGACCCTATCTCTACATAAGTTAAAAAATTAGCTGGGCATGACCGGGCTTGGTGGCTCATGCCTATAATCCCAGCACTTTGGGAGACCAAGGAAGGCGGATCACTTGAAGTCAGGAGTTTGAAATCAGCCTGGCCAACATGGTAAAACCCATCTCTACTAAAAATACTGAAAAAAAATTAGCCAGGTGTGACCAGGCATGGTGGGTCACACCTGTAATCCCAGCACTTTGGGAGGCTGAGGTAGGTGGATCACCTGAGATCAGCAGTTTGAGACCAGCCTGGCCAACATGGTGAAACCCCATCCCTACTAAAAACACAAAAAATTAGCCAGGCATGGTGGCCGGCACCTGTAATCCCTGCTACTTGGGAGGCTGAGGCAGGAGAATCGCTTAAACCTGGGAGATGGAGGTTGCAGTGAGCTGAGATAGTGCCATTGCACTCTAGCCTGGGCAACAAGAGTGAAACTCCACCTTAAAAAAAAAAAAAAATTAGCCAGGTGTGGTCGTGGGTGCCTGTAATCCCAGACTCGGGAGGCTGAGGCAGAACGATTGCTTGAACCCAGGAGGCAGAGGTTGCAGTGAGCCAAGATCATGCCACTGCACTTCCAGCCTGGGCAACGAAGCAAGACTCCGTCTCAGAAAAATAAATAAATAAATAAATAAACAACAACAAAAAAGGTGGGCATGATAGCACACAGCTGTAGTCCCAGCTGGTCGGTAGGCTGAAGTGGAAAGATCACTCAAGCCTGGGATGTTGAGCCTGTAGTGAGCTATGATTGTGCCACTTCACTCCAATCTGGGCAAGAGAGTGAGACCCTGTCTCTCAGAAAAAGAGAGAAAATCAATCAGTGTAATACACCCCATTAACAGAATGAAAGGGTTAAAGAACTACATGATCATCTCAACTGATGCAGAAAAAGCATTTGACAAAATTCACCACCTTTTCATGATAAAAACACTCAACAAACCAAAAACAGAAAAAAGCTACCTCAACATAATAAAAGCCACATATGAAAAATCTACAGCAGACATCATACTCAACGCTGAAAGTCAAAAAGCTTTTTCCCTAAGATGAGGAAAAAAACAAAAATACCCATTCTCGGCCTGGTGCGATGGCTCACACCTGTAATCCCAGCACTTTGGGAGGCCAAGGCAGGTGGATCACCTGAGGTCAGAAGTTCAAGACCAGCCTGGCCAACATGGTGAAACCCCGTCTCTACTAAAAATACAAAAATTAGCCAGGCATGATAGCATGCACCTGTAATCCCAGCTACTCTGTAGGCTGAGGCAGAAGAATCACTTGAATCTGGGAGGCAGAGGCTGCAGTGAGCCAAGATCACACTACTACACTCTAGCCTGGGTAACAGAGTGAGACTCCATCTCAAAAACAAAAACAAAAACAAAATGCCCATTCTCTCCACTTATATTCAACCTAGTACTAGGGGTTCTAACCAGAGCAATTAGGCAAGAAAAAGAAATAAAAGACATCCAAGTTGGAAAGGAAGAGGTATAAATTATTTCTGTTTGCAGATAATATGATCTTAAGTGTAAAAAACTTAAAAAGATTCCACACCAAAAAAAAAAAAAAAAAAAAACCTGTTGGAGCTCATAAATTAATTCAGCAAAGTGGCAGGTTAAAAAGTCAACACATAGAAACCAGTTGCATTTCTGTACACTAACAATTATCAATCTGATAAGAAAATTACAAAACAATTTCATTTACAATAGCATCAAAAAAAAAAGTAAACCTGGGAAAGAACTTAACCAAGAAGGTGAAAGACATGTACAATGAAAACTACAAAACATTAATGAAAATAAGTAAAGAAGACACAAGTAAGACCAGGTGTGGTGGCTCATGCCTGTAATCCCTGCACTTTGGGAGGCTGAGACACGCGGGTCACCTGAGGTCAGGAGACCGAGACCAGCCTGACAAACATGGTGAAACCCTGTCTCTACTAAAAATACAAAAATTAGCCAGGCGTGGTGGCGGGCACCAGTAATCCCAGCTACTTGAGAGGCTGAGGCAGCAGAATCACTTGAACCCGGGAGACAGAGGTTGCAGTGAGACGAGATGGTGCCCACTGCACTCCAGCCTGGGTGACAGAGTGAGACTCCGTCTCAAAAAAAAAAAAAAAAGACATAAGTAAATGAAAGCATATCTTATATTTGTGGACTGGAAGACTTAATATTGTTAAGATGTCAATGCTACCCAAAGTGATCTACAAATTCACTGCAATCCCTATCAAAATCCTTGTGAGGTTTTTGCAGAAATAGAAAGTTCCATTCTAAAATTCATATGGAATCTGAAGGGACTCTGAATAGCCAAAATAATTTTGAGAAAAAAAAAAAAAAGCTGGAGGACTCATACTTCCTGATTTCAAAACATACTACAAAGCTACAGTAACCAAAATAGCATAATACTGGCATAAAGACAGACATACACACCAAAGGAATAGAATGGAGAGCCCAAAAATAAACCCTCTCATATACAGCCAAATCATTTTTGACATAGATGCCAATATTATTCAATGGGAAAAGCCCAGTCTTTTCAACAAATAGTACTGGGAAAACTGGATATCCAGATGTAAAAGAATGAAGTTGGACTGTTATCTAACACCATATACAAAAATTAACTCAAATTTGATCAAACACCTAAATATAAGACCTAACACTATAAATCTCCTAGAAGAAAGCCAAAGGCTACATGACATTGGATTTGGCAACAACTTTTTTGGATATGACTCCAAAGGCACAGGCAACAAAATAAAAAAATAGACATATTGGACTTCACGAAAATGTTAAATACGTGTGCATCAAAAGACAATATTAACAGAGCAAAAAGGCAACCCACAGAATGGGAGAAAATATTTGCAAATCATATATCTGATAAGGGATTAATATCTAAAATATATACGGAACTTCCAAAACTTAATAACAACAACAAACAACCTGATTTAAAAAATGGGCAAAACGGCTGGGCGTGGTGGCTCATACCTGTAATCCCACCACTTTGGGAGAGATCACTTGAAGCCAATGGATCACTTGAGCCCAGGAGTTCAAGACCAGCCTGGGCAACATGGCAAAACCCCGTCTCTACAAAAAATAGGGAAATTAGCCAGGTGTGTTGGTGCATGCCTATAGTCCCAGCTACCTGGGAGGCTGAGGTAGGAGGATCGCTTGAGCCCAGGAGTTGGAGGCTACAATGAGCAGAGATCAAACCACTGCACTCCAGCCTGAGGAACAGAGTGAGACTCTATCTAAAAAAAAAAAAAAAGAAAAAAGAAAAAATGATTTGAATAGACATTTCTCCAAAGAACATATACGAATGGCCAATAAGCACAGGAAAAAATGCTCAACAACACTAATCATTAGGGAAATGAAAATCAAAACTACAAGATACCACCACCTCACACCCATTACAATGACTACTATCAAAAAAATTGAAAATAACAAGTGTTGGTGATGATGTGGAGAAACTGGAAGCCGTGTACACTGGTAGCAGGAATGTATTAGGTTGGGGCAAAAGTAATTGCAGTTTTGCCACTGAATGTAATGGCAAAAACTGCAATTACTTTTAATGAAATGGTGCAGCGACTATGTAAAACAGTATGGTGGTTCCCCTAAAAATAGAATCACTATGTGATCCAGCAATTCCACTTCTGGGTATATACCCAAAAGAATTGAATGTCGGATCTCAAAGAGATATTTATACAACCATGCTGATGGCAGCAATATTCGCAATAACTAAAACATGGTAGTAACCTGGGTGTCTATCAATGGATTAACAGATAAACAAACTATGTTATAGCCATAAAATGGAATATTATTCAGCCTTAAAAAAGAATGAAATTCTGACATATACTACACCATAGATGAACTTTGAGGACATTATGCTAAGTAAAGTAATCCTGTCACAAATGACAAATACTATATAATTCCACTTATATGAGATACTTAGAGTAGTCAAAATCATAGAGACAAGGTGAAATGGTGATTGCCAGGGACTGGGGAGAGGGAAGAATGGTGAGCTATTTCTTTTTCTTTTTTTTTTTTTTAGACAGTGTCTCACTCTGTCACCCAAGCTGGACTGCAATGGCCCAATCACGGCTCACTGCAGCCTCAACCTCCTGGCTCAAGCAATCCTCCCACCTCGGCCTCCCAAAGTGCTGGAATTACAAGCATGAGCCACCATGCCCAGCCTACTTTTTAATGAGTATAGAGTTTCAGTTTTACAAGATGAAAAGAGTTCTGAAGATGGATGTTGGCGATGGATATACAATATTGTGAATGTTTTTAATACCACTGAACTGTACAATTTAAAATGGTTACAATGGTAAATTTTGGGTTATGTGTATTTCAATTGAAAAAGTTGAAAAAAAGAAAACTTTCTTTTTTGTGTGTGAGACAGGGTCTCACTCTGCTGCCCAGGCTGGAGCACAATGGCATGATCCCAGCTGAATGCAACCTCTGCCTCCTAGGCTCGAGAGAAAAGAAACATTTCTTAGACCATAGAGCTTAATGGTTAAGAGAAAACTTTGGTGTCAGCAGACCTGGGTTTAAATCCTGCTTCTGCATGACCTCAGGGCCTCTTTAGGGCTCCTTTTCTCTATGCAGAATGAAGATAGCAATTACTGTAACATAAGGTTGTGATGTAGACTCAGTGAAACTATGTATGTAAAGTACTTCTGCATGCCCAGAAAAAGAATGATGGCTATGGCAATTATTAATATTATCATGCCTCTCATTGTTACCCTATTCAGTAGGCAGCCAGCATTTTGTTTTTGTTTTTGTTTGTTTTTCGTTTTTTTGGTTTTTTTTTTTTTTTTTTTAGATGGAGTCTGGATCTGTCGCCCAGGCTGGAGTGCAATGGCACAATCTAGGCTTACTGCAACCTCCACCTTCCGGGTTCAAGCAATTCTCCTGCCTCAGCCTTCCTAGTAGCTAGAATTACAGGCACCTGCCATCATGCCCAGCTAATTTTTGTATTTTTGTAGACAGGGTTTCACCATGTTGTTCAGTCTGGTCTTGAACTCCTGACCTCAGGTGATCCACCCACCTCGGCCTCCCAAAGTGCTGGAATTACAGGCATAGCCACCATGTCCAGCTAGCAGCCAGCATTTTGAATGGAAAGAGAGCATCTTGTTCCCAATACTACAGAGAGGTGTCATCAATTTCACTTCAGGCCTCTTAGAGCCTCCCTGTCCATGCTAAAACTTGGAGCTCCTGCTCTTCCTGCCCAGCCACCATCAAAAGCAGCCCAACTCCCTGGGAGCACCTTTGTCTCTGCTCACATTACCTCCCTCCCACCACTCCCAGGGCCCTGAGAGCTTTGATGTTCACGTGGCTGCACGGCAGGGGCAGAAAGATAAAATCCCACTTGTTCTCTCTCTCCACAATACCACCTTTCCGCGATTTACAGGGGGACAGAGATAAAAGAGCAGGTTTTTTCTCTTTTTCTTTTCTTTTTTCTTTTTTTCAACAACAAATGGTGGTTTCTTTTTACCAGCCGCTACTTCAGAGCCACGCCAACATCAAAGAGCATGAAATCAGGGGAAACTCAAGCCAGAGGACTTCTGTCCCACCCTGGGGTCGTGTGTGGGGGTGGCGGGAGTTTGGCTGTTTACAAAAGAAACAGAAAGTGGAGAGGAGAGGAGGGAACTGTGTGCAGAGGAACATCCCACTGAGGATGGCAAAAGTTTGTTTTGTTAGCATTTCCCCTATGCCACATTAAGCTTGCCAAACAGATGGGACTGAGACAAGGAGGGATGCGGGAAAAAGAAAGCTCAACTTGTCTCACGAATAAATCTTGAGTTGACTTGACATCTTCTAGTCCAGAGGGATTAAGGTGGTAACAGTGGGTTGGCCTGTGTATGTGAGTATTCAGGTGGGACTCACAAGTCCGATGACATTCTCTGCTCTAAATCCATGTGACTGTGTGCAAGGGCAGAAGGAAAAAAAGAAAAGGGTCTGCTTGCGTAACTAGGAGGCCTATTGTTTTCCGGAGTATGCCCCATGTGCCAGGTCCTGTGCTAAATACATCACATGTAGCAACCATGGGGTAGGTAGGCTTACTTTTCCCACTTTACATATGTGAGAACTGAAGTTTAGAGAGCTGAAGTCCAAAAGGAGAAGCAGGACCTCCACTCAGATCTGCACCAAAATGTGTGTTCTTGGCCAGATATTATAAAGCTGCTTCCCACGGGGATTGAGTGTAACTTTGAAAAGTGACAAACAAGATACCATTGTAGGGCATCTGTTATTGGTGGGAATGTGACTCCAAAAAAGATATGTTAAAGTCTGAACCAGCAGTCCAGTACCTGTAAATGTGAATGTATTTGGAAACAGGGTCTTTACAGATGTAATCAGTTCAAATGATTTATTGGGGTCAGGAGAACACTAATCCAGTGACTG
This sequence comes from Pongo abelii, assembly GCF_028885655.2. NCBI lineage: Eukaryota > Metazoa > Chordata > Mammalia > Primates > Hominidae > Pongo > Pongo abelii. The sequence continues at coordinate 91,791,280 of NC_071995.2, forward strand.
GTCTTTTTATTTGGAGAGGGAGATTTTGCCACGGATCCTCACAGAAGGAAGATGGCCGTGCAAAGGCGGAGGAGGGAGCTGGAGTTGTGTTGCCCTAAGTGAAGGAAGACCAAGGATTGCACAGCCCCCAGAAGCTGGGAAGAGGCCCCGAACAGTCCTCCCCTAGAGCCTGGGAGAGCGTCTCATGCCAACCCCTTGATTTTGGACTTCTAACCTTCAGAATTGTGAGGGAATAAGTGTCTGTTGTTTTAAGCCATCCAATGTGTGGTACTTTGTTACAGCAGCCCTAGCAAACTAATATCACATCTGTCTTTCTGAGTTTGGAGAGAGAGAGACCGAGACAGAGAGACAGAGAGTCAGAGAGTGTTGTGGGGTGGGAATAAGGCAAGACTTCAATTTTCAGACAAATAACGTAAAGATTATCTCTAGCATACTGGTCTGGGGAATGAGGCAAAGACGCCAGCCACCAGAGAGAGAGACAGAGAGAGAAATTGAGGGGGGCGGTGGGGTGAAAGCAGTGGAACAAGGGGTTTAACTGAAGTAAAGGGACCAGGAAGAAAGAGAAGGGAGCTGGAACCCAAGTGAGACAGGTCAGCTCCTTGAACATGAGGAGAGTCAAAGAAGGTTCCAAGGTTCCCTGCCAGGAGGGGAGAGGTTGAGAAAGAGCAGGATGCTGCCACCGTCCACCCCTGAGGACGACCTTGCCCGTGCCACCGCCCCTGCCTTCTCACACCTCAACAGGGCTCTTGCGTCAGACTCTTCTTTAGTTACTGCACTCAGGGAACATGTATTTATCACTCACAAAGTGACAGGCACTGATGGGGAGAGGTGGGGAGGACTGCCAGGGTCAGAGTGCCGCACTAAGGACCCAGGGAATGGAGAGCCCTATGACATCCTCAGCCTGGACTGCTCTTCACTTCCCGATCAGCCTAGAAAGTGTCCGCTCAGATTTCTAGGCCCACTCAACTTGGCTAGGGCCTTCACCACCTTGCTGGGCCCATGATAGCTTCCATACACCTTTAATGCTTGGTAGCTGTATTGTTTCTTTCTATCTGTATCTAGATCTAGATTTCAAAGAAAGCAGATCCAGAAGCTCACAGTCTAACGGAGAACTCATATATCTCAATCTCTATCTAGACCTACATATAGACCTAGATCTAGATAGAGACATACACGTTTTTCTCTTTTTTTAGGGAAAAAAAAAGGTCAGGTGCAGTGGCTCATGCCTGTAATCCCAGCACTTTGGGAGGCAGAGGTGGGTGGATCACTTGAGCTCAGGAGTTAAGAGACCAGCCTGGCCAACATGGTGAAACCTCATCTCTACTGAAAACACAAAAATTAGCTGGGCACGGTGGTGGGCACCTGCAATCATAGCTACTTGAGAGGCTAAGGCAGGAGAATCACTTGAACCCAGAGGGGCAGAGGTGCAGTGAGCAGAGATCGTACCATTGGATTCCAGTCTGGGAGACAAAGCGAGACTCCCTCATTAGACTGTAAGCTTCTGGAAGATGGGGCCAGCATCCTATTCATCTCCATCTAGTCTGTGCCTTTGTGGAGCCTGGTGCAACATAGTTGATCAGCAAATAGTTGACAAATGAATGTTCTGAGTATTTTAGAACTCAAACAACAAAAAATAAATAATTGTAAAAAATAAAATAATTTTTAAAAATAAGCAAATGACATAAATGCACAACTGACATAAATGCACAACTCATGAAATAAAATACAAATGGCTCCTAATCGCACGTACTAAACACGTTGACTCCAGTCATAATAAGAACACAAGTTAAAGCCATGCTGAGAAAATATTTCACCTCTTAGCCTGGCAACATGTCGCATCAGGAGGCTGGGGAGGGAGCGGGGCACAGGCAGGCTCATACCTGGAGTGTGAAATGATGTGTCCCTAAGGAGGGTAATTTGGCATTGTCAATCAAAATTACAAATATGTTTATCCTTGGTCCAAAAATCTCACTTCTGGAGGATACCTGCTGAATATTTTACATATCTGCAAACATAAAATGGCTGTATGTATAGGGTTACATTGCTACATTGCTTGTAACAAGATATTTAAACCAAATCAAAGGCCCTTCTCTAGAGAACTGGGAAGATAACCTGGGTAGGAGCAGGGACCAGGGTGGATAGCTGGTGAGAGAGGAAAATCTCTCAAGGCATAACTTCCATATCAGGTTGATTTTTTTTTTTTTTTTTTTTTTTGAGACTGAGTCTCGCTCTGTTGCCCAGGCCGTAGTGCAGTGGCGCTATCTCGGCTCAATGCAAACTCCACCCCCTGGGTTCCAGTGATTATCCTGGCTCAGCCTCCCGAGTAGCTGGGATTACGGGCACGCACCACCACAACCAGCTAATTTTTATATTTTTAGTAGAGATGGGATTTCGCCATGTTGGCCAGGCTGGTTTTGAACTTCTGACCTCAAGTGATCCACCCACCTCGGCCTCCCAAAGTGCTGGTATTACAGGCATGAGCCATCGCACCCGGCCGAGTTGATTCTTGCATTATGTGAATGTATTACGTAGTCAAAAATGATGAATTAGAAATGAAAAACAGGTACATAGTATTAAGTAATAGATCTAAAGATAGGGTTGGAAAAGTCTTACCCTTGTCCACTGCAGGAAGTTTCATGGAAAGAAATAAAAATGACTCTCAAACTCAGAATAACTTAAAATTTTTAAATGGCATTAAAATGTACCTATTGGTTAACTAATTTTCTAAAGACTTAAGATGGCATCTATTTTCCTTAAGAAAAACAACAAAAAAGCATCATACCAACCAAAAACCCCTAAGTCATCTGAAGGAAATGCCCCATTGCTCACTGTGGGGAATTTTATATGCTCAGGACATAGGCTGCCTAACCACTATGTTCCCTCATTTTCCCCTGCCAATTCCATCAGAATTTTATTTATTTCCTACTTTCAACTTTTTCTAGCCATTTTCGACCTCTTTTTCAGAACTCAGTATCCTCACATATCTTGGACTTTTCTTTTTTCATTTTTTCCCTCTCTGCCCCACCAATCTGTCTTGGACCTTTTTTTTTTTTTTTTTTTTGAGACAAAGTTTTGCTGTTGTTGCCCAGGCTGGAGTACGATGGCGCAGTCTCAGCTCACTGCAACCTCTGTCTCCTGGGTTCAAGCAATTTTCCTGCCCCAGCCTCCTGAGTAGCTGGGATTACAGGTGCTTCCCACCACGCCTGGCTAATATTTTGTATTTTTAGTAGAGATGGGGTTTCACCCTGTTGGCTGAGCTGGTCTCGAACTCCTGACCTCAAGTGATCCACCTGCCTCAACCTCCCAAAATGCTGGGATTACAGGAATGAGGCACCTCGCCCAGCCTGTCTTGGACTTTTCTAGCCTCCATGCCATCTATCAAAGTCTTCTAAGATCTCTGACTCAATACAACTTACACATTTATACTCAAAAATCTAGATTGCCTCCTAGGAATATGATGCCCTACCCAAGCCAGGACACAATAAATACCTCATGTAACCCAGTAAATATCTCATAACAGTCCCGTAAGATGAAGACCATCACAATCCATCTTCTCAGCATTTTACAGGCTTTTTTTTTTTTTTTTTTTTTTTGAGACTGAGTCTCACTCTGTTGCCAGGCTGGAGTGCAGTGATGCAATCTCCACTCACTGCAACCTCTGCCTCCCGGGTTCAAGCGATTCTTCTGCCTCAACCTCCTGAGTAGCTGGGACTACAGGTGCACACCACCACGCCCAGCTAATTTTTGTATTTTTAGTAGAGATGAGGTTTCACCATGTTAGCCAGGATGGTCTCAATCTCTTGACCTCATGATCTGCCCACCTTGGCCTCCCAAAGTGCTGGGATTACAGGAGTGAGCCACCACGCCCGGCCTTTACAGGCATTTTTTAAATGGAGCCTGGAGAGGTCGAGCACTTTGTCCAAGGTTATGCAGTAAGGGGAGGTGGAGCCAGGAAGTCATCTTGAGCAGTCTGACTCCATAGCCCACTATTCACTAGCACTGCCTCCCTAGATGCCCCCAAAATGCTTCTGGCCATAGACCTTTTCTTCTGCTTCTCATCCCTCTATGCTTCTTTACCTTCCATGCATGCATTCACTTGTACATAATATCCCTAGCCACCTGCTGTATGCCAGGCACTGTGCTAGGCGAGGAGGATGCAAAGATTAAGAAGACAGTAGTCCCTGACAGCAGTCCCTGACTTTGAGAAGCTTACAGTCCATAGAGAATGCACAGAAGTAAAGGACAACCCCATGCACAGGAGGTTCTACAATGTAAGCCTAGGATAGGGCCACCCACACACATTTGTATGCCTTTCTCGTTTTTCCTCCTCGGCTCAAAAAGTTCATCATGATGGGAAAATCAGCTCAAGAAAACTTCAGGAGGATTCCTCCAGGTAAATTAAGTTACCCAAACAGACTAACATGCTAACAACTTTCAGATTTGGAATCTGCTCCTCTGGAGCCTACAGTTTGATGACTGTCATTTCATGTTGAAACAAGAACAAGAGGATTGCTTATGTTTGCTTCTCTCTGCAAGAATCTAGGTTGAAAACAAAATGAAAAGGAAATCTAATACACTTCTCAAGTAGAAGTCAGAGGAAAGAGCAATAAAGAAGCACTCAGAGATCTTACCTGTTACCCTTAAATGTCTTCTTCCTTATCACAGTCCAAAGGACTCATGTTACTAATACCATTGTTCTGACAAAGCTAGCAAGGACAGTCTGCTGAGCAAGCATGCAGTCTTCTCTGTGATCTGTTCTGTCTTCACAGGCAAGAGTGATTGCCCATGTTCCATCCCCCAACAAAGCATCAAAACCAACCACACAGACCTGGGTTCAAAGGCAGACTCTACCACTTACTGAGAGATCATCAGTGTCCTTATCTGGAGAACAGGAATGAACCCTAACAGGTGCAAAGACTCTAGCCTTGGGTATGATCAAATTCAAAGCCTTCTTGGGACACTCTCATAACCAGTCACTGCAGATTTTCATCTGCACAACCATCTAGCTCAGCTCCTGTGCTAATATAATATATCAGAGCCCTGGCCCCATCTGCCCAAGGGACTTGTAATTATTTTTGCAGTCGTAAGTCTGGCATCTAGTCCTGCAGATGGGTAGGGAGAACAGGTCCTATGACCTGGGAAGAGAGGGAATTGAAAGCAACAAAGAGTATCCCAGCTGCAGTCACACAGGCTGGCGCTCAGATTACACTCCAGGCTGAGGATGCAGAGCAAGAGTACAAGGGAATCCAGGCAAAAAGAAATGCTGCAAGTTGGAGGGAAGGAAGTGTCCAGGACTCCCCCAGAGACAGACTGAGTCCATAGTTAGACATCAGCAAAGCAGCACCCAAAAAATTACTTCGGAAAGAATTCCCTACTTCCCAAAAACACACTCAGAAAATCACATTGAGGGAAAAAATCTGAACTATGTTGGACTGGCCTGAACTTTTGTATAGTTTAATATTGTTTTTAGTTTTAATACACAAAAGCCAGGTGAAGGTAGGGATTGGAAAACAGACATCATATTCTTCTCCATGCTAGGACCACCAAGGTTCCTAATCTGGCCTGGCCTATTAAATACCAATGAGATTTAACGTATGTCTCTCTAAACTGAGGGTCAGAAACCCAAATGCCTACAGAAGTCAGGCAGATTAGATAATCGAGAAACTGTGCTAGGTGGGGGTGTAGGGGCTGGAACACAAATGCTCTATGGACGTAGGCAGTTGTTAATCAGTCAATTGCTGCCACAGAGAAGCATGGCCTGGGTTGCTGGATCGATTTACTTTTACATTCCCACATATTAATTCTAAAAATGATTTTTCCAACTGTCTTAGTCTATTTGAACTTCTATAATAAACAACAGAAATTTATTTCCCCCAGTTCTGAAGGCTGTGAAGTCCAAGATCAAAGTACTGGCAGATTTGGTGTCTAGTGAGGGCCTGCTTCCTAGTTCATAAACTGCTTCCTTTTTGCCATAACCCCACAGGAAGGGGTGAGGGAGCTTTCTGGGGCCTCTTTCATAAGGGCGCTAACCCCATTCACTACGGCTCTGTCCTCAAAACCTAATTACCCACCTTCTTATACTTCACATTGGGGATTAGGTTTCAACATATGAACTTGGGGGAACATAAACATTCAGATCATAACATCAACCTATTTTTGGGGTTTGTTTTTTTGAGTTTTTTTTTTTTTTTTTTGAGACAGAGTCTTACTCTGTCTCCCAGGTTGTAGTGCAGTGGCGCAGTCTCAGCTCACTGTAGCCTCCACCTCCTGGGCTCAAGAGATTCTCCTGTGTCAGCCTCCCAAGTAGCTGGGATTGCAGGTGCCTACCACCATGCCCTGCTAATTTTTGTATTTTTTTAAGTAGAGATGGGGTTTCTCCATGTTGGCCAGGCTGGTCTCCAACTCCTGACCTCAAGTGATCTGCTTGCCTCAGCCTCCCAAAGATAGCACCAACCTTTGTTCAATTTATAAAAGATGCTTGAAATTAAAGTTTGATTAATTTCTATTTTCATTGTGGATTACTAATAATATCAGCTAACACTTCCATAAAACTCACATGGCAGGCAGCATTCTAAGCACTTTATTCGCGTTTACCCATTTAATCCTCACAACAGCCATTTGAGGCAAATCTATCATCATCCTCCTTTTGTAAATTAAGAAATTGGGAGTCTCTGAGCTTACTCTGGCTCGAGAGGCTGCCCAATAAGAAATTTTTTTTAATATTTAAAAGAAATTTAAAGAAAAAGAAACAAATTAAGAAATAGAAGCATAAAGTATCAAGCAAATTCTCCCAACTCACTCAGATAATTTGTGGCACAGCTGGAGCTGTATGGACAACTAACCCTGGGTTCAAGATGAGTTTAACTTTGAGGCTTCCTGAAAAGACATTAGAGAGCCCTCCTGTAAATGGTGAATGGTTTTCCTTTACCAAAGTCTTTATAATAGCTCATTCCCCCAAAACCGTATAAATCAGAGAAGTCAACTCTGACCCCTTGTTTGTGTTAGTCAAAAAGTTTCATTGGAGCAGAACCATACCTACTCATTTACATGTCCTCTGAGGCTGGCTTTGGTGTATGGTCTCTACCATGAGTACTCATAACAGAGACCATGTGGCTCCCAAAGCCCAATATGTTTATTATCTTGCCCTTTACAGAAATAGTTTGCTAACTGCTACTCTGAATTTAAAAAGATTTTTTAAAGTTCTTATACTCTATACTTAATTGTACTAGACTCAGATTAAGAAAAATATGTCCTTGAGGCCGGGCATGGTGGCTCATTCCTGTAATCCCAGCACTTTGGAAGGGCGAGACAGGCGGATCACCTGAGGTCAGGAGTTTGAGACCAGCATCACCAACATGGCAAAACCCCATCTCTACTAAAAATACAAAAATTAGCTGGGTGTGGTGGCACACGCCTGAAATCACAGCCACTTGGGAGGCTGAGGCAGGGGAATCGCTTGAACCAGGGAGGTAGAGGTTGCAGTGAGCTGAGATCATGCCATTGCACTCCAACCTGGGCAAAAGAGCAAGATTCCATCTCAAAAAAGTAAAGAAAAGAAAAAGATGTCCTTGAGGCCAGGTGTGGTGGCTCCCACCTGTAATCCCAGCACTTTGGGAGGCTGAGGCAGGTGGATCACTTGAGGTCAGGAGTTCGAGACCAGCCTGGCGAACGTGACAAAACCCCATCTCTACTAAAAATACAAAAATTAGCTGGGTGTCGTGGCAGGCACCTGTAGTCTCAGCTACTTGGCAGGCTGAGGTGGAAGAATCACTTGAACCTGGGAGGCAAAGTTTGCAGTGGGCCGAGATTGAACCATTGCACTCCAGCCTGGGCAACAGAGCGAGACTCCATCTCAAAAATAAGAAAAATATGTCTTTGAAACTTCAATTAAAAGTATCTTCTCCTAAAGTTGAATTCATAGAAGGAAGAAAGCTCTTAACTAGAAAGTTCCTTAAAAACACACAGATATGGCCGGGCGCGGTGGCTCACGCCTGTAATCCCAACATTTTGGGAGGCTGAGGTGGGTGGATCACCTGAGGTCAGGAGTTCAAACCAGCCTGGCCAACATGGTGAAACCCTGTGTCTACTGAAAATACAAAAATTAGCTGGACGTGATGGTGCGTGCCTGTAATCCCAGCTACTCAAGAGGCTGAGGCAGGAGAATCGCTTGAACTTAGGAGGCGGAGGTTGCAGTGAGCTGAGATCATACCATAGCACGCCAGCCTGGGCAACAGAGTGAGACTCTGTCTCAAAAAAAAACAAAACACATAAACTTTTATGGAAATTTTCAGTTTCTTCTATAAAAGCAGAAAAAGAAACAATTCAAACCACAATTCCATTTCTCCAATTATCAAAAATCTGCCAATCCTTTTTTTATCCAAAAAGATAACTTTTAGTGGTAAAAGCTGCTTTTTTATGGCAACTGTTCTTGTTTCTATTTTATTTAAGGTTTTTTAAATAACTAGAACATACTAGAATTGTGTTTAAGAAGACTGAGAATACATCTTACATTTGTGACTAATGACCCTCTTAGACTGAAAATCAATGTTTAGGCAATAAATGTAAATTTTACAGATTACAATAAAATAAAAACAAGTTAGCACGCAGCTATAATTTGATGAGGTTAAGATGGTATTTTTAAACTGAAAGGTCAAGTGTCTTGTGGAAACAAATATGTGTTTCCAAGGATTTTCTCATTAGTAACTGCTGGAATCATTTATAAACAAATAAGACAAACAACCTTTCCAGGCCTCAATTCTTAAGATAAGATATAGAGAAAGGTCATTTTAAGACCCTAGGAAGTGTCACACCATCAGGACCTTTCTAAAAATGATTGTTTAAATATACTGATGATAAATACCTGAAGAAATTAAGTTGACCTTAAAGAAATTAAATTAAGTTGAATCATTGGATTTTGTCCCAAACTTTGCAGAATCAGAGATCATTTCGACTTTGCAGACTTCAAGCAGGGTATTTTTCTGCTCAACTGAGGTTGACATTTCTTGCATGGTAGAGGAAAAAAATATCTAAACAAATGGAGGGATACACTGTGTTCATAGATTGGAAGTCACAATATGTTAAAATATCAGTTCTCCCTAAATTGATCTATAGATTCAATGCAATCGCATTCAAAATTCCACTAGACATTTTTGCAGAAATTGGCAAGATGATTCTAAAATATATAAGAAAAAGCAAAGGAAGTAGGATAGCCAAAACAATTTTAGAAAAGAATGTTAGCTGCCTCACACTACCTGATTTCAAGCTTTTTTTTTTCTTTTTCTTTTTCTTTTTTTTTGAGACGGAGTCTTGCTCTGTCGCCCAGGCTGGAGTGCAGTGGCGCGATCTAGGCTCACTGCAAGCTCCGCCTCCCGGGATCACTCCATTCTCCTGCCTCAGCCTCCGGAGTAGCTGGGACTACAGGCGCCCGCCATCACGCCCACCTAATTTTTTGTGTGTTTTTAGTAGAGACGGGGTTTCACCGTGTTAGCCAGGATGGTTTCAATCTCCTGACCTCGTGATCTGCCCGCCTTGGCCTCCTAAAGTGCTGGGATTACAGGCATGAGCCACTGCGCCCGGCCTTTTTTTTCTTTTTAATTTTTTTTAGAGACAGGATCTCGTTCTATCGCTCAGGCTGGAGTGAGTGGCATGATCGTAGCTCACCGCACCTGGGCGCCTGAGCTCAGGCGATCTTCCTGCCTCAGCCTCCTGTGTATCTAGGACTACAAGCACACACAACCACACCTGGCTCTGATTTCAAGTCTTACTGTAAAGTTAACAATAATCAAGATAGTAAAGAAGGCCAGGCGCGGTGGCTCACGCCTCTAATCCCAGAACTTTGGGAGGCTGAGGCAGGTGGATTACCTAAGGTCAGGAGTACGAGACCAAGCCTGGCCAACATGGTGAAACCCCGTCTCTACTAAAAAAAATACAAAAATTAATTGGGCATGGTGGTGTATGCCTGTAATCCCAGCTACTCAGGAGGCTGAGGCAGGAGAATTGCTTGAACCTGGGAGGTGGAGGTTGCAGTGAGCCAAGATCATGCCATTGCACTCCAGCCTAGGTAACAAGAGCAAAACTCCGTCTTAAAAAAAAAAAAAAAAAAAATAGTAAAGAATAACTGCTGCAAATCACTTGGGCTTAATCAGGTGGTAAAGATTTTTGTTTCCAGAGTAACTAAAATTTTAAAAACTAACAATATCACCAGGCGTGGTGGCTTACGCCATAATCCCAGCCCTTGGGAGGCCGAGGCGGTGGGCAAATCACCTGAGGTCAGGAGTTCAAGACCAGCCTGGCCAACATGGCAAAACCCTGTCCATACTAAAAATACAAAAAGTAGCCGGGCGTGGTGGCGCATGCCTATAATCCCAGCTACTCAGGAGGCTGAGGCACTTGAACCCAGGAGGTTGCAGTGAGCCAAGATTATGCCATTGTACTCCAGCCTGGGTGACAGAGCAAGACTCTGTCTCAAAAAATAAATAAATAAATAAATAAATATAAAAATAAATAAAAATACAAAAATTAGCCAGGCATGGTGGCACACACCTATAATCCCAGCTACTCAGGAGAATCGCTTGAACCTGGGGGGTGGAGGCTGCAGTGAGCCGAGATCACATGACTGCACTCCAGCCTGGGGGACAGACAGAGACTCCATCTCAAAAAAAATCTAACAATATCAAGTGTTGGTGAAGATGTGGAGCAGCCAGAGCAAACTGGTGTGTACTTAGAAAAATGAAATTAAGTCAAACAAAAGACTTGGACAAGAGTGTTTATAGCAGATCTATTCGTAATAGACCCCAGTGTCCAGCAACAAGAGAATGGATTAAAAAGTGTGATATGTTCATACAATGAGGTTACAACACTCAGCAATAAAAAGAAACAAACTACTGATACGCAGAACATTATGGATACATCTCAAAATCATCAGCTTGGTTGAAAGAACCCAGAAGCCAAAGAGTATATTCTATATTATCTCATGTGTATAAAGTTTAGGAACTAGTGACAGAAATCAGAACAATGGTTGCCTCTGCAGAAGGCAGATATTGACCACAAAGGGACATGAAGGAACTTTCAAGGTGAGGGAAATGTTCTATACATATCTTGACTTGGGTGACAATCACATGAGTGTAATCATTTGTCCAAATTTGTTGACAAATTCACTTAAAATCGGTGCATTTTCCTGTATGTAAAATATACCTCATTTTTAAAACTTGTGTTTCCACATTAACCAGAAAGATCAACACATGATCTATCTTGTATTCATTGTGCTTTCATTTTTAGGACTAATTGGCAGAAATCTAAGGCTTTAAACAGGTTGTCTATGATTCTAGTCAGAGATATCATCAACATCTTAACACAAGACCCTCCTTCTTTCATTCATTCTACAAACAGACTACAAAACAATCAAACACTGTTTCAATATATAATTTATACAATACATAATTTATACAAGAACATGGCACTGTTCTGGCTTTTTATATTCATTAGTTAATTTAAATTCTACTTTTTAAAAATATGCATTACAGGCTAGGCGCTTTGGCTTACGCCTGTGATCCCAGCACTTTGGGAGGCCGAGGCAGACGGATCACGAGGTCAGGAGATCGAGACCATCCTGGCTAACATGGTGAAACCCTGTCTCTACTAAAAATACAAAAAATTAGCCGGGTGTGGTGGCGGATGCCTGTAGTCCCAGCTACTCCGGAGGCTGAGGCAGGAGAATGGCATGAACCCGGGAGGCGGAGCTTGCAGTGAGCCGAGATCGCGCCACTGCACTCCAGCCTGGGAGACAGAGCGAGACTCCGTCTCAAAAAAAAAAAAAATATGCAGTACGGTCAGGCATGGTGGCTCATGCCTGTAAGGCAGGAGGATCACCTGAGACCAGGAATTCAAGGCCAGCCTTATGAACAGAGCAAGACCCCATCTCTACAAAAAATTTAAAAATTAAAAAAAAAAAAAATTGCCGGGCAAGGTGGTATGCGCCTGTAGTCCCAGCTACTCACAAGGCTGAGGCAGGAGGATTGCTCGTACCCAGGAGTTTGAGGCTGCAATGAGCCGTGATGGCACCATTGTACCCCAGCCTAGGTGACAGAGCAAGACCTTGCCTTAAGAAAAAAAAAAAAAATTGGGGTAGGAATATCTAACACATGAGAATCAAGGTTCAGAAAGGTCAAGGAACTTCCCCAAGATAACATAACTAAGGAGTGATGTCACGAAGACTCAAACCCAGATCCTAAGCACACACCCTTTCCTCTCCCCAGTAAACACTCTCACAATGCACACTTGTGTGTGTGTGTGTGTGTGTGTGTGTGTATGAAATATCCAAATTGCTAATTGTAGATTTTCCATTCTTTTATCATGAATCTGTGATAACAGTTTTTTGTGATATTTGAAAGTACATAATCAAAGCCTTTATAAAGGTCTGGAGCACATGGAAAGTTTGAAACCATAGCCTGATTCACCATACCTGGCTCTCATTCTCAAACCCCTGTTTGCTTTGAATTCTAGGGGCTGGAATACTGAGAGTAAAAGAAGGAAACATTTGTAGTGCTTGCCAAAGGGTAAAGGGGGAGTTTCTCTTGCTTTGTTTAGGTGTAAAACATAATTTTCTATTATCCTGCATACTGAAGTATTGCCAGCATCTTTAGAAGGGAGGCAGACATACTGTTTGCATTTTCAAATTTTAAAATTGAGGTGGTGGCTCATGCCTGTAATCCCAGCACTTTGGGAGGCTAAGGTGGGTGGATCACCTGAGATCAGGAGTTTGAGACCAGCCTGACCAACATGGTGAAATCCCATCTCTACTAAAAATACAAAAATGAGCCGGGCGTGATGGCAGGTGCCTGTAATCCCAGCTACTTGGGAGGCTGAGGCAGGAAAATTGCTTGAACCCAGGAATTGGAGGTTGCAGTGAGCCGAGACCACACCATTACACTCCAGCCTGAACAACAAGCGCAAAACTTCATCTCAAAAAATGAAATAAAATAAAATAAAATTGAAAGCAATTAGCAGGAAAAGAGAAATGAGCTTCCTTGTCTGCAACCACTGGCTGCTCTTCCAAGCCATGGTCCTTAGAATATGGCTCCTTACTGAATTTTTTGCTCTCATTAGTGGTTTTTAACAGTGAATTTCTAACTACCCAAGTCTATACCAAAGCCATAATTATTTAATTCTGATCTGTTAGAAACTTTCTAAGAATCCACCCAAAAATGCCAGAAAAATTCGAATGACTCTCATGTATATAGTGAGATTAGTATTCCACAGAAATGCCTCATTAATGTCAAAATAATTCACTTAAATCTTATCCTAGCAAAGCATAAAATAGCTATGAAAAAGAATAATATCGTGTAGATACCAAGACAGAAACAAGCTGAATAGCTGGTAATGTTTATAGATGAGCAATTAACTGATGAAGAAAAAGAAAAAAAATCACTATTGAAAAAGCAGGCTTCTAGTCTAATATACTCCCATAATACTAATGCTCTAAAAGTCATTTTGCGTCATCCACAGAAAGCTCCCACATATCTGGCCAACAAAATTGGAAGTTGGTTTCCAATCTGTTTTCAAGTCCTAATCCTAGTTTCCCTAAAAAATAGTTTGCACTTTAAAGAGCCCAGGACAATAATTCCCCTGGAGACAATTTACTTTTGTGGCTGGCTTGTCATTCTAGATATAAACCATCTTAGGCATCAGCCACAAGCTAAAAACTCTCATTCCTCTCCTTGGCTCTTGGAGCATGGAAATAATAAAAGTGTTTCCCCAGATCTTACAGCCTTCTGAGTTCCAAGCAGCAGTGAATATGATTCCCAGGACTGTAAATAGTCTTATAAATCTTGCCTTCCCTGACAGGTTTAACTTTTCATTTTTCTTAAATATTAGCAATAAAAGTACTGTGTGTAAATATCCTTAAGATTTGGGCAAAGCTATCACAGGATTCAAAATACCCAGTGCCTATAAACAGACAGCTTTTCATACAGCTAACAGTAGAGAACCAATTCCAGGAGTGTGCCAGGAATAAAGAGGAAAGATTCTAAGTAATACAGGTGAGGTAGAATATAAAGGAAAAAAAGTTAACTTTAAAACATGTAATTTTTGTTCTGCAGGCAGTTTCAAATTGGGTCATTCAAGCCAAGGTGTTTTTTGGCTTTGGTTCTCCCTAGGGAAAAGCACACAGTAGCAAAGATAATGAAAAGGCCTAGAGAACTTGGATACAGATGGTCTGGGATTTCAATCCCACTTTAACTCTCCCAAGACAAGAAACTTAAACAATAATAAATTGATAATAATAGCCAACAGTTATTGAAACTTAAGGTGTGGTGGGCTGCCCTAAGTGTTTTGTTTCTGTTTTTGTTTTTGTTTTTGAAATGGAGTCTCTGTTGCTCAGGCTGGAGTACAGTGGTGCGATCTCGGCTCACCGAAACCTCTGCCTCCTGGGTTCAAGTGATTCTCCTGCCTCAGCCTCCCAAGTAGCTGGAATTACAGGCGTGCACCAACAAGCCCAGTTAATTTTTGTATTTTTACTAGAGACTGGGTTTCACCATGTTGGCCAGGCTATTCTCAAAATCCTGACCTCAAGTGATCCGCCTGCCTCAGCCTCCCAAAGTACTGGGATTACAGGCTTGAGCCACTGTGCCCAGCCTTGTCCTAAGTGTTTTATGTACATTAACTCATTTAATTCTATGAGGTAGTGAAGTGTTAGGAGGATAAGTTCTGGAGCTACACTGTTTGAGTTCAAAAACTTTCCATTTGCTAACTATATCATCCTGGGCAAATTCCTCTTCTGTATAATGATCCTTCAATGGTATCTACCTCCTAGGTTACTTATAAGAATTAATGAGCTAATACTAACCATAAGCACTTAGAATACTGTTTGGCACAATGTAGGTGCTTAATTGTTTGCCATTCTTATTTTCATTTTACATTAGGAAACTGAAGCATAGAAAGTCTGTTTACTAGAGATGCAGTAATTAATATCTAATGAACCTGTAATATCTGGTACTTTGTAAATATTTTACACGTGATAGTTATTTTTTATTCTATAATAAACAAAGCGGTTGAAAGGTTCTTGTATTGGTTCAAACCCCAAGAGCACGCCAACAGATCACACGAGGCGGTGTGGAGCAACATGCTCTTTTAATGAGCGCCTGGGTGCAGGCAGGCTGAGGCCTAAAATGGCATCAGCACCAAGTGAGGATGGGGCAGGGGTTTTATAGTCCTCTGTAAACAGGAAGTGTCCCAGTCTGACATGGCTGCTACATAGTACCCAGACGGCCTCTTTCTCAATCTTCAGGGGTATGTGTCTTCCTGCCAGAGTAGGTGTCTTCTGGCCAGGGTAGGTGTCTTCCGGGCAGCTCTCTTCCTGCTTCTGCTATCTTGCTGATGCACGCTGCTGATGCAAGTGGCCTGGAGCCTTGGGACTGGGCCTGAGAAGGAAGGAGTTATCCCTTCAAGCTTTCAGACCCTGGGAGAATCTTTCAGAGGTCACTGTGAAAACAACTCTCCCTTTGTAATTCAAAATTGCGCTTTGCCTATGTAAACCAAAAATAAAATTATAAGCCTCCCAACTGACTGAATGGATCCCTCCTCTTGGCCAAGGGGATTCCAAAATAAGCCTGAAAAACTACTTCAGGCCATGATGGGAAGGAGGGGTTGAATTTGCCTCATTATACTCTCCTCTCTTTGGAATTCAGGTACAACTGACCAACAATAGCATTAAAACAGAGATTCCAAGACTGACAAAACAGATTCTTTGTAGCAATAAGATACCAAATTCCAACCCGACTCTAGTATAACATCACATGACAGATAGCAGGCCCTGAAACAAATTGAGGCATTTTACCCCAAAATATATTTCTTTGACATATTTTGAAATGGCCCTGCAAAGCTATCTCCTGTGGGGAAAAATCTACATTCTGTAGAGAATCCTCTTCGCTTTTCAGGTCTTTTCCTGATCTGGGAGAAATTAAAAGTCCAGCACCTAAAAAATATATTAAAAATGATTTTAAAAAAATAAATTAAAAATAATTTTTAAAAAATAGTCTGACACCTTTTAGGGTCTGATAAGAGATATTTACTATCTATCCTCTCTGAAGCCTGCTACCTGGAGACTTCATCTACATAATAAGAACAACTTTGGTCTCCACAATCCCTTATCTTAACCCAGACATTCCTTTGGATTGATTCCAGCTCTTTAGATAATAACTTAATTCTTTTTTTTTTTTTTTGAGACAAAGTCTCACTCTGTCACCCAGGCTGTAGTGCAGTGGCGCGATCTCGGCTCACTGCAAGCTCTGCTTCCCGGGTTCATGCCATTCTCCTGCCTCAGCCTCCCGAGTAGCTGGGACTACAGGCGCCTGCCACCACGCCTGGCTAATTTTTTGTATTTTTAGTAGAGACGGGGTTTCACTGTGTTAGCCAGGATGGTCTCAATCTCCTGACCTTGTGATCTGCCTGCCTCGGCCTCCCAAAGTGCTGGGATTACAGGTGTGAGCCACCGCACCCGGCAATGACTTAATTCTTTCAACCAATTGCCAGTCAGAAAATCTTTGAATCCACCTATGACCTAGAACCACCCCACTCTGTTTCAAGTTGTCCCACCTTTCTGTACACTTTACATGTATTGACTGATGTCTGCCTGTAATTCCTGTCCCCCTAAAGTGTATAAAATCAAGCTGTAACCCAACCACCATGAGCACATGTTCTCGGAATCTCTTGAGACTGTGTCTCCAGCCTTGGTCATTTATATTTGACTCAGAATAAAACAAAACCTCTTTACATATTTTACAGAGTTTGACACTTTTTGTCAATACCTAAACTGATCATAAAAAGTTCCAACTGTAGATTTCTAATACAAAACTTTTTTTCTCTTTTTCTTTCTGAGATAGAGTTTTGCTCTTATTGCCCAGGCTGGAGTGCAATGGTGTGATCTCAGCTCACTGCAACCTCCGCCTCCCAGGTTCAAGCGATTCTCCTGCCTCAGCCTCCTGAGTAGCTGGGATTACAGGCTTGCACCACCAAGCCCAGCTAATTTTTGTATTTTTAGTAGAGATGGGGTTTCACCATGTTGGCCAGGCTGGTCTTGAGGCCAGGCTGGTCTTGAAATCCTTACTTCATGAGGAGCGCCTCTGCCCGGCCGCCCCGTCTGGGATGTGTACCCAACAGCTCCGAAGAGACAGCGACCATCGAAAACGGGCCATGATGATGATGGCGGTTTTGTCGAAAAGAAAAAGGGGAAATGTGGGGAAAAGAAAGAGAGATCAGATTGTTACTGTGTCTGTGTAGAAAGAAGTAGACATAGGAGACTCCATTTTGTTCTGTACTATGGAAAAATTCTTCTGCCTTGGGACGATGTTAATCTATAACATTACCCTCAATCCCGTGCTCTCTGAAACATGTGCTGTGTCAACTCAGGGTTAAATGGATTAAGGGCGGTGCAAGATGTGCTTTGTTAAACAGATGCTTGAAGGCAGCATGCTCTTTAAGACTCATCACCACTCCCTAATCTCAAGTACCCAGGGACACAAACACTGTGGAAGGCCGCAGGGTCCTCTGCCTAGGAAAACCAGAGACCTTTGTTCACGTATTTATCTGCTGACCTTCTCTCCACTATTATCCTATGACCCTGCCACATCCCCCTCTCCGAGAAACACCCAAGAATGATCAATAAATACTTAAAAAAAAAGAAAGAAAAAAAAAAAGAAATCCTTACTTCAGGTGATCCGCCCGCCGTGGCCTCCCAAAGTGCTGGGGTTACAGGCATGAGCCACCGCGTCCAGCCATACAAAACATTTAAATAGCTGTCCATTACTATCATGCCCTTCTTGCATTCCTGGTAATAAATCCAGAGCACATTAAAATTCTACAGACTGAATGGAGACATTCTGCAATAACTCTTATATTAAATCATCTTTCCAATAGCAGTCAGTT
Organism: Pongo abelii; assembly: GCF_028885655.2. Classification (NCBI taxonomy): domain Eukaryota; kingdom Metazoa; phylum Chordata; class Mammalia; order Primates; family Hominidae; genus Pongo; species Pongo abelii. Next base: position 91,809,199 of record NC_071995.2, read on the forward strand.
TGCTGATCTGTAAAATGGGAAAGCAACACTAGTCCCCACAGCAGGGCACTTTAGGGTGAATTCTCTGGTGTCTACATTGTGGCCCACACACTGGACAGCCTTGGAAGCTTGAGTAGAGAACACAGCCATCTCTCAGGGACAAACTCCCCTTAACCAGGCTCATCATCAAGGCCCATGTATAAAACTAAAATGTCAAATTCTTTTTCTTTTTATTTTTTATAGAAATGGGATCTCACTTTGTTGCCCTAGCTGATCTCAAACTCCTGGCTTCAAGCAATTCTCCTGCTTTGGCCTCCTAAACAGAATGTTGAATTATTAATTTATAAGGAGATATAGCCCGCCAAGCAGGCCTGAGAATAGATTAGTTGATGGCTATATTTGCTCCCTGGAGGCCAGAGTATAATTAGGTTGCTTGATGAATGCAGAACCAGAAAGCAGGCAGAGTCAGCCACCTCCAGAGGACCTGGAATTGAAGAGTTTGTACTGGGGCCTGATGAGGCGGGGCCTTTGCTCTGTAGACAACCCCCCTTAGGCACAGTTTAGTTTGCCCTCCTCTCGGGTGAATTAATTTCCTTTCTGAAGGGCACATTCTTTCTTTGTCTCTGTGAATAACTTCAAGCCTATTAGTCAAGTCTTGGGACCTAGAAGCCATTCCATCCTTTAAGGTAATTTGCCTATATAATCTGATTCCTTTTATGTTTGTTTTGCAATTTAGCTCTCTCTGAAGGCAATCTCATTTCTGAAGTTCAAAGCCCATAGGGAAGTACATCCCTGTTTTTTCCATACACCAACAGTAAGATAATTACCTAGTCTAGCACAAAACAAATGCTCCAGAAATGTAATCTCCTTTCGTAACGCCCTTCTTCCAAAAGGTCAACAACAGTTTTACCTACCGGTGGAACTTTGGAAGTGCTCATGGGGGGACACTGGCAGATCTAAGGATGAGTTCATTCATTCATTCATTCATCTTCTACTTTCTGGCTATTATGTGCTGTGAGTCAACAGGATGTGAAAAAGACATGGACCATGCCAGCCTGAATCTCTAAGGTCTTTGAAACAAATATTAACAAATTAAGCTACATTGTAATCTTACCAGAGAAGGCAAAATTATAACCTGAGAAAAGTACTCTGAAGAAGAAAAGAAATACAATTCTTTTAGAAAACAAATGATCAGGCCAGGCACAGTGGTTCACACCTGCAATCCCAGCACTTTGGGAGGCCGAGGCTGGTAGATCACGAGGTTAGGAGTTCGACACCAGCCTGGCCAACATGGTGAAACCCCGTCTTTACTAAAAATATAAAAATTAGCCAGGTGTGGTGGTGCACGCCTGTAATCCCAGCTACTCGGTAGGCTGAGGCAGGAGAATCACTTGAACCCGGGAGGTGGAGGTTGCAGTGAGCCGAGATCACACCAGTGCACTCCAGCCTGGGTGATAGAGCAAGACTCTGTCTCGGGGAAAAAAAGAAAACAAACGATCAGACCCAACTCAGGGGTTGAAAAGGCTTTCCTGAAGAAATGAGATGTTTGTTGAGGTTAAGAGGAGAGAAGTAGATGTTAGCTCGTGGGGGCAGAGAGTGGGTGAGCGGGCTTAGGAAGTGGAGAGCCTTTCATCTGAAGGAAACTGCACTTGCAAAAATCTTAAGGCTTGCAACAGTGAGCAGCAAATGCATAAGAAGAACCTAAGAGAGGCCAGCCAAGCAGGAGAGCAAAGAACTATTGAGCAAAGCAGTGATAATACAGGTGGCATAGGCCAGGCATGGTGGCTCATGCCTGTAATCCCAGCCCTTTGGGAGGCCGAGGCAGGCAGAACACTTGAGGTCAGGAGTTAAAAGACCAGCCTGGCCAATATGGTGAAACCTCATCTCTACTAAAACCACAAAAATTAGCCAGGTGTGGTGGTGGAGTGTGCCTATAATCCCAGCTACTAGGGAGGCTGAGGCAGGAGAATTGCTTGAAGCTGGGAGGCGGAGGTTGCGGTGAGCCAAGATCGTGCCACTGCACTCCAGCCTGGGCAACAGAGTAAAAAAAAAAAAAAAAAAAGACAGGTGCCATAGGTAGGAAGGGGCTGACCCATGCAGGGTCTGGCTGGCCAAAACATAGATTTTGATCTTTATACCAGGAAGAAGAGTTTTAGGGCAAGTTGAAGATCCTTGAGCAGATGTGTACTTCTAAAGATCACTCTTCCTGCATAGTGGAGAATAAGTTGAAAGGGGCTAAAGAGGAGGCTTGGAGACCAACTTAAGAGGATCTGCGGTTGTCCAGGTAGGGGATGCTGGTTCCCTTAGTGGAGATGAGGAGAAATGGACAGGGCTGAGGTACTGAGAAAATAAATGCCTATTAATAAGCAAAGGTTAAGAAAACTTGTCCATATCATGGTGTCAACCTAAAGGAAAAAACTGAGGCAAAATTTGTATAAGTATAGAGTTTATTTGGGCCAGATTTGAGGACTGCAACCCAGAAGCATAGATTCAAGTTGCCCCAAATGTACACTCCAAATAGACTCAATGCAATAATGGGACAGAAATTTAGGGGAATGGCCAATGAGAATGGCCAGGAAAGAGCACTAAGGAAACTTGAGAGGTGAAATCTTGTGTTGGTGGTTACATGAATACAAATTTTTTTTTTTTTTTTTTGAGATGGAGTCTTGCTCTGTCACCCAGGCTGGAGTGCAGTGGTGTAATCTACAACCTCTGCCTCCTGGGTTCAAGCAATTCTCTCGCCTCAGCCTCCCAAGTAGCTGGGATTACAGGCACCTGCCATCATGCCTGGCTAATTTTTGTATTTTTGTAGAGATGGGGTTTCATCATGTTGGCCAGGCTGGTCTCGAACTCCCGACCTCAGATGATCTGCCCACCTCAGCCTCCCAAAGGGCTGGGATTACAGGCATGAGCCACCACACCAGGCCATAAACATTTTTTTAATTCATCCAAATATATGTTTCAATGACTAAGTTTCATTGTATGTAAAGTACACCTCAATAAGGTTAATATTTTAAAAAATCAGTTTAGCTTAATTATTAAGAGCAAGGACATGGATTTTGGAAGTATACAGATATGGCTTTGAATCCTAGCTTTACCATTAGTAATTGTGCACTCTAAGAAAGTCAATTAGCCAATGTAAGCTTTAAGTCTTATCACTGGTAAAATGGGGAGGGAGGATGGCTGTTTTGAAGACCAAATCGCCTAGCTTAGCAGATTGCCAAATACAAAGGCAAGAGGGCTTTTCATTCAGATTTTATTCCTTGCCACAGTGGAAGCATTAGGTGAAAAATTTATGTTTCTTGAGTGCTTCCTTGTTTTCTTTTTTTTTTTTTTTTTGAGACAGGGTCTCATTCTGTCACCCAGGCTGGAGTGCAGGGGCATGATCACAGCTCACAGCAGCCTGAACCTCCTGAGCTCAAGCAATCTTCCCACCTCAGCCTCCCAAGTAGCTAGGACTACAGGTGCATACTCCCACATCTGGCTAATTTTTTAAAGTTTTTTTATTAAAAATAACTATGTTGCCCAGGCTGGTCTCAAACTCCTGGGCTCAAGTGATCCTCCCAAAGTTCTGGGAGAACAGGCATGAGCCAGCAGACCCGGCCCACTTCTTGAGGGCTTCCTATTATTAGGCCTATGGTAGGCCCTTTACAGATGTTGTCTCATTTGATCCTAATGGAAACTCTAAGAGATGGTCATTGTTCCTATAGCTTAGAAACTTCCCAGGAACCAGTAAGTTGGTCAAGGTCATTCACAGACAGAACATGGAGCCAAAGGTCCTTGCCACAGTGAGAGAATGCTGCCTTCGCCCTACCCTCAGTGACTGGGGAGGAAACATGAGGGTCCTCACAGGGGATTTTCCAAAAGAGAGTTTAACCCCAAGTGGTCTGAAAGATGATTCTAAATGGCACACCGTTGGTCATTTATTATTTTGCTTTTATTGTATTCAGTTAACTTCTGTTTCATAGTAGTCTTCCATTTATGATAATTAATTTAGTCTCCTTTTAAAATAAGCTTAAGTTTTTAAAGTGAGTCAAATTAAAGAAAATTATGAAAGAAATGATGGTATGCGCATTACTTGTATATTTTTCAAAGTTGTGAAGAGGATTTGGAAATGACTGAAGCTTGAGAAAGGACGGGCCAGCCCAAGCAGAGACGTGTTAAGGCCCTGAGATGCCAGAAAGATGGTCCAAGGAGCAGGGGAGGATTCTGGCTGGCTTATGACCCTACAACACCTGAGAAGAGGGTAGAGGGTCAGAAAGGGGGTGATCCCTTTCCTCACCATCATAGGGGTTACAGCTGACACCGATAACAAAAGGCAGGTCAACAAGAGAAAAGCCTAACACATTTATTTGATCACAGCTTTATGTGACACAAGAGCCTTCAGAATAAAGACCCAGAGATACAAGGAAAACTGTCCATTTTTATGGATTAGGTTCAATGAAGAATGGAGAGCCACGTAGAACTGGCTGGACAGAAAAGGAATAATCTAAAGGAAATAGACTGAGTGGGGAAACCTATTAAGCCCTGTGGACTCAAATTCTTCTTGGCCTCTCTGCAGCATTTCTTTCTTCCCGGTATGGGGTCAGACCCTTTCTGCAATGGGAGTCTTATGACCTATTACCAAACAAGGTAGGTTGGAGAATTTCTTTATGGCCCCTCTTATACAGAAAAGCCTGGGAAGGTTAGAGTAATATTTTTAGCTTTTCTGGCTGGCTTTGGGGAAGAGCAGTTCTGGTTTCTATGACCCCCCTTGCAGAAGGATTCTAGTTTCTACAGCTAGCCTCAAGGGAGAATAAAGGGTGAGAGACAGGAAGGCAGCGGAAAGTCAGAGAGAAACTTTGCTTCTGTGGCTGCTTCTGATACCTTCACTTTGGGGTATTGTTTTCAGAGCCCCACTGAGGGCTTATGCTCACATTACTATTGCCTCCTATTTGAGTAGCTTCAAGACATCTAGGGACAATACCTGAACCCCAGAGAAGGAATAAAGATGGGGAAGGAAGACATGGGAGGAGGAGAGTAGGAGGAAGATGGAAGGAAGCTGGAGCAAATGATCCAGATAGAGTAGCTGTCAGCTCCAGACTGGGATTCCAGTACCATCATCTGTCCACCCCAGCTAGGGCAGCTGTCTGGGGAAAGCCAAAACAGTGCAAAGCTTTCAAGAGTCCTATTTTCCCCTATGAACTAGGGAGAACCTGGCTGTAAAAGTGATCATTTTCAAAAACAAAGAATTGAAATAATGAATCCTCTTGCAGTTTCAGCTTTGCCCAGTCACTGTCACAGGTGGCCTTTGAAGATGAGGCAAGAGATAATAGGGTAATTATTCCTAGAAAAAGACAGTGATGGTCTGCAAATTTAAATCCAGAGCTTCTTACACCAGGTGTTGTGTTTCCCAAGCAAGAGCTTTGCAGAGCAGCTGAATGGCACACAAGATACATTCTTCTCAGAAGCCACAACTGCTTGGGTTTTTCCTAATCTTTAGGGGATTTTTTTAAATGCTTATAGAATTTATTCTATGCCTTGTTTCCACTCCTGTTTTTCTGATACCAGTAGGGTGTACCATTGGATTTGGTCAAATTAACTTTTAAATAAAGCCCCTAAATTCTACTCCTGATACCCTTACCAGGATCATCCCCCAAAACACACACTGTCTATGCCCAGGCTCTCAAGAGAGATGTTCTGGAAGCTTATTCATCTACAAAGGGAGCAAGAGCAAGAGAAATTAAGAAGCTTCTTTAAAACTGCAAATCAGTTTGCACAAAGAAAGAGCAGGAAAATAAGAATGGGTGGCCAGGCTTCAGTGTTAGACGAAGTCTAGACCCAGGAGAAAGAACATCAAACCTACACACTATGGGTGGAACTCTGTGGGGGTTGAAGAAAAGGATTATAAGCCAGGGGCTGGCTAATGCAGGAGGATCACTTGAGCGCAAGCATTCAAAACCAGCCTGGTCAACACAGTGAGACCTGTCTTGAAATAAACAAACAGCCAGCACAGAAAGACAAACTTCACATGTTCTCACTTATTGGTGGGAGCTGAAAATTAAAATAATTGAACTTGTGGAGACAGAGAGTAGAAGGATGGTTACCAGAGGCTGGGAAGGGTAGGTGGGGGTAAGGCGGTAGCAAGGATGGTTACAAAAAAATACAAAGAATGAAAAAGATCTAGCATTTGCTAGCACAACAGGAGGACTATAGTCAAATATAATTTAATTGTACATTTTTAAATAACTAAAAGAGCATAATTGGATTGTTTGTAACACAAAGGATAAATACTTGAGGTGACAGATACCCCTGATGTGATTATTACACATTGCACACTTGTATCAAAATATTTCATGTAACCCGTAAGTATATATACCTACTATGTACCCACAAAAATTAAAAATTAAAAAAATTAATAAAAAGAAACAAAAAAAGGGGTGGGGCTTGTGGGTTCACAAGAGTTTATTTGGGAGAAGGCCTGGTTCAGAATGAACACTGAATGTTTGCAGATTGACTCAATAAATGCATGAGTGGCTGGCTAAGCTAGTGGGCCCATGGCAAGCCCAGGAGACAGAAGACAGGGAGCAGACCACCAGAAGCTTATTCTTATGCTTCTCTAGTCTCAGTCAAATTTGGGTCAAAAAAATAGAGGACACATCTAGGCACCTTAGGGCCCCTTTGTCCAGACCTGTGCATTGGAACAATATGAGAATCAGCACCTCCCCACCTACATTTCATAATAAAGATCGCAGGAGTTTTCTCAATTAATTGTTCACAGTCAGTTACAGTTGGAACTGCTTGTTCTCCTCTTTCTCCCCTTCTTACAACTGCACTTGACTAGTCTGATTTATTTTTTTTTCTTTAAAAAGATCATATAAGCTCCTAGGCCTTTCTAAGCTTAAAAAAGCTGAAACTCACTAAGGGGAAGAGAACTGTGAACATGCTGCATGATAACTTCCATATGAACTAGTAAAACTTCCCTAAACGAGTGGTTGTTATCATAGATAGCATCATTGTTTCAGGGAGCATTTACTGAAAGGCTACTACATACCTACAGACCTCATGTCGATGCAGGACAGGTGCTTGATCCTAAACGGTGGTGACAGTTCACATAGACGGAGAGCACTGGGTGAAGAGTCAGGAAATATGAATTCCAGTCCTGGCTCAGACACTAAGTGGCTTTAGGAAAAAGGCATTCCAAGCAGAGAATAACTTGTGAGCCATCATAGACTGACAAGAAAAAGCGTGTGAGATCAAGAAACTATAAGTAGCATGGTGTTCAGTAGAATTGCTGGGCAGGAGTGGCTAATACTTATTGAGGGCTCAGTAAATAGTTGTTGAATGAACAAATGAGGGGGAGGAAGACACAGATCACAGAGGATCTTATATTCATTCTATGCTAAGAAACATGAATGTCTCGGCCAGGCGTGGTGGTTCATACCTGTAATCCCAGCACTTTGGGAGGCCAAGGCAGGTGGATCACCTGAGGTCAGGAGTTTGAGAGCAGCCTGGACAGCATGGTGAAACCCATCTCTACTAAAAATACAAAAATTAGCCGGGCGTGGTGGCGGGTACCTGTAATCCCAGCTACTCAGGAGGCTGAGGCTAAAGAGTCACTTGAACCCGGGAGGCAGAGGTTGTAGTGAGCGGAAATCGCACCATTGCACTCCAGCCTGGGCAACAAGAGCGGAACTCTGTCTCAAAAAAAAAAAAAAAAAAGAAAAGAAAAGAAAAGAAACATGAATGTCACCTAGAGGCAATGGAGAACCACTGAGGACAGAGGACTTTATTCAGACTTAGGTTGTAGCTAGGGGCTATGCTACATAAGGAGTTAATTTAGGAGAACAAGGAATTACACAGAAAGAGCCATTAAGGCCGGTCGTGGTGGCTCAAGCCTGTAATCCTAGCACTTTGGGAGGTGGAGGCAGGAGGATCACTTGAGGCCAGGAGTTCCAGACCAGCTTGGCCAACATAGCGAAATCCCGTCTCTACTAAAAATACAACAAAAAATTAGCCGGGCGTGGTGGCACACGCCTGTAGTCCCAGCTATTTGGGAGGCTGAGGCAGGAGGATCGCTTGAACCCAGGAAGCGGAGGTTGCAGTGAGCTGAGATAGTGCCACTGCACTCCAGCCTGAGCGACAGAGTGAGACTCCATCTCAAAAAAAAAAAAAAAAGAAAAGAAAAGAAAAGAAAGAAAGACCGATGAAGAAGCAATGATCAAAGAGAGGGAGAAGAACAAATGGCTTGGAGAAACCAGACCTGAAAGAGACAGCTCTTGCTGGGTGATTAGATGAGGGAGGTAAGTGGAAGAAAAACTGAATCATGGGCTTTTAGGGTAATAAAGTTCTTGATAGTAACACTAGTTTATATAGAAAGTGCATAAAGTGCAAGTAACTGATAACTTCAGTTTGGAATGTTAAGTGGAATATCCATGTGGAAATAAACCACAGCTAACATTTACTGAGCCTTTCCTGTACGCCAAAAGCTGTTTTAAGTCCCCTACAGATGTGAACTTGTGTAATCCTGCGACAGCCCCATGAGATAGGTACTATTATTAGAGTCCCTTTTTTAGACAAGGAAAACAAGGTACAGAGAGTTTAAGTAACTTCTCAAGGTCACACAGCTGGCAAGTGGCAGAGTCAGATTCAAACTCGGACAATCGACTCCAAATACCACTTTCTTAACCTCTATGTAAATGGGTATTTGCCATATAGTGAGGGCACAAAGCCATCACTTTACCTCTTCTTGGAGAAGTAAAAAACAAAAAATAATCAAATCAAAATGATGATTTACATTTTTTAAGCACACGAAATGCAAGAATTCCAACCATCAGATTGTGAATGCCATTATTTTTGGTGCTATAAAACATATGAATAGTTAAATCTAAATCTACATTTTAATATACATCTAGTCTCCAAAGCAAACAAGATGTAATGTGATTTTTAATATGCACTTGTCAAGTCCTGCTTTATTCATTTATTTATTTATTGAGATAGAGTCTTGCTCTGTCACCCAGGCTGGAGTGCAGTGGCAGAATCTTGGCTCACTGCAACCTCTGCCTCCTGGGCTCAAACAATCCTCCCACCTCAGCCTCCCATATAGCTGGGACCACAGATGCATGCCACCACATCAACTATTTTTTTGTATTTTTAGTAGAGACGGGGTCTCACCATGTTGCCCAGGCTGAACTCAAACTCCTGAGCTCAAGTAATCCGCCAGCCTTGGCCTCCCAAAGTGCTGGGATTACAGGCATGAGCCACTGCGCCCGGCCCTAAATCATGCTTTTTTATATAATCTATTTAGAGTAAATTAAGTAGCATATGTCATTCGTTTAAGGAAAAGTTAAAGCTGGTATTTATATGCATTATAAGTATTATTACAGAACATATTAAGACATACTTCAATATAATCTTTAAAAACAATTCTCGTAAGTTGATTTTTTTTTTTTTTGAGACAAAGTTTCACTCTGTCACCCAGTGAAGCGGCATGATCATAGCTCACTATAGCCTCAACCTCCTGGGCTTAAGCAATCCTCCTGCCTCAGGCACCTGAGTAGCTGGGACTATAGGTGCGCATCATCATGTCAGGCTAATTTTTTAAAATTTTTTTTTTTTTGAGATGGAGTCTTGCTCTGTTGCCCCAGGCTGGAGTACAGTGGCAAGATCTCAGCTCACTGCAACCTCTGCCTCCCAGGTTCAAGTGATTCTCCTGCCTCAGCCTCTTGAGTAGCTTTGACTACAGGCTCCCAACACCATACTTGGCTAATTTTTTTGTATTTTTAGTAGAGATGGGGTTTCACTATGTTGGCCAGGCTAGTCTCAAACTCCTGACCTCAGTTGATCTGCCCACCTCAGCCTCCCAAAGTGTTGGGATTACAGGTGTGAGCCACTGCGCCAGGCCCTAATTTTTTTTTTTTTTTTTTTTTTTTTCCTGTAGAGATGAGGTCTCGCTATGTTGCCCAGGCTGGTCTTGAACTCCTGACCTCAAGCAATCTCCCACCTCGGCCTCCCAAAGTGCTAGGGTTATAGGCATGAGCCACTGCACCTGGTGTAAGTTGATTTTTTAAAACCTAAAATAACTTCTTTATTTTCTAACTACTTTGCAGAAATAACATAATGACTTTAGTTTCTTAGAGGGAGTTATAACATTATTTATTACCGTAAAATAGATTTGAATTTTAAAAGATCAGGAACTACTGCTTGGCACTGAGGTATAATTTCTGCCATTTTGAGACATATTCCATAACCCAGTGATCCCCATGAACAACTACGACAAGAATAAATATGAGGTCCTTTCCATTCCAGGGTTTGTGGTAGAGGGTTTAGCTTTGACTTGGACCCCTTACTGAGTGACTAACCATTACATAGACAGAGCTTGTGACCTCATGGACATGCTCAGCTGGTGAGCTGTTCTGCCAGGAGCTCAGTGCTATTTTCATTTGGCTTTAATCTTTCCTAGATCAAGACATAGCCTTCTTTGAAAAGCCAGATTTAGTAAGATATACACATGAGGTATTCTCAGAAATGAAAGAAAACACTTTTAGCTTCCTTCCCTGGTTACTAAAACTCTAGAACTTACTGTAACCTTAATAGCAGCCAAAAAGAAGGTCTTTTCTCTTGACCCTTGGCTGACCCTTCTTCCCCTTCCACGAATTTTCTCCCTCTTTCTGGCTATGGCATAAGTTTTGTTCCCCTTGAGATTCAGCCCTTAACAGAAATAATTCAGGCAGGGTAACAGAATGTTCTAGAGCACTCAGCCATGACTACTGAGCACTCAAAATATAGCTACAGTGACAGAGAAAGGAGATTGTAATTAATTTAAACTTTAATTTGAAAACGTAGACCAGATTTAGTTATTGAAGAACTTCTACATAATTTAGTTATTGGAGAACTTCTGCATATGTTTGGAATAACTTTGATATGTAAATCTACTTTTTCAACTGTAAATTTTGTGAAATCTAAATTTTATAAAATCTATTTTATGAAATTTTATGAAATCTAAATGAGTATTTCCAATGAAAATTTAGTCTGCAAACTGAGATGTGCTATGTGTTACATCCACACCAGATTTCAAAGACTTAGCACAAAAAAAGTAACTGTCTCATTAATAATTTTTATATTGATTACATGTTGAAATGATAATATTTTGGCTATATTGGGTTAAAGGAAATATATTATTAAAATTAATCTGACATGGTTCTTTTTACTTTTTAATGTGGCTATTAGAACATTTTTAAAAATATATGCGGCTCACATTATTTCTATCAGATGGTGATGGTCTGCAGCATGGGTGATAGTGTCACAGAGACTAAGCTCCCCCGACTTGCTGGCTGTGTGACTTTAAGCCATCTTCTTAACCTTATTTTATTTTATTTTATTTTTTTATTTTATTTTATTTTATTTTATTTTATTTTATTTTTGAGACAGACTCTCACTCTGTCGCCCTGGCTAGAGTGCAGTGGCACAATCTTGGCTCACTGCAACCTCTGCCTCCCGGGTTCAAGCGATTCTCGTGCCTCAGCCACCTGAATATTTGGGATTACAAGCATCTGCCACCACGCCTGGCTAATTTTTGTATTTTTAATAGAGACAGGGTTTCACCATGTTGCCCAGGCTGGTCTCGAACTCCTGGCCTCAGGTGATCCACCCACCGAGGCCTCCCAAAGTGCTGGAATTACAGGTGTCAGCCACCGTGCCTGGTCTACTTAGCCTCTTTAAACTTCTGTTTACTCATCTGTAAACTGAAGAAAATACTGGCCGGGCGCAGTGGCTCACGCCTGTAATCCCAACACTTTGGGAGACCAAGACAGGCGGATCGCCTGAGGTTGGGAGTTCGAGACCAGCCTGACCAACATGGAGAAACCCCGTCTCTATTAAAAATACAAAATTAGCTGGTCCAGGTGGCATATGCCTGTAATCCTAGCTACTCGGGAGGCTGAGGCAGGAGAATTGCTTGAACCTGGGAGGTGGAGGTTGTGGTGAGCCAAGATCACACCATTGCACTCCAGCCTTGGTAACAAGAGCGAGACTCCATCTCAAAAAAAAAAAAGAAAGAAAAGAAAATATTACAATCTTCTGAATAGGCATACAGTGAATTTTACATGAGACAGTGAGCATAAACTCACCACTGTGCCTGACTTACAGTAAAATATTCTGCAAATATTCACTTTTATTATCATTGTTATTATTCTCTAGCAATCACCCAGATGTTTAGCAAAAGAATGCCTCAAAATAAATATTAGTTCCCTATGGGTTGCCTCTTGTATCTCATGACTAGATAAATTGTAACCTCATTTTCCAAAATGAAAAAAAGGGACTTGAGGTCAGATACAGGTTTTTCTCATATTTGTCAGTTTTTTAATATTTAAAAGATCACTTTTTTTAGTTGATGAAATGCTTTTGGGGGGGTTAAAATAATGAAATTACTTAAAACCCAGACTTCCCTGAAAAATCTAGGGCATGAGGTTTACTCCTAAGAAACAGTGATTCTCAATATCTCAAATAATCCAAACTCAGCAATCCTTCATTTAGATTCAATTTTGGCCAGGTGTGGAGGCTCATGCCTGTGATTCCAGCATTTGGGGAGGCTGAGACAGAAGGATTGTTTGAACCCAGGAGTTCGAGACCAGCCTGGGCAACATAGTAAGACCCCATCTCTACTAAAAATAAAACATTAGCTGGGCGTGGTGATGTATGCCTGTGGTCCCAGCTATTCAGGGGGCTGAGGTGGGAAAATAGCTTCAGCCTGGGGGTCATGCCACTGCACTCAAGCCTGAGTGACAGAGAGAGACCCTGTCTCAATAATAATAATTAGATTCAATTTTGAAGACTAAAGTTTCATTAATGTCCACACTTTTTGCAGCGGAGGGGCAGAATTAGAGAGACTTCTAAATAAATGGGCTGAATATACATTAGGGACATCTGCTTTGAGAAAAATGGAGAAGTACATTTCCCTATTCCTTCTGCAAAGTACAACTAAAAATCATGGACCTTATATATAAAGGTGGAAAGAAGAATGCAGACTACTAGGAATCTCAGGACCCAAAGAATGACATAGCAGTGAATTCCCTGGGTTTCTTTATTGCCTCCTATATCCCAAACTGTGCTGGAGCTGGAGAAGGTGGATGCACAGAATGCCAATGGATACAGACAAAGAAAGTCCAAAACAAGTCTGATGTCTCTAGCCAAAGGACCAGGAAAAGAGAAGTTTAGCCAAACAGCAAGATAGAAAACTTTTCGATAATAACCACTCTACTCCAGCTAAACATCATAGAAAAAACTTTGACTCCACCTCTACCCATGCCAGCAAAGGTAAAGGAGGGAGTCTGGACTTCCACTTCTGTTAATGGGGCACCCTTCCCCTTCTCCACTGGGATGGTGTCAGAGTAGCTCTAGTGGAGATAATAAGACTTTTTCCAGTGCTCAAAAGTAACAAGGCCACTCCAATGCTTGTGGTATCAGTGGAGGCAACATGGGGAGCCAGAATTCCCACCTACACCTGGCACTAATGAGGAGCCCTTTCTGTCCTGAGGATGTTAATGGATGCTGAGTGGGGTACCTGTATTTCTACCACACCTGGCATTAATAAAGAGGTGGTTCACTCACCCCCAGCCAGAGTGGTATTAGAAGAAGCCAGCTAAAACAGAAGGCTTAAATAAGATCCAGAGTCCCATAACACAATACCCAAATGTCCAGGTTTTGATTAAAAAAATCATTCATCATAGTAAGAACAAGAAAAATCTTAACTTATTTAAAAATATAACCAATAGGTGCCAACAGTGACATGACAGAGATACTAGAATTATCTAACAAATATTTGTAAACAGCTATTATAAATATGCTTCAATTAGCCATAATAAACATATTTAAACAAATGAAAAAAATAGAAAGTCTCAGCAAAGAAATAGAAGATTTAAAGAAGCACCAAATGGAAATTTGGAACTGAAAACTACAATGATAGAAATTAAAAACTCAGTGGATGAGCTCAACAGCAGAATGGAGGAGACAATAGAAATAAACAGTGAACTTGAAGATAGATAACTAGAAATTACCCAGTCTGAACAACAGAAAGAAAATAGATACCCCACCCCCCAAAAAATTAACAGAGCAATAGGGATCTATAGATTATTTTAAACAGTCTAACATTAATATCACTGGAGTCCCAGAAGAAAAGAAGAAAGAAGATGGAGCTGAAAAAGTATTTGAAGAAATAATGGCTAAATATCTCAAGTTTGGCAAAAGATGTAAACCTAGAGATTTAAGAAGCTCAATGTACCTCAACAAGAAAAACCAAATGAAATCCATGCCAAGACACATCATAGTCAAACTTGGGAAAACTAAAGACAAAGAAAAAATTATTAAATTAAGTCTCATCCATGGTTCATGACCGAAAAGAAAAAAAAAGTATTGAAAGCAGTGAAAGAGAAATAACACCTTACTCATAGGAGAAAACAATTCTAATGACGACAGATTTCTCATCAGAAATCATGGAAGCCAGAAGGAAGTGGCACAGTGTTTTTCAAGTGCTGGTAGGAAAGAACTATCAATCCAGAATTCTATATCCAGAGAAAATATCTTCAGGAATGAAGGGAAAACTTAGACATTCTCACATGTAAGAAAACTAAGAGAATTTGTCACCATCAGACATAAGCTAAAAGATAAGCTAGGCCAGGCGCAGTGGCTCATGCTTTTAATCCCAGTACTTTGGGAGGCCAAGGCGGGCGGATCATGAGGTCAGGAGTTCGAGACCAGCCTGGCCAACATAGTGAAACCCCATTTCTACTAAAAATACAAAAAAATTAGCCAGGTGTGGTGGCACACGCCTGTAGTCCCAGCTACTCGGGAGGCTGAGATGGGAGACCTGCTTGAACCTGGGAGGCAGAGGTTGCAGTGAGCTGAGACCATGCCATTGCACTCCAGCCTGGGTGACAGAGTGAGACTCCGTCACAAAAAAAAGAAAGGGAAAAAAAAAGGCGCTAAAGGAAGTTTCCTAAATAGAAAAACAACAACAAAAAAAAATGATAAAAGCAGTAATCTTGGAACATCAGGAAGAAACAGTAAAATTATGAGTAAATATAATGTATTTTTCTTCTCCACTTAAGTTTTCCAGATTTTTTTAAATAGCTAAAGCAAACATAACAGTGATGTGGTTCTAAATGCATATAGATGGGATATTTAAGATTTATGGACTGGGCATGCTGTAATACCAGCACTTTGGGATACCGGGGGGGTGGATGGATCGCTTGAGCCCGGGAATTCAAGACCAGCCTGGGCAACATGGCAAAACCCCATCTTTACTAAAAATACAAAAATTAGCCAGGCACCATGAGTCATGCCTGTAATCCCAGCTACTCAGGGGCTGAGGCAGGAGGATCACCTGAGCCTTGGGAGGTCGAGGCTGCAGTAAGCCATGATTGCACCACTGCACTCCAGCCTGGGTGACAGAGTGAGACCCTGTCTCAAAAAAAAAAAAGAATTATAAATATGGAGAGTAAAAAGACATAAAGAGAAGTAAGGTTTCTATGCTTCACTTAAACTGCTGAAATGTCAATTCCAGTAGACGGTGATAAGTTATGTATATATAACCACTAAAAATACTATGCAAAGATACACTTAAACGCATGAAGTTGTTTTTGTTTTTTGTTTTTGTTTTTTCTGAGACAGAGTCACACTGTGGCCCAGGCTGGAGTCCAGTGGCGCGATCTCGGCTCACTACAAGCTCCGCCTCCCTGGTTCACACCATTCTCCTGCCTCAGCCTCCGGAGTAGCTGGGACTACAGGCACCTGCCGCCACGCCCGGCTAATTTTTTTTTTTTGTATTTTTAGTAGAGACAGGGTTTTACCGTGTTAGCCAGGATGGTCTCGATCTCCTGACCTCGTGATCCGCCGGCCTTGGCCTCCCAAAGTGCTGGGTTTACAGGCGTGAGCCACCGCGCCCGGCCTAAATGCACTAAGTTTTAATAACCCATAGGAAGCTAGAAAAAAACAGAAACATAAAACCGAGAGAAAACAAAAGATACAAAATACAAAAAATAAAATGTCAGGCACAAGTCCTATCACATCAATAATTATATCCAATGTAAACGACCTAACACACCAATGAAAAGACAGAGATTTGCAGAGTAGATGAAAAAACATGACCCAACTATACATGTGTCTACAAGAAATTCCAATTATAATTAGATAGGTAGATTCAAAGTAAACAAGTAGAGAAAATATATCTCATCTAAACATTAATCAAAAGAAAGCAGGAGTTGCTCTATTAATATCAAATAAAGTAGACTACTAAGTAAAGAAAGTTACCAGAGATGGGGCAAAACATTCCATAATGATAAAAGGGTTAGTCCATCCAGAAGACATAGCTTCCTAAATGTGTGTGCAACAAACAACAGAGCTGCAAAATGTGAAACACAAACTGATAGAACTGAAAGAATAAATAGACAAATCCACACTAATAGTCATAAACTTCAACGCCTTCTCTCAACAATTGATAGAACAAGCAGACAGAAAATTGGCAGGGATGTAGAAGAACTCAGGAATACTTTTTTTGTTTTTTTCCTTGAGACAGGGTCTCGCTCTGTCACCCAGGCTGGAGTGCAGTGGCATGATCACAGCTCTCTGCAGCCTCAACCTCTCAGGTTCAAGTGCTCCTCCCACCACAACCTCCCTTGTAGCTGGAACTACAGGCACCTGCCACCACACCTGGCTAATTTATGTTATCTTATTTTTTATAGAGATAGGGGCCTCACTATGTTGTCCAGGCTGGTCTCAAACTGCTGGGCTCAAGAGATCCTCCTGCCTTGGCTTCCCCCAGTGCTGGGATTAAAGGTGTGAGCCACCACTCCCAGCCTAGTAATACTATGAACTAATAGGACCTAATCTACATTTATAGACTATTCCACCCAACAATAGCAGAAAACACATTATTTTCAAGCGCCCATGAAACACATCCCAAAATAGACTATATCTTGGGCCATAAAACCAACATCAACAAATTTAGAAGACTAAAGGCTGGGCGCAGTTGCTCATGCCTGTAATCCCAGCACTTTGGGAGGCCAAGGGGAGTGCAGATCACTTGAGCTCAGGAGTTCAAGACCAGCCTGGCCAACATGGTGAAACCCTGTCTTCACTAAATATTAAAAATTAACCAGGCGTGGTGGCAGGTCCCTGTAATCCCAGCTACTCAGGAGGCTGAGACAGAAGAATCACTTGAACCCGGGAGGCAGAGGTTGCAGTGAACCGAGATCGAGCCACTGCACTCCAGCCTGGGTGACAAAGAGAGACTCTGTCTCAAAAAAAAAAAAAAAGAAGTATAAATAAAACAGCCATATTTAAGAAAAATATTGTTGTAGGTTGGGTTTCCTGGGAAACAGACTCAGAGATGGAGGCTTACACACAGGAGGTTTATTGTGAAGTGATCTTGGG
The DNA here is from genome assembly GCF_028885655.2 of Pongo abelii. Classification (NCBI taxonomy): domain Eukaryota; kingdom Metazoa; phylum Chordata; class Mammalia; order Primates; family Hominidae; genus Pongo; species Pongo abelii. The sequence goes on from NC_071995.2 coordinate 91,826,584, forward strand.
ATTAACACCTGTGGAGATACCAAAGCTGCTGATTCAGGAAGAGGGGGATGTTGGGCTGCAACGCAGTCACAGCACGGGCTTCTGCCCATCTCCTGGGGACCCCTCGAGCTAGGATGGCCTTACAGAAATATCCCAAAATAAAGCAAGGGGGCTGGACATTTAGACCTCACGTCATGATGTGAAGGGAAATGACCTTGGACAGCAGGCTTTTCATCACTAGGGTTGTCGGGGAGCGCAGGTGGAGACAGGTGTGAGCTGTCAGCCAATCAGACTGCCAGTTTCAGTCATGAAGTGGGAGATCTGGGCAGCACACCCAGTGCTTATTCTAAGTTTGAATCACCTACTCATTCACTCTCACCAGGGAAACCTTTATGTAGACACAATAGACAGTAAAGGCTACCTCCTGAAGAAAAAGCAGGCTGTTAGAAAAAAATAATCATAGCTACAGAACTTTTCTTACCAGAGGTAAGATGACTTGTCACCACCAAGGTAAGGCAGCATCTTATGCTCAGCACAAGACTGATCCCAGCTTCCCCGTCCCACGTAAAGGCAGCCCAGCAGTGAACCTCATGCCAGTGACCCACTCTTCTCTCTGCCCCTTGCCAGCACTGACGATATCTTACCAAACGCCAGTGACTGACACATGAAATGCACTCCATCCCAGAGAGCCTCCTACATGTTAATTTTTTCATGAATGAACAGGGAGAAAACTTTTATGTGGAAATCGTTATGACAGAAAAATGGTCTATGGCTGGGTGTATACATTCAGCAGAGCTCAAAGGTCAAACCTTCAGTCTGATCATACAGTTTTCATGCTTTCTGCCTGCTGGAGATTTTCCCAGAAGAATTTTCCAATAGAAGAAAGAAAGAAAAAAAAATCATTAGAACCAGAAAGAACATCCACCTGTCATACTCAATGGTAAAAAACCATGTGACTCTGCCAGGCATGGTGGCTCATGCCTGTAATCCCAGCACTTTGGGAGGCCGAGGTGGGTGGATCGCCTGAGGTCAGGAGTTCAAGACCAGCCTGGCCAACGTAGTAAAACCCTGCCTCTACTAAAAATGCAAAAATTGGCCGGATATGGAGGCGGGTGTCTGTAATCCCAGCTACTCAGGAGGCTGAGGCAGGAGAATTGCTTGAACCTGGGAGACGGAGGTTTCAGTGAGTCGAGATCGTGCCATTGCACTCACTCCAGCCTGGGTGACAAGACCGAAACTCAATCTCAAAAAAAAAAAAAAAGTGACTATTTAAAACAAGGAAACTCATTCTTTTGCCCACTTATGGTATGATCATTTAAAATAACATTTTTAAAAACGTATAGTATAAACTTGGGGGAGGGTGTGGGGAGAAAGAAGGAAGGCTTTCTTCTCAGCACTTTCCGAAAGCAGACAGATGAAATATAGACCTAGCACTAGAATAATGACTTCGGATGAAGTCCTGTGAAAGCAAGTTCTGTCTGACTGTCTCTCTGTCTGTCCGATGTGACATCAGTGGTCAAACCCTGGAAATGATGGCTAGAGGGCAAAATCTATTTTAGGTGTTCTCTCAATCCCCTTCGCCTCACCAACCCACTTGTCCCAGGTTTATCAAATCCATGCTAGAACCTGGCCATACTGCTAAGTCTAAATCTCCAGGAAAAATAACATTTAAAAAAGAAAAGACTGGGCCAGGCCCGGTGGCTCACGCCTGTAATCCCAACACTCTGGGAGGCCAAGGCAGACAGATCACCTAAGGTCAGGAGTTTGAGACCAGCCTGGCCAACATGGTGAAACCCTGTCTCTACTAAAAATACGAAATTAGCCAGGCGTGGTGGCGGGCACCTATAATCCCAGCTACTCAGGAGGCTGAAGCAGGAGAATCACTTGAACTCAGGAGACGGAGGTTGCAGTGAGCTGAGATCGCACCTTTGCACTCTAGCCTGGGCAAAAATAGTGAAACTCCGTCTCAAAGGTAAATAAAAGACTTAAATACAGATGAAACTCAAAGGTAGGGGCAGTAAACCTACTTAGCGAATAATCAGCGTTCTGCATTTCCTTTTCCCTTTGGTATGAGTGCAATAATCTTGTCCCCAGTCTATGGGCTCTTCTGGTACTTCCAATCAATTCCTTCCAGGGACCCCACCTAATCCCTTGTACATGGTCCCAGTTGTCTGCCTTCCTGAGGTAAACACATTCCTAAAACATTCTGTGTGAAGGAGACGTTCATAGTACAAATAATACTTTTCCACTGACTTTAATTCTGATTCCCTAGTATTTTTATCATGGCTTCTAATCTATCTTTTGGCTACAAGAAATGAGTCATTTGTAAAGTGAAGAATTTATTTTAAAGTGAGCAATCATACCACCCATTTTCTGTTTTCATCCAGAGAGGCATCTAAAAATGACTTTCCCTTTGTTGTCCCAAAGTTCTCAAACCTACACTCACCTCTTTGCCCGAAACTTCCAGTCTCAACTATGTTAAGGTCTCTCTCTGCCTTGCTTAGAGCCCCACCGTCGCTGTGATAGTTTTCTAGAGATGCCCAATGAAGTATTGCAGAGTTGTTAAAGAACAGGAATTTATTTTTCCACAGGTCTGGAAGCTAGAAGTCCCAGATCAAGGTGTCAGCAGGGTTGGTGTCTTCTAGGGCCTCTCTCCTCAGCTTGTAGATGGTTTTCTCTCTGTACCTGTCTATATCCACATTTCTTCTTGTAAGGTCACTGGTCATACTGGATTAGGGCCTACCCATAATTTTATTTTAACCACTTCTTTAAAGACCCTATTTCTAAATACAGTCACATTCTGGGGCCCCCTGCCTTAAGGGACAACATCCATCACATTGACCGGTATGCTAAAAGGAAGCATTACATTTCTTTGTGCCAATTGCCATAAGAAGCAAGGCTGAAAGCAAGAGAAGCATGTCTTCATTTTCTCAACTCACTACTCCACCGTCTAGGTCCTTGATTTAAATGATTTCACGACACAAGTAGGAACAGACCCTTTGGGCAACTCAGCAGCTAAGCCAACATCACCTTAAGCAAAATGTTAGACATGAAAACGTCACATTACATGGAAAACAGGGTTAAGGGACCACAGCTACAATAAGGAGAAGACTGTGGTTTTTTTTCTGTCTTATATTGTTTGTGTAACTAGGAGGATTCCTGTACATAATTTATTTGTATGCATATGTATCCATATATTATATATAACATTTATTGAGATCCAGCCATGTGCCAGGCACTGCTCTAAAAGCATTATGTGTACTAGCTCTCTTAATCTACATGATAGCTCCATGCAGTAGACACTTTTATGATCCCCAAATTATGAACAAGGTGCTGCAGCACAGAAGTTAAGCCGCTGCCCAAGGACGCACAGCTGGTAAGTGTTGCAGGTGGGATTTGACCCTGGAAGTCTGGCTTTGGTATCTTATGCATCACAGTTAGCAGCCTATTGCTTATTTTGATCAAGTCTTTTCTATTTCTAATATGCAATTAACATATAAACACTGTTAGTTCCATTGAAAAACCTACTGCAGAGATTTTAGAAGGGGCTGCAAACCCCTTTGAGCAGGCTCCCATCAGGCTACCTTTTCTGGGTGGTCAGCAGCTGCTTTGCTCCTCTGTGAACTTTTTCCTTAATAGCAAAGTGGCCTCAAGAAGACCTCTGGCCTCAAGAAGCTCCCCACTCTTGTACTGGCAATTGGCAATACGGTGTACAAATGTACACTGCTTCAACTGGTCCTAGACAACCTGGGAACAGATGCATCCTCACAAGGAAATATTAGAGTTGGGGACCAGGTGAAATCATAGTCATACCTTCAGGAACTTCCATATATACTTGCTTTATTCAGCACATACTCAGTACTAAGAACTTAAGTTATTTACACATATTAGCTCACTTTAGCCTAGAAGAAGCCTACAAGAAGATATTAATGTTCATCATTAAGAACAATGTATACAAAAATGTAAACTGCAAAATGTGTTAAAAATCTTAAGCTTTAATAAGCTGGAGTTAAAAGAGAAATTGAATTCAACCACACTATCCTTACTCAAGTTCAAAACCATATATATTTTCAAAAATTATTTTGTGTAGAGATGTGGCCTCACTATGTTGTCCAGGCTAGTTTGGAACTCCTGGGCTCAAGCAATTTTCCCATCCCAGCCTCCCAAAGTGCTGGGATTACAGGCACAAGCCACCTTAGCCAGTCCAAAAATATTTTTCTTAAATCATACTCTCACAAAAATGTTTTGTCTCACTCCACTTCCAAAGTGACTCATGGAAGCCATGAAAACCAGAACCAATAATAGTAATGGGATTAAAAATAAATAGAATTTATTAAATATCTACTGTGTCCCAAAGTAGCATGTGTTTCTTTTCTTCTTCTTCTTCTTTTTTTTTTTTTTTTTTGTAGAAATGGAGTCTCACTATCTTTGCCCAGGCTCGTCTGGAACTCTTAGTCTCAAGCAAGCCTCCCGCCTCAGCCTCCCAGTGCACTGGGATTACAGGCATGTGCCGCCCAACGGTGTTTCCTGGACTCAAACTGCTTTGATGTCTCAGGTCTGCATCTACAAACTACTGGATGTTGAGAAAGTCCTGTAACTTTCCCATGCCTCAGTTTCCTCATCTGTAAGTGGGATGACAAAGATACCTATCTTGTAGGGTTGTTGTGAGGATGAACTGAGTTAGCATATGTAAAACGCTCAGAAAAACACCTAGCATGTTGTAAGAAGACAGAAGTACCTGCGGCTATCATCAAAATCTCACAACCTTGGTAATACACATTTTTACATCTGAGGAAAATATCTGAGGCTTAGAACTAAACTTGCCCCAGGTAAGTCATTAGAATGTGGCTGGGGCGGGGGACAGTGGTGAAGGTTCCAACCCAGGTGTGGCAGATTCCAGAGCCTGCGGTCTGAACCAGCCCCTGGTGACCTTTACCCCGAGAGCAGAAGAAAGGCAAACAGGCGGAAGCCCACAGCCGAGGCCATCGCGCTGCGCATGATCCGTGGCAACCGTCCTTCCCTGACCTTTGCCCACTGGAAAAGCCAATCCCAAGGCAGCCTGAGGTAAAGGGGCGGGGCCTTGTGGTTCGCATAGCAACAGACATGGGTCAAACTCACCTGGGGGTTAGGGCGGGGTTGTTTGTCACTAAGGAATCATTGCTGAATGACACTACAGTGGAGAACCAGAGCCCCGGGCTTTACTAAACAAACAGCCCTGGTCACTGCTGGATTCAAAGTGTACCGCCGGGGCCGGGCGCGGTGGCTCACGCCTGTAATCCCAGCACTTTGGGAGGTTGAGGCAGGCGGATCACGAGGTCAGGAGATAGAGACCATCCTGGCCAACATGGTGAAACCGAAACCCCGGCTCTACTAAAAATACAAATATTAGCTGGGCGTGATGGCGGGCGCCTGTAATTCCAGCTACTCAGGAGGCTGAGGCAGGAGAATCACTTGAACCCTGGAAGCGGAGGTTACAGTGAGCCGGCGACAGAGCAAGACTCTGTCTAAAAAAATAAAAAATAAATGCGCACCGCCGGGCCCGCCTGCCTCAGCACGCAATGCTGGTCGGAGCCCTCAGGCAAACAAACTACCTCCGGCGTCCGGGAACTTACCCTCCAGGCAGAAGGAAAGAATGCGGGGACAGAGACCTGTCCTGGGAGAAGCTCCTTAGGAGATGAAGGAGCACCGAAAGATGCCTGACGTTTTTACGACTCCTCTTTGACGTTTGTGTCCCATCTCTTCTCAGAAGAATTAGCCATGTTTTGTGAATTCCAGGTGCCATCTTCAAAAATACCCTTGGATTCTAGCCAGTCACCAAAATGGCAGAGACAGCCACCTGAGACCAATTAGAATATCCACACCAGTGGAAGAGAGCTCCAGTGGTAAATTTCCTAGATGTACAACTATTGATTTCATGATGTGTTGTTCCATAAGGTGACTTTAAAACAGGACAAAAGTCATGATTCGTATCTTTGTTTCATCTTGTCGTTAATATTATATCTGGTAATTTTCTTGAAAACATAAGCACTTATTTACAAATTTGTATGCTTTCATAAGTACTTCATTGTAACTTTAATAGTAAATAAACTTTGGGTTTATTAGGGTGTAGGAGAGAAAACCCTACAAACAGAAATAAAACAATTGTGATGAATCATTCATTAATCCCTGGGAGAAGCAGAGTGGGCATACTGTGGGCTTAGGCCCACTAAGAAGGACCTGGATTCACATCCTAACTTTGTCCATTGTATGTGGCCTTGGGCAGGTCTCATAAGCCATACTCCTTTGCAAAATGAAGATAACAATATCTACTTCTGAGAGCTGTTTTCAGAGGATGAAAGTGCATGACAAGTGCCTTATCTTACACATGGCCCAGTCTTGGCTCAAAAATGTTACTTTTCTTTCTTGAATATCCCCACTTCCTCTTGAACAGCCTCCCCCAAGGCAGTTAGTTGCTCGTCTTTCTCCCTAATCCCCAGATAATTTGTTCTGAGCAGAACAATTTTTATCCCGGTAGCTTAGAACAGTGGCCAGCCCACAACAAGTACTTGGTAAGTGTCTGTTTATCTGGACTTGGTTGTGCTGTAATTTATGTGCTGACTGAGAGCTCCCAGGGATAGGAACCACGTCAGCTAGCATCTAGCATAGTACCTAGTACATAGTGCCTACTACATAGGCTACGCTCAGTAACATAGTTGTGTTACTACGCATTGCACTTCTCATTTTTGCAAGGTACACAAACATATCTGTCTTCAGCAGCCAGGCAGGTGAATTAAGATAAGAGCGATAAAGTCTGTGACAAACTGGAGGCATTCCCATTCAACTAAACAAAAAACACTTTTCTGGCCAAACACAACAGTCTGTCCACAGGATTTACCCCTCTACCATAAAACTGCCACCATAAACAAAGCTTTGTAATTAACAAGTTCTTTTTTTTTTTTAATTTTTTTTTTTTTTGGCAGGGTGTCAATCTGTCTCCCAGGCTGGAAGGCAGGAGTGAAGTGGTATGTGGTTCACAGTAGCTTCAACCTCCTGGGCTCAAGTGATACTCTCATCTCAGCCTCCCAAGTAGCTGGGACCACAATCACATGCCACCATGCTGGGCTAGGTTTTTTATTTTTTGTAGAGATGAGGTATTGCCATGTTACCCAGGCTGGTCTTGAACTCCTGGCCTCAAGCGATCCTCCCACTCCAGCCTCCCAAAGTATTGGGATTATAGGTGTGAGCCACCATGCCCAGCCCACAATTACTTTCTTATATGTTATCTCATTTGATACTTGAGCAATTTTCTGAAGAAAGCATTTTTGAGTTCATTTTACAGGCATCTGATAGAGAAACTGAGGCTCAAATACAGAGATTTGTCCAAATCAAACTAAGTTAATAGCCAGCCAGGGATTTGCATTCATGTCTTCTAACATTGACCCAGGACTCCCGCTTCTCTTTACACCGTATACTGTTCTTTATGTGCCGCTGTTTTTCTCTTTATAGTTTTTCTAGGACAAAAACCAAGCTCCATGAGAAGGTTAAACCTGTGTCAGGTTTACAGTCGAATGACCGCCATGGGTCATAATCCATCTAGAGCTCTGAGACAGGTGCCTTTAGAAACAATGCCTTCTTTGCAACCAGAGGAGCGTGTTTTCCTCGAGTCATCAGCATAGAGAGTCTTGGCAGCAAGGTATGATGAGCATGATGAGTGGGCTGATAGGAAGAACTCTGCACCCAAATGGCAATGAGGAAGCAGGCTCCTTATATCAACGTGAAGAATCTTTAAAGGAACTTGAGTTTGTAAAGAGAGCAAGAAAAACAAGATAGAGTCTTAGCAACTAGAGGAAACAAGCATCTCATTTCTGTAGGCCAGTGTTGTCCAACAGAAACAAAATGTGAGCTACATATAACTTTAAATTTTCTAAATAGTAATATTAAAAAAGTAAAAAGAAACAAAATAAATTAATTTGAATAATACATTATATTAATATAATATATAATATATTTTTTAACACGTGACCAATATAAAAATTATTAATGAGCTATTTTATTTATTTATTTATTTTCTGAGACAGAGTCTCACTGTGTCGCCCAGGCTGTAGTACAGTGGCTCGATCTCAGCTCACTGCAACCTTGCCTCCTGGGTTCAAGTGATTCTCCTGCCTCAGCCACCTGAGTAGCTGGGATTAATTAGCATGTGCCACCATGTCCAGCTAATTTTTGTATGTTTAGTAGAGACAGGGTTTCACCATGTTGGCCAGGCTGGTTTTGAACTCCTGACCTCAAATGATCTGCCTTCCTCGGCCTACCAAAGTGTTGGGATTACAGGCGTGAGCCACTGCGCCTGTAATTCTTTTTTTAATTTATATTTCTTTTTTTTTTTTTTTGGACAAAGTCTTTGACATCCAGTGTGCATTTTACATTTACACTCAGTGGCACTGGCCATATTTCAAGTATTCAGTAGCAGCTGGGCACAGTGGCTCACACCTATAATCCCAGCACTTTGGGAGACTGAGGTGGGCGGATCACCTGAGGTCAGGAGTTCAAGAGCAGCCTGGCCAACATGGTGAAACCCTGTCTCTACTATTTAAAAAAAAAAAAAAAAATTAGCCTGCCATGGTGGCGGGCACCTGTAATCCCAGCTACTCGGGAGGCTGAGGCAGGAGAATCGCTTGTACCCGGGGCAGAGATTGCATTGGGCCAAGACCGCACCACTGCACTCCAGCCTGGGCGACAGAGCGAGCCTCTGTCAAAAAAAAAAAAAGGAAGTACTCAGTAGCCACATGTGGCTAGTGGCTGCCATCTTGGACAGCACAGATCTAGGCCAAAGAAATTCCTAAAAGTCTATATTTCTGGCATAGTAAAAATGAGTGACATGGCTGTCTTCAAGGCCACTGAGAGGTCTCATTTTCAATCCTGCTAGTCCAGTTTGAAGACTGATCTTTCAGGGTCAACTTCAAACTTTGCTGCCATTTAGAGGGCAGCCGTGTCAATTTCCAGCCAGTTGCTCTGCAAAGCCAATCAGAGCCCATTATGTTTGGCTCCCTGTTTTTGCCTTGCAAGAGTGCAGTCCTCAGCATGTCCCCTTTCAAATACCTATTATTCTGGTGCTGTCTTTAGTAGTGCCATGACTGGCAGTGATTAGGGTGATATTTTTTATGTGCCTGAGTTCACAGAGCAAATTACATAGCATGAGTGGCATGGTGATTAACTGGCTGTGTGTAAAGACTAGAATCACTACATTTGCATGTCTCTGAATAATGGGATTCTTATCTCCATTATGTGGCAATGAGGTCGAAATTGATAGCACTATTAACTGTTTACACAGTAAGCACAATTTTCTATTCTCTCTCTCACTGGTTTCAAAGCAGCCAAAAGCTTTGAGCCCCCTAGCAACCCTCCCAAATAAGTTTTCCATGGTAAGAGATTTCCACAACCCCCTCAATAAATTTTCTGGCTGCCTTCCAGAGCCCACAGATAATCCAATCCACCCTCTTGGTTTCACGGGGAAGAAGCTGCGGTGTAGAGAGGTGAGATTTGTCCAAGGTCACACAGAAAGAAAGAGGGCTGCAAAACAGAGGACTCCAACAATACCCATTCCTTCTCTGATTTGTGTCCTCTGGCGCCTGGCTGCAGCTTTGGAATAATGAAGTCCCACCTTCCAGCCTACATACATATTGTGCATTCTGGTCACACACCCATTTTGCTGCTGAAGAGATGATGAAACTGGCTGAAATTATAATTTGATTCTCCAAACACAAAGACCTTTTCAGTTGACCCTAGAGATGAGCCCTAACTATACTTTGAATCAACAAACATCAATTTTCGCAGCAATGAAATAAATATATGGAGAGATAGTTATAGTTACAGTGGGTTATGAAACAGGGCAAGGGAAAGCTGTGACTATTTATTTGGCTCTGCTCCTAGCAATGAAGTAGTTATCCATCAGCCATGTGGCAGTGACATTTTTGATATGAAGTGCAAGTTTGAATTAATAACTAAAGAGACCGTTTTTAAAAATAGATCATCAGTGTAGCAACCCAAAAATGTATCCGATAAAGTGCTTCACTAGCAATATTGCAAAACATGAGGAGGAAAAAAACTCTCTCCAATTAAATTCTAACTCACCAGTGCTTTAGTGATGGAACAACCACAACAGCATGAAGGTTAACTGCCTTGGCATAAAAGAGGAGACGGAGTAACAGGATTTGTCAAGTAGATCGTGGCATCAGCTTAACATTTGTGGGAGTTAAATGTATGCATGAACAGTTGTAATGCTGAGTTCCATTAAAAAATATGATGGTGAAATGGCCTGGAGTGAAGCACTATTATTTATTATGAACTAAAACGGACTATTTGTTTGTGATATATCTTAAAAGTACTGAGTGCCTTGAAATCACTAGAAGGGTTCATTACCTCTGTATCCCATCAATAACCAAAGATCTTGTCCTAGGAGTCAAAACTGAAGGAGATTCCAGGTAGCATAAAGCACAAGAAAACTGGTTCCTATTTAGCAGTGGGTAAAGAAGTTGTGAAATCCTTCAGGACTCCACTTAAACTTTGCTGGGTTGAAAGAGGCCCTCCCTGGAACCCATAGTCTAAATTATACTTCTTTGGTATAAGTCACCAAATTTCTTTTTTTTTTGAGATGGTGTTTCACTCTTGTTGCCCAGGCTGGAGTGCAATGGTGCAATCTTGGAAGGCTCACTGCAACCTCTGCCTCCCGGGTTCAAGTGATTCTCCTGCCCCAGCCTCCCAAGTAGATGAGATTACAGGCAAGTGCCACCATGCCTGGCTAATTTTGTATTTTTAGTAGAGACAGAGTTTCGCCATGTTGGCCAGGCTGGTCTCCAACTCCAGACCTCAAGTGATCTGCCTGCCTCGGCCTCCCAAAGGGCTGGGATTACAGGTCTGAGCCACCATGCCCAGCTAAGTCACAATATTTCCACATGCACTGTTTCATTTATTATATTTGTTACACGAAGGTACTTACTACCCGTCTTCTCCACAAAGTCTGTGAACTCTAGCAAGGCAGGTGCCTGTGCACCTAACAGCATATTCATCCATTCAAAATGTACCTACAGAGCACCTACTAAGAGTTAGGCAACACAATTCTGCCCTCATATAGTTCACATCCAGATAGGGACATAGACCATAAACAATTAAACAAGCGAGTTGATTTGCTTTTTTTTTTTTTTTAGGCAATGTCTCACTCTATTGGCCAGGCTGAAGTACAGTGGCATGAACATAGTTCAGTGCAACCTCAAATGCCTGGGCCCAAGCGATTCTGCTGCCTCAGCTTTGCAAATACTTGAGACTACAGACTCACCATCACACCCAGCTAATTCTTTTTTTTTTTTTTTAGATGGAGTCTCACTCTGTCACCAGGCTGGAGTTCAATGGCACGATCTTGGCTCACTGCAACCTCCACCTCCCGGGTCAAGCGATTCTCCTGCCTCAGCCTCCCGAGTAGCTGGGACTACAGGCACGCACCACCACACCCAGCTAATTTTTGTATTTTTAGCAGAGACGGGGTTTCACCATGTTGGCCAGGATAGTCTTGATCTATTGACCTGGTGATCTGCCCGCTTCGGCCTCCCAAAGTACTGGAATTACAGGTGTGAGCCACCGTGCCCAGCCACACCCAGCTAATTTTTATATTTTTTTTGTAGAGACAGGGTCTCACTATGTTGCCCAGGCTGGTCTCAAACTTCTGGCTTCAAACAATCTTCCTGCCTTGGCCCCCCAAAGTATTAGATTACATTTGTGGGCCACCACACCTGGCTTGATTTTAGATAATAATACGGGAGACTGATCAGAGAAGGTTTCCCTGAAGAAATGAGATTAAAGAAAACTGATATTGAAAGTTCTGGGCTGGACATAGCGGCTCACGCCTGTAAGCCCAGCATTTTGGGAGACCGAGGTGAGCAGATCGCTTGAGCTCAGGAGTTCAAGACCAGCCCAGGCAATATGGCGAAACCCTGTCTCTACTAAAAATACAAAAATTAGCCAGGCATGGTGTTGCATGTCTGTAGTCCCAGCTACTTGGGAGGCTGAGGTGAGAGGATGGCTTGAGCCTGGTAGGCGGAGGTTGCATTGAGCTGAGATCACACCACTGCACTCCAGCCTTGACAACAGAACGAGACCCCGTCTCAAAAAATAAAAATAAAAATAAAAAGTTCTGGATAGATATGAGCTGAGAGGAGTGAAAAATAAAAATAAAAGAAAAACAATTTTTTAAAAAGAAGAAAGTTCTGGGTAAGGGGCATTCCAGGCAACCAGAAGAGCAGGCAGAAGGACCCCAAGGTGGAAACAAGTGGCTATGGCTGGAACCTAGTGGGTGAGGAGAAGATGAAGTCAAGGAGGCAGACTGGGGCTGGATTATGTGCTTGGCACAGAGTAAACACTCAGTAAACATACGTTTCATGAACAAGTGGGCACATATCAGCTATAATTGCAGGCGGAATGTAATTCTTGCTACCCTGGGGAAGACTGCAGGTGACCAAAATACGAAAGTAAAGCGTAGATGTTGAGTGTTGTCTCCACAAAAATAACTACACGATGTATATTGCATTTGTTAATTAGCTAGATTTAACCATTCCATAGTGTATATACACTTCAAAACATCATGCTGTACACAAAAAATACTTACAATTTTATCTGTCAATTTAAAGAAATAGTGGTTGTTCTAGGGTTTACAATGTTCATATTTTATTTATCATAGTCTCCCTTCAAAGAATATTACACTACTCCACATATAGTTTAAGAACCTTATGATAGTATAGTTACAATTCCCCCACCCTTTGGTCTTTTAATCCTCACAATACACTTATTGTATATTTGTTTACACTGTTAAATATCATTGATTGGTTTTTTAAAAATCTTCTGTTAAAAAAAAGAAAAAAATAGGCTGCGAACAGTGTTTCTCATGTCTGTAATCCCTGTAATCCCAGAGTTTTGAGAGGCTGGGGCAAAAGGATCACTTGAGCCCAGGAGTTCAAGGCTGCAGTGAGCTATGATCACGCCGTTGCACTCCAGCCTGGGCAACAGAGCTAGGCCCTGTCTCTAAAAAAAAAAAAAAAAAAAAAAAAAGAGAGAGAGAGAGACAGAGAGAGAAAGGTAGAGGCTAGAAACTTGAAATTTCAAGAGAACCACAAAAGGTAAATAAGATAAGTCCTGGGGACTCAGAGAAAATGAAAATCAGATATTTGAGGCAGCCTATAATAAACCCCAAATTGCTGCAGAGGAAGTCAGGGCAAGGGAGCTAAATGCAGGCTAACATCATATGGGCAGGTTCTTGAAGGCAGGATATGAACTGGGCCTTGAATCATACGCAGGAATTTATTGGGCAGAACAAATAAGGAAGGTAGGGCACTCCAGGAAAATCGGTCTTATCACATTATCCCAATGGAACTACCACATTTATTTCTAGGATGTTATGTAAATCCATACTATGCTCGTTACACAGAGGGACAATTGATTATATGCATGGAGTATAGAAGTTGGATCAAATTTATTGGCTGGGCACGGTGGCTCATGCCTGTAAGCTCAGCACTTTGGGAGACTGAGGCAGGTGGATTACCAGGTCAGGAGATCGAGACCATCCTGGCCAACATGGTGAAACCCCATCTCTACCGAAAATACAAAAATTAGCTGGGCATGGTGGTGCGTGCCTGTAGTCCCAGCTACTCAGGAGGCTGAGGCAGGAGAATCGCTTGACCCTGTAGGCGGAGGTTGCAGTGAGCCGAGATCATGCCACTGCTCTCCAGCCTTGTGACAGAGCAAGACTGGGTCAAAAAAAAAAAAAAGTTGGATCAAATTTGTTTTAAGTTTTAGGCTTAAATTGTCTCCCTTGAAATTCATAGACTCCTCATCTAGTGGAGAATTGCCTATCTTCAGCTCATGCATAGTGAAATTGATGAGTTATGAATCTATAAGGGATGTTCTAATTCTGTCATTTGCTGGAAACTCACTAGCCTGCTATTCTTGTTGTAATGGTTTAGTTCTTTTTAGCACTTTGTTAATCAAACTGTGTTGGAGATTGTGCCAGGGTGATCCAACCTCCTATTATAAGGTCTCTGAGACATGAGTCACAGCACCACCACCCAACCAAGAGGCCTCACCAGAAACTAGAGTGGCATCCTTGACACCACCCTTTGTCTCATGACCCCCAGTCAATCTAACCAGTGAAGTGCTATCAATTCTACCTCTCAAGTAACTCTCAAATCTGTCGTTTTTGCTCCTTGCTTACCACACTGCCTTATTCAGCCCCTTAACATTTCTTACTAAATCCCACCCTTTAATTTCCACCTCACCTCCAGCTATTTTTAAACATTCCTTTCCAATCCCCATAACCTCCCTGTGACTGCTTGAACACTCACCATAATATACATACACACCCTTCACGATTTGCCTACTTTTTCATCCTTGTCTTACTCCATGCCTCCCAAACAGCCTGAGTTCAAGAAAACTGAGCCATTTATGGTACCCCCAAAGCCACATGCTGCTGGTAGTCTCCACTCCTTTGTGCTTGCAATTTCCTCTGCCTAGAATTTCTTTGCCCAGCCCTGTGTGGTCTCTTGTTATTCGTCCTTTAAGACTCAGCTTGGGCCAGACATGGTGGCTCACGCCTGTAATCCCAGCATTTTGGGAGGCCAAGGCAGTTGGATCACCTGAGGTCGGGAGTTTGAGACCAGCCTGGCCAATATTGTGAAACCTCAACTCTACTAAAAATACAAAATTAGCCAGGCGTGGTGGTGCATGCCTGCAGTCACAGCTACCCTAGAGGCTGATGCAGGAGAATCACTTGAACCTGAGAGGTGGAGGTTGCATTGAGCCAAGATCATGCCACTGCTCTCCAGCCTGGACAAGAGCAAGATTCCATCTGATTTCTATGAGCAAGATTAGGGGTTTTTCTTAATTTTTTTTTTTTTTAATTTTCCGAGACAGTCTTGCTCTACTGCCCAGGCTGGAGTGCAGTGGCATGATCTTAGCTCACTGCAACCTCCGCCTCCTGGGTTCATGCTGTTCTCCTGCCTCAGCCTCCTGAGTAGCTGGGATTACAGGTGCCCGCCACCACGCCCGGCTAATTTTTGTATTTTTAGTAAAGACGGGGTTTCACCCTGTTGGCCAAGCTGGTCTCAAACTCCTGACCTCGTGATCCACCCACCTCAGCCTCCCAAAGTGCTGGGATTACAGGCGTGAGCCACTGTGCCTGGCCAAGATTAGGGGTTTTTCTTCTGTAGGTTCTGCAGCATCCTATTTTAGCATTCCTACATTGCTGTAATTAATACTAGGCATATCCGTCCCACCTGACATGGGTAGGAACTATGTACCAGCCATATTTTTATCCCTTTTTTTTCCTCTCTCTCTTTTTTAAGAGGCAAGACCATGCTCTGTCACCCAGGCTGGAGTACAGTGGCGTAATCATAACTCACTGCAGCCTTGAACTCCCATGCTCAAGGGATCTTCCTGCCTTAGCCATCTAAGTAGCTAGAACTACAGGTGCGTACCACTACACTTGGCTAATTTTTTTATTTTTGTGTAGAGACAAAGTCTCACTATGTTCCTCAGACTGGTCTCAAACTCCTGGTCTCAAGCAGTCCTCCTGCCTTGGCCTCAAAGAACTCTGGGATTACAGGTGTGGGTCACCCTGCCCAGCCTATTCCAGTTCATAGTACACCATCAGTAAATACTTGTCAAAGTAATGACCAAGTAAATGCATTTTTATATTTTTAGGACACTATTATACATGCCTAGTCCTTACCACCACTACTAGACCAGGGAATTATTGTTAGCATCCGAGGAAAGAAATAAAGTTAGAGTACAGGCTGGGTGCAGTGACCCACACCTGTAATTCCAGCAATTTGGGAAGCTGAGGCAGGAGGATCACTTGAGGCTAGGAATTCGAGACCAGCCTGGGCAACATAGGGAGACCCCTCTCTACAAAAAAATTTAAAAATTAGCTGGATGTCATGGCGTGTGCCTCTGGTCCCAGCTATTCGGAAAGCTGAGGTAGGAGGATCACTTGATGCTGGGGGTTTGAGGCTGCAGTGAGCCCTGATCATGCCACTACACTACAGTCTGGATGACAGAGCAAGACTCCATCTCAAAAAAAAAAAAAAAATTAGAGTACAAAGAAGCCATCAACCCCACTTCCCGCTAAGAGACTACAAACGCCGAGGTTCATTTGGAACTTTTGCCCCTTGGTTTATGGGGCACAAAAGATGGCCTGGCTCCCTTAAGCCTTCTTTGGCAGTGAATGAATGGTCCTGCTCATGACTATCCCAGCTCCTACAGCCACTGACCAAGAGGCAGTTCCTGACAGCCATCTGGACTTACACATCACTCCATGACTCACCTATTCATAAGTATCTCGGGAACTTTCCTCCAAGTGTGTGTGGTATAGTAACACTCAAGAGAACATAATTCCAAGCATGTGTCATAAACTAATTAGAACAAATTCCTCCCTTTAATTAATTACTTTATTTATTTATTTATTTATTTATTTTTGAGACAGAGTCTCACTCTGTCACCCAGGCTGGAGTGCAGTGGCACAATCTCGGCTCACTGCAACCTCCGACTCCCAGGTTCAAGTGATTCTCCTGCCTCAGCCTCCCGAGTAGTTGGGATTACAGGGGCCCACCACCACACCTGGCTAATTTTTGTATTTTTAGTAGAGATGGGATTTTACCATGTTTGTCAGGCTGGCTGACTTCGTGATCCACCTGCCTCAGCCTCCCAAAGTGCTGGGATTACAGGCATGAGCCACCGCACCCGGACAATGGGACACTTTTTTTTTTTTTTTTTTTTTTGAGACGGAGTTTCGCTCTCGTTGCCCAGGCTAGAGTACAATGGCACGATCTCGGCTCACTGCAACCTCTACCTCCCAGGTTCAAGCCATTCTCCTACCTCAGCCTCCCTAGTAGTAGCTGGGATTACAGGCATGTGCCACCATGCCCAGCTAATTTTGTATTTTTAGTAGAGGCGGGGTTTCTCCATGTTGGTCAGGCTGGTCTCAAACTCCTGACCTCAGGTGATCTGCCTGCCTTGGCCACCCAAAGTGCTGAGATTACAGGCATGAGCCACCACGCCTGGCCAATGGGACACTTTTAAGAGAGTCTCAAAAGAATCTCTAAGATTTTGGCCAGACTCAGTGGCTCACACCTGTAATCCCTGCACTTTGGAAGGCCAAGGCGGGTGGATGACCTGAGGTCAGGAGTTCAAGACTAGCCTAGCCTACATGATGAAACCCTGTCTCTACTAAAAATACAAAAAATTAACTGGGCACGGTGGCATACACCTGTAATCCCAGCTACTTGGGAGGCTGAGGCAGGAGAATCGCCTCAACTCGGGAGGCGGAGGTTGCAGTGAGCCGAGATCGTGCCACTGCACTCCAACCTGGGCAACAAGAGCAAAACTCCGTCTCAAAAAAAAAAAAAAAAGGAATCTATAGGATTTCATCAAAAATTGATGTCCCTGTGACATCTTCTCTCCCAACAAACTAAGGAGGCCCCTAGACTTCTCTAGCTAAACTAAGAGGCTCTAAGGACCAAGCATGAATGACCTCTGAAGTTTTCCTTTCTCACTTTCCTAGCTCTCAGCCCAAATACTAGTTATCAAATGATACCTGGGTAACTTTCGGAGATATTGTTTGTTTGTTTGTTTGTTTGTTTGTTTTTGAGATGGAGTCTCGCTCTGTCGCCCAGGCTGGAGTGCAGTGGCGCGATCTCGGCTCACTGCCAGCTCCGCCTCCCGGGTTCACGCCATTCTCCTGCCTCAGCCTCCGGAGTAGCTGGGACTACAGTTGCCTGCCACCACACCCAGCTAATTTTTTGTATTTTAGTAGAGACGGGGTTTCACTGTGTTAGCCAGGATGGTCTCAATCTCCTGACCTTGTGATCCACCTGCCTCTGCCTCCCAAAGTGCTGGGATTACAGGCCTGAGCCACCGCCCCCGGCATTTTTTTTTTTTTTTTTTTTTTTTTACTTTCAGAGATATTTAAAGCTTCTAAAGCAAGACTCTTGACACTGCTCTAAGATGAACTTAATCATGATGCACTATTAAAAACAATGTCTGGGTGTGGTCCAGCTTTGGGTTTATAAACATGCTATCTATTTTTCTTCATATTTTTATAAGTCATTCTGCATCATTGCTAAACCATGCAAACAAGCTTTTCATGATTCCTAATGAGCAGCCTCTTAATCACAGCACAAGACATCCTTCATGATAACAAATATGGAAGGAACTTGTTTCCATCTTGAATACAGACCTTTCTTCTGTCCTAGGGATAGAAAGTGGAAAATCAGAGAAACACGCCTTGTGTAATGTCCCATTTATTCTTCTTTCTGAAAGAGAGAAGGTAGGAACTACATTAGATGCATTCTGAGGTTTCCAATTCGGCAATACCAAACAAATGTTACAGGCTAAATTCTGTCACCCAAAATCCATATGTTGAAGTCCTAACCCCCCAGTACTTCATTTAGAGTGTGACATTATTTGGAGATACAGCCTTTAAACAGTTAATCAAGTTAAAATGACATCCTTCAGGGTGGGTCATAATCCAACCTTACTGCTGTCCTTATAAGAAGAGATCAGGACCCAGACTGGACACAAAGGGAAGACCATGTGAGGACACAGCGAGATGGTGGCAAGCCAAGGAGAGGGGCCTCAGCGGAAACCAGGCCTACAGACAGCTTGACCTTCCATTCCAGCCTCCACAACCATCAGAAAATAAATTTCTGTTGTTCAAGCTGACGAGCCTCTGGTATATTGTTATAGCAGCCTGTGGTATATTGTTATGGCAGCCTGGCAAACTAATACAACAAATGATTTTTAAATGTTAGAGCAATTTTACAATCCTAGTGCATGATGCATTTTGTTTGTTTGGGTTTTTGTTTTTTGTTTTTTGTTGAAATAGGGTCTCGTTCTGTTGCCCAGGCTGGAGTGCAGTGGCATGATTTCAGCTCACTGCAACCTCTGCCTCCCCAGCTCAGGCGATCCTCTTGCCTCAAGCCTCTTGAGTAGCTGGGACTACAGATGTGTGCCACCATGCTCAGCTACTTTTTAAATTTTTTGTAGCGATGAGGTCTCACTATATTGCCCAGGCCAATCTCAAACTCCTAAACTCAAGCGATTCTCCTGCCTCTGCCTCCCAAAGTGCTGGGATTACAGAAGTGAGCCCAGCCGTGATGTGTTTTATCTGCCATTTTTGCTAACAATGAAAATGGCAGATATTTGACTCAATATCTATAATACAAATATTTTAAGTAAAATAACACCATTACTAATTAATTTGGGTTAAGAAATAATTTTTGGTGTGAATGCCATTAAGCCAATTTAAATTTTTAGTCCATTTTCTATGGAGAACAATGAAATCATTTTCAGCTTTTTCCATTTTAGGTTTTATTCAGCCACAGTAACTGTCACTGAATCAATTTTTATGAACATACATTTCATGACAAAGATATGATTCATCAATGAATGTTTTGCCCAACTATAATTTGATCAATTGTGGCCTTTTATAATCTTTCTGCTGCAGTTAGTATTTATATTATATGGAAAAATTTATCAAATTTTTCAGGTCAAACTTTACAGGCAAAATTTTATTCTTTGGTCATTTTTTAAAAATAATAGTTGTATTGAGACTTGATTCCCTAACCATAAAGTTTATCCTTTTAAAGTGTACAGCTAACTGGTTTTAAGTATATACAAAGGTTTATGCACCCATCACCACTATCAAATTCCAGAATATTTTCTTTTTTCTTTTCTTTTTTTTTTTTTTTTGAGACAGAGTCTCGCTCTGTTGCCCAGGTTGGAATGCAATGGTGTGATCTCGGCTCACTGCAACCTTCACCTGCTGGGTTCAAGCAATCCTTCTGCCTCAGCCTCCAGAGTAGCTGGGATTACAGGCACGCATCAGCACTCCTGGCTAATTGTTGTATTTTTAGTAGGGATGGGGTTTCACCATATTCGCCAGGCTGGTCTTGAACTCCTGATCTCAAGTGATCCACCCGCCTTGGACTCCCAAAGTGAGCCACCGCACCTGGCCAAATTCCAGAACATTTTCATCATTCTTAAAACATATTTCCCATTTCTCCTTCCACGTCTCCCAGCCTCTGGCAACTGCCAATCGACTCTCTATGGACTCACCTATTCTGGGCATTGCACATTCAGTCATGTGTTACTTAACAACAGGGATACCTTCAGAGAAATGTGTCACTGGGTGGTTTTTGTTGTTGTGTGAACCTCATAGGTGCATTTATACAAACCTAGAAGGAATAGTCTACTGCATACCTAGGCTATTGTAACACAATGGTAAGTATTTGTGTATCTAAACATATCTAAACATAGAAAAAATATAGTGAAAATGGCCGGACATGGTGGCTCACGCCTGTAATCCCAGCACCTTGGGAGGCCAAGGCAGGTGGATCACTTGAGGCCAGGAGTTCAAGACCAGCCTGGCCAACATGGCGAAACCCCGTCTCTACTAAAAATACAAAAATTAGCTGGGCGTGGTGGCACACACCTGTAATCCCAGCTACTCGGGGGGCTGAGGCAGGAAAATTGCTTGAACCTGGGGGTCGGAGGTTGCAGTGAGCCGAGATTGCATCACTGCACTCCAGCCTCGGTGACAGAGCAAGATTCTGTCACAAAAAAAAAAAAAAAAAAAAAAAAAAGAATTTTTTAAATATTTATAGATGGTTGAAAAACTCAAAAGAGGCATAATATTTTTGTAATTCATGAAAATTATGTAAAATTCAAATTCACTAACTATAAATAAGGTTATATTGGAACATCACCACACTCAGCCACACCTACTCATCTAGGTACCATCTATTACTGCTTTCTCACTGCAATGACAGAGTTAAGTAGTTGTGACAGAAATCATTTGAGCCACAGAGCCTAAAATATTTACTAGCTGGTTCTTTACAGAAAAAGGTCTCTCATACGGCTGAACCAATTCATCTTTATCTTTCAGTTCATATGGTATGATGGGCACTAACTGTCCAAATAGTTGGCAGAAAGAGCAAATGGCAGCTACCCAAAGTGTGGGTCTCAGGCTGTTGCCAGTTAAACTGTTAGGATCATAATGAGATAAATACAAAAATTGAGAGTAAGCCTGAGAAAGTTATAGAAAATCGACAAAGTAATTTTATGTCTATTTGAATATAATACTTGAAACATGAGGTTTAGGCCAGGCATGGTGGCTCACGCTTGTAATCCCAGCACTTTGGGAGGCTGAAATGGGAGGATCTCTTGAGCTCAGGATTTCGAGACCAGCCTGGATAACATAGTCTCTACCAAAAATACAAAAAATGAATGAGGTATGATGGCATGTACCTGTAGTTCCAGCTACTCAGGAGGCTGAAGTGAGAGAATGGCTTGAGCCTGGGAGGCAGAGGTTGCAATGAGCTGAGATCACGCCATTGCACTCCAGCCTGGGTGACAGAGCAATACCCGGTAGAAAAAGAAAGACAGACAGACAGAAAGAAAGAAAAAAGAAAGGAAGGAAGGGAGGGAGGGAGGGAGAGAGAGAGAGAGAAAGAGAAAGAAAGAAAGAAAGAAGGAAGGAAGGAAGGAAGGAAGGAAAGAAAGAAAAAGAAAGAAAGAGAAAAAGAAAGAAAGAAAGGGAAAAGTGAAGTTTCTATTTTGTATGTCTTTGGGATTTTTTAAATTTCATCTTTCTAGCCATTGATTTTTAGACTAATTGAATTTTTAAGACTGACCCTTTAATACAGTTTGAGACACACTGAAATAGAAGATCAGTATCTTTAGAATCAAAGAAGTGGATCTACTGGGACATGAGCATCCTGAGGGCAGGTGCTTCATCTGCCTTGTGCACCTGTTTCCCCAGCACCTACGACAGTGCCTGGTACACTATAATAGGTGCTCAATAAACACTGAATGAATGTACAGATCCAAAACAACTCACTTCTTAACTCTAGTATCATTGTCAAGGATTACCATTTTCTAGGTTTGTTTTGGTATCTAATTTATTTTCAGATGCAATAGATAGCATAGAAGCTAGCAGCAGGCCTGTGTTCATATCCCAGCTTATTTAATTAATTTATTTATTTATTTTCAAGACGGAGTTTCGCTCTTGCTGCCCAGGCTGGAGTGCAAGGGCGCAATCTCGGCTCACTGCAACCTCTGCCTCCCAGGTTCAAGCAATTCTCCTTCCTCAGCTTCCCAAGTAGCTGGGATTACAGGCCCCTGCCACCACACCTGGCTAATTTTTGTATTTTTAGTAGAGACAGGGTTTTACCATGTTGGCCAAGCTCATCTCGAACTCCTGACCTCAGGTGAGCCGCCTGCCTGGGCCTCCCAAAGTGCTGGGATTACAGGCATGAACCACCGTGCCCGGCCTGAGTCCTAGCCTTTTAAAACAGTCCCTCCAGGTTAAGATCACCAGATATTTTGGCAAATTGTAAGATATCTATTTGTATGTGATTTTTCTTGAATTCATAAAGTAGTTCTCATATTTTTTTTTTTTTTTTTAAACAGAGCCTAGCACTGTTGCCCAGGCTGGAGTACAGTGGTGCCATCACAGCTCACTGCAACCTCGACCTCCTATGCTCAAGTGATTCTACCACCTCAGCCTCCCAAGTAGCTGGGACTACAGTGTGAGCCACCACACCTGACTAACTTTTGTATTTTTTGTAGAGATGGGGTTTCACCTTGTTGCCCAGACTGGTCTTCAACTATTGGGCTCAAGTGATCCACCTGCCTTGGCCTCCCAAATTGCTGGGATTACAGGCATGAGCCACCATACTCAGCCCATAAATTTGATCAATACAGTCCAAAGACCCAACTTCAGGTATATAAAGTACAGCTCATGAGTTGATGCAAGTAAAGTGCAGAAGTTTCCATTCTGACATCCTGCACACAATCCCACCCCAATCCCAAACAACCTTTACAAAAAACAAAATTTTTTCAGAGTGAATCTCCCTAAGTCTGTGGTAGCCCTTTCTTAGGAAGGTCCCCAGGCATTGTGAGGGTGGCAGAAATATGGAGTGGCTGTCCGAGGAATGACCCTCTTTATTTTTACATACTAGCACAATATTCAGGGCTACTGGAAGACATAGCTGAACCAGAAAATGTCTGTGTCTCCACGAACCTTGCTGCCTTGTTGCCTGGCTGTGTTCTTCCTTGAGCCTGGAATAAATCTTTTTTTTTTTTTTTTTGAGATGGGAGTCTCGCTCTGTCGCCCAGGCTGGAGTGCAATGGTACAATTTTGGCTCACTGCAACCTCCGCCTCCCAGGTTCAAGCAATTCTCCTGCCTCAGCCTCCCAGACAGCTGGGACCACAGGTGCACACCACCATGTCTGGCTAATTTTTGTATTTTTAGTACAGATGGGGTTTCGCCATGTTGGCCAGGCTAGTCTCCAACTCCTGGCCTCAAGGGATCCGCCCACCTCAGCCTCCCAAAGTGCTGGGATTACTGGCTTGAGCCACTGCAAGCCTGGAATAAACCTTCCCCCAGTCTCTGCCTACTGAGAACTAGACATCCTTCAAGAACATCTATGTCTTCACTTCACTTATTTATTTATAGTGTCACAGTCATTAAAGTTCCAGGAAGTCACAGAATCATAGCTATGAATGCTAGAAGGAACCACAGAGAGTCGAATCCAGGGGTTGCAAACTCAAAGGCCTATAGTAGCTGTACAGGTTATTTGATAGAAAGAAGACTGGCAGGTGGAGGCTAGGGAGAAGAGCAAAGAATAGAGCCATTTAGAGAGGGCAGATACTCAGCTCAAGTGGGCTGTTGCCAACTGGTACATGTGGCCCAATATGCCAGATTTGTTTTAATATATTTTTTAAGTCGACTATTCAGGTTTTCGTGAGTTACCACTCTTTATTTTAATTGTGGTAAAATATACATATTTTAATTGTGGTAAAACATACATAACATAAAAACTTACAATCTAACGATTTTTATGTGTCCAGCTGAGAAGTGTTAAATACAATCACATTGCCATGCAACAATAATCCCCCCTCTTCCCCCCCATCCCTGGCATCCACCATTCCATTTTCTGTTTCTGATTTTAACTGATTTAAAAAGAAATCAGGTCAGGTACAGTGGCTCATGCCTGTAATCCTAGCACTTTGGGAGGCCGAGGTGGGAGGACCACTTGAGCCAAGGAGTTTGAGACCAGCTTGGGCAACACAGCAGACCCCATCTCTACAAAAAAAATATTAATAATAAATTAAAATTGGGTGTAGTGTCATGTGCCTATAGTCCTAACTGCTTTGGAAGCTAAGGCAGGAGGATGACTTGAGGCCAGGATATCAAAGCTGCTGCAGTGAGCCATAATCTTATCACAGCACTCCAGAAGAAAGAAAGTGGAATCATACAGAATGTGTCTTTTTATGACTGGCTTATTTCACTCTGTGTAATGTCTTCAAGACTCATTCATGTTGTAGCATGTGTCTGAATTTCCTTTTTTTTTTTTGAGACAGGGTCTCTCACTCTGTCACCCAGGCTGGAGTGCACTAGCACAATCTCAACTCACTGCAGCCTCGACTTCCGGGATTTTGACAATCCTCCCACCTCAGCCTCCCAAGTAGCTGGGACCGTAGGTATGCTCCATCACTCCTGGCTAATTTTCATATTTTTGGTAGAGACGGTGTTTTGCCATGTTGCCTAGGTTGGTCTCCAACTCCTGACTTCAAGTGATCCACCTGCCTCAGCCTCCCAAAGTGCTGGAGTTACAGGCATGAGCCATCATGCCCAGCCTCCATCTTTTTAAGGCTGAATAATATTTTATTGTATATATAGTCCACACTTTTTTCCATTCATCCATCAATAGACACTTGGTTGCTTCTACCTTTGGCTGTGTGAATGATGCTGCTACCAGTATGAGTATACAAATAATGTATCTTTTTTTTTATTTTGAGACAGAGTTTCACTCTTGTTACCCAGGATGGAGTGCAATGGAACGATCTCAGCTCACAGCAACTTCCGCCTCCCAGGTTCAAGCGATTCTCCTGCCTCAGTCTCCCAAGTAGCTGGGATTATAGGCATGTGCCACCACGCCCAGCTAATTTTGTATTTTTAGTAGAGATGGGGTTTCTCCATGTTGGTCAGGCTGGTCTCAATCTCCCAACCTCAGGTGATCCACCCACCTCGGCCTCCCAAAGTGCTGGGATTGCAGAAGTGAGCCACCGTGCCTGGTGAAGTATACAAATAATATATCTTTTGAGTTCCTGCTTTCAATTCTTTTGGGCGTATATCCAGAAGTGGAATTGTTGGATCCTGTGGTGATTCTATTTTTACTTTTTTTTTTTAGGAACCACCATACTGTTTTCCATAGCAGCTGCACCATTTCACATTAATACTAACAGTACACAGCATTCCAATTTTTCCACATCCTCACCAGCATTTGTTGTTTTTTGTTCTTTTGATAATACCCATCCTAGTGGGTATGAGGCAGTAGTATCTCATTGTGGTTTTGATTTGTATTTCTCTAATGATTAGTGATGTCAAGCATATTTTGATGTGCTTGTTGGCCATTTTAAAAATTAGATTGTTTTACTATTGTTGAGTCCATTTTTAAATGATGAACACTAGTTTAAATTTTATAAAAACCAAAACAAACAAACAAAAAATGGCCAGGTGCAGTGGCTCACATCTGTAATCCTAGCACTTCAGGAGGCTGAAGTGGGCAGATCGTTTGAGTTCAGGAGTTTGAGACCAGCCTGAGCGACATGGGAAAACCTCATCTCTACAAAAAAATACAAAAATTAGGCAATTTAGTGGCACGCGCCTGTAGTCCCAGCTACTCAGCAGGCTGAGGTGGGAGAATCACTTGAGCCCAGGAGGCAGAGGTTGCAGTGAGCAGAGATCATGCCACTGCACTCCAGCCTGGGTTACAGAGCAAGACCCTGTCTCAAACAACAACAAAAAACAAACAAAAAAACCACCGTAACACTATATGGATAAAATACATGCTTTCAGGCAGTATATGGCCCGGAGACCTCCATTTGGTGACCTCATCTAGGCCCAACAAACTCATCTTCCAAACAAGGAAACCAAAGCCTAGATCATAAAGCCAACGGTTGCACATGGCTATCTGATATCTGAGCCAGCATTAGATCTGAGGTCCTCTAGTGCACAAGGCATTGAGACATTTCTTAGAACACTCACCAGAGCCAAAGTGTCTGATTTGTAAGGAGTTGCAATTTGCTAAAAATTCATAACTGGGCTTAATGACTTGTGGGTGAAAGTGCAAAAGTCAGGCAAGGTGCAGTGGCTTGTGCCTATAGTCCCAGCACTTTGGGAAGTTGAGTGGGTGGATCACTTGAGCTCAGGAGTTTGAGACCAGCCTAGGCAACATGATGAAACCCCATCTCTACCAAAAATACAAAAAATTAGCTGGACATGATGGCACATGTCACAGCTACTCAGGATACTGAGGCAAGAGGATCGCTTGAGCCCAGGAGGTCGAGCCTTCAGTGAGCCATGCTGGCGCCACTGCCCTCCAGCCTGGGCGACAGAGACCCTGTCTCAAGAAAAAAAAAAAGAAAGAAAGAAAGAAGGAAAGAAAATGCAAAATGCAGCAGCACAAGAGAGAGTCAGGAACTTTCTGAAAGGAACTCTCTCTGGCAGCTGCTTCAATCTTCTTTCTCTAGAGGTAGTAAGAGGGGGCTGGAGATCTATTCATTATCTTTTAACAATGGACAAAGAGAAGCCTGTCTGCTGCATTAGTCATTGCTTGGAGGTCCCCGACTTCTGCTTCCACTACTGCTCTCTACCCCCAAAGTGACTTCTCTTTGATGCTATTTATAAAATGGAATGTGACTCTCCAGCTAAGCAGGGCCGGGGGCTTGGGGCGGGGGGGACATGAGTGAGATATTAAAGCCGTATTTCTGCTTGGGTCTGGTATGTGGCTTCTCAAGAGTACATATGGCAATGAGAAACTGGAATGATTGTTATTTGGGGTATAGCTCTCTCGGGAGGAAAACTGAGCAACTTTCTTGAGAAGGAATAGTGAACATGTGAAGGTGTCCAATTTAGAAAAGGGGATGGGTTTCCTCTTTCTGGGAAAGACTCACCCCTGACTTGTGGATTACTAAAGAATGGAGTATTTCTGCCTCTAACTTGCTGTGCATCCTAAAGTGAGTTCCTGTACTTCCTTCTACCTCAATTTCTCTCTTCATAATATTGAGGAAAAGTTACATAAATGCAGGGTTTCCTGCCTTGCTGACTGTGGCACTTAATCACACTAAATAGACATAAGTCACATATCCATGCCATCCTGCCTTGACTGGTGTCTTCTGCTCAACTGGCCCCTTGACCAACTTCAGCTGCCTTTGGTAGTTCAAGAATTGAGAGTTTGAGGAGACTTAAGAGCAACTGTAATAAACTGAGGGACCTCATTCAAACTCGTTTGTTGCTAAAGACCGTCTTAAAATTTCTGTTCACCTGGAGCAAACCATCAGCCAGCAACTCCCAAATCTGATCATATTTGATGTCGCTGTGAGAAGTGCCACTCCCCACTTCCATCATGACTGGAGGCTAGGAATGTGCAGGGGAATGTCTAAAGGGGTAGTTGATATTTGAAAATGCATTTGGGGGATCTGGGCTGGGTGCGGTAGCTCACGCCTGTAATCCCAGCACTTTGGGAGGCCGAGGTGGGTGGATCACGAGGTCAGGAGTTCGAGACCAGCCTGGCCAACATAGTGAAACCCCATCTCTACTAAAAATACAAAAATTAGCTGGGCGTAGAGGCACGCACCTGTAATCCCAGATACTCGGGAGGCTGAGGCAGGAGAATCGCTTGAACCCAGGAGGCGGAGGTTGCAGTGAGCCGAGATTGCGCCATTGCACTCCAGCCTGGTGATGGGGCGAGACTGTATCTCAAAAAAGAAAAAGAAAAAGAAAATGCATTTGGGGGATCCTCAGAAAAAGCTACTAATTACACCGAACGGCTGGCAACCAGCTGTGTTATCCACATTCTAGGGTTGAGTATCATGACACAACCATAGTTTAAGACCATCTGGGCTGGGTACAGTGCCTCACGCCTGTTCTCCCGGCACTTTGGGAGGCCAAGGCAGAAGGATCACTTGAGTCTAGGAGTTGGAGACCAGCCTGGGCAATGTAGGGAGATTCCAGCTCTACAAAAAATAAAAACAAATTAGCTGGGCATAGTGGCGTACGCCTGTAGTCGAGAGGCCGAGATGAGTTTGAAGACCAGCCTGGGCAATATAGTGAGATCAAGATGGGATCATAGGCTGTACCTGTCATCGCACCACAGCACTCCAGCCTGGGCAACAGAGCAAGACCCTGTTTCAAGAAAAAAACAAGACCATTTGAGTGATGCCTTTTATACCAGGGCTGGAACTTGTGATGCTCAGTTGTCTACTTCTTTAACCTCCAAATTCCATAGTATAAACTCAGGAGAGTAGGTTTAACAAATGTTTGACATAGGTAGTAAATGGCCCAGTGTGGAGCACCACTTATTGAAGAAGTGTGCCCAGGTTTGTGAGTGCATTAATATACATTGCCTGATAACATTATATGCTATCTGGATTTAGCCAGAAATGAGGCGTTATTATAATCTCCTATAATCCCCTTTTCAGGGCAAAGGCCATGTCTTACTCATTTTTGTATTCCCAGCACATATAATAGTACAAGGCCTGGCCCAGAGTAGAGCCTCTCAACCCCTGATTAACTCCTAATCATCCTGCAGTTCATTCACTCAAGTTTGAATGCTGATTGAGTACACATGTGCGCAAGGCAGTGTCCTGGGAACTGGGGGACAGCAGCACAGGACAGCGAGGTCCCTCCCTCAGGGCACTTGCAGCCTAGAGGAGCTTCACCTCCTGCAGGAAGCTTCCCTTTCCCCCCATCCCTCCTGGATGCTCCCCGAAGACCCTGCACCTATCCCAAAACCACACTTACTATACGGCACTATAATTACCTGTATGGATTTCATTAGTACAGGGCTGTGAATTATTAATCCTTGGAACCTCAGAGTCTAGAACGAAGCACAATTCTCTGTAGATGCTACTCAAATGCTCATTAATCACTGAATCCACACCTCCCTTCTGGCTTCCAAGACAGGAAAAGGAGGCTCAGAGCGGAATATGCAATGCTGCTCTCTTGGCTTATTCCTCATGCTAACCAGCTGCTTCGTAACTGCCCGCTTACTAACCTGGTTGCCCCACTAGAGTTTAAGTTCCCCAAGACCGAGGGCCATACCTTATTTACTGTTGTATCCCAACATGCAGCACAAGCAGGCGCTCCATAAATGTTTGTTACATCATTGAATAAACAAGGGAATTATGAATAAAATGAAAGAGGCTTAGATATAAAAACGATGCCCAGTCATACTTATAATGATAGAGCCCTAAAGAGTAAAATAAGATTATTCTGTTTTTGTTTTTGTTTTTGTTTTTGAGACAGGGTCTTGCTCTGCAGCCAGGCTGGAGTGCAGTGGTACAATCATGGCTCCTTTCAGCCTCGATCTCCTGGGCTCAGGTGATCCTCTCACCTCAGCCTCCTGAGTAGCTGGGACTACAGACGTGCACTACCATGCCCAGCAAATTAATTTTTCTGGTAGAGACGGGATCTCACTGTGTAGCCCAGGCTGGTCTTGAACTGCTGGGCTTAATCCTCCTGCCTCTGACTCCCCAAATGCTGGGATTACAGACATGAGCCACCAAACCCAGTCTATTCTGATATTTCTAACCTGTTATTGGAGACCCATTAGGTTTGCTCCTTACTTAGAACAAAACCTAATCACCCAGGCACGGTGGCTCACACCTGTAATCCCAGCACTTTGGGAGGCCGAGGCAGGCAGATCACCTGAGGTCGGGAGTTTGAGACCAGCCTGACCAACATGGAGAAACCCCATCTCTACTAAAAATGCAAAATTAGCCTGGCATGGTGGTGCATACCTGTAATCCCACCTACTCCGGAGGCTGAGGCAGGAGAATCGCTTGAACCCGGGAGGCAGAAGTTGCAGTGAGCTGAGATGGTGCCATTGCACGCCAGCCTGGGCAACAGGAGCAAAACTCCATCTCAGAACAAACAGACACACAAAACAGCCTAACCCAAGATAGATAGAAATCTGTCAACAGTTGAACTATTATGGTTTCTATTATCGGATCATGCAATGAAAACACTTTAACCCTTCTTCACTTAACCAACTCACTCAATTAATATAGGTCTCTGTTTCCTCTCTAAAACACACTGACCTGTCACCAGACACCCACTGAAGGGATGCAGCGGGAAGGGTCTTGATTTGCATGTCTGAGTGCTTCTGTTCCTATCTGCTGAACTGTATGCTTTCCAGTTCCAGTGGAGATTGTGCCCACTCCCATTGATGTCCATTGTTATTATCATTTTATAATTTAATTAAATATTACATAAGTGATGAAATAGGAATGCAAAACAAGAGTTGTTATTTTTGTAAAAATTAAGTTGAATGTTTTGGGGAAAGTTGATAGAATAAATCATTAAAAATATTGTCATACAGGTGCAAGCTAATCAACTCTAAAAGTTTAGGCCAGAAAAGCCTGCTAAGATTCTGCCCTCAAAACCAGAAAATGTAAGTCGGGCACGGTGGCTCATGCCTGTAATCTCAGCACTTTGGGAGGTCAAGGTGGGCAGATCACTTGGGGTCAGGAATTCAAGACCAGCCTGGCCAACATGGCAAAACCCCATCTCTACTAAAAATACAAAAATTAGCTGGGCGTGGTGGTGGACACCTTTAATCCTAGCTACTCGGGAGGCTGAAGTGGGAGAGTCACATGAACCTGAGACGCAGAAGTTGCAGTGAGCTCCAGCCTAGGTGATAAAGCGAGACTCAGTCTCAAAAAAAAATAAACAAATAAAATAAATTTTAAAAAATTGAGAAATGTGGATAATATTTTATGAAAATAGTTTGTGCAAAAAAAGACAGAGTCGAACCTGAATCAGCAGCTCCATCTTGAAAGGCAAAGCCTTGAGGCCTAAACCAAAAATAGACAAATGAATCTATAGTATATGCTGCTGTGAACTGTATAAAAATATTTAAGGCTTATAGGTATCATATCATATCTTTTTTTTTTTTTTTTTTGGTCTCACTCTGTCACCCAGGCTGGAGTGCAGTGGCACAATATCAGCTCTCTGCAACCTCCACATCCTGGGCCCAAGTGATCCTCCCACCACAGCCTCCCCTGTAGCTGGGACTACAGGCATGCACCACCATGCCCAGCTAATTGTGTGTGTGTGTGTGTGTGTGTGTGTGTGTGTGTGTAGACATGGGGGTTTCACCATGTTGTCCAGGCTGGTCTCAAACTTCTGGACTGAAGCAGTCCTCCAGCCTGGCCTCCCAAAGTGCTGGAATTACAGGCATGAGCCACTGTGCCCAGCCTGTCATATCATTCTTTATGATTATAAACATGTCCAGAGTTTTTTTCAGTGTACTAATTCACTGGTTCCTGGTCTATGGATCTGGCAGATTTTCTACTGTACATTGGATTATTCAGAGGCTCCATCTGAAAATGGTATCTCTCCAGGAAGGAACCTGTAATTCCATCCTCCTGGCCCCCTACTAATTAGAGTGATATAGGATGGCCATAGCTACATTTCCATCTTGCCATTTTCTCTAATGTCACGTCCTGAATAAAGTAGGAGAGTCTAACCAACTGTAAGCCATTTAGATATCCATCATCATATCTTCCTAAAAGGAAATTTTACTTTAACATTATAGTGAAAACAAGAAACTCTTTTCTGAAACAGAAGCCCTCTCTGGAGAGCTTATTTTCAGAATGGTAAAATGGGGAACTAACTTAAGTATCTTCTGAGAGCAGATGCTTTCATATCTAATTTTCTGTAATCTTTGCAAACATTCTGTGAGTTCAAAATCACTGGCCCCATTTTATAGATGAGGAAACTGAGCCCCAGAGAGGTTAAGCAAAGTCACACAGCCAGTACCAGAGAGGTGGCATGTGACTTATTGGTGAGCCAATATACTTCCCAAGTCACCCAATTACATCTGATGATTTGCCCCAAATGTGATATCCCAGTGTTTTTCAGAAGTAAAGTAGTATGGTGGCTATGTATTATGTTTCTAAAGTTCCAGCTACTTCAAAGGGATTGCCCTTATTTCATTATTGGCATGTGTCCAAACTGAGCAGCTCCCCTGCCCTCCTTCGACACTGGCTGAGGATGGATGCAGAGGCCCTATAGAAAGCCCTTGTGCTATGCTATGCTATGCTATGCTATGCTATGCTATGCTATGCTATGCTATGCTATGCTATGCTCCAGTTATTCTAGAAATTCTCCAGGCTATCCCCCACCCCTCTACTTTCAACTCTCTCTCTGTCTCTGTCTCTCTCTCTGTCCCTCTTTGTCCTTTCTCTCTCTGTTATGGGTTAGTTTCTCCCCAAAAGATATTGAAATTCTGTGACTATGACCTTATTTGGAAATAAGTCCTTGCAAGTGATCATGTTAAAATGTTAAAATGGGTCCTGGCCAGGTGTGGTGGCTCACGCCTATAATCCCAGCACTTTGGGAGGTCGAGGTTGACGGATCACTTGAAGTCAGGAGTTTGAGACCAGCCTGGCCAACATGATGAAACAACATCTCTACTAAAAATACAAAAATTAGCCAGGCGCAGTGGCACATGCCTGTAATCCTAGCTACTTGGGAGGCTGAGGTAAGAGGACAGCTTGAGCCTGGGAAGCAGAGGTTGCAGTGAGCCAAGATTGCGCCATTTGCACTCCTGGGTTACAGAGTGAGACCCTGTCTCAAAGAGATAGACAAGAGGGAAGATGATGTTAGGATACAGGGAGGGAGGATGCCACCTACAAGCCAAAGATACCAGAAGCCAGGATGGAAGCAGGGAAGAGATTCTCCCTCACAGCCCTTAGAAGGAACCAACCTCTGCAGACACCTCAATTTTGTATTCTTTTTTTTTTTTGAGATGGGGTCTCGCTCTATCACCCAGGCAGAAGTGCACTGGTGCGATCTTGGCTCACTGCAACCTCCACCTCCTGGGTTCAAGCGATTCTCCTACCTCGGCCTCCCGAGTAGCTGGGATTACAGGCATGCACCACCAGGCCCTGCTAATTTTTTGTATTTTTAATAGAGACGGAGTTTCACCGTGTTGGCCAGGCTAGTTTTGAACTCCTGAACTCAAGTGATCCGCCCGCCTCGGCATCCCAAAGTGTTAGGATTACAGGCGTGAGCCACCGCACCCAGCCAGGGAAGAGCACTTTAATGAATCTAACTTCCTTGGGAATCCCCAAATTTAATTGTGCCCTTATCAGCGATGTTCATTTTGTTAATGTAAAAGAAATATATACACCCTGCAGAAAATATAGAAATTAGAGGAACTATAAAGAGTAAAAGGCCGGGTGAGGTGGCTCACACCTGTAATCCCAGCAATTTGGGAGGCGAAGGCAGGCAGATCATCTAAGGTCAGGAGTTCAAGACCAGCCTGGTCAACATGGCAAAACCCTGTCTCCACTAAAAATACAAAAATTAGCTAGGTGTGGTGGCACACGCCTATAAGCGCAGTTACTCGGAAAGCCGAAGTAGGAGAATCGCTTGAACCCAGGGGTCGTAGGTTGTAGTGAGCTGGGATCACACCACTGCACTCCAGCCTGGGCTACAGAGTGAGACTTCATCTCAAAAAGAAATAAAATAAAATAAAATAAGAGAGTAAAATTTAATAACAGTAAATCAATCATGTAGCGAGAACTATTGTGAATATTCTGGAGTATTTCCTTCTTGTCTTTTTTTGTATGAGCGCACACACACACACATACACACACATAAATTCATATACTCAGCAACCTCTGCAGTGTCTGAAACATCTGTGTGCTCAATAAAGTTCAAAGAATAAATGAATGAAGAAAATTTTATTTTTACACATAGTCAAACTTACGTACAGTAGGATATTCATTTTTTAAAATCTTACTCAACACATTATGTGTATTTTTCTATGTGTTATATAGATTTTTAAAGCATTTTTTATGAAAGCATAAGTGCTATAGAATAATGCTGACCTAAACGAACATCCAGTACATAACCCTACATTTGTATCTCTGAAGATTCCCTTAGGCTAAATTCTTTTTTTTTTTTTTTTTTTGGTGAAATGGAGATTTACTCTTGTTGCCCAGGCTGGAGTGCAATGGCACGATCTTGGCTCACAGCAACCTCCGCCTCCCAGGTTCAAGTGATTCTCCTGTCTCAGCCTCCTGAGTAGCTGGAATTACAGGCATATGCTACCATGCCCAGCTAATTTTGTATTTTTAGTAGAGATGGGATTTCACCATGTTACCCAGGCTGATCTCGAACTCCTGACCTCAGGTGATCCGCCCGCCTCTGCCTCCCAAAGTGCTGGGATTACAGGCATGAGCCACTGCACCCACCAACCCTTAGGCTAAATTCTTAGCCATGAAATTAATACGTGAAAAAGAATAAACTATTTAAGGTCCTTAGTGTCATTCAATGTTCACAAATGTCCCAAATTGAAGTGATATTTCACATTAAAACCCAAGCAAGCCTTTGCAAGCTCCCTGGCAGCCCATAGGCACAGATTCTCCATCTGTGGGGTGATCCTCTTATATAGACTGTAGCTCCATTATCCCTTCAGACCAGGGATAACCCTCCTTCTCCAGCATCTTTAGATCATCCCTGGAATGACCTGAGCTGGATTAAGCTCCAGCTCAGCTGCCCTGGTCCTCCACAAAGGCTCAAAGGAGAGATCTAACTTTTGGTGTTACATTCCATTTATTTATTTATTTATTTATTTATTTATTTATTTATTTATTTTTAAATCAATTAGTTTTTCTTTTTGAGACGATGTCTTGCTCTGTTGCCCAGGCTGGAGTACAACAGCATGATCTCAGCTCACTGCAACCTCCACCTCCCGGGTTCAACCGATTGTCCTGCCTCAGCCTCCCAAGTAGCTAGGACTACAGGCGCTCACCACCATGCCCAACTAATTTTTGTATTTTTAGTAGAAATGAGGTTTCATCATGTTGGCCATGCTGGTCTTGAACTCCTGACCTCAGGTGACCCACCTGCCTCAGCCTCCCAAAGTGTTAGGATTATAGGCATAAGCCACTGTGCCCGGCCTTGCATTCCATTTAATTCTCACTTCAGCATGTCTTTAATATCTTTCTACTTTCTCTAGCCATATCTATTCCAAAGAAATTCTGTGTCACGAGCTATTTCTTTTTTTATTAGGTTTTTTTTTTTTCATATTGTGTGCAGTGTGAGATGGAATTTAAGTGGGTGGCTTTGTCCTTCCTTGAAACATAACTTGTACCAAAAATAACATCATTTGAATTGTGTGTCTTTGGTAACAACATGACATATGCCACCACAAGTACATTCATCCAATATGTGCATGTTACAGGGCTATGCACTGCAAAGTCTTGTTTGCTTGTTTGTTTGTTTTTTGAGATGGAGTCTCGCTCTGTCGCCCAGGCTGGAGTGCAGTGGCGCAATCTTGGCTCACTGCAACCTCCTCCTCCTGGGTTCATGCCATTCTCCTGCCTCAGCCTCCTTAGTAGCTGGGACTACAGGTGTCCGCCACCACGCCCGGCTAATTTTTGTATTTTTAGTAGAGACGGGGTTTCACCATATTGACCAGGCTGGTCTCAAACTCCTGACCTTGTGATCTGCCCGCCTCGGCCTCCCAAAGTGCTGGGATTACAGGCGTGAGCCCCCGTGCCCAGCTTGTTTGTTTTTTAATAACTAAAACTCTGCCTTTCGGAATTCAGATTCACCATATAACATCTTCACCCAAATGTTACTCCCCTGGAAGCCTTTCCTGACCATCCTTTTCCCGTTTGCAACGCCCTTTCCTCCTATGCTTAATTCTTTTCATAGCAGTTATCACCACCTCATCTATTATATATTTTACTCATTTGTCTTGCTAACTATTTGTCTCACCCACTAGACGCATAACCATGACAGAGCTGTTCATTCATTCATTCACTGTGTATGTAGTGAACACCTACAGGTGCCAGGAATGTGCTAAGCATGAGAGTATGGCTGCTTTCCAGCAGCTTACAATTAGAAATACCAAACAGCTAAACAAAGATCAGAGTGTAATCTTCTTTTTTTTTTTTTTTTTTTTTTTTTGACACAGGGTCTTGTTCTGTTGCCCAGGCTGGAATGCAGTGGCACAATCTCGGCTCACTGCAGCTTCAACCTTTCAAGCTCAAGTGATCCTCCCACCTCAGCCTCCCAAATAGATGGGACCACAGGGATGCGTCACTACACCTGGCTAATTGTTTATTTTTAGTAGAGATGAAGTCTCACTATGTTGCCCAGGCTGGTCTTGAACTCCTGGGCTCAAGGGATCAACCCACCTTGGCCTCCCAAAGTGCTGGGATTACAGGTGTGAGCCACTGCGCCTGGCCTCAGAGTGTAATCTTTCAACACTAAAATAAGTGGGGCAGGACAAGTTAGGTTTCCAGAGGAAGAGAAGAGCTCAGACTGTATCAAATGAGGGTCAAGCTATAGGAAGTAGGTGAGAGTTAAAGGCAGGTCGGAATTTGAGGTAGAAACATTTGGCTCATCCCATAAGCAGGGCAGATTTGTGAGCAGGAGAATGGCATGATAAAAAATGATTTATTTAGATTAAGCCACAGTGGCTGACACCTGTAATCCCAACACTTTGGAAGGCCGAGGCAAGCAGATCAATGGAGGTCAGGAGTTTGAGACCAGCCTGGCCAACATGGTGAAAACCCATCTCTACTAAAAATACAAAAATTAGCTGGGTGTGGTGGCACGTTCCTGCAATCCCAGCTACTTAGGAGGCTGAGGCAGGAGAATCGCTTGAACCCGGGACGCAGAGGTTGCAGTGAGCTGAGATCGCGCCACTGCACTCCAGCCTGGGCAACAGAGCAAAACTCTGTCTCAAAAAAAAAAAACGAGAAAAAAGAGAATGGATGAAATCTAGTCCGAGAGTCAATTTGGCCCTGAGATGGGGAAACACTAAAGGAAGGTGATAAATAAGAATGGACAAAGAGGATGGAGGCTGGCACTCTGTCAAAACACATTCACCTCAAAGCAGGCAATTCTCAAAATAAGATGTTTAAGATCATCAGCCATTAAAGAGGGCCTTGTTAGTGGGTTACAGGAGACTGAGTTTTGCTGCCTGAATTGGGAGAGAAGGAGTGAGAGATACAAAAAAGCAGAGGGTAAAGTCAGCTCGGTTATTCTATGCGAAGTTAAACCCATTTAAAGAGCCCAGATGAAGAGGAAAAAAAAAATGAGAGGAGGGGAAAAAATGAGAATCGCTATTTTAGACAAATCCCATATGGGTTATACTCTTAATTTACTTAAGCCAGATGGCTAGGCTGGGGACCAACTAATTTATTACCATCCTGCCATTCAGAGCCAGAGCCTTCCTTAGGTTCCTAAGCAACTCTGAGGGGGAAATGTCAGATTGCATGAAATTTCCTGATTAGGTCACATGACCCAAGCACAGCCCACTGAAAATGATTCGAATCCTCCAAATTGCATATTCCAGATCACAGCTGTCAGCTCTGCCCTCTCCTGCTTGTGGCAGATGCACGGGCCTTCCTCTCTTTGCAGGCAGTATGGTGGCAGTTCTAGGAATAAGAAACACCAAAATAAAGGCTGGGGGAGGACTGACAAAAAAAACTTTAGAATTTGGCATTTCAGATTCTCCCTTTGTACCATGTACATCCCAAAATTTTCTATAAAAGAAGGAAAGTAGCAAAGTGTTTTTAAAAGGAGCATTTAAACTACTGTGGTAATTAAGCAGCAATCTCTGAGTCAGCAAATCCCAACCAGCAAACTGAGTAACATTTGAGATAACATGAGAGGATTAAAAAAGTAGGGACACTAGACGGGTGCAGCGGCTGAGGCTGGTAATCTCACCACTTTGAGAGGCTGAGGAAGGAGGATCGCTTGAGCCCAGGAGTTTGAGACCAGCCTGGGCAATATGGCAAAACCCTATCTCTACAAAAAAATACAAAAAGTTAGCTAGGCGTTGTGGTGTGCACCTGTAGTCCTAGCTACTCAGGATGCTGAGGTAGAAGGATCATTTGTGCCCAGGAGGTTGAGGCTGCAGTGAGCCAAGATCACACCACTGCACTCCAGCCTGGCCAACATGGTGATACCCCATCTCTACTAAAACTACAAAAATTAGCTGGGTGTGGTGGCGGGCGCCTGTAATCCCAGCTACTCGGGAGGCTGAGGCAGGAAAATCGGTTGAACCCAGGAGGCAGAGGTTGCAGTGAGCCAAGATGGCGCCATTGCTCTCCAGCCTGGGCAGCAAGAGCAAAACATCTTCTCAACAACAAATTAAAAAAAAAAATTGGGAAAAAATAAGCAGCTAGGCTGGTTTATGATCTGAAGAGGAAAGCATAATGAGATAACAAAAGCAACAAGGAACATGTTTTAAGATGGAGTCATTATGTACCAAGCCATGTAGAAATTATTGTTTCCCACATTTTATATTATGGATGAGAAAACTGAGGATTTCTAAAGGACTTAAGTTAGGTCTCACCGCTAGTAAGTACCACTGTTAGGGATCAATTCTATTCATTCGTCAGAGAGTAAGAAAATGATTGGCCAGAAAAAGTGAAGGGCAGGCCGGGCATGGTGGCTCACACCTGTAATCCCAGCACTTTGGGAGGCCGAGGTGGGTAGATCACCTGAGGTCAGGAGTTCAAGACCAGCCTGGTCAACATGATGAAACCCCGTCTCTACTAAAAATACAAAAATTAGCCAGACATGGTGGCGGGCATCTGTAATCCCAGCTACTCAGGAGGCTGAGGCAGAAGAATTGTTTGGACCCGGGAGGCGGAGGTCGCAGTGAGTCAAGATCACACCACTGGACTCCAGCCTGGGCAAGTCTATCTCAAAAAAAAAAAAAAAAAAAAAAAAAGTGAAGGGCAGCAGGCTGCAAATGCCAAAATGAGAGCATAACTAGTGGTTCCTGGGGCCTGTCTATGAGCAGAGGTAGCTAGAAAGCTAACAGAACAGTGACTGCCAAATGCAGAATGGAGCATGTTCCAAATTCAACAGGGATTGAATCCTGGAACAGAAAAAGGATATTAGTGAAATCTGAATAAAATCTGAGGTTTAGTTAATAGTAATGTACCAATGTTGGCTTCTTGGTGGTGACAAATGTACCATTGTCATGTGAGATGTGGGTAAGGGACACAGGGGAACTCTCTGTACTCTCCTGCAACTTTTCTGTAAATCTAAAATTATTCTAAAATTAAAAGTTTTAAATAAATTTAAATGAAATTAAAAGTTTATTTTTAAATTATTTAAGAGAAGAGAGTATTGGTGGCATGTTTATAAATATTCTTCAGAAGAGTAACATTTTAAATGGCAATGGCGAGGGTAACGCTGCATTTTTGTAGCCAGTCATATTTCTTGGCAGACAAGATGACTAATGACAATCACAAGGACTAACATTATTGAATGCCTATAATATTTCAGCTTCCGCCCTAAGGATGTTACATGCATGCCCACGTCATCTTCAAGATTATTTTCCCAATTTATAGATGAGAAAAGTTTTTAGAATAGTGCCTGGAATCTGGCAGGTGCTCAAAAATTAGATCTTTTTTGTTTTTTTAACAGAGGCTAAGAAATGTACCCAGCTTTTGAACAAGAGTCACAATTCAAGTCCAAACCCTAAAAGGTTTTTTTTTTTTTCCTTGTGATGGAGTCTCGCTCTGTCACCCAGGCTGGAGTGCAATGACATGATCTCAGCTCCCTGCAACCTCTGCCTCCTGGGTTCAAGCGATTCTCCAGCCTTAGCCTCCTGAGTAGCTGGAACTACAGGTGCCCGCCACCACGCCCAGCTAACTTTTATATTTATATTTTTTAGTAGAGATGGGGTTTCACCATGTTGGCCAGGCTGGTCTCAATCTCCTGACCTCAAGTGATCCGCCCACCTGGTCCTCCCAAAGTCCTGGGATTACAAGTGTGAGCCACCGTGCCCAGTCCCTTCAAGGCTTTTAAATCTCAGCCTTGCCACTTATTAACTCTATGAACTTGGGCAAATTTCAAAGCCGAAACAAAGCTAACTGATATCATAGAATGGATTTTAAAAGTATGTTGAAAGTTGCATAATATCAACCTAAATTTACAAACAGACAAATTATTTATGAAATGTTTCAAAATTGTCAAATTGAATAACTGGAAAATAATCAGGCTGTATAGTTCTGCATTGAAATCAATAAAAATAGGGCTCAAAATAACAGTTCTGAAGAATCCTTGGGCACATCTCTGCATATAAGAACCAAACAAGAGACAACTAAGGAAATTGTTAACTCCTGGTAACTACCAGAGCCTCGAGGAAAAACGTGTTTTCAGCTCTCCTCTGGGGACAAATGACCATAGCTCACTGGGCCAGACAGGGTCCATAATGAGATTTTCTCAAGAGGGGAAGGTGGTAAGGGCAAATTATAAAGATACACCTGGCTGGGTGCAGTGGCTCATACCTGTAATCCCAACACTTTGGGAGGCCAAGGGAGGCAGATCACTTGAGGTCAGGAGTTCAAAACCAGCCTGGCCAACATGGAGAAACCCCATCTCTACTAAACAATATATAAACATAAAAATTAGCCAGGCATGGTGGCATATGCCTGTGATCCCAGCTACTCAGGAGGCTGAGGCGGGAGAATCGCTTGAACCCGGGAGGCAGAGGTTGCAGTGAGCCGAGATCATGCCACTGCACTCCAGCCTGGGCAACAGAACATGACTTTGCCTCAAAAAATAAAATAAAATAAAGATGGGCCTTCCGATGACTGACAGTCATCTCTACTAAACAAAAAAAAAAAAAAAAAAAAAAAAAAATCCTTTCGTAGTTCATAAGCATGATGATTGTGTTCACACGCATGTGTGAAACGTACCACCACAAATCTTGTTACAACGTTGGTACATTACCTGACTGGCATGAAAAAAAAAAGGAATGAGAGAGAAATCCCTGAGTCACACCTCTGTTCACACATCTGTTCATTTTAAACTAGATCTTGGCCTCAACTGTTACAGCAAAAGGGAGGTCGCAGCAGAAAAACTAAAGTTTTTTTGGCTTCCAGGTAGGCAGGAATCCAGATTCAAGCAATATAAAGACTATTGAGGGAGGGTTTCAAGAACTAACTTTAGAGGGCTACCACATCATTAACCATACCCATCCCTGTCAACCTTGGTACAAAGATGGGGGTGCTGAAATCCAGTTCACACCTTGCTGATACAAAGCTGCTTAGAGCCTGAGAAGGCTGAAGCCCTCTTCCAAAACATCTGCCCAGACCTCCAGCCATTCTAATTAACACAAAAGCAAGAAACATGCCTCACCCTTCCCCATCCCCATACCCCCCTAAAATATGACACCCTTGCACATCTTGATCCAAAATAGATTGCATAAACAATAACAAAACCCTAAGCCTGGAGTCACATATTTATTTTTTTTAACAAATACTTGTTCAGCCCCTGCCAAGACCAGCTTGGTCGGGGAGACCCTAACCCAGCAGCGCTAGAGGAATTAAAGACACACACACAGAAATATAGAGGTGTAAAGTGGGAAATCAGGGATCTCACAGCCTTCAGAGCTGACAACCCCAAACAGAGATTTACCCACAAATTTAGTAACAGCAAACCAGTCATTAGCATTGTTTCTATAGATATTCGATTAATTAAAAGTATCCCTTATGGGAAACGGATTAACTATAAGTATCCCTTATGGGAAACGAAGGGATGGGCCTAATTAAAGGAATAGGTTGGGCTAGTTAACTGCAGTAGGAGCATGTCCTTAAGGCACAGATCGCTTGTGCTATTGTCTGTGGCTTAAGAATGCCTTTAAGCAGTTTTCCACCCTGGGCGGGCCAGGTGTTCCTTGCCCTCATTCCAGTAAACCCACAACTTTCCAGCGCGGGCGTTATGGCCATCAGGAACATGTCATAGTGCTGCAGAGGTTTTGTTTATGGCCAGTTTTGGGGCCAGTTTATGGCCAGATTTTGGGGGGCTTGTCCCCAACAAGCCCCTACTCTGTGCCCTGGCCCATTTTCTTCTCCCTGGATCCCTGGGACTGCCTTTAATCTCCCTATTCCACCCTTGCTTGCCCTGCAGGTCTCCAGTTCATAATCTATTTACTGTTCCTTCTCCAGGGCCCCACCTTCTG
Source organism: Pongo abelii (assembly GCF_028885655.2). Taxonomy (NCBI): domain Eukaryota; kingdom Metazoa; phylum Chordata; class Mammalia; order Primates; family Hominidae; genus Pongo; species Pongo abelii. The sequence continues at coordinate 91,868,668 of NC_071995.2, forward strand.
GTGTGCAGATCTGCCATCCCTTTTCTCCAACATGGATTATTGTTCTACACTCCTCTCTGCCCCAGGCTTTACCTCTTTCCTCCTGGCTTAATTTCATCACCCTTAATCTCTTCACTGTTCAGCCCTTCTTGCAGCTCTTTCCCAGTCTCCTGCCACTAATATCTGATCTCAACCAACCCACACAACAGCCCCTGAATACAGTAAACGGGGCTGAAAGAATGTAATTCATTTGCCTGTGCTAATCCCACGAGTGAGTGGTCCTATTCAACAAATTCTGTAAATTAGTAATGGTAACAATAATAGCTGGCACTTGAAATTGAGCTGATGGACAGGTTGCAGTTATTAGTAATGATGAAGTCTAAGGATTGACTTTGGGTGTGAGTGGCATGAGGCATGGAAGGGTGCAAGGCCATTTGAAGAGGGGAAGCCTAAGAACACTAAGACTAGATACTGTATTGAAGAAAAATCATCTCTAACGATAAAACAATCATCAAGGATGACAGGAACCACGTGGGTGAGAGGAAGCTTGAAGGAACGAGGGCGTGTGAAGGAGAAGGTGTTAGAGGACCGCAACACGGTGGGGTAGAGTTTGATGATGTGACAGTCAGAGGTGGTAGTGGGAGCTACGGAGTGGGAGGGAAAATAGCCTGGACACAGGAATGAGAACACTCACCCCATTTGCAGGCCTGTGGTCTGAGGAGTGTGGGAGAGAAAACGGCCATCAACAGCAAGGGGAGCAATGTGCTCAAGAGAACCAGGTCTAGCAAGCAGGCAAAGAGAGCATTCAGAGAAGTGAGGAAGTGAGGTTTTTGAAAGAATATAGCTGAGGTCCCTGTGGAAGAGTTGCAGAAGTTGGGGAGTGGGCCGGTGCAGTGGCTGACGCCCGTAATGCCAGCACTTTGGGAAGCCGAGGAAGGGGGATCAAATGAGGTCAGGAGTTCAAGACCAGCCTGGCCAACATAGTGAAACCACGTCTCTACTAAAAATGCAAAAATTAGACGGGCGTGGTGGTGCGCACCTGTAGTCCCAGCTACTCCGGAGACTGAAGCAGGAGAATCATTTGAACGTGGGAGGTGGAGGTTGCAGTGAGCCGAGATCACACCACTGCACTCTAGCCTGGGTGACAGAGCAAGACTTTGTCTCAAAAAAAAAAAAATTTAAAAAGTTTTTTTTAAAAAGAAGAAGTTGGAGAAGGGTAAGACATGGGATCAGAAAAGGGGATATCCAAGGCCATGTGGATATCAGAGTCTAAAGGATGAGTGATGACCTGGGAAACTGGGCTGACATAAACAGGGAGGAACAGGAAGGACATGATGGGATTAGTCCCAGGATCCCAGAGCAGATTGCAGTGGCACAGCTGTGAGTTCGGGGGGCAGGATAGTAAGAGTTTTCAGGAACATGAGGAGTTCTTGCCCACTGCAAATTAATAATCTGTTGGGGGAGCCCCATATACATGACAGAACCATACATCCCAGATGCCTTTGGAAATTGCAGATATGGAAACCTACAGGAGAGGGACCCAAATCCAACAGGGAGGGTCATAAAACACTTCGAGGGAGAGAGAGAGAATAACAGAATTCCATAAAATGATTGCAACCACTAGAAAAAAAAATTTTTTTTTTTTGAGATAGAGTCTCACTCTGTTGCCCAGGCTGGAGTGCAGTGGCATGATCTTGGCTCACTGCAACCTCCACCTCCCGGGTTCAAGCGATTCTCCTGCCTCAGCCTCCCAAGTAGCTGGGACTGTAGGCATGTGCCAGCAAGCCTGGCTAATTTTTTTTGTATTTTTAGTAGAGATAGGGTTTCACCATATTGGCCAGGCTGCTCTCAGACTCCTGACCTCGTGATCCGCCGGCCTCGGCCTCCCAAAGTGCTGAGATTACAGGTGTGAGCCACCGCGCCCAGCTGGAAAATAATTGAGATGCTTCTCCTATGGCAATGAGTCTTTGTATAAATGAACCATAAGTTGAAAAAAGTTGTATAATATTTTATATTCACATTGTTTGAATAGTCTTTAGTCTTGTCAGAGTGAAATGTATTGCATTTGGCTAGAGAACTTTGCAAGATTTACACAGCACGAGGTGAGTATATTACCTTTAATGTAAGTTGTAAAATTCTAAATAGATGTAGGTTAGAGATTTTCTAAGATTCTAATTCTTTCCCTATCCCTTTAGTACCTGAAATCTCTGAAATTAACTCCAGTATTTGGGGTGATGGCTAGAGATAGAAAATTAAATTGATGGAACCTTTCCTGACTCCCTTATCTAAATTAGCTAAACTACCTTTATGTCAACATGTGCTGATTGCCTGAAATGTATCTCAGATAATCCTCATAACAACAAGCAAGGTAATAATTTCTATTTTATAAACAAGAAATCTAATGTTCAGAGAACAGCTGAAGCGGGACTCATGATTGTCTGTTAACTGCCCTTTCCTGTAGACCATAATGCAATCACATTTTCAGCGTTGTTAAAATGCAAAAAAAAAAAAGGCCGGAGCGCGGTGGCTCATGCCTGTAATCCCAGCACTTTGGGAGGCCGAGGCGGGCGGATCACAAGGTCAGGAGATCGAGACCATCCTGGCTAACACGGTGAAACCCCGTCTCTACTAAAAATACAAAAAAATTAGCCGGGCGTGGTGGTAGGCACCTGTAGTCCCAGCTACTCGGGAGGCTGAGGCAGGAGAAGGGCGTGAACCCAGGAGGCAGAGCTTGCTGTGAGCGAAGATGGCGCCACTGCACTCCAGCCTGGACGACAAAGCCAGACTCCATCTCCAAAAAAAAAAGCTATTGTGTTGTCCATGCTAGATGGTAATTCACTTACCTCTGCTAGTAGTTTCAAGGGAGAATACTAATTGATTAGACCTTAAAGCTTTTTATATGGTCATTGATAACATAAAACAAATTAAAATAGAATGTGGGAGAATCCCCCTAGGGAATTCTAAAGATTACAAGCTAGTTTTCCAAGAGGAAATTGGCTTGTGTTTAGTAGAAGCAATAGATTGGAGACAGACCGATAGATTTGGACAGCCAGAAAGTCCAAATGGGACCACTCATTATATCATAACCAGACAGGTAGTGTTGAAAGCAGGCTCAATCTACAGAGCATCCTCATTTCATTTTATTTTATTTTGAGACAGAGTCTTGCTCTGTCACCCAGACAGAAATGCAGTGGTGCAATCATGGCTCACTGCAGCCTCAACCTCCTGGGCTCAAGCAATCCTCCCACCACAGCCTCCCAAGTAGCTGGCCCTCATTTTTACAAACAAATAAAAAGGCATCTGTCAACCCACATAGATGGACTACTATTCAAATGTAGAGCATTTACTCATCTTAAAACAAATCTGTGGCTGGTTGTAGCGGCTCACACCTGTAATCCCAGCACATAGGGAGGCTGTGGCAGGAAGATCGCCCAGGAGTTCAAGACCGACCTGAGCAACAAAGTGAGACACCAACTCTATAGAACATTAAAAAATCAGCCAGGCATGGTAGTGCACTCCTGCAGTCCCAGCTACTCAGGAGGCTGAGGTGGGAGGATTGCTTTGGCCCATAAAGTCGAGGCTGCAGTGAGCGGTGATTATACCACTGCACTCCCAGGGCAACACTTTCTCAAAAAGTGAGACTCTTTCTCAAAAAAAAAAAAAAAAAAAAAGAAAAGAAAAAAAAGGAAAAGAAAAGAAAAAGAAATGGATTTAGATTCAGGATCAGAATCCTGGGTTTACCATTATTAGCTGTGCAACCTTGGGTTACTTAACCTTGGGTTCCTCATTACCTTACCTATAAATTCGGTATAATATTGGCACTCACCTCACAGGGGTGCTGTAAGAATTAAATGGATTAATGTTTGTAAAGTTCTTAGCATAGGCCTGGCTCATAGTAAACCTTTCATAAACGTTCACTATTATAATTATCCCTGGTTCTTAGACTTTTTTTTTCTTTGTTTCTTTTTTTTTTGAGACAGGCTCTTGCTATGTTGCCCAGGCTGGTCTTAAATGCCTGGGCTCAAGCAATACTCCTGCCTCTCGGCCTCCCAATGTACTGGGATTACAGGTTTGAGCCACCTCACCTAGCTGGTTCTTAGACTTTCAAACTTCCAAAATCAGTGTTTAAAAGAAGAATTAGGAAATCAATGTGGGTTTGTCTTCTTTGCTTTTTTGTTTTTTTTAACTTTTCCCAAATCAAAACAGTTTTTAAAAGCCAGTACTTTCTATAATAACCAATATTTCATAGAAAAAAAAATATTTTAATAACACAAAATTTAGGCAGAAGATAATGTCAAAATAAATGACTTCCATTATTACATTTAGCTTTGAGAGAAACTTAAAATTTTTTTTTTAGAGATGGGGTCTCATTCTGTCATCCAGGGTGGAGTACAGTGGTACAATCCTAGCTCACTGCAGCCTCGAACTCCAGGGCTCAAGCAATCCTCTAGCGTCAGCCCCCCACGTAGCAGGGACTAGAGGCCGTGCCACTACACGTGGTAATGAGAGACATTTTTTATGTTATGCATATTTTTCTCAGTTCTCCTTGGAATAGTAAGCATATTTTTTGTTCACTGTATTTGAAGACGACTTAGTCATATTTTCCAACACCCTTACACGTATAGTTTTTACTAATTAGTAGTTAAATGTTTTTAATTTTTAAAAAACTAATCATAGACTATAGACAGTAGTGTTTGTAAACTGCGAATGAAAGAACAGGATCATAAGGTCAGTTACTGGCTTTGCACATTGCAAATAACAGACAAAAAGAGAAATATTTTTCTGTAAGACACTGGAAAAAAATAAAAGTGGAGTTAAAACCTATTCTTTGGACAAGAAACTTGGCATTCCTACTTTTACTGTGATAGAGGAGTCCCTAAAAGCAGTTGAAGTGAAAATGAAATTCCCAAGCACCCACGTGCCAACTCATTTGTGGAAGAGCAAAGAATCTAATTAACTCGAAGCAAGACCTGAAAAGGGACAGAATGCTCAGGAAAACTACATGAACTGCCCAAACTATTGATTGAGCAATTTGCAATCATTTCTAGTTTAAAAACAAATAGTTTGGGTAAATGAATGAATATTCCTATTGCATTATTTATTTAATATTGCTATTGCATTACTTCTTGCAAAGTTTTCCAAGGAATTTCATAGTTCTCAGGCATATATATATATGCATATATGTATATATATGCGTATATATACATATATGTATATATGTGGATATATACATATATGTGGATATATACATATATGTGGATGTACATATGTATACATATATGTGGATATACATATGTATACATATATGCATATGTGTGTATATATACACATCTATACATATATGTATAGATTGTATATATACATATATGTATAGATGTGTATATATACGTATATATGTATATATATACGTATATATATACATATATATATATTTTTTAAAGACAGAGTTTCACTCCTTTTGCCCACACTGGAGTATAATGGCACGATCTTGGCTAACTGCTGCCTCCCACTTTCAGGTTCAAGAGATTCTTCTGCCTCAGCCTCCCGAGTAGCTGGGATTACAGGCGCCAGCCACCACGCCCAGCTAATGTTTGTATTTTTAGTAGAGACAGGGTTTCACCGTGTTGGTCAGGCTGGTCTTGAACTCCTGACCTCAGGTGATCCACCTGCCTTGGCCTCCCAAAGTGCTGGGATTACAGGCATGAGCCACAGCGCCCAGCCATCAGGCATATATTTAACAAGTATATAATAATAATAAAATTAAACTACCACTTAATGAGAGCTTACTATGTGCCTTGCCCTGTGCCGTTATCTCATTTCATCATCACAGCCATTCTTAGTGATAAGGGAATATTGTTATAATGTCCATTTCAAAGATAAGGAAACTGAGACTTATACAAGTTAAATAATCTGCTCAAAGTTTACACAGGTGGAACCAGAACACAAACCCAGACTGGCTAACTCCAGAAGTCTTACTCTTTTGTTTGTTTGTTTGTCTGTTCATTTTGAGACAGGGTCTGGCTCTGTCACCCAGGCTGGAGTGCAGTGGCGTGATCTTGGCTCACTGCAACCTTTGTCTCCTGACTCAAGGGGTTCTCATCTCCCAAGTAGCTGAAACTACAGGTGGACACCACCACACCCGGCTAATTTTTTGTATTTTTTGTAGAACTGGAGCTTCACCATGTTAGCCAGGCTGGTCTCGAACTCCTGACCTCAAGTGATCCACATGCCTCAGCTTCCCAAAGTGCTGGAACTACAGGTGTGAGCCACCACACCTGGCCCGCTAATTTACTCTTGACCAGTGTGCCACACTACCATCCTAGGCCCTATTTTATCATTTGTATTTTTTCTTTATATATATATTTTTTAAAAATTATAAATAGAGATGGGGGCCTCACCATGTTGGCCAGGCTGGTCTGGAACTCCTGACCTCAGGTGATCCGCCCGCCTCAGCCTCCCAAAGTGGTGCTGGGATTACAGGCATAAGCCACCATACACAGCTGATATTTTACCTTTTTTTTTTTTTTTTTTGAGACAGAGTTCCACTCTTGTTGCCCAGGCTGAAATGCAATGGCATGATCTCGGCTCACTGCACCCTCTGCCTCACAAGTTCAAGTGATTCTCCTGTCTCAGCCTCCTGAGTAGCTGGGATTACAGGCATATGCCACCACGACCAGCTAACTTTGTATTTTTAGTAGAGAGAGGGTTTCTCCATGTCAGTCAGGCCGGTCTCGAACTCCTGACCTCAGGTGATCCATCCACCTCGGCCTCCCAAAGTGCTGGGATTACAGGCGTGAGCTACCGTGCCTGGCCGATATTTTACTATTTTTAAAAGTTAAGGAGAGGTCAGGTGTAGTGGCTCACACCTGTTATCCTGGTACTTTGGGAGGCTGAGGCAGGAGGATCGCTTGTGGCCAGCAGTTTGAGACCAGCCTGGGCAAGATAGAGAGACCCTGTCTCTACAAAAAAAAAAAAAAAAAAAAAAGTTAAGGAGAAAATAAAATGCTTCAGCCGGGTGCAGTGGCTCACTCCTGTAATCCCAGCACCTTGGGAGGCTGAGGCTGGTGGATCACCTAAGGTCAGGAGTTTGAGACCAGCCTGGCCAACATGGTGAAACCCCGTCTCTACTAAAAATACAAAATTAGCCAGGTGTGGTGGGCGTGCCTGTAATCCCAGCTACTCAGAAGGCTGAGACAGAAGAATCACTTGAACCCGGGAGGCGGAGGTTGCAGTGAGCTGAGATCGCGCCATTGCACTCCTGCCTGGGCAAAAAGAGCAAAACTCCATCTCAAAAAAAAAAAAAAAAGACACCAGCCTGGACAACATAGCAAGACCCTGTCTCAAAAAATTAAAAAAATAGGTTGGGCAAAGTGGCTCACTCCTGTAATCCTAGCACTTTGGGAGGCTGAGGTGGACGGATCACTTAAGGTCAGGAGTTCGAGACCAGCCTGGCCAACATGGTGACACCCTATCTCTACTAAAAATACAAAACTTAGCTGGGCATGATGGTGGGCACCTGTAATCCCAGCTACTCAGGTGGCTGAGGCAGGAGAATCGCTTGAACCCAGGAGGCAGAGGTTGCATCGCACCACTGCACTCCAGCCTGGGCAACAGAGCAAGACCCTGTCTCAAAAATAAAATAAAATAATCATTTAAAAAAATTGTTTTTAAAAGAAAATATAACGCTTCTACTGAACAAGAAAAGAAAACATGCTATGAGCCATCTTTAACAAGCATCTTGGAAGACACCCGAATTACAAGAAATCTTCTGGCCAGGCAAGGTGCTTCACACCTGTAATTCCAGCATTTTGGGAGACCGAGGCGGGTGGATCACCTGAGGTCAGGAGTTCGAGACCAGCCTGGCCAACATGGTGAAACCCCGTCTCTACTAAAATTAGAAAAAATTACCCAGGTGTGGTGGCGAGTGCCTATAATCCCAGCTACTTGGGAGGCTGAAGCAGGAGAATCCCTTGAACCCAGGAGGCAGAGGTTGCAGTGAGCAGAGATCGCGCCATTGCACTCCAGCCTGGGCAACAAGAATGACACTCAAGAAAAAAAAAAAAAGAAAGAAAGAAATCTTCCATTCTAGGCCAGGCTCCCAATTCACTCCATAGCCCTCAGCAGGTCCCAGCAGCCTTGGCTTGCTCATCTCTTTTTTTGAAATCGGTGATGTCTAGTTCTGGACAACCACGGAATTTATAGGGATAAATTATTCCACTGATTTCTTCTTTTCTTAAAGAGTTGGCTTCTAGTCAACAACTTATTTATTTATTTATTTAAATTACAACCTGTTTTTTTTTTTTTTTACTTCATAGCCAATAGTCTACAATTTAGATGGGATGCGGGTAGTGTGGAAAAGAAATAAGACCCTACTTTTTACTGGTTTTGTTTTGTTTTGTTTTGTTTTGTTTTGTTTTGTTTCTTCAGTTGAGATGAGTCTTGCTCTGCCACCTAGGCTGGAATACAGTGGTGTGATCATCTCTCTGTAATCCTGAACATCTCAAATTCCTGGGCTCAAGTGATTCTCTCGCCTCAGCCTCCCAAAGTGCTGGGAATTACAAGTGTGAGCCACCATGCCCAGCCTTTTTTTTTTTTTTTTGGTGGGGGAGGGGGTTCCTAGCCACTAGACCATCAGGGAGGAATAGTAAGAATTATTATTTTAGAAGACTAGCAGTCACTTTTCTTTCTTTTACTAGTTATACATCTAGCAAGACCATATTACTTACAAGCACACATAAAGTTATATACCAGGATCTTGGAATATTCATTTTACCAAAAAAAGTCAGTAAAGTCAGTTGTGCTGCTACAGTTTTCATATTTTCTACAGATTCCAATGAGCCAACAAAAGTTCTACTAATAAAATCCACACAAAATAAAATGCAGTCAGTGGAAACACTATATGTACATTGTAGGCATTTATACTAAGACTGTTGAATACAATATTCCAGAGTAAAATGATCTCAATAACAGCTATGAGGCTTCTTTTTTTTTTTTTAAGAGATGGAGTTTCCCTACGTTTCCTAAGCTGGACTTGAACTCCTGGACTCAAGTGATCTGCCTGACATGGCCTCCCAAAATGCTGGGATTACAGGCATGAGCCATTGTGCTGGGCCTATGAGGCTATTTTTAAAGTCTGAATCTTAATGTCTAGGTTGGATGATATTAAATCCCCATTTACTCATTCATTAGCTCTTCTGAGAGAGATTTTTCTCTCTTAGAACTAGTTTTCTTTTTTCTTTTTTTGAGACGGAGTCTCGCTCTGTCGCCCAGGCTGGAGTGCAGTGGCGCGATCTTGGCTCACTGCAACCTCCACCTCCTGGGTTCAAGCAATTCTCTGCCTCAGCCTCATGAGTAGCTGAGATTACTGGCACCCACCACCATGCCTGGCTAATTTTTTTGTATTTTTAGTAGAGATGAGGTTTCACCATCTTGGCCAGGCTGGTCGCGAACTCCTGACCTCAGGTGATCCACCTGCCTCAGCCTCCCAAAGTGCTGAGATTACAGGCGTGAGCCACTGTGCCTAGCAGGACCAGTTTTCTTATAAGAATACCTAATTTTGGAACTATAAGATGTATACCCCTTGAATGGGAAATTAGATTTGTATTTTACAATCATCACACATAGTACTCTTGAAATAAAAGCTAAATATATTATTCTTTCATTATAGACCAAAATTATAAGCTCATACACATTTGCCCTATTGAATAAAATAATGGTGATTCCTAATTGCATCCAAATCAAACCAGTCATATACTAAGATATATTCCGTTGACACTGACATTCTTGTAGACTTATCACAGTCCAGCATTAAGCAAGGTGCCTGGCACAGAGTAGATGTCCAATAGTTGTTGAATGAATGAATGAACGAACAAATGTACACACTTCTCTGTAATTTACACCTTTTTAAGTCCATTTTCCCCAAGAAATACTGTTTCCTTTTCCTCTAATCCACCTTGCTCATGTAACTACACTAGACACTTTTTCCCAATGGCTGACATGAGTTTGAATCTTCACAGAATCACTTTCTGATCATTAAAAGCTAATATAATGAGACTCAGAGATCTATGATCAGAAAATGTCTTTCAAGTATTTCTTTTTCTCTTGGTTGGTTTTAGGTAGTAGCCCCCAAATTGCAAAAATTAAAATGACCAACCCAGTTAAAATGGTTTTTATCCAAAACACAGGCAATAATGAACGCTGGCAAAGATACAGAAAAAAAAGGGAATCCATAGACCAGGTGCAGTGGCTCACGCCTGTAATCCCAGCACTTTGGGAGGCCAAGACGGGTGGATCACGAAGTCAGCAGTTTGAGACCAGCCTGGCCAATACGGTGAAGCCCCGTCTCTACGAAAAATACAGAAATTAGCCAGGCGTGGTGGCACGTGCCTGTAGTCCCAGCTACGTGGGAGGCTGAGGTAGAAGAATTGCTTGAACCCGGGAGGCAGAAGTTGCAGTGAACTGAGATCACACCACTGCACTTCAGCCTGGGCTACAGAGAGAGACTCCATCTCAAAAAAAAAAAAAAAAAAAGAAGAAAGAAGAAAGAAAGAAATGATAAATGCTTGAGGTGATGGATACCCCATTTACTCTGATGTGATTATTGGATTTTGTATGTCTGTATCAAAATGTCTCATGTACCCTTGGGCAGGTGTGGTGGCTCACGCCTGTAATCCTGGCACTTTGGGAGGCCGAGGTGGGCAGATCACTTGAGGTCGGGAGTTTGAGACCAGCCTGGCCAATATGGTGAAACCCCGTTTCTACTAAGAATACAAAAATGAGGTGAGTGTGAGGTGCAGGTGGTGGCACGCACCTGTAATTCCAGCTACTCAGGAGGCTGAGGCAGGGGAATCACTTGCATCCGGGAGGTGGAGGCTGCAGTGAGCTGAGATTGTGCCACTGCACTCTAGCCTGGGCAAAAGAGTGAGACTCTGTCTGAAAAACAAAACAAAACACACAAAATCTCATGTACCCCATAAACACATATATCTACTACATACCCATAAAAATTAAAAATTTTTGAATAATAATAAAAATAAATAAGTTGACAGTCAAAAAAATAAAAATAAAACAACCAATTAAGCTTAAAAGCAAATAGTTCTGCTCCCCATATCTATGGGTTTATGGTTAAACTCCATGCCAAGTATTTTCCTTGTCTTTCCCCTAGATCCTTTGAATGTTACTTTAGCTAAGTCTTTTTTTTTTTTTTTTTTTTTTTTTTGAGATGGAGTCTCACTCTGGTCGCCCAGGCAGGTGTACAGTGGCATGATCTCAGCTCATTGCAAACTCCACCTCCCAGATTTCAAGTGATCCTTGTGCCTCAGCCTACTGAGTAGCTGGGATTACAGGCACATGCCACCAGACCCAGCTAACTTTTGTATTTTTAGTAGAGACAGGGTTTCACCATGTTGACCAGGCTGGTCTCAAACTCTTGACCTCAACCAGTCCTCTCGCCTCAGCCTCCCAAAGTGCTGGGATTATAGGTGTGAGCCACTGTGCCTGGCCTAGCTAAATCTTTATAGTACCCATTTACTCCCACACTCCTCCTCCATGCACCATTCATAAATTGATGCAGCATCAAAGGTTTGCTGCTTCAAAACGAGGACACACTGACTTTTCCCTAAATTCATTTCACACAAATAAAAAACAACCAAACACTGACCAAATGACACAAGAAAATGCAGTACGACTGAAAACTGCACCACATATATTGCTTGTATAAGTTTGTGTGGCAGACTGTAATATATCTGTGTTTTTATGGTTTTGAAAAAACAGCTCTAGGAAATGTGAAATATAATTATGTCTCCTAATTTCAATAAGGCTTGCTTTGGCAACTGGCTAGAAATAAACCCAAAATGTGATTGAAAGCCAATTTTTGCCATTTTAACGGATGTAACATTCAATCAAATCAGAGGTTGGTTTCAAAAGAGATGTCATTCTCCTCCTTTGAATCTCATTTAAAAAAATACTAAAATATACCCACTGGAGAACACTTAACAAGAACTAGGCTCTTAATTAATTCAAGACTTTGTAGAAGATACAATGGTGCACCTGAAAATAGTTTTTATTCTTTCCTTTGTGTGAAATTCAATTACATAGAAAGCAAACAAATGGAGCAAACAGTGAAAATGACACATGGGTTTTTTTTTTTTTCAATTACTATAAACTGTACTCTCTAAAACAAAAAGACCATTTATGCAGCAATTGCATCTAACGATGTGCATTGTTCTGTCATCAGGCTATTTCTGATTTTAAAAATGCTTTTGCTTAGAGCCTCATACCACTAAACCCAGTTATTAACTCCTTTAGAACAAGAAATTACCTCTCCCCATAAATGCAAACTAAATAATAATCTTGCTTTTGTCTTGATCTTTCTGTCAAAAAACTTAAAAACTTAGACAATATTAAGAAAGACTCAATAAGGTGTTTATGTCTTTCTAGAAATATTTCAGTGAGCCTACTGTGACCATTCTAAAGCAGGAAAAATGGAAACTATGGCATCTTTTTGCTTTTACTTAACTACTACTAATATATTATTTTGGAATAAGAAAAAAATCTACTATATTACACAGGTGTAAACCTAAAAATACCAAATCATACATCTACCAGATTGTCTTTGTTTTTCTTGCTGCTATAAGAGAACACCACAGATTGGGTAATTTATTGGCTTATTTTATGTATTTATTGATTTATTTTGAGACAGGGTCTTGCACTGTTGCTGAGGCTGGAATGCAGAGGTGCTATCATGGCTCACTGCAACCTCAACCTCCCAAGCCCAGGTAATCCTCCCACAGAGTGGATGGAACTGCAGGCGCAAGCCACCACACCTGGCTAATTTTCTCTCATTTTTGTAGAGACAGAGTCTCACTATATATTGCCTAGGCTAGTCTCAAACTCCTGGGCAAGACCTCTCAAGAGGTCAAGGCTACAGTGAGTTGTGATCACGTCACTGCACTCCAGCCTGGGTGACAGAGTGAGACACTGTCTCAAAATAAATAAATAAATAAATAAATAAATAAATAAATAAATAAATAAAACACTAAAATTCTTCTTTTCATTTCTTAAAATAGCAATCTCTTATATTTAAAATACAACTCATAAACAATTAAAATTTGGCTCCAAGGCTGGGTGCAGTGGCTTATATCTGTAATCTCTGCACTTTGGGAGGCCAAGGTGGAAGGATCATTTGAGGCCAGGAGTTCAAGACCAGCCTGGGCAACATAGCAAGACTCCATTACTACAAGTAAAAATATTTCATATTAGCTGGGCACAGTGGCATGCACCTGTAGTTTCAGGTACTCAGGGGGCTGAGGGGAGAGGATCGCTTGAACCCAGGAGATTAAGGACGAAGTGAGCCATGATCATGCCACTGAACTCCAGCCTGGGTGACAGAGCAAGACCCTGTCTGAAAATAAGCAAATAAGAGATAAAATTTAGCTCCAAAAGACAAAAAACAGATACTGTAACACATTTCTGTGAATAACACATGTCTAGGAGAATAATACCAAGAGAGGTTGTCTGAATTTAAAATACATATATACATATATAACTAGTATATATATTATATATAGTGTGTATATATAGTATATACATATATTACTAGTATATAGTATATATTATATAGTATAATAAATTCAGAGGTTGTCTGAATTTAAAATATATATATAACTAGTATATATATTATATACAGTGTGTATATATAGTATATACATATATTACTAGTATATAGTATATATTATATAGTAATATAATGTATACTGTATATTACTAGTATATATGTGTTTGTATATAAACAAACACATATATACAGGTAATATATGTATATACTATAAATATACTACATATATGCATACACACACATACATGTACTAGTAATATATGTCTTACTAGCAGATACTAGCAAAAATCTGGGATGATTTCTACATTAAATGATTGGAAAGATGTTACAACCTTGTCCTGTGCCTTCCGACCCACCCCCTACCCCAACCCTGGAGCACAGATTCAAGTTGCACTTTGAATACACTCCCCCAGTGTTTTTATTATTATTATTTTTGTGTCTTTTATTTTATTCTATTTTATTTTTGAGACAAGGTCTGGCTCTATTGCCCAGGCTGGAGAGCAGTGGTGCCCCGTCTCAACTCACTGCAACCTCAACCCCCTAGGCTCAAGCCATCCTCCCACCTCAGCCTCCTGAGTAGCTAGGACTACCGACATGCACCACTAAGCCCTTCTGATTTTTGTATTTGTTGTACAGATGGGGTTTCATCATGTCACGTAGGCTGGTCTCGAATTTGTGAGCTCAAGCGACCCGCCTTCCTGGGCCTCCCAAAGTGCTGGAATTACAGGCGTGAGCCACCTGGACTGTGCCCGGCCTCCCCTTCTTTCATTTAAATGTATATTTGATGTTTCATTTTAAAGTAATGGCTCCTAGGCCGGGCGCGGTGGCTCACGCCTGTAATCCCAGCACTTTGGGAGGCCAAGGTGGGCAGATCACCTGAGGTCAGGAGTTCGAGACCAGCCTAGCCAACATGGAGAAACCCTGTCTCTACTAAATATACAAAATTAGCGGGACATGGTGGTGAATGCCTGTAATCCCAGCTCCTTGGGAGGCTGAGGCTGGAGAACCGCTTGAACTAGGGAGGTGGAGGTTTCAGTGAACCGAGATCGCCCGTTGCACTCCAGCCTGGGTAACAAGAGCGAAACTCCGTCTCAAGAAAAAAAAAAAAAAGTAATGGCTCCTCTGTAAGGCATCCAGGAATTCTATTGAGCCTTTCTTTCATGTTTACTCCAGGTGAAGTTGGAAGTTGCTACTCTCAGAGTACGAGTTGCAAAGTTAGAATCACAAATAATGTGTATCATTATTGAGGCAGATTTTTAGTGCGTATCTGAACTCATCCTCCTGCCTTGGCCTCATAAAATGCTGGGATTACAGGTGTGAGCCACCGCATCTTGCAGAACATCACTATTAAGGTTGAGAATTGTCTTGTTCATGCATTCATGTATCCACTGAGTACACTTTTACTAAGTTTCTCACCTAGGGCCAGCAAGGAAGACAGACCCATACATAACCAACCATAACGCACAGGTGCTATTGCTCTTAAGGAAGAGTGAAGGGAGGGCTGCAGATGACAATCAGCAAGGTCCCATACAAGAGGGGATGTTCCAGGTTGAGGCACATATGGTCAGACAGGGATTCTTGGAAGGAATGCAGAGGACTGTCAGGGCCACATACAAGTGGTTCATACAGGTCTCTCTAGGAATAAGTAGTAAGGAGCAATTGCATCCCCTCTGGAGACTTGCAAAGTGGTGATCTCCATTGTCATTGTGGAAGGGACTCAGAAAGAGTGTGGTCTAAGAAGTGGGTGCATTCAGGCCACAAGGGGCTCCAGACTGGCTGGATCATCACTGTGTAAGTAGTTTTAAGGACCACCTACTCGGGCTGGCCATAGTGGCTCACACCTGTAATCCCAGCATTTTATGAGGCCAAGGCAGGAAGTTCACTTGAGGCTAGGAGTTTAAGACCAGCCTGGGCAACATGGAAAGACCCATCTCTACAAATAAAAATAAAAATAGCTGGGCATGCTGGTGCACATCTGAAATCTAACTATTTGCGAGGCTGAGGCAGGAGGATTGTTTGAGCACAGGCGTTTGAGGCTGCAATGATTTATGATGGTGCCATTGTATTCCAGCCTGGGCAATAGAGCAACACCTGTTTCTTAAAAACACAACGAAACAAAAAACCTCACCAACTTGAGAGGGCAGTTTAGTTAGAAGGAAGAATCTGCAGGGAGAAGACAAAGTTCTCTGTTAATATATCCTTCCAGGTGGGATGAGTAAATCAGATTCGTTGTATATCTGATAATCTAAATAACCAGTGTAAAAGTTTCAAATATAAATTAGAATAGATTAATGAATAATAAAGTGATGGCTGCTTCTGTTTGATTCTATATATTCTTTTTTTTTTTTTTTTTTTTTGAGATGGAGTCTTGCTCTGTTGCCCAGGCTGGAGTGCAGTGGTGCAATCTTGGCTCCCTGCAACCTCCGCCTCCCAGGTTCAAGCAATTCTCCTGCCTCAGCCTCCTGAGTAGCTGGGATTACATGCGCGCACCACCATGCCTGGCTAATTTTTGTATTTTTAGTAAAGACAGGGTTTCACCATATTGGCCAGGCTGGTCTCAAACTCCTGACCTCAGGTGATCTACCTACCTCAGCCTCCCAAAGTGCTGGGATTACAGGTGTGAGCCACCGTGCCTGGCCTGATTCTATATATTCCTGATTGTGTTGTTGATAACAACAATAATAGCAGCTACTACATATTGGGTATTTCCTATGTTTCAGGCAATTATTTCAGTGCTTTACATTAATTTTTTACAATAACCCTACAAAATAGACAGTGTTTGCAAATCTCCACTTTACAAATGAGCAAACAGAAACAGAAAGGTTAAATAACTAGCTAAAGACCACACAGTAAGTAGTGAAGCTGGGTTTCAGACCCAGAACTGTCTATAACTCCGGAACCTGAATTCTACCCTATGGCCTACATGCTTATGGAATCTCTAAATGGCTCTATGGACATTCGAAAGAAGAACTCATCAAAGTGCTCTCTCCTTTTTACTAACATCTATTATAATAAACATATTACTAACATTTACTAGAACAATGATAAATTTTTAAATCTTAAGAGTTTTAGGTCTCAAAGGGACCTTTGAGGTATTTAATCAATGCCCACAATTCTACAAATAAGGGACTGAGCTATCTCAAGTTCAACTGAGCTACAACTAAAACACCAATGATTCTCTTAAAAATGTTACACAATGGCCGGGCACGGTGGCTCATGCCTGTAATTCCAGCACTTTGGGAGGCCGAGGCAGGTGGATCATGAGGTCAGGAGATTGAGACCATCCTGGCTAACACGGTGAAACCCCATCACTACTAAAAATACAAAAAAATTAGCCGGGCGTGGTGGTGGGCGCCTGTGGTCCCAGCTACTCTGGAAGCTGAGGCAGGAGAATGGCGTGAACCCAGGAGGCAGAGCTTGCAGTGAGCTGAGATTGCGCCACTGCACTCCAGCCTGGGTGACAGAGATTCCATCTTAAAAAAAAAAAAAGTTACACAATATAGACCTCATTGTATGTATACATGTTGTTGTTGATGATAACTACAGTCTGAAATTAAATGATCATGTACTGGGAAGATGGTATCAGCCTAGCCATGGATTTGACACAAAAGACTGGCATGCTTTCAAACCTTACTTAGTAAATTTGTTGCTGGACTACAAGGCCAAAAGCAAGTGGCTGCCTGGACACTGGCTATTCAGCTCTCCTTTAATCTTTCTTAAAATATCAAAGGTATGTTTATTTTAAAGATGTCCTCAGTGGATGCATTTTTATTTAAAAACCTGGTCATCCAAAACTGAATTTACTTTTCCCCTACAGCAAAAGCAAAACCTTTCTAGAAGTAATTGAAAATAAAAGCATTGCCTAAAAAACAAACACTATTCAAAAATCAAGATTATATTGGCTAAAAATAACAGAGACAGAAAGTTCAGCTTGTGGTTTTTTACGTTGTTTATTTTTTATCCTCCTATCCTTAATAGGATCAGTTTTTTCCATGAACAGTTTATTGATCATTTGGTAAGTTTGTTTTTTTTAAGTAAAAGACCATTTATTTCCACTGTAAAATGAGAAAATAAAATTTTCCTCAGAAGAAAAAATGTTCAACTTCACTAATAACCTGAGTGATACAGATTAAAATGAGATACCATGTTATAAACAATGAAATTGACTGAGATCAAAGACTCCCCCCACCCCACCCCAATTCGCAATGTTGGTCATGGTGTGAGAAAACAAGCTTATATGGTGTTTTGATAATATTAGGAAATAAACTAAGGCAGTCTTTCTAGAGGTCATTTGGCAAAATCCCTTAAAAAGTGCATTTTTGGCCAGGTGCAGTGGCTCACACCTGTAATCCCAGCACTTTGGGAGGCTGAGGCGGATAGATCACCTGAGGTCAGGAGTTCGAGACCAGCCTGGCCAACAAGGTGAAACCCTGTCTCTACTGAAAATACAAAAATTAGCCTTAGCCAGGTGTGGTGGCACGTGCCTGTAATCTCAGCTACTCCGGAGGCTGAGGCAGGAGAATTGCTTGAACCCAGGAAATGGAGGTTGCAATGAGCCGAGATCACTGCACTCCAGCCTGGGTGACGGAGTGAAATTCCGTCTCAAAGAAAAAAAAAAGTGCATTTTCTGGACATAGCAATTTCACTTCTATGAATGTAAACTACAAAAACAATTAAGCTTTATGTGCAAAGGCTTACCTATAATGATATTAATAACAGGGTTGTTTGTAATAAGATGGAAGGAAGGAAGGTTAGAGGTGGAGGGAGAGAATAAAGGAAATCAGAATTTCCATCAATAGGAACTGGTTAAATAAACAAATGTGGTACAGTGCATGCATCAAAAGCAGTATTATTTTTCCATTGAAAGTGATGCTGTGGATAAATATTATTGAAATGGGAATTGTTCACATAGGTTACTAGATTTAAAAAACAGATTACAAAACTCTGTGTAACTGTATGTTTCTATTTATATGAAGGTCAAGATCAGGCAAAGCCAATCTGCAGTGGTAGAAATCCAAACAATGGTGGAGGGAAAGTGGGTAGAGCAGAGTCTGATTTGGAAAGAAGTAAGGGAACTTTCTGGAGTGATGGAAATGCTCTAAGATCATATTCTTGCCATATGGCTTGTGGGGGGTGGGAAGTACAGAGTAGGTGGACATTTGTCAGAATTCATCAAAATGGTCAGTTAGCATCTATACATTTCATTTCATGTGAGTGATACCTCAATTTTAATAAGAAACAAAATACTCAAATGTACAACATGATCTTAAGTTTATAATAAAAACAACGGTTTCTATTTGTACAGACAGAAAAGGATTTGGAGACTGTCTTAGTCCATTCTGTGCTACTATAACAGAATATCACAGACTGGGTAATTTACAATAAACAGAAATGTATTGGCTCACAGTTCTGCCAGTATCTGGCAAAGACCTTCTTGCTGCATCATAACACAGCAAAAGGCATCACATGGCAGAAAAGTGATGGAGAGAGAAGGGGTGTGGGGAGAGAGAGGGAGAATGAGCAAGACAGCAAGAGGAGGCCAAACTCATCCTTTTATAAGGGACCCACTCATGCAATAATGTAATAATGGCTTTAATCTGTTTGTGATGGATCCACCCCCGTGACTAAACTCCTCCATTAGGCCCAATCACCATCAAGTTTCTAACCCGTGGACTTTGGGGAACACATTCAAACTATAGCAGAAAGGATTTAGAGGTAGTGGGATTGTGGGCATTTTTAAACTCTTTTTTTTCCTCATTTGTCTCAACAAATGTTGTAATAATTTAATCATAACAATTAAACACAAAATGTAAATGTATCCAAATGTGTTTCAGTGAGCCTCTCTTGCTCTTAATCTGAATATTTCCCAACACCGCATTAAAGGGTACTGTGCAGATTACCCAGTGCATCACGGACTTGCTTGTAATTCCTTGGAAGGATACCAATGGCGTCCCACCCCTTGTGGAGGTCTTTCACCATATGCACTTCCGGCCATTTGTTTTACTCTTTCAAACAGCTCAAAATGCCAAAGTTAAATCAAGAATTTTATCATTTAGAGGCATGCTTGAAGTAGATTTTATTTCTGGTGCCCAAACCCCTCTCAGGTCCAGAGTAAAAAGCTTCAAATTCCTGAAGGTAACGCAAATACTTTACGGGCTGAGAAGTAGCTGTTTCTTTGCATGTGTCCTGCCAAGCTTCTAAGAATGGTTTTGCCATTAGTTCCAAACCCACAAGCAGCCTGGTCTGAGCTCCACCACCTCCAGCAGGCTTATTACAGATAAGTCAGCTGGTCTTCATGTGACAGAGAAGCCTTCTGTGCCAGGTGTGCTCACAGCCAAGACTGGGTGTCTGCCACCTCATGCTGATGGCAGCTCACGTTCACATGCAGCCCACAGATCTCAGCACAGGCTGCTGGGTGGTTAACAATGCAGGCACAATTACCTCCTAACAATAATAGTGCAAACAACTATGGGCAGTTGGTTGAAGGATGGGAGAGAGGAGGAACAGTAACAAGCAGATGAAACATCATTACACTTCTCTAAACTCCTGCAGGATGCAGCCCAGCATGGTGGCTCACATCTGGTAATACCAGCACTTTCGGAGGCCAAGGTGGGCAGATCACTTGAGGTCAGGAGTTTGAGACCAGCCTGGGCAACATGGCAAAACCCCATCTCTACTAAAAATACAAAAATTAGCCAGTTATGGGGGCATGGGCCTGTAATCCCAGCTACTCGGGAGGCTGAGGTGGAAGAATAGTTTGAACCCGGGAGGCAGAGGTTGCAGTGAGCCAAGATTGTGCCACTGCACTCCAGCCTAGGTGACAAAGCAAGACTCCATCTCAAAATAATAATAATAATAATAATAATAATAATAATAATAAACTCCTGCAGGATGGATACAAATTGAGAACTGAAGTAGGTGGGAATAAGTGAGAACTGAAATCTAGCTTTTCCTTGGGATATAGCCAAAGAAACCAATGGACAAACAGTGCCAAAAGAAACTCACCTCCAACAACCTGGCCTGGATCTGGTGCAGAGAGGAAGACAAATGTCCATGGATCTGTATCTCTACCCTACTGAATAGCTAGACAAAAACTTCCCACAGGGCCATCAGAATTACCTGGTCTAACATCCCTGAACTGAACTCAACATCCCTTCCTTGCCTCCAACCTGCTATGTGTTTTGCAAAGACATATAATAACCAGTGTATAACACAGGTTGCTGGGTGTATAATAACCAGTGACCCCTTTACAAGAGCAAGAACTTAGAAGCCCTTTAGACCTCCTCCTTCTTCATCTTCCACATATGATTAGTACCAGTTCCTAGTTAGGACACTATCATCCTAATATCTTTCTGACTAGCCCTTCCTTCTTGTTGTGCTGCCAACTGTCACAAAATCTAATTTCCACCTCACTGCCTGACTGATCTGTCTACACTGCAAATCTGATCATGCCTCTGGCCTATGCTAGTCTTTCCACGGTTCTCCATTATCTACCCAGCATATTCTTGAGAAGATCTCAAATGCCTTCACTACCAGGCACTCAAATGTGTGAAGCCATGGGGTTTAATATGGCCAAGAAGGAAGTTGTATGGACCTGGAGAAGATCTGTCCTACCTAAAGTTATTCAAATCAAAAATTATTTTAAAACAGCTGCACTGGCCTGGGAAAACTTTCTGAGGTCACTTTGATACTCCTGGTCTACAACAGAGTGAAATTCCTTAGCCTGTGATGTAGCTGAAGCCTGCTTCTCTAGCCTTGTCTTCACCTATTTTCAGTTAAGCAGCCTGCATTTTCCTGAAGGTTCTCTTTCACACAGTGATGCCTTTGAACATGATCTTTTCTGCTTGGGTCCGTCTCCTTTCCCCACCTTGCCTAGAAACTTATGTCAAGACCTCATCTGCCAGCCTTTGTGGAGCCCCGGGAAGAGTTATACCCTGGACATGCATCTGTTATTGTTGTTCTTTCCAAGCTTGCAAATATTTATTTTCCTTCTCTGCAAGTAGTACTTAGGGGACCTGTCTTATAATGGCACAAATTGTATGTTACAAAATAAATGGCAAAGGCTAGAGACAGTTTTCCTCCCCAACATTTTAAATAAGATTGAGAAATTATTGTTTACATCACAAAATGTCATTTAAAAAAAAAATTCGGAGTGTCCTTTAGGAGCTAATAGAGATTTTACGAGGACTTCCAAATATGCCCTGTGTCCCTAGCTAGCCTTCACCAATAAACCTGTATTGAATAGGATAGTACAACAATCCTAGTCCAGAAAAACTGCTTCAGGCCTTGATCAGGTTCCCAAAATATTAGAGGTGATATTAATCATTATCATAATATTTTAGTTGTTCCAAAAAAAAAAAAAGAAAAAAGAAACGGTTACATGCTCCAGTGCCTTTTTAAAAATCACTTAAAGAAATAAAAGAGAACTCAACTCCACTCCCACAACTGGGTCACAAGCTCCATTGGCTAAGGTAGTTGAGTTCCCAGCCACATGAAATAGTTCTATTTCTCAGAACTTGTCCAAAAGACCTCACCTGCCTGCAGAGATAGAAGTAAGGAAAAGAGAATCTTTCCTACGCCTTTAAGTTTGACCTGCCTCATTTTTTTTCCCTCCCTTTCTGTCCATTGATTTAGGCCATCAAGGAACTGTAGAAGTAAAATAGGAAGTGGGAAAGGGAAGAGATAGTGAAGGATGAAGGCGTGGGCCAATCGTGGGGGGCTTTCAAGGGATCTATGTCTATAATGGCTGAGGTTAAATGAAGTTAACCACAAAGCTAGAGTCACCTCACCACTTCCTACTTTGTAGACTAACAGGCTGAGCTCTGGTTTAACTTAAACTTGAGTGGTCTGGAGTGAACTCATTGGTTCTACACCAGTTCCTCACAGAATATTATATATTTTTTATCATTATTATTGAGATTTTACGTGTTTTTATTCTTTCCTTTTTTTTTTTTTTTGAGACAGGGTCTTGCTCAGTTGCCCGGACTAGAGTGTAGTGGCGTGATCATGGCACACTGTAGCCCTGACCTCCCAGGGTCAAGCAGTCCTCCAGCCTCAGCCTCCCAAGCAGTTGGGACTATAGGTGCACACCACAACACCCAGCTAATTTTTTTTTTTTTTTTTTTTTGGAGAGATGGGGTTTTGCCATGTTACCCAGGCTGGTTTCGAACTCCTGAGTTCAAATAATCTGCCTGCCTTGGCCTCCCAAACTGCTGGGATTACTGGCGCGAGCCACCACGCCTGACTGTTTTTATTCTTATTAACCAATCTGAAAGCAATTTACTTAATGTCTGGCTGAACACACACACACACAGATGATATTCTAATACAAATGAACATGCATATGACATAATTTTGAGAAATACAGGAAAGCATAAGGAAAAAACTATAGTTAACCCAAAAATAAAAATTATTAACTATTTTGTCAATTCTGCTATTAAGATCTTTACATAGTTGGGACTGTATTGTATTCACAACTTTTTTTTTTTTTTTGAGACAGAATCTCACTCACTCTGTCACTCAGGCTGGAATGCAGTGGCACAATCAGGCTCACTGCCTCCCGGGTTCAAGGGATCCTCCCACCTCAGCCTCCAGAGTAGCTGCGACTACAGGCATATGCCACCATGCCCAGATAATTTTTGTATGTTTTTTTAGAGATGGGTTTTGGGTTTGGCCATGTTGCTCCAGGTGATACAACCTTTAATACTTAGAAATATAACTTTGTAACAAGCTCTTGCCTTGCCTTTAGAAACTATGTAAGCATTGTTATTTATAGCTACATAGAACTCCTTGAAGTGTATATACTGTAATTTATATGACCATTTTTCTTTTTTTTTTTTTTTTTTTGAGACAGAGTCTTGCTCTGTCTTGTCACCCAGGCTGGAGTGCAGTGGCATGGTCTTGGCTCACTGCAAGCTCCGCCTCCCGGGTTCATGCCATTCTCCTGCCTCAGCCTCCCGAGTAGCTGGGACCACAGGCACCCGCCACCACGCCCGGCTAATTTTTTGTATTTTTAGTAGGGACGGGGTTTCACCATGTTAGCCAGGATGGTCTCGATCTCCTGACCTTGTGATCCGCCTGCCTCGGCCTCCCAAAGTGCTGGGATTACAGGCGTCAGCCACCGTGCCCGGCCTACTTATATGACCATTTTTATATTACTAGGCATTTAGTTTTTAACTAAACATATTTTGGGATAATAATATGGATTTCGACCTTTTAAAAGCTCTCACTACCAGCAATGAGAAAATAAGACCTCTTTAAAAAAGGTATAGGCAGCAGTAGTTTAAAAGTATTTTAGTCATTGGTTTCCTTTAGCCAAGAAAAACAGGTACAATATCACTGAATTATGGACAAAAGCAGGAAATACCCTGAAATTTTCCCAAGAATAATATATTTCTTAAGCATATGCTGATGTGAAGGTTGGACTTGTTCTAGGAAGGCTTTAGGAAAGAAAAGAGTCTTGAATAGGAGAATAAATATACAAGAGGTGGTATAAAGACATGAAGTTGGGGGTAAGAGAAAAAACATGGCAAATGTCGTGAGGTGAAGAACTCAGACTCTTAATGTGGTACCTGACAGAGTTCCTCTGCCATCACTGACTTTGATGGTGACTGGACTCTGGTAAGCTTACCACAAATCCTTAAATTCTAGGCAGAACACTTTCTTAAACAAAGAATTTAAACAACCATTTGCTAATGGTAATCTCCTGCCTACTCTAAGTGTCTTTTCACCAAATCGTTCCTCTTTTTCTATGCTATTTAGACTTTGCCAGCAATAGAGTGGGCAGCCAGATGTTATTTCACAGAATTCACACAGCTGGAATCGCTGCTGTGAGAATTCTTTTAAAGGGATGTAGAACTTATAGTCTTCCTAAAGCCCCACGTCCCTGAACTTCTGTAGCAATCTGGGGAAGACAGAATGTTGCATTATTATATTACATTTGATTTTCATTTAAATCAATTCTTTTCTTAGAAAGTTATCTAAAAATTTTGATTCATTCTACATGTTTTGCCCAATATGTTTCCAATTATTTATCACAGTTTGTCTTCACAACACCCTGAGAGATGGGTAGGCCAGATGTTGCTACTTCCATTTTCTTCAAAGAGAAGAAAACCGATGAAGAGACTGAAGGCATTGCCACCAGAACCCAGGTGTCTCATCTTTTTGGCCCAGGGTGTGTTCCTCTGACACATTAAACTGTCACAGTGGCTTTGACAGATGGCATTGGCAGAGAGTCCATAGAGACACGGGTTGTGTCTCTGCTATTGGATATCTCCGGGAAGTTTTATACTTCAGTTTTTCAAACCTGCCATAAACCCTGAGTATTTCTTTAAGCACATATCAAAGTAGTCTGTCTATCTTAAAGTATCTCCAAGTTTTTTCCAGATTTGGATTTTTTAATTTTTAAATTTATTTCATTTTATTTTATCTGAGACAGAGTATCACTCTGTCACCCAGGCTGGAGTGCAGTGGCACGATCTCAGCTCACTGTGACCTCTGCCTCCTGGGTTCAAGAAATTCTTGTGCCTCAGCCTCCCGAGTAGCTGGGATTACAGGTACATGCCACCACCAGGCCCAGGTGACTTTTAAAAATTTCTTATCTAATTAACCTACATAGGCCAAGCGAGGTGGTTCACACCTGTAATGCCAGCACTTTGGGAGGCCAAGGTAGGTGGATTGCCTGAGCTCAGGAGTTTGAGACCAGCCTGAGCAACACGGCAAAATCCCGTCTCTACAAAAAAAACACAAAAATTAGCTGGGCTTTTGGAGGTTAGGAGTGGAGGGTGCTGAGGCAGGAGGATTGCTTGAGCCTGGGAGGCTGAGGCTGCAGTGAGCAGAGATTAAGCCACTGCACTCCAGCCTGGGTGACAGGGCAAGACCATGTCTCTTAAAAGGAAAAAAAAAAAACCTACATAGAAGTAGGAATAAAAGATGACTTTAGCATTCATTTTCCAAGTATATATAAGAGGAATTAAGATGAATATTTACATAAAGTAACATATTTGAAAATCTGTTGAGATTTAAATGACAAACAAAATTAGGAAAAGCCAGTATCTCTTTTTTATTTTTTATTTATTTTTATTTTTTGAGATGGAGTTTCACTCTGTCACCCAGGCTGGAGTGCAATGGCGCCATCTCTGCTCACTGCAAACTCCACCTCCTGGGTTCAAGCAATTAATTCTTCTGCCTCAGCCTCCCAAGTAGCTGGGACTACAGGCGGGTGCCACCACACCCACATAATTTTTGTATTTTTTTTTAGTAGATAATGGGGTTTCACCATGTTGGCCAGGCTGGTCCTCAAAATCCTGACCTCAGTTGATCCACCCGCCTCAGCCTCCCAAAGTGCTGGGATTAGAGGCATCACCCACCGGCACTTGGCCTTTTTTTTTTTTTTTTTTTGAGACAGAATCTTGCTGTTGCCCAGTGGCATGATGTTGGCTCACTGCAGCCTCCACCTCCTGGGTTCAAGAAATTCTTCTGCCTCAGTGCCCCAAATAGCTGGGACTACAGGCATGCACCACCACGCCCAACTAATTTTTTGTATTTTTAGTAGAGACGGTGTTTCACTGTGTTAGCCAGGATGGTCTCAATCTCCTGACCTCATGATCCACCTGCCTCGGCCTCCCAAAGTGCTGGGATTACAGGCGTGAGCCACCGCACCCAACCAGAACAATGCTTCTTTAAAAATGACTAAAAATACAAAGGGCTGGATATGGTGGCTCATACCTGTAATCCCAGCACTTTGGGAGGCCAAGACAGGAGGACTGCTTGAGCCCAGGAGTTTGATACCAGCCTGGGCAACATGACAAAACCCTGTTTCTACAAACAAAAAATACAAAAATTAGCCAGGCATGATGGTGTGGGTCTGTAATCCCAGTTACTTGGGAGGCTGAGGTGGGAGGATGGATAGAGCCCACGAGGTTGAGACTGCAGTGAGCTGTGATCACACTACTGTACTCCAGCCTGGGCAACAGAGTGAGATCCTATCTCAAAAAATATAAATAAATGAATAAATAAATAAATAAGAATTAAAAAAATTATATAGATTTTTTTTCAAGCTGAGCCTTATATAAAATGCATTTGTGTATGTAGGTCTCCCTTTGTAAATAATATGACTTTTCTATAAACCTATAATATAAAAGACTCTTGGAGAACATACGACAGAAAAAGGACATGTCCACTCTATATCATACTTGAAAGTATTATTGATTTTCTTTTTAAGATAGAAAGGAAAAGTCATATTAAAAGCTACTTTTGGCTGGGCACTGTGGCTCACACCTGTAATCCCAACACTTTGGGAGGCCGAGGCGGGCGGATCATGAGGTCAAGAGATTGAGACCATCCTGGCCAATATGGTGAAACGTCGTCTCTACTAAAAACACAAAAATTAGCTGGGTATGGTGGCGCACACCTGCTACTCGGGAAGCTGAGGCGGGAGAATCGCTTGAACCCAGGAGGCAGAGGTTGCAGTGAGCCAAGATTGCGCCATTGCACTCCAGCCTAGTGACAGAGCGAGACCCGGTCTCAAAAAAAAAAAAAAAGCTACTTTCACTTGGGATGTCTGTGTGCACACATGTGTTATTGTCGAAGAGCAGTTTCCAAGAACCCTTAACTAGCCTATGAACGTGGTTGCAAGTTGACACTTGACAATACTCAGTTCAAGACTATACCTGATACTGCTGTACTCCCTTATATTATTTCCTGTTTCCCCAAAAGATAGCAAGTGTCTTGAGGTTAATAACTATCTTTTATTTCTGTTATGTCCTTCATAGTGTTTCCCATCATATTTGTGTTGAAATGAACATTCATCTGATGTTCCAGGAGACTCACTCCCACTAATTTATCCAATCTTTGAAACAAATTGCTCTTATTCTCTGAATTGTAAAATTGAATCTTAATATTACTATTTTTTGGAATATCTTGACTCTACAATAATCTACATTTGTATGATATGGTTGCAAGCATTACTATCATGTGAAAAAGAATAGTTTTTTTGTGCTTATTCCCTAAAAATTTTGAAGCTTTGGATATAATTTTATCAACGTAGTGAGTAAGTCTGTGTGTGTGCACTCTCTCTCTGGCTCATTCCCACCTTCTCTTGCCTTCCCTCACCCTCCCTCCCTTTCCTTACCTCTCTCCCTCTCCTCTCCCTCTCTCCTACCTCTCTTCCTTTCTCCCTCTCTCCTTCTCTCCCTGTCTTTCCCTCTCCCTCTCCTTCCTCTCTCCCTCTCTCCTTCTGTCCCCTTCTCCTTCTCCTTCTGCCATAAAATGAAAAATAAAAAAAGTAGTGAATAAGAGTAAGTAAATGATAGAAAAGCAAAAGCCCATCACCCCCTGAATCTCTTGTAGGTTGTTTTTAAGGTAGGAGGAAACCTCTTAGGTTTCTAGGTTTCTCTTAATTTCTCCCATTAGAATTCAACTGACCAGCATTAACATTAAAACAGAGATCTTGAGACTGACAAAACAGACTCTTCTAGTAGAAGATACCAAATCTTAACCTGACTGTATATACTGACTGTAGCATAGCATCACATGACAAATAGCAAGGCCTTAAATAAATCCAAGTATTTTACCCCAAAATACATTTCTTTGACATATTTTGGAATGGCCCTGCAAAGCTGTCTCTTGTGGGGAAAATCTACATTCTGTAGAAAATCTCCTTTCCTTTCCAAATCTTTTAGTCATCCAGGAGAGACTATCTGTCCCCTTCAAATGTACAAAATCAAGCTGCAACCAACCACCTTGGGCACCTGTTCTCAGGACCTCTCGAGGCTGTCTTAAGCCTTAGTCACTCATATTTGGCTCAGAATAAACCTCTTCAAATATGTTACAGTGTTTGAATCTTTTCATTGACAATTTCAAGAGGTTCATGATCTTTCAGAGGCCCCTTATTTATTTATTTATTTATTTTATTTTTACTGAAAAGGCGTCTTGCCATGTTGCCCAGGCTGGTCTCAAACTTCTGGGTTCAAGTGATCCTCCCCCATCAGCTTCCCAAAGTGCTGGCATTACAGGTGTGAGCCACTGTGCCCAGACTAAAACTATTTTTTTAACATCATTTATTAATTAATTTATTTTCGAGACAGGGTCACACTCTGTCACCCAGGCTGGAGTGCAGTGGCACAATTACAGCTCACTGCAGTCTCGACTTCCCAGGCTCAAGAGATCCTCCTGCCTCAGCCTCCCAACTAGGCACATGATACCATGTCAAGCTAATTTTTTGTATTTTTTGTAGAGATGGGGTTTCATCATGTTGTCCCATCTGGTCTTGAATTCCTGAGCTCAAACAATACAATCCACATGCCTAGCCTCCCAAGTGCTGGAGTTACAGGGGTGAGCCACTGTGCCCGGCCCTCAGAGAACCCTTTTGAGGGATTTCTGCTGGTAGTAACCTATAGCATTTTTTATTTTTATTTTATTTTATTTTTTGAGACCAAGTCTTGCTCTGTCACCCAGGCTGGGGTGCAGTGGTGTGATCTTGGATCTCGGCTTACTGCAACCTCCACTTCTCGAGTTCAAGCAATTCTCATTCCTCAGCCTCCTGAGCAGCTGAGATTATAGTTGTCTGCCACCACACCTGACTAGTTTTTGTATTTTTAGTAGAGAAGGTGTTTCACCATGTTGGTCAGACTGGTCTCGAATTCCTGACCTCAAGTGATCCGCCCACCTCAGCTTCCCAAAGTGCTGGAATTACAGGCATGAGCCACTGTGCCTGGTGATAGTATTTTTTAAAACTACAAAAAACAATGCACATACGTTTCAGAAAATCCTCAAACTGTGTTTTTCTTCTGCTCTCACACAACAATCATAAATACAGAAGACTTCTGTGACCAAATATTGGGGCTTCTCGTCACTACCAATTCTGCAGTAGATACCAGCTGGGTTTCCTCGGATTCAATTCCGGGATTATCTACCTAGAGATAGTGTGAGATCCCACAGTTGAGGGCTCAGCCCCCAAGGCTGGACCCCATCCCCCACCAGTCGCAAGGTCAGGCCTCTGGAACTTCTGACTGATCAGCTTCAAGTTAGGGTTTCCATGACCCTCTCTTTGGGTTCGATTAATTTGCTGGGGGCAGATCACAGAACTCAAGGAAACACTTATGTTTACTGGTTTATTATGAAGGATATTAGAAAGGATACAGACGAAGAGATGCCGGGAGCAGTGCCTAGGGAAGGAGCACAGAGCTTCTTCCCTAGTGGTGCCCTCTCTGGGTACACCACCCTCTAAGAACCTCCCTGTGTTCAGCTATCTGGAAGCTCTCTGAACCCAGTGTGTTTATGGAATCTTCATTCCTTCCCCCAGGGTATGGGGCGGAACCCTCTCTGGAATGAGGGTCTTAGGAATCACAATCAGAAAGGCGGAGAAAGATTACAGTCCCACCTTGGAGCAGGTGAAAGGAGGGAGAAGGTCAAAGAGTTTCTGTTTCCTGAGGTTGGCCAGGCCCAACATAGTAACAAAATGACTGTAACATAATCTAGGATTTTTTTTTTATACCTGCCAGTGAAGATGTTCCTTTCAGTTTTGGGGGGTTTTTGTTGTTGTTTGTTTGTTTTTTTGAGACGGAGTCTCCCTCTGTCACCCAGGCTGGAGTGCAGTGGCACAATCTCGGCTCACTGCAACCTCTACCTCCTGGGTTCAAGCAATTCTCCTGCCTCAGCCTCCCAAGTAGCTGGGATTACAGGCGCCCGCCACCACGCCCAGCTAATTTTTGTATTTTCAGTAGAGATGGGTTTCACCGTGTTGGCCAGGTTGATCTGGAACTCCTGACCTCAGGTGATCCACCCGCCTCTGCCTCCCAGAGTGCTGGGATTGCAGGCGTGAGCCACTGCGCCTGGCTGTCCTTTCAGCTTTTAGATAGAAGGGAGAAAGAGGTCAACTCAGATATCCAGAACCAAACTAATGAAGTTATATTGTTCTTTTCTATTTCTGATCAAATAAGTTTCTAAACAGCCATTCCAGGCTCTAATATAACAAGTGTACACAACTTGTATTCTAGCAGTGTGGGGATTCATGTCCATGTCTACAAAACATTCTTCCTCTCCCCAATTTTCCTAATGGCTTACAACTTAATATTTTAAACACTTATAGAAAATTTCAAAAAATGCCAAAAAAAAAAAAAAAAAGAATGCAACCATATCTCAACTATGACAATAATCAACTAATGGCCAATCCAGCTTCCTTCACACTCCTACTCATTTTCTTTGCCCCCAACAACCTAGATTTTTCTCCATCATAGTACTGCAACTGCAAATATTTTTGTACATATGCTTAAAAGATAAGGACTCCTTTTTCGAACATCATCACACTGCCCCAAAAGCAACAATAGATGCTTAATATCATCACATATTCAGTGTTCACATTCCCTAATTGCCCTTATAAATGTCCTCTTAAAAATCTTTGCTTGCCTAGTGGGAAAAATTAGTCATATTAAAAAATTGTTTGAAAGTTTGTTGTTTGGGGCTAGGTGTGGTGGCTCATACCTGTAATCCCAGCACTTTGGGAGGCTGAGGCAGGAGAATCGCTTGAACCTGGGAGACAGAGGTTGCGGTGAGCCGAGATCATGCCATTGCACTCCAGCCTGGGTAACAGAGTGAGACTGTCTCAAAAAAAAAAGGTGTGTTTGAATCTGCATCAAAACAAGGTCCTGGTTGGGCATAGTGGCTCACACCTGTAATCCCAGAACTTTGGGAGGCTGAGGCAGGAGGACCACTAGAGCCCAGGAGTTTGAGACCAGCCTGGGCAACATGGCGAAACCCCATCTCTACCAAAAATACAAAAATTAGCCAGGCATGCTGGTGCATGTCTGTAGTCCCAGATACCTGGAGGCTGAGGTGGGAGGATCGCTTGAACCTGGGAGGCAGAGGTTGCAGTGAGGCATGATCAAGACTATTGCTCCATCCAGCCTGGGCAACAGAGTAAGACCCTGTCTCAAAAACAAACACACAAGGGTAGGGTGTGGTGGCTCACACCTGTAATCCCAACACTTTGGGAGGCCAAGGTGGGTGGACCATCTGAGGTCAGGAGTTCGAGACCAGCCTGGCCAACATGGTGAAACCCCCATCTCTACTAAAAAAAAAAAAAAAAAAAATACAAAAAAAAAAAAATTAGCCAGGCATGGCGGTGGGCACCTGTAATCCCAGCTACTCAGGAGGCTGAAGCAGGAGAATAGCTTGAACCCAGGAGCCGGAGGTTGCAGAGAGCTGAGATCGCGCCATTGCACTCCAGCCTGGGCAACAAGAGTGAAACTCCGTCTCAAACAAACAAACAAACCAACCTCCAAAAAACCAGTGTCCATTTATTGTGATAATTAGCATGTCTCTTATGGGCAACACTGTCCTTTTTTAGCCTTTGCCCTCAAATAAAAAAATTGTTATGTAGCAAAAACAACCATTTCCAGATGATGCAAGAGTTCAAAATGCTGGCCTGAAGAAGTCTATGAAAATGTCAAGTCATGCCTTTGCGAGGAGATAACTACTTGGCATATACCTTTCCCTGAATGATAAAGAAGAAAAAATGTACTTCCAGTATACATATTCATTAGCCACAGACAGCTGCATATAAACATGATGCTTACAAAACAAATGCTCTGCAGTAAATGGGAATTGAGAAAATAGGTAATAAGTTGCAAATCTGAAAATCATTTCTTTATTTCAATGTAAGAGAAGTTTATAAACAGTCAAACCAAAAGGTCTGCTTTTAAAGTTTTGCAAATGCTGGTCAGATTGATTAGTCCTTTTTTGAATTTTTAATCCTAAAGCCTTTTAATTTA
This sequence comes from Pongo abelii, assembly GCF_028885655.2. Classification (NCBI taxonomy): domain Eukaryota; kingdom Metazoa; phylum Chordata; class Mammalia; order Primates; family Hominidae; genus Pongo; species Pongo abelii. The sequence continues at coordinate 91,901,032 of NC_071995.2, forward strand.
AGGCTTTTAAATTTTAAGTTTGCTTACTCCATTCTTTTGTAAAAGAAAAAAATCACTTTAGATTAAATGAAATTGTAATTAAGACTTCTACTTCCATTTCTCACCTAACGAGCTTATCTTCTAGATCCCCCCCTTAAAAAACAAAGTTCCTTTTTCATTTAAAAATTAAGGAAACTCCTGGGTTAGTATCTAACACATACAAACTAATAATTACCATGTAATAGAAGCAACAGGACAAGCTCACAGTAATATTACAATGCAGGAGGTAAAAACTTGGGCAACATAGAAAGAAGGCTCCGTTTCTTAGTCTGTAAATGGGGACAATAAATAGTAGCTGCCTCATAAGGCTGATGCTGGGATCAGTCAAATGAGATCATGCAAATCACCCAGCACTGGCTAACACTCAATAAAGAATAGCCGTTATGATCATGAGGAAGACATAGGAAGAGACTTTTGTCATTGTTACAGTTTTATCTTGAAAAGGAACGTACTGTATGGTAACATTCTGAGTCAGTTACAAGAGAAAGCAACAAGTGACCTGCATTGCTGAGGATCCTGCCTCCTCCAAGCTACCCTGCTACATTGTTAAAACACCCTGGGGGAGAAAAGTATCCTATTCAGCCAATGTTAAACTGTTTCCTTTTCTGAAAGTTAGAAATAGATGAAAATAGCATAAGAAATAACTCTGTATATAGTAAGTTCTAGGTAAGACAATATTGTGGTAAGTGAACTAAACAAAGATTAATCTGAAATTGGACTCTGATCCCCAAGTGAACCAGCCGGTGTAGCCCAGTCTTTACTGGACCTGAGGAGGAAAAACAAGCCTGTGTCTATCTCAAGCATGATCTGGCTAGATATGATCTAAACTTTGAAAAGTGCCTAAGCGCATTTCAGATGCATATTACGTGTTAAATACTAAGCAGGGAGCTCTGAGCTGGGGCAGTGCACCCTGACACTGAGGAACTGACATAGGAAAATGAACACCTAGCATTGTAATTTGGCCTTTTGCTATTCTTTTATTTATTTTTATTTATTTATTTATTTATTTATTTATTTTGAGACGGAGTCTCTCTCTGTGGCCCAGGTTAGAGTGCAGTGGTGCAATCTCGGCTCACTGCAACCTCCGGCTCCTGGTTCGAGCGATTCTCCTGCTTCAGCCTCCTGAGTACCTGGGATTACAGGCATACGCCCCCACGCCCAGCTAATTTTTGTATTTTTAGTAGAGATGGGGTTTCACCATGTTGGCCAGGCTGGTCTCGAACTCCTGACCTGAGGTGATCCACCTGCCTCGGCCTCCCAAATTGCTGAGATTACAGGCGTGAGCCACCACGCCCAGCCTATTCTCTCATTTTAGTCAGACAAGTTTCCTTTTCTGTTAGATCTCTCCCCAATAATTGCAAAAACAAACCAAATAAATAAGTATGGGAGAGAGGTGGTTATTTATATTATGAAAGCATTCTTCAGTTTAATTCATTGCAGAATCTAAGATCCTTCCCTCCACAGTGTTAAAATCCATAGCCCTCTCAATTACTCTTCCACGCTTTGAGAAAAAGGAAGAGAGGGAGGAGAGATCTCCAATGGAAATTTCCTTGTTAATAACATCTTATGTTTCTCTAAATGTTTTATAGTTTCAAAGGACTTTCAGACCCACTCTGGTATGTTAGTTAAGCCTTGTGGAAGATACCATAAATCATATTATACTCAATTAAGAGGTGAGAAAAGGCTCAGAGGTGAAGCAAATATAAATAGTAGTAATTAGTTATATATATATATATAACATATATGTATATATAGATAGAGAGAGAGAGAGAGTACAATTGGTACATGTGAGACCTGAAGCCAAGATTTTTAAACCAAGTCCAGTGGCCAAGAAACTGAAGCAAGTGGCTCACACTCACTGCCTTGGTGCTGCTGTTTTTCCTCCCTTCCGTGATTTGGTTCTAAGCATCTTCCCTTTTTTTTCTCAGTTAATTCTGATTCATGCCTTCCCTCATGTAATTAATAAATGGGAAAGACTTGAGTGAACAAATATTCAGCCAACTAGTATTTATTGAGCAACAACTAGAAGCCAGATCTTTGAAGGGTTTTAAACAAAGGAAATGGGAATCTCTTGTCATTTAAAAAGACCATAGTAAAACAAATAAAAATAAAAAACAAAAAAGACCATAGTGAGGATGGTGCAGTAGCTCATACCTGTAATCCCAGCATGTTGGGAGGCTGAGGTGGGCAGATCGCCTGAGCTCAGGAGTTCGAGACCAGCCTGAGCAACATGGTGAAACTCCATCTCTACTAAAAAATCCACAAATTAACCAGGCATGGTGGTGTGCAACTGTGGTGGTTATAGCTACTCAGGAGGCTGAGGCAGGAGAATCCCTTGAGCCTGGGAGATGGAGGCTGCAGTGAGCTGAGACAGTGCCATTGCACTCCAGCCTGTGCAACCAAGCCAGGATTAATAACTTTATTGATGTGAACCAATTATCCAAAAATAATAATCACATATTAGCCATAGTGGACTCCCCAGCTAGATGTTTTCTGCCTGTGTTTGTAAATCCTGGACATAGTTAAATTTCAAGTGCCTTCAATAAGAAATCAAGGGCTTGGAAAACATCTCTGCGCAGTCTTGATAAGATTTCTAATTGTGGTGAAGCCTCATTCCTTAAATTATTTATTCAACACTAACCCATTCTACAAACTTACATCTGCTGGGCTCTGGGAGTAACAAGATGAGTTAGATGCAGCAGTCCCAAATCTAAAGGAGGTTGGAGACTAGAAAGACCAGTGCCTGCTCTGAGCTCTCCAGTGGTCCCCAGCCTCTCAGTCAGGCCTCACAGGCCCCTTTGCCAGAGGCGGAACCAGCTTCCCTCCGCTCTGCAGCCACACTGGCCTTTTCTTTCATTCCTGAGAACTCTCCTCACTCCCTCCCACTTTGGGCTCTGCAGAAATCCCAGTTCCCTTTGCCTTGAAAGCTCTTGGTCAATTTAGCTCCTCCTCCTTCAGCCCTCAGCTCCTGCCTTGCTGCCCCAATAACCTTTTTCTGACTGCAGATCTGGTCAAATCTTCGTTTGAAACCCTCTACTATCTTAGACCCCATTACATTTGTAGTTTTACGTGTACACGTGTGATCATTTAATATTTGACGGTTTGCTCTCAGGTGCCTACGCTCCTGGAGAGGCAGGGGCTGACTGGTTTTGTTAGATGCCAGTGCCTGGCACACAATAGGCCCTCAAGGGGTGAAAAACCAACCAACCAAGTCAGGACCCAAGCAACCTGGGCCTCTGTGGAAGGGCAGGATGGCCTGAGTTTGGGTTTCTCTTGAGCTACCTTAAGATTAGGCCTCCTGGCTCCTATCTTAGCCCTTCTAACACTCTGAAGTGTAGAGGTTGTTTGTTCCAAGTCCCCAAGGTACTGTAAGCTCCCAGATAGCAGAAATCCCATTATATTTTAGTGCTGTGGCCCCAGCATCCAGCTGTGCTGTTACTTAGCATGAGATCCACATGAAAACCATTTCGCAACTATTAGCCATTGCCAGTATTAATACTTTCCGGAAGATGGCACAAAGTGGGGGATGTTATAGACAGCTTCAAAGAAATGTTTAAGCTAGAGCTGACTCTTTAAAAAATACAAGCCATCGCCAACCAAAGATTAAAAATTTAAATACAAAAAAAAAGGAAATTTGCCTACCCCTCATTTGTGAAAACAGAGAAAAAAAAAACACTTAACGTCTTAACCTTTTTGGCCTTCACTCTCGCCTCTCCCCGCGCTACACGGGCGAATTCTGGACGAATCTACACAGTCACCGCGGAGTCTGCAATCGCCGCAACGTCCCCTGGCATTTCTTGGCCAGGCTGCAACTTTGGTGACGGTGTATGTAGTTACATCTCCTGTAGTGCAGCTGGTATTTAGGGTCCTCATTGGCAAAGTTGAGGGTATAAGCAGGGAGGGAGGGGACGTTGGCTTCTTTCCATTCACTGGGATGTTTCCGGGGCACGGTCATCGCACGCTGGGCTCCAGCGCCAGTCCCAAGGCCTCGCCGAACTCCAGCCCGGGAGTGCGCGCGGCCCCGCCCACCGGGCGGCCGAGGTCCCGCCCCTACCTCCCCCGCCCCACCTACCCACCCACCCCATTGCAACGGTCTCAGCACGCAGGCGCAGTGGCGCGCGGGGAGGCGGGGCGCATGTGGGCCTCACTTAAACAGAGCAGAGGGGGTGGCGTGCGGTCCCCGCGGTGCTGCTGCTGAGTGGGAGCGGGTCTTCGCAACTGTCTCCGCGTGGCGCGCGCCTCTAGCCGCCCTTCCCCTGGCGGCTACGGCCGGAGGGAGCGGAGGCGAGCGTGAGTCGGGCTCCATGGAGAGCGGCGGACAACTGGGCAGAGGCGGAGCTTTCATCTCGGCACCCGGGTTCCAGTGACCCGCGCTAGCGTCCCGTCCCGCCCGCGTCGGAGCGGCCGCCGGCACCGGGACTGACCGGCCTCGCCGCACCTCCCGCACCGACTAGCGCTCCCGGGTGCCCCTGCGCCCGACTCGCCCTCTCCCCCACTCCCCGGCGGGGTGGCGGCGGCCGGGCCCCCACGGCGGCTACCGGAGCAGCAGCAGCAGCAGGAGCCCGCCTCTATGATGAAGTTCAAGCCCAACCAGACGCGGACCTACGACCGCGAGGGCTTCAAGAAGCGGGCGGCGTGCCTGTGCTTCCGGAGCGAGCAGGAGGACGAGGTAGGGCGCCCGGCGCCGCACGCTGCCCTCCGGGGCGCCGGGGTCTGGGGCCCGGGTGCTTCCCCTCGCTCCCCGCCGCTGCGCAGGCTGCGGGGCTGGGAGGGATTAGCCCCCTTCCTCCCTCCCTCCTTTCCTCCCTCACTTCTTCCTTCCTTTCTCTGGGCTGATAGATGAGACAAAGGGGGCTCGCCCAGCCCCAGTTTCTGCATCTGGGCACTCGAGAAGGCGCCTGGTCCCCGGGAAGGTCCCGGGCCGTGTAAGTCTCGCCTAGCGGGAGTCACCATTTTAACGTGCGAATTGAGTTGAAAGCCGGATAAACCTCGAGTGCTCAGCGAGAGGAGGGTGGAAATGGCGTGAGTGTTGCAGCAGAGCCCTTGTGCCTCTTTTACATGTTTTCCTTCCATGTTACAGCCGTTTGCGGTCTCTGATTCGATCTAAGCATGTTTGTGGAGTAACAGACAGTCCTCGTGCTTGGAAGTGAGGACCCCACAGTCTAGTCTTGGCAATTCTTGTGGGTCCATGAACCCGCAAGCTGTTGGCATAATTATGCCTCATTTTTAAAACGGCCTTCCCTTCTTAAAGTTTTCTGACTGCAGAAAAATGGTTAGTGAAAAATGTGGAATAATGCCAAAAGGGAGACGATGGACTAGAGATGCGCAAAGCTGCCATTTTCAGACAGTAATCTCCAGCTCTCAGCTTATGTGTAAAGGGTTCTTTGCTGTCTGGCTTGACATCTGGAAAGGAGTAGCCTTTCTCGTTCTAAGAGCAGTCGTTCTTGGATAATTTACCCATCTGAATTGGGCAGAAAATGAGACCCTTGGGGTTTCCCTGGAGAGCGATTTTTACTTAATTCAGTCATATTTATTTAAAATGGCTAACTGTTGAAGTTTGCTTAGGGCAATAGTAGCCTTTTGGTATTGCCACGCTTAAGATAAATTACACAGGTGAAAAAAATTAACATTCTGAGTTCTGCTTTCATAACCAACCGTGTATAAAATACTAGGCTAAGGCTGGAGATGGGAATTTAATGGCTTCCTTACTGCTAGTCCCTGTAGTTGTGATGAGTATGACACAGAATACACTCAGTGGCTTAGTTCTTGTTATGTTAACGAAAAGTTCTCGAAATTTGCCCTTCAAACCCTGCCTTTATTTTTTTGAAAAGAAACCAAGCCGTTTAAATGGGTTGCTCTGTGCTCACTCTTAACCTTTACGTATTAGACTTGAATCCCAAACGAGTGTGCAGAGAAATACGGCCCCAGCCTTTGAGATGGGTCTGCTTAGGAGAGCTAGAAACTGCAAAGGGAAAGGTTATTAACTTTTAAAAATGAACAAGTCAACAGACATTAAGTGTGTTCTGTAAAAAAGATAAAGCCTTAGCGGAAAGGGGCCATGTTGAGGCAAAGTAGTAAACTTTAAATATAAAAGGAATGATAGCCAAAAGGGATCAAGATAGATCAAGGATCTTGTCTGGTTTCCTCAATATTGTGTAATGATATTCTTAATTGAGTGCTTACAATGTGCCAGGCGCTGCCAGAAGAAAACTTGTTATACATTTAATCCTTTTAACACTGGGAGGTAGTGAAGTTACTCCCATTTTATAGTTGAGGAGACAGTTGTAGAGCATAAGTAGTTTCCCAAATGACACAATTAGGAAGTGGTAGAGTCAGGATTCAGGGTCCAGTCCTTACTCCTGATGGTGGGCTCTGTTTGTTGAATGAGTGAGATTTTTGTGAGGCTAAGTTTGGAAGCCTTTCTGAAAGTGGTGACTGAAGTGTTGCCATAATGTGAACTTGGAATTCAGGCTTTGTAAAAATACTAGACTCTAGGGGAAATATGAGTGATGGAAATTGAAATGATGATCTATATTGTGCTTATGGTAAAGCAAAGACTGATAGGAGCTTTAGGAATTACTTTAGCAATAAAAATAAATGATTGTTTTTATGCTTGGATATTATTTCTACTGAAATAAATACTAAATTCATAGCCTGTAGTTGAGTCAAGAGACCAGTGTCGTTAGGTAAGGTGAAGTAGGGAGCAAGTTTTGGAGAATGTATTAGAGAAATCCATTGTGTAAAACTTTGTAAATCTGATAACCTGTAGGTTGAGAATCAAAGAGAGTGAGTCATCTTGTTAGAGGATATGATCTGAGGGAAGACTCTAGAATTCTCCTTAAGTGTAATGCACAGCCAATTTTAACATCTGGTTTAGCTCTTCAGAATTTTCATTTCTGTGATTGTGTGTAGTTGAGGCTCTATCTATTACATGATGATTACAGAATAAACTCTGTTAGCTTTCCTGGAGATCCTATTGTTTCTCTATGAATTTGCCTTCACTCTGTTGAAATTGCATTGCCAGACTTCCCAGGACAGTCTAGAAAACCAGCTTGAACTCACCTCTCTAGTTAATAGGTGAGAAATGTTTCCCTCTACTGGATGAAAAACACCTAGATCCTTGTTAGAAGATTTAAATATATGTTTTGTCTGAGGATGAAATGTTTATATACAGTACAAATGGAAGTAAAAGAGTAATTGCAATTTGACCCCAAAAAAGCTATGTGGCGCTCCCATCTGGCTGTTCCTGTACTGAAGTTCTCAGTAAGTTTCTACTTTAGAACAGATTGTTCTAGGAAAGAAGGTTGTTCTAAGAGCAGAGTTATTCTTTTAAGGTGGCTTTATATATTAAATATTTTCCATTTTATCTTTTTCTGTTCTATAGGGTAAATAAGTATTAGTATTTGTTTAGGAAGAAATTAGGTAGCAGAAGTAACCTATCCCAAGGTCACAGAAGCTGGCAGATCCTTTTGAGCTCTGGTCCTTTGTTTCTAAATATTTTGTTTATTTGACCTACCTCCCCAGCTAGTTATTTCTGTGGGGAAGCACCCTCAGTTTTGGCAGCTGGGCTTCTAGACAGGCCCACAACTAATTGCTCTGTAGAGTAGCTGGGTACTGTGCTTGTACAGTGAAAGATGACAATGCTTTTACAAATAGGTAATCAGAAATGGATTCTGTTGAATGTATTTGCATATATGATAGTTTAAAAGGGGATGAAGAGATGAGGTCTTAGCTCCTAAGAAACACTCTGTAGGGGAAGGTTGGACAAGGGATCAATGGAAAGGGAAATAAAGTAAAAGGGAAAAGTGCGGTCGGGTATTCTGGGGTTCAGATCCAATGTGAGTCATTTGGAGTTGGATGTGGGTGACTGGGAGAGGAGGAACCAGGCGTCCCAAATAGAGCAAGACTTGGGGCTGTGATAGATTTGGCTGCAGCTTAGGGATAGCATAGAATCAGTAATAGTTGAAAAATAAGCAACACTTCAAATGTAAGGTTGAGAAGTTGCTAACACAAGAACAAAGTTTTGTTTTGAACTTAGTTTTGAACAAAGAACATTTAGATACTAGATGTGTTCAAGCTTGAGAGTGATCTGGCAGCAAAATAGGTTTAGACTGCTAAGGGGAGAAGTAGAATGACTTGATCCTGGGTGAAATCCAGACATAGTTGCAAGAGAGGCATTAACAAAACAGTCTTAAGGACTAACCACTACAGGCCAGGCGAGTGGCTCACGCCTGTCATCCCAGCACTTTGGGAGGCGGAGGTGGGCGGATCACCTGAAGTCAAGTGTTTGAAACCAGCCTGGCCAACATGGCGAAACCCTGTCTCTACTAAAAATACGAAATACAAAAAGTAGCCGGTCGTGGTGGCATGTGCCTGTAATCCCAGCTACTCAGGAGGCTGAGGCATGAGAATCCCTTGAACCTGGGAAGCAGAGGCTGCAGTGAACCGAGATCATGCCATTGCACTCCAGCCTGGGCAACAGAGCAAGACCTTGTCTGCAAAAAAAACAAAAAACAAACCAAAAAAACCCACTACTCTTCCATAGGACTTGATGCCCTAATTAGCTTTTAAGCTCTATGAGCCAGGGGCTGTCTTCTACAGATGGTCTGCTATAATGCTGAATATATATTCCTGAAAAATCTTGAGTTGTACAAAATCATTCAGTGAAGCTTTGGTGGGAAAGGTCGAGTCTGAAAACCTAAAACCAGAGCTCCGATGAACAACAATACTAATTCAAAATATTACTAGAGTTAAATCTCAACTAGCATTTTTATACTTAGAATCAACAGTCAGTCCACCCTTTTCACGCAAGTACTATCCAAAGGTAGCCTTTTTTTTTTTTTTTTTTTTTTGAGACAAGAGTCTCAAAAAATATATTTTTTTTTTTGAGACAAGAGTGGCGCGATGTCAGCTCACTGCAAGCTCCGCCTTCCAGGTTCACGCCATTCTCAAGTAGCTGGGACTATAGGCGCCCGCCACCATGCCCGGCTAATTTTTTGTATTTTTAGTAGAGACGGGGTTTCACTGTGTTAGCCAGGATGGTCTTGATCTCCTGACCTCGTGATCTACCCACCTCGGCCTCCCAAAGTGCCACCGTGCCTGGCTTGGAAGCCTTTTTTAAACACAGGGAAGTGTCACCAACTTCTTCATCTGTGCCTCCAGCTCTCCCAGAAGGTTTCCTATCATTAAACCAGGCATTAATGTAGAATTTGCATTGGATTTTTTTTTTTTTTTCTTAGAGTCTTGGTATAGCTCAAGCCTTTCTCTAATTGAAAAAAAGCTTACCCTGTCACTTTAAAACATTGACCTGCTAGGTAAAAAATCCATGGTCAACCTGACTTACGACATTATTGATAATACTTATCTACCAGTCCCATATAACTTAGAGCTAAACATAGTTTAGAAGAAAGAACTGTTATTTCTGGTCTACTCTGCCTCTGTGGTCCAAAAAGAAGTACTAATTTTCTTAATAATAGTAGGTAGCTGTTTAGCATGTATCAAACCATTTTCATAACATATGTTCTTTTAAAATGTCTATGTGCATAGTGGGTGTTCCTAATAACACTGCTGGCCTAATTTTGGCTAAATTTTGGTTAAGTGTAGTAGAAGTAGGTTAACATGTAATTTTAACCATTCATGATACCCTGATTCATGATAATTTGGAAAGAAAGAACAGCAACCTCGAAACAGTTTCTAAGTAGGCCAGGTGCAGTGGCTCACACCTGTAATCCCAGCCCTTTGGGAGGCCAAGGTGGGTGGATCACCTGAGGTCAGGGGTTCAAGACCAGCCTGGGCAACATGGCAAAACCTCGTCTCTACTAAAAATACAATAATTAGCCAGGCGTGGTGGTGTGTGCCTCTGTAGTCATGGCTACTCCGGAGGCTGAGGTAGGAGAATCCCTTGAACCCAGGAGGCGGAGGTTGCAGTGAGCTGAGATTGCGCCACTGCACTCCAGCCTGGGCGACAGAGCGAGACTGCATCTCAAAAACAGCAACAACAACAAACAGTTTCTGAATAGCTACAATTTTCATAATAAACCTCTTCATTCTTAGGGATCACTTGAGGTTCTCTGGATGCCTCCTCCGCTCCCCTTCCCAGGAACAGAAATGGTATCTATAGTGGTTGGAGTTCCTAGAGCCAAGCCATGACAATTGCAGCTTTAAGGGTAAAAGCTGAAACACGAATGGGAATTCGAGGCCCAGGGACCTACAGCCTCTGAAGGCATAAATGCATTACATAGCCCTTGAACAGCACCCTTTTATACATCACCAGCGAGGAGGACCCGTCAGGTGATAAAGGGTATAGATTCTATACAATAGAACAGGGGTGCCCAATCTTTTTTTTTTTTTTTCTTGCTCTGTCACCAGGCTGGAGTGCAGTGGTGCAATCTCAGCTCACTGCAAACTCTGCCTCCTGGATTCAAGCGATTCTCCTGCCTCAGCCTCCCGAGTAGCTGAGACTACAGGCGTGTGCTACCACGCCCAGCTAATTTTTTGTATTTTTAGTAGAGACGGGGTTTCACTATTTGGTCAGGATGGTCTGGATCTCCTGACCTTGTGATCTGCCCACCTCAGCCTCCCAAAGTGCTGGGATTACAGGCGTGAGCCACTGTGCCTGGCCTGGGGTGCCCGATCTTTTAGCTTCAGTGGGCCTCGTTGGAAGAATTGTCTTGGGCCACACATAAAATACACTAACATTAATGATAGCTGGTAAGCTAAAAAAGTAATAATTGCAAAAATATTTTATAATATTTAAGAAAGTTTACAAATTTGTGTTTGGCTGCATTCAAAACCATCTTGGGCTGCATGCAGTCCACGGGCCACAGGTTGAGCAGGCTTGCAGTAGATCATTCTAATTCACAGACTTTTATCCAATAAGATTTAGGGTTGGTTTCCTGTTGACTACTGTCAATACACTATTCTTTTTTTTTTTTTTTTAAGAGTCTCACTCTGTCACCCAGGCTGGAGTGCGGTGGCGCGACCTCAGCTCACTGCAACCTCCGCCTCCCAGGTTCAAGCCATTCTCCTGCCTCAGCCTTCCAAGTAGCTGGGATTACAAGCGCATGCCATCACGCCCGGCTAATTTTTGTATTTTTAGTTGAATTTTGTATTTGAATTTTAGTTAAATTTTGTATTTTTAGTCACCATGTTGGCCAAGCTGGTCTCTTACTCCTGACCTCAAATGGTCCACCTACCTCGGCCTCCCAAAGTGCTGGGATTACAGGCGTGAGCCACCATGGCCGGCCAATACACTATTCTTAAAGTGATAAATGCTTCTCTCCAAATGCTTAAAACCTTAGGTATCTAGGAAAAGACAAAATAACTCTTCAACAGTGCCAGGTGAGCGGTGTTTTATTCTGGTAATTGTCTAATACATGGAAAGAGGGAGTAAGATTTAGTAGTGTAGTAGGAAGAATGCTTATGTGAAGATAGATTGAATAGAGTAGGAATAGATGTCTTCACTTTTCACCACACTAATAGCGTTGGCTTTGAGGTCTGAGTGTGCTCCAGGTCTGGCTCTGCAACCTGGTAGAATGAGTAGCCTCCTTTTCGTAAATCTTTCATATGGTCACAGCTCTGATTTATCTGGAAGGTTGAATGCATCTTCCTTCATCTCTGTCATCGCTAATGTAACAGACCAGCATCTTGATGATACAGAAAATCTAATCTACTCAGAGAAGGGAATTTCAAACCTATGAATGACCATGTGTGGTTCTGTCAGCTGTTGGTGTGTCTTTGTAGAATGAGCTTTTATAACCCATCTTTAGAGCATTAATTAGCATGCTAACTATACTAGTAGATTTGGGGGTGTTCTAGAAATGTACAGATGGCTGTTGTGTGTGTTTAGAGGGAGTATTGAAGAATAATGCATTGTGGTAGGTTCTAGAGATTGAGATTCTTCCACTTTTGTAGGAGGGGCTTAGGAGCAGCTGCCCATTATTCGAAATCAATATTATTGCAAGAAAAGCAACCGTTATGGTTATGTTGCTGTGATTCAGCAAATGGCGCCCCCAAAACAAGCCAAAAAAAACCTTTACAATAAATTGTGCTGAAATTTGATTTTAGATTTCTGCATGTATAGATTTTATATGTATAGTAAATCTTTTAAAATATATATATGTGTGTGTGTGTATATATATATATATATATATACACACACACACACATAATTTTTTTTTTTCTTTTTGAGACAGAATCTCACTTCTGTTACCCAGGCTGGAGTGCAGTGGCACAATCATGGCTCACTGCAGCCTCGATTTCCCAGGCTCAGATGATTCTCCCACCTCAGCCCCCCAAGTAGCTTGGACTACAGGTACATGCCACCATGCCTGGCTAATTTATTGATTTTTTTGTAGAGACAGGGTCTTCCTGTGTTGCCTAGGCTGGTCTTGAGCTCCTGGACTCAGTCCGCCTGCCTTGGCTTCCCAAAGCACCGGGATTACAGGTGTGAGCCATTGTGACTGGCCTATAGAAGATATTAATAGTTCAGGCTGGGCACAGTGGCTCAACACCTGTAATCTCAGCACTTTGGGAGGCCGAGGTGGGTGGATCATTTGAGGTCAGGAGTTCAAAACCAGCCTGGCCAACATGGTGAAACCCAGTCTCCACTAAAAATACAAAAAAAATGAGCCGAGCATGGTAGTGTTTACCTGTAATCCCAGCTACTCAGGAGGCTTACGCACGAGAATTGCTTGAACCCAGGAGGCAAAGGTTGCAGTGAGCCGAGATTGCGCCATTGCACTCCAACCTGGGTGACAGAGTGAGACCGTGTTTCAAAAAAAAGAAAAAGAAGCTATTAATAGTTGAGTTTTCCCACAGAGTTTTAGTAGAAAAGATATAGTGAAGCTGAAAAATGTGAGTATATAACTAGTAAAAACACGGACTGCTCAGAACTAGTATCTCCAAAATTTAGGTAAGAAACAAAATTTCCATTATTGACTACTAGATATTTTCATCATTCTCAAAAAAAAATTTTTGTGGAACACTTAAAATTTGTATTAGCAGATACATCAAATCTTTTGTCTAGGATGGAAAACTCTTAACTGGAAGAACATAGCTAAATCTTTGATAATGAAAGTATACCTTCTTATTAATTTTGGCCTCTGGAAAACAATACTGAATGGACTCTGATTTTTTTTTATTATTATTTTTGAGACAGTCTCACTGTGTTGCACAGGCTGGAATGCAGTTGCGCTATCTCAGCTCACTGCAAACTGCCTCCTGGATTCAAGCGATTCTCCTGCCTCAGCCTCTGGAGTAGCTGGGATTACAGGTGTGCACCACCATGCCCAGCTGCTTTTTATATTTTTAGTAGAGACGAGGTTTCACCATGTTGGCCAGGCTGGTCTTGAACTCCTGACCTCAAGTGATCCTCCTGCCTCGGCCTCCCAAAGTGCTGGGATTACAGGTATGAGCCACTGCACCTGGCTAGACTGTTTTATTTGCATGCTCTTTACAAAACGTGTTTTTTCAAGCTGAATTGCTTTAGTAGTTCTATAAAAATGTAGTCCAGAAAAATCTACATTGATGATTTTCATCTTCAACAGATTCCAAGTGACTTCAACCAAAAAGCTGTAATTCTTGAGTTCTTGATCGTTCTGGAGTGACAATACTCCACTACGGTGCGACTCCTCACCACCATCCGCAGTTTCTCTTTTATAATCTCAGGCTTTTTAACTTGGTGAAATGTTTTTCTGGAAAGAGAAATGGTCATATAGCACTGAACAATAGAGCAGGTGTGGGGGTTCTTAGGAAACCCTGAGTTATGTTTTCATCTTGATCTCAACCCCTTGCCTAAAAAGTTGTTAGTGTCCTCTGTTGTCTGCCTAATTAAAATATAAACATGCTCCAATGTGACACCAACTTTTTTTCATCTGTACTGGTCTAGATGTAGTGCTGGGGACCGCTTCCAAGTGCGTGACAGACCCCAGGGAATCACAGGATGGCCTAGCTATCGCACTATTTGGCCTTAAGTTAAAAAACTTTTCACTGTTATTGGGGTGGGGGGCAGGTAGGGGACTGTTTTAATTGTCCCTCTGTACTAATGCTATTCATATTTTTCCACCCTGGCGGACATACGCCATCATCCAGTCTATTCTCTTATCTGGAGTGTATCCCGCAGTTCTTGCTCACTCTTGTCACTGCCTTCTCCCCACCACCACCCCCCAGATGTGGCCTTGCCCTCATTTGAACACCCAAATGAACTATTCAAGATGAGTAGGCAAGTACTTAATGAAACAGACTTTCAAATCTGTCACCATGACATCTGTGTGAGACCTCTTTTCATAAGCTAGTTGTTTAGATGGCCAATCATTTCTATATCACAGATATTAAGTACCCATTTAAAGCGATCATTTTATGGAAAGATAATTTGAAGTTATTGGTTTGACCAAATTTATTCTTCCTGGGATGTCAAGGGACTCTTGGATGATAAGTTACTGGATTAGGCTAAATCATTTGTCCACAATTTATAGTGATATAGATTTATATAGATGTATGTGTTCTTGCAGTTTTTAGACACAAAATATTGAGCATTCTATGTGACTTTACTCCAACCCCACCTCCAAGAATATAAGCTCTTTGAGGGAAAGATGTATATTTTCAGTATCTTTTCATCACATACAATTTTTGTTGAGTATCACAATTAGTAGATAAGGAATAAAATCAGCAGCTTCTTTCTCCGCAGTGCTTCTCTTTAAGGTGGAGAACTTGTGCCGAATTGTCACTTTTTGACAGGAGTCAGTCTGTTCTCTGTCCTTCTAGAGGTTGAAGATTGTAAAGACAAAAGTGAATGGATTTAGTTTGGATACCATGTGCATGATGCTTCTTTCCTGCTAGCCCATTTTCATGATTCTGATTTTCTTTTGAAAAGCGTTTTAAAGTGGTAAGGTTTTGCATGAAAATTAAAAGTGGATAAATAACTAATAGTTACATATTTTACCTGTTCTGAAAAGGATATACCATTAATTGGCTGTAGATGTCCAATATGTGACCCTTGAGATGAGCACTTGAAATATGACTGGACTAAGGAATTGAATTTTAAATTTTATTTAATCTTAAATTTAACCATATGATGCTAGTGGTGACTGTGTTAGCTTTAGAGCCTCAAAAGCATGAAAGGTTCAAAAGTAGCAGAGTTTAGGACAGACTGGAATTAATTGGCAGATCAAGGGCCCAGAGGAGCCCAATTCTATTTGCAGGTTTGTCAATTTAGATGAGTAGACAAGTGCTTAATGAAACATACTGGATTTCAAAACTACCATCACCAAAAGTTGGATATTAGCAAATCTGCCTTAAGCTAGTAGTTTAGATGTGAATCATTTCTGGACTATAGATAATTACTCATTTAAACTTATCAGCTTTTTTTTGGAAGATACATTTGGCTGGGTGTGGTGGCTCATGCCTGTAATCCCAGCAGTTTGGGAGGCTGAGACGGGCAGATCACCTGAGGTCTGGAGTTCAGGACCAGCCTGACCAGCATGGAGAAACCCCGTCTCTACTAAAAATACAAAATTAGCTGGGTGTGGTGGCGCATGTCTGTAATCCCAGCTACTTGGGAGGCTGAGGCAGGAGAATCACTTGAACCGGGGAGCCAAGATTCTTATATCATAATTTATTGGATTGTGCTAAATCACTTATCAAATTTATATACTACTTTCATGAGGCTTTCTAAAAAGTAATTTATGAAAGAGAGATGTTGAGATACAAGGGTTCCATGTTACTGACTTTTGGAAGAAAAATTTAGTCATGCTGATGTCTTGTAGATGCAGGATTGGTTTTAAATCTGAAGCATAGGCCGGGCGTGGTGGCTGACACCTGTAACCCCAGCACTTTGGGAGGCCGAGGCAGGTGGATCACAAGGTCAGGAGTTCAAGACCAGCCTGGCCAAAATGGTGAAACCCCATCTCTACTAAAAGTACCAAAATGAGCTGGGCATGGTGGTGGGAGCCTGTAATCCCAGCTACTCGGGAGGCTGAGGGAGGGAATTGCTTGAACCAAGGAGGCGGAAGTTGCAGTGAGCCGAGATCATGCCACTATGCTCAAATCTGAATGACAGAGCGAGACTCTGTCTCAAAAAAAAAAAAACCTGAAGCATAAAATATTTCTTCAGAAAAGCAGACACATCTTATACTAATGGGTTTTCAACATTATTAATCTCCTGTAATTTAGCTCTGTCTTGGAGAACTGGAAACATCATAGTGAATGACCTAGATACATGAGACTTTGCATTTCATTTATTCAGGACTGCAACATTTTGAATATGGATGATTTTGAACTCCCTATTTACTATTTACTAAGTGATGATGTACTTTTCAGGCAGCTAGCCACCTGCGTTATGTCCCATTATTGACGTAATCCAGGAAGTTGCTTAGAGAGCATAGAATTGTGTAACAAGAATTTCGTCTAGGCAATAGAAACCAGTTTATTCCTAACCCATACCTAGTGACCAGAAAAAGAGGCCTGTAACTCTGCAGTCCGGACCAGTAGTTGCTGTTTACTTTTCCAGTGATGCGAGACAAACTCTTAACATTTTTATTTAACTTAAAAACTAACATTCACTTGCCAGTCTTGATAGAGGGCCAGTGCCTTTGGTTGCCATAGATCCTCTGTAAGCCTCCAATTTTGAATAAAATTCTAATTTTCGATAAAGTCTCATCTGGGTATAATTTGATAATGTAATAACCACCCCCCCCTTTTTTTTTTTTTTTTGAGACAGTCTCATTCCGTCATCCAGGCTGGAGTGCAGTGGCATGATCACAGCTCACTGTAGCCTCGACCTCCTGGGCTCAGGTGATCCTTTCCACCACAGCCTTCTGAGTAGCTGGTATTATGGGCACATGTCACCATGCATGGCTGATTTCTGTATTTTTTGTAGAGGGAGTTTTGCCGTGTTGCCCAGGCTGTTCTCAAACCTGCCCGCCTTGGCCTCCCAAAGTGCTGGGATGGGATTACAGGCGTGAGCCACCATGCGCGGCCTGGAATACTGCTTTTCTAAGAGGGGGTTCTATGCCTAAATAGATATTCTCTTTAAACTCAGCATTTTGGGGGCTTGAGAGAAAGGTGGGAGTTGCTGAATTATCAGCTTGAAACTTTCCAGTTTGGAAAAGTTGAGTTCCTGGTAACTTAGTCAAATGAGAGAGGACTCCTGTGCTGGCTGTGAACTCTCAAAGGCCAGCAGCTCCTGGCAGCAGGGAGGGAGCAGAGCAGATAGAAGTGCTGGCATGCATTTAAAAAAGAAAAAATCAGTCATGGCTCTTGCCTGTAATCCCAGTTGGGAGGCCAAGGTGAGAAGATCACTTGAGCCTATGGTTTTGAGACCTGTCTAGGCAACATGGCAAGACCCCACCTCTACAAAATAATACAAAAATCAGACTGGGCATGGTGGCTTACTTCTGTAATCCCAGCACTTTGGGAGGCCAAGGCAGGCAGATCACTTGAAGTCAGGAGTTTGAGATCAGTCTGGCCAACATGGCGAAACCCCGTCTCTACTCAAAATACAAAAATTAGCTGGTCATGGTGGCAGGTGCCTGTAATCCCAGCTACTTTGGAGGCTGAGGTGGGAGAATCACTTGAACCCGGGAGGCAGAGGTTGCTGTGAGCCAAGACCATGCCACTGCCCTCCAGCCTGGATGATAGGGCGAGACTGTTTCAAAAAAAAAGTACAAAAATTAGCCAGGCCTGGTGGTGGGTGCCTGTACTCCCAACTGCTCGGGAAGCTGGAGTGAGAGGATCACTTGAGCCCAGGAAGTGAAGGCTGCAGTCAGCAGAGATTGTGTCACTGCACTCCAACGTGGATGTCCAAGTGAGACCCTGTCTTAGTTATCATCATCATCTCTATCCACACTGGGAATTAAACTTCGTGATGAACCCTATGTGTTTGCGAGGGAGAACTGTTTAAATTTACTTGAAGGTAGTATACTAAGATAATTTTGTGGACACTTTTGTTCAAATTGACTTATTTATTTTTATTTTTTATTTTTTTGAGTCAGAGTCTCACTCTGTTGCCCAGGCTAAAGTGCAGTGGTGCAGTCTCGGCTCACTGCAACCTTCGCTTCCTGAATTCAAGCAATTCTTGTGCCTCAGCCTCCTGAGTAGCTGGGACTACAGGAATGTGCTACCACACCCAGCTAATTTTTGTATTTTTAGTAGAAATGGGGTTTCACCATGTTGGCCAGGCTGGTCTTGAACCCCTGACCTCAGATGTCCACCCACTTCAGCCTCCCAAAGTGCTGGGATTATAGGCGTGAGCCACCACGCTCACCTCGAGTTGATTTTAACTTTAGTGAAGTTCAACCTAAGCTAGCCCACAAATATTCCTTTTTTTTTTTTTTTTTTTTCCTTTTTTTGAGACAGAATCTAGCTCTGTTGCCCAGGCTGGAGTGTAGTGGCATGATCTCGGCTCACTGCAACCTCTGCCTCCCAGGTTCAAGTGATTCTCCTGCCACAGCCTCCCAAGTAGCTGGGATTACAGGTGGCTTCCACCACGCCCAGCTAATTTTTTGTATTTTTAGTAGAGATGGGGTTTCATCATGTTGGCCAGGCTGGTCTTGAACTCTTGACCTCAGGTGATCTGCCCACCTCAGCCTCCCAAAGTGCTAGGATTACAGGCATGAGCCACTGCGCCTGGCCAGATATTCATTTAAAAGATGGGTATGTAATACCTGTTAAATAAAATCTAGGATACTTGTCTGAGGTAATAGGGTATTTTTTATAACAATTTGTACATTTCAGTCCTTTTTTTTTTTTTTTTTTTTTGAGATGGAGTCTTGCTCTGTTGCCCAGGCTGGAGTGCAGTGGTGCAATCTCTGCTCACTGCAACCTCCGCCTCCTGGGTTCAAGTGATTCTCATGCCTCAGTCTCCCGATTAGCTGGGATTACAGGTATGCACCACCACGCCTGGCTAATTTTTGTATTTTTAGTAGAGACGGGGTTTCACCATGTTTTGTCCAGGCTGGTCTGGAACTCCTGACCTCAGGTGATCGCCCACCTCGGTCTCCTAAAGTGCTGGGATTATAGATGTGAGCCACCACGCCCGGCCGCATTTCAATCTTAATGCTATTCTTGGTAAGGGGTCCATAGACTTTTCCAAATTAAGGGCCAGATAAACATTTTAAGCTTTGAGGGCCACACAGTCTCTGTCACAACTGCTTTGACTCTGCTGTTGCATCACTAAAACAACCATAGACAATATGTAAAAATGAGTAAGTGTGACTCAATTCTAATAATTCCATCTGTGGACACTGAAATTTGAATTTCACATAATTTTAAAATGTAAAAATACTTCTGGCTTACAGACTGTACAGGTGGTGAGCTGCAGATTGCCAGTCCTGTTCTAGATCATAAATGATAGCTGCCTGTTAGCAGAATGAAGTGACTTTTGCCCATGTATGCAGGTTTAAAATATGAAGGATGCTTCTTGCCACCTAATCATAACAGTAACAAGCACTCTGTATCAAGAATCGGCTTTATGTGCATTTCCCGATTTCTTTCTCACACATCTGTTATCTTCTTAGTATTCTTATTTTTTAGGTGAGGAAACAAGGTAACCTACCTATGGTCATTTCCTTAAATTTGGAATATTCCATAACTAAATAAACTTATGTGACCATAGACCTCAGTGCATACAACTCTGGCTAATAAGCCAAGTTTCTGTTTTTTGTTTTTTGTTTTTTTGAGATGGAGTCTCTGTCACTCAGGCTGGAGTATGGTGGCACGATCTGGGTTCACTGCAACCTCCACCTCCTGGGTTCAAGCGATCCTCCTGCTTCAGCCTCCCAAGTAGCTGGGACTATAGGTGCCCACCACCATGCCTGGCTAATTTTTTTAGAAGAGACGGGGTTTGGGGTTTCACCGTGTTAGCCAGGATGATCTCCTGACCTCTTGATCCACCCGCCTCGGCCTCCCAGAGTGCTGGGATTACAGGCGTGAGCCACCGCACCTGGCCAAGTTTCTGTTTTTATCCTTTGTTAGTATCCAATAATTCAAGAGTTTTACCAGTTGAATCTGGTAGTTTAAATTATTTTATTAGATACAGGTGATTTGGTAATGTGACCATGTTAATGTTAATTCTGATTTCAGAAAGACGGTGTTTAACAAAGGCTGTCAATTGCATTTTTGTGGTATAATGTGTACCCCTAATTTTAATTAAATTTTAAAATGGATTAATCTAGAATAGAGTTACAACCTTGCAGAGGTTTGAGAATGTTGTTTATATATGAAGTGTTTCTCAGGCTGGAAGTATACAGTTACGGTTCACCTTACAGGTGCTGTTGGTGAGTAGCAGCCGGTACCCAGACCAGTGGATTGTCCCAGGAGGAGGAATGGAACCCGAGGAGGAACCTGGCGGTGCTGCCGTGAGGGAAGTTTATGAGGAGGTGAGATGTTCTTTCACACAAATTCTGTTTCAGAGTTTTAAAAACAAGGCCTTTGCTACATAACACTAAGACAGACGGGTTCAGGAGTGCTTTTTGCCTGATGCAACTTTATTTTTAATTTTAATTTCTTTTTTTTCGAGATGGAGTCTCACTCTGTTGCCAGGCTGGAGTACAGTGGAGCGATCTTGGCTCACTGCCACCTCTGCCTCCCAGGTTCAAGTGATTCTCCAGCTTCAGCATCCCGAGTAGCTGGGATTACAGGCGTGTGCCACCGCGTCTGGCTAATTTTTGTATTTTTAATAGAGACAGGGTTTCACCATGTTGGCCAGACTGGTCTCGAGCTCC
Source organism: Pongo abelii (assembly GCF_028885655.2). Classification (NCBI taxonomy): domain Eukaryota; kingdom Metazoa; phylum Chordata; class Mammalia; order Primates; family Hominidae; genus Pongo; species Pongo abelii. The sequence continues at coordinate 91,921,791 of NC_071995.2, forward strand.
TGACCTCAGGTGATCTGCCAGCCTCGGCTTCCCAAAGTTGCTGGGATTACAGGCGTGAGCCACTATGCCTGGCCTTAATTTTTGTATTTTTAGTAGGGACAGGGTTTCACCATGTTGGCCAGGCTGGTCTCGAACTCCTGACCTCAAGTGATCCTTCTGCCTTGGCCTCCCAAAGTGTTGGGATTACAGGCATGAGCCACAGCGCCCAGCCAGAAATACTAATTTTTGATCAGTCCTTGCTACTTATGAAGTAAATGACAATAAAAACTTCACAGAAGCAGGAAGATAGTGAGTTGGTATGGGGAGGGGTATTGTATTTAGATTTAAGTAAATAGCCAGAGTGTAACTTGTGTTTATATACATTTTGTTATAAAAAGGTAAACATTTTATATTTCATCTTTTTTTAATAGGCTGGAGTCAAAGGAAAACTAGGCAGACTTCTGGGCATATTTGAGGTGAGTTAAAAAGTAATCTTCACTTTGCTGATAATAGAATTAATGATTTCTTCCTAACCAACCAAATAATGTGGCAGCAGCCTGAACCAGACATTTCTCTCAGACTAGCAGTAGGCAGTCAGTCCAGGATTAGGTAGCGAGGGAAGTAAAAGCCACTTTTTCATATGCCATCACTTTTATTTATGTATTTATTTTTAATTAATTAATTTTTAAGACAAGAGTCTCGCTCTGTCGCCAGGCTGGAGTGCAGTGGTGCAATCTTGGCTCACTACAACCTCTGCCTCCCAGATTCAAGCAATTCTCCTGCTTCATCCTCCTGAGTAGCTGGGACTACAGGCACACGCCACGACGCCCAGCTAAGTTTTGTATTTTGAATAGAGACGGGGTTTCACCATGTTGGCCAGGATGGTCTCCATCTCTTGACCTAGTGATCCCCCCCGCCTCGGCCTCCCAAAGTGCTGGGATTACAGGCATGAGCCACCGCGCCCGGCTGCCATCACTTTTATACAGCATTATTATGGTAGTGATTACTTCTGTTTGACAATACAGTGGAGCTGATACTGAAATGTTTATCTTAATCCACTGTAGACTGTTTAGGGTATAGATCTTTTAGGAGGTACAATATTTTTAGTATGACCTAAGAGCTTAGGTCTCGTGTATTTTATCTGGAAATGTCCCCATTGCCCTTAGCAAATAATATTATATGATAAAACCTAGTGACTTAAAGGATTGTATGAAGATATAAATCTCTGGTACGTAGAACAGATGCTAAAAGAATAGAATTCTCTTTCATATATTCTCTTATTACTGAAGGCGGAATAGAATTTTCAGGGAGGGAATTTGAATGTGATAGGCACTCTTTGGAAGCCAGGGAGAAAGGAGGTCCAGATGTATTTTCATCCAAGATTCAGACCTAGATACACAGTATACCAGCAACATGGTCACTTTCCTTTTTTCAGGGTACTCTTTATAGGTTAGTTCAGTCTTTATAGTAGAACCATATAAATTTTATTTTTAAACCTTAGGAATTCAGAAAAAATCCCGATTTTGTAACTTGGTAGAATTGATGATGACTTTTACCGGAATACAGTAATTAAGTAAAGTTGGCCGGGCGTGGTGGCTCATGCCTGTAATCCCGGAACTTTGGGTCGGCCAAGGCAGGCGGATCACGAGGTCAGGAATTCTAGACCAGCTTGGCCAATATGGTGAAACCCTGTCTCTACTAAAAATACAAAAATTAGCCGGGCCTGGTGACGCATGCCTGTAATCCCAGCTACTTGGGAGGCTGAGGCAGAATGGCTTGAACCCGGGAGGTAGAGGTTGCAGAGCGACACTGCATCTCAAAAAAAAAAAGAGAAAAGTCATTCAAGTAGAATTCAGTCTTTTCCAGAATTCAGCAGTTGCTTCACCCAGTTAAATAGCACCATCTCCTGGTTAAACTGAAAAACATACTGAGGTTTTTACAAATAACACATTTGTCAATATGCTGACAAGGTTTTTGAAGAAAATGTCTCACATTATAAATAAAGCTTAAATAATATGGGAAGGTAACAGTATTAAGTGCTTTACAAATACTGTTTAACAGGACATGTCAATCAAAAAATACCTTTCCCCTTAGAAAATATAAGGGAAAATTGGATTGCCCTGCCCATTCATCCCAGTGATTTTTATGAATTTGTGAATATAGCATGATAAATGTATCGATTTGTCAGACATAGAAATAAAACAACTGATTCTTAAAAATAATGATGTGTTAAGTGACAGTTGCCTCTAATTTATTGTTGTTCTTATTCCTTCTCAGATATAAAAAGGTAATCCTTCCCAGCTGTAAAAACCCACTGTTTTGAGTAGATTATTCAGGTTGTTTGTGACCAAAATCAGGACAGTTATCTAAAGTTGTGGACTATGGCAAAGAAGGCTAACTTTAATCAGGATGAAGGAAGGCCAACTTCTTTAATTTTTAACCCAGAAACAAGCTCAGTTGCCTGTTTTATTTAATTTATGTGTTTTTTTGAGATGGGGTATCATTCTGTCATCCAGACTTTAGTGCAGTGGCATGATCTGGGCTCATTGCCACGTCCGCCTCCTGGGCTCAAGCGATCCTTCACTTCAGCCTCCCAAGTAGCAGGATTACAGGCACACGCCACCACGCCTGGCTAATATTTTTGTATTTTTAGTAGAGACAGGGTTTCACCATGTTGGACAGGCTGGGCTCGAACTCCTGACCTCAAGTGATCTGCCCGCCTTGGCCTGCCAAAGTACTGGGATTACAGACGTGAGCTTCTGCGCCAGGCCATGGGCTATTCTTTATGTGCACCTTGATAGGCCTGCAGGAGGAGTGCTTAAAGGAACTGGTGCTGTTTGCTCTTACAAAGGTCCTAAAGGAAGTAGTTTTCCATGGCATTGAAAGGTTGTCAGGATTAGCCCCAGGGAAGAGGGGATAGGATAAAAACTATGGGAATGCAGGTCTGTTATTTTAATAAGATTCCATTCAACTCTTAAGATTTTCTTTATGAAAATAACATCAAGATAGGCCGGGTAAGGTGGCTCACACCTGTAATCCCAGCACTTTGGGAGGCCAAGGTGGGTGGATCATGAGGTCAGGGTTTGAGACCATCCTGAACAACATGGTGAAACCCCGTCTGTACTAAAAATACAAAAATTAGCCAGGCGTGGTGGCGCGCACCTGTAATTCCAGCTACTCAGGAGGCTGAGGCAGGAGAATCACTTGAACCTAGGAGGCAGGAGAATAACTTGAACCTGGGAGGCAGAGACTGTGGTGAGCTGAGATCGCGCCACTGCACTCCTGGGTGACAAAGCAAGACTCCCTGTCTCAAAAAAAAAAAAAAAGAAAAGAAAATAACATCAGATATATAGAAATAAGTGTTAAAAGTTTAGTACTGGAGGCTGGGTCCTCATACCTGTAAGCTCAGTTTTTGGGAAGGCCAAAGCAGGAGGTTCCCTTGAGGGCAGGAGTGGACCAGCCTGGGCAACATCTCTAGACTTCTACAAAAAAAGTAGTATTGAGAGCCAATTTCACCACTAGTAATGATGAAGCTCTAGTTCTAGTCTTCTGTTTAACTTTTAAATGTTTTGTCTTATATAAAATCACTTTTGTGTTGGACTGTACAACTGAATATACTTGCCTGTGCTGGGAAATATGCTATGCTAATCAGCAGTATGCCAGACTAATTTTTTTCCCTTGGAAAATGTGTCCATGGCTAGCTCCTGTAGATTAAAATGCATTTCTTTTTATATTCAAGCAGAACCAAGACCGAAAGCACAGAACATATGTTTATGTTCTAACAGTCACTGAAATATTAGAAGATTGGGAAGATTCTGTTAATATTGGTAAGTTTCCTTTTGTTATCTGAATACTCTGCTCTAACAGAAGATTGGGAAGATTCTGTTAATATAGGTAAGTTCCCTTTTGTTATCTGAATACTCTTAAATGTATGCTTATATTCCTGTGTCCAGTTTCCATCTTAGATTTTTTTTTTGGGTCACTTTTCATTTAGAGCAGGGAAGATAATTCAAATGTAGAGATGCATATTCATCTTAATTCTTCCCCAACATATTGTTGTCTAAGTCATTTATCAGGGAGTAAGTGGACATTACTTATATGGCTTGCTTTTTAAAATGGACTGTCTTGTAACCAATGTCATTCTTTTCTCTAGGAAGGAAGAGAGAGTGGTTCAAAGTAGAAGATGCTATCAAAGTTCTCCAGTGTCATAAACCTGTACATGCAGAGTATCTGGAAAAGCTAAAGCTGGGTTGTTCCCCAGCCAATGGAAATTCTACAGTCCCTTCCCTTCCAGATAATAATGCCTTGTTTGTAACCGCTGCACAGACCTCTGGGTTGCCATCTAGTGTAAGATAGAGAGAACTGGGTAGGCCTCTCCCACCACGTGCAGTCTCATGGGGAGAGGCTTCTTTCGTTTCCTGTCAAACATCTGAATGACGCTTGCAAACTGTCTGAATTTGCCATGCAAGGTTTTCAAACAATTTGCATGTTTTTCAGATGCTTTCAAATCTTTTTTTAAAAAAAAATAGTGTAAAATATTTTAATAAGCCAAAGCCATGTGGAATTTTTGTTTAGATGCCTTAACTGTGCCACACCCCGCAACCCCCCATATTATTTTGGTTGTCTATTTCTCACAGCATATTTTCAGTTTTTTGTCCATTTGACATCAGTCTGTGGTTTGTCATCAGATTACTTGTGGGTATACCTCCCCCAAAATTGTTTTCTCATTCACAGCATTAGCATATTCAGCAAATCCATCTGTGGTGGGAATTAAAAATATTATTGGTATTAAAGAAATCCGTTCACCCCAAAACTTGTTTTACAGGATTACAATTTTAATTCAAAATTTCCAGATTTGGGCTATTTCTGTATGATCCAATAACTTATTTTGTCACAGGGCTTAATTTGCCATTTTTGGGGATTTGTCAACTCATTTGTCTGAATTTTCACAACTGGTATTATGTCACTAGCTACCTGATACGGCTATTTCCCTTATAACTCAATAGTACCTTAACACAAAGTATAACTCTGTAGAGTTGGTGAATGTTTTAGGGAAATATTAGCAAAATGCATGTAGTAAAGACATCTTATGAAAACTGTATTCATGGAATTTGATTTAGCATGCTCAGTTGCCAGTTCCCATTATCGATACTCTTTCTATGCAGAATACCGTAGAACCGTTATTTCCCTCAATGTAGATGGCTCTTAAAATGTATTCAGTTATTTAATCTAGTAGCCCCCCACAGGAGTGGAGTCTTGAAATCTAATTCTAAATGCCAGTCAGTGATGATTGCATCACACTTGAGTGAAACAGCCTTCCTGTTCAGCTGTTAGAGACTGAAGATTGTTAGGGCACCTTAGAATGTCTCATCTTTTCTAGGTTGTCAACAGGTACTGTTTGTCACATAACTAACTTTCGAGGCACTGGAACATACCTGAACTAAGAATTAAATCTTTTTACTTTATACTCACTTAAAATCAAGAATCCCATCTAAAACACATGGGTACCTTATCTGAAACTCTTGCACTTCCCCAACCAGGGCAGAAATGAGGTGGGAGAAGTTTGACTAAAATGAGGGATGGGGGAAAGTAAAATATTTTTTTGTTTTTTTGAGACTCGCTTTGTCACCCAGGCTGGAGTGCAATGGCACAATCTTGACTCACTGCAACCTCCGCCTCCCGGGTTCAAGCGATTCTCCTGCCTCAGCCTCCTGAGTAGTTGGGATTACAGGCGGCTGCCTCCATGCCTGGCTAATTTTGTATTTTTAGTAGAGACAGGGTTTCTTCATGTTGGTCAGGCTGGTCTCAAACTCCTAACCTCGTGATCCGCCCGCCTCGACCTCCCAAAGTGCTGGGATTACAGGCATGAGCCACCATGCCCAGCCAAAGATCATTTTTTTATATAGACTTCAGCCCTTTGTAAATATTGTAACTGGGGAGTATAGAGTAGAAAAAAGTATAGTTAAAACATTTATTCTACAAATTAACCTTTAAAAATATAATTACTGCTAAAAATAGAGTGCTGTTACACTTAAGGAAAATTAGTGCCATTTTGAAAATGAGATCTTGTGCCATAAATACAGCTGAACTAAATATAAATGTTCACAAATTAATGCTGTCAAAGGAATGAGTAAAGCAGAAAAACTTTTAACCAGCAACATTTCATTCTAAAGTACGTAGTGTGATCAAACATGATCATCCAGAATTTTTATATTTTTTCTTTGTACAGAGGTTACATATTCTGGGTGTTCTTTTATAAAGGAAACATTTTAAATCCCACAAATTGATACTTTCTGTCTTCAATGGACTAAGATTTTTTTGGTCAGTAATCTCTGAAATTTCCTTATATACTTAACATAGCAGAGAAACTGGATTGTTTTTGTATATAAGACTGCTTCCCCCTGAAATGCTGTCATAAGTACTGGGGGGTAGGGGAGTGCCTATCTTGTACATGATATTCTTAGAGGTAATAAGGTAATAATGCATGAATTTATTTTATAAACTCTTGGACTATGTATTTGACATGTAAAATATGTACAGTATTAATGTCAACCATCTCTTTAAAGTTAGCCTATAAATATTGTTGTATAATTTTCTTTGGTCAGAAACATTTGGACTGAATAGTGACACTCAGTAAGGATTTTCAATGCCATTTAGCAAACTGTCTTTAGTCTATGCAACTAGCAAAAATCTGCATAATGCAACAATACAGTTTTCACACTTCAAATTTTACATGAGGGGTTCTTCACGATTCTCCTGGAACCCAGTCTAGCAAAATTAGAGGAAAGGCCCTAGGGAGATTTATTTCTGTTAAATAGTTAGCTCTACTGAGTATAACAAATAGTGTCTACTATCTCAACCCTCCAAAATTTGCAGAGTGTTGGGACTGTCATTTGTGATTTTTTTTTTTTTTGATGGGGTAGTTGAATAAAATTGGGCAGCTAAATTTTTCAGTTCCATGTGCCTCCCAAATAAAAAACAGAAAATAAGTAGTTTTTGTGAATTGACTTGCAGACAAAGTAGAAACTGTCCTGCATGATGTTGTTATTTTGTAAACAGATGACATTTTCCAACCGGGCACATGGCATCCAATTTTCTGTCAATCACACTGTTGTATAAAGCGGCAGAACTGAAGGGGAAAAATGATTGTTGTATACACTGAATTGCTTTGCATGGTCTCATTTGAGATACTTGATGTAAGAATCTTGACTTTTTTATATTTGGAAATATCAAATAAAAATGGAAAAAATGATCATGGCTTTAAAAAAACACACACACACACATGAACTCAGATTTGCAAACCAGGTTTCTGAAACTTTGGGTAAGGTGTATGCTTTTAACTTTGAAATGTATAAACACCCAGCGGAAACGTATACCTTTCAGTGCATACTGCATTATGTGCTCACCATGGGTTGTTTAAACTCTGTTCAAATATTCCCCCTCCAAGTGAAAACCTGTTGGGAATTCCACAGTAACACCTTTACTGTTCTCCCGTTGATGATCATATACATTATTACCTCTTCCTAGCGGTACATTTGTATGATCCTTACTAGTGGAATTACTGGGTTAAAAGGAAATGCTTACCACTAAGATGTCAGTATTCTCCTCATGGATATTTTCCATCTTAATGTTGCCAGTCTAATAGTATAGTATGTGGTTGCTTTACTGCTGTTCTCCCCACCCCCATGGAGTTGTGTCGTTATTTTAATGAATGTGAGCTCTTGACTTACTCTAGAATTCTAATACAGATACTTTCTGCACTAGTATCACTTTTATTATTGCAGTTCCATTTAAATGGAAGCATAACTGGCTAAGGCACCACCCCCACCGCCATTACATTTCCTAAAACATACTGCTGCCGAAGACCAACTGTAGAATCCTTATGTAAAAGTCCTGTTCGAGTGTCATTTCATTTTTTAATTAGGGTTTTATTAGTTGGAGGGGATGAGAAACTTGGCCTTTTCCAATGTTGTCTTCACATTGGAGTATAAGAATTCTCTATAGGACTCTTTAATTTTTTTTTTTTTTGGTAGAGATGGGGTCTTGCTGTGTTGCCCAGGCTGGTCTCAAACTCCTAGGCTTAAGCAGCCTCAGCCTTCTCAAAGTGCTAGGATGATTGGCATGAGCCACCTTGTCTGGCCTGCAGGTCTTTTTAAGCATTTGCTGTTCAATAACAAGCATCTTCTTTATGCCTAGTATTTGTGATAAGAGCACAAAACAATTTTCTAGTCTCAAAGAGCTTATATTCTAGTGCGGTAGAGGTAAGTGATTTATCTTGGTGTAGTTTTGGCTTTTTTGTTTTTTTGAGACAGAGTCTTGCACTGTCGCCCAGGCTGGAGTGCAGTGGTGCAATCTCAGCTCACTGCAACCTCCGCCTCTCAAGTTCAAGCAATTCTCCTGCCTCATCCTCCTGAGTGGCTGGGATTACAGGTGCCTGCCACCACGCCCGGCTAATTTTTTTGTATTTTTAGTAGAGACACGGGGTTTCACCATATTGGCCAGGCTGGTCTCAAACTCCTGACCTCGTGATCCGCCTGCCTCGGCCTCCCAAAGTGCTGAGATTATGGGCGTGAACCACCGCACCCGGCCTATCTTGGTGTTTTTATATCCTTCAGTATTTTTCAAGGTTTTACAGCTTTTTATCTATAGGCTTATACCATCTTCAAAAGCAATACAATTTTATTTATAGATGTGATTTCCCCCACCAAATGCACATTTTATGGAGCTCTAGGACAAAAGTCAGGATGAAAAGTAATCTATCGCTGGTGCTACTTTAATAACTTCCTGACTGGTGCCACTGGCTAAATTCTAGCAGTACGATGAGAGGGCCATTAAGGCCTATCTTAGCAAGACATTATAGCAAAGACCTAAACACTCAAAGGTTCAACTTCTTCTAGCCAGGGAACTATTCTCTAATTCTTCCACCTTGATATGATTTCAGCAAATTCTGATACCCGGTATTACTCTTAATGCATTTTTGCATTTTTGTAACATTTGACAAACATCTCCCAAAATGTAGACTGCCACTCTCCTGATGCTAATCAGTATCAGACAATGAAAGTAAATTTTCCTGCTTTTCTCAACTTTTCCTCAAATTCATTCCTTAAGTTACTGAAATACTTTAATTTGGCCATCATTATTTATCAACCTTAAGAAACATGCCTATTGACGAAGTAAATATACTGGGAATTCAGCTTATCTACAGGAATGTGGACAAAGACTTACATACCAAAACAAGGCACTAGAGTGGAAAGCCATTAAAATGCTCAGCAGCAAAGGATTTGTAATGGTTAACTTGTAATATATCCATATAGTGGAATATTACAGTCATTAGAAATGACATTCGGGTAAGGATCAGAGTGTGGAAACTCATACAGCCTGTCGGAGAGCTACTGAGTAGTATTTATCACAGCTGCATACATACCCTTTCACCCAACAGTTCCACTTCTGGGAGTCTAGTCAACAAATGGACAAGTTGCACAACTAAGCTATGGTCAAATATGTGTGTTGTAGGATTTATGAAATTGGTACCAATTTAATATTCAAATGTGATTAAGTCATGGCAATCTATTTACTGGATACTTTGTGGCTACCAGAGCTATGTGCTGCCACAGGGAGTCCTTTCAATAGTGATTGAAAAAGGCAGAACACTAGACAGAACTACCTGTTTTATGCACGTATTTGCATACACTGAAAAAGCTTAGTCACTTAAAATGAGGTTGTACAGATTGTAGATTTTGTTTTTAAAGGCCTGTATGGTTTAAAAAATGTTTTGGGAAATAGACATGAGCAGGGCAGAGAACTACAACCTACAGGCCAAATCCCACCCCACTGCCTGTTTGTACGGCCAACAAGTTTAAAATTTTTTTAATGTTTTAGGTTTTTTTTTTAAAAAAAAAAAATACTATGCCCATTTGTTTACAAATCGTCTATGAGTGCTTTCTCACTACAATGGCAGAACTCAGTAGTTGAGACACACCTATGGCCCACAAAGGCCAAAATATTTACTGTTTTAGGAGAAAACAACATGAATTGTAATAACTTGTACCTACTTGGTTGCTCAGTCCTGATGTGTCCTGCTAAAACCTAAGGGAAACAGCACCAAGTTCAATCTAGTGCAATCAACCTATCACCTCTAAGCTGCTTTTGCCAGATCTGATATCTACTCCTGACCTTAAGCCAGGAGACTTTGTAAACTTACTGGGTTATAATAAAACTTAAGAACTATCGATATTTACTAATCTAGATCATGGAACTATTTCAAAAGCAGTCATATGGTAAGATGGATCAGGAGTCTTTAAAAATAAAACTGAAAAAAATCATGTCATCAATTCAGTAGTAGAGACACAGCTTGGTATCAAGTCTATGTTCATACACTTACCAGTGCCACCCAGCAGGGCCATACAAGACACATGAAATGAGATCAGCTCAAGGGTGACAAGATGAAACTGGGAGAGGGCCAGGGAGATCCGAACTGTTAATATTGGATTCCACAAAACAGGAAAAATTTTAGTCCAGCTCCCAGCATGGCAGCTAATGGCAAGTTACTCAGTACCATAAAGCCAACTCTTGGAATATACCTAATTTCCATGATAAAATGGAAAATAGTGCAGGGGTGAGTGCATAGTTAAGAAAACAACGTATTACCAGTCCAGGTGGTAGATTACAGATTTTTATTATTTACACTTCTTTCAAATTATTACATTCAGCATGTTTCGCTTTTTATGTTATTTAAAATATAAACCCTCATATAATTCCCTAAGATGGGTGGCATGCCAAGTAGCTAAATGAAATATCATCCCAGCCCAAAAGTACTTATTTGAATGAAATATTACATTTTTCTTAAATCAATAAATTAGGTACCCTATTATCATGGTATTTTCTTTTTTGGCCAGTTTTTCTAGATAAGGTTGTGTTGCTACTGCAACTAACAAAAAAGATGTGGCGGGGCTGGGCACGGCGGCTCACGCCTGTAATCCCAGCACTGGGAGGCCGAGGCGGGCAGATCACGAGGTCAGGAGATGGAAACCATCCTGGCCCAACATGGTGAAACCCCGTCTCTACTAAAAATACAAAAAACTAGCCGGGCGTGGTGGCAGGTGTCTGTAGTCCCAGCTACTCAGGAGGCTGAGGCAGGAGAATCGCTTGAATGCGGGAGGCGGAGCCTGCAGTGAGCCGAGATCATGCCACAGCACTCCAGCCTAAACTACAGAGCTAAACTGCCTCAAAAAACAAAAAGTGGCTAGAGCAGCCAAAAAAAAAAAAAAAAAAAAAGTTCCTCAACAATTCAATAGAAAAATAAGGCCTATTCCTATCATTTCCACGATCCAATTTAGTTCCACTTAGGTCACTGTGTTTATAATGTATTTTTGGACAGATTTCCTTCCCCATTCTCCATAAAACAACCATAGCACCTGTGACTTTTATCTGTTGGTTTGTATTTAATCTTATTTTTAAGTGCTTCTTTGAAATTGTTTTACAAGTACATTCTTGGTCTAGAGTAAGGTTCTATATAGTTGGCCCTCCATATCCATGGGTTCCACTTCGTGGATTCAAACAACCAGACAGAAAATATTCCAAATAACATTGTGTCTGTAGTCAACATGTATATTTTTGTCATTATTCCTTAAACAATAGTGTAACTATTTACATAGCACTTACATTATAATAGGTATTATAAGTAATCTAAATATTAACATATGCGGGAGGATTTGTATATTGTATGCAAATACAACCTCATTTTATTCCAGAGACTTGAGCATCTGCAAATTTGGATATCCAAAGGAAGTCCTAGAACCAGTTCCCGACAAATACCGAGATGACTTTACTTTAGACCTAAGATCTTGCTAGACAGCCTTTGAGAGGACGAAGGATAACTAGAGCAGAAGCAAATCGCAGCGAAGTAGACTACAACAAATCAAAAAAGTCAAAAAACATAAAGCTCCTATCAACACCTCAAGATTTTAGAAAAGCCTCTTAATGGGCAATTTTCTTTTAAATAGAGACTGGGTCCCACTATGTTAGCCAGGCTGGTCACAAACTCCTGGGCTCAAGTGATCCTCCTGCCTTGGCCTCCTAAAGTGCTGGGATTACAGGCGTGAGCCACTGTGCCCGGCCTGGGCAGTCGATTTTCAGGAAGCCACTTAATGTTCAGATTCTTTTCTTCTCTCCCAGGACTTTGCAGATGCTGCTGTTCCCTCTGCCTGGAGATGTTCATTTGGCCTGAATCCAAAAGTCTGTCCAAGTTACTTCTCTTTTCCATGACAGAGTTACAACTATTTGTCTGTCCCCCTTCCCCATTAGAGTATATGGTCCCCAAAGGAAAGCTCCATGCCGTTCACTCATGACCTAATCATCCCCAACAACTAGTGGGCAAACATGAAACACTTTTGTTGAATAATTTGTTTCCTTTAGCCCAGGGATTACAAAGTCAAAGGCTTACAAGGGGGAAGGACTAGCAGGTGTGCTCGGAGGGGACTCTAGCCAACTGGAGAGTAACTGGTGAGAAGACAATGACATGCTCTTAGGGTGTTTGCTACTCAGATCCTCTCAGTAAGTCCCATGCACAAAGGTGGGTCAGGTCTACTGTAGCCAGATCTTCAGATCATTCAAAAGTTACCAGAATTCTAGATTTTCATGCAAATCTCCCAATTTTTAAAAATGTTGGCATCAAATTCAGAATGTTTTAACCAGCTACACTGTGTGGGCCAGGGAAAACAGGCCCAAAGGCCAGGTGAAGGTGCAGTTTTCAACTGCTGCCTTGGCCTCTCCCAGAGCCCCTTACGTCCTAAGAAGGCTCAGTCAACACACTGGCACTCATTTCATCCCACTGGTTGAGAAAGCAAGTCTTATCAAAGTAATGGGGGATTCTTACCAAAATTGCAAAGGAAAAAAATATGATACCATGAAATCAGAAATTCACTGCATTTGAAATGAAAATGACTTATTTCTGTACTTCTGTAACTCACAAATTTAGCAGACATCATTTAGACATATTTTTGTAGTGCAACAGATTTAAATCTGGTTTGTAAATCACTATGTGATACTAGCTATAACCATGAGCAATATTATGGGCAGTAAATGTTGATCTCTATTTCGTTTCTTGAAGTTTTGTGTGGTTCACTTTTAAAGTGAGATTCAATTTCCTTAGCTATAGTCAAATGTACCCTTTAAACAGCCCAAGAATTGTTAAAATGACAGCTGCTATTAGTTTTCAAATTTTACAATGTTAGGGTTGTTAACTATTTTATTCTGAATTAAGCTAACATTTGTTACCATGCAATGCATTTATTTGGAAGGATACCAGTTACCAGTCATCAAAAGCTTTTGTATGTTGAAAATGTAATTTTAATAGTTAATTCTTCATCTTACATAGGAGCACAATAAAATACACCACAATCTGAAGAAACTCCAGAATTACCAGAATAAGAGTGAAGAAAATTCAAATGGGCTACAATATCCATTACCTTAAACTGCAAGAGACAAGGTTGCAACCCGAAGGTTAACATTTATGTATTTATGACTGGCTACATTTATGACTTAAAAATAACAAGAATCAGGAATTAGATATGGAGAGAGGTGCGAAAGAACAGTTTTGTGAGGGGAGGAATTCTGTCAATAAAGAAGAAAAATTACTGAATTCCAAATTAAAGAATAAAACGAGCTCCCACAGCAAATACTGGAGGGATGAAAGCAAGAATCATTAATTGAGGATTTGATACTCTCAAAGGGATAAACCTTTCTGATGACACGCAAGCTGGATACTTGAGATCTGCTCATCAGGTTTATAAGGAAGACTCACAAATGCCTCAGCAAATCCCAAATGATTATCAGATCAGTGTTTCTTAACACACAGGAAAGGTTACAGATGAAATTTTCAGACAAGAACCAAGAAAAATGTCATAACCCAAATTTTAGGCAAAAATGTGGCACAACTGTGAAAGTCCTACATGTCAGTCACAACTGCTATCTTTGCTGTGACTTTCCTGTACAGTAATTTTTAAACATTGTGGCAAGACACCAATGATCGTCTAATCAGACAGCACGAACACATTTATTTCAAATTCCTAGAAGGTTAAAAAAAAGGTCAGATACTGATGCTTTATGCATGCTCAGGGCCAGTTTATAAATACTCCATTCAGCACTATCTTAACACAAATCTGCATCAGTGAAAAGAAACTGGCAAAATCCACCTCTTGCCATTCAATCTGTCAGATGGTGAAGACCAAGAAAGAATGTTCCATCAGTTTTAATTTTAAAATACGATTGTCAAATTGGGAAAATGAAATAAACACAGTAAAATAAACTGTACAAAGGCAAAGTAGAATAACAAAAAATATTTTACTAAAACATAAGATTTACAGAAGTTTCCAGACAAGCCATACAAAATGGTCACAAGCTTTTTTTGAAGGGGGGAATCTACACTTGACAGCAATGTTATTAGTGAGGGCTGTGATGTTTGTTTAATGTTCCCATTTTGGTTCAAACAATCAAGCTTGTCCATCTACAGCGTCTAAATGAAGTTAGACTTGGCTAGAGCATATTCTAAAGACCTGGTTAGCTGCTTTTAACCAATGCAATTAGATCACCAAAAAAGGGGGAAAGGAGCCCATAAAATTAAACTACCTCCCCCCTCAAAAATAAAATAAAATAAAATAAAAACACCCACACCCCTGCAGCTAACCTGACAACTACCTTCATTCACAGTGCTTTATACTTAAACCAGGATGGGGGAAATGAATAAAAGCAGGGAGGGGCCACTGCTTTCAAACGTTTCACAACAATCCAGATGATACTTCTAGCCTCTGCTCATGCTTTATGACAGTGAATCAGGACAAGACATAGATTTGCTAATGTGCATTTAATCACCAAAGGACTGAAGATGTCTGGGCTTTTTTATTCTGTAATGTTTCTAAGACTGTGTCCATTAAATGCAAACAAAGAGGAGGAAGTCTTGGCAGAACAGGAGAAGTGATGCACACTTGATGATCGGATCAATTTAAATATTATTCATGGCATATAGCCTAGTCCATGCTCTAGCTGTAGACAGAAACAAACATACGATTATTATTTTCCTTAGTTCAATATGTTACTTTCCAAACTATAAATGGCAAACAACCACTATTAATTATGGAAATGTCATGCTGTAATCTCTTAAATTCATGCCTTTTTCTATAAATTGGATCAGGGCTGAAAGATTTTGTAAATGTCCAATTACCAAAACACTACAATAAAATTAAGAAGTTCTAGAAAATTCAAGAGGATGAATCAAGTTGTCCATTTCTAGATACACAATTCTCCCCACTAATTTTCTTAAAATTTGTAGCAAAGCTTCTTGACTCCAAATTCTGTAGCCATAAACAGCTGAATACTTTAATCAAATGGGTTACAAAAACAGTTCAAGTTTTCCAGTATTCTTTATATATAACTAGATAAATGGTACGCACTCAGTATTTGTTAAACCAGGTGTAGTTACAAGAGACTCCAAGACCTTCCAATTACAGGTTATCTTTAAATTTGGGGGGGGGGGTCCCATAGCAGGCCATTTTGTTAAGAGGTATTTACATACTATAAGCAGGATCTCACTTATTATACTTTTTTCTATTTCTTTTCCTTGCCAAGAGCTTTAGAAAAGTTTAAGTGGTAATACAAATTTGTAAAAGTGGAAGTGATGTGAAGGAGAATGAATATTAGATACCTGTTTCTATGGCTTGGGCTTCGTTGGTCTTCCACTGCTCCGCTACATCATTTGCTAATGGATCATCTGGATTGGGAGCACTTAACAAGGCCTGGATCGATAGCAGAACTGTGCGGATCTGCAGTGCTGGGGACCACTTATCTATGAAGGCAACAGGCCCAGTATGATAAAGCATGAAAAAAACAGGCCCAGAACTGCTTCACTTCCCTCCCACAGACCTCTCTGATCTTTGTATAATGTTTACATTCTAAACATGGAATGCTTAAGAGAAAAAGGAGAAAGCTTAATAATAGCATATGCTGATAAAGATAACACTTACCTTTCAAAATATCTAAACATATTCTTCCCAACTTGTCTACATTAGGATGATAAATTTTGGTCATGAAACGTACTTTAGGGGCTGCCATTGGGTATTCTTCTGGAAGGAATAGTTCAAGTTTAAAAGTCCCTCCCTCAAAGGGGGAATCCTGAGGGCCAGCAATGACCACATGAAAATAACGGGCGTTGCTCTCATCTGGTTCTGCTTTGATGCCAGGAACTGGTTCTGCCAGCAAACGCTGGGTTTCCTATGACAGAAAAACAAACACATTTGTGAAACAAATGTCATTTTGCTAGACACCAAAAGTAAAATTAGAAAGTTCATCTCTTAGAACTACGCATAATAGAACATCTCCAATCTCCCAACAGGATTTATTTAGCTTATAAAATGCAAAATTCAAGAAAATACCATTTAAATAATTACAACCAGCTGAATGAAACTGCAAGCGAATACCAATGATGTTATCATACATTTTGGCTACAAATGTCTACAAATATGTTAATAAAATTAGGTTAATAAAACTGATTTTTTACTCAAGTAAAATAAAGTAACACTAGGATTACATAAGTAAGGCAACTTGCTCTAAACTCAACCAAAACAAGGCTATTTAAAAAGTAAAATTAGCTGCTTTGGTGGTTTTTTTTTGGTTTGTTTGTTTTTGAGACAGGGTCTCACTCTGTCACTCAGGCTGGAGTGCAGTGGCAAGATCTTGGCTCACTGCAGCCTCGACCTCCCTGGGCCCAGGTGATCCTCCCAACTCGGCCTCCTGAGTAGCTGGGATTACAGGTGTGCGCCACCACACCTAGCTAATTTTTGTATTTTTAGTAGAGACGGTATCACCCTGTTGGCCAGGCTGGTCTTGAATTCCTGGCCTCATGTGATCTGCTCGCCTTGGCTTCCCAAAGTGCTGGGATTACAGGTATGGGCCAACACACTCGGCCAAAAATTAGTTTTTAAACCCACTGAAAACCTCCCCTCTGAAAAACGTAATGGACTAAAGAAAGGAGATAAGAAGAGGCCCAGGTACCTGAACAGGACTAAAGAAATATATTTAACAATGCTGATTACTCTAAAATTGACAATTAACTTCAGAGGAACCCTTAATACTCCCAACAATCGTATCATTAGTTCTCTTTTTCATCATTCTCCCTCTCCCCTAAATAACTATTATTATTCTTTCTCTTCTCTCTTCAAACCTCCTGCATCTCCATCCCCATCCTCACTTGTGGCTGATGTCCTGCTTCCTATTTCATGACAAGTTAGATACTTCCATCAGTTCCCACTGTAGCATTTGGACATTTCCCTGCATCTGCGCCCATACGCTCTGGCTTTTCTCCTATATAGATGAAATGTAACATACTCTTGGCTAGGGCCAATCGGTCTTGAGCACTAGATCTTACTGATCTGTTTGAAATGTTTGTTCCTTGGTGCCATAAAAAAATAGCACTTGAACATAAATTTAATTTATTTAGTAAGGCCATTTTTACTTCCTGCAGAAAGGGTACACTCGCCAGGAGTTTTGCCACAAGAGTACACTGAACAAAGGAGACAGGGTCATTTATAACCTGACGCGTCCACCCTATTGCTGTGTCCGGTTTCCACTGGCTGGAACGGGACCTCACATTCTGTATTTGTCCTGATTGGCTAGCAACTTAGAAGTTTTTAAAAGAGGTAAAGGTAGAGGGGAACAAAGGAAAGAGGAAGTAACTTGTGGAATGCTGAGAAAGGTAAAAACACTTTTAAATAAGGAAGAGGAACAGGCTATGACCTAATGCTTGCTTGGACCAGTATAAGCACGCCAGGGCAAATATTTAGGCTAAATTGTGGGAGCTAAGAACATATGACTTCTTTATTATGGCTAGCAGATATTTAAGAATGTTTGCACAGGTCTTCAAATAAATTTTGCTTCTAAGAGAAGTTACTATTTATTCCTAATTAGATGGGGAGGAAAGTCTTTGAAGAGGAACCTCTACTTTGCTTGTCTCCAATTTCTCTCCTCCTCTTCTGTCTTGAACATACCCTCCAATCAAGCTGAAGTTATCGCTAACTTGTTTGTTAAGGTCACCAATGATTTCCACAAGGTTAAATCAAATGTCCAGTGCTTAATCTTTATCCTACCTAAATGCAACATCTTATCCAGCTGGTCTCCTTCCTCTTTGCAAAGCTTTATCTAACTTCCTATAAACATTCTCATGGCTCTCTTCCTCCTTGTCTGGCAGCAGCTTCCTTTAGTTTCCTTGTTGGTTTCTTCCTATCTCCCAACATCGCAACACTGAAGTGCACTGGGGCTCTATTCTAGGGCTTCCTCTCCGTTTATACATTTCCACAGTGATCTCATGTAATGCAATCAATTTAAATACTAAATACACTCTGTAAGTTGAAGCCTCCCCTAATTCATATCTAGCCCAGACCTCTCTCCTCATCGTGCCTCTTGCCTCTATTACTACCTGCTTGATATATGCTCTTGAATGTCTAATAAGCATCCCAAATTTAACATGACCTCTCTATCCCCAACCTTTGCTCCTCCCATAAAGTCTTCCCCACGTCAGTTACTGGCAAACCCATCTTTCCAAATGATCCACCTTTTCCTTCATATGCCACACACATCTAGCCTGATTGGCAAATTGGGTTTTTTTAATACTTCAAATTCCACTCATGATTGGACTGTTTCTCACCCTTCTACTGCTACACCTTTGATCCAAGCAACCATCAGCTCTGACCTGGCATACTACAACAGCCTCCTAACCTGTTCTTCCTGCTTCTGACCTCACTACCTCCCTCGCAGGTCTATTATCCACAGACCCTTTAAAAGTCATAGTCCTGAGCCAGGTGCGGTGGCTCACGCCTGTAATCCCAGCACTTTGGGAGGCCAAGGCGGATGGATCGCCTCAGGTCAGGAGTTCAAGACCAGCCTCATCAACACGGAGAAATCCCATCTCCACTAAAAATACAAAATCAGCCGGGCATGGTGGCACGTGCCTGTAATCCCAGCTACTCGGGAGGCTGAGGCAGGAGAATCATTTGAAGCCGGGAGGCGGAGGTTGCAGTGAGCTGAGATCGTGCCATTGCACTCCAGCCTGGGTGACAGGGCGAGACTCCATCTCAAAAAAAGTATGGGCATGGTAGCTCACACCTGTAATCCCAGCACTTTGGGAGGCCGAGGCAGGTGGATCGGCTCAGGTCAGGAGTTCGAGACCAGCCTGATCAACATGGAGAAATCCCACCTCTACTAAAAATATAAAATTAGCCAGGCATGGTGGCACATGCCTGTAATCCCAGCTACTTGGGAGGCTGAGGCAGGAGAGTCGCTTGAACCCGGGAGGTGGAGGTTGCGGTGAGCCCAGATCACGCCATTGCACTCCAGCCTAGACAACAAGTGTGAAACTCCGTCTCAAAAAAAAAAAAAAAAAAAGTCATAGTCCTTGTAATGGGCCCCCAAAAGAGGCTCTATATGATGCCCTCACTCCACCTACCTCTCTGACTTATCTTCAGCTATTCCCTCTCCATCCCCTAACCTTCTCTGTTCCAGACAAAAATTAGCTTCCTTGTAGTTCTTCAACGTGCCAGGCATCCTCTCACCTCAAGGGCTTTGCACTTCCTCTTCTTCCCCAAGATATCCATATGGCTTGCTCCCTCAGCTCCTAAGATCTTCATGTTTTCTCAGTGAAGCCATCATAACTGAAATTGCAAACCCCATTCAACCCTACCCTGCACACTCCCTATCCCCACTCCCCGGCTTTATCTCCACAGCACTACTAACAAATCTCATTTCTACTTATTTTGTTCAGAATTTAAGCTCCATGAGAGGATGGATTTGAGTCTATTTTATGGACTGCTATATCCTCAGCATTTGGAACACTGCCTGGCACAATAGATATTCAATTAATATTTACTGAATTCTGAATCTATTTGATGTTATGAAGAGAGGAAAATAAACGATCAGAATTTCATCGTTAACATCATGAAGGCAGGGTTATTTTCAAGGCAGGATGTGCACATTATGGAAGGAAAACAAAAGGAGCCACTCAGGTATGGGGAAAAATAGTCCAACTTCTACTTATATTTATTTTTAACCAGAAAAAGTTCATATTTAAATAAGCTTTTAGGTATGAAAAACAATAAATGAGAACATTTTATTTACACTGCCTTCACCTAAAAAAAAAACACATCATAAACTGTTTCATTCCACAAGCTATAAGGCATTTTTAAAAACAACAACAACAAATAACTTCTCTCTCAGCACAGTAATATACTGAAATAGTCATAAGATGTAAATACAAATCAAATGCTTCCCCAAAATGTGTTAATTAAACCCATGGCCATTTTAGGTAATGTCTCTGGTATTTTAAGACTAGTTTTTTGTTTTGATCATGGCAATGTAAGAGCAAGTGAGAAACTGACATGTTCTTTAGGTTCAAACTAAAACATTTTTAGAGCATTAAAAAGCTCAAGAGGCAATAATGAAGCCTCTGACCTTGGGAAGTCCTTTAACATGTGACCAGAACAAAAGAGGCTCGTCTTCATTTTTTAGGAAAAAAGTTAAGATATTAGGGATGAATAGCAGGAGTAGAAGAATGAGAAAATAACTGGATGGCAAAATTCCTTGAATTCTCGGCTCTCCTCACCTCCATCCTTTAATTTTACCCCAGGTCTTCATGTTTTGAGAAAGCCATAAACTGGGTGACTGGAAAAAAAAAGAAAGCCAGGGCCCAAGAGTCCCAATCCACCACTCACCAGTTACACAAAGTAGTAGCAGCTCTGTATCTACTATAAAAAGCTACAGAAACGCCTCCAAAAGCATATCCCAAAATAGCTTCAAAATCACTCAGTACACAGTGGCAGAGATAGATATGGCATTTACTTTCTCATCTTCAGTTCACCCTCAAAATCAGATATTCTTTGTAAAGAATGTATATATTAAGCACATCATGTGACCTGATCAAGCCTAGATTTAATCGGAACACATTCTAAAATAAGCTTTCGTGTGTAGAAAACATTTTGAAATAGTCCTTATAATATATGCTGCTCTCAAGTTCTAATGGACTGACACAAAAACATGCATAATTATTTCACTAAACTGTGTTGGTTTCCCTAACAAACCCACAGCATAAACTGTGGGAGGGGAAAAAAGGAATAAAATCCAAACTAAATGAAACAAGTCTGAAATGGCAGCATCTGAAAAAGTCTCAACCACAGAGACTGACGTCAACTTTTTTCCTAAAAAGGCAAAAACTGGCTAGGAAATAAAATCTTTCCGGCCACTATTCAACACATGACTAACTAAAATACCTTCTGGTTTTACACTATTCTTTGGTGGAAAGACAGAGTACAGTATGATTTCTTTAAGTGAAGAAGTAAAGGGCTAAAATTCCTACTGTTTCACTTATCTATCTTTTTTTTTTGAGACAAGTCTCGCTCTGTTGCCCAGGCTGCAGTGCAGTGGCACGATCTCGGATCACTGCAACCTCTGCCTCCTGGGTCCAAGCGAGCACCTGGCGTATTTTTAGCAGAGACGGGGTTTCACCATGTTAGCCAGGCAAGTCTCGAACTCCTGACTTAAAGTGATCTGCCCGCCTCAGCCTCCCAAAGTGCTGGGATTGTAAGCATGAGGCACCACGCCCAGCCTTATCTATCTTTTGGCACAAGTAATTTACATTGCAGGTGGGACGCCATGGTTCACGTCTGTAATCCCCGCACTTTGGGAGGCTGAGGCAGGCAGGGAAATCACTTGAGGCTAGGAGTTCCAGACCAAGCCGGGCAAGCATAGTGAGACCCCATCACTATCAAAAAAAAAAAGAAAGTTGACAAATGAATCACATAGGAAGGCCATAGTTGTTTACAGAAAAACAGAATAACCCTTAAATGCACTTTGTGATTCTATTATGTTTAAAAGCAGTCAAAGGATAGAATCCCAAATAGAAGTGAGTTTAGGGCCATGCATAATAGAAAGCACTGTAGACTATGTTCAGGAAATTAGTTACTAAAATAGACAAGGAAGTTGGTAAAGGAATAGGGTATGGATTTAAATGTCAACAAAATTAAGTCTAAAGGAAGGTATCTCATCTTAAAGAATGCATACAATAGTTAATGCTACAAATATTTTTAAAAGGAATCAAATATCACATCAAATTGATCTAATTATCAATAGATCTACTGGGACTTGAAAAGCAAACCCTAGACTCACACTACAGTAAACTATACTGTAGTTAGTAAATTATAACAACTGACATTCTGTCAACCAATCTCTATTAACCAGGACTCTTATTTTTAAGTTGAAAAATAATTTGTGCTCAGTACGAAGCAATGCCAGGTCTTAGATGTTCTTCTGCAAGGCAATGATTAAATTACGTACAGTAAAATTTTGGGGTAATAAACAGTATTCTTAGAAAGAGTGCTAATTTGTGTGTGAGAAAAGTTGGTCCAGTTAGTAACTATCTATATCCCAGTGCATCCTGTCTACAGTGATTAGGTATTTTAGAATATTCTCTGAAACACAAAATTGCAACGTATGACCAGTAATATCAACTGTAGATCTTTTAGCTCATCTCAAACAAGAGCTGTCTGATAACTCAATAACTGCCAATTTCATTACTGAAAAATAAGTGTTAAAAAACTGAGTGATGCTTCAATGATACCTACTCTGTAAACTCCAACCTGTCACTACATCTTTAAGCGATTCTAAAATATTAACAAACAGGGTTCTGGGCAAAGTTGTGTGTTATAGAAAAAAAATTTAAATAAAGAAAAAACAAATTATGAAAAATTTGTAAGATAAAACAAACGGGCTCCTTTTTTGGGATCACTAACAAAGCAAGTCAATTCTTCATTATGTACACAACTGTAAATTACTTATGAGAATCTGCAAGTTCACCCTCTATATATGTAAGTGGGCATTTTTATTTATCACTTTTTTTGTAGAGATGGGTTTCTCTATGTTGCCCAGGCTAGTCTCCTGCCTCAAGCAATCTTCCTGCCCTGGCCTCCCAAAGCAATGGGATGACAAACGTGAGCCACCACACTTGGCTCCATAAGTGAGCATTTAAAAAATGATACCACCAGCCTGGGCAACATAGCAAGACCCCATCTCTCCAAACCAAAAAACTAAAAAAATTAGTTGGGCATGCTGGCATATGACTATAGTCCTAGCGTACTTGGGAGGTTGAGGTGGGAGTACTGCCTGAGCCCAGGAGTTCAAGCTTACAGTTAGCTGTGATCACACCACTGCACCCCAGCCTGGGCGACAGTGAGCGCTTGTCTCTTAAAAACAAAACAAAACAAAACAAAAAGTTAATTATCATCAATGGACATTTCCAAGTGCGTACCCCTTGCTTCATTTTATCTGTAAGCCCTGTGAATTTTACTACATGATTTTTGTATAACATAACATTCTTAGGAACATGTAATGTCTCATTATAGTAAAACTGACTGCCTATTTTCTAGCTGGGATTAGAAATAGAACCAAAGTTTTGCTCAAGCTCCCCACTACACTACTTCCTTACACATCATAAGGCCACCTAGAGATACACTAAGATAAAAATGGCTGATGAGTACTTTTCTCCACAGCACTGCTGTCCAACAGAAATATAATACAAGCCACATAAGTATTTTAAAATTTTCTAGTAGCCACATAAAAAAGTAAAAAGCAACAAGTAAAATTAATTTTAATATATTTTATCTAAAAATGTATTCAAAATATTATTTCAACATGAAATCAGTATGAAATGAATGATGTATTTTATCTTTTATCATAGCCTTCAATGCCCACTGTGCAAATTACACTTGTAGCACATGTTGATTTAAACTAGTCATATTTCAACTACTCAACAGCCACATGGAATGATTAGTGGCTCCCAAATTAGTCTGGAGAGTGAAACACAATCATGTTATAATGTTACTGCCTGGTCATTATGAATAATTTATTTCATATAATAGGTAAAATTTTGTACAGAAACTTTAAAGCATCACTATTTTCCCCTCAAAAAATTCTATACAAAAAGTAATGTCAGGCTGGGCGTGGTGGCTCATGCCTATAATCCCAGCATTTTGGGAGGCCGAGGCAGGCAGATCACCTGAGGTCAGGAGTTCGAGACCAACATGGAGAAACCCTGTCTCTACTAAAAATATAAAATTAGCCGGGCGTCGTGCTGCATGCCTGTAATCCCAGCTACTCAGGAGGCTGAGGCAAGAGAATCACTTGAACCTGGGAGGTGGAGGTTGCGGTGAGCCGAGATCGTGCCACTGCACTTCAGCCTGGGCAACAAGAGTAAAACTCCATCTCAAAAAAAAAAAAAGTAATGTCAGAACATTTGACATCACTAATAACAGGAATGCATGTAACAAGAGTTGCTGTTTGCTACAGTCACAAGATTGTGTTTGAAAAAAACAATTTATGGCAATTTCAAAACACATTAAATGAACAAAAATTAATTCAAACAAGCTAACTGCATGATGAAGTAAAGAGTTCACTGAGGAACTATTTTAATTTTTACAGTACACACTACCCCCTAGTGGACATAAGACGTCATCTACTTATTTCACCACCTTTCCTTCGCAAATGAAAAAACTGATGCTCTTAAAAGTTATTGTACCCAAGTTTGCTAAGCTTTTTAAACTTACATTATATGATCACTCCTTGCTTTGGTAAAACCAAACCAAAGTTAGCACCCACCTAAACACATCCTTGAAAAAGACCTATAGATTCCAACAGTAAATAAAATGAAAATAGTTTAAGAAAACTAATAAAAGCAAACCAAGCAAAGCTAAGACAATTTTGTATTCCCTTTCTGCTTTCACCTCTTGTGCCTATCTTGCTCCTAACCACTTAGACTCCCCCAGATAAGCTAACTGGGTCCATGAGAATTTCCTGAAAATGCCTATCCTAAAGTCAAATGGAGAATAATGATTCTCAAGACACACCCCTCCCTTGTTCTTTCTTTTCCCTTCTACTCCCACATACTTAAATCTCACAATTTCTTAGGTGGCAGATTCAGAGAAGGAAAAATGGAAGAAGCTATTTCTAAGATTCTGGGTACCAAAGACTAAATCTCAGAGTACTTTAGACCAGAATATTCCTTTTTTTTTGGGAAAAGCTTTATTTATGGGTTGATAGGTAACAAATAGGTAAGTACTCTCTATTCCACTTGAAGTAATAACGAACAGATGGGGCCAGATGACTTGGGCTAGAAATCGCTACATCCTAATTTTTTCCCTCAAACCTAGACCAGATCAATATTTCTGTGAAGCTCAGTGAAAAGGAATGGAGACTTGGGAGCTGGAGGGACTTCTGAAAGGCAAAGTATATATAATCTGAGATACATCAGAATGTATCTCAGGTCTGAATTAATCTAAAAGTTTCTCCCTTGTACTTCCAGTTTCCTGTTCATTACTACCTCTCCACTTACTGTAACTACGCACAATAATTGCTGGTTTACTTCTCACACCCTAAACTATTTGAAGAGAGGAACCCCAGCTAGTAAATGGTGGTAAATTCTAAATAAATGCTTGCTCAGTGAATGAACGTCTGCAATGCTTAGGTACCACCCAGAGCTGATGAGGAATACTGTATCTGCTGTGTTCATTGGTAAATTCCATCTCAGGAACAGCATTTAAGATTATTCCAATCACTGACAATGACAATGGACAAAAATCAGAATAATCCTACTAACAAATCGTCCCACCAAGAAGAAAAACTGTTAAGCTGAATTCCTTTATTTCTTGTCTGTCTTGCCTCCCCAATTCTTCTGCCCACTAAACACATCAGGTTGTATTATAGTCTGTGTATATTTTCCTCCCCACCAGTCTGTAAGCCCCATAAAAGCAGGGACCACATGCAATTATCAAGCACTGCTCCCAGATATACAAAGAATCAATAAAAGAAAATCTCGGGTAACAGTTAAAAACAAACTATGCCAAATACTGACTTAAGTGCTACATATGTATTAGCTCATTTAATCCTCATACTCATTTTACAACTGAGAAACAAAGAGTAATCAACCAAAGCTAGCGAATGACAGAGCGAAAATTCAAATCCAAGCTGTTGGGCTCTATTCAGTCTGGTTTCAGGGTGTGTTTCTTAATCTTTTTCTTTTTTTTGGGGGGGGTGGGTGGGTGGGGACAGAGTCTTGCTCTGTCACCCAGGCTGGAGTGCAGTGATGCAATCTCGGCTCACTGCAAGCTCCACCTCCTGGGTTCACACCATTCTCCTGCCTCAGCCTCCTGAGTCGCTGGGACTACAGGCACCCACCACCTCGCCCGGCTAATTTTTTGTATTTTTAGTAGAGACGGTGTTTCGCCGTGTTAGCCAGGATGGTCTTGATCTCCTGACCTCGTGATCTGCTGAGCCCGGCTCATGTTTCCTAATCTTGATGGTATACAATAAAGACAATGAACTACATAAGCAGTAAATGTCAAATGTTTGGCAGAAACAGTAAACAGCACAGGAGTTAAAAGGGCTATTTTCAACCCTTCATAATCTTGAAGTGGTGCTTCATGAAAAAGGTAAATTTAAGCCATAATGTCATAAATTTTTTTTTCTTTTTGAACTGGCAACCAGAAAAGTATAGTCTTATTAAGATAAAAATAGGAAAAAAACTGCTTTATTTGATTGAAAAATTGGTATATACTATTGACTTGGAATTATCAGATGGTAAACCATTTTGCCTATCTTTAATACTGCATGAAATCAACATGCTCTAAAATGTTTTGTGACTTTGAAATATAAATTTACTTACAAATGTTTATTCATTGCTTATTTTGTTCATGGCATTGTGGTATTAAATAACTGGAAGGAAGAGTAAAACTTCTTGGCATCCAGCAGTTTATTTCATTGTGAGTAGACAAGGTCTTAAAAGAAGGTACAGGAGGTGTGAGTTAGGATACTATTAATATATGAAGAGCAGAACCAGATTACAGGGCTATTATGTTCTTGTTTATTTCTAAAGACATTTTTAAAGTTTTCCGGAAAGATTAAAAACCTCGTCTCCAACTTTTTTCCCTTTGTTTTTTCAAAGATTTCCAAATATTGGCATCACAGCTAAAGATTGTGTCAACTATTCCTTCATAAAACACTCATGAATTTCTTGGTGGTAAAAATGTCCTTTGAATATTCAGCACTATAATTAGTAGACTCATGGCAGTCAAGCGTCTCCATTTTCTATGGTTCCTGATTTGATGAATGACATAACACTTCATTGCCTGAACTTTTCTTAGCACCAGCTCAAAAAATAAAAATAAGACTTTAGTGATTTAAATAATGTAGCTGTCTATCTTAATGAACTCTGTATCTCAGGAATGATTTGACAGAGATGTCTCAGAATGCTGAATGAAAAGAAAGGACCTAGCTTAGTAACACAGTTCATTGGGACTGCTGTGTGCCATGGTCCTCAAGGCACTATTAACAAACCCATTGCATATTTTAGGTTCTGGGAGTGGGTATATAACTTAGTAGGTGAGGTAGGAAATGTTCTTCTGTATTCATCTTGAATTAAAATTAGGGAAATTTTTTAAAAGCCTGTTTTATGTGATGAACACTAAAATCATAAGATTTATTAGCAAAAACCAGTGAACTTGGTTTTTTTCTTTGATCCAGCTTTTATGTAAAAAATGATGTAGATTGTGGGTTTTTTCTTTCATAAAATTTTACTTGTTTTTTTCAAGTTGGTAATTCATTTCAGGCCCTTATGTATAATTTTAGTCATTTGTCTATGTTAACTATTAAACAATGTTAAAAATTCCCCCACTCATTCATATGTTCCTTTAGCTCCCACTCTTTAGTATAATGTTGGAGCTGGGAGATTAAGAAAATTGTAAAAATTTTAAGAAACTTGTAGAAAAAGAAAAACTTACCCGTGGTCACACAAAAGGACTGCCTGGAAGCATTTGGGCAAAATGAGGTTGGTAGTATGCATGCAGCACTCCTTGCGCATCACAAGCAAAGAAATAACCCATTCTGGAAAGAACTGCAGTAGTTACCACTAAGATAGCGGCAGAGTTCTAGTGGTAGCATTCTGCGCTTGACATCAACAATCACACCGCACACACTGTAGAATGTGTTGCACACAGTGTGAGCAGTGAAATCATCGTGATGTGATTCTGAAGTTTGTTCCTGGCTCCCTCTTTTCTTTGGTCCTCCTGAAGAATGCGTGAGGTAACTAATAACTCTTAATATCATTTCTGCTTAAACTAGCCAAAGCTGGCTTCTGTTGGTTGCTAAAATAAAGTCTAAACTCAACAGGAAAGGAAGTGAAGAAAAGGTTAAGAGTTAGCAGACGGAGGCAGGAGGGGGTTGGGGGCTGGTAAATAAGAAGCTAAATATCTCTTTGGGATTAAATGAAGTCAAAAGAGGAGAGCATACAAGTCAACTAATCTCTTTATCAAAGAACTTCTACTTAAAACCTTTTAAAGGAGGAGCTAATTTCACACTAGGCAGTTAAATTCAACTAAGCAGCCTGGTGTACCTAGCGTGGGGCGGGGGAAGAGGCTCAAGAGTTAGCACATCTGAATTTAATTCCAATTTTAATTGTATCAATGTGATATGTGACCATAGACAAATCATTTACCTCTCCAGCCTTCTAAAATGTCCCTTGAACATTTAAAAGGTTCTCTATAGCACCAAAATTGTCTGAACACTTTATTATTATTAGAATGAGTTAAATCTTATTGCTATATGCTTCTTTCTACTCTGGAAGGTCCCCTTTTGTAATAATATTCTTTAGGCCTATAATTACTGTTTTAGTCTTCCCTGCTGAAGGAGAAGGATATTATGAACTGTAACCCTGGTATTTATGCCAAAGTTCAATATCTAAATAAAGAGAAAATTTGTTGCTAAGGGCACCTGCTTTTTTCCCAAGTTTTTTTCACTTGCTCATTAAAGAAATACATAAAATTAATCTAAATAAAATTAGCCATTCTCCTAATAACCAAAATCCAATTAACATTCTAGAATGTTTTTTTTTTCGTTCTGATAAAGACAAAAGCCCTTAAGAACAGTTTAATATGTTTACATTTTTTCACTCCTGTGTCACTGCAGCCACTTTCCTCAAGGTTGGTTGATTTACAGACAAATCAATATTCTTTAAAAACTATATGGCATAAACAGGTACTTTTCCTGGCCTACAAGCTAGTGACTACACTAGTATAACTACCATGTATTTACTTACTCGACCCTTTTTCTTCAGGTTACTTCTGGTTTCAAATGCAGCAATCACAACAAAATTTAATGCCTGAGGACTCCATAATAGGTAAGGCAAGACAAGAACAGATGGAAGCAGAGCAGTTGAACTTTTCAACGAAGCAAACAAAAAACAAGTTACATTTCGCTCAGATTTGCATTCTCAATCCAATTGTGCCAGTAACACAATTTTGTATAAAATCCAAACCATCAGGAAAGAAAAATTAAAAGTTTTTCACACTCTGCATACTAACTCTGAGATAAATTAGGAAACATGAAAGCATGCAGATATTGGAGGGTTGTCTCCCACCCAGTAAGCATCCTCTCTCAGGGCTAACCATACCGCACAGCTTCAGGAGAGGACCATTCATATGACAGTCTGCATAAATGGCGCCTCTTGAAGTTATACAGTGAAATACTTTGGATTAAAAAATAAAACTTCAATTTAGCAGTTGCAAAGATCAACTTTATTATTACCTAACCCATGGAAAATGGATTATACATATGATAATTTTAATGAAATCAAAATGTTATTTACCCAAAACATCCCATTTTGCTATCCACTGTCGGTAAATGAACATTCACTGTGCTTTTCACAAAATCTATGCCTCACTTCAGAGTTATATTTAATGTCATCTATTTTGTGAAACAAATACATAAATGAACAAACCATTTTCCCACACACTAGGAAGACATTCAATCTTTTTATGTTTATGGTGAAGCAGCATCTTTGCAAAGTCAGAAAACAGTAATAACCAACACTATATAAGGCTCAGTATTATGTTAGAGTCTGTTCTTTACACTCTAATCCTTCCAATTACCATACAGCTAGATTAGTATATTAAGCAGATAAAGAAGCAGAGAGGTCAAATGAGGTTGCCCAAGCTAATATTTGGCAGAGCTAGAAATCAAACTCAAGAGTCTGGCCTCAGATTCTTTGTTCCTGCTATACATAAACATACATTTCATATTCCCTAAGTCAGTGTTTTGCTCTAGAGAATTAGTAAGTAAGGCTCTCTGAGCCATAAAATAAAACATTATTTTAGTCATGAAAAGCAGCATTTCTACCATCTTTAAAGTCAATTGTCAATTAAGAGGTCAGCAATAGACTACAATAGGAATGAACCTTCTGTAAGCCATCCCTTACACACTTTGCTACCTTACTGTCTCTCCAACTAAACTAGTTCCTAGAGATCAAGGCCTGTGTCTAACATTTGCAGACCCAATGCTGGACACCAGTGTGTCTCGCATTTCTTACCGGTTAATGAACAGATCAACTGCAGAACTACCTGAGGCCAACCCCACAGAGTAAGGAAAATGACTGACTGGGTAAAAAGGAAATTCAAGAACTTCCAAAAATAGTAGGCCTAGCCAAGCGGTGACTGCAAAGAGCAGGAGTATGCAGAAAAAAAGACTTGCAAGACTCCAAACCGAATCTTTACAAATTATTTAGCATGTCTGTCCAAAAGCCTTAGCTTTGACACTATTCCTACAGGTCATACACTTAAATGGACCAATTATGAAGCACCAGAGATACCAACCTTATCACTTCTTTTGCTCCTCTAGGCAGCTTCAACAATCTAATAAGCATTTTCCTCAATTTAAAAAAGTGATCATTGCCTCAATAATCACGAGTTGACATATTAAAGATGATTCTTTCCCCTACCTCAAGGTTTTGGGAAGAATCTGAAATGAAACAGCTTGGTTAGAGACTTTAATATTTCACAGATTATCAATGAGGTCTGAAATTTGAACAGTCTTAAGAGATCCAGCTGGAGTAAATAACTCAGCAGATTTTTTACTCTTCTGTGATTTCAGATGATCTCGTCCTGCACTACTAAGCCAGAGGAGGAAATGATCCAGACAACTCAGATTTTAATGTAACTGAAATAAGCACAAACTTACACACTAGGGCTGATGTATTACAATAGAGTACCCATGGACAATAATACCGGGTCAAATTCATCCACTTCATGTGGACAGCTTGAGTCTCCGAAAGAATGTGACAATACAATCAAAGAATATAAATGCTGGAATCAGTTCTTGCTAGCAACACAAGCCAGCAATGTATTATGTGAAACTGCATCCAAAAAAAAAAGCTAAAAAGTCATAAAAATAGTCCTGAAAATAATTTGAATAGTATAAGTAAACAGTTTTCTTGAGTAAGGAAATCGGGTGGCTGGAACACAAGTAGGAGACACCCTGCAAGTCAAACAAGCTTAATCAAAACAAGAGCAAAAAACCCTATAAAACCCCTAATCCGACAAGTCTGAAGTCAAGCCACATACTGCCACATCTCAAGGGCTTCTTACCCATCCCTATCTATCATGGGCTGGGCCAGGCCAGGCAGTTTTCTAAAAAATCTCTGCCTTAGGAAACTAGAAAGTCAGATATAAAATCAATCAATGTCTCTCACTTTCCTTCTACACTTTTGTGATTCTGGAGGTAGGACTCTGCTAGGGGCTCCTAGTTTAAGTCTGCAGATAAGGGGGTGTTAAGGGAAAACTGCGAGAGAGGACAGTGCTGTCTCCCCTCTCATGGGTGCATCAGCAGATTTTTTTTTTTTTTTTAAGCTCATCGGCTTTTTTTTAAGCTCATTAGTGTTAGTGTATTTTATGTGTGGCCTAAGACAATTCTTTTTTTTTTTTTCTTTTGTCACCCAGACTGGAGTGCAGTGGCACGATCTCGGCTCACTGCAGCCTCTGCTTCCCAGGTTGAAGCAATTCTCCCACCTCAGCCCCCCAAGTAGCTGGGATTACAGGGGTGTGCCACCACACCCAGCTAATTTTTGTATTTTTAATAGAGACAGGGTTTCACCATGTTGACCAGGCTGGTCTTGAGCTCCTGACCTCAAAGGATCAGCCCACCTCGGCCTCCCAAAGGGCTGGGATTACAGGCGTGGGCCACCGTGCCCGGCCACGAGACAATTCTTATTCCATTGTGGCCCAGGGAAGCCAAAAGGTTGGAAATCCCTGTTCTAAAGCAATGCAGGCTTCAAATGAGACTAGTTTTATGAGAGCCAATACAGATTACCTATCTCCTAAAAATTCTACCTTGCTTCCCTTCAGCACTGTCACTTTTTAAAAGATTTCATTTAGAAAACACTTCAGCTAAAATGTTTACAAAGGAATGAAGTACTAATACATGCTACAATATACATGAACCTTGAAAACATGCTAAATGAAAGAAGCCAGAAAGAAAAGGCCATATATTGTATAATTCCATTTATATGAAGTGTGTAAAATAGGAAAATCCATAGAATTGGAAAGCAGATAAATGGTTGCCAGGGGTTGAAGGTAGAGTGACTGCTAATGGGCACAGGGTTTTTCTTTTTGGGGTGACAAAAATCTTCTGGAATTAGCAAGTGATGATGTTGTACTACTTTGTGAATATATGAAAAAACCACTGAACTGTACACTTTGGGTGAATTTTATGGTATGAGAATTACACCTCAAAAAAATAAATGAAGCATTTGAGTTTTCCTTCAATATTCAGTGAGATTTTGGAATCTTACCGATGAATTAGAGATTGGAATAGTAAAAGTAAGTGAAGAGAAAATAAATATCTATTACTTGACTATTTAGTATATAACATATTCACAGCATGTTAACAGAGTTTTCAGTTTTTTGAGACAGGATCTTGCTCTGTCGCCCAGGCTAGAGTATAGTGGCACAATCTTGGCTCACTGCCGCCTCAACCTCCCAGGCTCAAGTGATCCTCCCATTTCACCCTCCCAACTAGTAGCTGGGACTACAGACGTGTGCCACCACACCTGGCTATTTTTTGTATTTTTTTGTAGACATGGGGCTTCCTCATGTTGCCCAAGCTGTTCTCGAATTCTTGGGCTCAAGCAACCTACCTGCTTCAGCCTCCCAAAGTGCTGGGATCACAGACATAAGCCACTGCACCCAGCCAACAGAATTTTTAGTAATGAATATATATTCATGAACTACACTTCTGAAGAAAAGAAACTTCAAATTAAAAGATTACTTTTGAAACTAAGTATCTGTGATCCAAGCATAGACATGCTGACTCAAGTTACACAGTCTTAGTTCAAATATCTCCTGGGTCTGGTATGTCTAACCTAGAATGACATTCTACTCCCCCTTTTCTACTTATGCTTCAAAATTCAGCTCAAATATCATCCTCTAAAAACCTTTCCCTAAACCAATCTTGAGGGTTTTCCAGGCCAGTCTGTTACTTCTTTGGTGTTCCCATTGATGCCTTTGTATTCTACATACAAAGCAGCACTAGCTGTATGATTTTACTTTTGTCTCCCATTCTACTCATCTTTGCATTGAAGCCAAGCACACAGATGACCAGTGTTTCTGCAAAGTGTACACTAAAATCATAAGCAGCTCTTAAAACAACAAAAATATGTTGGGCTGGCAATGTTAAATTTACAAACATCCCCAGATAATTCTGATGTATAACCATGAACTAAGTACTCAGACTAGAAACAAGTGTTCAGAGAAAATAGCCCATAGATTCTTGTCTTGGCATCCTTGCCAATACATCAGCACCCCTGCCAATTAAACTAGGAGAAAAAATAGGCAAGGTCTGGCCAAGTACTTCTCTAATCACAGTCAGTGCTGGCCCCTGAATAGAGCTTGCAGCACTTTTAGTTTAACCCTTACCTGAACCACAACAATAAAGACAGGGTCCTGGATGGTGTGCTTTATTTGAAAAAGCATAGGCCGGGTGCGGTGGCTCATGCCTGTAATCCCAGCACTTTTGGAGGCTGAGGCGGGCAGATCACGAGGTCAGGAGTTCAAGACCAGCCCAACCAACATGGTGAAACCCCGTCTCTACTAAAAATACCAAAATTAGCTGAGTGTGGTGGTGCACGCCTGTAGTCCCAGCTAGTCCCAGCTACTCAGGAGGCTGAGGAAGTAGAGCTGCTTGAACCCAGGAGGCGGAGGTTGCAGTGAGTCGAGATCACGCCATTGCACTCCAGCCTGTGCGACAGAGGGAGACTCTGTCTCAAAAAAAAAAAAGAAAGAAAGAAAACACAAAACTCAACTTGATATATAAATGAATGCAAGATAACTAATATATTTTTAGGCTTACTGAGAAAAAAAATTCTTGTTTAAAACTAGTCTGATTCAGTGGTACTTTAAATACAGTCATGCACCGTATGAGTTTCAGTCAATGATGAACTGCACAAGACAGTGGTCCCACAAAATTATAATGGAACTGAAAAATTCCTATTGCCTAGTATTTACTACACTATACTTTTAATGATTATTTTAGAGTGTATTCCTTCTGCTTATTAAAAAAAAAAAAGTTGAC
Source organism: Pongo abelii (assembly GCF_028885655.2). NCBI lineage: Eukaryota > Metazoa > Chordata > Mammalia > Primates > Hominidae > Pongo > Pongo abelii. The sequence continues at coordinate 91,956,246 of NC_071995.2, forward strand.
TGTAAAACAGGTTCAGGCAGGTCCTTCAAGAGGTATTCCAGAAGGCATTGTTGTCATAGGAGATGACAGCTCCATGTGTGTTACTGCCCCTGAAGACCTTCGAGTAGGACAAGAGGAGCTGGAAGACAGTGATACTGATGATCCTGAATAGGCCTAATATGTGTGTGTATGTCTTAGTTTTTCACAAAAAAGTTTTTTTAAAAAGATTGTAACAGAGAAAAAAGCTTATAGGATATAAAGAAAATATATTTTTGCACAGCTGTATGATGTGTTTTAAGCTAAATGTTAATACAAAAAAATCGAAAGTTTAAAAATATAAGTTTATAAAATAAAAAAGTTACAGTAAGCTAAGGCTTATTATTGAAGAAACATTTTAAAAAATAATTTTTTGGTGTAGCCTAAGTGTACAATGCTTATAAAGTCTATCGTAGTGTACAGTAATGTCCTAGCCCTTCAAATCCACTCACCACTCACTCACCCAGGGCAACTTCCAGTCCTGCAAGCTTCCTTCATGGTAAGTGCCCTATACAGGTATACCATTTTTTATCTTTTATACCAGATTTTTACTGTACCTTTCCTATTTTGATATACACATACTTACCACTGCATTACAACTGCCTACAGTATTAAGTACAGTAACATACTAAACTTGATCCTAGGTCTGTAGCCTAGGATCAACAGACTATACAACATAGCCTAGGTATGTAGCATGCTACACTATACAGGTTTGTATAAATACACTCTATGATGTTCACACAATGATGAAATTGCCTATGGTGCATTTCTCAGAAAGTAACTCCATCGTTAAGTGATTCAAGACTGTATATTTTGCTAGTAAGAAAGAGTAGCAAAGAGTCCCTTCTCACCAGACCACAAAATTCCTCAAATCCAGGACTGGCTGGGTGGGGAGGGGGAGGAAAAGAATATGCTATCCAGACCAGAGGCATTCCATCTTAAGGTGAACTATGTTACTAAACAGGGTCTCATGTTTGTAGGAAAGCCTCTAATTAAATTACAATAAACAGACTTCTGATTAAAAAAAAAACAAGAAAGCGGCAGGCTCAGTGGCTCACGCCTGTAATCCCAACACTGTGGAAGGCTGAGACAGGAGGATCACTTGAGCCCAGGAGTTCAAAACCAGCCTGAGCAACATAGGGAGACCCGTCTCTATGTAATATATATTACATATGTATATATATTTTATATATATACATATATATGTATTTTTATATATTTTTATGTATTTATATATATAATATATATACACATATAATATATATTGTACATAATATATATTTTACATATATATAAAAAAATATTTTTTAAATTAGTTGGGGATGGTAGTGCATGCCTGTGATCCCAGCTACTCGGGAGGCTGAGGCTGCAGTGAGCCATGATCATGCCTGGGCAACACAGTGAGACCCTATCTTAAAAACAAACAAACAAACAAAAAAACACAGCCAGGCGCAGTGGCTCATGCCTGTAATCCCAGCACTTTCGGAGGCCAAGGCGGGTGAATCACGAGGTCAGGCGTTCGAGACCAGCCTGGCCAACATGGTGAAACCTCGTCTCTACTAAAAATACAAAAATTAGCCGGGTGTGGTGGCAGGCACCTGTAATCCCAGCTACTCCGAAGGCTGAGGCAGAAGAATCGCTTGAACCTGGGAGCCAAGATCATGCCATTGCACTCCAGCCTGGGCAACAAGAGCAAAATTCTGTCTCAAAAAAAACCAACCAAACAAACAAACAAAACACAACCCAAAACAAGTAAGCTAAGCACTCAGATCCTGTTCTTAAACATGTTTCCACTTCACGTGTCCAAATGATACAGTATAAAAATACATGCACTGCCAGTTATTATCTAGGAATAGATATGTTCTGGCGTATTCTATCTTCAGTACCCACAGTCTACAGAATCAGACCACCTGGGTTCAAATCATAGCTCTACAAACTAATAAATCCCTCTGTGCAGGTTCCCATAGCTATAAAATAGGAATGATACTAATATCCACACATCATAAAACTGCAATTAGAATTAAGTAAATTAATGCACATAACATGCTTAGAACAGTGCCTGGTACACGATGCCAATGAAAGATGTCTATTTTTACATAATAAAAACTATATGACCAACCTCACTTCAGGAACAGTTGCCACACTGCATGCTGGTGAATAGTTCACAGACTAAATATGAATTTCATAATTAGAAACACTTTGTTTGCCTAACAATTCTTGATGCCAACTCTTTGAACACAGTCATTAAACAGTAATAATTATTTTTGATGAGACCCTGATTCTATTATCCATCACATACTATATTTCTAGATGATGCCATGCTTTCTGTCTCTCCTTCCAGCTTTCATATCTGCTGCCCCATGTGCCCAAAACTCACTCACACTCCCTCCCTCTCTTGGCCCAGCAAACTCTTACTCTTCAAGTTTAAAAACACTTCCTCGGCTGGGCGCGGTGGCTCCTACCTATAATCTCAGCACTTTGGGAGGCCGAGGCGGGCAGATCACGAGGTCAGGAGTTCGAGACCAGCCTGACCAACATGGTGAAACCCTGTCTCTACTAAAAATACCAAAATTAGCCGGGTGTGGTGGCATGCACCTGTAATCCCAGCTACTCAGGAGGCTGAGACAGGAGAATTGCTTGAACCCGGGAGGCGGAGGTTGCAGTAAGCCAAGATCGCGTCACTGCATTCCAGCCTGGGCCACAGAAATTTCTTGTTTCATGACTGTGTTTTCCATTACACAGGGATGCCTTTCTTGTTCACCTGGCTTACTGGTAAATGCATATTATGCATTCAATGAATGTCCAATTAATTGAACTGAAAAAAAACTTATGAATGGATAATAATATAATAAAAATCTTATGAATGGATAATAAAAGAGACACACAAATCACAAGGTTACAGAAAACTGAAATTTGGCCTTGGGATCGGCCTATGTTACTAAAACCACTTTGTCTCTGCCTCATAGTAAGATGGTAATCTAGTTGTCTTTAAGAGTCACAAAAAAAAAAAAAAAAAAAAACAGCTACTTACTAACATTTTCCTGAGTATAAGCTATAAAGTAATCTTAAGAAAGTTATAGAGCAACAAAAAAATCACCAATGGTTTCACGATATAAATTTGTTAGTTCTTTCCAGTGTTTCCTTAACTACAATGCCTTCAATCCCTAGAACTGTAAAGACTTTCAAAATATAAATCCATTTGCCCAAAATTAACCAAACTGATGGAGACATAATGTGAAGGTACCAAAAACTAAAAAAAAATTTGAAAATCTAAAGACAACATAGCCAATTGTTTTAATGCAAAATATGTCAACCTTAGATTCTGAAACCGGTATCTAAAATTACTTTAAATTACAGTAGAATCCTAATTATTCAGAAGCATCTCAGTTACTGGCCAATTCAAAACCAAAAATGTCTGTGCCTAAGTCCTCAAGAAATTTTAGAATAGCTTCCTCCAGGATTTTTTTTTTTTTTTTTTTTTGAGACGGAGTCTCCCTCTGTTGCCCAGGCTGTAGTGCAGTGGGGCGATCTCTGCTCACTGCAAGCTCCGCTGCTCCTGGGTTCACGCGATTCTCCTGCCTCAGCCTCCCGACTAGCTGGGACTACAGGCGTCCACCACCACACCCAGCTAATTTTTTTGTATTTTTAGTAGAGATGGGGTTTCACCGTGTTAGCCAGGATGGTCTCGATCTCCTGACCTTGTGATCCTCCTGCCTCAGCCTCCCAAAGTGCTGGGATTACAGGCATGAGCCACCACGCCTGGCCAGGATTTTTAAAAAATATAAAATGCCCCCAATGGTGTCATGTAGCCCTTGAAAGAATGAATAATAATGAAGTATTTCTGTTGATTCTGAGGACTCTTAACCAATTATCCAGTTCTTCCAACCACACAGTCATGTTTCTGCCACAAAAGACCCTAGGGCCATCAATCACTTCACTTGGGAAGAAATTTTAAAAGCTAAGATTTTAACTGAAGTTAAAAGACTCCCTATTATTTCATCCCCTAATTGGTATATCCACGTTGATTCCTTCATATATTACATTTGCAAAGAAAATTTCAACTCTATAATGAAACAACAGTCCAACTCATTTTTCGCATACACACATAAGAATTCTTTTTCTTGATATAATATTATTACATATACTACGCCTCTCAGATTTATTTTGTTTTTAGAAAGCAGCACTGTATAAGATACGAATTTGGCACCTTAAATCAGAACTATGATTACTATAATTGTAATGTCAAAAGCCCCTGCTGGATGCTGCTGTCCTCATTTCCTTGTTTCTAGTATTTATTTCCATAGCACATATGCATCCATAATTCATTATAACAGAAAATATAATGTGTGTTCAGAATCCATACAACTTGAATCTGTAGCATATTTTCTTCTTAAATCCATTTACACAGGTAAACTATCCTATAAGGTATAGGGAAAAAAGAAGAAGAACCGAATTGTACATCAGGAATCTGGTCATCCAACTTCTTTGGCCTACAAATTCCTCACCAGAGAAAGAAAAGGATGAACAGATGTTCTCTAATGTGTAAAACTCTGGTGGCTCACTCCCGTAGTCCCAGCACTTTGGGAGGCCGAGGTGGGTGGATCACAAGGTCAGGAGATAGAAACCATCCTGGCCAATATGGTGAAACCCGTCTCTACTAAAAATAAAAAAAAATTAGCTGGGTGTGGTGGCGTGTGCCTGTAATTCCAGCTACTCGGGAGGCTGAGGCAGGAGAATCGCTTGAACCTGGGAGGTAGAGATTGCAGTGAGCCGAGTTCGTGCCACTGCACTCCAGCCTGGCGACAGAGTGAGACTCTGTCTCAAAAAAAAAAACCTCTGGTTTTAAGAGTGGTCATTAACACGTGTGGAAAAATTCCAAACTTCAGCAAAGCAAATGCATAACATTTCCAGTCACAGTCATTTAGCACAGTGAATACTAAAGTGCTTGATAATTTGACAAAACTTAATTTCAATTGTGCAGGAGTTGATCAATCTGGACTAAAGGAACTGCTTGACACAGAGGAGCTTAAGAAAGAATACTGAACTGACTGCGATTTTTAACTTACTTTCAGTTATGCTCTCATTTCATAATCAAAACATTAGATAGTATATTAAAACAGTATCTTTAGAGCCTGAAAGTTTAATCACTACCAAAAGCAGTCCAAGGATTCTTAACATGGAGCACATGAAGACCTAGGGAATCCACAACTTGGCAAGAATCTGAATCCCCAGAAGTCATACGCTAAAAAATATAGCTTTTTTTTCTAGGAAGAGGTCAGAAAATTCTTAAGTGAGACAACTGAAAGAACTAAAGAACCACTGTTCCTGGTCAAATTTTTTACAAGTTTTTTTTTTAATTCCAAAGGTGATTTTAATTACAACTTATAACAAATCCGTCTTCATCATAATGAGTTTTTTTTTTAATTTTTTTTTTTTTTTTTTTTTTTAAGAGACAGGGTCTTGCCTCTATTACCCAGGCTGGGGTGCAGTGGTGCCACTAATAGCTCACTGCAGCCTCGGCCTCCTGGATTCAAGGGATCCTCTTGCCTCAGTGTTCTGTTAGGATTACTGCATGAACCACCATACCTGGCTAAGTTCCCCTGCCCTCACCTGGAGGTAGATATATTTCTGAAACATCATGGTAACTTTTCCATGCCTTTTTTTAGTTGGAAAAAAACATTATCAGACAAGTATTTTCAGAGCTTAAAACAACAGGTAGGCCAGGCACGGTGGCTCACACCTGTAGTCCCAGCACTTTGGGAGGCCGAGGTGGGCAGATCACCAAAGTTCAGGAGTTCGAGACCAGCCTGACCAACATGGTGAAACCCTCCTCTACTAAAAATACAAAAATTAGCTGGGCGTGGTGGCACACACCCGTAATCCCAGCTACTAGGGACGCTGAGGCAGGAGAATCGCTTGAACCCAGGGGGCAGAAGTTGCAGTGAGCCGAGATCACGCCATTGCACTCCAGCCTGGGCAACAAAAGCAAAACTTCATCTCAAAAAAAGAAAAAAAAAAAAAAGTCCAAGGCAGAGTAAAGCTACTCCAGAGGCTGAGGCAGGAGAACTGCTTGAACCTGGGAGGCAGAGGTTGCAGTAAGCCAAGATTGTGCCACTGCACCCCAGCCTGGGCAACAGAGCAAGACTCCCATCTCAAATAAATAAATAAATAAATAAAGTGAGTTTTCTAAATCACTTTTCTTACAAAAAAAAATACCGTATGCACTAGAATACCTATCAAATGAGTGGCTTTTAAACAGTAATAGGAAAAAATAATGTGTGCACTTCAAAAAATCCTATTAAAAAAGTAAACTCAAGTCTCAATGTAAAATCAGACTGTATCTGCTTTTTAAGAATTTGAGGCTAAATCACACCAAACAGAAGAGTAAATTTTTCCACTGCACTTCAGCCTGGGTGACAGAGACCCTGTCTCAAAAAATTAATTAAATGTATTTTTTTAAGTAAATTTTTCAGCACCATAGACAAGGGACCAGTGGGGAAGGGAGACATAAAGTAAATTCTGCGAAAGACTGGTAAAATTCTAATTCCAGCAGGTTGGCTCACTAGGTTTTAATCAAATAAGTCAACCCCTAGGGTAAGTTAACTACTTTTTCCCAAGACCGTATTTTATCATTTTCATTATTATCATTATTACTATTTTGAGACAGGGTTTCACTCTGTCGCCCAGGCTGGAGTGCAGTGGCGCGATCTAGGCTCACTGCAGCCTCAACTTCCTGGGCCAAACCAATCCTCCCATCTGTCTCCTGAGTAGCTGGGACTACAGATGTGTGCCACAACACCTGGCTAATTTTCATTTTATTTTTTTGTAGAGACAAGGTCTCATTATGTTGTACAGCCCAGTCTCGAAACCCTGGGCTCAAGGGTTCCTCCCGCCTCCGCCTCCCAAAGTACTGAGATTATAGGTATGAGACACAGTGCCCAGCCCTCATGATTAATTCTGAAAAGACCATTAAAGGAATGTCAGTCACTATATCAATGTAACATGTAAAGCTGAAACAGATTTGGTTTTGACCAAGGCCATAACTATAGATCTCACTTATTGGTTCCCGAAAGTGATTCTTCTTTATGACAGGATTATGCAGAACCTCTCATTTGAGGGACATTTTAGGTACCTCTTAGCCTTTATGACTTTAAGTTTTAACTGTTCACTTTTTTTTTGGTGGAGACGGAGATCTCACTATGTTCCTCAGGCTGGTCTCAACTCCTGGCTTCAAGCAATCCTTGGGCCTCAGTCTCCCAAAGAGCTGTTATTACAGGTGTGAACCACCGTGCCCAGCTTCAGTCACTTTTACTGGCTAAAAGAGCTTTGGTCCAGAAGATAAGGCAGAAAAACAAAACTAAAGATTCTAGCTTAAAACAGAACTACCAAGACTCAATATCACTCACACTTGTGCAAAATGCCATACATACAAAACTTCATTACAGCATTTTTTATATAGCACAATAGGGAAATATTCTGAAAGTTATGAATAAGCAATTAGTTACAATAAAGTCTAGGCAGGCATGGTGGTTCATGCCTGTAACCCTAGCACTTTGGGAGGCCGAGGTGGAAGAATCACTTGAGCCTAGGAGCTCGAGAACAGCCTAGGCAACATGGCAAGACCCCATCTCTATTGAAAAAGTATTAAATTTCCAATATTTAAAAAAATAAAATAAAGTCTAACCATAAGGTTCCATTAAACAGCCCTTTGAAAAAAAAAAAGAGCCAAAGCGGGACACTATGATGCATGCCTGTAATCCCAGATACTGGAGGCTGAAGGTAGAGATCACCTGATATTAGGAATTTGAGGCTGTATGTATATAATGTACTATGATCACGCCTGTGAAAAGCCACTGCACTCCAGCCTGGGCAACAAAGCAGCAGTCTGTCTCTTAAAAAAAAAAAAAAAAGTCAACTTGAAGATACTAGGTGGTCAGAGGTGAAAAGAAGGGAATCAAGGTATCTGCATGAGAAGAAGAAGATGCCTAACTTATAGCAGAAAGTTGCTCTGGTCTTCTTGTAAGGATACACAATAAAAATAGTGGTTGAAGTCAGGTGCAGTGGCTCACACCTGTAATCCTAGCACTTTGTGAGGCTGAGGCAGGTGGATCACTTGAGAAGAGGAGTTTGAGACCAGCATGGCCAACATGGTGAAACCCCATCTCTACTAAAAATTAGCCAGGCATGGTGGCACGTGCCTGTAGTCTCAGCTACTTAAGAGACTGAGGCAGGAGAATCACTTGAACCTGGGAGGTGGAGTTTGCAGTGAGCCAAGATTGTACCACTGCACTCCAGCCTGGGCAACAGGGGGAGACTCCGTCTCAAAAAACAAACAGACAAACAAAAACAGTGGTTGTCTAAGCAGGGGAACTGGAATGCTGAAGGACAGATGAGGGATTCTCTATGTATCCTTCAGAGCCTTTCAAATGTGCTCTATGTGTGCATTTCCTAGTTAATAACAAAAGATACATAAGCAGAGTAGGCACATAAAAAAGAAATAATGTAAAAGATTGATGTGGTTTTTAAATGAGCTTATGGGTGGAAAATGAGATTAGCTTTAACTTTTAGCTCAGACATTGGTTGAGACAGAATATACCAAGCAGTAACAATGTCAAATTATTGCTCATTGAGATTAAGCCTCATCAATTCAGTTAGTCTATTAATATTTCAGTATCTACTATGTGCGAAGGATTGGTCTAGGCACGAATGAGCAATGCCCGGGATATCCAAGAGTCCCTAACTTCATGAAGGTTTAATGCGGAATAGAGAGAAATAAACAGTAAATAACGTAACTTCGAACAGTAATAAGCACTTATACAGAAGAAAGAGAGATAGGAGGGTAAAATTGTGGGGGAGGAAAAAGGGAAACTCGTTTATACGGGACAGGTTAGGTAGAGGGTATAACATATGAGCTAAGAACGGAACAACTGGACAAAGCAAGCAATGCAACAAATAGGAGGAAAGTCCTGTGACTGGAATAAGCTCAACCACTTATTGTTCAGGGTACAGCAAAGCAACAGTGTGGCTACAGTGGAGTGACCCAAAGAGAGAAGTGCAGATGCGCTCAGAAGTAGGCATCCCAGATGAATGCAGGGCCTTATAGCTAAGGGGGGGGAAAAGGCAAGATTCTAATGTAAGTGTGATGGAGAACCTCTACAGAGTTTTTAGTAGGGGAGTAACATGGTCTATATTTTAAGAAGATAACACTAGCTGCTGCTCCAAAGTAGGCTAATACAGGAGGCCAGGCAGTAAATGATGGAAGTGAACAGAAGTTTGAAAGACACAGAGGGGAAAGTGTCTGATTTAGTACATATACTGAAGGCAGAACCTACAGAATTTGCTACTGGATTAGATATAGGAATCTAAATGAGATAGCAACTGGGTGAATAGTAGTCCAGAAAATCATCTTGTATTTATAGTTAGTCATTTTACAGTAACAAGAGACAGGAGAATGTTACACTAATCAAGATCCAAATTCTGCCTCTTACCAGCTTTACCTTAGGAAAGTCATTTAAGTCACTTTCTAGACAGCAAAATATATTGTCTAGTTCACAAAAATGTCTGTAAGAATCAAATGGTTACGAAATCTACAAATGTAAACAGTGATCATTGTAAGTTAGAAAGCATCATATTAACAGGCATGCAAATCAAACCACCTTATTTTAACATTTTCATTAGATGAGAATGATAACACTGATGTTATATCAACACTAAATTTCATCCTTTGAAAGTCAAAGGTCAGGCGGGGCACAGTGGCTCACGCCTGTGATCCCAGCACTGTGGGAGGCTGAAGTGGGTGGATTGTGTGAGGTCAAGAGTTTGAGACCAGCCTGGGCAACATGGCGAAACCCCGTCCCTACAAAAATTAGCTGGGTGTGGTGGCATGCACCTTGCAGTCCCAGCTATTCAGGAGGCTTAAGTGGGAGGATCATCTAAGACCAGGAGATCAAGGCTGTGGTAAGCCATGATCCTGCCACTGCACTGCAGCCTGGGAGCGGAGTGAGACGAGTCTCAAGAAAAGAAAAGAAAAACAGAAAGAAAAGAAGAAAGTCAAAGATGACCCAGAAGTAAAACAAATTAACAGTCCAATCAACAAAGTCATGTCCCTATTGCCTCAGGACAATACCGTTACCCCCATCCACCACACAGAACTTTGTATAGTGATTGACAGAAAAAAGGCAACTTTTAAAAATAAATTCTGATTTTTTTTTAAAGCATTGTCACTGATTATGGAACAACCTACATAACACAAGCATGGACACTTTTAAAAATCTAGTATTTTAGTCTTCTGTTTAAAGATTGGAGAAAACCATCCTTTTAAGCTATAAATGACATTAATAAGATAAAACCCAAATCAAGGTACCATTCATTAGATAGATGTTCTCAACAAGATACCGTAAAATTAAGATTATATATCACAGTATGAGTTACTACTATCTTAGTTTGAACAGCAAAATGTAAATGCCCAGTGTAAATTAAATTACTGTGTGCCAAATGAACTGAATCATGAGGACTTCAACTTACTGCCTTAAACCATTTCTGTAAATTTATAAACAAGGTTCCACAGAATTTATTTTTTCATCCAAGGCTTTCATACTACCGGGCATATCTTCATAATCAAAAATAGAAAAATGCGTGTTAAATGTTTAGTTCACTATGTAATTTCAGAGAATTATCATGAATGTCAACTTGCAATATGTACTTAGTCAATAACCTAAGTAACAACAAAAACAAGGATATTTGATGTATGGCTCTATCACTCCCTATGCATTTTTCAACTGGGGCCTCAATAAACATAATCTTTGGGGACCATGTGACTGCATTATAACTAAAACCACGTTGTAAGGACCTGCCAATACATATGACAATTAAAACTCCTTGGACAGAATCCTAGATAAAACCACACACAACAAATTTCGGACTATGAAGATTCACATTATTAGACTCCAGTGCTCCCTGACAATCTGTTCTATTTCTCTCATTTCTAAGAATTTCTACCATACAAAAACGTCTTATTTCTCTACATCAGCACCCTTAGGTCAGTGACATCTCCCTCATCTCAGATATATTTAAATGCAATTGGATGAAGCAGTATACAGTACATCATCCTCGAAGCCTAACAAGTCTTCCACTTAGTATGCATCTCCCCATAGATTTCACAAGAATGAACAAGATTAACATACACGTTCACCAGGTTATATCAAGCAAAATGATGTTGCAATTGAGTCACTTTAACTGGCGCATTTAGCCACACAAATGTTCAACTAATTTCCTTCATAAAAACTGACACAAAAATTTAAGGTTTAGTTGTTGTGATGACAAGGAATATCTCACGTCTGAAGACTTGTCGATATTTCCTTAAGACTTTACAAAATCAAAGAATCGAAAATGTCATGATTCCATATGTACTTGTCAAAACACAGTATTCATAAACAGCCAATTAATAATTAAAACGCACTAAACTGAGGGGCAAAAGATTTCACGAGATCCCCCATAGAGGCCAAGGTAGGAAGATCTCTGAAGCCAGGAGTTTTGGAATCCGCCCGGGCACTATAGCGAGGCCTCATATCTACGAAAAAGAGAGGAGAGGAGAGAGAGAAGAGAAGAGAGAGAGAGAATCCCCCATAACTGCTGCCCTCCCCGAGCCTTGTGTTAAAACTATTTCCTCGGAACAGCTCTGAAAGAGTTTGCCAACCAGAGTAAAATCACTTCGCAGAGATAAACGAGCGGAAACGTATTTAGAAGAGAGAGATCGCGGAAGCAAGGGCAGCAGGGCGCAGGGCCCCCACGTCCCGGGACCCAGGCAGCCGCGGCAATCAGGGGCGAGCATGTGCTGACCGCGGCAGGACGCGCGGGCCTCCCAGAGCCACTTCCCGGGGCGCAGGGCCCCGCCCGGCCTGACCCTCCCGGTTCATTCATTCTGCACCCGCGGCTGCCGCACCTCCGCGGCCCCGTCCGGGCGGAGAAGGAGGGGCTCGGCTGCCGAGGGACCTTGTCGGGCCACAATCCCCACCAGGAGTCCGAGCCCCGCCGCGACTCCCGCGCGCCCGCGGCCTCCGGCGGGGGGTGGTCTCAGAAGCTATGGAGGCCCGCGCCCAAGCCCAGAGACCCGCAGCCTTGCCGCCCCACCCTCCGCCGGGGCGCGGGACAGCACTCCCTAGCCCGCCGGGCGGCCGCCTGCAAGCCCCGGTTCCCCGCTGTCCGGCTGCCCCGCCGCGGCCGGAAGTCTCCCCGGCGCCCCCTCCCCAGCACCCGACTTCCCTCGCCGCCGCGGCCAACCCCTCTCCGCGCCGCCTCGGGCCTCCCAGAGCGCGCCGCGGGCCGAAGGAGGCGAGAGGCCGCGCTGCCTGCCCAACTGAGCCGACGAGAGCAGAGGGAAGAGCTGGAGGCCGGCCTCGGCGGTTACCTTGATGATCCTGCGGGGCAGCCCGGCCATCTTGTCAGAACCCGAGTTCGGCCTCTGGTCTAGTCTCCGGCTCCTCTCGCCTCACGCACGAGTGGAAGTCCCGGGCTCCACTTCCGGGGGACGTTGCCGCGCCCGTCGCCGCAGCCGCCGCCGTGGCCCCTCGGGAAATGTAGTCTCTGCTCGGGCGCGGGCTCGGGCACGGGCGGGCTTCCCTCCGACCTGGCCCCCTCCCCCGTGCGGCCCTCCCCAACCGCGGCCGGGGATGGCGGAAGTGACGCTCTGCGGCGGGGCAGGGACTTGGGAGAGGCCGCGCGGGGAGGCGCGGGGCTCTGGCGCTCGTGGCCGAGCCTGCCCGCGACGGTGGTACGACACGGCCCGCGCGCGCTCGCGCGCGCGGCTCTCTTAACCGTGGCCACGCCCGCGCCGGTGGACGACGTAACAGAGGCCTGGCCTCCGACGTAGCCCATTCATTCATTCACGCGTTCGTTCTTTCAGCTCAGCCTGCATTGCGCGCGTTCCCTGCTGGCTCTGCAGTGAACGACTGAGGTGGGGCTCATCGTCTTGCTCCTTCCTCAAAGGGAGGGCAAGACCGAAACTCGGTGGCAAAGCTCTGACTGGGGGTCTCTCCAGTTACTCACACGCTGTTGGGGGAGTTTTGATGTTTAAATTGTATAAATCGGAACTCTGACACGCCCCGTAGGCCCAGAGTAGGCTGAAGGAAAAGGGTTTGGAGCGAGTTGGAGGCGGGAAGAATCGTTCTGAACGCCTAGACCTAACGGTTGAGACTCAGAATTGTTAACAGGACGAATGACCAAGGAAAGGTTTGAAGAACCCAGAGTAATCCGTAAACCAGAGATTACCTATAGAGTGCGAGGTCCTATGAGAGAATTAGAGTGGGGGGGTGCCCGAAAATTGAATTGTTGGGGAAGCATTTTATCCTGATGATGGTTTGCTGTGTGATGGACTGTTTGCAAGCACTTTACTTCATCTTCACAGCAATCATAAGGAGGAGGTGTTGTTTCCATTTTACAAATGAGGCTTAGAGAGTTAACCTTTTCCAAGGAGCTGTTTTGTCCCCAGGCAGATCCGCCAAGACCTGGCCCTTAACTACTTAACCACAGTGTTTCCTAGCACACTAACAGACAGTAGATGGTGAATAAATGAAGACAGGACTGACCATGCCTTCCAGGAACTTAGATTCCAATGGAGAAGAGAGACCAGTAAACAATTAGTTACAATCAAATGTGTTAAGGGCTGTAATAGAGGTTCCTCCAAGGTGCTATTTTAGCAGAGAGGCATTAACTGCTTGAGAACTCAAGGAAGCCTTCTTAAATAAGTGGAGTCCTAAATGATGAGTAAGAACCTACCTGACCTTGTAGGGAAGAGCATGCCAAGCATAGGAAATGGCCTGTGAAATGGCATTGAGCTATGAGAGAGAAAAAATAGTGCACTAAAGAAACTGGAACTCTGAATGCAAGAAACCTGCTAAGAACAATAAGAGATATTTTGTGCTGGCACGATGCTAAATGATTACATAAATTTAATACATCGTTCAATTATAAAACAGATGAGGTAGGCTCTATTATTAACAGAACGTTTTAGATGAGAAGCCAAGGTTCAGAGGTAATAATGAGAATTTCAAATAACCAGAAGTCTGCAATAGGTGGTTCTGTGACTAGAAGAATCTGCAAAAGTAAATGAAACTGGACAAAGATACTTTTCAGAATATTTTATAGAGGACCCAGGATAATTCATGCTGGTAGGCAGAAAGGCAGAGTGCTATTGTGTTGGGAGTGTGTAGGTCTGCATTCTGGGCAGGGCTTGGCAGGAAGGCACACTCTGCTTGTGCTGCATCAGCCTGTGCAACCAGAAGATTGGCTTCCATGATGGTTCACAAGGCGGGCAAGTTGGTGCTGGCTGTTAGTTTCACTCCAAGTGGGCCTCTCCCTGGGGCATCTTGAGCTTCCGCATTGCATGGTGGCTGGGCTCCAAGAGTAAGTGTTCTAGCAAGCTGAAATGGACACTAAATCGCCTTTTTTGACCCAGCCATGGAAATCACATGGCCTCGTGGAAGTCACATGGCATCACAATAACCATAATCCATCAGCCAACCAGCCACAAAACCCACCTTGTCTCAAGGGCAGGCAACATGGACACCACCTCTTGAAAGGGGAGCTGCAAGACTCTAGGAACTAGCAGCATATATGTGATGGAAAGTATGGTTGTGGCCAATTTTGGGAAAGAAACTGCCACATGTACAATATTTGTCAGAGTATGCTTACCAGCCACCCGCCTTGGAATCACCTAGGGCACTGTTTTGTTGTTGTTGTTGTTGTTAAAAAAAGCATTCCTGCAGCTGGAACCCTTCCCCCAGGGATTCTAATTCTCTAGGTCAGTGCTGAGACCTGGGAATCTGCATTTAAACATCAGGGGTAATTTTGATGGATACTAACACTTGAAGACAAAAAATTCTGAACAAATGAGAAAAAAACAATAAGCAAAACAAAAAGAGGTGCCGGGTGCTTTTTTTTTTTCTATTTTTTTGAGACAGAGTCTCTCACTCTGTCACCCAGGCTGGAGTGCAGTGACATGATCTCGGCTCACTGCAACCTCTCCCTCCAAGATTCAAGCAGTTCTGCCTCAGCCTCCAGGGTAGCTGAGATTACAGGTGTGTGCCACCGCCCCCTGCTAATTTTTGTATTTTTAGTAGAGATGGAGTTTCACCATGTTGGCTAAGCTGATCTTGAATTCCTGGCCTCAAGTGATCCGCCTGCCTCGGCCTTCCAAAATTCTGGGATTACAGGTGTGAGCCACTCCACCTGGCCTCCTTTTGTCTATTTTCTATCAGAACAGACAATAAGTATCATTCAGGTTAAGCGTGAGAGCTCTGGAGCCCCCAGTCTGGGTTTGAAAACACACTTTGCTTAATTTCTCTGTCCTTTGTTTTCTTCACCTATTAAATATACTTACCTTCATGTGGTTGTTGGGAAGTTTAAATGATGTCATTTGTACAAGGTACTTAGAACAGTACACAGCACTTAGCAATCACTTATTTTTTGTAATTTGATAGAACCATGTATAGTTTTCTTTAGGAAACCAGATTTTTAAAACTTGATAGTATAACTTTGTTTGGTAGAGATTGGTTTGATGGCATAATATTCTCTGAGAGTATTAACACTTTAACATATACATTTTTCCTGTCTCTCCAAATTGTTTTTTCTGTTTTTTTCCCTCTTGAGGACAGCTCACACTAAACTCATCTGGAAACGAAAATCTGAACTTCTGATTCATATAAATCCTGTGGAACAGGATATACTCTAGAAGAACAGGTTGTCACAGGGCTGAGATACAGTTCTCAAATTAGAAGGCTAGTTAAGAATCCTGTTTACTATATCTAATACAGAGATAGACAACAAAACAGTCGTTACCCGGAGCAGGTTGTGGGGTGGAGTGATGGAGAATCAGAGATGTAGATTAGAGGGTACAAAGTAGCAGATATTTAGGACAAGTCTAGAGAGCTAATGTACATGAGAACAAGCCTAGAGAGCTAATGTATATGAGAGCTATAGGTAATAAGTTTACACTATGTATGAGATTTATGCTAAATAAGTAGATTTTAGCTACTGTTGTCACAAAAACATAGGTAACTATGTGAGATGATGGATATATCAATTTGCTTCACAATAGTAACCTACTTACTATTGATACACAACATATTCCATAACATCATGTTGTATACCTTCAATATAAACAATAAAATAATTTTGTTTGGCCACACACAGTAGCTCACCCCTATAATTCCAGCACTTTGGGAGGCTGAGGCAGGTGGATCACTCGAGGTCAGGAGTTCGAGACCAGCCTGACCAACACAGTGAAACCCCGTCTCTACTAAAAATACAAAATTAGCTGGGTGTGGTGGCTCATGCCTATAATCTCAGCTACTTGGGCGACTGAGACAGGAGAATCGCTTGAACCCGGGAGGCAGAGTTTGCAGTTAGCTGAGATGGCACCATTGCACTCCAGCCTGGACAACAAGAACTAAACTAGGTCTCAAAAAATAAATAAAATTAAAAAAAATGTTTTGAGGCAGAGTCTCACTTGTTACCCAGTCTGGAGTGCAGTGGTACAAACATGGCTTACTGCAGCCTCAGCCTCAACCTCCTGGGCTCAAGTGGGCCTCAGCCTCCTGAGAAGCTGGGACTACAGATGCACACCACCATGCCCAGCTAATTTTTAAATTTTTTAGAAACAAGAGTTTCACCATGTTGCCTAGGATGGTCTCGAACTCCTGGGCTTAAGCGACCCCTCCCACCTCAGCCTCCTGAAGTGCTGCTGGATTACAAGCGTAAGCCACCATTCCTGGCCAAAACTTATTTTTAAAAATCCTACTTACTATACCCATAAAATATGGATAAAATAGGATATCTAAAAAACTAACTGATCATGTACCTCATAAATATATATACCTACTATGTACCCACAAAACATTTTTTTAAAAAACTAAGTGGATTCCTTCAGAGGTGGGATATTGAGCAGCCAGAGAACAAATGTAAAAGGGAGGCTTTTTACTGTGTACTCTTATACTTTTTGAATTATGAACCACGTGAATGTTTTAGCTATTCAAAATGTGAAATATGTGTTCAGTTCACTAATTTCAATAGACTGCTCAAGAGGTATTCAAAGCTCTAACAATGCTGATCAGGACTTATATAATACACTCAAAACTCAGCAAAAAGATGCTGGTCCAGGTCCATGGTACTGAATAAATAATGACAGTGGCCAGATAGCTTCACTAAGCTGAGCAGTGCTAGCCATAACTCTTTTTTTTTTTTTTTTTTAAGAGACAGTGTCTTGCTCTGTTGCCCCAGACTGGAGTGCAGTGGCGCAATCAAATCATAATTCAATGTAGTCTCCAACTCCTCCCCACTCAGCCTCCACCATGCCTGGGTAATTTTTAATTTTTTTGTAGAGACTGGGTCTGGCTATGTTGTGCAGGCTGGTCTAAAGCTCCTGGCCTCGAGAAATACTCCTGCCTCTGCCTCCCAAAATGCTGGACTTACAGGTGTGAGCCACCATGTCTGACCCAGAACTCTTTTTTCTTTCTTTTTTTTTCTTTTTTGAGACAGAGTCTCTCGCTTTGTTGCCCAGGCTGGAGTGCGGTGGTGCGATCACAGCTCACTGCAACCTCCGCCTCTTGGGTTCAAGCAATTCTCCTGCCTCAGCCTTCTGAGTAGCTGGGACTACAGGCACACATCACCACACTCGGCTAATTTTTGTATTTTTTAGTATAGACGGGATTTCGCCATGTTGGTCAGGCTGGTCTCAAACTCATGACCTCAGGTGATCCACCCACCTCAGCCTCCCAAAATGCTGAGATTACAGACATGAGCCACCACGCCCAGACCAGAACTCTTAGCTAATTAGTCTTTTTTTGGTTCTTTGTCAGGCTGCACTCTTCTCCTGGTTTTTTTCCAGTCTCTGCTCCTTCTGGGACTCAAAGTGCGAGTGCCATTGCATTATCTTACAGGGCACAAGCAAACAAGAATGACTGCTATGTTGGAGGCATTAGAGGAGTCCCATTGTATGAGAAACTCTTACTCCCCCAAACAGTATTTTACTGCCCCTTGCTGCTTCCTCATTACCCACCCCCAAATATTCCAGGTTTTCTACTTTGGTCTCGTAATGGCAGAGACCTAAGTACCATTTACCCTATAGGCAATAACTTAGGACATATGTTCCTGATCTTCTCAGAGTCAGGGATCTTCTCTGTCTTGGTTACCACTGTACCCTGGGCCCAAGTACAGGGACTGCTACATATATGCTCTCAAAAAATACTTGTCAAGGGAATAAATCAATCGGTACAGGCTGAATATAAACACCTGTTTGAGAATGGTTGCCATAGATTCATGATCCGTAAGTGAACACTTACAGAAAGCACAGGATGTTTATGTCAATCCCTAAACCTTTCAACTTGACTTTCTGGAGAGCAACAGAGTTTTTCTACAAACTAATGCTTTGCAGAAAAAGAATAGAGTAGTTCAGTTTGGAAAATGGTATATCAGTCACCTTTAATAGAGGTCCTATTTCAATTCATATACAATTGTCATCAGGCAGAAGTATTTGTTTGCAAGTTCCCTTATTGTTTCTTGCAGCATAGGGAAACTGTTTCGTGGGTGATCAAGACAGAAGAATCTGTGAGAGGAAGGTTCATGAACACTGACTCAAACAGGGAGTGGGTGGGGTGGGGGTGTGGGAAGAAAAGACTGCTCACTGATTTTAAAAAAGGAAGAAAAATTGCCTGGTGGCTTATATTCATGCCTTCATCATAAGACATTGAGCACTTACAAACTCTTAACCAGCACCAGACCAGCCTGTAAGAAGGACCTGAGTGGGATCTTCCAGGGTCATAGGCAGTCCCTAAGGAGTGCTGTCTCACGTGGAAGACCCTGGGAAACATGAGACCCAGGAGAATCAGAGTAATACAGCTTTGCTTTGTTTAGTGTTTTATGCTTTACAAAGTGTTTGTGAATGTTATCTCACCTAGCAACAGCTTTAAGTACCTTTAAGTGCATGCACCACTAGAGTGATTTTGTAGGATCCATCACTGATTCTGCAATGTTCCTATAAAAGTAAATGGAGCTGGGCAGGGTGGCTCATGCCTGTAATCCCAGCACTTTGGAGGCTGAGGTGGGTGGATCACTTGAGGTCAGGAGTTCAAGACCAGCCTGGTCAACATGGTGAAACCCCATCTCTACTAAAAATAAAAAAAATTAGCTGGGCGTAGTAGTATGTGCCTGTAATCCCAGCTACTTGGGAGGCTGAGGCAGGAGAATCGCTTGAACCCAGGAGGTGGAGGTTGCAGTGAGCCAAGATCGCGCCACTGCACTCCAGCCTAGGTGACAGAGCAAGACTCTGTCTCAAATAAATAAATAAATAAATAAATAAAAGTGGATGGAGGAGGGTGTTCCACACGTATATTCGTCTCCTTTGTCTGGGCCAGTTCCCAGTGGAAACAGGATTCCAGAGGTTGGTGACTCAAGACATTTGGCCAGAAGCCTGGCTGGAACAGGAACTCTGCAAAGCAGGGCTCACTTCTCCGCCAGTGTGCCACCCTTTCAGGTTCCCAGGAGAACTGTTTGCTTTCCACGTCCCTGGGCTTCAGTCACTTCGTAACTCTGCCAGTGATTGCATACTCAGCCCCTACCCAGCCTAAACTGTTCTCCCACTTCCTCCCACCTGGTGTGCCCCACCCAAGTTTCTTTTTAATTCACTCCCATCACCTTTCTCCCTCCTTCACCATCACCTGTCGGTCTCAAGTCTGATTGATTTCTCCCACGTTTCTCTATTATGTCACTTGCTATCTGCAAAAAAAAAAAAAAAAAAAAAAAAAAAAATTCATCTGCTTCTAGTATGATTAGAAATGTTTTTGAAATTGTTATTTTTCTTCTGAGTGCATTGATTTGGGATCCGATATACCCTGGAACAGATGTTTTCAAACTTTAGACTGCTTGCTCACTTCAGAGACTAGTTGAACATACCAGTGAAGGGGCCCTGCCCAAGGTCTTCTGAGTTCAAGTCATAGTCCCCATGTCTCTGTGTTTTTAACAAGCTCCCTAGGGGCCACTGAAGGGTCTAAAGCTTGAGAGTCAATGTCATATTATGTGACCTTTTCAAGAAAAGCAAAACAGTTGCAACAGGAACCTTGACTTACAATTTACTTACTCCTGCTTTTCTAAACTCTCCTGACCCAATACCTATATCTTTCCTCCTGCCTGTTCAAATTCTTTTGGTCCAAGTGTGAGATATTTCAGATTGTTGAAGTTTAAGTTGGCCCCAGGTGTTCAGTATTCCAGATTGTTGGGTTTTGGGTGTTCAGTATTGTTCACCTCTTTCCACTCCTGAATTTTTTTTTTGTTTTTTGAGACAGAGTCTCGCTCTGTCGCCCAGGCTGGAGTGCATTGGTGTGATCTCAGCTCACTGCACCCTCCGCCTCTCCAGTTTAAGCAATTCTCCTGCCTCAGCCTCCCGAGTAGCTGGGACTACAGGCGTGCACCACCACGCCCAGCTAATTTTTGTATTTTCAGTAGAGACGGGCTTTCACCATGTTGGCCAAGATGGTCTTGATCTCCTGACCTCGTGATCTGCCCACCTTGGCCTCCCAAAGTGCTGGGATTACAGGCGTGAGCCACGATACCTGGCTTTCCACTCCTGAAATTATAACCAGTTGAAAAACACAACAGACGGAAATTAAAATATTGCTTTCATTATTAATAAATCTGATTGGAGAATATAGCTCTAAATCAGCAGTCAGTTGGGCTTACTAATGTTCCCCCACTAGCCCCATAATTGCAATTATAGCTACATAGTCACTTAGCACAGCTAGACAACTGCAAGCTCCTTAACCCAAGACAGCAAATGGGAATGCATGAGGCCAGAGGCAGGGACAAAAAAAAAAAAAAAAAAAAATAGGAGAGAGAAAAAATGGGAGGAGGGAAAGATAAAAGGCTGAGCAGACCGAGTTCATTAGTTTGAAATTCACCAATCAGAAAACTTATTCCTCTTGTAATCACAAAATCACAAAACCACTTGACTTTTTCTTATGCTTCTGCTTACTTGTTGTTGTTTTTGTTAATAAAGATGCTGTTGTAACATCCCTATTAACAACAACAACAAAAAGTAAGCAGAAGCATAAGAAAGATGTTATGTGTTCAAGACCAGGCTAGGCAACATGTTGTTAATAGAGAACATGTTGCCTCACCTGGTCTTGAACTCCTGGCCTTAAGTGATCCTCCCGCCTCTGCCACCCAAAGTGCTGGAATTATAGGCATGAGCCACCACGCCAGGCCCCGACTGCTTACTTTCTATGACAACTCCCTGAAAGCAACCCCATATCACAACCTGGGCAATCTCGTCATTGCTTTGAATGTCCTATAATGGATCATACTAGCACTCCTTCTAACACCATAATTTTCACATCTGGTTGCCTTTTCACAAGAGGTTCTCCACCCCATCTACCTGATGGTTTCTTGCCCTCCTCCATGAATGTTATATGTAAAATGTTTATTTAAAAACAGAATGCTTGTTCCTTGGTACCACAGGGAAAAATTAGCATTCAGACAAAAAGTTCTCTCAACAAGGCAATTTTACTTTCTGCAGAAAGGGTGCTCCTTGCAGATGGAACAATGGTGAGAGCACATCTGAACAAAGGAGGGAAGCAATTTTTATTCCTTACGCAGCTTGTCCTTGCTACTGTGTCCTGTCTCCATTGGCTGGAGCCAGACCTCACAGTCTAAACTGCACCCGATTGGCTAACAGCTTAAAAACTTTTAAAAATAGGTAAAAGCAATGGAGAACAGAGGAAAAGAGGAAGTTGCTTACCAAAGGACTTAGAAAAGTAATAATATTCCTAAATAAGGAAGGGGCATAGGCTGTGAGCTGGAACATGCCTGTGAGCACGTCCAGCACAAATATCTTGGTTAAAGTACAAGGACATAGAATATACTATGTGCCTGTGAGTATGTCTAACAGCTACATAGGATAAGGCTTAACAAAGAGTTATTAGCACAAAGCAAGGAGGCTTCAAGGAAGTTAGTCTTTAAAAGAAATTATTATTTCTAACACTTATGATTTATTCTTTAACAAGAAGGGAAATTTGAAGAGGAAACTTTTTACTTTCTGCAATGAAGTTTTCTCCATGTTCTCCAAAACACCTTGTTCATCATGTTCTAACAACGGTCACTTGTAGTAATCTGTTTACCTGTCTCCCTCACCACATTGTGCACCCCTTTAAGGCAGGGAGCACCATATTCTTCTTTGTTATGTGTTCAGCAGTAACATAATGGCTGCACACATTCCCTCCTTCCTGCCTTCACTCATTCTCTGCCTATGATGTACTATACTAGACCATCTGTAAGAACTTTTTTTTTTTTGAGACAGAGTCTCACTCTGCTGCCCAGGCTGGAGCGCAGTGGTGTCATCATGGTTCACTGCAACCCCGACTTCCTGGGTTCAAGCTATCCTCCCATCTCAGCCTCCTGAATAGCTGAAACCATAGGCACATACCCCCATGACTGGCTAATTTTTGTATTTTTTTTTTTGAGCCACCAGCCACCACACCTGGTTTAGGAACTAAATTTTTTTTTAACTTTTTTTTTTAAGATAGAGATGGGGTCTTGCTATGTTGCCCAGGCTGGTCTCGAACTCCTAAGCTCAAGCGATCCTCTGGCCTTGGCCTCCCAAAGTGCTGGGTTCACAGGCATGAGCCACCACGCCTGGTCTAGGAGGTAATTTTTTTTTTTTTTTAATGAACAAGGTAGGATCTCTGATCTTGAATTTACTTTTTTTTTTTTTTTTTGAGACGGAGTTTTGCTCTTGTTGCCCAGGCTGGAGTGCGATAGTGCGATCTCGGCTCACTGCAACCTCCGCCTCCCAGGCTCAGGCAATTCTCCTGCCTTAGACTCCCAAGTAGCTGGGATTATAGGCATGCGCCACCACACCTGGCTAATTTTGTATTTTTAGTAGAGACGGGGTTGCACCATGTTGGTCAGGCAGGTCTCAAACTCCAGACCTCAGGTGATCCACCCACCTCAGCCTCCCAAAGTGCTGGGATTACAGGCGTAAGCCACCGCACCTGGCTTGAACTTACATTCTAATAGGGGAAACAGACATTAAAAACTAATACAATTTGATGTGACAAGTTGTTAAACTGAGATATAGAAGAGATGCAATTAGGAGTATATAGAAGACACAGAGAAGGCTTCTTCATCCATCCAATATTTATCCCAGGCTCGGTGGCTCACACCTGTAACCCCAGCACTTTGGGAGGCCCAAGCAGGTGGATCACCTAAGGTCAGGAGTTCAAGACCCGCCTGACCAACATAGTGAAACCCCGTTTCTACTAAAAATATAAAAATCAATCAGGCGTGGTGGCAGGCGCCTTTAATCCCAGCTACTCAGGAGGCTGAGACAGGAGAATTGCTTGACTCCAGGAGGGGGAGGTTGCAGTAAGCCAAGATCACGCCATTGCACTCTGGCTTAGGCGACAGCAAGACTCTGTCTCAAAAAAACAAAACAAACAAAAAAACAAACCAAAACATTTATTTGGTTAGTGCCCACTAAGTGCCAGACACTATACTAGACTCTGCAAGTAAAATTATGAGCAAAATCAGACGAAGAACTACTCTTATGGGGCCAGGCACGGTGGCTCACGCCTGTAATCCCAGCACTTTGGGAGGCCGAGATGGGTGAATTACTTTAAGTCAGGAGTTCAAGACCAGCCTGGCCAACACAGTGAAACCCCATCTCTACTTAAAATACAAAAACGAGCTGGCCACGTCCCTGTAATCCCAGCTACTCAGGAGGCTGAGGCACGAGAATCGCTTGAACCCGGGAGGCAGAGGTTGCAAGAAAAAAAACTACCCTTATGGGCTTATGGGGGATGGAAACATAATGTTAGTAGAATTGTCACCAAGTAAGTGCAAAATATTACGTTAATCAGGGTTCTTGGTTACAGGCATGGAAACTGACTCAGGCTGACTGAAACAGAAAAGGAATTCACTGGGAGGACATGGGGTGGTTCACATGATCACAGGAAAGGCTGCAGACCAGGCTCAAAAAACAGACCTGGCATTCCTCCTCCCAAGTTTTCTTTTTTCCTTTTTTTGGAGACAGGGTCTTGCTCTGTCACCCAGGCTGGAATGCAGTTGTAAGATCATAGCTCACTGAACCCTGAAACTCCTGGGCTTAAGCAATCCTGCAAACTCAGCTTCAGCCTCCTGAGTAGCTGGGACTACAGATGCACCACCACAGCCGGCTAATTTTTTTTTTTCTTTTTTGTACAGATGGCACCTCGCTATGTTAACCCAGGCTGGTATCTAACTCCTGGCTTCAAACAATCTCCCGCTTGGACCTCCAAAGTGTTAGTATTACAGGCGTGAACCACCATCCCAGCCACCTCCCCAGTTTTCCATTGGACTCTTCTCCTCTGCCCTCTTCTAGGTATAACTTTCCTAAATCCAGAATCTTTGGGATTTGTATTTCCATTTCCAACTGGGGTAGGCTGTTAGATATAGGAGTCTGAGGTCTAATTGTGCTTTATGCTGATTTTCAAATATTCCATCACTTTTCAGCCCCCTCATCCCTCCTGCCTTCCTAAATACTTGATGCCACCAATTCCTGAGCCTTGGTGCAACTTGTATGCTTGACTTTGCTCTACCAAGTCAGGTATTCCAGTTTCTGTCAGCTTCCATTTTTGTTCTCACTGTTGTTTGGATGTGATTTTTGAGAGATGAGGGCAAAAACATCTTTAAGTTGATGTATTTTGTTCTCTTTGAGGCACAAGATTATTCACAAAATTTTCTTTTTGAGATGGGGGTCTCACTCTGTCACCCAGGCTGGAGTGCGGTGGCACAGTCTCAGCTCACTGCAACCTCCGCCTCCCAGGTTCCCAGTTTGAAACGATTCTCCTGCCTCAGCCTCCTGAGTAGCTGGGATTACAGGCACCTGCCACCATGCCAGGTTGATTTTTGTATTTTTTAGTAGAGATGGGGTTTCACCATGTTGGCCAGGCTGTTCTGGAACTCCCAACCTCAAATGATCCACCTGCCTTGGCCTCCCAAAGTGCTGGGATTACAGGCACAAGCCACTGTGCCTGCCCTAATTTTGATATTTTTAGTAGAATGGGGTTTCACCATGTTGGCCAGGCTGGTCTTGAACTTTTGACCTCAGGTGATCTGCCTGCCTTGGCCTCCCAAAGTGCTGGGATTACAGGCGTGAGCCACCATGTCTGGTTATTCACAGATTTTTGAAAAATTAACATTAAATTGATTGAAGTAACAGTAAAGTATAGTTTTTCCTCAAGATTTCAAGTTTGATTTATAGTTCTTATTATTCTTTTTTTTTTTTTTTACTTTAAGTTCTGGTATACATATGTAGAACGTGCAGGTTTGTTACATAGGAATACATGTGCCATGGTGGTTTGCGGCACCTATCAACCGGTCATCTGGGTTTTAAACCCCACATGCATTAGGTATTTTTCCTAATGCTCTCCCTCCCCTTGCCCTCCACCCCTGACAGGCCCCCGTGTGTGATGTTCCCCTCTCTGTGTCCATGTGTTCTCACTGTCCAGCTCCCACTTACAAGTGAGAACATGAGGTGTTTGGTTTTCTGTTCCTGTGTTAGTTTGCTGAGAATGATGGCTTCCTGCTTCATCTATGTACCTGCAAAGGATATGAACTCATTCTTTTTTATGGCTGCAATAGTTCTTATTATTCTATTTATAGACTAGCGGCTAAAATAATACTTGAGCAAGTTAAATACATTTAAATATTAATTTCCTTTTCTTTTTTTTTAAGACAGGGTCTCACCATGTTGCCTAGGCTGGTTGTGAACTCCTGGGCTCAAGTGATCCTCCTGTGTCAGCCTCCCAATGTGCTGGGATTATAGGCATGAGTCACCATGCCTGGCCATTTAAACATTAAAATTGCATTAATAAATCTAGCATATACGATTTTCTTTTCCAGCCCTCCAATTTTCTGACTGATAAATATTCTCAAGCACTGA
This sequence comes from Pongo abelii, assembly GCF_028885655.2. NCBI lineage: Eukaryota > Metazoa > Chordata > Mammalia > Primates > Hominidae > Pongo > Pongo abelii. The sequence continues at coordinate 91,982,227 of NC_071995.2, forward strand.
AATAATTCTCATAAATTAAAAAAATCTAAATATGGCAACTCAGCTATGAAATACTCTAATAGTGCTTCCAAACCTAATACAATTTTTTACACCCTCCAACATAGACTTACAAGTCTAAATTGGCTACCTAAAGATACATTTTTAAAACTTATTTAAAATTTAATTTAGTTTTAGATTCAAGGAGTACATGTGTATGTCTGCTACATGACTGTATTTCACACTGGTGGGGATGGATTGGGGTTCTAGTGTATCCCCTATCCAAACAGTGAACATTGTACCTGAGAGGTAAAATTTTTCAACCCTAGTCCCCCTGCAAACTTCCTCCCTTTGGATGTCTATTATTTCTATCTTTATGTCCATGTATGCCATTGTCAAGCTACCACTTATAAGTGAGAACATGTGGTATTTGATTTCCTGTTTCTGAATTAGATCACTTAGAATAACAGCCTCCAGCCCTATCCACGTTGCTGCGAAGGACATGATTTCATTCTTTTTTATGGCTGCATAGTGTTCCATGAGATATCTATCTATCTCTCTCTCTCTCTCTCTCTCTCTCACACATTTTCTTTATGCAGCCAACTGTTGATGGGCACTTAGGTTGGTTTCAGGACTTTGCTATTGTGACTAGTGCTGTGATAAACATATGAGTGCAATTGTCCTTTTTAATATAATGATTTCTAAGGAAATCATTTTTTAAAAAAATTGGGATCACAAATTACAGAAGATACAAAGGACCTGGGAACATGTTAAAGTTTGCCCCAAGGATGCACTCAGCAAAGTCCAGACTGTGAGAATCTTTTCAGGGCAAACAACCCGGTTTATTAGACAAATAAATGCAAGAAAAAAAAAAAGAGAGAGAGAGAGGAATCGAGGAGGAACGTGTAAATTAAAGAAACTTAAAAGTGATCTCAAACAGTTAAAATGCATGGATCTAATTTGGATTCTGATTCAAACAAGCAAAGCAAATTTAAAATATGACATTTATGAACCATCTGGAAAGCTGTATATTCACTGGATATTTGAGAATGTTAAATAATCCTTGTCAATTTTTAAAAATTGTATAATGACATACGGTTATGTTAGAAGAAAGGAGTTCTTACCTATTAGTGTTTCTTACCGAGATAGTTATAGATGAAATTATAGGCTATGTGTGATTTGCTTCAAAATAATATAGGAGAAGGTACAAGGTGGGAGTATAGATGAAATAAAATTGGCCATGAGTTATCATTGTTGAAGCTGAATGAGAGGTACCTAGTGGTTTATTATACTATTCTTTCTAATTTTGTATATGTTTGAAATTTTCTGTAATAAGAAGCCTTTAAAAATTAGAATCATAGGTCAGGCACAGTGGCTCATACCTGTACTCTCAGCATTTGGGGAGTATTCTCCCCCGTCTTAAAAAAAATCTTAACTTTTTTTTAATCTTAAAATCTTAAAATCTTAAATCTAAAATCTTAAAATCTTTAAAAAATCCCCTGTCTTAAAAAAAAAAGCATTTGGGAGCATGGCTTGAGCCCAGGAGTTTGAGACAAGACTAAGCAACATGGTGAGACCCCCCATCTCTATATTAAAAAAAAATAGCTGGGCGTGGTGGCACACCTGTAGTTCCAGCTACTTGGGAGGCTGAGGTGGGGGCATCACTTGAGTCCGGGATGTCAAGGCTGCAGTGAGCCACTATAGTACTACTGCCCTCCAGCCTGGGTGACAGAGTGAGACCCCATGTAAAAAAAAAATTAGAATTACAAAGATAAACTAATAGGCCACAAAGTGAATATAATACATTCTAAGGACTTACACATAGAATACTTACATATAGTAATATGTGATGTGTACATATGTACATACCATATATTATATATGATGTGTACACATATATACACACACAAATATACACATATATATGTATATATATCTGTAATGAAATAAACCAGATCCACCTACAGTGCTATTTTCCAGTACACACACACACACACACACACACACGCAGTACATCACAGATTGGCATCTGCAGTGGCGGGGGCAGTCTTGTGTCTTATGAGACTGGGCCCTTAACCCATGGGAGACAGGAAAGATGGAGAGGTCAGGGTAATTATTACTCTGGGTTACTCCTTCAAGGTCACCTCAGGCTAGCTATGCCCTTCAGTTGAAGGTTACTTCCCCTCTCAAGGTAGCTGCTGCAGGACTCTCTTTTTCTGGGTTCTGATAACTGCTCCCTCTCTTTGTACCTTCAGGCCTGGAGGAGCATGAAGGAACAGCCAGTTTTACTAAGCCCAAATTCTTCTTCTTCTACTACTACTGCTGCTACTACTACTACTATTACTACTACTACCTGTGATCCTGTGATTCCCCTACATACCACTCACACTTCCGTGAAGACACCTTCTGTAAACAAACCCTCGTGAAACCATCCCGATGTGAGTGAGTCATCTGTTTTCTTCTGGGACCCTAACAGATATGCCAACCTTTTTGTTTTTATTTTTGTTTAGACAGAGTCTCTCTCTATTGCCCAGGCTGGAGTGCGGTGGCATGATCTCCGCTCATTGCAACCTCCACCTCCTGGATTCAAGCGATTCTCCTGCTTCAGCCTCCCAAGTAGCTGCGACTACAGGTGCGTGCCACCAAGCCTGGCTAATTTTTGTATTTTTAGTAGAGATGGGATTTTGCCATGTTGGCCAGGCTGTTCTCGAACTCCTGAGCTCAGGTGATCCACTTACCTCAGCCTCTCAAAGTGCTGAAATTACAGGCATGAGCCACTGCGCCTGGCCATTATTGTTCATTTTAGACCAGATTTGTTTTTTCATTTTTAGTTATTTATTAGATCATTCCTTGTAGTCAAAAGGGAAGGCTTTTATTTTAGTGCCTAAGAAGTCATCTCCTTGATACAGATTTTCACAAAAATTATTAGACAAGATTTTGTTAAGCATCTGTAAGATCTGATTATGGTTAGCACTGATTGAGTGCTTACTACCTGCTAGGTACTTTGCTAAGCTTTTTGCTCACTTTCTGTTATTTTTTCCACTCAACAATTCTGTAAAGTAGATTACAGGTGTGAGCCACCACACCCAGCCAGAAAACATATTACCTTACTTTTACAAAGGATAAACTGAGACTCAAAAATATTAAGTAATTAAATTACCCCAAATAACATAGTTAAGAAGCAAGGGGAGATTCAAATTTAGGCAGCTAGATTCTCAGACTCCATTTCTTAACCTCTGCACTCTACTGCCTACCTAACATTATGCTGAACCTCCAGGAGCTATAAAGAAAATAATTAAGATGGTTCTGGCTGGGAACAGTGGCTCATGACCGTAATCCAAGCACTTTGCAAGGCTGAGGTAGGTGGATCACTTGAGGCCAGGAGTTCGAGACCAGCCTGGGCAACACGACAAAACTCAGTCTTTACAAAAAATACAAAAAATTAGCCCAGAGTAGTGGTTTGTGCCTGTAGTTCTAGCCACCAGGGAGGCTGAGGTGGGAGGATTGCTTCAGCCTGGGAAGCAGAGGTTGCAGTGAGCTGAGATCGTACCAATGCATTCCACCCTGGGTGACAGCACAGGACCCTGTCTCAAAAATGAAAATAAACAAATAAATAAAATAAATTTCTATTTAAAAAAAGAAATAAGATGATCCTACACATGGGGAGCCCTTTAAGATCTTAAGGATAGAGATGATATTAAGTGTAAAACTCATCTTGAATGGTCCTAAGAAAACTTTTGAAGGAAAAGTAGTTTATAACTTGTGATCTGTATTGTACTCAGTAGAATAGAGGACCTTATATTTTTATCAATACTAATCCTTTGTAGATATTTTTCTTGAATTATTTCTGATTTGAATTATTTGATTCTGTCATTTCAGATAGGATTAGTTTCCACTGTTAGTAAAAGACAAAGTATTAGGTTGTTGCGCAGCAGCCTAACACTTTGTCTTTTACTAACAGAGCAGCAGTTTGTCTTCACAGATTATATGGCAAATTAAATTCACTTCCTCAGGAAAGCCTTTCCTGTCCTGAGTACACTAGTCAGATGTTCCTGGTATGTGCTCCATGACTTCCCTTTCCTCTGAGACACTTAACATAATTGTCATAAAATAATTAATCCCATCATTATATATTTAATATCTGTCACGATCTGACTATATAATCTGTGAAGACTGCTGCTCTGGTGTCTGGCAAAAATTGGTGCAATTACTTTTGCACTAACTTTTGCCATTACTGTAAGTGACAAAAACTGCAATTACTATAACAGCGGATTAAACAAGATAAAAGTTTACTTCTCTCTTTTGTAAAAATCTGTAGTAGGAAGTCTCAGGAACCTTGTCTACAAAGCCATCAAAAATCCAGACTCTTTCCAGCTGACTGCTCCATCATTCCAAGGTCAAGGCCATCCTGGGATTCTACAATAATGATCATTAAATCCACATTCCAAGAGGAAGGATGAAGTAGGGAGCAAAAGGTGCATACCAGTTGGCTTTAAGGAAGTCACATGACCACAACTAGGATTGCAAAAGAAGCTGAAAAATGTAATTTTTTTGTTTTTTTGTTTTTTTGAGACAGGCTCTCAGTCTGTCATCTGGGCTGGAGTGCAGTGGCACAATCTTGGCTCACTGCAACCTCTGCCTCGCAGGTTCAGGTGGTTCTCGTGCCACAGCCTCCTGAGTAGCTGGGATTACAGGCACATGCCACCATGCCAGGCTAATTTTTTGTAAAAAAAAAAAAAAAAAGTGTGAATTTTATAATTGTGAGTAACCATATACCCCTGAATTAGGGGTTCTGTTAATACAGAGGAAGAGCAGAAACATCTGTTAGGGGATAGCTTGCAGTTTCTGCTATAGATTTCTCAGTTTCTGGTGGGGACATTTATTCCTATGATTTAAGGTATAACATTTATCTTAACAAGGCAAAGCAAACACTTCTTAAAAAGAACACTTAGTGCTTACTAGAAAAACAGGGTCTTGATTTTTGGTTAAGTTTGAAATAATGTGGTCTCCTAGAAAGGTTTATTTGTTAATTATTTTTTTAGGCCAGTCAACTGAAGCAGCGGGAGTGGAGATGGAACAAAGAAATCTGTAACTGGTTATGATCAATGAGTTGTAAACACCGCTGCACTTGAACCAGCCAGTTTTTGGCTGTCAGGAATAACATTAAAATAAATCTGCCTTTGCCATTAGCCTCATTGCTTTTGCTAGCACCCTATATTCTAGTCACACAGGCCTCATTTATTTATTTATTTAGAGACAGGGTCTTGCTATGCTTCTCAGGCTGGTCTTGAACTCTTGGCTTCAAGCAATCCTCCTGCCTCACTATGCCCCCACCCCAGCACCAGTTGCTGGGATTATAGGCTGAACTACTACACCGTCTCTTTTGTTTCTTAAAAGAATCATACTACTTCCTATTTTAGCGCCTTCACACCGGCTGTTCCCTCTGGCCCTCTTCCTCTACCTAACTTCTATTCTTCCTTCACATTTCTGCTTAAATTCACTTCCTCAGGAAAGCCTTTCCTGTCCTGAGTACACTAGTCAGATGTTCCTGGTATGTGCTCCATTGACATCCGTTTCCTCTGAGACACTCAACAAAACTGTCATACAATAATTAATCCCATAGTATATATTTAGTATCTGTCACCCTCTGACGATATAATCTGTGAAGACAAACTGCTGCTCTGGTGTCTGGTACATATAATAGGTCCTCAATAAATATTTATTAGATAAGTAAATGAATTAGAATAAATTAAAAATCTAGGAGTTGCAGGAAAACACCTAATAATGAATTAACTTTAAAATGAAAAATATCATCTTGAGAGGCTGAGGAAGGAGAATCGCTTGAGCCCAGGAGTTTGAGTCCTGGCTGAGCAAAACAACAAGATCCCATCTCAGAAAAAAAGATGAAAGCTATATTGTAAGGATTTCTCTCTCTTTCTTTTTTTTTTTTTTTTGAGACAGGGTCTTGCTATGTCACCCAAACTGGAGTGCAGTGGCACAACCATGACTCATCGCAGCCTCAACCTTCTGGGCTCAAGTGATCCTCCCACGTCAGCCTCCTGAGTAGGTGGGACTAGAGGCATATGCCATCATACCTGGCGAATTTTTTTATTTTTTGTAGAAACAAGGGCCTCACTATGTCACCCAGGCTGGTCTCAAACTCCTGGGCTCAAGTAATTCTCCTGCCTTGGCCTCCCAAAGTGCTGGGATTACAGGTGTGAGCCACCATGCCCAGACTTCATTTTTTTTTTTTTTTTTGAGATGGAGTCTCACCCTGTCGCCCAGGCTGGAGTGCAATGGCACAGTCTCAGCTCACTGCAACCTCCGCCTCCCGGCTTCAAATGATTCTCCTGCCTCAGCCTCCCGAGTAGCTGGGATTACATGCACCCGCCACCACGCCCAGCTAATTTTGTATTTTTAGTAGAGATGGGGTTTCACCATGTTGGCCAGGCTGGTCTTGAACTCCTGACCTCATGATCTGCCTGCCTTGGCCTCCCAAAGTGCTGGGATTACAGGCGTGAGCCACTGCACCTGGCCCCAGACTTCATTTTTAAAAAACAAAATTTAAAATTTTTTGTACAGATGGGGTCTCACTATGTGGCCCAGGCTGGTCTTAAACTCCTGGGCTCAAGAGATCCTCCTCCCTTGGCCTCTGATAGTGCTGGGATTACAGGCAGAAGCCACCATACCCAATGTAAAGATCTTTAATAATCGAAATAATCCTTTAAGTCCTGATGATCTCTAGGAGGCTTGTGGTTCTACACTGACAATATTTAGGGTGTTCATAGGAAAAAATATGTGCATACGTGTATATGTATATTTATTTGTATATGTATATTAACAGTAATAGGAGAAAACCTAAAAATAATGTATTTGTGTGAAAGAAAGGGAGATTGAAGGAGAATCAGGCTATCTAGTTCCTATCTCAGCTCCACCATTTACTTGCCATAGAACTTTAGAATAGTACACATAATGTGCTCAATAAATGTTAGCTATTATCATAATATAGATAAAAGAAGGGAGCCGGGTGCTGTGGCTCAAGGCTGTAATCCCAATTACCCAGGAGGATAAGGCAGAAGGATTGCCTGAGGCCGGGCGTTTGAGACCAACCTGGGCACTATAGCAAGACCCTGTCTCAAAGAAAAAAAAGTAAAGAAATGTAAAGTGAAAAGTTATATATCAAAATGTTAGCAGTGATTATCTCTTGGGTTTTGTTTTTAAAATCTGCATTCATTTTTTTAAAAATCTGTTTTATTTGTTGTTGAGATGGGATCTTGCTGTGTTGCTCAGGCTGGTTTTGAACTCATTGGCTCAGTCAGTCCTCCTCGCTCAGTCTCTTGAGTAGCTGGGATTACAGGTGCACTCCACAGCACCTAGTCTAATCTATATTTTGTATTTTGAAATAAGCATGGCTCAGTCTAGCACAGTGGTTAAGTTCACGAGCACTGGTAATAGTAGTTCCTGGGTTCAAAGCACAATAACTTGTGTGACTTTGAACAAGTTGTTAACCTCTCTGTGCCTCTGTTACTTCTGTTTGTAAAATGACAGTAACAATAATTGTTTAAGTGTTTAGAAAGATCATTCCTTTTTTTTTTTTTTTGAGACAGAGTTTCACTCTGTCACCCAGGCTGGAGTGCAGTGGTGTGATCTCGGTTCACTGCAACCTCCGCCTCCCGGGTACAAATGATTCTCCTGCCTCAGCCTACTGAGTAGCTGGAATTACAGGCGTGTGCCACCACGCCCAGCTAATTTTTGTATTTTTTAGTAGAGACGGGGTTTCACCATGTTGGTCAGGCTGGTCTGGAACTCCTGATCTCATGATCCGCCTGCCTTAGGCCTCCCAAAGTGTTGGGATTACAGGCGTGAGCCACCGTGCCCTACCAGAAAGATCATTCCTAATAGTTTGGTCTTAAGATTGCTCTGGAGTCTTTGCTCTCTGATTGATACAAAGAATGACTTTTTTTTTCTGGGAAGTTACAGAAGAAAAGGCAATCCTCTTTTAAATGGAAGCCATTTGATGCCAATTCCAAAGTTCTAGAATTTTGTCTGTTTGTCATTCTACTAGCATGAATTTAAAGCATTTGTAGCTGAGCACAGTGGCTCATGCCTATAATCCCAGCACTTTGGGAGGTTGAAGTGTGCGGATCACTTGAGGTGGGCGAATCACTTGAGGTCAGGAGCTCGAGACCAGTCTGGCCAACATGGTGAAACTCTGTCTCTACTAAAAATACAAAAATTAGCTGCGCATTGTGGTGGGCACCTGTAATCCCAGCTACTCAGGAGGCTGAGGCAGGAGAATCCCTTGTACCCAAGAGGTGGAGGTTGCAGTGAGCCGAGGTCACGTCACTGTACTTCAGCCTGGGTGACAGAGCAAGACTCCGTCTTAAAAAAATAAATAAATAAAATAAAATAAAGCACTTTTATGTAGGCCAATATAAGTTATTTGCTGGTATTTCAGTTTGTATTTTTGGAAATTATACTTTTTAAGTTGCTAGCACTGACCTCTTAAGTTAGGAGCACTTTGTGACATGGCCTCTCTTAACTACTCTTACATCATCGTATTTGTTTTCCTTCTACCTTTCTCACTGCCACTCCTGGGAGGCCCTTGCTTAAGGTTATCCTCCTCCACCTGATTTCTAAGCCTTGGAATTCCCTGGGGCAAGCTTCCAGGCCCTTTATCTTTTTTTTCGATACCTAGTCCAACCTCTACTCTCCAAACACACCTCTTCAAGTACCTGCCTTTTGTTTTTTGTTTTTTTGAAGATGGGGGTCTCACTCTGTTACTCAGGCTGGAGTGCAGTGGCATGACCATAGCTCACTGCAGCCTCAACCTCCAGGGCTCAAATGATCCTCCTACCTCAGCCTCCTTAGTAGCTGGGATCACAGGTGCACACCATCAACCTGACTAGTTTTGTTTATTTTTTGTAGAGACAAGGCCTCACTCACTATATTGCCCAGGCTGCTGCCTTGTTCTGTATCTCCACTGGAGTGTCTCAGAGCCATCTCAAACTCAACAACTCCCAAACGGAAGTATGCATTTCCACCGTCATCAGACTCCCCAAACCTGTTCCTCTTTCAGTCTTCCTTGTCTTATGAAGGGCGCCACTGTCAACTAGTCATCAAAGCATCACCTGAAGTATCTTCCTCCCTCTCAATCAATCCATCAGCAAGTTAAGTCATCACTTCCAATTTCAAAATACATCTGGACTCTTCCTGTCTCTCCATCTCCACTGCCACCACCCTCCATCACATGATTTCTTGACTGCAGTACTGCAGTAGCTTCCTTGCTAGACTTGCCTGCGGTCTTGCCACTCTCCAAACCACTCCTCCCAGGGCAGCCAGAGTAACCTTTTAAAAATAGAAATCAAATTATGTCACTTCTTTTGTGTAAAAATCTCAAGAGACAGGGCTCACTCTGTCACCCAGGCTGGAGTGCACGGCACGATCATAGCTCACTGCCGCCTTGACCTCCTGGGCTCAAGCAATCCTCCCACTTCAGCCTCCCACTCCCAGGGTAGCTAGGACTACAGGCACACAGCACCACCTACTCTATTTAATCTCTACATATGTCCTGTGTCCTAACTCCATGTTAACCCCTCCAAGGCTTATGAAGCCCAACATGACCTGGCTCCGACTCTCCTCATCTCCTGCCGCTCTCCTCTGCACCGTCCACCCTACTCCAGTATATGGTAAGCTATTTCCACCACATTAAAGCTTTTGTGTAAGTTGTTCCCTCACTCAGCCTAAACCTGTCTCTCCCCTCTCTTCCCCCAAAAATGTTGGTTTCTTTTCTGGTCTCAGCTTTGTGAGACCTTCCCTGGTCCCACTAAGTGAGTCGCCCTGTTGGGGAATGGTCCCACTTAGTGAGTCGCCCTGTTGGGGGCTGGTCCCACTCTGCTCACAGCCATCAAGACTTGCCATCTGGAATTATCTGTGATCCATTCTTCTTACACTTTACGCAGGGAATGTTCAACCAGTCCAGTTGACTGCTCATTCAAATCTGTTTCTCCTCTCTGTCCCTTCCTATTGCATAGTCCAGAAAGACATCATGGGTGGCTTTGGAGGATGGACACGACTGGAAATGACACAGATGGGCCCTCTGTGGGGTTCTATAAGAGCAAAGATTAGCCTCCTGATATTCTGTGGGAAATGAGGAGACACACTACACAGCCCATATTTAGTTTTCTTTTCTATGTGATCTGTGTTCACTTACTTTCAATACTAGTCACTTCAGGAATATGGTTCTTAACTTGTTGAGGGGTTTATCAATTCCCTGGAATACATAATAAAAGCTATAGATTCTTTCTTAGAAAAATATACAAAAGCAAAATTTTGCAAATCATGGGAGAAGGGAATTCCCAGGCGACCGCTTCTGCTTTACCAGCCAATCATCTACTGTCTCGGATACTTGCAGCGTTATCTAGTCTTTTCATTCATTCAGCAAACACTTACTGGAGACCTATAATGAGACCAAGCACAGTCTGAGATGCTGGGTTTGCACACAGTAAAGAACAAGATAGACATATGTCTCTGCCTTCACGGAGCTTACATTATCCAGCATAAGAGACATTAAACGAGGCTGGGTGTGGTGGCTCACGCCTGTAATCCTAGCCCTTTGAGAGGCTGAGGTGGGCAGATCATCTGAGGTAAGGAGTTCGAGATCAGCCTGGCAAACATGGCGAAACCTCATCTCTACTAAAAATACAAAAATTAGCTGGGCGTGGTGGTGGGCACCTGTAATCCCAGCTAATTAGGAGGCTGAGGCAGGAGAATCGCTTGAAGCTGGGAGGCGGAGGTTGCAGTGAGCCGAGATCATGCCACTGCACTCTAGCCTGGACGACAGAGCGAGACTCCGTCTCAAAAAAAAAAAAAAAAAAAAAGAGACATTAAACGAGCAAACAAATAATCAATATAAAGTCAGGTAATGGTAAATGCTCTGAAGGAAAATAAAGGGGGGCATGGAATAAAGGTGGGTGAGGCTATTTTAATGGTGTGGTCCTTTCTAAGATGATATTTGAGAAAGACCTGTAAAGTCATGAGAAGAGGTGACAGAAGCACATTGTTGGCAATGGGAACAGAGAGTGCAAAGGCCCAGGAGTCTTTCCTTCCTACTAAGATGGAAAGCGAGGTCCAAGATTCTGCATATTTACTTCCTCCCATAATAGGTAGCCAGCACAGTTCTGAGGGCACAGCGCCAGGTTTTCCGAGTGCAGGGCCTCTTCAGGTTCTGATTTCAAACGTCCAAATCCTAGCCGCCACATTTCAGGGCTTCTCTGGAATGTCTCTTCTCCTGGGAAACTTTAACTCATCTACTAAAGAGCAATCTATGATTTCTCTGAATATTAACATAATTTTTTTAAAAAGTACTTGTAGGTTTGCATGGTGGCTCATGCCTGTAATTCCAGCACTTTGGGAGGCTGAGGCGGGAGGATTGCTTGAGTCAAGCCTGGGCAACATAGCGAGACCCCATCTCTACAAAAATATAAAAAATTAGCTGGGTGTGGTGGTGTGCGCCTGTAGTACCAGCTACTCAGGAGGCTGAGGTGGGAGGCTCTCTTGGGCCCAGGAGGTAGAGGCTGCAAAAAAAAGAAAGAAAAAAAAAAAAAGCTTGTTACTTTCTAAGGGTATGTGTTTGGGGCAGTGATTTTGTTTTTCTGGGTACCTTAGTAACATTGCGGCCACGCTTCCGCAACTAAAGGCAAGAGTCCGTAGCAACGATCCCCGCTTTCTCTCTGCACCCGGGCCGCTTTCCCGCGGAGACTACTTTTCCCAGAATGCCCCGCGGGCCGGGAGGACGCGCGCAGCGCTGTTTCGTGGGACCAGGATTGAAACAAGATGGCGGGCCCGTGGTGAGAAGCCGTCAAGGTAACCCCTTCCCTCTACTCCTCCTGTCGAGGACTCCCTCGAAACTGGGCAGTCTCACAGTGTTTGTCGGCAGTTGTCGAGGTCTCCCGCCTGTCGTTCCCGGCAGGGCGAGGTTGCCTGCATCCCCAGCCTTTGTCCTTCCTGCAGAAGGGCCGGCATGTGGCTGCGCGCTTCTTATAGCGCCCCCTTTGTTCCCTGGCGGACGCCCGTGGGGAGGTGATGCAGCTTGTGGCTCTAGGGACTCCTTTAGGTCGAAGAGTTCCGGTGCTCCTGGTAGCCTGCTCCTCAAACCTCTGACCCTCAGAGGCTCTGTAGCTTTTGTTTTGGGGTTGAATTCCGGGCTACGGGACTTGACCTCCGAAATGATCTTCCTGGGGTGAATAATCTGACTCCCAGCAGGGTGTGCTTGCCTCTGGGCTTCGGACAGAGGGGACCTAATTTCCCCCAAGATGTTTTATTCGTGGTCAGAGGTCATGGGTTTACGTCCCACGCATGTATTAAGCAGCGACATACTGAGCAAGTAATCGATTGACCTCCCTGAGCCTTTGTTCTTCATCTGAAATGGAGATGCCTGCTTCACAGACTTGTGAAAGTCAGAGCACATATTGTATATGAAAGTGGGTTGTAAACTAAAAAGCACACCTATGAGCTCAGGGTTAACGGTGTTAATGTACTGGCAGTGCAAGGTATCAGTGTGAGTGGTTTAGACTAGCAAATAAGAGGGCCTGTGTCCTAATTCTCTTTTATCACTATTGGGGGAAGGGCACGGATACTCATTGAAGACTATTAAAAACAAGGTTTAACAATGGTTATTTGTCATTTATTCACAACAGGCCATGAAGATTGTGGTTTTCCCCATTTTGTCATTGGAGAAACAGGATCCTTTAGTTAATGACTTGTTTAGAGTTTCCCAGTTTGGCAGTGACTGACTCTAAAGTCCTTGGAAACAAGACGTTTAAATTTTGTACTTTAGTTTCTTCGTGAATCAGAATAAAGATACCTCACATGATTAATACGAGAGCAAAATGAAATGGTGGTGAAAGTACCTTGGAAAGTTAAAAACCTTATACACATATAAGATAGTGAAATTTTATCTGGGACTTGAGGGCATTTATGAGTTCCTCCAATTGAGGAATAGCCTAAGGATAGGCCTTGTTTGATATTCTTTATTATTATTATTATTATTATTATTATTATTAATGGCTCAGGGCAGACAAATATTTAATCAGAAACAGGATAGTACTGTAAGTGATGTAGTATCTTGTGTATGGAACCTTGGAGGTTGTACACAGACACACTAGCATTATGAGAATGAGTACTCTGTGTACCATTTGTGAGTGACTGTTTCAAGAGTAGTTACACATTTACTGAGTATTCATTAAGTGGAAGGAGCTGCACTGGGTCCTGCAGAGAAGTTTGCATTTAAGATAAATAGTAATGGACATAGTTCCAGTGGTTCTGATCTTATATTCTGTCCATGTTGCTCTTCGTCCTGTTGTTAAATCATGTGGAATTGCCAAGTTGTTTAAAAGCATTGCTTCAGTTGACTTCTAGGCAGTGATTCTTACCTTGTTCTTGTGGTGTTTAATATAACTTAAATTTACCATAGGTAGCACTGATTTTTCTTTTATCTCTTCAGCAGGAGTAGAAATTGGTATGCTTAGAAGCAGATTTTAAAAGCAGTTTATCTTCAAAACATCTTTTTTCATACCACTTGATAAGCATCTTGAAACACCATGGCTGTAGCTGCAGTAAAATGGGTGATGTCAAAGAGAACTATCTTGAAACATTTATTTCCAGTCCAAAGTAAGTGAAATTTTTTTTTAATGTTTAAAAAGTTTTAAACTTTTAAGAATATAGAAAATTTAAAGCATTTAGTTATTGTATATGCCTGTAATTTGCAGGAGTGTTTGCAATAATGGAAAGTGGGAGAAAACCTAAATGTCAGTCAAAAGGGGAATGGATAGGTCAGATGTGGTGTCTCATGCCTGTAATCCCAGCATTTTGGGAGGCTGAGGTGGGAGGATTGCTTGAGGCCAGGGGTTTGAGACCAGCCTGGGCAACATAGCAAGACCCCCATCTCTAAAAAAACATGTGAGTCAGGGAGGGGAATGGATAAATTATGGTACATCTTAACTGTGACTGTCATGTAGCTGTTACTGACATGGAAAGATCTCCAAATAGAAACAAAAAAGCATGTCAGAACCACATCTATATATATCTATCATATGATCTTATTTATATGTTTAAAAGATGACCCATCATATGCATATGTGCATATGCATAAATGCAGAGGTAAAAGGTCTGGACCAAACAGTGGTTATCTGTGTAGCCCACTCTTGGGATTTGACTGAGGGTAGGAGTAAGGGACTGGTCAAGGGTAACTTTCTGTTGTTCGATTACATGTATTACTTTTTTAGTATTTCTCTTTTTTTTTTTTTTTTTTGACGGAGTCTGGCTCTGTCGCCCAGGCTGGAGTGCGGTGGTGTGATTACTTTTTTAGTATTTCTTAAAATGTGCGAATAAAGGGTAAATTCACAGTCCCATCTTCCAAAGATAATCATTGTTAATATTTTGGTGGATTGTCATTGTGTTTTTTCTATGTACCTAGCCATTTTAAAAAAATGAAATGTAATTTCTGCCTTTCTTTTCTAAAGAACTGTATATAGTTAGTATTTTCTCGAAAGCCTGTTAATACATGTTTGACAGTCAAAGCATGGACCCAAATAAGTAAATAGAGTATTAAAGTCTTTTTTCTCAGCCAACTGTGCTTTCTTTTTCCTTTTCCTGTCTGTAAACAGAGTTTATAGCTCTTATAAACAGCTCTTATAGGAAGCTTTCCATTTCTAAAGTAGACATGTATAGAAGGCTACAGTAGGTTTGCCTTTTTATATTTAACTATGTCAGCCAACTTTTTATTTTTATTTTTTATTTTGGATTCGGGGGTACATGTGCAGGTTTGTTACGTGGATATTTACATATACTGAGGTTTGGGCTTCAACTGAACCCGTTACCCAAATAGTGAACATAGTACCCAATAGGTAGTTTTTCAACTCTTCCCTTCATCCCTCCATTCTGTTTTGAGTCCCCAGTGTTTATTGTTCCCATCTTTGTGTCCATATGTACCCAATGTTTAATTTGAAGAATAGAGTAAAAGTAAAGTAATAAATAGGCAATTTGTTATGCTTGAGACGAGGAAAATATTTTACTCAGTAAACACCTTTGTTGAATAGAATGCTCAAAAGTCTGCCAGATCCTACTCTATTTTATTTTATTTTATTTTTTGAGACTGGACCTTGCTCCATTGTTCAGGCTGGAGTGCAGAGGCATGATCTTGGCATACTGCAACTTCTGCCTCCCAGGTTCAAGTGATTCTCCTGCCTCAGCCTCCTGAGTAGCTGGGATTATAGGCACCTACCACCATGCCTGGTTAATATTTGTATTTTTAGTAGAGGTAAAGTTTCACCATGTTGGCCAGGCTGGTCTCGAACTCCCAACCTTGAATGATCCTCCTGCCTTGGCCTCCCGAAGTGCTGAGATTACAGGTGTGAGCCATTGCGCCTGGCCTAATTTTTGTATTTTTAGTAGGGGAGGGATTTCACCATGTTGGCCAAAACTGGTCTCAAACTCCTGACCTCAA
Source organism: Pongo abelii (assembly GCF_028885655.2). Lineage (NCBI taxonomy): Eukaryota > Metazoa > Chordata > Mammalia > Primates > Hominidae > Pongo > Pongo abelii. Next base: position 91,997,708 of record NC_071995.2, read on the forward strand.
GTGATCTGCCCACCTCAGCCTCCCAGAGTGCTGGGATTATAGGCGTGAGCCACCGCACCCGGCCACCAAATCCTGCTCTTATAGGAAGCTTTCCATCCCTGCTTCCTTGCTTGCCCCACTCTCCCATTTTTTAGGGCCCTAAACATAGAAACATTTATTACAATATATTCAAAGTAAAATCAACTTAGAATTCAGTAAATAGAACAGGAGATTGCTTAAGAGACTTTGGATATAAACTAAAATAAGTTACAACAAAACTACAATCAGCTTTTGATTATCTAGGAGCATTTTTGTTGTTGAGAATTGGGAGAAAGACCCTTACTTCTTAGACTCCTCTTTGCCTTGCAGGAACCCAGCTCCTAGGCTAATGAGAAGTCACATCCAATCAGTTTTTACATAGACTATGTTTTGAAACAATTAGTCCTCACACAGGCCCATCAGAAAACCAATTAATATGTCCCTGGATAATTGAAAATTGTTTATATATCTTTTTCCCTACTGGATTTCCCACTAAGTTTGTACTGTATCTAATTCATTTTGGTGTCCCTGGGGCCTCTCATTCATGATAGGAGATATATCAGTGTTTGTTCAAGTAATCTGAATGGATTAGAGTTACTCTCAAAATATCTAGTTAACTAAGAATTAGGTTACCCTAGAAAATCATTCCATTATCAGTCATCCTAATACTCAGTGACCTAACTTCTTATATCCTAAAAGTCCCTTATACTGCAAAGTTCCCATTACTACTATTATTGAAAGTAAAGGGCTGGGCAGGGTGGCTCACACCTGTAATACCAGCACTTTGGGAGGCTGAGGCAGGCTCCGAAGTTTGAGACCAGGCTGGGCAACATGACGAAACCTCATTTCTACAAAAGTTACAAAAAATTAGCTGGGCGAGGTGGTACACGCCTGTGGTCCCAGGAGGGAGCCAGCTTACTCAGGAGGCTGAGGTAGGAGGATGGCTTGAGCCCAGGAGTTCAAGGCTGTGATTGTGCCATTGCACTCCAGCCTGGGAGACAGAGTGAGACCCTGTCTCAAAAATAAAAAATTAAAATTAAAGAAAGTTTCATTACTGTTATTATTGATGTTTAATAAAAAAGGGAAGGACAGTAAGATTGGAGGCAAAGCGAAATCATGATTAAGGAAGAAAGTTCAGTGAGCAAAAATAAAAAGCCTTCCTTATATTCTAGAAGGAATATTTTAAAATTTCCCAAATGGTCAGGCAGCCTGGGAATGTAGAACACTTTACAGTTTTCAAAGCATGTTAAGCCATTTGGTCCTTATAACAGCTTTGATTTTGGTAACCCATGTAGCCTTATCCTCTTTATGAAGGTAAAGAAACTTGAGTTCTGTGGCCCTCATAAGTTCACCCAGGGTCACATATTTGGTAAACTAAAACTGTGACCAAAATCTAGATCTCCCCACCTTACTTTGTCCTGTATACTTTCTATTGTACTTCGTTTTCTGTAGCAAGGTAAAATACTGAGCATTTGAAGATGGGACAACTTTTAGCTTTCATAGCTCTTTCAAAATGCAATTAAATATATATATGTAACAAGAATAACTCATAAATTACAGAAATTATTGTTAATTGAAATTCTTTTGGCACATTGAGCTTGATTGCTGTTAACTTTGGCATTGGTCCTAATTATATAGTTAGAGCTTCTGCTACTTCTATATCCAGAATTACTTCCATTGGTAAAATGTCAGGTAATGAATGTTTCTTTATTTTTTTTTTTGAAGTGAAGTCTCACTCTGTTGCCCAGGCTGGAGTGCAGTGGTGCAGTCTTGGCCCACTGCAGCTTCGACCTCCCTGGGCTCAGGTGATCCTGCTATCTCAGTCTCCCAAGTAAGCAAGACTACAGATGTGTACTACCATGTCTGGTTATTTATTTATTTATTTATTTATTTATTTATTTTTGAGATGGAGTTTCGCTCTTGTTTCCCAGGCTGGAGTGCAATGGCATGATCTTGGCCCACTGCAACCTCTGCCTCCCAGATTCAAGTGATTTTCCTGCCTCAGCCTCCCAAGTAGCTGGGATTATAGGCATGTACCACCATGCCCGGCTAATTTTGTATTTTTAGTAGAGACGGGGTTTCACCATGTTGGTCAGGCTGGTCTCGATCTCCTGACCTCAGGTGATCTACCTACCTCAGCCTCCCAAAGTGCTGGGATTACAGACGTGAGCCACTACGCTTGGCCTATGTTTTGTATTTCTTTGTAGAGATGGAGTTTTGCCATGTTGCCCAGGCTGGTCTTGAACTCCTGGGTTCAAGTGATCCACCTGCCTCAGCCTCCCAAAGTTCTGGTATTACAGGCGTGAGCCATGATGCCCAGTCCTTATGAATTTTTCAAGTATCAATTATGCAGAAACATTTGAGAGGCAGTTCGGCAATCACTTTTTAATGTGTAGGCACTATAGGGGACACAGTAATGAACAAGGTACAGTTCCTGGCCTTAAGGAACTTATTTAGACTTGTAGGTGAAACAGACATCTAGCAACACTAAGAATGCCCAGAATATGAGGCAGAATGTGATAAGTGTGTCATGAGGGCACAAACAAATGTGTGCGTAAACACAGAGTAGAAATTTTACTGAGTTTCTTGTTAACTAAAATATTGTTGTCTTGAGTTTTCTTGTCTACAAATGTCTGTGTAAACACAGAGTAGAAATTTTACTGAGTTTCTTGTTAACTAAAATATTGTTGTCTTGAGTTTTCTTGTCTGCATATTTCAGAACACTTAATTCTGCCACCTAGTCACGTTTCTTTCAGTGAAAATGTATATCATCTAGTTGGTTTGTATTCAGAGATACAAAATTGTATTTTTTTAATTTATATTTTTTATTATTAATTTTTTTTTAATAGAGATGGGGTCTCACTATATGACCCAGCTATGTTGCCCAGGCTGGTCTTGAACTGCTGGATCAAGCGATCCTGCTGCCTTGGCCTCGCAAAGCGCTGAGATTACAGGAGTGAGCCACCACACCCCACCAGTTTTAATTTTTTTGGAAACGATTTTGCTCTGTTGCCCAGGCTAGAATTCAGTGGCACAATCATAGTTCATTGCAGCCTCACCCTCCTAGGTTCAAGTGATCCTTCAGCTTCAGCCACCTGAGTAGCTGGGATTATAGGTGCATGCCACCAAGCCCAGCTAATTTTTAAAAATATTTTTTAAAGATAATATCTCACTGTGTTGCGCAGGCTGGTCTCAAAATTCCTGGCCTTGAGCAGTGTTGGCCTCCCAAAGTGTTGAGATTACAGGCGTGAACTACCGTGCCTAGCTTTATAAACTTCTTTTAATATTAACCCAATCCATGCATAATTAGGAAGGTCCCAGTGATGTCAAACAAGAAAATAAAATATGGGCAGGCACAGGAGCTCACACCAGTAATCCCAGCACTTTGGGAGGCCAAGGCGGGCTGATCACCCAAGGTCAGGAGTTCAAGACCAGCCTGGCCAATATGGTGAAACCCTGTCTCTACCAAAAATACAAAAATTAGCCGGACATGGTGGGCGCCTGTAATCTCAGCTACTCGAGGGGCTGAGGTAGGAGAATTGCTTGAACCTGGGAGGCGGAGGTTGCAATGAGCTGAGATCGTGCCACTGCACTCCAGCCTGGGCGACAGAGCGAGGCTCTGTCTCAAAAAATATAATAAAATAAAAAAATAATAAAATAGTATAAATGATTTGTCTTACTGAATGCTCCTGTTTATGAGCACAGATAATTGAGAATTAATCTTTTCAGAGATGAAATTAAGTTTTGAATTCTTTGTATTTTATCTTGTATCAATGGAATTTTGGGGCTCACATTTTGCCAAATAGTCTTTTTTATGATAATCATGGATTTAATGGCAGCTTAACCTCTCTAGGGCAAAAAAAATAATGAATTTAGTTAAGAGACTTTTTAATGCCTTGGGGTAAGGATTTAGAGCATATGTATATGCAGTTATTGGGGAGAGGAGATGTGTACAAAGGTGGAAAACAGATACATGTAAATAATGCAGAACAAAAAATAACTACAGAGAAGGTATATCAATGTCATATGAAGCACTGATTATGGGACATGTAAAATAGACAACTCTTTCTTCTATGAGGAACCTTGGGGGCAGGGAGAGTAAAAAGGATTTCATGGAAGAAGAGTGTTTGACCTTTTTTTTTTTTTGAGATGAAGTCTCACTCTGTCACCCAGGCTGGAGTGCAATGGCACGATCTTGGCTCACTGCAACTTCTGCCTCCCGGGTTCAAGTGATTCTCCTGTCTTAGCCTCCTGAGTAGCTGGGATTACAGGTGTGTACCACCACACCTGGCTAATTTTTTGTATTTTTAGTAGAGAGGGGGTTTCACCATGTTGGCCAGGCTGGTCTTGAACTCCTGACCTCAAGTGATCCACCTGCCCTGGCCTCCCAAAGTGCTGGGATTACAGGCATGAGCCACTGCGCCCGGCAAGTATTTTAAGGATGAGGAGTATTTGAACAAAATGGGGATGGAATTCCATACTGAGGACATGGTAAAGGCTCGGAGATAGGAAAGGCAGGGTAGGTTACAGTTCTATATCACAGGAACAAGAGGCTCTGTTGAGACTTTGATTCTTGGCATTAACCAAGGTGCATTCAAAACTTGCTTTAACTATATTGAGCTACTTTTAAATTTTTTTCTTTATATTAAAAGAATACCCTTTTTTGAACATGGAAGAACCTTTCACAAGCTTTTAAAAAAGCAATTATGGCTGGGCATGGTGGCTCACACCTGTAATCCCAGCACTTTGGGAGGCCGAGGCAGGTGGATCACAAGGTCAGGAGATAGAGACCATCCTGGATAACATGGCGAACCCCGTCTCTACTAAAAATACAAAAAATTAGCCAGGCGTGGTGGTGGGCGCCTGTAGTCCCAGCTACTTGGGAGGCTGAGGCAGGAGAATGGCGTGAACCTGGGAGGCGGAGCTTGCAGTGAGTGGAGATCGCACCACTGCACTCCGGCCTGGGTGACAGAGCGAGACTCCGTCTCAAAAACAAAACAAAACAACAAAAACAAAAAAAGAAAAACAGTTTTGGCTCTTGAATTTGCAGGTATTCTAAAAAAGGAAAATATGCTTTAAAATGTAAGCATTTTGATTAAGAAAAGTTAATTTTAAACAAATCATTTCATATTTCATCACTTCACCACCACCCCACCCCTTATAAACTATGCACCTTGGAAAACCCAAATACTTTATTTTTATTTATGTTTTTGAGACAAAGTTTCACTCTTGTCGCACAGGCTGGAGTGCATATAGCATGATCTCAGCTCACTGCAAACTCTGCCTCCCGGGTTCGAGCAATTCTCCTGCCTCAGTCTCCCGAGTAGCTGACCACACCTGGCTAATTTTGTATTTTTAGTAGAGACAAAGTTTCACCATGTTAGTCAGGCTGGTCTCGAACTCCTTGACCTCAGGTGATCTGCCCACCTTGGCCTCCCAAAGTGTTGGGATTACAGGCGTGAGCCACTGTGCCCGGCCCCAAATAAGTTCTTTCTTGGAAAGGCTGGAGTACCCAAACACTTTTATTTTTTTTCTTACCTGGAGTCCTTGCGCCTGCTACTCCCTCTGCTAGAAACATTGTTTTCATCTCTTATCAGTCCTTACTTATTTTCTCATTCTTCAGAGCACCTTGGACATCATCTCCACTGAGAAGGCTTTCTTGAACCTGCACAATTTGTTTGGTAGCCTTTCTGTGTGACCCATCTTTGCCATTGTTTACCAATCCTAACAGTGCTTATCCTCTATGTTGTAATTGTTTGTCTGTCTCTCTCACAAGCAGACTATATACCCTTTTGAGGGTAGGGACTGAGTCTTGTTGTTGAATCCCTAGCCCCTAGCACAGGCCTGTTTCATACTAAACAGTAATGTTGGTTGAATGAGTAAAACTAGCTTTAAATTTATGGAGAAAATATGCTCAAATTAACCAAATCTGTTTCACTGTTTGGGGTTTTTGCAGATGGAGCTTTATATTGTGTTTGTCATAAATCTACGTATTCTCCTCTACCAGATGACTATAATTGGTATGTATTAAAATTCAATCGAAAAAATAATAGTCTTAGCTATAGCTGAAATGATTTAATTTTATTTCCTGTTTTGATGTCTGTTGCTTTCTTTTCTCATTATTCTTTCCTTAATTTTGTTTTTAAAAATTATTTTAATGATTTTATTTACCCAGTATCTGGGCTTATGAACATTTTAAATAAAAATCATTGTCATTGTGTTTCATTGAATATTTAATTTGTTATAAGACAGACATGCTGTTTAGAACTGCTATCTTTTCTTCCTGAAGCATGCTTTAGCTTTTTGGAAAAGTTAATTAGTTTTTATAGGGTTCATATCTATTAGCTTAAGCCATTATTTATCTTTTCTTTTGTTTGATATTGAATAATCCTAAATTACACATACTTAATTTAACCACCATTTATTTGGTACTTATTCAATTTAGTCACTATGATAAGAACTAGGAATAACATATGACATTGTCTTTTTTCTCTGCAGCAGAGTCTGATATGCAGAAACTGCAACCTATTTTCTTAATCTATGTTGTTTTTATTACAAATTATAATAAAAATGTTTTTTCTTCTCTCTTGACACTAGTTTTATTTTTATTTTGTTTTCCTGATGGGGTCTTGTTTTCTTGCTCAGGCTGGAGAGCAGTGGTGTGATCTTGGCTCACTGCAACCTGAGATGGGGTCTTGTTCTGTCACCCAGGCTGGAGAGCAGTGGTGTGATCTTGGCTCACTGCAACCTCCACCTCCTGTGTTCAGGCGATTTTGCAACCTCAGCCTCCTGAGTAGCTGAGACTATAGGCGCGTGCCACCATGCCTGGCTAATTTTTGTATTTTTAGTAGAGATGGGGTTTCACCATGTTAGCCAGGCTGGTCTCAAACTCCTGACCTCAGGTAATCTGCCCACCTGGGCCTCTCAAAATGCTGGAATTACAGGCATGAGGCACTGCACCTGACCTTTTATTTTTGTGAGACAGGGTCTCACTTTGTCACCCAGGCTGGAATGCAGTGGCACAATCTCAGCTCACTGCATCCTCAACTTCCGAGGTTCAAGTAATCCTCTTGCCTCAGCCCCCCAAGTAGCTGGGACTATAGGTGTGTGCCACCACACCCAGCTAATTCTGTATTTTTTGTAGAAACGGGGTTTCACCATGTTGCTCAGGCTGGTCTTAAACTCCTGAGCTCAAGCAATCTGCCTCCCTCGGCCTCCCAGCATACAAAGATTACAGGTGTGAGCCATCATGGTTGGCCTTTTATTTTTGAGACAGGGTCTCACCTTGTCACCCAGACTGGAGTGTGGTGGCGTTATGTCAGCTCATTGCAGCGTCAACCTCCCGGGTTCAAGCTGTCCTCCTGCCTCAGTCCCCCCAAGTAACTGGAACTACAGGTGTGTGCCACCACACCTGGCTAATTTTTTTTATTTTTTGTAGAGACAGGATTTTGCCATGTTACCCAGGCTGGTCTCAAACTCCTGAGCTCAAGTGATCCTCCCGCCTTGGCCTCCCAAAGTGTAAGGATTACAGATGTGAGCTACCACGCCTAGCCTTGACACTAGTTTTAATTGTACATCTAATGAGTACTATGATAGCGATGAAATTGGAATAGGTAACAGTTTTTGAACCTGGAAAGACTGAGTCATATAAGTGTTTTGCATTCTATAAAACTGTCTTCTCATGAAGAAATCGTTTGACAGATTAAATGTTCATTGTAGCCATGTTATGGTGTTCAATCTTGAAACCACGGTGAAACAATCTAATGCCTATTCTCTGTTAGCTACAAATGTATTTAGTTGTGGTATTTAAGCTGACATATTCTGTGGGATGGTCTTCATTTGTCTCCTGTGTTATGGGTACCAGGTTTGCCAATCCAGTGATGTAGTATCTTCTCTTCAGCAATTTGTGATTAATTTTAGCTTTTTTTTTTTTTTTTTTTGAGGTGGAGTCTCATTCTTTTGCCCAGGCTGGAGTGCAGTGGCGTGATCTTGACTTACTTCAGCCTCCGCCTCCTGGGTTCAAGTGATTCTCCTGCCTCAGCCTCCTGAGTAGCTGGGACTACAGGCGTGTACCACCACGCCTGGCTAATATTTGTATTTTAAGTAGAGACGGGGTTTTGCCAGGGTGGTCTTGAACTCCTGACCTCAAGCAATCCGCCCACCTCGGCCTTACACAGTGCTGGGATTACAGGCATGAGCCACCACACTGGGCCCAGAATGATTATTAGGCCGGGTACTAATTTTAGCTTTAAGCTGGAGTGGCCACTGCACTCCAGCCTGGGTGACACAGTGAGGTTCCATCTCAAAAAAAAAAAAAGGTAATCATTTTGCCTTGAATACAGTATAACTTTATTTCTAAACCATTCTTTTTTAGCAGCGTAGAGCTTGCTCTGACTTCTGATGGCAGGACGATAGTATGCTACCACCCTTCCGTGGACATTCCGTATGAACACACAAAAGTATGTATGAGAAAATTTCTCGCAGTTTTTCATTTGCTGTTACAAATGTTTGCACTTCTTTGTAGTATCCAAAAAGAAAGGAGTCATCTGATTTTCCTTGTTTTAGATTTTCTTTTGGCTTTTTAATTTTACTTTTTGGTTTTTTGCTTATTTATTTTTCATCTGCTTTCTTTACAGTCTTTTTTCAGAATACAAAATGAACCATTTAAACACAATTATGGCATCAGTTTTCTGGTCTAAAAAATTTGGTAGATTTCTGGTTAAGGATCAAATACATCTAGTATAAAATTATAAAATGCATTGTCCCATACTACCCCATATTATAATCTAGACAATTATGAAAAAGTTGTATTTTAGAGTGCTGTTACAAATAAAAGTTGTATTTTAGAGTGCTGGGATTACAGCTACTTTTTTACTATTGGTTCTGACAGTTTTTTTTTTTTAACATTTGGTGAATTTCTTTATTTTTATTTTTTAATGGGCCAACATAGGTATATATTTTGAATGGCCCAGTTAGATTTTTTTCCCTATTTTTTGAAAAGCCAAGTACTAGATAGAAGAGGATTTTGTATTGTTTTTAATATAATTTATTTTTAGTTTGACCCAAGTCTTTTTATTGTTTTGTATTTGAAATGCTTTTTCCTATTTCTTTAAGCCTCCTTCTACTAGGTAATGTTTGATTTGCTTTTTTTTTTGAGACAGGGTCTCACTCTGTCGCCCAGGCAGGAGTGCAGTGGCGTGATCTGGCTCACTGCAACCTCCACCTCCTGGGTTCAAGCTATTCTCCTGTTTCAGCCTCCCGAGTACCTGGGGCTACAGGCACCTGCCACCACGCCCGGCTAATTTTTGTATTTTTGGTAGAGACGGCGTTTCACCATGTTGCCCAGGCTGATCTCGAATTCCTAAGCTCAGGTGATCCGCCTGCCTCAGCCTCCCAAAGTGCTGGGATTACAGGCATGAGCCACCGTGCCCGGCCTTGATGTGCTTTTTGAGGAGAAAATTAGATGGTTTAAGTCATCCAAGATATTAGTGGTACTTATTTTAAAAAAATCATCGTTAGGGTCAGGGTGCTGGTTGATTTGACAAATAATTTCTTTTCTTTTTTTTTTTTTTTGAGACCTAGTCTCACTCTGTTGCCCAGGCTGGAGTGCAATGGCACGATCTCGGCTCACAGCAGCCTCTGCCTCCTGGGTTCAAGCGATTCTCCTGTCTCAGCCTCCCGAGTAGCTGGGATTACAGGCGTGCACTACCACACCCAGCTAATTTTTGTATTTTTAGTAGAGACAGGGTTTCACCATGTTGGGCAGGATGGTCTCGATCTCTTGACCTCATGATCTGCCTGCCTCAGCCTCCCAAAACGCTGGGATTACAGGTATGAGCCACCACGCCCAGGCCGACAAATAATTTCTGTATTCCTTTTTAAACTCACCATTTTGTCTCCCTGCTTTGTTAGGAAACAAAAGCCAGGTATCATAGGTACTAATCCAGTGCCTCTTTTATATCACTTATTTGGGCAACGTTTAGAAAAATAGGCCTACATCACTGAGTTTTGGCCTATAAACTCTCCAGGTCACACTATGTTGTGCCTTTGTCCATTGTTATTTTGTTAAATATCTTTGGTTTATTTGCCCTGTTTTAGCAATTATACTAAGAATGCCAGGTCATTTCATAGCATCCAGACTCGTATCCCCAAATGGCTCTTTATATCTCTGAATCTGACCCTCCTCAAATGTCAAAACTTTCCCACTGTGCTTGTAGAACTTACCACCCTTGGCAAAATCTCTTACAACCTTAACCTATTCCAGAATGTTGCCTTCACCTTCTGACTCTAATAGAAACCTGCCTGTACCCTGGAGACATTACTTCCCCAGCAGTTCTTTTAAGTAGTTGCTGCTTTCTCTCCCATACTCTTTTACCACTGGGTCTAAAGATGGGGAAGGTATCCTTGTAGCTTCTCACTGTCAAATCTAGATCATTTCTCTTCCTTCATAACAATTTCTAGCTTTGTAGCTTGTATCATTAAACTGCATCATTTACTATCTTTTTTTATTGCTGTTATCTACCAACTGCCAGGTTATTTCTCCTCCTCCACCACTCTGCACTTCCTTGAATATTCTAAGCTTGCTGTCACACTTTCTCCAATACTGTTTTACCCTCATTCTTTGTTACTTCAATATCCATGTAGGTGATCTAATACCGTGGTGCCTCACTTCTTGATCTCTCTCTACATCAGCTACCCACTTCCATGGGAGGATTCCCTATGATTCCCTAGAGATATTCTAATTACCAATCATTGCTACTCCTCTTTCCCAATCTAAATTTTAAGAAATCCAGTAGTTAACTACCAGTCCCTCTTGGTCTCCCAGCTCCAAGAATTATTCGTTCCCTCTTTGTAACCTACGTCGATTGATCCAACCACTTTTTCACAGTCCCTCGTGTATCTCACACATTCTGACTCCCTACTTAACCCAGCACAGACTCATATCATGGTTTATCATTATCATCATTCCTCTGTACACATGACCACCTCCCCTGCATCCTCTTTCTTTGTTGTGTTTCCTTTGTTTTGACAGTTACCTTCTCTGCCACATCATCAATATTCATCTCTCTAGTTTAGGTAAGTAATCACTCCTACAAGTTTTCAAGTAATCACTCCACTGCCACCATACTGACCACAACCCCAGCTGTTCTTCAGCTGTATTAGGCGAGCTCCCCACTCAGAGCTTTTGTATTTCCTGCTTCCTTTGCCTGGAATGCTTTTACTTCATAGTTTACTCCCTTTCCTTAAGGTCTTTTTCCTTATTTGTTATCTCGTGTGGCCTTCCTTGGCTACTGCATTTAAAGTTGTACCTCTGCTCCTGCACTCCTTGTTGTCCTTTGATTTACTTTTCTCAATAGCATTTATCATTTCTAGCATACTGGATGTTTTCTGGCTATCTCCCATCACTAAAATGTAAGCTTGGTGAGGACAGGGCCTTGTGTGTTTTTTTCCCCTGCTTGGTCTTCAGCACCTGGAATAATGCTTTGAACTTGGTAGGTGCACAATAAATATTTTTCTGTTAAGTGAATGAAGTTGTTCCTTCCTCTTCATGCTTAAGGGTTTTTTGTTTTAGGGCTAAGAGACATTCACATGAGAAAGCATGGAAAGTTTTTGTTTGTCAAGCAATAAATTGTAGATTGGGATGCAAAATAAGAAACACTCTTGAGAACATGTTACTATTAGTAGAATAATAGTAACATGGGCTCAAGCAATCCTCCCACTTTAGCCTCCTGAGTAGCTCGGACTATAGGCACACACCACCATGCCCAGCTAATTTTTTAAATTTTTTGTAGAGACAGGGTCTCACTATGTTGTCCAAACTGATCTTGAATTCCTGGACTCAAGCAGTCCTCTCACCTTGGCTTCTCAAAGTGCCGGGCTTACAAGCATGAGCCACTGTACCTTGCCCAATCTGGTTTTTTTTTGAGACAGAGTCTCGCTCTGTCAACCAGGCTAGAATGCAGTGGTGTGATCTTGTGTCATTGCAACCTCCATGCCTCCCCAGGTTCAAGTGATTCTTATGCCTCAGCCACCCAAATAGCTGGGATTACAGGCACTCGTGACCACGCCTGGCTAATTTTTGTATTTTCAGTGGAGAGGGGGTTTCGCCATGTTGGCCAGGCTGGTCTCTAACTCCTGGCCTCAAGTGATCTGCCTGCCTTGGCCTCCCGAAGTGCTGGGATTATAGGCATGAGCCACCACACCTGGCCCCATTCTGGTTTTTGTGACAAGGCTCTGGCTTGGCTCCCTTTCTACTTTTCACTGATATCTTTGTTACTTTGCATTTCTGTAGTACAGTCATGCATTGCTTACTGATGGGGATATGCATTGTTAGGCAATTTCATTGTTATGTGAACATCATAGAGTGTCACTTACGCAAACCTAGATCGTGTAGCCTACTACACACCCAGACTTCATGGTATAGCCTATTGCTCCCAGGCTGCAAACGTATACAGCATATTACTGTAGTGACTATAGGCAATTGTAACACCATGGTAAATATTTATATATCTAAACGTATTTAAACATAGAAAAGGCACAGTAAAAATGTGATATAAAAGATAAATTGTAATATACCTGTATAGGGTACTCAACCAAAAATGGAGCTTATAGGACTGGAAGTTGCCCTGGGTGAGTCAGTGAGTGTAAAGGCCTAGTACATTATTGTACACTGCTGTATACTTTATAAACAAACACTATATGCTTAGGCTACACTAAATTTTTAAAAAAATTTTTCTTTCTTTAATAATAAATTAACCTTAGGTTACTGTCACTTTTAAACTTAATAAACTTAAAAAAATTTTAATAATTTTTACTCTTTTGTAATAACACTTAGCTTAAAATATCGTGTACAGCTATACAAAAATATTTTCTTTATATCCTTATTCTATAAGCTTTTTTGTATTAAAATTTTTGTTTGCACTTTTTTAACTTTTTTTGTGAAAACTAAGACACAAACACAGTCTAGGCCCACACAGGGTCAGGATGATCAATATTACTGTCTTCTACCTCCACATTTTGTCCCACTGGAAGATCTTCAGGGACAGTAACATGCCTGGAGCTGTCATCTCCTATGATAACAATGCCTTCTTCTGGAATACCTCCTGAAGGGCTTGCCTGAGGCTGTTTTACAATTGACTTTTTTTAACAAGTAGAAGGAGTACACTCTAAAATAATGATAAAAAGTATAGTATAGTAAATGCATAAACCAGTTGCCTAGTCATTTATTATTATTTTTATTATTTAATTATTTTGGTTGAGACAGGGTCTCACTGCATGTTACTTTGGCTAGTTTTGAACTCCTGAGCTCAAGCCTCACTAAGTGCTAGGATTACAGATGTGAGCCACTGTACCCTGCCGTTATTTATTATTATTGTCAAGTATTATGTGCTATACATAATTGTATGTGCTATGCTTTTATACAGCTGGCAGTGCAGTCGGTTTGTTTACATTGGCACCACCACAAACGTGTAAGCAATGCATTGCACTATGGCGTTCTGCACCATCACTAGGTGACAGGAATTTTTTTAGCTTCTTGATAATCTTATGGGACCACTGTAGTATACACTGTCCTTCATCACTGTACATTGTTGACTAAAACATTGTTATTTCAGACAGAATCTTGCCCTGTCACCCAGGGTGGAATGCGGTGGCATGATCTCGGTTCACTGAAACCTCTGCCTCCTGGGTTCAAACAGTTCTTCTGCCTCAGCTTCCCAAGTAGCTGGGGTTACAGGCATGCACCACCACACCTGGCTAATTTTTGTATTTTCAGTAGAGACAGAGTTTCAACATGTTGGCCAGGCTGGTCTTGAACTCTTGACCTCATGTGATCCGCCCACCGTGGCCTCCCAAAGTGCTGGGATTACAGGTGTGAGTCACTGCGCCCAGCCTCAAAACATTCTTATGCAGCCCATGACTTTACTTAATTATGCCACCTCCATTGCTTTTTAAAAAACACACACATATATATAAAAATAGAGATGGGGGGTCTTACCATGGTGCCCAGGCTGGTCTCGACCTCCTAGGTTCAAGCATTCCTTTGCCACTTTGACCTTCCTAAGTGCCGGGATTACAGGTGTGAGCCACTGCACGTGGCCCACATTGCCTTTTTTTTTTTTTTAATTGACACAGGGTCTGTCTGTGTCACCAAGACTGGAATGCAGTGGCGCAATCTTGGCTCACTGCAGCCTCCGCTTCCCAGGCTTAAGTGGTCCTCCCATTTCAGCCTCCTGAGTAGCTGGGACTGCAGACGTGAGCTACCATGCCTGGCTAATTTTTTGTATTTTTTGTAGAGACATAGTCTCCAACTCCTGAGCACAAAGTGATCTGCCTGCCTCAGCCTCCCAAAGTGCTAGGATTAACACATGTGAGCCACCGCACCTGGCCACATTGCCTCTTAAAGACGTCTTGTTTCATGTGCATAAACTAGATATAAATATATGCTATAATATTTAATACAGTGGTAGAATGTAGTTGTCACTAATAGTGTATGAATGTAAAGAAAATATCTGTGTTTGAATTGTTTCTTACTAGCTGTAAATTCAGATTTTCATTGTATTATAATACGTATATATTGTTATTTTAAAGCAAGGCAGTGTTACAATCTTGTTACATATATATTATTATTATTGAATATGTTACTTTCATTATGATAGCTTTATATAGTATTGAATGTTACAATCTTTGTTACATACCTTAATATCACTTAATATTTAAAATATAGGTAACTTGACCCTCCAAGATAGTGATTCCTTTTGTTTTCCGTTTTGTTTTGTTTTGAGACAGGGTCTCACTCTTGCTCAGGCAGGAGGGTACTGTGCAGTCATGGCTCACTGCAGCCTTGAACTCCTGGGCTCAGAGGATCATCCTGCCTCAGACCCCAAGTAGCTGGGACTGCAGCCATGCACCACCACACCTGGCTAATTTATTTTTTGTTTTTAAATTTTTTGTAGAGATGAGGTCTCACTATCTTGCCCAGGCTGGTCTCAAACTCCTGGGCTCAAGTGGTTCTCCTACCTTGACCTCCGAAAGTGCTGGGATTACAGATGTGAGCCACATGGCTGGCTAAGACAGTGATTCTTAAAGTCTTTAGTGAGTCACTATTACTGGTGGAATATGTTGTATATCATTCATGTGTGTTGAGGAGATGAGATTTTTAGTAATCATTAACTTTGGGGGAAAGCTGTTTAAATTACAATAAAGCACTGTTTGGTGGCATTTTAGTCACCTGAAATGAAAATGTTGAAAATTTTTCTGCTTCCGTTGGATGTAAGAAATGTCATTTTCTTTCTTTTTTTTTTTTTTTTTTTTTTGAGACAGTCTTGCTCTTTCGCCCAGGCTGGAGTGCAATGGTGCAATTTTGGCTCACTGCAACCTCTGCCTCCTGGGCTACAGCGATTCTCCTTCCTCAGCCTCCGGAGTAGCTGGGATTACAGGCATGCGCTACCGCACAAAGCTAATTTTTAAGTAGAGATGGGGTTTCACCATGTTGGCCAGGGTGGTCTTGAACTCCTGACCTCAGGTGATCCACCTGCCTTGGCCTCCCAAAGTGCTGGGATTACAGGCGTGAGCCACCGCACCTGGCCAAAAAATGTCATTTTCAATGAAAAGTTTTTAATTGTTTCTCATCTTAATGATATAAAAGGTAAATGGTAAACTTTTAAGTTAAAAAATAATAATAGGCATAATTTATACCTTTGAGAAACAGAAACTAAAGTAGTAAGTACTTTATTACTGCGGAAAATAAGAACATTAAATGAGGGCTTTCTTTTTTTCTTTTTTTCTTTTTTTTTAATTTGTAGTAGAGACATGGTCTCGCTGTGTTGCCCAGGCTGGTCTTGAACTCTTGAACTGAAGTGATCCTCCCACCTTGGCCTCCCAAAGTGCTGAAATTACAGGCATGAGCCACCACACCTGGCCTTTCTATTTTTCTTTCTCTTTTTTTGTGACAGGGTTTCACTCTGTCACCCAGGCTGGAGCGCAGTAGTGTGATCACAGGTAGCCTCAACCTCCTGGTCTCAAATGATCCTCCCACTTCAGCCTCTTGAGTAGCTGGGACTACAGGTGCATGCCATCACGCCTAGATAGTTTTTAAATTTTTTTTGTCTGACCATGTTGTCCAAGCTGGTCCCATGCTTTGGAACTCCTGGGCTCAAGCGATTCTCCTGCCTTGGTTTCCCAAAGTGCTGGGATTACAGGCATGAGCCACTCACTGCACCTGGCCTAAATAAGAACTTTACTATTAGAAAAGAAACGTAAAATTTACTGTGAGAAGAAAAATATTTCTGACTAATGAATAATGCAACTAAGTGAAACTTTGTTTTGATAACTTATTTGCCCACCCTAAAGTACTATAGTGAATTACTGAGTATGGTAATTGTTTTATTGTAATCTCAAACAAAAATGCTGGCTAACATTCCCAGATCTTCATGATGTTTGTTACTGATTATTTTGTAGCCTATCCCTCGGCCAGATCCTGTGCATAATAATGAAGAAACACATGATCAAGTGCTGAAAACCAGATTGGAAGAAAAAGTTGAACACCTTGAGGAAGGACCTATGATAGAACAACTTAGCAAAATGTTCTTTACTACTAAGCACCGTTGGTATCCTCATGGACGGTAAATTTTCTTTTCTTTTCTTCAATCCCTGCTACATACGGTAAAGGAACACATAGATTTTCTTGCAATAACAAACTTCTGACGTGGTGTTTTGCATGAGGAAATTAACCCCAAGTAGAATCACCTACTATTTTGTACTTTTTTTTTCTTTTCTGAGACAGGATCTCGCTCTGTCACCCAGGCTGGAGTGCAGTGCCACAATCTCAGCTCACTGCAGCCTCAACCTCCAGTGCTCAAGCGATCTTCCTACTTTAGCCCTCCGAGTAGCTAGTACTACAGGCATGTGCCACCACACCTGGCTAATTTTGTTCTTTTTTTTTTTGAGACAGAGTCTTGATCTGTCACCCAGGCTGGAGTGCAGTGGCGCGATCTTGTTTCTCTGCAACTTCCACCTCCCAGGTTCAAGCGATTCTCTTGCCTCAGCCTCCTGAGTAGCTGGGACCACAGGCACGTGCCACCATGCCCGGCTAATTTTTTGTATTTTCATTAGAGGCGGGGTTTTACCGTGTTAGCCAGGATGGTCTTGAATTCCTGACCTTGTGATCCACCCACCTTGGCCTCCCAAAGTGCTGGGATTACAGGCGTGAGCCACCGAGCCTGGCTCTTTTTTTTTCTTTTGTAGAGGCAAGGTCTCACTCACTGTGTTGCGCAGGCTGATTTTAAACTCCTGGACTCAAGTGATCCTCCTCCCTCAGCTGGGATTATAAGAATGAGCCACTGCCACTGTACTTTTAAATTTACATATAGTTTAGCTAAAATGAAATAGTACTTCTTTCTTTCTTTATTTTAATGGGGGAATTTAACCAGAGCTTTCAGTGAATTTTGTAAGAGTTCTTGAAAATTTTTACGTTCTATGATGTATTCATTTAATATGTTGTTTTTGTTCATTTTCCTGTTAATTGATTGTGTCTTCAGCCCTTTATCAATTTCTTTAACAGATTTTGAGTTATTGCAAAAACTTTGGGGTACAGCAAATGATTGGGCAGCATATGTTGTTCTCAGTTCCCTTGGAAACTGTAATTGCCCTGATGTTTGCAAATACTCACATTTTCCATCGATTCTTACCTGCCATTTGACTCTGGCATTAATTAGTTTTCCTTTTTTTGATTTTTTTCTTTTGTATCTATCTTCTTCCATACCAAACTATAAGATGTTTTTGTTGTTTATATTTGAACAAACTTTTTTTTCTTTTTTGTGAGAAGGAGGTCTCACTATGTTACCCAGGCTGATCTTGAACTCCTGGGCTCAAGCAATCCTCCTTCCTCAGCCTCCTAAGTAGCTGGGATTACAGGCACACCCTGCCACGCCCAGCTAGTTTGAATAAAACTTTGTTCTTACTTGTTTAACTCGGTAACTAGCACTGGCTGGCATATTTATGGCAGGATACATTTATAGAATTAATGAATATACATTTATCAAGTGGCTCTAAGTGCTGGTTAATGCAAAACATAATCCCCACTTACAAATTGTTTATAGTCAAGGAGGGAAGATAGTAGAGTAAATAAACGGTTAAATCAAGTGTGATTGAGCCTTGAAGGAGGGTTAGGAGTTAACCCACGGAGAATGAGGGGTAAACTTCACAGGCAGAGGAAACAGCATTTCGGATAAAGTGTGTGGGGGAAATTACTAATAGGTCGGATTATGGCACCCAGAATATTAATTTATTATAACAAAACATAGCCCATTGTTTCCTGTCTTAAGAAGCCCCTTTCTTAATAATCTCTATAATAAAAGTGATTTTTTTTGTATCATTTTCCCAAGGAAAAATATTGATTTTTTTGGGGGGGCGGGCAACATAGTCTTTCAATTCCTGCTTCTCTTTTGTATCTCCTTCCTTGATTTTTCCTTCTTATTTATTTAATTTAATTTTATTTATTTATTTATTTATTTATTTATTGAGACATAGTCTTGCTCTGTCGCCTAGGCTGGAGTGCGGTGGTGTGATCTCAGCTCACTGCAACTTCCCCCTCCCAGGTTCAAGTGATTCTCCTGCCTCAGCCTCCCAAGTAGCTGGGACTACAGGCACGTGTGCCACCATACCTGGCTAATCTTTTGTATTTTTAGTAGAGACAAGGTTTCACCATGTTGGCCAGGCTGGTCTCGAACTCCTGACCTCAGGTGATCTGCCCACCTTGGCCTCCCAAAGTGCTGGGATTACAGGCGTGAGCCACTGCTCCCGGCCTTCCTTCTTATTTAATACCCACTTTGTTTATGCATGCTATCTGGATTTTTCCCTATATTTTTAATTGTAAGGTTAGGATGTGCAAACAAATTAGGAAACCATCTCATAGCCCTGTATCTTAAATCATTAAATCTCATTATATTCTGAGATTTCTTTTTATGATTCTTAACATCTCTCATGTTTATTTTTGATTTGTATCACATTATCCAGGTATTTGAGTTCAAACCTTGTTTCAACTTCTTCTGTAATGGCTTTCAGTACCTGTTTCTTTCCTGCATGTTCCATATTGCTACAATCTGTTTTAAGCATTCATAACCAAATCACTCTAAAGGTATGTAACTTGACGGAGACAAGACTGAAGACAGGGAGACTAGGAGTCTTAAAACTGAGCATGTTATCTTTAGACATTTGTGTCTAGTACCCTATGTTTAATCTTATTTACTTAATCTTACTGCTAATCAGCTTTAGACTGCTAGTTAATTTAATCTCCTGATATTTTTTCCTATCAAAATTACTAGGCAATTTTTATTGTAAATTGACTTTAATTAGATTATCCCAATATATATCCTAATAAAGAGCTTGGCAGAAAAACCCCAGAGACTAGTTTATGTGTATAAAGAGAAATTTTATCTGTAGGACTTGTCCTTGTAGATGTATCATCTTGCTGAATTTTAAATATGCCTATGTGTAATCACTTATCATTCAACACATATTTATTTGATATCTACATATGTATTTTGGATTAATGTGAATCATTTTCAAGTGTTGGTTTCTGGATGTCAGTGGCCATTTCTTTCTTTTTGTCTGTCTATCTGTCCGTCCGTCCATTCATGCATTGATTCATTCATTCATTCTCAGCTTGTTTTCCCTAGTCAGACCACTTCTTTTTAAACCTCATTTAATATATAGAAGGATGATTTACTAAATATTTCACAGTTCTTAAGTTACAGCAGTCAAAAGAATGGGACTCATTATGAATTTAATAACTGGGCATATATAACTTCTTCTTAAATAAGTTTTTATTAAAAGGTATAAAACACATTTTATTTTTTTTTTTATTTTTTATTTTTCTGAGACAGAGTCTTGCTCTGTCGCCCAGGCTGGAGTGCAGTGGTGCCATCTCGGCTCACTGCAACCTCCGCCTCCTGGGTTCAAGCGATTCTAGTGCCTCAGCCTCCCAAGTAGCTGGGACTACAGGTGCACACCACCGTGCCTGGTTGTTTTTTGTATTTTTAGTAGAGACGAGGTTTCACCATGTTGGCCAGGCTGGTCTCAAACTCCAGACCTCAAATGATCCCACTGCCTTGGGCTCCCAAAGTGCTGGGATTACAGGTGTGAGCCACCATGCCTGGCCAAAACACACATTTTTAAAAAGTATTTTTAAACTATGCAGAAGTATTTAAAATATAAAATAGAAGTGTTCTCTATTTCTATGTTCTCCATAGGGAATTGGGTATACTATGAGGTAGGGCTATTCATAGAGGTAGAGGTTAACCCACCTAGATGTTGAACATCTTTTCATGTGCTTATTGGCCATTCATATGTTTGGGTTTTGGTTTTTGTTTGTTTTCAGTTAAGTATCTGTAGAAATATTTTGCCTATTTTTTAAAAAGCAAAGTGGTTGTTTTATTAAGGTATAAAACTTACAGACCAAAGTGCTATATGAGCTATATGCTTTGTAAATTTTTTTATCTAAGCTTGCCTTTCACTATGTATATATGTATGTATGTATTTTAATAGATGCTGTCTTAGATGTGGTTTCCTAGGAGACCCTAAGATAAGGATTTTTTTGTTTGTTTTATTTCAGTTTTTAGCTTCAGGGGGTACACAAGGGTATATTGTGTGATGCTGAGGTTTGGAGTATGATTGAACCCATCACCCAGGCAGTGAGATAGTGACCAGTAGGTAGTTCATCAGCTTTCTGTCACCTCTTTCCCTCCTGTCTGTTGTCCCCAGTGTTTTTTGTTTCCATCTTTGTGTCCGTGTGTACCCAGTGTTTGGCTCCCACTTATACGTGAGAACATGTGGTATTTGGTTTTCTGTTTCTGTGTTAATTTGCTTAGGATAATGGCTTCCAGCTGCATCTGTGCTGCTGCAAAGGACATGATTTTGTTCTTTTTTTATGTCTGTATAGTATTCCATGGTGTATGTGTACCACATTTTCTTTATCCAGTTCACCATTGACAGGCACCTGGATTGATTCCATGTCTTTGCTGTTGTGAGTAGTGCTACAGTGTACATACAATTACATGTGTCTTTTTGGTGGAACAGTTTCTATTCCTTTGGGTATTTACCTAGTAACGGGATTGGTGGGTCGAATGGCAGTTCTGTTTTTAGTTCTTTGAGAAATCTCCAAATTGCTTTCCATAGTGGCTGAACTAATTTACATTCCCACCAATAGTATGTAAGCATTTGCTTTTCTTTGCAGCCTTGCCAACATTTATTATTTTTTTCTGTTTTTAATGATAGCCATTCTAACTAGTATCAGCTGGTATCACACTGTGATTTTTTAAATTTGCATTTCTCTGATGATTAGTGATGTTGAGCATTTTTTCATATGTTTGTTGGCTGCTTGTATGTCTTCTTTTGAGAAGTGTCTGTTCATGTTCCCTTGCCCACTTTTTAATGGAATTACTTGTTTTTGCTTGTTGATTTAAGTTCCTTACAGATTCTGGTTCTAGAAGGGGTTTGAGAAGTCATTAAACTCTTGAAATTATTTGTAAAAATTTTGAATATGTGTTTTTCTGGGCAGTGGATTCAAAACTTTTATCAGACTCTCAATGAAGTATGAGACCTTCAGAATGCTAAGAACTATCCATTAAAAGTGTCATTTCAGCATACACTCTTCAACTATATTTACTACTCAAGACTGAAAATGTTTGAGACTCTGGTATCCCTAAACTGAACAAAGTCAGGTTCTAAAATATGCTCAATAAATGTCAAATAGCATTTACAGATATCTTATCATGCATGAATTTTAATGTACAGTACAATCACTAGCCAAAAGCAAGCACCTTCATTTTAGGATGACCTTATTCTATCATCCAGATTGGGAACCTTGCAGACACTATTAATAATTAATACAAGAGTTAAATTGAGATTGCTCCTGGCAAACCAAGTTATATTGTTACACTTCTTAGATTACACAATGACTCAGTGACATCTGGAACGCTGGTCTACAGCTCTTAACCTGGAAAACTTTACCTCCCGGTTCATACTAAGCTAGGTAATCAAATCTGTTTCCTATTGATGGAAGTAGCTAACTTTGGTTGTCTCCATGGAAAAATATTAAAGTAGTTTCTTAAATAAAGTGGTACTATTCTCCATGCATTTGTAAGATTGCCCTATATTTCAGAAATTTAGAATTATTTTCTCCTTCCTGCCTGCCTGCCTGCCTCCCTCCCCCCACCTCCTCTCTTTTACTCTCCTCCTTTCTTTGAGTCATGGTCTTGCTCTAACACCCAGGATGGAGTGTAATGACACAATCATAGCTCGTTGCACCCTCAAGCTCCTGGGCTCAAGTGATCCTCCCACCTCAGTCTTCTGAGTAGGTAGGACTACAGGCATACAGCACCATGCCCAGCTAATTTTTAAAAATTGTGGGGGCTGGGCACAGTGGCTCATCCCTGTAATTCCAGCACTCTGGTAGGCCAAGGTGGGCAGATCAGTTGAGCCTAGGAGTTCGAGACCAGCCTGGGCAACATGATGAAACCACATCTCTACAAAAAATTTAAAAAGTAGCCAGGCATGGTGGTATGCATCTGTAGTCCCAGCTACTCAGGAGGCTGAGGCAGGAGAATCTCTTGAACCTGGGAGGTGGAGGTTGTAGTGAGCCGAGATCAGGCCACTGCATTCCAGTCTGGGTGACAGGGCAAGACCCTGTCTCAAAAACAAACAAAAAAAAAGGTATTACGGGAATCAGAATCATTTATCCATTTTAAAATGTGTGAGCACCTACTATGTGTAGATCCTAAGGATTCTGTAGTACACAAAACAAGATAAAAATCCCGACTTTCATGGATCTTACGTTCCAGTACAGGAGATAGGAAAATAAGATGAATAAGCTGGTCAGGGAAGGCTTCAATGAGTAAAAACCTGAAGGAAGTAAGAGAGCTAGCTTTACTGATACTGTGAGAAAGAGTGTTCTGTGCGACAAACAGCAAGTATAAAGGCCCTGAGGTGGAAGGAAGGACGTGTTCAAAAGCAAAAAAGAGGCCATGTAGCCAGAATACATGAACAAGGAAAAGACAGTAGGGCATGAGAGCAGAGAGGTAATGCAGGACCAAATCACGTAGGTAGTTGTAGGCCTAGAGTGTTTCTGAGTGAGATAGGAAGTTGTTTGAGGATTTTCAACAGAAAAATTACAAGAACCAAGGAAGTGTTAACAGTAGGTTACTCTGGCTGCTATGCTACAAACAGACTGCAGCAAAGCAAAGGAAGCAGCTGGGAGACCAGTTAGGAAGTTATTTCAACAAAACAGGCAAGAATGGTGATTTGGACTAGGAAAGCGGCAGAGGGAATGGTGATAAGTGGTCAAATCTAGATACATTTTGGAGATAGAGCTAACAAGATTCGCTAATAGACCAGATGTTGGGTATGAGACAGAGAGAGGAATCAAGAGTGGTACCAAGGTTTTTGGCCCAAGCACCTAGAAGAATAGAACTGGCATTAACTGAGAGAGCAGGCTTCAGGAGAAGCTGGTTTGTGGAGGACCATCAGAAGCGCAGTTAGACACATACCGAGTTAAGGATACCTACTACACATGTCAAGCAGGCAGTTGGATATGTAAGTCTAGAGGTCAAGGGACAGGTCTTGACCACAGATGGATTTGGAAGTCATCATCACACAGATGGTATTTAATGCCATGGGACTGGATGAGATTCCTGTCCTAGACAATGGAACAGAAAAGTGGAGAGGTCCAAGGACTGATTCTTGGGGCACTCCAAAGTCTAGAGACAAGGGAGATGAAAAGGAAGCACCAAGATAAATCAAGATAGTATATTAACTTTGGATATGTAGAAAGAATTTCAACCATTACTAAGGTCGAATTAACGAGAAAAGTAACAGACACACCATCAGGAACTCTATAGAGATATAGTGATACAGGGGTCCCCAGAGAAACTCCGACCAGCTTGTGCACTGGGAAAATGGGGTGGAGCTTTGCGAAGTTCGCGCTGTTTGCAGGGAAAAGGAGCCTGGCCTCTTGTGATCTGGTGTGGTAACCTGGGGATTCAATCTGTGAGATGTGGGCCTGTTAATAGGAACCTCTCTTGCTTTGCTGAGTTTTTTCCTTTTCACCCAATAAACCCTGTCCTTCCTCACCCTTCAAATTGTCTGTGAACCTAATTTTTTGTGGTTGTGTGTCTTTAGCTGACCTAAGAAAAAAATCCTACAACAATAATACTGCTCAAATGATGTGTTCTAGGAAGATTATATTAGAAGGAATACTTTATGACTTGATTTTTTTTCATGCCAACTAAGGAAGACTAAAGACTCAGCCTCCTAAGTAGCTGGGACTACAGAAGCATACTACCATACCTGGCTGATTTTTTTGTTATTGTTTGTATTTTTTGGAGAGATGGGGTTTGCCATGTTGCCCATGCTGATCTCCAACTGCTGGGCTCAAGCAGTCTGTCCACCTCGGCCTCCCAAAGTGCTGGGATTACAAGCTTGTAATCCTGGCCCACAGATTTAATAGTAAACACTTCAGATTTTCAGACATGAGATAATCTAATCAATGATACTTATTAGCCACTGGCCTATTCAGCATTGATTCTTTAGAGTCATACAACTTAAACTCCCAGTTCACCCACCTTGGGTGAGGCCAATAATTAGACTCAGGTAGCTTCAAGACTGAATGAAGTGGGGCAACACTTCTGGATCATTAAGGATCTGCTGACCTTGATTAAGAATCTGATAATGAGGAACATCTTAACCCGCCTGTGACCTACCTGGATAAAATGGATAAACCCATGTAACCTGGTAGCTGAACTCTGGAAATAAAACTTCCAAGAATCACTGGGAAATTTACCAGTGCATCCTCAAAACTTCCATAAAGTACCATTTCAAAGAGGAACTGAACACCTTAAAGAAACTGTGAAGACAATTAGGTGAGATAGTATTCCATCAGACAATAATTTAATACTCATACATTGTATTAAGGATACTGTGTTAGAATTATTGTGGAAAATTACAAAACAGATGTTTGGGTTTTGTTTTTGTTTTTGTTTTTGTTTTTGTTTGACACGGAGTCTTGCTTTGTCACCCAGGCTGGAGCGCAGTTGCACAATCTCAGCTAACTGCAGCCACCACCTCCTGAGTTCAAGCAATTCTCCTGCCTCAGCCTCCCGAGTAGCTGGGATTACAGGCGTCCACCACCACACCCGGCTAATTTTCGTATTTGTAGTAAAGACAGGGTTTCGCCGTGTTGGCCAGGCTGGTCTCGAACTCCTGACCTCAAGCGATCCACCCACCTCGGGCTCCCAAAGTGCTAAGATGACAAGCATGAGCCACCACGCCCAGACAACATCCTTAACAAAGTGGAAATACTCCAGAGAAGAAGATTTAACCAAAAAAAGTCACCTAAAAATGTAAATATAACATTAACAGATGCCTAATAAACTATAATTATATGCAGTTGTGCTAAGAGGGACAGTAGATATTCAAAGTGAATATAAAAAAGTAAAATGTCATGAAGAAAGTAAGATAAGAGCAAATAGAAGAGGAAGAGTAAAAGTGCTGAAAACAGGGTAAAGCATTTTAAATAGCTTGATGTTGAAATGAGATGGGGCACTGAGGTCAGATTAGGTTAAAAAAAAAAAAAAAAAGGCAAGCCCCAACTATATGCTGCCTATAAGAAATCCACTTTAAAAATAAAGACAGCCAGATTAAAAGTAATACAGAAATGACAAAGGTGACATTACAACCAATCCCAGAGAAATACAACAGATTCTCAGAGACTATTTTTTTTTTTTTTTGGGTTGGGGGCGGGTGGGGATGGAGTTCTGCTCTTGTCCCCCAGGCTGGAGTGCAATGGCACAATCTAGGCTCACTGTAACCTCCGTCTCCCAGTGATTCCTCAGAGACTATTATTAGGAACACTTCCAAGCACACAAACTAGAAAATCTAGAGGCAATGGACAAATTCCTGAAAACGTACAACCTCCCATGATTGAATCAGGAAGAAACTGAAACCCTGAACAGATGAATAATGAATTCTGAAACTGAATCAGTAATAAAAAACCAACAACCAAAAAAAGCTCTGGACCAGACAGATCCACAGCTGAATTCTACCAGATGTGCAAAGAGCCAGTACCAATCCTACTGAAACTATTCCCCCAACAACAACAAAAAAAAATCGAGGAGGAAGGACTCCTCCCCAACTCGTTCTACAAAAACGGCATCGTCCTGATACCCAAATCTGACAGAGACATAACAAAAAAACAAAACTATGGGCCAGTATCCCTGATAAACATGGATGCTAAAATCCTCAACAAAATACGAGCAAACCAAATCTAGCAGCACATCAAAAAATTAATTCACCATGATCAAGCAGGCTTTCTGCCTGAGATGCAAGGCTGATTCAACATATGCAAATAAATAAATGTGATTCATCATATAAACAGAATTAAAAGCAAAAAATGTATGATCATTTCAGTAAACACAGAAAAAAAACTTTCAATAAAATCCAACATCCCTTCATGATGAAAATCCTCAACAAACTAGGCATTGAGGGAACATACTCCGAAATAATAAGAGCCATTTATGACAAACCCACAGCCAACATACTGAACAAGCAAAAGCTGAGATCTTTTCCTTTAAGAACAGAAACAAGACAAGGATGCCCATTCTCACTACTCCTTTTCAGCATAGTACTGGGGAAGTCCTAGCCAGAGCAATCAGGCAAGAAAAAAAAAAAAGGCGTCCACTCAGGAAAAGAAAAAGTCAAATAATCTCTCTTCACTGGTTCTTGTAATTTTTCTGTTGAAAATCCTCAAACAGCTTCCTATCTCACTCAGAAACACTCTAGGCCTACAACTACCTACGTGATTTGGTCCTGCATTACCTCTCTGCTCTCATGCCCTACTGTCTTTTCCTTGTTCATGTATTCTGGCTACATGGCCTCTTTTTTGCTTTTGAACATGTCCTTCCTTCCACCTCAGGGCCTTTATACTTGCTGTTTGTCGCACAGAACACTCTTTCTCACAGTATCAGTAAAGCTAGCTCTCTTACTTCCTTCAGGTTTTTACTCAATGAAGCCTTCCCTGACCAGCTTATTCATCTTATTTTCCTATCTCCTGTACTGGAATGTAAGATCCATGAAAGTCGGGATTTTTATCTTGTTTTGTGTACTACAGAATCCTTAGGATCTACACATAGTAGGTGCTCACGCATTTTAAAATTGATAAATGATTCTGATTCTCGTAATACATTTTTTTTTTTTTTTGAGACAGGGTCTTGCCCTGTCACCCAGACTGGAATGCAGTGGCCTGATCTCGGCTCACTACAACCTCCACCTCCCAGGTTCAAGAGATTCTCCTGCCTCAGCCTCCTGAGTAGCTGGGACTACAGATGCATACCACCATGCCTGGCTACTTTTTAAATTTTTTGTAGAGATGTGGTTTCATCATGTTGCCCAGGCTGGTCTCGAACTCCTAGGCTCAACTGATCTGCCCACCTTGGCCTACCAGAGTGCTGGAATTACAGGGATGAGCCACTGTGCCCAGCCCCCACAATTTTTAAAAATTAGCTGGGCATGGTGCTGTATGCCTGTAGTCCTACCTACTCAGAAGACTGAGGTGGGAGGATCACTTGAGCCCAGGAGCTTGAGGGTGCAACGAGCTATGATTGTGTCATTACACTCCATCCTGGGTGTTAGAGCAAGACCATGACTCAAAGAAAGGAGGAGAGTAAAAGAGAGGAGGTGGGGGGAGGGAGGCAGGCAGGCAGGCAGGAAGGAGAAAATAATTCTAAATTTCTGAAATATAGGGCAATCTTACAAATGCATGGAGAATAGTACCACTTTATTTAAGAAACTACTTTAATATTTTTCCATGGAGACAACCAAAGTTAGCTACTTCCATCAATAGGAAACAGATTTGATTACCTAGCTTAGTATGAACCGGGAGGTAAAGTTTTCCGGGTTAAGAGCTGTAGACCAGCGTTCCAGATGTCACTGAGTCATTGTGTAATCTAAGAAGTGTAACAATATAACTTGGTTTGCCAGGAGCAATCTCAATTTAACTCTTGTATTAATTATTAATAGTGTCTGCAAGGTTCCCAATCTGGATGATAGAATAAGGTCATCCTAAAATTAAGGGGCTTGCTTTTAGCAAGTGATTGTAGTGTACATTAAAATTCATGCATGATAAGATATCTGTAAATGCTATTTGACATTTATTGTCAAATAAATTTGAGCTCAAAAACATTTGAGCATATTTTAGAACTTTGTTCAGTTTAGGGCTATCAGAGTCTCAAACATTTTCAGTCTTGAGTAGTAAATATAGTTGAACAGTGTATGCTGAATGACACTTTTAATGGATAGTTCTTAGCATTCTGAAGGTCTCATACTTCATTGAGAATCTGATAAAAGTTTTGAATCCACTGCCCAGAAAAACACATATTCAAAATTTTTACAAATAATTTCAAGAAGTTAGTGACTTCCCAAACTCCTTCTAGAACCGCTATTCTGATGACCATTCTCCGTGCTTTGAGAGAATGCCTTTCAGAGACACTATTGTACTAGTTACAACCTTGATTATCTGGTATGTCAATGGAACCTTTTAGAAAAAAACAGAATTTTCTCTATGCCAACATAAGTCCATGTAGAAATGTTTATGCAGATGGTATTTTACTGTGTGTATTTTTTGACAACTTACTGTTCCATGTTAGTATAGACAGCTGTACTTCATTCTTTTCAACTTAATTCCTGTATTTTGCAAATTTTCAAAAATCAGTGTATCGGGAAGTTGCCTATATGAAACCTGAAGCAAAAAAATGCTTTTGATATCTTAATCACAACAACTAAAGATCATAGGGTACATGTCTTACCGTTTATAGTATAAAACTGAATTTCCACATTAGCAAAAAGTTGAAAACAAAAATTAACTTTTGACCAACTTGCCAAAATCTGACCAGAAGGAAATTTTTGAAGATAACTCATCACAAAAACACATGTACTCTATGCAGAAATGTTTCTTAAATCAGTAAAGAAAATAAGGAAATGCAGAGGAGGAAAAAGAAGAATGCTCCATGGTGAAATCACTCAAAAACTATCACTGCTAACAATGCATTTCATTTCTCTATATCTATACATAAGTTTTGTTAGTTTGCTTATTTTTACATGGTTATAATCATGCTATATATGTAAGTTTTCTCCTGTGTTCTTCCTTAATATTTTAACTACTTTTTCTATATTCCTTTGGAACAGAGTGCTAGAAGAGGAATTACTAGGTCAAAAATTATGAATATTTCTTGATATATCTTATCATACTGCTTTTCAAAAGTATTTTGAAGTAAAAGTTTATACTTTTAACCAGTTGGGTCTCATACTCCTAATTTCACCACACCTGTGCTTGGATTGGGCATTATGATTTTTAACATGTTTGTGATCTCAAAAACAAAGGGTTCCTCACTGTTCTGATTTGCAATCCCTCCATTTTGCATGACATTACACATTTTTCCACAGACATATTACTAGTTGTATCTTATTTTATATTAAAACATGATTTTGCATTTATAAAGACCTCTATTTAGAGGAAAATAGCCCCTTGTAAATAAAACTTTAACAGAACACATTCATGTTCACGATGTGATGTTTCTTTGTGTTTTGGAAGCCTAAATCTCACCAGATGTGATATTTCTTCACTACTGAGACAAAAAACCATTAGTTTTTAATTCAAAATCAGTCATCTAGGTTACCATGTTGAAACTATCCTCAAGATATGAAAGAAAACTATTTCAAATACTTAATTTAATTAATAGTCAACAACTTAGCCACGTGTGGTGGTGTGCCTGTAGTCCCAGCTACTAGGCAGGGTAAGGTAGGAGAAGCCCTTGTGCCGGGAGTTTGAGGCTGTAGTACACTATTATTGAGCTTATGAATAACCTCTGCACTTCAGCCTGGGCAATAAAGCAAGACCCAGTCTCTAGAAAAAAAAAAAAAATGATTACTTAAAGAAAAGAAAACAAATTTTCACAATGGGAGAATGTGGCTTATTATTAAGAAATGCCTGATACGTAGTTTCATTGATTTTTTAAAAAAATAGTTCCAATAGCAAAATAATCATAGAAGTTAGATTTTTATCAGAAATAATTTTTATTACAATCATCTTATTCCAAGTATTTTCTTCTTTTCAAGGTATCACAGATGTCGTAAGAACCTGAATCCTCCAAAAGACAGATGATGCTGAGGTTCCTGGGGGAATCAAAGAGAAATGTGCCTCATTTGCCATTTGAGAAGATGCAGTCTGGTGTATTCAGTAATATATAGTAAAGTAATAATGATAAAATATCTTTTCGTATATTAGAATGTGTACTTTTATATAAAGTAATTCTGGATTTGACATTCTCATTTAGAGAAACCTATTTTCTTTTTTCTTTTTCGATTTTAGTCTTTCATTTATGTACGGTCTCCAATTTAGGACTTTTCCGTAGTGCCAAAGCCATACATATTCAGTAGAACATCAATAAATTACATCAGAAATTCAACACTTTATTATAAAACGGGCTTCGTGTTAGATAATTTTGCTGAACAGTAGGCTACTGTAAGTGTTCTGAGCATATTTAAGACAGGCTAGCATTTTCAATTTACAATATTTTCAACTGATAGTAAGTTTATTGGGATGTAACCCTACCATAAGTTGAGAAACATCTCTTTTTGTGTGTCTACTGTGATTTAAGTATTTTTAATAATCAGCCAAGCATTGTTAGTAGTATAAATATGATTAATAAAAACGTGCATGGCTTTCCTGAAGGAGATTTTTTAATTGCCTTTGAGAATAAACTCATAAGGTCTACCAAGAAAATAAATGTTATGATGTTTCAGTTGGCTTCTAGGAAATAATTAAATTAGTGATATTTTAATCAGGTTTTACTATCTGCTAGGCCCCTTCCATCCATTCTTATTAAATTCTCAAAATAATCCTTTGAAAAAGGAGTATAAGTACATTTTACAGTGACTCGAACCCTACCCAAACAAGTGGAAGAGCCAGGAGCCAAACTATCAGGCTCCAAAGCTTTTTTTCAGTGCATCACACTGACAAAGGGGTGGCTTTCTTTCACCTAAGAATGTGCTTTCCTGGAAATTTTTCTAGATAGAATATTATGTAATTTGTTTTGAAGGTTTTTTTTCCTGGCTGTCTTAAAGATTATGCTAGCTTTAGAACACATGCAAACAGCTGCAGCTCTGTGATTAAAATGTTAAGGTCACTAGACTAGTGTTAGGAGAATGTTAATAGATAATTCTGCTGCCTCTATTAGTTTATATATGATCCTTAATAGCATTGCTTCCCCTTCAGTTTCTATTTAGGAGGTGAGGAATATTTTAATAAGGTAGAAAGTTGCTTTATTTAAATTGGTATTGTAGAATGTTTGTGATACAGTATTTGTAAAATTGATGTGAAAAATAATTTCTCATTCAAAGTCTATTGTTTGATCTAGTTATTTTAATAAAGGAACTCTAGAAGTTTCAAGTGGCCAGTGAAGTGTGAGGAATAGAGAGTAAAGGAATTAATTAATAATGATGACCCTCTGTTAAGTGGTTTACTTTTTCCATTAATATAAATTTCATTTGGAAAGATTAAAAAAACAAGTTTGATTGAACTTGATAAATCAGAAATATTTACCAGCTTTGTCGATGGTGTATTCTTGAAAAATGTTTGGTTTTCTTTCAGGTTGACTTATATCCAAAATTCTACAAATTCTTAGCTATGTTATAAATGTAGAAAGAAGTGAAAAATCAAAATATAATGACGAAGATTTTCTTCTCTTCCAAGTACAAAGCTCTGCTAAATAGGGATTTACCCAAGACGCCCACATCCACATACTTATGTGTCAATGATTTGGAGAATTAACTTTGACTTTATTCTACTGGAAGTATAGATTAACACTGTGCTTTCTGGGATTTTGCTTTTCATGGGTTGCTGATTTTTAATTTTGCTAAATAAGCACATATTCCATCACCAGCATCACCTGTCCTCTGTTCCTCCCCCGTCCCCCAGGGATAAGAACCTGTTATCCACCATCAGTAACATTTTATGAAAGATCTACTTATTTGTCTGTTTTGCAGACATTTTAAAATTCGTAAAATGGGATGCTTCTTTAATTTAAATACATTTAGCTTCATGAAAAACTCACTACACAGTTGTTGTTCAAGCATTATTGGGAAACCACCAGAGGGCACTCTCACCCAGGGCTTAATTTGAACATCTCGCCCAAAAGTGACTTTTAAAAGCACTTAATTAGCAGAGAATTTGGATGTTCATTAGTTGAGAATGACTAGTAGAATAAATGGTAATAGCGAAATTAAGTGCTGGAATATTCTGAGTAGACCAATAGCAAAAACTGATTTTTTTTTTTTTTTTTTAAAGAGAAGATCTTGCTGTGTCGCCCAGGATGGAGTGCAGTGGCACAATCACATTGCACTGCAACCTCAATATCCTGGGCTCAAGCAATCCTCCCACCGCAGCCTCCCGAATTGCTGGGACTACACGTGTATGCTACCACGCCTGGCTAATTGTTTTAATTTTTTTTATAGAGACGGGGTTTCCCCATGTTGCCCAGGCTGGTCTTGAACTCCTGGGCTCAACGCAATCCACTCACCTTGGCTTCCAAAAGTGTGGGATTACAGGTGTGAGCCACTGTGCCCAGCCTTATTTTTTTTTTTAAGATAATATTGTTAACATTTTGTATTTCTCTGCATAAATATATTTCAAAAGTAAAAATAGAGCTCATAATGTATGCTGTTTTGTAATGCTTTTTTCACTCAATAGGAATTTTTTTCCATATCATTAAGTACTCTGATTTAATGGGTGGATATTATTCTATAATCTGGCTTGTCATAATTTAATTAACTCCCTGCTGTTAGACAAAATCATTGTTTCTGTTTGTTCCATCTTGTAAATAATGCTGTTATTAACATCCTGGTGGATTATTACGATTTTCTTTTTTTATTATTATTTTTTAAATTTATTTCTTCTTTTTTTTTTCTTATAATCTTATCAGAAGCTGGCAAGATCATTACTATTTTCTTAGATTTGTTTCTGTAAGTGCAATCGTTGAATCACCATGTCCGGCATCCATGTTTATGTACATTTTTAAAGTCAGTGGTTTAAACTGTGTACTTTTTGGGTTTTGGAGATGGAAGTTTGCTCTGCCCAAGCTGGAATGCAATGGCACGATCTTGGCTCACTGCAACCTCCGCCTCCCGGGTTCCAGCGATTCTCCTGCCTCAGCCTCCTAAGTAGTTGGGATTACAGGTGTGCACCACCATACTCGGGTAGTTTTGCATTTTTAGTAGAGACAGGGTTTCACCATGTTGGTCAGGCTGGTCTCGAACTCCTGACCTCAAGTGATCCACCCACCTTGGCCTCCCAAAGTGCTGGGTGGGATTTATAGGTGTGAGCCTCCATGCCTGGCCTAAATTGCATACTCCTAACATCAGTATATGGAAATATTTTCTCTTTACTTCTATTAAAATTTTAAAAAATCTTTGTCAATTTAGTAGGCAAAGAATGGAAAATGTTTTAATTTCATCAGCCACTTTGAATTTAGTATATGTCTCATTTCAAAGCATATAAAGTATACAAGTTTCAGGTCCTAGCTTAAACCTATAAGAGGCCTTATTATGGGCTTATTTCCTTTGCAGCGCTTTACAGTAATATGTTTCTTCTACCTCTCCTGCACAACATTGTTTATATGCCCCCTAAAATGTAACTTCTTTAGATTCCATTGTTACATGCAACACTGTATATCTCTCCATAGCCCTTAATCAGAGTTTGTAATTAGGCATCTTTTTGTGTGATTATTTGGTAAATGTCCATCTCCCCTACTAGACTATAAGCTCCATGACTTCTAGGGACCCTGTCTGACTAGGTGTATCACTGTTCCTACTGCTTAACATTGCCTAGCACATTCATTGCTTCACAGGCATCTGAATATGGTTTTGTAAAATACATTGCTGTAGTGCACAGGATTTTAAGCTAAGGATTTCATGAATGGGATTTGGGGTGGGGGCATCTATGAAATTCCTGAAACTGTGTAGAATTTTGAGAATATGTGTTTTCCTGGGGATAGAGTATGTAGTTTCTCAGCAACTCATTAAAGTCTGTCACATCATGCCCTAATTCTACTTGCCTGTAGCTAAACACCTAATAACATTAGAACTGAAATGATAGTGATATGCAAGATAGCACGTGTGGTTTCCACATATTCTAAGAGGCATCTTCAATTAGATTCCAAAAATTTTTAAGAAAAAAAAAGATATTATGTGCCATCATTTTGGATGGTTCTGGGCACTTCAGGTAAACCCTTACTCAAAGAATACTTTTTCAGTTTCAACGTGTATTTTTAAAATTTCTAGAAGATAAGTTGAATATCAGCCCACAAATACTGGTAGTAAGCAAACTATTTTATTTGCTAAAGGCATAAATAAATGTCTCCATTGCTTTTAGGCAAAGGGAATGCTTCTTCAGATTTTTTTCCCCCAGAAATTCAAAATAACTTGCTCATAGTCTTCCCAAAATAATTTTCAAACATTCTAACACCAAAGAAAGATCTTCCCAATTGAGCTCAGCCATCAGCCTCCTACTATTTTTTAATGTGCTGTTTAACCTTCTGAATGTGAGAATATTTTGAATGCACTGGGAAGGAATACTCAGGAACAATATGTAATGTGCTTTCTAGTTTTGCACAAAGGCATTCATTTTGATTTAGTAACAACCTCATACTTATATAGCATATCCTCCTGCAGAAATGCTTCAGTCATGACTGCTTGAATTCTTGTCCTATTGCTTGTAAATGAGCTCCTGTTTTTAGATGGAGAAATGGAGGCAGAGTCTCACAATTATATGTGAGAATAACAAGTAGAAACCTTATGATTACTTCTAAGTCTTTTTTTTTTTTTTTTTTTTGAGATGGAGTTTCACTTTTGTCACCCAGGCTGGAGTGCAGTACAGTGGCCAGTGGCATGATCTCAGCCCACTGCAACCTCCGCCTCATAGGCTCAAGCGATTCTCCTGCCTCAGCCTCCCGAGTAGCTGGGATTATGAGCGTGCACCAGCATGCCTGGCTGATTTTTTGTATTTTCAGTAGAGATGAGGTTTCACCACGTTGGCCAGGCTGGTCTTGAACTCTTGACCTCAGGTGATCTGCCCACCTTGGTCTCCCAAAATACTGGGATTACAAGGGTGAGCCACTGTGCCCAGCCTCTTCTGAGTCTTCAATTCAGCAAGAATGTCTCTTTTTTTTTTTTTTTTTTTTGAGACAGAGTCTTGCTCTTGTTGCCTTGGCTGGAGTGCAATGGCACAGTCTCAGCTCACTGCAACCTCCACCTCCCGGGTTCAAGCGATTCTCCTGCCTCAGCCTCCCAAGTAGCTGGGACTACAGGCATGCAACACCATGTCCGGCTAATTTTTTGTATTTAGTATAGACGGGGTTTCACCATGTTGGTCAGGCTGGTCTCAAACTCCTGACCTCAGGTGATCCACCCGCTTTGGCCTCCTGAAGTGCTGGGATTATAGGCATGAGCCACCACGCCTGGCCAAGAATGTCTCTTCTTTATAGTGTTGTCTCTAAGCGTGTAATCTTTTCGGCAAATTTTATTAAGCACCTATAGAGTTCAAGCCACTGTGGGTTCAAAGATAGCCCTCATTCCTGATTGACAAAGTATCTTGCCCAGACCATCCCTTCTTTCCCCTCTAGTCAAAATTAATCTCTTCTTCACTCATAATGCAAAGTACATTGGATTACTATTATGCCACTTACTTGAATAATTGTCTTGATGAGTAATATATTTAGTCAGTAACATGGTAAGTGTGGCAATTTGGATTGATCCCATTGGACTTTTCAATTGCTGCATCCAGGTGTGATTACCATAAGAGCGTAGAAGATAGAATCGTAAAGCTGAAAGACATCTTAAAGATGATTTTTGGGGACTGATATGGAAACAGATCCAAAGAGACTAATTGACTTGCCCAAGATCACAGATTGTGGCAGAACCAACCAATGTCTTTTTTAAACATTAAGGACATCTTATATTTATATTTATGCATATACATACTGATGAAATGTGCCTTTAGCAATAGATGTTTCCAATGATGTACTAATGAAGATTTAACAACTGGTTCTAACTTGTAATGTTTGCCAGTTTCCATGACTGGATCTTGCAAGTTGTTGTGCACTGACTCCATCATTCCACTGGATGCGCCCCTGAAATCATATATTTACTACTAAAACCATTAGATTGTTTCTTTACTTGTTCTAGTTATGCATTCAGA
This sequence comes from Pongo abelii, assembly GCF_028885655.2. Classification (NCBI taxonomy): domain Eukaryota; kingdom Metazoa; phylum Chordata; class Mammalia; order Primates; family Hominidae; genus Pongo; species Pongo abelii. The sequence goes on from NC_071995.2 coordinate 92,034,024, forward strand.
GACACTTTACCTTATTTTCTGATTACATTTGCAGGGAGAAATAACTCCTTACTTGTCAGTCTCAGCCTTCACTTTTAGCTTCTTTTTCTTTTCCTTTTTCCAACCCACTATACCTTAGAAACTTTCAGTTTCTTTTAAGGATTTAATAACTTGCTAATAAGTGTTTAAAATGACTTAATGGGTTCTATCTTTTAAGGGAACTTTGGATGAATCCTTGAATATCAGTTATTTGTTGCAAATTAACAAATCACGCCAAAGCTCATTGGCTTAAAACAACAATCTTTCATTAGTTTGTGTTTTTCCAGGTAATTCTTATAGTCTGGATCCAGCTCAGCTTATCTTGGCTGGACTTGCTCATGCAGCTGAGGTTACTAGTTGGGTTGTTGGGGCTGGCTGGTCCTAGATGGTGTCACTCATATGTCTGGTATTGAGTGACTGTCACCTGGGGCATTAGGGGGACTGTGTCTCTCTCATCATCCAGCAAGCTAGGCCTGGATTATTCACATGGCTTTAGGGTTTCAAGAGTACAAGATTGGGGCTGGGCATGATGACTCACACCTGTAATTCCAGCACTTTGGGAGGCCAAGGTTGGGGGATTGCTTGAGCCCAGGAGTTCAAGACCAGCTTGGGCAACATAGTGAGAGCCCATCTGTAAAAAAAAAATTTTTTTGAGATGGAGTTTCGCCCTTGTTGCCCAGGCTGGAGTGCAATGGCGCGATCTCAGCTCACCAGAACCTTCCTCTCCTGGGTTCAAACGATTCTCCTGCCTCAGTCTCCCGAGTAGCTGAGATTACAGGCATGAGCCACCACGCCCAGCTAATTTTGTATTTTTAGTAGAGACGGGGTTTCTCCGTGTTGGTCAGGCTGGTCTCGAATTCCCCACCTCAGGTGATCTGCCTGCCTCAGCCTCATTTTATTGCCCAGGCTGGAGTGCGGTGGTGCAATCGTAGCTCACTGTAACCTTGAACTTCTGGGCTCAAGCAATCCTCCCACCTCAGCCTGCAGCTGGAGCTTCAGGTGTCTGCCGTCACGCCTGGCGAATTTATTTTTTGTAGAGACGAAGTCTCCCTGTGTTAACCCAGGTTGGTATCAAACTCCTGGCCTCAAGTGATCCTCCCATCTTGGCCCCCACAAGTGTTGAGATTACAGGTGTGAGCCACCTCGCTTGACCTAAAAACTTTTAAATATTAGTATGCATTGTGTTTGTTCAAAGTATATCTAATGGTCTAATAAACAGAATCACTACTTCAGTTATAATCTTCAGTTATAATTGAAGAATGACAAAAAGTTGAGTTATAGAAATTGCTATGTTAATCTTAAATTCACATTTTCAGTGAAAAGGTTTCTTAATAATTTTTTTCTTTCCCTTTTATGTGTTCCAATTCTATTTATTGAAATTTAATTTTATATCCATTAACATAATTAAAAATTGGGGCTTTTAAAAAAAGTTTTTTTTTCATTCTACTAGTTTCATTTTATAATTTATAAAAGTACTAGATCACAATGGATTAGAGAACTATTGTTTCATCACAGATAGTTCAATGACTCCTGTTTTTTTTTAGGCCGAGTCTTGCTCTGTCACCCCAGCTGGAGTGCAGTGGCGCGATCTTGGCTCATTGCAACCTCACCCTCCCAGGTTCAAGCGATTCTTCTGCCTCAGCCTCCCGAGTAGGTGGGACTACAGGTGCCCACCACCACACTCGGCTAATTTTTGTATTTTTAGTAGAGACGGGGTTTCACCATGTTGGTCAGGCTGGTCTTGAACTCCTGACCTCATGATCTGCCTGCCCCGGCCTCCCAAAGTGCTAGATTACAGGCGTGAGCCACCATGCCCAGCCAACTCCTGTTTTATAGTGTACATTCTGGAATATTATTCAGCTTTCTCTTGAATTCTTTCAGTAACTAGGAGTTCACTACGTTTCCATGGACCTAACTCCATTATTGGACAGTTTTCTCTCTTTTTTTTTTTTTTTTGAGATGGCGTCTCCTCTGTTGATCTCGGTTCATTGAAATCTTCGCCTCCTGAGCTCAAGCGATTCTTGTGCCTCAGCCTCCTGAGTAGCTGGGATTACCGGCACCCACCTCCACACCTGGCTAATTTTTTTTGGTAGAGACAGGGTTTCACCATGTTGACCAGGCTGGTCTTGGACTCCCGACCTCAGGTGATCCGGCTGCCTTGGCCTCCCAAAGTGCTGAGATTACAGGCGTGAGCCACTGCACCTGGCCATTATCGGACAGTTTTAATGGAAAGTGTTTCCTTATATTGAGTGGAAATCAGTCTGCTTATGGTTTATAATCCTCAGACTTGATTCTGCCCCTGAATCTATATGAAATAAATTTACTCCTATTTGAAAATATTTGTCATATTCCTTCTTATTTTTCTTTAAGCTTTATTTTTTCTTATTATCCATATGACATGTTTCCAGAACCCTCCTTATTCTGGTTGTCCTCCTTTAGACACATGCTTTTAATGAGATATTTCTTAAAATGTATTACCCAGAACAACATTTTTTTTTTTTTTTTTTTTTTTTTTTTTACTGTGGACAGTATACTTTTACGAATGGTGCCAATAATGCATTACATTTTTTAGCAGTCATGTCATCCTGTTGATTTGCATTGAGTCATCATTTCTTAAGAGAGAATCAGGATATCAAAATAGTCTCCAAACTCAGCTGATTCCTTCTGCAAATACATTCTCCACCCTTCTTGATTCCTTTTCGGGAGAAAAGAAAAAAGTTTATTTTCGTTGCTAACCTCACTGATTTTTAATTTTACCATTTAAATGTTAGTAACACAGCTGGTAATGTAACCAAAGAAGATTTTTGGCAGGGGATGATGCATTCAGAGCCTTCACTCTGGCTACAGGGAGACCATAGAGGATGGGCTGGAACGGAAGCACGATGGCATGCTGGGCACACCGTTAAGTGACTGATGGAGTCATTCAGCTGACAAATGATAATGGCCTGGATTAAGGAAAGAGAAGAGGGGACCAAGAGATGCCAGAGATACATAGGAAGTAAAAATTAATAGGCCTTGGCAACTATTTTTTTTTTTTGAGACAGAGTCTTGCTGTGTTGCCCAGGCTGGAGTGCAGTGGTGTGATCTCGGCTCACTGCAACCTCTGCCTCCTGGATTCAAGCAATTCTTGTGCCTCAGCCTCCTGAGTAGCTGGGACTACAGGTGTGCATCACCACTCCCAGGCAATTTTTGTATTTTTAGTAGAGATGGAGTTTCGCCATTTTGGCCAGGCTGGTCTCGAGCTCCTGACCTCAAGTGATTCGCCCGCCTCAGCCTCCCAAAGGGCTGGCATTACAGACGTGAGCCACTGCACCTGGGTTGGCAACTAATTTATATGGAATGACAGAGAGTGATTAATGAAAAAGCGGGGAGAAAAGCTGCTCTTGACATCTGCAAGCTGACTTGGCATTCACAGCTAGGCTATGTTATTCTCCTGTCGGGCATAAGTCTCACAGAATACCAACATTAAACAAGACGACTCTGAGACCTTAATAAAGTGAGAAAAAACAAGTCCACTTCGTAATTTTGTCTAAGCATAGGCAAAGAGAGGGTCACGGTGCCATCCAGAAAATACCAAAAATCACCCTCTCTCAGCTAAAATTAGCAACTGCTACTTTACCAGTGACAGCTTTGTCCCAGCTCTAGTCTGCCTTCCCTATAGAGAAGATGTATTGAGATAATCATGAAATTCTCCTTCTTTCTGATAGTATCCTATCTGGAGCAAACCCCTGTTTCCTTAGACCCTCTCCCAATCCCAAATTCTATACTAGGTTCTTCTAAACACTCTCTTACTGAGACACCCCATGGTTCCCTATGTTGTGTGTTCTTCTTTGCTGCAATGAGTAATAAACTCAACTTGTTTAACTAGAGGTGTGTTCCTAGTGGTCTCTGGTTAAAGAGCATTGACATTAAGAATAATTTCAGAGTTTCTTGCTTGGACAGTCAGGTGTGAGTAGTGCCAGTAATAGAAATAAAGAATACTGGAGAAGAAGAAAATGTCTTCGGTTTTTAACAAGTTACCTTTGAGATATTAGTAGGTTACTCCAAGTGGAGATATCCAAGAAGTAATTGGATGGATTTATGGCTCTGGAGCTCAAGAGAGATGTCTGTGCTGAATCTATCTGTCAATCATCCATCTACCTACCTATCTACCTGTAGCTACACATAATATACTCAGAAATATATATATTTGAGAGCTTTTTTTTTTTTTTTTAAAGGCAGGATCTCACTCTGTTGCTCAGGCTGGAGTGCAGGGGCTCAATCTGGCCTCACTGCAGCCTTGACCTCCTGGGCCCAAGCAATCCTCCCGCCTCAGCCTCCCGAGTAGCTGGGACTACAGGTACATACCACCACACCTAGCTAATTTTTGTGTTTTTAGTAGAGATGGAGTTTCACCATGTTGCCCAGGCTGGTCTCGAACCCCTGGGCTCAAGCGATCTGCCTGCCTCAACCTCCCAAAGTGTTGGGATTACAGGTGTGAGCCGCTGTGCCTGGCCCATTGTGTATATAATAGCTGAAGCTGTAGGATTGGCAAAGAGCACCCAGAGAAGGAAAACAATGGAAAAGAAAAGGGCTGAGGACAGAGCAGCAAGGAATATCCCATATACTTACGGGATGAGCAGAAAACGAGATACAGAAAATGAGAAAAGACTCTTAGAAGGAGCCATCATTGAGGAAAGATGATCAGAAGTAGAAGACCAGATGTTAGAGGAGAGAGTTTCCAGGAGGATGAGATTAGTAGTTTAATAGGCTGCTAAAAAGTCAAGTAAGATAAAGTGCCCTTCAAGCTATTTGATATATATCCCCATCATTTTTCGAGCACCTCTATTTTTTGGCACAATAAGATGTTCAGGCTCCTCTTACACTTTCCTGTCCTAGCCCTGGAATCAGCCATTTCTCTAAGGAGTCCTGTATCCTTTTAGTGGAAAGTGGTATCTAGAAACCAAGATCTGGTGTAGTATTCCTTTCAAGAAGCTTGTCTGTGAGGGGTTATGGCTGTATGATCACACGTGGGACTGGAAGTACAGAGGGGATACCTGGCTCAGGTAAAGATGAACAAAACATTGCTGGGCATGGTGGCTCATGCCTGTACTCCCAGCACTTTGGGAGGCCAAGGTGGGAGGATTGCTTCAGCCCAGGTGTTTGAGACCAGCCTGGGAAACAGAGAGACCTTGTCTCTACAAAAAATAAAAAAGTAGCAAGGCATTGTGGCAGCACCTGTAGTCCCAGCTACTCAGGAGGCTGAGGTGGGAGGATCCCTTCAGCCTGGGAGGTTGAGGTTGCTGTGACCCATGAGTGTGCCACTGCACTCAGGCAGGGCAACAGAGTGAAACCCTGTCTCAAAAAAACAAACAAACACAAAAAAACAGTGAAGCAGAGATAGTATGATCAGAACTGAAGCTTAAGGCCAGGCGTGGTGGCTCACGCCTGTACTCTCAACACTTTGGGAGGCCAGATTGGATCACCTGAGGTCATGAGTTCGAGACCAGCCTGGCCGACATGGTGAAACCCCTTCTCTACTAAAAATATGAAACTTAGCCTGGCTTGGTGATGCATGCCTCTAATCCCAGCTACTCGGGAGGCTGAGGCACGAGAATCGCTTGAGCCTGGGAGGCGAAGGTTGCAATGAGCCAAGATTGTGCCACGCACTCCAGGCTGGGCAACAGAGTGAGATTCTGTCTCAAAAACAACAACAACAAATTGAAGCTTAAGGTCAGAAGCAGGTTTGAAGATGATTTGACCTTGAGTTCCAGATAGTGAATAGAGCTCCTAAGGTTGGGATTCATTTTTTAAGAAATGTGGGTGAAGCTCTGCTTCTCAATAGACATGAAGTGATCTCAGCAGAGGAAAGAGGCCATCTGCCCAGGCTGGGCACCAAGCAAAACCTGAAACCACCTTTGAAATGTTTGGGAAAGCTATCTGTGCCAAGAATTTTATCCTGGTGTAAAAGCTTTGTATAAACAAAGCAATTATAACTTTGTTTATTAAAGTGAGAATTATTATTATTGTTATTATTTTTCTTTTGAGACAGAGTCTCGCTCTGTCACTCAGGCTGGAGGGCAGTGGCACAATCTCAGCTCACTGCAGGCCCCGCCCCCAGGTTCACGCCATTCTCCTGCCTCAGCCTCCCGAGTAGCTGGGACTACAGGTGCCCGCCACCTCACCCGGCTAATTTTTTGTAGTTTTAGTAGAGACGGGGTTTCACCATGTTAGCCAGGATGGTCTCGATCTCCTGACCTCGTGATCTGCCCGCCTCAGCCTCCCAAAGTGCTGGGATTGCAGGCGTGAGCCACCACACCTGGCCGAGAATTATTTTTATTGACTTTAATATTTTTCATTATTAAGGAAATAATGAATGTTTTAGTTCCATTATTTGAATTAAAATCTTCCAAAGAATGTTGAAGCTGTACTTCAACCTTGATTCCAACTTGATCCCAATCTTTTTTGTTCTGGAAAATGCCCATTTTCCTACCGCAAATGCATCTCAAGGGGATTCCCTCCTCCTGGCCATAGTAGATTGGATTTGAGGTGAGCAACTATATTAAGTAGGGCTGACCCATTTATGGTGTTTTGTTTCTTGGTAAGCACATGACTCACACCAGGCCAGTGAGGGTCCTTTCTCAGGATTTGAAAAACCAGAGCTGGCCCAAGAGGCTTATTCGTTTTCTAGGACCAACAGAGATGGGGGACATTAGGTTTGTTTGTGGTGTACTTCCTAGGAAGAAGCCAGTGCAAGAGAAACAAAGATGAAGAGAGAAGATTCCAGGCAGCGTTTGAATCTCTGATTCCTGGTCTGTGAGGCCCGGGTGTGCTCTTGCCATCTCAGAATCATGTGAACCTCTCTTCCAACACAGATTCCTTTTGGCCTCTGCTAGTTTGACTTTGGGTTATCAACCACATTTCACCAAAAAAGAGACCTTGCTCATAAAGTGACTTCAAATAAGCTTGGTTTTCATTTACATTGTCAAAAGCTAACTTCCTTTTGATAAGTATCTCAAATATCCCACCTAAAATGCCAAGAAATCAAGTGACCACAAATCGCTGATGTGTTTTTCGTAATAAAAGCAGCAATTGTTCAAAATAATTTTTTTCTATCTATACCTAATATTAGAACATTTATGCAAGCAACCCCCCAAGGTTCTCTTTCTTGTGAATCACCTTAGTCTAAATTATATTTCCACTTCTCTCCTTCCTGTCACATGATTGTATTGAATGTATATTATCACTTCATTCAAATACTTTCTTCTCCAAAGCAACAAGAAGTAAATCATTTGTAAGAAAAAGTACATATACATTCTTATTTTCTTCCCTTAAGTTACATATAATTTCCCAGATACCTACTCAAACTTATAGTATCTCTAACCACGACTTATTTTAATAGGTTGGACTGTCCCTATTTGCTCTTTTAGATTTCCAAGTCCTTAAGGTTAAGCAGAAACCCTAATCCTTGTGTTTATCCAGGCAAGTGCTAATTTCAAAGACAGCTATCTACTCTGGTTAGCGGTTTTGTTCTTTGAAAATAATCCTGGGTTTGCTTATAATAGCAGGGTTAATCATTGCACCGATAGTTTTTGGTTTGTTTTTGTTTTTGTTTTGTCTATACCTTCATAGAGAATCAGTCTCCTATTTCCTTCTGGGATTCACCCTTTCCCCATTTTCAGTCTGAGATCTCAGTGGTACTCTGACCCCCTGCATTAGGAATAGAGTCATGGCCCAGGGCCAAGACAACCTGCACATGTGTTCCTGAAGTGGGCACATGACCTAAACCAGTACAATTAGAGGACATTTCAAGACTTTTATGAATGCCACCAACAGATAAGTTTTTTCTCTCTGCTGGACATGACTTTGAGGGACTATGAGGCTGGCATTTCTGCAGCCATCTTATGATCATGAAAAGATTATCTGAGAATGAAGTCAGCCCAAAAGTCTTCTGAGAGATGGAGAAAGGAAAACCGGGTCCTAATTATTTGCTAATTACCTAAGCCAAAAAAGTGACTTTTTTGCTAAAACTCATTCAAATGGATCTTTGTTACTTACAACCAAAAGATTCTTAATTGATATTATACTTATCATGTGAAATTCAATTGAGTAAGTAGAAAAAGTGGATAAATACATGTGTATCTGATTTTTTTAAAAAAGAATAAGATCTGAGAAACGAGTGAAAACTCAGAATCTGTTGGCCATATCAGCTTATACGTGTATGTTTGCCACAATTATCTGGAAAGAGAAACAAGGCTCTGAGCATTTTCTTCTAAGACATTCAATCAGTGTCTTGGGACATCTAGAGTTGGAGAGATTTAACCCAGTCCCGTAATTACAATCTCTATGGCAACAATCTACTACAATAAAACAGTTGTTCTGAATAGTGACCTTGAGATGCACTAACGCCAGTCATCAGAAAAAGATGCATAGTCTTACAGAATTTTAGGTCACCTACTGCTTAGTAATGCCATTTTCAACAGTATAGATTGAAATACATATGTAGGGCTGAAACTTTAAATAACTAAAAGATTAAATATATAAAAACAATGGTTTTTCCAATGCCTTCTCTTCTTGATGAAAATCCCTTCTTGACAAAAACTACACAAGAGAGTTTTTACCATGGCTGGACCTTCTTAGGTCTTGGAGAACATAGAAAACTAATAAACACTACCTGTTTTCCCCATCCTATAACTCCTATGCTAGGACTGGAAGATAAACAAATCTTTTTATTTTTTGAAGCAATCTTTAAGAAATGTGATACATTTTCTTTCAAATTACCCAGAAGGAAGCATATGGAGTAGAAAATGGAAGAAATTTACAGTTAGCAGATTCATCTGAATTCTATCCCTGTCCATAACTTGTGAGAACTACTAGATGTAGTTCTAAGCTAGATGTAGGGTAAGCCCCACTGAGGTATGGCCCAGATTTGTCTTAATTCATTGGCATACAACCAATGCCAAGCACAGTGTCTGGCACATATACTAGGTGCTCAATAAATTTTCTTTAAATAAACTCATATATGGATTTTGCATGAGTTTCTTATCCTTTCTTAGTGAGGTTAACTGCTGCAACAACCACCAAAACCGCAGTGCCTTGATACAGTAAATGTTTACTTCTCACCTTTGTTACAGTCTTAACTCTGGCCAGTGAATGGGGAGAAATGTGTATACTCCACAGTACCATTCAGGGATACAGCCTCCTTCCAAGTGGTAGTGGTGGCTTCCCCATTCCTTGGGGCCGTGGGCTCCTCTACTGGATTGAGGGCACCCAGCCAGCTGGCAAGGAAGAAAGAATGTGGAAAACAGAGGATCATGCACTAGGTTTCAATGGCCAGCCCTGGAGGGGACTCAAATCACTTCCACTCACATCCCATTGGTCAGAACAAAGTTTTATGCAAGCTCACCGCTGCAACTGCATGACAACTGGGAACTATGCTCTAGCGGTGTGCCCTGGAAGAAGAGAAACTCAAACACTGCTGAATGTTAACTTGCTTGGCTTCACTCTCTGAGCCCCAACTTCTTTTGAAAGGGGAATTAGTAATTGCTATTTGCCAGCACTTTATGAAGATTAAATGAGGCAATAAATGTGGAAGCACTTGATAAAGTGCCAATTAAATCTTAGCTATAAATATTCCTGGGTAATTTGGTTGGTTACGTTACCTCTGCACATCATCTGTGAAATGTGTAGGCTGAAATGTACCGTAGGAGTCCTTTCCAGCTCTAAAATGCTTAGATTCTGTGTTTCTTTTAAACTTTCAGCAAGTGCCTTTGAAACTTTGTCGACCCTTTAGGATCCTACCTGTGATTCTACAAGCTAACCCTCCTGCCCTCAAATCCTCTTTCATTGCTGTAATTTTGCCCATGATCTTTTTGAGACATAACCTGACTCTGTTTTATCTCATTTTAATTCTGTTATTTCCAACTATAGATTAAAGATAATCTTTGCCTTCCTATTACATTAGCCAGTTTCAGTCTGTTAGATTTCTTTTCTTTTTTTTTTTTGAGACAGAGTCTCACTCTGTAGACCAGGCTGGAGAGCAGTGGTATGATCCTGGTTCACTGCAACCTCTGCCTCTTGGGTTCAGGCGATTCTCGTACCTCAGCCTCCGAATAGCTAGGATTATAGGGGTGCACTACCACGCCTGGCTAATTTTTTTTGTATTTTTAGTAGAGATAGGGTTTCACCATGTTGGCTAGGTTGGTCTCGAACTCCTGACCTCAAGTGATCTGCCTGCCTCGGCCTCCCAAAGTGCTGGGATTATAAGGGTGAGCCACTGTGCCCAGCCTGGTCTGCTAGATTTCTTAATTTCAGAAGGAAATTGTAGCTGTGAGGAAAAGAACCCAAGGAGATATTTGACAGATTTGGAATATTAAAAACAAATATGATTAATCCTGCCTTGAAAGAGTCTATATAATAGAAGTTTGGGTCAATCTGTCTTTTTTTCCTGTGGCTTCCTTAGTTGTCTTACCCCAGCTTCCCCGCCTTTTCTCTCCAGCTAAATTCCCCTGTCCATTGACAGCTGTTTTGAATGGTTCCTAGGGGAGTCAGCTAGGTGAAGTCTGAAATCTTCTATATTAAATTCAGGCAAGGGGCTGACATTCGTTAATGCTCAAGGGTATACTGGCTCGTAGGTCATTCACATAAAGGAGAGAAACTGGTCTATCCACTTCCATTCTAGCCCCTTCTAATCTTTCTCTAGACCAAAACCAGGGTGCTCTTTTTGCAGTGCAAATCTGGTGTCATTTCTGTGCTTTCAACACTTTAGCATGTGTATTTAACTTTTTAAAAACTTTTTGATATAGACAAATAATAAAATGCACAGATCTTCAGTACAGTTTGATGAGTTTTGATATACCTGTGAAACCACCACCCTAAACAAGATAATACACTATACCATCATCTCAGAAAGTTCCCTTGCTCCCCATTTCCTGCCATTTCACCCTCTTCTTACCTGCTACCCGAAGAGGCAACCAGTTTCTGATTTTTGTCACCATAGATTTGTTTTGTCTATTTTTGGATTTCATACAGTCATACAACATAGACTTTTTTGTGTCAGGTTAATTTTACTGCACATAATCTTTCTGAGATTTTCCTGTGGTGGCGTGTGATCAGTAGTCTGTTTAATTTACTTATTTATATGGAGTTTTGCTCTTGTTGCCTAGGCTGGAATGCAGTGGCGTGAGCTCACCACAAACTCCGCCTCCTGGGTTCAAGTGATTCTCCTGGCTCAGCCTCCCGAGTAGCTGGGATTACAGGCATGTGCCACCAAGCCTGGCTAATTTTGTATTTTTAGTGGAGATGGGGTTTCTCCATGTTGGTCAGGCTGGTCTCGAACTCCTAACCTCAGGTGATCCACCTGCCTTAGTCTCCCAAAATGCTGGGATTACAGGGGTGAGCTATTGCACCTGGCTAAGTCTATTCCTTTTAAATGCTGAGTGTGAATGCTGTATATGAATATATAGCTTTTTTTTTTTTTTTTTTTTTTTTTTTTTTAAGACAGAGTCTTGCTGTGTCACCCAGGCTGGAGTGTAGTGGCACGGTCTGGGCTCACTGCAACCTCCCCGTCCTGGGTTCAAGTGAATTATCCTGCCCCCAGCCTCCCTAGTAGCTGGGACAACAGGCACGTGTCACCATGCCTGGCTAATTTTTGTATTTTTAGTAGAGACGGGGTTTCACCATATTGACAGGCTGGTCTCAAACTCCTGACCTCAGGTGATGCGCCTGCCTCAGTCTCCCAAGGTGCTGGGATTTCAGGTGTGAGCCACTGTGCCCAGCCTATGGCAATTTATTTATCCACTCTCCTATTGATTGACATTTGGGTTGGTTCTAGCTTGGAGCTATTTTAAGCCTGCTATGAATATTTGTCTTCAAGTCCTTCGTGGATATAAGTTTTCGTTTCTCTTAGGTAAATACTCACCAAATCATAGGGCCTTTGATAGTCTAAAGACCCATTGTTTTTAGGATGAAGACCCAAACCTAAGGCCCTGCACGGTCCTGACCACTTTTCTGGAGGCGTCCTGCACACTTGCCCCTTCCCTTAACTCTGAATTTCAGCCTCTATGTGTATGTTCTTCCCTCTGGCCGGAGCATGCTTCCTTCCCTCTCTTCCTGTTAACCCTGACTCATCCTTCAGATCTAAATGCTGGCAACATTAAGGTAAAGCCCCTTATCACAGGCATTCCCAGCTCTGTGTTCTTGATGCCCTAGCGCTTACCAAGACTGTGGCTTTATATTGACATGTATGAGTATTTGTTTAATGTTTGCTTCTCATGCGACAGCAAGTGTCACTAGGGCAGATGTTGTGTTTGTTTTATTCTCGCAGGGCCTAGCCTAGCTTCTGGCACATACTAATCACTCAACAAACCATTGTGGGATGCATGAATGATGACTGCTCTATACCCCATGGCGAATTTTTTTCTCTGCTTTGGTGAAGTCCCATTTGGTCACCCAGAAAAGAAACCGTCTGTGCCCTCATCATGGATTTCTTCATGACCAGGACACAGCAAGAGGAGAAAAGACCAGGCAATCAGTTACGTTCAGGCTACCTGGCTTCCAGGAAAGAGAAAAGCTTAAACTTCAATCTTGATCATTCTTGTCCTAAACCATTATGTAAACCAAATTCCTGCTAAACAGGCTTCCAATCCAAATAAGACAACAAGGCAATGCAGTTAGCAAATATTTCACCTTGAAAGAGGCCAAGAGATTTGCTCCTGGTGTTTTTTCCCCTTGGTTTGTCTTCTGGAACAACCGGGTACTGGGGGCATTCTCAAGATGGCACTGCATTTCTTGGAAAGTGGGACTGTTTCTTGGTAGAAAGTTGTTCCAGAGGCCGGGTGCAATGGCTCATGCCTGTAATCCCAGCACTTTGGGAGGCCGAGGCAGGCGGATCACCTGAGGTCAGGAGTTCGAGACCAGCCTGGCCAACATGGTGAAACCCCATCTCTACTAAAAATACAAAAAAAATTAGCCAGGCGTGGTGGCGGGTGCCTGTAATCCCAGCTACTCTGGAGGTTGAGGCAGGAGAATCACTTGAACTCAAGAGGCAGAGGTTGCAGTGAGTCGAGAATGTGCCACTGTATCCAGCCTGGGCGATAAGAGTAAAACTCCGTCTCAAAAAAATAAATAAATAAAAGAAAGGAAAAAAAAAAAAAGAAAATTAGGGGCCATAATGTTCTTCCATCAATAAAATTTGTTTCCCACGTGGAAATGCACAACCATGGGGCATTTTTACTGTCTGAGTGGCCACAGTGGAGGGGCTGAGTCGAAAGGCACATTTAACATCGTGTTGTTATTGTGAGCAAGGCTATTGAGGGATGTGTTTTGCTATGTATCCCCCTAAAAATCCCAATACATGCAGTAATGAAGATGATTAATATAATCTTACATACCTTCACATGACTCTGTCTTTTTCATGGATAATTTCCTCCCCAGATGGGCATTTTGTCTGTCTCGAATGATAATAATGAGTAGACAAGTGTGTGGATACTGTCTCTTCTTTAGATGTTTTGCCTTTGCAAAAAGAGTGCAAATCAAAGTGATCCTACAGATGAGCTGTAAGTGTTAAAGAAAACAACATTAGTTTGTATCACCACCAGACTACTTTTACTGCCACCAGAAAATGAAAGTGTTTTGGAAACAGCAAATCCCTATAAAAGGAATAGAATGATGTCCGCCAGTCTTGAAATAGGGATGGGTGATTCTTGAAGAGGATTTGAGGAAGTCAAAGGTGATAATAAACTTTAGAAAGTTTTGGGGGGTACAGGTGATGGATTGCTTTTTATTTTAAAATATTTATTATTATTCTTTTGTATTTGATCTTAGCCAAAAGGCCGAGAAGCGATTATTATTGTTTTTTGAGACAGGGACTCGCTCTGTCACTCAGGCTGGTGTGCAGTGGTGCTCACTGCAACCTCAACCTCCTGGGCTCAAAGGATCCTCCTGCTTCAGCCTCCTGAGTGCGTGCCACTGTGCCTGGCTAATTTTTTAATTTTTTTGTAAAGATGGTGTCCCATTGTGTTGTCCAGGTTGGCCTCAAACTCCTGGGTTTAAGCTATCCTCCTGACTCAACCTCCTAAAGTGCTGGCATTACAGGCGTGAGCCACTGCACCTGGCCTGGATTGCTTTTATAATTAAAACAGAAAATGATTTAAAAATCTAGCAGAGAAATGAAGGTTAACATAAAACAACAACAACAACATAGATGATGTTAACACTCCTGGAAAAGCATTGAATGGAAGAAGGAAAGATGAAAACAACTCCTTCTCCTCCCCCAAAATAAACAACAAAAAACTTGATCTTGAATATGGGCCCATGGAAGAAACTCTCTTTCAGGACAATTTAGATGGAAATAGAGTCCATATGCAGTAATGGGTGTGCTTTCATCTAAAATGAGCTTCTGTTAATAATAGTTCTAGAGCACTTTGTGTGTGCTAAAATTTTTTTCTGAGATTTTGGTTTGAGGATCTTTCCTAATTTAAGAGAATTTTATTCATTCACTGTTTTGTTAGGTGAAGACTTGGAAATATTTCTGTCTCATTAAACAACCTCGATTCAAAGACAGACCACCTGCCTGATTTCCTACTCTCATCCTCTAAAATAAAGACAGGCAACTGTGGGCATTCCTGAAAAGTGTTTGCCTTGTTCTTTCGAGCTCATTTTTAAAGAATGACTCATGGCCAATCTGCACTTCAGCCTTTGATGCTTAAGTGTGTGTGTGTGTGTATGTGTGTGTGTGTGTGTGTAGAGGAATGGTGGAGAGAGGTATAAAAAGAAAATGAACAAAGAAGTGTGGGTTGGAAGCCATACTCTGAGCTAAGGGCTGCACTTAATTGGAAATTAGGGGCCAACCTACAACTACAATGCTGTAAAACAAAGATCAGGACAAAGCCATCAAAGTCCAAGGTTACTCCGGGGGATAGAGACATGAGTCTGGAGCAAATGACACTGTGCCTCAGTGTGTGGGCAGACCTAGCTTTGAGGAGACTGGGGAAATGTTATAATTTTGGAAACCCTCTTGAATAAAGAATACAATTTTAGGATACAAATGCAGATGCTCCTCAACTTAGATGGAATTGCATCCTGATATACCTACCATAAATTGAAAATATCCTAAGTCAGAAATGTAGCCAGGTATGGTGGCTTATGCCTGTAATCCCTGCATTTTGAGAGGCCAAGGTGGGAGGATTGCTTGAGCCCAGGAGTTCTAGATCAGCCAGGGCAACATAATGAGACCCTGTCTCTACAAAACAATTTAAAAATTAGCCAAGCGTGGTGGCACATGCCTGTAGTCCTAGCTACTTGGGAGACAGAGATGGGAGGATCGCTTGAGCCTGGGAAGCAGAGACTGCAGGGAGCCATGATGGCACCACTGCACTCCAGCCTGGACAACAGAGTGAGACCCTATCTATAAAAAAAAAAAAAAAAAAAGAGGGAAGAAAAAGGAAATGCACCTAACCTACTGAATATCATAGCTCAGCCCAGCCTACCTTAACTGTGCTCAGGACACTTACATGAGCCTACAGTTGGACAAAATCATTGAACACAAGCGTGTTTTATAATAAAGTGTAGAACATCTCGTGTAATGTACTGAATACAGTACATTGTAGAGTGCAGTATCAGTTTTTACCCTCCTGATCTCGTGGCTGGCTGGGAGCTGCAGTTGATACTACTGCTCAGCTTCTTGAGAGTATCTATTGCATATTGCTAGCCCAGGAAAAAATCCCAACTCAAAATGCCAGGTATGATTTCTACTGAGTGTGTATCACTTTTACACCATTTGTAAAGTCAAAAAATCATAAGTTGAGGACCATCTGTACAATAACAAGATGACATGGCAGTGATTACTAAACACATAAATATATCCACCATACCCGACTTCGTGTATCCCTAATCCAGATTTCATAGTGTCCAGGGGCACTCCAGAGTTCTCTGACACAAGGGATATTGTGACGGAAGAAAAGTCAGAGAGAAAGGACTTATTTGTTAAAATGCATGGCCAGGTGCGGTGGCTCATGTCTGTAATCCCAGTACTTTGGGAGGCAGAGGTAGGTGGATCACCTGGGGTCAGGAGTTAAAATAAAGGCCGGGCGCAGTGGCTAATGCCTGTAATA
The DNA here is from genome assembly GCF_028885655.2 of Pongo abelii. Taxonomy (NCBI): domain Eukaryota; kingdom Metazoa; phylum Chordata; class Mammalia; order Primates; family Hominidae; genus Pongo; species Pongo abelii. The sequence continues at coordinate 92,050,133 of NC_071995.2, forward strand.
CTAGTACTTTGGGAAGCTGAGGTGGGCAGATCGCCTGAGCTCAGGAGTTCAAGAGCAGCCTGGGTAACATGGTGAAACCCCATCTCAACTAAAATACACACACACACACACACACACACACACACACAACAGCTGGGCGTGGCAGTGGGCGCCTATAGTCCCAACTACTCAGGAGGCTGAGGCAGGAGAATCACTTGAACTGGGAGGTGGAGGTTGCAGTGAGCTGAGATCACACCACTGCACTCCAGCCTGGGTGACAGAGCAAGACTCTGTTTCAAAAAAAAAAAAAAAAAGAGAAAAAAACGAATTTTATTTTTATTTCTCAAAAGGTATGCACACTTTCCATTTTGATACTGTCAAAATGCCCTCAGAAAAGTTGATGTCTGTGGGCCCACAATAGTATACAAGTGTTCTCTTATCCCTCAACAAAACTGAGTGAGATTCTTTTTTAATCCCTGTAAACCTGCTGGGTAAAAAATAGCTTATTGTCAGTCCTACTTGCTATTTTTATTATTAGCTTGGTGGCTAATTTTATGTGTCAGTTTGGCTAGGCTCTGGCACCCAGTTGTTGGTCAAACACCAGTTTAGATGTTGCTGTGATGAAATCTTTTTAGATGAGACTAATATTTAGGCTGGGTATGGTGGATCATGCCTGTAATCCCAGCACTTTGGGAGGCCTAGGGGAGAGGATCACTTGAGCCCAGAAGTTGAAGACCAGCCTGGGCAACATGACAAAACCTTGTCTCTACAAAAAAAGGAAAGAAAAGAAAATTAGCCAGGCATGGTGATGTGTACCTGTAATCCCAGCTACTTGGGAGGCTGAGGTGGGAGGATCAATTGTGCCTTGGAGGTTGAGTCTGCAGTGAGCCATAACTGCGCTACTGCATTCCGGTCTGGGCAACACAGTGAGACCCTGTCTCAAACAAAACAAAACAATATTTAAATCAGTAGACTTTGAGTAAAGCAGATTACCTCCATAATACGGGTAGGTTTTGTGCTCCTTATGAGAATCTAATACCTGATGATCTGAGGTAGAACGGTTTCATCCTGAAACCATCCCCCACAACCCCTGGTCTATAGAAAAATTGTCTTTCATGAAACTGGCCCCTGGTGCCCAAAAGGCTGGGGACCCCTCTCCTAGAAGAACTCATGTTGGGATTAAGAGTGTATCCGCCATCATCCATGTGTCCTCCACCTGAGGGATGCCCTTTTGCTCCTCCACTACCTTTTCTTCCACATGTCAGACATCTTGGAGGGCCTCTGTTTCTTGAAGGAGGTGGTGGTCTCCACCTAACACCACTTTCAAAAGATGGTTCGTTGGCTTGCTCTACTTGAATTGCTTTTCCATCCAAAGACTTTCCATTCATATCGTTCACAGCATTCTTAGCATCTGCAGGGCTCTCAAAAGTAATCAGTGCAAAGTCTCTGGACTTGATTTCCCCATCCTTCATCAAAAGAACTTCCGCTATGTGGCCATATTTCCCAAATACTGCTTGAAGAGCCTTTTCGTTAGGTTCTGTATTAAGGCCACCTATGAACAGCTTGCCAGGTGGATCTGCTTCCACAATTTTGCTCCTTTTCCAGATTTTCTGAGATCTCACCTTTATGCTTCCCTGGGTGATCACTAGCTAAGCTAATCTAAATGTCTCTTTATATATAATTACACATACACACATACACATACACACACACACACACACACAGACACACCCCTATCCTATGGTTTCTGTTTCTCTGGAGAACCTTGTCTAATATAATTAGAGAGGTTACCTAGGTCAAATGTTTATTGGTATCTGTATTTCATTTCTTCTTATCCCCTTCCCCCTTCCCTTTCCTCCTTTCCTCTTCCTCCTCCTTTCCCTCTCTTTCTTTCTGTTCTTTGCCCAGATCTTTTTTTAGATCCTCTGTGTGAACAGGGGTCCCCCAAAGTGAGGGGCTCTGGCCTATGTTCCCTAATTTGCTGGGAGTGAAAAGCCTTTTTGACCAGGAACTTGTACTACCAGTGAGATTGTGCAAATAAATACATTAAATAAATAAAGCTAAGTAATGGAGAAGGCTGCTTAGTTATGGGAACTTACTTTCAAAACCAGTTCCTCCTTCATTTATCAGTTAGCAGCCAAATGCAGAATTTCCTGTTGTTTCTTTTTTTTTTCTCCTTTCCTTCATAGCAAGTGATGTCATCACAGCTACCTAGAAGAACGATTTCCCACAGTGATGGAGGTTCTGTGATGTCATTGGGATTACAAAAGCCAGGAAAGAAATTTGCTATCGGTATTTGTTGTCAGAAATTACAAAGCAAATTAATTTCAAGCTTTCTGAGAAAGAAACCCTTCAGTGAAAGTAAACATTTAAGAAATTATTATTATACAAGGAAATTCTGTCCTTTATCTGCCAGAGAGAGAATGCCTGCAACCTCAAGGTACTAAATAAACAGGCCTGGTATAAGAGAGTGTTCTGTTTTGGGGATATTTAGTGGGCTAAGTATGTGTGCCAGCGGTCCCCAACCTTTTTGGCACCAGGGACCTATATCGTCTAAGATCATTTTTCCACAGACGAGTTGGGGATGGTTTGGGGACGAAATTTTTTCACCTCAGATCATCACACATTAGATTCTCATAAGGAGCGGGCAACCCAGATCCCTCACATGTTCAGTTCACAATAGGGTTCGTGCTCCCGTGAGAATGTAGTGGCACCACTGATCTGATAGGAAGCCACGCTTAGGTGGTAATGATCGCTCACCGGCCGCTCAATTCCTGCTGTGTGGTCTGGTTTCTAGCAGGCCATGGACGGGTACTGGTCCACAGCCGGGGGGTTGGGGACCCCGATCTGTGCCAAAACGCTAACTATCTTCAGATTGGCTGGGCTGGTAACTGGACTGTTTTTCAAACAACCAGACCTGTCCTGATGAAGCTTTGAAGTGTCTCGCTTTCTCTACCCTAGATCAGATCTCCTGAACAGGGTCTCCCTTCCCTTTAATGGAAGTAGAGGTGCTAGTTTTCTGTGACTGCTGTAACAAATTACCACAAACCGGTGGCCCAAAACCCCAGAAATTTATTCTCTCATAGTTCTGAGGCCAAAAGTCCAAACTCAAGGCGTCGGCAGGACTGGCTTCCTCTGCAGGGTGCAGGGAGAGTCTGTTGCACGCCTGGCTCCTGTCTTCTGGAGGCTGCCGCCATCCTTGGCGTTTCTTAGCTCATAGGCGCATCCCTCTGATCTCTACCTCCATCTGCACAGCCCCTTCTCCATGTGTCTTCTCCCTTCTCTTCACGTCTCTTCTTTTTTTTTTTTTCTTTTTTGAGTCAGGGTCTTGCTCTGTTGCCCAGGCTGGAGTGCAGTGGCACTGTCATGGCCTACTGTAGCCTTGACTTCCCAGGCTCAGACGATCCTCCTGCCTCAGCCCCCCAAGTAGCTAGGACCACAGGTATGTGCCACAATGCCTGGCTGAATTTTCAATTTTTAATAGAGATTGGGGGTCTCACTATGTTACCCAGGCTCGTTTTGAACTCCTGGGCTAAAGCAATCCTCCTGCCCTGGCCTCCCAAAGTGCTGGGGTTACAGGCGTGAGCTACTGTGCCTGGTCATGTCTCTTTTATGGTGATACTTACCGTTGGATTTAGGGCCCACTCTAACCAGGACGTTAGGTCATATTCTCAGGTGAAAGGGGTTAGGGCATGGACATATCTTTGTATGTCTTTTTATGCCACAATTTAACCCACTACAGTGGATGAGGGTTTATGACCACCTGGCCCCATCTTCTCCCAGAGGTGATGGTGACTCTTGAGAGCTGACTCTTTCAGGTGGTGGCATGTGGAATCTTCACAGGTTCATTCATTCATTACTGTAATGGGCTGAATTGTGTTCTCCCGCTGCTCTCAAATTCGTATCTTGAAGTCTTAACTCAACACCCAGTACCTCAGAATGTGACTGTATTTAGAGGGGGGTCTGTATTAGTCCATTTTTATGCTGCTGATAAAGACATACCTAAGACTGGGTAATTTATAAAGAAAAAGAGGTTTAATGGACTCACAGTTCCATGTGGCTGGGGAAGGCCTCACAATCACGGAGGAAGGCGAAAGGCACATCTTACATCACAGCAGACAAGACAGAATGAGAACCAAGCGAAAGGGATTCCCCCTTATAAAACCACCAGATCTCGTGAGACTTATTCAATACCATGAGAACAGTATGGGGGAAACTCCCCCCATGATTCAATTATCTCCCTTGGGGCCCGTCTCACAACAGGTGGGAATTATGTGAGCCACAATTCAAGATGAGATTTGGGTGGGGACACAGCCGAACCATATCAGGGTCTTTAAATTGGTATTAAGGTTAAATAAGGTCATTGGGGTGGGCCCTGATGCAACATGACTGGTGTCCTTATAAGAAGGGGAGAAGAGGACACGGGAGAAGGCAGCCATCTGCAAACCAAGGAGAGAGAACTCAGAAGAAATCAATGCTGCCAACAACTTGATCTCAGACTTCTAGCCTCCAGGACTATGACAAAGTATATTTCTGTTTTTGAAGCCACTCAGTCTGTGGTACTTTGTTACAGCAGCCTTTGGGAACTAGTGCAGTTACTAAGAACCCACTCTCTGCCACATCTTCCACAAGGCAGAGGCACATCTGCCTGGGGACTGGCTGTGAGTCTGGAGATAGTTACCATTTTAGTCCAGATAGCCCACCAAGTACCCCCAGAGCAGGACTATTTGTCTCTTACTAACATCTCAGTGATATGGTTCATTATTCTAAAGATTTGGGTGTAAACAAGAGTTTATTATGTCTTCAAATATAAAAAGCTACAGTAAACAGCTGATTTTTGAAAGTATAATGAGGAAGATGCCATAGAAACTGTGAAAGGGGTCAGTGAAACCAGAGGAGTCCACCTGGGCTCAGACGATGTGATGTTTAAGCTGGGATCAAAAATGAATAAATCACGGGTGAATGAGGAGGAATGTTCCAGTGAGGGAAAAGTAAAAGTCCAAAGAAAGCCTGAGCAACGTGGTGAAACCCTATCTCTAGGAAAAATAAAAAAAATCAGCTGGGTGTGGTGGCACGCCTGTTGTTCCAGCCACTCAGGAGGCTGAAGTGGGAGGACTGTTTAAGACCGGGAGGTGGGGAGTGTTGACTGCACCACTGCACTCCATCCTGGGTGACAGAGTGAGACCCTGTCTCAAAAAAAAAAGTCTAAAGCAGAAAAATATTCAAAAAACTAGAGAAAGCTAGGGAGATAGGCTAGGCCATATTGTGAAAGGACAATGAGAAGATCCCAAAGGGTTTTGGGCAGGGATGTTCTTATTGGAAAGATTACTCTGACTGCAGTGTGGAGCCAGAGTTAGATAGGAGAAGACTAGAACGAGGAGACTCAGTTAGGAGACGTCCCAGGGGTCTGTGAAGGGGGGATGGTGGATGGGGTGAGAGATGGAGTGCAGATGGAGATAAATGGAATGATTAGATTATTTAGGAAGTTGAAGAAAACACATTTCCTCATTAGTTCAGTGTAGAAGGGTTGAGGAGGAGGAAGGAGTTAAGTATGATTTGGATAATTTGATGGGTAATGAGTCATTTACTTTGGGGAATATTGGGGAAGCTTATGGAGAAAGGGATTATATTTATCAGGACTTCCATAGTTGTAAGTGACAGAAACTGAATTCAGATAATTTAAGGATATAGGACTGATGTGAAGGAACAGAGCTACTCTACCCTCTTCATTTCTCTCTTTTTAAAATTTTCACTTCTCTTGGTGTGTTGGTCTCATTCTTCCCTATTGCAGACTTGCTTCCTCCAGGCAATGGAGAGAAGGTGGTATTGTTGCAACTTGACATTTACGTCTTCCTAGCTCAGGGACTCCAGAGAGAGAGCTTTTTTCTCCCAGCATCTTAGTTTGAATTTCACTGTGCAAGGTTTAGCCCCACCCAATTTTAACATTTCTGAAATTGGAAGCGTCTTTTAATAGATGTCATCTTCCTTTTTTGTTGTTCCAATTGGCAGTATTATTTCTTAGTGATGGATAAAATAATAGTGTTTCTTACTGTAATGGAGTCTTAGATGTAATGAAATCCATATAAAATTTTAGAGAACGGCTCTGACTGGTTTGGTGTGTGTCATTGACTGTCCCTGGGCCAATCATGGTGACCCAAGAGATAGGGGAGTATGATGACCAGTACTGGGATACAGGTCCATCCCTGTGGCCAGTGCCATAGGGTGCTATGTTTGAAAATCCCATCTGAACTACACTTAGTAGGGAGTGGCAGTTGCTGCAAATAACAGCAATACTGCTGGGAACACATGAAGCTGGTCAGGCCCAAACACATGATGAAGAGTGCTTGAGAAAACAGTGAGTTCAATGTAGAGTGGTGGCTAAACTGGCTGGTGAGATACTGTATTAGTCTGTTCTCACACTGTCATAAAGAATGACCTGAGACTGGGTTATTTATTTATTTAGAGACAGAGTCTCACTCTATCACCCAGGCTGGAGTGCAGTGGCACAATCTCGGCTCACTGCAGCCTCCACCTCTCAGGTTCAAACAATTCTTGTGCCTCAACCTCCAGAGTAGCTGGGACTACAGGCGTGCACCACCATGCCAGGCTAATTTTTGTATTTTTAGTAGAGACAGGGTCTCACCATGTTGGCCAGGCTGGTCTTGAACTGCTGACCTCAGGTAATCCACCCGCCTCAGCCTCCCAAAGTGCTGACATTACAGGCATGAGCCACCACGCCCAGCCGAGACTGGGTACTTTATAAAGAAAAAGAGGTTTAATTGACTCATGGTTCCACAGAATGTACAGGAAGCATGGCTGGGGAGGCCTCAGGAAGCTTACAATCATGGTGGAAGGTGAAGGAGAAGCAGGCATGTCTTACATGGCCAGAGAAGGAGGAGGAGATAGAGAAAGGGGGGGTGCTACACACTTTTTTTTGTTTGTTTGCTTTTTTTTTTTTTTTTTGAGACAGAGTCTCAGTCTATCGCCAGGCTGGAGTGCAGTGGCGCGATCTCGGCTCACTGGAAGGTCCGACACCCTGGTTCAAGCAATTCTCCTGCTTCAGCCTCCCAAGTAGCTGGGATTACAGGTACACACCCAGCTAATTTTTGTATTTTTAGTAGAGACAGCGTTTCATCATGTTGGCCTGGCTGGTCTCGAACTACTGATCTCAGGTGATCCACCTGCCTTAGCCTCCCAAAATGCTGGCATTACAGGCATGAGTCACTGCGCCCGGCTGCTACACACTTTTATAAACAACCAGACCTTGTGAGAACTTACTCATGGGAACAGCAAGGGGGGAATCTGCCCTCATGATTCAATCACCTCCCGTTAGGCCCCCCTTCCAATGTTGAGTATTAACATTCGATATGAGATTTGGGCGGGGACACAGACCCAAATCATATCAGATACCCAAATGATGATGTCCCCTGCCCATTAAATTTGGCAGCAAATTTGTCACCTTCAATTTCACTGAGAACATTTTCAATAGAGCACAGGGCAGGAGGCCAACTAAAGGGAGTTGAGGAATGAATAAGAATTGAGGAAAATGAGACACGGTGGTCAGAAGCCAAAGAGAATTAAGGTTTGTTTGGGGACATTCTCTGCATTGAGGACAGAATTGCTCATGCAGCCCCTCAGGACCCAAGGCAATGCCCTAGAACAGTAGTTCTCAAAGACCATCAGCAGCTACCACCTGGGATTTACTAGAAAAGCAAATTTTGGGGACCCACCCAAGACCTACTGAGTCAGAAACTCCAAGGTGGGGTCCTGTGATCTGTATTTTAACAAGCACTCCAGGTGATTCGGATGCAGGCTAAAGTTTGAGAACTAGGGCCTTAGGAGCCTATAGCAACAGGCTTTTATGGAGCTGAACTATGATATTATCTGTCTCAGGGAGGCAAATGTGTGTTGTTAACATGTTTACTTCAGCTGGGCTTGCTGGAAGCAAAGAATCTGGTTTGAGTTGGGGCTAAGGGGGGTAAGGGCACAGATTTCTATAAAGCAATCAACTGAGAAAAAGGACTGTTGCCTTTCCAGGGCAGGATCCCTGCTGTCTGAATATGAAATCCACCTGTTTGGGTTTTTCAAGCAGATGAGCAATTTGACATCTTTCCACTCCTCTGAGCAACACAGTGTTAAGTGGATCTCTTGAAGGATGAGCCTGGTGCTTGGCTGAAACTGTCACAAAGTGGCATTTCTCACAGTATTTGCAGAGGCCCTGGGAAATGTTAACCAGAGACTCAGTTTGCTCTTTGATTTCAGTCTTTATGATTGAAAACCTTTCTTAAATGCATCTGTCTTTTTGCCACTTTAGAGGCTAGAATAAAAACCAAAAGAGCAAAGTTTGTGAAAGATTTTTTTATCTTTACAAATCAGAATGGGTTTAAGATGTAGCTCTCTAATGTCACTCTTACTCACTTGCATTCTGATTTGCTTTCTTGAGAGAAAGAGATTGGGATGCTTGGAGTTCCTGCTGGCTGCTGGGATTTGCATGTGATCCCCGACATAGACTATCTGTGACACACGCTGGTATGTGTGTCTGTAGCTGATGTCCTATTAATAGCTGATACATGAATGTCATTTGTTGGTTGGGCAGATACAGGAAGTGTGGCACGATGTAAATTCTGTGAAGACAGGGCTGGTTGATTCAATGTTTTATCCCCGATACCTAGAACAGCACTCAATAAACATGTTGAATGAATGAAAAAAATGATAATTATAATTGAATCCTGGATCACTCAGAAACCTACAGATTCAGGGTCACCAGTCTGAGCATTAATTCTCACCATCTGGGATCCTAAATATAGCATGTGTAGGCAGCACTGGCTGCATAATTTGTTGGGGCCAGTGCAGAATAAAAATGCAGAGCTTCCTGTTCAAAAATTAATAACTGTGAGACAGCATGAGAAGAGTGTTCAGCCAAGCATGCAGCTCTTCTGAGTGTGGAGCCCTGTGCTCCTGCACAAGTCACACCCACGAAGCCAGCCCAGCAGGTAAGGAATGGGACAAAATTTTACCAATTCTGGTAATTTTACCAACTCTGGTAATTTAAAAAATGGCTTTACATTTTTTTCCAGAAATCCTTGAAATGACTTTTTTATTTTATTTTATTTTAAGATGGAATCTCACTCTGTCGCCCAAGCTGGAATGCAGTGACGTGATCTCAGCTCACTGCAACCTCTGCCTCCCGGGTTCAAGTGATTCTCCTGCCTCAGCCTCCCGAGTAGCTGGGATTACAGGTGCCCACCATGATGCCCAGCTATTATTATTATTATTATTATTATTTTTATTTTTAGTAGAGACGAGGTTTCACTAAACCTCATTGGCCAGGCTGGTCTCAAACTCCTGACCTCAGGTGATCCACCTGCCTCGGCCTCCCAAAGTGCTAGGATTACAGGCATGAGCCACCACGCCCGGCCAAGACCTTTTTATGTAGTTATTTTCTCCTTTTCCATGAAAGAGAAGGCAACATTAAAAATGAAGGTTGTCTGTGATAGGACTGGATTATCCCAATTCTTTTCTTCCTCCTTGGAATGTATCCTTTCTTTGCCATGTTGCTCTACAGTGCCTCCTACTGGAGAGATTGGAGTCTGTTTCCCCACTTCCTCATGTCGGGCTGGATCGTGAGGCTTGCTTTAGCCAATGGAATGTTAGTGGGCATGATCAGAGGCTTTAAATGTGCTCATGAGGTTTGGCTTTGCTTCTCAGGCTCTGTCCTTTACCATGAGAACTGTCCTGGGTAAGCTGTTGGCTCAAGCAAATGACAGAAGTATGGGGTAGACTTGATCCCAATCAGCTGCCCCAGCTAACCTGCAGACCAACATAGAAAGATGGAAAAGAAATGCTTTTGGTAAGCCAACAAGGTTTTGGAGTCTTTTGTTACACAGCATTTACATAACAGAAACCTAAGAAGGTATCCTTCAGGAGGATCCTAGTAAATGAATATCAACTGTGTTTTTTTGTTAAATTTTGAGGATGCTGAAAAAGAACAACAAAAGAGACTAGAAAAAGAATCAAAATTAATGCTGAATATTGGTATACAATCCTGCTCAAAAGGTGGTTTAACCTGATGCTCAAATCAAGTCAATAAGTCCTAAACAAACTCAGTGCTATGCACTTTGCAAACTTTAATTCAAGCAATCCTCCCAGTAACACTATGAGTGAAGTTGCTAATATCATTGTCGTTTTCAGTTGTGGGAACAAAAAATCAGAGAGATGTGAGTAACTCAGCTAAGGCCACACAGCTTGGAAGTAGTGAAGCCAGGATCCTAACCCAGGTGGGATGGATCCAGAGCTGCACACTTAATCACCACGCCTTGCTGCATTGCCATCTAGAAAGCAAGGGCCAGTGGCTCATGCCTGTAATCCCAGCACTTTGGGAGGCCAAGGTGGGCAGATCACTTGAGGCCAGGAATTTGAGACCAGCCTGGGCAACATGGTGAAACCCTGTCTCTACAAAAAATACAAAAATTAGCCAAGCCTGGTGGCTTGCACCTGCGGTCCCGGCTATTTGGGAAGCTGAGGCTGGAGAATCACTTGAGCCCGGGAAGAAGAGGTTGCAATGAGCCGAGATCGCACCGCTGCACTCCAGCCTGAGCAGGAGTGAGACCCTGTCTCAAAAATAAAAAATAAAGGAAGGTCCTGGGGAAATTCAAGGTACTTTTATCTCTGTCCTGAACTTGACTTCAGACCACTTCTCCTTCTGCCTCCTCCTTGATGATCAACTCAAATACCTGTTTCTTTGCTCTTGCCTTCACCCACACCTTGAGTTTGATGCCCAAGTGGATGATGCTCCCAGCTCCCAGCAGCCCAAACAAACTCCACTCTCCTTACCTAGCATGATGTGTCTGAGGAAACTGAGCCAATAACCCACTTGCTCACATAGCCCAGGGCTCTTTCTCCCAGGATGTAGTTACCATTCCCAACCTTAGAACTGGGCCCACAAGAAGACCTTGAGATACAAAAGCCTTCAAGGTATGTGGGAAGGGTTTACAAAAGGGGAATCAGGTTTATGGCTAAATGTCAATAAGAATGTATGCCCCTGCCTTTCTACACTTCACTGAATGCCCCTCAGCCAGGCTTCTTGGTGACTGTGTGGTGCCTGAGGCCATTCCTATAGCATGAATATATTAAAACATGTTATAATCCAGACATTTGTCATTCTCCCTCCAGGTCACTTCGTATGAGCATGTCTCTTTGACAATGCTGTAGTATGCCCTCAAGGAGGCTTTATTTAGAGCTGCATATAGATTTCGAAGAGAATGTATTTAAGACAAGCAGAAAAAGAATCTTTCATCCTTATTGGAGATTATGTAAACTCCTAGCCAGATTCTAATTTTCTTGCTGATCCCAAACTTGCCAACAAAGCTTTTTTTGGGACATCATTAAATAGATCTTATTCTAGTTGTCTTTGTTTGTTTTTTAGAGATTGCAAGTACTCCATAGGATCTCCTTAAAGAAGCAGCAGGAGGAAGAGGCCTCATTTTTAAGAAAGCTTGTCTTATGCTTGGGCAAAGGTGGACACATCAGCTACTGGTGCCTGGGCCGGCAGTGAAGAGGAAGGATATTCACAAGACTTAACAGCTGGTCCAGAAAGGGTTCTGATCAATCAGGGAGAGGCCCTGTTCCTGACCCATCTGCCAAGCAGATGGGCTGTGATCAGACCGGTCATCAGAAGGGGAGCATCTCTTTCCCAAGAATCCCAGTCCAGGTTCCAAGCCTGTGCTGGGAGCCACCGTTGTTGGGTTGAACTGATCCAGAATATACGGTCTGAGAGTAGAAAGGGAAGGTTCCCTGCAGTAGGCAGAATAATGTTCCCAAACCCACCCCAAAGAGACCTATGTGCGAATCCCCAGAATCTATGAATATGTTACATAGCAAAGGGGAATTAAGGTTGCCAATCCGTTGACTGTAACATAGGGATATTACCCTGGGTTTTCCAGGTAGGCACAATGTAATCCCAAGGATCTTTAAGAGGAGAAGTAAGTGGAAGAGGAACCACCAAAGAGAAGGCAGCATAAGAGGGATCTGGCCTGGTGTTGCTGGCTTTGAGGTTGGAGGAAGGGACTACCAGCCAAGGAAAAAAGAAGCTGAAAAAGGCAATGAGACAGATTCTCCCTAGGGCCTCCAGAAAGAACACAGCCCAGTTAACACTTTGATTTTAGCCCAGAGAGATCTGTTTTGGACTTTTGATCTCCAGAACTATAAGATAACAAATTTGTGTTGTTTTAAGCCACTAAGTTTTTTTTTTTTTTTTTAAATTATACTTTAAGTTTTAGGGTACATGTGCACAATGTGCAGGTTAGTTACATATGTACACATGTGCCATGTTGGTGTGCTGCACCCAGTAACTCGTCATTTAGCATTAGGTACATCTCCTAATGCTATCCCTCCCCCATCCCCCCACCCCACAACAGTCCCCAGAGTGTGACGTTCCCCTTCCTGTGTCCATGTGTTCTCATTGTTCAATTCCTACCTATGAGTGAGAACATGTGGTGTTTGGTTTTTTGTCCTTGCGATAGTTTGCTGAGAATGATGGTTTCCAGTTTCATCCATGTTCCTACAAAGGACATGAACTCTTCATTTTTTATGGCTGCATAGTATTCCATGTTGTGTATGTGCCACATTTTCTTAATCCAGTCTATCGTTGTTGGACATTTGGGTTGGTTCCAAGTCTTTGCTATTGTGAATAGTGCCGCAATAAACATACGTGTGCATGTGTCTTTATAGCAGCATGATTTATAATCCTTTGGGTATATACCCAGTAATGGGATGACTGGGTCAAATGGTATTTCTAGTTCTAGATCCCTGAGGAATCGCCACACTGACTTCTACAATGGTTGAACTAGTTTACAGTCCCACCAACAGTGTAAAAGTGTTCCTATTTCTCCACATCCTCTCCAGCACCTGTTGTTTCCTGACTTTTTAATGATCGCCATTCTAACTGGTGTGAGATGGTATCTCATTGTGGTTTTGATTTGCATTTCTCTGATGGCCAGTGATGATGAGCATTTTTTCATGTGTTTTTTGGCTGCATAAATGTCTTCTTTTGAGAAGTGTCTGGTCATATCCTTTGCCCACTTTTTGATGGGGTTGTTTGTTTTTTTCTTGTAAATTTGTTTGAGTTCATTGTAGATTCTGGGTATTAGCCCTTTGTCAGATGAGTAGGTTGCAAAAATTTTCTCCCATTTTGTAGGTTGCCTGTTCACTCTGATGGTAGTTTCTTTTGCTGTGCAGAAGCTCTTTAGTTTAATTAGATCCCATTTGTCAATTTTTGCTTTTGTTGTCATTGTTAAGCCACTAAGTTTATGGTCACTTTTTGTGGCAACAATAGAAAAGAAATACATTCCCCAACAGGAAATTATGGTGCTCTTACCAAAAGGAGGAGGAAGATGCTAGGCAGGCCAACAAAAAGATCAGAACAGATGTGTACTGCAGATGAGATCTCTGGGAGCGCTTGTTCTATAGCTCCCTGGATGGGTATTTTCCCAGGGGAGACAGAATATACTTTCAAAGTATCAATAGTGGAATGGACCTGTTCCACAAAGCAAAAGCTAAGCTCATAGCACCTGTCAGCAAGACCAGAAGAGCTGGAGTTAGGAGTGTGGCCTCTGAAGGCGTTCCACACAGATTAGAAACCTGGTTCCCTCATTCACCAGTTGGGTAACTCTGAGCAAGTTACTTAGACTCTCTGTGCTTCAGTAAAATGAGGATGATAAATATCTGACAGCATTTTCATGAGGATAGATGACATTTATACACATAAAGAATTAAGAATCACTTCTGGCATATGTTTAAGGCTCAATAAATGTTAATGGTTGCTATTATGACTAATACTATAACCTAGCTCTGGAGCCAGACTACCTGGGTTCAAAGCCCAGCTCTGCCACTTAGAACTTCTATGCTTGGGCAAGTTACTTAGCATCTCTGAGCCCCAGGTTTTTTCATGTGTAAAATGGCGATACTAAAGTACTTACCTCATAGAGTTGTGATGAGGATTAATACATTAATTTATGTAAAGTACTAGAACAATGCCTGAGATACACGATACATGTTATCTAGCATCATCATCGTTAGTACCAGTATGAGGTCTAATCACTCTGGAGGACTAATAACTAAAGCACCACCACCGTGATGATGCAGTGGCATCTTATGTGATCATTAAGACCTTTTAGGTTGGGAAGAATCATGGTTCCCAAACTGTAGGGACCTCTGGGAGCAACATTATCTATCTTCCTATCAGAAACTCAAACCATGGAAGCACTCCGGTGAGATGGCTACATAATATATGAAAAGAAAAGAAAGTGGAAAAATTCGTCATCAGAAACACACTGTAAGACTCCTGAAAGGGATGTAGAGAGAACCGACTTGTGTCTCCTATTTCTCTGCTCTGCAGTTCTACAGGGTTGCATTTGCCTGATGCTTTTGATTTAGTGTTTTTACACTATGTAACATAGTGAGAACATTAGGTTAAGGAAGCTTGCCATTTCCCTTTTCAGAGCAGTCCTTTCAACAATACCAAGAATTCGCACTTTGGTAGATAATGACAAGAAATACGACAGCCCAGCCGTTAGTAAACAAGCAAATCATCTAATGGCAAAGGCTGATTTAATCAAAACATTCTGGTTCTCCCTCATCTGAACCCACACAAGGAATGAACCAATCCAATTGGAAAAAAATATTTGTTTTATCTTTGCCACATTTATTTACTCTTAAGGACTGTTTAACTTGATGGGGCAGAGAAGTTGGAAAGAACAAAAATACTCAAGGCAGTGAACAGCCTCCCAGGTCTCTGGCAGCAGGCAGGAATGCCAGTGGCCTGGAGGTATTTCCACAGGGGCCTGTTTGTGAGCAGTTTCTGAAGTTCTTTGCCCTCATCTTGAGGGGTGGAGAAATGACCTGCTTATGTGGCAGGTTTGCAGGGCAGGGGGTGCAGAATAAGAACTAGAGAAAATAAGCCAGGAATTTAACCCCTGCTCTGTAAATGATTCCAACATATGAAATACTTATTCCAAAAACTCTACTGAGCATTCTATATGTGCAAGACATTGAGACAGGTGTTACAGGAAGGCATAGATAAAGTAGACATAGATTCGAGCTCAAGAAACTCTTTGTCAAATAGGGCACGAGAAAGAAACACAGATACCCACGGGATGTAGAAAGCTCCAGGTGTGTTTTATTTTATTTTTTATTTTTTTGAGACAGAGTCTTCTTTCATTGCCCAGGCTGGGGTACAGTGGTGTGATCTTGGCTCACTGCAACCTCCACCTCCTGGGTTCAAGTGATTCTCCTGTCTCAGGCTCCCGAGTAACTGGGATTACAGGCATGTGCCACCACACCCAGCTAATGTTTGCAATTTTAGTAGAGATGGGGTTTTGCCATGGCCAGGCTGGTCTCAAACTCCTGACCTCAAGTGATTCACTTGCCTCAGCATCCCAAAATATTGGGATTACAGGCATGAGCCACTGTGCCCAGCCTCTAGGTGTGTTCAATTGGAAGCCCTAGAAACAGGGCTGGAGATGGGGCTTGTGTACAGGTGCTTACTGTTGTAAATTGTTTTTATTTTTTTAGAGACAGGATCTCATTCTGTTGCCCAAGATGGGTGCAGTGGCATGATCTTAGCTCACTGCAGCCTCGACCTCCTGGGCTCAAGCCATCTTCCTGCCACAGCCTCCTGAGTAGCTGAGACTAGAGACGTACACCACCACACCTGGTTAATTTTTTTATTTTTTGTAGAGACGGGGCCTCATTAAGTTGCCCAGGCTGGTCTTGAACTCCTGGGCTCAAGCCATCCTCCTACCTTGGCCTCCCAAAGTGCTAGGATTATAGGCATAAGCCAATGTGTCTGGCTTTATGGGTGCTTTCTTGAAGAAGAGCTCTTGGGTGGAACATTTAAGGATGCAAGTTAAGCAGAATAGGGCAGGGGACAAGCTGGGCAAAGAGGTGACTGCAGCCCCAGCCTGAAGCCATTCTTAGATCTGGAGGGTGATTGGTACCTGTGGTAAAATACAAAATATATATTTAATCTTGTTCCCTGGTTCCCAGCATAGAGCTCCTAACACCCTTGGAAATTACTCTTTTGCTAATGAGATGACTCTTGTTGGGGAGAGGGGGCCTAGGTAGCTTTAGGATAGGGCCTGGACACAGGAAAAACCAACCATGTACTGAGAAGGTTAGAACTTCCAGCCTTGCTCTCCCACCTCTGAGAGCAGGAGAAGGGCTAGAGATTGAGTTCAATCACCAATGGCCAAGGATTTAATCAATCATGTGTACTTACTGAAACTGCCATAAAAAATCCCTACACAATGGGGCTTGGAGAGCTTCTGAGTTGGTGAACACATCCAGGAAAGTGGCTCATCCCAACTCCCCAGGGACAGAGCCTCCTGCATTCAGACCCTTCCTCAGTACCCCTCCATCTGGCTGCTCGTGTGTGTCCATCATAACAAAGTGTAATAGTAGGTATGGCATTTTCCTGAGTTCTGTGATGATTCTAGTGAATTATCAAAGCTGGGTGGGAAAAGTCACAGAACCCCTGAATTTATAGTCCACTGGGCAGAAGTGTGGGTCACCTGGGGACCCCATTTGTGGCTGGTGTCTGAAGTCTTGTGGAGCTGAGCCCTTTAACCTGTGGGATCTGGGCTTGGTAAAGGGAATCTGGGCATGACACAGCGGCATTTACTACAAGGTAATGTTACTGAAACACCAGGGGTCCAGTCTAGGTTCTGCTGCTTGTTATACAGAATGCCAATCACTGAGACAGTAACTATTGCTAGGGAAAAAAGCTTTAACGGGGTGTTGCAGCCAAGGAGAACAGGAGATAAAGTCTCAAATGTGTTTGTCTGACCGACTAAAATTGGAGGTTTTGTACAGCAGGAAAGGTGGGAAAATAGGAATTAAGGAGGAGTATGGAAGCAATCATGATGGATGAGGGGTCTGGCATCTCTGTCTGGATACAGTGATCTGATGAGTTTTAGGTTTTTGTTTTTGCCTGACTGTCTGTTTTTTGAGGAAGGAATTCAGATGAGATAAATGTAAGTTTTAAAATTTAAAAACAGGAAGGGTTAATTTTTATGTTTCTTTTAAAAACTGCAATATCATTTCTATTGGACAATTGGGCTGGTCTTAATCCCTTTTTTCTATTCATCAATTTTTCAATCATGGGGAATATGGTTATCTGCCTTTTTGGCTACTTAATGCTAAGGGGTGCATTGTGGGATAATGATGGGAAATGCAAACATCACCCCTGAATCTGAAGCACTCAGGAGTACCTGATTGGCATCCCGCTTGTTGGAGCACCACGATTAAAAAAAAAATACCCAAGAATTAAAGTGGATCCCTTAAGGAAGCCAAGAGAACAATCCTAAGCCTATTAAAAAGTATTTCTGATTCATGGCTGGGTGTGGTGGCTCACACCTGCAATCCTAGCACTCTGGGAGGCCGAGGCAGATGTGGCTCACTTGAGGTCAGGAGTTCAAGACCAGCCTGAGCAACGTGGTGAAACCCTGTATCTACTAAAAATACAAAAATTAGCTGGGCGTGGTGGTGCACACCTGCAGTCCTAGCTACTCGGGAGGCTGAAGCATGAGAATTGCTTGAACCTGAGAGGTGGAGGTTTCAGTGAGCCGAGATTGCAGCACTGCACTCCAGCCTGGGTGACAGAGTGAGACTCTGTCTCAAAAAAAAAAAAAAAAATTACTAAAAAGTATTTCTGATTCATTACATCCTGCATGCAAGAAGGGTTTTGGGGAGAATAATACCAACCTGAAAACACATGTTCCCTTTATGACTTCTTATTTAGGGTCTTTGGCTGGGCATTGAATATTAACTTAAGGCCATCTTAGGGTTCACAAGAGCATGCCTGTTTTTTTCTGGAGGGATCCCAGAGGGACAGGTTTTATCTGAGCGTGGTGAATCCATGGCTTAACACTGGCTAACTTGGCAGATGAGTGGGTAGTCAGCAGCATCTCAAAAGGGCTGACCCACTGTGGTTGCAGCTGGTTTGCAGCCTGCTGGGATTTCCAGGTCTTCAGCATGACTTGGTTTCTCAGCTTCAAAGAGAAAAGAGGCACATCTGTAGGACACTGGAGCCTGTTGGAAGTAAGCTCAGAAAGACTAGTTAATGTATTTTTAAAACACAAGGTTAATATTCTTGTCATTATAAAGCCAGTTCCCAATGGCTTGCACATGAAGCATATTGGTTGCTTCCTCTGGGGTGTTCCACTTAACATTGATAAGTAGAGTTGGACAGTCCCCTTCTCAGGGTAAATAGATCTTACAGTGACTTTTATCCAGTTCACCAGGCTGGCCGTTCTCTCAGGAATAGCCTCCTGTGTGTCTGAATTATATATGCCCATCTGTGATTGTTCAGTAGTGAGCTGTGGGTCTTGTATTAACCAAAACATGCTCTTTCATTTTGCAGCATTTAAAACCAAAGACATTCCTCTCAAATTGGCTATTTTTACAATTCATTTTAGAAGAGGTTTTTTTGGGAAGCTGATGATACCAATTGGTATACCAACACAAGATGGAACAATCCCTTTGCATCATATCCTCTGGTTTTAATAGTTATTTGGTGTTGCATTTCCCCCGACTTTGACTACCTTCTTGGAAACCACAGGTGTGAGAGGTACTTTCTGGTGTACTGGCATAGTTTTTGCTTTTGTGGGTAGCCTTGAGGCTAGTGATCTGAGCTTAGACAGACCCACATCTGAGCTTGGTCCAGCCTTAAGGCCCAACTCAGTGTTCTTAAATTTTTAATTTTAGCTATTATAGATAGTGATAACCAAGGGATTGAATATTTCACTTTTTCCTTATTCGTTCACATTAAAATAGATGTATATTTAGTGAACCAACTTCCCTGGGAGTTGAATTCATTTTTATTTTACTTTTATTTATTATTATTATTATTATTTTGAGACAGCGTCTCGCTCTGTCACTAAAGCTGAAGTGCAGTGGCATGACCAGAGCTCACCGCAGCCTTGACCTCCTGGGCTCAAATGATCCTCCTGCTTCCACTTACTGAGTAGCTGGGACTACAGGCACATGCCACCATGCCAGGCTAGTTTTTTTTAAACTTTTTGTAGAGACAGGGTCTTGCTATGTTTCCCAGGCTGGTCTCAAACTCCTGGCCTCAAGAAATCCTTCTTGTCTCAGCTTCCCAAGATGCTGGGATTACAAGTGTGAGCCACCATATGTGGGTGAATTCATTTTAATTTTTTTCTGGTAATTTTTACCTTTAATAATTGAATGCAGCACAGATGCACCTCCATACCACAGAGGTCCGCTATTAGTTTAGTCTGTGCAATTAACTCTTGTTTTGCTTTATACTGGGTTAGAATTCCTTATGTACACATCAGCCTTTTAATTGCAGTCCTGAAAGTTTTTTTTCTAGTTCAACGGCACAATGTCTAAAGTTACCAGAAACCTACATTCAAGAGTGTTTTTATGAATTTTCCTAAAGAAGTAAGCTTTGGATTGTAACTGATTCTAAGCCACTTTTTGAGAAGAATCAAAGTAAAATAATAACTATAGATGACACAAATTTTAGGACAGCCATAAAGACACAATTTGGTTATTTTGTGGCATATAATAACTTAACGTAATAATCATAATAATTACAGAAAACATATACTGACATATTAGAATTTTAGAAATTTTGTGATTTGGGAATACATATTAACAATATATTTATATAACTACAACTCAGAATGGTTGGACATGTACCCTAGAACTTAAAGTATAATAAAAAAAAACAAAAATAAATAAATAAATAAATATAACTCAAGAAAGTTACACATAATTTTATATTTGACATATAAAATATGCTTTCTGTATAATTCTAAAATACCAAATAAGCATAATATGTCTCTCTTGGACTTTTGGAGACCCTAATATCTTAAAAGTTAGTTTGAGGTCAAAAAGACTGAATTTTCAATTTGACATTTTTGCTTTTGGGAAGTTTGTCAAATATCAAAGGTTTAAAACACTTGATATCACAAAATAGAATCACAGGTCATTCATTTAGCCAAAACAATAATTTAAAGATTTAAAAAAACAAAAGCCTTTGTTCTTTGGTAATGGGGGTACCCAGTTTCCCAAACAGTAAGACCAAATAAAGGTACAATGAGACCAACTAAATCTGTCTCTCTCTCTCCTCTTTTCCCTGCAGTTTATTCAAAAGGTAAAATTTTTAAAAATTATTTTTTATTGTACATGAAAATTTTGTTCGAAAGAGAAAAATAAATTTTACTTTTGTATAGTATATTATTAATTTTGAAGCTAATTTTAATAAAATCTTATAAATAAATGTATCTAGTTTTAAGCAGTTTGACCATAAGTTAAGATTTTTATAACCTTTCATAGGTTTTTACAATTTGTTATTAAAGAGTGGATCAATATTCTAAGAAGAGCCTGTTATTCTGACACAGGGGCCCAGATGCTGGCCTTGCAGCAGTGTGCTTTTGATATTAATGTTTAATTTACAGAAAAGCTCTGAACTATTGTTATCTTTCAAAATTGGCCCTTACAGTCTCACATGGCCACCTCTTCAGCAGTAGTCCCCAGGGCTAGAGGGATTGAATAGTTTTAATTTCTGGTCCTGTGTCTCATAAAAGCAGTTTATTTTGATTGTTGCCTTTTCCTGGGTCTGAAGATGAGGCTTTGACTGGTGCCAATGTTCAAGATTTAGCAGGAGTCAGTGAGTGTCTGTCTTTCTTTTCCTCCCTCCCTCCCTCCCTCCCTCCCTTCTTTCCTTCCTTCCTTCCTTCCTTCCTTCCTTCCTTCTTTCTTAGATAGGGTCTTGCTCTGTTGCTCAGGCTGGAATATAGTGGCATGATTACAGCTCACTGCAGCTTCAACCTCCTGGGCTCAAGTGATCCTCCGACCTTAGCTTCTCAAGTAGCTGGAACTACAAGCACTCACCACCACACCGGCTCATTTTTTAATTTTTTGTAGAGACGGGATCTTTCTATGTTGCCCAGGCTTGTCTCAAACTCCTGGACTTAAGCTATCCTCCCACCTTGGCCTCCCAAAGTATTGGGATTACAGGTGTGAGCCACTGAGCCAGGGCTAGAATTCTTATTCTTAATAACCTTAAATTTTAGTGAAAAACCTTGGAAGCAAGAAATCCTAAACTGTCTATCAGATGTTAGCACTTTATTAAAACCTTCCACAATTTTTTTAAAAAATGTTTATTTTTATTACAATGCTCCACATTTATAAGAGCCTTTCACAATTAAAAAAAAAGTTTCTCCATATCACAACCTTCTTAAAATTGGCCAAACATCTAATGAGTATCCTAAATTATTTTAAGATTTTAAATTGCACAGAAGTTTATTTATAGTATTTATTCCATTAACGTTATTCATTTTTAGCAGTTTATCTAAACGACTTATGAGAACTGAGATATTAGACAAAGCTAGTCACTATTTCCTTGTTAATCATTTTTACAACCTGTGCATATTAGGTGTTCACCTAAGTAAGAAACTTAAATACACGGATATTTTCACCAATAACTCAGAAGATTCGGCTGTTTATATTAAACCGACAATATTAAATTGTTCTTATTTATCAAAAAATCATACAAACAAAGATTATCTTGTTTTTTGGCTGGGTTTACAGTATTACAACCTATTGTGCTAAACCCTGATACCTTAAAATATCTAGCAGAGACAAACATAAAACCCAGACAAAAATATATGCTAGCCGGCACCTGAGCTGAGATCGTGCCACTGCACTCCAGCCTGGGAAACTGAGCAAGACTTCGTCTCAGAAAAAAAGAAAAAAGAAAAAGAATATGCAGAGGCCTCATCCTAGGGTGCGGAAGTCAATTTCCCCTTCCCACTGGCTCAGTGCCCCAGTCCATGGCAGACAGGCCATCATGCCCACCAACGCTAATTGCAGCCTCACACCAGGACATGCTCAGCACCTGGATCAGGGATGGGAAGAAGCCCTGATAAGTAGCCCATGGATTGAGCTGGTGCTGCCACCCTAGAGTGGGGACAGCTGCTGCCTGGCCCTGGCCTGGGCACCATGCAGTGTGCATGCAACCCCGATCCTGTCTGTGTTTGTGCCCATGCCCCCAGAAGGGGCAGAGGGCAATGGCAAACACAAGCCTCCTCTCATCAACACAAGCTGGCTGCCACCTCGAGTGGAGGGTGGCAGTGGTCATTGGGCAGGGTGGGAGACCAAGTAGGGTGTGGAGGATGGGGTGCAGGTGCTGAGAACCCAGGGTGGAAAGGGGAGGCAGGATGTGAGCCAAGTCTCCAAACCCCCATGCTTGCTCCATTGTCCAACTGGACCTAGGAAACACAAATTAGAAGGTAAAATTAAACTTCAGGTCGAGGCTCTGTGTGGCTACACTAGTTGCACACCCATGAATTCAACTCTGGCCAGATAATATTTACATTTCTAGCAGGTTCCCAGGTGACCCTGAGAAGCACTTGATCTTTCCTTTCTTTGCTTTTTCTTTTTCTTTCTTTCTTTCTTTTTTTTTTTTTCAAGACTGCCTAGGCTGGGACTATATGTCCCTTCTTTTTTTTTTCCTTTGAGATGGAGTTTTGCTCTTGTCGCCCAGGCTGGAGTGCAATGGTGCGACCTCGGCTTAGTGCAACCTCTGCCTCCCAGGTTCAAGCAATTCTCCTGCCTCAGCCTCCCGAGTAGCTGGGATCATAGGTTCTCGCCACCATGCCCGGCTAATTTTTGTATTTTTAGTAGAGATGGGGTTTCACCAGGTTGACCAGGCTGGTCTCGAACTTCTGACCTCAGGCGATCCACCCACTTTGGCCTCCCAAAGTGCTGGGATTACAGGTGTGAGCCACCACACCCAGCCAGTCCTTTCTTTTGAAAAGGTACAAAGCATTGCTCCACAGTGTGACTCCTCTTTTCCTCGGTAAAATGGTGATGCTATTTCCCGCATTTCCTGCCTCATAGGCTTTGGTGAGAGGACAAAGGGAAGGATGCCTGAAAGCGCCTGGCACAGTGGTTAGAACAAAGCACGCACTCGGGAAATGTTAGCAGCAGCACTAATAGTACTAGTCATAATTATTCTTGCTGCCATCACTTCCACTTTTGTTCGGGCTGTTGTGTCTGATGACTTTCTATTGCTCCCTATTTACCCTCTGCTGTCTTCAGAAAAGGAACTAGAGAAGTATAGGGGCAGGGCAGGGCTAGGGAGGGACACCTCAGGTCAGAGCCAGTTATTGCCAAAAGCCAAATCATGAGGAGATATGTAAGGATGCTGACATTTGCCAGAACAAACTAAAAACTCAGATCCTCTGAAACTGGCCCTGGAGGAAGAAATCTGAGTGTGAGGAGAATATAGGCAGACCATTGCACCCCATGGTTCCCTGGAGATTGAGTGCCCAGCCTGTAAAAGACATATAAATATCTCTAAGGGCTAGAAAGCTCCAGGTGTTCTTCAGAGGAGGACAGATCAAGTCTTGGAGATAAAGATCCAACTCCCACGGCCACACCCTCCTGTCCTTTCAGGAGTGAGTGGGGAGGTACCACTTTCCCTTCAACGTTTAGACCAGGTTATGACGTTCAGAGCACAAGAACACTGCACAGCCAGCCACAGAGGCAGGCTTCTCCCCACAGGGCTTTACCACATTCGTGATTACATGGTCTTGCTTGCTCTCCAGGGCTCACCCATCCCATCTCACATGGCAGACATCCACTATTCTCAAACTCCAGGCCAGGGGACCAAGGCCAGAGAAAGAGAACAAGCCTGAATGCCTCTGCTGTGGGTCTTGACTGTGGAATCTTCCAGGGTGCTTAAAAAATACTGATGCCTGGGTCCCTCCCCCAGGAATTCTGATTTAATTAATTTATGGTACATTCTATGTATCAGTGTTTTGAAAACTCAGCAGGGGTTACTACTGTGCACTTGAGGCTGGGAGCCACTGCTGTCCCATACACTCAGTTCTGGGATATTCTCTGAGGATCCTTCTATGAATGGCCGACAGGCAGGGTGAACAACCCCCTCACAGGCACCTCCATTAATCAGATGCATGAACTTGCCTTAGTAGCTATCCAGGAAGGTCTTCAGGAACTGCACTGCATGACCCCAAGAGACAGCCAGCCACTGCAGGCGAGGTGAGGATGGCCTGTGCACATGGAATCATTTTGGGAAGAAGTGGGAGGATTACCAGGTCAGCACAGGGTCGATTGTAGGGCTGTGTCTAGGGCATGTTCCCTGGAAATAAAATAGCTCCTCGGAGCTGTACTGAGAGCAGCTTTCGACCATGCTAAATTCCTATTAGTATTTTTTTTTAATGAACCAATTTGCTATTAATATGTATTCTTTGGTGAAACCGTCTCTTCAAATATTTTGACCATCTATAATTTTATTATTATTATTATTTTTGAGATGGAGTCTCGCTCCGTCACCCAGGCTGGAGTGCAGTGGCACGATCTCGGCTCACTGCAACCTCCACCTCCCAGGTTCAAGCGATTCTCCTGCCTCAGCCTCCTGAGTAGCTGGGATTACAGGCGCCTGCCACCATGCCCGGCTAATTTTGGCATTTTCGTTAGAGATGGTGTTTCACCATGTTGGCCAGGCTGGTCTCGAACTCCCGACCTCAGGTGATCTGCCCCCCCTCGGCCTCCCAGAGTGCTGAGATTACAGGTGTGAGCCACTGCGCCCGACTAGTTCAATTTTTAAAAAATATTTTTTATTGGCCTGGCACGGTGGCTCACACCCGTAATCCCAGCACTTTGGGAGGCCAAGGCAGGCGGATCACCTGAGGTCAGGAGTTCGAGACCAGCCTGGCCAACATGGTAAAACCCAATCTCTACTAAAAATGCAAAAATTAGCCAAGCATAGTGGCGGGCACCTGCAATCCAAGCTACTCGGGAGGCTGAGGCAGGAGAATCACTTGAACCCGGGAGGTGGAGGTTGCAGTGAGCCGAGATTGCACCACTGCACTCCAGCCTGGGTGACAGAGCAAGACTCCCTGTCAAAAAAAAAAAAAAAAAAATTATTAATGAGCTGTAAAAGTTCTCTTTAAAATTAAAAAAAAACTTTTTTTTTTTTTTTTTTGTAGAGTTGGAGTCTCACCATATTGCCCAGTCTGTCCTCCAACTCCTGGGCTCAAGCAATCCTCCCACCTTGGCCTCCCAAAGTGCTAGGATTACAGGTGTGAGCCACCATGTCCAGACCAAAAGTTCTTTATATGTTCTGGATACAAACTGTCAGATATAGAAGCCTTCTTCTGGCTCCAAGCAGTTGTGCTAGAGAGTGTTCACCAAAGCCTGGTATAGGTGCCCCGTGTTTATGAGCATTTGGCCCGGTCTGCCCTCTCTTCTCTGCCAGGCAGCACTGCCAGCTCAGGTACAACCTGCTCACATCAGATCAATTCCACAAACATTTACTGAACATCTATTCCCTGACAGGATCATGCTGGGAACCAGGAAGAATGAAATAAATAGCTCTTGTTTATTAATATTCTTTGTAGAATGTTGACCTAGAGCAAGTTACTTGCTTCTCGATATTTCATTTCCTGATCTGTGAAATGTGACTGTGAAAGGGCTCATCCTGAAGGGTTGCAGTAAAGTCTAAGCGAGTTCATACATCAAAGTACTCAGTAGGATGTCTAGCATATATTAAGTACGTAATAAATGTTAGCCAATGTTGTCATTATTTTAAAAATTCTCATTATTTGTTATGGCCTGAATGTTTGTGTCCCCCCCAAATTTTTATATATATATATTATATATAAAATATATATATAATATATATATAATATATATTTTATTTATTTAAAAAATATATATTTATATATATATAAAATATATATATTATATATATTATATATAAAATATATATATAAAAATATATATATAATATATATAAAATATATATTTTATTTATTTAAAAAATATATATTGTATATATAAAATATATATTTTATTTATTTAAAAAATATATATTTATATATATAAAATATATATATATAAATTTTTATATATATATATATTCTTTTTTTTTTGAGACACAGTTTCACTCTGTTCCCCAGGCTGGAGTTCAGTGGCACGATCTCAGCTCACTCCAACCTCTGCCTCCCAGGTTCAGGTGATTCTCGCGCCTCAGCCTCCTGAGTAGCTGGGATTACAGGCGTGTGCCACAACGCCTGGTTAATTTTTTGTGTATTATTAGTAAAGATGGGGTTTCGATATGTTGGCCAGGCCGGTCTCGAACTCCTGACCTCAGTTGATCTGCCTGCCTCAGCCTCCTGAAGTGCTGGGATTACAGGTGTGAGCCACTGTGCCCGGCCTCCAATGCAATATTATTAAGAGGTGGAGCCTTTTGGAACTTATTAGGTCATGAGGCAGAGCCCTCATCTATGGGATTAGCGCTCTTATGAAAGAGGCCTGAGGTAGCTTGTTCATCCCCACTGTCATATGAGTATGCAGCCAGAAGGCACCGTCTTTGAAGCAGAGTGCAGCCCTCACCAGCAACTGACTCTGCTGGCGCTTTGATCTTGGACTTCCCAGCCTCCAGAACTATGAGGAATACATTTCTGTTGTTTATAAGTTGCCCAGTCTAAGGTATTTTGTTATAGCAGCCTGAATGGACTAAGACATTATGATAACTGCTACCACTGTGAGACAGAACTTAGAGGGTAATGGGGAAAACAAGCAATTATAATAGAGTGGTAGGTACTAACATACCTGGAAGCAGAGGTGCCATGGGAATACTCTGGAAGGAACCCTATACAGGATTGGGGGTTATTGAAGGTTTCCTAAAGAAAACAATGGCTTAGCTGAGAACAAGAAATGATCAAGACATTTCCAGGTGTGGGAGGGACTGTGTATTAGTCCATTTCCATGCTGCTGTTAAAGACATACCCGACACTGGGTAAGTTACAAAATAAAAGAGGCTTAATGGACTCACAGCTCCACGTGCCTGGGGAGGCCGCACAATCATGGCGGAAGGCGAAGGCAAGAGAGAGAATGAGAGTCAAGTGAAAGGGGTTTCCCCTCATAAAACCATCAGATCTCATGAGACTTATTTACTACCACGAGAACAGTATGGGGGAAACCACCCCCATGATTCAATTATCTCCCACCGGTCCCTCCCACAACACGTGGAAATTATGGGAGCTACAATTCAAGATGAGATTTGGCTGGGGACACAGACAAATCATATCAGACTGTGAGGAGGAAGAACATTCCAGGCAGAGGGACTAGCAATGTACAGTCTGCAGGTGAGAGAGGAATGGCTTGTTGGAGAAGTTGTGGGGTGCTGAGAGGAAAAAGGGACACAGCGGTGAGGTCATCCAGGCCTGATAAGCCATGATAAGGAGTTTGGACTTGATCTAAAGATGGAGAAGTCATAGATCCTGCCCTTTGAGTGGCTCCAAGTTAAACAGGAGAGGTGGACATAAAACAGATCGTTTATTAATTATGTCATAGTTTAATATAATGTGAGATGACAGAGGAGAGACCCCAAACCCTGACTATGGCAGAGAAGCGCTTCTGGAAAAAGCCAAGATGAAATGCCCAGATCAACATGGACAGGTGTCACAAGGGAACACTTCCTCTTCCCAAGCATGCCATCTCGCCTCTCTTCCCAGAGTCTTTTGGTGTAACATCATCCTCTGCCAAGTCAGAAACCTTAATGTGATCCCGCATGCTACTTTCTCCCTCATCCCTCCCTCACATTTGACCAATGGCCGAGTCCCACTGAGTTGTTGCCTCTAACTCTGTCACTCCCAATTTCCCGAGGTAAGGGCTTCAGCATCTGTTCAAGGGATACTTTCAGCAACTAGGTCTATCTATCTGGATTTGCCCTGATCAAATTCCCTTTCCACACTGTGACTGCCAGAGTATCTTCTAGCACTTCCAACACGTCAATCCAGTCATGTCTTTCTCTTGGGCAAAACTATTTCGTTCCACATCTTGCTGTGTCTGAATTTCTACGCATCCATAGATCTATCGAGAGCTAAGAGTGAATGTGTGTAAAATATCTTTACCTCCTTTGGGAAACTGTAAAAGACCTCTTTTTAATCCTATTTTTAGTATTAAAGATATGTCAATATCTTTTCCTATGTGTAATTTCACTAAACCTGAACTATTCTTTCTTGAAAAACCTGAATTAAGGTTGGAAGGTGTGTCTAGACCTTCTGGTAGTAGGGATTAAAAATATATATATAAATATGAATTCTTAACTTCCTTATTTGTTTTCCCAGGGTGAGCACCATATAAACGCTAAATTATTGGTTAGTGGGAAGGAAGGTTATTCTGTGATGGAGTCCTCCATATACACTGACCTCTTAGCCTGAATAATGTAAGATTTCAGCATTTTCCCCCTTCTTTGTTCTTCTCTAAGGTGGTTCTTTTCTACTTTTGCTTTTGCTTTTAAGAGTCAGGTTTATTAGAGACTAATTTTAATAAAATTTACCACTGTACAGTACATAATTCAGTAAGTATTGTTGATTGCCTACAGTCGTATATCTTTGTGAAGATATAGAATACTTCCATCAACTCCAGAAATCCTCTCATGCATCTTTGCAGTTGATCTCCTCATCCACCCCCATTTCCTGGCAATAGCTGATCTGTTTTCCAGAATGTAATATTAATGGAATCATATAAAATATAGTCTTTTGTTTCTGGTTGCTAATAGTATATTGGTTTTGAGAATAATTAATATTGTTGCATGAATCAGTAGTTTGTTTTTTTTCATTGCTGACTATTATTCCATGGTCTGAGTGTAGTGGAATTTGTTTATCCATTTCCCTGTCGATGGACATTTGGGCTGTTTTCAGTCTTTAGCTATTATGAATAAAATTGTAATTGTAATGTGAATACAGGTCTTTGTGTAGACATATGAATTCATTTCTCTTGCATAAATCCCTGAGAGTGGTATTGCTGGATTATATAGTAAATGTGTATTTAATTTTATAAAAACTGCCAAACTGTTTTAAAGTGGTTTTATCATTTTTCATTCCCACCATCAGTGTAAGAGAGTTTCAGTTACTCCACATGCTTGTCAATGTTTGATAATGTCACTCCTTGTAATTTTAGACATTCTAGTGGGTGTGCAATGGTACTTCGTCATATCTTAATTTACATTACCCAAAATCCAAATTAGCATCTTTTAATGAACAGATTTTCCATTTATATATATATTTGTTGGTGAAAGTGTCTGTTCAAATATTTTGCTCATTTTTTAGTTCAATTTAAAAAATATTTTTATTTTTCAGCTGTCAAAGTTCTTTATATATTCTGGATACAAGTCATCAGATATAGAATTTTATAAAATTTTTCTGTCTGTGGCTTTAAATTTTTTTCTTAATATTATCTTTTTGCCCAGGCATGGTAATCCCAGCACTT
Organism: Pongo abelii; assembly: GCF_028885655.2. Classification (NCBI taxonomy): domain Eukaryota; kingdom Metazoa; phylum Chordata; class Mammalia; order Primates; family Hominidae; genus Pongo; species Pongo abelii. The sequence continues at coordinate 92,079,446 of NC_071995.2, forward strand.
TGGGAGGCTGAGGTGGGTGGATCATTTGAAGTCAGGAGTTTGAGACCAGCCTGGCCAACATGGTGACACCCCTTCTCTACTAAAAATACAAAAATTCGCTGGGTATGGTGGCACATGCCTGTAATCCCAGCTACTCTGGAGGCTGAGGCAAGAGAATTGCTTGAACTTGGGAGATGAAGGTTGCAGTGAGTGGATTTTGTGACATTGCATTCCAGCTTGGTCAACAGAGTAAGACCCTGTCTTAAAAAACAAAAAGAAAGAAAGAAAAGAAAAGAAAAAAAGTTTATCTTTTTATAGCAGCTTTATTGAGATACATTCATATGACATCTTTTGAAGAGTAGAACATTTTAATTTTGTTGAGGTCCAATGTATCAGATTTTTCTTACATGGTTTGAGATTTTTGTGTCCTTTCTGAGAACGCTTTGCCTAACTCAAGATCATATAATTTTATCCTGTGTTTTCTCAGAAGTTTTATAATTTTGACTTACATGTAGGTCTGTAATCCGTTTCAAGTTAATTTTTGTATATGGTACGAAGTAATGATCAAAGTTCATTTGTTTTGATGTATGAATGTCCAATTGTTATAGCACCAATTGTTGAAGAGCTATCCTTTCTCCATTGAATTACCTTGGCACTTTTGTTGAAAATCAATTGACTCCATATTTGTGGTCTATTTCTGGACTCCCTTGTCTGTTCCTTTGGTCTATATGTCTAATTCTTACACTAGTATTGCTCTGTCTTGATTCCTGTAGCTTTAGAATAAATCTTAAAATCAAATAGCACGACTCTTACAACTTTGTTATTCTTTTTCAAAATCATCTTTAGGTCCTTTGCATTTTTATATAATTTGTTAATTTTTACTCCCAAAAAAGGCTGTTGAAGTTTTGTTTAGGTTATGTTGAATCTGCAGACTAATTTGGGGAGAACTGACATTTTAGCAATATTGACTTTTCCAAGCCATGAGCATAGTCTGTCTCTTTATTTGTTCTACCATAATTTTTCTCAGTATTTAAAAACATTATTTCAATGTAGAGGTCTTACATCACTAAGTATTTCAGGTTTGAAAAATTATTATAAATTGTGTTTTTAACATTTTAAATTTCTAATTGTTTCTCGCTAGTAAATAGAAAAACTATTTTTTATATTGACTTTGTATCTTGAAGCCTAACTAAATTTACATATTTTATTTTTCTAGCACTGGCTAGAACCTTAGGGTGGAAGCATTTGATTTTTTACCATTAAAAATGATGCTAACTGTAGGTTGTTTATAAATAAGATTTATCAGATTGAGGAATTTTCTTTCTATTCCTAGTTTGCTGAAATTTTTTTATGATGAATGTATGTTGAATTTTATAAACACTTTTTTTTGCATGTATTGAGATAATTATATAATTGTACTATTTTAGTCCATTGAGATCAAGAGTTTCACTGATTGACTTTTAATGTTGAACTAACCTTGCCTTCCTAGAATATGCCCAAGTATGTCCTTTTTAAATATTTCTGGATTCAGTTTGCTAATATTTTGTGACTATGTTCATGAGAGATATTGGTTGCTAGCATCATGATGACAGGATCAAATTCACACATAATATTAACCTTAAATGTAAATTGGCTAAATGTCCCAATTAAAAGACATAGAATGGCAAGCTGGATAAAGAGTTAAGACCCATCAGTATGCTGTATTCAAGGGACCCATCTCATGTGCAAAGACACACTTAGGCTCAAAATAAAGGAATGGAGGAAAATTTACCAAGCAAATGGAAAGCAGAAAAAAGCAGGGGTTGCAATCCTAGTTTCTGACAAAACAGATTTTAAACTAACAAAGATGAAAACAAACAAAGAAGGGCATTACATAATGGTAAAGTGCTCAATTCAATAAGAAGAGCTAACTATCCTAAATATATATGCACCCAATACAGGAGCAACCAGATTCATAAAACAAATTTTTAGAGACGTACAAAGAGACTTAGACTCCCACACAATAATGGTGGGAGACTTTAACACCCCACTGTCAATATTAGACAGATTATCAAGACAGAAAATTTAAAATGATATTCAGAACTTGAATTTAGCTCTGTAGCAAGTGGACCTGATAGATATCTACAGAACTCTCCACCCAAAAATAACAAATATATATTCTTCTCAGTGCCACATGGTGCTTACTCTAAAATCGATCACATAATTGGAAGTAAAACACTTCTCAGCAAATGCAAAAGAACTGAAATAATAACAAACAGTCTCTCAGACCACAGTGCAATCAAATTAGAACTCAAGATTAAGAAACCCATTCAAAACCACACAACTATGTGGAAATTGAACAACCTGCTCCTGAATGACTCCTGGATAAATAATGAAATTAAGGCAGAAATCAAGAAGTTCTTTGAAACCAGTGTGAACAAAGAGACAACATACACCCCAGAATCTCTGGGATGCAGCTAAAGCAGTGTTAAGAGGGAAATTCATAGCATTAAATGCCCACAGCACAAAGCTAGAAGGATCTGAAATTGACATCCTAACATCACAACTAAAAGAACTAGAGAACTAAGAGCAAACAAAGTCCAAAGCCAGCAGAAGACAAGAAATAACCAAGATTGGAGTAGAACTGAAGGAGACAGAGACACAAAAAAAAACCTTTCAAAAACTCAATAAAACCAGGAGCTGGGTTTTTGAGAAAATTAATAAAATAGGTAGACTGCCAGCTAGACTAATAAAGAAGAAAAGAAAGAGGAATCAAATAGACACAATAAAAAATGATAAAGTGGATGTTACCATTGACCTCACAGAAATACAAACAACCATCAGAGAATACTATAAACACCTCTATGCAAATAAACTAGAAAATCTAGAAGAAATAGATAAATTCCTGGACACATACACCTTCCCAAGACTAACCAGGAAGAAGTTGAATCCCTGAATAGACTAACAAGTTCTGAAATTGAGGCATTAATAGTCTACCAACCAAAAAAAGCCCAGGACCAGATGGATTTAGAGCTGAACTCTACCAGACATACAAAGAAGAGCTGGTAGCATTTCTTCTGAAACTATTCCAAACAATTGAAAAGGAGGGACTACTCCCTAACTCATTTCATAAGGCCAGCATCATTCTGATACCAAAACCTGGCAGAGATGCAACAAATAAAGAGAAATTCAGGCCAACATCCCTGATGAACATTGATGCAAAAACCCTCAATAAAATAATGGCAAACCAAATCCAGCAGCACATCAAAAAACTTATCCACCACAATCAAGCTGGCTTCATCCCAGGATGCAAGGCTGGTTCAACATATGCAAATCAATAAACATAATTCATCACATAAACAGAACTAAAGGCAAAAACCACATGATTATCTCAATAGACACAGAAAAGGCTTTTGATAAAATTCAACATCCTTCATGTTAAAAACTCTCAATAAACTAGGTATTGATGGAACATACCTCAAAATAATAAGGGCCATTTATGACATATTCACAGCCAATATCATACTGAATGTATAAAAGCTGGAAGCATTCCCCTTGAAAACCTGCACAAGACAAAGATGCCCTCTCTTACCATTCCTATTCAACATAGTATTAGAAGTTCTGGCCAGGGCAATCAGGCAAGAGAAAGAAATAAAAGGTATTCAAACTGAAAGAGAGGAAGTCAAACTATCTCTTTTGGCAGATCACATGATCCTATATCTAGAAAACCCCATCATCTCAGCCCAAAAGCTTCTTAAGGTAATAAGCAACTTCAGCAGTCTCAGGATACAAAATCAATGTGCAAAAATTACTAGCATTCCTAGACACAAACAATAGACAAGCAGAGAGCCAAATCATGAATGAACTCTCGTTCACGACTGCTACAAAGAGAATAAAATACCTAGGAATACAGCTAACAAGCAAAGTGAAGGACCTCTTCAGGGAGAACTACAAACCACTGCTCAAGGAAAACAGAGAGGACACAAACAAATGCAAAAACACTCCATACTCATGGATAGGAAGAGTCAATATCATGAAAATGGCCATAATGTCCAAAGTAATTTATAGATTCAATGCTATTTCCATTAAACTACCATTGACATTCTTCAGAGAGTTAGAAAAAACTACTTTAGAATTCATATGGAACCAAAAAAAGAGCCCCTGTAGCCAAGACAATCCTAAGCAAAAAGAGCAAAGCTGGAAGCATAATGCTACCCAACTTCAAACTATATTACAAGGCTATGATAACCAAAACAGCATGGTACTGGTGCAAAAACAGACACATAGACCAATGGAATGGAATAGAGAACTCAGAAATAAGACTGCACATCTACACGCACCTGATCTTCTCCAAACCTGACAAAAACAAGCAATGGGGAAAGGACTCCCTACTTAATAAATGATGCTGGGAGAACTGGCTAGCCATATGCAGAAAATGGAAACTGAACTCCTTCCTTACACCTTATACAAAATTAACTCAAGATGGATTAAAGACTTAAACGTAAAACCCAAAACTATAAGAACTCTAGAAGAAAATCTAGACAATATCATTCAGGACATAGGCATGGGCAAAGATTTTATGACAAAAATATCAAAAGCAATTGCAACAAAAGCAAAAATTGACAAACAGGATCTAATTAAAGAGTTTCTGCACAGCAAAAGAAACTATCATCAGAGTGAAGAGAAAACCTACAGAATGGGAGAAAATTTTTGCAATCTATCCATCTCACAAAGGCCTAATATCCAGAATCTACAAGGAACTTAAACAAATTTACAAGAAAAAAAACCAAACAACTCCATTAAAAAGCGAGGAAAGGACATGAACAGACGCTTCTCAAAGGAAGACATTTACACAGCCGACAAACATATGGAAAAAAGCTCAACATCACTGGTCATTAGAGAAATGCAAATCAAAACCACAATGAGATACCATCTCATGCCAGTCAGAATGGTGATTATTAAAAAGTCAAGAAACAACACATGCTGGCAAGGCTGTGGAGAAATAGGAATGCTTTTACACCGTTGGTGGGAATGTAAATTAGTTCAACCATTGTGGAAGACAGTATGGCAATTCCTCAAAAACCTAGAACCAGAAATACCATTTGACCCAGCAATCCCGTTACTGGGTCCCAAAGGAATATAAATCGTTCTATTATAAAGATACATGCATGCATATGTTCACTGCAGCATTATTCACAATAGCAAAGACATGGAACTAACCCAAATGCCCATCAATGATAGACTGGATAAAGAAAATGTGGTATACATACACCATGGAATACTATGCAGCCATAAAACGAAAGAGATCATGACTTTTGCAGGGACATGGATGGAGCTGGAAGCCATTATCCTCAGCAAACTAACGCAGGAATAGAAAATCAAACACCCCATGTTCTCACTTATAAGTGGGAGGTGAACAATGAGAAAACATGAACACAGGGAGGGGAACAACACACACTGGGGCCTGTAGGGGTGATGGGGGTGGTGGGAGCGAGAGCATCAGGAAAAATAGCTAATGCATGTGGGGCTTAATACCTAGGTGATGGGTTGATAGGTGCAGCAAGCCACCATGGCACACATTTACCTATGTAACAAACCTGCATGTCCTGCACATGTACCCCAGAACTTAAAATTTAAAAAAAATTTAAAAATGAGAGATGCTGGCTTATACTTTTCTCTTCTGTCTTGCCTGTCTTTGGTATGACAGACTACATAATGTTGGCCTCCTAATACAAGTTGTTAAATGTTCTCACATCTCTGATTTATTTTTTTTTAAAGTTTATGTAGGATGGATATTATTTTTCCATGAAATGTTTGGTATAATTCATCAATGAAGGCTTCCGAACCTGGAGAGTTTATTTCGTTAATATAAATAGGGCTATAAAGTTATCCACTTTTTTATTGTTTGTTTATTTATTTATTCTGAAGTTACATCAGCAATCTACTTCTTCTTGAATAAGCTTTGGTAGTTTGTGTTTTATTTTGTGGTAGTCTTTGTGTGGGATGTTGGCATATAACTATCTTCTGACTTCCCAGTTGCAACAGTGATCATCTATGTATTTATTCATATCATCTTAAGCTATTGTTATTTTTGTCCATTCAATGGCTGGAATCAATAGATCACAATATAATTTGTTGTCAGTGAAGATGTGGCAGGGGGAACTTTGTGGCTGTGGCAAAGTAGAAGGCATTGTAGACCTTGGGCTAAAAATATAAGAAAGATAAGGATTTGCCTGATGGCTTTGTCTGACAAATTTTCCTCTTTTAATTAGTATGGGTTTTAAAAATGGGAGAAAAATTTAGAAAAGAGTAACTGGCTCAGAGAAACTTGTAATAAAAAAACACTCCTTCCCTGCAAGCATTGGAAAAGCCAGAGAAAAGCCAGATAAATTGGCAGGACTTACCAGCATGATGCTTTCTCTCTCTCTTTTTATTTATTATTATTTTTTGGCATTGTATAAGAAACAAGACTTGACTTCAGTATGTATTTTAGAATTGTTGGCACATACTGAAATGTAACATTTTTTTCGATTGGGAGTTTTTGATAACAAAACAGATAAAAAAACCAATTTTCCTCAATTCTTTATCCCTGTTCTATGTTTAAATATTGTAAATCACATTTGAGAATATTATAGTTACATTTGTTGGAATAGTACTCAGTGATTTGAATCACCTATTTTAAAAGCAACTTACTTGCCAAGCTACTTTTTCACTTAAAATGTTACTTTCATTTATACTAAACCCTATACTGTTTTTCTAAGGACAATTTGTTTACAAGTACAGAATAACCTACTTAATGTACTTTGGTTTAATTTACTTACATGTGAGGTAAGTATTTTTTTCTACCATCATCAAAGGGTTGCTACAAGAATAAAATCAGGCATATGCTATAATATGTTGGTGAAGAGAGATTAAAACCATAAGTAAAGGCAAAGTGATAAAGGCAAACTGATATTATTATATCACATTCCTTTACGGTGGGACATGATCATTATGATTGTAAATTTAACGTGATAGGATAGCAGAAAAGGCCTATATGTGTGATCAGCTGGCCTTTCCATGTGGAATGTATATAGAAGTTGTCCTGTGGTTTGAGGAAGCAGCTACTATTTGCAGAGCCTCCCTCATGTGGTTCTGCCACAAGCCTTGGCTAAAGGTAGCCTCACCCGTGATTGCCAGCCTGCAGGTTGGTTCACTGGGTGCTGCTGCTTCTCAGAATTCCATGACTAAGCCAGGAGTGGTGTTTGTTCTTTACTGATAGGTATTCTTCTGCCTGCTCTGCTTACCACATCATCACGCCAGGCCTTGACCTTTGTGAACCTCTCTGGAAAGTCAAACATACCTAGAGGCTGACCAGGCTTAGGTCTAATAACACCATTAACTGCTCTTTGCAAGGTCATGGAAAAGAGGTTGGAGGTGATTCAAATGAGAAGGAAACTTAATAGCTCATCCGGTCCAAATTTTTCATGACACGGATGGGAAAACAAAAATCCAGAGATGTTAGGGAGCTCCATCCAGGTCCCCTCTACTGTGCTGCCTTTCTGGACATCCCAAGGTGATTGCAGTGGTGCTTCTGGCTGTTTGCAAAACCATTCTGTGCACGCTGCCATGACTTCTCACCCTTTATTAGAATTATCTGTTGATGGTTTCTGTCTCACTAGAACTAGACCTCTTTAAGAGGAAGGCTGAGTCCCCCTAGTGGGTTCTACAAGGCCTGGAACACTGTAAATACTCATGCATGTTTGTTGACTGGATGAATCTCTCTCATGCTGTCTACTAGGTACTATTGTTTTGGGGCCAGGCTCATGGAGATTAAGCAGAAACTTCAAGAAAGCCAGACTCCTCTTGGTAGCAGACCAGAGTCTGAAGGGTAAGCCAAAGTGTAAGCTGGGAAGCACATCCAAGTAGAGGAAGATAAAAAAAGTGGATCCAGGGCAGAAAGAAGGTGGCAAAAGTGTTTCGGTTCCCTCACTTACAGACGCATTAGATTCATTTATTTATTCATTCATTCAGTAACTTTCTATTGGGCCAGAAGCTGTTGTAGGCACTGAGGATATAGGGGTGAATATAACAAAGTCCCTGCTTATATCACAGTGGGAAGAAAGACAGTAAACAAATAAATGAGTAACCATTATATGGTCAGAGAGTAGTAAAGTGTTAGGATAAAAAAATCAAGCAGGAAGAAGAAATGGTCACTGGTAGGGCTTCTATTTTACATAAAGTGGGGAGAGAAAGCCACTCAGAGCAAAGACGTGAATGGAGTGAGGGAGCAGCGACATGGGACTACTGGGGAAAGAGCATTTCAAAGAGAACAATAGGTACAAAGGCCCTGAGGCAGGATCGTTGTGTTTGGGAAATAAGGAAGCCAGAAGGTTAGAGCACCATGGGGGAGGAGAAAAGAGATAAAGAAATTTATTCTGCACAAGTAAAATAGGGTCCTTCCTAGCACCAAAGTCTTATTGATTGATGATCCTCTGACTATACAAACCAATTACAATAAAGAGAGTCCCAGCCAGGTGCAGTGGCTCACGCTTGTAATCCTAACACTTTGGGAAGCCGAGGTGGGAGGATCACTTGAGCCGGGAGTTTGAGACCAACCTGAGAAATAAAAGGAGACCCTGTCTCTACAAAAGTATAAAAATTAGCCAGGTGTTGTGGTGTACACCTGTGGTCCCAGCAACTAGGGAGGCTGAAGTGGGAAAACTGCTTGAGCCCAGGAGTTTGAGGTTGCAATGAGCTGAGATTGTGCCACTGCACCCCAGCCTGGGTGACAGAGACAGTGTCTCAAAACAAAAACAAACAAAAAAGAGTCCCATACAATGCTGAAGGCAGACTTTTATTTCTCAAGAGTATCTTAATAAAGACCTTCCACTCCCTTAGAACAAGTGTTCTCACCTGAGGTCAACAGACCCATGCGGATTTAGAGTGAGGCGTCAGGTTGTCAATCAAGCCCCCAAATCTGTGCATCTAGAACATTTTTCTACAGAGAAAGTCTTAGATGTAGACTGCCAATAAATGCCTGCAGAACCAGGTGGGAATATAGAAGAGTGAAATACATCAGGTATGAGAACCCAGTCTCTTAAACACAGAGGAATATTATTTTCTTCCACAGAGAAATATGCCTTCTCCCTTTTGTTCTGACATATTCAGTCTTCTGGGTCTGTCTTTTATTTTATCACTTCTGGCAGACACTTGGGTCCCGATAAATATCTCTCCACCATAAGAAAAACAGTAATGCAAGAGTGATGACAAAAGGCAAGCAATGCTCAGTGTTGGGGAGACCTTGGGGCTGGTGAGGATTGGGCAAATGGGAGGGCATATGCCTTCTAAGGCAGGCAATCACTCCTCTGCTTCAGTTGATCACTGCCTTGAGGAAATGGGACCCAGTATTGACAGACCTTATAGCTGGTTAAGAGAAAGCAGAAATCTGGTTCTCTTTGGAGATGAAATCTCAATTTAGTTCACATTTTCTTCAGAGAATCCTGGCATACCAACCAGAACACTCTGAGTGAGTCAAATATGGTCCCCATAGGCAGGTGGTTTGTGACCTCTGGTCTCTAGATTCTACCAGAATTTCTGATTGATTTGTGTCTTAAATAAGATTGATGACCACTGTCCTAGAACATGTCTCACCTCCATTTTGTGGGCGGAAAGACAGAAGGCATGGACATTTGCCATGTTCTTGGGTCCCAGAAGTCTAGGAGAAAGCCATCTGCCTCACTGCTTCCTGCCCCATCCTGGGCCCAGAGCACTAATGCCAGTGGCATCTGCTCTGCTCCTCTCCCTCTTCCTTTGTCTACCAGTGAGTGTCCTCCATTATGGGGATGGATCAAGCAGTATATTGTAAAAGGGACTTAGTGCTGAGAAGCACCAGAGGAAAAGTAGGAGATGCTCATTAAAGTGGAAAGCAGCTCTCTTCTTCCCCTTCTCAATTCTGCCTTCTGCTCTCTCCCCTAAATGCTCCCCACCCAACCCCCAAACTCTTGAGAATGCCCAAATCCAACCAGGTCAGGAAAAAATAAACTCACTGGCTCCTGTATTGAGAAGCCCAAGTGTGGTGCGGCTTCCGGCATGTGGGATTCAAGCACTCAGGAATTTCTCCCTCTCACCCAACCTCAGCTCTGCTCTCTTCTCTGTTGCCTTTGTTCTTTGACAGGCTCCCTCCAACTGGTGGAAAAGTTGACCTGTATGGTCATTATCACTTATCATTTCAGAAGAGGAGAGCCTGCTTCTCTTGTAGCATTTCCATCAAATCCTGAAAATAAAAATAATCTGGTTGGTTCTACTGGACTTGTGATACTGGACAAACCTCTAGGTCCAAGAGCTCAAGTCATTCCCATTGGCTCACCTGGGTCACACACTCTTCATTGAGTGCATCCCAGGATCACAGGGAGTCTTAAGGGTGCTATGTGTGGTGGCGGTGGTAGTGATAGGGAGATGGCAAACTCTGAAAGGAAGAGATGGTGGATACTTAAAGCCTACCTTCTGCCCACAGGTGTGTCAGACACAATCTCCAAAGGCCATCCTATTGTTACTCTATCCCCCCAACAAACACTGAAAAACCCTCCTGGCAATTTGGCAGTAGCTCAGTGTGGAGCATTTGTCAATTCCAGTACTAGAATGTCTGCATTGCAAAACTAGAAATGTCCAGTTCTGGTTTGGCACACAGAAAAGATTTTCAAGCCTTGGCAACTCCTCAGTGCAGGCAGTGGAGGAAATGCTCCAGCTTTGTGAAAATCTTCTCCGTTCCCTCCTCATGGAGAATAACTGTTCATCACTGCAGCCATGAACCTGCCACACTGAATAGATATGGTCTGAAAATCTAGGGACAAATGGAATCACTTTGGAAACCTGTAAATTTTAAAGCCGAAAGGGCGCTCCAGGGAACCAACTACATGAAGTTCTCTGGAAGCCACAGGATGGGAGATTTGGTGGGGGTGGAGGTGACCATTGAATTTTACATAGGCAAATGTAAGACAATCTTATCCATAGAGGGAAAAAGCCAAACTCACCGAGAGTAAAAGGATGATAGTTGAAATAACAGCTAATTGTTATTAAGTATTCGCTAAGTTTCAAAGCACTTTTCATAGATTAGCTCAATTAATTCTCACAACAGCCCTGTAAGGTAGGGACCATGATCATCTCCAGAAGAGGCTAAATAAATTGCCAAAGATCACATATGTAGCAAGTGGTGGCCGAGTGAGGATTCATACCTGGACAGCTTAATTTTAAAGCCATGGTGCTAATGCATTCATTCATTCATCCATCCATTCATTCAACGATTATGTTGGATGCCTACTACATGCTAAGAACTATATTCAAGGTGCTGAACTACAGCTGTGAACAATGCAAGTACAAATACATGAAGCAGAGTTGGGGAGAAAGTAAGTTGGAGAAATAAGACATAAACTAGGTTAGATGGTGATCATGATTAAGGAAAAAACTAGAGCAGGGAGAAGAGAGAAATGTGCAGGGGGAGGGTCAATTCTGAGTGAGCCAACAGGCAAGGTTTCACTAAGAAGGTGGCATTAAATAAAGATTTGAGGAAGTGAGGGAGGAAACCTTGCAGCTATCTAAAAGAAGAGCATGAGAGGTAGAGGAGACAGCAAATACAAAGACCCTGAAGCAGGGGCAAGGCTAATGAGTTCTAGAATTAGCAAGGAGTCCGGTGTAACTTGAAAAGAGTGATCAAAGAACAGAGCAGGAGGAAATGAGGTCAGAGAGGTAAATAGGCTGGAGTGCAGTGGCACCCTCTTGACTCACTGCAACCTCCACCTCCCGGGTTCAAGCGATTGTCCTGCCTCAGTCTCCCTAGTAGCTGGGATTACAGGCATGCACCACCACACCCGGCTAATTTTTGTATTTTTAGTAGAGACGGGGTTTCACCATGTTGGCCAGGCTGGTCTCGAACTCCTGACCTCAAGTGATCCACCCGCCTCGGCCTCCCAAACTGCTGGGATTACAGGCGTGAGCCACCGCGCCCGGCCAGGATTCTTTTAATCAAGTGTGATGCAGCCATCGGTGTTGGAGCATTCTAGGAAGAGGGAACAGCATGCACCAAGGCAACAGGAAAGCACATAAAAAAGGAGTTGCTGGAAGATTCATTTCAACCCACTATCAAGTAGATATTAAACTTACTTTATAAAAATGTTAGGGCCAGGAGGGGTGGCTCACGCCTGTAAACCCGGCACTTTGAGAGGCCGAGGCGGGAGGATCAGTTGAACCCAGGATTTCGAGACCAGCCTGACCAACAGGGCGAAACTCCGTCTCTACTAAAAATACAAAAACTAGCCGGGCGTGGTGGTGGGCGCCTGTAATCCCAGCTTCTCGGGAGGCTGAGGCAGGAGAATTGCTTGAACCTGGGAGGCAGAGGTTGCAGTGAGATGAGATCGCGCCCCTGCACTCCAGCCTGGGCGACAGAGAGAGACTTGGTCACGCCCCCTCCCCCGCCTCCGCCAATTTTAGGAATAAATACCCTTTTATTGAAGCTAAAGTGTGGGTACACCCTTCCTCTAGGATTCTCCATGAAGGAAGAAGAAGCCATATTAGGATGATTTAGAGGGCAGTTAACCCTAGTAGACATAGTGGTTCTTAAAAGGCTTGGGGCCTCAGACTGTACACAGGCTTCACATGGAATCTGATTTGTTCCTTTATCCCAGTCCCTCACCCAGAACCCGAATCTAGCCCTTCATGTTATAAAAAGGGCCAGAGGTCCAAAGAGGGTAAGTGCCTTGTGCAAAATTATTCAACTACTTTGTAGAGGATTTTAACTAGGGTTCAGTTAGCTCCGCCCACACTATAAAAGGTTCTTTCTAAAAAACGAAACATGATTAAGGGCACACGGCTCTAGCGTTAACAAAGCTCTTTGTTAGCTGGGAAATGACCCCCTCCCCGACTCATCTGCTTATCATCTGCATACAGTTATGTACTCAAAAGCAGGAAAATTATTGAGAAAACCATTGGTCCCCGGCTGCAGACCCCAAGGTTGGGAGCTGGTTCCCGTTTCCTCCCAGAGCCGGCAGGGGGGGCACCAGGCAAGGTTTGCAAGACGCGCCTCCCTCCCACCCCTCCCCCTTCCTCGCCCAACTTCCCATAGCCACCGCCTCAACTAAAAGTGGCCATTGACCTTTCAAGCTTTTGAGCAGTGATGCAATAGAATAGTATTTCAAAGAAAAATGCTTATCGAAATTTTGGATCCGGTTTTCCCGTGATTGTTAAGGGTTTCTTTTAAAAAGTAGGTCACATTTCAAGTAGGTCATATTTCGGGGGCGGGTGCGCAGACAAGGAGATGAGTTTCCACTAAGGCCAGGGGGCCTCCAGTGGGGTTGGAGATGAGAATCCCAGGTAGGGTAGAGGTGCCCGGGATCCTTCCGAATCCCGGCCCTGGGGCGTCAGCCCTGCAGGGAATGGCAGAGACACTCTCCGGACTGCGGGAACCGAGGCCAGTCACCCAGCCCCTTCCGGGCGCGCAGGTAAGGGCGCCCCCTTAGCAGCCCGCGCAGGTGAGCCGGACGGGCCGCCGGGTCTACCGGTGACTTTGGAGCAGAGGGGAGGAGGAAGGGAGGAGCCGGGTGGGTGCGGGTGACAAGGAGCCCGAGCGCCAGGGGGAGGGGACTAAGGACGGCCGGCGCCGCTTAAGGAGGCGCTGCTCTCCCGCTCGCTGCCTTCCAGGACCTGATCAAGGGGACCGCCTCCGGTCCCCGGCCGTGGGCACCGGGCCAAGCACGGTGTCCCCACGCCATCAATGTGTCTTAGAGCCGGAGAGGCTGGTTTCCGAGGACCCACAGTCGCTCCTGCACGCCCACCCCCCCGCAAATGTGCGGCCAGGAGGGTCGCGTCAAGGGGGCGCCGCCGGGATGTTTAGAGGAACCCACCCCCGTGGCAGGCCAAGGGCCAAGGATCGCTATCCTTCCCTGAACCCGGGCGCTCAGCTGGCCCGGGTAGGGGGCAGGCTCCGGCCGCCGAAACGGGGTTGGCTGTGGCCGGTGGCCGGGGACATCTCTAGCTTGCGCCCGAGCACCCCGGGGTGTGGGGCCAGAGGCAGGCCGACCCCGGCGTGCACACCGCCCGCCCTGCACCCAAGCGCTCTCACCCGGTCTTCCCTGAAGCCTGTGTATTGCGACCGAGCCTCTTTAAAGCAGTAGCGGGGCCCGCGGTCACGTGAGGCCGATTCCTGGAAAGTTCCTGGAAAGCGGCCTCCGCAGCAGCCGGGCGGGGCGCGAGCGGAGCGCTGACTGGGGAGGGAGGCGGGGAGCAAGGGAGGCGCGTCGGGCTGGGAAGTCGCGCGCACTCGCTGCTCCTGGGACCGACGTTTAACTCTTGCCAAGTCTCGTCGCAGCCGCCGCGGCTGGCGGGCCTTGGGCTTCCCCTGAAGCATGAGCCCTCTCGCCCGCAGCCACCCTCACCGCGTGGCCCTCGGACAGTGCGCGCCGGGGTCCCGGGCGCACAGCCTCAGGATCCCCCGTGCCCGCAGCTCGGGCGCCCGCGGCAGGTACCGGTAGAGGGGGAAGCCCGAAGGCTCCGCCCCGAGGAGAGTTGCCGGGGAGGGCGGCGAGGCGCGGCCGCGTGCGCCGGGGAGCGGCGGACGGCCTGGGCTTCCGCAGCTCGGAGCGCCGGGGAAGAGAGAGTCCGAGCCGCGGCTCTGCCCCGCGGCCTGGCGTTGCTGCCTGCTTTCTCCAGCCCCTTCTCGGCGTCTGGAAGTGTCTGGAGTTTTTTTTTTTTATTTCCCCTAAACTGCCATTCAAATTAATAATCCTCCTAATAACCTGATCTCCCGCTCCTCCCCATCGGCCTGCCTCCCGCCCTCGCTCCTTCCTCCCTCCCTCCCTCTCTCCTTCCCACCTCCAGGGTCGCAGCCGGAGGAAAACCCGGCAGCAGTCCGAGGGTGGGGGTGTCCCAGCCCGTAGGGGGCGTCGCCGCGCGGTGGGGGATGGGGTCGAGGCAATGATCCTCGAGGCTTTTGTGTGCCCTCTGCGCACGGAACTCCGGCCGCCGCCTCCGAGCGCGGGGCTGGTTGCATCCCCGGGCATCTCGTTCCCAAATTAAACGTTAACGGGGGAAACAAGGGCAGACGCCCCTCCTCTCCCGGGCCCCTCCCGCCTCCCCTTTCCCCCTCACCCCCCCCCCCGCCCCATGTCCGCTGAGGAGGCTGCCTGGTGCGGAGGCGTCGGCGGCGGTGGCGGCCGCGGCCGAGGTCGAGGTAAGAGCGCGGCGTTGGTGGTTTGCACTTTCCGCAGCGCTCGCGACCGCCGTCTCGGCCCCGGCCTCAGCTCGTAGCCCCGCGAGGGCTGCGCGCTCGGGCCGATTCCTCGACAGCGCCCGCGGCGGCGAGAGCCACCGCAGCCATCCTGGTCCGGGAGCGACCGCCGCGGCGCCCCCAACCCCGCCAGAGCGGGCACCAGGAAGCGGGGGGAGGGGAGCGAGGAGCCTCCCGGGCGGAGATGCGGCAGCTCCCGCACCTCTGCACCCCGGGTTGGTGCCTCGGGGCCCCTCAGCGCTTTAGGGCGGAGAACCAAGTTTGTGGGTGCTTCTTCCTGGGGGCCCTCGGGCTGCGCCAGGTGTGAGACCGGAATGCCAATTTGGGGAATCTCTCCTGTTCTTTCCTTTTTAATTTTTTCTACTTGTCCTTGACAAGGGCCTATTCTCACTGGATCTGCAGGTGACTATTTGCTTTTCCTAGGTCGCCAGTCTTTGATTTCAGCTAGTGACCCTGGGCGGGAAGACATCCTGTTCACCCTCATCCTGACCTCCGCCCCCCACCTCTTCAGCCAACTTTGTCTTGGATCTCTGCTGTCTTTATCCTTTCTCTAGAACTGGGCCAGGGAGCTAACTGGAAGCTTGGGGTTAAATGGTGCAGGAACGTAGAGGCGGAGGAGTCCCTGGGATTTTCCACGTCTATTTCCCCACCCCCACCCCAGCCGCAGGGGTCCAGTTTGGACTGACCCAACCTCCCGCTTTCTCTTTGTAGGCGATCAGTGGGTGACCGCGGCTGCGAGGGACTTTGTCATCCGTCCTCCAGGATCTGGGGAGAAAGAGCCCCATCCCTTCCCTCTCTGCCACCATTTCGGACACCCCGCAGGGACTCGTTTTGGGATTCGCACTGACTTCAAGGAAGGACGCGAACCCTTCTCTGACCCCAGCTCGGGCGGCCACCTGTCTTTGCCGCGGTGACCCTTCTCTCATGACCCTGCGGTGCCTCGAGCCCTCCGGGAATGGCGGGGAAGGGACGCGGAGCCAGTGGGGGACCGCGGGGTCGGCGGAGGAGCCATCCCCGGAGGCGGCGCATCTGGCGAAGGCCCTGCGGGAGCTCGGTCAGACAGGTAGGGAGCCCACTGGCCGCGACGCGTGCGGGAGGGGGCGCCTCCCCAAGGACGCAGCTAGGAAGCGGGGTAGAGGTGGGAAGCAAAGAATAAGATGGAAATACGTCCCTTGCTTCCAAGGGACCGCGGAGAGCACGCTCGCAGGGTCCTGGGTCCTTGGGAATGCGTAAGGAAAGTGGTTCTTCAGGGACTCAGGCCTGGCGGAGCGCAGAGCGCGGGAAGGGCTTCTTGGAAATAGCTTCTTAGCACGCTGGAAGCTTTACTGTTTTCCGCACCTGCTCAGGGTTAGGCGCCCGGGCTCGAACCCCGGCCGGGGAAAGCGTCGGGCGCCTCCCTTTGCGCGGGGTGCAATCAGCAAGTGGGTGCCGCGGACCCCGCAGGCCCAGCAGCATCTGGCTCCCGGGCGGAGCTGCGGCTGCGGCCCAGGATCTTGGCTGCCAAGTTCAGGGACTGACACTGCCGCGAGGGCGGCTGCCCGGGCGTCGAGAGTAGGCTGCGAAGCCCCCGCCGAGCGCTGCTTCCATGGTCGGCGCGCCCAGGGGACTGCCGCTTTCAAGTCCAGTCAGGCAATTCTCGCGGCACGCTGTCTCTAGGCATCTGAAAAAAGAAAAAAAGTAAAGTATCTGGCAAATCATTCTGGCTTTCCAAATCCGTATCCTAAAAGCTTACAGTTGTGGCACAGTTGAAATTTTGGTAGCAACAAGGGAAGGGAGAGGGAAAAGTTCTCTCGCTTGCGATTCCGGTCTTTCCGTGTGGGCCACGGGCTTTCCCTCCCGGGGAGGCACCGGCAGATTGCAAGTATCCCGGTAATTGTGGGGGTGGAGGGAGCACAAATGTTCAGACTTCTTAAATATGGACGGTCTTTGAGCCTCCTTAGAAAGCAGGGTGGGCCGGGGAGATGGTGCAGGCAGATGAAATCGAGAATGCAGGGCAGACGGATGGTTGTGATTGGGTTTGGATTAGGGCAAAGTTCAAAAGAGTTTAGGGAAGATTGTAAACTTGAAGTAGCAATTATCACTTGGGACTTCCCATTTCTTAGTGACTGGTAAGGTAGTCATAAAGCAGCGAACAGAAGCTATTGTGCTAGAGCTGTGCTTTTACAACAAGTACATAGCAGTGCTTTCTACATAGAAGGCTGTTCATAGCAGGCTTTGCAGATTCTTTTTTTTTTTTGGTGGGGGGGGGGGGGGGGATACCAACCATCCAAAAAAGTTGCTTCTGTTTTTACTGTAGTTCAATTACAGGAGTTGGGTTTTCCACTTTTTAAAGGGCATGGCTTTTATTTCTAACTTCTGATTTTTTTCTAATTTACCTAAATCTTTATTTTACTTAAATAATGTTAAAAGTGTCATGCTTCATCAGCCAGTGTGTCATGCTGCAAATGTTCTTTTGGTTCATTAGAAGACAATCTTAAGAAGAGCTTCAGAAAGTTAATTTTTTAAAAAAGAAAGAAAGAAAACTGACTCGCCGTTTGTGTTCATAAAATGGACCCAAATTTTTATTAAATTCCTACTGAAAGTATTTGTGGTGGCCCTGGTAAACTTTCACTCACACACCACCTTTTTTTTTTCTTTTTTAGAGCTAAAAAAATTATTGCCAATTACTTGCTCTGTTCTAAAAATTCTTATAATAACTGATTTACCCTCTTTTCTTTTTCTTTTTGAACAAAAACCCCAGGATGGTACTGGGGAAGTATGACTGTTAATGAAGCCAAAGAGAAATTAAAAGAGGCACCAGAAGGAACTTTCTTGATTAGAGATAGCTCGCATTCAGACTACCTACTAACAATATCTGTTAAAACATCAGCTGGACCAACTAATCTTCGAATCGAATACCAAGACGGAAAATTCAGATTGGACTCTATCATATGTGTCAAATCCAAGCTTAAACAATTTGACAGTGTGGTTCATCTGATCGACTACTATGTTCAGATGTGCAAGGATAAGCGGACAGGTCCAGAAGCACCCCGGAACGGCACTGTTCACCTTTATCTGACCAAACCACTCTACACGTCAGCACCATCTCTGCAGCATCTCTGTAGGCTCACCATTAACAAATGTACCGGTGCCATCTGGGGACTGCCTTTACCAACAAGACTAAAAGATTACTTGGAAGAATATAAATTCCAGGTATAAATGTTTCTCTTTTTTTAAACATGTCTCACATAGAGTATCTCCGAATGCAGCTATGTAAAAGAGAACCAAAACTTGAGTGCTCTGGATAACTATATGGAATGCTTTCTAAGAACAGCTGAAGCTAATCTAATTTAAATGCTTGAAGAGGTAGCTAGGTGTTTAAAGTTCCTCCAGATACTTTTACCTGAGTGATGCTTCCCTTCCTAAGGCTGACCAAGACCAGTTGATCCTTTTAGATTAAAAATAAAATGTCGCATGTAAAGGCTGAAGGCGCGTTTTATCAGAATGCCTTGCCTTCTTAGGTTCTTTTCCATTATGTCAAAGGTCCAGGCTCCAGTAGGAGAGAAAGAACTCCTCATAGGAATACTGAAGAAGTGGGAGGAACCAAGCTGACACAGGCCTCACTGCAATTTGATATGCCTGCTGATCAGAGTCTCTTTTGGGCATTTTATATTTTGCATTCTGATGTACCTAGGAGTTTTGTTAAACAGATTATGTATGTATTTATCCCATTTTATGCAATTAACCAAATCAACCAAAAAAAGTGACCATGAAGTCCTGTATTTGTCTTTTTACTACATGTATGAACTCTCATGTGAATGAGTACTGTAGTAATCCATTTTAAGGGAGCCTTATTTCAGAAATTTCAAACTGGTGCAAATGGAAAAGACTTTCTCTTTTCCTTTAAGGCTAAAGACAAGAATGTCATGCTATACAGGTGCAACTCAATCCCTGTTAATAAAAACCAATGTAGGTATAGGCATTTTACCCTTTGAAATAGCTGTGTCCCAAACTGTTGCCATTGATTTTTTGGAAATGGCTTTAGAAATATCCAAGTTGTCCTTGAATTGTCTAACCATGGACATAAACAGTTGTCTCCCTTCTACTGTGTAGAATACTTTGACTTAATTTTCTTCCAGATACAGGGGGATACCTGCCTGTTTTTCAAAGTGTTTATTTACTGCTGTTACTATTTGATTAGAATGTATTAAATAAAAAAAACCTGATTTCTACAAGTTGCACTTATTGAGTTCTAGAGAACGTACACTTTCATGGTAATAGAGGATTGCCATAAAAACTTATATCAAGTGAAATAAGCCAATTATTCAACAAGAGGTAGAACATTACGTGCCCTTCTGTAAAGTTATGGGCTGAAGCTGCCCCCTTTGCAATTTAGAAAGCATGGTTTAGAAACTACAGGAATTGCCAAGTGGCCGGGTCTTTTACAATTTGAATAGGCTTAACACTGATGTCCTCTGTGTTTCCAAAAACATGGTTTAGAAACTACAAACATTATGACATGGCCAGTCTTTTACAAGTTGAATAGGCATAATACTAAAGAAAAATACAAAGTTTTATGGCCACTTATTTTTTGCTATGTTAGTCTGCATAACTGTTATAAATGTACCATCTTTTCTAGAGTCCAGACATTATTCATTTTATGGCTTTAAAATTTTCCTGCATAGCTACAGTACTATGGTGTGTCACCATAAAAGTGGATCCTGTGTGAATGAGAAAATTCAGTTATAAATTGTAATAAAACCTGCTTACTGCATATCTTACCTTATTTTCATGAAGAAGTTGAAAAATGGTTTTGTGCCTGGCAGGAAACATACTATGTATATCCAAACAGCAGAGCCAAACACAAAAGATTGCTAGGTGTGCTTTAGGAAGAGTTTATTTGTGGCCTAAAACTTCAAGAAAAGCTAGACATTTAGGGTCGGATCTATGATGGGGCCATAACCGTTTGATTAGGATGCTCAGAATCTGTGCTTCATTCACCCTTTTTCTCCCACTGACAACATCTGTTTAGTGTTGGATGTTTGATTTTTCTGGCAAAACTTCTATATGATCAGTGCCAAGGGGCTTTGTGGAATTTCTTTAAAGGTCTTTTGCATTTCTGTTGTCATTGTTTTGAACACTCTATTTCTCAGTTACTGGGAGTGGGGAGGCAGTTGTGGGGCATGAGTACCTGTGAAATTGGAAAAAGTTCTGAGTTACTGCTCACAAGTGACTAATTATAAGAAGGCTGGAGGACAGCACAAACATCTCTGGAGTGTGCCATGAAACCTATTACCTTATATTTCAATCTTCCATATTGCAAGTAAGTTGATAAACATCAGGAGGCAATTATTTTTGGTTTTTTTTTTTTTTTTTATGATGACTGACATCATTTATTTATTGAGTTTATTGTGAACCAGGTTCTTACTCAGCACTTGTATTATCTCATTTAATTTTCCCAAGAACGAAATGAGCAAAGTACAATGATGATAGGAGGTTACCCTCCTGATTTTTGAGTCGAGAGGCATTCCAGGAATATCCTAGCTCTTTTTTTTTTTTTTTTTCCTGGGAGAGGAATTGGGAAGAGCAAATTGCTGCTGAAAATTTCTACATTGATCCAGACAAACAAGTTAGAGCAGGCTGAAAAAGAACCCTTGGTGTTTTTACTGCTGCTTCAACCAGATCAACTGGAAAAGTATAGATACCTTAATTAGCACTGTGCTCTGTGGGATTCTGGTCAGCCTGGCCCGGTGGTTTTTTTCCCCTGAACACGCCTGAAAGGGGAGCTCATAATGACTGCTGTGCAGGTGGGTGGGGAGGGGACTTCCTATTTTATTTAGTGGCTGATCAATGCCAGTAACCAACTGTTGGTAGCCCCATTTATACATAGTAGAAAAAAAGTACACTTGTCTAAATTATCCTCACCAAAGCCTGGAAAAATATCCATTGTTTTCTCCTAATGTAGGGCAATTTAGGGCATTTGTGAGGATATTTATTATTGTTGTTGTTGAAGAATATGGTATACAAGACTTATATATCCCCAAACTCTGAAAATATTTTGACCTCAGTTTCTGTTCTGGGCAGAGATGATGCAGTGCAGTTTTTCATGACCATTACAGTGAGCAGTGGTGATTGCTTTTTAGGGACTTGGAGATTTTTTTGGAACTTTGGATAGTGGAGAAAAAGGCAGTTCAGCTTATGAGATGAGAGGTCTTTTTTGGTGTGTCAGTAAGAAAGTCTTGACTTCATAATAATTATGTAATCCAAATAGGTAACAGAATGAGACAGTTGTTTGGGAGTGTTTATTTTCTTGGGAAGGATTTTCTCTGCTTTTAGAAAATTGTACCCTGGTAGGAGGGTAGGAGACAGAGACGTCATCTTCGTCAAATAATCCAAAGGATGGAATGTCCTGAGACCAGGCTGTGCCCTTCTCAGTTGTGAGTTTAGGCACAGGGTAGGTGGGGTTTGAGTGGCTGTGGTTATGTCTAACAGCTGGGCTGAAGTCTCCGTCTTTAAGTAGTCCTTTCTATCCTTTAGAGCAAAACAGTATTGTTGTAGGCCTTTCATTTACTTAAGAGGTCTTCTGTATTCTCCTTTCCCAGTTTTTTTAACTTCTTAGAATTTTAAAGCTTGAAACCACTTTTTAGATCACATATTACGGATTTTATGGAAGACTTTCGGATCCAGAGGGGCTGGGAGATTTGCATGCTCTTACACACACACACACACACACAGGCACACAACCCAGCCAATCAATGACAGAGTCAGGATTCAAACGCAGATACTTTAGTCTTAGGATTACTATTTGCAAAAGTTGCACGCTCCTACCCTTTGTTAAAATTGCCGAGACTCTTCTTTGCTTTCCTGCAAGCCCTACAGTTCTCTTAACATCATATATTTCTTCCGCTGGGATTCAGAAGCCAGGCCTGTGGAATACCCTGTGGGATAATTACAGTTCTTGGCCTCCTCTACCCGATTCTGAAAAATCTGCCTCTGCTGGATTTCACGATGTCTTGATCCACATTAGTTTTTTGTTAATTTTAACTCCTTAACCTTTCTAATCTGTTTGCTGTTTTAAAACCCAAAACCTCCCAACCATGCTGTTTGATGATCTCATTTCTACCTCCGCCAGATGTGACACACATCCAGCCACAATGCCTGGGCGACTGCCCACCCTCCCATCCTTACCAGCAGGACCCATTCTTGCTTTTGCCCATTCATGGGCATAAGGGATAGTTAATTCCTGCCTTACTTTCTCCCTTTCCTATCATAAAGTTGCCCTCTTGACTCATCTAACACAGCCCTTCTGGCCGCATGATACTCCAGTGAAAGAGGATAATTATACTCTCCTTGAGTTGGGTAATTGAATGATTTGGACTACTTTAAGATTAAATCTCTTTGTATCTCTCTTTGGTTCCATTCAGGTTGTGAAGCAAGTAGCCAGCACCAGATGCCACACTTTTGTTATGGGAATTTTTTTTTTTAATCTACTTATTTTTTAAGTATGGCAGGCTCCTTTTTCAGTGTTAAGTTAACCATTTGCACGGAATAAAAATGCTCTCCATTCCTTTGCTTCTGCTGCTGTACATCTATAAGTAAGAATGATTCTGTGAGAGTTTTGTTTCATTTCTTCATATGCGTGGTTCTTATATTCTCATCTTCACATATTTTTGATTTTTCTAACTTTTCCTCTGCGTGGCTTGAGTTCAGGTGACTTTATTACTAAGGTAATAAAGGTAACAACTATTGTTAGAGTGGCCTCTAAAGATCCTGGAGTCCCCAGTGTCTGAAGTCGTGGAGCAGAGCTGGCTTTTCCTATCTACCCCTTCCTGAGCTTTGTCAGCAAAGGAGGCTGGATCAGCTAAGTGTGCCACAGAGAATAGGACTTACTTCAATAAACATGTATTTATAAAGATAAAACTAACTGCTTTTACAGACAACTCTCACTTTGACCCACATCCTTAACTTGTAGGCATTCTGACTTGCCCTAGATCAGGAGTGCATTTTGTGATGTATTATTCACGTGGCTTTGCCTCTCTTAGAGAAAAGCTTGCTAGAGTCCTAGTGAGAGAAAAGGAAATATCGCCCGCTGCCTTCTTCTCCTGTCTCAGCATAAATGCCACCCAAGGAGCCCCCTTGCCATGGTGGGGTGAGACTTTTTTGCCAGTTAAACCATCACACAACTTCATAAAATTTTCCTACATCTCCCCAGTTTCCAGTTTCCTACAGCGTTAAAGATAAAAATTTGTTTGTTTGTTTGTTTTTGCTAAGCATTTTTTCCCTTCTGTTAGTTGGTATCCTTTTTCCTGTTTAGTGTTTGGTCCAGAATGCTGCTGTGATCTTTAACATTTGGAAAAAGTCCATGTTAGCCTGGCACAGTGGCTCATGCCTGTAATCCCAGCACTTTGGGAGGCCAAGGTGGACGGATCACTTGAGGTCAGGAGTTCGAGCCAGCCTGGCCAACATGGCGAAACCATGTCTCTACTAAAAATACAAAAATTAGCCAGGTGTGGTGGTGTGCACCTATAGTCCCAGCTACTTGGGAGGCTGAGGCAGGAGAATTGCTTGAACCTGGGATGCAGAGGTTGCTGTGAGCGACAATCTCGCCACTGCACTCCAGCCTGGGCAACAGAGTGAGACTGTCTTAAAAAAAAAAAAAGAAAAGAAAAAGAGGCCATGTTATTTCTACCAGAGAAAGTTGTTTGACTTCCCATTTTAACATTCCGCCCTGCCATCTTGAAGAACTTGACCCATCTTAGGTTTCCAGCATAGTTTGTTTCTCTTCATTTTTATTTCTAGGTTTTGGCCATCAATTCTGTATTTGGTCAGAAAGTGTCTTTGTATTTTGCATATTGGATTAGAGCATCTGCTCTTAATTATCTGTAGGAATAAGAGGCAGAGAGAATGGGGGAATAATAGAAGCCCATAAACACATCTAGCCAATAGTTTCAACTTCCTCCCCATTCTATCTCCTTTGCTAGAACCACTGACAGAAAAATCAGCTGCTTCTCTGTTCTCTCATTTTATTTTCCTTGTCCATCATGTGATAGGGATGTTAATATGCAACAAACTGGCTAAAAAAATGTCAAGAGAGAAAAGTAAGGGAGATGGAGCATCAGTAGTGTGTGGAGGCTCTGAGAGATTTTGTGAGCTCAATCATTATGCATAAATTATTGATAGATTGAAATCAGCCATGGTGGGACTCGTTACACCACAGAAATAGGCAGATGCTATAAATTAAGACTCCCCGCCACCAGATAGCTGATTTAACAACATAGCACTGATCTAGGTATTATGTCCTCCTCAATAATTGAGACCTCATTAGGGTAAGATCAGTTTATTTGTAGCCTCTTTTATACCAAGTCCAGTGCTTAGAGCAGAGTAGGAGTGAACAATTCAAGGAATGATTTTTTTTTTTTTTTTAAATGTGTGTCAATCTTATATTGGGCTACATTGTCTTCTACTGTGGATCAGGCCATCTCCTGATTCTGTGTCTTTTTCTAGTTACTCTGGGGTATCTGTAGCTACCTTTTCAATTTCATAGTAGGAAGGTGTTAGGCGATCTCAAAATCATGTGATCATTGTTTACAACAACTCAGCTCTAATAGATCAGGGCCTCTTTTTTCCTTCTAGCTTCATTCATTTATCTCATTAGTTTTCTCATTTTTTTCTCCCTCCCTCCCTTCTCACCTGCTTTCTCCCTCCTTCTCTCCTTTCTGCCAACATTTATTGAATGTCTACAGTATTACTCAACAGTAGGAAGTGTTCTTTCATTGAGGGAGCTCTTACAGACTATGAGAAAGGATGGAGAGGAGGGGGACTAACATTTATTAAACAGTCTAATATATCCCATACCCTGCTTAGCCATTGCATTTAATCTTCCCAACAACCTGATGAGGTATGTATGACCCTCATTTATTCCAAATGAAACAGAAACTTAGGTCAAATATCCTGCCCAGTTATGTAGGGAAGTCATGAATCAAACCCAGGTTCTGCATCTCAGGATACCATATTGCATAGGATCTGTAATTACATGAATAACTTATTGTAAAATGCATTGTTAAAGGCAGTGTAGTTACTTTGGGGACAGGGTGCCATTGACCTGCTTTGAGGGTTTATAGAAGACAAGCCCCCAGAGGAAGGTATCTTGTGTCTGAGTGTTAATAGGCTGGAAGGAGTCCTCAGACCTGCTGAGTAGGGAAGACCTTTTGGCTGAAAGGTTGAAGAAGAGGGTAGAGATGAGGCTGTCTGAGGGTGACCTGGGGCAGATCTTGCAGGCCTGGCTGAAAACCTTGGACTTTATCCTGAGGGCAGTAGGGAGCAGATGTCAGCTTTTTAAATGGAAGGGAAAACAACAGAACTAAGTTTGTGTTTTATATCATCCCTCTGGAGGTCCTTTGGATAAATGGCTTGGAACAAAGCAAAGGCGGAGTGAGGGAGACTGGTTAGGTGTGAGGTGGGTAGGAGGGAGGTAGTCCTTGTGAGAAGATTGGGAAGAGGGTGAGACGTTGACTCTCCTTCCTTGGCTGCAGGCTCAGATTTGCCCTAGAGTTTGGGGCTTTGAGTCACACAGATTGCACGCTTCCCTTTGAGGACCGGCTTCCACTTTGGGCAAGTTGGGGTAACTGGCACAGATTCTATTCTCAGGAAAGCAAGAGGTCGTGGTGCAGCGGGCACAACCCTGAACTAGGAATTGGAAAACTTGGGGTCCGCTCTGGTTCTCTGACCTTGGGCCAAACATTGAATCTGTTATCTGTAAATCGAAGAGCCTGGAGCCTTCAGGATTTTTGGTCCCTTCCAAGGAGGTCCCCATCTGCCCAGAGGTGATAGTACACTGGGGTGGGAGTGCTCAGAGGAGAGGCGGGCTCCACCTATCAGTGGAGTCTCAGTTTCTACATAGATTGTAGTATAGATTTTACCTCTATGCCATAATATATTCTCATTTATTTTGAAAATATTCTTCCTTCTTAACTCTGGGTTTTTTTTTTCACAGCCAGCTGTTTTTTATCCTGGTTAGAAGAATTTTGTGTTTTCTTTTAGCTATGGATCTTTGAACATTACCCTATCATTGAAGAGTTTTGACTTGGGTTTTTAGATCTTGATTGTCATGGAGAAACAGGAATCTGGTGTATGCCATCATCATCATCATCATCATCATCATCATCATAACCCTTTGGATGAATTTTCATTATCAAGGGATCTGGAGGGCTGTCTTCACTCTGCTCCCCAGCTAACAAACAGATGTGTTCCCAGAAGATGATGGGCGTAGGGTGTGTTTTTGCAAGTCATTTTTCCCACTTACATAGATTATTCTTATTTCCAATTGATCCTCAATAGATGAGAGTGCCATTGAGCTTTATTTTCATCTGTCAAGCAATTAAGAAAAAAGTAAAGGAAACAAAAAAGCTATAATATACTAAGGAAATTCTTAGATTCTTTGGTAAAATTGGAAGAATCTTGGTGCATGAATGATCCGGCCCCAATCTATCCGTCTTGCACATTTGGGTTTTCCTGGATCTCTCTTAAAGTGGGGCACATCTCTGGTTTTGATAGGCAAGGAGGAGGGTTGGGGTAATCAGATGTCTCAAGCAGAGGTGCATCACTGAGCCTGGGTAATAGCTGAAAGCCCCCCAGAGATCCAGTTTGAAGCTGCATTGGGCAGGCCATGGGATTTATTGTGTCCAAGGCGTGACAGGCAACCATTCTATAACAAACCAACTCTTGGGCTTCCAGAAGACTGAAAAAAGCTAGAACATTTACTAATGCCAGGCATTGCATTTGACACTTTACAAGTATGACCTCACTGAAAGTTCCCAACAAACCTCTGAAGTAGATTCTGCTTTTATCACCACTTCAGAGACAGGGAGATTGACACACAGATTAAATGATTTAATAGTGTCGAAAGACACAATCACAACAATTTCTCTTAAAGATCTTAATTACCTTTATTTGCAGTTCTAGAATTGGGTAACACTTCATTCCATAAAATAGAGTAAGTGTTCCAATGAGCTGAGCAGAAGAGGTTGGTTTTACAGCCAGAGAGGAGCGGAAGAAAGCAAAAACAGAACCCAGAGCGGATTGGTCCTTTCAAAGTTAAGTTCCTTGTAACGTGGGGACAGGGAGACAGAACAATAGAAAAGTAACTGATTGGTTAACATCAGGTTACTCCAGGTTACTTTTTTGTAAGGATTACAGTAGAGGGAACTTCATTATCATGCTGATTGAAACTAGCCTGCTTGGGAAATTAGGCTGTTAACTCTCTCCCGATTTCTCAGAGGGTCAGATAACAACTTAGCTTCACTTTGCTAAAAACCTCAGCTTGAGTGACTCCATTTTGATTAGATTAGATTTTGGGGTCTAGTGCAAGACCTTAGTCCAAAACAATGACTTTCTATAATTTTTATTTAACAGGAGGGAAACTTGAGATTTGAATTCAAGCCACTCTGACTCAGAAGCCATGGTTTTCTCACTCTTCTGTTCATTCTCTCAATAAGCTTACAAATGCTTTTAACCTCTGATGCCTGCAGCCAGCATGTACCTCAATATTGTCTGCTAGTCACATGTAGGTAATATTTCATCATGTGGTTAATACTAAGAGGGCTATGACCTCTTAAAAATGATGCATCTTAATAATGATGCTATTATTGGGACTTTGATTTCAGAAGTAATGCAAGATCTGCCCAAATCCTGATTATCCAGCTTGGAAGAGTCTCTGACATCTGAATTTATACCCTTTCTTCCCTTTTTTTTTTTTTTTTTTTTTTTGAGACGGAGTTTCGCTTTTGTTGCCTAGGTTGGAGTGCAATGGCATGATCTCAGCTCACTGCAACCTCCGCCTCCCAGGTTCAAGTGATTCTCTCGCCTCAGCCTCCTGAGTAGCTGGGATTACAGGTGCCCGCCGCCACCATGCCCAACTAATTTTTGTATTTTTTTGTAGAGACGGGGTTTCACCATGTTGGCCAGGCTAGTCTCAAGCTCCTGACCTCAGGTGATTCACCTGCTTCGGCCTCCCAAAGTGCTGGGATTACAGGCGTGAGCCACCACGCCTGGCCATTCCTCCCTTCTTTTAATCTCCTTTAGGTGTCTATCTAGTGCAACCATAACCCACAAGCTCTTCCCTATCACTCCTTTCCTTTCTCTGGAGGTAAATTTTATAAATGATGTGTCCATCATAATAGCCATTTTATGTTGCAGAACAAACAACCCCAAACTCTCGCTGGCTTAAAACAATAGAGGTTTCTACATCTGTACACATCTGTCATAATCACCAGGGAGGCTCTTTTAGCCACTCAGAACCAGGCTGATGAAGCAGCTGCAGCACCTCCTCAAACAGCTGGCCTGAGGTGCTGAGCCGATGGGCAAGGAGAATCAGAGGATCTCTTACTGGTGTTTAAATGCCCTATCACTTCTGCTCCTGACAGATTGGCCAGAACTCTGTCAAATAGTGCCACCCAACCATAACGGGGCCAGGAAGCATAGTTCTCCCCTGTGCCAAGGGCGAGAGAAACAGAAATGTTTGGTGAGTGGCATGGTGTAACCACTACATATACCATGCCATATATATCCTGCTTCCTTTTTTTTTCTGCCTAGCTTAGCAAATCTGACTTCATGTAAACTTTATAGGACACGTATAGCCTCTTTAATTCCATTTCTCTTTCGCCTTTGTCTTCCAAAAGTTTTTCAGGTACTGCAAAACAGTGTCTCTCCTTTGTGTAGGCCAGAAGGAAAGATCTCAAGCCTTGAAGTGAAATTATACATAATTCATCCCTCAGTATCTTCGGGGATGGATCCCAGGACTCCTGCCCCTGACCGCCCAAAAGCCCTGCCAAGGATACCAAAATCTGAAGATGCTTAAATCTCTTATATGAAATGGTATAGTATTTGCATATAACCTGCATATACCCTCCCATATACCTTAAATCATCTCTAAATTACTTAATAATACCTAATACATGTAAATACTATGTAAATAGTTGTTATACTATATTTTAAAGGTTTGTATTATTTATTAGTATTGTATTGTTATTTTTTATTGCTTTTTTTTTCCTCCCCCAAATATTTTTGTTCTGTGGTTGGTTGGATCCCCGGATGGGAAACCCACAGGTACAGAGGACTGACTGTATTAAAGAGCTAGGGCTACTAACATCAAAAAGTTTCTGAATGACCGGAAGTTCTTCTGATCTTCACAAACATCTCTTGGGCTTCCTCACTTGCTAAAATTAAACCTGTCTTTTCTCCAGTGTCAATATTCAAGATAAATAAATTATGTTCACATTCACTCCTATTGTTTACTGTTTTGCTTAATTGGCTATATTTCAATAATATTAAATAGTATTATTTTCTACCAGTTTTTAATCAGACTTGAAGCTTTTCAGGGACATTAGAGAGTAAATGGGCTTTTGTGTGATAAATTGGGTACCTAATCACCGATTTTAATTTACTTCTGAGGAAAATTGTATTGTAAATTCCAGACAACTGGTTTGCAAACCCTGCTTTAGAATGCAACCTCTTTCTAGGATGAGGCCTTTTTCTGTAGCAAATTTCTGTATAACGAAAATACCAGAATAAATGCTGTGTTTTAATGGACAGTTATGCTCTACTACATTCATGGATCACTATCTCTGAAAAAATTAGAATATGAAAAATGTACTTAATTTACAACTCTACTGAACACAATTAAGTTTTTTCCTTCGTTCAATTTTTTTTTATTTCAGTTTTTCTACTCTAACCCAGATTGAAGCTTTGCATTATCTTTAACTTCCCTGTCTTTATATTTATTTCCTTCATTTATTTAGTTATTCATTTATTCAATCATTCATTCGTTCACTCATTCGATAAATATTTACTGAGCATCTACTTGTAGTCATGAGGCAAGGTTCTGGGGAATGTTAAAAAACACAGTCCCTGGCCAGGCACAGTGGCTCACACCTGTAATCCCAGCACTTTGGGAGGCCAACACGGTTGGATCCCTTGAGGCCAGGAGTTCAAGACCAGCCTGGCCAACATGGCAAAACCCTGTTTCTACTAAAATTACAAAAATTCACCAGGTGTGATGGCGTGCGCCTGTAGTCTCAGCTACTCTGGAGGCTGAGGCATGAGAATCACTTGAACCCGGAGGCAGAGGTTGCAGTGGGCTGAGATGGCACCACTGCACTCCTGCCTGGGTGACAGAGTGAGACTGTCTCAAAGAAAAAACAAAAACAAAAAACACAGTCCCCGACCTCAAGGAGATTCTGTGTAGCAGAGAAACACACAAGCCAGCATGCCATGATACATGGTACAATAAGATAATGGCTGCAACGGAGGTCTCCGCAAAGAGCAGCTGAGCAGAGAAGACCTATCTGGATCTGTTTGAAGGAGTCAAGAAAGAAATCAGAAAGGAGGCAGCTTTTCATCTGAGACTTAAAAAATCAGTTGGCGACTGGGCGCAGTGGCTTATGCCTGTAATCCTAGCACTTCGGGAGGCTGAGGCAGGCAGATCACGAGGTCAGGAGATCGAGACCATCCTGGCTAACACAGTGAAACCCCGTCTCTACTAAAAATACAAAAAAGTAGCCGGGTGTGGTGGCACGCACCTGTAGTCCCAGCTACTTGGGAGGCTGAGGCAGGAGAATCGCTTGAACCTGGGAGGCAGAGGTTGCAGTGAGCTGAGATTGCGCCACTGCACTCCAGCCTGGGTGACAGAGTGAGACTCTTGTCTTAAAAAAAAAAAAAAAAAAAAAAAAAAAAAAAGCTGGCTTGGCCAAAAAGCCAGGCAAGGCAGTTCCAAGTAGAGCACACCACACGAAGGTGTGAGAGAACACAGTTTGTTCCCATAAGTTCTACCAATGTGGGTGGAGCTTCAAATGCAAAAGAGGAAACCAACTAGGAGATAACCCTAAGTTGGTGGGCAGGGAACTGAGCACTCAGGGCTTTGCCTACCTCTCAAAAGAGTTTGTATTTTACCTGGGGAGTGAAGGAGCTATCAAAGGCTTTTGAACAACAGAGTGACTGCATCAGATTTGGTGGCAATGTGGAGGCTGCTCTGGAGGGACGTGACCTGAGATCAGGGCTTCTGAACTTTATCCCTAGACTTGCAAGGGACCCATGGATAAGATGTCTGGGATCTGTGAACTTGGTTTGGAAAAAATTTATACTGTCATTTTCACTATCCTCTAAACTGAAATTTAGCATTTCCTTCAAATACGAATCTAGGCAACGGATCACGGTAGAATTAACAGAAGATGTGAGTTTATCACCAGTAGAAATGTTCTGATAGCATATTACAGTTGTTGTAGGTATCTCAAAATATCTTTTACACTTATCACTAAACTGAAATTATTATAGCTATTAGACTCACTGCCATAAATTTTTACTTAATGAATTAATAAAGGAGCACATATATAACTGTGTGACAAATATAAAAAATAATTTGATATTTACATTTTAATATAATGTATCTTTTATTTTATTTATTATATTTTATTATATTTATTTTATTTTATGATTTAAGCACAGTATTCTGAGAAGGGGTCCATAAAAAAAGTCAAAACTCAACACACCAGAGGATGTGAGTCAAAACTCACATCACCAAAGGAACGTGATCATTGAGGAGGTCAATGCAGCCTAAGGCAGCAATGCGGAGAAGCAGGAAGAGGAGTTGGAGGAATTTGTGAGAAATTCTGGAGACAGTGAATTTTTTTTTTTTTTTTTTTTTTTTGAGCCAGAGTCTCGCTCTGTTGCCCAGAGGCTAGACTGCAATGGCATGTTCTCGGTTCACTGCAATCTCCACCTCCCAGGTTCAAGCGATTCTCCTGTCTCAGCCTTCCAAGTATCCGGGACTACAGGCATGCACCACCAAGCCTAGCTAATTTTTTTTTATTTTTAGTGGAGAAGGGGTTTTGCCATGTTGGCCAGGCTGGTCTTGAACTCCTGACCTCAGGTGATCCACCCCCCTCAGCCTCCCAAAGTGCTGGGATTACAGGTGTGAGCCACCGCGCCTGGCCTGACAGAGTGAATTTGTTGATAGATCAGGGACATAAAACAGGGGTAGGGGTACGCATGGACCCCATTTCCTCCGGCAGTTTTCTGGCTGGAGCAGAATTCTTATGCTTGTCACATGTGTTCCTTTCTTCCCAATGCTATCATTATGTACCGTACAGCATGGTTTAAAACATGGAAAACATCCATCCTTTGGTTCCCTCCTCTGTGCCTGCCAGTCCTACACCTCTCTCAACTGTTTTAGTGTTATCTTCTCCAGCTAGACTGCAGATTCTGGGCAGGCAGTGCCTTGCAGTCTGCAACCCCCATCATGTATTTTTCACAGTAGATGTTGAATACATGACTGATAGGTTTCAAAGGCATTTCCTGTTTTGAGGTCACCATGCACACCATATTCTAGTTACAGAAATTATACCAACCTTGACATTCTGGGAATTTTTTTTAAATTCCCATGGGTTCTATCATTTGTCTTCTCAGAAAATAATACAAAAGGTGCAAATAAAAAAAATCCATATCCTTGGGCTCCCTGATTATTTTTATTAAAGTGAGTTTAGTGATGGTGGGTTAAATAATGCTGTAATCTTAAGCCAGAAATTGAGAATATGGATTTGAAATGTCCCCATTACCTTTTTTTTTGCTTTTGTTTTGTTTTGTTTTGTTTTGTTTTGTTTTGTTTTGCTGTTGCATGTTCTTGGCAGCAGTGGTTGATGTCAGTATTGTTGCCCATGTTGTAGACTGCAGATGTTGCAGTGTAGCTGAGTACTTTGGTTCGCTTGCTGAAATTCCTCGCTATGCTTCTTATGAGGTCCAGGAATGTATGGATTTGCAGTCTGATGTATTTTGATGATTGCCAGATAAAACTGATGTCTGGCACTTTTTCTAGGAGAAACACATGTAGACATTTCCAAGTTGATTTGTAGGGACTTAGTGTTATTAGAACTTTGTGGCAAAACTTTTTCTCAAGTGGCAGAAGAAATAAAGGAACTTCAGTTTTGAGGGCTGTTAACAGCACTCCCATTAGTGCCAAAGCTGAGATGGTTGACAAAGTACTGGATTGTTAAAATGGAACTTCCAGGCCGGGTGTGGTGGCTCACGCCTGTAATCCCAGCACTTTGGGAGGCCAAGGTGAGCAGATCATGAGGTCAGGAGTTTGAGACCAGCCTGACCAACATGGTGAAACCCCATCTCTACTAAAAACACAAAAATTGGCTGGGCGTGGTGGTGTGCGCCTATAATCTCAGCTACTCAGGAGGCTTGAACCCGGTAGGTGGAGGTTGTAGTAAGCCGAGATCGCGCCACTGCACTCCAGACTGAGTGACAGAGCAAGACTCAGTCTCAAAAAAAAAAAAAAAAGAATAGGCAAGTACTGTATTTGGACTTTTAAGCATTACTGATACAGTAAAATACAGTTTTAGCTACCGATGCAAGGCTAGCACCCAAGATTTTAGAAAAAGGCACTTTTTCCCTTTTATTTTCCAATAACATTTCTCAATCTGGTAACCAGAGAGACTACTCTGGGATTAACTTGAGTTTGATTGCTGTTTACTGTTCTTGTTGTTTTTTTGGAGAGGAGAGCAGAGTTTAGGAGAGACGAACTATTAAAAGTTAGCTTCTGGTATGGGCGTGGTGGCTCAGGCCTGTAATCCCAGTACTTTGGGAGACCGAAGTGGGCAGATCACGAGGTCAGGAGATCGAGACCATCCTGGCCAACATGGTGAAACCTGTCTCTACTAAAAATACAAAAATTAGCTGGGTGTGGTGGCACGTGCCTGTAATTCCAGCTACTCCAGAGGCTGAGGCAGAAAGAATCGCTTGAACTCGGCAGGCAGAGCCGAGATCGCGCCACTGCACTCCAACCTGGGTGACAGAGCAAGACTCCACCTCAAAAAACAAACAAACAAACAAACAAAAAAACAGTTAGCTTCCCAATGTACACATGAAAAGTACAGTCCTTTTCTTCATTTATATTATAATTATTTGAAGAGCAAATTAGGTATCGTTAGTGAAGAAATGAGAGTGATTACCTGGTAATATGATGAGTTACTTTTTCTTTAAACTTACTGGCTTTTCCCTTAACACTAATGGTCTGGATAACAAGTTTTTACTTGTTGGCAGTGCAGTTTAGCCTCCGAATACTCTTGGAACAAAATGACTAATTTTTTTTAACGCTTTATTGAAATATAAATTTTAGGAGAGTAAACATTTTCGATTTGGAAGAAGTAGTTACATTACAGACCTTCAAATCCAGCTTGTTCGGGAGACTTGACATTTAATCACTAGGCTAATGAAGCGCCAGAAGAGAGAGCTTTTATGGTTAGAAAAGGAGGTTTTTTTAAAAAAAACCAAAAA
Organism: Pongo abelii; assembly: GCF_028885655.2. Taxonomy (NCBI): domain Eukaryota; kingdom Metazoa; phylum Chordata; class Mammalia; order Primates; family Hominidae; genus Pongo; species Pongo abelii. Next base: position 92,113,968 of record NC_071995.2, read on the forward strand.
AACAACAACAACAAAAAACAAGGCTCAGCCCGAGATACTGGAAGCGACTTGACCTTGATTTACATATACAAGGAACAGAAAATGAATTAGCCGGGCTAGATATTTCTAGGAACTAGTTAAGGGAGAATGAACAAGATGGGAGCGAGAAGAAAGCGTGTGTGCGTTCGTGTGTGGCTGTCTGTCTGTCTGTCTGCGGCAAGAGGAATCTCAGAGTTTCGGTTATTTCTCCTCGAAGAATTTTCAAACGGAGTTCCTGCAGGGGCTGGCTCTAGCGTCTACGATGTGCACACACTGTCTCTCAAGAGGGAAGTGATCCTGGCGCCACTGGGTGATGCAGCAAAAGTTCTTTTTGTCTGTGGCCAGGGTCGAGTGCGGAGCCCCACGGAGCTGTGGCGTGGCAGCTCCTCCCAGACGCGTCCGGGGCGCCGCTCGGGTCTCCCAGGACCTTATGTAACCCAGCGTCGGCAGCAAGGAGCCGGTCACAGGCTGACCAACGTCAAGGCGTTTCACTTTGGAAGCGCACCAGATGAGTGTGGTATTGAGAGCAGACGGCTGGGTGCAATGTTTTTGCCGCATATCTCCTGAGTTATTTTAATCTTTTCACGTAGTCTTAAGGGTCTCACTAGACCGTATATGAGAATGTGGCCAGAATCTTCCATAGATTGTCCCAGATAAGAGCATCCCTTTTGTTTTTGTTAATGCAGAGTAAATACAACCTCTTCTTAGGAGCTAGTTTTTCAGTTATTCTAAAAGTGATAACATGCTCATGGTTCAAAATTTAGTCAGTTCAGAAGTGCACAAAATGAAAAAATTGTCCAACTCCCGTCCCACTCCCCAGAGGTAACGATTATTAAAAGTTTCCTTTTTATTGTTCCAGAATTTTTTTTAATGCAGTCGAAGCCTCTATTTAAATCATGTTTTAAAGCACACACAAATATTATTGTACTATACTTTCTGCTCTGCAATTTGCTTTTAAAATTTAATATTTGGACTCTCTATATCTACCTTTATCTATCTATATCTATTTATATCTTCATGGCAACATAAGGCTTTGCCTCATTCTTTTCAACAGCTGCACAATATTCCATGATATGAATGTACCATTACTGATTGAATCAGTCTCCTGCTAGTGGATATTCAGGTTGTTCCCAGTTTCCTGCTATTACAAACAACGGTGCCATACAAATCTGTGTGCTAATTGTTGCTGTGTGCTTATGGGAACATATATGTTGAGTACATTCTTAGCAGTGGAGCTTTGGGGCTCAAGGGTACAATGCACTTAACATTTTAATAGATATTTATTTTCAAATCACATTCCCAAAAGATTGTACCCATGCATATTTCAGATGGAAATGAATTCTGTCTTTCAAGTTGTGCACATAGCCGAGGGTTTTCCTTAAAATACTGTTCATTTTTAAACAGCATATTTTCCATTGAGATCAAATAAACTTGTTTATTTGCTAATTAATTGCCCTTGAAGTTAAATCTCTATTCTAGAAAAGATGTCTCAGAAACCTAGTGGAAAGGCCTCAACAACTTCGTCCCAGCCTTGGTCAGAGACATTCACAGCTATGGGACAGGCACATGGCTCTATGCCTTAACTGTGGCTTCATAGACAGCTGTCTTTAAAAACCCTAAGGTAGGACTGAGAAAGCTGTTTTTTTTTTTTTTTGGTATGTGTAATAATATCATCTTCAATTAGTTCTGTTCAAAGGACATTGATTAAGCACAACTATAGTAAAAGTTTCTCCAGTTCCCTACTCTCTGTCCTCTTATCCTGGTTTCCTGTCTTCTCTCTCCCCTTTTGTGTTTGTTTCTTTTCATACCAGTTATCCTCTGCACCCACTCCTGATACCGGATTGGGTGGCCAGTTCTAGGAACAATAAAACTGATTTCCTGCAACTGGAAGGTGGTTCTGGAGAGGGAATTAGCTTTGCCTAAGATTATTATCATGCTGACCCGACTCTGTATCTAGATCCTGCCTCCAATGGGATACTTGATGTGCTATGACTCCAAAATGCCTAAAGCACTCCACCTACACAGAAACACAGCATCTTCTTTAAAGCTCCAGAAGAGAGAGCTTTTATGGTTAGAGAAAGAGGTTTAAAAAAAAAACAAATAGGGCTCAGCCTGAGATACTGGAAGCAACTTGACCTTGATTTACGTATACAAGGAACAGAAATAAATTAGATATTAAATTAAATTAAAATCAAATTTTAATTTAGATTTGTATAGGTAAGACCTATTACAGATGAAACCAGATACCAAGCTATGTTTCAAAAAACATGTGGTTCACATTGCTATTAAATAGCTTTATAAATGATCATAGTAGCATCCCAATTACCTTTTAGGTTATAGCCAACTTTTTGGGAATTACAGGACTTTTACAAGTATTTTATTTCCCAAATTACCTGCTTATCTGGAAAATAACCCTAGTAAGACCAAGCCCACTCATCCTGAAAACTCATCTTAAATGAAGCCAAGTCAAGTCAGAATAAGATCTGGGTGTCAGCAAAAAGGAAAACAAACAAACAAAAATCAAACCGAACCATGCTAAAATAAAATAAAATAAATTTCCCATTTAAGGTCTGAATCTCTTTGGCTTTGTAAGCTACTGTTACCATACAGAGGCATCTGCCTTAAAATAAAGGAAATAAATCAAGAGCATAGAAAACCTGTTTAATCAAAACTCTCAATTTCAAATCAGTGTTTCCATAACACATTACAAGCCAGCAGGAAGAGAGGGGAGGCAAAATGTGCAGTTCCATGATGTCCCCAAATAGAATGTTCACAACTGACAGGAAGCACCTGGGGGATTATGATTATTTGCTTTAGAAATTCAAAAATAAATTGTTTTTTGAAATAAGAAGGGAAGAACAAATCGGTTTCTCAGTTCAGTTTGTTTTTAACATTTCACACACATCCATTTTTATAATCCCAATTCAGAAGACAATGAATTCAAGTTAATAATGTATTTAAATTTAAGGATAATGCAGAGAATGTCAAAATAGGAAATTGCAATAGAACAGTTGAGCTGAACTCTGAGGCTCCTTTTCTTATTTTGACTCAAGTTGACCTTCAATATTATAGTACTTTCATTTTTACAGCTCTTTACATATTCTGTAAAAAAGCTTTTAAAAAGCGAAATGAAGATGTTTCTTAACTATTAACATTTCTATTGCCTAACTCTTTTAATTTTTTGAGTCCAATAAGACTTTAGAAGATATTCTTTCTCAAATCTGTCATTTAATTAACAATTTGCTAATGGCCTTGATAGGATTTTTCCATTTTTATTTTCCAAATCAAGAAATCTCCAGGTTCCTTTTATTATTCTCATTTTATTTCTTTAGATATAATTCTTTTTTTTTTCCTGGATAATTAGTATAGAATTTATTTATTGTAGAGAACTCTGTTCTGACAGCTGATAATATAAATATATGTTTGACCCACATTACTAGAAAGAATGTTATGTAAGGGAGTTTGTCGGGGAATATCAGCTCTCGAACACTGGGAGTTCAGGGAAAGAAATGAATTTGAAGGTCATTGATCTTTGTGTTTTAAATAAGAATTAACCAAGAATTTTATGATTACATAACCAGTACGTGAACTAGGTTTTACTACATGTTGTTAATACATCGAATTGAATAATCCAATTCAAAACATAGGGTACCAATTCCTCTTGTCAGCAATACTTTGAAAGTAGGGATTTATTGAGAGTTCTTTTATTGCCTTGAGTTCCTTACGTTTGTAAACTATGGATGGGTATTACACTTAGATTTATTAGGGTACTTAAAATCTTGCCAAAATGAAACAAGCTCTTTTTGTCATAAGTATTGCCGATTTAAAAGCATTTGTGAGGGGACGGGGGGTGATTTTGCTTTTGGAGTCTTACTCGTTACTGAAAATAAACTATGCTCAGCTTTTTCTTTTTCTAGTAGACATTTATTTTACTGAGTTCCATGCTGATAGTTAACTTTAGGAAATACTTCACATATTTTAACTAATTTTATGATTTAATTTTTAAAAAGGAGTTACACTTTAGAATTTTTTCCCCCTTTTAGATACCTGACTTACGTGTTTCTGAAGATAAATTGCAGATCCAGTCACTATAAATTCAGTTGAAAGACCAATCTTTCTACCCTTCTTTGTTGTTCTGATTTCAGAACTCCAGGCCGGTTTGTTGTCAACTTTAATGTACCTTTTGAGAAATAAATTGAGTCTCACATTTCTTGCATGTGTTTGTGCCCCTAGAGCTGGAATGCTTTTCTTCGGCCAACTGAAAGTAGAGCCTGCTCCTTCTCCTCTCACAGATTAAATTTGCTTTCATTCGTGTTAAATTCAGTTAGTTCATGACCAAAAGAAAAGATGTGCTCTCCTTTTTCTTTTTAATTTTAAACAACCACCATCTATAGTCTTCCTGTAGTTTTTGAGAGCTTCAAGTTATATAGCTATTTTTGACTTTGTGTTTGGTTAATCTAATAGAGTCTACATTTTTGAGGGGCATTTAATTTGTGATTATCCCTTATTGCAGTCTACAGAGTCACATCAACAAAATGAGCAATTTTATTTTATTTTACTTTACTTTCTTTTCTGGTCTTGTTTTTTAATTTATTTTTTAGTAGGGATGTGATTCTTCCAGCTACTTTCCAGTAGCAAATAGAGGGCATAAACATTCGTAATTTTATTGAATTTGCCTCACCCCTGTGTTTGCCCCTGCTCCTGCTTACTTACAATTTAATACTTCTCAGAACTTTCACATTTTACCTAGCACAGAAACCTGATTGTTAAATGGTTGGATAGTACTGTGTGTAGGAGAGTCCTTGGGATCAATAATATACATATTTGGGTTTATTTCACAGGTATTAGGCTGTGTTTCTTGACTTTTAGTTGAGTGCTTACTCTTGCCAAATTTTATGCCATGCACTTTACATACATTATTTGATTTAATCCCCATAACACCATGCTTGGCATGAAACCACATAGTCTCTTTACATTTTGCCGATGAAGAAACTGAGGCTCAAAGGAGGTTAAAGTAGAAAGGCATCCCTTTACTAAGTGGCACAGCTGAGATTTGAATCAGCTTATCTGATTTTAATACCTGATTTAATATTTAATATTTGGGATCTTAAGCTATGCCATGTAGCCTGAGTTACTAACTGGGAAGTCATTGTTATATCAGATTCCTAAGATAAGACTACCAAGAGACCCAGGCCCATGCATTTGATCTCTTGAATGTTCAAAGAAAACTGCAGGGGCTGGGCACAGTGACTCACACCTATAATCCCAGCACTTTGGGAGGCTGAGGCGGGCAGATCACATGAGGCCAGGAGTTTGAGACCAGCCTGGCTAATATGGCAAAACTCCGTCTCTACTAAAAATACGAAAATTAGCTGGGCATGTTGCCCTGCGACTGTAATCCCAGCTACTCGAGAGGCTGAGGCATGAGAATTGCTTGAAACTGGGAGCTGGAAGTTGCAGTGAGCAGAGATTACACCACTGCACTCTAGACTGGGAGACAGAGCAAGACCCTGTCTCAAACAAACAACAACAACAAAGCTGCAGGTTCTGCAGGCCTTTCTGCCCTGCACCCTCCACTACCTACTACAAATTGTCTTTCTTCTTGGGGGCCTCACTTGTCTCATCTGTAAAATAGAAGTATTATTTCATGTGGACTATATCTCTCCTTTAAAAGAACACATTTTTTAAAATTTCAAAATATTTATAGATCTGAAAGGAAGTTGTGGAGATAGTACAGAGAAGGGCTGTGTACCTGTCACCCAGTTTGCCCCCAGTGGTTGGTTACATATTTTGTAACTATAGCACAAGTAAACCAGAAAACTGATCTTGGTATAAAGTATTTGTATAGTTCTGTGCCATTTTATTACCTGTAGATTGGCGTAACCACCACTGAAATCAGGATACAGAACTATCATTAAAAAGATCTCCTTTGTGCTACCCACTTATAGTGACTCCCACATTCCTAACACTTTGCAGCTGCTGATTTGTTACCTATCGCTATAACTTTATCATTTCAAATCCCTCTTTTTTTTTTGAGACAGAGTCTTACTCTGTTGCGCAGGCATGATCTTGGCTCACTGCAAAACCTCCCTCTCCCGGGTTCAAGCAATTCTTCTGCCTCAGCCTCCTGAGTAGCTTGGACTACAGTTGTGTGCCACCACACCAGCCTAATTTTTGTATTTTCAGTAGAGATGGGGCTTTGCCATGTTGGGCAGGCTGGTCTCGAACTCGTGACCTCAAGCGATCCACCCACCTCAGACTCCCAAAGTGCTGAGATTACAGGCGTGAGCCGCCATGCCCGAACTCAAATCTCGCTTTTAAAAAATAATTTTTTGTATTATGAAATAGCTCAATCAGAAAAGTACAGGGAATATTGTAACAATACTTATGTAATCACCACTCAGCCATAACAGATAGCCAGGTTTAATAAATATTGTTGTACTTCCTTTGCTGATTTATTTTAAGGCATCTTTGTCCTACTTTTTGACCCTACTGACCTCCTACCCTCCCTAGAGATAAACTCTACCCAAAAGTTATTGTATATCCTTCCTGTGCATGTTTTTTCTCTTTTACTGCATAACTAGGTGTCTACAAACACTATGTAGTTTAGCTTTGTGGGTTTTAAAAATTCACATAAGTCAACAAATATATATTGAGTGCCTACTGTGTGCTAGACCTCAGGAATATGGTAGTGAACAAGGCAAATCTTTTGTTCTAAATATGTAAACATTTGAATACATGAGATAATTGAAGGTATCTGTAACTGTGTGAAAATGATAATATAGGATATCAGACTGGCAGGGGAGGTGGGGAAGTGAGGGGATTGGCAGGGCACTGAGGAAACGCGTTGCTGATGATACTGTGTTTTAGGTCAAAACCTGAATGATGAGAAGGAAGAGCACGTGTTGATGCCCTAATCTAAGAATGAGTTTGGTTTGTACAAGGAAGGGCAACAAGCACAATGTGGCTGGAATAGGGTAGACTCCAGGGAGGAAGTAGGAGATGAGCTCAGAGGGGTAGAAGGTGAAGGTGGGAGGAGAGGGGGAGATTAGGAAGGGCCAAAGAGATGGCACTGAGGAGTTTGGGTTTTATTAAGGCTGCAGTGGGAAGCCATTGAGAGGTATAAGCAGGGTCATGACATAGTTATCATGTAGGGGATGGCATAAAAGGCATTCAAATGGGAAGAGTTAGGACGCTGTTTCCATTTTTCCAGGGAAGAACTCAACCAGAGGGATGGTGATAACTTCTATTAAGATAGAAAGACTTGATATTGATTTATCTGTCTGGATTTGCCTGAAGGATTCAACATTGTGTTTCAAAATTTACTTATGTTGATACTTTTAGATAAAGTTAACTCATTTTCATTGCCATGTATATTCCAATCTATGAGTACAGTATAACAAATTTTCTTTATTTATTAATTTACTTATTAGTAGATGTTAAAGAAATATCTAACTTTTTTACTCCTGTACACAATTCTGCCAAAGCATCCTTATATAGAGAGGTTTGTGGATAGGATGCCAGAGTTTCTCTGGAGTGTATATCTAGCAATAGAATTGCTGGGGTCTTTTTGATATGCTCATTGACAACTTTGTCAGATAGTTCAAAATTGCTCTCCAAAGAGGTTGTACCAATTATTGTCCCTAGTCCCTAGCTGTATATGAGAATTTCCATTTCCTTACATCCTCAACAGTTAGTGTTAAGCTTTTAACCATTGCCAATCTGATGGATTTAAAATCTTGTGTCATTGTTGTAATTTGTATTTCCTGCTTACTAGTCACTATGTTTTTTGACACTTTAGATTTAGATTTCTTTTCTAATGCCTATTACTATCCTATGTCCAGTTTTCTGTTGTGCTGTTTGTCCTTTTTTTTTTTTTTTTCTTTTGAGACAGGGTCTCACTTTGTGGCCAAGGGTGAAGTGCTTACTGTAACTTCAAACTCAGGCTCAAGCAATCCTCCTGCCTCAGCCTCCCAAGTGGCTGGAACTACAGGCATGCACCACTACTCCTGGCTAGTTTTTAATTTTAATTTTTATTTGTGTAGATGCGGTCTTGCTATGTTGCCCAGGCTGGTCTTGAATTCCTGGCCTCAAGTGATCCTCCCACTTTGGCCTTCCAAAGCACTGGGATTACAGGCATGAGCCACTGTGCCCAGGCTGCTTTTTCTTTTTGAGTTATAGGATTTCTTTACATATTCCAGGTAAACAATCCTTTGTTGGATTTTAAGCATTGATATATACGTTGAAAAAACCTTTGTTGGCTTTTACGCGCTGCTGTGGTTTGAATGTATCCCCCAGAGTTAATCCCCAGTGCAACAGTGTTGAGGAGAAGTGGGACCTTTAATAGATGATTAGGTCATGAAGGCTCTGCCTTCTTAAATGGATTAATGTAGTTATAATGAGAGCGAGTTTATTATTTCAAGAGTGGGTTTGTTATAAAAGCAAGTTTGGTTTTCTCTTGCTCTCTTGCACATGCATGCTCTCTTGCTCTTTTGCCTTCTACTATAAGATGATGCAGCAAGAAGGCCCTTGCCAGATGCTGGCACCTAGATATTAGATTTCCCAGCCTATAGAAGTGTGAGAAATAAAATTATTGATATGTTACCCTGCCTCAGGTATTGTGTTATAGCAACACAAAATGGACTAAGACATGCACTGAAATTTTTTCTTCCAGTTTTAGCTTGTCTTTTCACTGTTTAGAGTAATGCTTTACATTTACAATATTACTGTAGTCAGATTTGCCAATCTTATTCTTCACATTTTGTGTTTTCCTACCCTGAGGTCATAAATAGACCTCAACTTTAGTCGTTGAATTCGCCTGAAAAAAAATTTCATGAATGGAGATAAAGGCATAGATTTAAAAAAATTTTTTTCTTTTCTTCATGGAAAATGAACTAACCCAGTACCATTTATTGAATAGTCTTTTCCTTTCCCTACTGATTTTTAATGTTATCTTTGTAATATATCAAGTTTTCCATAAGCATGGGTCTGTTTATGAGCTCACTGTTCTGTTCTGCTCTTCTATTTGTCTGTCTCCACACCAGTGCCATTCTTTTGTAATTACTATAGCTTTATAATAACTTTGCTATCTAGTGTGGTGAGTGGTTTTTCTTTATTCTTCTGTGTTATCTTGGCCATTTTTGATTCTTTACTCTTTGATACTAGCTTAAGGATCAACTTGTCAAATGCTGTGATGGGAAAATGTATAGATTTTAATTGTAATTGCAATGAATTTATAGATTAATCTGAAAACAATTGCCATCTTTGAGCTTTTCCATCCCATACATGAACATGAATATCCTTTCATTTATTGAGATTTTTTATGTAACTCAATCAAGCTTCACTTCATAATGATCTTGTATTTCCTTTGTTAAATCTGTTTATAAGTTACGTAAAGTTTTTTTTTTTTACTATTGTTAATGGAATCTTTTAAAATTTTTATTAAATAAAAAATTTTATGATTTATTATTTTCATTTTTTTTTTTTTTAGAGATGAGGTCTTGATCTGTCACCCAGGCTGGAGTGCAGTGACGTGATCATGGCTCACTGAAGACTTAACCTCCTGGGCTCAAGGAGTCCTTTTGCTTCAGCCTCCCAAGTAGCTGGGACTACGATTGTGCATCACCACACCTGACTAATTTTTTAAAATTTTTTGTAGAGGCAGGGTTTTGCTAAATTGCCCAAGCTGGCCTTGAACTCTTGAGCTCAAGTTATTCTCCTGCCTCAACCCCCGAAAGTGTTGGGATTATGGGTGTGAGCCACCTTGCCTGGAATCTCTCTCTCTCTCTCTCTTTTTTAAAAATATACCTTCTATTAGTTTTGTGCTGGTATATGGGATCACTATTGATTTTTGGATATTCATTTGTATCCAGAGACCTTTCTGAATTCTTACTAATTCTAATAGTTTGTCTGAAGAATCTGGATTTTTAAAAAAATTTATATTTATTTATTTATTTATTATTATTACCTTTTTGAGACTGAGTCTTGGTCTATCACCCAAGCTGGAGTGCAGTGGCGTGATCTCAGCTCACTGCAACCCTCCGCCTCCTGGGTTCAAGGGATTTTCCATCCTCAGCCTCCTGAGTAGCTGGGATTACAGGTGCCCACCACCATGCCCGGCTTTTTAGTAGAGACCGGCTTTCACCATGTTGGCCAGGCTGTTGTATTTTTAGTAGACACTGGATTTTACCATGTTGGCCAGGCTGGTCTTGAACTCCTGAACTCAAGTGATCCACCCGCCTCAGCCTCCCAAAGTGCTGGAATTACAGGCGAGAGCCACAGCGCCCGGCCCAAGTCTGGATTTTTTAAATGTAGTTGTTCATATTGCTCATAAGTAGCTATTAGTTTTCTCAAAGAATGAGCATTTAGATAATCTCTTTAAGTCTCTCTTCTAAACTCTACAATATATGATTCTATTCAGTACTTTTGTATCTCTATATGGGTAAAAATTAAGCGTGACCACTCATTCTTGGTACATTGTACAATATCTTGATGCATTATACAACTGTCTTTTTTTATTCCTGCCTCCTATTCCCATCTCTATTGAATTTACTAGAAAATTTTCACATAAATTTAGATTAAGATTTTAAAAATATATAGCAAAAATAAAAATCTTTAGGAGATTTAACAGCCTTATATCACTTGCTGATGACCATCAGCATGTACAGTTATTGACGGTGTGTGACTATAGACTCAAACACATACCAGATATATTACAGATTGCAAGACAGGGCCAAGAAAAAACAAGAAAAAGAGAATTATGTCAGTCCTTAGTATTTGTTTGTTTTTTTTAATACAAGGAAGGGCTTACTGTGTCGGCCAGGCTGGAGTGCAGTGGCGCGATCACAGCTGCCTGAAGCCTCCATCTCCAGGGCTCAAGCAATCCTTCTGCCTCAGCTTATCCTAGACTACAGGCGTGTGCCACTCCACCTGGCTAACTTTTTTTAAAATTTTTATTTTTAGTAGAGACGAGGTCTCACTATGTTGCTCAGGCTGTTCTTGAACTCCTGAGGTCAAACAATCCTCCTGCCTTGGCCTTTCTAGGTACTGGGATTATAGGCATAAGCCACTGTCACTGGCCAATCCTCAGTATTTGTAGCATATACATACACGTGCACACCACACATATGAATGTATGTGTATGTATAAAGTCATGTGACCTGTACAACATATTGTCATGAGAACATGTGAACGTGCTTCCTGTGAGTGAATAATCTACTCCAGGAAATGGAACCAGTTTCCAATTAAGATTCAAAGGTATGTGACAGGTCTACAAGAGACTTTGGGAGATATTATTTCAGGGTTGAGTCTGTCCACTTCAGCAGGCCTTTCAGACTAGGAGTGGCTCAAATTTGGGTAGTACTCACCACTTAGGATTATGGTCAGGGTAGTTCACAGGGTGATTTGTAACAAAACGCCCCTTCACTTCTCAGCTCCCAGGAAAGAAGGGGGCTCTTTCCTGCCTCAGAGCCCTGCATTCTGTAATCCACTAAGATACTCACCTTGACTCTGCGAGGAGAGGGTGGTGACAGGGAAAACACAGAAGTCAGTGAACTCATACAACTCACAGCCAGGTTGTCATCTGGGTCCTTTCCATCTTTGTAGTTTTCTAGGTAAAGTAGCTGACAAAGGGCCTGGCCTAGAGAGCGCTGCTGGGCCTGCTTTACTGGGTTGTCCAAACTTCCCTGGAGTGAGGTCCATTCAAGATGTGGGCTCAACTAAGAGGAAGTTACCAGACTATTTAGTCCACTGCCGAACCTTGGTCCGAGACCAAGTCATAGCTGTTCCCCGAAGCTATGAGAGTAAACACTGCCTCCTATTTTTAGTAGTTAATTGCTTGCAAAAAATAGCTCGAAATCCAGACCTTTAAGTCTCAGCAGTCTTTAGCTTCACAGACCATCCTGTGGCAACAACAATCTTAACAACAACAATAAAAAAACCACTAACCCTTAACTGGGGTCACTGTGTGCAGGGCGTTGTGTTATATGCATTGTTTTGTTTAATCCTCACACTGGATGGTCATTGTTATTATCCCTATTTTTTTAGATGGGAAAAAGAAGACTCAAAAAGGTTAGGCCCTCTGTCTCAAGTCACACAGCCCTTCAGAAGCACAGCCAAGCCCGAGTCCAAGTTAGTACAGCCTAAGGCTACAGCCCATGGTTTTGACCACTTCTGTTTCCCACCTTTCCACATCCCATAATGGCATCCATGGTGGGATGTTTATTACATGGATCTGGTCCAGTTTCCTCAAAGCACTTCTGTTGGTAAACTGGACTCAATCAAGTTAAATAATCAAGAGATTATTACCTTTGTTTTATTCCTTTTTTTTTTTAAAGCCATTGGATTTACAAGTTACCTTGTCTTCCTCCTCATGTTCCCTTTTTTACAGAGAAACCTGATATTTTTCCAGTGCAGTATTATTTGGGGTAATGCTTGACAATTTAAAGGGCATGCAGCAGTTGTGTGGAATGTAGTCTGAAAATGGCCAATAAAACCATCAGAGTATGAGCAAGCTCCAGGGCGGAACCAGAAATGTGGCCGCCTGCTCCTTGGGCTGATTGCTTTAGCAGAAAAATCAAGTTCAGGATCCTGTGTTTACTGAGTTGATAGGCATGCATTATCAGAGTAGCTGCACCTGGAAGATTTCCGACTTAAATCTATTGACTTCATGTAAATGGCATATGGAAAACAACAAATGATAGTTTGGTTGCCAAATAAAAGTACATGGAACACCCACATGGAGGCAATGTGCTTTGACAGCTCTCAGAGGGAAAACGTTGCGGTGTTGGCCTCTTCCTGGTGAGTCCTCGTTGGGTATATGGGTATAAAAAAGCTTTTTTTTTTTTATACCCATATAAAAGGACACATCCTTTGCTCCTACTCTTCTGCACTCACAGATTCTCAAAAAACAAAAAACAAAAAACAAGAAAAAAAGAGTTTTTCTCACTGTTAATCCTCTGATGTATGGAAAGAATGTGAAAAGCAGATGACATTCTTACATGAATAAGCCATATATAAATGAAATATTGGGCAATGCCTATTTAAAAAAATTAACACCTAATAATCTGCATTTTTATTCCCCAGACCAAACAGAAATGATTCATTTTATCCTGATCTAATATTTTTATGCTTGAGTTTTATTGTTCAAATTAACAACAAAACTACAATAAAAATGTAGTTTTGTCAGACGAATGATTTTATAGGCACAGTTATGCCTACCAAATATACCTAAACTCAATGTTTTAAGAAAAAAAACTGTGGTGGGTATTTTAGAAAGTTAGACTTACATTTATAAAGTGTTTGGTCACCTATTAACATATGAGCAAGTCCAGAATTTTTGCCTGTTGGGTTTTTTCTTTTTCTTTGCTTTTATTTATTTATGTTTTTTTGAGACAGGGTTTCGTTTTGTCGCCCAAGCTGGAGTGTAGTGGTGCCATCACAGCTCACTGTAGCCTTGACCTCCTGGGCTCTAGTGATCCTCCCTCCTCAGCCCCCATCGTAGCTGGGATACAGGTGCACGGCCCCACACCTGGCTGATTTTTTTTCCTTTTTTGTAGAGACAGGATCCCACTATATTGCCCAGGCTGGTGTCAAACTCCTGGTTTCAAGCAATCCTCCCGCCTTGGCCCCCCAAAGTGCTGGGATTACAGGTGTCAGCCATTGTGCTGGCCTGGATTTTTTTTTTTTTTTGAGTTGATTGCTCACATGTATAGGGTAAAATTTTTAGGAAATAAGCAGCCATGCCCGCTCCCCACTCCAGCCCCAGTAGTCTTGTAATGTTATATGTCAAAGTAGCTCTCAGTGCTTTTACATTTTCTTACTTTTAATTTAAAATTGTGTTTATAATGTATTTCAAATATACAAAAAGCACAGAGCACAGTAATTACCAATGCCACCACCACCCACATTTAACAAGGATAGTTGTTGCAGCTTGTCTTTATCACTCTCTTAAACGAGCAAGTTGCCGAGTGTTACATACACTATATAATCAACGTATATAAGATAAGAAATTACCCCAAACTCTATTATGTATTGCTTATGGATACTTATACTTCTTAAGACATAAATACACAGTGGGGAAAATACTTAACCACTTCTGAAGGGCCATTACCTGTCAGAAATTGGGTCGATGAGGCCAGGGGCTTCAACCATATCTGTGAAGCCTTATTTTTTAAAAAAATCATCTGAGGTGAATATGGGAAATGTTAATAGTTGTTGATCCCTGGAGATTTTCAGTGTAAAGCATATGGTGAGACAGTTTTACTCTTCAAGCAGAAACTGGTCCCTTAGAAATGCACTTCCTCCTCCAATCAGGCACATTTGTAATTAACGAAAAGGAATTACGTGAAATGACCACAGGTGGATGCCTCCTGCATGCATTTCTATGGTATGAATATCACTTTAGTCAGGTAATGGGGAAAAAGCAAACGTAAAAGAATGGGAGCAGGGAAAGGAAATGTGCTTCAAATTGTGTCCTTCCTAATTTTATTCTGTCTGACACTCTTCTGAAGGGCAGTAGAGGCAGAATTCATAACCTCCACCATCATCTTCATAGATGATATTTACTGAGTTCTTTGTAATGTGTCTGTCATTGCCAAGCACTTTACTTGAGATATTAGATAGGGTATAGTTTCATATGCCTGAATAGAGACCCAAAGTAACAGCAGCTTAAACAAGATAGAATTTTATTTCTCACTCACATGACAGTCTGGACCTATGTAGTCCACGACTGATATGATGGTTCCACGTGGGTCAAGGATCCAAGCTCCTCCTATCTTGTTGCTCTGCTCTTCCTAGAGTATCGCCCTTTTACTCACTACCCAAAATGGCTCTTGACTTTCCACTACAACATCTAGTTGTTGCTTATATTTCATTGGCCAGAATTTAATCATGTGAGTGCATCTGGCTGCAAGGAAACCTGGGAAATTTGGTCTTTGTTCTGCACAGCTATGGATGGCAGCCATAAAAATTGGGGTTCTATTCCTGTAGAAGGAGAAGAGATGGATATTGAGGGCCACTAGAAGTGCCACAAGTGGATAGTTTCTGTTAATCCTTCTGACATAGGAGTCAAGCCTGAGTTACCCCATTCAACACATGAGAAAAAGACTAGGTCGAATGCTGTAGGTCACACAGTTAGTACTTTGTGGAACTGCTGAGGTGTGGCTTTATTTTTGTTCCTTTTTGCTTTTGCATCTAGTTTGCTGAGAAGCTCTAATACTAGGATCAGGCCTGAGAGTTCTTGGCCTCCTTGGGATTACCACACCTCATCAGTGTTTGCTTGATTTCATCACATCTTTTAAAACAATTATCCAGCAAGGCACTTTGTGGTGTGTTCTTTAGAGTTGAAAACAAACACACATTTAATTGTTTTTGTTTTTGGGACAGAGTCTCGCTCTGTCACCCAGGCTGGAGTGCAATGGTGCAATCTTGGCTCACTGCAACCTCCGCCTCCCAAGTTCAAGTGATCCTCCTGTCTCAGCCTCCTGAGCAGCTGGGACTACAGGCGCCCACCAGCACGCCCAGCTAATTTTGTATTTTTAGTAGAGATGGGGCTTTGCCATGTTGGCCAGGCTGGTCTTGAACTCCTGGCCTCAGGTGATCCACATGCCTTGGCCTCCCAAAATGCTGACATTACAGGCGTGAGCCACCACAACCGACCCATTTAATTTTGTTCAAGGAATTCTGTGACACTTATTTAGCAGTGGGTAGTACATTTGGGTGTTGCCTAATCAGAACTGGGGACCTAGACCAGGGAAATGTCATTCTATAGTTTGATTCAGATTATACCTGGCTTCTGGTTAGGCTAGAATATGTGCTCCCAAAATCTTTTTAATAAGGACATCCTTTAATAAAATATGTGTTCTTTTTCTGTAACGTCTTTTTCTGAGCCCTATCTTGAGACCGTAGACTATCTCCTACATATTAAATAAAAGATGGCAGATTTTCTAGGAATGGTTTTATTTGAAGGAGAAAAAAGTAGCATTGAAACCAGCTGTTGCTTTTCTACATCATCCAACCACTGGCATCTTCCACGAAACACAATTTGTTAAGGGAGTGATCCCTTTTTTCCACCCAGAGTACAATTTCCAAGAGATGGCATGTGCTGAAAGCAAAACTTAAAAAGGGTACCTGGTTCCCGAGAGTTCACATTTGACATTTTTCAAGGTCATGCCAGATCAAAAGGATATACCCCAGGAAGAAGAACACAAGCATACCTGCTGTAGCCCTCTGCCTTTGGAAACGTTAAAATTGAAGTCTTTGCATGGTGCAATACTGGAGTAAGGAATAGGGTGAGGCAAATGAGGCATTCACTCCTGGCAGCAAAATTCACAGGGGTGCCAAGCAAAACTCACAGGGATGCCAAACCCTTTGTAATCAAAATCAATACTATTTTAATGCAATAGTTGAAACTTCATGACGAACAGATATCAACATTTTAAATAAAAATACGCTGTCATTTGTTTGTTTTACCATTCTGCATCATTGTGTGATGGGAACAGTCATTTCCAATCAGCCTGAAGTTCCTGGCCCCCTGGAATACCCCTCACTGTGTGGATTTATGAGGATTGACAATTGTGAGAACAGACTGGTTGATGTGGGGCTTTATTATAGTTATGGCTTCTAAAAAATTTATTCTCAACTTTACGGAAGAAAATTAGTAAGTCTGTCAACTAAATTTTGTTTTTAGTAGTTATGGCTTTTGACTGTAAATCTTTTTTAATTTTTTATTATTTTTTTGAGACAGGGTATCACTTTATCACCCAGGCTGGAATGCAGTGGTGCAACCATAACTCGCTGCAGCCTTGAACTCCTGAGCTCAAGTGATCCTCCTACTTCAAACTCCTCAAACTCCATGTGCCAACATGCTTGGCCCTTTTTTTGTTTTTTGTTTTTGTTTTTGGTAATGACAGGGTCTTGTTATATTGGCCAGGCTGGTCTTGAACTCCTGTCCTCAAGTGATTCTCCCACCTTGGCCTCCCAAAGTGTTGAGATTACAGGCATGAACCACCATGCTTGGCAATGTTAAGCTTTTATTAATTTTTCTCACTTGGCTGAAAATACAGAAGGATATTTTGATGAACGTATATAGGAGGGCACATTTTTCTTTTGCTCCTGGCTCTAATGTGGCTCTACGGAGGACTGTTCTGGACCTCTGAGAAGCCTGTTCTTCATGCTAGGTGAGTCATGGCTCATCTAGGTTCTAATTTCAGGATGACATCACTTACTAACTCTGTGGCCTTGGGGCCTCAGTTTCCTCATGTGTAAAACCGAAGATATTACATAGTTCATATACATATACTTCATATACATATACTTCATATACATATACTTCATATACATGAAGCACTATAGAACATGACATAAGCACTATATAGACATGACATAAGCAATGTTGAACTATGTAAGTATTAGCAATTTTTGGTATTATTTCTTACAATGCGATGTCTTATTTATTGCTATGCCTTTCTACCTTCTAAAAATCACCTCCTATATCACATTAAATCATCTCCCATTCCCTAGTGGGATGCATCCCACTTGGTGCAACATCAGTTTAATGGAACCACCACAGGCTCTGGAAAGTTATATCCCTGAACCCCAAAATACTCAGCTTAATTGGTGTTCCTTTAAGCAGGTCACTAAGTTCTCTAAATTTGAATTTTCTAGATGAGGATAAAAATACCCACTTTCCAGGGGTAAGTATTTACCTTAATAAACACTGTAAGAGGCCAAGCATGGTGGCTAATGCCTGTAATTCCAGCACTTTGGGAGGCTGAGGCAGGCAGATAACTTGACTTCAGGAGTTCAAGACCAGCCTGGGCAACATGGTGACACCCTGTCTCTATTTAAAAGTAAATAGGCCAGGTATGATGGCTCATGCCTGTAGTCCCAGCACTTTGAGAGGCTGAGGCAGGCAGATCACCTGAGGTCAGGAGTTCGGGACCTGCCTCACCAACATGGCAAAACCCTGTCTCTACTAAAAATTCAAACATTATTTGGGCGTGGTGGTGTGTGCCTGTAATCCCAGCTACCCGGGAGGCTAAGGCAGGAGAATTGCTTGAACCCGGGAGATGGAGGTTGTGGAGCCAAGACTGTGCTATTGCACTCCAACCTGAGCAACAAGAGTGAAACTCCATCTCAAAAATAAATAAGTAAATAAATAAATAAAGACTGTAAGATTTACTTCTTTAGATAAAGTATTTTATTTATTAATTTATTAATTTTTATTACCTTAATAATAAATTAATTACATTGATTTACCTAAATATTACCTCAATAATAATTATTTATCTTAATTTATTACCTTATTATTTAATTTATTACCTTTGTTATTTGGTAATAATAATTTATAACTACAGGAATAAATAAGATCAGAGATAAAATAGAGAGCATCTATTCAAACACTTGAGCTGTAAAGGATGCTCAATAAATATTGGTTTACTTAAAAGCAGTAATTTATGACTGTTCCCTAGGGATCTGTGGAAATCTCCAGTGGAATCTTCAAACATGTTTCCTACTATCTTAGTTTGTTTTGTGTTGCTATAACAGAATACCACAAACTAGGGTCATTTATAAAGAAAAGAAATTTATTTCTCAAAGTTTAGGAGGCTGGAAAGTCCAATGTCAAGGTGCTGGTATCTGGAGAGGGCCTTCTTGCTGTATCATCCCATGGTGGAAGGTGGAAGGGCAAGAGAGAACAAGAGAGCAAGAAGGGGCTGAAGTTGCTTTTAGAAGAAGCCTATTGACATGGTAATGACAATTAATTCATTCAAGAGAGCAGAGCCCTGATGACCTAATCACCTTTTAAAGGTCCCATCTCCCAACACAGTTGCACTGAGGATTAAGTTTTCAACATACGAACTTCAGGGGACATATTCAAACTATAGCACCCACCATATTATATTAATTTTAAAATATCCACACATATGTTACAACAGTCATTCTCAGACTTTAGCACACATAAGAATCATGTGGAGCTAGGGCAACCAAGTCATCTCAGATTGCCCTGGACTTTCCAGTTTTAGCACTAAAAGCCCCTCATCTCAGGACACCCGTCAGTCCCGGGCTAACCTGGATGGTTGGTCACTCTGCCTGGAGGATTTGTTCAAACACAACTTCCTGGACCCCCACCTTTAGAGATTCTGATTCATCAGGTCTGATCTGAAGGGTAGCCTGGGAGTTTGTATTTCTGACAAAGCTCCCAAGTGCTGCAGGGGTGTCTGAGACCACAATTTGAGTAACATTGTGTTATGACTTGAATCCATGTGTCCCTCCAAAGTCCATATGTTGAAACCTAATACCCAATGTGATAATATTAAGAAGTAGGGCCTTTTGGAAAGTGATTGAGTCATGGGCACTCCAGTTCATGAATGGGCTCAGTACTCTTGTAGAAGAGGTAGAAGGGAGTGCCCTAGTCCGTTTTTGCCCTGCCATCTCTTTTGCCACGTGAAGACACAGTGTTCATCCCTTTTCTGCCCTTCTACCATGTAAGAACATGGCCATAAGATGCCATCTTTGTAGCAGAGAATGGACCCTCATCAGACACTGAATCTCCTAGATCCTTAATCTTGGACTTCTCAGCCTCTGAAACTATGAGCAATGAATTTCTGTTGTTTCTAAGTCACACAGCCTAAGGTGTTTTTTTAACAGCAATAGGAATGGACTAAGACACACTTTCACAATATCATGCTAATGCCCATAGTTGGTGTTTTATTTCTAAAAGTTGAGAATTGCTCAATTTTTAGAACTCCACAGGGTTCCTTACATCCCTATGAGGCTGGTGTTTTAACTCTCATTTTATAAATCTTCAAGGAGGTGTCCTAGTCCCCCCCAGTCCCCCTAGTTTCCTGGCCTAGACTGGCCAGGAGATGAACTTCTGGCCAGTCATTACCATAGATCTGCAGTGGACACATAGAGACTCAAGCGGGGACCTGGGCTGAGCAAATTTTGCTTACATATCCCTTTTCTAATTAGGAACTGTCAAAATATGATTTTTTTTTTTTCTTTTTGAGACAGGAGACGGAGTCTCACTTTGCCACCCAGGCTGGAGTGCAGTGGTGTGATCTCAGCTCACTGCAACCTCCACCTCCTTGGTTCAAGCAATTCTCCTGCCTTAGCCTCCTGAGTAGCTGGGATTGCAGGTGTCGCCACCACGCCCGGCTAATTTTTGTATTTTTCTAGAGACGGGGTTTCACCATGTTGGCTAGGCTGGTTTCTAACTCCTGACCTCAAGTGATCCGCCTGCCTCGGCCTCCCAAAGTGCTGGAGTTATGTGCATGAGCCACCTCGTCTGGCCAAGAAGCAATGTTTGCTTTGCAGATGGCATTATTTCAACAAATTTCACACCATCAGCTATAGCAACCAAAGCACCTAATTGCTTACCAAAAATGTATTTTAAAAAATTCTCTTTCATTACACTGTAATTATTGGTGGCCCCAAGAGTCATATTTTATTCTGATTTTATGTTTCAGCACAATTTATCCAATTTCTGCAGTCCCCAAAATGCAGAATTGCTAAATGATTGCAGAAATAAACAAAATCTAATATTTTATTGTATTGTTTCAATAATCAGTACTATTATGTGTACATTTGGTAAGACTTCCTTTGATATTCAGTTTATATTGATTTTTTTTTTCATCTATCACAAAGGAGGCCTCCGTTGGTTTGCTTCTCTGGTTTCTTTACAACTCTTCCCTCTGCTCAGAGAACTACTTATTTTGTTTGATCAGTCCCCATCTACTGGTTATACTTTTGATTCAATGCTCAGTCAGGCCTTGTCATTTCTGGGATTAGAGCTTTTCCACATAGCTCCAGGGAATGTTGTTCTTTGATTCCAGGAGATGCTAGAACGACCCTGTGAGCAACACCTACTTCACGGGGTTGGAAGCAAAATAAGGGGATGTATCTAAACTGCTAAACATGAGAACTGTCCATTTTGCACTAAAAAAAGTTCTCTGATCTGTCCATTTCCCTTCACACTCCCTCTCAACCCACTGCCTTTCCATGAATACTCCCCCTGGCTGAAATTCAACCTCTCCTGCAGTCTAGGTTGATTCCTCCATGGTACTTTTCCATGGTATCATGCACCTGTCCTTTGGAGCACCAATCACAGTGCCATTGTACTTTTTTTTTTTTTCTGTGATTACTTCGTGGCTGTCTTCCTCCTCTACACTGGGGACAACACTGAAAAGTCATCCCATCTTTACATCTCATTGTGAGGCTGGCCCAGGCTTCCTTTGAACCAGTTTCATATTTTGACATTGTCCCCTGCTCAATCCTGCTATCTTCACTTCTTTCCATGGTGTTAATCCTAAGTGTACTCCCTAACGCAAGCTATGCATCCTAATCTCTGTCTCAGAATCATCTTCCTAGGGAACCCAACTTGTGCCATGGTACCCCCAACATAGGGAGGAATTGTATCACTTTTTTCCAATTGTATATTCTCAGTCTATCACAGTCCCTGGCACCAGGAGGATGTCAGCAGATAGTTGTGAAATGAATGAACAAATGAATCAATGAATCAATGGCGGTAGTATCATTGGTAATTTCTGTATTATGCCCCATCCTTCTCCTTTCTTTAAAGGGAGTGTAACCCCTACACAGGAATTTCTTGGGTTTCTGCCCAGGGATCTATTTTATTGCTCTTCATTTCCTTCCCTTTTCCCTTTTCTAGCCCCTTTTCTCCTACCTCTCCCTTTTGTAAAATCTCTGCCTAGCAATAGCTCTTAGCTGTAGCTAAGGAGTGAGGAGGAAGCCCAAGGAAAGTGGCTGAGAGACAAAGACGGAAAACAGCTAAATTAGTTTAGAGGCCAATTCAGGAACTCCGGCACTTCTTTCTATCAAAGCCTGTGAGGAGCCCTGCAAGAAAGGGCAATGCCAAGGAATAGAGGAAGCCAATATCTGAAGGCTCTGCTAATTGCATGGCTGTCTGAAGGTATTTTCTCCTTTTGAATGAGAATAAAGAGCCTTTTAAAACAACAAAGCTTCTGTATAAATAGAAAAAAGGGAGAACTCACATTTTCAGTCCATATGAAAAATGGCCTCTTTGTTAGTAATTTCTCATCCTCATGTACAGCTTACTGCAGTCAATGCTTTATTTCTGCAGCCTTGTTTTATGTCTTTATGGTCCTTTTTTTCTTTTTCTTTTTGCTCCTTCTGCCCCTCCCAGAAAAAACAAAAACAAAAACAAAAAAAATAACAGATTCAAGCTAGAAGACTTGAGTTTGAGACCTAGTTCTACCACTTTCATAGCTGCATAGTGTCTCTGAGCCTTAGTTCTTTATCTGAAGGTGGGCATTTTTTAACCAGCTCACAGAGACGGGCTACTGAGAAGCTCAAATGAAACAACGGATGTGAACAAGCTTTGAGAATTGTGACACTCTAAAAAGAAATTGTCATTGCCACTTAATTTTTAGTGAAACAGAACAGCATGCTGAATATAGTTAACGGTTGAGTACTCTGACTTTCAATATTGGTAAGAAAGTAACTTTCTAATGTTCTCATCACAAAAATGTTAAATATTTCTGGCAATAGATATATTAATTAGCTTAATTTAATCACTCCGCACTGTATTCAAAAATCATAACACCACTTTGTACCCCATCAACATATACTACCATAGTGTGTCAATATGTAATAAAAAAATAAAAAGAAAGTTAAAGCAGGTACCCTCCCAAAAAAGAATAGAACACACTTCAAAGCCGAATGTAAAAGGTTTTTTTTATTTTTCCTCATTTTGCATGATGTTTGGCAAAGGTCCTTGTTAGCCCATATGATTAGGAATCCACTATACTTGGAATGGACTGAGAATGTCGAACTTCTGCGTTAACCAGCCATTCTTTTTTTCATTTATTCATTGATACATGACAGACTTGGAAGCCACTCGCTCTCTCATCCAGGGTTTTGGGTTGATCAAGTAGATATTATTGTCACAGCTCAATGAATACTTCTTATTTCTCATCTGCCTCAGGCAGCCCTGGTGTTCAAACGCATCCTTGTTTTTCCTCCAAACACACGATGCTCTGAGGATTTACACCATTAGGAATAATCTCCTACCCTCAACTCTGGGTGTATAGGGATTCAATATTTCTTTTGTATATAGCAATTTTCTTTCTTTCTTTTTTGTGATGGAGTCTGGCTCTAATGCCCAGGCTGGAGTGCAGTGGTGTGATCTTGGCCCACTGCTACCTCTGCCTCCTGGGTTCAAGCAATTCTCCTGCCTCAGCCCCCGAGTAGCTGGCGTTATAGGCGCCTGCCACCATGCCTGGTTAATCTTTGTATTTTAGTAGTGATGGGGTTTCACCATGTTGGCTAGGCTGGTCTTGAACTCCCGACCTCAGGTGATCCGTCTGCCTCGGCCTCTCAAAGTGTTGGGATTGCAGGCGTGAGCCACCGCGCCCGGCACCTTGTATATAGCAATTTTCTATTAAAAAAAAAAAAAAAAAGACAGACTGATAAGGGTCATTGAGCAGCCGGCAAAGGATCCTAGGGAGAAATTGTCATTGCCACTTAATTTTCCAGGCCCTGTTTGGGATCTCCTCCTTTGGGATGACTTCTCTGAATCTCTCCTTATCTCCTCATGCCTTAACCCTCTCTCCCACTGGGATAGGTGCCCATTTTCTGAGCTGCCTTATCATCCTGCCTCTGCCTTTGCTTGACATTCTGAATTGTTCATCAGTGGTCTACTTGTCTGCACCCACCTCAAGACTGTTGTTTTAGAGAGCAAGGACTTTGTTTGGTTCATTTCTCATTCCCAGAGTCTAGTACAGCTCTTGAGATATAAGAAGTACGTCATAATTGTTGGTTGAATTTATCAATGAATAGACGCTTCAGATTCCATCCGTTTCTCTCCACTGGCACCAATCTCTCTGGCTTGTTTTCCTGTGACATCCCTGGGCAGGGATCCTGCAGAGTAGATAGAAAAGGCCTGTGTCTATCATGGAACTTGTCCCTCCCAATTGGCTTGTACAGGCAGTTATGTCACTACACATCCTCATTTTAATTGGATTAAGGTATTCTCTTCTGAGAAGTGAAAACAGCATATAATTTACAAGGGATATTAGGTGGAGTTATAAAGTGTGAAAGTATTTGTTTTGTTTTGTTTGAGACAGAGTCTTGATCTGTCACCCAGGCTGGAGTGCAGTGGCACCATGTCAGCTCACTACAACCTCCACCTCCCGGGTTCAAGCAATTCTTATGCCTCAGCCTCTTAAGTAGCTGGAATTACAGGCATGCACCACCGTGTTCAGCTAATTTTTGTATTTTTAGTAGAGACAGGGTTTCACCACATTGGCCAGGCTGGTCTCGAACTCCTGCCCTCAAGTGATCCACCCACCTTGGCCTCCCAAAGTGTTGGGATTACAGGTGTAAGCCACTGAGCCTGGCCTAGAGTGTGAAAGTAGAAAGGACCTTAGAGGTTACAGAGTTCATCCCTCTTATTTTACAGAGAAACCAGGCTCAGAGGTGGAAAGATTTGTCCAAGCTCTCATGATTAATTCATGGCTAAGGAAGATATCCATTGCTTTAGCCTGCTTAAGTCCCTGTGGGGAATCAGCCCTTCCCACTCTTGGTCCTAGCATTTTGGCTGGTGCTGACTTTACTCCTAAATCCAGGATAAGCATGAGAAATAGGCCTCTTCAATCAGAGTACCAGGACTTATGTTCCCAGAAAGCCAATCAAAGCCAGTGAGACATGATTTCAGGATATTGGAAAGAGAAGTTTATATGCTCCATTGGGGTTGCGGAGAGGATGAGATTCAAGCTTGAGACTGTCGACAGCCATCTTGTCACCAGAGGCAGACAGCCAAGGGAAGCAGTGCCAAGAGATGGAGAGAATGAAGTCCAGTTTTCTTGGTTTGGCACTGAGGTCTCTCATAATAACGTCATTGGAGACCCTGATACAGCCATGCCTGACCTCTGATCTCTGTAGGAGCTAATTAATTACTGGGGTTTCTGTTTATTTTTTGCTCAGTCAAGTTTCTGTCACTTTCCACTAGTTAGCCTAAGGAATTCAACATTAGACCTAGAAGCAGCCCTCTTAACTTTCAAATGCTGTCCTCTTTCCACCAAATCACATCGGGCATTCCTCTGATTAACCCAATACCGCCCACTGTCACATAACAGAAAGCAGAATTAGGCGGGAATGGGAGACAATGGGCTGCATTTCAATGGGTGGGGGTATGTGTGCATCCAGTGATGGGCTCTGGGGACAAGTGGGAGGCATGAGGCCATGGGGTAATGAAAGGGTTACATCAAAACAAACTTTGGCTGCTTCCCTGTTTTAACTCCGGCAGTGTAATGAATAAGAATTGGTGGGCAGGAGATGGGGAAGTACATGTGACTAGAAGCTGATTCAGTTGGATGTTTCTTCTCGATTAATGAAAAAAACCTTTGGTCTGGACCTGGCAAAATCAAAAGTCAAGGCATCACTGTTTTATTGTTAACGTCTCATGACTCACCTAAGGCATGGGAATATACAAGGCTACAGAACAGCCACAGCCTTAATCAACAAACATTATGCAAACCTGGTACTACTGAGGTGGCTGTGCTGGGCCGTGTCCATTGATGGGGATCAGGAAAACAACGATATCACTGTGATATGCTAAGCAGACTGTCTCATGCTTTGGGGATAACCTGGTTGCAAGCCTCTGAGATCAGTTCTTCATTATCAGGCGCAAGAAGCGGGAACTGAAATTGTGGGCCTGTTCCTGGTGGGAATCCCATACTAACCACATCCCAGGGTGGGATTTTTAGTAATCTGCTTTCTCCTGATTTCCCCCTCTTCTCTGGTACTGATAAATTTCAACAATCAGCTAAACTAAACTAGGGTGTGGGAGTAGTGACTTGGAGAGGACAGGAGAGGGGTTCCTGGAGTCTTGGTGATGTTGAGTTCAAAAATTGTGCTGCTTCTATGGAGATGTTCAGTTTGTGAAAATTTCTTGAACTATGCACCTATGAATGTCGTATTTCCTCTAAGTATATTATGTCTCAATAAAAACACTACAGTATGTTAAATGCTGTCGTTATAGGCAATTATTTGGCACTGTGGAGGTCTTAGAAATAAAATTAAATGGGGCCACTGAAATTCTGTGATAATACTATTCCGCTCTAAGGTGGCCATACAGATACTCCACATATTTATATTAACTTCAAAATATGTAATAATCAAAATGAATATATAAATGTAAAAAAAAATAGAGTTTTCACAATCCTCCAGGAGCCTAGGATACTGGTTGGGAAAGACTGAAGTATTGTTATAGTTCAGAATCACAGTGTAAGTTGACCTCAAATCCATTTACGCCTCTCCACTTCCACTGCCATCACTCTAGATCATGCCACTAGTAACTCTGGCCTTGACAGGAGCAGTACCCTCCACTCTTGCCTGATGTGTAATCCTTTGTCTACTGATATGGTCTGGATCTGTGTCCCCACCCAAATCTCATGGCAAATTATAATTCCCAATGTTGGAAATGAGATCTGGTGGAAGATGATTGGATCATGGGGGCAGTTTCTCATGAATGGTTTAGCACTAACCCCCTAGTGCTGATGTTGTGATAGAGTTCTCATGAGATCTGGTTGTTTAAAGTGTGTGGCACCTCCCACTCTCTCTTCCACCTGCTCTGGCCATGTAAGATGTGCCTGCTTCCGCTTTGCCTTCTGCCATGATTGTAAGTTTCCTGAGGCCTCCCCAGAAGCTGATGCCACCATGTTTCCTGTACAGCCTGCAGGACTGTGAGCCAATTAAACCTCTTTTCTTTATAAATTACCCAGTCTCAGGTATTTTTCTTTATAGCAGTGTGAGAATGCACTAAGACACCTACCCAGTAGAAAATCAGAAGATGATAGTTTTCAAATATGGCTCAAATTACTCTCCTTTCCCCCAGGCCTCCCACCCAAGCCCTTTGAAGACTTCTTGACACTCTTAAAGTCCAAATCCTTCTCCATGGCTCACTGTGTCCATCCTTGACCAGTCACCACCTGCCTCTCTGACCAGCTGCCCACCACCCTTCCCCAGCTCACCAGTCTCAGCCCCACTGGCCTCTTTTCATTCTCCCAACACCACATGCTTGTCCTAGCCTAGCCTCTACTGCCTAAAATAGAAGTCTCCCAGATCTTTGCATTGCTGGCTCCCTCTGATTCCTTGGGTCCCAGCTCAAATATCATTCTCTCAAGTAGCCCCTCTCAGCCATTCTATGTCACTATCTCACTACTTTACTTTATTTTCTTCATTGTATCCAAAGCTATTATGTTAATATGGTTGTTTACCAGAACATAAGCCCCATAAGGGCGAGGATCTTGTCTACCTTGCTTATGGTTTGTATCAGTCAGGGTACCAGCAAGGGGTCTCACTATGTTGCCCAGGTTGGACTTGAACTCCTGGGCTAAAGCGATCCTCCCACTCAGCCTCTAGAGTAGCTGGGCCTGCAGGCACACACCAGCACACCCAATGAGATGGCATTCTTAAAGGAGTTTAACTGAAGGGAATTTGAGAAAGGAACCAGGTACGGAAACGTGGGCAGGGTTAAGGGAACACATGATGCGGCACCCAGGGCCTACCACTGTGGAAAGCTATCCCCACCGGTAGAACTGAAGGGGCAAGAGTGCAGAGCTGTGTTTGGAGATGGTAAGAGCTGAGGCTATGGGAGAGGAACTACCCACCACAGCCATGGCAACGCAGGGGACAAGCAGAGACTGGGTAAGTTGCCCCGCTTCTTCCTCCTCCCACCTTCAGATTCCCTGCCATTATTTCCTGGCCAAGCCCAACTGGAAGCCAGAGAGCAAGAGAGCCTTACACAGTCCATAGGGCTCAGCCTCTGGGGCCCCAGAACAGGGCAGGAAGGGTGGGGCACAGGGCAGGATCCGAGCAAACAGAGCCTAGCCAACCCTACAGTGCTTGCTACATAGGTGCTCCCACATGCTGATTGAATGAATGGTTGACCGAATGAATGAATAAATGAACAACAAAGAAAGCTGAAGAGAAAGACAAAGGGATATCCACAGGAATTAACATTTAGGAAGCTCCTAGTGGGTGCCATGTGGCCATCATATATAAATAATCTTGTTTAATCTACACAGGAATCCTGTGAGATACCTTACTGTCCCTGTATATGGCTGAAGATCCTGAGACCTTAGAGGTTAACATACCCCATTAAAGAGAAATCATGGAGCCAGGATTCCAACTGAGGTTCCAAGTGTTTTTCCCTTGCATTACACTAAACATATATTGCATGTTTCCATACTTGCATCAGCCTGGAACCTGCATCCCTCCCATTCCTGCCTGGAATGCTCTATAGCCTGCCTAAATCCCAGTTAACTTCTGGTTCAGCTCATGCTCCTCCTCTTCACAGCCTGCCCTGGATCACCACAGCCAAAGGTAATCTTTCTCTCTTCCGGATATTATAGCAACTGTTATATATCTTCACGTTTCAATTGCCATCTATTTCTTCATAATCTAATTATTTGAGAGCATCTCATCTCCTCAACTATATTGAAATATCTTGGAATTGGAAATTTTTGTGTTTTTTTTGTCTATTACTTTGTATCTTTATTGTAGGTAATCAATAAATGTTTGCTCGTTTACTTACCTGTCTTATATAACTCATTTTCAATGTCTTTTTTTGTTTAAGAAAAAAAATCACTTAAATGATACATTTTTACATATACTGTATAAACAACTTGTATCATTTTCTCATTTAATATTGGATCATAAATATTTTTTATTACACATCATTTATAAACAATGTTTTGATGGTAGTCTAGTAGTCAATTCAATGGCTCTACCAAAATTTAAATCATTTTCTATTGTGGACATTCGGGTGGATGGCATCCCCCGTTGCCTCAATATCAATGTTGTCCTGGGCAGTTTGAAGCTACATTTCTTTTCTTTATTTCTCTTTTTTTTTTTTGAGATGGAGTCTTGCTGTGTTGCCCCAGGCTGGAGTGCAGTGGCACAATCTCGGCTCACTGCAACCTCCGCTTCCCAGGTTCAAGCAATTCTCCTGCCTCAGCCCTGCAGTAGCTGGGATTACAGGCATGTGCCACCATGCCTGGCTAATTTTTGTATTTTAGTAGAGTCGGGGTTTTGCCATGTTGGCCAGGCTGGTTTCGAACTCCTGACCTCAGGTGATCCACCTGCCTCGGCCTTCCAAAGTGCTGGGATTACAGGCATGAGCCACCGCGCCTGGCCTGGAGTGACATTTATTTCTGCGGAATCAATTTCCTTCACTAAGCCCTTCTTTAGGGAATGCTTAGTGAAGATTTGATTAAACACTACAATTGTTAACTACACCAGATAAGTTTAACTTTGACACTCTAGTTTATTTTGTAATTCATCTTGTAATGGAAGAGTCAAAATAACAGTGTCTCCTGGTATATGCAGATAGATGAATACCTTTGGGAAGCCCATTCATTCATCTATCTATTTATCCATCCATATCATCTATCCAAGTCTGCACTACTTGGGAGCCCAGGTGAGGAGAGCTGCAGTCATGATGGGAGGTTAGTGGTCTTCTCTGAAGATGTAACATTTCACCACCTTCAGTGCAACTCTTGTCCTTTGGCGACCAAGAGCTGAGTATCTATGTTCTCGTGACTCTTCCAACTTCCAGTCAAGACTATATAGATTCCATGTATCATTATACTGATCACCTATCTAGACATCACAGTAGTTTTTGAGATACCTAATTGAAATGACAACTTTCGTTAGTATTTAAAGTACCAAACTGTCTTTCTTTAGCATCAGAAAATCCCCAATTCTGTTTCTGAAGTTGCCTCAAAACACATGAGGGGACGTTGGGAAGGGAAATTACACAGACTATCTATCATGGATCAGAAGCTTGTACTGCAAGCATAATGCATTGATTAAGAGAGGTGAAATCTGAATCCAGATTGCCTGGGTCTAGGTTCAAATCCCTGCCCCACTTCTTCATGACTGTGTGACCAGAACAAAGTTACTTAACTTCTCTGTCTCCTTTTTTTGAGACAGAGTCTCACTCTATCACCCAGGCACAGTGGAACAATCATAGCTCACTGCAGCCTCGAACGGTCAGGCTTAAGAGATCCTCCTGCCTTAGTCTCCCCAGTACCTGGGACCACAAGCACACACCATCATGCCCAGCTAATTTAAAAAAAAAAATTTTTTTTGTAGAGATGGAGTCTCACTATGCGGTTCAGGCTGGTCTTGAACTCCTGGCCTCAAGCAATCCTCCCACCTTGGCCTTCCAAAGTGAGTGCTAGGACTATAAGCATGAGCTGCCGTGCCCAGCCTACTTAACTTCTCTTATCCTTACTTTCTTTATCTGTAACATAGAGGTAGTAATTACACCTCCCTCATAAGGTTGTTCTGAGACTTAAATCAGTTAACATATGAACACTAAAGTGGTGAAGCGAGCAGAATAGTGCCTGACACATATTAAGTGTGATGTGAGTACTTGCTATTATTATTACTGATCTTATTTTAAACTCATTTAATTCAGTTCTTACAACAACTCTTAGTTAGATTGGGGCTGAAAATTGTCAGCCTGTAGGTTGAACTTGGCCTGCAGATATGTTTTGTTTGGCCTGCACAATTTTCTTTAGTTTGAGCCAACATTTAAAACTCTGGAGTTTTATACAAAAATCTTGATTTCCGGCTCTTCTTGTAAAATCCTTATCTGGCAGCAACCCACAGGCGCTAAGGGCTGCTGATTTCTTTAGATAAGGAATGCACCTTGGTAGTGTGCCCTGATTCTGTGGGGATGATGTCAGTGGTGAGTGATAGAAGACCCAACTAATAGTCGCTTCAAGTAAGAATTTATATCTCAATTAAGAGGTCTGAGGTAGGGTAGTTACAGGTTTCATACAGAGGCACAGAAGCGTTGTCGGAGACTCTCGCTCCTTTACTGCTAATGTCTTCCACCTGTCCTCTCTGACATCGTTGGCATGTCAGCTATGATGCTGCACTCATACCTACTGATGCCTCCAAAGGCTCACACATGTCACATGCAGATACTCGACCAGTGAAGAAGAGATGTCTTTTTACTGGTCTCTTTTCCCCATAAAGGAAACCTTTAAAACAAAACAAAAAAACCCTAGCTGAGTGTCTCCTGAGCTCACAATTGGCCAAGACTGGCTTCTATGCCAATACCCTGGTTGGAAGAAAGCCTAGGAAAGCTGGTCTCACACTTCCTGCCCTTAAGTGGGAAGGCAGGATGTGCCTATAAGAGGGATGAGGCAAGGGGTAGTGAACAGGCCAAGACTGCCAGGCACATCTCACTCAGAAATCGCTCAAGCACACACACCCAGCTTCCTCCACCTATTTACCTAACTGAGGGCAACTGGATAAATGGAGTCTGTATGTCAAGTTCAGGATTCAGCCCTATAAACTTATGGAAGGTTTGAAGCATGACTAGTTTAGGTGGATTTTTTAAAATAAAAAAATCACTTTCAGTTCTTAAAAAAGGAATCCAGTTTAGGTTCAAAGTATCATGATAACTTTGCTGTTTAGAGTTTGAAATTCAACAGGGATATTTACTCTTGCCTGGATAACCTGCAGCACTGATAGCATTTGGCTCTTTGTCCCCACCCAAGTCTCATCTCGAATTGTAACCCCCAAATCTCAGGGAAGGGCCTGGCGGGAAGCAATTGGATCATGGGGGCAGCTTCCCCCACACTGTTCTCGTGATAGTGAGGGAGTTCTCACGAGATCTGATAGTTTAAGTGCCGAGAAGTTTTCCTCACTCACTCCTTTCTCCTGCTGCCATGTAAGACGTGCCTTGCTTCCCCTTCACCTTCAACCATGATTATAAGTTTCCTGAGGCCTCCCTAGCCATGTGGAACTGTGAATCAATTAAACCTCTTTCCTTTATAAATTACCCAGTCTCAGGGAAGTTCTTTATAGCAGTGTGAAAACGAACTTACACAAGCACCAACCAATATTTATGGTGTCTCTGGGTGAACATGTAAGATGCCATTTAAAATGCTGTATAGAGACGTGGGTGCTACCCTCTAGGTACTAGCTATGGTCTAAATGCATCCTCTAAAATTCATAAGTTGACATTTAATCACGAATTTTTTTTTTTTTTTGAGACAGGGTCTCACTCTGCTGCCCATGCAGGAGTGCAATCGCGATCTCAGCTCACTGCAACCTCTGCCTCCCAAGCTCAAGCGATTCTCCTGCCTCAGCCTCCCAAATAGCTGGGATTACAGGCACCCGCCACCATGTCCAGCTAATTTTTGTATTTTTAGTAAAGACAGGGTTTTGTCATGTTGGCCAGGCTGGTCTCGAACTCCTGACCTCAGGTGATCACCCACGTCAGCCTCCCAAAGTGCTGGGATTACAGGTGTGAGCCACCGCACCCAGCCTTAGCCACTGCGCCTGGTCTTAATCACGAATATTAATAGGTGGGGTCTTTAGGAGGTAATTAAGTCATGAGAGTGAAAGCCTCATGAATGGGATTAGCCGCCTTGTAACAGGTCTGGAGAAAACTAGTGTTTGTCCCTTGTTATCCTTCCATCCCTTCCACCACATGAGGACACAGAGGTCAAGGTGCCATCTTGAAAGCAAAGACTAGGCCCTCACCAGACACCAAACCTGCCAGCACTTTGACTTTGGACTTCCCAGCCTCCAGAACTATGAAAAATACATTTCTGGCCAAGTGCAGTGGCTCACGCCTGTAATCCCAGCACTTTGGGAGGCCGAGGCGGGTGGATCACGAGGTCAAGAGATCGAGACCATCCTGGCCAACATGGTGAAACCTTGTCTCTACTTAAAATACAAAAAATTAGCTGGGTGTGGTGGCAGGCGCCTGTAGTTCCAGCTACTAGGGAGGCTGAGGCAGGAGAATCACTTGAATCCGGGAGGCGGAGGTTGTAGTGAGCCGAGATTGCACCACCACACTCAGCCTGGCAACAGAGTGAGACTCCATCTAAAAAAAAAAAATCTATTATGGGTTAATTACCAATTCTTAGGTGTTTGGTTATAGCAGCACAAATAGACTAAGACAATACTCATCATCCAAGTCACTCTGGAAGGCACTGTTTTATAAGAGCAGAACAGAATGTGATACATGAATGCTGCAGGCATCAGAAATTGCTGGAACCTTTAGTAGGGCTCCCATTAAGTTGGGGGCAGGGTGGAATAAGTAGAAGTACACAGTATGCCACTGTGTGGGCAAAGTTGTTCCTGATTTCATACTAAAGATAGAACCCTAAAACAAGACCTAACAAGAGGTTTCTTTGTGGAAACAATCTTCTTGGGTTAATAGCTAAATATAGTGGCTAATGCTTCTTCCTGTTCTTTCTCGACTATACCTTATGAGCTACCTTTAGAACAAGCAGGTTGAAGCTCTGCCCTTTACTAATCCCCTGAGATAATCTTTCTAAAACTCTCAGTGGCAAGTGAAGACCCCATTGTTTTCCCTATCTCTGAGATTCCTTTCATATCCCTTTAGCATTCACATTTGCTCTTACTGGTTATTTCCCATGCTGAATCATTCACTGACTATCTGGTCATCTCCTGGGGGAGCCAAATAGTTTTAAACATTCTCAGTGACTCATCTATCCTCACCAGTTCTTTTATTTATTTGTTGTTGATGTGTCATACACACACACTCTCTCTCTGTCATTAAAATGCTAAAAAAAAGTTTCTATTTACCGTCATAGTATACTCCACTTTCTCAATGCATGTCTTCACTTGTTTTGTCGTTTTCTAGTTCATGCAATTGAAATAATGGTATAGTTACTTAGTCTTTAACCAAGTCCCAGGTTTAGCCAAAATTGTCAAACTCAGGATTCAGCCCTTCAAAACTTACGAATTTATTGAGGGCCGGGCGCGGTGGCTCACATTTGTAATCTCAGCACTTTGGGAGGCCCAGGCGAGTGGATCACCAGAGGTCAGGAGTCTGAGACCAGCCTGGCCAACATGGTGAAACCCAGTCTCTACTAAAAACACAAAAATTAGCTGGGTGTGGTGGCACGTGCTTGTAATCCTAGCTACTCAGGAAGCTGAGGCAGGAGAATTGCTTGAACCCGCGAGGCGGAGGTTGCAGTGAGCTGAGATCGCGCCACTGCACTCCAGCCTGGGCAACAGGGTGAGACCATCTCAAAAAAAAAAAAAAAAAAAAAGAATTACTTGGTGAAAATAATTCCATATCATTACTATTTTGTAAAAAGAAAACTGGTCTCTTAGCACATTGTGTTGGTTGCTTTGCTACCTTCAGTTGCTCTGCGTCAAAACCGTGTATCTGAAATCCCTCAATAATGAGACTAACTGAGGTAGTGGTGATACTCTATCTTGTTATTTTAAAGCAGGCCTGCAAATACTGGGTGCTCAGCAACCATGAGAAAAAGGCCTGATAAAAGCAACAACAGAAGCAATTGGGACCCAAGGTGGACACCACGGCAAATCCTCAGCGCCTGGGTTTTAGACGGTTCTGCTAAAGGTTTGGTTCTTTCCAGCCCGAGATCATTGCTTAGACCTTTCTGGGGTGTGGTTAAAGTTAAATGAGCCTCTTTCTATTTATCCCACAGATGCCGTTCTCTCTTAACAATGTACTCCTTGAAGGCTTCTTAAGGTAATGTCTGGTCTCTGCTGAATGCAGCCATAAATGCAATAGAACGCTATCTTTGCTGAATGTGTTCAGTCCTCCCTCCTTAGCACAGCTCACCCTGCTAGCTTTATCTTGCTGGCCTTCCTCTACCCGCACTGCAACCTCCCAACAGGCTTTAAAATCCAGACATACCTAACGAATCACACAATTACCAAGCAGCTCAGGATGCTTTACATCAGAGCCTCTGAACATGCTGTTCTCTTCCCAGAATGCCCTTCTCCACCTCATCCACCTGGAGAACTCCTACATATCCTTCAAGAACCAACTCAAGCTTTTTTTGTTTTAACCCCCCTACAGCCTTCTCACCTTTCCAAATAGCACCAGAACTTTTCATCCACCACTGTACCTTGTATGCAACTGTGTTACAGCACTCTCTAAACCTTCATGTCATCTGCCTTACATTTTGAGCTTTATGAGAGGAGTGATATGGTTTGGATGTTTATCCCCTCCAAATCTCATGTTGAAATGTGATTCCCAGTGTTGGAGGTGGGGCCTGATGGGAGGCAATTGGATCATGAGGGCGTATCCTTCATTAAGGGGTTAGCACATCTTGGTGATAAGTAAGTTCTCACTCTGAGTTCACACAAGGTCTGGTTGTTTAAAAAAGTGTGGCACAACACCCTCACCTTGCTCACACTTGACCTTCTATCATGACTGTAAGTTTCCTGAGGCCCTCACTAGAACCTGAGCAGATGTTGGTGCCATGCTTGTTGATATAGTTTGAATATATGTCCCCGCCAAATCTCATGTTGAATGGTAATCTCCAGTGTTGGAGATGAGGTCTGGTGGGAGGTGTTTGGGTCATGGGGAGGATCCCTCATGGTTTGCGGCTGCCCTGGTGATAGTGAGTTCTCACAAGATCAGGCCATTTATAAATGTGTGGCACCTCCCCCAGTCTTGCTCCTCCTACCCCCATGTGAGATGCCTGTTCCCCTTTGCTTTCCACCATGATCGTAAGCTTCTTGAGGCCTCCCCTGAAGCTGATGCTGGCACTATGATTCCTGTACAGCCTGCAGAACTGTGAGCCAACTAAGCCTCATTTCTTTATAAATTACCCAGTCTCAGGTATTCCTTTATAGTAATGCAAGAATGGCCTAACACAAGGAGGGACTTACATTATTTTCTGAATCTCAGCACTTATCTGCTGGAAAGTGTTTACAAAGTATTTGTTGAATGAGTAAATAATTATTTTGAAATATTTATAACTCTCTGATGATATAACATTATATGGTAATAGAGAATTTAGGAAATGCAGAACTATACAAAGAAGAACTAAAAACCATCTGTAATCTCTGGTTAATGGTAATTAACCAAATTAATTACTATTCAATAATTTTCTCTGTAGATTTTTTCTATATTTTTTAAATAACAGCTTTATTGAGATATACTTTACATACCATACAAGTCACCCATTTAAAGTATACAATTCAATGATCTTTAGTATTTCATAGACTTGTATAACCATAATAATAAGTTTTATAACATTTTCATCACCCCAAGAAGTAACCTCATATCCATTAGGAGTCACTCTATTTCCCTCTAACTCTACCCTCCTCCCATCCCTAGGCAATCGCTTATCTATTTTTGCCTCTAAAGATTTGCCTGTTCTGGACATTTCATAATAAATGAAACCATACAATACGCAGCCTTTCGTGTCTGGCTTCTTTTACTTAGAATAATATTTTCAAGTTTCATTCATACTATAGGATGTATTAGTTAGCACTTCATTCCTTTTTATGGCCAATAGTATTCCATGGCATTAATATACCACATTTTATTTATATGGTCATCAGTTGATGGACATTTGGGTTGTTTCTACCTTTTTGGCTATTGTGTATAATGCTGCTATGAAGATTTGTGTACAAGTTTTTATATGGACATATGTGTTTGTTTTTCTCTTCAGTACATGCCTAGGAATAGAATTTCTG
Organism: Pongo abelii; assembly: GCF_028885655.2. NCBI lineage: Eukaryota > Metazoa > Chordata > Mammalia > Primates > Hominidae > Pongo > Pongo abelii. The sequence continues at coordinate 92,150,496 of NC_071995.2, forward strand.
GGTCAAATGGTAACTCATGTTTAACCTTTTGGGGAAACTTCTAGACTTTTTTCTTTCAGAGGTGCTGCACCATTTTACATTCCCATTAGCAGTGTACCAGTGTTATTCTAGATTCTCCACATCCTTGCCTGCACTTATTATTAGCTATCTTTTTTATGTGGTATCTCATTGTGGCTTTGATTTGCATTTTCTTGATAGCCAATCACGTTATCTTTCCATGTATTTATTGGCCATTTATGTATCTTCCTGGGAAGATCATTCAAATCTTTGGCCAATTTTTAGTCGGGTTATTAGTCTTTTAAATTATTGAGTTGTAGGCATTCTTTATACATTGTAGTTACAATTCCTTTATAAGATAGGTGATTTGTAAATATTATCTCTTATTCTGTGAGCTGTCTTTCCACTTTCTTGATGGTGTACTTTGAAGCACAAAAGTTTTTAATTTTGGTGAAGTTCAGTGTATCTATTTTTCCTTTTGTTGCTGTGCTTTTCATGTTAGATCTAAGAAGCCATTGCTTAACCGAAAGTCAGAAAGATTTCACCTATCTTTTCTTCTGAGAGTTTCACCTATCTTTTCTTCTAAGAGTTTTATAGTTTTAGCTCATACATTTAAGATGTCTTTGATCTAGTTTGATTTAATTTGTGTAGATGGTGTGAGATAGGGGTCCTACTTTATTCAGTAGGCTATCCAATTGTTCCAGTACCATCTGTTGGATAAATTATTCTCCCCCCACTGAATTGTTTTGACACCCTTGTCAAAAATCAATTGACTGTAAGTATGGTTTACTTCTAACTCTGAATTACATGCTGTTGATCTATATGTCTATCCTGGAGCCAATACCACACTATCTTGATTATTGTAGCTTTCTTGTGAGTTTCGTAGTTGGCAAGTATGAATCCTCAACTTCATTCTTCTATTTCAAGATTGTTTAGATTATTTTTGGGACTGTTGAATTTTCATATGAATTTTGAGATTAGCTTGTCAACTTCTGCAAAAAGGCCAGCTGGAATTTTGAAAGGAATGGCATTGAATTTGTGGATCAATTTGGGGAGTATTGCTAGCCTAACAATATTAAGTTTTTAATCAATGTCCATTTATTTAGGTCATTTTCAGTTTGTTTTGTACGTTGGGCTTTCGTTTTCATTTGCCTCAAAGCATTTTCTAATTTCCTTTGTGATTTTTTCTCTGATCCATTTGTTATTTAAAAATCTGTTGTTTAATTTCCACATATTTGTGGATTTCTAATTTAATTCCATTATGGTCAGAGAATATTCTTTGCATAATTTCAAACCTTTTATTGGATAAAGCAAATATGGTATATATACACCATGGAATACTACACAGCCATTAAAAGGAGAATGAAATTATGCCCTTTGTTGCAGCACGAATGCAACTGGAGGCCATTATCTTTTTTTTTTGAGATGGAGTCTCACTCTGTCACCCAGGCTGGAGTGCAATGGCGCCATCTCTGCTCTGCAACCTCTACCTCCCAGGTTCAAGTGATTCTCCTGCCTCAGCCTCCTGAGAAGCTGGGATTATAGGCATGCACCACTACTCCTGGCTAATTTTTATATTTTTAGTAGAGATGGGGTTTCACCCCATTGGCCAGGCTGGTCTCAAACTCTTGACCTTGTGATCTGCCCACCTCGGCCTCCCAAAGTGCAGGGATTACAGGCATGAGCCACCATGCCCAGCTGAAGCCATTATCTTAAGCAAATTCACCCAGAAACAGAAAACCAAATGCTGCATGTTCTCACTTATAAGTGAGGGCTAAACATTGAGTACACATGGACATAAAGATGTGAACAATAGACATGGGGGGGGTTACTAGATGGGAGAGGGAGGAGAGGAATGGGGCATCAGTTGAAAAACTACCTATTGGATACTATGCTCACTACCTGGGTGATGGGATTAGTCAGATCCCAAACCTCAGCATCATGTAATATACCCGTGTAACAAACCTGCACATGAATCCTCTGAATCTAAAAAATAAAAGTTGAAAAAAATTTTCAATCTTTTTAGAATTTATTGAGATGAGTAGGGCTGGCCGGGCAAGTTGGCTCATGCTTATGTTCCCAGAACTTTGGGAGGCTGAGGCAGATGGATTACTTGAGGTCAAGAGTTCAAGACCAGCCTGGGCAACATGGTGAAACCCCGTCTCTACTAAAAATACAAAAATCAGCCAGGTGTGGTGGCACTTGCCTGTAGTCTCAGCTACTTGGAAGGCTGTGGCAGGAGAATTGCTTGAACTCGGGAGACAGAAGTTGCAGTGAGCTGAGACTGTGCCACTGCACTCCAACCTGGGTGACAGAGTGAGACCCTGTCTCAACAACAACAAAAAAAGAAAAAGAATAGGGCTAATACCACATCATGTATCCTGGAAAATGTTCTCTGCACATTAGAAAACAATATGTATTCTGCTGTTGTTTAGTAAAATGTTTTATAGGTATCTGTTAAGCCTAGTTGGTTTATAGTGCTGTTTAAGTCTTCCTTTTTTGTTGTTGATCTTCTGCCTAATTCTATTAATTATTGAAAGTAGTATATTGAAGTCTCTAGCTATTATTGTTGAATTGTCTATTTCTTCATTTAGTTCTGTTATTTTTCACATTATATGTTTTGGAGCTCCATTGTTAAGTGCAGAGATATGTTTATAATTGTTATATCTCCGTGATTGATTGACCTTGTTATCATTGTAAAATGTCCCTCTTTATTTCTAGAAACATTTCTTAAAAGTCTATGTTGTCTGAAATTAGTATTGCCACTTCAGCTTTCTTATGACTGCTGTTTGCATGGTACATCTTTTTCTATCCTTTAACTTTCAACCTATTTGAATATTTAAATCTAAAGTGTGTCTCTTATAGACAGCATGTAATTAGATCTTGTTTTTAACATACTGGCAATTTTTGCCTTTTGACTGGCTTGTTTAATTCATTCACATTTACTGTCATTATTGACGTAATTGCATTTATATCTGCTGTTTTGGTTTTTGTGTTGTCTGCCTCTTGTCTTTGTTCCTCTATTCTCCTTTGCTGCTTTCTGTTGCAGTAAGTGATTATTTCCTAGTGTAACATTTTAATTCCTTGAATGATTTTTTTGCATTGCATTTTTGAGGTATTTTCTTAGTGGTTGCTCTAGGTGTTCCCATATATATCTTAGCTTATCGTAATTAACTTCAGATTTATACTAAATTAATTATAGTAACATATAGAAACTTTATTCCTACATAGCCCTATTTTCTCTTTCCTTTTTTTGGTGCCATTGTTGTTACATATATAATATGTATATATAATAGAAATCCAATAGTATGTTATTATAATTATTACTTCATATCATTTTATGTCTTTTAAAGAAGTCAAGAGAAGAAAAGAAAGAAAGTAGATATTTATAGAGTCTGTTATACTAACCTTATTTACCTTTTCTGGTTCTCTTCATTTATTCCTTTGGATATGAGCTACTCTCTGGTGTTACTTACTTACTCCAATATGATTTTGCTACCATCTACTTCCTTTGTGTTGTTATTGCCAAATATATTACATTACTTTATGTTGTGGGCCTAACAATACAGTTATATATATATTATTTTATACAATTGCTTTTATAAAAAAGAAGAAAGGGAAAGAAATATGTGTTTCAATTTTCTCTTATAATCACCTACATAATTACCTTTATTGATGCTCTTCGGTTTTTTTGTGTAGAATCAAATTATTCTCTGGGATCACTTGCTTTTAGCGCAAACAACTTTCCTTAATGTTTCTGGTAAAGTGTGCCTATATTTTTTGCATTGAATCATTGTGTGTTTCACATAACAATCCACCATGTCATTTCCTGTCAATTCTTCTTTCAAACCACAACTTACTATGTCTACATGAAATGTTGTGACCAGCATGTATGTAACTATTCTCCTAAGGGGTTGTTTTTAACCTTTAATCACTGCAAATGATGCTATCATAAACGTCTTTGCATATACATCCTTTATAAAACTTTTTAAAAGTATACAAGTGATATGGTTTGGCTCTGTATCCCCACCCAAATCTCATCTCTAATTGTAATCCTCACGTGTCGAGGGAGGCACCTGGTGGGAGGTGATTGGATCATGGGGGGCAGTTTGCCCCGTGCTGTTCTCTTCATAGTAAGTGAGTTCTCATGAGATCTGATGGTTTTAAAAGTGGCATTTCCCCCTTCGCTCTCTCTCTCCTGCCACCTTGTGAAGAAGGTGTCTGCTTCCTCTTCACCTTCTGCCATGATTGTAAGTTTCCTAAGGCCTCCCTAGCCATGCAGAACTGTGATGCAATTAAACCTCTTTTGTTACTAAATTACCCAGTTTCAGCAGCTCTGTATAGCAGTGTGAAAATGGACTAATATACAAAATTGGTACCAGGAGTGGGGTTGGTGACCCCAAACAGAATCCCTACTAGGGCACTGCCTAGTGAAGCTGTAAGAAGAGGGCCACTGTCCTTCAGACCCCAGAATGTTAGATCCACTAACAGCTAGCACCATGTGCTTGAAAAAGCCACAGGCACTCAACACCTGCCCTTGAAAGCATCTGTGGGGGCTGTACCCTGCGGAGCCACAGGGGCGGAGCTGCCCAAGGCCTTGAGAGCCCACCTCTTGCATCAGTGTGCCCTGAATGTGAGACATGGAGTCAAAGGAGGTCATTTTGGAGCTTTAAGATTTAATGACTGCCCTCTGGGTTTTGGACTTGCATAGGGCCTGTGGCCCCTTTTTTTGGTCAATTTCTCCCATTTGGAATGGGAACATTTGCCCAACGCCTGTACCCCTATTGTATCTTTGAAGTAACTAACTGGTTTTTTATTTTAGGCTCATAGGTGGAAGGGACTTGCCTTGTCTCAGATGAGACTTTGGACTTGGACTTTTGGGTTAATGCTGGAACGAGTTAAGACTTTAGGGGACTGTTGGGAAGGCATGATTGGCTTTGAAATGTGAAAAGGACATGAGATTTGGGAGGGGCCAGGGGCAGAATGATATGGTTTGGCTCTGTGTCCTCACCCAAATCTCATCTCAAATTGTAATCCCCACATGTTGAGGGAGGGACCTGGTGGGAGGTGACTGAATCATGGAAGTGGTTTCCCCCATGCTGTTCACATGGTAGTGAGTGAGTTCTCACAAGATCTGATTGTTTTAAAAGCGGCACTTCCAGCTGAGCGCAGTGGCTAACACCTGTAATCCCAGCACTTTGGGAGGCTGAGGCGGGCGGATCACTTGAGGTTGGGAGTTCGAGACCAGCCTGGCCAACATGGAGAAACCCTGTCTCTACTAAAAACACAAAATTAGCTGGGCGGGGTGGCGGGTGCCTGTAGTCGCAGCTACTCGGGAGGCAGAGGCAGGAGAATCACTTGAACCCGGGAGGCGGAGGTTGTGGTGAGCCGAGATTGCACCATTGCAATCCAGCCTGGGCAACAAAAGTGAAACTCCTTCTAAAAAAAACAAAAAAATAAAAATAAAAATGGCACTTCTCCCTTTGCTCTGTCTCCTGCCACCTTGTGAAGAAGGTGCCTTCTTCTTTACAGCAGTGTAAAACCAGACCAATACAACAAGTAGTCTGAGAATATATTTATATGTAAAACCATTCAGACAACAAAATTTCCCTCCAAATCTGCTCTCCGTGGACATGCCCATCTCCTTCCCAAACATAATCATGCTTATGGGCTTAGTGTTTGCACCTTTTTTTATGTTTGTCTATGCATTTACATATACACAGAGAGATGAAGAGGAATAGGGATGATATGGTTTGTTTTTCTGTCCCCAACCTAATACCCAGGTGTTGAGGGAGGGTCCTAGTGGGAGGTGACTGGATCATGGGATAGTTTCCCCCATGCTGTTCTCATGATAGTGAGGGAGTTCTCATGAGATCTGATGGTTTTATAAATGGCAGTTTCCCCTGGGCTTCTCTCTTTCTCCTGCTGCCTTGTGAAGAAGGTGTCTGCTTCCCCTTCACCTTCTGCCATGATTGTAAGTTTCCTGAGGCCTCCCCAGCCATGAGGAACTGTGAGTTAATTAAAGCTCTGTTCTTTATACATTACTCAGTGTTGGCAGTTCTTTACAGCAGTGTGAGAACAGGCTAACACAAGGGAAAAAGTTTTATATTTGTTGTTTGTTTTGGTTCTGGTTTTAGTTTTACATCAATGGGATCAGCTTGTACATCCTCTTTTTCACCTTGTTTTCTTCATTTAACAGGTCTAGGATATCTTTCTAAGTCATAATTGGAACTCCTTTTTATTTTTTAGCTACCACATAGAATTCCAGAGTCAGTTAACCAATACTTGTTGATCCTTACTAACGTAGCAGGTCCTGGGGATTCAGAGACTATGTTCTCATGGAGGTCGACTATTCATCACAGTATGAACGTATCAAATTTAGCATTCTCATTTTGATGAATGTGTAGGTTTTTCTCCAAGGATAGATGCTTAGATGAGGAATTACTGAGTCAAAAGTCTCTTGACAAGTAGTATGAAATTGCTTTCCAGGAAGTAGAACCAGTTTATATTCCCAAGAGGAGTGTATGAGAGTGCTGGCTTGCTAATTTGGTAGACGGGAAATTTCAGTTTTAATTGCATTTTTTTATACTACTACTGAAATGGAATATTTTTTCATGTTTATTAACCGGTTTTATTTTCTCTGTGGATTGTTAAAAACTTTTTTCTCTTGTTCAACTTTTAATAATATTAATATTTTTGTGTTTTCTTGTTTATTTGCATAAACCCATGTATTGACTGTATTTTCTTCTTTTGTAGTTTTTGTTGCAAATATTCTTTCCTATTTGCTTTTTTACATCTCATTTTTTGTGACTTTTTGATAGACAAAAAGATTTTTTTAAAGATTTCATTTTTAAAGTCATTTTTCTCTTTTTATTTCTTTTATTATCTTTGTGCTTTCAAAATCCTTCCCCAAATTTGATAAGATAATCTGTTTACTTAGCTATTGGTTTCATTTTTAGCATCAAACTTTTTAACAGACTTGAAAAAAAATATTGTAAAGAGTAAAGAAAGATTTAACATTACTTTTATTCCCAAAATTGTGCTCACACAGAATACTGAATGTCCCTTCCTTTGCCTATTGTATCTGATGCCATGGGATTCTGTCCTCCTTCGTCCATGTGAGGCCCTTCTCTTTATTTACATTTTTTACTTTCATCACTGATCCCACTCCCATTCTATATGATCTACAGATACCCATTTTAGTATATTTGCTCTAGATCCTTGAATAATGTATGCATCCTTCTAAAATGTACCTAAAATATACATTCAATGGTAAAATCCCACAAATCATTCTATTTCTTACTTGATGAGTCTTACTATTAATAGTGTTATGTCTATTTTGTTCATCTTTTCAAATAATCAATTTTTGGTTTATTAGTATTTTTTATTCATTTTCTGAAGCTATCTTTATTATTTCCTTCCTTTATATTTCACAAGACTGATTAGACTTTTTCCCCAGTTTCACAAATTCAGAGTTTAGCTTATTTTATTTTGATTTCTTGTTTTCTAACAATTGTATTTAAAGCTATAAACTATTGTTTTGGTTCTGTTTTAATTGTGTTTCATACTGTCTTTTTTTTTTTTGAGACAGGATTTCACTCTGTTGTACTTTCTTTCATGTAGCATCTTCGATGTGGTTCAATTCTAAGCACATTTAATGCTGCTGAATTTCTGCTCTAACCCAAGAGTTACTTTAGTAGAATATATTTTGATTTTCAGACACAAAGAATAATTTTAATATCCTTTTGTCAATGATTTTTAATTTTATTAGAACATGATTGGATGTTAAGTTGAAAATAAAATTATTAAATTTTATTTTGGGATTAATTTTTATGAGGGTTCTATATTTGGTTGGAAAGAATGTTATATTTATTAAAGTTTACTTTGTGGTTTTTAAAATGAGAAAATTCTATATTTGCTTGGAAATAATTGGTTTATATTTAACTTTATTCATTGTTTTTTCAAATGATCCATACATTTGTTTTTGTTTTTATCTGCTTGATCTATCAGTTTCTTTTTTTTTAACTCTGATATCAAGAATCAGTCCAATGATCTATTGGTTTCTGAAAATAATAAGTGAAATATTCAACAATTGTACCTTCTGTTTCTTCCCATAGTTCTGCCAGCTGTTGCTTTATTTAATGGAGAGATGCTCATGTCATTATGTTTTATCGAAGTTAGTCTCTTTTTCTTTTTTTTTTCTTTGTTTCTTTTTTGAGATGCAGTCTCACTCTGTCATCTAGGCTGGAGTACAGTGGTGCAATCTCGGCTCACTGCAACCTCTGCCTCCTGGGTTCAAGCAATTCTCCTGCCTCAGCCTCCTGAGTAGCTGGGACTACAGGTGCACGCCGCCATGCTCAGGTAATTTTTTGTATTTTTAGTAGCGACGGGGTTTCACCCTGTTGGTCAGGCAGGTCTCGAACTCCTGACCTTGTGATCCGCCCGCCTCGGCCTCCCAAAGTGCTGGCTGGGATTACAGGCGTGAGCCACCGCGCCCAGTCTCTCTTTTTCTAATGCATAATGTCCCTGTTTATCTCCTGTGCTTTTTGGTCTTGAATTCCATCTTGTCTGACAGCAAATATTTCTAAGTAATTTACTTTTCTTTATCTTTTGTTCTTTTTTTAAGCATTCTTCTATATTTATATCTCTTTTTTCTAGGGTTTTTTAAAAAGGGTTTTTATATGGTAAGCCTTCTGACTCTTTTTTATGTTTTATTTCACAGTCACATGGAAAAGACAGTTTAGCTGGATACAAATTTCAACATAGCACATTTAGGTGTTGTTTTTTCTTTAATCTTATTTGGCATTCTATAAGGACTCTCAAGCTGAAAAAATTTCCTTAATCCTGGTAATTCTCTGTCATCCCTTCAAACATTGACTACTCTCTTTTCTTTTTCCTCCTTCTGGTACACTCATTATATACATGTTGACATTACTATTATCTCTCAACTTTCCTTATATACTTATTATTATTATTATTATTATTATTTTATTTTATTTTATTTTTTGAGAGAAAGGCAGTCTTGCTCTATCGCCCAGGCTGGAGTGCAGTGGTGTGATCTTGGCTCACTGCAACCTCCGCCTCCCAGGTTCAAACGATTCTCCTGCCTCAGTTTCCCAAGTAGCTGGGACTACAGGCAAGTGCCACCATGCCCAGCTAATTTTTGTATTTTTTTAGTAGAGATGGGGTTTCGATATATGTTGGCCAGGCTGCCCTTGAACTCCTGACCTCAGGCAATCCACCTGCCTCGTCCTCCCAAAGTGCTGGGATTACAGGTGTGAGCCACCGTGCTGGGCCTATTATTTTATTTGTTCTGGGTATGATATGGCAGACTCCCAGCTCAGTAATTTGTTTCTCAGGTGTATTCCTTGAGATATTTATCTTAATTACTGAGTTATTTTATTTCAACTATTATGTTTTTTGTAATCAGGTTTTCCACTTGGTTCCTCCTTATTCTGTTAGTTCTTATTTCATTTTGCCAATATTGTCTCTTATTTGTTTGAAGATTTTTATGCTTATTTAGCATTTGTTATTTACCTACTATATTCATTCTGTGTCTTTTCTTTTTGTCCTATTTCCTTTTATAATGATGCTCTTCAGGTGTGTGGGTTTTTTCCTTCTTTTTTTTTTCTCTTTGGGCTTCGATGCCCCTGGGAACATCAGCTTTTATAGTTGGCAATGTGCACTGGGGAGTGATCAGTACACCAGGGTTGTGGTGGAGTCAGGTCCTGGAAGGGAGTGGAGCTACAACCCCCCCCAGGTTGTTAATAAAGATTGGGCCATTATCTCTACCTGGAAGGAGAATTGTTCTTTTGTCCTCTTCCGTTAGTACATAACTACGTATTATTTGATCAGATAAATTCTCTTCTACTTTGACCCTCAGAAATGACTTTCTGGACTTACCTGAGAGGACATAAAGTAAATCAACTTTAATGTGAGCTCATAAGAGGGTTCAGCACAAGGAACAGCAGACCTAGGAGTTTGGAATTGGCACCTCAGGTGATGTAGGGGGCAACCCTGGGAGGAAGGATTCTCAGAGAATCCCTCAGTTTCTATAATCATTCATTCTGCATCTTGGCAGAGAGGATAACTGGATATTGAGAATAGTGGTGAAAATGCTTGCTTGACTCTGACACTTGATAGCTACAACCCTCTGGGTAAGCATCTTATTTATGATCCTCAGTGTTCTCATCTGGAAACTGAGGCCATAATACTCACCTTAGAATGTTGTTGTTAGAGGTTTATGAAATACTATATAGAGAGGCTATGAGTTTCAAGCACTGTGCCTGGTCCTCAATAGATGTTTAATAAATTCTAGATCCTTCCCCAAAATATTCCCCATCATTTTCCTTTCCGTCATAAAGTTATAAACATAAGGCAAGAGAATGAATGCTATTACTTTTCAGCAAATGTGAATATCTTTACATTTCATTTTTTTTTCCATTTATATCTCAGCTGTGTTTCTTTACGTTATTGCTAGTCAGGAATGGAATTTGCAATTACATGGGTTCATGAGTTCTGAAATTCAAGGGAAACCTGTCTTCACAGATGCCTTCCTCTTTCACCCCATTTCTGTGCACTTTTGTCCAAGACTTTTTCTTTCCTGAACACTGTCATTTTGTCACGTACTCTGGTCCTAAAGGATAAGCAGATGAATTGTAGAGGAGTCCCCTTTGTATCGAAACATTTACAGCTTCTATTCCAAGAGTTAACATGGTGAATTTTCACAATCTGTTTGTTGTTCTCATTCTTTCAACCTTCTTTTGCACTTTTTGCAAAACAGCTGCTATTGTTAGTTTTTCTCAGTACTCTTGTGAACACTGGGAGCTGTTCTGTTGTCAAAATCTTTTGCAGCTGGCTCCTGGCTAGTATTTTGTAATCCATTCTGAAAAGTTTAATAGCCCCTAGTTTTTCATGTCAGCTGTGTTTCTTGTTTTAGAGATAATTGTGAGTAATGGTCAAGGCTTAGTTGAGCCATCCATTCCCTTTTTCAACATGTCTTTGAAAGGCAGAGAGTTCAGATTCCTAAGGCTGACAGAAACTGAATAATCCTTTTTTGTTTCCTACTATGACTTTGCTCAAAGATGTTGCTATTTACTTCACTTCTGAGCATTGATTTGTCTTTGAAATTTATGTGGTTTATCCTTTTAATATATATGGGTGTTTTCTTAGTTGTCTTCTTTTTTCTTTCTTTGTGAATGATTCTTAAAGAGTTCTGGGCATTTGCATGTGTACCAGTAATGCCCACTGGTATTAAATTTCATGGACTAGTAAAAAAGAAAAAAAAAAGCTGAGGACTGATGGAGTGTTGCCAACATTTTATTTCGCCATGAAATAAGAGAGAGGAAAAAAAAAGAATACCATCTTCTATCATCTTTTCACAAAAGGAGATTTAACATCAAAACTATGAAAGAAGAACTCTTGGAATAAAGGACAGTCTTTTAAGTGAAAGGTATAAGGGAAACTTGCTACATTGTCCTTTTTTGTTGGGGACCAGTGAAAACCTCCACAAAGATATTTGGGAACTGCCGCCTCAAGAGCTGTATCCACACCCTCTGAACAGTTTGCTTCCAGCACTTTCTGTTGTTCACTTTATTCTGTCAAGGTTGTTCCTACCTGGCACTTTCCCTTCTCACTCCAGTGACATTTAAAGACCTCTCCCCCGGCAAAGGCTTCGCTGCCACACGGGACAGCCTTGATCATCAATTCTGTTAGACTGGTTGTCAAAGGAGCTGGTGGTGGAAAAAGCCCAGCAGAGGTGGCAGCTGTTAGCTCTGAGGAAACCGAGCAGCTGTTTGCTGTCGTTCCAGGGTTATCTCATCATTTATTTTGCGCAAAGGTGGCTTTACAGTTCTCCTTCATCCTTGTCCTCATCACCCAGGCTGTGACAACCCAATGCCTTTCATCTGGGTGCCATGACTCAAGGTCTTCACCATTTGTCTTGCTTTTCTTCAGGGCTTTCTGTAAGTTATTCGTGTCAGACACTGGAGTGTCTTCCAATGTCAAACACAAAATGCAGCCCTCCATAGAGAGAGGAGTCCTACCCTTTTGGCTTTGATTGGATTTCTTTCTGAGTTCCAACCAAAACCTCTGCAAAATTATGAAGAAGATGAAGTGTGTGGTGTGCCTGGACTTTCCTCTTTGCACCTTTCATTTCATTTCTACGTACCCTTTCTCCGAGAGCTGGTGGCTTCACGCTGTCATTCTCTCTTCCTCCAGACTGTAAGTAATCTAATAAAATCACTCACACTAAGGGTTTAGGAGTTTAATTCTGTCTCTCCCAGTGGCTCTTGCACACAGTGAAGTGGAAAGAGAGCCCAGCTTTAGAGTTTGAAGGATTTAATTCCAGCCATGGCTCTACTTGCTGTTACAGGACTTAGGCAATTCACATCATTTCTCTGGGACTCTGTTTCTCCTTCAGCAAAATGGGAATGATAGTAAGATCTACCTCACAGGTTTGATGTAAAAGTTAAATGAGATTGTCATAATGTTTTATCATCTGAAAGTGTTTTGATTATTTGTTAGTCCATAAATACTAGAAGCTCACTTGTGCTAGCTTGAGTAAGGATATCGGATTTGACCAATCAAGTGTCATATAGCACAAGATCAAGAAGGAATCCAAGACGTTATCTTTCCCATACGTAGCAGATCCTTCCAGGGTTCACAAATATCTGGTTCTTTTTACCTTTGTAGGCACAAAGTGAAGTTAAATTTTCTAGTGTTCTTTGCATCTACATAGAACTGTTACCAAACCAAACTGGGTTCGTTTGCCTGAGTGCAATGGAAAGCAAAACACTGAAGCACTGAGTTTTTGCAGCAAAAAGGCTTATTGCCAGTGAACTGGCAAGGAGACAGGAGGAAATGCTCAAATCTGTCTCCCCAAGCTGGGGGCTGGGTTGGGTTTTATAAGCATAGCGTAGTGAGGTGTGATCTGATTAGATCTTACAATGCGGTGGTGCCAGGAGGCATGATCTGATGGGATTCTGCCATGGAGTTACACCAGGGCTCAATCTGATTAGATTCTGGATCCCACCATGAAGGAATCCAAGAGGTTTCAAGATGTCTGCTTCTTGATTCAATCCTTGCCCCTCAGTCCAAGAACTTTGCTTCCACTTGTGGTTGCACACTTGGTTCATCTGGGCATGCTCAGATTACATGAGTTTCTACCTGGGTAGTGGGGGGAGGGGTGGGGGGCAGCGTCCATGGCAACTAAAAAATAACTCACAACTTTGTTACATAGCAGTTGAACCAGATTGATCCAGGGCAGTTACAGAACTATGTGATTGAGTTCTGGTTAATGGATAGTGGAAGGAAGTGAGGTATGCCTATTCCAGCATACATCACAAAATGTCTCTTGAGATCTTTCACGTTCTCTGTCTTCCTCCCCTCTCCTGGTTAGGATGATGTCATGGGGCTCTTGAAGCCATAAGATGATGGAGACATGAGATGGAAGGAGCCTGGGTCCCTGAGTCACCACTCGGAAAGAGCTCACAGGAGAGCTGTCCAACCAGCATCATCAGATTTGAATTTTTGCATGAGCAAGAAATAAACTTGTATTGTCTTAAGCTACGGAGATTTGGGGCTGTTTCTTATATAGTAGGTAGTCTACCTTAATACATGCACTGTATCTCAGGTCTGCTTCTCCCTGCCCCCTGAATCATTCATCTATCTTGCTGCACACCACTTTCTCTGCCTTCTTATTCATCATGGTGGAAAAAAGGCCTCCAGGAACAACAACCAAGTTGACCTCTCTTCTATTCAGGGAAACAGGCTGATTGCAACTAAAAACACTTCATTTATTTCAAATTCCTTTGAGAAGACTGGGTTAGGTCCAGCTGGTATTGGCTGTTGACTGAACCAATCAACATGTAGTGTTTATGAGGATAGGGGAAGGACAATTGCCCAGAAAAATGGTGGTTGGCAGCCATCCTAAAACATAGTTGACACTGTGCTCCATGCTTGCAGTTAACATTTTTAAAAAGAAACATGGGGAGAGTGAAGACATACATTTCTTTTTATATACCCCAAAAGAATGAATCTTTATGGATGTCTTTTCAGTGTTCAGTTAGTGATTTACATTTTGGGGCTGGGTAGCTTTTCCCAATTGCTCTCAAGTTATATAGCTTGAATGCAACAATATTGCCCATCCAGTGTTGGAAGGCACAGAGTTAGGGGCTGCAGGCTCTGGCCTGTGGGCCACACTGGACATAAGAACCATGCTAAAATATGCAGGTAAGTAAGGGATAAGAATCATTATCCATGCATTGGTACTTAAAGTGTGGTGCAGCAAAGTCCATAAAGTGACCTTGACATGGTGCTGCAAGATGTGGTGGACAAAAATTGGAGTTTGATTCTCTCCAAAGCTGATTCTCCATGTATGCCTTCTCCTCTGCCTGAAATACCCTTTTCCCTTCACCAGCAGATAATCCTGGCTGACTTCAGGACTCAGCTCCAGCACACCTTCTAGAAATGGCCCACTCCCACTTAGGGTTAGGCCACCTCTCCTTTGTGCTCTATTATAATACCCAAATGTGATTCAGTTTTTAAAAATAACATTTTTTTCCCTTCAGTTGCAAAGAGAAAAAATGTTAATGCTACAAACTGAAAAGTCCAAATGAGCTCAAAAAAGAAAATAAGAGTCTCTCATTATTCCACTCTCTAGGGGAATATATGTGCACACACACACACACACACACACACAACATGCTTCTAAAAATTTTTGCTTTTGTACTTTTATCTCTTAACAGTATGTCATGAAGATTTTCCCACTCATTTACAGTATGATTTATGAATATGTAGTAGCTTATGGATGTCTCATAATTTCTTAACCAAATTCATATTGTTGGACATTTATGACTGTTTCTAATTTTTCATTATAGTAAATGAACTCCATTCAAGGCTGTCCTATTCAAGAGAACAGCCTGATTGCAACTAGATAGACTTGTACGTAAAGTTTTGCATATTTTCTTATTTCTTTAAGATAAAAACCTAGGATTAGATCGCTGGATCAAGAGGTATAAAAACAAGGCAAGAAAGCAGAGAGTATTCGTTACTGTCTTGGGTCCCTTTCTAAGAAAGAAGAGAATCTTTCTAGGTACCCCCTCTCCCTAGCAGATTTCCCTTTGTGTCTCATGGACAGAATTCCATCACATGCTGTATCAGTCTGATTTCATGCTGCTAGTAAAAACATACCCAAAACTGGATAATTTATAAAGCAAAAAGGTTTAATTGACTCACAGTTCCACATGGCTGGGGAGGCCTCACGATCATGGCAGAAGGCAAATGAAGAGCAAAGTCACGTCTTACATGGCGGCAGGCAAGAGGGCTTGTGCAAGGAAACTCCCATTTATAAAACTATCAGAGCTCATGAGACTTATTCACTACGATGAGAACAGTATGAGGGAAACCACCCCCATGGTTCAGTTGTCTCCACCTGGCCCTGCCCTTGACACATGGGGATTATTATAATTCAAGGTGAGATTTGGGTGGGGACATAGCCAAACCATATTACATGCATATGCAGAAACTAGGTACCGGCAAGGGTAGTGAGACTATGATCGGTTTAGACCATCCAGATATTTCCTATAAGATTCAATACCTCAGAATTTTTTTTTTCTGTTAGTTAGGAAGATTTGGGAGTAGCTGTGGTATAGGAACCAAGTCCCTTTCATACTTGCTACAGAATAATAAAATGTTTAAAAATCTGTTCTAAGTTAATAGGTGACAGTTCCTTCTTGTCATCTTTGTTTATATTTTATTGATTACTGGTAGATGTGAACAGTTTTTCAAATATGTATTGGTCATTGTATTTCTTCTGTGATTTACTGAGTCATATTATACCTATGCATCCTTTAAAAAGTGACTGTTTTATTTTTGAATTCTACAGAGCCGCAAATTATGTCAGCCATATAGTTAGCACAAAATAAAAGCTCATCAGGTGAATAAACATGTATGTGCCTACACACAGTTTGCTATGTGTTTTGTAGTTATAAATAATAATAGATGGGAGAGTGGTTCCTAGTGCAATTGGCCTACAGAGACTAAAAAGTTGTGGAGAACAGACTTAAGGTAGTCCTGAACAGAATAAGACATCAGACAGTCATGTTTAAAATTCAGCTTTCTGGGCCAGGCACAGTGGCTCACACCTGTAATTCCAACACCTTGGGAGAAGACCAAGTTGGGTGGATCACTTGAGTCCAGTAATTCGAGACCAGCCTGGGCAACATGGCAAGACTCTGTCACTACAAAAAATACAAAAATTAGCCAGGCATGGCGGTGCACATCTGTAGTCCCAGCTACTTGGGAGGCTGAGGTGGTAGGATCCCCTGAGTCCAGGGAAGTTGAGGTTGCAGTGAGCCGTGATCATGCCACTGCACTCCAGACTAGACGACAGAGTGAGACCCTGTCTCAAAAGTAAAATAAAACAAAACCCGACTTTCTTTTCTGTTAGTCTAATGTATTTTTTCACTGGCTAGCTTTTGAATCAATTTTACAGTGACCACTACAATGTCATCTTTATTTAAGCTGAAAAATCTTTGTTGGGTTTGGAGAAAAAAAAATCTATCACTCAAAGGAAAAACAAGAACAATAACAAAACCTAGACATTAATTATGGAATTGTTCCCTGGCTGTAATCCTTTTGTTAGTGAGTCCTTGTATAATTATCACCCAGTTTAATAAGTGTGAATTTGCAGGTAGGAGAAATTATCATGATATCTTAAGGCTAAAATTACAGTGTTCTAGAGAGCAATGGCGAGAAACATCAGTCTATTGCCAGAAACCTAATATGGTGAGTCATCAGTTTGAATCCTGAGATTTATGGAAATGGAATAAGCAGGAGGGACTCCCAGAAACTTCTTTTGACAATAGGAGCCTTGGCAGTTGGTCTTACAAACCCAGGAGCTTGAAGTTCTAAATGAGGAAAGTACACAATTATAAAATGTCATGATAAAAACTAAAAAAGGAATCTGTTTTGTTTAGAGATTTAAAAAACAAGATCTACCTTCTATGGAGCCTTAAGCAAGTGAATAAGGTCTTTTTAAAAATGTGGCTAATGATATACATCAGCACAGCGAGAAATCAGCATTGCATCCAGGTAATGAATAATTATGTACCCTATGGTCTATCAATAACCAATTATCTGGTTATGCTAACATACCCAACCATCATGTGCAAATCGTTATTTAGATTTTGTAATAATTGATTATTGAATTGACTTTTACAATAATTTATCTAATTCTAACTGCTTATGCTTTTTCTTTTACCTTAAAGAATGAATGCATCAAATCACTCTTTCTTTTTTTAAAAAATAAATAAAAATTGAAATGACTTTTGCATGAAGGATATGCAGACCATTCAAGGACTGTGTAATTGATCAGAAGATTCTATAATTGTTTGCAAAAGCTAAAATTCTCCATCATTTTGACAGGAGAGCAATCAATGGCAATGACAAGCTGATGAGAATTACAAAGCACATATGTGTTGAAATTCACTTATTCTTCGGGCATTCAGGTGTGTGAAGAGATTATAGAAACATGCCGATAAGAAAGAGGCCATACGATTCTGACCACTTTCCTCCCTGCCAAATCCACACGAGTCTCTGACCAGGGGTAGCATCCCCTTGAGCAGAAACCCTGCCTGCTCATTCTGTAAAATGATCACAGGTAGAGAATTAACTTTGGACTGATGTTATAGACTGAATGTTCGTGTCTCCCCCAAATTCATAGCTGAAGCCTTAACCTCCAATATGATGGTATTTGGAGGTGGGGCCTTTGGGTGGTAATTTGGGTTAGATTAGAACATGAGGGTAGGGCCCTCATGATGGGATTAGTGTCCTCATAAGAAGAGGAAGAGACACCAGAGCTCTCTCTGTGCCATGTGAAGATACAGAGAGACGGCAGCCATCTGCAAGCCAGGAAGAGGGCTCCCACCAGGAACGGAATCAGCTGACACCTCAATCTTGGACTTCAAAGGCTCATGAACTGTGAGAAATAAATTTCTGTTCCAGCTGGATGCAGTGGTTCATGCTGTTAATCCTAGCACTTTGGGAGGCCTAGGTGGGCAGATCACCTGAGGTTGGGAGTTCAAGACCAGCCTGGCCAACATGGTGAAACCCCACATCTACTAAAAATACAAAAATTAGCCAGGTGTGGTGACACACACCTGTAGTTCCAGCTACTCGGGAGGTGGAGGCAGGAGAATCGCTTGAACTTGGGAGGCAGAGGTTGCAGTGAGCCGAGATCGCATCACTGCACTCCAGCCTGGGCAACAGAGTGAGACTGTCTTAAAAAAAAAATTCTATTCCATAAGCCATCCAGCCTATGGTATTTTGTTTTGGCATCCTGAGGATTTGATCAACAACTGGGTTTATGAGGGGTATTGTTTCATGACTGTACCTTTCTTCATATGCATTTCCTTCCTCATTTTTATCAGCAACCATCAGCACACCTCATCAGCAATTATGGAATATGTAAGCTGGTTTCATTACTTTATTGAATAAGTATTTTTTGGGCATATAATAATGCAGCCATCCTAGACTTATGCTTTGATTAGGATACAAAGAGGAATGAGCGCCAGTCACTGCAATTGAGATCCTAACACTTTACACCTGAGTCATAAATAAATAAATGATGTGGGCCACAAAAGGGTACTGAACTGAACAGGACCTGTGGGAACCCAAGGAGGGAGATTTCCAGAAGATTCCAGCAAGGTTTCCAAGGGAGGTGATATTTGAGTTTTACTAAGTAATAAAACTGCATGTAAAAGTTAATATCAATACTTTAAATGTTATAGACCATGAATTATGAAAAAATTAAGCATACAGAAAATATAGAAAATACTCTAATAGACTTTCATGTATCCAAATTTAATATAGGTAAGCTTTATTTTAGATATCTCCCTGAAATAGTTGGAATGTTTGTCCCCTCCAAATCTCATGCTGAAACCTGTTCCCCAGTGTTGGAATTAGGGCCTAGTGGAAGCTGGGTTATGGGGGCAGATCCCTCATGAATAGCTTGGTGCCCTCCCTATGGTAATGAATGCGTTCTCACTCTGTTAGTTTACAAGAGCTGGTTGTTTAAAAGAGCCTGGCACCTCTCTTGCTCCCTCTCTCGCCATGCGACATGTCATCTCCCTCTTTGCCTTCTGCCATGATTGGAAGCTTCCTGAGGCTTCCCCAGAAACGGATGCTGGCACCATGCTTCTTGTACAGCCTACAAAACTGTGAGCCAAATAAACATCTTCTTTGTTAATTATCCAGCCTGTATTCTTTTGTAGCAATGCAAGATGGACTAATACACTCCCCTTCATTTTTTTTTTAATTTTTAGAAATAAAATGCTGTAGTTATAGCTGAAGTTCTATCTTTCTTCCCTTTATCTTTTCCTTGTCCAGAGGTAATAACTATCCTGAAATGGATAGGTATCACCACACATATTTTAGAATGCTTACTGTATTGGTAAGTAATATGTATATATAATATTGTTATATGTATTTTTATTTTTATTTTTTTTGAGGGAGAGTCTAGCTCTGTTGCCCAGGCTGGAGTGCAGTGGCATGATCTCAGCTCACTGCAACCTCCATCTCGCCGGTTCAAGCCATTCTCGTGCCTCAGGCTCCCAAGTAGCTGGGATTACAGGCATGCACCACCAAGCCTGTCTAATTTTTGTTAATTATATGTATTTTGTAAATGCACATGATAGTATTCCTCTAAAACTTGCATTTTCATGTAGCCATACATTTTTGAGATGTGTTCACATGTAAATAGGTTATTCCTTCACTTTTTTTGGAAGGGCTATGAATTAGTAATGTAATGGGCATTTATACCTAGAGAATGCTTCTTTAAGAGCACAAGGGATATATATATAGAGAGTAATTAATTACTGTATATATACATTTGTGTATATATGTGTGTATATATGTATAAGTGTCATAGATCATAAATCATAAACAAACATACAGAATTAAGAGCACAAGGGACATATACACACGCATATATATATATACACACACATACACACACACATATATATACACTAATTAATTACTATATTATATATATATATATATATATCCCTTGTGCTCTTAAAGAAGTATTCTCTAGGTGCCTAGAAATGGAATTTTTAAACCCCATTTTAAAGAAACTCTGTGACTGCATTTTAATTGTTTCAAGAAGGTGTTGTTCCTACCTAGGAAATTGCTTCATCATTTGAATGCAAATTGCAATAGGAACTTTGTCAGTAACAATAATAAAACAACATAATCATTAATTATTGGGGCTTCATATATGCCTGGCACCGTTACAAGTGGTGTTATAAGTGGTCATGCAATTAATTTACATGAGTTAATTACATGAATTAATGCAAAATGTACATTTAATAAACAATCATGTGGATAGTACCACCGATCCTCTAATTTTACTGGGTTGGACAGGAGTCCATCACACTCATAGGCAGGGTGGCTGAGAACAGCTAAAGCAATGGTTCTCAGACACAAATGTGCATCAGAATCACCTGGAAGAATTGTTGAAACATCTTTGCTGAGTCCCACTCCCAGACTTTCTGACTCAGTAGGCCTATGGTGGAGCTCAAGAATATTAATTTCTTTCTTTCTTTCTTTTTCTTTTTTTTGAGACAGAGTCCTGCTTTGTCATCAGGCTGGAGTGCAGTGGCACGATCTCGGCTCACTGCAACCTCTGCTTCCCAGATTCAAGCAATTCTCCTGCCTCAGCCTCCTGAGTAGCTGGGATTACAAGCACACGCCACCATGCCTGGCTAATTTTTGTATTTTTAGTAGAGACGGAGTTTCACCATATTGGCCAGGATGGTCTCGATCTCTTGACCTCATGATCTGCCTGCCTCGGCCTCCCAAAGTGCTGGGATTACAGGCATGAGCCACCATGCCCAGCTGAAGAATGTTAATTTCTAACAAATTCCCAGGTGAAGCTGATGCTGCTGACCCAAGGACCACACTTTGAGAACCATTGATCTAAACCATTCCCTCAGGCCCCAGCATAAATCACCACAAATCTTTAGGCATGAGCATAATGAAATCAATCAATCTTCCCTCCCTCCCACTACCCTGCTCCTTTTCTCTCTCTCTCTCTCATTTTTTGCAAACATTTATTTCATGCTTACTAGTTGCACAGTACCAAACTGGGTGCTATGAAAAAAAAATCAAATCATAAATATTGAGTAGTACATATGAAGAAAATATTTAGCTATGCTGGCAATTAATGAAAAGTTGCTGGCTTCAAGTGGATTTCACTTTATCTGAGAAGACAGTCACACGTGAAAAATTAAATAACAGCTGTGATTAAATGACAAATTAAAGTTATAGAAATAACTCAGACACATCATAATAATCCTGGCTAATGAGTATACAATTCAACATTTATAAGATGCTATCTTTGTTTTTCTTCTAATAAGAATATCCCAGTAGCATTTTCAAGTAGAAATGTAATAATGTGTAGGTTCAGACACTTTAACAAAGATCAACTTAATCTGGTTTAAAGCAAAATAAAACTTTCTCTCATGTGACAGCCTGAAGGTAGTGATCCAGGGAGGTCCATATTTCAGCTTCTGGAAAGGGAAAAGGGAAATGCAGGCCATGCCCCCCTTTTTTATGGATTTACCTAAGAAGTTTCACACATGACTTCTGCTCACATCCCATTGGCCAGAGCTCAATCATATGACCACATCTAGATGCAAAGGAGGCTGGGAAGTGTATCTTAGCTTAGTGGCCATGTCCCCAGCCAGAACTTGGGCGTTCCCTTATCAAAGATGGAAAAGGAGAGTGGATGTTAGGGAACAACTACCATCTTTGCCTAAGAATTACTGTCCATTTTTATAGATGTAGAAAACTGAAAACAGAGAATGTAAATGACTTGCCCTTAATTACATAATCAATAACGGTGGACTTGGAGTTGAAGTTCTGGCTTTTTTGTTTGTTCATTTTTGTTTGTTTTGTTTTAAGTCCATTGGCCTTTCCCTTCTATTAAACTCTTCAAGTGTAAAGCCATGCTATTTTAAACAATGCATAAAAGAAAATATGATGTTGGTTTCTGTGATGGTTAATATTAGATGTCAACTTGATTGGATTGAAGGATGCTTAGATGGCTGGTAAATTGTTGTTTCTGGGTGTGTCTGTGAGGGTGTTGCCAGAGGAGACTGACATTTGAGTCAGTGGACTGGGAGGGGAAGACCTACCCTCAACGTAGTTAGGAACCAGGTAATCGGCTGCTAGTGCAGCTAGAGCAAAGCAGGCAGAAGACGGTGGGACAAGCTGGCTTGCTGAGTGTTCTGGCTTCCTTCTTTGTCCTGTGCTGGATGCTTCCTTCCGCTCCTACTGCCCTTGGACATCAGACTCCAGGTTCTTCAGTCTTTGGACTCTTAGACTTACACCAGTGGTTTGCCGGGGCTCCTGGGCCTTTGGCCACAGACTGAAGGCTACACTGTTGGCTTTCCTGCTTTTGAGGCTTTTGGACTTGGAATAAGCCACTACCACCTTCTCTCTTCCCCAGCTTACAGACAGCCTATTGTAAGACTTCACCTTATAATCATGTGAGCCAGTTCTCCCTAATAAACTCATACACACACACACACACCCTACTTGCTCTGTCCCTCTGGAGAACCCTGACTAACACAGTTTCCTACGTACTTTTTTTTTACAATACTCATTGTTAGGAATATATTTCTGGAAGTAAATTAAGTTTCCGTTTACTGCAATTTCAATCCACTCTATTTTATTTAACCAACAAAATAGGACATAAAACATTAAAGACTCACTGTCCACTTTCTGACCAGACACTAAGCTCTCACTTGACTCATACAGAATCTAAGTGTTCATAACCTCCAGCAGACACAAGTCATCCATTGATATGAGACCAAGGAGACTGAATCTACTTCCCCATTTCAAACCCATTCCAAATAATGCTTTCTTGTCAATATCTCAGACTGTGCCATCATGACTGAGATGGTGTTTTTTTGAACATTGATGGTTTGCAGAGCACTGTAATAGTTTATGTGTGTGAAGGTGAATGTGCAACATGACCAAACAAATCAAAGATCACTCTCCTTCCAGCTAAGAGTTTTCTTGTGGGGCTAATAAAAGCCACAGCTGGCCAAGATTAAAAAGTTACTCATAGAAGGTAGTTTGAGAAAAAAGAAATGACAAACTAGGAAAATAAAAAGTTATGAGTTTCTGTAGTATGAAAATAGATTTAATTAAGAATATTTAGGCCAGGCGCAGTGGCTCACGCCTATAATCCCAGCATTTTGGGAGGCCGAGGTAGGTGGATCACTTGAGGTCAGGAGTTTGAGACCAACCTGGCCAATGTGGTGAAACCCCATCTCTACTAAAAAAAAAAAAAAAAAAAAACAACAAACTAGGCAGGCGTGGTGGCACATGCCTGTAATCCCAGCTACTTGGGAGGCTGAGGCAGGAGAATTGCTTGAATCTGGGAGGTGAAGGTTGCAGTGAGCCGAGATCTGCCACTATACTCCAGCCTGGGTGACAGAGCAAGACTGTCTAGAAAGAAGAAGAAGAAGAAGAAAAAAGAAATAATAGATAATCTGAAATTGTGTTACAACCAGATTTGAACCCAATAATAATTTTCCTAACAATGTTGGCCAGGCTGGTCTTGAACTCTTGGCCTCAAGTGATCTGCCTACCTCAGCCTCCCAAAGTGCTAGGATTACACGTGTAAGCCACTGCACCTGGCCCCAATGATTTTTAAAAATACATTTGGGTCATTTCCCAACCAATAGGTCAACACGAGTTCAGATGATTTGGTGAAGATATTGACTCTTCCAACCTTTAATAAAAAGTGTTCAATGATAGTCTTATTAAGCTGCCACAAGTGAAAATAAAACGTAAAAATGAGAAAGAAATTAGGAAAACAGTAACATAAAACTAAATAAATTATTGAGATACAATTGTGTGATATTCATATATAGTCATTCATGGATATATTCAACATTTTCCTGGCCCGTACAAGAATTGCAACAGGATTCACCTTATTCTTATGACATTTTACAGTTTAAAAAGTTTTTCATATAATTATTTTATTTGACATGAGGATGAATCAGATAGATAGCAACTCAACTCAGGAGATTATGGTGGAGTAGAGGATGTGAGAGTATATGCAAATAACGGTAATATACAGTCATACATCACCTAAGCACATTTTGGTAAATGATATACCACAAATATGACAGTGATCGCATAAGATTATAATGGAACTGCTCTATACAGATGTGCCATTTAAAATTTTTATACTGTATTTTTACTGTACCTTTTTTATGTTTAGATATGTTCAGATACACAAGTACTTACTACCGTTCTACAATTACCTACAATATTCAGTACAGTAACATGCTATGCAGTTTGTAGCCTAGGAGCAATAGGCTACACCATATAACCTAGGTGTGCAGGAGGCTATGCTTGTATGATACACTCTATAATGGTATCACCTAATGATGAAATCACCTAACGATGTATTTCTAAGAACATATCTTTGTCGTTAAGTGATGCATGATTGTAATAGAAAAAGTGGTGAATATCATCATGGAAGTTGCAAGGGAATTCCGAGAAGGAAGCAATGGTTTTTCGTTGAGGAGGAGGGAGAGAGTGTGTCTTTGATACACAAGTGATACTTCTATCTGTTATACTCTGTTCCAAGCATCAGCAACCCTCAGCAGGATGATTGCAACAGCCTCTTAACTCGTCTCCATACATGACCTTACTTTACTCCACTCCTGCCCTTTGATGTTCTTTTCTGTTTTGCAAGGGACTGGAAGCCTGAAAACTACATTTCCCAGACTCCCAGCTGTTCTCCGGTTAGATTCTGCTAGTAGGAAGCACTGGCTGGAGATTAGAATATGCTCTTGTTTAATTAATCTATTCTGAAGGCTAACCATTGGCATTAGGTAAGGATCTCTGCCTTTATGAGCTTTTCCTAAGCAAAGCTGGACTTCTTAAGCAAAGCTTGCTTTTACTATGGCAGAGAAAACAACAACAACAGCAACAACAAATGGTTAAGCTGAAGTTTGCTTTCAGGTCCCTGGCATTCTTTTTTACGCTTTGTCTTACTCTTCCATCAAACCTCCTCAGTTGGCAACTAATACTTTACTTTTGCCTACCTGAAGAAAAATAGCTCATAAACATATTGAGTCTAGTAAGGCCCAGGAAGGGGCAGTGCTAGTTCATTCAGAGTCTTTGCATGCAGTGGAAAAGGCTTTCTTCTTCCGTTAAGACAAAGCCCTAGGACAGGCTCACAGTTCTGCAAGGGGAGCACAGGCTGTATTCTGACCTCCTCCTACCTGCTTAGTCAGGTGTCTTTGCTCAGTGGACAATCTGCAGAACTGTATATGGCTGGTCAAGACAATGCCTCAGACCTACTCACTGGAGTTCACCACTGGGGCCTTTGTTCCTACCACTGAGATCTTCCCTTAAGACCATTACTGGTGCCATTTCGTAGATGCCCAAACATCCATTTCCCTACTTATTCATTCATTAATTATTAAGGCAGGGTCTTGCTCTGTTGCTCATGCTGGAGTGCAGTGGTGTGATCGTAGCTCACTGTAACCCCAGATTCCTGGCCTCAAGTGATCTTCCCACCTCAGTCTCCAAGCAGCTAGAACTACAGACATGCACCATCACACCCAGCTAATTTTTTAATCTTTTTTTTTTTTAGACGGAGTTTCGCTCTTGTTGCCCAGGCTGGAGTGCAATGGTGCCATCTTGGCTCACTGCAACCTCTGCCTCTGGGGTTCAAGCGATTCTGCCTCAGCTTCCCAAGTAGCTGGGATTACAGTCATGTGCCACCACACCCAGCTAATTTTTGTATTTTTAGTAGAGACAGGGTTTCTCCATGTTGGTCAGGCTGGTCTCAAACTCCCAACCTCAGGTGATCTGCCCACCTCAGCCTCCAAAAGTGCTGGGATTACAGGCATGAGCCACTGTGCCCAGCCTTAATTTTTCAATTCTTTTGTAGGGATAGGGTCTTGCTGTGTTGCCCCAGCTGGTCTCAAACTCCTGGCCTCAAGCAATCCTCCTGCCTCAGCCTCCTAAGGTGCTGGAATTACAGTCATGAGCCACTGTGCCCGGCCTCATTAAATATTATTAGATGCCTGCTATGCACTTGGTTCTATTCCAGACTCTGGAAACTAGAAGCAGACCTTAAGATGATTACAACACAATGACCAGAGTTAGAGTCAAGCCTTCCAGAGAAGTTAACCTTCACACATAGCAATGTTGGGGAAATGGGTTCTGTGTTCCAATTTGGGATGGCAGTTTTATTCTTTCCTTACTGGGGCCTCCATTTTCCTTTACCCTTGTCTTCAGGGCTTGCTGTCAGCTGTTAATGGTGACTGTCTTGGCTTGAGTTTCCATTGGGTTGGGTCTGGAGGGCTGACATTCAGAGTAGGGAGTTCAGGTGATGGGAAGGTGATCTTCTGGCCATTTGAACCCTGGGGATATGTTTTTAATCCTGACTTGATGCCCTCTCTGCTACCTTACTTTTCTTTTGCATGCCCCAGGACCTCATGGTTTGCTTCGTTTTCCACCATCTACAGCTTCTGAATGGGTTTTCTCTCCCTTCCCTGCCCTGTGAAGGAACAGAACATGAGCTTAGAGCATCTCTCTTATCCTTCTTTCACTTGGTAAGCAGTCAGCTCTTCTGACATTTCTGAGGGACACGTGGAAGATTCAAATGCCCACCTTCCCATCTGCTTTTTAGGAGAACTACAGATAGGCACGTAGGATATGGGTGGGTCTTTTGTCAAAAAGAAAACTGAGAGAAGAGAATCCACAGGTAAGTTCCCATAGGTTATCTCCCATAAAGCCTCACAATAAGCAGGCTAAGATGGGCATTCTCTTCATTTTTCAGCAAGTGAAGAAACCTGCCTGGACCTACAGAGCTGGACTTGAACCTGATCTAACTACATTACCTTACACTCTCTCCTCTTTAGAAAGGTAACTACATTACCTTACACTCTCTCCCCTTTAGAAACTGAAGACCTAAGGGAGAAAACTTCTTACATAGCTGGCACAGCACACTAAATCGTCACACCCCTACGAGGTACATATCACTATTAGCTCATTTTACAGATGAGGAAACTGAGGCACCAAATAATTACTTTACTTGCCCACAGTCACAGGGTTTTTAAGTGGTAGAGGAGGGATTCCAATCTAGGCAGTCTTCAAAGCCTGGACTATTCACCATTGTCTTCTGGGCGAAAGAAGGTGCCTCAGCCACATTCCTGAAGTGTCCCTGTACCCCTGTTTGTCTTGAAGTAATGTTCGCCTGGGTCAGGAGCCACTTCTGTAAAGTTACCAGATAACTCTGGGCTCCTGGGAACAAGAGAAAAAGCAGGCTGTGGTAAGATTTGGGCTCTCAGTTGTCCCTGGCTTTGCTGTACAGGGACTATTATATTAGTCAAGGTTCTCCAGAGAAACTGAACCAATAGGAGAGAGACAGAGAGAGAGATTATGGGAATTGGCTTACACGATTACAGAGGCCAATACATCCTACAACCTGCTACCTGCAAGCAGGAGAACCAGGAGAGCTAGTGATGTGCCTCCCAGTCAAGTATGAAGGCCTGAGAACCAGGAGGTCCTATGTCCAAGGACACAAGAAAATAGATATTCTGGCTCAAAAAGAGAGTTAATTCAGCTTCCTTTATCCTTTTGTTCTATTTGTGCCCTCCATGGATTGGATGATGCTCACCAACATTGGTGAGGACCATCTTCTTTATTCAGCCCACTGATTCTAATGCTCATCTCATCCAGAAACACCCTCACAGACACACCCAGACATAATGTTTATCAGCTATCTGGGCACCCTTTAGCCTAGTCAAGTTGACCCATAAAATTAATCATCACAACTTTTCCAGGCAACCACCCAGTTGTTTGATGACAATTTCTCTTAGGCACATCAGATGTAAAAGCCAAAAGGCTGGGTCCACTACATTATTTGTGGGGCTTAATGTAAAATAAAAATGTAGGTCCCCTTATTCAAAAAGTAAGAAAAGAGTGCCAATAAACATATTAAAATATAAGGCCATTTCCTGTCTTTCTTTAAATTGCTTGCAAAAACCTTACCAAATCTCGTTCTATTGTGCAATTGTAAATGCTAGTATAAGAGCATTTCATTCATATGTGGAATCACAGATATTGCACAATTTGTATTTTGCGGCCAATACATGCACATGTGTCTTGTTCTTATTACAACAGTGGAATTGTTGCACAAAACTAAACTAACTCAACTGTTTTTATTTTGCTTCTTGATGTGCATACTTGTTTTTGTTGTTGTTGTTGTTGTTGTTTTTGAGATGGAGTCTCACTTTGTTGCCCAGGCTGGAGTGCAATGGCGTGATCTCAGCTCATTGCAACCTCCAATTCCTGGGTTCAAACAATTCTCCCACCTCAGCCTCCCAGGTAGCTGGGATTACAGGCACCCGCCATCATGCCTGGCTAATTTTTGTATTTTTGTAGAGATGGGGTTTCACCATGTTGGTAATGCTGGTCTTGAACTCTGACCTCAGGTGATCTGCCCACCTTGGCCTCCCAAACTGCTGGGATTACAGGCGTGAGCCATTGCGCCTGGCCGATGTGCATACTTTTACCAACACTGTGGAAGCTGGTGGCTTCCATAATTCACTATCTTGTACTCACTTTGAGTCTTGCTGACTTCCCACAGATCATGGGTTTGAAATTCTGTGTGAATGGATGGTGAGAAACTGTGGGCACATATTAATAACTATGCATATCTCCTCTGCTCACACTCACCCTCCATTGTCCCATCGGATTTCAATTACAAAACTCAAGTTCAAAGGTAAAGTTATTCAGAATTTCAAGATGGTGAGAGCAGAGCATTAAACCAAGCAGGAAGCCCTTTCTAGCCTGGGGCCCATGAAGCCAGTCCTACCAATGGGGACCGAAAAGATTTCACTGAAGCTCAACCTTTCATTTTGGTGGGAATGCCCAAGCCAGACCAGAATTAGGTGAGCCTTGAGCCTCTAACTGAAATGCATGACATTCCTAATTACACAATTCTAAAATTCAGAGCTGAAAAGGGCATTATTTAGCTACGGGTTTGTTTGTGGTTTTTTTTTTGTAATGAAACCTACATTTTGAAACCTAGGAAAACACATAAAATGCTGTAATAAACATCATTTCACTCCAGAACAAATCATTGTTAACATTTTGCTTCTTTTCTTCAAAATTCTTTTTATTTTTTATTTTTTTTGAGTTAGAGTCTCCCTCTGTCACCTGAGCTGGAGTGCAGTGGTGCAATCTTGGCTTACTGCAGCCTCTGTCTCCTGGGTTCAAGCAATTCTCCTGCCTCAACCTCTTGAGTAGCTGGGACTACAAGTGCGTGGCACCACACCTGGCTAATTTTTGTATTTTTCGTAGAGACGGGGTTTTGCCACGTTGGCCAGGCTGGTCTCAAACTCCTGATCTCTAGTGATTCGCCCACTTTGGCCTCCCAAAGTGCTGGGATTACAGGTGTGAGCCACTGCGCCTGGCCCTTTTTAATCTAAATAATAGAATAGAGACATTTTAGGTAAAACTGAAGCCTCCTTCATCTTCCACCCCTAATCAGATTCCACAGTTCCTTCACCAGAGGCAGCCACTACCATGAATTTGGTGTATATTTTTCCAGGTCACTTAAATACTATAATACTTTACTTCAATATACAGTATCCATAAACAAGACAGATATTTTTGTATGTAAGTTTGTTTCTTTTCTTTTAAGTTGTATACAGTGGTATCTTCTAGTACAAATTGTTCTGTAACTTGCTTTTATTCTCATGCAACATTATATTTTTAAGATCTACCTATCTTAATACGTAGGATTAGTTTATTCCTACGAAATGTTATAGTGCATTTTATGAATATGCCACATTTTATTTACCTCCTTAGCCTGGTGGACAGGTAGTTGTTTCCAGTTGTTCACTATTATAAACAATGCTGCAATGAACTTTCTTTTTTTTTTTTTCCTTTGAGACAGGGTCTTATTCTGTTGCTTAGGCTGGAGGGCAGTGGTGCAATCATAGCTCACTGCAAGCAGCCTCAACCTCCTGGACTCAAGGGATCCTTGTGCCTCAGCCTCCAATAGGTGGGACTATAAGTGTGCACCACTACACCCGGCTAATTTTGTGTGTGTGTGTGTGTTTGTGTGTATGTGTGTGTAGATGAAGTCTTGCTATGTTGCCCAGGCTGGTCTCAAACTCCTGGCCTCAAGTGATCCTTCCACCTGAGCTCCCAAAGTGCTAGAGTTACAGGTATGAGCCACTGAGCCTGACCTGCAATGAACATTTTTGTGTGGGAGTTGTAGTGCACATATGAGAGAGTTTCTCTAGGACAGTACTTGCTGTGTGCCAAATTGCTCTCCAAAGAGACTGTAGCAATGTGCATGTCCACTGGCTGAGTATGAAAGTTCTCATTTCATTGCACCCTTGACAGTGCTAGATAATACCTATTTCTTTTTTCATTCTTGTCCTTCACATTTTATACCCTTGAGACTTGGGAAGAAACAGTTCTAGAACCCAGGACTCATTTCCAGCCTAGGGCTCAGCAGTTGATTCAAATATTAACCTATCATGCTCTTTTCCCGCTACCTTCCACAAAATTTTCAGAAACATTCTATGGGAGTTGCCAAAGTTGTAGGCCTGGGATTTGGGTTGTGCCCTGACATCCTACCCTGTATTGTATATATTGTAAATGTTCTGTGTATTTTGATGTTTTGATATCTTAAGAACCCTTTCTAGGTGAGGAGAGACTCCCCCTCCCAGTGCTAGCCAGTTCTTACAGACAGCAAAGATAGGAGCATGGCTTTGGTATGCAAACTAATCAGTGCAGAGCCATGCCTTCTCCATCAGGCTGTACAACCCAGCAGACAATATTCCTCTCTCTCAAGCCTCCCAGGGCCAGGTACCAGGCAACTAAAGACCACTCTTAGAGTTTAAGAGGCCACTGAAATTATACAAACTAGCCAATCCTAAACCATTCACCCTGCCCTATCTTGCCTTTCTTGCAGAAACTCCAATAAAGGCAGTGGCCTAATGTTCTCCTCTAGCTCTTGTCTTTTGCCTCCTGCCTGCCCTGGCACCTTTCCTACCTGGCTCTGTGTGGTATGCTGTGTCTCTAGCGCTTGTGAGTATAATTAACTTTTTTTTTTTTTTTTTTTTGAGACAGGGTCCCACTCTGTCACCCAGGCTGGAGTGTAGTGGCATGATCATGGCTCACTGCAGCCTTGACCTCCTGTGTGCAGGTGATCCTCCTCCCACCTCAGCCTCCTGAGCAGCTGGAACTATAGGTGTGGGCCACCATGGCTATTTTATTTTTTATTTTTTGGATTTTTTGTAGAGATGGGGTTTCACCATGTTGTCCAGGCTGGTCTCAAACTCCCAGGCTCAAGCGATCCACCTGCCTTTGCCTCCCAAAGTGCTGGGATTACAGGTATGAGCCACTGTGCCAGGTCATAAACTTCATTTTCCTGAGCCTCTCCTATGTCACCTCTTGGGGGTGCCCCTGAGAGGCAATCTCATAAAAGAATAAAAACAACCCCTACCCCAAGTCTGGCAGTAGAGGGGACCTAGCCAGTCTTATCTTTTGTCTCAAAAACCTCCAGGAAAACATGACTTCTTATCTTGTGTTTTCCTATGTGCATATGAGGACTTGAGGCAAAGTATCAGGGGTGAAATCATATACAGGATATAAGTACTGTTATTTGGAGAGTCTGAAGCACTTTAAGACAAGATTGGGGATAAAATTCAAGGAATAGTTGAATCAAAAACAGATTAATCAGAAG
Source organism: Pongo abelii (assembly GCF_028885655.2). NCBI lineage: Eukaryota > Metazoa > Chordata > Mammalia > Primates > Hominidae > Pongo > Pongo abelii. The sequence continues at coordinate 92,182,306 of NC_071995.2, forward strand.
AGGTGCAGAGTATTATGAATGCAATCAAGGAGAAAGATTGTTTGGAGAGAAATGCTAAACAATTAAAGTCTGGAAGGTTGATGTGATTCCGCTGTTATGAAAATAGGGGGTGCGCTTTTACAGATCAACCACTTCTATGCAAATCATGTATCATTCTACAGAACTCATTGTTCAAAAATAATATGAAAAGAAATCCTCCTTCCTTCACCTTTGTCCCAGGGGACATTCTGTTGGCTAAAAGAATAGGTCTTCACAGAGGTTTATCAGCATGAATTAAAGCTTGGGTTTTTTCCCTGAGGGCCATTGAGAACTGGGATTTGGCCCTGCATTTATGAATAATGCAAAGAGATGCTAGGGAAAGGGCAGCATGGCGGGAGGATCTCTGTCTATCCACATTCCTCGATTTTCTCCTTTACTTAATCCAGACCTTGTTTGTTTACAAGCAAGCTAATTAGCCTTTAAGACTTGCAATACTCACCTGAAAATGAGGATGATAATAATTCTGACTTCACAGGACTGTTGTGACTACTGAAACAGATAATGCATTTGAAGTGCCTAGCATATAGAAGGCACTTGATAAATGCCAGCCCTTCCTCTTATTAGTTTCTACCCTCTTTGAATTCTTAAGGGGCTTTTCATTGAGAGACTCATAATTTAGTAGCTAATTGCATACTGTCTTATACAGTTTGTTATTGTTTCTCCTAAGTTAATCTTATCTTTCTTATGCCTCATAGACCTTATGAAGGAGATATTGTAAGATCTAAACCCGCTGCTTTACAGTATATGCAATGTGTGCACAGATATTCTTTTACATGTCTTTTGATTCCTCCACTTGCTCGGCCCACAGCTGAATATGGACGAGGCACACTACAGTCTGGGTTAATTGATTGATGGCTCTTTGTCAGAAAGGCGAATCCCTCCAGAACTTTTTTCAATGATTGGGAATCAGAGACTTTCACTTTGAAGAAGAGCACAGTGCATTTTCAACATCCTAAAAGAAAGCTCTCACCTTGAGAATTTTCAGTCTGCTAGATTAAATACAAAATGATTATGAATTTTTCATGGGAGCATGGTGGTAAAGTTAAAAAGCACCTGTGGCACACTGTTCTTTTTTGAAGAGGAAAACACAGGGCTGTAATGGTACGGCAGAGCCCATTGCTAAGCAACAGAACCAGGTCTAGACTGCACAGGAGCAAAAATTCTTCTTTGTTCAGTATAATGAAGAATTTTTAAATGGAAAATGGTTAATAGATTTCTTGCAGCAACAATACGTCTTATGATTTTCTAAAGTACTAATCAGCAGTTGATATCTAACTTTCATGGAAGTTTCTGACAATAGCTCACTGTTCTGTTTTCTAAATGAAACAGTTCAACAAGAAGGTTCCAGATCATCAATTTTATAAAAGGCATGGGTCTAATGTATGGATTAGGAGTCACCAATCCCTGTGTTTTAGTTTAAATTCAGGATTATAAAAATCCATCTCAAGTAATGTCAATACCCGTTAATGTTGATGAAACTATGTTGTTTGTTGGCATAACTTGAAATGAGCAGCATCTGGGAAGCTGTTAGAACTGCAGATTATTGGCCGGGCATGGTGGCTCACACCTGTAATCCCAGCATTTTAGGAGGCTGAGGTGGGCAGATCACTTGAGATCAGGAGTTGAAGACCAGTCTGGTCAACATAGTGAAACCCTTTCTCTACAAAAATAACAAAAATTAGTCGGATGTCATACCTGGTGCCTGTAATCCCAGCTACTTGGGAGGCTGAGGCAGGAGAATCACTTGAACCTGGGAGATGGAGGTTGCAGTGAACTAAGACCATGCCATTTCACTCCAGCCTGAGCAACAAGAGCAAAACTCAGTCTCAAAAAAAAAAAAAAAAGAAAGAAATGCAGATTATTGAGCCCCATCCTTGGCCTACTGAATCAAACACTCTGAAGACGGGTTCAGTGCTTGGTGCTTTCTGGGGCTCTCCACGTCATTGCTCTATAGTTCAGAGTTTGAGAACCACTGAGTTAAGGGATTGGGATCACTGTGTGAGACACGAAGAAGCAGAGAGTAACGAGTTAGGTCCTGTTTGGTACTAGTGAGCCCTGGGAACCAGTGGAACTCCCGAGCCATTTGGAACTGGGGAAGAAATCTGTAGTGGTAACTCAAGACAGCATGCAGAAAATAGCATATGAAATGGAGGAGATGCTTCACAGTAGCCTTCACTTCCTGCTGAAATTGGATCTGTCTGTAAACACTGTCTGGGATGGTTGATTTTAGGTGTTGACTTGACTAGCTGAAGGAATACCTAGAAACTGGGTAAAGCATTATTTTTGGGTGTGTCTGTGAGCACATTTCCAGAGGAGATTAGCATGTGTGTCTGAGTAGACTAAGTGGGGAAGATCTGCCCTCAATCTGGGTGGGCACCATCTAATCTACTAGGGCCCTGGAGAGAACAAAAACAGAGAAAAGAAGAACACGTCGATCTCTCTGCTGGAGCTGGGGTACACTCTTCCTCTCCTGGCCTTGGACAACAACTCTGGGCTCCCTGGCCTTTGGATTTCAGGACTTACATCAGCAGCCCCACCAGGCTTTCAGGCATTTGGCCTTGGACTGAGAGTTACACAATTGGCTTCCCTGGTTCTAAGGCCTTTGGACTTGGACTGAGCCGCGCTGTCAGCATCTCAGGTCTCCAGTTTGTGAATGGCCTGTCATGGGACTTCTTAGCCTCCATAATTGCAGAGCCAATTTCCCTAATAAATCCCCTGTCATATATCTATATCTCTTATTAGTTATGTTTCTCTAGAGAACCCTAATGCACCTCGCAATTGTCTCCAAACAATTAAAAAAGGGCACTATTTCAAATGGTCATTTGTCTGTCCAATATTTACTGGGTAACTCCTTTGGGCCAGGCATCACGGTAGGCATTACAAACAATTGTTTGTAATAAATATATGGTGTTTTGCCCAGTCAGCGGTAATAGGCTTATGCAGAGTTGAAGAAGAGGGATATTTCTTGAAAACTGGAAATTATACAGATTAAAGGAATAGTGAATAGGAACATAAATAGCTAAAGATATAGAAATATAGTTAGTGAAGTTTCTATTCCTGTGGCCAGATTAAAGATGGCCACAAATTCTTTGATGTCAAATAATTCCTGCGTTGAGAGGTGGGATATATTTCCCCCCTCCTTGGATCTGAGCTGTGACTTCTTTAACAAGTAGAGTATGACAGTTTCAGGCCTAGGCTTGCAAGAAGACCGGCAGCTTCTTCCTTGGTCCCTTGGAGCCCTGAGCTGCCAAGTAAGGCATTAGACTACTGTATTAGTCTGTTCTCACACTGCTGATAAAGACATACCCGAGACTAGGTGATTTATAAAGAAAAAGAGGTTTAATGGACTCCCAGTTCCATGTGGCTGGGGAGACTTCACAACCATGGTGGAAGGTGAAAGGCGCATCTTACATGGTGGCAGATGAGAGAATGAGAGCCAAGCAAACAGGGAAACCCCTTATAAAACCATCAGATCTCGTGAGACTTATTCACCACCACGAGAACAATATGGGGGAACCTTCCCCTATGATTCAGTTATCTCCCACTGCATCCCTCCCACAACAGATGGAATTATGGGAGCTATAATTCAAGATGAGATTTGGGTGGGGACACAGTCAAACCATGTCAACTACCCTGCTGGAGAGGGCAGGTGAAGTGCCCTGAGACTACACAGATAATGAGAGGAGTCTTGCTGAGCTCAGCCTTTCATTGTCCTTGCCAAAAAGCCAAGCTTGGGAATGAAGCCAGATGAACCATCAGATGAATACCACCAAGTAACACCAGTCAACACCACATCGAGCAGAAGAGTCACCCAGCCAAACCCTGACCACATTTCCAACTTGCAAAGTTGTGAAATATAGTAACATTGTTGTTGTTTGAAGCCACCAAATTCTGGGGCAGTTTGTTATGAAGCAATGGATAGCCCTGCACTTTAAACCTTTGCTGACAGAGATGGAAAATGACCTGACATGAGTAAAGCCATCAGACATGGACTCATGTAGAACTACAAAGTGTAAGAAAGAAAAGCAAAACCAGGATAATGCAGATGAGGACCAGATTAGAACAGGCCACTCCTGAGTTAGGTTGTCTCCCAAAACCCAGTGAGGAGACACAAGAAGTCAACATCAGAATCACACTATTGTTACAACTATACAGCAAAATGGTTAAGAGTGCAGGGTATGCAGTCAGGCCAACTTGGGGTTAGAGCCCAGTGCCACCGTTACTGGCTGCATGCTTAGAAGAGAAACTTGGCCATGCTAAGATCCAATTTACTCTAGGGCATGTAGTAGTACCTGTCTGTTGTGAAGATTAAATCAGATAATCTGCATAGAAGTGCTTTATCAGAATACCTGGCTATGCAGGTTCTAGTTCTGCTTGACCTTGAATGTATGCCTTGTCTTTCCCCTGACTTGCTCTGCATGCCGAGTTTCCTGGACTGTGTGTTGTCTGATTTCCAGTTGGGTTCAGCCAAGAGGAGGCAACGGCAAAAAATTGGAGAGCCGAGGAAGAGAGAGAAGCCTAGCTGTTATACCCTGAATCTCTTCTAGCCTTTTGTTGTTGTTCATTTTGTATTTGTTTTCTTCTGACTTTTGTTTTCCTCATCAATCTTTTTTTTTTTTTTCCCTGAAGGTATAGTCCATTGCCTATCCTAGCTCTATACAAGATGGTCTCCAATTCAGCTTCCCAACCTCCATGAGTCCAGGGCTTTACCGCTAGCCTTCCTCTCCCCTCACTCCCACTCTGCTACCCACTTCACCCACTGCTGCTAAATTTTTAGCCTTATAATTTGTAGGTGAGTATCAGGTGCTACAAGGCTCAGCCACCTCCCTGGACTCGTGCACCCACTCTGGTCATGGCCTCAGAGCAATTTTCTTATTTTCTGTAGGCTTATGTATTCATAAAAGAGTAACTTTTATATTTTATCTTGCATTTTTAACATTGTGTAGCATTAGGTTGCAGGATCTCTTATCCACCATGTTGCCAGATATGTTGAAACTATTTTTTATAATATTAAGTATTTAGTAAACTCTGTTATGTTTTTCCAGGCTCTTGGTCATTTTGATAAATTTCTTCTTTATTTGTAAAAGTTTCTGCTATCGTCTGAATATTTGTGTTCCCTCAAAATTCCTATGTTGAAATTGAATCCCCAATGTGATGGTATTAGGAGGTGGAGCCTTTGGGAGATGATTAGGTCATGAAGGTTGAGCCCTCATGGAGGGGATTAGCGTCCTTATAAAAGAAGTCCCAGAGAACTAGTTCATCCCCTCTACCATGTAAAGACACAGTAAGAAGGTGCCATCTCTGAGCCAGACAGCGGGCCTTCCCCAGACACCAAATCTGCCAGTGCCTTAATCTTGAACTTCCCAGCCTCTAGACATATGTGAAATTAAATTTTTGTTATTTACAAGTCACCAAGTTCATGATATTTTGTTATAGCTGTCCAAATGAACTAAGACAGTTCCAAATTAAAATAAATGCTTATATATAATTAAAAGGAGTTATCTCAAGCAGTCAGATGCTTGCAGTCATTTTTCTGTTGTCTGGGGTAGCTGTTGGAATTCTGGGTGACATGGCTTTTTATGTAGAACTATCCCTTGGATTACAGGCCATTTATACTAACATCCTTGTCCTCTAGACACCAAATGCCAGAAGATTTCTCTAATCATTATGACAACCCCCCAAAAAATCTTCATACATTTCCAAATGTCAGCACTTCCTGTTGAGAGTCACGAGGGAAGAAAGCACTCACTGAGAGTGTCCATCTGCAGGACTTTTCAAATGCGCCATATGTTACAGTTCCAACTTGACAATTAATTTTTGAAGAGATCATTGATCATAAATGTATAGTAATTTTGTCTTGTTTTGTTTTTCCTGGAGACATTAAGGTGAAACGATGTCTACTGCTCATTATATGGGCGACTGGTCTCTTCGAAAAATGTTATATAAAATATAAGGTCCAGAAAAAATATGTCCACATCAATATCATAAACTTGACATCATTTTGAAAGTTTGAAATCAGGTGTGTTAACTCAGTTAAGATGATTGTAAGGACCATTGCTGAGATTCAGATTGAAAACTAAATTTGGGGCCAGACGTGGTGGCTCATGCCTGTAATCCCAGCACTTTGGGAGGCCAAGACGGGTGGATGACTTGAGGTCAGGAGTTCGAGAGCAGTCTGGCCAATGTGGTGAAACCCGGTCTCTACTGAAAAAAAAAAAAATACAAAAATTAGCCAGGCTTGGTGGCGCATACCTGTAGTCCCAGCTACTTGGGAGGCTGAGGTGGGAGAATTGCTTCAACCAGGGAGGCGGAGGTTTCAGTGAGCCGAGATCGTGCCATTGCACTCCAGCCTGGGCAACAGAGCGAGAATCCGTCTTGAATAAAAAAAAAAAAGAAAGTTAAATTTGGTTAACAATGTAATTTCATTCTATAGGCTACTAGCCCCTCAACCACAAGTCACTTCACCTCTCTGTGCCTCATTGTTCCCTTTCATAAAATTAGGTGCCATTTCTTAGTTCTTTTCCATTTCCAGAATTCTGTGATTATATTATGGTGCACATTCTATGTAATAGTTTGTATTTTTTTCAAAGAGATATCATATGTACTAGCTCACTTGATCCTTACAAGAACCCAATCCTTCTGTATGTAAAAAGAAAATTTTGTCAAGTATCAACTTTGGAGGCCTGAATCTTAGAAAATGTGTAATAATCATTGTACAGGTTCAGCAGAACACTCAGATATTTATTAATTAACTAACTGAAGAAATGCTGTTTTGGCTAATGTCTTGCTGTGCTCACAGGATATGTGTCATGGGAAGAATGGTCTTGTATAGCCCAGCTTTGATCTCCATGTGCTCTCAAAGGAAACCACACAAATGCTGCAGCCTTTCACGGGAGAGCCATGGGGCTCTACATTGAGGCTAAGCTGCCCTGACCTTACTTTGCTGGATGAGTGTTCTAGGGAATCTGGCCAATCTGAAAGGAACATTCATATTACTATGGTAATAAAGAGCTTGGGACTCTGGAATAAACCTGACTTTTATTTGAATCCTGGCTTTGCCACTTAGCTAGTTGTAGTTACTTTATAAGGCTGCACAAGGATGGAATTAAATTCAGTGAGCTAATATGTGTAAAAAATGTACAGTTTATGGCATGAAATAAATGTTCAGTGATTGTTAACTAAAAAATATTAGGGTGGGAGCTGTCAAAAGAAATTGGATAATTTAAATTTAGTCTCAATGAATCTATTACCTACATAAAAACCTGTGTTCTGCATTCTGCTCAGCTTTCATGTTCAAATACACATTAGGCTTATTCACTAATTGATTCATTAATTTCTTAATTCAATGACTATTTATTGAGCACCTATTATGTGTCAAACTCTATTATAAACACTGGAAATGTAGAAGCAAACAAGACTTTAAGAGTCTCTACTCTTATGGACATGCATTTTAATGGGGAGTGACAGAAAATATCCTACTTCCCAATAAAAAAACAAACAAATAAGAAAATTAACTGGTAGTGATAAATGCTAAGAAAAACATGTAATTAGGCAATGTGATAGACTCTGGGGAGCAATTTTAGATTGGGTGTTCAGGGAAGGCCTCTCTATGGATGAAAAGATGAAGCAAAGTTTCAGGGTCCAAGCAAGATATGATGTAGAAGAGAGTAGTGGTGGTTAGGATGGAGAGAGGTGAATGGGTTAGGGGATGATGTAGAGGAAGAGCAATAGTACTTATTGATGGGTCGGACAGTAGGTGTGAGGGACAGAGAGGAATTCAGGAGAAGCCCAGCAGTCTTTGACTTGAGTGGATGGTGGTACCATTTACAGAATTAGAGCAGGCTGAGTAGAGTAAATTGGGAGTGAGAGGATCAGGAGTCTGGTTTGGGAAAGATTAAGTTTGAGGTGCCTATTGAACTCCAGTGGAGGTGTCAAGTAGACAACTGGATACATGAGGTCAGAACTAAACATTTGGGGGATTTTTGCCTTTAGATAATATTTAATGGAGTGGGCGGGATGACAATGGTTAGGGGAAAGAGCACACTCTCACTTCTCGACAATGGGAGTTAAAAAAGAGAAGAGGTCCCTGGTATATTCTTACATTTTCAGGTATCTATGACTCATAACAAAAGCTTATAGTAATAAAATATAATCCTTGTAGAATTACCCACATGGAAATAAATTGATAGGAAATTCTAGCCTTTTCACATTCTTTAGTATACATGAATGGGGATCAGAAATAAGTCAGATTGTAATACACTAGTCATTCTTTGACCCACATTTTTGACTGCTTACTGCTAGGCACTGTATGTAAAAGGAAATCAATAGCACAGTCATGTTGTTGGTCAAGCATTTACTGAGCACATGCTGTGTGCATAGTACCAGATGAGTCGGGTAGAGACTAAAAAATGGAAAATTAATTTTCTGCCCCAAGAAAAAATGGTCTAAATTAGGGAGGGAGTACAAACCACTCAAAAGTTTAAAGAACAGTCTGTTTCCTTTTCCTTCCACATATCTGATGTTCTTAGGCCACTAGGAGTTCTTGCACTGCTATAAAGAAACACCTGAGACTGGGTAACGCATAAAGAAAAGAGGTTTAATTGGCTCACAGTTGCACAGGCTGTTAAGGAAGCATGATGCTGGCATCTGCTCGGCTTCTGGGGAGGCCTCAGGAAACTTATAATCATGGCAGAAGGCAAAGGGGAAAGAGGCACATCTTATGTGGCCTGAGCAGAAGCAAGGGGTGTGGGGTAGGTGCCACACACTTTTAAACAACCAGATCTCAGGAGAACTGACTTACTATCATGAGAACAGCAGCATGGGGGACTTCCACCCCCATGATCCAATCACTTCCCGACAGGCCCCACCTCCAACACTGGGTATTACAGTCTGACATGAGATTTGGGCAGGAACCCAGATCTAAGCCATATCAGACAGTATGTTTCCTTCCACATATCTGATGTTCTTAGGCCACTAGGAGGAACCCGTTTGTGCCGAATGGATTTGGTGAGGTAGGCCACAGTCCATAACTCCTTCTGTCTTTTCCCCTCCCTTCCACTTCTTGACAATGGGTGGGCTTCTCTGAGTACAGAGAAGTGTATTTCAGCCCATATTTTATTGCTAGCCAACTGGTACTCTAGGCATCCCAGCATTCATATTCCCATTATTAGAGGAGAAGGGACATTGACACTTTTAATGGGTTGATTTTTTTGCCTGTTAAATCAAACACAGTCTCCACTTTCACATTAATATCCACTATTTGGGCCAGATGTGGTGACTCACATCTGTAATCCTAGCACTTTGGGAGGCGAAGGCGGGAGGATCGCTTGAGCCCAGGAGTTCAAGATGAGACCCTGTCTCTAAGAAAAGAAAAAAAAAATCCACTATTTGTTCAACATGCTGTGCTTCCTGTCTAGCTAGTATGTAGACTGGATGCATGCCCATTTATCAGCAAAAATGGGAGGGAAGGGAAGCACCCTTTTCTAGGCCAATGGTTGTATTTGCCTTATTAAGATGCAGCAGAGGCCAGGTGCAGTAGCTCATGCCTGTAATCTCAGCCCTTTGGGAGGCCGAGGTGGGCAGATCACCTGAGGTCAGGAGTTCGAGACCAGCCTGACCAATATGATGAAACCCCGTCTCTACTAAAAATACAAAAATTAGCCTGGTGTAGTGGCATGCACCTGTAATCCCAGCCACCTGGGAGGCTGAGACAGGAGAATCCCTTGAACCCGGGAGGCGGAGATTGCAGTGAGCTGAGATCATGCCATTGCACTCCAGCCTGGGCAACAAGAGCGAAGCTCCATCTCAAAAAAAAAAAAAAAAAGAAAAAAAAAAAAGATACAGCAGATGCTTTTGATGGCTTATTGTCAGAATGAACAGCCAGCATTAATTATGTGGAAACAAAAATCATTATATTTAGCAGTCATTTAGTTTTTAAATGAACTTTATTAAATAACCCCAGATAAAAGCTTTGTTCCTTCAACTACTTGGGACCTTCACTGATAAATCATCCTGGCAGACCAATGGTGATGTAATTCTGATAGGAAAGAAATTCTCAGTAGGGTCCACGGTGAAGTTCTTTTGTGGTCAATACGGCCAAATAAAATACTCAGGGATTTTTTTGGGCGGAGGATGTTAAAATAACTTCTTTATGCTTGATGATGTCAAGTTCTGTGATCTCCAAATTCTTGGCCATCTTCTGAAACAGGTTCAAACTCTTTTTGTTGTACATTGAGAAACATCTTGGCCCTCTTCCCTGGTACCAGTGCAGCCTGCTTCTATGTCAATTTGCTTGAACGAGAATGGAAGGTTAGCTATTAAATTGTTCGCCACAAAATGTTAAATCAGTCCCCTTCATGTCTGCTATCTGAACCGTATGTATTTCTCTTCCATCAATGATATGCAATGTCAGCCCAGTAGATATTCAGCAGAGATTTTTAGCTATTAAATTTTGCTATTCAGAATACCGAAGTTCGGGGTTGTTACTCAGTACCTGTGAGAATCTAAGTGGCATTCATTTACTAGTTTCTTTCAGTCCCTGCATGTAGTTATATCACCAGAAAGTCACTACCTGGACTGCATTATCTTGTGGTTTATATTGGGTTGCGATCAGAAATGTAATTTGAAGAACATTTTAGTTATCTTATGCAAAATAACACGAGAAAATGGCAGTTTATTAACTTATCTGATATTCCTTATAGAAAGAATCATATGATAAATTCCTGCTTGAAACCAGTGCCAGAGAAATATTAGTCCCTTTAGGTGACTCAGTATATTTTCTTTCTTTGAGAGATGAGAACTCTACAATATGAATGATGTTGTGTACATCTACACAACATCATTCTACAATATGAATGATGTGAGTGCCAGGAAACTAAGAAGTTATTTTAACATGTCCTCATACCTTTTTGTGTCCTAATACCTTAAATTCTTGTTTTTTATTATTTTTTTTAAATCCAGCTGTTATTTATTTATTTATTTACTTATTTGAGACAGAGTTTCTCTCTGTTGCCCAGGCTGGAGTGCAGTGGCGTGATCTCAGCTCATCGCAACCTCCACCTCTCAGGTTCAAGCGATTCTCCTGCCTCAGCCTCCCAAGTAGCTGGGATTACAGGCGCGTGCCATCACGGTGGGGTAATTTTTGTATTTTTAGTAGAGACAGGATTTGGCTATGTTGGCCATGGCTGGTCTCAAACTCCTGACCTCAAGTGATTCGCCTGCCTCGGCCTCCCAAAGTGCTGGGATTACAGGCGTAAGCCACTATGCCCGGCCATCTTTTAAACGTGTGTAGTACAGTTTTAGAACTCCTGCCAAGTCTTTGGAAGAAAACTAGGAGAAAGGTCATCTCCTCAGAGAGGCTTTCTCCGAAGACTGAATTAGAATCAGCTCCCATCTCCCAGCCCCTGAACCAGTTTATCTTATTAAAGCACCTTTCCTTCATTGCACTTACAGTAATTTGTAATTATTACTTTTGTTTTGTTACCTTGTTAAAGTTTGTTTTCTCCACTGGATTCTAAGTTCCATGAAGGCTAAGACCATCTCTGTCTTTCAGTGGGTTATCCCTAGCTGACCATAGCCTGTAGTCAATGCTCAATAGAAACCTGTTGTTGTCAATTATTAATAAATTATAATAGTCCTAGTATTACCACCACTAAAGTCTTATGGTGTAATGCTTCAAATTTCTAGAATTGTTGGAGTATTAAATTAGTACATGATACTCTGCATAATAATGTATTTGGCTCTTTTAAAAGGTTTTTGTAAATAGTCTCAGGATTTTTACAACAAACAGTAATTAAGATGAAAATTAGATAGCAAAGAATTGAATGAATCATTGGAATTCATAACTTAGTAAAATAATAATTTATTAGTGCAGATGATATTATCTACAGCATATCTTAATCAAATGTTATACAGAAAGAGGCAACACTTGCATATTCCAAGTGAGTTTTTTTTTTTTTTTTTTTTTTTTAAGGATTTACAGTTACAGGGATAGATGTCTGTATTTCTTTAGACGAATTCTTATTTTATCTCTTTTTGGGGAGCGTTGGTCCAGGAAACAGAGACCATATGAAATTCTATGCTACATGTCAAGAAAATAGCTAAGATAAAATGGGGACTAGGAATTTGGTCCCAGAAGTTTTCATTTCTCCCTGACTATGGGCAAGTCCTTTATGGCGTTCCTTTTCTCCTTCTTTCTCCTCTGATCCTCTCTCTCTTGCTCCTTCCCTTCCTCAAGTTGTCACACCTCCTTGTCTTCTTCAATCTGTAACAATTTCTGTCTTTCATGGCCTTGACACTTTTGAAGAGTACTTGTCAGATATTTTGTAGTGGCAAAAACCACAATTACTTTTGCACCAACCTAATAGAATGTCTCTCAGTTTGAGTTTGTCTGATGTTTTCTTACAAAAACACTGAGGTTATGAATTTTGAAGGAGAATACTGCAAAGGAGATATGCCTTTCTTGTCACATCGTATTGGAGCACATGATACCTCCATGACTAATTACTGGGGATGTTTAACCTTGATCACTTGGTTAAGGTGATGTTTGCCAGGTTTCTCTACTACCACGTTTTTCTTTTTCTTTCTTTCTCTCTATATTTTATTAGTTATATATGTGTGACTTTTTTTTTTAAATCCAAGGGTTTAAGAATTGTTTTATTTAGTTTCCAAATTTATGGGATTTATGGAAGCTATCCTTTTGTCAAAATTCCTAATTTTATCGTATAATTATAGAGTACATAGTTTGTATGCTAGTGATTTTCAGGAATTTGTTAATACTTCTTTGTGACCTAATTTATGATCTATTTTAATAAATGTTTCAAGCATGCTTGAAAAGACTGTTTCTCCCCATGACTTAATTTCTACATCAATGAAACAAGAAGAACCAAAACATCCAATTCCTTTGATTTATTTTTTGAAGGCTGCAAAACCAAAGACCAAATCGAAAGAGAAAAATACTGCATTTGTTCTTTTTGAATCTTTCTTTTGCAAACTCACAATAGGGATATCTTGACACAAGTAAACATACTAGGGGAGAGAGAAAAATGAAAATATCTGTCCTTCCTGTGGATTTGTTACCACTGGGTAACAGGTGCTTAATCCTCCATGGGGGCACAATTTCAGACTACAGAGAGGGACTGGCCAGAGCGGAGGAGTAACCACCTGTGATAATGATTCTGATCTGTGTTCCATTCCTTAGAAGCCCTCTGGCCTTAGCTAATCTGTCTAAGTAAAGTTGAGTCTTTGGTGTGCTGCCATGAAGTATCGCTGTATGCTGAGGTGGGGTGGCTGATGGCAGTGGGCTAGTCGTTCAGCCTAGTTGCTTAAGAGACAACATGGATCCTCAACCGTATTTGCCATGGGAAGAGGAATTTGATGATTAAAGGCTTCATGCTGCAGATTTAAGTCAGATCTTTAATGGCCACCCTCTCAGGTTGTTTACCATAGGATGCCATGCCCCTCGGCTGCTGCTCTGACACTCTCCTGCTGTCTCTTGCTCCTCCTCTTCTGTGAACCCTCACGGATCCTACTGTTGGTTTCCCACCTCCTCCTGGGCATCATCATCAAGGCTCACCTTCTAGCTCCTAGGAGATCTCAAGCCTTTCCAAATATGATGAGTCATCAAGAAATACGAAATTTTATATGGGTGTTTATTGTGCTATTTGTTTCAACTTTCCTATATGTTTGAAATTTATCAAAGTTTACAGTTAGAAAAAAATCCACTTGCTTTTCCTCTCTAAAAAAAGTTAGTATAGGTTGACGATCCCTTACCCAAAATGCTTGGGACCAGAAGTGTTTTGGATTTTGGATTTTTTTGGATTTTGGAATATTTGCATATACATAATGAGGTAACTTGGGGATAGGACCCAAGTTTAAGCACAAAACTTATGTTTCATATACACTTTTTATACACATAGCCTGAAAGTAACTTTATACAATATTTTAAATAATTTTGCACATGAAACAAAGGTTTGTGTTTTGACTGAGACCCATCATATAAGGTCAGGTATGGAATTTTCCACTTGTGGCGTCGTGTTGACACTCAAAAAGTTTCAGGTTTTGGAGCATTTCTTTTTCTTTTTCTTTCTTTTTTTTTTTTTTCTGAGACAGGGTCTCTCTCTGTCACCCAGGCCAGAGTGCAGTGGCATGATCTTGTTTCACTGCAAACTCCACCTCCCGGGTTCAATTGATTCTCCACCTCAGCCTCCTGAGAAGCTGGGACTATAGGTGTACACAACCATGCCTGGCTAATTTTTTGTATTTTTTGTAGAGATGGGATTTCCCTATGTTGCCCAGGCTGGCCGTGAACTCCTGGGCTCAAATGATCTGCCTGCCTTGGCTTCCCAAAATGCTGAGATTATAGGTGTGAGCCACCACTCTCAGGCAGGTTTTGGAGGATTCCGGATTTCAAATTTTTGTATTAGGGATGTTTAACCTGTAAACCTCAACGCTTGGCAGTGTTGCAAGTGGTCTGCACTTTATCTGGATGAAGACAAAGAATGGTGCTAACACTTGTCTATGTACAGATGGGAAATCTTGCTGAGGAAAGGACAATGATTCTCGAGCAAAAGGGGAAAAGGGAGAGAGAAAAGAGAGCACCTGGAACTCGAGAGTATCAAGAATAGGAGGTGGCAACAGGATGATTTGCAAATAATATTTGGCTATCATTGGAACAATGAACTCTTCACTATACAAGGTTGTATGGTGTATTGGAAAGAGCATGAAATCAGAGAAACTTCATTAGAATTCAAGTTTTGCTCTATATTAGTTGTGAGATTTTGGCTAAGACAATTGACCATTCTGATATCACAGTCTTTATACACGCAAATGCTAATACAGTTATAACAGTGGAGATACATTGTGAAAAATGTGTCATTGTGCAAACAAAATAGGATGTACTTACACAAACCTAGATGGTATAGCCTACTACATTCTTAGGCCATATAGCATAGCCTATTGCTCTGACCACCATCATATTGTTATGCAATGCGTGACTGTAATAATAATAATACTTGCCACATAGGTAAAAATACGGTCATTAATGGTGTAGTAAAATGGTAACTGGCATAGTAACACTGTAAATTAAATACAATTTTTAGAAGGTTTTGAGGAGGGAGGTTCAGAACTGTTCTCCACTGATTTGCTTACAAAGATATTTTCATTCTTCACCAAAGGTTTTGGCTGTGAAAACCTTTGCAGAAATAATATTTTAGGAGTTTTTCCCCCGTACTGTCAACTGATTTTTAGTAAGCATATGATTTTCTGTATGTATCATCCAATTGATTTAAAAATGAATCAATGAATGTATTTATTGATCGACTGCCTCACTTCACAAAGGAATGTGAGGAAGGACACCCAATTTGGCATTCCTGTGTTTCTCTGTATTTGGGTCATGCATTTTTTCTTGCTTTCCAAATTGAAAACGTGGTGGATGCAGTAGATTGGCTTTTAGTATCAGCCCTTTCCTCATTTACTATACCTTTTTGTGTTTCACAAGCTTGAAAGCTACCAACTACATGCTCTAGACATCCTTGCTGCTAATATTTTGCATGTCAAATTGGTCTCACCAATTGCACGCCGCAAAGCAAGATTTGCAGGTGCTGTTTTCATGCTGCTGGCAAATACAGCCGTGGAGACCACGGTTTTTTGCAGCAGTGTTCCAGTGTCCTGTTAATTGTTCTGTCGGTGTTGAGAGGAGGTTGGGGACGAGGCATGGCAACTTCCTGACGCCATCTTCCTGATTGTGGGCAGCAGCCACAATCAGCAATCTTATCTAGGTAGTCATCCATGGATGTTCAGCTCAGCTCTTCTCCAGCCTTTCCAATGATTTCGAATGTCCCCAATCCCCCCTAACGAATGAATCCCTTTCTGACTAGATGTAGCTAGCTGAGTGCTGCAATGAAATCCTGACTGATTTGTAAACTCTTTGCGGGCAGGAACCCTTGATATAAATAAATGACTTTGCATTTTAATGGAGGGAAGCAGAAGGATAAACAAATGAATAAGTGAAAAGTTTTAATAAGATGGCGGTACGTAAAAAATAAAGCTGGTTAATGAGGAGTGCAGGAGATGAGCGCAGCTGTCTTGCCGTTTTAATCAGATAGGTCAGAGACGGCTTCTCTACTAGGGTGACTTTTGACCTGCCTCTCTGTTAGGTCAATTGTGTGCAAGGCCCTGGTGGAGTTACTGTGTTAAAATGCAATGATTCAATTACTCCATTACTTAGATACCCTTTAAGTGACGCTACGGTTGTCCACCTCCCCGCGATTGAATTGTTTACCCACAGTAAACATGGCGGGAAGAGCTTCGATCCGACCCTTAAACGCTCAATAAAAATGGCAACAGCACTTCCTGTGCTTGCCCTCAACAAAGATGGTGTCAACACTTCCTGTTTAGGGGTTTCGCCTTTAACAAAGATGGTGCTTATGGGGCAGGTTCCCTAACAGTCAGGATTCCGGTTGCAGTTTTTCTCCCCCGCCCCAAAGATACGTGGTTGCAGACGTAAGTAACAGGAATCCATCTTTTCTTTGAAAGTCCTGCATTGTAGCGTCTGCGACCTGGGCCCTGCGGGGGCTTCTCCGCCCCGCTAACTTGCTCCGCATTTCCGATCCGGGCCAAGGCTGGGTGGCTGCTGCAGTGCCGGAGGCCCGCTCTCCCCTTGGTGTGCTCTTAAGTTCATTCCCAGCACTCCCTCTTTAGCGGCTCAAGTTGCCGCAGAAACTGCCCGTAGTATTCCTGTTTGATACAAGGGTTTCAGCGGCCGAAGCAGAGACTTTTAAAAAAGTTCCCAATGGGCGCTCACAGCCAAATGTGAACACCTCCCCTCCTCACCTGTCACCTCCTGAACTTTACAGGGTTGTGAGGGGGAGTGTGGGATCGGGTGTCACCTAGCCGTGGTCGTACTGTCCGGGTGTGTCTGAAGCCGCATCTGTCATCCCTGCCTGCCTTCCCGGTCACTTAACCTTCACTGCCTTACACACAACCAAGCCACAGCACACTGGTGCAGGGGTGGTGGAACTGCACCTTCAAATCGTGCCTGGCTACTGACCAGTGCTGGGGTGTGAGCTTTTTTTTAAAGAAAAAAAATCCCATAAAATGTCTCATGCATGTGTGGCCACGACAGTGTTGTGCTGGAGATTCGGAATTTTTAGTGGGAAGGAATGGAGTCTGTGACTGTATATTGTGTAAAGTTTATTGTAGACTGGGCACAAACAACAGTTTTCTTAAAGGTGATGGTGTAGAGGACTTTTAGCGAAAAGAGCCTTAAATTCTGAACCTGCTGATTTCTGTCCTGCACTCCTATTACTGATCAGGTTTTGTAAATACTTGTGATCAAAAAAAGGGCACCTGCGTCCTCCTTGGCAGTTTCTGCCGTGGTGGTGGTGGTGGTGCAGGTCTGATGAGGGCAATGTTAAAATAAAACCACCATTTCTTCTCCAGCATGTTAAAATTAATGCTGCTCTGTAATCCTCAGATAAAAATTGCTTTTTCAGAAGGGTCTCTGACCCACTTTTTTTTTTTTCTTTTTCCAAATGTCTTTATTGAATGAGGAATTGAGCTGGGACCCCATTGTGTGAAAAGCAGAAACAGAAAAGATGATTCATCTTCAGTGTTGTTCATTATGTTAGGAAACATTCAAAATTAACTTGGCTTGGCTTAACCAGTGAATTAAATACCATGACCTGGCACTCTGCTATGGTTTAAAGATGTGCTTGACCTGAAGGAACTTACATTGCAGTGACACTGTCTTTAGGGCCACATCAGCATGTCTGTAATTTGAGCTGTGATTTTGGCTCTTTCCAGGGAGAAATGGAGGCCAGAGACAAACAAGTACTCCGCTTACTTCGCCTGGAGCTGGGTGCAGAAGTATTGGTGGAGGGACTGGTTCTTCAGTACCTCTACCAGGAAGGAATCTTGACGGAAAACCATGTTCAAGAAATCAATGCTCAAACCACAGGCCTCCGGAAAACAATGCTCCTGCTGGATATCCTACCTTCCAGGGGCCCTAAAGCATTTGATACATTCCTAGATTCCCTACAGGAGTTTCCCTGGGTCAGGGAGAAGCTGAAGAAGGCAAGGGAAGAGGCCATGACCGACCTGCCTGCAGGTAAGCCTCAGAAAGATCACTCTGAACCAGCTCCAAAATGTTGTAACTATGCCCTTTGCTTTTTTGTTTGTTTATTTGTTTGTTTGTTTTTGAGACAGTCTCGCTCTGTCGCCCAGGCTGGAGTGCAATGGCATGATCTCGGCTCACTGCAACCTCTGCTTCCTGGGTTCAAGCAATTCACTTGCCTCAGCCTCCCGAGTTGTCGGGAATACAGGCATTTGCCACCATGCCCTGCTAAGTTTTGTATTTTTAGTAGAGATGGAGTAGAGATGGGGTTTCATCATGTTGGCCAGGCTGGTCTCGAACTCCTTAACTCAGGTGATCCACCCACCTCAGCCTCCCAAAGTGCTGGGATTACAGACGTGAGCCACCACACCTAGCCAGAACTATGCCCTTTGGATTTGAAGTTGCTATGTAAGGCAGGACAAGGGTCAATGGTTGATGAAAGTGGGTAAGGAGTTGGGACTGAAGGGACATGACGTTGGAGGAATAGGATCAGGAGGTGACATTAGGAAGTGCAGGGAAGGAAGAATGAACCATGACTGGGAGGTGAGGGAGGGAGCTCAGAGAATGCATTTAGAAATGCTTCCAGGAAACCTGGCATGTCACTTGGGAAGCATGTTCTCATCGAAGAGCCAGGTCATATCTCAGCCGTTGGCATCAGGAGCCATTTGGAAAGTGCAGATGGGAAAGCAGGCATTCGGCCTACTGACAACTGATTTGTGAGGTGCCAGAGCTACCAGCTGGAAAAGGTCAGATTCATGGAGGAGAAGACAGCCTCTAGGAAGGCATGCCCTGCACCTGTTCCCTGGGCTGTCCTATGTGGCCAAAGGGGATTATTTTGAAGGCTGACTTAGTTTGTTTTTAAAGGTTATTCGTTTAAAGTATCCTTTTTAGTTTAGCTTTGTTCAGACGCTGGAGTATTTAATTTTGCAAAGAGCAATAGTTTGGGGAGGGTCTCAGTTTAATTTGAAGGAGAATTGGAAGCTGGAGAAGAGAGAAACAGTCCTGGTTCTGTTAGCCTGGCTTGTAGCAGGAAGAAGATGTGATATGCAAACAGGAAGAAGATGTGATATGGAAACACTTGCTTCTTCTTAACCTCCCTTGACTCTGTTTTACAAAGACAGAGGGGCAGAGAGCTGAACTGGGAAAAATTAAAAATTGAAAAAAAAAAGTAATTGAAAGTTGGCTTGCAAATTTTTAACAAAGTTAGAGAATCAAGGTTCTCTGGGGTTTCTGATAAGAGTGATAGAACTATTCAGGTTCAGTGGGCCCCAGACTTCGTGGTAGCTATTTTTTAAATACTGGTTAAAAAAAAAAGAATACTGATAATAAGACCACTTTTACTATTTTTGCTCCATGGACCTCATATTTTGACATATGTCTGAATACCTGATCAGCATGACATAGCCAGCTAACTTTAGGAAGACCTGGTAAGATCCCAGTGGAAAAAGCAAAACTATTTTCATTCCTAGTCTGGGCTCGTTACAGGTAAATGTATCTTTAGGCTTTTTGAAATACTAGAAATAGCTGGCTTTTGAGGACCACTGGAATTCACTGCTTGGATTGTCCTTACAAAATTAAATACTCCACATGTCTGAACAAAATGTATCTAGATGTTTTTATGACTTTATTGAAAGCAGAATAGATAACATACAGTTGGAGAAATGTTAACAAATTATTGGTGTTTTCCTGATATTTGACTTAGAGGTTTCTGCTGGCATCATATAGTTGGAAACAACAAAACAGGTGAACTGAAAGCCTTTCACTATCAAAATACTGAATTTAATTTTATGGTCATTTTGGGTGATACAAATCATGCTGTTGTATGTCATTCGTAGAGGTATAATACCATTTTTTTTTTTTTTTTGAGACGGAGTTTCACTCTTGTTGCCCAGGCTGGAGTACAATGGCGCGATCTTGGCTCTCCGCAACCTCTGCCTCCCGGATTTAAGCAATTCTTCTGCCTTAGCCTCCCGAGTAGCTGGGATTACAGGCATGTGCCACCACACCCGGCTAATTTTGTGTTTTTAGTAGAGACGGGGTTTCTCCATGTTGGTCTGGCTGGTCTCAAACTCCCGACCTCAGGTGATCTGCCCACCTCGGCCTCCCAAAGTGCTGGGATTACAGGCATGAGCCACCATGCTCGGCCATAACCCCATTATTTCTTCAGATTCATTCAGAGAGTTAGAAAGAATTAAGGCACTTTTTACAAAATGATGAAAGTTACAGAGAAGCTGAGGAAAAATAGCTTTTTAAAAAAGCAAACAGAATGAAGCAGTACATAATGGGAAAAAAACTGAGCATATCTGTGTAGAAGTTTAGAAAAATAAGGTTTTTCTCAAGGTTTGTTAATTCTGTAGAAGGTTGGCTCTGGAACAAATTCATACAGTCATCTTAATTGTTTTACTTTTTACTGAGTAACACTGCTATTGAAAAAAACATTCTGAAGTGAGGGTTTGATTTATATATGTCTTTGAATACCTTCCACAGTGACAATCACATAAACTCTTTTGAAAAAGACTTGTATTTATTAAATATTGACTATTTTTAAATAATATTACAAAATATAAGTAGGATATGGAGAATAATGGTACAGCAAACACCTGTCTCCTCATCACTCAGTTTAAGAAAAATAATATTACGATTGCCTTTAAAAACCCCGGGCACTCCTTCCCAATCTTGTCTCATTCCCAACCCCCACTAGGTAAAAAGCCGTGAATTGGGGGTTTATCATTCATTCACTTCTTCACTTTATAGTTTCCTATCTCCTAAAAATCACTTTTAAAATCTTCATATGTTTTTGAAAATCCTGTATACCATAAGTTCTAGAGGTGTGTGTGTGTGTATATATATATAGAGAGAGATATATAAATATGTATATATAGAGAGATATGTATGTTTTTTATGTGTGTGGGAAGGAAAGGGTGGAAGAAATGGAAGAAATGATGCATTTAAACTTGATAGTTAACACCTTCTCTTGTTTCAGATCTTAAAATATTTTTTACATGTTTAAGGTAATTTAATTGGTGGCAATATTTTAATTCTAAAATTAAATTGGGATTTACTGAATTGGAAACCTAGGTTTTTCCTTTGTAAATCCTGGGAAGAGTATCAGAGTTGAAATCCCTTCAATTTAACTTCCCTATAAAAAAGAAATCCAGAACCTACTGCCTAAGACCTTGGTGCTTCTCCAGTGTTGTAATAGAGTAATTTTAGTAAGATTTAAAATAGTCCACTTAAATTTTTGTAAAGATATCTTTGAGTTTTGAGGATCTAGACTATAGGAGAATGTGTGTACACATTAACCTCTTAATGTATGTACACATTAAACTCTTCTTACCTTTTCCTCATTTTGATCATACTTATTAATTAATTTGTATGGATTCAGTAGTCTTCTCTTGGGAGGCCTTGAGAACAAATGGGAAGGAATGGCCTTTTTTAGCCAAGAGGTTGATCCTTCTCTAAGAATGAACTGATTTTATCTTATTAAGGTTTTCTTGTGTTGGTCTTCCCAGAGATGCTTGGTTTCCCCTTTATTGGTTTGTTGTTTTAATTTTTGTTGTTTCACTTGTAAATTTTGAGCTGTCTCAGAGGCTTTATTTTGGTGATTGATCCTGGTTAGTTGCTTTTTACTTATGTGCTGGATGTAATTTTTTTAGAGAATTGAGCTGTATCTTGTTCTTCTCTGCCCTTCTGAACCCCACCCCCATCAAATCTCAAAACATACAAAAACACCCTAAACCTTTTGATTCTCTCAGAATCTGCCTCGGTGACTAGTCTCCCAATCTCTGTTAGGGGAAAAAAAAAAAAGGTCTAAGTTGTTAAAGTTGTTAATGGATCATTGGTTTTGTGTTTTTCTCACCCTGTAAGGACTCTTACCTTTTAAAAGAAGAATTCTGGTGATAAAATGACTTAATCCACCTTGGCACTGTGGAGAGAACACTTCATGGTTTGTCTCTCTGGCCAAGGTCACATACTAGACATTAGATCAGCTGGAAATCCTCTCTGGGCTCCTGTCAGGTCATTTAGGAGATAGGGACAGTGCTGTGTCTGGGTGAAGGCAGCCTGTGCCTGCCTGCCTGGCTTCTCACTGCTTATGGGGCCTGTTGGCACTGACAAGCTCCCTCCAGTGCCTGAGCTAATCTGGATCTGGAAAGGAGGTTGATGGCAGCCCAGCCTCCCCATCTGGTGGGACTCAGCGCAAATCACGGTGGGAGTGACTCCTGGGCCACAGGACCCCCTGTTCCACTGTGTTGGCCCTGGCTGTGGGTCTGGGTGTCTGCCATGATTCTCTGCCTTTTGCCCCACTCTTCCTTTAAGCTTAGGAGTGTTTTTGTTTTTCTCTCCTCTGTTGGTTTGATTCATGCTTTATGTATTCTTAGCCATGGTGAAAGTGAAGAACAGAGCTCTGGGAACACAGCTCAGTGCCTCCGGCATCAGTATTGGATGTCTCAACTCTTGAGCCTGTTGGAATGAATGGCTGTCCCTAAGCTGACACTTGCTTCAATCTTCTCTGGGCTTGATCTTGTCCTCCCCATAGACTCTGTGCCCTGGACTCCCTGGCTGCTCTTACAGCAGCAGTGCGCAGGACTGGCTAGTCCGTTTCCCTTCTACCTGTGGGCTCCAGGGCTCTGCCTGCCCCTTGTGGCGCCAGCCTTGAGCGACGACACAGAACCACACCTGCTGCCCTCCTGAGATACACTCTAGCTCTGAGTTGCATACTTGGATGCATCTGAAGTCACTGAGCTCTTAATGGCAGATATTTTAGATATTGTGATGGGTTTATTAGAGAGGTTTCTAGCTTGGGATTCTTTTCATAGGTTCCTCCAATCATACCATGTAATTGACCTTGCTCTGCATGTAAGTTCAGTGTTGATCTCAGTGTATCTAGCTTGCAGTCTATCCACGTGCTTCCACTGTGGCTGAGTAGTGTTTGCCTAGTGGCGTCCTGTGTACTAGAGTGAGAACAGTGGGTCAGCATCCATAGCAAGACCCTTCCCTCTGGTAAGGGGAGAGTCTGCAGAGGGCCCAGATTTCTGTGTATACTTCCTTCATATACTTCCTAAGGACCTACTGAATGCCAGGTACTGGGTATATAAAGACAAATAGAGGATCTCCAGATCAGCTGAGGGCATTCATGCGTTCGTCCAGCAAATATTTGATGAGTGTTGACCACGTGCTAAACCAGAGGTCCCCAACCTTTTTGGCACTGGGGACTGGTTTTGCGGAAGACAATTTTTCAACCAACGGGGGAGTTGGGGGGAATGATGGTTTCAGGATGAAACTGTTCCACCTTAGATTATTACCAGGCATTAGATTCTCATAAGGAGTGCGCAACCTAGATCCCTGGCATGCGCAGTTCACAATAGGTTCATGCTCCTATGAGAGTCTAATGCCGCTGCTGCTCCGACAGGAGGAGGAGCTCAGGTGGTAACCTCGCTTGCCCCCCACTTACCTTCTGCTCTGCGGCCCGGTTCCTAATAGGCCACGGACTGGTGTGGGGGTTAGGGACCCCTGTGCAAGACAGTAGGTGCTGGAGATATACAGTAAGCAAAACAAAGCCCTTATTTTCATGGAGTTCAATGTGTTCTAGTAGCAGGAGGGGATAAGGGCAGGGACAGATAATAAGCAAATGAATAAATAACACTTGGTGGTGAAGAGCGCTGTGAAGAGAAGCAGTGTGTGTGGTGGCGGGGGTGGCCAGGGAAAGCCTCTCTGATGAGGGGACCTTGGGTAGAGAACTGAGTTTGACCACAGAGTTGATACAGGGAGGAGAGCTTTCAGATAGAGGGGACCACAGATACACAGGAAGTGGAGTGGGAGCCACAGGTGACAATGTGGCTAATAAGACACCTTCCTCCCTGGGATGAATCACATTCCACATTAGCAGAGGCTCAGTGGCTACCGTTTGTTTTGCTTCTCAACATGTGAGATGTGTGTGCAGCCATGATCTTGGGTGGCTCCTAGCATGACTTTAGTTGATCTGTGGATGTGGGATTAAGTAATATTGAATTACATGATGAGAAAGTTATTTCCTTTCTATTTCTGTTTCAGTTCAGATAAGAATGATAAGAGGTCCTCATGCTTAAAGCCTTCTGTGGGCAACAGTATTTAGCTAGAATCTAGTTGTATTGCTTTTTTTGTGTCAACTTAAAGGGTTCCTTCCATTTATGGCAAGCAAAACTTTTCTATTTATGAAGTTCCTTTTAAAAATACATGACTTTTAGAGAGTAGAATTGTGGTTATTAGAGACTGGGAAGGGTATGAGGGAGGCAGGGATAGGGGAGGTTGGTTAATGGATACAAAATTACAGCTAGATGGGTGGAATAAGTTCTAATGTCCTAGCACTGTGAATATGGTTAACAGGGTGAATATGGTTAACAGGAATTTTTTTTTTTTTTTTTCTTTTTTTTTAACTTTTATTTTGAGTTCAGGGATACATGTACAGGTTTGTTACAAAGGCAAACTTGTGACACAGATGTTTGTTGTACAGATTATTTCATCACCCATGTATTAAGCCTAGTACCCACTAGTTATTTTTCCTGATCCTCTCCCTCCTCTTACCCTCCTCTCTCCAACAGGCCCTAGTGTGTACTGTTCCCCACCATGTCTCCATGTGTTCTCATCATTTAGCTCCCACTTATAAGTAAGAACATGCAGTATTTGGTTTTCTGTTCTTGGGTTAGCTTGCTAAGGATAATGACCTCCAGCTGCATCCATGTCCCTGCAAAGGGCATGATCTCATTCCTTTTTATGGTGGCATACTATTCCATGGTGTATATGTATCACATTTTCTTTATCCAGTCTACCATTGATGGACATTTAGGTTGATTCCATGTCTTTGCTATTGTGAATAATGATGCAATGAGCATACAAGTACATGTAACCTTGTAATAGAACATTACTGGATGTATACCCAAAGAAATATAAATTATATAACTATTATATAATTCTATAATATTCATACTTTTATATTATATTATTTATATTCCTTAGAGTATATACCCAGCAATGGGATTGCTGGGTCAAATGGTATTTCTGTCTTTTTTTTTTTTTTTATGTTTTTTTCTTTTATTATTATTATTATTATCATTATTATACTTTAGGTTTTATGGTACATGTGCGCAATGTGCAGGTAAGTTACATATGTATACATGTGCCATGCTGGTGCGCTGCACCCACCAACTCGTCATCTAGCATTAGGTATATCTCCCAAGCTATCCCTCCCCCCTCCCCCCACCCCACAACAGTCCCCGAAGTCTGATGTTCCCCTTCCGGTTAACAGGAATTTATTATGTGTTTTCAAAATGCTGGAAGAGAGGATTTTGAATATTCCCAACACAAAGAAAGAATAAATGTTTGACATGATGGATATACTAATTGCCCTTATTTGATCATTACACATTGTATGCATGTATTGAAATATCACTGTTCATCCCATAAATATATACAATTTTTATGTATCAACCAAAAATAAAAAGAAAAATGTTACATAGGAATATTGAATAGGAAATAAGATTGAAAGTATACCAAATTATTTAGGAAAAAACCATTACTTACATTTAAGTAGAAATGTGTCAACATAAAGGAGACTATAAAAAAATAGGCCAGGCACAGTGGCTCACGCCTGTAATCCCAGCAGTTTGGGAGGCTGAGGCGGGCGGATCACCTGAGGTCAGGAGTTTGAGACCAACCTGGCCAACATGGTGAGACCCCCATCTCTACTTAAAATGCAAAAGTTAGCCGGGCGTGGTGGCAGGCGCCTATAATCCCAGCTACTCGGGAGGCTGAGGCAGGAGAATCGCTTGAACCCGGGAGGTGGAGGTTGTAGTGAGCCGAGATCGCACCATTGCACTCCAGCCTGGGGGACAAGAGTGAAACTTCGTCTAAAAAAAAAAAACAAAACCAACGGAAATAATGGTCGGGTGTGGTGGCTCATGTCTGTAATCCCTACACTTTGGGAGGCTGAGGCAGGTGAATCACTTGAGGTCAGGAGTTTGAGACCAGCCTGGCCAACATGGTGGAACCCCATTTTTACTAAAAATA
Organism: Pongo abelii; assembly: GCF_028885655.2. Taxonomy (NCBI): domain Eukaryota; kingdom Metazoa; phylum Chordata; class Mammalia; order Primates; family Hominidae; genus Pongo; species Pongo abelii. The sequence continues at coordinate 92,208,500 of NC_071995.2, forward strand.
CAAAAAAATTAACCGGGTGTGGTGGCAGGCACCTGTAATCCCAGCTAGTCGGGAGGCTGAGGCAGGAGAATTGCTTGAACTCAGGAGGTGGAGGTTGCAGTGAGCCAAGATTGTGCCACTGCACTCCAGCCTGGGCAACAGAGTGAGACTCCATCCCCACCCCCCCCCCCAAAAAAAAAGAAAAGAAAATAATAATGGTGTGAGGATGTGGCCAAAAGTTGCTTTTCATCATATATTTTTTTAATTTAAAAAGAAAGACAGGCATTTGGGGGAGGAGCCATCACCTGGCTGGCATAGTTAAAGCAGGAAGGTTCCAGTTCTAGTATAGATGGAAGATAGAGCTGTTTTCATGATGCTTCACAGTTTTGCTCTTTCAATTTATGCCCAGTGATAGGAATTAGTTAAATTAACTAGAATTTCAAAATTCATAAGTTCTCTAAATTTTAAACACATTTACTTGCTAGTGAAACAAAGTCAGCAAGATGGAGCCATATCCTGGTATTATGAATTTTAGAACTGGGTGGGACTGACAGGTCATCTAATTTTTCTCTGAGAAAACAGAGGCCTAGGGAGATTAAGTCAACTTGCCCATGATCACACAGCTAGTTAATGTAATTTATTACTGGGACTAGAATCCAGGCTTTGCAACTCTTGATTTAGGACTTTTTCTGCTGCGCAATCTTGGCTTCCCACTGAGTTTGAAATGGAATTGTATTATGCTGCAGTGTTAATAATTGAAAGAGGCTTTTTAAAAATTGTACTAATGCATTTTTTTTTTCATTTTAAGAGGAGAATTTCCAAGGGCCTTTAGAGGTATGCTGGAATGAGATTTTACTAAAATATTTTATTTTTATGAATGCTAATTTTAATCATTTAAAAGGAAATGATGATCGTTCAGTACTGCATTTTATCAGAAGATTTTTTTCTTCCTACCTCTGCAAGGCTGACATAAAGGAAAAGCGGAAGACTTTCATCGAGTATTTATGGGACTGATGAAATAATGCATCTGTTGGCAGCTAATTGCAGGTCTTTCTAGGAATAGCAAACATGTGACAGGTCTTGCCCCAGCAGAGATGCCTCCATTTCACTTTAAAACATGGATTTGGTATTCTTTTCACTTAGAAATTCTGGCTATGCCTTGTTTTCTCCCCTCTGTGGATGTATAGACCGTTCGGCTGCATCAGACACTGTATTGACCATCAGGGTTGATTTAACTCAGTGTTTCTCAGCTGTGGCTATGCTTTGGCATCACCTGGGGAGCTTTTACAAAACTACTGATGCCCAGGCTCTACTCCAGGTGAATCCATTACACAATCTCTGGAGGGTGGGGTCTGGGCAATGGGATGTTAAAGGCACACACGGGCATGCCCATGTGTAAGTCAGGCACACGTACAAATGCTTCCCGAGGTCATCTTAAATTGCAGCCAGGGTTGAGAACCTTGAGCTCTGACCAGCTGGTTAGGAGCGTGCCTCCTTCCTCACTCACTGCTTCCAAGTCCTGGCTTCCCAAAGCTGTGTACTTGCTTGAAGCATTGTTCTTATTTTCAGGTAGCACCAGATGGAAGGGTGGTAGGAATCAGGGTGTAGAGGGATATTAGTTCGCAAATCCTTTTATTCCTTGAATTTCCTGAGCATTGTTGCTCAAGAATGTTCCACAATCTCAGACCCCATACAGGGGGTGATGCTACTACCAACATTAAAATCCATTAGAGCTCTGTGGGGATATATAGGCTACACACATGAAGCAAAAATTGGAGGAGTTTGAATTGCTAGTGAATTTGAATTTGGGAATTATTTTTATTGCTATTCACATCGTTTGGTACAGTCATTACAAACTACATGCAGTACCTTGTGCTCTGTAGATCAGGTTATGTCCAAATGGAGACAGAATCTCCTGCTGAAGAACGAGTTGGATGCTTCTCTCAGTTAAAAAGTGAGCTGAAGATGGCTTGAGGATGGAAGAGAGGAGAGACAAATGGCTAGTTGGGAAGAGTGGGACTGGCTTAGTCTGTCAGACTGGCTGTCTGTCTGCTCATGGTCTTTGTTCATAATTAAAAATGAATTTCAGGCCAGGTGCATTGGCTCACGCCTGTAATTCCAACAGTTTGGGAGACCAAGGTGGGAGGATCACAGGAGGTCAGGAGTTCAAGACCAGCCTGGGCAACATGGCAAAACCCTGTTTCTACTAAAAATACAAAAAGTAGCTGGGCATGATGGCACACGCCTGTCATCCCAGCTGCTTGGGTGGCTGAGGCACAAGAATCACTTGAACCCAGGAGGCAGAGGTTGCAATGAGTCGAGAGCACACTCCATCCTGGGTGACAGAGTGAGACCCTGTCTCAAAAAAAAAAAAAAAAAAAAGCAATCTTTTGTGTCTCACAAAGAACTTCAGATAACATCAGTAAAATAATCATAATAGCTAGTGGGGACTTACTGTCTGCCAGCTATATTCTAAGTCCTTTGTGTTTATTAATTCATTTAATCCTGACAATAACTTGATGAGGGAGGTGGTATTGTTACCGTTTTGAACAGATGCGAAAATGTAAGCACAGAGATAGATGTTAAATAACTTACTTAAAGTCACACAACATAAAGTCAAATTTCACTTCAAGGCCTACTGATTCATATCCTATAAAACCACTTTCTTGGCATTCAGTTTTCTCCTCTTCCTAATTCTGATAACCTGTGGCTGATCCAGAGCCCATCACCCTTGTTCTTCTTCAGAAACTCCCCCACTTCCAGTTTCTTCCAGACACAGCCTCAGGAGGCTTTCTCTTTCCTGCCTCTTGTCCTAAGGCTGATTCCTGGTTGGTATCTCTCTCTTGTGTCTCTCATTTTATACTTTTTTTTTTTGGTTGGGGGAAGGCTAGGGTCTAATGGAAGACCATACGGTGGGGAGGGGTCACGGAACAGAGCCCCTGAATTTCTCCCATTTCAACTTGCTACTTTGAGAGTAAAAAAAAGACTAAATCTCCTTGGCTGTGATCAGGAGATAGTGTGTTGGCTCCCCTGATACTGGAATCCAGTCCCACTTTTGCAGCTCTTAAATCATGCTAACTAAAGCCGTCAGTTCCAATAACCAGCTTTTCTGGTGGTGCAGCTTCAGAGTTTCACCAAATGCTTAGCAAGGTAGTGTTCTCTTTTTATGGGTATAGTTCAAACTTGTAGGCTGCTGTTGTAGCTAGCTGTGGGAATGTTTGCTTTACATAATGTTAATAGGCAGCTGTGTTTATGCTTGTTCCTCAGTTACTTGAGGGCATTTCCCCCAGACTAAAAAAAAGGAAAAAAGGTATGTTGTGTTTTTTCAAACAGTAAATTTTAATTGAAAAGGAATGTAGTTTCTAGAAGAAGTTTGGGGCAGGTTTTACTCCTAGGCTTTATTCTGTTAATGTTATGAAAGAAACTTTAACTCCTTCTAAGAAGTGCCAAGTTGACAATTCCTGGAAATGTTCATGTTCTATTTATGCTCAGCACCATAGCAGAGAGGGTGGCAATACCATTACCAAAATAATACCGCCAAGATGTTCTAAGTGACAAATGAGAGGCTTGTGGTTTTATAACCTAAATACAAGACTTTAAAAGCATCTCCCAGTTCTACCATTTGTTGATAAGGTCTGTGAGTGCTGAGTAGTAATGGTGAAGTTGCTGTGGAGAATTATAGATGAAGTAGAGCGTATCTGCAGTGACTTGTCCTGTTGCTAGAACTATAGAAGGTTAGAGCTGGAAGGGATCTTAGAAACACTTTATAGATGAGGAAACGAAGGGATATCCAAGTCTAACAGCATGCATATGGGTTCTTCTGTTGAAATAGTAGAACTTCGTGTAACATAAAAATAGGAATTTCTCTGAAATATATTGGGTAGTTCACAACTTTGAAGGAATGATAAAGGTTTCAGGGCTTAATAAGGGCAGGAATGAGGCAACAGTGGGGGATCTCAGGCCATCAGATGGTCATCTCCAATCAAGTTTCTACACTGTACCTTCCTTCCAGATTCAGACTATTGGCCAAACTTGGGTCATGAGCCCTTCCCCTAGGACACCAGAATCACCTGAAGTGGGGAAAGGAAGTTCAAAAAGAAAGAGGTGAAAGCTGATTGAAGCAAGAGTTGTCTACTGTGCCATCTTCCTTCTTTTTGGATTGAATAGGTCTCACGCCCATGGGCCTGGAAAACAAATGATAGCCCTTTAAGGGAGGAGGATGCTTTACCTCTTCTTCATACAGCAAGGCCCAGGTTGAGGGCCAAAGGTGGTAGATAAAACGCTGGAGAGCAGTTTTGGAGCAGCATAGTTCTCCTTAAACTTTTCCAAAATCAGAATGTATTGGGGAAGAAAAATGGATTGAGAATGTAGATGTAAAGAGGAGGTTTAGAAAGAGAATTTGAATTGGGTACTGGCCTAAGGGCTTTAGATATATAAACTCACTTTATTATCATAATAGCCCTTTGAAGTAGGCACTACTGTTATCATTTGCATTTCACAGATAAGGAGACTAAGGTGTTAGATAAATTGCTCAAGGTCACACAGCTTGGCAGTAGCAGACCTGAGGTTCAAACACTGACAGTCTGGCTCACAGTCTGTGCTTCTAATCACTAGGGTCCTGTCTCTATCAGTCTACTACCAGTCTTAGATCTGATTGGAGTCACATGGCTTAGATGACCTGACCTGGGCTAGCTGCAGCTTCTTTATTTTCTGACCCTTGCTTGCCTCAGGTCTCACATACAGCCGGCATTTTCATTATGTGTATGTCAGTCTCTTTTTTAACAGTTACCACATTTAAAAAAATACAAAAGAAAATGAAAGATGTTTTCTAAGAAATATGATTAGGTAAAATAAAGGTTTTGAATGTGATTGACATGGACATTTTTGTTCATTTAGTTTTTAAATGTATCTCTTCCCTTTCAATCTCTTTATTATTAATTAGTCATGTGCTACGGGCAAATGTGACTTTTCAGGCCTTTCATATTTGTTTGAGCCCTTTTATTCCATCATGTGCCAGTCACAATTCATTCAGGAGGCAGAAACCACACAGTAATTTAAATAGGGAAAACTTAATATAAAGAATTTTCTTTTCTTTTCTTTTTTTTTTTTTTTTTGAGACAGAGTTTTACTCTCGTTGCCCAGGCTGGAGTGCAATGGCGCGATCCTGGCTCACTGCAACCTCCGCCTCCCGGGTTCAAGCAATTCTGCTTCAGCCTTCTGAGTAGCTGGGATTATGGGTGCCCGCCACCATGCCTGGCTAATTTTTATATTTTTAGTAGAGACGGGGTTTCACCATGTTGGCCAGGCTGGTCTCGAACTCCTGACCTCGGGTGATCTGCCCGCCTTGGCCTCCCAAAGTTCTGGGATTACAGGCATGAGCCACCGTGCCCGGCCAATATAAAGAATTTTTAACTGGTGAAAAGCAAACCACGGTTAACCACTAAATGGGGTAAAAGAGGTCTCTAAGTAATACAGGAATGGCAGAAGCTACTTTTTCTGAGGTTGAAAGGTAGTGCAGGATACAGTCACTAAGAATGTGGAAGAGGGCCCTCCCCACCTCTAAGGCTGAGATTCAGACTTCGGTGGAGTTGAAGTGACTGTCACACTAGCTGGTCTGTAAGAGCAGCCTACCTGGTAGCTAACTTGAAGAAAATCCAGAGAAAGAATTGCATGAAGTCAGAAGAATAATAAATGACCAAAATGAGAAATTTTGAAATTATTTTAAAAAATCAAATAGAAATTCTGGAGCTGAATTAGGAAAAATAACTAATGCATGCAGGCTTAATACCTAGGTGATGGATTGATAGGTGCAGCAAACCACCATGGCACACATTTGCCTATGTAACAAACCTGTATATCCTGCACATGTAGTCCAGAACTTAAGGTAAAAATTAAAATTAAATTCTGGAGCTGAAATAAAAATTAATGGACTGAAAAATGCAATAGAGAGTATCAACAGCAGAACTGATCAAGCAGAAGAAAGAATCTGTAAACTTGAAGATGTTATTTAAAATTACAGTTGGAGGAGAAAAAGAATGAAAAGGAATGAAGAAAGCTTATAGGATTTATGAGACAGCATCAAAAGAACAAACATTTGAGTAATAGGAGTTAAGGCAGAGGAAGAGAGATAAAGTGGTAGAAAGCTGTTTTAAAGAAATATTAGCAGAAAACTTTCCAAATCTGGGGAAAGATATAATATCCAGGTACAGGAAGGTCAAAGTCTCTAATTAGATTCAATCCAAACAAGACTACACTAAACCATATTATAATTAAACTGTCAAAAATCAAAGACAAAGAGAAGACCCTGACAGCAGCAAGAGAAAAGAAGCAAATAACATATAAGACAATTTCAATAAGCCTAGTAGTACATTTCTCAGCAGAAACTTTATAGGCCAGGAGAGAGTAGGATGATACGTTCAAAATGTTGATGGAAAAAAAAAATTGTTAACAATGAATAGTGTAGCCGGCAAAATCGTTCTTTAGAAGTGAAGGAGAGAATGATACTTTCCCAGATAAAGCTGAGAAAGTTTATCACCACCACACCTGTTTTTACAAGAAATGCTAGTGGAGTCTTCAAGTGGAAAGAAATGGAAGGTTAATAATAACATGGAAACGTATGAAAGTATAAAACTTACATAGTCAAATTCAGAATCTCTAATACTGTCATGGTTGTATGTAAATCATTTACATCTTTAGTTTGAAGGTTAAAAGATGAAACTATTAAAATGTATATAACAACTTGTATATACAAAACAAAAAGACATAAATTGTGCCATCAAAAACTAAAATATGGGGGTGATGGTGGAGTAAAGTGTAGAATTTTTTGTATGTGATCAAAATTGAGTTGTTATCAGCTTAAAATAACTGGCTATTTATAAAATGTTTTTGTAAGCTTCATGATAACCACAAAACAAAAACCTATGGTATATACACAAAAAATAAAAGGTAAGGGACCAAAGGATATCACTAGAGAAAATTACCTAATCACACTGGAAGACAGCCAGAGGAAGGAAAGAACAAAGCATCTACAAAGCAACCAGGAAACAGTTAACGAAATGGCAGAAGCAAGACCTTATCATTAATTACCTTGAATGTAAATGGATTAAATTCTCCAGTTAAAAGACAGGGTGTCTGAATGGGTTTTATAAAAAGCACAAGACCCAACTATATGCCACCCACAAAAGATTCACTTCCTTTTTAAGAACACATATAGAGTGAAAATTAAGGGGTAGAAAAAGATTTTCCATGCAAATGGAAACCAAAAGAGAGTAGGGGTGGCTATACTTATGTCAGACCAAGTAGATTTTAGGTCAAAAATTGTCAAAAGAGACAAAGAAGGTCATTATGTAATAATAATAAGGGGGTCAATTCATTAAGAAGGTATAATAATTGTAAATATATATGCACCAATCATTGGAGCACCTAAATATATAAATCAAATATTAATAGATCTGAAGGGAGAGACAGACTAGAATATAATAATAGTAGAGAACTTTAATACCCCACTTTCAGTAATGGACAGGTTACCCAGATAAAAAAAGTAATAAAGAAACAGTGGATTTAAACTACACTTTAGACCAAATGGACCTAACAGACATTTACAGAACATTCCATCCAACGGTATCAAGAATACATATTTTGATTAGCCTAGTAACGAATAAGGATATTGAGTAAGTAATACAAAGTCTCCCATTAATGAAAAGCCCAGAACCTGATGGCTTCATTGCTGAATTCTGCCAAACATTTAAAGAACAAATACCAATCTTTCTCAAACTCTTCTACAAAATTGAAGAAGAGGAAATACTTCCAAGCTTTTTTTGTAAGGCCAGAATTTACTTTGATATCAAAGCCAGATAAGGATACAAGAATAGAAAATTACAGACCAATATTCTTGATCAACATAGGTGCAAAAATTGTCAACAAAATACTAGCAAACTGAATTTAACAGCACAGTAAAAGAATCATTCACTGTGATCAAAGGATGCAAGGATGGTTTAACATACACAAATCAATAAATATGACATACCACATTAACAGAATGAAGGACAAAAACTATGTGATCATCTCAATAGATGCAGAAAAAGCTTTCGACAAATGTCAACATCCCTTCATTATAAAATCTCTCAACAAATTAGGTATAGAAGGAATATACTTCAACACAAAAAAGGTTATATGGGACAGACTCATAGCTAACAGTGGAAAACTGAAAGCTTTTTCTTTTAAGATCAGAAACAAGAGAAGGATGCCCACTCTCACCACTCTTACTCAACATAGTACTGGAGGTTCTAGCCAGAATAATTAGGCAAGATAAAGAAATAACAGGTATCCAGATTAGAAAGAAAGAAGTTAAATTATCCCTGTTTGCAGGTGACATGATCTTAAATATAGGAAACCCTAAAGACTCTACCAAAAAACTATTAGAACTAATAAATTTAGTAAAGTTGCAGTATACAAAATTAACATAAAAATCAGTAGTGTTTCTGTACACAAACAGCAAACTATTTGAAAAAGAGATCAAGGAAACAATCCCATTTTCAATAGCTACCAAAAGAAAAATACTTAGGAATACTTAACCAAGGAGTGAAAAACCTGTATAATGAAAACTATTAAAACATTGATGAAAGAAACTGAAGAAGACACAGATAAATGGGAGGAAACCTCATGTTCATGGATTGAAAGAATTAATACTGTTAAAATGTCCATACTACCCAAAGTGATTTATAGATTCAGTGCAATCACTATCAAAATTCCAGTGACATATTTTATAGAAATAGAAAAAACAATTCTGAAATTTATATGGAACCACAAAAGAGCCTGAATTGCCAAAGCAGTCTTGAGCAAAGAAGAACAAAACTGGAGGCATCATACTACCTTCTCTGACTTCAAAATATGCTACAAAGCTATACTAGTCAGAACAGCATGGTATTGGCATAAAAACAGACACATAGACCAATGGAACAGAATAGATAGTCCAGAAATGAATTCACACATTTATGGTCAGTTGATTTTCAACAAAGGTGCCAATAAGACACACTGGAGAAAGGACAGTCTTTTCAATAAATGGTGTTGGAACAACTGGATATGCAAAAGAATTAGACCCTCATCTCACACCATATATAAAAATAAACTCAAAATGGATTAAAGACTTAAACATAAGACTGAAATTATGAAACTACTAGAAGAAAACCTAGGGGAAATGCTCTATGACATTGGTCTGGGCAATGGATTTTTTGGATATGACCCCAAAAGCACAGGCAACAAATACAATAGACAAATGGGATAAAGCTTCTGCACAGGAAACAACAGAGTAAAGAAGTAACCTATGGAATGGGAGAAATTATTTGCAAACCATATATATGATAAGGAGTTAATGTCCAAAATACACCAGGAACTGTAAAAACTCAATAGCAAGAAAACAACCCAATTAAAAAATGGGCGGCCAGCACAGTGGTTCATGCGTGTAATCCCAGCACTTTGGGAGGCCAAGGCGGGTGGATCGTCTGAGGTCAAGAGTTCAAAAGCAGCCTGGCCAATATGGTGAAACCCTGTCTCTACTAATAATATAAAAATTAGTCAGGCGTGGTGGCACTCGCCTGTATTGCCAGCTACTTGGGAGGCTGAGGCAGGAGAATCACTTGAAACCAGGAGGTAGAAGTTGCAGTGAGCCAAGACTGAGATTGTGCGACTGCACTTCAGCCTCGGCAACAAGAGCGAAACTCCATCTCAAAATAAATAAATAAATAAATGGGCAAAGGATGGGAATAGACATTTCTCAAAAGACATACAAATGGCCAACAGGTATATGAAAAAAATGATCAACATCGCAAATCACCAGGGAAATGGAAATTAAAATTATAATGAGATATCACCTCATACCTATTAGAATTCTAGGTGCTTATTAAAAATATGAAAGGTAACAAGTACTGGCAAGGATGTGGAGAAAATGGAACCTTTGCATACTTGGTGAGAATGTAAATCAGTATAGCCATTATGGAAAACAGTATGGAGGTTCCTCAAAAAATTTAAAATAGAACTCTGTGTCTTAGCAGTCCCACTACTGGGTATATATCCAGAAGAAGTGGAGTCAGTATATCAATGAGATAGCTACACTTTCATGTTCACTGCAGCATTATTTACAATAGCCAAGATGTGGAATCAACCTGAGTGTCCATCAACAGATGAATGGATAAAGAAAATATAGCATATATACATAATGAAATACTCTTCAGTTTTTAAAAAGAAGGAAATACCATCATTTGTGACAACATGGATGAACCTAGGTGATATTATGCAAAGTGAAACAAGCAAGGCACAAAAGGAGATACCATATAATCTCACTTATATGTAGAATCTAAAAGAGTTGAACTCATGGAAGCAGGGAGTAGAATGGTAGATACCAGAGGCTGGGGGAGATGTGATTGGGGAGATGTTGGTCACAGAATGCAAAGGTTAGTTAGACAGGAGAAATAAGTTTAAGAGATCTGTTGTGCAACATGATGACTATAGATAATTAACAACCTATAGTTGGCCCTTTGGATCTATGGATTCAACCAACCACAAATAGAAAATATTTGAAAAAAAAAAACCACAATAAAAAATAACATTTCAGCAATAAAAAAGAATACAAGTGAAAATATAGTCGGACAACAATTTACATAGTACTTATCTTGTATTAGGTATTATAAGTAATCTAGAGATTATTTAAAATATATGGGAGGAGCTATGCAGGTTATATGGAAATACTATTACCGTTTTATATCAGAGACTTGAGCATCCATGGATTTTGGTATCTTGGGTGGTAGTGGGGGCCTGTAGTCCCCCTGGAGATTCTGACAAATGACTGTAGACTGTATTGCATTCTTGAAAATCACCTGAGTAAATCTGACATGTTTTCTTCACAAAAAATGATAAGTATATGAGGTAATGCATATTTTAATTATCTCTATTTAGCCATCCTGCAATGACCATCCTGCTATGGTCCCAATGTCTCCCAGAATTCAACTTAATCCCCATTGTGGTGGTATTAAGGGGTGGTAATAAGGGGTGGTATTAAGGGATGAAGTAATTAAGTCATAGGGGCTTTACCCTCATGAATAGATTAGTGCCTGACTAAAGGGCTGGAGGGAACTAGCTTAGGCTCTTCTTGCCCTTTGGCATTCTGCTGTGTGAGGGCACAGTGTTAGCCTCTTCTGCCACGTGAAGATGCAGCAAGACGGCCCTCACCAGACACCAAATGCTTGATCTTGCACTTTTATCTTGAACTTCCAGCCTCCAGAACTGTGAGAAATAAATTTCTATTGTTCATAAATCACCCAATCTGTGATATTTTGTTATAGCAGCAAAAATGGACTGCCAGTGTTCATATTTCAAAACATCATGTTATACACGATAAACATGTACAATTTTTGTCAGTTAAAATAATAAGTTAATTAAAAAAAGAGATAGCCAGTGTTTATAATAAATGAATCATCTTAACATTTGAGTTTTTGCTGTAGGGGAGGAAAAATCTCTTTTCCTCATTCATTCGAGGTTCATGACTGAGGCCCTTATAACAAAGGACAGATAAACAAGAGCAAGCATAGTAATTTATTTAATATAAATTTTACATGACACAGGAACTTTCATAAGGGAGTGAAGACCCAAAGAGATGGTTAAACTTGTGTATTTTCATGCTAGGTTTGATGGCATGTGGATGGTTGTGGGAAAATGGGATTGGAAAAAGAATATAAGCTCTAATGATAATGAACTAGGGTAAACTTTGCTAGGGCTATGTGTTCCTAATCTCTCTGTGATCCACATCTTCCGAAATAAGGATGCTCCTTTCCTCTGGGGATAGGGAAGGCATTGCACATGAGAGTCACCTTACCTGTTTCAGGGGAAGGTCAGAAAATCCTTTCTAGGGTTTACAACCTGCTTTAAGGGAGAATCGGGAGAAACATGGGAGCTGAGGGGAGGTTAGAGTGACCTGCCTGCTTATGCTGTCTTCTCAGATTCCAAGTGCCATATCTTGGGCCAGTGTGTCCTGAATCTCATCATTACCATTGGAAATTCCGTTTCAGAAGCCCACTCTTTGCTAAACTCCAGTTACTTCTAGAACTGGACACTGCTGCTGAAATTTGGAATTTCTTATGTGATGCCAAAAAAAGAAGAAAATTTAGAAGATTATGAGTATGTATATATACTTTTTTTCTTCAGAGAGTAAAACTTCTGAATCAACTTGAAGTAGTCTTTTCAAATTGTTATCAAGGCATACTGCTATTTCAACTATTAGAGAGAGCGCACCGGACTTAAAAGACCTTCTCTAAATGATTCTTCAGGAACTAGGAAGAGCATTTTTCACTCTGCTGTTTAAAGTATTTTGTTTGTCTTTCTATGATATACTGTTTCAAAGTGTTTCACTAGATTATTATATAACCTGATTTTTTTTCAGTGTCTTCTGTTTGTATGCTTTTAAGTTTCTAAATCTTTTCATTGTTTTTCCCCAAATTGTTGGACTCTGAGTAAGCTTTTGCCAGTGGCATTTTAAAATATATTTATATCCTTCAGATGCTAAAAATAGTTTGTGCACTTTTAAATGGTTGAAAAAGAAAAGAAGATTACATGATGTTTGAAAATCACATGAAATGCAAATTTCAGTGTCTATAAATAAAGTTTTATTGGAACACAGCCATGCTTATTTGTTAACATGTTGTTTCTGGCTGCTTTCACAATACACCAGCAGGGCAGAGTCAGGTAGCTGCAACAGAGACCTTATGGTCCACGAAACCTAAAATATTTACTATCTGGCCCTTTACAGAAAAAGCCTACCACCGCTGGTATAGGGTGAGAAAGGCCAGAAACCAGAAAAAAAACCTGTGGCTTTTCCCAAAAAAGCTTTGGTTTTTTTCTTATGACTGGAATCAGCTTTATTTGCCTTTCTTTACTTGGTACCTAACTGAGTGCTGGATTAAAGCAAATGCTTAGTTCTAAAATTGTTTTGAGAGTCAAAACTGGGGAGGCCTTTCTTCAGGGTAAACTTTTCCTATGAATATATATCATTATCTTTGCCATTTTTTTGAGTTAGATTTTGCCAGAAGAGATTTGTCATACCAGGGCCATTGAAGCTTTTCTTTCATTTCTAAAATTGTACATAAGAGAAAAAGAATTAGGTAAACCAAACAGATAAAACCCTTTTGTGCTCTGCGCATTCACACGAGGATTTAGTTTCAGCTTATCCTGTGTATTTACTCATGGTTTAGTCTCAAGATTTTTAAGTATTGGCATGATGAGATAATGTTAGCATTTGAATACTAACCACAGAAAGCATTAAGCAAGGTCTGCAGTCATGAAGCATTTGCCTTTTGTTCCCATCCATTAGGTATTTAATGTATTTTTTACATCCCCCCACCTTGTCTTTGTTTTCACCTCCTTTGAAGGAAATCTTTTGTTATTGAGACTCAAACGTTCTGATGAGTAATGCTAAGCCAGGGTATGAATTTCTTCCCATTCCCTGAGATATCCATTGTACTATTAATATTTCTGTCTGTTGTTTAGAAGTGTAGCCTGTATTAGGTTTCTCAGTGCCCTAAGGAATTTAACATTTTAAGTGCTCGTAGAGTGCTGTGGGCTCTAAAAGGTTTCGAAAGCATTCCATCAGAAATAGAAGCTAGAGAGCCCTTGTCCTTCAAGGAGTTTGAAGTCTGTATGGTAAGAGAGGGGTAACATGCATATGAATTCTGAACATGTACTAGCAGCCTACAAAGTGAATGGAATTCCACCAGAGCATGCAGCATGAAGGAGCGATCTCAGCGGGGAAGGGAATAAAGTAGGGAGTGCTTCGAAGGTGAATCTGGGTTTTATGGAAGGTAGAGTCATTGGTTCCAGGGAAAGAAGCCAGTCCAGACGGAGGAGATGCCAAGTACTTCCCTGACATCTCAGGATGCCTTGCTAGAACATTAAACCCAGCATGTTGCAGATGGAATGAGTTTTTCTCACTAAATCTAGTTCCTGCTCCTGCCCTCAGTATTTCCATCAATGTCATGGTTTTCTGAGTTACGCACCTGCCGCTTACTTTAGGCTTTTATTGCTTCTCCAAACTACTTTGTAACTGGTCTGCCTGTACAGAGAAGCTGCCAGATTTGTCTTCCAAAGCTTTCTTCCTATCACTGTGACCCCTGCACACCATTCCAGCATCCATTGTGCCATTCTCTGGAGAACCGCTCTTCCACATACTAGCCAAATTTGACTTCCTTCAGTTTTTTTTTTTTTTTCTTTTGAGACGGAGTCTGGCTCTGTCACCCAGGCTGGAGTGCAGTGGCGCGATCTCTGCTCAGTGCAAGCTCCGCCTCCCGGGTTCACGCCATTCTCCTGCCTCAGCCTCCCGAGTAGCTGGGACGACAGGCGCCCGCCACCACGCCCAGCTAATTTTTTGTATTTTTAGTAGAGACGGGGTTTCACCGTGTTAGCCAGGCTGGTCTCGATTCCTGACCTCGTGATCCTCCCGCCTTGGTCTCCCAAAGTGCTGGGATTACAGGTGTGAGCCACTGCGTCCGGCCCAGTTTGTTTTTTAATGTGCTGTGCTGTTGGGTTTTGTTTGTTTGATTTTTGTTTTGCCTCAGTGTCTTTGCCTATAGTGTGAATGTTTTTACTTCTCTGTTTGCCATGTTAACTCCCGTTCCTCCTTTGGGGTTTAGCTTAGGTGTTTTTTCAGGAAGCCTTCCCACACCTTCTATGTTGGATTAAGTCCTCTCTCACGGGCTTCTGAGCATCTTGCACTTCCTATTTGGTGTGCTTCTCTATAATAGGTTGTAACTTCCAGAGGGCAGGGACCTAGTGCTATTGGACAAATGGTAAGTGCTCAAATAAAAGATGTTTTTTTCTTAAAATATATTTAAATTTTCCTCATTGTCTATAAAATTAATTTCAGACATTTTTAAATTCATTCCAGACCTTCCGTAATATGGCCCGACCTTGTCTATATTAATTATTGAATTAGATTTGGCAACATTTAACAGAAAACCCAAATGACAGTGATTTTAACAAGATGGAAAGTTTATTTTTCCCTTCTCCTCCTCTTCCTCCTGTTTCTCCTCCATATCCTTCTCTCTGTCTCTCTCTGTCTCACACACACACACACACACACACACACATACACACACACATCTATAAGTAGTCTCCAGGGCTGTGGGCTGGTATGACGGCTCCACAGTTACCAGAGGCCAAGGCTTCTTCTCTCTTTATGCTTTGCCATCCTTGGCACGTGATTTCCATTCTCAAGATTCCCTCACGGTCCTAAGTGGCTGCTGGAGCCCCAGGCCATCTTGTCCCTTGTGGGAATAGTGCTAGCAGAGTAGAAGGGAGACTCAGAGAGAGGAAGACAAAAAGGAAGCTAACATGAAAAAGACATTTTCGTCAAATGCTAGTTCTTTGAACTTCTGGGAAGAAAAGAGTTTCTAGGAGACCACAACTTTTTACTGCTTTGAAGATTCCAAATTCCTGAGAATATGATTCAGTTAGTGAGTAACATTCTCTGTGCTGGCAAAGGAGGAAATTACCTGGATCTGGACCTATCTTTGGAGGATGGGAGAGGAGCTTTTATCTCTCCCCCACTGATACAACGATATTGTAATGTCTTTTCAGTAGGCATTTGCCTGAGCTCTTTTTTTTGGACTATAATTTCCCCCCACCCCACTTTCTCTAATCTCTGCTTCTCAAAATCTTATCTATTCTTCAGAGCCTAATTCCTTTCTTTTCCCAGAAGCCTTTCCACATTCTCCTCAACTGGGATTTTTTTTTTCTTTGAACCTCCACAGATTTTTGTGATGATTTCTCCATGTTTTAACATAGTTACCTGTAAACTTATCTAACTCTTCCCTAGCTCCCTCTCACCATCTAATGCCATCCCCTTGAGTTAAGTCAGGGACTATGCCTTGTTCACATCTGCTGCAGCCATCACAGAACCTTTAACAAAGTAGGTTCTTAAATCTTAAACGAGTGCATGCTGTGAGGGAAGGAAAGCAAATAGACTTTTTGGCTCAAAGAATTGATGTGTTTAGAAGACAGGTAAAGAGAGAGGGGACGAGTTGTTGGATGATCTTGATATCTAGGCTTTGGATCTGGGCTTGGTAGTGTAGGTGAGTGAGCCCTGAATATGAGGGAGCTGGCCTAGGGAGAGAAAAAAACCATCACTTCAACTCCTGTCTTCCAGGGTGTTGACTTCATTAACTGCCCCACATCCACCAGATTTCCCCAGATCTTAGTTGACATAGAGACATTCATTCTGTTTCTCGCCTTAAGAAAATCCAACCTGAGTTAGCTTCAGTTGGTGCTGCTGCTAGGCCTGATGGTGATAGGCTTTGGGAGGAACTGAGAATCCCATATGCTAGGTGGTATCTGAATGTGGCATTACGAGATATAATGCTCTCAACTCTGCAATTTCTCTTGTAAGAGGGAAACAATTCAACCTGTTCTTTGACTCCTTTTCTGGGTATTCTTGGCTCCAGGCTTCTTAGAACACTGTTCACACTGTTCCACCACCCCCAATCTTTACCTCCATTCTCTCTACCCTCCCAGCCCCGACCGAAACACAATTCTTTTCAGGCAAGTGCACCGTACAGGTGCTCTGGTGGTCCCGTAACTGAGGATGTAGTTGCCAGCCTTTTAGCAATATCGAGAGTTCTCTGCAGGCTCTTGAGAGCAGTGGCCTTGGTTAAATTGGACAGAATCACCTTTTTGGTAAATTCCCTTCCGATTCATTTCACAAATGGCTTAAATCATTTATGTTGTTTTGTTCAGTCCACTCAGGAAATGAAAGCATTGCCATTTTAATTGTTTTAGAACAGCATTTTACACCTAATATAGACTCCCAAAGCCAGCCAAATGCAGATTTTGGCTCCTAGATCGCTGACTGCATGCTGACTATGTTCTTGAGTGCGGAAGAAAACAGATCCAGCCAAAGACTGATTACCTTCCAAAGGTCACAAAAGAAGTTTCTCTTTATCTAAGAAAGAAAGTAGGTGCCATTAGGTGTTGATTTTTTAAAAAAGTCCTTTTAATTTAAACAACATTTGAATAAAAATTATGGTATAATCAACCACAAATCAGTTGATTAAGTCTCAAATTTTGGCAGTCTCCCTTGGTTCTGTGTTCTTGGGCAGGTTTACTTTCTTTTTCTTTTTCTTTTTTTTTTTTTTTTTTGAGACAGGGTCTGGTTCTGTTGCCCAGGCTTGAGTGCAGCAGTGTGATCTTCGCTCACTACAACCTCTGCCTCAAGCATTGCTCAAGCAACCCTCCCACTTCAACCTCCCAGTTAGCTGGGACTACAGGTGCATGCCACCACATCTGGCTAATTTTTGTATTTTTTTGTAGAGATGAGGTTTTACCATGTTGTCCAGGCTGGTGTAGAACTTCTGAGCTCAAGCGATCTGCCCACCTCAGCCTCCCAAAGTGCTGGGATTACAGGCATGAACCACCATACCCAGCCTCTTTTTTAAAAAAATAATTTTTTACTTTGAAATAATTTAAGACAAGAAGTTGCAAAAATAGTACTGAGAGATCCCAGGTACCTTTCACTCAGCTTCCCCCAATGATAATATCTTACATGATCATAGCACATTGTTAAAAGCAGGAAATTGACATTGGTGCAATACTAGTAATTCAAGAACAGACCTTATTGGAATAGGTTTTACATGCAATCTGTTTTTAGTCTGTGTAGTTTTGTGAAATTTTATTACCTTTGTAGATTCATATATGCTTTTGATTTTTAATGTTCACTTACCTTCAAATTATTTGGAGCCTTTTTTTTTTTTTTTTTTTTTTGTAGAGATGGGGGTTCCACCATGTTACCCAGGCTGGTCTCAAACTCGTGAGCTCAAGGGATCTGCCTGCCTTGGCCTCCCAAAGTGCTGGGATTACAGGTGTGAGCCACCACACCTGGCCTATTTGGAGCCTTTGTGTGAATAATTAATAATAGCAAAACTGGAAATTATTTAATCTGGAAATCTCAATGTAATACTCTTAACAAAAAGACTACTGGATTAGAAAGTAGAAAGTCAGGTTCTAATTCCAGCTCTTTAACTAGGCGTTAAACTTCTTTGGTTAAGTCATTTACATACTTGGTACATCATGTACTCATCTCTGAAATGAGTGAGCTAAATGAAACAAATCTTGATTTCCACTTTCCCTTCTCTAAACATCCTTATGTGTACTGTATTTTAAAAGGCACCATCTGTATTTTACCACATTGTTCTGGCCAAAAACTTAGGCATCATCCTTGTTTCCTTCTTTGCTGTACCTACCCTCTTTCCTTCTGTATATTCCATTAGCAAGTCTTCCGCAACATTCCCCAAATCTGTCTACTTGACTTCATCCCTTGCCTGGATTACTGCAGTAGCCTCCACGTGTACTTTCCCGTAAAACGTTTTCCACATGGCAATCAGAGCCATGTTTTAAACACAGAAATCAGACTTTGTTATTCCTCTGCTTAAAACCTCCTCCTAGGACTTCACATTGCACTGAGAATCAGAGCTCCTCACCAGGGCCCAAAAGGGACACCGTGACCTGGGGACTCCTGCTGGCTTCTCCAGTCACATCTACCATTCCCTGCTTTCTCCCTGTAGCCCAGCACAGGCCTCCTCTGTCACTCCAGTCGGCCAAGTCAGTGCCCACCTCGAGGCCTTTGTTTCAGCCTAGCCGTTCTCTGTGCCTGGTGTGCCCTGCTCCTAGTTTTGCTCTAATAAGTGGCTCCTTCTGGTAATTTAGGTGTCAGGCCTCCTTGATGAGGCCTGCCTGATCAGTCCAAATTAGCCACCTCCCAAGTCACTTTCTGCAACATTATCCTTTTTGTTTCTTGCACAGCATTTAACACTATCTGGAATTATCCTCCGCACTTGATTGGACTTGTTACTTGACAAGTGAATCTCCCTTCTCTAGACTGTAAGCTCTTTGAGAAGTAGGGCAGCTTTAACTGCCTGGTTTATCCTGCGTCCCCAGACCCCAGGACAGTGCCTGTCCCATCAATAATTATGTGTCGAGCAGATGCATTTATGAACCAGATCATCACAGAGGATTTTGAAATTGAAAAAATTACTTAATTAAATGAAATGTTTAAAATCATTAATTTTTTGGGATTCTGAAGGGAACTTTTATGATTAAATTTCTGTGTACTACAGGTTGCCTATTGTGTAGTCGTGTTTTAGTAAAAGTTCTTTTCCTGAGGCAGGACCATTTCATATGGGAAAGATAAGTTTTCTGTGCTCTAGGGACAATTTCCTGTCTGCCTTGAACACATTAGACAGATGACCTTAATGATCGGAAGAGATGCATTGGAAATACATTCCTTTCCCCCATCAGCAGTGCTTTTGCATTAGCATTGAGCAGGGTTTGACTTTCTTGGTGATACAGAAGGTGCAAGAAGCCTAGTATCATGTGGTTTGACATTTAATCAGACTTGCTTTCCTTGTTAACCTAAAGGCCTTCCTCTTCTTTGGAATTTAATGTGTCAATTTAATGGCTCCTAGAGCTGGAACAGATGGAGCTGCTGATGTTCTCACTTAAATGAAAAGAACATGATTTATATCCTCAGCTTCGTTTCTTAAATTCTTGTTGAACTTTCATTTGATTGTCAGAGCCACATAACCAGAATGTCACTAAATTTGCTTTGGCGGCATTACCATCTACTTTTGCTTTTTAAGCAGTTTTGGAAATGTGATGTAGTATAGGAATATGAGTACATGTTTTTAAACATGTATTATTCGGAGTTAATGATTCACTGCTGCCGAAGGGGTGGTTTCTGTGTGAAGGCAATGGTTATTTTTTTCATTAAATATTCTCATCAGAAGTTAATATGTTTTTCTTCTCTTATTCTGGAGTTCTCTTATAAAAAATACATGTACTCATATAGCTGCCAATGAGACAAGTGTTGACATTTTGGTTTCTTTTGTTATGGTTTTATTGTTGTTATTGCTAATGAATGATTTTTGAAGCAAATATGTACTTTCAAGCAAATATGTACAAATATGAAGTTGGAAGATGATATTTTCTCTTAAAAGCATTTTACCATTTTCACATTGCCATGCCCTTAGCTTTCAGGGTGTTTTCTTGAGTCATTATTTTCTTTTGTTGATTCTTTAAAATGTACCAATGGTGAGTGTGAATTCATAGTGTGAAAAATGTGGGTGATAGACTATGTTTAGACGTAGTTCAAGATAACAGTTTATATAAAAAATTGATGCTTTAAAGCATTTGCTACCAAAATTTGTTTTTGTATGTGTGTGTTACCTTTACTCTTCTCCTTGGGTCCACTTAATGGTTCTGTATTTTTTTGGAGAGCCAAATATGACTTGAAGGTAGTCGGGGAGAGGGAGGAGGAGCAATATGAAATGAGTGGGCTGTTTTATCAGAAGCCACTTATTCACAGGGCCTCAAATGACAGCTGTTGGGAGAAGTGATATTCATACTGATGGGGGTAAAACTGCCTACCCATTTTGGGGAGCTTTTGTTTTCATAATAAAACTTCTTTGTACAAATAAAGGCTGTTCTAAAGGAGAGGATTTATTGCAATTGAGTCTTTTCCATTCTGGCAGCATCTGACTGAAAATCATTTCAGAAATTCTTAGTATTGCATGCAATCATTGTTTAGTAGCTAGATCTTTTTAACTTTATGATAGAATTGTACATTTCATTTCTGTTTTAAGTCCTATCCATGTATTTAAGTAGTGTAATAAATTATTTTCTTGCCAGCATGGTGACTTGAGTGAAAAAAATGTGTATAATTTGGCCAATAGTCTAATTCTGTGACCTCTGCAATCCAAATGGATGCCGTGGCTTTTACCTTGGTTACATTTCAGATGACTTTAATTGGCCTGAAATTCTATTAGTATGATTGATTCAGGATACTCATTCAAAGTCATCTCATCTGTCTGTGTCATTTGTCATGGATGAAATCTCTGGGCAGAGCGGTCATTGAACCTTGGTTAAACCTTAGACTGTGTCTGTCTGTCAATTTTATAAATGATTGGGAGGAAGGCACTCTTGTGAGTTCTGGATCAGTAGTGATATGATTCTGTTTCTGTTTTTTGTTTTTTTAAATCTACTGCTACATAACAAACCACTCCAAAACTTGGTACCTTAAAATAACCATTTTATCTTGGTCATGATTTTGTGGGTTAGGAATTAAGAAAGGGCTCAGCTGGGCAGTTTGTCTCTGATCCACATGGTGTCAGCTGAGGAATCTGGGGATAGGGGATCCACTTTTGAGATCTCAGACTCAGATGTCTGGTGCCTCGACTGGGATGCGTGGCTCTGGGCAAGGGGCTTAGCTGGGGCCCAGCATGTGGTCTCTCCATGTGGCTTAGGTTTCTTTCAGCATGAGAGCTGGGTTTCCTAAAATGTGAGGATGGAAGCTTCAAGGCTCAAGGTTTCTTAGGATGTAGACTCATAAGTCCCAGAACACCAGTTCTCCTGCTTATTGGTCAAGCAAGTCACTAAGTCCAATCCAGACTGGGGATCAGGAGGGGGTCGGGGAGGGGAGGAGCATTATCCTTCACTTTTCATTGGGAGAAGAAACAAAGGATTTGAGGCCATCATTAATGGCTAGTGATGAGATCACATCAGAATAGCATTTATTTAATAGCAATTTATTACTCTCCTGAGGTTCAGGTGGCTTAAAGTCCAAATATTAGTAGGTAGTTCCATGTAAGGGAATCCCATTCCAAGTGGCACAGCCTTCATTTAAACAAAACTCTGATGTAATTCATTCTAGTCATTTGATGGATGGAGACTCTAAAAGTGGCATGAATATAATCTCAAAATATCTAGAAAGATGTCAGTCCTCTGAGTCATTGTGCAAACTAGTTTGTTGAGAGAGTTCAAAGGCATCATGGATCTTAACAGCTAGAAAAGATTCTAAGAGATTACATCATCATTATCACCTTCCAGAAAGATTTATTTAGCATCTCTTAGGTGCCAGGCCTTGGGAATACAGAGGAGAATATGACTGATTCTTGCCGTTGAGACATAGTTGAGGACATAGAACTGATACACAAGAGATGAATAGAAATCCATGGAATATAGACTAACTGGTAAATAAAAGTACAGGTGATAAGAGCACAAGAAGGAGAAGTAATCAGTAGAGGCTTAGCTAGGGGCTGGGAAAGGCTGTAAGGACTTTCCATCACTCTGAAAACATGAAGTCCAAAGTGTTGGCCATTACCTACAAGTCCCTTTGAGATCTGGATCCCTGCATCCTCTCTGATCCCCTTTGCTACCTCTCTTTTCCTCACTCACTGGCCTTCTCCCATGGAAGTGTAGGCATTTGAGGATCTTTGCCACTTGCTCATTCCTCTGCCTGGAATGCTCTTTTTCCAGACATTCCCATAGTTTGCGTTCTCACTTCCATCAGATCTCTGGTCAACTGTGCTCTCCTCCAGCCTTCTCTGACCACTCTGTCTACTTCCTGTTCATCAACACAGTTTATCTCCATGAAGCCAGGGGCATTGTCTGCCTTGTTAATTATTGTATCCTGAGCACCTAGAGTAGTGCCTGGCATCATTGGTGCCCAACAAAATATGGTTGAATGTATGAATGAGTAAATGAATGCAGAATCTTGAAACAGGGTGTGCTTTTGGGCTGCTATAACACAATAGTGTAAACTGGGTAGCTTATAAACAATAGAAATTTAATTCCCACAGTTCTAGAAGCTGAGAAGTCCAAGATCAAGGCACCAGCAGATTAGGTGTCTGGTGAGGGCCCATTTCCTGGTTCATAGACGGTACCTTGTTGTTGTGTCTTCACATGGTAGAAGGGTCAAGATAGCTCTCTGGGGCTTCTTTTATATGGGTACCAATCTTGTTCATGAAGGCTCTGCCAAAGGTAAGATTTAGCAAAGTGGAGAATAGATGATATTGCTGGATGCCTGCAAGGCAGAGTGAAAGAAAAGCAGAAAGTTGCATAATATATTCACAGATCATCTGCATCAGCTGTCTGATACCAGGGGTCCTTATTTTACAACTCTGAGTCCTGCAAACCATTTTGCGAATATGTAAGCATTTTAATAGGGCTTGCACAGGAAGTGATTTATTTTTTTCTTTATTTTTAACTTTTATTATAGGTTTGGCGATACATATGAAGGTTTGTTAGGTAGGTAAACATGTGTCACAGAGGTTTGTTGTACAGATTATTTCATCACCCAGGTATTAAGCCCAGTACCCAGTAGTTATCTTTTCTGCTCCTCTCCCTCTTCCTACCCTCTCCCCTCAAATAGACCCGAGTGTCTATTGTTTCCTTCTTTGTATTCATATGTTCTTATCATTCAGCTCCCACTAAAAAGTGAGAACATGCAGTATTTGGTTTTCTGTTCCTGCGTTAGTCTGCTAAGGGTAATTAGCCTTCAGCTCTATCTATATTTGCACAAAAGACATGATCTTATTCTTTTTTATGGCTGTGTAGTATTCCATGGTGCATATGTACCACATTTTTTTAATCCAGTTTGTCATTGATGGGCGTTTAAGTTGATTCCATGTCTTTGCTGTTGTGAATAGTGCTTTGGTGAACATTCATGTGTGTGTGTCTTTATGGTTGGATGATGTATATTCGTCTGGCTATATACCCAGTAATGGGATTGCTGGGTTGAATGGTAGTTCTGCTTTTAGGTCTTTGAGCCATAGTACTTTCCACAAGTGGTTCATTTTAACTAGAATAGCTGGTTCATGACTGGTGGCAGTTATTGGAGAACTTGCCTTTCTTGAAAAATATTCTGTACTATACCATTTCTTTGTCTTTTCTCCTGCTCATATTTCTGTCTGAAATATCCAGCTTTTTGTATTGACCTGTTGAAATTCCACATGAATGTTCCAAAACATAGTGACTTAAAACCACAATTTATTATTTCTCACAATTTGGTGTGTTGGCTGAGTTCAGCTGAGTGGTTTTCTGTTCCATGTGGTGGTGTCTGCTAGCATCACTAATACAGCAGATGTTTTCAGTTTCAGAACCTGGCTGGACTAGAATGCCCAAGAAAGCTTTACGCTCATGTTTCCTGTTGGCTATGGACTAGAGTTCCTTAGTTTTCTTCCATAATGTCTCATTTCCTCTGGTATCTAGACCAGCCACCTTACAGCATGGTGGCTGGGTTCCAAGTGTGAGAATAAGGAAGCTTCTACTTCATTTTACTTTTATTTATTTATTTTTTTTGAGACGGAGTCTTGCTCTGTTGCCCAGGCTGGAGTGCAGTGGCACAATCTCGGCTCACCTCTGCCTCCTGGGTTCAAGCAATTCTCCTTCCTCAGTCTCCCTAGTAGCTGAGATTACAGGTGCACACCACCACACTGGCTAAATTCTGTATTTTTAGTAGAGATGGGGTTTCACCATGTTGGCCAGGCTGGTCTCGAACTCTTGACCTCAGGTGATCCACCCACCTTGGCCTCCCAGAGGGCTGGGATTATAGGCGTGAGCCACCATGCCTGGCCAGCTTCTATTTCTCTTGAAGCCTAGATCTAGAACTGGCACATCACTTTCATCACATCCTATTGGTCAAAGTGAGTCACAAGGCCAGCCCAAATTCAAAGGGAAGGGAAGTAAATTCCCCTTCTTGATGGGATACTTGGGATGCACAGACAGGGATAGGAAGAATGATTAGTGGTGATGTTTGCTGACAGTCCTCCTCAGTATGCTTAGATATTTGTAAGCATTATCTTTTCAGTAAAAAATAGGTATTATTAGTGAAGTCCAAGGCCTTTGAGTATTATTTGAACCCTTTGGTTTTGAGCTATGAATTGTTTATAGAGTGAATTTCTGTGAACATTTTGGGCTTTATTGAGCCGCAGCTGAAGATGATCATTGATTGACTCCTCCCCCCACCCCACCCCCCGCCTTTTTTTTTTTTTGCTTTACTTGCCATTCATATTGTGTTGTACATGTTCCTCTGGGTATATTAGAGGTTGAAATCAAAAGCCAAAGGAATCTGAAGGGGGTCCTCAGCTCTTCTCTGGGTCTTACTGTAACCTAGAGCAAGTGACTCCATCAGCAAGACAAGTAAACTCGGGAAAAGAAGCAAAAAGGAAACAAGCCAGTTGCTCTGGGCTGAGATAATGTTAAATGGCAGAGGGAAGCTTGAGTTACTCAACTGCTGCTTGGCTTCCATCTTCTCTGTCCTTGTTTCTCTGATTCAATTCTTGCTTCCTACAGTTGATTTCCCACATAGCAAGCAGAGGGATCTTTTAAAAATATAAATCAGATCATCTTATTCTCCAGCTTAAAAACCCTAGGGGGGATTTCACTGTACTTGTAATAAAATCCAGACTCCTCATCATAAATTAGCTCCCACTCTTGCCTCTTTACCTCTTCTCTTACTCTTCTCCCCTCCCTCTTTATCAGCCACATTTTATTTCTTTCTGTTCCTTGAGCCCTCGAGGTTCATCCTGCCAAATTCATCCCATTTTAGGGGTTTTGTACTTGCTGTTCCCTCTCTCTGGAACACTCTGATGCTAGATCTTTGTGTGGCTGGTTCTTCATTCAAGCCTCAGTCCAGAGGACCTCATAAAAACCTTTTGTACCCTCCTAGACTCTTTTTTTTTTTTTTCTGGAGACAGAGTCTCACTCTGTCCCCCAGGTTGGAGTGCAGTGGCACAATTTCAGCTCACTGCAACCTCCACCTCCCCAGTTCAAGTGATTCTTGTGCCTCAGCCTCCTGAGTAGTTGGGATTACAGGCGGGAGCCACCACTCCTGGCTAATTTTTGTATTTTTAGTAGAATTGGGGTTTCACCATGTTGGCCAAGCTGCTCTTGAACTCCTGACCTCAGGTGATCGGCCCACCTCAGCCTCCCAAAGTGCTGGGATTACAGGCATGAGCCACCACACCTGGTCTCCTAGACTGTTAACAGTGCACTAGACACTCGCCCTCTCACAGTTCCTATGTTCTGTTTTTTCTGGCACTGACTGTTCTTTTTCTCTGTTTTCTCATGTATAAAGGTAGGGTTAATAAAAGAGGTACATACTTCGTAGAGTTGTTTAGAGGATTAAACTAGTTACTATTTAGAAGAGTATCTGGAGCATGATATTGCTCTCAAATATAGCTTTATTGTTATATCATTCTTTACTACCTGAAATTGTCCTGCTTAGTTATATGCTAGTTTATTGTCTTTCACTCATTGCTAGTGTCAGCCTTTTGCAAGCAAGGACAGCATTTACGTATCTTTTTTACAGCTCATCCGTATTCCCAGTGTGTTGTCATGCACAGTAGGTCCTCGACAAGTACTCTTAGAGTCAATAAATGAAAGGCAGGAATATTTATTTTGAACAGGCCAGAAAAAACATTAGTAACATTAAATTAAAGCTTGCGAAAGTTGAACGGATTGTAAAAGATTGTTTAGTTGTTCAAAATGGGTTTTGGATTTTTGGTCCAGAAGCATTCTGTTCCAGGACACTGAAAGAACCTAGGGATAATTCATTGTTAATTTTTATTTTTATGAAATTTTGAAGAGTGGGAAATTGTTGGAATTATGAAGACAGGTAAATGACATTCTGATTTTCGAGAGTGAGGAATGTGGGCTTAAAAACTGTAGACTAGGAGCTTTATGCTACTTGTGGGCAGAATTCTAGAATGGATTATTAAAAAGATGATTTGTGAATGCTTAGGACAGTGTTGTTTAGTGGGAAAGTGGAGCACCCTTAGAGAAAAGAGGCCTGGAGAAATGAATTGATTTTTTTTTTCAGGTGACTACTGAGCTTGGTGGCAGAATTGAGAATAAAGACTCCCTGACTTCAGACCAGTGTTCTCTCTGTTCCAGTAGTGTTTTCAATCTGGGACCATAGAGCCGCTCAAATTCAAGCAAAATAGAATCTTTTTGTGTGTGTGTCTTTATTTTGAAGATCGTTTTTTTTTAAAAGCCACTTTCAAAAACAGTTTTTCAGTTGGGGTACATTGACCTCTGAAAGTTCTAGGACACAGTCTCAGGAGCCCATGAGATTTAGTTCTCCTTCCCACCACTTTAAAAGAGGTCGTGTGGTACTCTAGGTTCAGAAACTTGGCACCATGATATTTTGCCAGTTTATCTTATTAACTGAATGCTGTCTGTAGTGACTGCAGAAAACAGTGTTATGTTCTTCTGTCAGACTTGTGCTGTTCAATATGGTTGCACGTAGCCATACGTGGCCATTGAGCAGTGAAAATGTGACTCCTGTAAGTTGATTATAGACTACCATGTAATACAGTCACCCCTCAGTGTCCGAGGGGTATTGGTTCCAGGACCCCCTGCACATACCAAAATCCATAGATGCTCAAGTTCCTCATATAAAAATGGCATAGTATTTTTATGTAATCTACATACAGCCTCCTGTATACTTTAAATCATCTCCGGATAATTTATAATACCTAATACAATGTAAATGCTATGTAAATAGTTATTATATTGTTTGGTTTTTTTAAAAGTATTTTTTTAATGGTTGTATTGTTATTGTTTATTTAAAAAATATTTTCAATTCAAGGTTGGCTGAATCTGCACATGCAGAACCTGGGGATACGGAGGGCTGACTGTATCATACACATTAGATTTCAAAGACTTAGTATGAAAAAATAATGTAAATATCTCATGATTTATTTTGAATATCTGTTGAAATGATATTTTTGATATATTGGGTTACATAAAATATATTAAAATTAATTTCACTTGGCTTTTCCTTTTTAAAATGTGGCTACTAGACAATTTAAAATTATATATGTGACCGGCATTCATTAGAACTTGATACCTCTCTCAGGAGGAAAGGTGAAAGGAACTGGTGGATATCACTGTGCAGATGAGGTGATATGACAGCTGCCTTCAGCTCTTTGGATGGCTCTCATTCATAAAAGAGATTCTTTCTGTTCTGTGTTTCTCAAAAGGTAGAACGAAGACATAGAAAAAGCAAGTTAATGTAAGATAGACCTTTCTAAAATAGTTGTCCAAAGAAAATATAGGCTCCTTCTAGAGATAATGAATTCCTTGTCACTATACATAATTCAAGAAGAGGCTAAATAGCTGCCTAATGAGGTTGTTTAGAGGGAGGTCAGGTGGTTAAAAGTAATGCCTTTCCAATCCTGAGAATTTGTGACTTGATGAAATTGGGCAAAGGGCTGATTTTACAGCTACATGAAATAAATGGATTCTGTGGGCAGAAGAAGAAAGCATTTTATTTCACTCCCTGTGCTTTTCCTTTAAACTTTCACGTGAGTATTTTCCAGTTGAGGAGCTTTTGCATTCTTGGTTACAGAAAGATGTTTGGTTGTCTAATCCCAGGGAATCTGGTGAACAGTGTATCAGTTAGGAATGTGCTTGGCAACAAGTAAACAAACAAACAAACTAAAGTGACAATGGCAAATAAGTAGAGATTTATTTTAATCCTATAACAAGAACTCTGGAGATCAGCTGCTTCTGGCATTAATTCATTGGCTCAAAGGCATCAGAGCGAGTATCTCTGCTATTCTCTTGGCCTTCCTTTTCCTCGTGGTAGCAAGGCAGTCACAGCTACCAACAGTGCATCTGTAAGGCTGGAAGAGGCACGGAAGGGGCGCAGCCCCTACTGCATCTGTCGCTTTTCTCGGGAAAAGCAGTAGTCTTTCCAGAAATCCTCAACACAATTCCTCTTCTGAGTCATTGGGCAGAATTGTCTCATGGCCACTCCCTGGTGCAAGGGAGGCTGCAAAGTGAACGTTTGCTCTTCTAGACTCTACGATTGAGACAAGACAGGAGGAGAAGGAGGTTGGGAATGGCATTTGTGTCAGCCAAAAAGAACAAGGTCTGCTACAGATAGTTTTAGGTGTGACTGAGGGCACCTCCCAAGTCAAACATCAAGTGCTTGGGAGTTGAGACATCATCCAATGTCCTTTTTTTTATTAAAAAAAAATTCTTTCACTAAGTGGTTTTAGCTGCCATTGATGATTCTAGCCTTGGATGAGTTTTATTAAACAATTCTTTCTTTTTAGAGAGGAGAAAATTGAGGACTCGAGAAGTTCACCCCTTTGATTTCTATTGAAATTACTCATAGGGTAAGAGTGAGAGTTCTTGCTTTGCCCTTTCCACCTTCCTGACTTCATCAGTGAAGAAGAGAATCTTGGTTTTATTTTTCATTATCTGCAAATGATATGTCCATCACAGTTATTTGTCACAAAAATACTTCACAAGAACATTGCTAAACACATACAAATGTTAGCAGTTCTGAACAGGCATTTATTGTAGAGGAACCTGCTTATGATGAGAAATATGAAAGAATTGAGACAGTGGGCCTGTACCATAGAGGAGGGAAGAAACTAGTTGGGTGAAATTTAGTGTTAGGATGTTTTGTCAAAAAACTATTTTTGGGAGGCTAAGGCAAGAGGATTGCTTGAGCCCAGGAGTTTGAGACCAGCCTGGACAACATGGCAAGATCCCATATCTACAAAAATAAATAAATAGAAATTAAAAATTTTTTTTTTCATCTTTAACATTAATGGCAAATGTTTAGAGCTATATTTAATGGAAGTATGTGTGAATTGGTGGTATAAACAGATTTTTCCAAACTCTTTTTACTTGTAATTTCTGTGGCTGTAACAGACTTCTACTAGCCTCTTGGGAGTTTCTTAAATCCTTTTTCCCCATTTTCTTTGGTCTATGATAAAGAAGTAATCTGAAGTAGAAAAAAATTATTTAGGCTGGGTGCAGTGGCTCACGCCTGTAATCCCAGCACTTTGAGAGGCTGAGGCGGGGGGATCACTTGAGGTCAGGAGTTCGAGATCAGCTTGGCCAAC
This sequence comes from Pongo abelii, assembly GCF_028885655.2. NCBI lineage: Eukaryota > Metazoa > Chordata > Mammalia > Primates > Hominidae > Pongo > Pongo abelii. Next base: position 92,238,214 of record NC_071995.2, read on the forward strand.
ATGGTGAAATACAAAAATACAAAAATTAGCCAGGCTTGGTGGCAGATGCCTGTAATCCAAGCTACTCGGAAGGCTGAGGCACAAGAATCGCTTGAATCCGGGAGGCGGAGGTTGCAGTGAGCTGAGATTGTGCCACTGCACTCTAGCCTGTGTGACAGAGCAAGACTCCACCTCCAAAAAAAAAAAAGAAAAAATTACTTAGATGAGCTAATTTTTGAAGACAGTCTTATAAAGTTTGTTTATTTTTTATTAATACACTTTATTTTTTAGAGCAGTTTTAGATTCCCAGCAATATTGAGTGGAAAGTATGAAGAATTGCTGTGTATTCCCTTCCCCTACAGATGCACAGCTCCTCCCACTGTCTATAGTTCCCAGGAGAGGTTGACATTTGTTATCATTGATGAACTTATATTGACACATCGTTATTACCCAAAGTCCATAGTTTACCTTAGGGTTCATTCTTGATATTGTACATCCTATGGGTTGGGACAAATATATAACGACATGTATCCACATTTATGGAATCATACAGAGTATTTTCACTGCCCTAAAAATTCTCTGTGCTCTTGATTATTCATCCCTCCTTCTGCACAACCCCTGGAAACCACTGATTATTTTACTATCGCCATAGTTTTGCCGTTCTAGGCTACTATATCGTTGGAATCATGTAGTGTGTGGCCTTTGCAGATTGGCTTCTTTTACTTGGTAATACGCATTGAAGTTTCCCCCGTGTTTTTTCATGACTTAATAGCTAATTTCCTTTTAGTACTGAATAATATCCCATTGTCTGGATATCACCGTTTATTTATCCATTCACCTACTGAAGGATATCTTGAATGCTCCAAGTTTTGGCAATTATGAATAAAGCTGCTATAAACATCTATGTGCAGGTTCCTGTGTGGACATGCATTTTCAGTTCATTTAGGTAAATACCAAGAAGCATGATTGCTGGATCATATTTTAAGAATATGTTTAGTTTTGTGAGGAATTACCAAACTGTCTTCCAAAGTGGCTATACCATTTTTTGTTCCTACCAGCAATAAATGTGAGTTCCTGTTGCATCACACTTTACCAGCATTTGGTGTTGTCAGAGTTTTGGATTGTGACCATCTAATAGGTGTATAGTGGTATCTCATTGTGTTTTAATTTATATTTCCTTAATGATATATGATGTTGAACATCTTTTCACATACTTACTTGCCATCTGTATGTCTTCTTTGGTGAGATATCTGTACAGGTCTTTGGCCATTTTTTAAATCAAGTTGTTCATTTTCTTGTTGAATTTTAAGAGTTCTTTGTCTATTTTTGGTAACAGCCCTTTGTCATATGTGTCCTCTGCAAATATTTTTTCTAGTCTAACTCATCTTCTCATTCTCTTGACAGTGCCTTTCACAGAGCACACTTTTTAATTTTAATGAAATCTAGCTTATCAATTATTTCTTTCATGGATTTCTGCCTTTGGTGTTATACCTAAAAAGTCATCACCATACCCATAATAACCTAGATTTTCTCCTGTGTTATCTTCCAGGAATTTTAAAGTTTTGTGTTTTACATTTAGGTCTGTGATCTATTTTTTATTTTTTTAGAGTTTCGCTCTGTTGCCTAGGCTGGAGTGCAGTGGCATGATCTTGGCTTACTACAACCTCCGCCTCCCAGGGTTTAAGCAATTCTCCTGCCTCAGCCTCTCAAGTAGCTGGGACTACAGGCATGCACCACCACATCTGGGTAATTTTTGTATTTTTAGTAGAGATGGGATTTCACCATGTTGGCCAGGCTGGTCTCAAACTCCTGACCTCAAGTGATCCACCCACCTTGGGCTCCCAAAGTGTTAGGATTACAGGTGTGAGCCACCATGCCCTTCCTGTGATCTGTTTTGAGTTAACTTTTATGAAGGGTCTAACATCTGTGCCTGGATTCTTCTTGTTTTTTTGCATGTGGATGTTCAGTTGTTCCAGCACCATTTGTTGAACGGACTGTCTTTGCCCCATTGTATTGCTTTTGCTCCATTGCCAAAGATCACTTAACTTTGTTTATGTGAGTCTAGTTTTGGGTTCTCTGTTCTATTCCATTCATCTATTTGTCTGTTCTTCTACTGATATCACACTGTCTTGATGACTGTAACTGTACATTAAGCCTTAAAGTCAGGTAGTGGCAGTCCTTAAACTTTGTCCTTTAACACTGAGTTGGCTGTTCTGGGTCTTTTGCCTCCTATATAAACTTTAGAATCAGTTTGCCAGTATCCACAAAATAGTGTGCTGGGATTTTGATTGGGATTGCATTGAATCTATAAAGTTGAGAATAGCTGACATTTTGACAGTGTTGAGTCCATGAACATGGGATATCTGTTTATTCAATTCTTCTTTGATTTCTTTCACTAGTTTTGTAGTTTTCCTCATATAGATCTTGTACATATTTTGTTAGATTTATACCTAAGCATTTTTATCTTTGGGGGAGTGCTAATGTAAATGGTAATGTGTTTTTAATTTTTAATTTCACTTGGTCATTGCTAGTATATGGGGAAGTAATTTACTTTTGTATATTAAACTTTTATTCTGAATCTTTTTATAATTGCTTATTAGTTCCAGGAATTTTTTGTTTATTCTTTTGGAATTTTCTACATAGATAATCATGTCATCTGTGAAGAAGACAGTTTTGTGTCTTCCTTCTTAATCTACATGCCTTTTGTTTCTTTTTCTTATCTTATTGCACCAGTTATGACTTCCAATTTGATCTTGAAAAGCAGTGGTAATAAGGGACATCCTTGCCTGGTTCCTGGTCTTAGTGAGAAAGCCTCAATTTTCTTTTCTTTTTTTTTTGGACACGGTCTGGCTCTGTCACCCAGGCTGGAGTGCAGTGGTGTGAACATGGCTCACTGCAGCCTTGACCTCATGGGCTGAAGTAATCCTCCCACTTCAGTCTTCCAAGTAGCTTGAAATACAGATGTGCACCACCATGCCTGACTAGTTTTTGTATTTTTTGTAGAGATGGGGTTTTGTCATGTTGCCCAGGCTGCTCTTGAACTCCTAGGCTCTAGCAATCTTCTTGCCTTAGCCTCCCAAAGTGCTGGGATTACAGGTGTGGGTCACTGTGCCTGGCTAACTTTCTCACTATTAAGTATGATGTTAGCTGTAGGGTTTTTAAAAATATGTTCTTTATCAAGTTGAGGAAATTCCCTTCTATTCCTAGTTTGATGAAAGTTTTTATTATGAATAGGTGGTGAGTTTTGTCAAATGATATGATCATGTGATTTTTCAATTAAGTCTGTTGATGTGATGGATTAGATTACATTTATTGATTTTGTATGTTGAACCAGCCTTGCATAATTGGGATAAATCCCACTTGGTCATGGTGTATAATTCTTTTTAATACATTTTTAGATTTGATTTGCTAATACTTTTTTGAGGATTTTTGCGTTTATGTTCAAGGAGAGACATTGGTCCATAGTTTTCTTTTCTTGCAATGTCTTTGGTGTTGGTGTTAGGGTGATGCTGACTTCATAGAATGAGTTAGGAAGTATTTCCACTGCTTCTAGCTTCTGAAAGATATTGCAGAGAATTGTTACAATTTCTTCCTTAAATGTTTGATCGAATTTATCAGTGAACTCACCTGGGCTTGGTACTGTCTATTTTAAACGTTATTAAATATTGATTCAAATGTTTAATAGATGCGGGCCAACTTAGATTATTTTTGTGTGTGAGTATTGGCAGATTGTGTTTTTCAATGAATTGTTCCTTTTCAGGTATGTTATCAAATTTGTGGGCATAAAGTTGTTTATAAAATTTCTTTATCCTTTTAATGTTCATGGTATCTGTAATGATGTTCTCTTTTTCATTTCTGATATTAGTAATTTGTATTCTGTCTCCTTTTTTCTTAGTTAGCCTGTCTAGAAGCTTACTGATTTCATCTATCTTTTCAAAGAGCAAACATTGCTTTATTGATTTTTTCTATTGATTTCTTGTGTTCTCTTTCATTAATTTCTGCTCTAATTTTTATAATTTTTTTTGCTTTTGCTTATTTTGGATTTAATTTGCTTTTCTTTTTCTAGTTTCTAAAGGGGAAAACTTGGGTTGTTGATCTTAGGTCTTTCTTCTTTCCTAATTTTTGCATCCAAATGCTATGCATTTCCCTTTGCTTTAGCTAGAAACTACAAATTTTGATAAGTTGTTTCCATTTTTATTTAGTTCAAAATATTTTTTTTAATTATCTTGAGAATTCTCTCACCCCTATGTTATTTAGAAGTGTATTGTTTTATCTCCAAGTACTTTGGAATTTTCCAGCTATGTTTTTGTTATTAATTTCTTATTTAAGTCCATTGTGATCTGACAGCAGATTTTATATGGTTTCTATGTTTTTAAATTTATTAGAGTGTGTTTTATGGCCTAAAATGTGGTCTATCATGGTGAATAGTCCATATGAGCTTGAGAAAAATGTGTAATCTGCTGTTGTTTGATGGAATAGTCTATAGATGTCATTTACACACAATTGATTGATGTTGAGTTTATGTCCTTCCTGATTTTTTGCCTGCTAGATATGCCTATTTCTGAGGAATGCTAAGCCTCCAAATGTAATAGTGGAGTCACCTCTTTTTTCTTACAGTTCTATCAGTTTTACCTCATGTATTTTAATGCTCTGTTGTTAGGCACATACACACTAAGGATTGTTATGTATTCTTGGAATATTGACCCCTTTATCATTTTGTAATGCCTCTCTCTATCTCTGATCACCTTTCTTGCTCTGTAGTTTGCTATGTCTGAAATTACAGTAGCTAGTCCCACTTTCTTTTGATTATTGTTAGTGTGGTATAGCGTTCTCCAGCCATTTAAATCTACATATGTCTTTATATTTAAAGTGGACTTTTTGTAGACCACATATGATTGGGTTTTGTTTTTTGATCTACCTTGACAATTCCTGTTTTTCAATTAGTGTTTTTAGACCATTGGCATTTGAGGTGATTGTTAGTTGGGTATATAGTTGGATACCTACCATATTTGTTATTGTGTTCTATTTGTTGCCCTTGTTTTTTATTTCTATTTTTATCTTCCACACTTTTTTGCCTTTTATGGTTTAATATTTAGTATTAAATCATTTTACATTATTCCATTTTCTCTTTTGTAACATATAAAGTGTACTTCTTTTTAAAAATTATTTGTAGAAATGAAGTCTCAACTGTGTTGCCCAGGCGGGTCTCAAACTCATGGGCTCAAACAGTCTTCCCGTCTTGGCCTCCCAAAGTGCTGGGATTAACAGATGTGAGCCACCGTGCTCCTTTTTTTGTTTTTTTAAACTTTTTAAAAGTGGTTTCCCTAGAAGTTTGCTGTATACATTTACAACTCATCCAAGACCAATTTCAAATAACTCTGTACTAATACATGGGCAGTGTATTTCATTATAATAATGAAATATTCCTAATTTCTCCCTCCTGTCTTATGCTGTCATTCATTTTACTTATACATAGGCATATATAACTATATGTGTATGCACATGCACAAACACACACACATATATATACACACACACAGTCAGCTCTCCATATATGTGGGCTTTGCCTCCATGGAGTCAACCAACTGTGGATCAGAATATTTGAAAAAGAATGGATAGTTGCATCTGTACTGCACATGTACAGATGTTTTTCTCATGTCATTATTTTCTAAACAATAAAGTATAACAACTATTTGCATAGTATTAGGTATTATAAGTAATCTAGAGATGATTTAAAGTACATAAGATGATGTATGTAGATTAACAGCAAATAGTGCACCATTTTATATAAGGGACTTGAGCATTCATGGATTTTGGTATCCACTGGGGGTGGGGCCCTGAAGCCAATCTCCCATGGATAATAAGGGACTACTGTACACATAAGCATACATAACCAAATACATTGTTGCCATTATTATTTTGAACAAACTTTGATCTGTTAGATCAATTAAAAAATAAACATTTTTATTTTACCTCCACTTACTCCTTCTTGATGCTCTTTTTTTCTTTATGTAGATCTTATTTCTGACCTAATATTATTTTCCTTCTCTCAAAAGAACTTCTTTTAACATTTCTTGTAAGGCAGGTCTACTGCCAACAAACTGTCAATTTTTGTTAGTCTGAGAAAGTCGTTATTTCTCCATCAATTTTGAAGGATAGTTTCACAAAGTACAAGAATTCTAAGTTGGTCGGTTTTTTCTTTTCCTCTCCACACTAAATAGTTCACTCCACTTTGTTCTTGATTATGTGATTTCTGAGAAGGCAGATATAATTTTTATCTTTGCTTCTCTATAGCCAATTTACTTTTTTTCTCTGATTTCTTTCAGGAATTTTTCTTTATCTTTTACTTTTTGTAGTTTGAAAATGATAGCCTAGGTATAGTTTTTGTTGGCATTTATCCTGCTTGGTATTCTCTAAGCTTCCTGGATCTGTGGTTTGGTGTCTGGCATTAATTTGGGGGCAATTCTCAGCCTATATTTTTTCATATATTTTTTCTGTTTCTTTCTTTTTCTCCGTCTAGTATTTCCACTATACATATGTTAAACCTTGTATACTTGTCCCACAGTTCTTGGATATTCTGTTTTTCAGTCTTTGTTCTCTTTGCTTATCAGTTTTGGAGGTTTCTATTGATACATCCTTAAGCTCAGATATTCTCTCCTTAGCTATGTCCAGTCTACTAATAAGCCTACCGAAGATGTTCTTCATTTCTGTTACAGTGTTTTTGATCCTTAATATTTTTTTCTTAAGATTTCTATTTCTTTGGTTACATTGCCTATGTGTCCTTGCATGCTGACTATCTATTAGAGCCCTTAACAAATTAACCATAGTTGTTTTAAATTCCCTATCTGATAATTCCAACATCCTTGTCATGTCTGTTTCTGATGCTTGGTCTGTCTCTTCAAACTGTGTTGTTTTGCCTTTTAGTATGCCTTGCAATTTTTTCTTGATAGCTGGGCATGAATATGGGGTAAAGGGATCACTCTTAAGTAGGCCTTTAGTAATATAGTGATAGAAGTGTGGGAGGAGAGGAAGTGAAACCATCTTTGTAAAAATTATGACCATGAGAAAAATCTGACGTAGGAAAATTATGGCAGTGAAAGAAATCTAACCTAACTGACTCCATGTTGCTTCTCACCTCCAAGCTGTTCCTATTCATTCCTGGGCATAGGCTAAGCAAAATATAGGAGGAATTTACTTTATAGTTTAATTTTGAAGCAAAGATGATAACAGCCCCTTCCTGAGACAAACCCCCTCTTTGCTTAGGGATTAGACCACCTTTGTAAAACTGAAACATTAGCCACAAGATTAGAAATTCTGGCTCAGGAGTCATGTAGCCAGAGGCCACAAGATTCTTAAACTTCCCAATTGCTCCTATAGATAACATCACTATTGTAAAACCTAAGATTGGTGTTTGAGGTATTTTTCTGACCCTGCATTCTGATGAACCAACCAGCTGGTGCCACCCAGACTGGTAAACTGTCTCATCTGGTCTTTTGGCCCCCACCCAGGAACTGACTCAGTACAAGAAGACAAACTTCGACCGCCTATGATTTCAACCCAACCAATCAGCATTCCCTATTCCCTACCCTGCTGCCTGCCAAATTATCCTTGAAGAACCATAGCCTCTGGATTTTTGGAAAGGCTGATTTGAGTAATAATAAGCTCCTGTCCTCTTGCTTAGCTGCCTCTGGGTTTATTAAACTCTTTCTCTATTGCAAAAACCTGCTGTTCTCAGTGCATCGGCTTTGCTGGGCAGTGGGAAAGATGAAACTGCCTGGTGAATACAGAACTGTTCTCTTGTCCTGTGAGTAGGTCTCAGTCTTTCAGTAAGCCTGTGCCTCTGGACTGTGAACTTCACAGTGTTTCTCAGGTTTTATTTCCTCTTAGGTGGGACAGAGTCACTAGACTCGGCTGGAATTATGTATTTCTGTTCATCACATGGAAGGCTTGAGTGGGCTAGAGCTGAGAATTTCTCTTCCCTCCAGGCCCATTAGGCTCTGGTAAAATCCACTGTCAGATGAGGCTGTGGTTCGATAGCTTCTCCTGAGGACAGGTCTTGTTAGGAAGACCCCAGTGCTCTGGCATATTTCAAAATGGTTCCTTTTCCTTCTCCTCCTGCTGGAAAGGGATTTTTCTTGGGGAAGTTTCTGCTCCATGCTGGGTGCAGTGGCTCACACTTGTAATCCCAGCACTTACTTTGGGAGGCCAAGGTGGGCAGATTGAGCCCAGGAGTTCGAGGCCAGCCTGGATAACATAGAGAAACCCGGTCTCTCCTAAAAATACAAAAACTAGCTGGGTGTGTGGTGCATGCCTGTAGTCCCAGCTACTTGGGAGGCTGAGGCGAGAGGATCCCTTGAACCTAGGAGGTCGAGGCTGCAGAGAGCCCTGATCGTGCTACTGCACTCCAGCCTGGGTGACAGAGCCAGACCCTGTCTCAAAAAAAAAAAAAAAAAGTTTCTGCTCCAGTATGTTGTGATTCTCTGTATCTGCCTGTCTGTTGCTTCAATTTCAGAGGCATCAGTTTACCTTGTGATCTCACTTTTCTTACAGAACTAAGAAGACTTGTTGATTTTTCAGTTTGTTCAGCCTTTTTACTTGTCAGGATGGAGTGGCGACTTTTCAGCTCCTTAAATACAGAACTGGAAACCAGAAGCCTCTTGACCTTTCATTTTTTGCCTTTGAAAAAAGTCAGGTAGTTAATACTTCTCTTTCAGGGTGCTGTTTGAAAATTCTGTTATGCAAAAACACAATGTAGATAATTTGTATTCCCAATAAATAATAAGGCACATTGGATATAATTGTTACCGTCTTGCATTTTTTAGCATAGTTTTAGATGTTTTATTTTGCTACAAAGGAATTTTGAGCAGAAGAATGTGACATATATCTGTAAAGAACAGACTTATTATTATTATTATCATTATTATTATTATTTTGAGATGGAGTCTCGCTCTGTTGCCCAGGCTGGAGTGCAGTGGCGCGATCTCGGCTCACTGCAAGCTCCGCCTCCCGGGTTCACACCATTCTCCTGCCTCAGCCTCGCAAGTAGCTGGGACTTCAGGCACCCGCCACCACGCTCGGCTACTTTTTTGTATTTTTAGTAGGGACGGGGTTTCATCGTGTTAGCCAGGATGGTCTCGATCTCCTGACCTCGTGATCCGCCTGCCTTGGCCTCCCAAAGTGCTGGGGTTACAGGCGTAAGCCACCACGCCCGGCCCAGACTTATTATTTTTTATGTTCATCCCCCTGTTAATTTTATCTTTCACTCACAATATTCCCTTTGCTTTTCCTTTTTAACCAGCGGTCCGATATGGGTATCGGTGGAACAATATATGTCTTAAGAATAAAGCAATTTTAAACCACCATGACTAGTAGCAGTGTTTAGCTGAGTTCTGTTTCCCAGTTGTCACCAACTACTGCATATACTCCCTAGATATGCAGTTGCATGTTCTCACACTGTCCTGTTTTGAAGAAAAAAATGTTTTTAAAAAGTAGAAATTTAACCATATGCCATTACTGTCTTTATTGACTTGAAAGGCCCTCATTCCACCCAATCCTGCCCTACTCCTCTTACCCCAATTCCTTTGTGAACTACTTTGGGAAACGCTACTGGTGGTGGTGTGTGATGATATTTGTAAGAGCATGAAAATAAAAAGCTGGGAATATGTAAGAGATTCAGATTTTGCTGAAGCAGAGAATTTGACTTGTGGACTATTGTAATGCAAAATTTGGTGCACTGTTAATGGAAAGCATTTGCTATATTAAACAGTAAGGGTCTATTGTAGGTTGAGAAGCTGGGGAGATTTATTTTACCATTTAGCATGTAGAGAATTTGAATAGGAAAGTAGGTGGGTATAGAGTGCCTGTTTGTCCCATTCATTGTTGGGGTTTATATATACCTTTCTCTCTTAATCCTCAAAACCCCCTGCCTGTAATGTAGGTATTTTCCCCATTTTGCAGATAAGGAAGCTCAGACACATGAACTTTTCCAAGGTTTCAAAGCTAGTACATCGTGGGGCTGTATTCAAACCCAGGGCTGGCTTCAAGACCTGTTATTCTTCTACTGAATTAACCTGAATCCTTGCAAAGTCTGTGGCTCTAATTGTTTCTGTGGCTAATTAATGTTCATGAACTGGTGAAGAGTAAATAGTTTAGTTTAGTTTTTTTTTTTTTTGAGATGGAGTTTCACTTTTGTCACCCTGGCTGAGTGCAATGGTGTGATATTGACTTACTGCACCCTCCGCCTCCCGGGTTCAAGCGATTCTCCTGTCTCATCCTGCCAAGTAGCTGGGATTACAGGCACCCACCACCATGCCCAGCTAATTTTTGTATTTTGATTAGAGATGGAGTTTCACCATATGGGTCAGGCTGGCCTCGAACTCCTGACCTCAGGTGATCCGCCTGCCTTGGCCTCCCAAAGTGCTGGGATTATAGGCATAAGCCCCAGCACCTGGCCAATAGTTTAGTTTTTTAATGACTCACTCAACTTTGTTAGGTCTGTTTACTTGAGAGCATGTATTTATTTGGGGCCATAAATGTATTTTTACATTTACCTATTTTATTTATCTCAAGTCTTGCTTTTTACATTAGAGAAGGAAGCTTTACTAGTACTCTAGTTGGAGGGGTACATCTCTTTATCAGGAAAGAATCTTATTCAGATACATACATACATACATTGTATTTATTTATAAATACAATAATAACACTGAAGTATAAAGAACCACAATTTATTACTTTTTTCCTCATTTTTTTTTCCACTGTGGAGCTTACCAGCTAGAATTCTGGTTTTGGTAGCAGGAAAGGACAAGTGGCAACTTTGTGAATTGTGGCATTTGAGATTAGACTGATATACAAGATGGTGTACTACAGCACTCTAACAGAAGGGAATAGCACTGTTGTCAAAGACATTGGAAGGTCTCTTGTAACTGAAAGAGCCCTCTTTGGCATTTGGCCGTCTCAGTTTCACGATAACATGACGAAGCAGGAACCTTGAAATTGCTCCTCTTTATATTCCATTCCTGGATAATTACCATCTATACTCAGATTCGAAAGGTCCTTTTATTTTGTGATTGCATCTTTCAGCAACAACTCTTATTATCCTATTATGCAATTTGCCTTATTTATGATGCTCAGGTGGGAAAACGTTCAGCCTCCACAATTGAAAAGATCGCCCTGATTGAGCATTTTGTGGTGCTTTTGCTTGTTTTGCTGTTGAGCAAACAGAGTTCAAGACAGGTGAATTTTTTCCAGATGTGCATTTGAATAATTGGACAGATCCCTGTGGTCTCTTCAGTAATAACACAAATGACTGCTTATTCTCGCCTTCTTCCTCCGTGCCTGGCTTCCTGTGGTCACTCTGCAAGGGGCTCTGTAGTTGCAAGATGACTCCACAGTTAATATTGAGCTCATGAGGAGTAAATAGTTCATCTAAGCTGGGAATCTCTGAGCTTCATTAAGTCTGCTTATTTGGGTACCAGAACCTGTCGCTATCCAGGAGACATACAGCAGATCAGCTTTCACTTGCTTTGTTACCATTTTAGGCATGAAATAGAATGATTTTCTCCCAGAACATGATGTCCCTGTGTAGTAATAAGTGATAGCACTTCATGGGCTTTAAGGAATCTAGAGCCAGGCCAGTTAGCAACTGAAGCTGTAATAACTCAACTGGACACTGACGTCCTTTTCCTGAAGTTATATGAGCAGAGGCATGTAAGGGAAATGTGGCTCGGTGACCCACAGTGCTCAGTGCCCAGTTCAGTGACAGGCAGCCAGGAGAGCTGAGCCATGGAGAGGCCAGCAAGCCAAAGGGATTTGCTGCCATGCTGTAACATGGAAGTCAGGGTGCACTCAGCTCTGTATTGATGACATTCTTAAAGTCTGAAGGACTTAATGCAGTTTCTGGATGTGCCTCCTCATCACCACACCTGTTCAAGGGGGAAACTGGGACCTACCCCAACAGTCAGCTCTATAGAAGTTTTTCCTGACAATACTCTCTACTCCTGGAGGTTGACTGTGTTTTTCTCCTGTACTCTCCTCTAACACAGAACTTGTGTGTTACTATATGCAACTTGTTTATCTGCCCCCTGGACTGTGAACCCTTGAGGACAGGGATGTTGTCTTATCACTCTTTGAATTCTCAGTGCTGGGTACATATTACGTGTTCAATACATGTTTGTTAAATAAATGAAACAGTCATGTTTGGCTCCTTTCTTCCACAAAGCATTCCACCCTTCCACGGAAACAATTATAGCAGCATGGAAACAATTACAGCAGCTATCTATAATTGATAATCAGAACTAATGAAATATGGTAGCACGGGCATGAATAGAGTTGAAATTATCAGAGTGATTATAAAATACATAGGAATAAACTTAACAGAAATTGGGCAACACCTTTATGAAGAACTCTTCCAAACTTAACTAAGGCACATAAAAGAACACTTGAATAAATAGAGAAGCATGTTCATTGGTGAGAAGAGTCAGTGTAGTAAATATGTCAATATCACTTTTTGTCCATATTAACCTAAAATTTAATACAATTCCAGCATAAGCTATAATGTTATTTTTATTCTATGGAATTTGAGAAAATATAGTAAAGTTCAGAAAAACATTGCCTGAGACTAATGAAGAATGAAAAAGAGGGGAAAATTTTACCTCATCAAGTATTAAAACATAAAATATAGTAAATATAAACAAAATGGTAGACAAACTAAGAAATTGGAAGCCAGTATAATCTGGATACCAAAACTTGACAAAGGCACTACAAGAAAAAATTATAGCCTTAAGCATAGATGCAAAAATCATCAACAATATATTAACAAATGGAATCCAGCAAAACAGAAAAAGGATAATATATCATTACTGAATGGGATTTATCCTGGAAATGCAAGATTGGTTTAGCATTTGAAAATCAATGTAATTTATTGCATTTATTGAAAAAAAGAGAAAATAAGAGCATAGCTACAACAGGAAGTTTAGAAGCAGGCTTGAGTATACAAGGAAACCTAGTACAGGTTCACAGTCCTTTATCTGAAATGTTTGGGGCCAGTTATATTTCAAAATTTAGGGTTTTTAGCAGTATCTCATAATCAAATTCATGTAAATTTTCACAGCAGAACAGATTAATACGGACACTAAATGGGATGATAAAGACCAGAAATAGCCTCACATTAGCTCAGGTCAAGTTTTGCCACCAAATGAATTTAAGCACCAAACTGCAAAAAAACAAAAGACTCTGTTTTCAGAGCTTTATGATTTCAGAATTTCAGGTTAGGAATTATCAGCTCTTTAATGCCAGGATGGCACATCAAGTCAGTGTTGAGATTTATAAAAGGCATTGGGATTACATACTAGTCATTTAGAGGAAAAAAAGGATAAAGTTAAATTCCTACTTAATAGCAATATTGTTTATGTTTAAAGATTTTATGTTAAAAAACTAAAGAATCTATAAAAGCACAAAATATATACTTAATCTTTATTTATAATCTTGTGGTAGTGGAGATCTTTGTAAGCATGATACCAGTAGCAGAAACTAAATAAATTTTAAAAAGAGATCTTACAGCCAGCCACGGTGGTTCATGCCTGTAATTGCAGCACTTTGGGAGGCCGAGGCGGGCAGATCACCTGAGGTCGGGAGTTTGAGACCAGCCTGACCAACATGGAGAAACCCCATCTCTACTAAAAATACAGAATTACCCGGGTGTGGTGGTGCATGTCTGAAATCCCAGCTACTCGGGAGGCTGAGGCAGGAGAATCGCTTGAACCTGGGAGGCAGAGATTGCAGTGAGCCGAGATTGCGCCAGTGCACTTCAGCCTGGGCAACAAGAGAGAGACTACGTCTCAAAAAAAAAAAAAAAAAAAAAATCTTAGATTTAACTAAGCAAAAATTACAAAGAACACCATAATAAGATTAAAAACTAATGTCAATGTGGAGAAAATGTTGGCTATATATATAGTGGCCAAAGGGTTATTGCCCATAGTTTATAAAGAGCTCTTACAGGTTAATAAATAAGAGATGCATTCTCCACAACAAAATCAGACCAAAGATATGAAAAGGTAATTTGCAAGAGAAGAAATACAAATGGCCACTGAATTCTTTACTACTACTATATCACTATCACTACTACTAGCAGGTACCATTTACTGTTTATTGTTTGCCAAGCACTGGGCTAGTATCATATCTTGCTTAAGAAAATACTATGACACAGGTGCAATTATTTACATTGTGCAATGAGGACAGTCCAATTTAGAGAGCTAAAGCAGCTTGTCCTAGATTATACATTTAGCAAAACTGTTGCAGCCCAGGGCTGTCTGCCTCTGAAACTCTTGCTCTTCAGTATAGCACTGACCTACTGCTCCTGTATATCAGTATTTGTATAAAAAGAAAATTCAGTGAAAGCAACCAGAAGTTACCATTTGTTTTGCCTATTAGATTGGCAACAATTGAAAAGGAATATTCATAGCCAGGGAAGATCAGAGTGTGAAGCCTGCACTCTCATATATTGCTGCTGGTAATGTCAACTGGCATGATTTTTCTGGAAGGCACTTTGGCAATATGTATTGAAAGCTACATTCTTTGATACAGTCTTTCTACTTCTAAGAATTTGTCTGAAAGGACTAATTTGATAAGTGCTTATATGTAAACAGTGTTCATTTCAGTATTGTTTATAAAAGCAAAAGGTTGAAAGAAACTTGTCCATCAGTGAAAGATCGGTTAAATGAGTTATGAGAGAATTAAAGATGTAGACCTATATTTATTATTTAAACATTGACCTTCATTGACTTGGTTTTTTTTTTTTAATGGAGCTTTGCCCTGTCACTCTGGCTGGAGTGCAGTGGCACAATCTCGGCTCACTGCAACCTCCACCTCCTGGGTTCTAGCGATTCTCCCACCTCAGCCTCCCAAGTAGCTGGAATTACAGGCACACGCCACCACATCTGGCTAATTTTTATATTTTTAGTAGAGACGGGGTTTCACCATGTTGGCCAGGCTGGTCTTGAACTCCTGACCTCTCAACTGATCTGCCTGCCTCAGCCTCCGAAGTGCTGGGATTATAGGTGTGAGCCACTGCACCCGGCTGACCCTCATTTACTATTGGATGGAAAAATAAAATAAAACAAAACATGTTGCAAAACAGTTTTGTGGTGCAACTGAATATTTGAAAAACTCCAAGTCATATACACATATGCCAAGAAAACAGTCTGGGGAGGCTGTGAAACACAGTATTGACAGTGGTATAATTATTAGTGTTTTATTTTTTTCTTCATATTTTTCTGCAGTATTTATTGGTTTATTTTTGCTCTATACATAGACTCCAGTTGAAAAAACTATTTAAAAATACATACTATAATTTTCTCAGACTGATAGAACATCTCAACTTGAAGATTAAGCACAGAATTTGGGGATGTTCATCCGGATCTGTATATTTACTTTGCTTTTGTTAGGGAGTATGTAGGTGCTTCCTGTACTTATATTTTACTTTTTGAAAGTTGATACAGGCATGTGCTCACACATACATTATTTCCCACATGTTACTCCAAGAATTGCCAGGCTTCTATTTCATTGACTGTGTTTAAAGTAATAGTTTGCCAGCGACTTGGTTTACATATCCAATCAGTGTGAAAGTTCCTTCTCCATAGATACAAAGAAGTCCTTTTTGCCCAATCAGTAGATCAAGAAGGCGAACACCTTCTTAATTACAAACGAGGTTTTAAAAAGTTGGCTTAACAAATATAGCTATAAGTTTGCTTAACAAATATAGCCATATAGCTTAACAAGTTTAGCTAAGGAGACCTACCTGAGGATTCTTCTGGTTTAGAAAAGAATTATTTCTGATAGGGAGACAATCATGTTGGGCGTATCTTAAAATGCTTGATATAATCTTCAAAATTTATTATGAAACAGTGAAATCTGGCTGGGTGCGGTGGCTCACGCCTGTAATCCCAGCACTTTGGGAGGCTGAGGCAGGCAGATCAGCTGAGGTCGGGAGTTCGAGACCAGATTTACCAACATGGAGAAACTCCATCTCTACTAAAAATATAAAATTAGCCAGGCATGGTGACAGGTGCCTGTAACCCCAGCTACTTGGGAGGCTGAGGCAGGAGAATCGCTTGAACCCGGGAGGCGGAGGTTGCGGTGAGCCAGATGGCGCCATTGCACTCCAGCCTGGGTGACAAGAGTGAAATTCTGTCTTAGAAAAAAAAAAAGAAGCAGTGAAATCTAGTATTTTATGTGACATGAGCAATTTGCACAGTGACTTTGAACATTATCCTGACCATCAAAGAACATTATTTAATAAGAATTGTGGACTAAGTAACTTTAGTGTGCATTTTCAGTGTCTCTAAAGATTTGGGTGCAGAGTTATGAGCTCCATTTGATTGAACTGGTAGTTTTAGAAACAGATTTTTAAATTACTTACCAAATGTAAAAGGAAAACACTTGTATTGAAAACACTGGTTGCAGATCGTTCTAAAGGCCATTTGGGACAACAGAACAAGGCAACATCTCAGAGAAAATGGTTAGTAATGGGCTCTTAGAGATGGTGTCTTAATGCAGTAGTTATTTTGAATTATCTTTAAAATGGTTTGTTGACCCTGTTCTTCTGTTTTGACATTCTCCTTTGAAGGCATACAAGTTATACTGATGATATTTGAATAGTGGAACTCTTGTGTAGCAGTTAAGAGGGTGCATTTTAGAGTCATTTAGACCTGGGTTAAAATCCAGGCTCCACCAGTTAGTAATTTTTTGAGCTTTGGCAAGTCACTCTAGTCTCTCTAAGCTTTAGTTTCTTCATTTCAAAAGTACAGACCTGACAGAGTTGTTGAGAGGATTAAATGACATAATTTTTGTAAAGAGCATAACAGTGCCTGGCAGATTAAATGTTCAATAAGTGGTTGCTTTTTTTTTCATAAGTAGTCCAATTTCTTTTAGAAGATTTTCATAATAATATGTAGTGTAATGGAAAGAATGCACACTGTCTTGTCTAATAGACCCAGATTTGAACACTGGTTCTGCCCTTAACAACCTCCTAACTTTGGGCAAATCATTCTGCTCTGTGCCTCAATTTTCTTCCCCAAGAAATGGAGTCGTAATGCTGACCTTGTTGGAGGTTGTAAGGATTTGAAGTGATATAGGCTAAGTGTCAAACTCTATGCCTGGAGGAAAGTCAGTATTCAATGAATGGTTACTATCATTATTGTTATAAAGCTAATACATATCAAAGAACATCTTAAGGCTTTTAATATTTTTCCTCTTCTCTTTTTTATCTTTAGTTGTAATTCTTTAAGAAATTGGGTACACATAGCTAAGACTGTGCAATATAAGAAAAGTGTTAATAAGTTATATAAAAATGTATTCTAATACTACATTTGGTAAACAAGAATAAGAATCTGTAGATAGGGATTATATGAGTGGAGAAGGATGTGTACTTAGGGCTTGGCTTTGGGGTGCATGTCAGAGACTAGTGTATGAGGAAGAAGAAGCAGGAAAAGGCAGTGTTTCATTTCTCACAATCGCCCCTCCCACCAGCCACACTGAAGAGGTGATGTCATGGGCCTCTGACGCTGTGCTTGCCCCCATCACCCAGCCATCTGGAATAGCTGCTGGAGGTGCCCAGTGTGCCAGCACTGAAGGAAGGCCTGGCTGCTTGGCAAGCATTGGTGACGCTGTGAAATCGAGTTCCTGGGGAGGCTGCCTGCTCAGGTGGACTGCCACATGCTGTATGTCTTGCTTCGTATTTGCACAGTATGGTGCTTGATGTGATTCATTCATCCATTCATCCATTCATCCATCCTTTGTTTTTGTTTTTTTTTGAGGCAGCGTCTCACTCTGTCACCCAGGCTAGACTGCAGTGGTGATCAAGGCCCATTGCAGCCTCAATCTCCCAGGCTCAATCGATCCTACAGCACAGCCTCCTGAGAAGCTATGACTACAGGCATGCGCTACCACACCCTGCTAAGTTTTTATATTTTTTGAGGAGACAGGGTTTTGCCATGTTGCCCAGGCTGGTCTCAAACTCCTGGGCTCAGGCCATCTGTCTACCTCAGCCTCCCAAGGTGCTCGGATTACAGGCGTGAGCCACCTGCCTGGCCTGTCCATCCTTTTTTCCCTTCCTCCCTCCTTTCCTTCCTTTCTTTTTTTCCCTTCTTCTCTTCCTCCCTAACTTTCTTTTATCCAGCCATCCATCTGTTCATCAGTCCATCCATCTGTCCATCCATCCCGTCCATCTGTCCATCCATCCATCCATCCATCCATCCATCCATCCATCTGTCCATCCATCTTCTAGGTCCTAGGTATAGTAGTGAACAAAATAGTCAAAGTCCCTTCTCTCAAGGAGCTTACATTTTAGAGATTCAAAGCATTTTCAAATGTGTTATTTCATTTGCTTTTTAAAACAAGTATGTGAATTTTGAATTTTTTAGTATTTTCATTTGCTAGATGAGAAAACAAAAATATTTTGAGATTAAATGACTTCCTGGGATAATAGTGCTATGAATAAAACCCATTATTTTTTATTTAGAACTCTTTTATCTATACCACTTTTGTATTCTAAACAAGTTTTTCATTAATGGAACATGTTTTCACACTGTGTTTTTCTTAATACTTCAATCATAGGTAGCCAAGGGAATTTTAAAGAACATTAAGTGCACTCAACTGAGCTGCTTTAACCTTTCAATATGTTCCCGCTGCTGTTAGAATGAGATTTGAAATCCAGAACACCACTGCATCATCAGGCCAGTGCTTCCTTCCCAGCTCTGTCTCCGGACCCTGTCCTACCCTGTCCCTCGTATTGCCTGTCTTCTGCAAATGCTAGCCTTCTTTTCTGACCTCAGAGGTATTGTGTTCTTTCCAGCTTCAGCCCTTTGTATGCACTGTTCCCTCAGCTTGGAATCCTCTTCTCTGTTTGCATCCTTGTCCCTCTTCCTCCGATCTTCACCAAGCTAATCCCACTCAACTCACAGATCTCAGCTTTCATGCCACTTCCTAGGGGAGGCTTTCCTCATCCCCCTGCCAAGGTCAGGTCCCTATACCATATGTGCTTTCTCATGGCACCCTGTGATTTTCCTTAATGACTCACCTATCACAATCCAGGATTTTGTTGACTGTCTGCCTCCTCTTCCTGTAAAGGTTAGAAGGTAAACTCCATGGGGGCAGAACACTAGTTATGTCATTTTCACCGCTGTTTCCCTGGCTAGCACTGAGCCTCCTGTAGGCCCTCCAAAATATGCAAATAAATGAATGAACAAACACCCTGGCAGCATGGAAACCCAGAGCGGCACAAGCGAGTTCAAATATTTATGGTTTGTTCCATCTCACTTCCCTCTATGATGTGATTTTAGCAGTGTAGGCAGCTTACGAAATGGGGCAGGTTTCTTGTGTTTTACTAATGTGTAAATAAAGATAGAGTAACTCTTAAGATGTGGAAAGTTTGTAAAGTGGCAGCAAAAAGTGACAAGGTGTGGGGACCCAAATACAGAGCCTAGGGAAAATAGAATAAACCAAGTTGTTTTTATGTCTCTTTTCCATTAAACTGTGAGCAAGTTGAAGTCAAGTCCCAGAACTTATTTATGTTTATATCCTCAAAGAGACTATAGTGCCTGGTTCGTAGTAGCTGTGGAATAAATGTTGAATGAATGAATGATACACCTCTTACCTTTGAAGCTGACTTCTTGTGTTCTTCATGCTGATATTAGAAATAGGAAAAGTCAGTCAGGTACAGCAGTTCAAGCCTGTAATCCCAGCACTTTGGGAGACCAAGGCGAGAAGATCGCTTGAAGCCAAGAGTTTGAGCCCAGCCTGGGTGACAAAGTGAGACCCCATCTCTACAAAAAGAACGAAAAAAAAGGAATTGGAACCGTATTATTTATAGAAAAAATACTAGATCTAGAACCAGAGAGACCTAGGTTAAAACTGATCTAAAATGAGAATAATTATTCCTACCAAGTGGAGTTGTTGGGAGGGTGGTATACATATAGATGGTGTATATAAAGTGCATAGCAAGCTGGTTGTGGTGGCTCAGGCCTGTATTTCCATCTAGTAGGAGGCCGAGGTGGGATGATCCCTTGAACCCTGGAGGGGGAGGTTACAGTGAGCTGAGATCACGCCACTGCACTCCAGCCTGGGCGATAGAGGGAGACTCTGTCTCAAAAAAAAGTGCATAGCAAGCACCAGGCACATCTAACAGCTCCTCAGAACATTTAAGCTCCCCTTTTTTTGCTTCTTTCCCTTTGGTATAATTTTAGAAAGACTTTTGGGGAGCATGATATATAAATCATTAAAAAAGAGAGAGCCTCAAAGCAGAATCGTGGCAATTGAGCTAGATTTGTATTTATCAAAGCAAGCATGATGCTGGGATGCTTAAATAACAGTACAGTATATTACAAAGGAACTGGGGAATAATGTTCCTATTATTTTTGTCCATGGTCAGCCTATTACTAGAAAAGAGTGACCACATTGATTTCTAAAGTCCTTATATTCAAAACTTTCTGTGCTGACCACCATCATTTATGTTTTTCCCATCTCTACTTAAAAACATTAACTAGCCCCAACTTTTCCTCCAGTTATTTCTTTTATTAGATTTATTCTGTTCTCCACAATAAAATCTATCTTCTATTCCCATCCATGCCAATTCAAGTAGTTATAATGGGTGGATATAGGGTGTGTTAAATGTTGGTAAATCCACTGAGTTCCTTGAGCTCCACATTGATGTCTTTTAGGATGTGACTAGGGGTAGGCTAAATATTTTCTAGTTTCTCAGCTCCTACCCCGGTCTAATTATGATATAGAGGCCAGATTAGTGTCACCAGTTTTTCTTTCTCTTCTGAATGTAGAGCAAGACCAAATGATTTCAGATGGCAGCATGAGAAACTTAGGATCAACCACCAGCATCTATGTGAGTCTTGTACTAGGCTCATTCCAGTTAAAAGCTGTAAATCATTTCATAGCCTCATCAGTTTAGTTCTCTTTTATAGAACTTATTATGTGATACAAAATATGCAAGGCACTGGAGATACAAATACAATTAGTTCCTCAAGGAACTTTGAGTTGAGCAAACATGGTACTGTCTGGTGAGACCAGACATATGAGCAAACATAGTACTCTCTGGTGAGACCACATAGAGAAATGTACAAGGGGTAGAGGAGGCAGTGATGACTACTGGTCGGGGATAGTTGAGGGGAGGTGGCATAGGCTGCCTATTGAAGAATAAATTAGAGTTTGCTATGTGAACAGGGTTGCAGAGGGAATAGTATATGGAAAACCAGGGAGATGTGGACCCATATATTTTGTGCAGAGATGTCCAAGGACTTAGATATTACTATATTGCAGGTATGAAGAAAGCTTTTTTTGAGATCTGACAATTCCAAGGTAGGTTATGGACTCTCTTTGGAGTCCCCAAAATAAAAATAAAGCATTCATATCTGCTGAAGATAGCTTGAATGGTATTTTTGCTAAAGGCAGAGTCATATACTGTATGTGCCAGATAAAAGTCAATGTCTATTATGTAAACATTGAGATTACATTCATTAATTTAAAAGAAAGGATTCAAACTTTGTACTAATCTGCATCTAGAGAACTAATCTGGTATGTGTCATTTTCAAGTCACCAACTAAAGCAGTCTGTTGTATGGAACTCTGCTCCCTCTTAGTCAAACAAATGCAACCATAAAAAGCAGTGCAAATTCAGTGTCACCTTTTCTCCATGGATTGGGTGGTTTCTTTTGGAGCAGAGAGAGTTTCCAGAGAATCAGTATAGTAGCCAGAAGAAAAATGGAGGGTGGCCTTACCTTGTCCACTCCGTGCTGCCTGAGGGTGAAATGGAACCTCGGATATTGTACACCTTTAAATTGTCCATGTTGCCTGTTTCATAGCCTTCCCGGGCCAGGGAGCTGTGTAGTCAGTTTATAGTTCTAAGAACCAGAGCAGGACTGCTGTGCTTGCAATTGCATGCTTTTTATGGAACAGGCAATATTGTTTAGGGAATTTGGGCAGCTGGAACCTGCCACATGAGCAGTTTGGACTGAGGAAGAATTTCAGGGTGATAAAATAAAGCTCATTATATAAATTCACTTGGGTATTTAGGAGTCTGAGAAGGGAGAGGATGAGAGTATTCCGAAGGCAAGCAGGAGAGTTTCATAAACAGCTCCCTTTCTATTCGCTTTTACTGTAAGTGTTGAATTGAGCTAGGAAGATCACATGGCCCATTTTGCAAAGGGCAGTCATGTTCTGCTGTTTCTTAGCTGTTTTGTCAGTTGGAACAAAACAACAGCGCTGCTCATTTTTTGCAGGGTTAGAGGAAAAAGGAAGGACTGGCCGAAGAATGGGGTGGGGAGCTGGAGAAGAGAAGGGCCAAAAGTGTCAGACTGTGGGGATGAGGACCTGAAGGAGGCCCATGTGACCTCAGGCATGGGCCCTGGAACTCTGCCTTTTTGAAGCCTGTTGACAATCTCACCCTAATTTAACCCTTTGTGGAATTCTTCCATGAGATGCAGTTGCCAACGTCAGGCTTCCTAGAGAATTGAGCCTGCCCACTCTGTTATGAAGTCTACCCGGAAGAGCTGGCAGAGTGGGCCCCTTCATTGGGACTGCAGCAACACTGACCAAAGCAAATCCTTCTCTTGGAAGAAACAAACTCATTCCTCACACCTGCCTCACCCTGCTCCCACTGCCACCCCCTGCACCACACGCCAGCCCTCAATAAAAACTAAAACTGATGTCATTGTAACCTTTGGTTATTCTTTTTTGTGCATAAAGTGTCAACCTCCTGTTTTATTCTCATAAATAATGGAAATCTTAACTTCATTTCAGAAAATCACAAAAGATAACAGGGACCCTATTCAAACAGAATAAAAATAATTAGTAAGTCACAAACTCTGGCTAGAAAGAAAAAGAGAAAAGAGAGAGAGGGAAGGAGAAAGAAAGAAGGAAAGAGAGAGAGAGAGAAACGAGGAAAGGAAGGAAGGAAGAAAGTGAAAGAAGTCCTCTTGTTGGTGTTAAAATGTGTCTTTAAGGGGAAACTTATCATTTAGGTTACTAGTGGTTTCTTTCTTCATCATTTTAATTTCCATTAATAAAATGTGACTTTGAAAGGATACGGGGAGTTTGGGAATAGAGAGTTTTATTTTTATTTGTTTATTTTTTTCCCCCTTCTCCCAGCAAAATACACAGGTATCTG
The DNA here is from genome assembly GCF_028885655.2 of Pongo abelii. NCBI lineage: Eukaryota > Metazoa > Chordata > Mammalia > Primates > Hominidae > Pongo > Pongo abelii. The sequence continues at coordinate 92,261,359 of NC_071995.2, forward strand.
ACTATGTAGAGACACGAACCCACCTATCCTGACCGACCTTGGCAGTGGTCAGGGGATAGGAGGAAGTGTAGTGCCATGGGATGGGCACCAGCCCTGATGAACTCCACTTTCTTTCCATTTGTCTCCTGCATCCAAATGTTGAGGAGACTTTGAGTAGTAGTGTAGCCTCTTTTCCTTTTAAAAATCTGCACCCTGCTTATTTCCAATACAGATATGAGGTTGGTACCCACTAATCTTAACAGGATATATATGTATCTAAAGTATATAACATATTATTTAAAAACTAATGTATTATTTAGGTTTTATTAAATTATCCTGGTTTTAGGCTATGCTGATGGGCTAAATTTGCCTAAACTCCTGAGATTTCGATTCTCACTTATTGGCATTAGAGGAGTTCCTAAAATAAAAGCTATTAAGATTAAATATCATAAAAATCTTTCTAGGAAAATATAATCAAAAGCATCAAGGCTGTCTCCTACAGTTAGTGGTTTCTATTATTTTGGTTCTCAGAGCTATGACAATGTCACTGGATTTCAAGAATTCAGAAAGACAAAAAGAAAACTCATTATTTTGAAATGGGGAAAGGGAAAGATCTTGGACGTAGTCTTCTGTTTTTAAAATAGTCATTCTCATTTTAAAATAGGAAAAACAATTATTTTTCATTTAACAAAGGAAAAAACCCAGTCTGTACTTTTAAATTAATACAAAGACCAATATTTTATAGGGAGAACATTAATAATCATTGTGGAGCCCATTAATCACAATTCTGCTTTCGATTTATTGTAAATATGCCTCCCATTTTCCTCCTCATTACCAATCACCTTCTTTAATTATAAGAGGGCTTTCATTAAAACTTTTGAATCATTTATTTTGGAGCACCTAACTTTAGAAGACATTTATTGATTTCTATAGCATAAAATACAAATGTTTTTATTTTAGAAAACATCATAAACTAATACTTTACTGGAGGAGTTTGGCTAAAGATTCAAAAATATATAGAAGTAAAAATATATTTAAAACTGCACAGTTTTTACAACAGCATGTATGGCATTTGGATTCAGAATTTTAACTAGCAGTAACCTCATCTGTTTAGTAATGAATTTTAAAATAGAAAAAAAATCTGCCAAAACAGAACAGTTGTTTACTAGCTATTTAACTTTGATGAGCTGAAATTAGATACTGAAGCAGAATAATTAGAACAACTTTTTTTCTCAACATCTAAATATTTCTCTTTTTCATTAACATTTCAGTTAAGTTTGAAGAAATTCCAAAAATGAGATTCTCATTAACTAAAAGGAATTCTAAGGGTTATTAGCCATCTACATTTTTTCTATGACCTTAAGACTTTTTTTCGAAAAACAATTTTAGAGGAGGATTGTCAGATTTACCTAAGGTTTTGTTTTTTAATTTAAAAAAATTTAAAGAAGCTATCTTAGTGATTTTTGTCATCATTTTTATTTGTTGCCATGATTAATATATGGAAATAAGATAAATTGGATTACATTTCTGTGAAAGCCATATTCTTAACATCAATGTCTATCTAAAAAATATACGAGTCACACTTGATCATTCAGAATCATTTTGAAATTCTCTGGTAATTTTTTAAAAAGCCAGTGTTGACTAGTATTATATGGCTAGTTATATTTATTACAGCAGTCTAGTTATTGTTTGTGTAACTATAGTTTTTTTCTAATAGAAATAAAATGTCTATTTGCAGTATAAAAAGAAGTATGTATATTTGATGATTTTGTTGTAGAAAATACTTAATACCTTTTAAAAGCTGTTTGACTTTCGGTTTTAAAACAGCTGTGTAGCTTGGTGAGTCCTGCAAATTCTGGCTTTCTCTGTGGCCTTTGAGCCAAGTAATTTTTTGCAACATTTTCCTTTGCTTTCTTATACACACTCAAAAATTGTGCTTGCTTTTCCTGAAGGCCAGCTATTAAGTTAGAAAGCACCAAAGGTGTTATGAAATTGCCCTTTATTTTTTCGTACATCAGGGAGGAATGATAGATTTTGTGTATCTCTTGTGTGTCATTAGAACAGAAATATTTAGGGCTGCTAACTCCTGGAGTTGTATACTTACCCTTATTACAGATGCAATGATTTTGTCTGACTGCATTGCTTTAAGATGAGTTTTATTGCTTTCATGCTTAGGCAAGGATATTTAATTTTATTTTTGTTTGGAGTATCTTGTTGTAATATACTTCTCCCCCATCTCGTGCTCCAAAATTTGGGATAAGCATAGAATCCTTTTAAGACTGTAGGTTATTTTCCAGTTTACTAGAAAGCATGACACATAAATTAGCGACTAAGGATTATAGCGTCCTTTCCTAAAGGTTATCATGAAAAAAAGTTAAAATGTCAAAGAAGATCCTACTCCAGTAAAAACAATTTCCTCTGTAAAATCCTGATACCTCATAGGAAGCTTTGGATCTTGTTCTCAGCTACCAAAATTCTTTAAATATGAAAGTTAACATGACAGGAAAGTGGAATACACTCTGTGCTGAAGACCCACTGTTCAAGGTGTGTAGTTATTAATCTGGGTTTGAATTTACAAATTATATGGTCTGATTAATTTGTAGATAGGGGTCGGTGGAGGTTAGACCATGGGCTTTAGAACAAAGAGGCTGATAAAATATTACTCACAAGCCTTTCTGCTTGTTTGTGACTCTCTGGAAATGCCATTAGATAGTTCTCATAGCTATGGTCAAAAGAAGTAGGCTTAGAAATAAAAGACATTTTCTCCCCTGTAAAAGGAGGCGGCTGGCCCGTGCTCTTTCTAGGCTCTTCCCAGCGACAGCAACCTCTGCTTCTGAACCCTTAGTGCTCATTCTATGCTCCACCGCGTCTCCTCTACACGCCATGATCTTTGTTATCTGATTTGCTAGCCATTGTTATGGAAAGTTCTCGACTGTAATGCAAAAAGCTCAGCCATGGGTCCTTGCTAATGTCAGCAACCCAAAGGCGCTCTTCAAACCACCTCGAAAAGAAAAATCCTTTAAAAGATGTCAAACTCTCCTTTCATGTTAGCCCAAAATGAAGTTCCCGAGCAGCATCTGGCAGAGCAGGGTAATTCAATCTATTTTAATGCAAAGATTTTCCAAGAAGGCAGGAAGCCGTCAAGGAGAAGGCTTTCAGGCATCTGCTGTTTTGTTTCCAGATCCCTTGTGTTAATTTAATGTTTCTAGGGAACCCGGCTCTTTCTTTTTTCTCGGAATCCCTGCTCTAGGAACTGGTGAGTGCGGGGGCGCTGTGGGAGCCGCAGATAAGCCAGCGCTTGGCCAGGCACCCGCGGGCTGCGCAGCGGGGCAGGGAGGCGCGCGGCCCCAGCCGCCCTAGGGCGCCGGCTGCCTATGCGGGCCCCGGCTGCCCAGCCCAGTGCGGGGAGGCGGTGCCGACTGCCGGGGGGCGCCTGCAAGACCTGTTTATTTGCATTTGTCCAATTTGGCCCAAGTGAAAGGTAAATACGGAGCGATCAGCTTGTCCTCACTCCAGCAAAACTAGGGAAACTCAGCTCTATCTCCAGGAAACAAACTCAACCCAAACCTGAGTGAAAGTAACTCTTGCATAAACAAACACTTTCATTTGCTTCTGGGAAGGAACACCGGAGAAATGGGCATTCCTGCCGACCGCCCGCCTCCTACTGTCGGTAAAAATGAGCCGTCACAGGTTGCTGGCAATTTCTTGTTGTGTCCCGAGCCATTCCGCAGATCTTGTTTTGAAGGGGCGAGTCAGGTGTTCGTGCGGCTCCAGATCCTGAACAGGTTATGCGCTGGGTCCTTCCTTATCAGGAGGGGGGTCAGGCTGCCCTCCCATTCTCATTTTCCGCCCCAGACCAGAGGGTACACCAAAGTTCACTTTTGAAAAGAAATCCTGCAGAATTAAAAATAAATGTCTGCCCTTTAAAATAGTTTCGTTTTAGTATTTTGCATATTTCTGTTTAGGAACTTGTAATGCTAATAATTTATGTTGCTATGACAATTGTCCTGCATACCTAATATTAAATTTAATGAATTAATGTGGCGTATAGAGTAATAGTAACTTAACTAGTACTCCGATAATGCCAGTATTCCCTGTGTTACTAAGTTAATGGAATCAGAATTTTGGAGTTACAATATAGAGGTTTTTTAGGCCAATTTTTCTATGGGATTCTAGGAATCTTTTTATAACATTTCTGCTTTTCGAAGCAGTCTATACCATTGCTGGAGAGCTGTAATTATTAGGATGCTATTTCTTTTTTTTTCTTTTCTTTTGTTTTTTTTGTTTGAGACAGGGTCTTGCTCTGTCATCCAGGCCGGAGTGCAGTGGGGCCGTCTCAGTTCACTGCAACCACCACCTCCTAGGCTTAAGCGATTCTCCCACTTCAGCCTCCCCGGTAGCTGGGACCACATGCCCTCGTCACTGTCTGGTTAATTTTTGTATTTTTTAGTAAAGATTTGGTTTCGCCATGTTGCCCAGGCTGATCTCGAATAGAACATTATTCCTTATAGTAAGCTGAATTCCCTGTGTAATTGTTCTTACTGTCCCTTCAATAATAAAAGCCTAAAATTATTCCTACTCATATATTTTAGTGAGGGTGGTGCATGCTTGAAGACCGTGATGAGTGTTCTCTTCTTATATTCAGGGCAACTATAATCACATATTGGGCTCCAGATCCTTGCTTTATGCATCTTCTTTTGAATTGTTTAGAAACAATGGCAAAATTTCCAATTTCAAGGTAGTGCTTGAAATTATGCAATAAAATGTTATGTTAGCAACATTTTTTTTATTTTAAAAATTCCTTTGATTATTTCACACTTATATCCTGTTCTCTGTTATGGTAGTTTTGTTTTCTATTTTATTTTTAGTTTCCATATAATTTATTGTGCTTTAGCTGAAATCACTAAATAAAGATAAATGAGTTTAACAGACTCTTATGTGCTCATTTTTGGTTGTTTTTTGCTTTACTCCTTGTATTCGTTTTCTGTTACGGGCATAACAGATTACCACAGATGTAGTGGCTTACCATATCCATTTATTTTCTCATAATTTCTGTGGGTCAGAAGCTTGGCACAGGATGGCTCTCCTGGCTTCTGTGCCCAGGGCCTTCACAATGCTGAAGTAAAGGAAGCAGCAGGCCTGGACTTGTACCTGTAGGCCTTCTAGGGGAGAATCCACTTCCAGGCTCACTGGCAGAATTTAGTTCCATGTGGTAGTTGTATTGGGGGCCCAGTTTCCTTTCTTGGAGAGCACTAACTGCTGGCTGTTACCCAGGGTCTTCTAGAGGTTGCCCATCTACATCTTCAAAGGCAGCCACAGTGTGCAGAATTTGCTTTAGATTTCCCTGCCTTCCCCTAATGTGTTTCTCTTCTACTTTTAAAGGACATGTGATTACAGTGGCCCAACTGGATAATCCAGGCTAATCTCGCTAGTCAACTGATTAGTAACCTTAATCACACTTGCAGTGTCCCTTCATAGCAGTACCTAGTTAAGTGCATGATTGAATAACTGGGTAATGGGACTTCTCGGGAGAGATCTTTGACATTCTGCTTACCATACCCCTCTGGGTACCACTTTGTCGTGATGGTAACATCATAAGCAACCATTTAAAAGAGATTTTAAGCATCTTAATTTTGAAAATTTTGCAAGGTAAAATTAAAATAAATCCAAGTAACATCAAATATTACTTATACATAATTCTAGAGGTTTAATAAAAACAATAAATATTCACCATAAGTAGTTGTTGCTTTTAAAACGCAAAGTTTTTCTACCTTGCAAAATCTTCCTTGATTTTCTTGTTTTGTTTTTGGTATCATAATAGATCAGTTTCTAGTACCACCACTATATAAAATAAAAATAATAATTGCATTTTAAAAAGAATGGTTTTCCTCTTCACTCTGATTTTAACCATGGAAAGTTTTTGGTATATTCAAATATAATTCTATTAGATTCCAATTTTGAATAAGAAACTGGGTTCCCTGACCTGGCTGCCACTTATTCATATCTAAAATGTACTTGAATTTGCAACTTCCAAGTTGGGCACATGTAAACCCCCTCTTCACTTCTTATAGAGCTGCATAGTTCTTAAAGCTTGTTGTGGTAAGGGGAGGGCACACTTGCTTATACGTCCAAATTTACTGTTTATGGATCTCGATTACTGTTTTCTACTTAAATTCTAATTTTTCTCATTCATTAATTTTAACCAGACAACTATTCAGAAGTATGAATTACATATGGACAAATTCTAGTGCTTTGAAATTACTGGAAAAAAAAATAAATGGATGATCAACAGATGCAAGGAACAGAAAATGTTTGGCTTTTAGGGGAGTTTTATGAATACTCTTTTGGATTTCCCCACTTTCTTTTAGTAACTCTAATGTCTTCCAGTAACTCTAGCAAGTAGGAGGCCCAGGGAGAGAAGTGGGGATCTCACAGTCTCATACTAGGAAGCTGTGCTATGGGGAAGTGACTGGTGGTCTGGAGATGTGAGGTAGAGGCATAGGCAGCAGGTATGTTGACACTTGAAACCAGTACTTCCTCAGCCCTTGCGGGAAATGTGATAATCCAATCTTAGCCATATATCTCAGGTGACTTTATATCTGAAACGTGCAACGTAGGTAAGGTACTTCTGTTGTTTCTCCTAATTTGTACTATTTTCATATAATGACTGATGGTCATGGGCATTTTGGTATAGAAGGTTTTAATTATGGCTCAGTATTTGTGTAATTAACCAAGTGGAATGATTTAGATTTCTGATATTACTGAAGTCTTTACAGCTGGAAGTAAATGGATCCATGCCAGTACATTATTAAGTATACAATTACTTATTTGCCTATTTATCCCTTCTCCACCTTATTACAAACAGATATTGAGGAAATTTACACACATACACACGCTATTACCACCACCACCTAAAATGAATAGATGAAATTAAGGTAAAGGGAAAATAAGGCTGGGAGAAAAATAACCATGCTAGGATGAATACGGTTAGGGCAAAGAACATGTAATATAAAATTCTGTATGGGGCTAGAGCTAGGCTGTAAATTTGGCTCTGGATTTTCTAGCAGCCAAAACAAAATGAGAGAAAATTAATGAGCTACAGGATTCATCATATTCATAAAATGATTAAAGAAGATTGGGATTTTCCCTTGAACCCATCTTGTTTGAAGGGGGGGCATTTGATGCTTTCCTTCTGCTAGAAAGGTTAACTTTGAGTTGCAATAAAAATCATAAAAACACAACTTTGGCAGAAACATAAATGAACAGTATGACAGAATGGAAGCAGTTCACAGGATTTCTAATATTACCTCTCTTTTCCTCGGTCCACATTCTAATATTCCAATATGCTCCTCAGCACACAGAGTGGTCCAAGAAGATTGGCCATTCTTTCCGGAAGTTGGACTTCCCTGAAGATTATGTGGGAATGGGAAGTGGAACCTGATAATTTTTTTGCAGAATGAAAACCTTTTATCATGAAGAATTTTTCTTTATTGCATACTTTTATACAGTTAGGCCCCAACCCAGGAATTAGTGGTATTCCAAAAGTTCCTTTTTAAGTTGCTTGTTTGAAATTAAGAATATATTTCCCTCCAAAAATGATGTTGGCTACAATCTAATTTCAGACTTGCGATGAACCCAAGGTTCAAAGAGGTTAAATCTGAATAAATACAGTTCTACAATTCTGTATTCAAAACCATTGAAACCAGATTTTGCTGAATTTGGATTTTTTTTTTTTTAAAGAAGGAAAGAAGGATAATATTGTGCATGTACCAGCCATATAGCAGTGTGGTCTGGAGCAGGATCCTATAATCAAGCACATTAATACTTCTGCAGTGAAACTGATGAATATTCACACGCAGTGGGATAAATAAAATCTATAAATAGCCTCATGTCAGTTCAGGTCAGGTTTGTCACCAAATGAATTCAGGCCAAATGAGTTCAGGTCAGGTCAGGTTTTGCTGCCAAATGAGTTATAAAAAAAAGGGTGGTTTTCACCACTTTTGGGGTTTCAGATTAGTCGATCTTTATTACACTTTTTTAAAAATAAAAAGCCACTAGTATTATAAACTTTAACCACAATGTAATGTTATTTTATGGAAAAATGTATTGAATTCCTATTAAGGAAGCCAATAAGTCATTGCTGTATTGTGGCCCTGTAGCAAAAATGGAGTGTTTCCGTCAAGCTGGAGTCAGAGCAGAAAAGGACCTCCTCTGTAACCCAGGAGAGAGAGGGCTCTTGTCAGGCAGGTACTGGTGATAGTATTGGGAGACCTAGGGCTGGGAACTGGGGAGGGGCATGAGACAGGGAGACGGGAAAGCAAGGGTGAGTATTATTCTTTTACTTCTCCCTTATTCATTTCCCTACTTTTTCTCTTTTTTCCTTCCTCTTAATTTTTCTTCTTCTTTTTTTTTTTTTTTTTTTAGACGTAGTCTTTCTCTGTTGCCCAGGCTGGAGTGCAGTGGTGCGATCTCAGCTCACCACAACCTCCACCTCCCCGCCTCCCAGGTTCAAGTGCTTCTCCTGCCTCAGCCTCCCAAGTAGCTGGGTCTACAGGCATGTGCCACAATGCTGGCTAATTTTTGTATTTTTAGTAAAGACAGGGTTTCACTATGTTGGCCAGGCTGGTCTCGAACTCCTGACCTCCTGATCTGCCTGCCTTGGCCTTCCAAAGTGCTAGGATTACAGGCGTGAGCCACTGCGCCTGGCCTAATTTTTCCTTTCCTTCTAATGCTAGGGCAAGGAGCATGGCAGTGGTGTCAGGTGGCCTTACACTTCCCTCTTCTCCCGCTCTTTCCTTCAAACTACCTGTAAAGACACTGGAGGGTGCTGAAATAATACAGCTTAGACCACGGTCTCAGTCTTGGCTCTACCCTCTAGCTGTGGGACCTTAAGTGGTTTGCTCAGCTTGTAAAGTGGAGAAAAAAAATATATATATATATGAGAAATACTTTATGTAATATTATATATCATATAGTAAGTATATATTTATATACATTGGAGCTATGCATGTATCTTTGATTGGCATCCCAGAATGGTAGAGAAGATTCAGTGCAGTGTTAGGTGATAGTCCCTCCCACAGAATACGAGTTCAGTAGATGGTAATATCCTTCATCATTGTTTGTTGTCCCCTCTCACACCTTCCGGAAATCCTTTCCTTGTCTCCTTGAACTCTGGCTGAGAAGCAGGGAGCCACAGTGCAGCTATGAAGGGGAGGAAACAAGCTTCTTTTTTTTGTTTTGTTTTGTTTGAGATGGAGTTTCGCTCTTGTTGCCCAGAGAGCGCAATGGTGCAATCTCAGCTCACGGCAACCTCCGCCTCCTGAGTTCAAGCGATTCCCCCCTGCTTCAGCCTCCCGAGTAGCTGGGATTACAGGCATGCACCACTACACCAGGCTAATTTTGTATTTTTAGTAGAGATGGGGTTTCTCTGTGTTGGTCAGGCTGGTCTCGAACTCCCAACCTCAGGTGATCCTCCCGCCTCGGCCTCCCTAAGTGTTGGGATTACAGGCGTGACCCACTGTGCCCAGCCAGGAACAAGATTCTTAAGCGTTGAGTATGGCAGGCATACTGGGGAAGTGACCTGCAAAAGCATGAAAGCCCCAAAGTGTGGGTGTTTGTATCTGGCCTGACCGAGGGATCCAGTCCCCCTTTGGGACTTGCTTTTGGCTTTGGTAAATCCTAAGACTTAGAGGTTTCTGGAAGAAAGACTAATCTGCAGTCTCTTCTGGGAGTTGATTGGAAACAGGTATCTTTGGGGCTTACCCAGAGCTGTTCACAGATGTGAGGGCTGATAGTGCTTTGCCTTATCCCATGGCCAGGGCCTAGCAGGAGTAGCAGTAAGCCCTCCAAGAAGCCACTAGAAATTGCACAGCTATTCTAGGACTTTGACATGGGCCCTGGCTGGTGGTACTATAGCTCTTCATATTAACTGCATGCAACCTTTCAATAATATTAAGTGTGTAATGTCTCCCAGGCACTATTCTGGGGACATGATGGTTAATGACCTAGACAAGATCCCTGCTGTCATGGAAACAAATGAGGGAACTATGTTGGAGAATAGCAAGATGAGGGTGGATGGGTGGGTGAGGGCTGTCAGAGGAAGTGACACTGAAGCTGGCACCTAAAGGATGAGCAAGAATTAGCCATGCCAGTAGCCTCCTAGCTAGAGAGGCCAGCAAGTCCAAAGGGCCAAGATGGGGAGGAGCTTGGTGTGTTCTGGGACCTGCCAGAAGGTCATATTGTTGGAGCTTCATGAGCAAAGGGGAGTGGATCCAGGATTGAGCCAGACCTTGCTGAGCCTTATAAGTCCTGGACAGGAGAATGGATTTTATTCAAACAAGAAGCCCCTGAAGGTTTTTAGGACAGGGACATAGTTTGCACAGAAGAGTCCACTTTGCCTCTCTAGTGGATGTCATGCAATATTAAAAACTGGCAGAGTGCTGGGCTTCTTCAGTGATACTCCAGCCTTTCCCTTGTTTTTAACTCACATATAAATAATTTTAAGTCACTTTTCCTCTTTATTTTTTAGGTTTTCTCTTCAAATCCAATTAACTATCATCATTAATTAAAGAATATGTGAGCAGTCATGTCTGTAGTATTGAGCAATTCTCCTGTTATCTGTTTTTTGCTTTCTATTATGGGTTTTATCTATTTATCTCCCAACACGCCCATCATTTGCTGCCAGCACTGGCATGCTTTCTCTTTTAAGCTTTTCTCTTTTCCTCCCTGTTTCAGATTTGTGATAGACTCTTTTTGTGTTTGTCCATTTATTTCATGTCCATTAGGGGCATTTTTTCTCGTCTGTGCTGATTTGCTTTATAGAACTCGGTTCAGTACAACAAACCTAACACAGCTCCTTGTACATAGTAGGTACTCAGGACATGTTTGTTACATGAATGAATAAACCTTTAGGGGCAAGATCTCCTGGGCTTTTGTGAAGAACATGCAGACTAATACATTATGTTCCTGCCCTTAAGCAGACTACTGTTTAAGCAGGGCTACTTCAGAACCTAAAGTCAATGTTTGCAATAGAAGCCTAATAAAGGAAGAATGTAGAAATGTACAATGTAGAAAGGAACTTTGGGCATATAAATCTGACTCCGGAACCTCAGATCCAGCCTCTTTTCTGGCTTTTTAGTAGGCAAGTTCTTCAGGGAGAGGGAAGTGTAGTTATCATGGACAACTGAATCAGGGCTTTATTCACACTAGGAAAAATGACCCGGAACTTGGTAATAAGATGAAAGAATGATCTTTCAGAGTCGTAGTAGAGCGTTGTCTAACAAGACCTAAGGTTTATCTGATTCTGTAGAGGATGTGACTTCGTTTTAGAAGTTAACTTAGAGAAAATTGATATGATGCAAATAATTTCTGGCAGGTAGAAAAGATAACTCTAAAGTTTTTGTTTTATTGTCCTATAGAATATTCACATACTACATAAAAAATAACAAAAAATACATACAAAAAATTCTAAATTACATACAAAAAAATCTACGTTTTGTATGTAATTTAGAATCTTATTCCAGTATTCTTTTTCTAAAACTGACTATATGTATGAATTTCTTAGCCAATTTACTGTTTTCATTAATGAGGTATATGTGTCTTTGACATGCTCACTATATATTTGCATGTGGATTATATTTTTAACATTTTGAAAATTATATTTTGACATTTATATTCAGTAAAGTCTTTAGACATGAATGTACATGTCATTATCCAAGTTACCTAATTATATCATACCATGTAACTTCTAAATGGACACATCACAGATGTCACAATAAGGGGAATTATAGTATGATAGAGAAGTAAACATTTTACTTACAGAAAACCTGAATTTTAATTTTAAGAGGTTCTCAGAGGGACTCTGTCTTTGTAGAAGTTTGATAGAAACAATCTTAGTTAATTTTAGGCCAACCTCAGGGAATGCTGTCACTGAACTGACCTGGTAACTTGCCTGTGTCTACTTGTCTTTCTTGTATTGTGGAAAAAATTAAAAATGTAAACTTGAGAGACATTCCACAAATACAAATCTTGCTTCTTTTGCTTAAAAAAATTATGAACATAATTATAGAAAAAGTAGATTCCGGTTGTTTACCATAAAGAATTACTACTAGACCAATAGCAAAGGAAGTTACAAAGCACAGATCACAAAAATCTCTCCAATCACATCGGGAAGTTCAGCCCTGGATGGTGTTTGTTTTCTCAAAGATACTTTACCTACAGTGAGGGCAGTCTGTCACCAGCTGATGCCCTGTTGAGAGCCTCTTGATCTAAACAGGAAGTTCAGTCAATCACTATTAACTGAAACCTACATTAATATGTATTATTCCTCATTAAACACTGTTAAGAAAATGAAGATTAATACATGCTGTATTTTGAACAGATGACACATAAAGACAAAAACTAAGGAAGCAAAACATTCATTTAGTACCTGTTGGTAAAAACTTCCCAATCACTGCTTAAACAAATCCTAGTACTGACCTCAATCAAGGTTTTAGTATAATACTTTAAATACTTGACTCTAAATCCTTTATCTTGGGCCAGGCGCGGTGGTTCATGCCTGTAATCCCAGCACTTTGGAAGGCGGAGGTGGGTGGATCACTTGAGGTCAGGGGTTTGAAACCTGCCTGGCCAACATGGCAAAACCCCTTCTCTACTAAAAATACAAAAATTAGCCAGGGTGCTGGTGTGTGCCTGTAGTCCCAGCTACTCAGGAGACTGAGGCCAAATAATCATTTGAACCCAGGAGAAGGCACTGTAGGGAGCCAGGATTGTGCCACTGCATTCCAGCCTGGGTGACAGAGCAAGACTCTGTCTCAAAAACACAACCAAAAAATCCTTTATCTTTACTTTGCTCCTTTCAGGATAGCTCTGGAATTTGAATCTGCTTTCCAGAGCTTTATTCTCAACTGCCAACTGCGTTTTTCATACTGTAGTTACTTAAGGGTGAAGGTAGCTGGGCTGGCAAGTAACTACCTGCAGTGTACTTGAGAACCTTTGAAAGCATCTGTACTTGCCAAGGGTGGGGCATGTATGCTTAAGAGCCCTTTAAAGCATCTTTACTTGCTAAGGGGGCTATGACCATTCCCATTCCTGGGACTTCATTCCCGCTGGGACCTCATTCCCCAGTAGAGGGTAAAGCATGGCTTTTGCTGACAGTTTCCAGGTAGCCTTCCAAAGTACGTTAGCATAAAGGACTGGAGATGCTGACCATCTGGCTAACTCATGATTCAGAAGCCCTTTGGATCCACTTATAAGGCCATTCTATTTAGTCCTGCTAAGGATGTCTGCCATGCTAATGTCAAAAGCAGGGATTTTAGGTTATGTTAGTGATCAGTGAGGAATTTTAATATGTTGTTTTGTCAACTACTGAGGCTATAGGCCCTTTTAGGTCTTCAGGAGAAGTAGACCAGTAAAATAAACACTGTGTGTTTAAGCTATGAAAGCTCAGGATCCCTGTGGTTAGCAGTCATGAGGCACTTGGACACATATTTATACTAAGAGTTGTAGCTTTTACTTATCTTGGGTAAAAGAAATACTCCAAACAGTTAGGACAAAAAAATATATCTGATGGTAAAATGGATACTGTATTAGTTCATTTTCATACTGCTATGAAGAAATACCCCAGATTGGGTAATTTATAAAGAAAAAGAGATTTAATGGACTCACAGTTCCACATGGCAGGGGAGGCCTCATAATCATGGCAGAAGGTGAAGGAAGAGTGTATTAGTCTGTTTTCATGCTGCTGATAAAGATATACCTGAAACTGGGCAATTTGCAAAAGAAAGAGGTTTATTGGACTTACAGTTTTATGTGGCTGGGGAGGCCTCACAATCACGGTCGAAGGTGAAAGGCACATCTCACGTGGCGGCAGACAAGAGAAGAGAGCTTGTGCGGGGAAACTCCCCTTTGTAAAACCATCAGATCTTGTGAGACTCATCCACTATCATGAGAACAGTGCAGGAAAGACCCGCCCCTGTAATTCAACCACATCCCACTGGGTTCTTCCCATGACACGTGGGAATTGTGGGAGTTACAATTCAAGATGACATTTGGATGGGGACACAGCCAGACCATATCAAGGAGCAAAGTCATGTCTTACATGGTGGCAGGCAAGAGAGTGTGTGTAGGTGAACTACCCTTTATGAAACCATCAGATCTTGTGAGACTTATTCATTATCAAGAGAATAGCACAGGAAAAGCCTGCCTCCATGATTCAGTTATCTCCCACTGGGTCCCTCCCATTACATGTGAGGATTATAGGAGCTAAAATTCAAGATGAGACTTGTGTGCGGACACAGCCAAACCATATCATTCCACCCCTGGCCCCTCCAAATCTCATGTCTTCACATTTCAAAACCAATCCTGCCTTCCCAACAGTCCCCCAAAGTCTTAGCTCATTTCAGTGTTAATCCAAAAGTCCACAGTCCAAAGTCTCATCTGAGACAAGGCAAGTCCCTTCCACTTATGAGCCTGTAAAATCAAAAGCAAGTTAGTTACTTCCTACATACAATGGGGTACAGGCATTCGGTAAATACACTCTTCCCAAATGGGAGAAATTGGCCCAAACAAAGGGGCTACAGGCTCCATGCAAGTTTGAAATCCAGTAGGGCATTAATTAAAGCTCTGAAATAATCTCCTTTGACTCCCTGTCTCACATCCAGGTCCTGCTGGATGCAAGAGGTGGTCTCCCACAACTTTGGACAGCTCTGCCTCTGTGGCTTTGCAGGGTATAGCCCCCCTCCCAGCTGTTTTCATTGCTGGAGTTGAGTGTCTATGGCTTTTCCAGGTGCATGGTTCAAGCTATCAGTGGATTTACCATTCTGGGGTCTGGAGGACGTGGCCCTCTTCTCACAGCTCTACTAGGAAGTGTCCCCGTGGGAACTCTATGAGGGGCTCCAACCCCACATTTTCCTTCTGCACTGTCCTAGCAGAGGTTCTCCATGAGGGCTCCGCCCCTGCAGCATACCTCTGCCTGGACATCCAGGCATTGCCATACATTCTCTGAAATCTAAGTGGAGGTTCCCAAACTTCAATTCTTGTCTTCTGTGCACCTGCAGGACCAACACCATGTGGAAACTGCCAAGGCTTGGGGCTTACACCCATTGAGGCAATGACCCAAGCTGTACCTTGTCCCTTTTTAGCCATGGCTGGGACACAGGGCAGCAAGTCCTAGGTTCACACAGCAGGAGGCCCTGGACCTGGTCCATGAAACCATTTTTTCCTCCTAGGCCTCTGGGCCTGTGATGGGAGAGACTGCCTCAAAGATCTCTGACATGCCCTGGAGACATTTTCCCCATTGTCTTGGCAATTAACATTTGGCTCCTTGTTACTTATGCAAGTTTCTGCAGCTGATTAATTTCTCCTAAGAATAGGGGTTTTCTTTTCTGTTGCATCATCAGCCTGCAAATTTTTCAAACTTTTATGCTCTGCTTCCTCTTGAACACTTTGCTGTTTAGAAATTTCTTCCTCCAGATATCCTAAATCATCTCTCTCAAGTTCAAAGTTCCATAGATCTCTAGGGCAGGGGCAAATGCCACCAGTCTCTTTGCTAAAGGATAGCAAGAGTCACCTTTGCTCCAGTTCCCAACAAGTTCCTTATCTCCATCTGAGACCACCTCAGCCTGGATTTTATTGTCTATGTCACTATCAGCATTTTTGTCAAAGCCATTCAAAAAATCTCTAGGAAGTTCCAAACTTTCTCACATCTTCCTGTCTTCTGAGGAAGACATTTTCCTGTCTTCTTCTTAGCCCTCCAGACTGTTCCAACCTCTGCCTGTTACCCAGTTCCAAAGTCGCTTCCACATTTTTGGGTATCTTTGTAGCAGCACCTCATTCCCAGTACCAGTTTACTGTATTAGTCCATTTCCATACTGCTATAAAGAAATACTTGAGACTGGGTAATTCATAAAGAAAAAAGAGTTTAGTGGATTCACAGTTTCACATGGCTGGGGAGGCCTCACAATCATGGCAGAAGGTGAAGGACGAGCAAAGGCACATCTTACAGGGTGGCAGGCAAGAGAGCATGTGAAGGAGAACTGCCCTTTATAAAACCATCAGATCTCTTGAGACTTATTCACTACCATGAGAACAGCATGGGAAAAACCCTTCCCCATGATTTCATTACCTCCCACCAGGTCCCTCCCATGACATGTGGGTATTATGGGAACTACAATTCAAGATGATATTTGGGTGGGGACACAGCCAAACCATATCAGATACAGTTCCCAAATATTGCCTTATCCCTCACAAAGGAGTGGTGGGCTTAGAAGGCCACATGTCAGCAGAGTCCTGCATCTCCTCTGCATAGTTTTATATCACCTTCTAATTTGGAAAATGTTTGAAATCTCTGTTCTAGCTTTGTTGTATGCCCTACATGACAGTGGAACTAACTACCCTATGATTTTCACCTCAGCCAGGCTTAGTCTTCAGGTTCCAGGTGTTGGTTGTTTAACAGCATCACAAAACCTAGGGCTCCCAACATATGAACACACAAACTTACAAATAAGACAGGCATTTCAGAGCAGAACATCTGGTGTTTGTCTGCCCCACAGGCATACCTCCTTTAGCTGTAATTCACTGGAATCCCAGTCAGACGATTTAGGAGCCTAAGTGCATTAGCTCATGGCCAGTGCACTGTAGCCACGTACTGTAGTTTCTTCAGGTTGAGTGACGCTTATTGATCTGTTAGTTTGCTCTGCAGAGCCCCTCTCTGCCCCAGGTAACTTACTTTCTGATGGCAATATTTTGGTAGAAAGTAAATAACTTTGTTTCGATAAAAGAAAAAGTAGCATATGATTATTTTAAAGATTAAGGTACAGATTGGATATTTTTGGAAAATTTGCTGCTTTTTAGGCAGATGAACTGTTAGGTGGGTGTGGGCCATGTTCTAAGCCCAACTAAATCCATCTTTAGAACAATTCTAAAGAAAGCAGAAAAGATAAAGATATCAAGTCATAAATGTATACTTGTTTACTGAGCATAGTTTAAAATTTTAATCAGCCTACAATCAGCCCTGGCATCCTTGATTCCCCTTACTTTGTTGCACTTTTTAAAAAAGCACTAATGATTATCTAAAGCACTAAAGAATTTATTTATGTTCATTACTTACTGAGTATTTGCCCCTTCATCCTCCAAGTAAGTGGCACAGGTCAGGCATCTTTCTCTTTTTTGTTCACCAATATGTCTGAAATGTGTGTTACAGTGCAGATAATAAATGTTCAATAAATACTTGTTAGTGAATGTTGGGAATGACTCACCATAAGTTCAGTGATATTAAGATTAGTTAAGCCATGATCCAGTGAATATGTCCATTTTTAGGAAAGCATCCTCACTAAAAGGAATAAAATTTTGTTGTAAGACTTAGGCCCATTACTCTGGCCCTGGTGAACTGGACCAGACCACCTGTAAGCCACACGGGGACCTGCCACAAAGATAGAGGAGATAAGAGAGAGCCTGGATCCCTAAGGTCTAGAGCGGAACTGGTGTAAGCTGTTTATTCCAGGGCCTTCCTTGTTCACTGCTGCATCCTCAGCATCCAGAACTGGGCCTGCTGTGTAGTAGATGCTCAATAAATATTTTTTGAATGAAGAAAGGCAAAGTCCTTCTAAGCAGTAGGAAGCCTTTCTATATAGGAGTAGAAGAAGGAGGAACAATCCAAAGAGGAAATGGGTCCAGTGATAAGAGCTTACAAGAACATGCCATATAGGCACAAAACCTTAACTTCTTGGCACATCAGGTATCAGGGAACTTCCAAGCAGTGCAGGACACACAACCTCCTAGCCTTCATCCACACTGGAAGGTCTCCCTCATTCTCCTGGCACACCTGCAGGTGGGAAGTATTGAGCATTGTCTTGAGGCTGAACCCGCCACTGACAGAAATGATTCAGTTTAACAGAAAATCAGTTAATTTATTTGCCAATCTATTTGTTCACTTGATTACCATTGTCATGGCTGAGTGAAATTTTCATTTAAGGGATGAATGAATTGTAACTTTTTAAGCACCATCACTTAAAACTATTCCAACCACTTTTGTTGGAAAATTTACTAAAACATACTGTATATTTCCCCATCTTCTTAATAAAGCATTAGAAGATTTTCGTATTATCTCAAGATCATTTGGGAAACATCGTGCTGTTATATAGTAGTACACTTAGAGTCTACTCCAGGTAGAGTTTTCGTTATGCTGAAGACCATATATTGTATTTTTTGAATTCTCATGCCTGTTTTTCATGGTTTTACTGTCTTCTCTCTCTGGAAGTTTATGTGTTCATTTTCTAATGCTGCCTATGTGGCTGCCCCAAGAGTCTCCAGTCTCCCAAAACATACTGTCCCTGGTTATCTGTAGAAAAATAGATGGCCAAGTTTATTAGATTCATCTAAAATACAAAGGAAGTTTAATGTATGGACTTTGTGATACCCACAAGCCTCCTGTTTCATCTCTCCCATCTCTAGTTCTTCTCAGCAGTGCTCTGGAAAATTGGGCTCATCAGACATGTGGCTTCTGGATAAATGAGGTTTTAATAACTTGTCGTTTTTCTGTTCCAAATTTTGAGAGAAGCAGTATGTCACTGCTTAAAATGTGCTAATTTTTGAGATGACTTTTCTTAGCCTGGTTCTCATTAGAGCTTAAGAAGGAGACAATAGCAATAGGACATTGTTTGCTCAGCCTCTCCATTTCTGTAGGAAAAGAATTGTTAGGAGGAGGAAGGGTAGGGAAAAAAAGTACAGGGGAGTGTCATCATCTGGTAGATAGTTTAAAAAAATTCCTCTGGCTTTGGAGTAGGAAAATTGATTGTAGAGGATCCAGGAGGAATCAGAGAGGCTGTTGAAGAGGCTATGGTAGCTGTCCATGTGAGGGACAATGGCTTGGACAAGGGTGGCAGTGGTGCAGACAGAAAAGGGTGGTTGGACTCAGCATACATTGGAAGTAGAGGCCACAGGACCCTGTGTCAGATATTTTGGTACATTTCTCCTATCATTAGAGTTTCCTCATGTGTATTCACACCCTACATTTGTTTCTTCTAAGAAATGAAGTGTATCAGTTAATGAAATGTATCAGTTAATCCTCATTGCTGCTGTTATCATGGTTGGATTTGCTCCAAAAGGTATGTTACCATATATAGAATTAAAACCAGTCTCTACCCTGTGGGGAAGCAATGCAGGTGTTTTGAGATTAGAGTTTAGAATCTATTCCAAAGACCTGCCAGAACACATGTTTAACAATGAGCATGAGAGTTTTCCCCATTGCTATTCTTACTATTTTGTTTCTCAAACAAAGATAATTTGGGGGCTTGTTTAGAAACTCCACAATATTTAAGAAAATAAACACAGATCTCTAAGTCAATAACTAAATGTTTCTCATGGGATACTAAGAAATATAACTTATTTTATTAATGGTTATTAATATAACCATGACTCTTAATATTAATATTAACCGATATTAATATTAATATAACCATGACTTATATTAATGGTTATTAATATAATTATGACTTTTAATTCTTTTAATTAAAATATTTGTGGTTCTTTATAGTTCACCACAGCTTTGAATAAAACAAAATTGTTTTCATGTTTTAAATGCAGTGGAAGGTTTTACGTTTGGTGTTATTCAATTGGTAAGGCAAATTGCTTTGTTATTAGCTTGATTTACATGAAAATTTAGATTTAATTTTAGATTTGGTAGATTTTAATCTGATACCATTTTATATTGGTTTATATCTGAATGCTTCATTAAGATCCTGGGTATACACAGTTTAACCTCAAGCATATAGTCTTATTATCTTATTTTATTTTATTATAAGAAACAGAAGTATGGAAACTTGAGGCTGGGACTGTTCAGAGCTAAGTCTTATGAAATCAAATAAGTTCTTGTAATCATTTTGCAGCCATTATTTGTTGTGCTTTTGTGGTATTTTGTCTCTTTTGAGCTATCCTCACAGGTTTCCAGGAATTCAAGGCCTAAGAAACATTCTACTAAGAACTTGAAATACCAAGGCATTTAATTTTTGGAAGTGTAGAATGTTTTATTACTTTTGAAGTTTTGAGGACCAGCAAAATAGAGAAGTGTATTGTGTTACACAATTTGCTATGTTATAAATGTTTACTTTTAGTGGACATGATGTAACTAAAATGGAAAAAAAACACAGAAATAGTAATTGTTGATATAATCTTGCCTTGGAGGTAGCGATGGGTGGGGGAACGGGGAGTGGAAACATAGCATGAGAGGATAAAAAATCTGTTACCAATTTACAGTAAAATTATTACAGTTAAAAAGAGTTGCATATATGAATAATAATAAAACCTTCACCCAGTTTTCTTGAAAGTTTACAAACTTCCTTTCTTTGCTTAGAACTAGCTCGAGAAAGGAAAAAAAAAAAAATCTCCTCTTAGGTTCTTTGCATAAAAAACTAATTCCTTTATTTTTCTCACCTGTTCTCTTCATCTTTCATTTTGGTCCCCAGAGAATACTGTTTGACTATTTTGAAATCATTTCTCTTCACTTTGTTGCACTTTGCCCTCTGGGATCGTTTCCCCAGCTCACTCTTCTTCCTTTGTCCTACTGCTCCCTTTACCCCCACCTCTCTTCCTATAGCCAAGAAAGAAACTTGTTAACCATGACTTTTTCTTTTAGGAACCAATTCAAAAATTCCTTTGGTACATAGGTTTACAGGCACCCTATCTCAGTCTGATTCCAGAAAAACAAGCACTAGGAAATACAGGAAAATATGTAGCTATTAATAAATTCCACAGATAGGCAGAAGTTGCCAAAGGAAAATGGGAGAACAACAAGGACTGTTCATTGGACTTCCAGGAATGGAAATTGTTGGGAGTCTACTCTTTTCAAAATAAACTGATGTGGGGCTGACCACCTTGTCAGTTACTCCCATCTGATGGTGGGGTGTGGCAAACAAGGGCAAAGGTATTGTTTTGTTTTCAAGGTCAGGCTGCTAATTGTATAATTGGATTAACCCAGCCCGCAGAGACATGGAGACTATCAGTCACTTGTTAGCCTGGGTCCCAAGGTAGAAGCAGCACAAAAGTATGGGGAGGATGTTCAGCTGAAATGGAAGGAAGAAAGAAAAGAGGATAGAGAAAAAAATACAGAAATGTTAGCCAAAGGAGTTATAGTTAGGAGAAAACCATTATCTTATTAATCTCTGTGTGATTAATTAATTATAAATGACTTTTCTCTTGGAAAAAAGTTAAGCTACTTAGTATGACTTGTGGGGAGAGTGTGTGTGAGGAAAAGAAAGTGTACTTTTTCTGCCCAATTATGGAAGGTCTTAAACACCAGCCACGTTTTTAGGAGTTTGACTAATAAATCCAGAAGGCTCATTATTTATTTTATCCAGGCATGTTTTATTTACTATGAGAGATCTTCTTAGTTCTTGCTTTTGTTTTTTAAGAAAAATGAGCTAGGTTAGCAGTGTCCATTTTCTGTTTTTAGAAAATAAGATGTCTGAGATGTTAGAATCTTCACATATAATTTGTCCTACCCCACAGTCAGCAGTTTCATATCTACTGCTCACAGTATGCCCAATCAGAGCACAGACAGGTGTGTGATGGTGGCTCCTCAGTAGGAACTTACATTTAAGGGCACTTGTCTTCATTGGTTTGTTTGCCATTCATTGATTCATTCATTCATTCGACAAGCACCCACTGCACACCAGCACTGTTGTAGGGATGTTTATCCTGGGTGAGTGTGAGAATCGCCTTACTCTTCAGGTGCCTCCACAGTTCTCTGCTGATTTCTTTCATGATGATTTGCTGACACTATGCACAGTGGTAGAGGTGGCTTTAGCAGATGTTGGAAGGTGTCCCAGAAGAAGTGAGTGACATTTGAGCTAAACCCTAAGTGATGATCAAGGGGAAGACTGGTTCAAGCAGAGGGGCCTGTAAAGCCAGGGCTGTAAGGTGGGCACGTGAGATAGGGAGAGGAAGCCGCTGAGGTAGGAGTCTAGGGAACAAGGTGAGAAAGGGTAGATAAGACTGGGCAGGCTGGCGGTGTCTTCAACCCTGGCTGCACTTTGCAGCCATCGAGGTGGCTCAGGCCATATCACAGACCAATTCAATCAGAATCTCTGTGGACCCAGACATCAGCATTTTAAAAAAGTTCTCCAGGTGACTCTAATGTGAGTTTAGATTTGGTCTGATTACACTGGGAAGCTTTGGAAGAGAATGATAGAGTCAGTTTTTCATTCTTTAAAAGGTTGCTTTGAGGCTGTGTGTAGTGTGAAGGGTACACAGGGCAGAAGGGGAAAGGGTGTCTTCAGGAGGACCAGTTAGGAGGCTCTAGTGGTGGTTTGAGTGAGAGATGATGATGATGGCTTAAACGAGGCTGGCAGTGAGGACAACTGGGAGAAGTGGTCACTTTCAGGAAGTGAGGAATGAGACTAAGAGAGAAATCAAGGATGACTTGTTGTTTGGGGACCAGAACAATTGGGTGGGTGGAGTGGCCATTTATAGAATTAGGGACGACTAAAGGAAGGTGGTACAGGTGGGAGGAGGATCAGCAGACCTGGGATGTCATCTCATTCCCATTGTCCTGGGCTCCTAGAAGACACAGCTCACACTTCCTACAACTCTTTAAGTTCATACCTCTATTATAGCACTAGTAGGCTGCACATTGCCTAGTATGGACTCTCTACCTTATTTTCAGCAAAATTCACTGTGTGACCAAATTGGTATTATGAGCACTAGTTTCATTTCATGACAAATAGGAATAGAGAGAAAATTCTCAATAATTTTCCCAGCTTTAATTCTCTGTTGCTCAGCATGCTTTGAGCCCTGATGGATTTCTTGCTGATTTTTCAGAAAAATCCTGCCTATGCTTTAATATAAAGGAGGATGAATACTGCAGATTCAGAAAATTGTGGTGTCAAAGGATGAGCTTTGCTTTCCTGCCATCTTCTGTGCTTTGTTTCCTTCCAGCCTTAAAGGAAATACTACCCTACTTCAATAAAAAAGTAAAACAAAGATTCAACTCAGCAGAAGGAAGAGCCCAATAAGCTTAAAATAAATTTGCAAAGGTTAAAAACTGGAAACCTTTTTTAAGCTAAATAAAAGCCTCATCTTTAAAGTGATAGCCTGCCTTTTCTGGTCTGCATCATGATAGCTTCTAAATAAAGAAAACGGGCCGATGTTGTGACTAATTGCAGCTGCTACTCTGGGGGGTTACATCAGGCAAGTGATTCGCCGATAAGAATTTATTGTCTTCATTTCTGGGATGAGGCTGAGGGCAATAAGGAATTCAGAAGGCTTCTTCCTTATCTTTAAGGGGTTTGTAGTCCATTGGAGAGATATGTCTGGCTTTCCTGAACCAGTTAACAAACAATTACATTAGATGTAATTGGAAGCTAACTTATGGAGATGAGGGCAGTAGACATTAAAAGAAAGGAGAGGTCAGGCAGGAAAAGCCATGAGGTCAGTAAAGGCCTCATGGGCAATAGGGCTTGCCTGGCAAATATTTGGCTGAGGCAAGTTGGAAGTTGAGCTGGACCTTAAATATTATAGAGACCTTTATTTACCGTTATGTGCTAATAGTTAAAATTTACTTATTTGGGACTGCTAACATATGCTCAAGTTAAAAATGCCAAAGGTCTCCTTTCTATTCCTGCCCCCAGTCCCTCAGTTTCCCTTTCCAGAGGCAGTGCTATGACTCCTTTCCTACAAGCCCTTCCAGATATAGTATCATACTTTTTTTTTTTTTTTTACATATATAGCTTTTCTTATTTTTTCATTTGTAAAATTTATCCTTTTCCAAGTGCTAAAACAGTAAAGAACAGGTAAGCTAAATAAGCAAAAACAAGTCAACTTCCCTGTGGGAAGGCTGGAACAGTGCTGGACTCATTGACTGGTGGGAGCAGTACATGAGTGAGGTTTGCTTTTCCCAAGATATTTGCCTTCTCATTGATTGGAGTATTGGTGGCTAAAACATAAGCAACTCTGAACCCTCCAGCACTTAGAGAATGGTGATAATATTGTGTTGAGTGCTATACTATGCTAGAACTTCACATCTGTTTTCTCACATCTCTGTAAGGTGAGCCTTTTCCTCCCTTGACAGATGACGAGGCTGGAACTCAGGCTAAGTCACCCTGTAGTAGGCCAGACAGCAAATAGGAGGTAGAGCTGACTTCTGACCTGACCTTTTCCTACCATATTATGCTACCCCTCTGGATCTAAAGCTCTTGGTTCTGTATTTCTAGTATCATTGTTGCTGTTTTCTTTTATGGCTTTACATACTGAGTCCTTGGTATGAACTTGGGGTGACCCAAGAGAAAAAAGTGAGTGGAAACTAACTTCCTCTCTACTAAAAAAAATCTGCTCAAAGGAGAAGGGCAAATTCACAGCTCAGTTTCAGGGGGCTGCAAATCAAGTCAATATTTTCTTCTTTTTTTTTCATGTGGATAAACTGCCTCCCTCATTTTGAGTTTTTGAATCTGAAATAATGAGAGTCTAATGAATAACAAATATATACTTCTTTTTCTTCTTTTAATTCTTATTAGCATTTTGGATTCAAGTCTAGAAATTCCTGTTCATTTTTTTTCTTTTTTGTCTAACATTTCTTTTGAATAAAGAGTATTACCTACTTTTAAATGCAAAAATGTAAAATTGGGAAGACATTGTCTTCTTGCTTTTTGCACAGGCAACATTTTTATTAGTGTGCATATGTGTAAGTTTGGCCCCAGGCTGTGCTCACAATCCCCAAGCCCGTGGCAGAAGGGGACTCCAGGGTCCCCCCATCTCAGGGATGACATGTGGGTCAGTATAGTGTCAGGATGGTGACGATCCACTGGCTCTGAAACCACAGAAATGTTCATCAGTGTCTGCTGCTGCCTACCTGTGGCCTTCTTGTTAAATGAAAGAAATAAACCCGATTTCTTTTGGTTGTTCTGTCATTCCTGCAGCCCAGAAACAAAGAGAGGGTATGACTGGTTCAGGGAATTTTATTCAGTCTGGTGGCAGACAGAGTGTGAAGAGCCAGCCAGGGTCCCAAGATGATGCTGGAGCCATTAGCACGGCTTACATTTTCAAGGGTCTTGTAAATCACATTATGGTTTTCGGATGTTTTTCCTGGGCAGTTATTTTAATCAGGGGATCAGACATGATCAACTTTTTTTTTTTTTTTTGCTTAAGAACGATCACTCTGGCTGCTCTGTGAGCAGTGAATTGGAAGTGACAAGACTAGGGGCAGGGAGACCAGTTTGGAGGCTATCGCACTAACCCTGGTGAGAGGTGGCCATGGCAGAGTTGCTGGAGGGAAGGGGGAGAATTCTAGAAATGTTTAGGGATACAAGAGAACAGGGCTTGATGTGGGAGATGAGAGAGAAGGAGGACTTCAGGGTAACTTCAACATTTCTTGTTTGTGCAGCTGGTTGGTTGGTGGCGCTTTTTGGTTGACAAAGGGTATACAGACGATGATTTCTTAGTCCTCTTATTGATAGATTTTAATACAATAAAGTCATCTTGAAGTTTCAGATACATTTCTTCATGCTCTTTCTAGGTTTTTCTTTCTTTTACATGTTTCATGGGTGGGGGAGGGTTTAAGAGTCTCAATTGCTCTGGAAATTGACCTTCCTGCTAGGAAAGAGATGGTGGTATCCTTATGACAGTTTTCTTCCAAATTGTGGAACGCTTTGTGATATTTAGTAATCATATTTTTGGTATTTTTTTGTCTACAGGGAGTGGAATTACTTTCATAGAAATATATAAAAATTCATTTTTTCTCTCCTAATTTTTTTTTGTGGTACATTTTTCTGTAAGGAGAAATTATAGGACTTAACTTTCTATGAGTGTGGTAAAGAGGATAAATTCCTCTTTATCCTCTTTATATAAATGAAAGGCATCTATCCAGTTTTGAATTATTTGGGGAAAAAAATCCCATGGAGGAATGGACTTGAGATAATTAAATTTCTCCAATTCAGAAATTCTGAATTTTTTTTTTTCTTATTGGGAAAGTGGTTGAGATATGGCTGAATGGAAATTTAAAATCTTGAGCATGGTTTATACATCAGAAACGTAACATGTAGTCTAGGTCCATTCCAGAGAGCAAAAAAGACTCAATATTTTTGACATTATTAATGAATAGATTGATGCATTTGTTGTGCCTGAAGAGAAACATTATTTTATCACAAGTTGCCTGCAGCTCAGAGAGTAAAGGGCTTTTGGAAGAGTTATTCAGAGAGAGGTCAAGGGGGAGTTACTGGTTTTTTGTTTTTACAGGGAAGTTTTAGTAAATCATATTAATAGTAATAATAATAATGATGATGGTGTACATTTGCATAGCACTTGGCAGTTTACACTGCTCTTTAGAGTGCAGGATCCATTTAGCTCTCTGTGAAGTAAGCATTTTATAGGTTCCGAAACAGATTCAGAAAGTGTACCTGAGGTCGTCTGTTTCCTGGAGCGGTAATTTTTCCCAATAATCAGTAATATTCCCCATGCATTACAATGGTATCCACAATGCAGCTGTGTGGGGAGAAGGTAAGCCTGTTTATTGAGGGTGAGAGCGCATGAACCGGCTCCTGGTTGCGCCCTCCTAGGATTGAGTTAGAGTTTGCAATATTAAAAGCACAACTCCAGTCACACCTGTGAATGGTGACAAGATGCTGGACTGAGCCTGATAGGCCGTTTCTCATTTTTTTTCCTAGTAAAATTTATTTGTTCTTTGTTCTCATGTCTTTTGTTAGCATTCTTTGGAAAAGCATTAGTTAGTGCCACAGGTTTTAGAAAAAAACTAAGGGAAAAATACTAAAGCTGAGAATGTTTTATTAAGTTTTTTTTTCTTTTTTTTTTTTCTGTGAATTAGTAAAAGACTGTCATGTATGATTTTAGCAGAATACCTTGATCCAGATTGAGGAACTCCAACCAGTAATCCTGGGAGGCATAATTTAAGAACCGCTAACAGAAAGCATTTTGAAAGTGATTGAAATTGACATTCCTTAAAAAGGTAGTTTATTGCCTTCTGAGGAACATTTGTTTAGATCTTTAAATTATTCATATTTGAAGGGAAAGCATTCTACAAGAAATTTTATTTTTGAGATATAGCTGGTAAATATGGAAAACTCAAAACGCCTGCCTGTTCTACTTGTCATCGTTCATCCTCTGACAGCTTACACCAGTCAAGTTACTAAGTCTCTGGTTATTTTTGAGACTGTTTCTCCCCAAGCGTTCCTTAGTGAATCTTAAGATTCTGGGATTTAGCTTAGCAGACAGGCTGTGCCACCATGCAGTGTCTTCTTTGGCCCTCCCTGCCCCGTTGCAGTGTCTTTTACTACACCTTATTTAGCCAAAAATGTACAGTCCTTTAGTGATGAGAATGTAATAATGGAATACTTAATGTAATTAAAGATACTGCTTTTTCTGATTGCAACAAAAGCTAATAGACTCCCAATTGTCACCTGTCACAGTATACTTTTTTGGAGTTGCCGTTTGAGCTGTGTTATGTGATTTGAACTGTTCAAACTTCCTCTGGCCACACTGGGATTTTTCTCTGGCTATGCCCTGCAGTCCCTTTACTGAATTGGCAGTGCTCCTAATGCTTTTCTGTAGCTTTCATTTGACCTTCAGTAGAGGTTAAAATTAACTTCAAGGTGAAACTGGTCCTGGTGATTGGTCGATTGCTTCTCTTTCTTGAGCACTGCACCCATTTCAGAAGACAGATGGTTTTAGTATTAATGGCATCAACCATCCTTTGCTGGAAGATAAAGAGTCAGACTTTCTATTTGGAATGTAAGCTCCTTGAGGGCACTGAGCTTGTTTATTCAACCTTCTATTCCTAGTGCCTAGAACAGTGCCCAGAACACTGTAGAGGAAGATGTGTTGATTAAAGGAATGAAACTTTCCTGTAGGGACTCTCAAGAGATAGCTGGCCTAACTTAGAATAGAAATGTGTGTGCCAAGGACTCGTGGTTTTAAGAAACAGATACTCAAGTGGGCATGGACACATTTCCAGGATGTTCTCCCTCTCACATGTATCCAACCAGACCCTCGGGCCTTGTCCTTTCTGTCTGGTTCTAGGGAAAAAGCCCATTGCCTGTGCTTTCTAAAATATTAAATCTCACATTCACAAAGGATCTCTGGTTTCTGCATGTTTTTCTGCATGTTCCAAGCTGCAGCCATGTGCAAGTGATATTAACAAATTTATTTATGATTTGTTCATATCTTCTTCCTTCCAGAGATTGGTTGAAATATTAAACTGTTCATTTCTATTCTTCACTTCCTTTAAGCCTTAATTGAAGCCACTTCTATTGGATAAACGCCTTCCCTGGTTGGCCTCGTTTCTCTCAGGTCCCTTGTTTCACTTTGTGTTTCCTCAGTTGCCAGTAGGCTGTGCTGTGATGCTTTGCATTTATTTGGTTATATCATGTATACATTTATTCTGTGTCCTCTATTAGATACTCTTGTCATTTTTTAAGCTAACATTCATTGAGGTTTATTGTGTGTCAGGTCCTGTGTTTGGGGCTTTGGATCCTAAATTATCCCATTAATTTTCACAGCAACTGTTTCAGTAGGTGGCATTATCCCCATTTTACAGATGAGAAACCTAAGTTTTAGAGGAGAGACACACCCAAGGATGTACACCTAGTAAATGGCAGAGCTGGGGTTTGAATCTTTATGCATTTAATTTAAAAGCCTGAATCATCACATTTCACACCCTCTTAGAGGAAGGCAGGGTTCATGCCATCTGCTTCCTCCAACCACCACCACCACTCTTCAGCAGTATACCACAGAATGCTGTAAGCTTCTTATGACCTGAAAAGATGTATTTTTAAATGCAATCAATACAAGTCTTCTGAAGAAATACACACAAGCAAATTCAATTCAACACCACTAAAAACTCCTTCAATTAAGATAAACCAGTATTGACATTTTGGAGTATATCTTTCTTTGTTTCTTATGCAAAGAATTAAGTATATACATTGGAAACACTCTTAAGGCTAAATGCATTCTGCTAATAAATTTCTCTTTCTTAGAACCAAAGTTGTGTGCTTACTAAGAGCCATTTGTTTTTTTTTCTTAGTACTGTTTATGCCAATTCAACTTATTGTAATTCTGTAATCTAATTAAATATTACGTAAACCAATGAAATATGAGTATAAAAATAGAGTTGTTGCCACTAAAATTAGGTTGAATGCTTTAGCAAAATGTGATAAAAACAAATCTCTAAAACAATTGCTCTAGAATTCAGAGTAGGTGGAATAACTGAAAGATTTGAAAATAAATGTTAAAAGTCACAAAGGATTCAACATTCATATTGCTTCAGAAGTGTATTTAAATTTTTGTTTCATGTTAAAGAAATTGAAACTGAAAATAGAGAAGAAGATGGATTATGGATATGATTTATGCAGGAAAGATTATGTGGAATTCTAGCCAGCAAATACTCAAGTCCTCAGTGTTAAAGTTAAAATAAAATGTTTTAGGCAGCAGGTGGTTTTTTTTTTTTTATGAATCCTCACTTTCAGTAGCTTTTGAAATTAAGCAATTAACTTCTGATCCTAAATGTGTTAGATAAGAATGGTTCTACTCTATGTATCTCAAAAAAGAATAACATAATTTGCTAAGCAGCTTTTTTCATGTAATATATCATGAACATGTTTTCAAGCCAATAAATACAGATTAAAACATTTTCTGGCAATATAACATACATGCAGAAAAGTACACAGAGCCTAAGTGTACAACTCAGTTTATGATCACAAAGTGAACACATCCGTTTGCTGCTCCTACTTAGATCAAGCAACAATATTCCCAGTATCCCCAGAAGCCTCCTATGGCCTTCTCCCCACCAGAGATAACAGCTACTTTGAATCTAACATTATACTGTTTGTTTTGGAACTTTACGTAAATGAAATGTCTGTAGTTTTTTATTTTTTTACTTACTTTACTCAATATTTGTTTGTGAGATTCATCCATGTTTTTCACATGTATTATTTGTTTATTAATTCTCATTGCAGTTTATTATTTCATATGAAAGAACATACCATAATATTTACTCATTCTGTTGTTTTTGTTATATACTTTTTTTTTTTTTTTTTTTGGAGCCAGGGTCTTACTCTGTTGCCGAAGCTGGAGTGCAGTGGCACAATCTCAGCTCACTGCAATCCCATCTCCCAGGTTCAAGTGATCCTCCCCCAGCTTAGCCGCCTGAGTAGCTGGGACTACAGGTATGCGCCACCATACCTGGCTATTATTTTTGCATTTTTTGTAGAGGTGAGCTTTCTCCATGTTGCCCAGGCTAGTTTCGAACTTCTGGGCTCAAGTGATCCACTCGCCCCGCCCTCCCAAAATGCTGAGATTAAAGGCATGAGCCACCACGCTTGGCCCTCCATTCTATTGTTGATGGCCATTGGGGTTGTTTCCAGTTTGGGGCTATTATGAAAAATGTTGCTATGAACATTCTTGTACCTGTCTTTTGGCATACGTGTGCAGTTTCAAAGTTGTTCATTTGTTTATATGCCTTAGGAATGGAATTGGCAGGTGATAGGATATGTGTATGTTCAGCTTTAGGGAATACTGTGAAAGTGGTTGCACAAATCTACAATCCCTTCATCAATGTATGTGAGTTACTGTTGTTTCCTATCTTTGGCAACACTTGGTTTTGTCTGTCTTAACTGATTTTATCCAAACTGGTAGGCCTGTTATAGTCTCTTGTGATTTTAATTTGCATTTTCCTGTTGGCTAATGAGCACATTTTCATATGTTTATTGACCATTTGGATGTCTTTTGGGTGGGCATGTTGAAGTATTTGTTTAGTATTTGTCTCTTGCCTACTTTTCCATAGAACTGTCAGACATTTTCTCATTTATTTGTACTTGTATATTCTAGTTGTAAGTTCCTTTGTTGGTTATATGTGTCAGCAATGTCTTCTTCCACTCTGTGGCTTGCCTTTATTGCTCTCTTAATAGGGTTAATGGAGCTTCCCAATTTTAATGTTGTCCAACTTACCAATCTTTCTCTTTGTTGTTAGTACTTTTTGAGCCTTGTTCAAGAATCTTCACTTATGCCCAAGGTCATGAAGATATCCTCCTATGTTATCTTTCATCAACTTTATTCTTTTACCTTTCACATTTAGATCTACAATCCACATGGAATTAATTTTTGTGTATGTTGAAAAGTTAGGGTTAAGTTTCATTTTATGCTACATTAATATCCAGTTGCTCAAGCAGCACTTACCAAAAAGACCATCCATTCCCCATTGCTCTGCCATACAACCTGTTCCATAACATAAATCAAATATCCATATATGAATGGGTCCAGCTGTGGACTCCTTATTCTCTTCCACTGGTGTATTTCCCTTGAGCTAATAAAATATACTTTGATTACTGTAGCTTAGTACACTGAGGACTGCATCTTCTTTTCACCAATTCCTGGAGATTCTTGGTTGTTCTTGATCCTTCACATTTCCAAATGAAAAGATTAGAACAGCTTAGAACAGCTTGTGAATTTCCACAAATACACACAGAGACACACTCAGATTTGCAGAGATTTTTAATGAGATTATTTTAAATCTATAGATCAATTGCTTTTACAATCAAATCTCTAAGAGAATTGATGTCTTTGCAATATTGAATCTTCCTCTTTGTACATAGAGTGTCTTTCCATTTATTTGGGTTTTCTATAATTCATTCAAAGTTTTATGTTTTAGTTATTTACCTTCAACATAATTCTTTTCAATGGCTATAGAATATTTTTTGGTTAACATAAAAATTTATTAATTAATCTCCTTGTGTTGTGAACTTAGGTTGTTTCTGTTTTGTTTCATTGTTGTAAACAATGTGATTATGAACATTCACAAATATACATATTTTAGTGTCTTTCTGTCTCCTTGGAATTGACTCCCAAAACTGGAATTTCTGGATCATACAGCTTGCACCTTCATATTCCCCAGTGAGTTCTATCATTTTAAACTGTTTCCCAGAGTTATAATAGGTTCCACTCTTGTGAACCTGGAGAATAACTCACTGTATTTTCCATTTGAATTTTTTAATTACTATTGACAGTGAACTAGTTTTCATCTGGCCATTTGTAGTTCTTTTGTGAATAGCCTTTTCATGGCTTTTGCTCACTGTTTTTCTATTTTCCTATTAATTAATAATTGCTCTTTCTATACCACATATAACCCCTTGTCACATGTATTTACAAAATATGTCTGTGTGATAAATGAATTAACCAGTATACTTTTGTTACTGGAGTGGACCTTTACAGAAGAGCACAAAAAGAAAACCTTGTTAAGCCTGTTTGAAATGTGATTATTCCCTGAATGTTTATGTCCTTTGCACATTTAGGAATATCATAGCAATAATGAACTTAGTAGCAGGGACAATCAGCAACTACATGAAGTAGAAGATAGATAATATAATTGCATGGGAAGAACATAGAAATTGGATCCAGAAAACTGGGTTCTAGACATGACCTCACTGCTCTTTACCTCCATGATCTTAATTAAACCATATATTCTCTCTGAGTCTTAATGTCTTCATCTGTATAGTGGGCACACTTATACTTATTAATCTTCCAGGTCTAAGATGAGATCATATATGAAAAGCAATAGTGCAAACAGTGAAAGTTATACCATAGAAATTATAATGCCAACAAATATAGTGTAAGTGTAGCAAGTTGAATGTATGCTTTATTTAAATTATCGTCTTTCGAGGTAACCTAATTTATAAAATATTCAGCCTAATTGCCATCATTCTGAGTCTGCGGTTTGTGAGTTTGTACTAATTTGCATGACTCCTTTTAAAAGGAAATGGTTTGTTGTTTGAAAAAATCAAGTTGACATCCTTTGTGACTGTTCAGAGTGTGTTTGTGGTTTATTGGCTTCTAGGGCATTAGGTTTCTGTCTCCCATATTGACAGTCTTTATGAGCTCGTTAGCCACTGTTCTGGTGAAAGTCATTTTGATCTGTGATGAGGGCACTACATGAAAAGAGTATTGAAATTGGAAATCTATATTTTGGTCCTTTCATTAGAATGTGCCCTTTACAAAAGAGGCAATATGAATTTACATTGCAAAGGATTGCTTATTTCTTTTTAGAACTCTCGAAGCCAGGTAATTTAATTATGTCTATGCCATAGCCTTTTATCTTCCTCTGCAAAGAAACTCTCTTCTGACACCTCATATTGGAAGCCGGTCTTCTTATCCCCAGAATTAATTAACATGCAAATACTTGTCTAGAGATATGGGAACAGTGCTTTTTCAATTAGCATTTAAATATCACTCTTAATGATGTTAGATTGACTCTTTTAAGGGAAAATTAAAATAGTATAGTCATCTCTGGATTATTTCCTAGAGCATATTATTGATATTTCTGAAGATATGGGCTTAGTAGGAGCTTTTATCTTCTACTGTTCACAGACTGATTGAGTCAGATCCAGGGTTGGACTGGACAGCAAAGCCTGGTTCTGGCCTTCCTTTGCCTCTGGTTTCCTAGCTAGGCCTGCTTATCATGCCCTGCACTGCTTCTCAGTAGCAAGTGTATTTATGTAGGAGCGGCACCTGCAGGAACTGTTTGCAATTGGGAAGGGTACCCAGAAGCAAGGAGGGAAGTATAGAGGAGCTTTGGTAGCAATCATCTCCCAAAAAATAAAGAAGATGAACTTTGGAGTTAGAGATGCATAGGTTCAAATGTTGCCTGTGCCACTTTGAAGCAGTGTGATGTTGAGCAAGTTACTTCCTTTCGCTGAGACTCAATTTCCTCATCTGTAAAATATAAATAGTAATATTTACCAGTCAGGTTGTTAAGAGGGTTAAACATGACAATATATATGCAATATGTCTTATGTGAGTCAGAGTAGGCTCTCTGCTGTAACAAAGAACTCCAAATCTCAGTGGTTTAACTTAGGTTATGATGTGGTTTGACTGTGTCCCTACCCACATCTCATCTTGGATTCCCACATCTTGTGGGAGGGACCCAGTGGGAGGTAGTTGAATCATGGGGGCAGGCCTTTCCTGTGCTGTTCTGGTGGTGATGAATGAGTCTCATGGGATCTGATGATGATATAAGGGGGAGTTTCCCTGCACAAGCTCTCATCTGGTCTGCTGCCATGTGAGGTGTGCCTTTCACCTTCTGCCATGATTGTGAAGCCTCCCCACCACGTGGAACTGTAAGTCCATTAAAAGTCTTTCGTAAACTGCCCAGTCTCGGGTATGTCTTTATCAGCAGTGTGAAACAGACTAATACAGGTTATTTCCTGCTGGAAGAAAGAGGAGGGCTTTGCTCCATGCAGACATTCAGGGACCCAGACATCTTTCATCTAGTGGCCTTGTCATTTTCTAAGGCCTTGGAACCCTCATTGAATCATCTGTCTCTGGCTGGCGGGAGAGGGGAGAGAGTGAACATGGATTGTGCAGGAGGCCAGGCTGGAGGTAGGGCACATTGCTTCCACTCAGATTACATTGGCTAGAACTCATAGCCATACCTACTTTGTGAGTTGGGTTTTTTTTTGTTTTTGTTTGTTTGTTTGTTTGTTTTGAGACGGGGTCTTGTTCTGTTGTCCAGGCTCTAGTACAGTGGTGTGATCAGGCTTGACCACCTGGGCTCAATCGATCCTCCTGCCTCAGCCTCCCAAGTAGCTGGGACTACAGGTGTGCACCACCACACCTGGCTAATTTTTTTTTTTTTTTTTTTTGTAGAGATGGGGTTTCACCTTGTTGCCCAGGCTGGTCTTGAACTCCTGGGCTCAAGTGATCCACCCACCTCAGCCTCCTGAAGTGCTAGGATTACAGGCATGAGCCACTGTGTCTGGCCACCATAGCTACTTTCAAGTGAACCTGGGAAATTTGTGCTTAAGAGAAAACCATAATGGATTTGTTTAATAAACACATAGTCCATCACTATGTAGTTCACCACAAACATATAGTAATACTTGTTGAATAAATGAAAGGAAGAAAAAATGAAATGAAATTTCTTCTTCATAGATTCTTAGAGTATTACAGCTGATGGGGGCCTTGGAAGTGATAGAGATTTTACCCCTTCTTTTATAGATGAGGATCCTGAGGGCTTGAGGAATTTAGTGGCCAATGCAAGATCATCCAGCTGTTCAGTGGCAGGACCAGAACTTGAACCCACTTTCCCCAAATGCTGCTATTTATTCTGCATTTAATTATTTAAAATATCATTGTTTTCTGCCATAGGGTTGCCCTTGCCTTTTGGAATGTGAAGATGGGTTAGGAGTGGGAGGGGGGTTAAGGATGTTATTCTGATCATGATAGGTAGACTTCAGTTTTCTTTGGGGAAGAAGAGGTTTGGTATTTTAGGGTAGTAGAATAGATATACCCTCAGGGCTGGAGGCTCTACAGCTTCTCAGTAATTTGTACTGAGAGTGAAAATTAATCTTCACTCACTCACTCATGTGTTTAAATAGCTTCTCTTTAGTCCCCTCCTATTTGTAACAAATCATCCAAGGTGATATGGATGCAATGATGAGCAAGACTGGGATGTTCACAGCCTAAGGAAGGTGTCAAATATTTACCCAATAATTACTAAATGAAATGAGGAGCAAGGAAGCAACAAGGTGGAAGAGACCAGCTGCTAGGGTGGGGAGGGAGAGGGCATAAGGAAAGCTTCATAGAGGCAGGGTCTTGAAGAATGGATCACAGTGTTTTGGGAATTTGATCTGTCCTAAAATACACACACTTGTGTTTGTGTACTTGGTGCAAATAACCTTGACTAGTTGTGGATGTGCATTGAGAAAAATGAAAGAAAGAAACTGACAAAAACCCAAAATGATGATCAATGCTCCTGTGAGCATTTGGTGCTCACATTTACCATTCATCTATAATTTTGTCAAGTTTTTACCAGTAAATAATTAATAAAATAACCTTCCAGATACAGCTCAAACATCAACAAGCAATATTTTATCACCTGCCAGCAAGTTTTAGATCCAATGTGCCCAACAATCTTTGATTAGGTACAGACCCTTAGAATTTGTAGGGGCAGGGGTAAGATGCATGAAATAACAGTAAACTAAGTACCAGTATGAAAAGGAGGACACACACCTGTGTAGAGGATGTGCAAACACGTATATAGGTTTGGATTAGGAGGCCTGGTTTTCGGAAAGGTTTCTGTGAGACGTACTATTTAGAGCTGAGTTTTGGAGGGCTGATGGACATGCTTAGGAGTTGGCATCTCAGGTATAGTTACTAAATAGTGGTGAAAAACACGGGTTACTCTATAGTCTGGCATAGAGGATTTTTGGAGAAGGGGGATTGAATGAAAGTTTTATAGTTAGTAAGTGGCAGAGCTTGGCTTAGTACCCTGGGCTTGTCTGACACCTGTCCTTCTCCCATAGCACCATAGTGCCTTGCTGAGAATGTGGGTAGGAGTCAGAATCCTATGATGCTTTCCGTTTGGAGGTTAGAGTCAGGGTTGCCAGGGGTCGATTATGAAACAGGTGATGTTCATTTTCAGCATCATTAGCTCCTCTTTGGTGTGTCTCTTCTCTCCTTGGCATTCATTTTCTCACACCCTTCCCAGCTGATTCACAGTAGGGTTTCAGAGGACTCTAGGACGTATTTGTATTATTTTAAAATATACATTTTAAATTCTAAAAGTATCTTTATAGTAACAATTCAAGTTGTACAAAAAGGAGATAAAATGCAAAGTAATTTTCTCTTTCTCTAAAACCTTTAATCCTCATCTTTAAAAAGTGTCTTTTCAGAAATTTTATATAGACATTCAAGCACACACAATATATCCTCATTTATCTGAGAGAACCCATTTAATATATGCATTATCTGTAATTTGATATCTTTAATTAATATATGGAACAGTCTTTCATACAATTATATAGTTCTACTTTATTTTAACCAACAGAATAGTGGTCCACTGTACTGCTTTTCCGTGATTCTTATCAAACAGTATTTAAATTTATTTTCTTAATGTCTGCATTTATTATGCACTGTGCTGCAGAGAACATCCTTATAGTGATCTGCAAACTTGTAAGGGGTTATTTGTAGGGGACTTGCAATGGAATTTCTAGGTTGAAGAGTGTGTGTATTTAAAATTTTGATATATATTGGGGAATTGTCCTCCAGAAAGGCAGTACCATTTTCATTGTATCCACAGGGTATGTGAATGCCTGTTTCCTAAGCCTTTTTCTTTTTAAAGAGCACTTGAAGCCAGAGAAGAGGAGACAAAGAGCAGAGTGGGTACTAAAAATAAGTGGCAGCCAAGAGAAACAGAAACACAGGTTCACACAAAAACTTGTGCATAGCAGCATTATTTATAGCAGCCAAACAGCGGAAACAGCCCACTGTTCATCCAGTACTGAATGGATAAACAAAATGGGGCATATACATACAATGGAGTATTATTCAGTAATAAAGACTACAATGTGGATAACCTTTGAAAGCATGCTGCTAAGTGAAATAAGCCAGTCATAAGATACCATGCATACTTATGTGAAATATCCACGTAGGCAAATCCATAGAGACAGAAAGAAGATAGTGGCTGCTTAGAGTGGGAGGTGGGGAGGATTTGGGAAATGACTCCAGATACGTAAAGGGTTTCTTTCTGGCATGATGGGAATGTTCTAAAATTAGATTGTGGTGATGGTTGCACAACTCTGAATATATTAAAAACCACTGAATTGCATACTTTAAATGGGTGAATTTTACAATATGTGAATTTTATGTCATTAAAACTATTTAAAAAATAAGTGGTGGCAGAATGCATGGTATAGGATGGAAAGGATGAGGATATGGTCATTCTCATGGGCCTGTGGGTCGGGCAGGAAGACAGTGCCATAGCCAGTGAGCCAGGGAAGGTGGGGGGAAGGTGTTCTGCCGGGCTATGCTGAGCTGGGTATTCAGGTGGCTGATGACAGTCAGCTATAGGGGTGGATGGTGGAGTTTTTTCCCCTAACAGAATAGAGACAAGAGGCAGTTGATGCCATGCCCTAGACAGGGTCAGAACTGAGGTTAGTACACTGAATTTCTTACTCGTTGTTCTTGTTCAGTCCTTCGAATACACAGAAGATACTGTTCTCCTGGAAGGCAGTAATAGTTTCCTTTGCTGACCTAGAAATGCCTGCTGTGCTCCAGCATTTGGAAAAGGAAGGTCAGAGAGAGGAAGCTGAGCTCAGCTGCTGAGTCAAGGAAAAGAGAAGGAAGACCTAGGGGTCACCAACGAAGATGAGGCCCTCATTTGTGAATAAGTGTAGTCAGTTTTAAATTTAGCAATTAAGATCTTTCTATATAGTGGAAGTGACTGTTCTTTTGGAATGTGTTTGCTAGTAAATATCATAAGAATGTTTAAAAGGAAGTTATGATTTTAAGTGACCTCTGAGTTGTGCTGATGGATAAAATTTAGCTCAACAGAATGAGGGTTAATCTCACGGTATACCCTGAAAGTTAAAGGGAAGTCAACACACTTTTTCACCAAAGCCCGTTTTTCCTGGTGCTTGCGGCTTTTTGAACTTGCTCTTTGCTTCTCATTTTCCATCATCGTGGCTCCGTGGCATACATTAAATCAAACCATGACCTCCGTACATTAAATCAAACTGACCTCCAAATCTTCTTAGTTATTTTCAGGTCCAAGGTTTTCAGCTTCAGAAAGAACAGAGGTCTCCATGGTTCCGTTTTGAAGATTTTTGGGTGGCTACTGCTTCTTTACCAGCAGTTTGGTATAGAAGCCCAAGACAGTCCATGTGTGGTTCAGTATTGACCTAATAGCAGAATAATTTTGGACCAAACAGAAGTCCTTTTCTTTGTCACTGTGTTTGATTAACTATCCTGAATATGCTTTATTCTCTAAAAACTTCATTTTTTAAAATACCATGGTTATTAAACAACTAGTCTTTGTGCGTGATTAGGACATAAACAGGAATCTCACCCACTTTTAAACCTTTCCAAGAAATAACTTTTCCACTGATTTTATTTTGAATTGCTAAAGAACTTTTAGCAGGGAGAGAAAATTTGGTTGATGATTCAGAGTGCGAGGGAAAGGAAGCGAGGGATTCTGGCACATGCGCACGAGTTGAATGACAACTGGTGGATATTTTTATATTTATTGCTATTCTGAGCCTAAGGCCTGGAGCTGAGTAGGGAGTAACTAAGCTTAGCCATACTTATTAGACTTAGAGATTTTACTTTGTTCATGTCAATGTCAAGACCTTTGGGGAAACTTTGGTATGCTTAGCTGATTTCTTGAAATAGAATCTTTCTGTCATGTAATTTCCTCTCATTCGGTACGTGAAGAATAAAATGTTGACAGGTTAAACTGCAAGACAATCTAAGTTGCTGTTTGTTTTTGTCTGTTAGCCAAATCTTAACCCACTATTCATAGCCACACAGGGTGTTTTTTTTTTTTTGTTGGTTTTTTTTTTTTTGGTTTCGGTTTGTTTCTCCTAAATACATTTTAAAGATAATTAGTTATTGCCTGTATTAGAATTTCTTTTTGTGTTCTTGTGTTAGGGTTCTGGAAGTAGCAATGAATTCACAGGAGAACTCAACAATGTAAGAGCAAGATGTTTCCACCACTTACTGAGTTGGGGGTATAAGATTTTATCCTTTGCCAACCCCTTTAGAAATTGTGACTGTGAACTGCCATGATTTAACTTCAAAACACAGCCTGTTCTCTTGTCAGTGGAGCCAAAACGTTATGCCTGAACAACAATTATAAGTTAGTATAGACAAGTGAATAAGAGTTTTATTTTGCTGGATTGTGATACTACACATACTTAGGTTCAGCTAAATATCAAAACCGCTAGAGCCAAGATGTAGTCATTGATGAGGACTTTAATTCTACCCAATGTCTGATCAATGTTTCAGTCCATAGAAACATAGATGTTTCAATCCAGAACAGCCTTTCTATTTTTTAAACCACAGATTGAGGAGGCAATGAGATGGAAATACTACCCCGAACTTAGTTCTAACTATCTAGAAAAATTTTTTATTGAAGTAGAATTGACTAAAACCTTGGGCGGGAGTAACCATGATAGTATTGTTTGGTAACTTCAAAAGAAAGAAAAGTTGGACATAACGAAATAGTAGTGGTGATTTTAGGAAAATATATTTCAAAGGAAAAAAACATATAGATTTTTCAACATATAGAGGGATTTTTCAACATATAGAGACTTGAAAAGAGTACAAAAAAATAAAAATAAAAAGAAGAAAGGGAAATAGAGAAATAAAAAGAAAGGAAAGTTTCTGACAGCAAAATCACCTTTTGAGGGAATGAGGAAAAAGAAAGAACCTTTTTTTTTTTGAGAAAGAGTCTCGCTCTGTCACCCAGGCTGGAGTGCAGTGGTATGATCTCGGCCCACTGCAACCTCCACCTCCTGGGTTCAAGCGATTCTCCTGGCTCAGCCTCTGGAGTAGCTGGGACTACAGGTGCCAACCACCATGTCTGGCTAATTTTTGTATTTTTTGGTAGAGAGAGTTTCACCATGTTGGCCAGGCTGGTCTCGAGCTCCTGACCTCAGGTGATCTGCCCGCCTTAGCCTCCCAAAGTGCTAGGATTACAGGCATGAGCCACTGCGCCTGGCCCAAGAACCATTTTAAGAACAAGGAATTTTTGATGGGCTTGGATATTAAGAGAACATGTATAGAAGATTGAAAGACAAGCACATGATCAGGAACAAATTCAGAAGAGTGGCGTAAACCGGTAAGAAAATATCTGCAAAGCACAAGTTCAGACTGAGTTGAAGCTGAAGAGAATGTTAAAGACAGCAAGAAAGCGCTCTTTAAAGCTATGCTCATAACAAGAAAAACAAGTAAAGGCTAAGCTCATTGCTTGGGGCAGATGGAATAATGTTAAAATATGACGAAAAACAGACCTACTTAACTATTTGGCTTCTCTTTCTCTATTAAAGACAATGATGTTCAAACTGGAATGTGTAACATAAACACAGTTAAGGATAAATTGAAGCATGCACGATAGATAATGATAATAATAGTTGTGACTACAATTTCTTGAGTTTCTATTCAGGACTGAGTACTGTAAAAGAGAATTTAGTTGCTTTTTAAAGTACTTACTGGCAGGCGTGCACGGTAGGTATTACTGTTGTCAATCCCATTTACAGATGAGAAAACCGAGGCACAGGAAGATTTAATGACAAACCTGAAGTGACACAGTCGGTAAATGATGGGCCGGGATTCAGATCAAGGTCTGACTAACTTCAAAGCCTGGCTCTTTTCACTGGACTCCCTGATTCCCATGCCTGTCACATCTAGTGTTTTCAACAGGATTGCATTTTTGTTGGTTTAAATTATATTGTAAGGCACATAAACAAACATATGCCAGTAGATGTTATTGAAGAGCCACAGTGTGTAATTGCTGTGAAACAAGGAAAATGGAATATCAAAATGATAAACAACACATAAAGACTTTCTTGATTACCTTTTTTTTTTTTGACACAGAGTCTCCTCCTTCTGTTGCCCAGGCTGGAGTGCAGTGGTATGATCTTGGCTCACTCCAACCCCTGCCTCCTAGGTTCAAGTGATTCTCATATCTCAGCCTCCTGCATAGCTGGGATTACAGGCACGTGCCACCATGCCCAGCTATTTTTTTTGTATTTTTAGTAGAGAAAGGGTTTTGCTATATTGGCCAGGCTGGTCTCGAACTCCTGACTTCAAGTAATCCACCCGCCTCAGCCTCCCAAAGTGCTGGGATTACAAGTGTGAGCCACCATGCCCAGCCTCTTGATTACTTTTTTTTAAAGGTTCTCTTTGAACCATCTACAGCAAAGCCATCAAAGAGACTGCTGGGATCGTGTCAGAATGATTCAGAAGCCAACCTGAGGGGATCCCCTAGAGGGCAAAGATGAGACAGTTTGAGCATCAAAAGGATTGAAATATATAAAAATATATAAAAGTCCATGAGTTAATGACAAAATTCTAAAGACACAAGACAATAAAACAAACAAAAAAACCCCTCATTTGTCACTTCTGAGATTGTTAGGGCACCAAGTCATCGTTCTGAAAATGGATTTAAAAAGGAGATCTCACATCCACCCCTGCTTTCCTATTTACTTTATAGAATATTACAGCTAATAAAGGCAGAAGGGTGCTAGAAAAGTTTAAAAAACCTACAGTTTTGTAGCATGTAATGAAGTAATGGAGCTAAGCAACAACCATTAATGAATGATAAAATCGGGTAAAATTGGTGCTTTCTAACAGAGAATCAGGCTGACAACACTTGAACCCACAGATCAGTCTCCATATCACTAAAAGTGGAACAGCCAAACGTTAGTTATGCTCCTCCAATGTGATCTGATAGAAAAGAAACAGCACCACCTGTGAAGTATTCTTACCCACATCCCCTCCTTCAGCGAGGCTGAACTAGAAGCGCATCAAACATGCACATCTAACTATTAATAACAGGTTATAGGAAATACGGGAGACAGAGGAACATGCTAAACACCACTACAAGGGTACAGATCAGCCAATGCCTGAATGTAGGAAGTTCTACAAAACAAAATGACCCATTTTTTTTTTTTTTCAGTATATAAATGCTATGAGAAAAAAGTAGAGATGGGGAACTGTTAAGTTAAAAGACTTAAGGGTGGGAGGCAGAGCCTGCGGTGAGCCGAGATCACGCCACTGCACTCCAACCTGGGCGACAGCGAGACTCCGTCTCAAAAAAAAAAAAAAAAAGACTTAAGGGACCTGTAAACCAAATGCAGGTATGAATCTTGTTTGGAACTTGATTTGAACAACGGACTAACTAAAAAAATGCCTTTTTTTTAAACAGGCAAAAATGAAACATACTCTGTTTATTACATGTTACTAAGGAATTACTGGTAATTTTATTGAGTTGGTGGTATTGTGAGTTTTAAAAGTCCTTATCTATTTAGAAGCACTTATTAATGAATTAATATGAGGCCTAAGACTCTTTAAAAAATACTCCTTCAAAAGAAAGAATGTGTATAGGGAAATACGTGAAATCAGAATGGTAAAATATATTAATTGTTGAAGCTTGGTGATAGGTTTTTGGGGGTTCTTTACACTTTCCTCTACTTTGTTATGTATGGAAAAATTCACATAATAAAAACAGTCAAGTATTCTATTTGAGAGGCAGAATTTTGGCAGAAGGCCTGGGTTATAACCCAATTTGTATAGCTTGGGGAGAGTCACTGCTACTCCCTCCTTTTTTGCCTCTTTCCTTTCCTTTTTACTTTCCTTCTATTTCTTAAGAAATCATTTGCTGGGCCACATTTTCCCCCAGGGACTGTCCTGGTACCACCAGCCTTCCAAGGTACAGGTATAGGTATTATTATTATTATTATTATTTTACAGATGAAGAAATCAAAGCAGAGAAGGGACTAAATTTCTCACCCACAAATCCAAGTCTGCCTGTGTCCAAAATCTGAGCTCTTTTGTTTTATTTTATGCTGGCTCCCAGGAGTAGTCCTTTGATTTTATAGTTCTTAAGTTTTTTTATTTTTAATTTTGTTTATGGATAAATTTTAAACAATGAGTAAATTAAGACAGATCAACGAGTAAATTAAAATAGATCAAGTGGAGTGTAGCATTTGTGTTTTTTGCATGTGAGAAAGATGCAAGGTATGGTTGTTACTGTAACAATTATAAAGACTTCATCAAAGGCAAGCAGTGATAAAAGCAAAATGTGTGGCAACTTTCTTCATATTCAGAAAAGAGTAAAAGCCTATAAATTATAACTTTAAGCCATAAAATAACATTTATTTATGCTTGTTCTTCAAAAGCATATATTTGATAATCTTTTTTATGAGAAGCAGAAGCCTGAGAAAAATGGCTAATTTCATTTTTCATGTGTTTGTAAAATACTTTTAGGACTATCACAAGAAATTCCCTAAAAATGTCAAAGCAAATGAACAAGTGAAATTCTGCACATCCCTTGTGCCACTATTTTCTTTACTTACTGAAAAAATGACATTGGCT
This sequence comes from Pongo abelii, assembly GCF_028885655.2. NCBI lineage: Eukaryota > Metazoa > Chordata > Mammalia > Primates > Hominidae > Pongo > Pongo abelii. The sequence goes on from NC_071995.2 coordinate 92,305,201, forward strand.
TTTGTAAAACCTGGGTGTGCTGGTGGGCATGTGCAGATGTGTCGCTGTCATCTGTCATGTGTCATGCTCTGGATGTCAGAACCAGACATCAGTCAGGGAAGAGAGTGAGTAGCAAGCCACCTCGCCAAACTCTTGCTGCAGGGTGCGTGGGGTTCACATCCTCTGCTTAGATTTAGTACAACTTTCCAAAACACCTGCAATGCGGTACTTCATGGCTGGTCCCACATAACAATTTATGCCCTAGAGATGTCTGACTGGATCTTAGGAAATTATACTAATGGTTCTGATGTTGTTTCCTTCAAGAATCGAGGCACTAAATATAGTCAAGCTGAATGACAAAATTTTACTCACACTCAGGGCATGTCAGTGAGGGCATCAAAATTGGAAGAATAATAAATACTGCTGATATTTACTAAGTTTTATGGTATGGCAGGCACTGCACTAAGTCTTTTGAATATCTAATCATGTTTAACTCTCAATGTCCCATTTTATAGCTGAGGTGGCTGCAGCACAGAGAGGTTAAGTGAGTTGCCCAAGGTTGCATGGTTAATAAATGGCAGAGCTGGGCTCTAAACCCAGGCCGTCTGGCCCCTGAGCCTTTGCTCTTCTAACCACTGTGCAGTCTCCAAGCACCAGCAGAATGAAGTGAGCACGTGCTAATCCACGGCTGTCATGGTTTGGCCCTCTGTGGGCTTTCAGAGCACCTTAAAACCCTTTGTTCTGTGTCAGAGCTGTTTTTCAGCTTTGCAGATGTCTGAAGTCAAGCAGAAGAGATGGAGAGGTTGATAAAGCACACGTGGCAAATCTCTGGCCGAGTTGATATTAGAACACAGAGTCCCAGAGTGATTTACTGTCCAGGGGGAAAGCCAGTTGGCCTGGCTACCTTGCAAGACGGTTAAAGGACATAAGAATAGATATTCATTCAAGACTGTCAGAAAGAAAGTAGGTCAGAAATGAAACAAAAACAAATGTCAAACAAACACCACGTTGGTATAAATAAAAAGTCGATTCTTCTTAATAAAGAGCTGTCTATTCTTCATTAGTTTATTAGAAAAGTACAGAGCCTACTTACTTTGAGATTCTAAAACCTCTTCAGGCACAACTCGTTATTAATTTGATACACTTTCCTCAAAAGAATGATATTTTGACAAATACAGTTTCTGGCTTCAGTCACATATAGAAACATTGGAATAAGTACAATGTTGTGTTTTGCTTTTTTTTTTTTTTTAAATAGGAACTATGTTTGATAATGCATATACTCCAAACACCTCTAAAAATAATTTTCAATTGGCAAGCTGTTTTTTGGTGTATTTTCCTAGTCTGGGAGAGGAAGTTTTATCATTTAATTTGATAAACTTAGTACCTTTGAGAGAAAGGAGGAGAAAATTTTACCATCTTATGTGGTTGAAATATGCTTTAGTATTTACATAATTGAAAATGATTCAAACTGATTTCCTCTGACGAACATCCGAAATGAAAATAAAAATTGTGTCTACTCCGAAGGGTAGTGGCTTGAGTCATCCACTGGTTTGTGTGACCTATGAGTCACTCACTGGTATGCGTCTTCCCGATCCCCTGACCTGTGGGTTAGAAGTCAAAGATGCTCCACTGGGGCTTCCTTTGTAGCTTCTTTTCCCCTTCAGTATTCAACCACAGCTACTGCTGGCAGCTCCTGGCAGAACAGGAATGGGAGACCAAGGAGAGGATATGTGGAAGCTGAGTGATTTATTTATAGGGGACTTTCGGCAAATGAAAGAAAATAGATGTGAAGTCTAGCAGTTCCAGCATGTTCATCAGAAATGCAAGCTCATGATAGTCATTTCAAAGGGAATTGTGGAAGAATGGTGTTACCCTACTTCACAGGCCATTGAATCATATATATGTTTGGTTGCCAGTGAGAATCTGAGTAGCAGAGCAGACAAGAATAAGGACGTATGGGATCGAAGCCTGCAGCTTGTGACCATGAACCAATCTGCAGCTTGTGACCATGAACAAGTCATGTGACCCTTTGGCCTTAAATTCACCATAAAGTCGTGTACTTGATCTCAGTGATTGTATCTTACTTCATCAAAATGGTATGATTCTAAATTCCTGTGGGATATACAGGTAAGACAGGACCGGTGGAGCATTAGTTTTGGTTTTTGCTTTAAAAGAAAAGTATTGGGGAGGCAGCAGGGAATAGCAAAGGTCACAGACTCAAAAGCATTAACTGCCGGGCCTATGAAGACAAATGAATGATGTAGCTTTGATATAATGGAGGTACAAATCCATATTTTATGCAAAACCTCATATTTCTAAATTTTGGCAATTCATTCATGTTTATCAAATCACTGTTTTAGGCCCCGTTTGGCTGGCCAATGGGCCTTCTGCTTTAGACTTCTGGAATAAACTCCACAGTTGACAGGTGAAGGACAGACCTGGATTCTAACAGACCTGAATTTGAACCTTAGCTCTGCCCTCTAAGGAATATGTAAACTTATACATCTGTATTTAACTTCTCAAAGCTTCAAGTTTCTTTATCTGTAGAAATGAGAATGATAATACCTCTTTTGTAGGATTTCCTGAACACTGCGGGTAGCATAATACTTAATACATAGTAGGCACATCCTCAAAGGGAATTCCATTACCTTTTCTTAGGAGGTAGATCCTGTATAATTTTTAAATTTTTGTCTTGATGGCCAGTTGCTCACAGTTTTTAAAAGTGTAGTAGATGCCAGTGCTTTTTTATAGATTCTGAAATCCCTTCAATTTACATTTTAGTTGTTTTAAAATAAAGATTTCTTTAAGAGACAACATTCAGAGGGATAAGTTTTCTACTTGCCAGTAGAGGTAGAAGGCAGTAAAAACAAATAGATCTGTCAGTTACTGTCTTGAGGTAGAGCCCCTAAAGCAGTAAAACCCACCTCTGACAATGAGGAAACACGAGACATCATTTTCTCCTTAGGACAAAAGTCTAGTGGGTAATGGCCCTTCTGTGACTAATGGTAATTCTGTACTTTATTCCCATAGGAAATCTAATTTTGAAAGCATTTGCTGCATGCCCTACTATGTACTGGGCACTATGCCAGGGGAATAATGTAAGGATGACCAAAACATAATGGAATTGTTACCTACAAGTATGTTTCGGCTGTTTAAGGATTTATATTGCAGTTTGTGCAAATTGTGTATGAGTCCACTTTGAGAGGTTATACATATCTTCCAATAATGTTGCTATTGCTCAAAGTATTTTTGAAGTCTCTCTTTGGAATTTGCTTTTAGAGCCCTTAGTACATTCTGCTGAAGATTTTTTTTTTTTTCTTTTTTTTTTTACCCCAGTGGTATTTATTCTTAGAAGGTGGATTTGATGTCAGGGACTGGCCAAGAGTTGTTCATCACTAAGTCAGCCTCATGGGTGGTGGTTAAACTGGCTAGAGTAATTTTTCGTTAAAAACGAGCCAGGACTGTAAAGTAGTATGACAGGGTTTTTTTTTGTTTTGTTTTTTGTTTTGTATATCACATCAACTGATTGTAGAGATAAAGATAGTTCCAAAAAGGCATTCTGCACATTTTTTGCCCCAAACCAGTATCACTGGAATATATTTGTAGCTCCCTAACAGGCTAGCTTTGAAATAAGTGGTGCTCATATGTGCATATGTTGGAGTACGTCTGCTGAACCTTGTACTTAACCTCTTAGCAAACTCAGTTTCTTTGTTTTTTCCTTTTAAATGTTATTTTTTCAAGTTCAGGGATAGATTTTCTCCAAGGAAATGAAACAAATAAGATCCACTCTCAAAGGACTTTAATGGAAAGAAATACATGCTTATACCAAGTTCTTTAAAACTATCCAAACTGGAAAGGATTGCCTCATAGTTGACTGTGATTATTCTGCCATGATTTAGGGACAGATAATTTTCTATCAGCATGTTTAACATGAGAATTAAAGAGTTCTGTAGTGTGGCCTGTTGACCTCATCTGTTCATTCCACAAACATCTTTTGGAGTCCACTGTATGGCAGGCATTATCACTTACCATGGTGAGGATGGTGAGGCCATGAGCATGCTTCACCTAAGGAAGCCTGATCTTCAAGAATGCAAACTTACTCAACAAGAAACTTGAGTGTAATTAATAGTAGTATTGGTAATTATCCTGTCTTTTCCTTATAGGATTATTTGGAGGTTGTGAAGTGGTAAGCCTCTTTATTGCACTTGAAATATGGCTAATCTCATGACCATTGGAATGTGTGTATGCTCTGGAGGAAACACATCTCTGCCATGTCACCTGTATTAGTCTGTTCTCATGCTGCTATGAAGAAATACCCAACACTGGGTAATTTCTAAAGGAAAGAGGTTTAATTGACTCACAGTTTCTCAGGCTGGGGAGGCCTCAGGAAACTTACAATTATGGCGGAAGGCACCTCTTCACAAGGTGGCAGGAGAGAGAATGAGTGCCCAGTGAAGGGAGAAACCTCTTATAAAACCATCAGATCTTGTGAGAACTCACTATTACGAGAACAGGATGGAGGAAACCATCCCCATGATTCAGTTATCGCCACCTTGTCCCTCCCATGACACGTGGGGATTATGGGAGCTACAATTCAAGATGAGATTTGGGTGGGGACACAGCCAACCCGTATCAACACCTGACCACAGTGTGTGTGGTCTCTGAGGCCCAACGGTGGCTCTCAGAGCACCTCCTTAGCAAATGTACCACTGGACCCTTGTTAGAATGATGTTCTTGATTTTTTAAAATTTATTTTTATCTCTTGACTATTCTTGATTCAGGAATGTTCTTGATTTTAAAGGGAGAGTGTGAGGTAGTTGTTGTCTAGTTGTCTAGATATCCTCCACCTGAGAATGCTGTCTGGTGTCACAGAAACAGCAATGGCATTGGGATCAAAAGACAAACTTTCCAGCCCCAGCTCTGCCTCTCCTTAGCAGTCTCCTGACCTATACAAGGTTCAGTTTTCCCACCATTTAAGGGAAACCAATACCACTGTTTTATTCACAGCACTCTTGTGGGAATTACAGGAGACGGGGCACGGGAGAGCCTTTGGGGAACTGTGGACATTAGTCCCTGTCTTCATCAGCCTTTCCATAGTGGAGCCTGGGCTACTCTGAAATAGAAGCACCTCTCCTTCCTTTGGACCCCTGGAGCACTGTGTTCTACAGTTCTTAGCTCTTCTTCTATGTGCATTATTTGTATGTCTTATCCTTGGTGGTCAACCATTTCAAAGTGAGAGACTGTGGTGGTGGTTCCTTTTTTTTTATTTTTTAATCTCTCCTGCCCCATCTTTCTCTTTCCCACTTCCTGTGTTGCCTGACAAAATCCTCATATTTCCCAGAGTACCAGAGTTTTTCTCTGAGAGGCTAGGTCGGTGTTTCTCCCCAAGCAGAGGCTAAGAAGTACCTGATGCAGTCATTTATTTTCAGAATGTATGTAGCTTGCCTCCAGCAGATTGCCTGAGAAGCTGGAGATGTGCTTCAGGGGAAAGGTGGTCCATCCACTTTTCCTGAACAGGCTGTGCATGCAGCCTTGACGTAGCCAACTCTGCAGGAGCATGAAAGAACTGAAGATACAGTATTTGACTTCCAATATTTCCAATCACTTTAGAGACAGAAAGGATGATGATTGGTTTAGAAGAGCCAGGGGATGACTAAGGAGCACATGTAAAACAATAATGTTCAGTATAGACTTTAGTTTCTGATCTGAAACATTTTCTAAAAAATCATGTATCTTTAAAAAATTGGAAGTAGCTCTGTTTGCTGGAGATGAGGTGTAGAGTGTGGTGGAAGGGAGGGATGACAAAGGGGCAGGCAGAGACTTTGGGGGATGAGGGGTGTGCACATCACCTTGCTGGTGGGGACTGTTTCATGGTTGGATACATGTGTGAAAGCATATCAAATTGCATGCTTTAAATATGTGCAGTTTCTTGTGTATCAAGTATACCTCAATAAAGTAGTTAAAAGTGGTATACCTTTATTATTCTGAAAGAAGGGAAAATTTGGAAAAGAGATGTTTTTCTGTAGAAGATAGCTTCTAGAAAGGAAAATCAAACACAGTCTAAGTTATTCTCTGTTTTGTTTTCCTCCCTCCACAGATTTCTTGTTGTTTTGGGTCCTCTTATCTAAAATTTCACAATATGTGAAAGTAGCCTGAACTCTAAAGGTAGTAGTTGTGGTTTTAGAAAACTGTGTGTTTATACTGCCTCTGTAAATGGAACACAAGCCTCTCCCACCCTCTGGGGAGCTTGTCACTTAGTGCAATTTTTTAGGAACTCCTAAGAAGTTTAAGTTCTGGCCAGAGGTCCCAGAGTTAAGGATGTTGTCAACTCTGCTACTCATTTGAAAAATGTCTTGTGGAACCTATAGCCGCAGAAAGAGCTTTGCTTCTCTGGGTGAAAACAACATGCATTATCATTTCTAATAACTTTAATGGATGCTGCTTCTTTCTTCTTTTTGGCCCCCAAGAGACTCAGAGATAAACTTGAAACTCAACTATAACAAGCATGGTCTGCATACTTGTGTGTATATTTTTGCTGGTCTCAAATTTCTATTTATTTATAGTTTTCTGGCTTGCAGTCTATATTTGTGTAATATTTATATGGTTTTATATGGTTCTTGTTGGAAATCCCCTAAAATCCTTTTCGTAGTGAGTCAGAGAATGAAATCTGTGGTTTAATCCACTGGCTTTTCTTTAGGCAAGAGACAGCTGTGCTAGAAGAATCGAGGATTATAATAAATTTGAAAAACCAGAACGGTTCTTCAGGTAAGCATGATCTTTACTCCTGACCTTAGGAATTGACTCTAGGTCCCAGATTTTGAATTTCTTATGAACACAATCACCTACTTAAAAAAAATCACTTAATTAACAGTGATTATTGAGTATCTGCATCTCCTCCAAGAAATAAAATGCCATATACATAACACACACACACACACACACACACACACACACACACACTCGATAGTCCTACAAATGACTAATCACTCCCCACCCCCCCAACTTCCTACCTTTTCATTCATACATTGGGGTTGGGATCTCTGCTACCACAAGAGCTGTTGCAGAGAAAAAGATTTTTAAAATACTATATTATGTAAATTAGTACAACCATTATGGAAAACAGTATGGAATTTCTTCAAAAAACTAAAAATGGAACTATCATATGATCAAGCAATCCCACTACTGAGTATATATCCAAAGAAATTGAAATTGGTATATCAAAGAGATAGCTGCACTGCCATGTTCATTGCAGCATCATTCATAATAGCCAAGATAATCAACCTAAGTGTCCATTAATGGATGAAGGGATAAAGAAAATGTGGTGCATATACACACAATGGAATACTATTCAGCCTTGAAAAAAAAGGAAGGAAACCCTGTCATTTGAGACAACATGGCGAACCTGGCAGATGTTATGTTAAGTTAAATAAGCCAATAACAGAAAGACAAATACTGCGTGATTTCACTTGCATGTGGAATCAAAGAGTTAAACTCATAGAAACAGAGAGTAGAATGGTGGTTACCAGGGCTGGGGGTTGGGGTGGAGGGCAGGGGGAGGTGAAGTTAGTCAACTGTACAAAATCTCAGACAGGAGAAATAAGTTTTGAGATCTATTGTACAGCATGGTAACTGTAGTAGTTAATAATAATGTTTACTTCAAAATTGCTGAGTAAATCCAAATGTTCACACCACAAAAATATAAGTACACGAGGTGATGGATATGTTAGTTAGCTTGAGTTAGTCATTCCATAGGTATACACATTTAAAAATACCACATTTTATCCCCTACATAGATACAATTATTATTTCTCAGTAAGAAATAATAATATAACATAAATACTATATTGTTTCAAAATAGAGGGAAGAAAACATGCAAATAGTCCTAAGGGATTTTTTTTTTTTTAATCTCCAGGCTGGCTTCCAGATAAGGCTCTATGGTGGCCCAGACTGGTTGAATTTTTTCACTTAACTTTTTGTTACTCTGTCTTGATTTCCGATAACTAGAGATTCTGATAAGAACTTTAGGAATACTTCTGAGAATCTTAAGATGTTATTAGCCATGTATAAGTAACCATACATTTTATAAAATCATTTTTCTCTTCACAATAGCTGGAAGTGGAACATCCTAGAGAATAATTCATTTTTGAAAAATAGAATGTCTTAGGGGAGAACTGGCCTGCTAAGTATTATAGGGGAGGACTCAGGACAAAATCAAGTTATCAGATACCTGGGGCTTAGAAAGCAAGGAGTTAGAAGGTAGAAGAGGCTTACAGAAAGGAGGAAAGAAGATGCTGGAGACCCTCTTTCATCTATTATAGAACATTTTCTATGGTTGGCCCGTATTCAGAGAAGGATACATGTCTTTCTGCTTTCTGCACCAAATAGTTCCAAGATCCAAAATTCAAGCTAGTGCTCTTAGTGAATACTTTGGTTATATTATGGGTTAAATGGGTTTTCCTATAAAGCTAGCCAACATTTATGGTATTTAGATCTACCACTTGGGAAGATTTCAGTCACATTCATGATTTTCAGGTTGTTCTCTCTCAGAACCCTGGCATCATAAACTGTAATAGTTGTAGGAATTGTTGTAGTGGATATAGCAGTAATATTTTCTATGGAAAAATATAGAACTTAATATATGCCAGGTACTGTTTCAGTTATGGACACTCATTTAAATATATGAAGTAGATGCTATTATAATCCCCAATTACAGATGAGGAAACTGAGAGACAGAAAAGTTAAATAACCTCCTAAGGTCATGTAGCTACTAAGTAGCAAAGCCTTGATTTGAACCTGCACTCTCTAGATCCCATTTAGGCTCTTAACTGCTATACTGTCTTAACTGGATTGAGGTTTTCCATAAAATTAAAGTTTCCCCTGAATCCACAGAAAATGTTAATATATAGAATTTTCTGGATTTAATTTTTTTCTGTCTCAAATCTTTGTATCTAGGATCACAGATAACTGAAGATTGAACAAGTTGCAAATTTCTTAATAGTCACATATGTATCATTATATACTGAGAGTTTAGCCAAACAACCCACAATAAATTGCTAATGAAGCTTAATAATTTATAGTGAAAAAGCAAAAATAGAATTGCAAACCATAAGCAACTCAAGACATGCATGGGGATTATGCATCTTTCCCCCAATTTACAGAAATTGCAACCATCAGCATATGCGTTCCACAACAGTGCCAGGCATTGTGTGGCAATCAGACTTCTTACCTAGAAACTCTAGAAATGTACTACTCATAATAATCCTAAATAACTTACTTAATAAGCTATATTACTTAAGCTATATTATGCACAAATATAAAACTAGAAAACAAAAGGTGAACTTGGACTTCCTCTATCCTTTATAACAAGGGAAGGACCTGTGCTTTGCTGGATTGGTTTGCTGTTCAGGTGGAAGCCCCTTGTGGTCCATTCAGTGGGCTGTGGGCCATAGTTTGAGAATCCTGCTTTAAAGGAAGAATACAGTTCATACATTTTATTAAAGACAGTCTGCTAAAGTGATGGAGCTGGAATTTTCTCAGTGAGAGCACTGTATAACACGGTTTTCTGTTTTCCTTTTTCATAACAAATAGTACTTCTCACTTAAAAATAATTGTTCCTTGCAATGATGTCTGGGATTTGCTTCAAAATAATCCTGTGGGTAAAGAGTTGGGAATGAGTTGGGGAATAGGTGGAAGAAGTGGGATGAGGGGCAGATAATTGTCAAAGCGAGTGACATGGGGCTTCATGATACTGTTTTCTCTACTTTTCTGTATCTTTGGAAATAAAAAGTTAACAGCAACAACAAAAGCCTTCCTTGACTACTATCCTACCTACTTCATTTCTCTGCTCTTGTTCACAGCAGAGCTTCTAAAAAGAACTCTGTGTATATCTCATTTGTACATCCTCATCCTCCATTATTTAAGCAACCCATTCACTTGGCTGTCCTCGCCATCAGCCCACTGAAATTACCTTTTTTAGGGTCCCCACCAATCACCATCTTGCCATATGGGGTGGTTAATTCTCTCTTCTTATGTTACTTGTTTTTCAGCAGCATTGATGTAATAGGTCACTTTTTGTTTCTTGGAGCATTTTCTTTTATTGGCTCATGTGCACCCACACGTTCTCATTTCTTCTGCATCTTGCTGGTTTCCAACAGCTGACCTCTAGCTGTTGGAAAGCCTCCAATGCTTCATCCTTGGGTTTCTCTGTACTCTTTCTGAGTAATCTCATTGGGTCCCATTGCTTTAAATACCTTCTGCTTGCTAACTTAACATCTGTAGCCCTGACTTCCAGACTTGAATCTGAGAGGCATCTCAAATTTAATGTATCCAAATCATAACTCTTAATCCCAGCCTTACTTTCTTCCTTTCTTCCTCACCTCTTGGTATCTCAGTAAATAACACTGTCATATATCTGGCTGCTAGAGCCCCGAACCTTAGGCATCACGCTTGATTGCTTTTTTTCCCTCATATCCCACATCCAGCCTATCACTATGACCTATTGTCATATCTCCAAATTTACCTGAATTCATCTACTTTCCTCTCCTCTCCTGCTACCATCCCAGTCCGAACCTCTGACATCTCTCACTGGACTTCCATATCACCTCCTAATCCATCTCTGCTTCTGTGTTTGCCCCTGGCAGTCCATGGAGAGAGCAGCCAGAGTGGTCTCTTTAAACTGAAGTGCCACTCCCCCACTTAAACTCGCCCATTGGCATCCCATAGCACTTAGAAGGAAAGCCGAACTTTGTGATGTACCTGCTGCCTATGTCTGCCCCACCCTGCCAGGACTCACTACTGCAGTCACACAGATCCCTTTTCTGTTCTTCAAATATACCAAGTGGGAGTCTTCCCTCAAAGCCTCTGCAGTTCTCTTCTCTCTCCCTGCTACATAGATCATCATAAGGCTGGCTTCCTCTTATTACCCAGGTTTCATCTTAAGTCACCTCCCTAGAGAGGTTTGCCCTGGCCACCCTATGTAAAGTATTCATATAACCCCAGGCCACACTCTATCTCATAGTCTATTTTATTTTAATTTATATAATGCATGTGTGTTTCTGTATACTTATTTTTTTGCCCCTACCTATAAAGTACAGAAGAGCAGGTACCTTGTTTGTCTTGTTCAGTGCTGTATCGCGGGCACCTAGAACAATGTCTGGAGCATATAGAAGGTTAATATTTATCGCATGAATAAACAAATGAATTACTTTGTTTGTGATTTAGGATCAAGGAACTTTTCCCCAAGGGCTAATCTGTGCAGTTTTACCCCACGCTTCTTCCCCATCCCTAAGTTCCTGCTCATCTGGACTGTGTGCTTACAAACTGTGTAAAGACTTGTTCAACATTCTTAAACAGGTTGAAGAAGTACTGCACTTTGGGCCCTTTGTCATTTTCAAGTCACATTCTATCCTGGGCACCACCTGGAGGGGTCTTATCTAGTTTCCTAGTTTCCCAGAAAGGAATATTTCATGGCTGCTCGCACGTCCTCTTCTCTTACAGTATTTGGACTTTATACCACTCATTGGCAGAGCCAAGGCCTACCCCATCTGAGCAAAGAGCAACAGAGATCTTTTGGCTCCGTTCACTTCTCTGCTCTAAGACTCACTTGTTTCTTCTTATCTTTCCCCCAATATTTTTAGTTGTCAAATTGTTCCTTTCTTTGCCTTTCCCGTCTATTTTTCTTTTCCTATGGAAAATAACCCATATATTTCTAGTTTAGTCAGATTAGCTGCTAGGAAGGCCCTTTCTCAAGCTTATTTGTATGACGAAAAGCTATATGCAAATCCTAATTTAATGTGATAATTGAGCAGCCTCTTGTAAAATAGCTAGAACAAGGGCAAGGATATTAATTTGGCTCTTGGACTGAGACACACCAGGGATGTCCCAGGGATTTGAACAATTTCTTACCTTCTCAGAGGAGGGCATAAGGAAATTCCTAACCAAGGTGAAATCTTTTGTCACATCCTAGAGTAGATAAGTACTTCAAGAATCTTCTAGACTGGGGATAAGTTGGAATCGCTAAATATTATCTACTTATCTAATGCATGTAATAAAAGCTATCTATGTCTATTTTATCAAGTGGCTGGGAGGATAAGTTTGGCTTTTTTTTTCAAGGACTTTTGAGCTTTTTATTCAGGTAATATATCTTAAGGGAACACTTTATATAAAGCTAAGCCATTGGGAAATTTTTTCTACCATAGTCAACAGTTTTGTAATTAACATTCCTTTGCATGGTATAAATACAAATCTGTTCTTTTGTCAGGATCATTCTTTATGAACTACCATATAAAAGTCATCTGGGCTGGGCACGATGGCTCACACCTGTAATCCCAGCAATTTGGGAGGCCAAGGCAGGTGGATCACCTGAGGTCAGGAATTCAAGACCAGCCTGGGCAACATGGTGAAACCTTATCTCTACTAAAAATACAAAAATTAGCAGGGCATGGTGGTGGGCGCTTGTAATCCCAGCTACCTGAGAGGCTGAGGCAGGAGAATCACTTGAACCCAGGAGGCAGAGGGTACAGTGAGCCGAGATCACGCCACTGTACTCCAGCAGGGTGACGAGCAAAACGCTGTCAAAAAAAAAAAAAAAAAAAAAAAGCCATCTGGATAATACATATTCTTTATTAGCATTAAGTATTTACTTTTAGATCAATGAAAACATTTCTATGGGGCTAGACTTTTCCTTGTCAAGATTATAATTTTTCTTATGAGTTTTTACCTGAAGCCCCTGTTTTCTAAGACCCCGTGGTTAATGAGTCTCTTTGACATTAATCATTTCAATTTTGCTGGTTCTGATGACCCTGTGCAATCTCTTAGAGCTCTAACCCTTTGCAAACCTCTCTTCTGCCCTTGGCAGTGTCTCACGTGCTCATGTGCATCTTAGGCTGGAGATCACGTGGCACATCCTGGTACCACCTCTGATGCTTTCACTGGCCACTGTTGCATCTGTTTGGTGCAGCTGCTGCCTCCACTGGGGCCAACCCTTCCTCTTCCTTACAAATACTCGGAGGTGGGAAAAATGGAAATGCTATCATTAGAACATCTGGCATCAGAATTTGCTTTATGAAGAAAATAATCTTGGGGGAAAACACTTTGATGAGTGCTTGAGGAAGAAAAGGAAACCCCAAAGGCCTGGGTATTGGGAGAGCTGCTTTGTGTGAACCAAGGGCAAGCATTTACTGGTTGCTTTGAGAGTGAGGGGAACACATGAGAGAAAGAAAGAGAGGGGAGGGTGGAAGAATGGCAGGCATCAACTAAATGGCATAAAATTGTGGGGAGGGTCTTGATGCACCTGTTCCTCGTGGTCTCCAGCTTTTCTGTGAAGTATAGCATGTAGTGTGGAGTAGATTTCAGGGGGTCAACTTGGAGATGCGTACATTCACATCACAGTCAGTGCAGGTCAGTGTAGAGGCAACAGTCATGGGAAAGGGAGCCCAGGAATGAAGGAGGCCCTGAGAACATCATCCCTCACCAAAATGTTAAGAAGGGCTTTGGGTTTCCAGAAGCTGTAGAGTTGGTGGCAGTTTGAACCAATTTTTTCCTACATCTTGAAGGGCAATAAGAATCCCACATAATGTCTGGGCCACATCTTGGTGGTACCTGGCATAGCTTTGCCAAAAGAATTTTAAAACCACTGCAATAGGTAACTCAACTGCTGGTAATGTATTTTATGTGTGCTTGGTATGTTTATATGTCTTTAATTCTATTACAATTTTTTTATTGCATAAAGAACATTATAACAATGCATAACTATATATCAATAGCAATATTAAAAATAAAGACAAAAGGACACAGTCAGCCAAATGTGCCTTCAGTGTCTGGCAGGCAAGTATGGCATAGAAAGGGCAATAAGAGGCAGTTCCTGCCTTTAGGGGGCTTCCAGGATCGAGCCTGCAGTCCCAGCACCCTATTGAACCAGCTGTTTCTGTTTTTCCACTTTAGTCGTGTCACTCAGGCTTTGGGTGATTTATTAAGAGAACCAATAAGGTTTTGCTCAAGATTGGAAACAATCTCTTTCCACATCATTTAAGCCTCAGTTGAAGCTTCATTTTCCTCCTTCAGCTTCACCTGAGACTCCTTCTGGTAAAATCCCGCTGCTCCTCCTTGATCTTATAGCTTTCTCTGTTTTAACCCTTGGAACATGATTTATAATTGGTGGGATGACTTTTTCTTTGTTTCCCAGGAAATGATACCTTTCTTGAAGGCAGGAAACTGTGTTTTGTCTGTATTTTGTGAATCCCCACAAATATTTGCTGGATGAATGTTCTTGGGGACACTACCCTAGGTACAGTAGAAGCAGAAGTATTTTTCAGTTTTTGTGTTTTTTTCTGGAATGAAGGGTAAGGTGAAGGGTTATAGACAGAAATAAGACTGACTGAGTCATAATTGCACCTTTGTCAGTCACTCTTGTAAGAATTTTACATATGTTACACTTCACTCAGTCCTTACAACAACCCTATGAGATAGCAATTATCAGCTCCTCCCTCCCCTCCATTTTAATCATGACCTCTCAGAAACACAGAGAGGTCAAGTGACTTACTCAAAGTCACAGCTAGTAGGTGGCAGTTAGATCTGAACTCAAATAGGCTGCAGAGACCGGGCTCTTGACCATTATTCTTCCTCTCCAAGGTTGGAAGAGACGGAGAGACCTCAGCTCCTGAACACCTGGAACTGCCAAACCACAGCTGTTACTATTACCGTACTGTTACTAAAGAGCCAAACCAAACCACATGGCTGGCTCCTTTGGCAAGCAGTTCCTCTCCAGATGTGCCTCTACTTAGCACTCTGATAGTGAGCACAGGTGAGTCTGAGGAAAGCAGGCCAAGGTGCTGATGAGTTTCTCTCTGAGGCCCAGGGATACCCAGCCATGCCAACAACCAGACCTCCCATGCCAGTCCACGCCCTGTAGCCTGGCTCTCTTACTGCTTTAGGAGCCCTGGGCTCTCTTACACCTGTGTGGAAGAGGGAGGGACTCCCAGGAACAGAATTAGGAGTGGGGGAAGGGAGGAGAAGAAGGGAGGGAAGAGGGGGAGGGGAGAAAGGACATGCATTTCTACCGGGGTGACTTTGGTTTCCTTATATTAATATAAGGGACTTGAACTGTGTTATTCTTTCTCAAATTGGGATTTAAGGGCCCAAGGAATCCAAAAATTCTATGAGAACTAGGTATTTTTATGTAAATGATTAACTAAAACAATGAATGTAACCTTATTCTGGATCACCTTCCAATTGAGTCCTGCCTCTTGATTTTACTTTCTGAGGTTATGTTTGTGACTGTGATGCATGCAAATGTCAGTCACCTACAGTGGCCACATTCAGACAATTTGAAATGCATTTTACATTGTAACCCAGCACACACATACATGTAAATAGAAATGCACCAGGAGTTTCCTAAAGTATTCCTCACCCTTTCTGCATAGGGAGTACCCTGTTGTCCCCCTCTTCTATTCCCAGGTAGTCATGACCCACTATCAGATTACAACCTTCAATAAAAAGATCATAGCATGTAACTGTAAGCCTGACTAGTCTGCCATTTTCTTTTGCAGTGGAAATGTTCCATTGAAAGACATTTTATAGAATACATCTTTACCACCCTAAGTTGTTTAACAAACTGAATCTTTGACTTGAGATCATGAGAACAAAATAAAGATATGAAATAATGACTGTTTTATTCTGAATTGCTGAAAAAATACCCAGATAGTTTAAAGCTGTAAATCAGAACAGGGCAAATCAGAGGCTCACTGCTGTAGGGGTATAGACAGAAATAAGACTGATAGAGTAGTAATTGCAGCTATACAATTATTTGCATCAAAACAACCTATATCAAAGTAGCCGTGTTATTTACTTTGTAAGCAGATATAGTGCATGGATCTCATGTCTGAATATGCCAACTTAAAATCCATTAGTAGAAAATGTGGTAAGTGTACCATGATGACTTTCTTTTTCATTAACTTAACATTTGGGATACACTGTATTAGGGTTCTCCAGAGGAACAGAATTGATAGTAGATAGATGATATAATATTAATAGATAGATTGACACAGAGAGAGTAACAGGTAGATAAATATAGATATGAGATTTATTGTAGGTATTGGCTTACATAATTTTGGAGGCTGAGAAGTTGTGTACAAGCTGCAGAATCAGGAAAGCTGGTGGTGTAATTCAGTACGTGTGTGTGTCGGGGTAGGGGCTGGGGGTGTATAGGGTGGGTATGGTATACGTCCCAGTCAGTGTTGGAATGCCCAAGAAGAGTGCTGTTGCCCAAATGCAGGAGAGGATGGATGTTCCAGCTCAAGAAGAGGGAAAATTCACCCTTCCTCACTTTTTTGTTCTGTTTGGGCCCTCTACAGACTGGATGGTACCCACCTACATTGGCAAGTGATATGGTTTGATTCTGTGTCTCCATCCAAATCTCATCTCGAATTGTAATCCCCATGTGTTAGGGAGGGACCTGGTGGGAGATGACTGGATCATGGGGACGGTTCCCCCATGTTGTTCTCGTGATAATGAGTGAGTTCTCACAAGATCTGATGGTTTAAAAGTATGGCACTTACTCCTGCTCTCTCTCTCTCTCTCCGGCCACTATGGAAGATCTGCCCCTTGCTTCCCTTTTGCTTTCTGCCTTGATTGTAAGTTTCCTGACATGCATACTGTGAGTCAATTAAACCTCTTTTCTTCATAACTTACCCAGTCTCAGGTAGTATCTTTATAGCAGTGTGAGAATGGACTAATACAATGAGGGTGATCTTTACTCAATCTGTTGATTCAAATGCTACTCTCTTATGAAAATGCCCTCACAGACATCCGAAAATAATGTTTTGCCAGCTATCTGGGCACCCCTTAAGCCCAGTCAAGTTGACACACAAAATTAACCATCACATACACAATTAAAGTGGCTGAATCATTTATTCTAGGGGTGATTTTATCGTTGTGGTGGTAGTTAATATGCTTTTCTGTTTGCTATATTTCCTGTAAGCTAGTCATTGAATCTAGAGGCTCGATTAGGTTCAGGTTAAATATTTCAGGCAAGAATACCTTTTATTGGTGGTGCTGTAGACTTTCAACCATACCACATCAGGAGGTACATAAAGCCTGTCAGTCCCATGTGTAATGATCATAGATTGATTGGAGGTTTTGACATTTTCACCTTGATCTTTCCATTATAAAGTTCCTTATCAACCTTTCACAATGGTTTAATGTTTACTGATAACTGCCAAATTCCAATACTTCATGAGGTGGAAGCGAAATGGTAGTTTCCTAATTCCTACATTCTTCTGCATTTATTAGCTGGTATTGATCTCTGAAGAACTTTCCCTCCTTAACTATTTGATTGCCCTTAGATGTAGTTCTTAGGCCCTATTTTATTTTATTTTTATTTATTTTTTGAGACGCAGTCTCACTCTGTTGCCCAGGCTGGAGTGCAGTGGTATGATCTTGGCTCACTGCAACCTCCACCTCCTGGGTTCAAGTGATTCTCCAGCTTCAGCCTCCTGAGTAGCTGGGATTACCACCTGCCACCATGCCTGGCTAATTTTTGTATTTTTAGTAGAAACGGAGTTTCACTATGTTGGCCAGGCTGGTCTCGAACTCCTGACCTCAGGTGATCCGCCTGCCTCAGCCTCCCAAAGTGCTGGGATTACAGGCATGAGCCACAGTGCCTGGCCTTTAAAAAATGTTTATTTAAATAGTTTTGGGGGTACAGGTAGTTTTTGGTTACATGGATAAGTTCTTTAGTGGTGATTTCTGAGATTTTAGTGCACTCGTCACTTGAGCAGGGTACACTGTATCCAATATGTTGTCTTTTATACCTCATCCCCTCCCATCTGGCCACAACAAGTCCCCAAAGTCCATTACATCATTCTTACGAATCCTCATAGCTTAGCTCCCACTTATAAGTGAGAACCTACAATATTTGGTTTTCCATTCTTGAGTTACTTCACTTAGAATAATGGCCTCCAGCTCCATCCAAGTTGCCACAAAAGACATTATTTCATTCCTTTTTATGGCTGAGTGGTATTCCATGGCATATATACACCATGTTTTCTTTATCCACTCGTTGGTTGATGGGCACTTAGGCTGGTTCCATATCTTTGCACTTGTGAATTGTGCTGCTATAAACATGCATGTGCATGTGTCTTTTTCATATGACTTCTTTGCCTCTGGGTAGAAACCCAGTGGTGGGATTACTGGATTGAATGGTACTTCTACTTTTAGTTCTTTAAGGAATCTCTATACGTTTTCCATAGTGGTTTTACTAATTTACATTCCCACCAGCAGGGTAAAAGTGTTTCCTTTTCACCACATCCATGCCCACATCTATTGTTTTTTGACTTTATAATTATGTCTTAGGCTCTATTTTAAATCAGGGCTCTCTGAGCTTGATCTCATGTCAGCCATCATCATATCAGTGTGTAAACAGGACTAGAACCAGGTATCAGTGATGCAGCAGCCAGGAGAATTTCTGGGCCAGGCCACAAGCTGCGTATCCCAATGGCCAACTGGCCATGGCTACTTTTTCTCATCTAGTGCAAGCTCAAGAGGTGTGGGATGGGACAATATTCCACTATTCTGCAGGTAAATGTATCTTTGTGGGGCCTCTGAATGTCGTCTTCGGTCTGCTAGTTTCCTGACAAGGGGGGAAAACACCATCCAGACCTTTTCTCTGGGAGGCCATTTGTTTTCCTGTAATCTGTAGAACAAACCAAGGTACTTTTGTGGGTGCAGCATCTCAGTTACTGGGGGAGCTTCTCAGTGTGAGCTCTGAGTGCTTCAGGACGTCTTCCAATAGCCAGCCTTTCCTCTGTGTAAAAGGTTTCTCTGGAGTAATGGAGATAGCATGTGTGCAAGTAGGCAGGAGCTCCCCTTAGTGTCAGCTTGGGAGCAAGGAAGGGAGAGGAGAGCTATGCCTCTGAAACAATACCATTTTGCCCCCAATGCCAGTTTTATTTCCGAGATAAAATGCCATGCTTCAGAGCCATCAGTGGTAATTGTTTGAGATTGATGACCTTTAGAAGTTGACAGAATGCTAACTTCTGGGAGAAGACTAGAGTAGATCAGGATGATTTCTTGGTATACTCTCAGCTGTTTCCCACCATGTGTTTCCTCTTCTTTTGGATATACAGCCAGACTACATTTCCCAGTCTGCTTTGCAGTTAAGGGAAACTAAGGTCTAGTCAGTGGAATATGAATAGAGAAATGTGTACCACTTCCAGGCCTGGTCCATGAAAACCTCCCATATGCTCTCTCTCCTTCATCCTCGTTTTCCCTTCAGGCTGGCTGGAGGGGAGGCAGCTCCTGGGAGAAATTTGGAAGTTGGCAGAGCCTCTATTAAGCTGGGTTCCTGAATGATGGCAAGAAAGAGGCCCACTCCTCTATCATATTCACCTGCCAAGTATTGTTTGTGAGTAGGAAAAAAAATATCTACTGTAGTTGAGGGCATCTTAAATACAGTTTCTCTTTTAAAGCCATTCCACGTCCACCATTTGGCATTAAGCGTCTTTAAAAAAAACTGTGAGTGCCCTGCCTTGCCAGTAAGCTGTTAGCAAGTCTTAACTCGGGAGATCTGTCTCTCCTGGCATTCTGAGAAGCAGAAGTCTCAAATTACTTCCAGCTGAAATGGAAAGGAAACAAAACAAAACGGAAACTCATCTGTGGTAGGCAGACTAATGTCCCCCCCACCGAGATGTTCATGCCTGAGTCCTTAGAACCTGCAAATATGTTACCTGCATGGCAAAGGGGACTTTGCAGGTGTGATTAAGGGTACTGATCTTGAGATTGGGAGATTATTCTGGATTATCTAGATGGGCCCAACCTAATCACAAGAAAAAATTGGAAAAGGGAGGAAAAGAGTGGATCAGATGGATGCAATGTGATGATCTGACCCACTGTTGCTGTCTAAGAAGATGGCGGCAAGGCCTTGGAGCTAAGGAATACAGTCTCTAGAAGCTGGAATAAACAAGGCAATGCAATCCCCTTAGAGCCTCCAAAAGGGAGCACAGCCTTACAGATACCTTGATTTTAACTCAGTGAGACCCAAGTCAGGCTTCTGACCCTCAGAACTGTTAAGATAATAAATTTGTACTGTTTGAAGTCATTAACATTTGTGGCCATTTGTCATGGCAGCAGTAGAAAACTAATACACCATCCCATACAAAACACTGAAATGAAAAAAAAAATACATATATCTGTAGAGTAGGCACATTTGTAGGTTCTTAATGCCTATCATCCTTATCTGGAAACTTGGGTGTTTAATGCATTTTGGCAAGAGTGATGCCAGTGAGGATGTTCCTTGGTAGCTTAAATATATCCAGGCTATTGCAATGATGCCTGATATCGAAGGGAAAATGCACATATTTAGTGAGTCACATGTATGATTTCAAATATCTGGATTTTGGAATTGTATAACCAGGTATATACCAGCTACATCTGAGGGGAAATTTTCAGTTTTCATCCAGATGCTCTGGTAAGTGCTGACATACCCAGACTATGAGAGATTTAGATGGAACTAAAGAAGTCCCCAAGTCTCAGGAGAAAAATGAAATGTAGTGCGGGGTATCTGCCGGAGTCATGGTGTACTCATCAGAATGAGCTGCTGAACACTGTGGTCAGGCCCTTGGCTAGTGACACCATTAAAATTTTGTTTCCTTCTAAATCACCACCCCTCCTCTACTGTTGAAATGTGGCTGTTTCATCTCTCCATTAGAGGCCTTCCAATTTACACCAAGCAAAACAGTTGGAAAATAAAACCTCATAGCCAGGCAGTGGGTGGGAGTGAGAGGGAGGAGGAAAGGATGTAAACACATAATTCAGAATCAAACATTGAATGAAAGACTCCTCGATTCAGACCTCATCTCACTTTGCCCATGGACTCAGTGTCTGACCTTGCATTACCCTCCCTGATCTTTAACTTCCCAGAACTCTGACAGATGATTAATAATACCTGCTATACAAAGGGGGTGAGAACTAATAAATGGTAGTTAAGGATGATGAGTAAGCTGAGTATAATAGCTACTGCTTTCAAGATTTCTCAGAATCCATTAGAGTTTCTATTGTTTTAATGACTATGATGAGTTCAGTAAGTCATTTCTGAGTTAGGCACCACTTATCTTTGTGTACTGAATATTCTTAAAGCCACAGTTACTTCCTTGCTGGGGTTATAAAGCAATTCTGAAGACCAAATCATGTTGCCTTTGTACATTTCCATTGAGGTTTCTCTCTCTTACTCTACATGGAAATCCTGTAATAAAGATTTCAGCCTTACACTGAGAAAATATATATTTCTGAGTCTTTTTTTCTTAATATATATGTGATACAACTCTAAAGTAAGAATAAATGGAAAATCATTAGAAGAAGTATAGAAATTACTTTGAAAGGGTATATACAGTCTAATTCATTTATTTTAGAAATTTGAATGAATTATTTTAATAAATGTATATAAAAGATTTTACATTACTTTATACTCAATTTTTCTTTTTCTTTATGTTTTCGAGCCAGTCCTCAGAGCCTGTTTCCTCAACTGCCCTTTTCTCCTATGCAGTACATCGAGCTGTTCAGTGAAAAAGAACAGTGTTTTGTGGTATAAATAAATAAAAATAAAAATAAACAGCTAACTAACATAGGAAACCCTCCTTCTCCTTCCCCAACAAGTTGCCTGAAGAAATACGTATTAGCAAGACTGCTGGAAATCCACATTTGTTACATGAAATTAGGACATTAAAACCGTATCCCGCTGCTTAGTGCCCAGACCTTGTACCCCATGCAGCAGCCTGCGTGTCGGCCATGGAACAATGTGTAGCAAATGCCTTGGTGATGACATATCTGTCAGAGGGAAAGAAGGAGGGCATGGATTATCATAATGCGGCATAGAGCTCATTTCCTTCTGAAATTACCCAGAGATGCTTGGTTGGGCAAAGTACAGCAAGTCCCTGAAGGGGGCTGTAATTTCTCAGGCCTGTTGAAGGAAAAGAAGAACAATATGTGTGTGAGTTGCCACGTCTTTAGACGTTGACAGTGGCAGCAGGCTGGTAATGAGCAGATTAGGTTTTTCAATATGTTTCTTTGCCTCGGGAAATTTAACAGGTAACCTTTTTCTTTCAGTGGCTGAAAATGTCAGTTACCATGAGCCAGGTGTAGTTGGCCTTTTTAAAAAAACAAGAGAGGTGGCCGGGCGCAGTGGCTCATGCCTGTAATCCCAGCACTTTGGGAGGCTGAGATGGGCGGATCACAAGGTCAGGAGTTCGAGACCAGCCTGGCCAATATGGTGAAACCTGTCTCTACTAAAAATACAAAAAATTAGCTGGGCGTGGTGGCGCATGCCTGTAGTCCCAGCTACTTAGGAGGCTGAGGCAGGAGAATCACTTGAACCCAGGGGGCGGAGGTTGCAGTGAGCTGAGACTGTGCCACTACTCTGGCCTAGGCGACAGAGCGAGACTCCATCTCAAAACAAACAAACAAAAACAGGTGGACTGACACGTGGTCAGTCTTTGTTCTTCTGGTGGCTTGAACATTAACAAAGTGTTCTGTACCCACTTAAGCTTCTCATCTGCACATCAGTGGTCTTCAAACTTTTTTTGTTATATACCATTGAAAGAATGTTTTAAAAACTATGTACCATCTCACTTTTTAAATCTGACATCTAAATGTTTCCATCATTTTAAAAATAAGGAGTAGAAGACATTACATGTTTCATAAGGTAAAGATTGATTGTGTGTGGAATAAATATTTTGTGACATGATTTGATAAACTAGGTTTTAATGACCTTATTGAATAGCATGTTAAATTGGAAGGAAATCAGTAAAAAGCTTATATGTAGACTTTATCCAGCACGTCTTGAAAGATCTGATGACTTCAGAAAACATTGTGGTTATTTAAAAATAATCCACATCACTTATGTGTACTACTTTGTCCTGAACTCAGAACTACCCAGGACTGTCCAACCCTACTCTTACGGACTTGCTTGCAGGACAGGGGGAGACAGAAAGCGCAAAGGCTTCCCCCAACCAGTATTTGGAATCATTTAGGGTAGCACACCATATTAAGATTTGAGATATGAGTGGTGTGACTTTCTTTTGTAGAGTGGGAGAAAGAATATTGCTGATGCCCAAAGGCTCTCAGGCAGTTTCAGAAATTAATACATACGGAAATTGAGGATGTAGAAACTCATTTTTGTGAAACTGTCCCTGCTCTAGTACCTTTGGGAAGTCCATTTGAAGACTGCTGGAATAGATCATGGACTCAATAAATACCTTTTCATAGGAGCACAGAGGGATGAACAAGGCAGACTGAAGGAGAGAATAGGAATGCTCCCCATGTCAGGTATGTGGAGGGTGCACCAAGGCTCATTCTGGGTGCACCTCCAACAGAAGAGGTGGAGGAGCTTCTCCTGAAGTAGCAAACTCAGATTACTCATGGCCTCAGCCCCCTTAATTCTTTCAAGCTGCTGGATCAAGAACAAGGCAGCCAGCCCTCCAGCTGATGACCAGAGACATTTATTGTCTACCATGTGCTAGGCACTGTCCTAGGTACCAGAGACACCCTGGTAATCAAGACAAAGTTCCACATTTGTGAAGCTGGGGATCGGGGAGGTGGAGAGACAGAGAAAATAAACAAATCTATGAGAATTTATGAGAGGTAGAGATAAATGCTATGATGCAGATCACCTGAGTGATATGACTGGCATGGCACCTCCAGCTTGGCTGATCAGAAGTGGCTTCTCAAAGGAAGTAGCAGCTAAGCTGAGACCTAAAGCCATCCACATAAAAACCAGTGAGTACATCCATCAGTCAGCAAGTATTTATCGGGTGCCTGCTATGTGCTAGGCACTGTTTAGGTACTTGGTTTACATTGGAAAACAGGCCTGGGGATCTTACATTCTAACTGGGTGAGAAGGGGGGCTGACAGGCAGTAAGCATTATGAATAAGTAAATTACCTGGTATGTTAGAAGATGGTAAGTGTTATGCAAAAAAAAAAAAAAAAAAGGTATAGAGCAGGCTAAGGAACAGAGGTAGCATGGGGGTAGTGTGTGATTTTAATTAGGGTGGGTGGGGAGGGCCCCATTCAGTGGGTGTCCTGGGAGTGAAGACTTGAATGAGGTGGAGGAGTGAGCTGTGTAGAAGGAGCTGTGTGAAGGGAGAGCTCAGGCTTTTGCTCTAGCTCTCCCTCACACAGCCTGTTCTCATGCTGCTAATAAAGACATACCTGAGACTGGCTAATTTATAAAGGAGAGGTTTAATTGACTCACAGTTCCACATGGCTGGGGAGGCCTCACAATCATGGCAGAAGACGAATGAGGAACAAAGTCATGTTTTAAATGCTGGCAGGCAAGGAGAGCCTGTGCAGGGGAACTCCCATTTATAAAACCATCAGATCTTGCGAGACTTATTCACTACCATAAGAACAGTATGGGGGAAACCACCCCCATGATTCGGTGATCTCCACCGTGGGGATTATTACAATTCAAGGTGAGATTTGGGTAGGGACACAACAACACCACATCAGTTCTCATTTTATTATCCCATGAGAACATCCAGCTCCCCTTTACTGCAGCACTGTGCCCACCCAGTTTCTCAAGGAAGCCAATGAGACTAGCAGACGTTGTCAGGTCACAGTATTTTGGAGTGCTCTGCATTGCCTCTTATCAGTCCAGCTCTTTGTGGCTTCAGTTGATACATTTCAGTCCCCAATCAGCTCTGAGTGAGCCAATGCCATTGAGTAGCTGCATGCACTGAGTACTGCATTGCTTGCCCAGGTCACCTCTGAAGATCCCCTGCCTTCCTCAGACTGATCATGTTCCTAGGAGGTCGGGGAAAGTAGACCACAGTGGCTTATCTCAAGCATAGAATCTTTGTGAAGGCTTCTTTTTATTATAAACATTTTTGTGAAATTTGACTTCTTTTTTTCTTTTTTTTGAGATTGAGTTTCACTCTTGTTGCTCAGGCTGGAGCGCAATGGCGCCATCTTGGCTCACTTCAGCCTCCTTCTCCCAGGTTCAAGCGATTCTCCTGCCTCAGCCTTCTGAGTAGCTGGGATTACAGGCACATACCACCACACCCAGATAATTTTGTATTTTTAATGGAAACGGAGTTTCACCATGTTGACCAGGCTGGTCTCAAACTCCTGACCTCAGGTGATCCACCTGCCTTGCTCTCCCAAAGTGCTGGGATTACAGGTGTGAGCCACTGTGCCCAGCCTGAATTTTGACTTCTATCCACAATATATTCATATGTGTTTTAATATAAAATGTTTATCATTTAAATGGACTTTCCGGGAAAATACACCAGGTTTATTCTTTTGCTGTGCATATAGTTGTGCTCAGAGAATAGTTCTGCCTCAGTTTGAGGAACATGGGTGTTCTGGGAGAAATCCTGGATTGGGGGTAGAGATATGGGGTTTTGGCCCCATCTTTGCCATAAATTAGCTGTGTGACCTTGGGCAGATCATTTAAACCCATTGGTCTCCATTTTCTTTGATGTGAATTGGGTGGCAGTGACTGATCAGATTAGATCACAAAATCCCTTCCTTCTGTCATGCTGTAATGACAGAGTCTTGAATGCCAGGACCATGCCTCCCCAGTGCCTGAGTGGTTGTGCTTCCTAGACCCCAAGGTCCAGTGTGTGCCAGTATGGCCTTACCCTCTTTACTGCCTCATAGTCACAGTAAGGACTTTTCTTTATAATTGAATGAACACGGAATGAATGGGCATCTTGGCATAGCTGGTTAACACATTATTCTTGTTTCCCTTTTCTACATATAGAAAATGTGAACTAAATCCATAGCCCTCCCTTGGTGGATAAAGACATGGGCATAATAGTTCCATGAATTTAGCCTCTTTTCGTGTTCAACAGTCTCATCCCTTCCCCTCAACTTGTGTTCTACTTGATAGAAATCTAACCACTTCTACAAGTGGCAGCTAAAGAATTAGTCTTATATAACCTTCTCGCTCAACAACTGAAAAGTTGTACAAACCTTTTAAAGAATTTACCATCAGCAAGGTCTGTGCTTCTAGGCTTGTCCAAATTGCTGTATAAAGTACACTCTCTAAATTAACCAGACCGTATTAACCCTGAAAACAAGACTCACTCTTCTTAAGCTATGTCTCCAGACTGTACCAAATTGTACTTTCTCTTGAAGTAGGACATTCTGTGCCCTGTTTGAAAGCTGGTGTGACTAATGTAGCTGGAATTGCTGATGAGAGAAGACAGGAAGAGAAAGAACCGATGGGCCTTAAGAATAGGGAATTTCGGCTGGGCACGGTGGCTCACGCCTGTAATCCCAGCACTTTGGGAGACCGAGGCAGGCGGATCACCTGAGGTCGGGAGTTCGAGACCAGCCTGACCAACGTGGAGAAACCCCATCTCACTAAAAATATAAAAAAATTAGCTGGGCATGGTGGCGCTTGCCTGTAATCTCAGCTACTTGGGAGGCTGAGGCAGGAGAATCGCTTGAACCCTGGAGGCAGAGGTTCCGGTGAGCCAAGATTGTACCATTGCACTCCAGCCTGGGCAACAAGAGCGAAACTCAGTCTCAAAAAAAAAAAAAAAAAAAAAAAAAGAATAGGGAATTTCACTAGGCCCTTTGCAGAATGCAGTATGGCTGATGTGTGTATTATGACATGGTAAATATTACTCCCAGCCTCCTTGTGAAATGGGCTCCATGTCATGCCTCAAGGCCCTACTAAGTCATTGCTAGGTCTGAGCCTCAAGCCCAGCCCCAACAGTAGGCTCAACCTGGCCTTCCCTCTCAGCACTATCACTGCCTGTCTTTCAACCTATGCTATACATTGTGACAATCAGTTAACTGAGGTACAAGTGTATTTGGATTTATGCCAGACTGAGAATGAGAAATATTCAGATCACACTTGGAAAATGCAATGCAAAACTCCCTTGTCTTGAGCTAAAAATCTAGACGCATTTCCAAGTGACTAAGCCCCTTAGTTTATAGGTATGAACCTGTGATAACTTATCTTTAGTTATTTCTGGCTTAAGGGGATGTCAGTGACTTTTTCCCTTAGCCCCCCTCCTGGAATAGCTGGCTGCTGGTGGTCTAGTTTTTTGAAAGAATCCCTGAATTCTGAAGCCTCATGCTGGGGCTTTGGGTTAGCGTTTGCATTACTGAGTGTGGTTTCATGGCATGATAATGCAAAGTTTAATAAGAGCAGGCTGTCTTTGCCTACAGCTAGAGTTGCATTGAGGCATGACTACTTCTAGTGCCTGCTCTGTGCCAGATTCACAGTGCCTTACAGCCCCTCCCCAGAACTGGAGCAGAGGAGGAAGAAAAAAGTGACTCTGGTTCAGGGGAAGGAGTAAAGTTTCAAGGCTGTGTGATAGAACATTTCCCTGATGCTTGGCTTTAGACTCAGGATGGGGACGTTAATACATTCAGCAGAGGCTGGCTACCTATACTGGCACCACTGAAGGACTCTGCCCTGGCTCACTGCTGGGTTTGCTTGGTGATGCAGTGTAGTGTAGCAGGATGATCACCAGCTTTAAAGCCAGATCAACCCAAATTTGAATCCCAGCATTAGTCCTCACTCTGCTTTGAGACGTTGGGCAAGTGATTTAATCTCTTGAAATCTCAGTTTGTTCATCTGAGTAACAGGTGGTAAAATACATACATTGAAAGGCTGCTAAAAGATTAAGCAATGAGAAGGCAAAATGGTACAGCAACTTTGGGAGACAGTTTGGCAGTTTCTTATACAACTAAACATACTCTTACCATATGATCCAGCAATCCATCTCCTTGGTTTTTACCCAAAAGAATTGAAAACTTACGTCCACACAAAAACCTGCGCACACAAATGTTTGTAGCAGCTTTATTCATAATTGCCAAAACTGGGAAGCAACCAAGATGCCCTTCAGTAACTGAGTGGATAAACTGTGGTATGTCCATCTGTATCTTTTATTCAGTGATAAAAGAAATGAGCTATCAAGCCATGAAAAGACATGGAGGAACATTAAATACATATTGATAAGTGAAAGAAGCCAGTCCAGAAGGCAGTATACTGTATGACATCTGGAAAAGGCAAAACTATAGAGTAAAAAAGATCAGTGATTGCCAAGCCTTCAGGGAAGGGAGTAAGGGATGAGTTGATGAAGCATAGGGGACTTTTAGGGCAGTGAAACTGTTCTATAGTATCTAGAATACTATATTACTATATCAATCATAGAATGATACTAGAGAACATACTGTAATGATGGACACATGACATTGTGTATTTGACAAACCCTTCTTTGTGTTGTACACAAAGAAGGAACCCTAATGTCAACTATGGACTTTAGTTAATAAGTCTTCTAAAAAGCTTAAACAAGGCAATGTATATAAACTAACTGACTAACTGGCATAAATAAATAGTGGACTTCAAAAAAAATTCATAATCCTAGCACTTTGGGAGGCCGAGGTGGGTGGATCAACTGAGGTCAGAAGTTCAAGACCAGCCTGGCCAACTTGGCAAAACCCCATCTCTTGGAGGCTGCAGTGAGTTATGATCACGCCACTGCACTCCAGCCTGGGCGACATAGCGAGACCCTGTCTCAAAAAAGAAAAACAAAAAGACAATACTCTGTGTTGGGCAACTTTTGAAAGGGGGCCCTCAACTCCCTGCTAGTGGGAGTATAATTCAGTTTAATCTTTTTGGATGACATTTGGACAAATGTATCAACATTTTATATAACATACCATTTGATCTGGAGTGCAAAGGTGTGTGTAGAGGGCATTCATTGAAATTGCCACATTATTTTTAGTAGCCAATAAATTGCAATCTAACCTAAAAAAAAAAAAAAAAAAAAACAAAAAACAAAAAAAACAAACCCCATCTCTACTAAAAAAATGCAAAAAAAAAAAAAAAAATTGTATTCTAAGTTCCAGGAATGTCATTTAGACATAGTTTCTTTTGGGGCTAGATGTATCAATTTTCATTAAAGGTGGTATTATTATTTAAAAATCCAGCTGGTTACTAAATGAGAATTAGCTACCCTTTATAACCAGGGATTGTTTCAAAGAAATGTAGTTATTTTCTCCCCTGTGGCCTATCTTGTGCAAAGTTAGTAATAGTTTGTTGCCAAATCCAAGGAAAGCAAACTCTGGCTCAGGCATGAGTTTTATTTTTCTCACCATGATTTACAACTGGTGTAAAATTTAGGTCTGGACTTGGTTAGTTATAATGCGATTGCAATATACTGCATCTTGAGTTGATTTTGCCATATCCTGTATTGTTACATAAAATGCTAACTTTAATTGAGAATTGCCCCAATAGAATATCCTTATTTGTCCTGCATGAAGTTTCTCCTCTTTTTTATCAATTTTTTGTATGGTTCAAATCAGTGCAGGAAGAAAAGGCAGGAAATATAAATTTAAGTGATATGTGTTATATCATAAAAGAATTGTATCACAAAGCATTAAGACAATGCACAGAAAACCTTGCCAATAGCTGATAGAGCAGAAGGGATTGTATAAATAAATAAGAACTAACACCTATTTTGTAACTGGAAATTGCATTGTCAGAGTCCCTTTCCTTTTATCACTAGATGCTAAGAATCTAGCCATGTAAAAACTCCCAAAACATCCAAATTCAAAAAAACTGGAATCTAACGTGGTAATGCAGTTGTCAAGAACACACAATGGTCTTTGGACTTTTACAAAGCACTGAAAACTAAATGTTGCATTTGTGCCCTTATCTTCCACAACTTCTTTCTTGGCAGCTTTTCTTGGCTCACTTCAGACACACAGAATTTCAAGTAATCAGGGAAAGTTAGGACAGAAACTTCCTCTCTCTTTCCATGGCCTTTCCTTTTTCCTTTATGGATCTGTGCTCCTATGCTTTCTCTCACGTTCACATTATATGTGTCAGTTGGAGAAATCTTGATGCCCAGTTTCATTTGTTTCTTCTGTCCCACCTGTAACTATTTTAGGTTGAGTTCTCTGGCTCATGTGTCAGAGTGTGTATGACAAATTATCTCAAAGCCCAGAGGGCCTCGGTGGTCCAAGTCCCAGCAACAAGGGACACCTACTGTCATGACATGGGCTTGACCTGGGTTCTGTGGACATTAAGGAACCACTGTCCTGAGAGGGGGGTATGGAGCTAAGCTAGGAGAGGAGGCAGGATGAGCTTAGAGCTGCCAAGGAAACGGAAAGAGTCTATAGGCTTTAAAAAAAAGGAGAGAAAGAAAGAAGAATAAAAGATGTTTCTGGAGACTCTGAGAATAGTTAAGAGTCCAGGGCCAGCCAGAATCACCCTTTCCCCCAGCTACCGAGAGTGCCACAGAACAGAAATTGACTTGGAGGATATTGCTCCTAGACCAAAAGCCCAAATTAAGGGGTATAGGCAGTTCAGGGCAAGCGAGGGCAGTAGAGATGGTTATCCGAGTCCAGTGGCCATGAGAGGTTTCTCAGCTGCCTGCCAATTCTCTGCTGGGGCAATGCCAGCCATAAAGTACAAGCCATGCTTTGGTGTGGGCTGTAGACATATTGTTTTCCCATAACTACTGTCATTCAAACAGGATCTAGTTTCTTGGCATGAGCAAATTGTTCCCGCTGAATACACACACTATGTCTGCTATGGGGCAAGGCAAAGCGAATCCTCCAAGGAACTGGATGGATTTTTCATTCCGAGATAAGCAGTTTTTTTGTGGGGGCAGGGGAGATGGAGAGGAGCCAGCTTCACTCTCTGTTCATGCGAGTTTTGAATGAAATGAGTAAAGTTCATGTTCCCCCCAGAGTACACAAGGTTCAAGTGGGATTACCCAGTGGGAATCCAGCCCGATTGTAATTTAACTTGTTCGAGGGATCTAAATATTTAATCTGCCTTCATCACGAATCCTAGAATCCTATGTAAGCAGCAAAGGCCGAGGCTCTGAAAGTAAACACTGCAGTTAGAATCAGAAGTGTTGCAACTAGCACAACTGCTGCTATGACGTCCTACAAACTTTGGAGAGTGCCAGAGGAAGCTAGCCTGAGAGCACAGAACTGGCAGTCACGAGGCCTGTGTTCTCCAGCTTCGCCTGCCACCAACTCTCTGAGCCTCCAGGCCTCCTTTGTCAAGTAAGGACACAAGCAAAGCATCTCAGAAGACAAGTCATTTTCTTTTTTTTTTTTTTTTTCTACAGTGGCTGGACTAATTTACATTTTTTTTTTTTTTTAAGTATTTATTGATCATTCTTGGGTGTTTCTCGGGGAGGGGGATATGGCAGGGTCATAGGATAATAGTGGAGAGAAGGTCAGGAGATAAACACATGAACAAAGGTCTCTGGTTTTCCTAGGCAGAGGTCCCTGCGGCCTTCTGCAGTGTTTGTGTCCCTGGGTACTTGAGATTAGGGAGTGGTGATGACTCTTAAAGAGCATGCTGCCTTCAAGCATCTGTTTAACAAAGCACATCTTGCACCGCCGTTAATCCATTTAACCCTGAGTTGACACAGCACATGTTTCAGAGAGCATGGGGCTGGGGGAAAGGCCATAGATCAACAGCATCCCAAGGCAGAAGAATTTCTCCTAGTCAGAACAAAATGGAGTCTCCTATGCCCACCTCTTTCTACACAGACACAGCAACAATCTGATCTCTCCTTCCTTTCCCCACACTTCCCCCACCTTCTTTTCAACATAACCGCCATCCTCCTCATGGCCCGCTCCCGATGGTCGCTGTCTCTTCGGAGCTGTTGGGTACACCTCCCAGACAGGGCAGCCGGGCAGAGGCGCTCCTCACTTCCCAGACGGGGCGGCCGGGCAGAGGCGCTCCTCACTTCCCAGACGGGGCGGCCGGGCAGAGGCGCTCCTCACTTCCCAGACGGGCGGCCGGGCAGAGACGCTCCTCACTTCCTCCCAGACGGGGCGGCTGGGCAGAGGCGCTCCTCACTTCCTCCCAGACGGGGCAGCAGCCAGGCAGAGACGCTCCTCACTTCCCAGATGGGGCGGCCGGGCAGAGGTGCTCCTCACTTCCCAGATGGGGCGGCTGGGCAGAGGCGCTCCTCACTTCCTCCCAGGCGGGGAGGCAGCCGGGCAGAGGCGCTCCTCACCTCCCAGACGGGGCGGCCGGGCAGAGGCGCTCCTCACTTCCCAGATGGGGCGGCCGGGCAGAGGCGCTCCTCACCTCCTCCCAGACGGGGCGGCCGGGCAGAGGCGCTCCTCATCTCCCAGACGGGGCGGCCGGGTATAGGCGCTCCTCACCTCCCAGGCGGGGCAGCCGGGCAGAGGCGCTCCTCACTTCCCAGATGGGGCGGCCGGGTAGAGGCGCTCCTCACCTCCCAGGCGGGGCCGCCGGGCAGAGGCGCTCCTCACCTCCCAGACGGGGCAGCCGGGCAGAGGCTCTCCTCACATCCCAGACGATGGGCGGCCGGGCAGAGGCTCTCCTCACTTCCCATACGGGGCGGCCGGGCAGAGGGGCTCCTCACTTCCTCCCAGGCGGGGAGGCAGCCGGGCAGAGGCGCTCCTCACCTCCCAGACGGGGCGGCCGGGCAGAGGCGCTCCTCACTTCCCAGATGGGGCGGCCGGGCAGAGGCGCTCCTCACCTCCTCCCAGACGGGGCGGCCGGGCAGAGGCGCTCCTCATCTCCCAGACGGGGCGGCCGGGTATAGGCGCTCCTCACCTCCCAGGCGGGGCAGCCGGGCAGAGGCGCTCCTCACTTCCCAGATGGGGCGGCCGGGTAGAGGCGCTCCTCACCTCCCAGGCGGGGCCGCCGGGCAGAGGCGCTCCTCACCTCCCAGACGGGGCAGCCGGGCAGAGGCTCTCCTCACATCCCAGACGATGGGCGGCCGGGCAGAGGCTCTCCTCACTTCCCATACGGGGCGGCCGGGCAGAGGGGCTCCTCACATCCCAGACGATGGGCGGCCAGGCAGAGACGCTCCTCACTTCCTATACGGGATGGCGGCCGGGCAGAGGCTCTCCTCACTTCCCATACGGGGCGGCCGGGCAGAGGGGCTCCTCACATCCCAGACGATGGGCGGCCAGGCAGAGACGCTCCTCACTTCCTAGACGGGGTGGCGGTGGGGCAGAGGCTGTAATCTTAGCACTTTAGGAGGCCAAGGCAGGCGGCTGGGAGCTGGAGGCTGTAGCGAGCCAAGATCACGCCACTGCACTCCAGCCCGAGCAACATTGAGCACTGAGTGAGCGAGACTCTGTCTGCAATCCCAGCACCTCGGGAGGCCGAGGCGGGCAGATCACTCGAGGCCAGGAGCTGGATACCAGCCCCGTCAACACGGCGAAACCCCGTCTCCACCAAAAATACAAAGACCAGTCAGGCGTGGCGGCGCGCGCCTGCAATCCCAGGCACTCGGCAGGAGGAGGCAGGAGAATCACAGGAGCCCGAGGCAGGGAGGTTGCAGCGAGCCGAGATCACGGCAGTACAGTCCAGCTTTGGCAACAGAGGGAGACCGAAAAAAGAAGGAGAGGGAGACTGAAGAAAGAGG
The DNA here is from genome assembly GCF_028885655.2 of Pongo abelii. Classification (NCBI taxonomy): domain Eukaryota; kingdom Metazoa; phylum Chordata; class Mammalia; order Primates; family Hominidae; genus Pongo; species Pongo abelii. The sequence goes on from NC_071995.2 coordinate 92,338,570, forward strand.
AGGGAGGGGGAGGGGGAGGACAAGTCATTTTCATAACTGGAAATGAGACAGAGCCAACAGGGATGCGTGAAACCAGCCACATAAATTGTGAAACCTACGTGATCATGTATATGTACAATGTTTTCTTTAAAAAATTACCATTCCTAGATCTAATATCAATTTTTTGTATGATTTTGCCCCACATTTTGCTCAAATTATGCAGTGTTTGAAAGAGATTCTCTGCAAAGGTTGGAATCACCCCCTTGGGTCCTGGTAGCAATCTGTGAAGGTAGCTTTTTAGATGTCACAATGATTGGGGGTGGGGTGCTGGTGACATTGGATGGGCAGGTGCAGAACTGCTAAACAATGCTCCGGGCAATCCCACAAAGCGACCACCTGGCCCATATCTAGCATGACTTTCATGTCCCGCCAGACATTCAAGGAATCCAACTATGTTTTCTATATAAACATATAGTATTTTTCACATCTGAAAATATGCACTGAATTTTCCAGGAGTGTGTATAAATAGAGGTAAGATTGTACTTTATTTTGCTCAGAACTTTACCAAGAGTTATTAATAATCTCCAAAAAATCAAATTATAACAAACACTAATGATGTTTGAGTCACTAAGCAACACACTTATATCTGTCTGCATTGTGATATCACATTCGTGATTATTCTACAGGTACAAGAATCTGAGCCTCCCTTGTCCTTTAGAGCAATCAAGCAGAGTATCCACATACTGAAATACACAACATTTTCTGTAAGCTATTTTCTTTTTCATTTCTCCTTTGTATTACAGTTTTCATGTTATATTAATTTAAAAACATGGGCAGGTTATATGATCTATGGATTTTATACCAGATTAGCAGAGTACTGTAAAATGTTTGTTATAAAAAGTGTGTTTTATCTGATTGGGTTGAAAACTACTGGGCCAGGTAATCCTAAAGTCTCTTAGCTTTTAAATTTTGTGAGCCTGTGAGATTATTTAGCCAAATGCCTTCATTTCTACTGGTGAGTAAACTGAAGCCCATTAAGTCTTTCATGCATTGTATTGCATTCAGAAATTGCTGTGATCATTGGGAGCGGGAATGAAACAACCAAGCAAAAGAATATGATTTTAGTTTATTCTCTCCTTTCTTTTCCAGGGTTACAAAGGCCCAGGAATAGCTAGTTAGCTTGCCCTGGTGTCACTGCTCACTCCTGTGAAGACTAAGGATAAACCATGAGGACAGTAGCGGTAATGGTGAAACAGAAAGAACACAGAAAGCTGATTCTAGAGTAGGGCTATCTAACAGAAATATCATGCAAGCCACCAATTGGAGCCACATATGTGGTTTACATTTGGAAGTAGCTACATTTTAAAAAGTAAAAAGAATATGTAACATTAATTTGAATGATTTATTTAACCCAGTATATTCAAAGTATTATTATTTCAACATGAAAGGAATAGATTATTGTTTTTTAAAGGCTTAATTTTTTTTATTTATTTACTTATTTACTTATTTTTTGAGATGGAGTCTTGCTCTGTCGCCCAGGCTGGAGTGCAGTGGTGTGATCTCAGCTCACTGCAACCTCCGCCTCTGGGGTTCAAGCAATTCTCCTGCCTCAGCCTCCCAAGTAGCTGGGATTACAGGAGTGTGCCATGATGCCTGGCTAAATTTTTTTTTTTTTTGTATTTTTGGTAGAGACAGGGTTTCACCATGTTTGTCAGGCTGGTCTCAAAATCCTGACCTCAAGTCATCTGCCTGCCTCAGCCTCCCAAAGTGCTGGGATTACAGGCGTGAGCCACCATACCCTGCCAGAAAACAATTATTAATGAGATATTTTATGCTTCTTTTATACTAAGCCTTCAAAATCTGGTGTGCACTTCACATTTAGAGCACACTTCAATTCAGACACAGGTCATTTCAAGTGCTCAGTAGCCACACATGTCTAGTGGCTGCCATACTGGGTAGTGCAGCTCTAGTGCAATGGCTTTCAGCAGTTCTTCTGCTTCTACCCAGTTCACCTGTCTAGGCAGGAGACTTCCCATCCCTGTAGAATGACAATGGATGGGGAACGGGGGTGCAGCAAGTGGAGTTTACCATCACCTACTCCCTGCACTCGTCTGTGCACTAGAGTCATAGGCTTTAAAAATGTGAGACGGTTTCTGCTAAGACTTACTTGCAAGGTTATGCGACGATGTAGCAGGGTTCAAGCCTTGGAAGAGATAACTAGTGATCTGAAATCAGAGGTCTGGATTTGGAGAAGTGGTTGCTTGCCAGGAATTAGAGGGCTTGGTCCTGTAGAACTTTTACTGAATAATTTTACAAATATACTATTTTTAAAGTAATACCTTTTTTTTTTCTCATTGCATCTTAATCTCGTTTGGCTCATTCATGGTGCACAAATATAAAAGGTATTAGACCAGATGATTGTTTAAGTCTCTCCTTGTCACTGTCACTGTCTCCTAATTTGGAAGGAGGTCCGTCAGAGACTCAGATCTGGTCCTTCAAGAGATTGTGACTTCCGGCCAGGTCTCTCCCCAACTGGCTCTGAGGTTTTTGAAGTGTGTTTTCAATGCTCAAGAGCTGTCTATGTTCAGCTGTGTGTGTGCTTGTGTTGTGGAGTCGGGGTCGGGACAGGGAACGTGGAGCTTAACCAGGCAAAGTGCTTTACATCTATGACTCTGTTGAATCAGTGGAACAACCATTTGAGGTCGATGCTGTCATTATTCTCATTTTCCACAAAAGGAAACAGAGGCAACAGAGGTTAAGCAACTCCTCCAAGGTCACAGTGGCTGTCGCCATTTCATTCTTTATGGTTGGTGGACTGAATTTTCTTTCTTGGTGGAAACCTGCCTGCCCCTTCTTAGTCATCCTTCTTTTCCTCTTTTTCATGACATCTTTTTCCCTTTTCTTCCCCTACTCCTCGACCACAAACATGCATCAGATGAGAAGCACCTCATCAAAAAGCAGGCTGGGGGCTTCGGATCCATTCTCAGTGGCCCTTAGACTTCTCAACTGGTTTTGCATTTGATGGCTCACATTCCTTCTTCAGGAAGCTCAGGCTGGGAATGCGTGACACTCTCCTCTCACTTGGTCATTCTACAGCCAGTCAGGGATCCTGTTGGCCTGCCTTCTCTTGGGGACCCAGAATGTGGGAGCTGTTGCTACTACTGTTGCAGCCTTAACCTGTCATAGGAAGAAAAGCTGCTTTCCAAGACCAGAGGAAGGCTGCTGTCCATGCAGCGGTGGCTTGTGGATGGGCAGGGCCCCGCCAGGGTCCCCCCCTCCAGGTCTGGTCCTCAGCTTCGCAAACCAAGGGATTCCCGAACCCAGAGCAGATCAGGCTCGGAAAAGAGATGGGAGAAACAGATTCATGAACCGGTGTATAAATCAGAACACCTGTTTATTAATGGGTTAAGAGAAAAATTCCTCCTACAAGGACACGAACATGCATGCTTGCAGGTCAGCATATTTTTCTCTCTGTAGAAAACCTTGTGTGAAGAGCCAGACTATTATCTGAGGGTTATTTAATGTACTTGGAAACAGAGCTAGGAGAGTTAGATTATTGCTGAAAATCTAAGTATTTATATTTGAAGAAGTGTGATACAAAAAGGTACCTAGTGAAAAGGCGCCCTCTCCTTCACACCTCCCCACTCCCCACTCCCTAGCCCCTTCCCAGGGGCAACCCTTAGGACCAATGTCTTCTGTAAGTTCAGTTGCCTGAGGCCTCCATTTCCTTGGCAGGGGTGGAGCTGCTGTGCAGGCCAGGTGACCTGTGTCTTCTGGTTAGGCTCCCTTCCTAGACGGGTTTTGTCTTGACATACTAGCGGGTGGGAGGTGGGGAGGAACATAAGCCGAGGGAGTGATAGAGGCCACTTGGCAGAGGAGGCATGCAGGGGTTTATGAGTTAGAAATATCTGCAGAGGGGGCAAGGGGCGGGGCGAGGAGTGACCCAGTGACAACAGAAAGGAGTGTCCCCAGACCCCTGGCAGGGAGCAGACAGTGGCTGTTCTCTGACACTTATCAGCCCCTAAGGAACAGGACAGGAAGGAAAACCACAGGGTGAGAGAACTGGGGAGACTCTGTCCCTGAAAAATCCTCCCAAAGAGACAGAGCATGATCCAAAACCTCGTGAGAGGCGGCTTGGCCCCACAGCATCTGTGCCATAGCATAGGTCAGTCCTGTCATAGAGTGCAACCAGGTCAGGTGCCTTCCAGCTTCAATGCCATGATCTAGAGACCGCACTGGCGAGGATCTGCAGCAAGAAAGAACAATTAGCCAATTCATTATGTTGACATTTCTAGCTACAAGGCCAGTATTTTACAAAATAAGGCCTTTTCCCTTAATTAAGGTTGTGACAGATAAAAGTATATTCCCAGCTGACTCATGTCACCCATGTGGGCAGGCCTATTATCCCTACTTGGCCCGCCCTGTCCGCCTATGAGGGCTGGCTCTGTCTGCGTACTCTTGGCAGCTTTATAAAGGATTCAGAAGGAATAAACACAGGGCCTGGTTCCTGCCCTTCATCCAGAAGAGAAGACTCATTCATACACATGATCCAAGCCAGCAAACTTTAGTTGCTCAAGAACAGGAAAATAAGGCTAATGAAGGAGGAGAACATCTAGAAACCAGCTCAAGCAAGGAGCAGGGGTATTTAATGTGGAAGGGTGAGAACTAAAAGTAGCCTTGAATACCATTTCTGACGTTTGAAGAGGCAGCAAAGCTTAATGTGTGGTGGTTAAAGGCATGACTCAGGAGCCAGATTACTTGGTTCAAATTCTGATTAAACATCTCTGGCCTGTTCACACAAGGCAAGTTACTTCATCTCTCTGTGCCTCAGTTTCCTCATTTAAGAAAGTGAAGATAAAGAAAATTTAAAAAAAAGAAAGTGAAGATAATATGATAGCTATCCTTCAGGGCAATTGTGAGAGGTAAGCAGGCTAACACATGGTAAATACTCAGAACAATGCCTGGTAGGGCAAACACTATAGAAGTACTTGTTACTTGGTGTGCGTAAGAGGGCAGGGAGCTGACTGTGGGTTGCACCACATAAACAAAGGAGAATCAGTGAAAAATCTTCTTCAGTATATAGATTAACTGTTTCTTTTCATATTAGAGTTAGCCAACAGAAGACTTCAAAAATAATGAGCAAAGAAAACTCCAGAGTTCGAAGGGTTTGATTCTCTAACTCAAACCCATGTGGGTTCTGCAAATCTAGTCATTGACTTGACGTTTTTCGCTCTGATATCACCCAGGCATCTCATGCTTCACATGTTCAAAAGTCATCTCTGGTTCCCATGTCTACCTGCTCCTCCTTCAGTCTTTTCCATACCAGCCACCCAGTCATTCAAGGTAGAAACTGGACCATCAGCCCCCTTTGATGCTTCCCTCTGTCTTGCCCCTGTATTTAATCAGTCACAAACAGATGTCCATTCTACCTCCTCAGTATCTTTGGAGCCTGTCTTTTTTTTCTTCCACAGCCACTGCCTCCATTCGAGTTCAAGAATCATCAGCATCCCTCCCCTGTAGGAACTTTCTAGCTTGCCATCTTGTTTTACCCCTGCCCCATGGCTAGAAAACCTGCAGGGCACCTTGATATAGAAAAAGTGTGCTCCCCAAGGTCAGGAGATAGAGACCTTCCTGGCTAACACGGTGAAACCCCATCTCTACTAAAAAAGAAAAAATACAAAAAATTAGCTGGGCACAGTGGTGGGCGCCTGTAGTCCCAGCTACTTGGGAGGCTGAGGCAGGAGAATGGCATGAACTCAGAAGGTGGAGCTTGCAGTGAGCCGAGATCATACCACTGCACTCCAGCCTGGGCAACAGAGCGAGACTCTGTCTCCAAAAAAAAAAAAAAAAAGCATGCTCCCCTCTGAGAAGACGCATCACTGGGCCAGGCCTTTATGCAGCCGAGGGGCCAGATTTCCCCATTGCTTGCCACTCAGCTGGTGCTCATGTGTTTCCCACACTGGCTTGACCAAGTATAGTGGTTCTTCTTTTCAGTTCATTCTTCCCACAGCAGTCAGGATGAATTTGTGAAAATGTAAATTGGATCATGCCCCATTTCTCTCTAATATCACCCCCATGCCCAGTCCCTCTTGGTTTCCTGTTGCCCTTGAGCTCCAGATCAAATCCCAGCTCTGTCCTGTCACCTGCAGTCCCACGCTGTGTCATTTCTGGCTGCATTATCAAATGGCCATTCATCGGGAAGGAGATTTTGCTGTAAAAACATGCTCTAGAGTAGATCATAGGATGTTAGCTCTTAAAGAGAGCTTAGAAACACTGCCTAATGCAGAGGCCAAAGACTGTGCTCCTGAGGGCTGTAGCCAGCTTGCAGATACATTTTGCCTGGCTCACAGCATTTAAAAATCTTTTTAATTAGTTGACACTATTTAAAATAGAGATTTTACCTAAAATATAGACCCATGGCTACTCCTCAAAGATTAGCAGATGCGGAGACATTGGACCCTTCTTTCAGGGCGACAGTTGGCTGCTTCTGAGCTGCCACTGTCCCCTGAGATGGGGCATGCCTGCCCCAGTTCTCCCCAGCCCGCATAGCTCTGTGTTCTATACTCATTTATATTCCCTACCAGGCCCCTGTAGACATTGACATTTTCAGCTCCTAAGCTCGTTCAACCTCTTCATTTTACAGGTTTGGAAGGTGAGACCAGAGAGCTGGCACATCGGTCTCTAGGTCATGTACTGGATCATGAAACATCTAATGGCTTCTGACTCCCAGTCTCCTATTCCCTCTGTTGAACCATAGCTACCTCTCCATGGAAAATGAAAAAGAAACACACCATGTAACTTGATTAATTATCCTTCCTGCTGTGACTGCTAGCCAAAGTGCCTTTTAGTTGTTTTGCTTATATCTGTTGCCACGTGAAAATTGGAACATATGGTCTGGAGGGCCAAGATGGTATTCTAAGAATATCTCATACCCTGCATGAAACTAGACCAAAGAAGAAAGGTAGAGAAATAGAGAGGATTGAAAATGACAGGGAAAATAAAATCTGGACAGGTTTTGAGAGGGGCACAGCCTCTTCCTTGTGGTGTTGCAGGACGGTGGGGAGTCAGTTGGGTTTCCACTCTTTAAGGGATGTGAACATCAAGATGTAGACAGCAGGCCAGGCGTGGTGGCTCATGCGTGTAATCCCAGCACTTTGGGAGGCCGAGGCAGGTGGATCACTTGAGGCCAAGAGTTCGAGACCAGCCTTGCCAACATGGTGAAACCCCATCTCTACTAAAAATACAAAAATTAGCCAGGCGTGGTGGTGGGCGCCTGCAATCCTAGCTACTTGGGAGGCTGAGGCACGAGAATTGCTTGAGCCTGGGAGGCAGAGGCTGCAGTGAGCTGAGATTGCGCCACTGCACTCCAGCCTGGGTGACAGAGGAAGACTCAGTCTCAAAAAAAAAAGATGTAGACAGCAATGAGTCAGTGGCACAGAAAGAATTGAAAGGCCTTTTCTTCTTTAGGCTTGATGCCGCATCCTACCCTGCCACTCCCTTAGAATTATTGTGGACAGGCAGAGCACTGCCAAAAAGGGAAATTTGTCATTTGCCTTGGGGAACAATGGCTTTCACCAATCAAGAGGCAAAATCAACCACAGTTTCAGAGCCTGGAGTAAGATGGAAAAATCTTCCTGTTGTCTTTAGAGGAGGAGGTTACATCATTTCATATGGAAATGAGCCTTGACAACCCCCACATCCCCTGATACTGCATCCTTTTTGTACCACAGTGAATTGTTGCCATGAAGCTGAGACAAGGCTTGGCATGGGCAGCTCCAGGCATGGGCAACTGCAGACCTCATCCTTGTGGTGATCCTGGGCTCCTTCTTCATAAGCAATAGAGAAGCAGACTGTTTGGGAGGAGGAAAAAGTAGTGATGGGACAAGTTCCCAAAAAGAAGCCATGGGAGGGAGTTCAGTGTTACATGCAGTCACCTTTTGGGTTTTGTCTCTATTGGATTATTCTGTTTTTTGTTTCTCATTGGAGTCTAGAAATGTTTAATGATACTTGATGGTACTTCCTTTATCCATATAAAAGTATATCTAAGAACTTCTGCATATATTAACACTCTGTAATGATTAAGCCAATGTAATTAGAATATTGTATCAGCAAGAGAAATATTTTTCTCTAGACTTAGATAGATAAATCAAATTTTTTCTTTCAAATCTCTGTGCAGTTGCACCAAAATGGAAATCATTTTTATGATTTCATGGCTTGTCATCTCCTTACAACAGCAGACTAATGAACATGATTTATGCAAACAAAATATACTCATTTAAGAGTATGCTCACATTGGCCGGGCACGGTGGCTCACGCCTGTAATCCCGGCACTTTGGGAGGCCAAGGCAGGAGGATCACCAGGTCAGGAGTTCGAGACTAGCCTGGTCAACTTGGTGAAACCATGTCTCTACTGAAAATACAAAATTAGCCTGGCGTGGTGGCAAGTGCCTGTAATCCTAGCTACTCAGGATGCTGAGACAGGAGAATCGCTTGAACCCAGGAGGTGGAAGTTGCAGTGAGCCGAGATCATGCCATTGCATTCCAGCCTAGGAAATGAGCAAAACTCTGTCTCAAAAACAAACAAACAAACAAAAAAAAAAAAAAAGAAGAAGAAGAATATGCTAGCATTGTTGATTTGATTTATAGACTCCCAAGGGCCTGTTCCTCTGACCCTCTTAATGAATACACCAAAAGAGTGATTGATGGATTAATAACTTAGCACCATCCCCTTTCACTTCCTACCCTTAGACTAAAACAATTTTTTCAAATTACTTCTACTAATGTTGTACTTTCATTAATTGGTTGGATCAACAGGGTAGAAAGCTGTTTTCTTTTTCTTTTAAGAATTCTCTGCCACTAAGTTCTTCCAGCCTAAGAATGTTCATTCACTATAATACCTCTTCAGTTCAGGCATTTATTTACTTGAAGTGTGAATCCATTGCTGTTCTCATCGTGTCTAACTTTGTCTTTTTAGAAGTAAGGTATTTTTCCTTGCCTGTGGTTCACGCAGAAGTGGAGATAATGATTGTGTTGAGAATTCAGGGAGAGCCTACAAGTGGGTAATAGAGGTGGGAAGTGGAGTGAGGAATAGTCAGAAGAGAAAGAAGCAAGGCTATTGGAATGGAGAAGTCTAAAGAGACTGTACTAGAAGGAGCTCGCATCATTAAAACCTAGCTGCACAGGCCTGGGAAATTGCCAAATATCAGAGAGTCTACAGCTGAAGCAGCTTGGGAACCACTTCTCTCTGCAGTAAAAATGCTGAGTTGTGGAGAACACAGTGACCCAAACTGATGAAATAATGAAATACATGGTGTTTCCCCAGTCAATGGAAAGCTGCTTTTTACCGTGTTCCAAAACACTGGTTCCATTTGGTGTGTATTTTGTTTTTATTTGTAATACCCTACTTTGATGTTTCCTGGAAACTCTCCTTTGAGTCTGTGAGTTTTGGTGTAAGCTCAGTGGCAATGTTACCCTCACCTCTAGGCTGCTGTAGGACACACCCCGGTCTCATTTTCAGTGTCTCAGCATACTTTCCAATGCTTCCAGTAATGGATTGTGCAAAACACAAAACCAAAAGCAGATGGGACATATGTAGATAAGCTGTTTCATTTTTCATCCCTATAATTTCCTAGGTTTGATAGCACTTCAATTTTCTAACCATAAAAGCTGCTTCTGTGCTCTTTGGAAAACACACACACACACACACACACACACATACACACACACATACACATACACACACACTACCAGGAAGCAGGCTAAAAGAATATTACATGGGGTTTTTGTGTTGTTTTTCTTCTTTCTTTTTAAAAGAAGTACCTTGCTGCTGGAAAAGAAGTCAAAAAAATTGCTTTGAAGAGTATATTTACCAGAGTTCAGTTTACTTAGGGAACTGTTGTGTTAACACCGAAGAATACATTAGAACGCATCATTCTATGATACATTATCAGAGCTGAAGCTGAAACCTAGCCTTCTGCCGAGTGGTATTCCTGAAGCCAGTCACTCTTAGAAATGGTAATATTTATTTACCAGAACTTTAAGTGCTGATTGTGGTGTCTGCGTCTCCTGCCCAGGGGGAATGGCTCTTCTGTCCATGGAATGTGATAGCCCAGCAAGAGGTAAAAGCTGCCCCTGGACAGAGTGAAGCATGTAGAGGGAGGTGGAGTGAATTACAGCTGTCTCTTTGGACCACTCATCTTTTTTGCCAATTAAATGTTTACATTATCTTTTGGCTCAGATAGATGTCCCAAGTATGTATTCATTAATACAAGGGGCTTGTTCCAAATCGATCATGAAAATAAGTTTTTGCTGTTGGTATTTTTTGTTAAAGTACGTCTAACCCCAAAACTGTTTGATGAGGGCAGTTTCCCTCAGGCTGTAAAATGAATTAAGGGAGCACTCTTCTCTGCAGTCATTTTCTTCCCGTGTTGGTTCTAGGCTCAACCATTTAGATGTCTCTGGTATCTGCATAGTCAGGGAATTATACTTGAACTAGTCCGAAATTGCTGCCCAGTAATCCTGTTTCTCGCTCAAGAGATTTATCAACATTCATCTAACCAGAGACTTAGCAGGACATAGAGAATCATCTAGAAGAGCACTGACTCTGGAGCCAGACAGACCTGGAGCCAGACAGGCTCTGTCACTTACTAGTCTGAGTGATTTGGGGCAAGTTATTCAGCTTCTCCAAATATTAGTGACCCGTTGGGAGAAGATGATGGTGATACCTATCTTGTGGCGATGGCTTTAGGAGTAAAAGTGTTTCCTTTGTTTTCCTTTCTCCTTGTTTTAAAATGATAGGAGGGAGCACACTTATTTCAAAACTCTCTGAACTGGAAGGGGCTGTGTTAGAAACTGTTTCTAAGCTTGGAATGGAGCATGTGTCATATTTGTCATACAGTGGAGAGGGAAATGACTTCTCTTATTTCTCTTCTCTGTTATCCACCCAATAGCTAGCAGATAAAACATAGGGCTGGCTAAGCCTAGGAGAAGCACAGCAGTATTAGGCTGTGGGAACCTATTTTGCTTAACCTCTTTCTGGCAAAAGGAGGAGCCACCACCACCAAAAAAGGGCAAGCAGGATGTCCAGTACCTCTCTCCCTAACTTTTCAGACCCTTTGATGCCACAGAGGAAAACAGGCATATCGGCAACATGGCCCCTCTGCCTCCTGCTTCCATCTCTCTGATGGTTTTGTTTTCCCCATTAATACAAGCACAGTTCCTTTTAAATGAACAGAAAGTGAGACAAATACATCCCTAGAATCTGACAAGTATTTATGGAATTCTGTGCTTTTATTTTCTCTTCTACCTATAAAGTGCATGAGTGGCAGGGCTGAACTGTCTTCAGGAAAATCTGAAAGCCCGGAACTTATTAACATGCTTGACACCTGCCTCTACGAGGGACTTCTGAAGCCAGAGATATTCTTTGTAACTGAGGTCCATCTGTTGCACAGATTTTTAATTCAGATATTCTTCCTTCTCAAGCCAAGGCTGAGAGAGCAGCCAATTTTGTGGAAAGATTTCTTTAATAAGAAATGAATAAAACTATCAATGCTAAATAAAATAGACCGCTGTGAAACTTGGGTTAAATCCCACAGGGAAGAGTATGTGAGATTAACTGCATTATATAACAAGACCGCCTTTAATAGCTGGCACGATTCTTTTTGTTGTTCCAAGGGAGAAGCAGCCAAGACTAGAACCAAAGCACATGATATTATTTTAAAGTGCTGCAGCCTCTGGAATTTTTCCTCGGAGAGATGTCAGGATCCCAAGTCTTCCTGTGATTTATAGTTGTTTTAAATGTTTAATACTTTTTACATTTTCAAAGCTATATCCTCTGCTTCCAGCAGCCTAGGGGTATGTTTCTGTTGCTTTGAAAGATGATTTCCAAATGGGAAGTTTTAAAACTGTGCGAAAAGGAGGTCTTAACAGTACTGGGTGTTTGAGTGATTTTTAAATGGATGAAAGGGAGAAGGCTGTAAGGCAGGGCCCATGGGGTCTTTTTCTCAGTTCCTTATGATGACCCAACAGAGAAGTGGCTGGAGAGAACTTTCAGAGTATCGCCACCTTCACGCAGCAAACATCGCTGAACCAGACACTCCCAGACCTCAGCGAGCTCACTGTCAGGTATGGCTGGCAAGCAAGTGTTAGGTTGAGCCGTGTGAAACTGCCGTTGTTGTAGACCAGAAATGTTAGAATATTGACAATTTCAAATGACTCAACCTAATAATTAGATGAAAACTATCCCCAGTGATCAAGACTGTGATGGCCATCCTGCAGTATTCTGGGAGAGTCTAGGGAACAGGACCTAACCCAGTGAAGTGGGGCCAGGGACAAGAAGGGGTCAAAACAAACCCAAAAAATCCCAGCTTTATTGAGGTATAATTGACATATAGTAAACTGCACAAGTTCTTAGTTATGTAATTTGATGTTTCCACACACTTACACACCCATGAAACCATTGCCAAGGTCAGAATGGTGAACCTATCCAACACCCCTAAAAGTTTTCTCATGCCCCTCTAGAATTCCTTCTTCCCATCACCCCCATCTCCAGGCAAACACAGATCTGCCTTCTGTCATTATGTGTTGGTTTCATTTCCTAGAATTTCACATAAATGGAGCTCTACAGCATTCTCTTTTGTCTGGCAACTTGCACTCCGCATAATTATTTTTAGACTCGTCCATGTTGAAGTGTGTATTAATACTTTGTCCCTTTTTAATGTAGAACAGTATTTCATTTTGCAGATATGCCGTAGTTTGTTTATCCATTCACCTGTTGACAGACATTTGTTTTGTCGGCTATTACAAATAAAGCTGCTGGGAACATTCATTTACAAGTCTTTGCATGGACATGGGCTTTCTTTTCTCTTTGTTAAACACCTAGAAGTGAAATGGCCAGACTATGTGGTAGATGTATGTTTAAAGTGTTAAGCGACTGTCAAACCATTTTCCAAAGTGTTTGTCCCATTTTATGATTCTGTCAGCAGTGTATGAGAGTTCCATTTCTTCCATATCTATGCCAACATTGTCTTCAGTTTCTTAATTTTAACCAATTTTTTTATTGTGGTAAGAACACTTAACATGAGATCTACACAATACAGTATTGTTAAGTATAGGTACAATGTTGCAGATCCCTAGAAATTACCATATTTTATATATATATATATATTAGACACTGTAGGCACAATGTTGCAGATCCCTAGAAATTACTCATCTTGCATAAAGGAAAGCATACCTGTCGAACAGCAACTCCTCATTTCCCCCTTCCCCCAGTAGTGGTTCCCCCCTGGCAACCACTATTCTCTGTTTCTATGAGTTTGACTATATTAAATACCTCAAATAAGTGGAATCATGTAGTATTTGTCTTTCTGTGACTGGCAACCATTCTAATTTGAGTAGAGTGGTATTGCATTGTGATTTTAATTTACATTTCTCTAGTGAGTGATGTCGAGTGTCTTTTTATGTATTTATTTGCCATCCATGTATCTTCTTAGCTGAAGTGTCTGTCCAAATCTTTGCCCATTTAAAAAATTGGGTTATTTTTGTTAAGCTTTGAGAATTATTTGTATATATTTGTATACAAGTCCTTTACAAGATATGATTTGCAAATATTTTTTCCTAGTCAGTGGTTTGTCTTTTAATTTTCTAAACAGGGTCTTTCAAATAGCAGAAGTTTTAAATTTTGATGACATCCAGTTTATCAATATATTCTTTTATGGATCATGCTTTTAGTATGGTGCCATTTTAAAGAAGTCTTTGCCTAAGCTAAGGTTGCGAATAATTCGTCTATGTTTTCTTCTAGAAGTTCCATAGTTTTAGGTTTTCCATTTGGGTCTATGATCCATGTTGAGTTAATTTTTGTATACGATATGGGGTATGCCTTAAGTTCTTGTGTATGTCTGCATGTGTGTGTGCACATGTGTGCTTGTGCGTATGGAGAGTCAGTTGTTTTAGCATCACTTGTTGAAGAAACTATCCTTTCTCCACTGAACTGCCTTTGCACCTTTGTCAAAAGGTTTCCACATGGGTGTAAATCTATTTCTGAACTTTCTCCTGTTTTATTGATCTATTTGTCTACCTTTTCACTAATACGCACTATCAATTTCTATAGCTTTAGGATGTCTTAAAATCAGGTAGTGTAATTATTCCAGCTGCATTCTTTTTCAAAATTATTTTGGCTCTTCTAAGATCTTCACATTTCTTTATAAATTTTAGAATCAGCTTCTCAATTTCTATTTTTTAAAATATGTTTGAATTTTGATTGGAAGTCATTTTGATCGGGAGTGATTGAGCTTTCCTGGGGGATGTGTTCATGGGAGGAAACACATTTTTATATGTGAACAACTGGCATTTTAAGACCCATACAGCATTTAAAAAATTTTCCACAGCCTTGCTCCCAAGTTTATTGAAAACCCATCTGTGAAAAATAGTGTTATTTGATGCCAAAGGATACAAGGAAAAATAAAATGTTCTAATTCTGGTCCTTATTTCCTATGATTTCACCTTTTTTTTTTTTTTTTTTTCAATCTCATCCCAGAGAGAGGAAAGACAGTTATCTCAGGCAGTCTTTTACCCCTGGGAAAAGACCACAGACACATGGGAGGGTTTGTGCTGCCTTGAGTGAAAAGAGTCTGTTTTGTTGTGCTCTCCTTCCCCCTTCCCCCAGCTGGCTGGAGGCTCATCCACCAAGCCTTAGACTATTATGCTGTGCAGGATTTTCTACCATTATCTGGTACAGGAGGCAGAAATCAAACCCCTATAAGGCTTGTGAGTTCCTGGACCCAGGAGATCAGCTTAGCGACTGGGCTTTCTCATGCGTGGTAGGAGAGTCGATGCTGGGGGTATCCAGCATGAGGATGGCTCTGGTGAGCTGACAAGCAAAGCTACAAATCTGGAATTTTGTGAAATCTCTCAATTTTTAAATGCTCTTTTTGTAGTTTTTTGAACTGGACAGGCCAAATGAAACACACCTGCGGGCCAGATTCAGTCCATCGCTACCACTGTGCAGTCTCTGATGGATGGGTTCTTTTATTTGCTTTTAGCGTCAGCTCTTTCATCAGCTCCCTAAAGTTTTGTTGTTGTTGTTGTTGTTGTTTGAGATGGAGCCTCGCTCTGTCACTCAGGCTGGAGTGCAATGGCGTGATCTCGGCTCACTGCAACCTCTGCCTCCCAGGTTCAAGCAATTCTCATGCCTCAGGCTCCTGAGTAGCTGGGATTACAGGTGCCCGCCACCACACCTGGCTGATTTTTTGTATTTTAGTAGAGAGGGGTTTTCACCATGTTGGCAGGGTGGTCCTGAACTCCTGACCTCAGGCAATCCACCCACCTCGGCCTCCCAAAGTACTAGGATTACAGGCATCAGCCACCGCGCCCAGCGGTTATTTCAACAGTTGCTTATGGAGCACTCCTGATGTGCCAGTAAACGCTGGGTGCACAGGAAATTGATCAGCGGTGGGGACAGCCTGCCGCGGGTTCTAGAGACTCCTGCTTCAATGTGGGGTTCAGGTGTGGCAGAGAGAGGTATCCTAGTGCCACCACCTCTTCTCACCTGAATCTGCCCCTTCCTCGAATCTTCACTGTCACTTATTTCAGGCCCTCCAAGAAGAGCATGGCTGATTTATGCTTGGAAGGCTCCCAGAAAGCTTCTTCGAAGAGATGACATGTGAGCTAATTATTGAATGTAGAGTAAGAATTAGCCAGCTGAATCTGCTCTAGAACAGTGTTGGTCAAACCTTGCTACCTGTTAGTGGAACATGAAATCAATTTAAAATAAAAGAGGATAGCAGATAGTGAAGCTAAGTATTTTTTGTTTTGTTAAACTTTTTTCAGTCTCTCTCACACACACATGCACCTGCTTCTTTTAAAGGAAACTTTTAAAAGAAAATTTTGGTTAAACATATATAAAAACAGAATCTGGAAAAATGTTTGGTTTTGAGAATGTTAACAAGGAGATTAAAAGAATATTTATTAAGGATAAGCCTATGTTATTTCTGCAGTCCTTTATAAATATGCCCCTTCACCTGCTTATTTGCAACACTAAGTAGGTACTGAACTAAGTAGGTACTGAATACTTGCTAGGATAATCATCTGCAAATCACTCTATTACTGACTGAGCTCCACAGTAATCATGAGAATAAGCAAGTGACTTTAATTCTCTTGACTTTATTTCCTTCATTGAAATAAGTGAGTTGGTCTAGAAAAGGTCGTGTTCAAGGCTAAGTTTCACAGAGATGCTTTAGACAATCCCCAAACAATTTACAGAAGTAGCTAAATTTGCCCATTTCTGTATCATTAGCACCTAAAATGTACTTGGCAATATAGCAGGCCTCAATTAATATTTCCTAAATCAATATGTCTGTCTTCAGGGTGCCATTGTATTTTATGTGAGATTGGGCATATTTGAATTCACTCATAAAATTCTTCACTGAATTCTCACTTTAGGCACAAAATTTGAAACATTGCCAGGCACATTAACCTGTGCCTGGAGTCCCAGCTAATCAGGAGGCTGAGGCAGGAGGGTCACCTGAGTCCAGGACTTCTGGGCTGTAGTGCGCTATGCAGATGGGTGTCTGCACTAAGTTCGGCATCAATATGGTGACCTCCTGGGAGCAGGGTCCACCAGGTTGCCTAAGGAGGAGTGGACCACCCCAGGCCAGAAAAGGAACAGGTCAAAACTCTGTGCTGATCAATAGTGGGATTGTACCTGTGAACAGCCACTGCACTCTGGCCTGGGCAACATAGCAAGACCATATCTCTGAAGAACGAAATTTTTTAATATATTTTTTTTAATTTGAAATATTGCAAATCCTAGAAAATTAAAAACGTATCAAGAATCACACAGTTTCAAAGCCAAATGGGATTCCCGTCTGTGAATCTGCATGGCATCACCTCCCGTGCTTCGTCAGGTTAGTTTTGCATTACGCGCAGCTGCACGGGGAATGCAGCTGCTACCCAAAATGCAACTGCTCCACAAGTGTTTTAAATTACTCTCTTAAATGATACTTCTTGGGATCTGCTTCCTACCAGACATTGTGCTAGGGGCTAGCTGTGAACAAGAAAGATACAGCTCTCATCTTCCTTTAACTCTTAGTTCACCATGGTATATGCCACACGCTTTCATGCTGAGTTAATACCTGCTTGCAGGTTAATGTCTTTGGATAGACCCTGTGATCAGGCTTTGCCTGCATCTGTCTGTATCACGTGCAGTCAGGTCACTGATTTGGAAGTGGTCTGTTTGATTAATGTGGATTCTGTGAGACAGTCATCTTCCTTGTTCCTGATTCCAAACCTGTGTGTTAATGGAACCAAGTTTGCTGTCAAGTTTTTGGTTGGTTTTGGGTTTTTTGCTAGGGTGATAGTGTATTTGCAGTCAGTGAAAACATCTGAACCTTTCCTTCTGAACAGCATTATAGCCAGGTTGAAAACATTCTATACATTTATGGTTGATTTTTTTTTTAACTTGATGATATCACATTTATCCCATGACAAATTAAATCTTGTTAGGATCATTCCATCAATCTAATGAAGTTATTTTGATTCTTAATATGTCAATCACCATATCACTGTCCCTTACAGCTTTGGGAAGGACAGCAAATTTAAAAGCCTGCCTTCTCTCTCTCTTCCTAGGATGCTGATAAGAGAACTGAAAGTTTCATTTATAAGATTGTTGTTGTGTCACAGCTTTGAAGGATTTTGCTTGGTAAATTTGCATGACATCCATACTTTTTTCATTTCTTTAATCTTACTGCCAAGCCACTCAACACAGCTGAACTCCATCAAAGAAATATGCTTTTGATGCCTGAAGTCAGCTGCCTTCTTAGCGTTATTGATCATCTTACCCTTCTTCTAGGCAGGTTTGGTAATAAGGAAAACATATGTCCATCAGAGTTGTTATTTTATAGTTTATAATATGCAATTGAAGCTTCTTAATCTTTCTCTATACTGTTTATTACTCAGTAAACAGCAGCAAAGATAATATCAAGGAACCATAGGCCACCTTGTTTTCTTCAGTTTTAATATCTGTTTAAATATTTATATATTTGATATTGAAGATGAAACTAAAGTTATAAGTATTTTTAAACAATTTTGAAAATTTTGGAGAGCAGTTATCAGTAGGAAATAATTACGTGATTAAGGAGTTCATTTTCCCTATTTAGAAAAGGGGGAAGACTGAAGAATGCAAAATATTATATTCACATATGTGACTTTTATATAAAGGAATCTTAAATGTCTTTTGCTAATAACCTGTGAAGAAGCAGTGTTGTCATTAATGTTGAACTTACAATAGTTATCTGAGCGTTTTGGTAAACAAACAAGGCACTTTGGAATTTTGTCTCTCAACATCTGTACTCTGCTTTTAACTTCAAAAGGTAGTTTTGAAGTACATGTAATTTTTGCCATCTGCCACTGAATTTGTGATTTAGAAATATTAGAAGCAGGGCCACATTATGACTTTCTTGGGCTGCAGGCTTTTTTGCATTTGTGGCAAAACTTCTCATGACTTTATTGTGTTACACAAATGGTAAGTGTTCATTATAAGGAATCCAAGGGATGTAGAAAAGTAAAAAGAAACAAATCATAAATTCTATCATTTAAAAATAAGCCTCATTAACATTAAAGAAACGTTGTGTTAGACATCACCCTAAGCATGTTTGCAGATGGGAAGATAGAGGGATGGAGAGATAGATATGCTTTCAAAGAAGTGTGATCATATGATACAGGCTAAGTTTTTATTTATATTTATTTTTTTGAGATAGGGTCTCCCTGTGTCACTCAGGCTGGAGTGCAGTGGCACTATCACAGCTCACTGCAGCCTCCACCTCTCAGGCCCAAGCAATCCTTCCACCCTGGCCTCCCAAGTAGCTGAGACCACAGGCATACACTACCATGCCCGGCTAATTTTTTATTTTTATTTTTGTACAGATTGGGGGGGTCTCCCTATGTTGCCCAGGCTAGTCTTGAACTCCTGGACTCAAGCGATCCTCCCACCTTGGCCTTCCAAAGTGTTGGGATTATAGGCATGAGCCACTGCCTCAGCTATACACATTAATTTTTAAATGTAAAAACCATTACACTTAATTTTACCTAATTTTAACTGGAGAAAACTAAGTGAGAATTAAGGAATTACTGAACTTTGAACAAACATTTTTTCACATAAAAAATGTTATTTTTTTCCCCTCTATGGTTAAGTAAAGAGATGATAAGAACTTGCCGGTTTTCATTTTGTGTTTTTTTTTCCAATTATGTTTTTGTGGTAGGCACTGTTGCTGTTCACCTAGTTTTCTTCCTCTTCTAGGATATAGGAGAATCATATTTGCTCACTTTCTTCCAGTTAGATGTGACCTTGTGGCTTGCTTTAGCCACACAACATGAGCAGAAACGACCATTATGGATGAATGCGTTTAATTGCCAGGTCTCCAGTCTCACCCTTTCTTCTATCACCTTGGTGAGCCTGGGTGCTCATGTTAATGTGGTGGGGGCGTAAGATCAACACAGCACAGAGCGCAGAGCCAGCATATGAAAGGCACAGCCCTTACCCCCAGGGGCCTGCAGTACAGGGAGTATGAGCATGAAATGAACTCTTGATCGGTTAGGTCACTGAGACTTGGGACTTGTTTTTAACCATAGATTACTTAGGTTATCCTGATGCTATCATTTTCATACTAGACAGTATGGACTTCCTTTCTGCCATGACAAATAAGGTCATTAAGAACTTTCACTCTTTTTCCTTCCTTCCTTCTCTTTGGATTTTAGTTAGTTACATTGCTGTTTTCACATAGTCAAGTATATAATATTTACATTCTATTCTATAATCTAGCTTTGATTTTGATTAGTTATTTTCATATAGTTAAGGTATGTAATGTTATGTTCAGTTGTTTAAAATTAGTTTGTTTTTTTTTTTTTTTTTTTTTTGTGAGACGGAGTTTCGCTCTTGTTGCCCAGGCTGGACTGCAGTGGCGCAATCTTAGCTCACCACAACCTCCGCCTCCCAGGTTCAAGTGATTCTCCTGCCTCAGCCTCCTGAGTAGCTGGGACTACAGGCATGCGTCACCATACCTGGCTAATTTTGTATTTTCAGTAGAGACAGGGTTTCTCCATGTTGGTCAGGCTAGTCTCAAACTGCCAACCTCAGGTGATCCACCTGCCTCGGCCTCCCAAAGTGCTGGGATTACAGGCGTGAGCCACCATGCCCAGCCTAAAATTAGTTTTATATTTAAATGAATTCAGTGCCCAGGACTAATCTTTTTCCTATGGCTTTCCTGGTACTGATATTGAGGAACAGATCAAGGGGCTTAGTGGAGACTGCCTGGCAGAGGGGAGGGGTATTTTATCATTTGCATTGTTTAGAATTGCCTGCACATGGTGATGTGAAAAACAGACAGACTTTTAATGGTTTTGTTACTAATTTAAAATTCTCTATAAACACTGCATCCTTTATTGCCTGCATCTGAAGCAAACCATTTTCACTGACCCCCCATTGGTATGCACTGCTGATAGCTTTATTTTATTCATTGCACTGACTAGATTGTCAAGACTTTTCAAGGAGGGCTCATGAATGATGAACTTTTTAGGTTTTTTTCATGTTCAAGAATATCTGATGATTACCTTACCTTTATACTTCAATATCATCCCCAGGAGTAATATTTATGCACTATACTTTATTCCCCTTAGAATTTTGGAGGAATTGTTTCTTTATCTTTTGCATTTAAAATACTTTTGAAAACAATGACTGGCTTTCCCCTCATTGTAGGCAACTTGGCTTGTTCTGCTTGAAGAATTGTTTCTTGGAACTGGAAATTTAATTATTGAACCAGGGTATATGTTTCAGTTAATTGTTTCATATTCATTTTTTGTAAAAATGAAGTATGCTCTTTTGACTTAGAGCTCTGTTGCTTGCTCATTTTAGGGATATTTTCTTGTGTTGGATCTTTAAATACTTTGGCCTGGGTTCTCTACTTCAGGAATACTCATTAATCTTTCTGATGGATTATATTTTTTCTCCTCTATGTCTATCATTTTTCTCTGTAAGTTTTGCCTTTTATCTTGATTACCTGAAGGCTTCCTAGGATATAAATAATTTTGAGCCATGTTAATTCTATTCCTTGGTGTTTCTCACTTATTAGTTTATTCCTTGGAGATTGTAGATTTTTGGTTTTGGCCCATTTTCTTCCACGTAATGCTCTATTTTTAATTCATGTGTTACTCTGGTATGTTACTCACTTGCCATGCTGTTTCATTCCATCTTGCATATGTTTGGGTGACTGTGGCCTTTGGGGCTCTGATCCACTGGGGTGATTTCTCCTTGGCACCCTTCTGACCCCTGTGTATTACCCCTTGAGGACCAGGTATTTCCTGTCCTGTTCACTTTTCTTCAGGCTATAGGCATGTGTAAGCAAAAGAGCAGGGCAGGGCAGTGAGCTCACCAAGTTGTTTACGTGTGGGCCGCCCTGTAATGCCTGTGCTGTGCAATCTCTCCTGAGAACATGCAGAATGTCTTCTCATTCTGCTAGGGACAGTTAGTCCTCGTTGTCCACATGTTTTATCTCCTGTCGCTTCATGTAGCAGTTACCATCTCCACTCTGCTGAAATTAGAGGAGAAAAAAATGTAAGAAATCCACTTAATTTTTTCCTCTCTAGATTTGGGGATAGTAGTGAATCTCTTAGAGTTGAGTTTGGGTGAATAATTGATAGAGCTTCAGGAAGGTAGGAATTGGAAAGTGGCTCTGCCATCTTTTTTGATGGGCTTCTTTTTTATTTTATTATCTTTTCTTCATTTCCTTAGGTGTTAGGGGATGGAGACTCTGGGGTCAGGCCTTACTCTGCCATATTTACCCAGAAGCCATCTTGGGGCCTGCCTGTCTTTCTCTTTTCAAATGAAACATGGATGTGGGAAAGGGGAGTTCATTGTAGCCCAGTTTCGCATAAAAAGAGGTAACAGCCCATGTCTAACCTTGACAATATTTTACCATTATGGAGTTTCCTCTCTTTTTAATTTTCTATTCACCCTCAGATTATGCAATGTAATTTCTCTGGTTTTAAATACAAAGTAAATTAAAAGTAGAAGCACTTGGTAACACTGTAGCTATAGACAATAAAGCTAAGTGAGTATGTTATCATTGTAATGAATCATTCCTTTTCATTCATTCACTCATCCAACAAATATGTAGTGAGTGCCTACTATGTGCAAGGCACTACCCTGGGTGCCTGGAGTACATCACTGAGCAGGATGGACAAAGCTCCCCTGCCTGTGAGACACTTACATTCCAGCAGGCATGAGTGTGTAGGGTTGGGGGCAGGCAGCAACAATAAATACAGCACATCTATAAAATATGTCACATATTACAAGGTGATTTATGGACAAAGGGAATGACCACTGCAACTGGGAGTTGCAGTTTGGAATGGGGCAGTCAGGGCAGCTGCCCTGAGAAGTTATATTTGGTGAAGGGGTGAGTGAAAGAGTGTCCCAGGGAAAGGGAACAATTCGTGCAAGGCTCTCTGGTTCGCAGCTGGCTGGTGTGTTCAAGGAACAGGATGAATGACAAATTGATGGAGTTGTGTCTGGTCTATGTGAGAGAAATGAATGGCCCAGCAAACGGTAACATTAGTTGTTTTTACTGTTTTGAAAATTTACTGTACCAGATATTCATTTCACGTTTTTTTTGTTTGTTTGTTTGTTTTTTGTTTTGGTTTTTTTTTAGAGCGAGTCTCGCTCTGTCACGCAGGCTGGAGTGCAGTGGTGCGATCTGCTCACTGCAACCTCCGCCTCCTGAGATCAAGCAATTCTCCTGCCTTAACCTCATGGGTAGCTGGGATTACAGACGTGCATCACCACGCCCAGCTAATTTTTGTATTTTTAATAGAGGCAGGGTTTCACCATGTTGGCCAGGCTGGTCTCAAACTCCCTACCTCAAGTAATCCACCCGCCTCGGCCTCCCAAAGTGCTGGGATTGCAGGCGTGAGCCACCGGGCGGTTTCCATGTGTGATCTTTAAAAGGCAGAAACAAGGCCGGGCGCGGTGGCTCACGCCTGTAATCCCAGCACTTTGGGAGACCGAGGCGGGCGGATCACGAGGTCAGGAGATCGAGACCATCCTGGCTAACACAGTGAAACCCCGTCTGTACTAAAAATACAAAAAAATTAGCCGGGCGTGGTGGCGGGCCCCTGTAGTCCCAGCTACTTGGGAGGCTGAGGCAGGAGAATGGCGTGAACCCGGGAGGCGGAGCTTGCAGTGAGCCGAGATTGCGCCACTGCACTCCAGCCTGGGCGACAGAGCGAGACTCTGTCTCAAGAAAAAAAAAAAAAAAAAAAAAGGCAGAAACAAATAAGCAAAAATCATTACTAAAGGCCCACGAGGGTTGTTTCTATCTTAGAAAATGTGTAAAGAAAAGTGATACAATAAATGGTTTGATTTAATGAGAAGTCAAAAATCATAAGATCTGTTGAAAATAACAAAATTGCTTCTAAAAAAGATAATATATTTTATTGAAATAAAGCCTTAGAAGTCATCTGGTTTTACCTTTTACAAAGAAGAAAGCAATCTAAGAGAGGCCAAATGACTTATCCCAAGCTATATGGCTAGGTGGTAGCAGATTCAAATTTCTACTACCCAGGCTTGCTAATTCTTAGCCCAGAGCTGTGTCCACCCTACCACCCACCTTTTAATTTAGTGCGAGCTCAATTATTGCTAACAGTTTTATTGTTGACCTTCCATGCACTCGATAGTCAAATCGAGTCTTCCGTTACAATAAATGGGATTTATTTGTATTTTGCAACATAACCTTGTTCTTTGGAGTGGGTTTCACTTAATCATCCTGGAAATTGGTTTTAGAAAGACTAAACATGATTTCTCCATCTCTCTGTGAGGACCAAATTGTTCTCTGTGATTATCTATCACAACAAGCAGAACAAGGGGTTCTAATTAGTTTTCCTTTTGAGGTTTTTTTTTTTTTTTTGTCTTTTCTAGGCAGCCAGTCTCTCAGCCAAAGGGATTTTTCTGCAGAGCCTTTGCACTCAGGGACCAGGGTTAATTCATGAGTCCTGGGAGGTGGCTGGTCAGGTTAGTTTTTCCAGCCTAGAACAGCCCCACCCTACCCCTGACCTCCTCCACTCCACCACTCCACTCACTCCACTCACATTAGCTACAGAGAAACTGGATGTTGTCAGCCCCAGGGGTACCATGAGACAGCTGGGTTCAGAGTGACTCTTGACCTTCCCTCTCTCCTTCCCTCCTTCGTTCCCTTCCTCCCTTGCTTCTCTCTTTCTCTCTTTTTTTCCCCCCCTTTGCGCTCATCAGTTTATGGCCTACTTCACTAACTGGTCTGTGAAAAGCTTCCTCCTTTTCCGTTCGTGTACTCACTCTTGTTCCCCCTCCCTCTCATAGATAAAGATAACTATTCTGTCTGATATGTATTCCTTTATTTGTGTGTGTTTTTGTAAGTGGTGTTTTGGACATACATTCTTTTTTGTTTTTCGAGACAGAGTCTGGCTCTTTCACCCAAGCTGAAGTTGGATCAGTGATGCAATCAGGGCTCACTGCAGCCTTGACCTCCCTGGCTCAGGTGATCTTCCCACCTCAGCCTCCCCCCGAGCACCTGGGACTATAGGTGTGCACCACTACACCTGGCTAATTTTTTGTATTAATTTTTTTTTTGTAGAGATGGAGTTTTGCCATGTTTCCCAGGCTAGCCTTGAACTCCTGAGCTCAAACGATCCACCCGCCTCGACCTCCCGAAGTGTTGGGATTACAGGCATGAGCCATGGGTTCCCGGCCTGGACATATATTCTTAATTTGCATTTGTATAGACCTGATTCTTTTCCTTACATATTTTGCTCTGCACTGCATTTAGTCCATACCCTCTAACTCTGCCAGTATTCCCTATGTGCTGTTTTGTATTTCTATATCTCTTCCCCCAGCAATGAGCTCTTAGATTGCTTCCAACTCCTTTCTTCCGACAGTATTACCTCATATAAACAACCTCATAGTGACCCCTCATGGATCTGTGAAGAATTTTCCTGAGATGGAGATATCTATACCTATATCTCTGTCTCCCAAAAGAGGGTTTCTGGATTATAAGATATATGTGTATTTGCTAGCACAAATAATGAAGCTTTACACAAACAACCTAATACATGTCCCTTACAGGTCTTTTTTAGAACTTTTCTTGGGTACATCTAACAGAACAAGATTGGAAAGTACATTCAATTTTACCCACACTGCCAACTTGCTGGCCAGTATGACTGTCCGATCTTTATTTCCATCGGCGGTAAACAAGGTTCCCTACATCACGTCCCAGCCAAAGCTTGGTATTGTCTAGATTTCTATACATGTAAAGTGCTTTATCATTGTTGTTTACATTTGTTTCTTAAATTTCTGCGTTTGAGCATCTCTTTATGTGCCCGCTTTTGTGTTCCCTCTAATTCGAATCACCTGTTCATACCTTTGTTCTGTTTCCTGTGGAGGTTCTTACCTTTGCTGTTGGTTTTCAGAAACACCTTACACAGCCTAGATAGTGTTTCCCTTATTGGTCTTAGACATTAGCCTTGGTCTTAGACATCAGCTTGGATCACGTCTCCTTCATTGAGCAGAAATCCTTAATTTTGGTATAAAAAATTTACCTTTGAGAGATTAATTTTAAAAACCACTTCTGACCACAGGCCATAAAGATACTCCTGCCTTATTTTCCATGAACTTTATAGTTTTACCTTTTACCTTTGGGACTTTATCTCCATGGGATCCACCACTGTTCATGGTGTGATGCTCTAGGCCAGTTTTCTTTTCCTCTGTAATTAGCTAGTTCTCCTCAGTTTGGGGAAAGCCTCTTCTTTCCCCATTATGGAATTTTAATTGTCACTATAGGAATTGGCATCTTTATATTATAACAATGTCATCCCACCTAGCACAACAGTGACTCTCGTTTTAGTTAGATCTTGCTTTATGTCTTTTAATAAAGGCTTAAAATTTTCCCCATAAAGGTCTTATACAGTCTTTATTAATTTCATAGATCCTTTATCCTTCTCATTGCTTATTGTATTTTTATTATGTTTTGTATTTGATTATTGTAAGAGTGTTGAAATGCTGCTTTGTAATTTTTTGCTTTAAGTTGATCTTGTATCTGGCAATTTTGCTCAGTCCTCTTATTGTAATAGATTATCTGCTAATCCTGATATTTTTCTATGTATTAGGTCATATTGTCTGAAAATATTGTTGGTTTTTTCTCTTCCCTTGAAATTCTTACTATTTATAACTAATTTAACTAATTTCTTTTTTTTTTTTTTTTCTTTTTTTGAGACGGAGTTTCACTCTTGTTGCCCAGGCTGGAGTGCAATGGCTCAATCTTGGCTCACCACAACCTCTGCCTCCTGGGTCCAAGCGATTCTCCGGCCTCAGCCTCCTGAGTAGCTGGGATTACAGGCATGTGCCACCACGCCTGGCTAATTTTGTATTTTTAGTAGAGATGGGGTTTCCCCATGTTGGTCAGGCTGGTCTCGAACTCCAGACCTAAGGTGATCTGCCTGCCTCGGCCTCCCAAAACTAATTTCTTTTCTTTATAGCATTGGTCAGGACGTCCAATACTGTATTCCACAGTATTGGATCTTAAACAGTCCAGACAAGTGTGCATCCTTGTCTTTTTAAAGAGAATACATTTAAAGTTCCTCCACCAAATCAAATGCTTTTACAATCTTTACCAAATTAAGAAAGTTTCCCATATTTTGAATTTTTAAAGAAATATTTTTTTCAAATTATAGTTATGTGTCAAATTTTATCAAATTTTTTTCTGCATCTATTAAGATAATAATGACTTTCCTCTTTGGTGGATTGATATATTGAGTTAAGTGGTAGATTTTATGATGTTGAAATTTATTGCAAATGTAGGATAAATTCTACTTGTTCATGATATGTTACTTTAAATTTTTTGATTCAGTTAATATTTTATTTATAATTTTTGCTTCTAAAATCATAACTGAAACAAGCCTAAAATTTTTCCTCTTCTTGTATTCTTACCCTGTTTGGAGTAAAAACTGTAGTATCCTCATAAAATCAGCTAGATAGCTTTTGTACTCTTTTGATTTTCTGGAACAACTTACATATGATAGGAAATAAAGTGTTCCATGAGCTTTTTCTTTTTCCCCCTTTAACTTGTCCAAGGTCCACAGGATCCATGAACATTTGGTGGAGCTTACCTGTAAAGCCATCTGGGCCTAGGGCTCTTTGTCAAGGGAGGGCTTTGTTTGCTATTTCAGTGTATTTCATACTTTGATCTGTTCAAGTTTCTGTTTTTTCCTGCATCAATATCCAACACTTCTGAGTGTTTAGAGGTCATTGTTCAGCAAACTTTCACTCCTCCTGCCCTGTGGGAAGATTTAATTCCCTTTCCTGTTGGTGTTGGGCTTGGCCACATATCTTGCTTTGATCAATGGAGCATTAGTGGACTTGACATGGGCAGAGGACTTAAATGTCCTCACAGCAGGATTTAGCCCTATCTTCTAAAAAGCAGCTGCACTGGAACAGGACAGTCTCTTAGCTCAGCTTTTTTTTCTAGTCCCGCACACCTGCAGCATATGACACTTACATCAGTAACAGTGGCTCACTGCAGCTGTGAGCTGGGGTGACTGCTATATTACCAGACCCTCCGGAGGAATGTATATAGTTTTTAAAAGTACTACCCCATGACCAACCCAGTCACCATCATAAAAAAAACAAAACAAAACAAAACAAAACAAAAAAAACCCGTATCTGCTTACAACGTCTCCTGTCATATCACAAAATAACTGAAGTTGAAAAAGGAATTTCATAGTTAAAAAACCCTTTTGACTCTTTCAGCCACTGTTTGTGTGTCTGCTGCACCTCTTCTTTAGTCCTTGGTCTTCAGCTTCTCAACTGTGCTTTTGAACCCTGGAGAGTTCCCATTCTCAGATTACCTGTAAGGTGATCACATCATTGAATGCAAGGTGAAAACAGGAGGTTGAGCAGACAGGACCCTGGGCCTGTGGACTGTCCTTCACTCACAGAACCCACATCCAACCAGTTATTCCAGTGAAAGCAATAAGGAATAGGTAGGAAGTACTGCTGCGCAGAGATTCGTTAGAAGACATAGCTTTTTTTCTGGAACAGATGAAGTCAAACACACAGCTAGTGGAGATGGTGAGTCGGAAACTTGACTTGGAGGGCTTTTTTGCTTTAAGATGATAATCAGCTCCTGGAAAGGTGTACGTTGAGTTCCCTTTTGTGCTTGGCAAAAGGCTAAAGACTGAGGGGAAGGAAGTCACAGAAGTAGAAGACCTGGTCTCTGCCCATAAGGAGCTTCGGAGTCAGCAATGTCATATGCAAAACCTGGAAAAATTATGTGAGAAACTTTCACAAAATGCAATAGGGATTAGAGAGGAGATTTTTAGTTTTGAGGCCAAAACAGTGATTGATAGGCATGGCTGAGGGAGGAGGAGATAGCTGGAGAAGGAGGGAGAATGCTGTGTTGTTTTCATTCACGTAGTGACCACAGAAATGAGGGATGGAGGGGCGAGAGAATAAGTTAAGTCAGGGGCGGGGGTGGGAGAGAGTAGGGGGAGGGGTTTCCATTTTCCTTTAAGTGGATCCTTGGCTTCATTCAGTAAATGGGGTTGTCAGTATATATTGCCCCTTTTGAAACCGACGAGTTTCACTGAGAATGGGATTAAAAGATTGCATGAAAAATTTAGGATCTGTATAAGGGAGAACATTTTATACAGCCCCGTATGAGGGCTGTCTAAAAGGAGTTAAATTCCCATTTAGGATTTTTTAAACCAGGATGAACATTCTATACCACAGTGTCTGGTGGTTTTAACCAGAGGTAGTACTGCCTCACCCCAGGGTATGTGAACATGTGTGTTTGTGGTAAGGTAGGGGTATCACTAGCAATTAGAAGGTGCAAGCCAGGGATGATGATGACCCCATCATGTACTGGAGAAGCTCTGTACAGCACATTGTCTGCCTAGAATGCTAAGGGCACACTTGTGGAGAAATAATGCACTTCCCAAGCTTCAGTCATTTGGGGTCCCCTTGTTTAATTTTTGCGGTATCTAGGTACCATTTCTACCACTAATTTAATGCTTTTTTTCTTTTTTGTCTTTTTATTCTTTTTTTTTTTTGAGACAGTTCAGATTGCTCTGTTGTCCGAGTTGGAGTGCAGTGGCGCGATCTCGCTCACTGCAACCTCCACCTCCCAGATTCAAACAATTCTCCTGCCTCAGCCTCCCAAGTAGCTGGGAATACAGGTGCCTGCCACCATGCCCAGCTAATTTTTGTATTTTTAGCAGAGATGAAGTTTCAGCTGAAGTATGCCAGGCTGGTCTCGAACTCCTGAGCTCCAGTCATCTGCCTGCCTCAGCCTCCCAAAGTGCTGGGATTACAGGCGTGAGCCACCGTGCCCAGCCTAATTTAATGCTTTTCTTTAAATTTATTTTTATTTATGTATTTATGTATTTATTTATTTGAGATTCTCGTTCTGTTGCCCAGGCTGGAGTGCAGTGGTGCGATCTCAGCTCACTGCAACCTCTGCCTCCCGAGTTCAAGCGGTCCTCCTGCCACAGCCTCCCGAGTAGCTGGAATTACAGGCATACACCACCACACCTGGCTAATTTTTTTGTATGTTAGTAGAGACAAGGTTTCACCATCTTGGCCAGGCTGGTCTGGAACTCCTGACCTTAAGTGATTCACCCACCTTGTCTTCCCAAAGTGCTGGGATTACAGGCATGAGCCACCGCGCCTGGCCCTTTCAATTTATTTTTAACTGACTTTTAAGTTTTTAGTTGTCATTCTGTATCTGCATTTTAATTTACTTATTGTGATCCTTGCAATCATGAGTTTGAAATGCTATTGATATTTTTCTAATCATATTAAAATAGATGACTATTGCAATACAGAATGTTCATCTTGCACTCCGCTAGTGGCATGCATGCTAGCTTTGAGAAATAGTAGCCAGATGGTCACAGTGGATTAATTTATGGCTTGACCTGATTTTATGTAGTGTATCCTTGAGAGTTGACACCAAAGCCTTGGGACTCTCATTTTTAAGTAACCTTGTGTTCAGCAGAATTCACGAACTGAACGGGTCTCGTGAGGATACTTTCCCTGATAGAGTACAGCGCAAACAGCTGTGATTGCCTCTCTATATGTGCAAAGATGTCCATTTGGAAGGGCTTGATCTTCTTGGTGGGGTGGTGCTTATGTGCCAATTACCTTTGCTCTGGCCTGTGTCCACAGACTGCTGGCCATCTCCCAGTTATGTGGCCGTATTTACAAGGGCTAAGTGACCCTGAAAGTGTGGAAGAATCAGAGCAAACTCTGTCCTTACTTCTAAATAATTGGCTCGAAGCATATGTTGCATTCATGTTGGCCAAGAGTGAGAGAGGAGGATGACAGAGTATAGCAGAAACACAGACACTCTCTTCCCAACACCCAAGCAACAGATCCAAAATGCAGTTAGAAACAAAATCAAACCCAGCCCCATAGGCACTCGCAGCAAACAAACAAACAAAAAACAATTACAGCTTTATTTCAGCCACTTTGAAAAGTGGCAGGCAAGGAAGGGTGCACCCCACCGTAGCCCCTCAGAAGCAGTGCTGGAAAAGGAAGGTGAGAGGACCAGTTCCTGAGGGTTCGTCTCCTAATACAGACCAATATGAGAAGCAGCTGGTTGAGGAGGTGAGTGGAGAGACTTGGGAAATGTTAAAAAATAAAAAAAATAAAAAAAATAAACCCTTGGCAGAGTCAGGAAGGCACCCGGCGAGGCCATCTCCTAGTCTCTGTGTTGAGTTACAGGAAAGAGACCATAGGAGTGAGTCTGCCCTGGTTTGGCAGAGTGGGCCCTGGTCTAAGACGTTTAACTCCCCTCCAAAAGAGGACAGAGTATAGAGCCCCCAAGGACAGGCCTCATGACTCCTGCCTCTCCTCCATGGCAGAAATGTTCATGGAAAGCAGCAGCCAACCTAAAATTGTAGCTCAGTGATAGAACGACACCTGGTTCCCTATAAAGTGAGGAGAGTGTCAAAAGATACATCAGCTTGCTCTGGGAGAGCAAAGAGCAGTTCTGGACAGAGATGTTCACGTTGTAAGTATGAACAAGATGATAGTGAGTGTCATGACTGTTCTGTGAAATGCTGCAGCAGAGGAATGCAAGAGAGGAGCACAGGTTGTTAGCTGGGCATGGTGGTTCACACCTGTAATCCCAAAACTTTGGGAGGCTGGAGCACAAGGATCAGTTGAGGCCAGGAGTTTGAGACCAGCCTGGGCAACACAGCAAGACCCTGTCTCTATTAAATATATATATATATTTTTTAATAAGGAAAGGAACACAGCTTGCAAAAATAAACATAAAACCAATCTGGTCTATAAGAAAACCCAGTCCTAGAAAACTCAACCTCACAAGTATTTTACGCTATAGAAAGACTCAGCATCGATTAAGTAGAAACAAAAACTCAAGATGTCGTCATGATAAAACAACAATGGGATTCTTTTAATTTTTATTTTTAAGTGTGGTAAAATGTACATAACATAAAATTTGTCATTGTAACCATTTTTAAATGTACAGTTCAGTTGTGTTAAGTACCTTCACATTGTTTTATAACCAATCTCCAAAAGTCTTCATCTTTCAAAACTGGAACTCTGCACCCATTAAACAATAATTCCCCGTTTCTCCCTCCCCCACCCCCTGGCAACCAGCATTCTGCTTTCTGTATCTGAATTTGACGACTCCAAGTACCTCATATGAATAGAATCAGAAAGTATTTGTCCTTTTGTGACTGGCTTATTTTACTTAGTGTAATGTCCTCAGGATTCATCCATGTTGGAGCATGTGTCAGAATTTCCATCCTTTTTAAGGCTGAATAATATTCTATTGTATGTCTCTGACATTTTGCATATCCATTCATCCAGTGATGGATACTTAGTTTGCTTCCGCATTTGGCTCTTGTGAATAATGCTGCTATGAACATAGGTGTACGAATTTCTCTTTGAGTCCCTGCATTCAATTCTTTTGAGTATATACCCAGAAGTGGGATTGCTGGATCATATGTAATTCTATTTTTAAATTTTTGAGGAACTGCCCTACTGTTTTCCACAGCACCTGCACCATTTTCCATTCCCACCAATAGTGCAGAAGGGTTCCAATTTCTCCACACCCTTGCCAACATTTGGGACTTCCTGTTTTTTGTTTTGTTTTGTTTTGTTTTTTTGATAGTAGCTCTCCTAATGAGTGTGAAGTAGAATGGAATTTTTAAAAGATAGAGCCAAGAAAAGAAATTAAGAACAAAAACACAATACAACGTTAAAACCAGAACACACACACACACACACACACACACACACACACACACACACACACACACGATAGACATAGCTGAAAATCAAAGAGTGAGATACTCCCAAGGAAGGGATTAAAGCAATAAGGACAATATAACAGCCATGGAGGAGAGGCACAGCCGTCCAGCATATGGAGCAAGAAAAGAATGCAACCATGTGACCCAGGAATATTTTCCCAAAAGGAAGAAACAACTGAATCTTTGGTTAGAAGGTTATGCCAGCCAGGCGCAGTGGCTCACGCCTGTAATCCCAGCACTCTGGGAGGCTGAGGCAGGCAGATTACAAGGTCAGGAGATTGAGACCATCCTGGCTAACACAGTGAAACCCCGTCTCTACTAAAAATACAAAAAAAAATTAGCCAGGCATGGTAGTAGGCGCCTGTAGTCCCAGATACTCGGGAGACTGAGGCAGAAGGATGGCATGAACCCAGGAGGCAGAGCTTGCAGTGAGCTGAGATCGCGCCACTGCACTCCAGCCTGGACGACAGAGCGAGACTCCATCTCAGAAAAAAAGAAGGTTATGCCACATATCTGGAAGTGCAGATGTAGAATGGATAACATATACCCTGGTCTAAAGTTTCAGTATTTAGACCTCAGACAGGAAAAGCAAGTTACACAAAATACTGGATGACTAAGTTGGTATCAGAATTCTCCACATCAGCAACCCCTACCATAAAGTATGAGCAAGGTCTACAAACTTTTAAGGGAAATAAAATTATTTAAATATTATGATTTAAAATTATGAATATAATTTTATATTATACTGTTAAAAATAATATAAAAAGATAAAAATAATATAAAATTGTTCTCTAAATATTAAGTTATTATTCCAGTGAAGGCAATAATCAGGACGCCTTGACCTGAAAGAAGTCAGGGACTATTGCAATCATGAGCATTTCTTGAGAAAAAAAAAAAAATTCCTCCCTGTGATGAAATTGACCCAAATGCCTCAAATCAGAAGAACAGACCCAGGAGTAGAAAAGCCACAGATGAAAAACAGTAACAACAGCAACAACAACAAAACACTGGTGAGCATTCAAACCATTCTAAAGCCACCTTAGGACTAAACAATGGGGCAAGGGGCATGGATGATTGTTAAGGAAATGTGTAACTATTAGGCATCTGACAAAATAAAAATTATATAAGTGAAAAACAATCAAGTGTGAGGAAATGGAGAGGAAATGTAAAGTAATTATAGAGTATTACTATAAAAACATGCAGTTAACCCTTGAGTTTTCGTAACTTTTTTCTGTGCATTAAATTGTGTGTGTGTATGTTTTCAAGTATGTTAACTTGTAACCACTGGTCAGAATGTCATTTTGTTTCACTTCTGCTTTTTCTTCTGTTACATCCAAACAAAATTAAATAGCTCTTACTAGAAAGAAAAGTTCATATGTTATCATTTTAAATGAACCCATTACCCTCTGCCTAGCCTTCTACCAGTGTATGTGCATACAGAGATATCCAGAATGATGGTCACCAACTGTAAACACAATAGCGGGATATTGGATGATTTCTTTTCTTCTTTGCACTGTTTTCCGTTGCTTTAATTTTTTTTAATGAGCCTATGTTTTTATACAAGCCGTAAAATCATTGGTGTTAATCTCAACTATTGATCAGTAGAGTCATCAGTATTCTAATTGCTTCATAGTCATTGTTTTTTAAATTGTAGTGTTGACAAACACCAGAAAGAGCCCTTGACAATATTTTTGCAATTCATCTCTAAAGTGCTGGCCACTGCCCAGAGGCCAAAGGCATGGGCTGTGGAAAACATCAGCTCTTGTAATAAGGTGCCTTTGCCTTCTTATTGAATCATAAATCAAAACACAGTAGTGGACTGGTGAGCGTGAAGTAGACTGACCTGAATCCCTGTGGTGCTGATGGATGGGAGCATAGTGTACTGTGCTGTCAAACAAATGTCTGAACCTAGCAAATGGCTTTGGATGTTTGGAGTCCCTCTCAATCTCTGCACTTGGCTGCTGTGAATGCCTTTCACTTCCTCCATTGTGATTCTCCTGCCTCTGGGCCTTTGCACATGCAATTCCCTCTTCTCGAGCTGCACCACGCCCTGTTCCTCCTTCATCACCTAGCTCCTCCTCCTAGTGTTCAGGGCTTAGCTTTAGCCTCCTTCCCCTGGAAGGCCTTCCCTAATGAAGTTAGGAGCTCCTTCTGTACACCCAAAGGCACTGCTCACTGGTTTTGCTGGGCACATTTATAACCATTCACTCAATGTCATACTTCTTAGCAGACTGGCCTCAGACAAATAAGAATCTAGTTCAGGAAGTGTAAGGTCAGATTTCCTCGTTGCCCCATTTCATACTTCCTGTTCCTCTTCTGGGCTCTGCCAGAACGGTAACTCCACTCTTGTGGCCTCTGCTACGAACAAACCCTGCTCTCTTCCCTTCCTGCTACCCCATGGCCTCTTAGGTTTATTTTGTTCTCAGCAGCCCTCTTAGCTCCGGCTTCTGTTAGCAGCTACACCTTTTCTCAGTAATATTTCAAGTTCAACCTCATCGGGGAGGGTAGCTGTTTGGTTTAGCCTTTGTCCTCTAGCACCTGCCTTTCCTGCAGGGAGGGGCATTCCCAGCCTTGGAACAGGCCCCATCACTAAGGCCACAGACAGTGCCAGAGGGAGCTGGGGTCTGGGCAGCCATTCTTTAATTCCCCCAGAATGCCTTGCCTGGCCTTGAGTAAAAGGGATAGAAGTGAAAAAAGCCTGTTACAAAGCAGCATGTACAAGGTAACCCTTCATGTGTGTTTTGTATATCAAAGGAAATAGACCAGTTATTATCTATGAGTTTTTCTGGTGGGATTTCTAGTTACTTTTATTTTGTTGCTTTCAAAGTTTCTGTAACAGGCAGGGTGCTGTGGCTCATGCCTGTAATCCCAGCACTCTGGGAGGCCAAGGCAGGTGGATCACCTGAGGTCAGGAGTTCAAGACCAGCCTGGCCAACATGGTGAAACCCCGTCTCTGCTAAAAATACAAAAATTAGCTGGGCGTGGTGGCAGTTGCTTGTAATCCCAGCTACTTGGGAGGCTGAAACAGGAGAATCACTTCAACCCAGGAGGTGGAGTTTGTAGTGAGCCAATATTATGCCATTGCTCTCCAGCCTGGGTGACAAGAGTGAAACACTGTCTCAAAAAAAAAAAAAAGTTTGTGTAAAAAACGTTTTCATAGATACTTAACAGCATTGAAGCCCTGAATCATGGCGTTGTACAGAGCAGCCCCCAGGAAGACGAGAGCCAATTGGCTCTGCCATTTGGAAGCATTGCCTTCTTCTCCCCACGATTCTCATTTCTGCCCCCAAATGATGTGTTTGTTGCCTTGCTCATTTCACCAGGGTGTCTTTTTCCTCCTCAGGTGACAGATTGACTGGGATCCCCTCGCACATCCTCAACAGCTCCCCTTCAGACCGGCAGATTAACCAGCTGGCCCAGAGGCTGGGCCCTGAGTGGGAGCCCGTGGTGCTGTCTCTGGGACTGTCCCAGACGGATATCTACCGCTGTAAGGCCAACCACCCCCACAACGTGCAGTCGCAGGTGGTGGAGGCCTTCATCCGTTGGCGGCAGCGCTTCGGGAAGCAGGCCACCTTCCAGAGCCTGCACAATGGGCTGCGGGCTGTGGAGGTGGACCCCTCGCTGCTCCTGCACATGTTGGAGTGATGGTGCCTTCAGCAACTGCTGGGGAGTGTGTCCCTGAGTCATGTGGGCTGAATCCTGGCTTTCACTCAGGGCAGGTGGTTTTTTGTGTAGGTTTGTTTTTTATTTTTAATGATCTTCAGATGGAGGGAGAAAACAGGGTTTCCACTAGACATTACTTGAAAGGCCAGATTACTCAGCAGATCTCCCACGTTGCCTCAACAATTCTTTGTTTTTAATTGCTTGAAGATTGCATTGTTGTAATTGTTCAGTTTTTAAATGTGTAATGGCATTTTAATAGACTAGTAAATCACAGTGGTTCAAAATATATATACATATATATATATCCATATATATATGTATATATATCATGTCATCACATTACAGGCAGGTGTCTCATATGTAAAACATTTACCTGAATGTTGTCTGAGGACTGAACTGTGGACTTTACTATTCATAATGATAAAATAATAAAACGTGAATTACTATATATAATGTGCCTCATTCATGAGAAAGTACTGTGTTGGGTTTTTTTTTTTCTTTCTCATTCCTGTGCTGCATAGATTAAGGGTGTAAAATTACAATAGTCTTTTTTTTCTTTTTGGAACAGAATTAATCGTAACAGTGAAATGGTTACTTTCCCAAGTCAGGATAAATAGCTCAGGCAGGATGTCTGTATTAAATATTGTAAGACACTAAAGCTCCCTGCAAAGACCAGTTCAAGGACCAGCATGCATACCCGAGCCCTTCATCTTTAAAAGATCGCTCAAGAAAATCCTGTGCTGTTTATTGAAAGCATTAAGTCAGGGGACGAGAGAGGGTGTGGTCTTTCCATTGAAGCCAGAATGACTGAAGTGTTGTGCTCCTAAAGAGTATGATTTAGTCTTCTGTCCTTTTATCAATAGCACATGGTGTTTATAGAATGCTTTACTGTTTTCATGGCGTTTCCTGTATGTGATCTCATTTGGACCTCTCGGCAATGCTGTGGGGCAGTGGGCAAGGTGGTTCACCTCCTTCTGTACAGAGATTGAGTGATTGGCCTAGGGTGAATGAGCTTGGGTGCCGGCTCCTGAGCCTTTCCAGCTGCTCCACAGGGCTTCTCCCCTTCTCTCTTGCATGCTCATTGAAGAAGCTTGAATCCTGCTCCCTGCCTACTAGGTGTATGGCCTTGGACAAGTTATTTACCCTCTCTACACCTCAGTTTCCTCATTGGTAGAATGGGGAAATGATTGTACTCACCTCTGAGGTCTTTGTGATGATTAAAGCAATAATGTCCGCCAACAGCACATCCAGATGCAGCTCATTGTCAGCTTTCAGGAAATGGTAGCTGTTAGTTTGCCGCCACTGTGGCTGAAGGTATTGTTAGACCACAGGCAAAGCTGAATAGTGGCTGAAAGCTGAGGGCACTGTGGGAGGAGCTACTATTGCCACATTTCTTACTAAGCTTTAAAATGGGATTTGATTTTATAAACTTTACAATGGGGCCAATCTGTGATCTATCCCTCTTAATAATTATGGAATGTGTTTCCTAATTTTAACATAACTCAGGATTTTTCAAAAAGGAGAAAAAAATCATGTTTTTTATTTCTCTCCATTCCAAGAATAAGTTTATAGAATGGTAGAGTTGAGCACGAAGTGGGTGCTTAAAAAGATGACAATAGTGTGTGGATACCATCCTTTCAGGCCTCTTGTAACCATATTCCTGTTACTAAAAAAGAGCTGCTGTGCCAGTTTATTCTTCCAGTGAATTCGGTTCAAAAGGATAGTCTACTGGCCTTATCAGTTCAAATTTTTCATTTTGTAGCCCAGCCAATAATGCATTATCTTGTAAAATTCTCTTGCTTTTGGCTGTATCACTGTGCCCAGTGATAGACTGTACTGCTGTGGCATCTTCAGTGAATCACTTGTCATTTTGAACCTGGGACTTGTTACATTGCTGTCTTCCCCCTGGGTTTCCTAATAGAGAGTTGCTTTGGCTTTTGTTCTCACAGCACAGAGTCACATTCATGGATGAGTGAGTAGAGCTGGGCTCTGCTGCATCTGACTAGATGGCATTTTAGAAGCAGGTCTGATGATTAGCTGGGTCATCTTTCCGCCATTCACCATTTGCAAGAAATCTGTCGCGCATAAAGACACTTGTGGGCTCTGTCAGCAGTGAGAGACAATTAGTGAAGAACAAGCCCACGATGGGCCAGACAGACAGGGACAAGGGGGCCCTTAGAGACCTCTGACTTGTTGCCCTTCACAAGCAGAGTGTCTTCACCACCAAATGGCAGCAGCCCCTCCCTGGCCTGTTCACGTTCTTGCAGAAGATTTGCAGAGTGGAAGAACAGAGCAGCTGAATCCCTATCTTGGTACTACCTCTGGCCATGAAGAATAATGCTACATAGCAGCTGCCTGCCTCCTAACAGAACTGGGGAGGTGAAGAGCCTGCAGGGATTTCCTGTGTTTTGTATGGGAGAAGATTCTACAATTTCAGAGACTGTTTACCCCAAGAAAACTCTGAGTGAATGCAGCGAGGTGGCAAGAGCATTTGCAGGCACTGACAAAAAGTATATGAATATATAGTCTTGCACCACTTTGGGTTGGGTTGGAGTGTGTGTGTGTGTGTGTGTGTGTGCATATGCATGCATGAGTGTGGCCCTTCATGTTTTTAAAACTATAACTTTTATTAAATTTTCTCAACACAAAGTACATGTTTATTATGGCAGTTTGAAAAAAACACAATAAATAAGATGAAGAAAAATAAGAATTACCCCTACTCCCATCAAAGCACTGTACATCCCAGTTTTCATCCCTGTCCTCCAATTAGTTTTCTCTGCCACATATTCTTTTCTTAAAAAGAATAGGATTTTCTCTGCATTTCCTTATAAAAAGTGTTATATTTTCCAACTGATAATACACTTGACTTATTTTTTTTTTTGTCAATGTGGGACTATTTAGAGAGACTAAAATGTGTAATTAAAATGATGCATCTTTTTAATATTCCTCAATGGCATACTCCAAATGATCTTTATATTCATGGCTTAAAATTAACTAAATTAAGTTTTCAATTTTATTACAAGAATGGGATTATATCGTACCTGCTGCTTTACAAGTGGCATCTTTTATATAACATCAAACTGTCTTTCTGTGTCATTATTTCTCTGTGCCAATGATTTCAATATCCTTTGTGTTCACAACACACTTTCGAGTCCTATAATTTTTGGTGGCATGTTTGAAGAGATAAAAGGACACTTAGCTACTAAAAAGATGACAATAAGTATAGCAATGCCTTTCACTCTCAAAACCATTGTCCCACTTTTTGCTCCATCCCCATTTGGAACCATGTTCCACTATTTGAGTAGAGCTGTTTACAGCTCCCCTCTGTGCACTCTTATATCCTCAAAAAGCAAAGTTTAGCACAGTCTGGGCTTTATTCTGAGATTTTATCTCTTCCTTACAGCAAGATGGCCTCTACACTGCCTGATGATCCAATCAGCTTCGTGTTTCATTTCCACAAGAGTTCGTGTTCTGGGAGGGCAAATGAATTTTACCTGTTGATCAAAATTTGATGGCACGCTTATGAAGGGTTGATAGTCTACATGTTGCCACTGTTCGCTGCCGTCATTTTCAATGGTGCATACCTTTCCAGTATGTGGATGCACCATCATGTCTTAACCACTTCCCTGCATGGATCTTTAGGTCGGTTTTGCCTTTTCATTGTTATAAACAGTGATGCAAGGAACGGACTGCTTGTGGTTAAATCTTTACATTCATCATACGTTACAATGAACTGGATCCCTGCTTTGTTTAGTGCCAAACATATTTTAATTTTGTTCTCAATTAGCTTTTTTATATAGCAAACCACCCCCAAGATGTAATGGCTTAAAACAACAAATGTATTGGCTTAAAATTTGGCCCACAATTCTGTGAGCTGGCTCAGCTTGCTCTTCCGATCTGGGCCAGCTCAGCTGATTTGTGCTAGGCTCTCTTGTGCATCTGTGGTCAGCTGGTGGGTTGGCTGAGGCAGGATGCTCTAGGACGGCCTCACTCATGTGCCTGGAAAGTAGCAGGCTATTTCCTGGGGCAATGGGTCACTTGTGTCTAGGTCACACACCTTTTATCTGTCAGGTTACCCTGCCTTCTTTACTTGGTAGTAGTGGCAGGGGTTCCCCGGACAGCAAGAAGGCAAGCCGCCATGTGGAAACACCTTTCAGGCCTCTGTTTGCATCCCTTTAGCTGACATCTCTGGCCAAAGCCAGTCATGTGCCAGCTCAGAGTCGGTGCAGGAGGGCTCTACCAAAAGGCATGGAGAGAGGAGGGGAATAATTTGGGTCCATTTTTTGCAATCCACCACAGCCAATATTTTTAAATTGAGATTTCTGGGCCCTATTGAAAAACAACCTTTGGCTACTCTTTGGATCCCTGTCCTTGAATCACAATAACAGGCAAGCCTTTTCTAGCATGCCACAGTCCTTCCCATCCCCCACCCCACAGAATGCACATCCTTTGCCCAGCTCCTTCCACCTGCTCACTACCTGCTCAGCCACACAGGTTTATGTTTATGGCCTCTAGACATAACAGCCATGATGATGCTTAGCATAATCTCCTAGAAGTGGAATCGCTGGGCTTAAAGTATTAATAACATTTTTAAAAACTATTTTGACTTTTTAATACTTTTTAAAAACTTTAAAAAAAAATTTTAGGGATGGATGTGGTGGCTCACGCCTATAATCCCAGCACTTTGGGAGGCCGAGGCGGGCGGATCACTTGAGCCCCAGGAGTTCGAGACCAGCCTGGGAAACATTGTGAAACCCTGTCTCTACTAAAAATATAAAAATTAACCAGATGTGATGGCCAGCACCTGTAATTTCAGCTACTCTGGAGGCTGACGCAGGAGAATCGCTTGAACCCAGGAGGTAGAGGTTGCAGTGAGCCGAGATTGCGCCACTTCACTCGAGTCTGGGAGACAGAGCAAAACTCCGTCTTAAAAAAAAAAAATTCGGTGGCCCACTGTGAAAGTTGCTGTTGGACATAAACACACACACACACACACACACACACACACACACACACACACAGAGCCCTGAGGCAGCAGGATGAATCTGTCTTCATCCCTTTCTCTGGGGAGTTCTCCAGGTGTGGCAGCTTTGGACAGAGCCTCCCCTCATTCAGTTATTCAGCAAACTCTCAAGCAGAGGCTACTGCACACCAGTCACTCTGCTAAGCAGGGAGGTGAAAAGATTAGTAATAAATACACAGTTCCTCTTCTCCAGGAACTCACTGTTTGACCAATGAGACAGACATGAAGCTCTAATTACAACACAGTGCAATCAAGCCTGTGCCTGAGTATCAAGTCTATGGGGATGCAGAGGAGAAATGATTCATTTGCCTGGCTTCTTGGGAAGCAAGAGGTATGGGAAATAATAAGGCTGTATCTAAGGCTCTATCACCTGGGCAAGTTACTCCACCTTTGGGTGCCAGTTTCCCCACATGTAAAATGCAAACAATAACAGTACCCACCTATGGTCACAGTGAGGATTCCATGAGATGAAAGGTTTAACATGCTTAGAACAGTGCCTGGCAGAGATGTTTTGTTAAACCATTGAGTTGAATTCTTTTGGCTATCAGAGTTTTTCTTTTTCTTTTTCTTTTTTGAGATGGAGTCTTGCTCTGTTGCCAGGCTGGAGTGCTGTAGCATGATCTTGGCTCACTGCAATCTCCATTTCCCTGGTTCAAGCGATTCTCCTGACTCAGCCTCCCGACTACAGGTGGATGCCACCAAGTCCAGCTAATTTTTGCATTTTTAGTAGAGACGGGGTTTCACCATATTGGCCAGGATGGTCGCAATCTCTTAACTTCGTGATCCGCCTGCCTCAGCCTCCCAAAGTGCTGGGATTACAGGCGTGAGCCACCGCGCCCGGCCCAGTTTTTCTAATCTTCTTCACCCTCCCAGGGCTCTGAGAAGTGTGAGGGTAGAATCACCTCCTGCAGATGTTTGTGGTATAGAAATAGAAACTGCATAGTCCCTCAATATCTTTATCAGGACTCTGAAGATAAGTGGCTATGAACTGTGGCACACTTCAGAGCATACTAGAGTTGGGGTGGATTCTGATCTAACAGTTGGCTACCATTAAATGAATACCTACAGTCTTTGAGCAAATTCTTGCTGATTACAAAACACTAATGCAAGTTACCAGAGATACAAAGATGAACAAGACATAGTCTCTGCTCTCAGGATCTCAGCCTGTTGGGGAGACAGCTATAACCACAGCAACTATGGCAAGCACAGAGGGAGCAATTAAGTTGGCCACAGAGGAGGTAATACTTCAACTGAGCTTTTGTAAGTCCTGCCCAAGTTAGCATGTTGGTCTCTTTGGGAGGCCTTAATGTGTATGGGCAGCAGAATCGCATTTAATTTATTTTACATCCAGTTTGACAAATGGCTCTCCTTGCCATGGGTATGCAAGATAAATATGCCTCCAAAATGCGATCTCAGAGCTATTTAGAAACTAAGTGGCAAATATCCTATACATCAAGATAACAGTGACATTGAGAAACATGTGGTTTGTTAATCCACAGTGGGATCAAGATCAGGCTTCAAGTTTTAGGTATTAGGCATATTTTGGGGTTCTTTTTTATGACATCCCTATCCCTTTTCCTCTAAAACTCCCACATATTCAAATTAGATGTAGCTGGCATACAGGGAATTTTTTTAATGTAATAACTGCCTGTTTACTTCTTGGAACTATAAACAAAGCTTAGAAGAACAGGGATGTCTATCTTGTTGGCATTTAGTGTTCTTACAGGAAAATTAAAGTCTCACAAAGACACAGTTCAGTGAGCCAATTAAGACTTGTCTATTAAACTTACGCAAAATATATGGCAATAATTCTGATAGCTATTGTTAATTCAAAGCATAGGCTATGAAATCCAGGTTTGAGCACTTAAAAAGTAAAAACAAACCCAACATCTTGGCAATACTCCTATGTTTCCATTTCATTTTCATATTCTATCTCTAAGCAGGCCTGTTTTTGATGTCAAATTACATTCTTAATGGAGAATATTTGGAGGAAATATAAAACGGATTGGATTTGATCAAGTAGTTACTGGTCTTTCTTTTGATGACATATAACCTCCTACTTGTCAGCTTCTAGAAGATGAATCAATTTCGTGAGGACTTGGCCAATATCAAGGTCTTCAGCACGACTCATCAGCTCGTTGCTAATCCGAGGACGACAAATGCCTACAAATGCTGTAAGTAAGCCCAGTTACAGACTGCTGATGAATTTGGTGCTCCTGGTATGTGCCCTGGCCAAGAAGGAGGGTGTCTGTCTAGGGAATATTTCTTTGAATATAAATAGTAGGTAGTGGTTTATCTTTGTCCATTTAGTGTTGCTACATAGGAATACCTGAGGCTGGGTAATTTATAAAGACAAAGGGTTGATTTGGCTCACGATTCTGCTGACTAAAGACTGGGCATCTGGTGAAAGCCTTGGGCTACTTCCACTTATGATGGAAGAAGGCAAAGGGGAGCTTCCTGTTCAGAGATCACATGGCAAGAGGGGGAGCAAGAGCTTGTAGACATGTGATGTATGACAGTCTCCATCTTCCAGGGACTTCTGCCTCCACATTATCTCTTTACAATCAGAGCCCCCAGACAGAGAAGGACTGAGTCTTTTGTGGCTAGCACATTGGAGATAGTTGATTTCATGGACAAATTATATAAAGTGACATTTATATTTTATGCTGGGAAATTACTTCCAACAATATATTTTTGTCCAACCATCTGCTTGAATCAAGTTTCTGTCAGCCTCTGGAAGTAATAATTATTCCCTGCTCTGAAACTGAGCTTCATGCTGGTTTTCTGCTGAGGGAGCAGACCCTTTGGCTGTCTGTTATCTATTGTCAAGAGCTCTTTGGTCACTCATTATTGTCAGCTGCTGATTTCCCAACAGACACTTTAAGGCTATAAATAAACCCTCCCAACACAAATCCCCTCCTTATGAAAGTATGAAAGACAAAATACACCAGTAAATTAGAATATGATTTTTATTCAGGCTGTTGCCATAGGAGGACATTCATTAATAAGAAATATCTCAAAGAAAAGGAATGAGCCTGGCTTTTATGGGGACAAAGAGAGTCTTATGGGAGCATGAGGAAGGACGGAGGTGGGTCTTACTTCAGAGTATGCAAAGCCTGTGTGGTCCTTGGCAATTAGCCAGTTCCTAAAACCCAAAAGGGCAGAAGATTTCTTAACATCTCTACTTTTTAGAGTACAAGACTTAGATTAAGTTCAACATTGTCAGTCCTCCCTTTTGTTGAAAATAAACATCATTGCCACTGTTGGGACTCAGAAAACAATACCCCAAAATGAAAGCCTCCGAAGCAGCCTCAGAAGCAAAGTCTCTCTCTGACCTTCTGCTGCCCGCTCTGTCTCTCACCCCTCATTCTCCCCTGAGATAAGCCGTAGAAACTGTAATCCCTCTTCCCCAAGATGGGTCATAGAAACTAGAACTCCTTTCCCCAAAGCCAGCCATAAAACCTAGGAATATTATTCTAACCTTCCACCATTCTTCTGTGTAACACTTAGCCATAAAGAAACTAAGACCCTCATCCCAGAGGGGTCCTACCCCATACCTGGGAGGAAGGAATGCTGCACGGAGAGGCCAAGAAGAATCTGAACAGCCAGGCCTGGGTAGGCTTCCCTACGCAGTCTATTTCCATTAGATCATATCTTTATTTTGTCCAATCACATTTCCACATGACTGTCCCTGCTTCATCAAACCTAAGCATAAAATCAGACAGCTTCTCCTGAATCTCTGGGTCTTCGTTCTAAAGGCTCACCTGTCATGTAAAACTATGATCAAATAGG
Organism: Pongo abelii; assembly: GCF_028885655.2. NCBI lineage: Eukaryota > Metazoa > Chordata > Mammalia > Primates > Hominidae > Pongo > Pongo abelii. The sequence continues at coordinate 92,383,373 of NC_071995.2, forward strand.
CTGTTCATTGTTTGAAGCAATAAAGTGCAAATGAAACCTGTCTTTACATGCACGGTGGGGCATATGCTTCCATAAATGCCTGATTGTGTGTGCAGATGAGTGTTTTACACACCCAGTTACCTGTTTGCTATATTTATATTTTTAGGGTTAATGTAAGTGCTTTCATTTTTTAAAATAAAATTGTTTTAAATTGTTTTTTAAAAAGCTATAATCAAATACATTTGTTACTTTTTTTCTGGTTAACTTGTCTTTTGTTATAGGGTGTTGGCCATGATCCTTATGATGGGGAGGAAAGGAATCACCAATTTTCTACTCCATCCCACCGAACAACTTAGAGATGACCTAAGGCCTCGTTACCTGTGTGGAGTAACTGGGAATTGGAAGGTGAGGTCCAATTATATCCAAGTCTTGGCATCAAACTGTGAAAGACAAAATGCACTGGACAATTAAGGATATGATTTTATTCATGCCCTTGCAATAGGGAGAACATTTATTAATGAAGAATAACTCAAAGGAAAGGAAGGGGTCCTGGTCTCCCATGCTTCCTCATGGGAGCCTTGGGGAAGGATGAAGGTGGGTCTTATCACAGAATATTCCAGGGCTGGGTTGTCCCTTGTGGGGATGGCTCTTTCTTTTGAAACCAAAAGGGTGGGAGATTTCTTTCTCTCTCTCTCTTTTTTTTTTTTTTAAGAGACAGGGTCTCACTCTGTCTCCCCAGCTGGAGTGCAGTGGTGTAATCATGGCTCACTGCCACCTCAGCCTCCTGGGCTCAAGTGATCTACCTCAGCCTCTCAAGTAGCTGAGACTAGAGAATTACAGGTGCACCACCACGACCAGCTAATTTTTTTTTTCTTTTTTTTGTAGAGACGGGGTCTCCCTGTGTTGCCCAGGCTGTGAGCACCTGGGCTCAAGCCATCCTCCTGCCTTGGTCTCCCATAGTACTGGTATTACAGACATGAGCCACTGTATTTGGCTCATGTAGGGGGTTTCTTAACCATCACTGCTTTTAGGGAACAAAAGCCTTAGAGGAAGTTTAACAGTGTCAAAATTCTTCAACTTTTAAGAGGCCAACGCAAATGAAAAAAAAAAAACAAAAAACCAAGTTTTTATAAGGTTTAGGTATGAGATAATATCAGAATTCACATCTTAACTGTTTGCTTGTTCAATAAGAGATACTTAAGCTAACTCCTTATTTAATTTGAATAAAGAAAAACAAATGGCCTGTCTGACCAAAGCTAAGCAACAGGAAAGGAAACACAGCTCCTCTTACTTTCCTAGAGAATCATGGACCAATTTTCAATTTGGACCAACCATGGAACCTTTTTCTGTAGCTTATAGAAATTCATTCAAAATGTACTTTTTGAGCACCTGCCATGTGCCAGGCATAAATATATGTGGTGGGGATATAGCAGTCAATGTGACAGTCTGTAATTTCTCCCCTCGAGCCCCTTGCTATGGAGACAGAGAATGCAGCAAAGGGCAGGGAGAGCCAGGCGAAGGAGTAGTACTGTTTCCAAAAGGTCAGCCGGAGAAGACCCCCACAAGAAGGTGACAGGAGTAAAAACCCGAGGGAGGGAGCTGTGCTGAGGCCTGAAAGAACATTTTGGGCAGAGGGAACAGTAAAATGGGACAACCCTGAGATGGGAACTGTTAAAATAATTAATCGGGAGGACATTTAGCTGAGCCACCTTCAGCACCTTTGGTTCCTACCTAAGCAAATGGAAAACCAACTCAATGTAAGCAGTAAAATGAAACCAGCATAACCAATCAGAAACTGCCAGCTAACTTCTAACTAGAGACTTTACCAATCAGAAACTGACCTCTCACCAGGGACTTTCTGCTGTAACCAAATATTTTCTTTGTCTTGCTTCCATTAACACCTTATAAAAGCCCCCTCCTCTCCTCCCCTCGGAGCGCCGGGCTGCTTGTGGTCTGGTGCTGCCCGATTCCTGAATCATTTAAAGCTCAAATAAACTCATGAAATTTTAATATGCGTAAATTTTTCTTTTAACAGAACTTGCCAAGATTTTCAAAGAACAGCGAGGAGTTCAGAGTCTCTAGAGTGCCGTTATAAAGAGGGGAAGGGTAGTGGCTGAGGCCTGACAGCTGAGGGAGCAGAGGCTGTGGGGTCGTACAGACAACTGTGATGACTTTGGATGTTACTCAGGTTGAGGCAGGAAGGTACTGACATGATGGCTTTGAGCAGAGACGGGACATCATCTAACATATTTTCAAAGGATTACCCTAGCTTGTGTGATAAGAGGATTGAAGCAGGCAGACCAGTGATGAGCTGTTGCACTGCTCTTGAGAAGACGGGGGCTCCGATCAAGATGGCCATAGTGAAGTATGGTGGAGGATGCTTAGGTCTCCTTCGGGAATTAAACATTTATTCCTCCAGCAGCCAGGAAACTCCACCTAATGGCCTTTGGCTGTCAGCCCTCTTCAAGAATCGCCTCTGCTAAAGACAGCTTTCTTGCCCAGTGACACTTCCCCTGCCTGGAGTCTTGTTAGTGAGGGCTACAAAGGCCTGGCCCTGCACCTCAACTCAGGAGAACTCCTAAGGGTCATCCCAGTTCAGAGCTCCTCAAGGAGTCCGCGCAGGCCTTCCTTGTGACTACCTCACAGCCCAACTTCTCCCTTTCCACAGGCATTGATCCCAAGAGTACCCGCTAGTAAACTCCCTGCCCACTCAGCTCCATCTCAGACTCAGCTTCCAGGGGAACATAGCTTGTGCATTGAGGTGGTGAGCAGTGGTCAGGTTCTGAATATATTTTATTTTATTTTATTTCTTTTTTGAAGACAGGGTGATATGGTTTGGCTGTGTCCCCACCCAAATCTCACCTTGAATTGTAATAATCCCCAGGTGTCAAGGGCAAGGCCAAGTAGAGATCCTTGAATCATGGGGTCGGTTTCCCCCATGCTGTTCTCATGGTAGTGAATAAGTTTCATGAGATCTGATGCTTGTATTAATGGGAGTTCCCCTGCACAACCTCTCTTACCTGCCACCACGTAAGAGAACCTTTGTTTCTCCTTTGACTTCCATCATGCCTTTATGAGGCCTCCTCAGCCATGTGGAACTGTGAGTCCATTAAACCTTTTTCCTTCTCCACAGAGAATCTAAGTGGTCTTACAAAGGAACAAAGCTAGCCATCAGCACGTCCACCAGGAAATGTTTCCAGCAGTGTTTTTTTCTGCAAGGCCCATGGTGCAATAATAGGCTCCCATGAGAAGTTGAAAATAGGCAAAGCTGCTTACAAACTACCTTTATCATATACCCCGAGGATAATTCCAAGGCAACATTGAAGTAATCAAAATGACATGACACCACCTTGTATATATACAGTTTCACAGTAGAGAGAAAGTTCGCTGTAGGAAATAGGAGTTAAGGAGATGAATCTTGAGCTGGGGCTTGACAGGAGTATGGAGTAAGTGGAAAGCCTGGGAAAGGTGTGCTAGGAAAAGGGGGAAGGTGAGAGAGGGCCCAGAAGTGAAGATGGATAGGATGCCTAGGAGGAGCCGTTGTTGTGAGTCTGCCTCTCATGAAAATTAAATCTGTTAAGTAAGGTGGGGTGAGTCAGCTAATTTTTAAAACCAGGCCAAGAGTTTGGATTTCACCCTTTAAACTACCAAGAAAACAGAAGAAATCTCAACACTTTTAAAGTGCCAGTGTGAACTGTGAATCTCCAAATCAGAAATGTGTGGTATTTCCCAAACTTATTTGACATTGAAAACCTCTCTTCCATGACACCACCTATTAACATCTTTGGAAAGATTTGTCCCACAGACACATTGAGGTAGAGAACACTCAACCTTGGGGTGTAATGGGAAAACTAGTGGTCAAAGGAGCCAGTAATAACCAAGATTTTTAAAAAGGTACGAACAGTATCTTGGGTGGTATGCAAAAAACATTGATTTATTCTCCTCCTCCAACAATTCATGTTTACTGTTAATAGCATATTATGGGGCATATGGAAAGAGACCCATGGTTTTCTGGAACCTTCTTTTCCTTCTTTAATGATTAATAAATCAGTCACATTTTTGATTATATGACTTGTATCCTTGCAAAATATCGCCTGGCTTGGTATCATACTGCATTTCTGTTCATGCAGTGGTTGTATTGCCTGTTCCTCAGGAGGCAGTGGGCATTGTCTCTGGTTGTTGTCAGATGCCAGGTGGCACCTGTAAGACAAGCAGGAAGGAACTGGTCTTGCCCCATAACAGCAGCCCCGAGCCAGGAAAGTTCTGTCTATAGCCCCAGGCCTCTGCGGTTGTCCCCACGCTTGCCAGGACTTCTCATCCCTTTGCTATCTTCTCATTTCAGTTCTCATTTGCTTACTGTGGTGCCTCCCCAACTAAGCCGCTTGGTAATTGAACTTGAGTTTTATCTTCCCTTCATTCTACTTCAAAAATACCCGAACATAGCTTGTTTGTTTTTCCAGTGGGGCATCTGACAAGTCTTTAGCCTCCGTTTAGCAATAGTTCCCAGTCAGAGGTGATACCAGATCCCCCCAGGCCTCTATTATGTGGCCTTTGAAAATGTGTGGAGGCATTTGTGTGTGTGTGTGTGTGTGTGTGTGAAGCTGTCACCACACATTGGTGGGGATTAGGGGCAGCATTACTGCCATGTGATGGGCAGGGGCTGGGGATAATCCTACAGAATGAAGAGTTGCCCCACCCAAAATACCAGTAACACCCCCAATAAGCACTGCTGTATGCTTCACATGAGCACCACTTTGCTAATTTTCAATATCTAAAGTACCACCTGTGCCATTACTTAATATTTCTCTTTGAATTAATTCACTTAAATTTTTTTATTTATTCCAAACAGCAGTATACTTGAAATGATGGGTCAATGTTATTTACATATTTTACAGTACACATAAAAATAAATACCTAACACAAACTATTCTTAATTAACGATACACATGCGAAGTTGGGAAACACTGGAGCTATGGCCACATACCCAGTTAGATTTTATTTATGTATTTATTTATTTTTATATAGAGACAAGGTGTTGCTGTGTTCCCCAGGCAGGCACAGTCATAGCTTACCATAGCCTCGAAGTCCCAGGCTCAAGCAATCCTCCCACTTTACCTCCCAAGTGGCAAGGATTACAGGTGTGTGTCACCATGCCTGACTCATTTTTATATTTTTTGTAGAGATGAGATTTCACTATACTGCTTAGGCTGATCTTGAACTCCTGGCCTAAGGGATCCTCCATCCTCAGCCTCCTGAAGTGCTGGGATTACAGGCATGAGCCACCGTGCCCAGCCTCCTGTTGGATTTTGATGGGAATATTAGCCTCACACACATTTTCTCTTCTGAACCAGGAAGGTCTTCACAAGTACACCACATAGACTCCTTAGCATGAGCCATATAAGGGCAAAGGTCACATGTTTAATGCCCCATAAACATCATTTATTTTATTTAAAGTAGTCTATCCCAATGACAATGACAGCATTCTTGACCTGAGTCAATTCTCTTTGCTGGTTCCAAAGTCAAGGATAAAAGTGAGGGTCACTTGGCATTTGCCTCCTTGAAATGTAGCTCTCTGAGGGCCCACCTGTGTCTTGTGTCCCCTTCTTTCCTAATGCAGTGTCTGGCACACGAAGTCATGATTAACGAAGGTCTCAGTGAATGAAGGAAACACAAAAACGTATGTGTACCCCTCAGTACGGGGCAAGTGATGGAGAACTGTAAATGCTACTGTCATTGAGTCAAAAAATCTTACACATGTTTCTTATGCAAGTTATGTAACTTCTCTGTGCTTCACTGTCCTTACCTCTGAAAGACAGATAATCATAGAACCAACCTCATAACACCGTTATAAGGAGGCAATGAGAGAGTATTTGTTGAATGCTTAGAACAATGTCAGGCATGGAATAAATGTTATAGAAATATTTGATGATGAATAAACAAATGAATGAGTGTTGCCTGGCTTGTACTCAGGTTTGCAATGTTTGCTGAAAGAGTGAATCAACAAATCCTAGACCAGAATGTTCCAACGCTCACATCCTTGGTGCTCAGCTGTTCCCAGGAGTACAGTTTTGCTGTAGATGCTACAGCAAAACATCCCAAGCTCCAGTGAGGTCTTGCTATGGTTAGCACAGAAAAGCTTTTCATAACAGATAGCCTAGGATGATGCCCCATGTATCACCTTCCCCACTCCCCCAACCCCTGCCTAGTTATAGGCTGCACAGGAACTGCATACTGGTACAGTCCTCCCTTGGTATCCATGGCAGACTTGTTCCAAGACCTCTGCAGAAAGCAATACCCATGGATGCTCAAGTCCCTGGTATAAAATGATGTAGTATTGGCATATAACCTACCACATCCTCTTGTATACTTTATTTATTTATTTTGAGACAGGATCTCACTCTGATGCCCAAGCTAGAGTATAGTGGAGTGATCCCAGGTCACTGTAACCTCAACCTCCTCGGCTCAGGGGATCCTTCTGCCTCAGCCTCCCTAGTAGCTAGGACTACAGGTGCATGCCACTATGCCTGGCTGATTTTTAAAAATTTTTTGTAGAGATGACTATGTTGCCCAGGCTAGCCTTGAACTCAAGCAATCCTCCCATGTGGGCCTCTCAGAGTGATGGAATTATGTGAGTTACCATGCCAGGCTATCCTGCTGTATACTTTAAATCATCTCTAGGTTACTTACAATACCTAATACAATGTTTGCTATGTAAACAGTTGTTATACTGTCTTGTTTTTTCTTTGTATTATTGTTATTGTTGTATTGTTATTTTTTTCAGAATATTTTTGATTCACAGTTGGTTGAATCTCGAGATGTGGAACCCACGGATGTGGAGCGCTGACTGTATTTATTTAGGGCAATGCTAGCACATGTTCAATTAACTGAATTCCTGTTCAGTCTCAATGAACTCATTCTTCAGGAACAACACACTCGTGTGCAGTGAGCACAGAGAGGCAGGGAAGGGGAGACAAAGGACAGGAAGCAGCAATGATGAAGCATTTATTATGCCCCTGGCACATGGAAGGGGATATCAAGTACATTGTGTCATTTAATCCTCTGACAATCTTAGGAGCCAGGAGCCATTTTGAGATTCAGAGTTTTAGCCTTTTTTCATTTACTTTACAGGCCAGAAACTGATGCTCAAGGAAGCTAACTAACTCAGCCAAGGTCATTTGGTTAAAATACATAGCAGTGCCAAAATTTGAACTTAGGACCCTATGAGTTGTTTTTTAAATAAACCCCTGAAGTATTGTCCAGGGCCTCAGAAAGGCGATGTCAGCTGCCTATCAGTATGTGCCCAGCCCACCAGCTGGATTTTTAGTGATCTATCTCCCATTATCATTATAGAGAACAAATGAGTGAGATTAATAAAATAGACAATCTTTAATAGGTCCTGCCTGCCACCAGCCATCAAGTCCTACGAAACAGGAGAGCAAAGTGAGGTTGCAGTTACTGCCCTGTGGTATTTAGTAAACAGCCAATATGATCCGGTCTGAGACAGTCTGTGGGCAGGGCACAGCATGGGTTTTTTAATAGGGTATTTGTCTCAAGGCTGATGGAAAATCACTCCATTCATGATGTTTCATCCATAGCCTTTTTTGCATGAGAAAATGTAGGAAAAGCTGATTCTCAGGGAGAAGGAAGACAGGTGGATCCCACACCCCACTGCTGGCAACACTGATTTTAGATAAATGGTTTAAATTTTCTTTCTTTCTCACACAATTACAGGCGCAGCACTACGAAGCTGTCGTAGTATCTGAGTGATCTAGAGAGTATTCTGACTTTATTTGGCCAAAAAAATATGAGCTCCTTCTGGACTTCTCTAAAGAATCTTCATTGCTCTCTGTTCCCACCCCAAACCCTTTCTTTTGTTCCCATGGAGCATTTCTGTAGTGAAATGTCATTAGCTTACTCTACCCTCTGAGCAATAATCCTCCTGCCCTTTAGAGATGATGGGTGTGTATCCTGCCTTCCAAACAGCTAATCTTATTAAGTCATCCACAGGATTGGGACATGGTCTATCCTCTGAATTTGTTAAGTCCAGCAAAGATTATCTGAGGTCACTGTTGGTCAGTCTGAATTTTGGGCTCCCAAGTAAAAATCCAAAGAATTCCCTCCCCTGCTTCATTGTTTATGAAATAAACAGACCTTCAAGCAGGGTGGCCTCCCCTGTAATGCAGGGCTTCCTTGAGTAGTGATTGTCCCAATATTTGAGATTCTTGGTGAGTGTTTCAGCCACACACCTACCTGTATGTGTCTTCACTGTTGGAATTTCCAGGCACAGTTGGCACTCATAAGAACTTCTTTCCTTCTGTTCTCTGTTGACAATGTAGAAGAGGAAAAATGATTTGGAGAAATAATTTTCTCTCAATGCTTTTGTAGTTCTTAGCTGAGATTGACCCCTGTAACAAAAGATAGATTAATCAGAGAAAAACTAACAGAAGTTTAATAACATGTATATATGGTAGATACTCAGGGCAAAGTGAGTAAACCTCAAAAATATTGCTTTCAGTTCAGGCTTTAATACCATCTTTCCCTCCAACAAAGAAAAAATGGTTTGGGGATCTGCCCAGTTATGACAAGATGGTCAGGAAACGCCCCCAGCCTCCCCTGGCACACACTTCTTATCCTTCATTATCTCAATATTTATACCATAATTTTGATGGGATCAGTATTAATATGACAATACAAGTGTTGAACTATGGTAACTTTTCCTTATCCAGATTTTGGATTAACCTTGAATTCCTCTTCTTGTTTGTTTGTTTAGTTTCTGTGTATTTATCATTAATTTATCCCCAAACTCTCAAAAATGTTCCCATGCAAACATTCTATCAATTTCATCATCTTAGATCCTTATCAGTCTTCTGGCTTTCTCCAATATAAATAAGTTGCCCTGTAGACTTGCTACATGGCTGTTATCCTGAAGATTTTCTCTCAATATCATGCTGGGATTTCTTTCACTTGTTTCTTGTGTGGGATCCCCTTTGTCCTACATTCCAATATCTTTCTCTTTCTTGTTTTACTCCTTTATTTTGGTGGAGGAGCTCCTCCACTTGCATCTTGAGAAAGGTGCATAGAGGCTGTGCTGTTTGAGAGCTTATATGTCTGAAAAAGACTTTATTTTATTTGATAGTTGGTATTTTATTTTATACCAACAGTATAAAATTCTATAAAATTCATTTTTCTGCATAATTACTTCTAGTTTCTAGCATCATTGAGAAGATTAATGGTCATTCTGATTTTTTATTAGAGTCTAACCAATTTTTCACTCTCTAGAAGCTTTAGAATTTTTTCTTTGATTCCAGTGTTCTTAAATTTCACAATGATATGTTCTGACTAATATATTTTATTCATTTTGCTGGACACTTGATAGGAACTTTTATCTCACAATGACTTTCAGTTTGAAATTTTCTTAAATTATTTTTTGATGATTTCATTTACTCTGTTTTCTTTTTATCTCTTTCTATGACTCATAGTGTTTGGATATTGGACTTCCTGGCTTGATCCTTAAATTTCCTTACCCTTTCTCTCTTTATTTTTTGTCATTTTGTTGTACTTTGAAAGGTTTAATCAAATTTCACTTCCAGCCTTCTTACTGGATTTTTAATTTATAACATAATATTTTTAATGCTAAGACTCTTTTGTTGTATGAATGCGCCATTTCAAAATAGCATCCTACTGCTTCATGTTTACAATATATTCTCTTTTTTTAAATAATTTTTTAAATTGACTTTATTTTGCAGGGGACAGTTTTTTTTTATTATTTATTATTATTATACTTTAGGTTTTATGGTACATGTGTGCAATGTGCAGGTTAGTTACATATGTATACATGTGCCATGCTGGTGCGCTGCACCCACTAACTCGTCATCTAGCATTAGGTATATCTCCCAATGCTATCCCTCCCCTCTCCCCCCACCCCACAACAGTCCCCAGAGTGTGATGTTCCCCTTCCTGTGTCCATGTGTTCTCATTGTTCAGTTCCCACCTATGAGTGAGAATATGCGGTGTTTGGTTTTTTGTTCTTGTGATAGTTTACTGAGAATGATGATTTCCAATTTCATCCATGTCCCTACAAAGGACATGAACTCATCATTTTTTGTGGCTGCATAGTATTCCATGGTGTATATGTGCCACATTTTCTTAATCCAGTCTATCATTGTTGGACATTTGGGTTAGTTCCAAGTCTTTGCTATTGTGAATAATGCCGCAATAAACATACGTGTGCATGTGTCTTTATAGCAGCATGATTTATAGTCCTTTGGGTATATAGCCAGTAATGGGATGGCTGGGTCAAATGGAATTTCTAGTTCTAGATCCCTGAGGAATCGCCACACTGACTTCCACAAGGGTTGAACTAGTTTACAGTCCCACCAACAGTGTAAAAGTGTTCCTATTTCTCCACATCCTCTCCAGCACCTGTTGTTTCCTGACTTTTTAATGATTGCCATTCTAACTGGTGTGAGATGGTATCTCATTGTGGTTTTGATTTGCATTTCTCTGACGGCCAGTGATGGTGAGCATTTTTTCATGTGTTTTTTGGCTGCATAAATGTCTTCTTTTGAGAAGCGTCTGTTCATGTCCTTCGCCCACTTTTTGATGGGGTTGTTTGTTTTTTTCTTGTAAATTTGTTGGAGTTCATTGTAGATTCTGGATATTAGCCCTTTGTCAGATGAGTAGGTTGCAAAAATTTTCTGCCATTTTGTAGGTTGCCTGTTCACTCTGATGGTAGTTTCTTTTGCTGTGCAGAAGCTCTTTAGTTTAATGAGATCCCATTTGCCAATTTTGGCTTTTGTTGCCATTGCTTTTGGTGTTTTAGACATGAAGTCCTTGCCCATGCCTATGTCCTGAATGGTAATGCCTAGGTTTTCTTCTAGGGTTTTTATGGTTTTAGGTCTAACGTTTAAGTCTTTAATCCATCTTGAATTGATTTTTGTATAAGGTGTAAGGAAGGGATCCAGTTTCAGCTTTCTACATCTGGCTAGCCAGTTTTCCCAGCACCATTTATGAAATAGGGAATCCTTTCCTCATTGCTTGTTTTTCTCAGGTTCGTCAAAGATCAGATAGTTGTAGATATGCGGCGTTATTTCTGAGGGCTCTGTTCTGTTCCATTGATCTATATCTCTGTTTTGGTACCAGTACCATGCTGTTTTGGTTACTGTAGCCTTGTAGTATAGTTTGAAGTCAGGTAGTGTGATGCCTCCAGCTTTGTTCTTTTGGCTGAGGATTGACTTGGCGATGCGGGCTGTTTTTTGGTTCCATATGAACTTTAAAGTAGTTTTTTCCAATTCTGTGAAGAAAGTCATTGGTAGCTTGATGGGAATGGCATTAAATCTGTAAATTACCTTGGGCAGTATGGCCATTTTCACGATATTGATTCTTCCTACCCATAAGCATGGAATGTTCTTCCATTTGTTTGCATCCTCTTTTATTTCCTTGAGCAGTGGTTTGTAGTTCTCCTTGAAGAGGTCCTTCACATCCCTTGTAAGTTGGATTCCTAGGTATTTTATTCTCTTTGAAGCAATTGTGAATGGGAGTTCACTCATGATTTGGCTCTCTGTTTGTCTGTTGTTGGTGTATAAGAATGCTTGTGATTCTTGTACATTGATTTTGTATCCTGAGACTTTGCTGAAGTTGCTTATCAGCTTAAGGAGATTTTGGGCTGAGACAATGGGGTTTTCTAGATATACAATCCTGTCATCTGCAAACAGGGACAATTTGACTTCCTCTTTTCCTAACTCAATACCCTTTATTTCCTTCTTCTGCCTAATTGCCCTGGCCAGAACTTCCAACACTATGTTGAATAGGAGTGGTGAGAGAGGGCATCCCTGTCTTGTGCCAGTTTTCAAAGGGAATGCTTCCAGTTTTTGCCCATTCAGTATGATATTGGCTGTGGGTTTGTCATAGATAGCTCTTATTATTTTGAGATACGTCCCATCAGTACCTAATTTCTTGAGAGTTTTTAGCATGAAGGGTTGTTGAATTTTGCCAAAGGCCTTTTCTGCATCTATTGAGATAATCATGTGGTTTTTGTCTTTGGTTCTGTTTATATGCTGGATTACATTTATTGATTTGCGTATATTGAACCAGCCTTTCATCCCAGGGATGAAGCCCACTTGATCATGGTGGATAAGCTTTTTGATGTGCTGCTGGATTCTGTTTGCCAGTATTTTATTGAAGATTTTTGCATCAATGTTCATCAAGGATATTGGTCTAAAATTCTCTTTTTTGGTTATGTCTCTGCCCAGCTTTGGTATCAGGATGATGCTGGCTTCATAAAATGAGTTAGGGAGGATTCCCTCTTTTTCTATTGATTGGAATAGTTTCAGAAGGAATGGTACCAGCTCCTCCTTGTACCTCTGGTAGAATTCGGCTGTGAATCCTTCTGGTCCTGGACTCTTTTTGGTTGGTAAGCTGTTGATTATTGCCACAATTTCAGATCCTGTTATTCGTCGATTAAGAGATTCAACTTCTTCCTGGTTTAGTCTCGGGAGAGTGTATGTGTCGAGGAATTTATCCATTTCTTCTAGATTTTCTAGTTTATTTGCGTAGAGGTGTTTGTAGTATTCTCTGATGGTAGTTTGTATTTCTGTGGGATCGGTGGTGATATCCCCTTTATCATTTTTTATTGCATCTATTTGATTCTTCTCTCTTTTTTTCTTTATTAATCTTGCTAGCGGTCTATCAATTTTGTTGATCCTTTCAAAAAACCAGCTCCTGGATTCATTTATTTTTTGAAGGGTTTTTTGTGTCTCTATTTCCTTCAGTTCTGCTCTGATTTTAGTTATTTCTTGCCTTCTGCTAGCTTTTGAATGTGTTTGCTCTTGCTTTTCTAGTTCTTTTAATTGTGATGTTAGGGTGTCAATTTTGGATCTTTCCTGCTTTCTCTTGTGGGCATTTAGTGCTATAAATTTCCCTCTACACACTGCTTTGAATGCATCCCAGAGATTCTGGTATGTTGTGTCTTGGTTCTCGTTGGTTTCAAAGAACATCTTTATTTCTGCCTTCATTTCGTTATATACCCAGTAGTCATTCAGGAGCAGGTTGTTCAGTTTCCATGTAGTTGAGTGGTTTTGAGTGAGATTCTTAATCCTGAGTTCTAGCTTGATTGCACTATGATCTGAGAGATAATTTGTTATAATTTCTGTTCTTTTACATTTGCTGAGGAGAGCTTTACTTCCAAGTATGTGGTCAATTTTGGAATAGGTGTCGTGTGGTGCTGAAAAAAATGTATATTCTGTTGATTTGGGGTGGAGAGTTCTGTAGATGTCTATTAGGTCCGCTTGGTGCAGAGCTGAGTTCAATTCCTGGGTATCCTTGTTGACTTTCTGTCTCATTGATCTGTCTAATGTTGACAGTGGGGTGTTAAAGTCTCCCATTATTAATGTGTGGGAGTCTAAGTCTCTTTGTAGGTCACTCAGGACTTGCTTTATGAATCTGGGTGCTCCCGTATTGGGTGCATATATATTTAGGATAGTTAGCTCTTCTTGTTGAATTGATCCCTTTACCATTATGTAATGGCCTTCTTTGTCTCTTTTGATCTTTGTTGGTTTAAAGTCTGTTTTATCAGAGACTAGTATAGCAACCCCTGCCTTTTTTTGTTTTCCATTTGCTTGGTAGATCTTCCTCCATCCTTTTATTTTGAGCCTATGTGTGTCTCTGCACGTGAGATAGGTTTCCTGAATACAGTGCACTGATGGGTCTTGACTCTTTATGCAATTTGCCAGTCTGTGTCTTTTAATTGGAGCATTTAGTCCATTTGCATTTAAAGTTAATATTGTTATGTGTGAATTTGATCCTGTCATTATGATGTTAGCTGGCTATTTTGCTCGTTAGTTGATGCAGTTTCTTCCTAGTCTCGATGGTCTTTACATTTTGGCATGATTTTGCAGCGGCTGGTACTGGTTGTGCCTTTCCATGTTTAGCGCTTCCTTCAGGAGCTCTTTTAGGGCAGGCCTGGTGGTGACAAAATCTCTCAGCATTTGCTTGTCTGTAAAGTATTTTATTTCTCCTTCACTTATGAAGCTTAGTTTGGCTGGATATGAAATTCTGGGTTGAAAATTCTTTTCTTTAAGAATGTTGAATATTGGCCCCCACTCTCTTCTGGCTTGTAGAGTTTCTGCCGAGAGATCTGCTGTTAGTCTGATGGGCTTCCCTTTGATGGTAACCCGACCTTTCTCTCTGGCTGCCCTTAACATTTTTTCCTTCATTTCAACTTTGGTGAATTTGACAATTATGTGTCTTGGAGTTGCTCTTCTTGAGGAGCATCTTTGTGGCGTTCTCTGTATTTCCTGAATCTGAATGTTGGCCTGCCTTGCTAGATTGGGGACGTTCTCCTGGATAATATCCTGCAGAGTGTTTTCCAACTTGGTTCCATTCTCCCCATCACTTTCAGGTACACCAATCAGATGTAGATTTGGTCTTTTTACATAGTCCCATATTTCTTGGAGGCTTTGCTCGTTTCTTTTTATTCTTTTTTCTCTAAACTTCCCTTCTTGCTTCATTTCATTCATTTCATCTTCCATTGCTGATACCCTTTCTTCCATCTGATCGCATCGGCTCCTGAGGCTTCTGCATTCTTCACGTAGTTCTCGAGCCTTGGTTTTCAGCTCCATCAGCTCCTTTAAGCACTTCTCTGTATTGTTTATTCTAGTTATACATTCTTCTAAATTTTTTTCAAAGTTTTCAACTTCTTTGCCTTTGGCTTGAATATCCTCCCGTAGCTCGGAGTAATTTGATCGTCTGAAGTTTTCTTCTCTCAGCTCGTCAAAGTCATTCTCCGTCCAGCTTTGTTCCGTTGCTGGTGAGGAACTGCGTTCCTTTGGAGGAGGAGAGGTACTCTGCTTTTTAGAATTTCCAGTTTTTCTGCTCTGTTTTTTCCCCATCTTTGTGGTTTTATCTACTTTTGGTCTTTGATGATGGTGATGTACAGATGGGTTTTTGGTGTGGATGTCCTTTCTGTTTGTTAATTTTCCTTCTAACAGACAGAACCCTCAGCTGCAGGTCTGTTGGAGTACCCGGCCGGCCGTGTGAGGTGTCAGTCTGCCCCTGCTGGGGGGTGCCTCCCAGTTAGGCTGCTCGGGGGTCAGGGGTCAGGGACCCACTTGAGGAGGCAGTCTGCCCTTTCTCAGATCTCCAGCTGCGGGCTGGGAGAACCACTGCTCTCCTCAAAGCTGTCAGACAGGGACATTTAAGTCTGCAGAGGTTACTGCTGTTTTTTTGTTTGTCTGTGCCCTGCCCCCAGAGGTGGAGCCTACAGAGGCAGGCAGGCCTCCTTGAGCTGTGGTGGGCTCCACCCAGTTCGAGCTTCCAGGCTGCTTTGTTTACCTAAGCGAGCCTGGGCAATGGCGGGCGCCCCTCCCCCAGCCTCGCTGCCGCCTCACAGTTTGATCTCAGACTGCTGTGCTAGCAATCAGCGAGACTCCGTGGTGGGCGTAGGACCCTCCGAGCCAGGTGCGAGATATAATCTCCTGGTGCGCCGTTTTTTAAGCCCGTGGGAAAAGCACAGTATTCGGGTGGGAGTGACCCGATTTTCCAGGTGCCTTCTGTCACCCCTTTCTTTGACTAGGAAAGGGAACTCCCTGATCCCTTGCACTTCCCGAGTGAGGCAATGCCTCGCCCTTCTTCGGCTGGCGCACGGTGCACGCACCCACTGACCTGCGCCCACTGTCTGGCACTCCCTAGTGAGATGAACCCAGTACCTCAGATGGAAATGCAGAATTCTTCAGCTCGCGCACGGTGCGCGCACCCACTGACCTGCGCCCACTGTCTGGCACTCCCTAGTGAGATGAACCCGGTACCTCAGATGGAAATGCAGAAATCACCCGTCTTCTGCGTCGCTCACGCTGGGAGCTGTAGACCGGAGCTGTTCCTATTCGGTCATCTTGGCTCCTCCTCCCTCCAATATATTCTCTTAGCTCTCTGATAGTTTTTGTCTTCTTATGTAATTTATGTTTTCTCCAAATTACTTTAATCTCTTTGTTTTTAGTCTCTGCCTTTCATGTTAGAGGCTTTCTTTAAAAGGTGATCATTGGCTGTTCATTTATATTTAAAATTGGGGCCCTAAAAACCTGAATGAGACTCTGTATTGTGGGTGGGGCTTCAAGACCATTAGCTCACTTGTAGGATTATCAGGCTGAGCTGTTTGTTGGATAATCCTAATATCAGTGTCTTTAGATTTTTTTCTTTTGGCTTGTCAGATGTTTTCAGAGAAGAATCTTCTAAGATCCTGCACAGTTTTCTGGGAACCTAGTGATGGAAGAGGACCATGAGCTGTAGCAGAGGGCTTCAACATTTAGTATTTAGTCCTCTTGCTTTCAAAATGATTGCTGCCTTCAACTGTGCCATGTATCCCACACTTCAGAGACCTTCTGTTTTTGTTGTCTCTAAACCACAAATTTCTGCTGAGGGAAAGAGGGGTTAATTTTCTGATCACACAAAGTAAGCATTAGAATTTGGGCTGGGGAGCGGGGAGGATTTCTATTTGTGTCTGTCTGACTCCTAGACTTTTGTCTTCCCCTTTACTCCCAAATCATAAACCCCTGCTACTTCTAATTCTTGAGGCTTTGTGGTTCTATTTTAGAAAATGGGCTACTACTTAGCTTGCTCACTTAGGACATAGCTGTCCTAGACCTGCTAGGTCAGTTGTCTTTCCTCTTTCTGTTTTCTAACTCACAACATTTTATGGCTTTCATTTTCCCTCCAATTCTCCTTTCCTCCTTTGGTTTCCTTCCTATATGTTAGTTAGTGGGGATCCATAAAAAGTACAGGAAAACATGTGTGTTTAATATCTGCTATCTTTAAGTTGTATTTGACTCATATATATATATTTTAAACTTGGAAGTCCAAGATCAACATATATATTTTACTGATAAAATGTTCCAATATGTAATTTGCTCTCTTAATGACTACTTTTTTTAAGTAAGGAAGTTAAGGAAGCTACAGTAGTAATTCTTGAGGCATATTAGAATATTTCTTACTGACAAAATACTTTTGAACCAATTATTACAGGGATATGGTTCAACTGAAATTGTAGTGACCTAATTTACAAAGATAAAACTGTCTATTTTAGAGATTGCAGTAAATTTCAAAAGTAAACGAGGGAATGTGAAAGGAATGAGGTAAATTGTGAATACCCATGGTAGAAGAACACTAGGAAATAAAGCCCTGGACCAGGTTGAACTGGGAATGATGCTTCATCAGTATAGTCAGAAGCAACATGCCTGGACGTAGAATCCAAATTGTTTTTGAGTGGGGAGCCCAGAGACAAAATTGATTTTCCTATTCTAAGACTGAGCCACAGTGTTAGGAAATTAGAAAGAGAAATTTAAAATAGCTCAGAATCAAGATTAAGAAGAGCAAAAGAGGACTTGACAATTTCACTTTTGTAAAATGCTATGAGCATGTTTGTGTTTATGGGAAAGATTTAAAGTTGAAAACATCCAATATTGTTAAAATTATGAAGAAATAGGCAATTTAATTTACTGTTGGGGAGTATAGACTTATTAAGTAGTAATTGGTAATTATTTATTAAAATTATAAATGTGGATTTAGTTTGACTCAACATTTCAACTCCTGCAAGTAATCCTATAGGAAAGACTGAAAAGTAATGTACAAGGATGTTCATTGCATCGTTGCTTGTAATAATGAAAACTGAACACAACCAAAATGTTCATTATAGAGGATTATTTCAATTCATGGTGCTACAGACCCAAATATAACTAGTCTTTTGTGGTCCACTCTTATAAGGAGATTCATTCGAAAGAAACTAACTTAGTATCTCTCAAAGAACATTGAAAGAGACCTAATTCATAACCTATAATTCCATTTATAATTTATCCTTGTTTTACAGCCTTATTATTGAATACTTGGAACACCATATATCAGGCAAAAGACATAAAGTCAATTAAAATATATGTATACAATGATATCTAAAATATGTTGTTCAACTTTACCAAAATGTTATAAAATATAATATATGGTATAATTTCATTAATGTTTAAAAAATAGAAAGGCTTCCAGTTTCGAGTAATAGCAAAGTAGTTTGTATCAGACTAAACCTTCCACTGAGTATGAACTCATTCTTCTCTCTCTCTCTCTCTCTCTCTCCCTCTCTCTCTCTCTCACACACGCACACACACACACACACACACAAGAAGGACCAAAAATAGGCACAAACTGGAGAAGATACTATACATATTTAACTGGTTTTTCACCTGCAGACATCCACCACCTGCAGAAAAAGTAGACTTTTTCAACTAAAGAATTAGAGGCTTGAGTACAGGGCTGCCAGAGCAACTGAAAATTGAAGTGGGTTGTGGGGGGATCCCAGGAGGTTAGGAGTAATAGAACAGGGAGGTCCCAGAATTATGTACAAAATCTTCTCAAAACCTTGGCTGACTCTTTAACCACAAATGTGCAGGGCAAGACTCCAAAGAGCATAGCAGAAAACATCAGCTGGAAGGCTGAGCAGAGATTTCAGCAGCTGCCTAGTACTGGAGAGATACAGTTTGAAGTTAAAATCTCACCAAATTAGTGGGGCTTGATAAACATCTCTTGAATTCCATCAGTATGCCAGAAGCATCATGCCCTAGATATAAGGATCATATCCCAAAACTCAGAGTTATATCCTAGGAGTAAGAGCAAAAATAAAATATAACTAGCTTAACAAAGCCTAGAAACAAGCCTACACAGGATTAAGGTTATCCACAAGAAATTTACCTGCCTACTAGAACAAAACCAAATACTCATCTGAAGAAAATGACAGAATTTGGAGTTTCTACATTGTCCAGCATACAATAAAAATTACCAGACATGCAAAGAAGCAGAAATATATGACAATAATAAAAAGAGAGAAACTCCAGAAAATAAAAGGATACCCACAAACAAAGCCGGTATTGGAATTAGCATATAAGGACTTTAAAATTACTATTGTAAATATGTGACAGAATTTACAGGAAACAGTAGGTGTAATGTGTGGAGACATGAGGATTTCAGGAGAGAGATGAAAATGCTGAAAAAGAACCAAATGGAAATCAGAACTAAAAAAATGCAATCTCAGAACTGAAAAATACAATATCTGAAATAAAAAATACAATACCTGAAAAAATGATGGATGGGATCAACATCAGTCTGAAAACAACAGAAGGAAAGATCAGAGAACTTGAAAAAAAGCCAACAAAAATCACAAACTGAAGGAGAAGAATATTTGAAAAGAAATTAACAGAGCCTTCCTTACCAATAGGGAAATACTAAGCAATCTAACATATGTGTTATTCAGGAGAAAAGAGAATTAATGAGGCGAAAAATATTTAAGGAGACTTGGCTAAAAATTTTCCAAATTTGGATAATATTATCAATTTATGAATCTAAGAAGCCCAGTATACCTCAAACAGAAAAAAATAGAAATTCATATCTAGGCACATAATTGACAAATGGCTGAAAACCAAGGATAAAGAAAAAAATCTTTAAAACAGCCTGATAAAAGACACATTTAATACGTGGAAATAAAGATAAGAGTCACTGAAAATGATTCATCAGAAATAATGAATGATTTAGAGGTGGGAGCAGGACTTCCCAGGCCCTGTCCCAAGCAAAACAGCAATTTAACTGGTGAAAAGTATTTTTTTAAAAATCATTCCAAGTCTCTGGAAATTGTCCTAAAGACATACAACATACAACACATGGAGAAGTATTTATTCAAGAAAATCTGCTAAATATTGGTAAGAACACTGACAGTCTGTGGCACTTGAACCATGACTTGCTCATTCCATTTCCTCACCTCTCCTCAGGTCTGTGTTATGGAAGCTCTACCCTGAGAATGCAACTAAGAAAATGAGGATGGGACCTTCCTCTCCCTTAAGTTCCCAGTCTGGGGCTACAGTTTTACCCTCAGAAGGGCAGGCTTACTGACATTTTTTTGTCCATCCCAGCCCCGTGTTGCAGGAGCTCTATTCCTGGTAGACATGGCCAAGAGGAACAGGTCTTGCTTCCCCCGTCATGCACCGCCACCAGAAGGGTGGAAACTCTGCCCCAAGTGCAGCAGCCAAGAGTACTGGGGCTCCAAACACCTACACCCCAGCCAGCTCATAGGGTGGAGGTTTCATGCTGAGATGCACAAGCCAAGAAGACCAGGGACTGCCACTCCTCCTCAAAGCCCATTACAGAGTGGGGATGTCACCCTGGGAAAAGGAGGTCCCAACCCCAAACTCCTTTTGAGTGGCACTGGGGTTCTTCCCAGAGAGAAAGGCAGGCCATAGGATGAACCCCACATATCTGCCTGAGGGGACTGATTATTTGGAAGAGAAAATGGAGAACACCATGTCTAAAGCTATTGTGAAATGGAGATGATAGTGGACAACAATTAAAAGGAGTCTGGTAGCTGTGACATAAGCAAAATGGAAGCACAGAAGTTTTCAAACAGATGAAAAGACAAGATCCAACTACATGCCATATACAACAGATACACTATAAATGTAAAAGCAAACAAGTCAGAAATTCAGAATTTTTAATGGGATGTATCTGTATACCTCTCTTTCAGTATTCTTGCTTGGCACATAGTGGGCCCAGAATTATTGGGTTTTAAATTTTAACCTAATGACTTAATATTTATTTATTTACTTAGGCTAGTCAAGTGATATAGTGGGTGTTTCTCTATTAATGACTCCCTGTCATCTTATCCATGCGCTCCTATAATTTTTTTAAATAAATGTGAATCTTTGTTTATCCTGCCTCACATTAAATGGAAACATTTTTTAAAAAATTTTATGGTTACATAGTAGGTATAGGTATAGGTATATAGGTAGGTAATGGGGTATTCATCCCCTCAAGCCTTTATCTTTTGAGTTACAAACAATCTGATTACTCTTTAATTTATTTTAAAATATACAATTAAGTTATTATTGACTATAGTCACCCTGTTTTGCTATCAAATAGTAGGTCTTATTCATTCTTTCTAACTGTTATTTTTGTGTCCATTAACTATCCTTCACCTCTCCCGCAGCTCCCCACGACCTTCCCAGCCTCTGGTTACCATCCTTCTACTCTCTATGTCCAGGAGTTTAATTGTTTTGATTTTTAGAACTCACAAATAAGTGAGAACATGCAATGTTTGTCTTTCTGTGTCTGGCTTATTTCACTTCATAATGGTCTCTGGTTCCATCCATGTTGCAAATGATTGGATTTGCATTACTTTTTATTGCTGAATAGTACTCCATTGTGTGTATGTACCACATTTTCTTTATCCATTCATCTGTTGATGGACACTTAAGTTGCTTACAAATCTTAGCTATTGTAAACAGTGCTGCAACAAACATAGGAGTGCAGATATCTCTTTGATACATGGATTTTCTTTCTTTTGGGTATATACCTAGCAGTGGGATTGATGGATCACATGGCAGCTCAATTTTTAGCTTTTGAGGAACCTCCAAACTATTCTCCATAGTGGTTGTACTAATTCACATCCCCACCAACAGTGTATGAGTATTCCCTTTTCTCTACATACTAGCCAACATTTGTTATTGCCTGTCTTTTAGATATAAGCCATTTTAACTGGGATGAGATGATATCTCATTGTAGTTTAAATTTGTATTTCTCTGGTGATCAATAATGTTGAGCACCTTTTCGTATGTTTTCTGTTGAGAAATGTCTATTCAAGTCTTTTGTCCATTTTTTGAATGAATTATTAGATTTTTCCTATAGAGTTGGAATCCTTATATATTCTTATTAATCCCTTGTCAGATGGATAGTTTGCAAATATTTTCTCCCATTCTCTGTGTTGTCTCTTCACGTTGTTGATTGTCTCATTTGCTGTGCAGGAGCTCGTTAACTTGATGTGGTATCATTTGTACCTGTTTACTTGGGTTGCCTTTGCTTGTGGGGTATTGCTCAATAAATTTTTGCCCAGGCCAATGTTCTGGAGATTTTCACCAATGTTTTCTTGTAGTAGAAAACATAGTTCAAGGTCTTATATTTAAGTCTTTAATCCATTTTTATTTGATTTTTGTATATGGTGAGAGATAGGGGTCTAGTTTCACTCTTCTGCATGTGGATATCCAGTTTTCCTAACACCATTTGTTGAAGAGACTATCTTTTCCCCAGTGTATATTCTTGGCATCTTTGTCAAAAAGTGTTTTCATCCTAGGTGTGTGTATTTGTTTCTGGGTTCTCTATTCTGTTCCATTGGTCTATAGGTCTATTTTTGTGCTGGTACCATACTGTTTTGGTTACTATAGCTCTGTAGTATAATTTGAAGTCAGATGATGTGATTTCTCCAGTTTTGTTCTTTTTGCTTAGGATATCTTTGACTATTCTGGCTCCTTTTGTAGTTCTATATAAATTTTAGGATTTTTTTTCTATTTCTGTGAAGAATATCATTGGTATTTTGATAGAGTTTGCATTGAATCTGTAGATTGCTTTGGGTAGTATGAATATTTTAACAATATTGATTTTTCCAATCTATGAACATAGAATATTTTTCTTTTTTTTGGTGTCCTTTTTAATTTCTTTCGTCAGTGTTTTATAGTTTTTATTATAAACATCTTTTGCTTCTTTGGTTAAGTTAATTTCTGGGTGTTTAATTTTATGTGTGGATACTGTAAATGGGATTACTTTTTTCATTTCTTCTTCAGATTGCTCACTGTTGGCATACAGAAATGCTACTGATTTTTGTATGTTGATTTTGTATCCTGTAACTTTACTGAATTTGTTTATCAGTTCTAATAGTTTCTTTGTGGAGTCTTTAGGTTTTTCCAAATATAAGATCCTGTTATCTGCAAACAAGGATAATTTGACTTCTTCCTTTCCAGTTTGGATGACCTTTATATCTTCCTCTTGTCTTATTGCTGTAGCTAGGACTCCCAGTACTATGTTTAATAACAGTGGTGGAAGTGGGCACATCCTTGTCCTGTTCTAGAGCTTACAGTAAAGGCTTTAAGTTTTCCACATTCAGTATTATACTATTTGTGGGTGTTTCATATCTGACTTTTATTATGTTGAAGTATATTTCTTCTTTCCCCAGTTTTTTGAGGGTTTTTAATCATGAAGAGATGTTCAGTTTTATTACATGCCTTTTCAGCATCAATTGAAATGATCATATAGTTTTTACCCTTCATTCTGTGGATATGATATATCACATTGATTAATTTGCATATGTTGAACCATCCTTGCATCCCAGGGATAAATCCCATTTGATCGTGATGAATGATCTTTCTAATGTATTGTTGAATTTGATTTGTTAGTGTTTTGTTGAGGATTTTTGCATAAATATCCATCAAATGTATTGGCCTGTAGTTTTTTGTTTTTCATTGTGTGTGTGTGTGTGTGTGTGTGTGTGTGTGTGTGTCTGTGTGTGTGTCTTTGGTTTTGGTATCAAGGTAATACTGGCCTTGTAGAATGAGTTTGGAAGTAGTCCCTCCTCTTCTATTTTTCAGAATAGTTTGAGTAGGATTAGTATTTGTTCTTTAAATGTTTGGTGGAATTCAGCAGTGAAGCCATTAGGTCCTGGGCTTTTCTTTACTGGGAGACTTGTTATTATGGATTCTATTTCGTTACTTGTTATTGGTCTGTTAAGGTTTTGGGTTTCTTCCTGATTTAATTTTGGTATGTTGTATTTTTCTAGGAATTTGTCCATTTCTTATAGATTTTCCAATTTATTGGCATTTGGTGCTCATAGTAGCCACTAATGATCCTTTGAAATTCTTTTATATCAGTTGTAATGTCTTCTTTTTCAATTCTGATTTTATTTGCATCTTTTCTCTTTTTTTCTTAGTCTGGCTAAAGTTTTGTCAATTTTGTTTAACTTTTTTAAACATCAACTTTTTGTTTCATTGATTTTTGTATTTTTTTATTTCAGTTTCATTTATTTCTGTTCTGATCTTTATTATTTCTTCTACCAATTTTGGGTTTGGTTTGCTCTTGCTTTTCTAGTTCTTTAAGATGCATTGTTAGATTGCTTATTTGAAGTTTTCCCTCTTTTTTGATGTAAGCACTTATAGCTGTAAGTTTCCCTCTTAGTACTAATTTTGCTGCATCCCATAGGTTTTGGTATCATTTGTTTCAAGAAATTTTTTTAATTTCCTTTTTAATTTCTTTATTGACCCACTGGTAATTCAGAAGCATATTGTTTAATTTCCATGTATTTGTAAAGTTTCCAAAATTCCTCTTGTTTTTGATTTCTAGTTTTATTCCATTGTGATGAGAGAAGATGCTTGTCATTATTTCAATTTTTTTGAATGTTGTAAGACTTGTTTTGTGACCTAACATATGGCCTATCCTTGAGAATGATCCATGTGCTGAGGAAAAAAAATGTGTATTCTGTAGCCATTGGATGAAATGTTCTGTAAGTATTTACTAGATCCATTTGATCTACAATGCAGATTAAGTCTGATATTTCTTTGTTGATTTTCTGTCTGGAAGATCTGTCCAATGCTGAAAGTGGAGTGTTGAAGTCTCCAGCTGTTATTGTGTTATGACCTATCTCTCTCTTCAGCTCTAATATTTGTTTTATATATCTGGATGCTTCAGTGTTGAATCCATACATATTTAAAATTGTTATATCATCTTGCTGAATTGACCCCTTTAACATTATTTAGTGACTTTCTTTGTTTCTTCTTATAATTTTGGGCTTGAAAGCTATTTTGTCTGATGGCACTATAGCAACTCCTGCTGATTTTTGGTTTTTTTCCATCCTTTTATTTTCAGTCTATGTGTGTCTTTAGAGGTGAAGTGTGTTTCTTGTAGGCAACATATTAATGGGTCTTGTTTTTTCATCCATTCATCCAGTCTATGTCTTTTGATTGGAGAGTTTAGTCTATTTACATTCAATGTTATTATTGATAAATATAGACTTACTTCTCCCACTTTGTTATTTGTTTTCTGGTTGTTTTGTGGTCTTCTCTTTCATCTTTCTTTCCTTCCTGTCTTCCTTTAGTGAAGGTGATTTTCTCTGGAGGTAAGATTTGGTTTCTGCTTTTTATTTTTTGTGTCTCCATTATATGTTTTTTTGGTTTGAGGTTACCACAAAGCTTGCAGATACCATCTTATGTCCCATTATTTTAACCTGATAACAACACTGCATAAACAAACAAACAATCAAAGAGAACACTAATAAAAGCTCTATACCTTAACTTTGTCCCCTTGCTTTTTAACTTTTTGTTGTTTCTATTTATATCTTATTGTACTGATGATGTCTTTAAATGCTGTTGTCATTATTATTTTTTATTGGTTCATCATTTAGTCTTTCTACTCAGGATAAGAGTAGTTTACATATCACAATTACAGTGTTAAAATAGTCTATGTTTTTCTGTGTGCTTACCATTACCAGTGAGTTTTGTACTTTCAGGTGATTACTTAGTAATGTTCCTTTCTTTCTGATTGAAGTATTCCCTTTAGCATTTCTTATAGGATAGGCCTGGTGTTGATGAAATCCCTCAGCATTTATTTGTCTGGGAATGTCTTTATTTCTCTTTCATATTTGAAGGATATTTTTGCCAAATATACTATTCTAGGGTAAAAGTTTATTTTCTTCTTTCAGCACTTTAAATATGTCATGTCATTCTCTCCTGGGCTATTTCTCTTTTCATTTCCACTGAAAAGTCTGCTGCCAGACATAGTGGAGCTCCATTGTATGTTATTTCTTTTCTCTTGCTGCTTTTAGGATCTGTTCTTTATTCTTGACCTTTGGGAGTTTGATTATTAAATGCCCTGAGGTAGTCTTCTTTAGGTTAAATATGCTTGGTGTTCTATAACCTTCTTGTACTTGAATGTTGATGTCTTTCTCTAGGTTTGGGAAGTTCTCTGATATTATTCATTTGAATAAACTTTCTACGCATATCTCTTTCTCTACCTCCTATTTAAGGCCAATAACTCTTAGATTTGTCCTTTTGAAGCTGTTTTTTAGATCCTATAGGTGTGCTTCATTGTTATTCATTTTTCTTTTGTCTCTTCTGACTGTATTTTCAAATAGCCTGTCTTCAACCTCACCAATTCTTTCTTCTGCTTGATCCATTCTGCTATTAAAGGACTCTGATGGATTCTTTAGTATACCAATTGCATTTTTCAGCTTCAGAATTTTTGCTTGATTCTTCTTAATTATTTCAATCTCATTGTTAAATTTATCTGATAGAATTCTGAATTCCTTCCCTGTGTTATCTTGAATTTCTTTGAGTATCCTCAACACAGCTATTTTGAATTTTCTTCCTGAAAGGTCACATATCTCCATTTTTCCAGGATTGGTCCCTGGTGCCTTATTTATTTCATTTGGTGAGGTCATGTTTCCCTGGATGGTGTTGATAGATGTTCTTTAGTGTCTGGCCATTGAAGAGTGAGGTATTTATTGTAGTCCTCACTGTCTGGGCTTATTTGTAGCTGTCCTTCTTGGGAAGGCTTTTCAGATATTTGAAAGAACCTGGGTGTTGTGACCTAACCCATATCTGCTTCTCTAGGCACCCCAAGCCCAGTAACACTGTGGTTCTTGCAGACTCATAGAAGTACTGCCTTGATGGCCTTGGACAAGATCTGGGAGAATTATCTGGAGTACCAGGCAGAGACTCTTGTTCTCTTCCCGTACTTACTCCCAAACAAACAGTCTCTCTTTGTTCAGAGCCACCTAAAGCTGGGGTGTAATGACACAAGAATCTCTGTGGCTACCACCACTATGACTACTGTGGATCACACCTGAAGCCAGCACAACACTGGATTTCACCAAAGGCCTGATGTAACCACTCCCTGGCTACTGCCTATGTTCACTCAAAGCCCTAGGGCTCTTCGATCACTTGATGCCAAAGCCAGCCAGGCCTGTGACCTACCCTTCAGGGTGGCAAAGTCCCCCAGACACCAGGTGGGTCCAGAGGTGCTGTACAGGAGTCAGGGAATACAGTCAAAAACCTTAGAAGTCTGCCTGGTGTTCTATTGTACTGCAGCTGAGCTGGCACTCAAACTGCAAGGGGCAGATCAGTGCACAAGATGCAATCCTTCCTCCTCTTCCTTTCCCTTTCCAAAGGCAGGGGAGCCTCACTCTATAGCCACTGCCACTCCAGGCCATAAGGAGTACTGCCAGACTACCACCAATGTTTTCTTAAGGCCCAAGGGCTCTTAAGTCAGCTTATGGTGAATGCTGCCTGGCCTGGGACTCACTCTTTAGGGCCATGTGCTCCCCTCTGGCCCAGGACAGGTCCAGCAGTGCCATCCAAAAGTCAAGTCCTGGAGTCGAGGGCTCCAAGAGCCTGCTTGGTGCTCTATCCCCCTGTGGCTGTGCTAGTACCTAAGTTGCAAGACAGAGTTCCCTTTGCTTTTCCCTCTGCTTTTCTCAAGCAGAAGGAGTTTTGCCCCACAGCCACCACAACTGGTAATGTCCTGAGTCTCACCTGAAGCCAGCCAGTCTCAGAGGCCCACCCAAGGCCCCCAACATATTACCTGGGTGTTGCTACTGGTTATTCAGGGCCCAAGGGCTCTTCAGTTAGTAGGTGATGAATGCTGCCAGGACTGGGTCCTTTCCTTCAAGTAAGGAAAGCACAGGAGTAAGTATGGGAAGAGAACAAGAGTCTCTGCCTGGTAATCCAGATAATTCTCCCAGATTTTGTCCAAGACCATTAAGGCAATACCTCTACGAGTCTGCAAGAACCACAGTGTTACTGGGGAGTGGGTCCCCTTCTGGCCCAGGGTATGTCTAGAAATGTCATCTGGGAGCTAGGACCTGGAATGAAGGCCTCAGGACCCTGATTAGTGCCCTCTCCTGCTGTGGCTGAGCTGGTATCCAAGATACAAGACACAGTACTCCTCACTCTTCCCTCTTCTCTCCTGAATCAGAAGGAAGGGGTATCTTTTGGAGCCATGAGCTGTGTAGCCTAGGGTAGGGTAGGGGTGATGCCAGCACTCCCTTGGCTGCCCCAACTGGTGTCTCAGTAGGTCACATGCCCCACCCCCAGTCCACTCTCTTTAGGCCTCGTTTAGCACTAGGATTCGCTCAGTCTTCCAGTCCTTATGGCCTAGACTGCCTTTTAAGTTTATTTAGAAACACAGCACTGTAGCCCATGGTGGTGAGGTTTGTGGGAACTCAAGTTCTGACCACTGGGATCGCCGATTCCCTCTGGCTAGGGCTGGTTTAAATGCCTCCTCCATGGGTGGGTGTTAGCTGAGTTTGGTCCTGTTTCCCTTTCTGCTCTAACCTGACAGCACACTGGGGAAGAGAGGCATCGACAATTCAAGACTGTTTTTTCTATCTCTTCAGTGGCTCTTTCATCAATATGAAGATAAAACCAGGTACTATGAGGGCTCACCTGATTTTTGGTTCTGATGAAAGTGTTTTTTTTTCTGTGTAGATCGTTGTTAAATTGGTGTCCTTGCTGGGGGAAAGATAGGTGGCACTTTCTATTCCGCCATCTTGCTCTGCCTCCAAATCTCCCACAATTTTTATTAAGCAGATTTTTTTCTTCTGAATCTTCTATATTCTTTATCTTTTTTCCTCATAATTTTTTTCTGTAGCTTTTTGCACTATGTTCAGGGAGAATACCTTGATTTGGTCTTCCAAATCACTAGTTGTCTTTTCGATTGTATCTGTTCTGTACTTCATTTCTGGTATTGAGTTTCTATAATTTGTTAATCATATTTTTAGTTTTTAAAGATTTCTTTCTTTTTCTCTGATTGCTACTTTTTCTACAGCTCTTTTTTTATGGATCTAATAAGGATTTTATCTCAGGAAGCTTAATAAAATTACTTGAATGTTCTCTTTGGCTGCCTATATTTGCTCTCTCCTCAGAATTTAATTCTCTACTCATTCAGCTTTCAGGCTATAAGGTTGGTTCTAAGCTCTGGTGATTCTCAGCTATTCCTTTTCAAATATAAATTGATCTGCATTGGTAACTGGTCTCCTTTCCTCACCAATTGTTTAGGTTCCCTTCCAACATCTCTTGCCACGTTTGCCCCCTAAATGTAGTGACTAACTGTAACACATGTGTTTTACTCCGAGGTTCATGGGCAGGTGGGGGAGGTCAGCAGGTTGGCCTCAAATAAACAAGTAGGGAAAGTTACCTTTTAGAGCACCTCAGGGCATTTCACACCTGTCCCAAGTTGTGTCTTTTCCTTAATTAACAGTTCAATAATAACTGGAGCAATGCTCTACTTTTCTCTCTGGCCATAGTTCTTATTCTAAGGGTCTCCCATGACTGATCCTTTACTCAAAGAGCCTGGGAGCAAACACAATAACTAGCTGCTCTATGTGCCACTGGGAGAGGTGGGGCACTGGCCTGGCACTTCGACTATCTTGTCAAGCGTTCTACAATACACTTCTACCCTGTCCTGTTGACCTTGGGTTTATTTTTCTCTTGAGAAAATTAGCATATTCAGATTTGACAGTAATATCAAACACCTACTCTATGCCAGGAGCTATGCAAGGCAGAAATAATACAGTAATGAATACAACACGTGGTGACTTGTCCCAGTGAAGTTTACAGGCTGGAGAATTATTTATCCAGCAGCCCCCTCCTTTGCTGTGGTGGACTGTGTGTTTCTCAGTGCTTTGGTATTCCTGTCAGCCTGCTACCATCCAGAAATTCTTCAGCTCCCCTCAACTGGCATTTTCTAGGTAATGTCTAGGACTTAGTCTTATCTTACAGATCACATTTCAATGGGATCTGGAAAGGAGAAAACATGTTGGCTTAGTGCACCACCTTGAACCAACCCCCTTTTTTTTTTTTTTTGCTTCAAGTGGAAGAGGAAGAGCTAGTGGAGTTCAGATGTTCTTTATGACTCTATAAACAAAAGAAGTCATTTCCACTCCCCAAAGGAAGGCTTTGAATACAATTATTCCTACATTGGTTCTGGCTCTGTAACTGGAGTTTCTTTGGAGATTGGCGGGAGAAATCAGAGTCCCAGTCATATTCTAACATCAAGGAGCAAGTCTAGGAATGGGACTGCGCAGCTCACCATCTTGCTTTTTCATTTTGCTTCTTCTAACATTTTTCATGATCCCCTAATCAGTGTGACTTTTAAAAATATGGTTTGGAAGTGCCACTTTTGGAGCATGTGAATAGAAGAGCATCTCATCCCCTCACTCTCCCCGGTACATCCCAACCCCTACCATGCTTCGAAAGAAGGACTGTCTCTACAAATTTTGCTCCACTCCCTGATGTCTGGAGATCAGTCAGATAGGTGGATTTCTTCAGGTCTTCTTTGGAACCCAAAAGATCTCTTTCTGCCTTTCAGTTGCTCCCAAGCTTTGGCAGAAAACTCTATTTTCAGAATCGGTACTTTTTCTAGTTGACCTTTGTTGATAAGTTCCTTCCCCACTCTGGTTTCAGTAGATTTGTTTTTGTTGGAACCAAACTGAGTGAAAGGCTTTCCTTCTCAGAAACAAGGACAAACACCTCACTAGGCAGCTTGTTTAGCCACCCTTAGGCAAACACCAAATTGAGCATTTAGCAATTCCTTTTTTGAAGCTGGAGGGAAGGGTCCAAGAAAGCCAACTCCCAGTTCCAAGAAAGTGTAGACACTATTTGTGTACTTTTCTTTAGATGGTTGTCATTTTTAACCAAGTAGCTACACTGTCAACTTCTGATATCTCTGTGACCACATCTAGGTGACAAAGTCAATCAAACCACCCTTGGCCTACCTGCCCCAAAGCAACAAAGATCTTATCTTCTGATGAGGATTTAAGAAAGACTAAGTCATCCCAGCAAGGAGGAAGTTAAAAAAGGTTCAGGCAGCACTTTTTTTGTTTGTTTGTTTGGCAGCAGCAGTATTTTGTGGCTGGTTTCTTTTAGCACACAAAAAAGATGTGGCTAATAGATATGTCAGAGCTTTTTAGAAACATGTCTTATTTTTGTGTGTTCTGCAGCTCTCAAAAAAAAAGTGTTGGGGGGCGGGCGGGCGGGAATCAATCCTTTGCAGCTTCCAAGAAAATGGTTTTTCTTTTCTTCTTTTTGTTTGTCACGCATCTAAATCCTAGAATCATTTAGAAAGAGGGAGGGATGAACATTTTCAAAAGAATTGGCTCCCTCACTCCACGTATGCAGTTACAAGCATGTGCAGAAAAGAAGGTACTATTGGTATTACTGGGTCACAATTTGGACTTTTGATTTAAGTAGAGAAGACTTGTACTATATAGTCAACATTTATTATATAAAGTTGCCCCTGAGACTAATCTTCAGAAACTAGATAAATAGAACTGTGTGCTCTGATAAAGTGTCTCCCTTGGAGATTATCTCACGAGGATATGAAAACATTATACCCTACACCAAAGATGTGAGTGATTGAAATATATAGGCTGGGCGCGGTGGCTCACCACCTGTAATCCCAGCACTTTGGGAGGCCGAGGCAGGCAGATCACCAGAGGTCAGGAGTTTGAGACTAACCTGATCAGCCTGGTGAAACCCCATCTCTACTAAAAATACAAAAATTAGCTGGGCTTGGTGGCATGTGCCTGTAGTCCCAGCTACTTGGGAGGTTTAGGCAGGAGAATCGCTTGAACCCATGAGGCAGAGGTTGCAGTGAGCTGAAATCTCGCCACTGCACTGCAGCCTGGGTGACAGAGTAAGACTCCGTTTCAAAAAAAATAAAAAATAAAAAAAGGCCAGGCACGGTGGCTCATGCCTGTAATCCCAACACTTCGGGAGGCCGAGGCGGGTGGATCACAAGGTCAGGAGTTCCAGACCAGCCTGGCCAACATGGTGAAACCCCGTCTCTACTAAAAATACAAAAAATTAGCCGGGCATGGTGGCAGGCGCCTGTGATCCCAGCTACTCAGGAGGTTAAGGCAGGAGAATCGCTTAAACCTGGGAAACAGAGGTTGCAGTGAGCCAAGTCAGTGCCACTGTACTCCAGCCTGGGCGACAGAGCAAGACTCTGTCTCAAAAAAAAAAAAAAACGGAAAAAGAAAAATATATACATATTATACACACATACACATACTCACCCCCCACCCCCGTGTGTGTGTATGTCTTAAACACTCATACATACCTAAATTTGTATATAAAAGATTTGTATGGAGGGCCTTGTTTTTGAGATACATCATGAATGTAATGTCTATTTATACCTCTTTCTTCTTGGCTGGGTAATTCTCACTTTTCTTCTTAATCACCCTTAAAATAAATGTGGCCTCTTTCTGATTTAACATTTTTGAACTTTTCAATACCTATACATAAATCAACAGATCAACTTCTGAAGACAGCGTTGTCTTCAAGGGAAGGAGAGGAAATGCACACAAAGAGGGAAGCAGGTTTCCTGGAGCCTTTGGCTCAATGTTAGGTCAAGCTTGAGATTCCAGAGTTAGGAGACACTAAAGATGGAACTGGCCTTTGTGGTTTCCTTTCCATTCTCTTCCTTTCCTTTCCATTTCCTTTCCATTCTGTGATTCTTAAAGGTACCCTCAGTCTTTGGAATTAACATCTGACTGTCTCAGGGGATTGTGTAATTGAGTAAAAACAGACCCAAAGTGGCAACATGAAGAGACTTGGAATTAATATATCTTTGGGGCCAAAATATTCAGCATAATTAAGCATAATTTGATTAATGTGGGATATAATTTAATTAGGCATATGGACAAAGGAGGGAGAAAAGGTTCTCCACTGTGAAGACGGGATCACTCTATCATACATGCTGGAACTAAAATTATGAGGGCTGGTTTGAAGATAATATAAAAACCCATATTTAAGTCTAAGAGGTTTCTTATACTTCTCTTTTATTTCCACATGTGGACTTATTCAGCAATCTGTAGTGTCTATAAAATTTAATGTAAACTGCTACATTTGGCTTTCTACCAAAAGAAATTCAAACCCTACACTTTTGACATTTAAAATATGAAGTATTACTATAAGCTAAATATAAAACTAAATCTCCTTCTTTCTTTTACTGAATAATTATGTATTGAGATAGTAATATGGGTCAGGTACCACATAAGACATTAAGAATTTAAAGATAAGTAAGAAATAGTCCATCTCTGACCTCAAGGAGTGAGAAAGGCTGAGCATGGTGGGTCCTGTAATTACTCCTGTAATCCCAGCACTTTAGAAGGCCAAGGTGGGAGGATCACTTGAGGCCAGGGGTTTGACATTAGCCTGGGCAATATAGCAAGATCCCATCTCTAAAACAAAAACAAAACAAAAAAAACACCACATTAGACTGGCATGGTGGCACATGCCTGTAGTCCTAGCTACTTGGAAGGCTGAGGCTGAAGGATCTGTTAAGCCCAGAAGTCCTAGGCTGCAGTGAGCTAGGATCATACCACAGTACTTCAGCCTGGGTGACAGAGTGAGACCTTGTCTCTAAAACAATAAAATAAAATAAAAAGGAGCAAGGGAATGTCAAGCAATGATTCATATAAAGACAATGAAGGGTACATTCTGAGAATGGAATCCCATAGGCCTCTCCATGAGGCTTCTCAGGATGTGGCAAGAGGGTGATCCAAGAGAAAGAGCAGCCAAGATGTAGGCTGCAGAGTCCCAGCCTCAGAAGTGACACACCAGCACTTCTGCCATAGTTTTTTGATCACACAGATCAACCCTGGTATGGGTGAGAGGGGACTAAAAAAGGGTATGAATACCAGGAGCGGAGGCTCACTGGGGACTGTCTGTGGAGGCTGGCTACCACAGTTCTCCAGAGACAGGCAGAGGACATAAGTCAAATAGTAAAGTACTGCATTTTATTAATTGAGCCACCTTCCAATAACCTCCATTACAAGTTTTAACTAAAAATGAATAGAAGCTGTAAGGCCTAAGCAGAATCTCCTACTTCTTCCTGAATCTAAACCTTGGGATCTTAGTACCTTCTAGAAGGATGCATAGAGGAAAGATAACAAAATTGATAGAGACAGGAGACAGCCAGAGGTCCCTGGCGAAACCCTGCCTTCAAGCCTAAAACAGCTTAAAGGCTGAAAAACCGTACTGCTGGTCCCAGATGAAGCCTATTTCCCGACTGATTCTTTCTGAATAACGCCCACCTGCACACAGGGAGGATGGGGTGGGGCCTCGGGAAGTTCGTGGAATTTTCAGCGAGGAGGAACCTGGCCTCTCCTGTTCCTGTGTGGTGAGCTGGGATTCAATCTGTAAGGTGGGAATCCTGCTAGCAGGATTTTCTCTCACTTTGCAGATAATTATTTTCCCTTTTTCCTTTTTGCCCAATACATTCCTCTCCTCACCCTTCTATGTGCCCATGAGCCTAATCTTTCCCAGTCAAGTGAGAAGAACCTGGTTTTAGCTGAACTAAGGAGAAAATTCTGCAACAAAATGACAGAGAAAATAAAATGACTTATCTCCTTAGTCACCTGTATGAGGAGGTGGAGAATCAGAGAGGGGGCTGAGTGCACTTGTCCACCCAAATGCATAGAGTGGGAGAGAAGGAGAACCATTCCTAAGGAGGGCATCTCTGTCTACTAACTTACAAGTTGCTATCTCTGGTCCCACACTCTGACCAATCAGATTAGCAACTCCTCTTCCCTTGGGTCGGGGGCAGGGGTGCTAGGAAGAGGTGGGAATGGCATGGGAGAAGGACTGACAAGTCCTTTTTCCTGTACAGAAGGTATTGTCTTCCCTGTTTTTCGTATAAGGAAACTGAGATGTGGAAAGGTTAACTGAAGTTTGGTGAGGCCTGTTTCCAAGAAACCATGACTGAAAATCCCAACTTTTAAATTCAGCCGTAGTGGTCACATCAGGTCAAAGACACCGTAATTGCTGCTGAACTTGTGGTGAACTCCAGATTTATCTTTTAGGCATTTCTTCTATGTCACAGGTATTTGGGTTATCCATTAAACCAAAGATCCACTTAAAGAAATACAAACACGGGAGGGAACTTGGAAACATTTTTTGCGATCTGTTCTTTGCAGAGATAAAGAAACTGACATCCCTAGGGAATGAAGCCTAGGTCCTTATGCCCCCCGAGTCTGGTGCTTTTTCCTCAGTGGCACTGTGGAGGGGTTGTTGAGTATGTGTTCCCTCTGAGGCTGATTGGAACCTTCCTCTTCCCCAACTGAGTGAGAGGCAGGTGAGTGTCATTGAAAGAAGTTCTTGGAGCTGGAAGCCCCCAGTGAAGTCCCAGCTCCATTCTGCATAATAAGCTTGTGTGATCTGGGTATATTCTCCTCAGTTTCTTCTTTTGAAAAATGGGTATAATGAAATTTGCCACCCTCTCAAGATGGTTGTAAGGATGAAAGAAGATCCTAACTATGAAAGATCTGTGTAGGGGCCAGCACAGTGGCTCACACCTGTAATCCCAGCACTTTGGGAGGCCGAGGCAGGTGGATCACTTGAGGTCAGGAGTTTGAGACCAGCCTGGCCAACATGGCAAAACCCTGTCTCTACTAAAAATACAAAAATTAGCCGGGAATGATGGCATGTGCCTGTAATCCCAGCTACTCGGGAGGCTGAGGCAGGAGAATCGCTTGAATCTAGGAGGCAGAGGTTGTAGTGAGCCGAGATCATGCTGTTACACTCCACCCTGGGTGACAGAGTGAGACTCTGCCTCACATAAGATAAAATAAAGATCTCTGTAGGATCCCAGGTGCTGGGCAAAGGTAAGGAATCAGTCTTTATATCTATAAGATACACAACTGCCAAGCTAAGATGGCCATGCCTCTAGCTGCTGCTGCTTTTTTTTTTTTTTTTTTGAGATAGAATCTTGCTCTGTCACCCAGGCTGGAGCACAGTCACATAGTCTTGGCTCACAGCAACCTCCACCTCCTGGGCTCGATCCTCCCACCTCAGTCTCCCAAATAGCTAGGACTACAGGTGCATGCCACAAAACCTGGCTAATTTTTATATTTTTTGTAGAAATGGGGTTTTGCCATGTTGCCCAGGCTGGTCTCAAACTCTTGAGCTCAAGCGATCTGTCCGCCTTGGCCTGCTAAAGTGCTGGGGTTATGGGTGTGAGCCACTGCACCCAGCCTGCCTCTTGCTTCTTACATTTCACTGCCTTGAGAGTTTATCAACTCCCCACCCATAGGCATTTCACTTTCTCCTCCTCACATGATTTTGTTTCACCTGACGGTAGTCCAGCTGAATTCTGGAGATAGGCAGTTCAAGTAATGGGAGAGGTCAGTGACTCAGTCTTCTATGTGGGATGAGGTTTTCCCTTCCCCATGACTGCAAGAATGAGCAGAGTATGTGGAGCTTACTTTGAAGGAATGAAAACAAACAATCCTATCATTTAATATGAGCTTTAAAAGCTTTAGCAGCATGGGTGAGTGTGGCCATCGAGACTGTCTGGCAACTGCCCCTGCTAACAGTGGAGATTTATTATCATAGAAAATCATTTCAATCTGCGGAGGTTCCAAAGGGACCATTATATGGTCATGGGCATAATTAATAGCAGAACTGTTTGGGAAGGACACTAATATTTATTCACTGCCTACCACGCGCAAGACAGAGAGTGAGGTGGGAGGCTGGTGCCATTCTGATTCTGCAGAAAAGAAAGCTGAAGTTCAGGGAAGTTAGGTGGGTTGCCCACAGTTATAAGCTTATAAACAGTAGTGTGAAGACTTGAATCCAGATCTTTGCACTTCCTGTAGTGTAACACAGGGAGGGTTCCGTGCATTTTGAATCTGCTAGTTTATCTCTTTTGAAAATGAGAGAAAATGTGTGGGGAAATATGAGAATTAAAATAGCTTACCTAATCATCCAAAGGTCAAAAAGTCCCAGAATTTGGAAACCTTGGGGTAAAAGGGAGGTCAAAACGATAATTAAAAATGAAAAATCAAAGTCTCAGCTTCTCCTACCTCTTGACACCGGCACAGATACACTTTTAATGACAGCCTTTTATCAGATATTGCCATCAGCAGGAGATCTCAATGCCAGGGCCACTAATGAGTGGAGAGGAAGGAAGGTCAAAACACAGAGGATGCAAAATAAGGATTTGAAGCCATGTCCGTCTGGCAAGAAGAAATTAAGCAAAACTCAGAAAGTTCTTAAATATGTAGAAGGAGACTGTGTTTCACAACTTCTACAGACAAATTCCAAAATATGTAGACTTCTAGGAAGCAGAGAAGTTAGCAAATTGCCAAGGTGTTAATAGTCGGTTCTTGGTATTGTTAAAACACAGTTTGATTTGCACATCTGACTGAAATACTTGCTTTAGCAAGCACACTCTTTCCTAGTAGTGCCTCTTAATGCTTCTACTAAAAGGCAACTCATCTTTTTGATGGCCTGAGCACTTTAGTCACAAAAATAAAATTTATTGGGCACATACTACATGCCTGGCTGTGACTAAGGCACAGGGGATATGAATGAAAACAGAATTACACGTTAACGTTCATGGAGTTTATAGCTGGATGGGAAAAGCAGCCAAGTCAACAAGGAATTATAGCATGTATACTTCATGTATAACATGAAGGCAGGACAAGGTGCCCAGGGAAATGCAGTAGGTGGGTACCTAACTCAGTCCTGGAAAGTCAGCAAAAGCTTCCAGGTTAAAGAGTCACCTGAGCTAAGACCCAAAGGGTGAGTAGGAGTTAATGGAGTATATTCTTAGTGGAAAGAGAAACATGCACAAAGGAATAGGGATGAGAGAATGGGGTGTGTTTGGGGAACTGAAAGAGATTCAGTCTGGACAGAGTATTAAGAATAGAGACGGCAGGCCGGGCACGGTGGCTCACGCCTGTAATGCCAGCACTTTGGGAGGCCGAGGCAGGTGGATTATGAGGTCAGGAGATCGAGACCATCATAGCTAACACAGTGAAACCCCGTCTCTACTAAAAATACAAAAAAATTAGCGGGCATGGTGGCGGGCGCGGTGGCGGGTGCCTGTAGTCTCAGCTACTCAGGAGGCTGAGGTGGGAGAACGGCATGAACCCGGGAGGCGGAGCTTGCAGTGAGCCGAGATCGTGCCACTGCACTCCAGCCTGGACGACAGAGTGAGACTCCATTTCAAAAAAAAAAAAAAAAAAAAATAGAGAGATGGCAGATAGATGGGTGGGGGCTCACCTTCTGTGAAAACATTAGGGCTTTATCCCAACTGACTGTTGCAAGGGTTTAAGCATGAGGATAAGATGATCATATATGTGTTTTAGAAAGATCATCATTCTGTGCATGTGTTTCAGAAAGATCTGTTTGGGGATTTGGAGCATGCAAGGCAGGGTGGTGGGGTGTGGGATGGGGAGGGCAAGACCAGTAGCAGGAGACCCAGCAGCTGGAGTTGCTGTCATCCAGGCCAGAGATAGGGGTAGTCTAGTCCAAGTCAATCCATTAGAGCTGGAGAGTAGACAGATTCAAGAGCTTCTTAAGGGGTAGACTGAACCAACCACATCTTGAGATTGTTGTCAGATGTGTGGAATGAGGTAGGGAAGCAGTCAAGAATGGCTTCCAGGTTTCTGGGCTGTATGGCTGAGGATACCAGCTTCTGGACCGCAGAACCCTGCAGAAGGAGCAGGTTTCAAAGAGGTGGTGAGGAGCTCCGTTTTGGAAATGCTGCTGGAGGAGTGGTGGGGTACAGCCAAGGGGAGCTGTTCCATAAGAAATACCGTCAGAATCTCAGGAGAGAGATCCAGATGGCTTGTGGAATTGGGAGTCATCGGCACATGGATGGCAGTTGATGCCAAGGCTGACATCATGTGACAAGGCTAGCTCCAGCAGTCCTGTCTTCAAAGAGGGTCTGGAAGCTCTCACTTTTTCCTGGTTCGTGCTTGTCAGACCATATGCAAGTAATTAAAACAGGACATTCATTAACATGCCACTTTATGCCTTTTAGTCTCCCTATGTCTCCAGGGCTAGTGGGTGAGGTACACAGAGAGATGCCATGCACATTTTATATGGGACCAAGTTCATGCAATGCCAAGCAGTGACAGAGCCCAGCTCAGGTTCCTCCAGGTGCTGTTCTTACCACACTGTAATTCCTCTGAGGTCGCCCTAAAGAAAACACTCAATTCATAGACAATCATGACAGGACTGAAATTCATGATGACAGATAAAAGGGGACATCCTTTCTACCAGGCTCAGTGGCTTTTAGCCTCTGCCATCCTCACCCCCTCACCCTTGCCCTCCACTGCAGCACTTCCCACCTGGTGTTGGCCTGTCTACCCCCAGCAGGTCTCAGAGGAAGGGCCGTGGCTCCACGGCTCCCAAGTCTCTGGACACTTGGCCAAGCGAGGGTTGTAAGTCATAGCCCAATCAGGCCCCAGCTGCTCAAAGATGCAACGGAGGTGATGCCATAACATAAAGAGATAGCCCCGGAAGTGATGCCATAACATAGGGACATGGTCAGTAAACTGGGAATGGGAGAAGAAGGAGCTTTTCCTGCTGACCCCGGAAATCATGGTACCATGGAGAGAAGGTAAAGTGGAGATCACCAGGGCTTGGGGCTTTGTTTTGGTTTTGTTTCTGAGCAGTGAGATTCTTTTTCCAAAAGACAACTTGAAGGGAACTCCAGTATGTAAAATGGTTTTTAAAAAAAGTCTTGCCCTAACAAAAGTAGGAGCCCTGGGGCCTGAGCCAGCTTCCTCCACCTC
Source organism: Pongo abelii (assembly GCF_028885655.2). NCBI lineage: Eukaryota > Metazoa > Chordata > Mammalia > Primates > Hominidae > Pongo > Pongo abelii. Next base: position 92,422,776 of record NC_071995.2, read on the forward strand.
ACCCCATACATACTCAGCCCAGGCCTCCGAGCCTTCTTGCAACACTTTTGAAAACCGATAGTTTAGTCCATACCTTCCAGGATGGTGGGAAGTACACAAATTTGAAAGCATGGAATTATAGTCAAATTCCCCTGGGTTTAACTCTAGCCAGGCTGTTTATTAGCTGTGTGTATTTTGGATAGGTTATTTAAGTTTCCTGAGCCTCAGATTTATCATCTGTAGAGTGGGGAGGGAGTACAGAATTGCTGTGAAGGTTTAAAGAGAAAAAATAACGAAAATATTGAGCACTGTGCTCAGCATTGAGTATATTCTCAGTACATGGGAATTATTGTTGTGAGTCGCTGAACATTTAGATATTTCTAGACAAGCTGGAAATTTGGATTTTAATAGATGGGCTAGAAATTGGGATTTTTATAAGAATCTCCCAATTTTTAAATGTTGGCAAATAATTTTTAAAAATGAAAAACATTGTTTGAGCTCAATAAGACGGGCTCCCGCAGTCAGTTTGGGACCTCTGTCCGTGCAGGAAGGAGGTTAGATCTGGAGGGGAAGGGCAGGAGCCCAGAGCTTGGGTCCCTGGGCGGGGCTTGTGGGTTTCAGTCATGGGTGGAGACTGGCCCTGCCCTCCTGCTGTAAATGCGACCAATTCTCAACCAGAAAATTTTTAAATCTACCTATAGCCTGTTTCCAGTTGTCCCACCTTACTGAACCAAACCAATGTTTTCTTTTGTTGTTGTTGTTGGTTTTTTTGTTTTTTTTTTTGAGACAGTCTCCCTCTGTCACCCAGGCTAGAGTGCAGTGGCACTATTTGGCTCACTGCAGCCTCCACCTCCTGTGATTCTCATGCTTCAGCCTCCCAAGTAGTTGGGACTACAGGCACGTGCCACACCTGACTAATTTTTTGGTATTCTTAGCAGAGATGGGGTTTTGCCCTGTTAGCCAGGCTGGTCTCAAACTCCTGGCCTCAAGTGATCCATCTGCCTCGGCCTCCCAAAGTGCTGGGATTACAGGCATGAGCCACCGCGCCTAGCCCAGTGTATTTCTTAAATGTATTTGACTGAAGTCTCATGTCTCTGTAAAATGTATAAAACCAAGCTACAGCCTGACCACCTTAGGCACATGTTCTCAGGATCTCCTGAGGGCTGTGTCACAGGCTCCTCTCATATTTGGCTCAGAATAAATCTTTTCAATGGCGTGTGTGGTGGCTCACGCTTGTAATCCCAGCACTTTGGGAGGCCGAGACAGGCAGATTGCTTGAGGCCAGGAGTTCGAGACCAGCCTGGCCAACATGGCAACCCCATCTCTACTAAAAACACAAAAATTAGCCGGGCATGGTGGCACACGCCTGTAATCCCAGCTACTTGAGAGGCTGAAGCACAACAATCACTTGAACCCTGGAGGCAGAGGTTGCAGTGAGCCAAGATTGTGTCACTGCACTCCAACCTGGGTGACAGAGCAACACTCTGTGTCAAAAAAAAAAAAGGGAATAGATCTCTTCAAATATTTTACAGAGTTTGACTCTTTTTGTTTACTCTGGGATGGGGACTGGGGTATGCAGGGAGGTGTGCATGTACACACTTATGTGTGTGTGTGAGATGAAAGGGGTTAACACCCAGCTGTTTGCAGACCACACTAGGTGCTATGCACATATTACTTCATGGTCAATCTATTGTTATCCCCATTTTAAGACTGAGAAAACTGAGGCTCAGAGAGGTTGGAGAATAGGCTGAGGTTCAGTAAGCTGTCATAGCTGAGCTGAGACTTGAATGCAGGTCAGATTTCAGAATCTGGGCTCCTCACACTTCCCACCACACTGCCTGTCCCTTACTCCCCTTCACCTCCTTGTCCTCTCTCCTGCCGCTTCTCCCCTCCCCTTTCCAAGAATATCCTGTGTTACCCACTACTGTAATTACCCAGTATTATGGTTATACTTTCTGTTATCCATTTCAAGGATGTCATAGATTATGGTTTATCAAATGCTCCCATGAACAAGATCTCATTTGGTCCCAACGAACCCTGCGAGATAGACAGGTGAGTATTAAGCCCACTTTGCAAAGGAGAAAAGAGCTCAGAGAGGCAGGAGATATACGTCGTGCACAACGCCCCCTGCTCTTCTGTCTCCAAATCCAGGGCTTCTTTGCTCACGCTGCTTTACCGAGCTCCTTCAAGGAGGCCCTGCAAAGCCAAAGTCAAGTGTGTGCTGATCGGCAGGGACACCCAATGTCTGTGAAACTGGATCTTGATTTTAAATTTCAGTATTTTGATACTTTGTTCATCCTGGATTTTTGACATCAATTTTCACTTAAAAATATTGCATTAAAATATTATTTGATTATTGCATTTATTTGGTGCCCTTAAATTTTGCACCACAGGCAGTGCCCCCACTGATCTTACCCCAATCCCAGCCCTGCGCCTGTCTGTACCAGTGTAAGGATTATATTGTGATTGCAACTGTGACGTAAGCATGTGAGAGTGTTTTACCACGGTGCCGAGTCCGCCTGCCTTTTCTGACCCTTCTTTGTTCCTTTGTTTGGTTCGGAGTGTCACTCCCCTAATCTCTCTTCAATGAACCCTGTCTGACTGGAATGATCTAGTAGGAGTGGGTGGGCACCTTGGGTGCTGGGACGGTGATGCCTGGCCTTGGAAAGGGGGCCCTTGCTGTTAGCTGGTGGGCGCGCTCAGTGCTTTGGGCAAGTGAACATGATGAAGCCTTTTTTCTGGAAGGGATCATTCGGGAATAAACTTTCATGGATGCCTTCTTGCTCACCCCATCCACTCCCCTGTGCTCCCTCCAGCCCTGTTGGCCACTGGGGCAATAGAAGGAACAGCTTGATCAAGATTTTTCCTAGAAAAGCCTTTTGATGGGCCCATAATGGAAAACGAAGCTGTTTTTGTTTTCTTTGATTAATCACAGTGTCCTGTTTCCCAAAGGAAATGTGGCCTTGGCTCTTCTGAAAGAACACAGCCTGTGCTGTAAAGAAGGGCTGCAGCCGCCTGGTGCTTGACAAGGTCCCCAAGACGGGAAGGGACACATGTAGCCCTGTCCTCCAGGACTCGGCTCTTCATTTTTTACCTTCCAGGGAGCTCAGGTTACCAGTTTCCTTTGTGTTTTTCTGCCAGCGTGAACAGGAGAGATATTAGCCTTTAGAGATTTCTTTACAGTTCCTTGAAAGCTAGAAGGGTGAAATCAGCCAGAGAATTATATAACATAACAGCAAAGCTCATTTAAAGCAACAGTGTCTTTCTATAGGGCTGTGGTGGTTCCGTACCAGTTTTTGTTACTAACTTTAAAGAAAAGGATGCTAATTTTGTGAATAAAATAGAGGGGCATTCCCCTCCCTCATTACTTTCTGTTTGTTCATTGGATGGACACAATTCCTAGGGTGTTGATTTAAAAAAAACAACAACAATTTGAAGCGTCTTTGAAGGAAGACTAGGGGAAATCATGTACATTAACCTCAGGCAGACACAGCATACTTATTCTTGTTAGAAATCAGAAGAAAAAAAATAAAAAGAAAAGCTTTCTAAAGCATTTGTTTGTTTTAATTTAAGAGTCATGGGGAATTTTATAAATACTCGGCTAAATTCTTCAAAGGGAGCCATGTTCTTTAAATTTAAGCACTAGGCTGGGCACAGTGGCTCATGCCTGTAATCCCAACACTTTGGGAGGCTGAGATGGGCCGATCACCTGAGGTCAGGAGTTCAAGACCAGCCTGGCCAACATGATGAAATCCTGTCTCTACTAAAAATACAAAAATTAGCCGGGCACGGTAGCATGTGCCTGTAATCCGAGCTACTCTGGAGGCTGAGGCAGGAGAATCACTTGAACCTGGGAGGCAGAGGTAGCAGTGAACCGCACTACTGCACCCCAGCCTGGGCGACAGAGCAAGACTTCATCTCAAAAAAGAAGAAAAAAATTAAGCACTAGATCATCTATTCCTGCGTTGTTTGACCTAGAGCTTAAATACCTCTCAAAGTGCATCACACACATTAGCTCAGCTGATTGCCATACTCCCTTGATTTGACCTTCTCTTTCTTCCCATTTTAGAGATGAGGAAACTGAGGCCAAAGGATTCTGTTACTTGCCTGGCTTCACAGCTCACCTGGAGATTCTGAACTGGCATCTTCCTCTCTCTGCCATCACCCCAGAACCTATCCTCTTTCCCCTACACCAGTGGTTCCCAACCAAGGGCGATTTTGCCTTCCAGGGGACATTTGACAATGTCTGGAGGCGTTTTTGGTTGTCACAATTCTGTGTATGTGTGTGGGTGGGCGGGCGAGGGCAGGGGATCATGTTGGCATCTAGTGAGTGGATACCAGGGATGCTGCTAAACCTACAATGCTCAGATGGCCCCTAACAAAGAAGTATGTTGTCCAAAATGTCAATAGTGCAGAGGGTGAGAAGCCCTGGTCTATACAGAGCTCAGCAGTCCAGAGCAATTGCAACCTCTGGGAGTTGCCAAGAGCTCCTCTGCCCGGCAACAGGCTTGGCCTCTCTCCTGTGGCTGCCACAAGAGTTAAAGCCGCTGTCTAGAATGCCCTTTGGCAGTGGCCAAGTGTCCCCTGCAGAACTGACTGTGGGACATGCGGTGAATCAGCCGGAGCTGATGTGTTTTATAATTTATAGTCACAGGGCGCCTGTCTTCATTTAGCAGCAGGCCTGCTGGCAGCCTCCCTGCCAGGGAAGAAGCAAGTTCCACAGAGGCACACAGCCCCCGCCAGCTGACAGCCCGTGGTATTTGGGGACGGCTGTTGCTCAGAGACACCTGGGAATAGGCCGGGGCCGAGATGGCGCTGAGCACTCGGTCTCCCCTTCAGACCCATCCGTCAGCAGTGGTCCCTGCCAGAAGATGGCCTATTGAACATTTCCAGAAATAGCACAGCCAAGCCTGTCAACTGCTTTCTTGGAAATACATTCAATAAGGATGGCGGTCCTCCAGCAGGGAGAGCAGAAAGCCTGGCCTGGATCAGGCTGCTGAGAAACAGCAATGCCTGGCTACAGGCCATGTCAGTGCCTTGGGAAAGGGGAGTGGTTCTCATGGGACTTCCCGAGCCCTGCAGCCTCTGAAGTCACTTCAAAATGTTCTCAGTGTGGAGGGAGAGAGTTACACCTTGCAGAAGGCCTTAGGCCCTGCCGACTTCTTCTAACTCAGTTACCTGCACATCTTGCTGTGTTTGTTCAGACACCCCACAGACAGGAAGGCGATTCAGGCTTGGAGGCAAGGTATTAACTGTCAGCAGAGAGAGACCTCTGCATCATCTGGGGAACGTTTATTTGCAGTCCCTCCTCTTGTGAGCTTCACTACCAAGTAGAACCAAAGGAGCATCAGTAGGGGGAGTATTTTCTTCCCCAATCCTTCGGTCATTCCTAAGATACAGGAAATATAAGGCAAAGATGTCATACTGAGAGAAAAGCTTATAATTTCTACTCCTCCCCTCCCCACTTCCCACAGAATTAACTTTCCCTTAACTTCCCTCACAGGGGCCTGACATTGCGGTTGGAATTCAGCCACCCTGGGAATCTGCACCCCGAGCTTTCTCCAATTTCTGGGATGTCACAGTGATGGCAGGGCTTAAGAGTGCCCTAAGAAGGCCGGCTGCCTTTAAAAACAAGCTCCTGGAAGATGTAGGTGTCACATAAAAGCATGAGACCAAAAACTGTCTGCAATTTGGGGTGTTCAGGAAATGTTGATTAATCACATTTTTTAAATTATAAGACTGCTGGACGTGGTGGCTCACTCCTGTAATCCCAGCACTTTAGGAGGCCAAAGTGAGAGGATTGCTTGAACCCAAAAGTTCAAGACCAGCATGGGCAACATGACGAAACCTCACCTCTACAAAAAATCTAAAAATTAGCCAGGTGTGGTGGTGTACACCTATAATCCCAGCTACTTGGGAGGCTGTGTGGGAGGATTCTTTGAGCCCAGGAGACTGAGGCTGCAGTGACCCATGATAGTGCCACCGCACTCCAGCCTGGATTTACAGCAAGACCCTGTCTCAAAAAAAAAGTGTAAGACAGTTACCAGGTTTATTATAGAGAATTCATGGGACCTGGTTTTATCTGCAAGAGCCACTGACTCCCAGGACAAACATGATTTGAAGCCCACACTGAGCTATAGGTGGAGGCAGGGCTGTGAGAACACAATACAGGATGCCCAGTTAAATTTAAATTTCAGGTAAGCAATAATTTTTTTTGTATAATTGTATTCCAAATATTATTATTATTTATCTGAAATTCAGATTTAATGGGCATCAGGTGTTTTGTTCAATCTGTTCACTCCATTTGGGGTATAAATTGATCTAGTTGTTAAGTTGATAACAGGGAACACTGACACATATTCAATACATATGAAAGACGATACCAGTTGAGAGAAGAAGAAGGAGACTGGCAATGAAGAGGGAAAGCGAGAGAAATACCAGGAAGAAAAGGAGATGGCATAGCGAAGGAGAAAAAGTTCCAAATGAAAGAGAAACAGGAAGTGCTGAGGAGAGAGAAGAAAACAGGAATGTTTCTGAAGGACCAAAAATGTTTGATAAATTATGACTGTTACACAGAGAGCCATCTCCCTGGGAAATGCTGTTGAGTTGGCTAACCACCGTTCCTGGATCTGCTGCTCTTTGTTCTGTCTGGTAAAACGCACAGTGACCACTAGGGAGAAATGACTCTCTAAGCCACAGTACCATTATCTGGGTCACTATTACCCCAGGCTCAGGTTGTTAAATAAAATTTACAGGAGGCCATTGCTTTGGACAGAGTCCTTCCACCCAGCTCCAACAGACCAGAGCAAACCAGAATGGTGTCACTCATGCTACCTGACATGTGCTCAAACTGAACTTTAAAATGGGCCAGTTTTCCAAAAATCAGGAGATTTACAGCAACCAACAGAAAGTGAAGTGGTGTCATTTGTCTGGGGTGATACCTGAGGTTCACTACCTCATGCCAGAGAAATCGAGGACGCGGACACACACACAGTGAGTTTAACAGGCGAAAGAAAGAGAATAGGTCTCTCTCCTGCAGAGAGGGGGATTCTCGAGTGGGTCTTCCGGTTCCATGGTGAGATGCACAGGGTTTTATAGATGATCTTGAGGAGGCAGTGTCTGATTTACATAGGGCCCAAAGGTTGGTTGGACCAGGTGCGTCATTTACATAACGTGCGAAGAAGATGGCCACCCCACCCTAATCTTTTATTATGCAGATATGTGCCATATTGCCTGTTCCTTTACTGTACACGGTGACAAAGAAAAGGGAAGATGGAGCCTCCATGTTGAAGATGCCTGGTCCCCGTTGCCTTTTCCTATTGGCATAGCTGCCAGCATTCATCCATGCAAGCTTCCAGTTTGCTTATCTATGTTTGCAGCTCAAATTTTCAGGCCACTCTTTGTTAGAAAAGAAATGATTTGGGGGCTGCTTTTTATTAAAAGAGCAACCTTGCTGAGGACTCTCTTACCCTCACTATCTGCCTAATTTCTTTCTAGCTCCTGTATCAAAAGGGTCCCCATCCACCTGCACAGGCATGAGAGGGAAGTTCCCTGTGTATAAACCCTTTAGGGAAAGTAACTTTGAAATGACCAAGCCACTTCTTGTTTCTTGATCTTGCTATCCCCAGGCTTTTCTGCCCATCCATCTGCTCGGTTCTTCAGAGCACCTTTTCTATTTTATAGATAAGATGCTGCCTGATTCACAAATCGATAATAAAAACCAACTGGACCTTTAAATTCAATGCGTGAAAATTTTGTTCTTTGACAGGGTAAAGCCACCTCTAAGGCTGTGTCCAACTCCAGGACCTAAGGGCCCTCCCCACTCCTCCCACCTCCACCCCTCCCCCTTCCCCCACAGGTTGCAGTCATTCATGGATTGAGGATTTTTGAAAAATTGGGATCTAAACAGCAAAATGGATTTGGTTGCCACCATTCTTTGAAATTTTTTTGTTGTGGATGATTCAGAAAACCCTTCAACAGCTTCTTTCACCTCAGGGTCAATGTGTTTGAGGAGGAGAGTCATTGTAGGCCTGTGTGCAGACAATTGAGGTTCCTTGAATTATAAACACCCTTATTCCCATCCCCACAGATGGGAGGTCAGGTTGGCTTAACCCAAAGGGAGAAGCCTATGTAGGCTGGGGGCAGGTGGGGTAAGAGAGGAGGCCTCCCAAGGAGGGGCCTGTAGTAGTTGGACCTGCCATCACCATGGATGCTGCAAAATTGAAAAGATGAGACAAGCAGGGACCCTCCTCTTAGGGGCCTGTAGGGGATGGACTGGTGGGAGAGGGTCAAGCGTGGAAATAAAGGAAAACCTTGAGTCCCTTTAAGGGAAATTCCAGGCACGTAGCTAGCCCTGAGGAGCTTAGCCCCATGCTACGACCCTAGGCCAGATAAGCAACATGATAAGCAAGAAGGTAATAGTAGCCTAAAACAGGCTGGGCACGGTGGCTCACGCCTGTAATCCCAGCACTTTGGGAGGCTGAGGTGGGTGGATCACTTGAGGTCAGGAGTTTGAGACCAGCCTGGCCAATATGGTGAAACCTTGTCTCTACTAAAAACACAAAAATTAGCCAGGCATGGCGGTGCATGCCTGTAATCCCAGCTACTTGGGAGGCTGAGGCAGGAGAATTGCTTGAGCCTGGGAGGCGGAGGTTGCAGTGAGCTGAGATGGCGCCACTGCACTCCAGCCTGGGTGACAGAGCAAGACTCTGGCTTAAAAAAAAAAAAGTAGCCTAAAACAATAGCCAAGGAAGCCAGAGTCTCAGGATGTTTGGTTCCCTATAGAAACTAAAGATAGCATCTTAACATGGGTCTCTGAGTTGTTTTTCAGAAACCTGGACTCTCACCAAACCCATCCCCCCTACATATAGATCTCAGATAAGGAGGAACTAGGAACTGAACTCTGATCACTGTACTTTGCTCTAAATTTCTTCCTGAAGGGCCTAGAGAAAGTCACACCCAAAGAGGTAGAGCTAACCTTTATTTCTGCTGGCCTCAAATTTTTAAACAAAACTTCTCTTTCTTAACCAGTTGCAAATCAGAAAAGCTTTGAATCTACTTATGACCTGTAAGCCTTCTGCTTCAAGATATCCTGCCCTTTTAGGCCCAAACCAGTATGTAACCTGGATATTGATTTATGATTTTGACTGTAACTTCTGCTTTCCTGAAATTTACTGCTGCCTTTAAAAACCCTTACCTGCAAGCCATCAGGGAGGTGGGGACTTAAGCATTAGTTGCCTGGTTCTCCTTGCATGGTGCCCTGCAAATAAACACCTTCCTTTCTCCCACTGCAAACCTCGATGTAGATATCTGATCTTACCGCACTGGGGAAGTGGACCCCAGTTAGATTCTATAATATAATAAAGGGGCTGCCTTTGGCTACCTGGGCTGGGGAGTAGGTCTCCCCATAAACTCCAGTGAGGAGAAGAAGAGACACACTAAATGTCTCACCATGCTAAGACCTCATTCCAGATACCTGGAGATATCTAGGCTGTCGATTTGGAACATCATCATTGCAACAATGACCTTTATGGAGCATCTATTCTGGGCCATTGCATGACCTCAATTGATCCTCAACAACTGAGTCAGGAAAAATTCAGTGTGGTCACAGGAGAATAGAAAATTCCAGGCAGCATTTTCACATGCCTTGCAAAAAGGAAACTCTTGAAATAACTACAGAAGCTAGGGGCTGATAAGACCCTGAAAAACCAGGGTGTGGGCCAAGCTGGCTAAGACCAACTGGACCCAACACAGTGCCCGATTTGACCTAGGTTTCTCCCAAGACCTCATTACATCCTCACCCACCAGCACCATGACATTTCCAGGAACACCCATATTTGGTATAAAAATGGGTGGCACTACAGTTCCAAGAAATCCTCACCTTTTTCCAGGAATCTTTATGACTATTCCACCCCTTGGTTAAATAAATCAATAATGATAGGAACCCCAAGCTCCATGTGACTCTCTCTTTTGAGTACGCCAGCACTCCCTTGTCTTGAGTGTGTACTTTTGCTTTGCAATCAAGCTCTCTCTCTAGCCAGGCACAGTGGCACATGCCTGTAATCCAAGCACTTTGGGAGGCTGAGGCAGGAGGATCGCTTGAGTCCAGGAGTTTGAGACCAGCCTGGCAACATGGAGAAACCCCATCTACACACACACACACACACACACACACAATTCAAAAATTAGCTGGGCGTGGTGGTGAACAACTGTAGTCCCAGCTACACAGTGGGTTGAGGTGGGAGGATCTCTTGAGCCTGGGAGGTCGAGGCTGAGATCACACCACTGCACTCCAGCCTGGGCAACAGAGTGAGACCCTGTCTCAAAAATAAAAATAAACAAATCTCCATACTTTCACTGTTGTTCAGCTCCTCCTTGAATTCCTTCTCATGAAAGTGCCAAGGGCCTGGACACGGGCTAGGGTCGAGGTCCCACCATTGTTTGGGGACCTCTCCCAGCCCACCAGTATCACAACTACCTCATGTTGTAGGTATAATATTATTCATATTACTACAGCAATGCCCTAAGTCAAGAGATGGAGAAATTAGGACTGCAAAAAGTTAAGTTGTTGTCTAAAACTCAATTGATTAGTGAGTGTTGGGGCAGAGATTTGTCTCAGGGATGCCTCTCTCCCAGCCCAGGGATCATCCCCAACCCTCCAGTCAGACTGCTGGGTTCAAATCCCAGCTCCATTGCTCACAAGCTGTGTGGCCTTGGTTAAGTTACTGAATCTCTCTGCATCTGTTTTACTGTGTGAAATGTGGTAATAAAAATAGGACCTAGCTCATGGAGATGCCGCAAGGATTTAATGAAGGCTGGGTGCAGTGGCTCATGCCTGTAATCCCAGCACTTTGGGAAGCCAAGGTGGGAGGATCACTTGTGCCCAGGAGATTGAGACCAGCCTGGGCAACATAGTGAGACCCCCACCTCCACACACACATACAAAAATCAGCCAGGCATGGTGGTGACACCTGTAGTCCAGCTACTTGGGAGGCTGAGGCAGGAGGATTGCTTGAGCTTAGGAGGTCAAGGCTGCAGTGAGCTGTGATTGTACCACTGCACTCCAGACTGGGTGACAGAGAAGGACTCTGTCTCCAAAAGAAAAAAAAAAAAGATTTAATGAGTGAGAACTTAACTCTGACTTTTTTTTCTCTTGCCCAAATTCCTATCTAAGGGGCCTGGAGAGTCATACCTTAGAAACCATAAAATCTTATTAGACAGGCTTTATTAGCCATTTTTTTTTTTAATTTTAACTTTTTTTTTATTGTGATGGGGTCTCACTATATTGCCCAGGCCGGTCTCAAACTCCTGGGCTCAAGTGACCTCCTGCCTTGGCCACCCAAAGTGTTGGGATTACAGGTGTGAGACCCCACACCTGGCTGAGTTTTATTAATCTTATATAATGTGGCTTACTTTACAACCTGACTCAGATACAGCATCACATGACAGATAGCATACCCTGAAGGAAACCAAAATATTTTACCCCAAAATATATTTCTTTAACATATTTTGAAATGGCTGCCACAGGGCCAACAGATTGAAATGACTTTGCAAAGCCATCTTTTGTGGGGAAATTTTGCATCTGTAGAGAATCTCCATAAATGTAGCCAGGACTTTCCCCTTCTAGGTCTTTCCCTGATTAACTGAGAGTCTGACACCTTTAAAGTCTGAGAAGAGACATTCACCATCTATTCTCTCTGAGGGTTGCCACCTCTAAGGTTCATCTACATAAGAACCTTGGTCTCCACAACCTCCTTATCTTAATTCAGGCTTTCCTTTCTACTGATTTCAAGGATTTAAATCAAGCTTTGTGATGTCACATTTTTTGGGCCAATCCAACGTATACTTTCCACGTATTGATTTATGATTTTAACTGCAATGCCTGTCTCCCTGAAATGTCTAAAACCAAACTGTAACCTGACTGGCTTAGGCTTCCTTTCTCAGTTCCTCTTGAGATTGTGCAACCTGGGATGAAGGTACTCATATCGGCTTGGAATAAACTTCTTTAAATATATTTTGGCAGAATTTGGTTTTGCCATCAACATAAGTTTGTAAGTGTAAAGCACTTAGGACATGCCTGTCACATAGAGAACACTAAGTATTAGTGCTATTATTATTCCTATCATTGTTAGTGTTCAGTTATTTCCAAGAAATGATACGAGCCTGATGGGCCATCAACATTGTCCTTGGGAGAGTGCAGCAGAAGAGGCTGGTTCTGCCTCTGCTCTGTTCACGTTAGCGGTGGTGAATCTGTACAGTCTGTAGCGACCTCTATTCTTGCCCCTTCAGAAGAAAGAATTTGACCAAGGGGCATAAGGCAAAGGGAGAGACCAGGGCAAGTTTTAGAGCAGAAGTGAAAGCTTATTAAAAAGTTTTAGAGTAGGAAAGAAAGGAAGTAAAGTACGTTTGGAAGAGGGCCAAGTGGGTGACTTGAGAGATCCAAGTATCCTGTTTGACCTTTGACCTGGGGTTTTATACGTTAGCATGCTTCTGGGGTTTTGCATCTCTCCTTCCTTGATTTTTTCCTTGGGGCAGGCCATCCACATGCACAGTGGCCTCCCAACACGGGACGGGCTGCATGTGCAGTACGCTTACTGAAGTTGTGTGCATGCTCACTTGAGGTGTTTTTACCTTATCAGTTGAGCATTCCTAGAGGAAGGTCATTTACCAATTAAACTCCACCATTTTGCCTCTTAGTGTCCGTGCTTGAGCCCACTTGCCCAACTCCTGAGATCTTATTGGGAAGTGGCTGATCACACACTTCAGATGTTTTCCATCTATCAGGAGACTGCCAATAGGTCTATTAGGTGCTGTCTGTGATCAATCATTATTTTAGAGAGATGTTTTAACAACCACTCAACCATCACCTGATGGTCGCCTGACATTCCTGAGGGCAGGGAGCCCTCTCCTGCCATGCTCATGTCTGCCTAACTACCAACTTCAACAGTTTTAGTTTTTGTGGTTTACACATGTGTCATTGTCTGGGCAATATTTTAATTTTCTTATTCTTGTGAACAAGGTACAGGGGCTTCCTTAAGTCTACCAAGTAGTTATTCATAGAAAGATGATTCAGAAGACTCAGTGTTCTGAATTTACCTTTTATCTCTGCTTGTTAATAATGACTCTGTTATATGCAGGTGAGGCTAGACAATGCTGCAGTAACAAATAAAGCCCTGAAGTCACAATGATGTATCAGAACAATTTTTTTTCCCCCCTTCATAGAATGTCTACGAAAGCTTTCCTCCATGCATTGACTCGGGGATCTAGGCTGTTTCCACCTTGTGGCTCATCAAAGGCTTTCATGGTCACAGCCAAATGAAATGGGAGAAGTGGAGGGACTCTCCTAGTGAACTGCCTTGACCTACATTTACACACTCCTCCTCAGTTCAAAGTCCATTAGTCAGATTTGTCACATGGCTGCAACCACAGCAGGTGAGGATGTAGGAGGAACACATGGATTTTCTCTTCCCAGCACCCTAATGGTCTCTACCTCAATGCACAAACCCAGCTTATGGCCCCAAGTGAAGAACTGCTAGTCGCTTTATTAATCAAGTAATGAGAACCTTTTTCTTATTAATTATGGTCATGTATTTATTTGATTGAGACATAGCTAATTTATTCACTCTTTCAATAAGTATTTGTTGAGTATTTCCTCTCTACCAGGCACTTTTGGGCCCTGGGGATATGTCAGTAAGTGAAACAGAACAAAACCACTTCCTTCATAGAACTAGCATTCCAGTGGGAAATTGTGAAAGATAGATAATTAACCCAAAAAATAAGAAAGCAATATATTAGGCATTGATACGTGCAATGGAGAAAATAAAACAGGGAAGAGGTTTCAAGATGCAAGTGTGTGTATCTGAGTGTTTGTGTGTATTGAGGGAGGAACTTAAAATAGGATGGTTAGTGAAGACCTTCTTGCAAAAGTGACATTTGAGTAGACACTCAAAGGAGGCAGGAGAGCTCTGGGGTAAAAGCCGTCTGTGAAGGAGAAGAAGGGAGTGCAAAGGCCCTGAGGCAGGAGAGTGCCTGGCATGCTGAGGGCAGTGAGGATGTCAGTGCGTCTGAGGAGAGTGGTGGGATATGAGGTGAGGAAGGTGATGAGGTTGTACGCACCCTGGAGGGCCTTGTAACCTGTGTAAGGATGTTGCTTTTACTCTTGCTTAAAAACCTCCAATTTTCTTCGCACTTCCCAACATACATACTGTACGTCTGTCAGTTCCCCTGCAGCAGTGGTTCTCAAATTTCAACTGGCATTAGAATCACCTAGAAGGTTAAAATCAGACTGCCATGGTTCACCTTGCAGAGTTTCTGTGGTAGGGCCTGAGAATTTGCAATTCTAATTGGATCCCAGGTGCTATGGTCTGAACGTGTGTGTCCCCTCAATTCATATGTTGAAACCTAATCCCCAGTGCAATGGTACAAGGAGGTGGGACTTTTGGGAGGTTATTAGGTCATGACAGCAGAGCCCTCATAAATGTGACTAGTGCCCTTATAAAAGAGGCTCCAGAGAGCTACCTAGCGCCTTCCACTGTGTAAGGTTGCAATAAGAAGGTGCCATCTATGAACCAGGAATAGGGCTGTCCCCAGAAGAGAGACCCCTATTCCTCACTGCCCCTCAGCACGCCAGGCACTCTCCTGCCTCATGGCCTTTGCACTCACTAATTCCCCATCTCAGACGGCTTTTACCCCAGAGCTCTCCTGCCTCCTTTGGGCATCTACTCAAATGTCACTTTTGCAAGAAGGTCTTCACTAACCATCCTATTTTAAGTTCCTCCCTCAATACACACAAACACACAGATACACACACACTTGGGTTTTGAACCAACGACCTTCTGTGTTTTATTTTCTCCCTTGCACTTAACATGAAATCTAGCCGGGCACAGTGGCTCACGCCTGTAATCCTAGCACTTTGGGAGGCAGAGGTAGGTGGATCACTTGAGGTCAGAAGTTCGAGACCAGCCTGGCCAATATGGTGAAACTCTGTCTGTACTAAAAATACAAAAATTAGCTGGGTGTGGTGGCGGGCACCTGTAATCCCAACTACTCGGGAGGCTGAGTCAGGAAAATTGCTTGAACCCAGGAGGCAGAGGTGGCAGTGAGCCAAGATCATGCCATTGCACTCCAGCCTGGGCAATAGAGTGAGACACTGCCTCAAAAAAATAAATAAATAAATAATCAAATCTGCCAGTTTCTTATCTTGGACTTCCTAGTCTTTAGAACTATGAGAAGTAGATATTGTTGTTTCAGCCACACAGCTTATGATATTTTCTTATAGCACCTGAGTGGACTAAGACACCAGGTGATGCTGATGCTACAGGGACCACACTTTGAGAACCACTGCTCTAGTGAAACAAGCTCCCTCTTGCTTTCCTACTTCCCCATGAAAACCTGCCCTGATTTTTGGACAAGGCCAGCTATGTAATTTTTGAGGCTCAGTCAAAATGAAAATGCAAGGCCCCTGTTCAAACAGGCAGGGGGAAAAAGGGCAGTATAAGGTACTAAAATATCAAAATTATCCTTCTAAAATATTTTATAGGTGGAGCATCCTTAATCCAAAAATCCAAAATAAATGTTTTAAAATCCAAAACTTTTTGAGCACTGATATGACACTCAAAATGCCCTAATGAGCATTTTAAATTTTAGGTATTCAGATTTGGGATGCTCAACCAGTAAGTATAATGCAAATATTCCAAAATCTGAAAAAAATCTGAAATTCGAAATACTTTTGGTCCCAAGCATTCCAGATAAGGTGTATTTAATACAGTACATCACTTAGAAAGTATAATGAGAGTAATAATGGCACATGAATAACAACACAAGTTTTTAAATAGCCAGAAAATATTTTTGGTGTTGTAAGTTTATATAACACAATACATAATAGCATCTTATATTAATGTGACATTATAATTAATCTGGCTTGCTTTGCTGCATATTCATTAATTTCTGATGTGTTTTCTTGCATATTTATTTATTAGATCATAAAAATTTGTACTTTTAACAACTTAATTTTCAATTGATCTAATTCAAAGCAATGTCAGTTGCTATTGGCAAATGCAAGATCACGAATACTTTTTGATAAATTTAATTTTGACAATTAAAATCTACTGATGCAACTCTTACTGGAATAAGTATTTTTTAGGCTGTAATGATATTGGGATACATTTCTGATAAATTATCTTGAAATATGAATGTTAGTACATCTAGAGGCGATGATTCCTATAGAAATATTTTCTAAAAAGATTTAACTCTTCATAGAAATCAGTTTCCTATAAATCTGAATTTAATTGTACATGTAAATTTTAATATTAATTAATATTTCCTCCAGCAGTTCCTGCAAGTTGTGGCAGTTACACAAGAAACAAAAAAAGGCTTCATAATTTTTGTATAATTCAAGGCACTTGTTTATGCATTCTATCACTGCATCTTCAAATATAAGGAAATTTAATTTTTTTTTTTTTTTTGAGACAGAGTCTCGCTCTATCGGCCAGGCTGGAGTGCAGTGGCACAATCTCAGCTCACTGCAACCTCTGCCTCCAGGGCTCAAGCAATTCTCCTGCCTCGCCTTCTGAGTAGCTGGGATTACAGGTGTGTGCCACCATGCCCGGCTAATTTTTGTGTTTTTAGTAGAGACGGGGTTTCACCATTTTGGCCAGGCTGTTCTTGAACTCCTGACCTCAGGTAATCCACCAGCCTCGGCCTCCCAAAGTGCTGGGATTACAGGCATGAGCCACTGTGCCTGGCCAGAAAATTTAATTTTTAAATTGTCTTGCTAATTTTTGGTTTATCTGAGGTTTTCCTGCAAATAATAATGTTCTTTTCTGTTGAATAGGATAATCTTTAAATTTAATTTCTATTTCCAAGCCTGTGGATATTTGGTTTGCAATGTTGCAATGGTTTTCAAAACTCTTTGAAGAATTTTAATAACTCCCTGATATGCTTCATTGCAATGTCTATGTGTACATCTTGTTTTATAACAACTTACTGACAAACTTTGCTGCCTGAGTACCAGCAGTTCCTGTTGCAGTGCTTAGACTAGAGAGTTAATATTTATGCAGATGCTGCAGGAACAGGCCTGGGGACAGACTCTCCCCGGGCTGCCCCTCAGTGGAACCCCAGTGCTGCTCCTCTCTGCCACAGCCACTACTTCTGCTACTTCCATGCACCTGCTGCTTCTGCTACTACTGCTATCACCACCAATCTAGGCCAAGGTCCCAGCCCAGCCGCCCCCTCAGATACCCCTGGTGCCCAGGACAGCCCCAGGTATGCCCGTGCATACCAGATGGCCAGGCCAACTCCTGGTGCTGCCCTTTGCCATGCCTGTAGGCATGAGCCTGCACGTGTACACTGACACCTGGAATCTCCTCTGCTCCATGCATGCTCCATTGTCTGATCTGGCTTCACAACACAAGGTCAAAAATAAAATTGTCAAGAATTTCAAGACAGTAACAGCAGAACGTTAAACCAAGCATGGGATTCCTTCTGAGAGTAGGCCCTGTGTGCACAGGTTGCACACCCATGAGGCTGGTCCTGCTTTGGAGTAAGTGAATTACCATAACTTTTGCCCATGTACCTCTTACATTATTTTCTAACAATGTGTTACACTAAATTGTTTAAGGTCTATTTTCTCCACTAAATCAGAGGTCAGCAAACTATGGCCCACTGGCTAACTCCAGCCATTTGTTATTTTTTAAATTGTTTATATTTAGGGTGTACAACATGATGGATTTTATTGTTTGTTTGTTTGTTTGTTTGTTTTTGAGACAGGGTCTCACTCTGTTGCCCAGGCTGGAGTGCAGTGATGCTATCTCTGCTCACTGCAACCTCCACTTCCTGGGTTCAAGTGATTCCCATGCCTCAGTCACCTGAGTAGCTGGGATTACAGGGGTGTACCACCACGCCTGGCTAATTTTTGCATTTTTAGTAGAGATGGGGTAATCACTCTGTTGGCCAGGCTGGTCTTGAACTTCTGGCCGTGTGTGATCCACCCACCTTGG
The DNA here is from genome assembly GCF_028885655.2 of Pongo abelii. Taxonomy (NCBI): domain Eukaryota; kingdom Metazoa; phylum Chordata; class Mammalia; order Primates; family Hominidae; genus Pongo; species Pongo abelii. The sequence continues at coordinate 92,440,751 of NC_071995.2, forward strand.
CCTTCCAAAGTGTTGTGATTACAGGTGTGAGTCACTGAGCCCAGCCAACATGATGTTTTGGTAAACATACACATGGTGAACAATACATGATATACACATACATTAGTACCATCAAGCAAATTAACATACCCATCATCTCATATAGTTACTGTTCTTTTTGTGTGGTAAGAGTCTTCAAAATCTACTCTCTTAGCAAATTTCCAATATACAATACAATATTAACTATAGTCCTCATGTTCCACATGAGATTTCTAGATTTATTCATCCTATAGGAACCACAACTTTGTACTCTTTGACCTACATCTTTCCATTTCCCTTATTCACCCCCTCCCGTGGTCACCACAATTTACTCTTTGCTTTTATGTATTTAACTTTTTGTTTCTGCCTGTTTTGTAATAAAGTTTTATTGAAACACATGCACACATTTGTTTACATATAATCTATGGCTGCTTTCAACGGCAGGTTTGAGTAGTGTGACAAGGAATGTTTGGCCTACAAAGCCTATAACATTTGCTGCCTGGTCATTTACAGAATAAGTTTGTTGATGCCTGCATTGGACTATAGGATCCCCGAAGGCAGGAATTATATCTCTCCCATTTACTTCTGTGTTCCCAATGCCTAGGGCAGGGCCTGGCATATAGAAAATGCTCAATCAATCCTTGCTGAAAAAAAAAAAGAGTGAAACAAAAACATGAATATATGAAGAGCCTAGCCTTTTTTGAAGTAACTCATTTTATCTAAAAGAAAATCATCTTTGGCTAGAGTCACAGAGTAGAAAAAAAAAGTAAAAGAAAATCCTGTAAATTTTGATTCCTTTTCTGTTTTGTTTTCACGTAAAAATGATGTTTAAAATTACTTACCTTATGGTGAAATTGACTCTCCAGGGAAATCTAAGGTGATTGTCTTGTAGCTTGGCACGCCCTCTGGCACACACTCCAGTCTGGAGAGGCACAGGCATTGAATAGAATAGAATAGCATTCATCATTCAACAACTATTTATTGAGCAGAGCATGGGGCTAGGCGTGATAACAGAAATGACAATGATTCCACTATGTCTTACTCAATAGACCTGTAAAGGCTATAGACCAAAGAAAAAAAGACTCACAAAAATATATACTCATATATAACTATACCATAAAAAGTGTTAAGTAAAAAGGAAAATGTCTGGATGAAGTGCTTTGAATTTTCAGAGCCAGGACGGATTCCTTCTGGCTGCAGAATCCGGAAAGGCTTTGTGCCAGTCATTCTCTATTTGGTCTCAGATCCGATCCTGCTCTTCTGCATTGCTTTGCACCACAAGATGCTGGCCCCTGCAAACTACATTTCCGTGGCTGCCCTGCCAACTGGCTCTATCTAGGCTCTGTCAGTGGGAGGCCATGGAAAGAGATCGGAGGACTGGACAAAGAGAGGAGAAGTGCCACGGCTCCTTTCTTTCTCGCGCTCCAGAGAGAGGAGCCATGGTATTTCTCCTCTCTCTCTGAACCTCAGTTTTCTCACTTTTCCAATGGAAAAAGCAATTGTGTCTATTTCATGGGTTTTTTTACAAGAATGAAATGAGATAAGGCATGCAAAATGCTTAGCACAGTACCTGATAAGTAATACGCATTTAAAGAATACAGGCTGGCTGCGGTGGCTCACTTCTGTAATCCCAGCACTTTGGGAGGCCAAGGCAAGTGGATCACTTGAGTCAAGTAGTTCGAGACCAGCCTGGGCAACATGATGAAACCCCACCTCTACCAAAATACAAAAATTAGCCCAGCGTGGTGGTACATGCTTGTAGACCCAGCTACTTGGGAGGCTGAGGTGGGAGGATTGCTAGAACCCGGGAGGCAGAGGTTACAGTGAGCCGAGATCACGCCACGCACTCCAGCCCTGGTGACAGAGTGAGACCCCATCTCAAATAAATAAATAAATAAATAAATAAATAAATAAATAAAATACAGAATAGAGCTGTTCTTGCTTTTGGGCTTGTTCAGGGAAGTGGGAAGGAGTGCAGTGATCGGTGATGCCTCCTAAAGGTGAAAGGTGAGAGTAGAGCTGTGTGCGAGGAATATTTAGTAATGTATATTAAAACTGTATTATATAAACAGTTAACTGGTATTAATATATTAAAACTGTATTATAGAGCTAGAACTGAAGGGACCTGGCAAATGGACTGGCAGACTCTAGAAAGAGATTAGGAAAAATCAAAGACCTGGAATGGTGATACCGAAGCACACACAGTCAATACACAAGAACCAGTAGGCTCAGGAGAACAGATTATGAATTTACTTTTAGACAATGGTGTGCGAACCTTTCCGGTTGCAAAAAAAAAAAAGTACCTACAGTAATACCTTCAAGACACTTTAACAGGTGGGGATTTTTGTTAGAGATACAAATATATGCAGTGAGTTAGCAAAACAAAAACAAAAACAAAACATTTCAGCAGCTGCACATTCTGGCCTCATGGAGAACTGGAAAACTATCCAGGAAACCACAGCAACTGCAGTTCGTAGAGCCTGGCCTCCTCTGAAGAGGAGAAACCATTGTTTTTTACTTAGCAGTTCTACCTTGCCCAAGGCTCCTTCTGTTTACAATCTCACTCTTTCTGGTTTTCCCTTTCTTGCCTCTGTTTCTGTGGCTGGATTATCTGTCTTGCATTCAAGATGATTAGGTGAGATATTTACCACCCAGTATGAAGCTTCCCAACTGGGCTGCATCCTCAGGTTGGGTCTGGCCCATATTAGATGCCCTGGGCTCAGCATAGCAGTTGTGGTCAGCACAGCAGATTCACCTGAAACAACGCAAAGATCCACCTTTCTCAGAAGGAGCTGTGTAATCAGTAGGTTTTATAGCCAGACTGGTGAAGACAGGGTGAATTAGAGATGTCAGTGGGAGCTCCAAGGAGCTGAAAAGGTAAGACTGGATTGAGATTGAGGGAATATTGAGGATACCTAATTACTTTTGATATTCTACATTTCATATGGATTTGCTCATATAAGATCAATATCTGTCCAAGGTTTAGGGCAGAGCAGGCAGAATTTATTTCTGGTAAAGATGATTATTTCAATGGGACCCAAAAACTTAGATGATTTGCAGAGGGAGGAATTTTATTACTGTCCCTTATAAGGACTTAACTAATTTCTTAGAAGAACAACTTTGAGATTGGTTTGGAAGTGGGAATGTGGTGAGTTTAGGATTTCTTTACTGTATTGAGAGTAAAATATTCTACAGCTCAGGAAAACAAACAGAACAGCCCAACCCTCTGTGATTCTTCCCAGAACTCTTCTCATCCATCATCTCTCTTGATACTGAAGAAACCCAGAGCTTGCAACACACATATTCCAAAGATAAGTTGATACAAGCTCACTTATGCAAATTTCTTTAAAAATGAAGAGAGAGAAAAAAGTGGAGAGACAGAGACAAAAAAATACATAAAAGAAAAAATAGCTAATATTTCGAAAATCTATTATTGATGGAGCTCTAAGGGGCAGATGAATCCTTATTCTTAAAATTCCAGGTGAGGAAAAAACAGAACAATTGTTTACACAGCTGTACCCAAGAGGTGGTATGTGCACTTTTCCTCTAACTCTTAACAGAGAAACACCACAGCACTCAAAATCCTCTTTTAGAATGACTTGAATTAAAAATAATGAATTTCACAAATATCACTGAAGAAGTAGAAATTTTTAAATAAAAGAAAAGTAGCCAGTATCTTATTATCTTCTAATTCTGCCCCCTTATTTTATAAGTACATTTATAATTCTAATTCACATGAATATGCAATTTTTATGTAATTGTCATCAGAAGCCCTTGGGCTTACTATGCAGACCTTCTGAGTCTGAATGCTGTCTCAACACTTGGCATCTATGTGATTTGGCCAGTTACTTAAACTCTCTGGGCCTCAGTTTCCTCATCTGAGAAGTAGGTATAATAATAATACCTACTTGAGGATTAAATGAGACAACATCTATAGAGTGCCTAGTTCAATGGCTGGCACATGCTCAGTCAATGGTAATCACTCATTAGCCATCATTAAAATCAGGGAGTTTTGTAAGCCAGACTGGTTGGACAGGAGAGCTTAGCAGTTAAACTCTGTGTTTGCTCCGTATTTTTTCCCTCCCCACAATGATGCAGTCCTGTATCTCTTTCCTCTGGCTGCCCGGCCCCACCCAAACCAAGATAAAAGATGTAACGCACGCAACAAACATTACGTGAGCACCTGATACATGCTGGAAGGGCCCTGTGAGGACTTGGGGAAATAAAATCCTGCTGCTAGCTGCTGCTATAAACACACTGCCATGCCCCAACGCCATGTTGAGCACTTCATATGCATAATCTAAACCAGCACCCATAAATGTGGCCATAGTGACTCTCATGCAGTTGAGGAATCCATTTCTCAGGAAGGTTACAGTTATGGGCTGAAGTATGTTCCCCCCAAATTCATATGTTGAAGCCCTAACTCCCAGTACCTCAGAATGTGACTGTATTCAGAGACAGGGCCTTTGAAGAGATGCTTAAGTTAAAATGAGACCATTAGGGTAGGCCCTCATTCAATCTCCTTATGGTGTCCTTACTGATGTCCTTATAAGAAGAGGTAATGTGGACACCAGGGATGCACACACACAAAGAAATGACCATGGGAGGGCACAGCAAAAAGGTAGCCATCCGCAAGTCAAGAAGAGAGGCTCAGAAGAAACCAACCCTGCCAACACCTTGCTCTTGGACTTTTAGCCTCCAGGACTACAGTTTAAGCCACCCAGTCTGTGATATTTTGTTATGGCAGCCCCAGAAAACCGCTATAGTTATATAATGTTTAAAAGCTTAGGAGGTATTCAGCCTTAAAAAGGAAGGAAATGCTGACACACGCTACAACATGGATGAACCTTGAAGACATTATGCTAAGTGAAATTCTAAGCAAAAGAACAAAGCCAGCTTCAAACTATACTTAAAACCCAATTTCAAAGTATACTGTAAGGCTACCGGATCCAAAACAGCATGGCACTGGTCCAAAAACAGACACATAGAGCAATGGAACCGAATAGAGAGCCCAGAAATAAAGCCACACACCTACAGCCATCTGGTCTTTGACAAAGTCAACAAAAACAAGCAATGGGGAATGGACCCCTATTCAATAAATGGTGCTGGGCTAACAGGCTAGCCATATGCAGAAGATTGAAACTGGGCCCCTACCTTTCACCATGTACAAAAATTAACTCGAGATGGATTAAAGACTGAAATGTAAGACGTAAAATGACAAAAATCCTACAAGAAAACCTAGGAAATACCATTCTAAACACTGGCCTTGGAAAATAATTTTTAGCTAAGCACTCAAAAGCAATTGTGACAAAAACAACTTGACAAGTGGGAGCTAATTAAACTAAAGAGCTTCTGCACAGCAAAAGAAACTATCAACAGAGTAACCAGACAACCTACAGAATGGGAGAAAATGTTCACAAACTAGGCATCTGACAAAAATCTAATATCCAGAATCTATAAAAACTTAATAAGCAAAAACAACTCCATTAAAAAGTGGATAAATGACATGAACAGGCACTTCTCAAAAGCAGACATACAAGTGGCCAATAAACATATGAAAAAATACTCAACTCTACTAATCATCAGAGAAATGCAAATCCAAGCCAAAGGAAATACCATCTCATACCAGTCAGAATGGCTATTTCTAAAAAGTCAAAAAGATAACAGATGTTGCTGAGGCTGTGGAGAAAAGGGAACAATTATACACTGTTGGTGGGAATGTAAAGTAGTTCAGCCACTGTGGAAAGCAGTTTGGAGATTTCTCCAAGGGCTAAAAATAGAATTACCATTCAACCCAGCAATCTCATTACAGGGCATATACACAAAGAAAAATAAATCGTTCTACCAAAAAGGCACACGAACTTATACATTCATCACAGCACTATTCACAATAGCTGTGGAATTGTGTGGAATTCCACACAATTGTGTGGATTCCAAAAAAGACATGGAATCAACCTAGATGCCCATCAATGGTGGATTGGATAAAGAAAATGTGGTACATATACACCATGGAATACGACACAGCCATAAAAAGAATGAAATCGTGTCCTTTGCAGCAACGTGGATGTAGCCGGAGGTCATTATCCTACGCGGAGTAATACAGAAACAGGAAACCAAATACTGCATGTTCTCACGTATAGGCAGGAACTAGACATTGGACACACATGGTCATAAAGATGGAAACAAGATATTCAAAAGTGCGGACTGCCAGAAGGGGAGGGCAAGGAGGGGCGGAGGGTTAAGAAACCACCTTTTGATTACTAAACTCACTACCTGGGTAATAGGCTCATTCATACCCCAAATCTCAGAATCATGCAACATAGACATACCCATGTAGCAAACCTGCACATGTACCCCCTGAATCTAAAATGAAAGCTGAAATGAGAAAAAAGAAGACATGCTAGTAAAATAAGCCACTCACAAAAGGACAAATATTCTAGTCCACTCATATGAGGTACCTAGAGTAGTCCAATTCTTAGAGACAGAAAGTCCAGTGGTGGTTGCCAGGGTCTGGAGGGGAGGGAGGAATGGGAAATTATTATTGAAGAGATACAGTGTTTCAGTTTTGCAAGACAGAAAGTGTTCTGGAGGTAGATGGTGAGGACGGTTGCCCAACAATGTGAATGCCTCTGAACTGTACCCTTAAAAATGGTTAAAATGGTAAGTTGTATATTGCCTGTATTTTATGCAATTAAAAATTAACTTTTTAACAAGTTTAGGGGGCTCCTACTCTCTGTAAATTTCAATCTCATTGAATTCTTGACTAATTGCTTTTGGGGACGATGAAGGCAGGGAGTTGGAGGAGGGACTGCGGGAAGGCAAGACAGGGCTCAGGATGAGGAAGGCCTGTTTGCTTTTCCTGTTCTGTGGGAACATCTTTAAGTGAATGCTGACATCACAACAGCTGTGCAGTGATCGCCACCTCTATCAACAATGATGATAGAAGAGAACAGGATTTCCAAATGAGTGGCCGAATTCCCTGAGCGTTTTTTATTTTTAATGAGTTTTTCTCTTCTTGTTTTCCAATTTTTGGGCCTGCTCTTTATCGCACACAAAAAGAAAACATTTCCTCAGTTGTGGCCAAAGCTCTTTTCAGATTCTTCCACCGCAACAATAAATCAGCACAGCCTCTCCTTGTGGCCACCAGAGATTTGCTGACCCTCTTCATCTGCTCCCTGCCAAACCCAAGAGCTGAGGGTTGGGCCGTCAGCATCTGCCCCTTTATGCAAAGCGTTTCTGAAATGACAAGTCATGCCCACAGGACCCTGCTGTAGAATTCCTCAGGGCTGGGCAGGGACTGAGTGGGACAGAGAGAGACTCCAGTCCCCCTTCTTAGATGTGTTGTCAGAGAGATAAACATTTCTATTTGGTGGGAAAGGATCCCACCAAAAATGGGCTTCTGGTATGGTGTCTGGGCAGAAAACCACTGAAGGGTCTCCCACAGGGCAAATCAGGAAAACGTGGGCATCAAAATAAATAACAATGGGTCAGGCGCAGTGGCTCATGCCTGTAATCCCAGCACTTTGAGAGGCCGAGGGGGGCAGATCATTTGAGGTCCAGAGTTTGAGACCAGCCTGGCCAACATGGTGAAACCCCATCTCTACTAAAAATACAAAAATTAGCCGAGCATGGTGGCAGGCACCTGTAATCCCAATTACTCAGGAGACTGAGGCAGGAGAATTGCTTGAACCCAGGAGGTGGAGGTTGTAGTGAGCCAAGAGATCACATCACTGCACTCCAGCCTGGGCAACAGAGCAAGACTCTGTCTCAAAAAAATAAAAAATTAATAATAATAGTTATAATAATGGCAGCACATTGAACCCATTAAATATAATAGGAAGCCATGACTCCACCTAACTGAATACATAAATGGAAAGTTTAATGAAGAATAGGATATACGTATGTTTTTAAACTACCTCACCACAAAATACTTATTAATTACCAAGAATAACTTATTAATTACAAAGACTAAACAAAATACTTATTCATTACAACGAGTACAAGAACCAGTGGAAAGCCTGACAGACGCTTCCTTAAGCAAGAGATCAAAGTGAACACTATCATGATGGGACAAGCTAAGCTCATGTGTCACCTGACAGGATGCAGCGAGAAGACCCCGACATCCCGTTGGTGACATTCCTGCCAAAGACACATAGCCTGAATCTACTTATGGGGAAACACAGACACACCCCAACTGAGAGGCATTCTACAACACAGCTGACCTTGAAATATTCAAAAGTGTCAGGATCAGGCCAGGCGCGGTGGCTCATGCCTGTAATCCCAGCACTTTGTGAGGCTGAGGCTGGTGGATTGCCTGACCTCAGGAGTTCAACACAAGCCTGGGCAACATGGTGAAACCCCGTCTCTACCAAAACAATACAAAAAATTAGCCAGGCATAGTAATGTGCACCTGTGGTCCCAGCTATTGAGAGGCTGTGGTGGGAGAATTGCTTGAGCCTGGGAGGCAGAGATTGCAGAGTGCCAAGATCATGCCACTGCACTCCAGCCTGGGAGACAGAGTGAGACCCTGTTTCAAAAAAAAAAAAAAAAAAGTATCAAGAAAGACAAAGAAAGACTGAGAAGGTATTCCAGACAATGGAAATAAAAAAACACAACCAGCCTATAGTCTCAGCACTTTGGGAAACCAAGGCAGGAGAATCACTTCAGCCTAGGAGTTTGAGACCAGCTTAGGCAACATAGTCAGACCCTGTCTCTGAAAAAAAAAAAAAAAAAAAACTGTAACTTGGTTCTGGACTGGATTATTTTGTTGTAAAGAACATTATTGGGACAATTGGCATAACTCAAATGGGATCTAAGGAATAGACAGCAGGGCTAAGTCAATGTTGATTTCCTGATTTTGCTGGTTAATGTGGGGTCATGCAGGACCACATCCTTGTTTGGAGGAATTCCACACTAGAGTATTTAGGGGCAATGGGACATCAAATTGCAACTTACCATCAAATGGTTTAGGAAAAAATAATTCTTTGTACTGTCCTCCAATTTTTCCATAAATGTAATTTTGTTTTTCAAAATAAAAAAAATAAAAAAGAAAAGTAAGAAGAAAAAGAAAGAAGTCAGTGCCTTGTTTGGTTGGGAGGAAGGCCATGGTCTTGGGCACAAGCCTGAGATGTTTCTCAAAATTGAATTGCCTCTTTGCTGACTCCTGTGGGGACCTGGGTGGAAATGGAGGGGAGAGGACTAAGATATCAGATGAATAAGTTTGCTCATAATCTTGCTACTCAGTTAGAAGGATTCATGATGATTTGATGTGTAACATTTTAGGAATGTGTGTGTGTGTGTGTGTGTGTGTGTGTGTGTGTGTGTGTGTAGAAACCTATTTTTTTTTTTAACTGGACAACATACTATGCCTACCGTTTATGAGCTTGCCTACTTAACGATATTCTTCAACATCATTTTTAAAGGTTAGCTAATGAGTATCCCATTGGATGTGAATCATCATTTAACTTACTAACCCCAGCTGGAGTTGGATTTGACATTCCTTGGTCCACCCTCCATACCTCATATTTTCAGTTCATGCTGTGCCTCAATGAGAAAGAAAAGAGGGAAGAGCTGCCAGGTTCTTTCTGGAAGACCTTATATTGTTTCCCACTTTCCCATTAACAGAATTGGGCTATGGGAGGAAGTTTTGAGGAAAGATTAAGATCACGCTCAGATGAGCTAGGTTTAATGACCAATTATCCTCTTACCAGCCATGTGAAGTTGGACGTGTTACCTGACATCTGTGTGCCTCAGTTTCCTCATCTGTAAGAGGGGGTGAAATGAAAAGTACCCATCTCACAGCATTATTGAAAGATGAACAAACTATAAGTAGCTGGCACATGGTAAGTGCTCATTGGTGTTGGCCATTGTTAATACTATGGATAAATGTAAGAGGTAACTTTTGAGGTCTGCAGAAGGTTAAAAAGACACCAAGTGGGGTAATAGTCCTCTGCCGAAGGGGAAATAGTCCTCTGTGTTGGTGGTGAGGCATAATTATGATGGAAAAAACATTTTCCAAGGTCTGGAACTGACGTGTACTCCTTGTGACATTTTAATCTCTGAGTAATAGATTCCATTGCCTACAGGGCTGCAATTTTTCCATTTATTGCTTTTTCCTCTTCTCTCCCAAACCTGGATTCTGCCTTTTCTCAGCTCCAGCCTGCCTCTAGGAACCATGAACTGTTTCTGGATAATCCCCTTCCCACGCCAGCTTCTCTACTCAACTCAGGCAAGGAAGCCTAAAGCCCCAGAGCCACACTGCCTTCCTTGGGGAAAGTGGAGAGGACCTACCATTTGCTCCATTAGTTACTTTGCTTTCCATGCTCATGACAACTCTCTAATGCAGACACTGCAATGATCCAGGGTGCAGCAGAGGGGTTCCATGAATGGGCTTTGGAATCAGCGAGCACAGGACTGGCTTTGCCTCTCATATACTCACTGTGAAACCTGAACATCTGAGGCTCAGTTTTCTTATCTCTAGAATGAGCAGGACAATAATAATGACCTTACAGGACTATTAGGAAGATTGAGTTAAATCACACATGTAAAGTATATGCTTGTATTAGTCTGTTTTCACTCTGCTATAAAGAACTGCCTTAAACTGGGTAATTTATGAAGGAAAGAGGTTTAATTTACTCACAGGTCAGCATAGCTGGGGAGGCCTCAGGAAACTTACAATCATGGCAGAAGGTGAAGGGGAAGCAAGGCACCTTCTTCACAGGCGGCAAGAAGGAGAAGTGCCAAGTGAAGGGGGAAGAGTCCCTTATAAAACCATCAGATCTCGTGAGAACTCACTCATTATCACAAGAACAGCATGGGGAGAATCGCCCTTGTGATTCAATTACCTCCACCTGGTCTCTCCTTTGACCCATTGGGATTATGGGTATTATAGGGATTACAATTCAAAATGAGATTTAGGTGGGAACACAAAGCCTAACCATATAAATGGTTAATTAAACCTATTTCCTTCAATGGTACAGCCCCTAGAGCACAATGGATGCTCAATAGATGCTAATTACCGTAATTATCATTATTTGGAGTTGAAAAAAATGAGCCTTGGGGTAATATAATTATTATAACTATAATTAATAATTACAGTATTCTCATTACATTTTGGAGGTGCAGAAACCCTGGTATACCTATCTCTTAAGTTTAGTCCTTTTCCCACTGTACACAGCGGCTTGTCCCACTGTGCTGAAAACTACCATTCCCCTATCTTCTATAGTAATAGAAATTCTAGATGATTGTATGACCACCAGCTAAGATTACATTTCCCAGGCATCCTTGAGGCAAAATGTGGCCGTGTGACTAGTTTGGCTGGTCGAATGCGCATGGAAGTGATATTTGAAGCTTCCTGGTTAGGTATTTACAAGGAAAGGGCCTGCTTTCCCTTGTCCCTTTCCCTCTTGGGTTGACTGCGTGAACTTTGACATAGAAGGATATAAACTTCTATCTTGTTTAAGCCATTGTATTTTGAGTCTCTTTGTTACAGCAGTCAAACCCTCAAAGAGAGGGAGTAGCAGTGTTCGTAGTAACAGGACTCAGGCTAGGAGTCAGGAGACTTGGCTCTATCCCTCATTTGCTTCATGGCTGAAATATTCATTTGCTCCCTTATCTGACAACATTTTTCCAGCACCTGTACAAGACATTAGCAAGAGATAAATAAAACATAGCTCCAGAAATTATCTAATCCATCTGCAGTCTTGGTGATGTTATCCATGTTAATCTTCGAGGACAATATGCTCACTTATAGAGGATATGGAGTTCAGTTGCAGATGCAGACCAGGTCTCTTAAATAATTGCTCTGCAGGTTCCAAACATTTTATGGGTTCAGAATGGGTTACAAATCTGTTAATATACTGAGCAAAATGCTCAAAACAATCAAGGATGTTGAGACACTTACTAATTGCAAATCCTTTGCAAGATATTGAACCTCAGTTCCAGTTGTCATATGGAAATAATGGTATGGAGGGAATTAAATTAGAGAACACATATAAAGTACTTAACACTCTATCTGACATTTAGGAAGCAGTCAATAAGTGCTGTTGACAATGACAACAATGAAAACAATGACAATGATGATGATGATGAAGGCATAGGCTTGATTTTCCACTGCCGTGGAAAATCGGCCAACCAAGGCCCTCAGAAGAGCAGTCATCACCAATACTCTGCCACCCATGTGTACTCTGAGGGCCAAACGAAGCTGTCTTTGTTAAAACACTTTTTAAGAAGGGAGATGTGATAGTGGGGGGACATCTTTGACAACATCCAAACCTGCAGCATTCCACCCTACCTACCTTGGTCCCTCAAATTACTTTTCTTATCTTTGCCAAGCTCTCATCTGATGACTGCTGCTGCATTGCAGTGCTTTACTATGAATTCTGAGGGGTTATTATATTGACTAGTGATCATCATCTAGTCTCCATGTCCACTGGGATCTGTCCACATACATGCATAATTAATCAGATGAAAGTCAGGAAAAGAAAGGAGTTTTAGTCTAATGATTATATTAAATGACCTCTTTACCTTTGAATACTCATAATGAGTTACCTTTTTGAATTCTGGAACGCTGACTCTCAATATAAGGTGCTATACATGTAATGTCATATATATTGTATCGTATGTTCCTTAATTCCACAGACTAATGATTATTATCCTGACTACAGGCAAGGAAACTGATTCAGGACGTAACTTCCTAGGTACATAGAGGCAAATCAAGAAACTAATAAAGTTTAAGCTCAGCCCCCTTATTTACACAATCCTCTTCCAAGACCATGTACTGATTTTGAATCCATGTTTGTGCTCTTTTTCTTAAAGAGCCCCCCGAATTTTATCAGCTACAAGCCCTACAAAATCTGGATCTGTCCCTATAAGTCATATAGATGCTAAATATTGGAGCCAGAATTTGAACAGCAATTATTTAGTATTTTAATTAAGAGTTTAACTGAATTCACTGTAATTTATTAAAATAGTGGTATAGGCACACAAAGTTGTGCCAATGAACCAATGCTGGTCCATGAGTTTGGGATTGGAATCTCCCAGTGATATGCCCAAATGATATGCTGCATACATTTTATGGAGTCAGTATATTGATATCAGCACTTCTTATTGTCCAAGGTTCTACACTTGATAATGACCATAATACCTGGGTTTTACGGAACATATATTCTCTAATATGCTCAGAGATTGCATCCATTATTCTGATGAGGCAGAATTATCTCCTTCACATTGTAATTGCTAATCAAGCTGAGAAAACAAACATCTTAATGGGAGAACCAGAGTAGACGATGAAGGGACTGATCAGGAGCACATAGGAGACACCCTCTGGGAATTCCAAGATATGACTCAGTGACCTGTCGAGTGAGGGCACTGGGCAGTTTGTCTTTAAAAGTGAAGAAATACACCTGACTCCAGTCTGTCCCCAGACTTGAAAGTTCTAACTGATCTCATTTTCTCTTTCACATCTTCAAGTCTTGGATTCCTGTATTCATCTCCTGTAAATACCACACCCCCAGCCCCCATCCTTCAGACCTAGAATTGGGCATGGCAGGGGAGCATAGAAAGGAGAAGACAGTCACCATCATCCAACGGTATAAGAATGTGAAGATGGGAAAAGGATGCATGTAGCCACCTTTTTTGTTGTTATTTTTTTCTTGTTGGTTTTTTGTTTTTGTTTTTTTTTTTTGGAGATGGAGTCTCACTCTGTTACCCAGGCTGGAGAGTGCAATGGCATGATCTTGGCTCACTGCAACCTCTGCCTCCTGGGTTTAAGTGATTCTCCTGCCTCAGCCTCCCAAATAGCTGGGACTACAGGCATGTGCCACCACACCTGGCTATTTTTTGCATTTTTAGTAGAGACAGGGTTTCACCATGCTGGCCAGTCTGGTCTCAAACTCCTGACTCAGGTGATCCGCTCACCTCGGCCTCCCAAAGTGCTGAGATTAAAGGCATGAGGCACTGTGCCTGGCCACATGTGGCCACCTTTTGCCTCCCATTATGATCCTGGGTTATGTTGACAGTTGAGCTGAATGCTCCTGTTGTGACACCAACCCTATCCTTCAGGATGGTTAGCCAGAGAGAAATCTCAGATTCTCTTTCTCTCTCTTCTGCCGCCACAGGGTCTTCCCTGCCTAACAATCTCTGTGTATGGTTTAAATCACCTCCAGAGCTTCACCTGGTAGAGAAAAACAAACTCACCTAAAGTTTCCAATTCTTCTAATTTAATTCCAGGAAAAGTGCCATCTGCACATCTTTGGTATCAAAATCTCTGCTTATCTCATCAGCAAAATGTCAGCAAACAACAGTAAAAACTATGACTCACATTCAAACAAATCTGGTATTAAAGATAGGGAGGCGTGACTTTCTTTATCCCTTGAGAGGAGAGATAAAACTAATTTTTTCTCATTTTTCCAGGAAAGCAGGGTGAAGGTTGGGTAAAGAGATGGGTGGAGGATAAGTCAGAACTTCTGAGTCCTGTGCCAACTGCTCCAAGCTTGGCAAAGGCATGCCAAGAAAACAAAGACATGCTTGAGGTACTCCACAGGTCAAGGTCCCTGCGGGGGCCTCAATGGAGACAATGGAAATATGTGGTGATTCCCCTCATCCAGCACCCTCCCTTGAAGTCAGAGAGGGATGCTATGTAATGTTCCACTTTCCAGAACAGCTACTGGAGGGTTGTTTCTGACTATTTGACAAGGCTTTGAAATCCTGATTATAGATAGAACAGCTATCTCTCTTTTATTTTCCCCCTAACTTTTTTAACATTAAGTCTGGGCACTGTGGCTCATGCCTATAAACATAGCACTTTGAGAGGCTGAGGCAGGGGAATTGCTTGAGGCCAGGAGTTCAAGACCAACTTGGGCAACATAGTGAGACCTCCATCTCTACAAAAAATATATATAAAATAATTAGCCAGGCATGGTGATGAGCCTGTAGTCCCAGTTACTTGGGAGGCTGAGGCTGGAGGATCACTTGAGCACAGGAATTTGAGGCTGCAGTGAGCTATGATCGCCACTGCACTCCAGCCTGGGTGACACAGTGAGACCCTGTCTGTCAAGAAAACAAGCAAAAACAAAAACAAACAAAAACTCCCCCACCACCACCCCCAAGCAACAACAACAAATTTAAATACTTAATTAATACACACGGGGGAAAATTAAAAAGTTAAGATGAGTTTGTAATAAAAAGAAATCGTTTCCTGCCTTGCTTCACCCTAGCCAGGTCCCTTTTTTTGTTTCTTGTTGTTTTTTTTTTTTGAGACAGAGTTTCACTCTTGTTGCCCAGGCTGGAGTGCAATGGCGCGATCTCGGTTCACCACAACCTCTACCTCCTAGGTTCAAGCAATTCTCCTGCTCAGACTCCCAAGTAGCTGGCATTACAGGCATGCACCACCATGCCTGGCTAATTTTGTATTTTTAGTAGAGATGGGGGTTTCTCCATGTTGGTCAAGCTGGTCTTGAACTCCCGACCTCAGGTGATCCGCCTGCCTCAGCCTCCCAAAGTGCTGGGATTACCGGTGTAAGTCACCGCACCCAGCCAACAGGTCTCCTTTTTTTAGATACCATTTCTTTTTTTATATTTTAAAGTTTTAACTTGTCTAGTGGTTGCCTTCATATTGATAAATACATTTGCTATACTGACATTTCATGATTTATCAACTTTATAATTTAAACACTGACTTCCTGTGAGGATAAATTATTGTTTCACTCACTTAATTCCTCCTCTAATCCCTTTACCCTTCACAAAGTTGCATCACTGTTTTCAGTTCACAGATTTTGTACTTCAAACTGTTATCTTTGAAGGATGATTTATCTTATTATATCTTATCACCTAAAACCAATTCTTGCTAATTTATTCCAAAAAAATGAGGTTTTTTTCTGAAGGACAGATACCCATAAAAATCAAAGAAGGTGGCTTTGAAGTCAGGTTTCAGAAAAGCCATCAGTAAGAGTTGTCCTGAAAATTTCAGGAGCAAGAATTAATGCATTGTCTCTTTAGGGCATTGCACAGTGTAAAGTAATGGGGATTTAACTTTTTATTTCTGAGAAAGAGAGAGTCTGATTGGCTTACATTGGGCCACATGCTCACCCATCAACTAAGGAAGGTAGGGCAGGTTGACAATCTCATGAAGACTTCATGTGTTGGGGATGGTAAGTGACCCAAATAAAAACTGGAGTGCTGTTACTCAAAGATGAAAATAAGGTTACTGGGTACTCAGCTCCTCCCTTTGTGAGACATTATACATTACATGATCACGGCTTCCTTCCCTTTACTTTTCCTTTCCTATGTCTCTCACTTAAATCTGTGGTCTTACACTAAGAAGATTCATTATATTTGTATCTTTTTTGTGCATACTTTGTTTTTTTGCTGATTTCAAAAAAAAATTATTACGCAGGGCTGGGTGCGGTGGCTCATGCCTGTAATCCCAGCACTTTGGGAAGCTGAGGCAGGTGGATCACTTAAGGTCAGGAATTTGAGACCAACCTGGCCAACATGGCTAAACCCTGTCTCTACTAAAAATACGAAAATTAGCCAGGCATGGTGGCAGGTGCCTGTAATCCCAGCTACTCTGGAAGCTGAGGCAGGAGAATCGCTTGAACCTGGGAGGCGGAGGTTGCAGTGAGCTGAGATTGTGCCATTGCACTCCAGTCTGGGCAACAGGGTGAGACTCCGTATCAAGAAAAAAAAAAGAAGAAGAAGAGATAAAAATTATTGCACAGTTTTTACAGTACTATCTTTTTGGAGAGAAGAAGAGTGTGCTATGATTACACTCATTTTCTTATAGCTTTTTATTTTTCCTGGAATTTCTAATTGCCTTCATTTTGTATTCTCTGCCTTTATCCTATGCTTATGCTCCTAAGAAGTCTCAAGCACACTGCCTTTTAAGGAAGCTCTTTTCTCCCCCAGAGCCCTCCTCTTGGAACACTCCATTTATCACTCCCCTCATTTAGACTGACTGCCTTCTGGGACTGATCATAAGTTGTCATTTTCCTTCCCTTCCTTCCTCCCCTAAGTTGGGCACATCATTCCCTAAATCTCATGATTTCATCTTTCTTGACTCATGTGTCTTCTCAAGTAACTTCCCAATGAAGAATGAATAAGAAGTAAGCTTTTCAAGTATTGCATGTCTAAATATGTCTATTCTGCCTGCATTGTTTAATGATATTTTGTCTGGGATAGACTTCAAAGCAAAGATAATTTTTCTTCAGTTTTATTGGTTTGTTCCGTTTTCTTTAAGCACTCAGTGTTGCTATTCAGAATTCAGATGTCAGTCTTTTTCTTTCTTGTTCCTTTCTAGAGAAGATTTTTCATTGTTGTTCTGAAGATTTTTAGTGTGGTTTCACCTTGGAAAATTTTTTTGCTTTACTTCTTTTTCTCCCTTTTCTGTTTTCCCTTTTTGGAACTCCTATTAGTCAGATGTTGGATCTTCTGCATCGATCCTTTATGATACTTATTTTTTTCTCTCAGATTTTTGTCTCTCATCTCAACATTTTGGAAGTTTCCCTCAACTTTATCTGTCTACCCCTCCCTTGAAACTGACATAGCAGGAGCACTGTCATCTCAGACAAACACCACCACTTTAAGTGCCAGCTCCCTTTCTAGACTCATGTATTTCAAGGAAATCACTTCTGTTCTAATTACAAGCAGCCAGAAAGAGCAGACAGTAAAACACAGATAAGACAGCTTGGGCACAGAGGGAGGTGGGGGGAAAGTCTCTTGGGTAACTGCCAAACTTCACCCTCATAGAGTAAAACAGTGGGCCTTAATAAGCACATTCATTTCCCTTCAGGTGCACTAAGTTAGGGAAGCTAAAAGCAGACTAGGGGGATATGCCTGCAGCTACAGAAAGATGTACGGGAACAGATACATAACTCACCCTCCCAGATAAGCACAACAAAGAGACACAAGCAGCCCAAGCCTCTGATAAACTCTCCCACCCTGAATCCTTACAATCTCTTAGTCAGTAAGAGAGTGGGCTCTGACCTAACATGCCCAGAAGCCCCTCTCAGGTTTATTTAAAATAAACTTGTCCTTGTTGACTGAAAAGCCAACCTTTGCGTTTCTCTCCTCTTTCTTTAATTCTTATAGAAACTTTTATTTTGGCAATCATATTTCTAATTCCTAAAAGCTCTTATTTGATATATGGTTGCTCATTTTTCTAAGCATACCATTCTAATTTTAAGGATGTAATTGTTTCTGAAATTTCTTTGAAGACATAATTCAATTTTTAACATATTCTTGTTTTTTAATATATCTGTCTCCTCTTGGATCGTATTTTTTGTTTATTTTGTTCTTTTTCATCAGTGTTGGAAGCTTTTCTGAAATGTACGATGATCTTGATGTTTTAAAAAAGAAAGAGGCAACATAAGGCTGAAAGGAGTCTTGAGAATGTGGCTGGAGCTTGCTGAATAATTGGCTCCACATTACAGAGAGGGTGGGAAGATGACCATGGCATTGGGGTCCCGCAGTGTCAAAACATAGAGGTGTTTGGTGTCCATTACCCATATTGGTTACTCAGTTGTTACATGACAACTCATCAATTTCTTTAGAGAATAGACAAGTAAATGTTACTGGCTGAATTGTATCCCCCTAAAATTTGCAGTAAGTCCTAACCCCCAGTATCTCACAATGTGACTGTATTTGAAGATAGTCTTTCAAGAGGTAATTAAGTTAAAATAAGGTCATTATGGTAAGCCCTAGTGCCATTTGACTGGCATCCTTATAACAAGAGGAAATTGGGACACACACAAGAAGATCATGTGAAGGTATAGGGAAAAGACAGTCATCTAAAAACCAAGGAAGAAACTGACTCTGCCAACATCTTGATCTCGGACTTATGATCTCCAGAATTGTGAGAAAATAAATGTCTATTGTTTAAACCACTCAGACTGTGGTAATTTATGATGGCAGCCCTAGTAAACTAACATAATACGCTTCTTTTGGAGGCATAGATGGTAAACACTGGATATGTGATGTAAATGGACTGGTCCTGTTTTAGGACTCAGCTCTCACTCCATCCCTGTGCCCCCTCTGAGCATAGGCTAGGTTTTCTGTTCTCTACTAGTAGACTGGTCAATATTATTTCATCTGATTTGCAGAAATTTGTTTAAATTTCAAATCTGCTGATAGCTCTTCTCTTGGTTTCTATTTTGTTATGAAATTGTAGCTTTTATTACAACATCAGTGTGCTCTCTGGAGGAAAAGGACAGAAATGTATGTGCTTGGTTTGCCATATCAAACCTCCAGTCAAGGTCATTTTACTTCCACCATCTTTTATTAAAAGCCTACTATAGACCGGGCATGGTGGCTCACGCCTGTAATTGCAGCACTTTGGGAGGTCGAGGCAGGCAGATTGCCTGAGCTCAGGAGTTCAAGACTAGCCCAGGCAACATGGTGAAACTCCATCTCTACTAGAATACAAAAAATTAGCTGGGCATGGTGGTGCGTGGCTGTAGTCCCGGCTACTCGGGAGGCTAAGGCACAAGAATTACTTGAACCCAAGAGGCAGAGGTTGCAGTGAGCTGAGATTGCACCACTGCACTCCAGCCTGAGTGACAGAGCGAAACTTTGTCTCGAAAAAAAAAAAAAAAGCCTATTATATACTAGGACCTGTTCTAGCTACTAAGGATACAAGATGAACACCACAAAATATCTGCTTTTTTAAGGAAGTCAACAAGAGAAGGAGATAGTGATGTTATGGCGTGTGGCAGATGTAATTGGTTGGCTCACTCAACATACCTTTTGGCTTTCCATCCTCTGCTATAGAGACTAGCAAACTAAAATATATGTTTCGCGGAACCTCTTGCAGATAGGGTTCAGGTATGTGGCCTGTGTTCTTCTAATCAGATGTATTAGCGTAAGTGGAAACAGAAGTGCCACATGAGGTGGCAGCCACACACAGGGTGAATGAATTTTCTGATAAGAAGAGTGGTAGAAGTGTCAAGTTCTTCTGATGTGGCTGTCGCCATGCTTATATCCTCAGGCCTTCAATGGGTAATTAATGATGAGGATCAACAGCAGCAGCCGCCATGACTCACTCAAACAGCTAGTGTGGTTGAGCTCTTTCCTAGCTAGATAGCGTTGAAACCTGGTTCCCTATCCCTCCCAAACACTCTTCTAGCCACCCAATATCCTTTAACACACTTATTTCTGCTTGAACTAGCCAGAGTAACTTGGTTGTTTGCGTACAAGAACCTTGACATGGAGGCACATACTGGATATATGGGAATGGAGGCAAAGAGGCCTTCCCCTACCTGGAACGAAAGAAAGTATTTCACAGAATGAATGGCAACTGAGCAGAGACTTATTGGATAAGGAGAAGTTTACCGAGTGAGCAAGTAGGAGATTTCAGGAAATGGTACATCAGTGAGAAAGCTCATATTCATTCATTTATGTATTCAATACTCATCAGCACATATTATGTTCTAGGTACCGTGCTAGACTCTAGGCATACAACAGTGAGTAAGAAAATTATAATTCCTACCCACAGAATGTTTACGTTTTTCCAAATTGTGCATGCAGATTATGCTAACCTGTAACCATTTAGATATGGAGATCCATGTTCATCCGAAGTAACTGCCTTTTGAGAGGTGAAGAAATACACTTTCTTGGCTGCCTTCCTACAAGTAAGTAAGGGTGAGACAATCCTAAGACTACTGAAATATTTGGTTATATCCAGGTAAAAATGATTGTCTTTTTCTGAATAAATAGTCCTGTCTATCTGATATAGTTTCGCTGTGTCCCCATCCAAATCTCATCTTGAATTGTAGCTCCCATTATCCCCACGTGTCATGGGAGGGACCCAGTGAGAGGTAATTGAATCATGGGGGGCAAGTTTTCCTGTGCTGTTCTTATGATAGTGAATAAGTCCCATGAGATCTGGTTGTTTTATAAAGGGCAGTTCCTCTGCACATGCTCTCTTGCCTGCAGCCATGTAAGATGTGCCTTTGCTCCTCCTTCATCTTCTGCCATGATTGTGAGGCTTCCCCAGCCATGTGGAACTGTAAGTCCATTAAACCTCTTTTTCTTTATAAATTACCCAGTCTCGGGTATGTCTTTATTAGCAGCATGAGACCAGACTAATAATACACTATCCTGCTTAATCAGTGCCCAAAGTAGTGTGTGTTGGTGCTTCAGAAAGTCAGGGCTAGAGGAGGATAGGCATTGACAAGAGGCATAAAAACATGCCAGTGCCATGGCCCACTTTTCCATATCAGGTCTGATGCAGAGAAAAATCCAATTGTTGAACCTCAAAACCACTTCAGACATCCACTATCATTATAGTCTCTTGGCTTTGTGTCTTAGACTCCAAATGGCCAAGCCCAGTCATGGAATGACAAGTCCCAAGGAACAGCATATGATGGGGTTGATGTTCCTAGGCCTGAGGAAATTTGCTGTCAACGGCCTTCTGTATGCTGATAATCCTTTTACCTGGAAGGCTTGAAGCTTTGGCTGGGTTTCTGATTTGTGAATGACTTAAAAGATGATGTCCCTTCCTGATTCACAGTGAGTTATTGTCTGTAATACCATCCTTACTTTTCCTTGGCTATCTCCCTCTTGAGAATTGGCTCAGTCATATGCTCATTAATTAAATCCATGGGAACTGGTGGGAAGCCAATGGCAATGGCAATCCAAGAAGGCAAATTTCAGATTGCAATAGCCAGTTGTAGAGTCTAATTTTCAAAGATTTCATTGTTAGAACATTTTGTGAAAGCAATCTATAATAACAATAGTTAACATTTATAGAATGCTTCTTATATGCCAGTAGCTACGATAAGTATTGATATGCATTTTCATCTTTAATCCTCACAACCTCACTCTGACATTGGTATTCTTATTGTTGCTGGATTAAGATGATGACATTGGGGTTGTTAAGTAAACTGTTCAAATTGAGTCAGCCAAGAAGTGGCAGAAGCAAGATTAGAACCTGGGGCAGTCAAAATCTAAGGCCTGAGCTCTGAAATGCTTCATTCTATTGTCTCCCTTTTAGAGCTGGTGTTTTGGTTCTGATAATTTACCCTCCATTGCCCTCCTACGCCTCCTTGCCCCTGGCATAGAGTTTAAACAAAATTAAGGTTTACTTAAGCCAAAGATTTGATCAAATTATGAATTGAACTTAATCAAGTTAGTTTCACGTATAGGCACAACCTAAAATACAGCATTGGAAGTTTCTTCTCTGATGGGCCTAGCTGGCATATGAATTGCAGCATTCATGGCTCCAAAACAGTTGGGATTTTAACTCAATAGAAAAAACAGGGGTACATTATTTAAAATATCCTTTCCAAGGTGCCATCACGTTGCAAGATGTTTTACAACATTCAGTGATAACCCATTGGTGTTACTACTATGTGTGTGTGTGTGTATGTGTGTATTTATATATTTATATTTATTTCTAAGATCTTTACATAGAATATTACAGAAATTCAGCTGGAATTTGATCTTTACAAATCTGGAGATAACCAAATGGTTTTCCGGATTTAAGTGAAGACACTCTCCCTGCTAAAACAGCACTTTTCTTAGATTCATTTCTAGAATTGCATTAGTAATGCATGAAAGTAGTAGAAATGTGTTGCTAACCCATCTGCAGATGGTGGTTCTCTTTCTGGTAAACATGCAGGGGCTGTAATAGCACTGTTTAGAACAAATGGGGTAGGTTCTCTGATTAAGACTGATCACAACTAATTTAACCATTTCTCTACATTATGAGGAGATGGGAATTGAAAGCAATCACTTCCTTTTGATGTATTTCCTTAATATTATTTAGATTTCGCCCTTGAGATACAAATGCTGTAAGTTATTTCAGCCTCCTGAGCACAGGAAATTTAGATGGCCAGCATCCAGATTGGATAAGGGAGGAAAAGTGGCTTAAATGCAATCTCTTCCATTGCAAACTCCCAAACTGTGAAGGACAAAGTCCAGTTTAGAAAATACAAATGGCAGTCTATCTCCAAAGACTCTTGGAGGTTTTCTAAATAGATCCCAAAATTCCAGGAATTTATAAGAAGAGGACCTGAAGGATTGTCCAGAGCACACAGGAGAGCCCATGGTGGGTCTAGTGTGAAAAACAATCACACCTCAGTACAATCTCCTTCACCCTCATAATGAAAAGGAATATGCCCTGACTGCCATTTCTCATTTACTTTATTTTATTGTGTTTTTTCCTTAAAAAAAAGAGAGAGAGAGAGAAAGAGAGACAGGGTTTCCCTATGTTGCCCAGGCTGGTCTTGAACCCCTGGGCTCAAGCAATCTGCCAGCCTCAGCCTCCCAAAGTGCTGGGATTACAAGTGAAAGCCACCACATCCAGCCTGTGTTGTATTTTCCTAACAAAATAAGTTTGTTATAGAAAAGTAGAAAATAGTCCACTGTGAAAAGTTAGACAAAAAGTTACATAAAACAAAGAAAAAAGAGGAGGCAAGGAGAAAAGAAGAAGAGAGAGACAGAAAAGAGAGAGAGAGAAAGAAAAAAAGAAAGAAAGAGGGAGAGAAAGAAGGAAAGAGGAATGAAGGAAAGGAAGGAAGGAAAAGGAAGAAAGGAACGAAGGAAAGAAAGAAGGAAGGAAAAGAAGGAAGGAAGGAAAAAGAAGGAAGGAAGGAAAAAAGGAAGGAAAGAAGGAAGGAAGGAAGGAAGGAAAGGAGGGAGGGAGGGAGTGAGGGAGGGAGGAAAGAAAAGACCCAGTGATTCTACCACCCAGAGGTAACCTCTATGGATTTTGGGTATATATCTTTTCAGTGTTTTTTAGTAGATCCATGTAGTATTTTTTCTGAGAGGAATCCTACTCTTAATAGGATATAAGAATATGATGCTGGGTGCTATCGTGCATACCTGTAATCCCAGCACTTTGGGAGGCTGAGGCAAACACTTGAGGCCAGGAGTTCAAGGCCAGCCTGGGCAATATAGCAAGACCTCATCTCTACAATTTTTTTTTTTTTTTTTAATTAACCAGGTGTGGTTGTGCACCTGTAGTCCCAGCTACTTGGGAGGCTGAGGCTGGAAGATCGCTTGAGCCCTAAAATTTGAGGCTGCAGTGAGCTATGATCACACCACTGCTTTCCAGCCTAGACAACAGAGAAAGACTTTGTTTCAAAAAAACAGATATAAGTCTAATCACTTAGGTAATTTAATTTATCTCATAAGCCTGTATTTTCTTGGGGGATAAAAAAGTAATTTTAGTTCAGAGTTTCACCACCACCCTTTCCCAAGGCCCCAAAAGGTCACATCTTTGTAAACCAAAAATAAAATTCTAAGCCCCACCACAACCATCTGAATGGACTTCTTCCTCAGCCAGGGCACTCTTGAAATTTAACCGGAAAGACTGGTTCAGGCCATGATGGGAAGTCAGGGTCAGACGTGTTTCATTATACCTCTCTAGCGTTAACATCAACACAGACTCTAAGTCGGCTGAGAAACATTGTACAACCTATTCTCTCTGAAGCCTACTACCTGAAGGCTTCCCCTGCAAATAAGAACTTTTGTCTCCACAATCCTTTATCTTAACCCAGACACTTCCTTTCTGTTGATCCCAGGTCTTCAGATAAATACAACCAATTGTCAACCAGAAAACTTTTAAATCTACCTGCAGCCTGGAAGCCCCACTGCTTCCAGTTGTTCAGCAAGGCTGAACAGAAGCAATGTATTTCTTTTTTTTTTTTTTTTTTTTTGAGATGGATTCTCACTGTGTCACCCAGGTGGGAGTGCAGTGGCATAATCTCGGCTCACTGCAACCTCCACCTCCTGCGATTCTCATGCCTCAGCCTCCCAAGTAGCTGGAATTACAGGTGCCTGCCACCACGCCCAGCTAATTTTTCTGTATTTTTAGCAGAGATGGGGTTTCACCATGTTGGCCAGGCTGGTTTCAAATTCCAGGCCTCAAGTGATCTGCCCACCTCAGCCTCCTAAAGTGCTGGGATTACAGGCATGAGCCACTGCTCCTGGCCCAGTGTATTTCTTAAATGTATTTGATTGAAGTCTCATGTCTCCGTAAAATGTATAAAACCAGGCTACAGCCTGACCCCCTTGGGCACATGTTCACAGGCCCTGTTCACTCATATTTGGCTCAGAATAGAACTCTTCAGATATTTTACAGAGTTTGACTCTTTTGGTCAACGTCTTCATTCCTGGGTCCAGATGCAATGTCAAGGCATCCAGGACCTGAAGCTGGGTCCTCACCTCCCATGTGGTCATCTCCTTGTCTCTCTGATCCTCCACCTGGCTGGTGCTCAGAACACACAGCACTGCTGAGACCTGCCTTGTTCTAACTGCTGGTCCCTCCAGGGCCCCCTCTCTTTCAGCTGTGTCTGTATGTCTCTTGAGTCCTCCTCAGCTGCAAGAAACTCGGTGAGCTTGTCCGAGGCCCTGCTGATTGCATAGCACTCTCAGGTACATAGGTCCATCTGTCACAACCAGGCCACACTAGGGCCCAGGACATGCTCCCTGGTTCTGAAAACCCTTCTGGCACACAGGCAGCTCATCTCTGGGTCATTTCTTCTTCCCGGTCTTACCAAGAAAATGCAGCCTTCCCTTCTACAAATGTCCATGTATTTGAGAAAAGAAAAACGCTCAGAGCAATTTGAGCTCTGTGAGGTATGCCGGCCTGGATAGACATAAGTATGAGACGTCAATCATCCTCCCCCAGTGCCCCCACTTCAATCATCTTCCCCCAGTGTCCCCCTTCACTTGGCAGACAATTGTTTAAAGTTCATGTTCTTGGAATTTGTGGCACAAAGAACAGCATATCATAAATAACCTAACCAATAGCTTATGTTATTTTCATGTAAATTCTTGGTAAACAAATTAGGAACTGCCTCTTCCTTTCCTTTAAAAACCCACTTGTAACTGTGGCTATTTATTCAGAGTATTTATTCAGGGCATCTTGAATCTATGCTCCTGGGTTGCAATCCTCAAGCTTGACCCAAATAAACTCTCTATTTATATTAATTTTGTCTCAGCTTCTTCCTTTTAGGTCAACATATTCATAAGCTCTCCAATTATTTTACCCCTCCACCCAGTATCTGAAGGCATGAGAATCGCTTGAGCCCGGGAGGCATCTGAAGAACATTTATAAGAATCTTTTCTCTTTCTCATAGGATCTTCCAGATCTATTGTTTATGCTCTGAATTTTTGTTGTAATTGTTGTTGTTCTTCCCAAGGGCTCAACTTTTGAAGAAAAGAGCCAGGGACAGGCACAGTGGCTCATTCCTGTAATCCCAACACTTTAGGAGGCTGAGGCTGAGGCTGAGACTGAGGTGGGAGGATTACTTGAGGTCAGGAGTTTGAAGTTACAGTGAGCTATGATCACGCTGCTGCACTCCAGCCTGGGTGACAGAGTGAGGCCCTCTCAAAAAACAAAACAAAAATGTCTTCTTGCTGTTCAATTTAATTGCTCAGACTGAAACTGTCTTTGCAAAAATTATAACCATGAGAAAAGTATGACAATAAAATAAATCTGATTTAAGCAACCCTTATCTTGCCTTTAGCCTCCCAATTGCCTTTAATCATTCCTGGTCTTGGGCCAAACTAACTTTGAGAGATATTTAGTTTAAAGTGTAAATGATAATAGCCCTTCCCCAGTCCTAAACCACTTTTGTAAAGCTAATGAAAGATCACCAAGTTAGGAGGATGAGAGGAGCCTGAATTCTACTAAGGTGTAAATGATTACCAGCCATTAATTCCGGAGGTCACAAGATTTGCAACTTCCCCAATTACTCCTGCAGATAACATCACTCTTGTAGAATCTAAGGTTGGCCTTTTGAGATGTCTTCTCAGGTTTTTGCATTTCTGATAACTGATGGCTCCACCTAGACCTGCCAACTGCTCCTGTGGCCCCCACCCAGGGGCCAGATTTAGCACCCACAAGGACCATTTTCCACACCCCTATGATTGCATCTCCAGCCAATCAGCAACACCCATTCCCTGGCCTGCCAAACTATTCTTGAAAAACCCTAGCCTCTGAATTTTTGGGGAGACTGATTTGAGTAATAAAACTCCAGTCTCCTGTTCAGTTGTCTCTGCATGAATTAAACTCTCTATTGCAATTCCCCTGTTTTGATAAATTAGCTCTATTTGGGCAGTGGGTGAAATGAACCTGTTTGGGTGATTGCAAGGCAAAAACTCAAAATGGCCTCATTTGAAGAGTGGAAGGGCCAGAGGAGGAAATGAAAAAGCAGGAAAGGAAAAGAACACCAGCTACAATTTTAGAATGGGGTCCCTCCAGTTGTGCTTACAGGACTGTAGCTCCTGTATTACTCCTAGGGAGTTGGCTAGCACCAAGTGAAGGTGGCAACAGGCACATATCTGGAGGAGGTGAAAAGTAGAGTGACATTTGCTCTAATCAAACATAAAGGAGGAAAGAGCTTTCTAAGAGAGGCTAGGGTGTCCCTTAGGTGTTGCTTGTACCTAAGTCCTGCTGTTGAAGCCTTTGCTTATGTAGATGCAAACACACAGGCACTTCCCTGGTTCTAGACTTTGCCCTCTAAAGCCCAGAACAAAGGTGTCCATCCATGAAGAACCAAGTTTTCTTATCTCTCACCCTCACTGTGGGGATGGAGTTGAGGCAAAGGAAAGGGGGGAGAAAAGGAAAGCCCTTGAGCATAATAATCTAGAGAGAAATGTACCTTCTACCAGCAATGTAAATATGATTTATGTGACTCCTCCCAGCTAGGCTCCTTTTATTTCCTCAAGTTGGAAATGCAGACCAGAGGTTTGTACTTGTTTTCTGTCCCAGAAGGCAACTCTGTTAGTAGAGGAAGGTTTGATATTGGTCCAGGATCTGAGGTAGAGATCACAGCCTTGAGACAACGCCAAGGCAGCCAATTAAGAAGGTGCTGACAACACTTTCCAGGAACAATTTTCTAGATGCTTAACTTTGACCAAAGGTTTAAGCTTCTAATAATCCCCAGGAAACACACATTTTCCATGGAATAGTGCCTGGACTCTTAAGAACTTCCAAGAAACGGGTTCTCAGAAGACTGCAGCCACCAAGCACACATGCCCATTCAAGAGCTTTATGGAAAAAACAAAGGCGATGTAAACTAGATTTCCTCACATGCACTGGGAGATTTGGACAAGTAAAGTCACAAAAGAAGCGAATTAGGCCACTACATTGTCCTTGGGAAACTAGAACTTACCCTACCCTCCCTTCCTTTAACCACTGGCCATAACAAGGCTGGAAAGCCACAGTCTGTCAGCCCAAATGTTTCAGTTTAGTGCTGGTCAGGCCTTGCTTCTTTCATCTGGGATTTTCTCGGCATCCTTGCTCAGCTGAATATCACTCAAAATTATCACAAACTGCTACTAAAAGCTGAAGAGTATATGCCCATCAACCCAGCGACCTCACTGGAAGTCCTGCAAGGTAGGCATCCATCTCCATCTCACAGATGAGAAAACTAAGACTCAGAGAAACTAAGGGATTTGCCCAAAGTTCAGTGCAAGTACAAATTAGAGCCTGGTTGTTCTCATTCACACTTGAGAATTTCCAAGACTAGGTAAGAGCAATAGAAGACCTTGGCCAGGGTGCTGGGGAGGGTCCTGCTGCTCCCAGCATTAATCCTTCAGTGACTATATCCTGGGGAGGCCTGGAACTGGCTGGAGTGGGAGCAACAGAAAGGAGGCATGTGGAGGCCTTGGGACGGCAGCTTTTTATCAACCCTCACAGAAGTGTTTCTATAATTTTACAATCAGTGCTGCCAACGTGGTGCCCAATGGCTGATTATCAGCCCAGTCATAATTATGTTAATCGAGAAATAGAATAGTGGGATAAAGATGGGAGGAATGAACTCCATTTGGGTGGGAAGTGGAAGCATTAACAACAGGGCCCACCAGACCATCAGAACCACAGAGCGGAAGAGAAGGGCATTTCAGGGAGACAGAAGAGCACAAAAAGGCTGGTGGCAATAAATGAAAACAGGGCCTACAACCTGTTTTCTGTGGTCAACTAAGGAGGTGAAGTTAGGGGTTCAGAGGGTGGGGAGGTCAAACATTTATGACAGATGAGACTGGAGGGACATAGAGACCTGGTACATGATGTCTTGACTGGGAATTCTGACAAAACCATTTTTTTTTTGTCTTAGACATGTTATTTGTCTATTGGGTTATTTCTTCACTTTAAAGCATAAATTACTGAATCTTTGAATAAAAATTTTAACCAAATATTATGTATAATGAACATCTTCATCCCACAAAGACCTCCATTGTGTCCTCAGTGCCTCACATGCCCACTGAGGCACAGGGTCCCACTGGCCACTTCCTATTGGGCTTGTCTTCCAACTGCATTTCACCTCCCAACAATCTTGCTGGAACTGGATTTCTTTGCAAAACACCAGACTGCTTAGGTGAGTGCCTGACTTTTGCCTACATATTCCCAGGCCTCTTCCCTGGGGCTGGATACTTGCTACTCCCCTTTCTCAACCAGGGGCTGCAGATTTGCTGTGAATGAAAGTATCATTCAGAATCACACCATGAATTCCCAACTGCCTTTAACACCCCTTTCACCTGGATTCCCACTGGTTCCGTTGATTTGCTGATTTGGATTCCCTTATATTACCAAGGCCTGCAGGTAGGACACCTGAGATCAACATGGGTGCTCTAAAATGTGCTTCCTGCTATTCCCCTCAGAGGTCGGGTGCCATAACCACGTGAATTTCTTCAACTCTCCATTCCTGTCTTACAGAATCCCAAATATCCAAAGTGCCCTGCTCTTTCCTGCTCACCCTTGTTAATGGAGAGCCATCATGCGTTGTGCAAGAGTCCCATGATGTGATAACAACAAAGACAAGCAACTTAAGTCGTGCTTATCTCTGCAAGATGTCCAACTCTCAGTGCAAATATTTAGACAGGGTTGGTCTTCGTAAATTTGATTGCTCTTGAAAGAGAGGATGTACAATGCTCTAGACAGCCAAAGGGAGACACATGCTCAGTGCAGGCAGGGGTCTGCTAAGGGGGTCTATTAAATCCCTGTATCATCTGTTCTCACACTGCTATAAAGATATTACCTGAGACCAGGTAATTTATAAACAAAAGCGGTTTAATTGACTCACAGTTCTGCAAGGCTGGGGAGGCATCAGGAAACTTACAATCATGGCAGAAGGAAAAGAAGCAGGTACCTTCTTCATAAGGTGGCAGGAAAGAGACAGAAAGAGAGAGAGAGAACAAGGAAATGCCACACTTTAAAACCATCAGCTCTTCAGAGAACTCACTCACTATCATGAGGACAGCATGGGAGAAACTGCCCCATGATCCAACCACCTCCCCCGACACATGGGGACTACAACTGGAGATCAGATTTGGGTGGAGACACAGAACCAAACCATATCAGTCCCTATCTGTTTTAACAGATTTTGTTTTTCCTGCTCATTTTAAACCCTGGTGACCTAGGTTTATCAACTCAAAAGTAGAAATAAGGCATAGTAGAAGAAGGTCTTGAGGGTTGTGAGGACTGAATTCTAGTCTTGACCATATGGACCTTAAGCAAGCTGGGTTACTCAACCTCAAATACCTTCTCCTTCTATAACTTTAGTTTCTTTAGCCTTAAGAGGGAACTGGGGGCTTGACACCTTACTAAGGTGGTGATTCTCATTCTTCTAGTGCTTGCAGCACACTTTCAAATAAAAGAATGTGGATACCACAATTGAAAACTTTAAAAGACTGAAAACAATACAAAAACGTCAGCAGTCACTAAGTACAATGCTGACTGTAATACAACAGTGTCTCCCAGTTACCATAAAATTATCCACAGTTATGGCTCAATAGCTGACCAGCTTCACTACTTCATGGGTTCTTTGAATGGAATGGTTCACAGCCCTGACCATACTCTCTTATATACCCCAGAGTCAGAGGTTTCCCACATTCTGGAAGCTCTGCAATCCTTCATTAGCCTTGGCTTGACATTACACCCATATCCCTTAGAGCATATTTGTTCCAAGTCACGCAATCCACACATCTCAATGTTGTATCAGACACATGAGCTGAAATATTGAGGACTCAGATGAACCCAGACTGGTTTTATATATTAACAAAAATTGGGCTAAATATTGAAGATGACTGCTCCAAGGGCATGCCAGCTAAAAAGTTTTATAGTTCTATGAATTAAAACAATACGACATTTTGAGAAAAGAAAATCTAGTTGAGGTAGAATATTTAATTAAGGCATTGAGTCTATGTCAGTTAAAGAAAGAAATCCTTATTGATAAGACAGAGAGCTCCGAGGGCTTAAAGGGGCCCCAGTGAACCTACAGAGTTTGAAGGGCATTGTCAGAAAAATGAATGGAATAAATCACACAGGATATGGGTAGTAATGAGATAGAAGTTCAGCTTCTCTCTGTTTCTAACAGTTATATATTTTTTAGAAAGTAGCATTTAAAGTTTTTTTTTTGTAGTAGGAAGCAATTATTTTTATGTTCTTAGAGATTATTATTTTGGGGGTACTAAACTATTGGCTCCATTGTATTCCTATAAATTATTTTTCATTTCCTCTAATGCTCTTTCCAAACATCTGTTGGTTTATTGTTCTGGGCACAGAAAATTATGATCAGTTTAGTAGATGCATAATACAGATTCAGATTCGTTTGTCAAGGGATGGAAAATATCACAGCATTTCAGAGCCAGGCAGCAAATGGATCAAAGGAAATCCTTATTTCGTATCCTATAGGGTGTGATTTATTTTTAAGTATCAAAAAATGGACATTTGGCGTTTATATGATTATCATAAAAATACTTTTCTGCTTCTGAGAAAACAAGCTACCCAGCTAACAACCTGCACTTGTGCCAAGAAATGAGGTGGGTGTGAGTAACGAGGATGGTGATTTTTCTTTTCCTCTCTAGTGAACTTCATTCAATGGGTCAATGAGTTTACTTTAGTGTCTTCTCTATGCCAGACATGGGCTCGATGCTGGGGACACAGAGATGAGTGAAAACAGACAAGGTCCCTGCCCGCATCTAAACCAGCTGGGAAGACAGGCAACTGTGTAAGCAACTGCCTTAAATTGTAGTGAGTGTTACAACCAAGAGCGTAGACACACAGTGGAAGGCCCATAAAGGGAGATTTAACCTGACCCAGACATCCAGAACACCTCAGTGAACGAACACCTGGGGGACAAGCAGAAGTTAGCCAGTGAAGTCTGCGCCATGGAAGAGTGGGTCACAAAGAAATGAGATAAGGGAGGGCATGGTTCCCAGCAGGAAGTGAGTGGCAGTTCAGTCTGGGTGAAAGACAGAATACAAGATGATATTGTGAAGATGCTAGTACTGAGAGGGAGGCAGTAGGCAGGTCACACAGGGGCCCTGGAAGCCACGTTAGTTTGTCTAGGAACAATGGGAAATCGCTGGGAGACTTTAGAGAGGACGCTAGCATGAGTGGATTTGTGTTTTTGAAGAATCCCTGGAGAGGACTTGTAAAAGCGTATGTGTCTGTGTGTGCATAATACACAGACTTTTACCAGTCCTGTCCAAGATGTACATGCTCTCATACACACTAGGCAATCAGAGAATCTATCTACAAAGCCATTTTCCCCTTCCATTATCCATCCACAAACTTGATGGCTTTCAGTTGAGGAACTGAAATAGGGTTCTCCACTTGAATAAGATGAGTGAGTAGGGTTTCCTTGCCAATAGTAGGGGCTTGATTTCCATTTCACAGATGTTGAGAGACAGTTGTTTCTTCAGTAGCAGTATATTTATTACGACACTGTGCCCATGGCAGGTGTTTGGCCAAAACTACCTCCAGTGCATTGCCCGGCATCTGTCCTCGTCCTGAGAATCCCTCTGGAGGCACCTTGCTCCTTTCTTTCTACTCTTCCTTTTCTTCCCCTCCAGATCTGGAGACTTTCATCAGCCCTAGGTGAGGGGCAATATGGACAACATTGGTGTTTGGGCTCCAAGCTACTTTTTATATCCAACTTCTCTTCCTTCTGATTTCTTTCCATTTTATAGCATTCTCATCTCTCCAGTTACACCAACTGGCCCCACATCTCTAAATATTATCAAAAGTCTTTAAAAAATGACCCAGAGCATTTTTTTTTTCAGGTTCTCCTAGTTGTCTATCTCCTCTCTTCTTCTGACCCCTGTTAGGGTTGCATGAAAACTAGCATTACAATATTTCTGTTCCATCTATACCTGATTACCATAAAGTGCAATGACTATGCACATCACTGTGTTGGATTAATTTGGGCTAAGCTTTATTGGTCACTATGTCATAGTCATGTGGTTACTAATGTAACCTGGCTGTTTTTATACACTGTGATCAAAATCTAGGGCCATGATTATAATCAAGGCATAAAGTAGGGGCCAGTCTGCCTCATATCTCAAAAACTGTGCAGTATTAAGATGACTGTTGGGCTTCTATTAAAGGTAACTGTTGGCCGGGTGTGGTGCCTTATACCTGTAATCCCAGCACTTTGGGAGGCCAAGGTGGATGGATCACCTGAGGTTGGGAGATTGAGACCACCCTGACCAACATGGAGAAACTCCATCTCTACGAAAAATACAAAATTAGCCAGGCATGGTGGCGCATGGCTGTAATCCCAGCTACTCAGGAGGCTGAGGCAGGAGAATTGCTGGAACCTGGGAGATGGAGATTGCAGTGAGCCGAGATTGCACTGTTGGTGGCTTCCTGGAAGACATCATGTTGAATGAATGAAGTCATGAGTAAATAAATGGAATGTGGAGCTGCACTGCCAGAATTAACCCCCTGAACAAAAGTAAAGAGCATCCGAAGTTCAACGAGGAGTGCCCTAGGTAAACAAGGAACTCCTTCTGAGAGATGAAAAAATCCAAGTGCCTGCGCTTTACACTGGAACTTTGGTTAACAGGGCAAGGAAGAGAGCTTTTGGAGATAATACTTGATGATGCTATACAGTGTCCCCTTAGTCTCTGAGATTCTTATCCCAAGTAACCCAAAGAAGGGAGATAAAAAGGAAAGAGCAGGCTCCCATTTGGAAGTCAAAAAGGTGTTATAATCTCTTAGGAGTACACCGTCTCCTAAATTCCAGGGCCTTGGCAGGGAAAACATTGATATTCATGGCAACCAAAGAAAATGACCATATCGACTGAACCAAGAGGACACAGCAGCAGCAGAGATCAAGAGGGACAGTGGCAGTTGGACGGTAGCAGTAGTTACAGAGGAAGGGAGTAAGCCACACAAGCAATTCTGGAATAAAGGGAAATAAATGGCTTGAGGGCCTTGCAATTGCAATGATCTCCTGGGGTTGAAGCTTAAGTTTACTCACATTGTGACTGTCACCAAGGCTTTAGGTCATTCATTTAGTTTTAGTACCTCATTTACACACCACCTGTGTGTCAGGCATAGTGGCTGTGTTGGTCTAGGCCAGGGGTCAGTGAACCTTTTTTGTATAGCTCCAGAGAGTAAATATTTTAAGTTTCATGGGCCATATGGTTCCTATCACAACTACTTAACTTTGCTGTTGTAGTGCAGACACAACCACAGACAATGAATAAACAAGAATTTGCTTATTGGATGTGTTCCAATAAAATTTTTCTTATAGAAACAGGTGGTGGGCGACATTTGGCCCATGAGTCTGCTGAGGCTCAGAACATGATCCCCAATGTGAAGGCCTCAGAAAGAGCCTCAGAAGTAAAGTCTCTTTTGGACCTTCTCCTGCCCTCCTGTCTCTTGCCTCTCATTCTCCATGAGGCTAGCCATAGAAATAAGAATTCCTCTTCCCCAAGGCAGGTCACAGAAACCAGAACCCCTTCTCCGAAGCCAGCCACAAAACCTAACAATATTACTCTAACTTTCTCCCTGCCTTTTTGTGTGCGAGTTGGCCATGAAGAAACTCTCTGACCTGGGCTGGTGCGGTGGCTCACGCCTGTAATCCCAGCACTTTGGGAGGCCAAGGCAGGTGGATCACGAGGTCAGGAGATCGAGACCATCCTGGCCAACATAGTGAAACCCCATCTCTACTAAAAAAATACAAAAATTAGCCAGGCATGGTGGTGCATGCCTGTAATCCCAG
This sequence comes from Pongo abelii, assembly GCF_028885655.2. Classification (NCBI taxonomy): domain Eukaryota; kingdom Metazoa; phylum Chordata; class Mammalia; order Primates; family Hominidae; genus Pongo; species Pongo abelii. The sequence goes on from NC_071995.2 coordinate 92,475,730, forward strand.
CTACTCGGGAGGCGGAGGCAGGAGAATCCCTTGAACCAGGGAGTTGGAGGTTGCAGTGAGCCAAGATTGCACCACAGCACTCTAGCCTGGCGACAGAGCAAGACTCCATCTCAAACAAAAAAAAAAAAAAAAAAAGGAATTCTCCGACCTGCCTTGTCTGATTGTAGGTCATAAGCCTCCCATTCCAGAAAGGGTCCTGTCCCATACCCAGAAAGAAGCAATGCTGCACAGAGAGGCCAGGAAGAACCTCAACAGATAGGCCTTGCTGGGTCTCCCCACTCAGTCTATTCCCGTTAGCTCTTACCCTTTTTATCCAGTTGCAGGCCTACACAGCTGTCCATTCTTCATCAAACCCCAGCATAAAAATGGACAGTTTTCCCCATGTATTTGTGTCTTCACTCTGAAGGATCCCATGTCACATAAAACTATGTTTAAAGAAATTTGTTATGAGTTTCTCTTGTTAACCTATCTTTTGTTAAAGGAGTGTTGGCTGTGACCCTTATGATGGGGAGGAGAGGGATCACTCCCTTTCCACCCTTACAGGCAAGAGTTTGCCAACCCCTGATTTACAGGAACAAAGTGTGCTGGTTATTTTGTTGCCTTTCAGATCCAATCCATAGAGTCCTTCTACCCTGCCCTTTATTCCAAGAGGCTGCCCTCTGCAGACTGTGATACCCAGGCTCCTTGCCCTCTGGCTCCTGGTTAGGCTTGGGTAATCAGAAGCATGGGCAATGAATCAGAAATTGGGAGGAGAGAGGGGTGGAGGAATGTTGTCACTCTACACTCTCCCTCCTGGGCTGGGCTGTGGCAGTGGCTGTGCTCATCTATATCTGGTCACAGCTCTGCCTGGTGGCCCATACCCATGGCTACACCTCTCACTCAGTTCCCATAACAGCTCCCTCATCATTCACCTTCAGCCCTAGGGGATTGGAACTAGTGTCGCCCTGTTCCCAGCCCTACGTGCTTCTCCATCCTTTGTCTGTTTCCCTTCGTTAAACTCTCTTCAATTGCTCCTTTGAGTGTGCCATCTATTCCCTGCCGGACAGTGTTTGAATATGCCCTCGTGGTGGACATTCACTGTTTTTAGATGTAACGGTATTGTTCCAACCTCAGATCTAGGACGGGATATGTAATCCAGACATGCCCAATTAGGGCACTGAATCACTCAAGCCACAGTAGTTGGTTCTGGAATGTTCACATGAACCAAGTTGTTTCTTTTTTCTTTTCTTTGTCTTGCTCTGTCACCCAGGCTGGAGGGCAGTGGCATCATCTCAGCTCACTGCTGCAACCTACGCCTCATGGGCTCAAGCGATTCGTGTGCCTCAGCCTCAGAGTAGCTGGGATTACAGGTGTGCACTACCATGCCTGGCTAATTTCTGTATTCAGGTTTTTCAGTTGGAGGAATTACTAATACTTATATAGAAGCCACCAAGAAGTACCATCTATTCCACTGGATTTGAACCTAGAAGAGTAAATTTGAAGCTTCCAGAAGCTACTATGTGAAGCCTGAGGACAAGGCCCAACATGAAAGAAGGCAAAGTCCAGAGGTGGCCTTGTTTGAGTCCTTGGAACTGGCTGAAGCTAGCTCTACTCATCAATGATTTGTCAATGAGACAGTAAAATTCCTTATTTTTTTCCTCAAGAAATTCTGTCACTTGTATTCAAAAGCAAAACTTATTTTTTTAAAAAAGAAAACCCTTAACCACTTTACACCAATGTATTACATTCTCTGGATTATCTAAGCAAGGGACCAGTCCGATGTCATCTTTGGATTAGATACACACTAAGGCAGTGTAGTTAAACCCCACTGAATTTCAGCAGGGATAGAAGCCAGAGAGTTGGTTTGCCATCAACCCATTTCCAAAAGGAAATGGCAGGAGTCCAGCAGCATCATGTAGTTATAGTCTCCCATGCCAGGAAGAAACATCTCCCAAGCTCAAATTCTACCCATTTTGACACTTGAAAAGTAAAACATCTTCATGTGAATGAATGGGGAGATGGGTATGATTGCTGGCAGTGCAACAATGAGTTGAAGCTTGATTGTTTATTAACTGTTGTAAACAAATTATGAATTTGTGCCAGTAGCCAAAATAGAGACAACTGGGCATAATAAATATTAATTCTCAAGGAGATCATCTAACACACTACCTAAAAGATCCTTTGTGGACTCCAAGGGTGTTAATTATGTGAGACCTTATTCTCTATTCATTAATTCATTCATGATTTTGTTGAGTGAATGTCAGTCTGCTACAGTACCGGGCTGGCAAATTGTTTCCATCTCTGGTGCTAATTGTGGTTATAGCTGCTCAGTGGGCTGTATTGAAAAAGACTGTGAGTCCAAGCAAAACTCTGGGCTTCATGAGAAAAAGTATCATGAAGATACTCTTCATTATACTCTACATTAGAGGTGTCTGCTGTGAAAGTGGAACAAAGGAGTGTCTGAGGTATTTGTCATTCCTGCAAGTTGGAAAAGGCCTTATCTGGAGTGAGAAGGAGTAGATTTGGGGTAAATCGTTTCCATCCTATGTGTCTTTATTTCCTTAAATTGGTAAATCGAGGAAGTTCATCCAACAATTTATAAGGTTCTTCCTTCCTATTATTTATTTATCCATTATTTTATCTGTCCTTGCATTTGGGGTGATTTCTCACCTTGTGAATGCATTCCTCCCTAGCATAAAAAACAAAATCTCATTTTCCTAGCCTCCTATGTAGTAAGAATACAACTACGGGATCTAGGTCCATCAGTCAGATACATCTGTTCTACATTTGTTTAGAATATGATGTAGGAGATGAGACTATTTCACCCCAAAATATGACTGTAGGAGACCAGAATGTGTACCCCAAATATGCTTCTTTAAAATAAGGATCATTTTGATCTGATTATTTGAGGAGAGAGTAGACACAGGAGAAGCTTTGAAAACAGAGTAGAAGTTACACTTTTGTGAGAGAAATTTGCATCTATAAAGGAAATCTCCATCGTAAGCATATCTCCTCTCTGTAGAAGAAAAAGGATGAGTCTAAGTTACTAAAAACTCTTACCAATAGAGAAGGCAACTTAAACACAGGTAAGATTTTTTTGTATAGTTACCCTTGTTTAAGGTGCTTTTCCTCCTTCTAACTGGGTAGGAACTTTCTTTGTTTCAGGGAATAGTATTTAAGCTTGAAGTCAAAGCTATAATACTTCTGAGATTTGTTCAAAAGCTTTGAGATATTTCCTGTATTATTTCATTTATGTTGCTATAAAGGAATACCTGAGGCTGGGTAATTCATAAAGAAAAGAGACTTGTTTGGCTCACAGTTCTGCAGGCTGCACAAGAAGCATGGCGCCAGCACTTGCTTCTGGTGAGGGTCTCAGGCTGCTTCAACTCGTGGTGGAAGGGGAAGGGAAGCTGGCATGTGCAGAAATCACATGGTGAGGGAGAAAGCAATGGGGGTGGGGGAGATACCAGGCTCTTTTTAACAACCAGTTCTCGAGGGAACTAATGAGCAAGAACTCACTTATTATGACAAAGATGGCACCAAGTCATTCATGAGGGATCTACCCCATGACTCAAACACCTCCCATTAATCCCCACCTCCAACATTGGGATCAAATTTCAACATGAGGTTTGGAGGCAATACACATTCAAACTACAGCATTCCCTGTGAAGGATCCCAGGGAATTTCACACCACAGTATGGCACTCTGGTATGCTGATTGTAAAAATTGAAGGCCCTTTGAGATCAGCAAATGCTGGGAGACACTTCACACTGATATTGCCTTATTTACCTTAAGACCAGCCCTGCCAAATAGAATACAATCACCTTCCATTACCCTCCCCTGAATTTGATTATCTATCACAGGTAGAAGACTGAAGAATCTACATCTGGATGAACTTCTTCACAAGATAATATCTAATTCTGAAGACAATCATTTACAAGCTAATTTCTGTCCCTTGGTTCATTCATTTTCCCTAAGAAACATTTTACTACTCCTCAAAAGAATTGCCTACCATTCTCCATCCCTCCTCTCCCCCTTATGAAGAAGTGTGCGTAATCATCTGGACCTCATTGGGTATTTGGGTAATCACTCTCCTGTGATTTTCCCTTGTGCATTTTAAAATTAAATTTGTATTCTTTTGCTCCTACTAATCTCCTTATCAGTTCACTTTCAATGAACCTTCAGAGGGTTAAGGGGAAGCTTTCCTTCTTTGACCCTACACCTGAGAATCTCCCATGTGTATATACATGAGGTATACATGTTATTAAACTTTGTTTTCCTCTCATTTTGTTACAGCAGTCCATTCCAAACGAGAGCTCAGAAAGGGGAGAGGAAAAATTAATTTTTTCCTCCCCTATGCTAGTGATGGTGCAGAGTCCATCTGGCAAGGATAAAGGCAGAGACATTCTGTTCATTAAAGCAGCAGTGATAGGGCCGGCTCTGGTGGCTGTCCCAAGCAGGGGGCAATGATGACTTCACTGAGCAGCTCTGCAGCACAGGTGGGGGCACTGTTCCTGTCTGCTAGCCTCTAATCCTTTGTCTCTGGGCCTCCCTTGGAGCCCTTCAGCTATTTAATTCTTTTTGAAATAAACTCATTTTACTGCTGAAATGAGCCAGAGTGGATTTCTTTGTCTTCAAGGAACTCAAAAACTTATGATCAGGACTACGTGCCTTCAAATAGAATTTATTCTCCTTTAAAGATGAAAAAATTTATTCTGCTTTATGAATTATGAAGAGGATGCTTAGCTAATGGTTTTCAAAATGTATTTTATTGCAATTATCAGCAGGATAATTGTTGCAAATGGATAAATATGTGTTATAGAGAGGTTATTCTCACTTGTATCATCTTCATTATTCTAAGTGCACTAGAGAAAATGCAATTCCTTCAGGGTTTTTGTTTCATAGCTTTACATTGAGAGAAGAAACCCTCTTCTTAATCATTGCTAGTGTTATTTTCAAGAGTTTGCAGGAGCATTTTGGTAGGATTTTATAGTTTTAGTAATTCCTTTAATTTTCTAATGAAGATTAGAGCTAAGTATCTCATAAGGATAAATGGCCACAGCAAAGAAACTCACTTGACTAATTGCCCTTATGGAGAGTTTCTTTAAAGGATGAAAGAAGTTCTTGAGACTTGCCCCCAAATTCTGTGTGCAAGAAACATCACATAGTTTTATTTTCTTTAATAAATCAAAATTCCCCCTCTACCTCCAGCCCACCATGCTAAGGAAACGTAGGTGTTTAGTGACTCATTGTAGGGTAATGGGGCTTAAAATGGCTTTACCTCCTTCATATTATCCATCAACAACCATGCTCCCACTTTTCAAATAGTCAATAGATATATTGTTGACTTTTTATGCAAAAGTGGTATTTATATGCAAATTCAAGCTCCTTCTTTGTAAACTGATTGTTGTTCTCAAGGTCTTCCAGTGTTGAAATTTTGGAGCCTAAACAATTAGATTTCTTCCTTCTCTTGTCCTCCCAGCCATTCCTCCCCTAGGAACCTTAGAAATTTCTGGTGTCTTCAGCAGCACAAAAATTTACTGGATACAACTTCTAATTCCGGCCATGAGAGAAAAATAGATACCAGACTTGCCTTCCCACTTTAATGTATTTTTGTGTCCAAGTGTAATGTTGGACACAATATATGAAGAAGTGGTTTCCAGACATTATAAAACAGACAATAGAGGAATATAATACTTGAGGGAAGAAAAACACACAAAGAGCTTCCCATTCATCTCCATGAAAATTCAATTTATAAGAAAAAAATTAAATTAACTAGGGGCACATTGCAAATAAAGGCAAATGGAAGTGGAACCCAAAGAGAATAAAGTGTTTTTCTGGGAAAAGTAAAGAGAGGTCAGAGTTCAGAAATGCTGAGGCTGCTTGGAATTTTCAAAGTAGGATACTTGAGATGAAAAGGTCCCAAATTTTGAATATGGGTCTCCTTGAGTCTAGCTGAGTACTAAGCTGCATGTGTTCAGGGTTCTCTGATAGAGAACAACTACTAGTAGAGTATGAGCTGAATAAGGGGTTCAAGATATTCCAGTTTTGATAAACCAGAGGGTAAAGACTTCACTAAAAATCCACAGCAATTAGTTGACCATTATAATGACCAAATGTTAGAAGTAGGGCTACTTTAGCCCTAGAGTAAGAACAACTTTAGACTTACCCAATAAAGCCTAAAATCAAACCCTGATTGCCTTAAACCATTTGGGCTACTATAACAATTAAACAATTTGTGCTACTATAATAAAACATCTAAGCCTGGATAATTTATAAAGAAGAGAAGTTTATTATTCACAGTTTTGGAGGCTGAGAAATACAAGATCAAGGTACTAGCATGTCAGTATGTGGTGAGGGCCCAATCTTTTCTTCCAAGATGGCATCTTATTGGCTTATCCAGAGCAGAGGAACACTGCATCCTTACATGGTAGAAGAAAGGGGAAAAGAGGGCAGAATGCTGACTGAAGCCTCTTCTTTAAGGACCTAATCCCATTCATGATGGAGGAGTCCTCATGACCTAATGGCATCTTAAAGACCACACCTCTTGATGCTATCACACTGGCTATTAAGTTTCAACCCATAAATTTTGGAGGGGACACATTCAAACCATAGCACTGACAGACCAAGTGAAGTTGCAAGTAAATTAACTGCTAGTGAGAATAAAACTCAGCACTAATTAAAGGAGGACTGTCAACCAAATAGCATTCTAAAAATTCAGCACACAATAACAAATTACTAGATAAACAAATAAGCAGGCAAATGCATTACATATCCAGGAGAAAAAAACAGTCAATACAAACATATCCAGAGTTGACAGAGATGTGAGAATTAATGAGTCAGGACTTCAAAACAGATATAATAAATGTATTCAAGGATTTGTTAAAATATTGACATTGTGTACAGAAGAGAAACCTAAACAAGGAAATGGAAATTATAAAAAAGAACAACTATAAATTCCCAGAGTGAAAAATGCAATATGTGAAATAAAAAATTCTCTGGATGGGCTCAATGGCAGATGTGCCATTGCAGAAGAAAAGTTCAGTAAACTTGAAAACCAGTTAAAATAAATTATCCAAACTTTGAAAAAGGATTTAAAAAATAAATACAGCCTTAGTGACCTGTAGGGCCGTATCAAGAAGTCTAACATATTAGTAATTGCAGTTCCAAAAGGAGAGAAGAGAAAAACCGGGAAAGAAAAATACATTTGAGAAATAATAACTAAACTTTTTCCAAATGTGATGAAAAATAAAAGCCCGCAAGCCTCAAAAATCTGAACAAATTCCAAGTGGAATAAGCACACAGAAAACTATTTCTAGCCATATCATCATCCAGTTGCTGAGAACAACAATGAAACAAAACAAAAAATTCTTAAAGGGATAAGTTATCACAAGAGAAGGATAAAAATGTGCACTAACTTCTCATCAAAATCAATGCAAACCAGAGAAAAATGGAATCACATTTTAAAGGCTAAAATGGTAGGGACACTCTATCAACCTATAATTCTATATTCAGCAAAAATACCTTTCCAACATAAAGTAGAAATAAAGATACTTCCATAGAAACACATGTTGAAAGGATTCATTACAATAGGCTACACTATAGAAAATGTTAAAAGCACATCTTCAGGTTGAAATAAAATGATAACAGAAAGTTGGGCTGGGTATGGTGGCTCATGCTTGTAATCCCAGCACTTTGGGAGGCCAAGGTGGGCAGATCACTTGAGGTCAGGAGTTCGAGACCAGCTTGACCAACATGGCGAAATCCTGTCTCTACTAAAAATACAAAAATTAGGCAGGCATGTGGTGTGCACCTGTAGTCCCAGCTACTTGGAAGGCTGAGGTGGGAGAATCACTTGAACCCAGGAGGCAGAGGTTGCAATGAGCTGAGATCATGCCACTGCCCCCCAGCCTGGGTGACAGGAGGAGACCCTGTCTCAAAAAATAAAAATAAAAAAGAACAGAAGGTTGAATCTACATGGAAGAATGAAGAACACCAGAAATGCTAAACATGCAGGCACATATATAAAATATATTCATTTTTTTATTTGTTGAAAAGACAATTGAATATGTAATATGTAAATAATAATGTATTGAGGAGGTTTGTAACATATACAGGAGTAAAATATCTGACAATAACAGCAGAAAGGATAGGAGGACATAAAGGAGTGTATATTGCATAACCATACTGTGTATGCGTGAGGTGGTATAATATTAAATTCATAGTAGACTAGAATAAATTAATGGTGTATATTGTAGTTCCTCTTAAAAAGACAAAATAAACAGGCATAGCTAAAAGTTAATAAAGAAGATAAATAAAATACTAAGAAATATTTGTTTAACCCAAATTAAGGCAAGAAAGAAAGAACAGCTGTAAAGGACAAATGTATTGAAAAGAACAGAAATAGCAAAATGATAGGGTTACATCCTATGTTATCAATAATTACATTAAGGCAAATGGACTAAACACTACAATCAAAAGGTAGAGACTGCCAAGCTAGATAAAAGCAGGGCACAAATATATGTTGTTTAAAAAAGACATGTCCTAAACATAAAGATACAGATTTGGGGGAAAAAATATGCCGTGCAAATACTCACTGTAGTAAAGCTAGAATGACTATATTAATATTAGACAGTAGATTTCAGAGCAAAGAATATTGTCAGAGATAAACAGGAATACTTCATAACTGGGTCAATTAATCAGAAATCTGTAATAATTCCAAATAAGCATACACCTAATAACAGCTTCGAAATACATAAAGTGAAAATGTGACAGAACTAAAGAATGAAGTAGACAAATCCATAAATATGATTAGAAATTGTAATACCTTTTACTCAGTACTTCAAATTATACAGAGTAAGCTGCTGATTACCCAGAATTAAGTTACAAATCAGTAACAAAAAGATACCTGAAAAATTCACACATCTTTAGAAAGTGAGCAACATCTAAATAATCCACGGGTCAAAAAAGAAATCATAAGAAAAACTTTAAAATATTTCAAAATGAATGCTAATGGGAAAGTACAATATGTTAAAACATGTGGGCTGCAGCTAGAGAAGTGGTTAGAATGAAATTTATAGTTTTAAATGCTTTATTGGAAAAGAAAAAATATTTAAAGTCAGTGATCTGAGCTTCTATTTTAAAAAGCTACAAAAAAGAGCAAATTAAAGCTAAAGTAATGAGAAGATATGAAATACAGAGCAGAGAACAATGAAACGAAAAAAAGCAAATAATAAAGTTGATATACCTCTGGAAAGACTGATCAATAATAAAAAGGAAACACAAATTACCAACACCAGAAATGAAAGTGAAAACATCAGTTCAGATACTTCAGACAGTCAAAATACAAGGTAATACTGTAAACAATTTTGTGCCAGTAAATTGGACAACTTAGCTGAAAAAAAAAAAACAAATTTCTTGAAAGATACCAACACTGATACGAAAATAAATTAAAAATCCATGTAGTCTCATATCCATTAAAGAAATTAACTTTATAGTTGAAACCTCCCCAACAAGAAATTTCTAGATTAGGTTTGCTCCACTGGTGAGTTTGTCAAACATTTGAGGAAGAAATAAAATTTACCTTACACAAACTCAGAAAAAAGAGAAAAAGCCAACACTTTCCAACTCATTACATGAGGCCAGCATAATATTGATACAAAAACCAGGTAAGGATACTACAAGAATAAAATGATAGACTAATATTGTTCAGGAACATAGTAGGAATAAAAATCCTTAACGAAATACTAGCAAACAAAATCTAGCATTAGAGAAAATAATACATTTTGACTAAGTGGGTTTATTCCAGGAATGCAGGATTGGTTAAACATTAAAAAACTAATCAGTATAATTTACCACATTAATGAAATAAGAAAATGTGATGAACTTAATAAATTTAGAGAAAGTATTTGGTAAAATTTAGTACCCATCTATTATAGAAATTCTCAGAAAACTAAGAATGGAAAAAATAATTAATCAGTATGATAAAGGATTTTTATGAAAAACAGCGTTATTATGAATAAGTCTTTTGAATGTTCATAGCAACCTTATACATCATGGGTCTAATCTGGAGACTATCCTAATGTCCACCAACAAGAGAATTAACATACAAACTATGGTTTATTCATACAATGAAATAGTACTCAGCAACAAAAAAAGATAAATTACCGATACATGCAAAAAAATTGATGAGTCTTAAAACACTGTGATGAATACAGGATGCAAGACACCAAATTGCACGTACTGTATGCCTCCATTTATATAAAATCCTAGAACAGATAAAACCTATGCATGTTGATAGTAATCAAAACAGTGCTTTTCTTGATAGTGCTGGGATTGCAGAATATGGTGTCTACTGAATGCACATCACACCCACATCATCGTAAAGTTGAAAAGTCCTAAATTGAAAATCCTAAGTTGGGGTCATTTAATACTTTTTTTTTTTTTTTGAGATGGAGTTTTGCTCTTGTTGTCCAGGCTGGAGTGCAATGGCGTGATCTCGGCTCACTGCAACCTCTGCCTCCTGGGTTCAAGCGATTCTCCTGCCTCGGTCTCCCCAGTAGCTGGGATTACAGGTGTGCACCACCATGCCCAGTGAATTTTTGTATTTATAGTAGAGATGGGGTTTCACCATGTTGGTCAGGCTAGTCTCAAACTCCTGACCTCAGGTGATCTGCCTGCCTTGGTCTCCCAAAGTGCTGGGATTATAGGCGTGAGCCACCACGCCCGGCCCATTTAATAAATATTGATGTGTACTTTCTAATATATGCCAAGTACTATTTCTACGTACCAGTCATAGTAAGTTCTGTAAAAAAAATAGTGCAGAAGAAGGGAAGAAACAGTGATGCTGGTGGGCAATAGAGTGTGCTATTTTGTGTAAGATAACCTTTCAGCTGAGCAGAGACCTGCAAAAGGTAAAAGAGTGAGGCATAAGGGTATCTAGGGAGAAAGCTTTGAAACAGAGGGAAAAGCATGTGCAAAGACTCTGAGATGAATGTGCTGGGCATGTGTGTGGCACAGCAAAAAGGCCAGTGTTGCTAAAGTGGCATGAGTAATCGGGACGGTGGGAAGAGATGGGGTGAGTGAGAGGCTGGGAGAACATTTTCATTCTAAATGATCTGAGAAGTCATAGAGGGTTTTCCATAAGGAGTGATGGCAGCTGACATTTTCATGGTATCACTCTGACTGTTTTACTGAGAATAAATAAATTACTAAGGGGGCTCAAGGCAATAGTAGGGGCAGTTATTGCAATCTTCTGGACAGGAGATACTGTTGACTTTTGACTAAAATAGTAGTGGTGGGGTGTTGAAACATGGTCAAACTCTGATCATATTTAGAAGGCAGAGTCATCGGGGTTTGCTGATGGATTCAATGTGGGACATGAGACAGAAGTCAAGGACAACTCCAGGGTTTTTCTTTGGGAAATTGTAAAGGTTAATTTTATGTGTCAACTTGACTGGGTCACAGTGAACCCAGACATTTGGTCAAACATTACTCTGGGTGTGTCTGTGAGAGTGTTTCTGGACGAGACTAACATTTGAATCAGCAGAATGAGTAAAGCAGATTGCCTTTCCGATGGTGGGTGGCCCTCATCCAATCTGTTGAAGGCCTGAATAGAACAAAAGGGCTAATCCTTCCTCCAGGAAGAGGAAAGTCCTTCTGCCAGACTGAGCTAGGACACTGATTGGATCTAGCCTTCAGACTTGGACCAAAACATCAGCTCCCCTTGGGTCTCGAGCCTGCTGGCGTTCAGACTGGAACTTACAACACTGGCTGGATCTTACATCACTGGCTCTCTTGATTCTTAGACTCAGACTGGACTACACATTAACTCTCCTGGTCTCCTGGTCTCCAGCTTGCCAACAACAGATGTTGAGACTTCTCAGCCTCCATAATCACATGAGCCAATTTCTCATAACCTCTCTCTCTCTCTCAGTTCATTTATCTGGAGAACCCTGAATAATACAGCAACTAAAATAATGCATTTGCCATTTATGAAGACAGAGATCAAGGTTTCTGTTTGGCCATGTTAAGTTTGAGATGCCTCTTAAACATGCAGATGGAAATGTTGAGTAGGCAGTTCAATATATAAGTCTGGGGTCTAGGGATGAGGTCAAGGTCGAAATTAAAAAGTAGGAGTTTTTATCATTTGATAAAATTTATATCCACTAGACTGAATGAGACCACCTAGAGAATGAATACAAGATGAGAAGTGGTGTAAGGACTGAGCCCTCAGATACTTCAATATTTAGAGATCAAGAAGATGAAAGAAGTCTAGCAAAGGCAGCTGAAAGGGAGCTTGTCAGCAGGAAGACTGAGGGACATCCTAGAAGCCAGGAGAAGAAGTGTTTCAAGGAGGAACAAGTGATCAGCAATACCAAATGCTACTACTGGCTTACGGAGAAACAAGATTGGGCCATTAAACTGGCAATAGACAGGTTACTGCTGACTTTGACAAGAACATTGTCAGTGGAGTGGGTTCAAGAAACAATGGGAGGAGAAAGTGAAGACAAAAAAAATAGAAAAATACTTTACAAAGTTTTGACCCAAGACAATTAGAAAGATGGGACAATAGCAAGAGGAGTTTTTGGAAGTCAGGGAAAATTTGTCAAAGATAGCTACAGCTATTTGGATATTGATGGGAATGATCCAGTAGAGAAGAAAAATTCTGTGAAAATATATAGAGAAAAGGGGGAGCATTGCAGGTATTAAGTCCTCGTGTAAGTGAGAGAACATGGGGTTCAGGGATTGAGGTATTGTTCTTAGGTAGAGCCTGGAAAGATCAAATATAATAGTAGGAGGGAAGACAGAACTTAAGGAACAGATGCAAATAAGTTAGTGGATTTGATAGTGGGTGAGTATGAAAGTTCTTTTCCTAGTGCTTTTATTTTCTCTGTGAAAATCCAGATTTCACCAACCTGGGTTGTAATTCCAGCTCTGACACCTTTTAACAGCTGTGTAATTTTGGTCCCGTCACCTCACTTCTTCATTACAATCTGGCTAGATGAATTTAGAAAATTTAACCGACTCCATGATGGTGGCATTGTACACTGTGCAATTTGCAGTACATGTTATTTATGATATAGACCATGGAAACTGTGTCATAGTAGACTATGTGATATTGCAAGCTCAACTTAAACTTAAAATCATAAATTCTCACAAATTTTGTAGGTCAAGCCTCCTCACCACATTTAAATACCTTTTCATAATTTTCTCCTCCAAGTTGGGTGAGTATGTACTTCAACTCTTGTATTAGTCCATTCTCTCACTGCTATCCAAAGAAATACATGAGACTTGGTAATTTATAAAGAAAGGTTTATTTGGCTCATGGTTCTGCAAGCTGTACAGGAAACATGGCTGGGAAGGCCTCAGGAAACTTACCATCCTGGCAGAAGGCAAAGGGGAAGCAGGCACGTCTTACATGGCTGGCGCAGGAGGAAGAGAGAGTGGGAGGTGCTGCACACTGTTAAACAACCAGATCTCACGATAACTCACTCTCACCACAACATCACCATGGGGGATGGTGTTAAACTATGAGAAACTGCCCCATGATCCAATCACCTCTCACCAGGCTCCACCTCCAACATTGGGGATTACAATTAGACATGAGGTTTGGGTGGGGACACAGATCCAAACCATATCAACCCTTTAAGCTCATTTCATTTCCATTGAGGAGTTCATTTTAAAGTCCCCAAAATAGTTCCTTTTTCCTCTTTTTGTGAATTACATATTAGATAACTTCTCCCAGTAATTTGAACAGTGGAATTGGGTTATGATCCTCTCCTCGTTCCAGGCAATAGCCTCTGCTGATGATTTCTGGGCTGTTGGCTCAGCTTCTTTGGTGTAGCCATTTGATTTTTCATACAGACATCCTGGCAGTAAGCATCTTCATGTTTTCTAAAGGAAGTTGTTTGTTAACAGTGCTCCCCAAATCTGGGTTGATCTGTTCTCAGCTTTGATTGCTGCACTCATGAAATCTTCTGTAATCAGTTATTTAACCTCTGAAGAATTCACATATATTTGGCTGCAGCACCTGCCAAGATCTGGCTCATTCTTTAGTCTTTCCCTGACTTTACCATTGTGAGACTCCTGGCTGCCCTTCCCATTTGTCTGCAAGGATTGGCTTGCCAGAACTCTGTGGCCTACTTCAGTGATTTTCATTTTTTTGGTTTCTCTGTAAGTTTCATGTTAACTTGTTATTTGGTCAGTTTCATTGCTTCTTTTTATTTGAAGATTATTATTTTTTAAGTTGCTACTTATTGGAAACTTTTTATCTCAAGCCTATTAAATTTGATGTAGAATCAGATTCTGGCTTAGTACTCTGGTATATTTCTCATAATCCTCCTGTTCTATTTCCCCTTCTCTCAATGACCTTCTCAGCTGTTATCATATTTGGGCTGGTTGCCCCAAGAAATGGGAGGGGTTGGATATGATAACACTAAGCAACCATCCCTAGGCCATGCTGAATCGTAGAATGACAGAATCTTAAAGCTAGGAGGATACCCAAGCTTGGTTAGTTCAATTTCTCTCCCAATGCAAGAATTTATTCTATGGCATCCATTATTACCTCCTCTGCTGAAATCCTTCTAAGCAGGGAAAGCTAATTAGTTGGATAGGTACATTTCTCCTTTTTTTCCAGTTCTAATTATTAAATTTATTTTTTTCTTTCATTGAATTGAACTCTACCTCCCTATAACTTCCTCCCATTGGTTCTATGTCTGCCCTCTGGAGGGCTAGAGAATAAGTGGATTTAATCTCTTAATAATATAATAGTAATTGCTACCATGTGTTGAGTACTTGTAAGCTTCTGTACCAAGTGTCTTATGCACTGTATTAATCATGGTTCTTCAGTTGCAAGCAATAGAAACCAACCTGGCCAACTGTTTTAGTTATCTTTTGCTACATAATAAATTACCCCCAAAATTAGTGGCTTAAAAAAACAAACATATACTACCTCAGTTTCTGTGGGTCAGGAATTCAGAAGCAACTTAATGGGTGTTTCCGCCTCAGTTTTTCTCAAAAGGTTGCATCCAAAATGTCAGCCAGGGCTGCAGTCATCTGAAGGCTAGACTGGGTTTGGGGGATTCATTTCTAAGCTCCTTTACATGGCTGATGATAAGAGGCCTTAGTTTCTCACTAGCTGTTGGCCAAAGCCTTCAGCCTTGTTGCCACAAGGACCTCACTATAGAGCAACTCTAACACAGAGAGAGAGAGAAGCCACAGTGCCTTTTATGACCTAATCTCTGAAGTTACTGATTATATATATATACACACACATATATCTCACAGTAAACACAAGGCTTCTGGGTCAGAGACAAACTGATTATTTAGCTACAGAATATTTTAGTGGCAGTTACTCATGTCCCATTTCCCCCACTCTGGGGTAACATGGTGAGAGCCAGGTGGATCCTGCTCATGTTAAAGAAAGAATCTATATTTTAGGAGAGGAATTGTGAAATCATGAATCTCAAATCTTGTATAGGAGCTGGAACATCTACCCTTTCTCCTCTCCAAAAAAAGGGACAGAGGACTTGGAATGTAAACTGATATCTCTTGGGGGAAAGGAGGAAGGAAGGTCTCTACCTACAAATATAAGCATTTGACTCTGGAGAAGATAAGAAAGGTATTATTATTATTTGAATGGGAGTAGATGGCTCCATCAGAAAAGAAACAAGTTGTCTCAGTCTGTCTCCCTTAGAACGTGAAAAGCAAATGGCTCTTGGGAAAAATAAAAATATTATCTATCTTCATGGCATGTCAATTTCCATTGCTCAGAATGCTCTGATCATTCAGACACATGAAACTATTCATACTGTTTTCCAACAGTCACTACCATTACTTCTTCTTCTTCATTGTATGTATTAGGAGCAAATCACTAAATTTCCCTGATGAACACAGATGCAAAAATCTTCAACAAAATACTAGATAACAAAATTCAACAGCACATCAAAAAGATATTACATCATGATCAAGTGGGTTTCATCCTAGGGATGCAGGGATTGTTTAACATACAGAAGTCAAAAAGTGTGACACATCACATAAACAGAATTAAAAACAAAAACCATATGATCACCTCAATAGATGCAGAAAAAGCATTTGACAAAATCCAGCATCCTTTATGATAAAAACTCTCAACAAACTAGGCATAGAAGAGACTTACCTCAAAATAATAAAATATATATATGCAAACCCACAGCCAACATCATACCAAATGGGGAAAAGTTGAAAGCATTCCTCCTGAGAACAGCAACAAGACAAGGATGCCCACTTTCACCACTCCTATTCAACACAGTTCTGGAAGTCCTAGCCAAAACAATTAGGCAAGAGAAGGAAATAAAGGGCATCCGAATTGGAAAAGAGGAGGTGAAACTATTGCTGTTTGCAGATGATATGATCTTATAGCTAGAAAATCCTAAAGACTCCAACAAAAGACTCCTAGATTTGATAAAGGAATTTAGCAAAGTCTCAGGTTACAAAATCAATGTACACAAATCAGTAGCACTGCTACACACCAACAATGACTAAGCTGAGAATCAAACAAAGAACTCAATCCTGGCTGGACATGGTGGTTCACACCTGGAAACCAAGCATTTCAGGAGGCCCAGGCATGTGGATTTATTGAGCCCAGGAGTTTGAGACCAGCCTGGGCAACAAGGGAGACCTTGTCTCTACAAAAAATTACCTGGGTGTGGTGGTATGCACCCATGGTCCCAGTGACTCCGGAGGCTGAGGCAGAAGGATGGCTTTAGACTGGGAGGTCAAGGCTGCAGTAATTGCACCACTGCACTCCAGCATGGGAGAAACAGTGAAACTCTGTCTTAAAAAAAAAAAAAGAACTAAAGCTCTTTTACAACAGCTGCAAAAAAATAAACTATCTAGGAATATACCTAACCAAGGAGGTGAAAGAACTCTAAAAGAAGAACTATAAAACAACTGAAAGAAATCATAACTGATACAAACAAATGGAAACACATTCTATGCTCACGAATTGGAAGAATCAATATTGTAAAAATGACCATACTGCCCAAAGCAATCTACAGATTCAATGAAATTCCCATCAAAATACCAACATCGTTTTTCACAGAATTAGAAAAATCAATCATCAAATTCGTATGGAACCAATAAAGAGCCCGAATAGCCAAACCAATTCTAAGGCAAAAAGAACAAATCTGGAGGCATCACATTACCAGACTTCAAATTCTACTGCAAGGCTATAGTTACCAAAACTTTTATAGTTGTATAAAAGTAGGCATATAGACCAATGGAATAGAACAGAGAACCCAAAAATAAAGCCAGATACGTAGAGCCAACTGATCTCCAACAAAGCATACAAAAACACAAATTGGGGAACGAATACTCTATTTCATAAGTGGTGTTAGGAAAACTTCCAAACCACAAGTAGCAGAATGAAACTGGTTCCCTATCTCTCAGCTTATATAAAAATCAACTCAAGATGAATCAAAGACTTAAATATAAGGCCTACAATCATAAAAATTCTAGAAGGTGACATTGGAAAAATTCTTCTAGACATCGGCCTAGGGAAAGATTCATGACTAAGACCCCAAAAGCAAATGCAACAACAACAGAAAAACTAAATAAATGACACCTGATGAAACTAAAAAGCTTCTGCATAGCAAAATAAATAATAGAGTTAGCAGACAACCCACAGAATGAGAGAAAATACTTGCAAACTATGCATTTGACAAAGAGTAGTATCCAGAATCTAGAAGGAACTCAAACAAATCATCAAGAAAAAGACAAACAATCCTATCAAAAAGTGGGCAAAGGACATAAATAGACATTTCTCAAAAGAAAATATACAAATGGCCAAGAAATATATGAAAAAATTGTCAACGTCACTAATCAACAGGGAAATGCAAATTAAAAAACAATGAGATACCACCTTACTCTTGCAAGAATGGCCATTATTAAAAAATAATAGATATTGGCATGGATCTGCTGAAAAGGGAACACTTACACGCTGCTGGTGGGAATGTAAATTAGTACAACCTCTATGGAAAACAGTATGGAGTCTCCTTAAAGAGCTAAATGTAGACCTACCATTCGATCCAGCAATCCCACTACTAGGTACCTACTCAAAGGAAAAGAAGTCATTATATGAAAAAGACACTTGCACATATATGTTTATAGCAGCACGATTCACAATTGCAAAGATGTGGAACCAACCTAAGTGCCCATCGACTAATGAGTGGATAAAGAAAATGGGGTATATATACAGCATGGAATACTACTTAGTGATAAAAAGGAATGAAATAATGTCTTTTGCAGCCACTTGGATGGGGCTGGAGGCCATTATTCTAAGTGAAGTAACACAGGAGTGGAAAACCAAAAGCCATATATTCTCACTTATAAGTGGGAGCGAAGTTATTCAAAGGCATACAGTGATATAATGGACTTCAAAGATTCAGAAGGAGAAGGGTTGGTGAGGGGCTAGGGTTAAAAAATTATACATTACGTACAATGTACACTACTCAAGTGATGGGTGCACTGAAATCTCAGAATTCACCACTATATAATCTATATAATTTATCTATGTAACAACAACAACAACAAAAAACACTTGTACGCCCAAAGCTATTGAAATAAACATTTAAAAAAGGAAGTAAGTCACTAACTCCAGCCCACGTTCAAAGGGAAGGGATTCAGGCTACACCACTTGAAGACAGAAATATCAAAAAATTCGGGAACATTGTAAAACCACCACATCCTGCCCCAATTTCACACACATGCAAAATATAGGCACCCCCTCTCAAGATTCCCAAAAGTCTCATCCTATTATATGTCAGCTTAACTTACAGATATGTCATTTAAATCAAGACCAGGTGCATATGAGGTTACTTGGTTGTAGCTCCCTAAGTACAGTTCTTTTTTTCTTTTTTTTAGAGACAGGGATCTCGCTATGTTGACCAGACTGGTCTCAAACTCCTGGCCTCAAGTGATCCTCCCATCTCAGCCTCCCAAAGTACTGAGATTAAAGGTGTGAGCCACCCTGCCTGGACCTTAAGTATAGCTATTGATCCAAAGATCTGTGAGCTAAAGTGAAAGTTATCTTCTCCACACTCCCAACACACATGGTGAGGCAGGCATAGGATAACTGATATTGATACTTCTGTTCAGAAAAGAATAAAACAAGAAGCACACAGGAGTCACTGGTTCATAGCAATTTTGAAATCCAGTTGGGAAATATTAGAATTAGATTAAGGCTCAAATTATGGGAATAATTCTCCATAACTCTTAGCTCTGTTTTTTGAGTTCTTAGTTCTGCCTTCTTAGTCATGCTTCCTTTTTCATGAAGATATTGGGACTCAGAAAACAACATCCCAAAGTGAAGGTGTCAGAAACAGCCTCAGAAGCAAAAGTTTTTCTCTAATCTTCTCATGTCCACCTGTTTCTCAGTCTCATTTTCCCTTAAGGGTAGCCGTAGACATGAGAATCCCTCCTCTCTGAGGCAGGTCATAGAAACCAGAACTCTTTTTCCCCAAAGCCAGCAAAGAAACCTAAAAATATTACTCTAACATTCCTTCCGCCTTTCTGCATAAAAACTGACCATAAACAAATTACCTGGCCTATTTTGTTTGACTACAGATCATTAGACCCTTATTCCAGACAGCATCTTGCCCCACATCCAGAAGGAAGAAATGAACACTCAGAAAGACCAAGAATCTACACAGGCAGGCCTTGCTAGGTCTTCCTACTCACTCTATTAGCGTTAGATCATACTGTTTTGTCCAATCATATTTCTAAAAAGCTGCCCATACTTTGTTGAACCTAAGCATAAAAATGGACAATTTCCCATGTATTTTCGGGTGTTCATTCTGAGGGTTCTTATGCCATATAAAACTATGATCAAATAAATTTGTATGCCTTTTCTCCTATAAATCTGCCTCTTGTCAGTGAAGCACATTTTTGAAGCTGAACAGTTTTGTCAGCCTGCTTCCTCCTATTCATAGAAGTTTGGGGGTGCAACCTTCATTTTCTATTATCTCTATCCCTTTTGGTCCAAGCTGGTGGTGTTTCTGTGGATATAATTCTCTTAAAAACACTGTTAACCTTATTGCGGTTTACTTCACTTGGCAAAAGCCACACTTACAAATCATTTGGAGAGAAACTCTTCTCTGCCTTGAGCTTTTGCTGAGTTGACAACATAACAAGACCCTTAAGCTTCTTGAAAGTCCTATTATTTGATTGACAGGATCTGTGAGGCCCACCCTTAAACTCTTCAGAAGACCTTTGGTCTGAGTGGACAGATCTTGAGATAGACCTTTGGTCTTTCTGATATCTTAGAAAAGAATTCTAGAGTCATACCTTTGGCCTCATCTTTAGACCAGGCTTTCCTGATAGTGCCCTGGATTTGTATTTTTGCTCGGAAGGTATTTTTCAATGTTAGTATTATTTGCTATATTGGGAGACTGAGAATTTTAAATCATCAAGTCCCAGCTCCTCCATATTTAACATTACTTTTGTTAATTTTTTTTATCCTACTATCACGTTTTATATAAGCAGCAAAAAGAAAACAGGTGGCGGCCTCAATATTCCCGCTGGAATCCTCCTTACCTAGGTCATGCAGTTCATTCGGTACATTTTCTACTTTCCACAATACTGCAGGTGACAGTGTTGCTAAACTTTCTACCACTGCATAATAAACATTCCCTTTCATCCAGTTTCCCAATAAATTTCACTTCACTTTCCTTTAGGCCTTCACCACAGCCTCTTGAAAGGACAATAATGCTTCTACAAACAATTGTTTCAAGGCTCTTGAGACTTACTCAAATATTTCAGAGCTTCTACTCACTTTCTGGTTTCAAAGTCACTCCCGGATTTTAGTTATTTGTTATATAGCATCCCATTTCTAGGTACCAAAATCCATATTACTTATTTTTGCTATATAACAAATTAACACTTAGTGGCTTAAAACAATGTACATGGATTGTTTCACAGTTTCTGTGAGTCAGGAATTTTGGAGCAGTTTAGCTTGGCAGTTCTGGCTCCAGGTTTCATATGAAGTTGCAGTCAAGATGTTGGCCAAGACATGTACAGAAAATAGCTATGGGATCAGAACCTCAGCCTCCCAGATGGAATCCAGGGGAAAGG
Organism: Pongo abelii; assembly: GCF_028885655.2. Classification (NCBI taxonomy): domain Eukaryota; kingdom Metazoa; phylum Chordata; class Mammalia; order Primates; family Hominidae; genus Pongo; species Pongo abelii. Next base: position 92,496,820 of record NC_071995.2, read on the forward strand.
CCAGTTACACAGTCTGGACCTCACAGTGATGGATGAATGGGAATTCCTCCCCTCCAAAATGACAAGGAGCCCATAGGCCAAGAATTCTGATTAGAATTAGGAGTTGGGTCAGGCTCTGGCCGGCATAGGGAATGCCTGGGATTAAGTCTGTGAGTGGCAGAACTTTGGTGCCCAAAGCCAGGCAGGGATAGGCTCACATTAGGAGCTGCTGCATGATGGCCCTCTCAGCATTTGGGGTTAGTTACCACATAACATAATATTCAAATTCTTCATCCTTCAGTGGCCTTTCTCCAGCCACACTCTACTTCATCAAAGTCCTTCTGATTCTGTGGTAGTTAATGCCTCAGGCATAGTCTGTCCAGTGCAGACAACAGAGGGGCCATTAAACGCATCCAGAAACTACGCCCAAGGGGCTTATTTCTGGGGTGAATCAAACAAAAGGAGATTGTCATGACAAGAACTTGGGTAAGGATTGAGAAATGTCTCTAGATTCATAGGAACACGTCCAGTTTAAGTTCACCATTTATTAGAACCTTTTATAGTCCTAGCCCATCAAATTAGCTCTTGAGGTACAGACATGAACACCCACACGTATTTCTTCCCAATTGAGAAGCACCCATTCCTGATTCTCAACTCCTTCAGCCAGCTTCTCCACATCAACTTCTTATGTACACTTGGGATTTATCCACTCCTCTCCCTCTCCTTCCATGTCCAAGCCATCATCATCATCATTGTTCACCTGAAAGACCACAGTAAGCTGACACATCTCTTTCTTACGTTCCTGTGTTCCTCCAATTCTGTTCTCCCCACAGCATCCAAAGTAGTCTTTCCAAAAGTTAAATCAGATGTTTGTACACAATATAAATAAAAGATCACTCTTCTGCTTAAATGTCTTCAATCACTATTTAATCCACTTTAATTTTGTTGTTGTTGTTTGATTGTTTATTTGTTTTTGAGGCAGGGTCTTACTCTGTTACCCAGGCTGGAGTGCAGTGGTGCAATCTTGGCTCACTGCAACCTCTGCCTCCTGGGTTCAAGCAGTTCTTGCACTTCAGCCTCCCAGGAAGCTGGGTCCACAGGTGCCTGCTATCACACCTGGCTAATTTTTTTGTATTTTTGGTAGAGATGCAGTTGCCCAGGCTGCATTTGCCCGGGCTGGCATTTAATTCATTTTGAATTAAATTCAGACTTATAACCAGGGCCCCCAAAGTCCTGTGGGAGCTAATGCTCACTTCAGCTACCTTGTCTTTTCCCGTGCCCTCTTCACTCACTGTGCCACAGCCACACCAGCCTCCAGGACCTGGAGTTCTCGGGCATTACAAGTCTTTCACACCTCAGGACCTTTGAATGTGTCAGCTCCCAGCTGGAAGGCTCTTCGTCGTTCTGATCACACCCCAACACACATGTGTACTCTGTTCTTTGCTTGATTATGTCTATTTCATCCTCTAGACCTTCTTCAATCATCCTATCTGTACTATTTTCTTACTCTCCAATGAACGCATACTTTGTTTCCATCAGATAATGCATCACGAGTTGTAATTATATGTTATTTACTTGCTTATACATTATTTTTCTCCACCAAACTAAAAGCTTCTTGAGGTAGAGACTGCTTTGTTGCCCATTGTGTACTTAGAACTTAGTGCAATGCTTGGCCAATAATACCAGGCTCTTGACAGATACTTGTTAAACAAATATTTCTTTAAGTTATCATTCACATAAATTACAAAAAGAAGTTATTAATTAGGATACACAATATGTTTCCAGATTTTTATAAAGATTAACTTTATTGTTGTGAGGAATAAATGAGACATGTGAAAACATTTAACAGTTTACCATCCGCCCCTTATCCCTCCATTCCTCCCTCCCTCTTTCCATCCCTCCATCCCTCTATCCTTTCTTCCCTCCTTCTAAACCTCCCTACCTTCATCCCTCCACTCCTCCCTTTCTCTTTCTATCCCTCCATCCCCCTATCCTTTCCTCCCTCCTTCCTTCCCTCCCTCCCTTCATCCCTCCCTCCATCTCTCCATCCCTCTCTCCCTCCATCCCTTCATCCCTCCCTCCATCCCTCCTTCCCTCTTTCCATCCCTTCATCTCTCCATCTCTCCCTCCCTCCTTCCCTCTTTCCATCCCTTCATCTCTCCATCTCTCCCTCCCTCCATCCTCCCTCTCTTCATCCCTCCCTCCCTCTATCCCTCCCACCATCTGTTCTTCCCTCACTCCATCCCTTCATCCCCCCTTCCCTCCATCCCTCCCTCCCTCTTTCCATCCCTCCATCCATCCCTTCCTCCCTCCCTCCCTCTTTCCATCCCTCTATCCATCCCTTCCTCCCTTTATCCCTCCCTCCATCTCTCCATTCCTCCCTCCCTCCATCCCTCCCTCCCTCCATCCTTTTTTCCCTCTCTCCATCCCTCCCTCCTTCTTGTACTAAGAAAAACATGGAACACTCTTGACTTTGATTTTCTTTTCTGCCTACCTTCTCTCTCCATGAAGTTTGACTACAATGAGATTTTTAACTCCCTAAAGAATCTCTCTTTCAAAGGACATGGATTATAGAGGAAAGAGCATTTTCTTAATGCTCTGTTAAAACCACCTATAAAGAGATCGCTCTATAAAATGTTGACGTCTCCTAAGACCTCACAAGCAATTTTTAGATAAAGTCTTCACCCGGAATTTTGAATTCACTCTCAAGGATCAAAGCACAGAACCACACCTGAAGTAAATTTAGAAATAACAACCACCACAACTAGTACTCCGTGAGGTTTTCCTTGTGCCGAGGCTACCTCATCTCTTTTAATCTACCCAGCAGCCTGGGGAGAAATGCGCTGTGATTACCCCATCTCCCAGGGAGAACCTAGAGCTTAAGAAGCAGGACTCGACTGCAGGACTGTCTGACTCTAGAACCCTCTGATGCTTTCCTGCATGGATTCCCAGCATTTATTCCTCTCTCTCTCTCTGTTTTATACTTCAATCTGACTCAAGTCTAGGCCTCTCCCTCTCTTGTCACAGCTTTTTAGGATTCCTTGTGGCAGCCAGCCTGGATGAGTGTGCCTAGTTTTTCTGTGAATTCTCTCTACTTCATAACTGCTGACCTCGTCTTCCCACCTTCTTTCTTTCAAGTTATTCTACATTCCACATAGATTAATGTTGCTGAATTTACATGTTTTTGTATATCACCTCAACTCAAGAGGTTGTACCGATCCCCCTGTTTAAGATGTCAGATCCAGTTCTGCCTTTTATTAGTTGTATCTTTGAGCAATGTAATGAATTTTTCTGAGTCTCAGTTTTCTTATTTCTAAAATGAATATGCACATCTGTAATCCCAGCATTTTGAGAGGCCGAGACATGCAGATCGCTTGAGCTCAGGAGTTCGAGACCAGCCTGGGCAACATGGTGAAACCCTCATCTTTACAAAACAGACAAAAATTAGCCGGGCGTTGTGGCACACACTTGTGGTCCCAGCTACTCAGAGGGCTGAGGTGGGAGGATCGCTTGAGCCTGGGAAGACAAGCCTGCAGTGAGTTGTGATTGAGCCACACTGCACTCCAGCCTGGGTGACAAAATGAGACTCTGTCTCAAAAACTAAATAAATATAATTAATATGATGATATCCACTCCATGAAGTCATTAAGAAGATTAGACAAGGTTGTCATTCTGGACAGGTGAGGCTGTGATGCTGTGATAAACAAGCCCTAAAACTCTGTGGTTTTGTTGTAACTCCTGCTACATGCCCCTCTCAAGCTCCTCATCTTTACTTCGGGGCTCAGACTGACAGAGCAGCCTTTATCTGAAATGTGGGCAGATGTGGGCCAGTGAATATGAATGCTACAATCTCCTACAGAAAATGTAGAGCAAACACCCGCACAGTGTCTGACACCTGGTACGTGCTGAAGGAACGTTCTCTCCTTGGAGCTCATCCTCAAGTGGGAAGTCTATTACACCAACGTCTAAACCTTTATGAGAAGCCTGTTCCTGCAAGATGTGTGAAGTTCAGACACCAACCATTACAATCTTCTTTCAGTGGGCTTACACTGTTGAATGATTAAATTGTTCTTTATGTCTCCTGGCTTCAAAATCTGTGTGGGTTACTACATCTGTTTCCTGGGGCAGCCATACCAAATAACCCCAAACTCAGGGGCTTAAAACAATGGCAATTGATAAACTCACAGTTCTGGAGGCCAGAATCGAAAACGCAGGTGTTGGTAGAGCCACACTCCCTCCAGGGGCTCTCGGGGGAATCTGTTCTTGGTTTCTTCCAGAACCTGGTGGCCACACCACTCCAACCCCTGCCTCTATGGTCGCACCGCCTCTTCCTCTTCTGTGGGTTTCCTCTGTGTGTCTCCTCTAAGGACACTTGTCATGGTATTTAGGGCAGACTCAAATAATCCAAGATGGCCTCCTCACCTTAAGATCCTTAATTTAATTACATCTTCCAAGACCCTTCTTTCAAAGAAGGACACATTCACAAGTGCTGGGAATTAGGACATGGGCATATTTGGGGAGAGGGACCTCCAATCAACTCACTACTATCATCAAGTGCATACTCTTAAGCATTTCAAAGTTTGCAACTTGGTTATTTTTCACCTATTTTAGAAAGAGGTTGATTTTACACACCACATGGTTCTTTCAGTGACCAACATCTTATAAAAACCCAGAAGTAAGTAAAGAGCATTTATTGCCATGGTAGCCAGTTTTGTCACTAAGAAACAGCCCAATGTATGTTCACACTGTCGTATTAGAAAAGCAAAAATAGGGGGAAGAGCCAAGATGGCCGAATAGGAACAGCTCCGGTCTACAGCTCCCAGCGTGAGCGACGCAGAAGACGGGTGATTTCTGCATTTCCATCTGAGGTACCGTGTTCATCTCACTAGGGAGTGCCAGACAGTGGGCGCAGGTCAGTGGGTGAGTGCACCGTGCACCAGCCGAAGCAGGGGCGAGGCATTGCCACTCGGGAAGCGCAAGGGGTCAGGGAGTTCCCTTTCCAGGGGTGACAGACGGCACCTGGAAAATCGGGCCACTCCCACCCAAATACTGTGCTTTTCCGACGGGCTTAGGAAACAGTGCCCCAGGAAAGTATAGCCCGCACCTGGCTGAGAGGGACCTACGCCCACGGAGTCTCGCTGATTGCTAGCACAGCAGTCTGAGATCAAACAGCAAGTCGGCAGCGAGGCTGGGGGAGGGGCGCCCGCCATTGCCCAGGCTCGCTTCGGTAAACAAAGCAGCCTGGAAGCTCGAACTGGGTGGAGCCCACCACAGCTCAAGGAGGCCTGCCTGCCTCTGTAGGCTCCACCTCTGGGGGCAGGGCACAGACAAACAAAAAGACAGCAGTAACCTCTGCAGACTTAAATGTCCCTGTCTGACAGCTTTGAGGAGAGCAGTGGTTCTCCCAGCACGCAGCTGGAGATCTGAGAACGGGCAGACTGCCTCCTCAAGTGGATCCCTGACCCCTGACCCGCGAGCAGCCTAACTGGGAGGCACCCCCCAGCAGGGGCAGACTGACACCTCACACGGCCGACCAGGTACTCCAACAGACCTGCATCTGAGGGTCCTGTCTGTTAGAAGGAAAACTAACAGAAAGGACATCCACACCAAAAACCCATCTGTACATCACCATCATCAAAGACCAAAAGTAGATAAAACCACAAAGATGGGGAAAAAACAGAGCAGAAAAACTGGAAACTCTAAAAACCAGAGTACCTCTCCTCCTCCAAAGGAACGCAGTTCCTCACCAGCAACGGAAAAAGCTGGACGGAGAATGACTTTGACGAGCTGAGAGAAGAAGGCTTCAGACGATCAAATTACTCCGAGCTACGGGAGGATATTCAAACCAAAGGCAAAGAAGTTGAAAACTTTGAAAAAAATTTAGAAGAATGTATAACTAGAATAACCAATACAGAGAAGTGCTTAGAGGAGCTGATGGAGCTGAAAACCAAGGCTCGAGAACTACGTGAAGAATGCAGAAGCCTCAGGAGCCGATGCGATCACATGGAAGAAAGGGTATCAGCCCTGGAAGATGAAATGAATGAAATGAAGCGAGAAGGGAAGTTTAGAGAAAAAAGAATAAAAAGAAACGAGCAAAGCCTCCAAGAAATGTGGGACTATGTGAAAAGACCAAATCTACGTCTGATTGGTGTACCTGAAAGTGACGGGGAGAATGGAAACAAGTTGGAAAACACTCTGCAGGATATTATCCAGGAGAACTTCCCCAATCTAGCAAGGCAGGCCAACATTCAGATTCAGGAAATACAGAGAACGCCACAAAGATACTCCTCGAGAAGAGCAACTCCAAGACACATAATTGTCAGATTCACCAAAGTTGAAATGAAGGAAAAAATGTTAAGGGCAGCCAGAGAGAAAGGTCAGGTTACCGTCAAAGGGAAGCCCATCAGACTAACAGCTGATCTCTCGGCAGAAACCCTACAAGCCAGAAGAGAGTGGGGGCCAATATTCAACATTCTTAAAGAAAAGAATTTTCAACCCAGAATTTCATATCCAGCCAAACTAAGCTTCATAAGTGAAGGAGAAATAAAATACTTTACAGACAAGCAAATGCTGAGAGATTTTGTCACCACCAGGCCTGCCCTAAAAGAGCTCCTGAAGGAAGCGCTAAACATGGAAAGGTACAACCGGTACCAGCCACTGCAAAATCATGCCAAAATGTAAAGACCATCGAGACTAGGAAGAAACTGCATCAACTAATGAGCAAAATAACCAGCTAACATCATAATGACAGGATCAAATTCACACATAACAATATTAACTTTAAATGTAAATGGACTAAATGCTCCAATTAAAAGACACAAACTGGCAAATTGGATAAAGACTCAAGACCCATCAGTGTGCTGTATTCAGGAAACCCATCTCACGTGCAGAGACACACATAGGCTCAAAATAAAAGGATGGAGGAAGATCTACCAAGCAAATGGAAAACAAAAAAAGGCAGGGGTTGCTATACTAGTCTCTGATAAAACAGACTTTAAACCAACAAAGATCAAAAGAGACAAAGAAGGCCATTACATAATGGTAAAGGGATTAATTCAACAAGAAGAGCTAACTATCCTAAATATATATGCACCCAATACAGGAGCACCCAGATTCATAAAGCAAGTCCTGAGTGACATACAAAGAGACTTAGACTCCCACACATTAATAATGGGAGACTTTAACACCCCACCGTCAACATTAGACAGATCAACGAGACAGAAAGTCAACAAGGATACCCAGGAATTGAACTCAGCTCTGCACCAAGCGGACCTAATAGACATCTACAGAACTCTCCACCCCAAATCAACAGAATATACATTTTTTTCAGCACCACACCACACCTATTCCAAAATTGACCACATACTTGGAAGTAAAGCTCTCCTCAGCAAATGTAAAAGAACAGAAATTATAACAAACTATCTCTCAGATCACAGTGCAATCAAGCTAGAACTCAGGATTAAAAATCTCACTCAAAACCACTCAACTACGTGGAAACTGAACAACCTGCTCCTGAATGACTACTGGGTACATAACGAAATGAAGGCAGAAATAAAGATGTTCTTTGAAACCAACGAGAACCAAGACACAACATACCAGAATCTCTGGGATGCATTCAAAGCAGTGTATAGAGGGAAATTTATAGCACTAAATGCCCACAAGAGAAAGCAGGAAAGATCCAAAATTGACACCCTAACATCACAATTAAAAGAACTAGAAAAGCAAGAGCAAACACATTCAAAAGCTAGCAGAAGGCAAGAAATAACTAAAATCAGAGCAGAACTGAAGGAAATAGAGACACAAAAAACCCTTCAAAAAATAAATGAATCCAGGAGCTGGTTTTTTGAAAGGATCAACAAAATTGATAGACCACTAGCAAGATTAATAAAGAAAAAAAGAGAGAAGAATCAAATAGATGCAATAAAAAATGATAAAGGGGATATCACCACCGATCCCACAGAAATACAAACTACCATCAGAGAATATTACAAACACCTCTACGCAAATAAACTAGAAAATCTAGAAGAAATGGATAAATTCCTGGACACATACACCCTCCCAAGACTAAACCAGGAAGAAGTTGAATCTCTGAATAGACCAATAACAGGATCTGAAATTATGGCAATAATCAATAGCTTACCAACCAAAAAAAGTCCAGGACCAGATGGGTTCACAGCCGAATTCTACCAGAGGTACAAGGAGGAGCTGGTACCATTCCTTCTGAAACTATTCCAATCAATAGAAAAAGAGGGAATCCTCCCTAACTCATTTTATGAGGCCAGCATCATCCTGATACCAAAGCCTGGCAGAGACACAACCAAAAAAGAGAATTTTAGACCAATATCCTTGATGAACATTGATGCAAAAATCCTCAATAAAATACTGGCAAACAGAATCCAGCAGCACATCAAAAAGCTTATCCAGCATGATCAAGTGGGCTTCATCCCTGGGATGCAAGGCTGGTTCAATATACGCAAATCAATAAATGTAATCCAGCATATAAACAGAACCAAAGACAAAAACCACATGATTATCTCAATAGATGCAGAAAAGGCCTTTGACAAAATTCAACAACCCTTCATGCTAAAAACTCTCAAGAAATTAGGTATTGATGGGACGTATCTCAAAATAATAAGAGCTATCTATGACAAACCCACAGCCAATATCATACTGAATGGGCAAAAACTGGAAGCATTCCCTTTGAAAACTGGCACAAGACAGGGATGCCCTTTATCACCACTCCTATTCAACATAGTGTTGGAAGTTCTGGCCAGGGCAATTAGGCAGGAGAAGGAAATCAAGGGTATTCAATTAGGAAAAGAGGAAGTCAAATTGTCCCTGTTTGCAGATGACAGGATTGTATATCTAGAAAACCCCATTGTCTCAGCCCAAAATCTCCTTAAGCTGATAAGCAACTTCAGCAAAGTCTCAGGATACAAAATCAATGTACAAAAATCACAAGCATTCTTATACATCAATAACAGACAAACAGAGAGCCAAATCATGAGTGAACTCCCATTCACAATTGCTTCAAAGAGAATAAAATACCTAGGAATCCAACTTACAAGGGATGTGAAGGACCTCTTCAAGGAGAACTACAAACCACTGCTCAAGGAAATAAAAGAGGATACAAACAAATGGAAGAACATACCATGCTCATGGGTAGGAAGAATCAATATCGTGAAAATGGCCATCCTTCCCAAGGTAATTTACAGATTCAATGCTATCCCCATCAAGCTACCAATGACTTTCTTCACAGAATTGGAAAAAACTACTTTAAAGTTCATATGGAACCAAAAAAGAGCCCGCACCGCCAAGTCAATCCTAAGCCAAAAGAACAAAGCTGGAGGCATCACACTACCTGACTTCAAACTATACTACAAGTCTACAGTAACCAAAACAGCATGGTACTGGTACCAAAACAGAGATATAGATCAATGGAACAGAACAGAGCCCTCAGAAATAATGCCACATATCTACAACTATCTGATCTTTGACAAACCTGACAAAAACAAGAAATGGGGAAAGGATTCCCTATTTAATAAATGGTGCTGGGAAAACTGGCTAGCCAGATGTAGAAAGCTGAAACTGGATCCCTTCCTTACACCTTATACAAAAATCAATTCAAGATGGATTAAAGACTTAAATGTTAGACCTAAAACCATAAAAACCCTAGAAGAAAACCTAGGCATTACCATTCAGGACATAGGCATGGGCAAGGACTTCATGTCTAAAACACCAAAAGCAATGGCAACAAAAGCCAAAATTGACAAATGGGATCTAATTAAACTAAAGAGCTTCTGCACAGCAAAGGAAACTACCATCAGAGTGAACAGGCAACCTACAAAATGGGAGAAAATTTTCGCAACCTACTCATCTGACAAAGGGCTAATATCCAGAATCTACAATGAACTCAAACAAATTTACAAGAAAAAAACAAACAACCCCATCAAAAAGTGGGCGAAGGACATGAACAGACACTTCTCAAAAGAAGACATTTATGCAGCCAAAAAACACATGAAAAAATGCTCACCATCACTGGCCATCAGAGAAATGCAAATCAAAACCACAATGAGATACCATCTCACACCAGTTGGAATGGCAATCATTAAAAAGTCAGGAAACAACAGGTGCTGGAGAGGATGTGGAGAAATAGGAACACTTTTACACTGTTGGTGGGACTGTAAACTAGTTCAACCCTTGTGGAAGTCAGTGTGGCGATTCCTCAGGGATCTAGAACTAAAAATTCCATTCGACCCAGCCATCCCATTACTGGGTATATACCCAAAGGACTATAAATCATGCTGCTATAAAGACACATGCACACGTATGTTTATTGCAGCATTATTCACAATAGCAAAGACTTGGAACCAACCCAAATGTCCAACAATGATAGACTGGATTAAGAAAATGTGGCACATATACACCATGGAATATTATGCAGCCATAAAAAATGATGAGTCATGTCCTTTGTAGGGACATGGATGAAATTGGAAATCATCATTCTCAGTAAACTATCGCAAGAACAAAAAACCAAACACCGCATATTCTCACTCATAGGTGGGAATTGAACAATGAGAACACATGGACACAGGAAGGGGAACATCACACTTCAGGGACTGTTGTGGGGTGGGGGGAGGGGGGAGGGATAGCATTGGGAGATATACCTAATGCTAGATGACGGGTTAGTGGGTGCAGCGCACCAGCATGGCACATGTATACATATGTAACTAACCTGCACATTGTGCACATGTACCATAAAACGTAAAGTATAATAATAATAATAATAATAATAATAATAAATAAATAAATAAAAGAAAAAAAGAAAAGCAAAAATAGTAATTATATTAAAATAAAATACAGCTGCCTCTCTTCTTTCTTTCCTTTATTATTTCTGTGATTGACAGTCTATCAGGTGAGGCTTTTTTTTTTTTTTTTTGCTGAGGTTGCTCATACAGACCATGTTGATGTCTCTAGAGATTCTGCATGTAAGGAAAGCTAGATTTTTCACCTTTGACAAAAGTGGAATTTTTCCATTTAATTCTGCATTGACTAAGGTCTTCTGGGAGATTCTGTGCAGTCTCTGTACCTGAAATGCAAAGTCATTATGAAGAAGCTCTATGACAGAATAAAAATTATTACAATTCCAAAGGAGTTGGCCTATAATTAATTTTATTTTAAAAGGAGTTTCATTTGCTTTACTGCTTTTTTGGAAGAATTAAATGTAATTTGATCTCTGGGAGAAAATACCAACTTCTTCATGTATATACTTGTTTTGTTTTTTTCCTAGCATTTGGTAAAAGTTAATGAGGCACATTTTTTTTGTATTGTTAGCACAAGTCCTTACTCTTGGTGTGAAAATATATTGACATTTGCTACCATTTCTATATCATGTGTAAGTGATAGAGGAAGGGAAAAAGAGAAAGAATAGCAATTTGTTGTCATGGAAATGAATTAATACAAAACTGGTGGTTTGTACTATGACTTGAGATGCTTGGGAAGGAGGAGGAGGAAGAATGATAACATCTATATCATCACGAAGCCAAAATTCTTAGAGAAATACTGGCAAATATCTGGAGAGATTTTTATTCCCCATCTTTCTAAACCTCTCACATGTTAAACCTATGATGATCTAACAGAACCAGACAAGGCCCTAAGAACTTTTACTGTCTCTGAGCAAGGCACAGCCAAGTGCAGTGTTGGGAGATTCTGCATCCAGTCTCTGCATTTCTTGGACAAATTTGACTCCAACTTAGATAAAAATAACAGAGGCATTTTTGGGCGGGCACAGTGGCTCACGCCTGTAATTCCAGCACTTTGGGAGGCCAAGGTGGGCGGATCACGAGGTCAGGAGATCAAGACCATCCTGGCTAACACGGTGAAACCCCGTCTCTACTAAAAAAATAAAAATACAAAAAATTAGCCAGGCATGGTGGTGGGCACCTGTGGTCCCAGCTACTTGGAAGGCTGAGGCAGAAGAATGGCGTGAACCCGGGAGGCAGAGCTTGCAGTGAGCCAAGATGGCGCCACTGCACTCCAGCCTAGGCGACAGAGCCAGACTCCGTCTCAAAAAAAAAAAAAAAAAAAAAAAAATACAGACGCATTTTCAGCAGCTCCTCTTCACTTGCTGCAATGAGATTGGCTGCCCAGTTTCCACTAATGCCCCATTTTCTGGCAAGTAAAACCACCATCACAGGGTTAACGAGAATTACAAGCCAGGTTTTAGGCAGAATTATCTTTAGGCATTGACCAGGGGACACTTTGACCACTCCTTTGCAGTTGCTAACTGAGAGTCATATAATAGCACACTGACTACCTGCACCCACCTGGAACCCATTATTCCTATTGATAGAATCTCTGACAATAGACCTTTTTACCCATGAATTGCTTAAGGTGTTTTTCAAATCCAGCAGAATGGCTGATGCCAACAAATCTAAAGACCCTCACCAAGGAACAAATTCAGCACAGGAATGCAGTTTCTTCATCACCCTGCCTGTCCCATGACTTCACCCTTCACTTCTCAACTGATCAACAATCCCCACACATTAGTCCATCACCTGTACAGACCCCTTAGAAACAGCATCCCCAAACCTCTTGCGGAGATGGATTTGAGGTTTTTTCTCATCTTCTCCTTTGGCTGTCCTATGATTATTAAACTCTTTCTCTGCTGCAACCCCCAGTGTCTCAGTATGCTGACTCACTGTGCATCAGGCAATGAACCTATTATAGTTATAGAAGGACTGTAAATCACAGAGTTGTCCCTTGTGGTCATGTCTGGACTATTGACCCTAGCTCCTAATCTACTTCCAGCCATTGGTTCAGGGGTGGAACCTGGCTTAATTTGACCAATTGCAGTAATTTGCTCTTTTGGGCATGGTTCATTGGTCCCAGAGTGGCCATCTGAGACAAACCAAATTAACCACGATTGTTCCCCAGAACTTTTCAAACTGGAACTAAGAAAAGGGAACTGGTTTCATTTTGGAGGTGAAGATGTGGGCTCTGAGGCCTGGCATCTAAATGTGACCATGTGACCTACCTGTTAAAGAGATCATTTTAAGAGAATGAAGCATGGAGTGGCAGATGAGAGATGGGGAGAAATTCTGCTGGCAGAATGGAAGTTCCCAATTCAGTTGTCCTCATGGTCCAGCTGCACTTCACATCTTCCTGCAGTTATGAGAATCCACCTCCAGTAAATTCCCATTGCTTGACTAAATTATTTAAAGATGGGTTTCCATGCATGGAAATCAAAAAAAGTTCTAACTGGCTGGGTGCTGTGGTTCACACCTGTAATCTCAGCACTTTGGGAGGCATTGATGGGTGGGTCACTTGAGTTCAGGAGTTCGAAACCAGCCTGGGAAGCATGGTGAGACCCTGTCTCTGAAAAAAAAAAAAAAAGTTGTAACTAATATACCTCTCCTTACCCTTTTTGATTGTGACTTAAAGTATTCTCAGTTAAGTTCTAAACATCTTAGGAGATGCTAGAGGCATGGGTGAGCCAAATAAATGAAGTCACAGAGCCCCGGCATATTGCTGTGTTATGTGAGGCCAGAGGAAACCCAGGGAGTTCTTCAATGGGAATATTCTATTTTGATTTGCTGAGATTTGCTGAAGGCTCCTTCTCGGGTTAAACACAAGCATTCCCCCAGCTTGCAGAGACAATTTTGTTTTGTTTTAAAAAGTACTATGTCAAATGCAGTCCTTTGGTTGGCAGAGCTCCTTATATATCTTCTACATCTCTTGTGGCACTTTCACATCCATTATCACATTTTTACCTCTTAAGCGTTCCTAGAGGTGAGTGAGGCCAAATGGTACATTACTATTTTAAAAGGAGGAGGCAACTGCATTCCAGAAGGATTAAGTGTTTTGTTGAGAGCTACTGAGTTAGTCCAGGACAAAATCAGCCTGAAAATTGGGTTTCCTGACTCTCAGGATTCAATCCGTGCCCTACCCACATTTGACCAAAAACAAATGAGTCTTGCGGCTTCTTTGGTTCTTAGTCTGAGAAGGCAAAGACAAGGGGCTGGGAAATGCCCCTCCAGCTGGCCATGTGGACTTGTAATAGGCATGTAAATACCACGCTGGGACATGGCAGCAAGGCTCATTTGCTGCCTTCTCACAAAGTGGAATGGGAGAATTTGTTGTGCGGTATTAACCAATTGGTTGCATAGTAGTCTGGTGAAGTGTATTAAGGACATTACCAGAGCAATGTAAGCTAAGGCCAAGGAGGACAGTCTGACCAGAGGAAGACCACAAAGTATGTGTCTCTACATTTACATATGACTCAGGAGAGTTTGGCATCATAGCTGGGACCATTTTCCAAACTGAAAGAAGGAATTTCTCTACTTGCGAGGGTGGCTGGGCAGGCTCCATGGAGACAGAAGTTTGCCTGCAGAATTGCTTGGCTTTGTGTATAGCTAGAGGTGGTCAACTACACTTCCTCTTCCAACAGGCAGCCAACTGGAGAGGGCTAGGGTTTGCAGATGGCTCTTCTGCTCTTCTCATCATGGCCCTGGCAAAAGCAACCATTGAGACTCCATTTGTGGTGAAAGGAAACATCGTTGAAGGGTATGTTTTACTAGGGATGAAAACCAAGTGAACCCAGGAATATATCATGAGGCTCCTTTTTTCAGCTCAAGGCCCTGAAAATAAAAATAAACTTTGTTGATAGTATTTGACTACTGTTCGTGTTAAAGGCCTCCAAAATTTGGAAATGGGGGAAACAGGACTGACTTTTTAAGTGCTTAACTGTAATAACTGTAGTATTAGACTAAATGTGAAAGATCAATGGTAAAAGACAGGATGACTTCCAAAGCCCTTGGACTGTCTGGGAGTGGGAGGACGGTGGTGCAAGGGGAGGCAGTGGTTGGGATGGGCAACTGTGGAAACAGAGAAAAAAGACAGACACAGAGACAAATATTAAAAGACAGACACAGAGACAAATATTGGTGGTGCTCATTCAAACACTTCCCAATGGAAAAGAAGCCTCAGCCAATGGATTTTGAGGGTGCAATGCCACTCCTAGTGGGTAAATGTATCTAGAGGGGTATAATAGCTCTTGTGTTTGTGCATTCACATTCTATCTGTAAGACTATCTCTATGTGACATGAATGATGTATTAAGTAGCTTAGTTTGCTACTGCATACCTTTGGCTTATCCAATTCTCTTTGATCTGATGTCACACTCAACAAGTAATCTCCTGATTACTGTTTAGCTCCTACAGAGAAAGAATGTATTGATCCTAGAAACTTCAGATATTCTTGTCCTTCTAAAGATGGTTTCTTATGAAAAGTGAATAACTTGGCATTCTGCTGTTTTATATCAGCCTCTTGAATGCAATTAGCATGAGCCTGCCCCGAGAGATGCACGGCATGGTGTGTTGACAAAGTCAGGTCTGAGCTCACCAGGCTAATTATCTGACTACTGATGATTGTAAATTTGTAAGGTAATAAATGATACCCTGTCAGGCCATTTGGGAGACGGCTGGCCAAACTTTCCACAGTGGGGTATCCTGGGATCACCCTAAAACTGAGAAAGCACATTTGGAACTTTAATACAACCCTCTTTGAGGAAGAAATAGCTACAGCAAGGTAAAAATAGACTGTTAGTGATAGGAGGTAGGAGTGGTGCTAAAAATGTTTATGGCATGAGTATAGTAGCCGTGAGAATGTGTCTCACAGACTTCCAACCACAGGGAAGTAGCTGTGCTCTGAAATCTATTGTCATATTTGCACAGAGGGCACACTTCCAGTGGGTTGCTCCCAGTCAATGACTGAGCACAGCAGGAATACTAAGACAGGCCCATTCCTGGGAAACACAAGACTCCTCTGATGGCTGATGTTGGCTTGAGAACTCCCCAGCAGCCCTGCCAAACCTCTTCTAGATTGCCCAGCAGTCTAGAATGCTTCCATTCAAGCTTCCTTCCCATACTCCTTCTCGGGGTCAGATTTTCATCATGCTCCTTACATATTTAGTCTTGTCTTTTCAAATTTCCTAAACAATCACAATGAAAAATATTGGATGAGATGTGAAAGGTCAATGGAAAACGATGGGATGAATTTCAAAGCCCTTAGACTGGCTGGGAGTAGCCAGGATCCTGGCAGGAAAGAGATGGTATACTCAAATTGGGATTCTTTGAGTACAGTTAAATAAAGGAATTGTTTTCAAAGTTTTGGGCAGGGTATAGAGAAGCCAGAAGGGAGAGTGTAGTTGTTCATGGATAGCTAGGTACTGCTCTCCACCCTAGGCCTGAAGGAGCGAGGGGAGAGAGCAGTTACTGAAATCCCAAGATTAAGAGGGCTGTGGGTAGAAGCTTGCCTTAAAGGAGCTAGGATCTTTATATAAGGAATGCAGCCCACCTGCAGAGTCCTCAGCTGGAGTTGCTAAAGGAATCAAGACCCTTGCTTCCAGGTACTGTCTCCCTCTGATCTCTTGCTTGCAATTGGCCCAGCCCAACTGGAAGCTCCAGAGAACATGAGCCTATCAATACCTCATGCGTCAGCCTCATGCATCCTACTCAGGGAGAGAAAGGTGGAGAGTGGATCTGTAAAGCAGGTGGGATGTCTCCAGCCACAAGACAATAGTGTGCTTTTATGTGGTAGCAGCAAGCCTTCCCTTAAGGCTTCTCTATGGCAGCAATGATAAAAGAGAGCCCCAACCTGACAAATGAAAGACACAGACTCCATTGAAGATAGTGTTGAGTGAAAGAAACAGCAAAGACGGTGAAAGAAAGTCCAGCCCTGGTGTTCTGCCTGGACCTAGACAGGACCTAGCCCTGGTTTGTTTTCAAACCAGAGCTGGCAGGAGGAGACCATTGGTTTTTAGGCCTTGGGATATGGTGCTTTCTTCAGGATTGGACTCATGAGGTAGTCTCCAAAGAGACCAGTAGGTGGGAGGATATCTTTTCAGCCCAGAATGGGCTAATGAGATAAATTCAGAATTAAACTGCTATGACTGCTCATAAATACAGAAAAGAAAAGGAACTGGATGGAAACAAAGGGAGAGCCTGCTGCTGGCATCTTTCTTTTTACCACTCTCCCCTGGGAGGTTTGTCCCTGTGGCATTGCAGTCTCAATTGGAGACTTCTTGGAGGGAGCAGAAGAGCTTCTTGAGTCTAAATTGACGTTGAAAAAAGGCTCTGTATTAAAAGAATACATCTGAATTCATCATGGAAGTCAAGAGGAAAATGTGATTGAGGGAATTCTTAAACTCCACCCTGTCTCATCATCCCATGTCCTTATCAAGCACCATGTTTCATGGAGCCTTCCCCTGTCTCCTGGATCTGCCTACTTCTCTTCATTCCCATGGCCACTGCCTGAGGCCAATTCACCATCATATTTGCTTGGATTACCACAATGGCTGCCTCACCAGTCCCCTGCCTCTGGCCTGACTCAAATATCAGTCAGGATGCTGTTGGCTATGAGAAAACTGTGACTAAAATTGGTTTGCTGTTGCACCTAACCACAGGTTCCTTGTAGGGGCAGGCTCCAGAACAGCCCACCAAGGCTCTGGCTCTACTTCTTTCTGCACCTCTTAACCTTAAACTCACGCATGTGGTAACTTCATCAGGCTGGTAGATTGATAACCACATCCATTCCTGGTATCATATCCGGTCTCTACAAAGTCCAGAGGTAGAAAAGGCCATCTCTTCTTGTGTGCTTCACTTATGCAGGAGGAAACCTTTCTAGAAGCCCTCGAGGAGACTCCCCTAATGCACTTGGCCACCCAGAAGTGGGGGATTTCTAAACAAGCTGGGAGTTCTGTTAGGAAGGAAGAAGGTGGCTGCTACATCCATTTTTCTACACGGCAAACTTAATGATCTTTCTAATGCAGAAATCTGATCATATCATTTTTCTGCTTAGAGTCCTTCAGTGGCCCCCACTACTCTCACACAAAGCCCAAATGTCTTACATGAGTATACGAGGCCATTTTTACTATGACCCCTGTCTACTGCCCCAGCCTTACTCCTCTCCCTGCCCTCTGTCCTGCAGTCATGCTAAACTGCTTGCATTGAACAAACAAGCCATGTTCTCCCCTCTATCAGTTGCTTCTTGGCTTCTGCTGGGTCCTTTGCTTGGAGAATACCTTGCTTCTTCTGGCTTACTCGGGTCATTTTGGGAAACTCCATGTAGATACCAGTTCTTCTCAGGAGGCTTCCCTTGGCCCTACTGTGTGCTTACCCTTACACTATCCCTTGGCCTACCTTGGCCAAGCCTTCCATTGGCCCATCTTGTGCCGACTCTTACACTATCTGGATGTATTCAGATGACCTATTTGCCAACCCGTTTCTCTTCCTGGACTCCAGGCCACAAGAGGGAGAAGTCTGTGTGCCTACTGTAAGGAGCTGTCTGGTGCCTCAGGTAAGACTCAGGTTCTAGCATCAGACAGCCTGGATTTGGCTCTTGCCTTCAACTACTGTAACTAATCATATTCAATTACTGTGAGTAACTAAGGTCACTAACTACTTTGAGTACTCAAGGTAGTTAGTGACCTTGGGCAAATTATTTAACTCCTCTGAACTTTTGTTTCTTCATCTATAAAGCAGGGACAATAATACTAACTGCCTCATGCAGTGATTGTGAGGGTCACGTGGGATGATTTGTGTAAAGCACTTAGCACAGTGCCTGGCACCAAGCTGGTGCTCAGTGAATGTTAAGCTGAATGGTGATTTGGTGAACAGAGCTGAGTCTCTCCCACTGTTCTGGGGATGTTAAAAGCACTCTGATACAGGTACCTGGATACAGGGCTGCCAAGGCTAATCTTATATACATAATTGAGGAGGATGTAGGGATACGTTGGCTTCTCAAATAATTATTTTACTAGGCTATGCTGCTGAATTCTTAATCCTGCCATTACAGATTGACTATTTCATGTTAGCAATCAATCAATATTTACTAAGAAAAAATTCTTGATAGTGCAGTGGCAAACTCACTCATTTCCTGCTCCAAAAGACATGGCCTTGTCTAACTAGTCAAGCTGTAGACAGCAAGTGCTCTTGGACTTCAGAGAAGAACTCTACATTGAACTTGGAGGATGATGACATTTAGACAGATGGAGATGGGAGAAAAGGACCCAGACAATGAGAAGAGAAGAGGCTGGAGAGCTCTGTGCGTGGCAGAGGATAGCATATGAACCTCTGGTGACCAGAGGGTCTTGCAGGTACAGACTTGGGGATTTTCCCTTGAAAAATGTGAATTCACTTGAATTGATATTTTATCATAGAATTGTAGAACCAGAAAGGAATTTTAAATCCCCTTATTTGAAGAAACTGGAGCTCAGAGAAACTAAATACTGGGTCCAAATTCACCCAGTTAGTTGGCGAGAGAGACAGAGAGACTATAAACCAAGGTTATCTGATCCCAAATCTAGACTTCAAAGCTCTTTTACCCACTACCAAACCACCTCTTAATTAGTTTAGTTCTATTTCTTCTTCTTTTTTTTGAGACAGAGTTTTGCTCTTGTTGCCCAGGCTGGAGTGCAGTGGCGTGATCTCAGCTCACAGCAACCTTCGCTTCCTGGGTTCAAGCAATTCTCCTACCTCATCATCCCAAGTGGCTGGGATTACAGGCATGTGCCACCACACCCAGCTAATTTTTTATTTTTAGTATAGATGGGGTTTCTCCATGTTGGCCAGGCTGGTCTTGAACTCCTGACCTCAGGTGATCCGCCCACCTTGGCCTCCCAAAGTGCTGCGATTACAGGCATGAGCCACCGCGCCCGGCTATTTCTTCTAATAAGATGCTGAGATAATGAAGTGAGAGAAATTGGGGATTCATTGTGGGTGGAGGGGGTGGATGAGAAGGGAGCACAAGAGGAAAGAGAAGAGGAGACACAGGAGGAAGTGGTGAGGTGGGAAACTCGTGTCTCTAACCCTCAGCCTCTTCCAACCCTCTTTTCCTTCTGAACAGAGCCTAAAATGCATTCACACAAAAACAGAAATCACCCAAAAGCCAGAATCAAAACATCGTGCTCAAGTAGCCTGTTATCAGGAGTGGCCTGGAGTGGAACACTATGTTGCAAGAACCAGCACTTCTGAAACCCAAGTTCCAATTCCAGTCTGCCACTGACTCATGTTATAGCCTTGGGGAAAACACGCAGCCAGTGGAACCACATAGAACATTCTAAAGGAATAATTCTGAAGATACTTGAAGACTGTTGCCATCATCCAGCCATCCTCCCAAGGCTTCAGGTGTTCAGGCTAAATACCTTCCATTCTTTGTCAGTTCCTTAATTTCCAATTTACCCCGATTGCCCTCCTTTGGATGAGTAGCAGTCTGTCAATGTCTCTTTTCAAGGCACCATGAATGGGACATAGATTCCAGCTGGGTGGGTAGATCAGTCCAATTCTCTCCTTGCCATGCACTCCAAACTTGTATTAATGGAGTTTGAGTGCAGGGCCTCTTTGGCAGTTTGTCTTACCAGCACTTTCCTCCCACGTGGATGCAGATCCACTCAGTTACACATGCATCTATCCAAAGAGGCTATCATCTACTACAGACTCCTCAATTTTCTCCAGAAACAAATTCAGAAAGACTTTGTTAAATGCCTTGTGGAAATTCAGATATGTTATGTGCACAGACATATCTTGATTTACCTGTCTGTAGTCACAGTCAAAACAAAAAATTGTATTTGGTCTTTCTGAGCTTATGTTGCCTCCTGCTGGTTGCCATCTCTTGTTCCAAATGCTCATGGATCTTCCTAGTCTACAACCTGTCTCAGGTCACCTCCATGCTTACCAATCTCTCATTGTGAGGACCCACCTACTTTCTCTAAAAAAAAAAAAAAAAAAAAAAAAAAACTTGTTCCCTACTTTTGGTTGTCTCTAGTTTTCCAGCATCCCCTCCATTTTCCTGATTACTGAGAGGATTACATAGAGCAGTTCAATCATCTCATTGCAAAATGCCTGATTATCCTGGCATGTAATTTTTATTTATTTATTTTAGAGATGGAGTCTTGCTCTGTCACCCAGGCTGGAGTGCAGTGGTGTAATCATAGCTTACTGCAGCCTCTAACTTCTGGGCTTAAGAGATCCTCTTGCCTCAGCCTCCTGAGTAGCTGGGAACATAATGGGTGCTACCACACCTGGCCCTGGCATGTAATTTTTTTTAACATCTTTCTTATAAAAGACACTTCTGAAAGAATTTAGGTTATAGGTGAAGATGCAACATAATTTTTTTTTTTTTTTTTTTTTTGAGACGGAGTCTTGCTCCATCACCAGGCTGGAGTGCAGTGGTGCGATCTCAGCTCACTGCAACCTCCACTTCCCGGGTTCAAGCAATTCTCCTGCCAGGCTGGAATGCAGTGGTGCAATCTCAGCTCACTGCAATCTCCACTTCCTTGGTTCAAGCAATTCTCCTGCCTCAGCCTCCCGAGTAGCTGGGATTACAGGCACGCACCACCACGCCCAGCTAATTTTTGTATTTTTAGTAGAGACAGGGTTTCACCATGTTGATCAGGCTGGTCTTGATCTTGTGACCTCGTGATCCATCCACCTCGGCCTCCCAAAGTGCTGGGATTACAGGCATGAGCCACCGCGCCTGGCCTTTTTTTTTTTTTTTTTTCTGAGACAGAGTCTTGCTCTGTCGCCAGGCTAGAGTGCAGTGGCACAATCTCAGCTCACTGCAACCATCGCCTCCTGGGTTCAAGTGATTCTCCTGCCTCAGCCTCCCGAGTAGCTGGAACTACAGGTGTGTGCCACCATGCCAAGCTAATTTTTATATTTTTAGTAGAGATGGGGTTTCACCATGTTGGCCAGGATCCTCTCGATATCTTGACCTCATGATCCACCCACCTTGGCCTCCCAAAGTGCTGGGATTACAGGCATGAGCCACTGCGCCTGGTCCTAACGTAATTTTTTAATACCTTTCTTATAAAAGTCACTCCTGGTAGAAATTAGGATATAGGTGAGGATGTAACAAAGACTTGTGATAATAGAGAACTGGCACAGAGAGAGGATCTCTCTGATGCCCACACCTCTGTAACAGCTCACGTGTAAGCAGTCCTGGGCTCCTATGGCAGCATCAGTGACCAGGATCCTTTGATCTTGCTGTTCCATCTCTAGAGAGTTGCTTTTGCCCATATGGTTCAAGATGGCTCAGCAGCATCATTTCATAAGCCTCCTTGGCAGTGGAAAGGGGAAAAAGGGAGGAGGAAGGCGCAACCCTGAACTTGCATATGTTGCTTCTATTTATATCCTATAGGCAAGAACTTACACATAGGCACTGAGCCGAAAGGAAGCCTGGAAATGCAATCTTTATTCTGAGAAGAATATGCTCAGCTAAAAGTCTGCAGTTCTGGTTCTATGGGAAAAGAGAAGACAGATATTAAAGAAAATTAGCAGTCTCTGCCACACTTCAACTTCCTCTGTAAATGTCTTACATTCCCCTTTTTCCCATATCTGAAACTATAGAGTCACTTCTACTTTTCCTAATTCTTTTTTAGTTACTCACAAAATCCTAGTTATTTTATTCTTTTAATCAATTCTATTTTACCTCCTAAAATATTTTTATCCATCCATTTCTTCCTATATTCACAATGATTGACATCCAGATACAGACGCTCTTCAGTCTTTGGTTTTGCCAGCCCCAACCCAGAGTCCACACTGGTCATCTTCCACCTGCTGGGGGCTTGGCAGGAAAGGATAGAGGATAGCTCTCCCCATTGGCAAGTGGCATGGGACATAGTTTTCTGCTGCTCTCAATACTGATGCCTATTTGGCATTGGACTGGGGATGGGGAACCAACATTCTTCCTTCTTAGCCCCCTGTCAGGAGGTATAAGAAATCACTGCTTCTGCCACTGCGACATCCTTCCCAGGTCCAGCTAACTCCTACTGACATTGGTTCAGCCTCACTTCCCAGAGAACAGTGCTCCTCCAGTTTATGTCATCTTTCTCCCCATCTTTTGGGAGCTGTGTTTAGCCATTTTGTCATTTAACAAGACAATAAGAGCCTTTTAACTTGTGTCTCTGGAAACATCTTGTCCTCCTCTCAATCATTCTGTGCAGAGCCAAATTAATCTCCTTAAAATAATGATCTCATTTTTAAAAACTCTCCTACTTAAAAATTTCTAAAGGGTGGGCCATTTGTCGCAGCAGGGGTAGCACTAGGCAAAAGCATGTTGCCTTGCTCAAGGTCAGTTTCACTAATTGATCAAGATACTCTTTCCAGCTCAACACAGATGAAGCTTTAGAATCCTTTCCCACAGTTGGCATTACCAACTGATTAGAATTGGCATGGAAGATAGATCTTGTTTATCACCCTTAGCCTATAAAATTATTTCCAAAAGTTAGGCTTTTGACAGTGCTCTATCTCTGAACGCTTTTTGTGTGTTTCAAACCTTGTTTGTCAATATATGCAGGGTCTATTTCCTCAAATAAACCATACATTCTTTATTCTGGTTTTCTTTTCCCCTTAAATGTCTGGGTTTTGCCCACAGAGTTGTTTACAGCTGTCCTTGGTCAAAGAGGAGATGGTGAAGGTGCTGAGGGCCGAGCCAGTGGCAGAAGAAAAGAAGGCCAGAAGGAAAATCTAAACTCTCATCAAGAAAGGCAGCAAAAGGCTGTAAGCAGAAAACTGGTGCCAGGTGTGAGATCCAGGGAGCGAGGCAAGGTCAACAAATGGAAAAACCAGAGCTCAGGAGCCAGAAGGATGGGAAGCAAGTGGGGTTGCAGAGTGCAAGTTGGGACAAGGCAAATTATTCAGACCTAAGTGTTCCTTGGAGCTCTCAGACCTGCCTCTGTGCAGGGTCAGCTATTAAACAGAACTCCACATGTAATATGCACTCACACGTGAATAAGCAAAAACATAAATCAAAGTAATACCATCTAACCCTATGTTGAAATGCCATATTGAACATCCATTTTCTAGTTTCCCTCAGTCTTCTATACCGAAGTTCATACAAAAATATTGGCTTAGCAACTTTCCTTTAAATTACTGGTTCTTCTCGAAATGTCTTTAACATTGTATTTAAACCAGAGTGGAAAAGATAACTCTTGGTAAGTGCAGTAATAATAAAACACACCATTTAAAAGGTGGCAGATGGAAACCAGAAAGACTCCACCCAGGGATTTTTGCAGATTAGATTCACATGAAGCTTTAGTCCCCGCTCTGCTCCTGCTAAGGCTAAGGGATGGGCTTCTTGCCACAACCGCCTTTGCAAAAAATAACATCTTGCTCCTACCAAGAAAGCAGGTGACAAGCTCAGCAGCTGTGCTTTGGTTTGTTTTTCTCCATGGTAGGAACATGTGTCCCTGAGTGGGCATTGTTTGTGGAATCAGTAGGACAGCAAATGCAAAGGCAAGGAGATAAAGGTCAGTCAGAAAGGAGAAAGTGGCACTGGGGGCAGAACAAAACACCAAAAGAGCCAGGTGATGGAAACAAAGCGAACTATCATTCGCCCAAGTTAACAGAAGCAAGTTGACTCATGCAACTGTGAGAAAAGCTAAGACTGTTTGCATGCACGTGGTGAGTCATCTAATGTGTAAGTCAAGCTACCAGCGAGAATTAATCTTGTGCATGGAAACAAATTCGAGTATTTTGAACATGAGCTAATGAGATTGACCTGTAGGATCACGCAGCTCTAATAGCTGAATAGGCACGTCAAGGATAAAGGCAAAAGCTAGGGGTGCCCTCGGGAAGTGCCTTTCTTTGTGGCCTGTGCATTCGCTCTTTGAGGGATGTGGACTGAGCTGAATAAGATTTGCCCCACCCAAGTTCCTCTTTATTTATAGTACTATTCCAGGTAAGACGTCTTCTGGAGTACAAGTAAAAAAGCTGTGTTTATGGCTCTTTCCATTTTACAATGAACTTGCCTACTGGTTGTGGAATTTAGCATGATGGGATGACCAAGTGCTAGTTGCTGTTGTTGTTTAGATTGGTAGGGGCCATTTGTTGGTTATTTTGGCAGGCCAGTGTCCATTCCACATTCCTTTGGTAATAGTGCCTTGTTCCTTCTTGGGATTTGCCTCTTCCCTTGGAGATGGTCTGGTAGGACTTTGATCAAGTTGTGCCACTCTCCCTCAGTCAAGGAGCAGGCACATGACCTGGGGATCTACGGGCTCCCTCCCTATGCTTTCGGCCTTGACCAGAAAGACAAACAGATTGAAAAAGAGGAGACCCATTTTGACCAGGAATAGCTCCCAGAAAAGAAAGCTGGGTGTTCCTGACACTATAAAGATCCATAAGGTTTCCCTGATGCAAAGCCTGGTGCTCCAGCCATTTCTGAGTTTGATCTCTGAGCCTACTGTTTTTGCTGTCCTACCGCCTTCCAAAAATCTTCCGTTTTGCTTAAGTTAGCAAGAAAGAGTTGGTTTCTGTTACTTGCAACCAAAGAACCCTAGCAGGTACAGATTCATGTACTCAAAGTTTCCACTACAGATGTTCAAGGGAATGGAGACTATTGGTAAATCCAATAAGCTGATTATGTGAATATTGATTAAGAAAACTTCTACATATTTTATAAAGGTTATTATTCAATACCATATCTTGTCTTCCTTATATCTCCCTGACTTAAAGTCTCTCTTCTAATTTGTTGTTTATTTCAACTCTTTTATCAAACATTCCCCAAGGTATAGTAAATGGGCGATATATTACCTAAAACCCTGATTATCCACAGTATCTTTCACCCTGACAGATCTTATGGGAGCAGAAGGGGGTGGTACTTTGATTTTTAAAAATAACATATAAGGTATATGTATTTGATTATCAATTTATAAAATGAAAGGTAATCATTTGTGGAAAACAAAAATATCACAAAGTATTCAAAAATAATGGGAAAAAAGGGGCCAAGTAATAATAATAATGCATTTTATTGAATCAAAGACAATATCAGTTGTTGGAAACACTATTATTTAATGTACTACTAAGAAGGAAAAACATGCTACCAATGAATTTATGGCACACCATCTGCTCTAATCTAAATTTTTGCATATCCCAAATTCATATGTTAGATCCTTCTGCCCAATTTGAGGTAGAGCCTTTGGGAGGTGATTATGTCATGAAGGCAGAGTCCCCCTGAGATTAGTGTTCTTATAAAAGAGATTGCATATGCCCCTTCTTTCTGCTTCTTCTGCCATGTGAGGTTACAGTGAGAAGAAAGCTGTCTGTGAGGAAGCAGGCCCTTGCTCTGAATCTGCCAGTGCCTTGATCTTGGACTTCCCAGCCTCCGGAACTGTGAGATCTAAATTGCTGCTGTTTATAAGCCACCCTATTGTATTTTGTTATAGTAGATTAAACAGACTAAGATACCATCCCAACTTCAAAGATACTGCAAAAAGGCAAAAAAAAAAAAATGTTTTAAAGTGATGAAATTTGGTAATAAAACTGATAACTCAATGTATGGAGTTCTAACTAAATGGCAGGCCCTGGTTTTTTTTTTTTTTGTATATATATACTTTAAGTTCTAGGGTACATGTGCACAATGTGCAGGTTTTTTACATATGTATACATGATGGCAGGCCCTGTTCTAACTGTTTTACATGTATTAATTCATTTAATACTAACAATCTAATGGAGTAGTATGCCATACAAGTATACTGGTATGATATACAAGTAATATCCATAATTAGCCAAACAAATGGCTTAGAACTAATGTAAATTCAAAGTGGGGTTATTAAAAGTTTTATTTGAACTGACAAATTTATGTTTTGATCAAAGCAATAATTAAAATTGTGTGAGAAAGCAGTGCTCTGATTTTTTTTTTTTTTTGAGACAGTCTCACTCTGTCACCCAGGCTGGAGCACAGTGGTGAGATCTCAGCTCACTGCAAACTCCACCTCCTGGGCTCAAGCAATTCTCGTGCCTCAGACTCTGGAGTAGCTGGGACTACAGGCGCCCACCACCACGCCTGGCTAACTTTTGTATTTTCAGTAGAGACACGGTTTCATCATGTCAGCCAGCCTGGTCTCGAACTCCTGGCTTCAAGTGATCTGCCACCTCAGCCTCCCAAAGTGCTGGGATTACAGGTGTAAGCCACCGTGCCCAGCCTTGATGTTTTCTTTTATGAAATCAATATCAAAAATTGTAACCTTGTTTTTTACTGAAAAATTCATTCTTAGTTTTGTCTCAGTCCTTAAAATTTAAAAACAAAATGCCGTTGCTTCTAAGCTTTGTTTTCTAAATCTTGAAAGGCCCCTGGGCCAAAAGCAATCAATATTTTGCTTCTTTCCCTATCTCTATTCTAGGTTGTGTAAGTTGACAGTGTTATTCAGCATTTCTCTAAAGGTATTTTGTGGAATACTGGTGTGGAGATGTTCTGTTGTAACTTGAATAAATCCCGGGGCCTATGTGACCAGTCTCAACAGGGTTAGCATTCAAAGAAACAGTTCAGTAACCAAGTGTGATCACTCTCTTTCACTTTCTTTCATTTCTCAAAGAATATTAAAGGAGATCCAATCCATAATTCCTAACTTCATTTCTTAAATTTTTCTTTTCCTCATTCTTCTCCTTATATAATTGTCTCACATCTCAAAGCTTTCTCAACACCTCTCTTCCCCCATTTTTTTTTCACTCAGCTCTGCACCAAATTATCTTGGACACCCTCTACCTCTGTAGGATCTTATCTTTTCTTCCTCTTTCCCTTTCTTTCCACCATTTTAAATTTCTTTCAAGAAAGCCCTGACCCTGTCTGATGACAATCCCTCATTCCAGATACCCTGAGCCTTCCAATTCTGATTAGTTGAGGATGTATAGTGAGGACCATGAGATGAATATCAAATTGAGGGAAAGGTGCAGAGTGAACAATGTTAGACGTTTTCATTGAGGGTACAGGTCAAGAAAGAGGCAAACCATTTGTTCATACATTAATGATATTTTGTTTCTTTACTTTAAAAAATTCACTGTGGTCATTTATATTCATCAACTCTAGGTACCTTTTGAAAATTTACTGACACATTAGTATATCAAAGGCTCTGAGAAGTCTTGCAATTAAGAATCTGAATTATCTTTGTTTTATCTAGCATTTCTCAAACACGTTTCAAAGTGATAATTTTCATCTCCCTTCCTCACTTCACACACGTAAGTACCCATGAAGATGATTAGGGTAAAGTGGTCTTAAAATAATAAAAGATGTAACAAAAACAATTGAAGGTATATTTGTGACGTACACATAGTTTGGTTGGTTGGATGTTTCAATGAGGACAACAGTAGTTTGCATGCAGTATGCATTTTTCATGTAACATGGAAAGTACTGCCATTTTGCTCTCTGTCTTGCAGTTGGAATATGAGATAACCCATGCAGAATAGCTACCAACTGAGTCTGTCTGACCAGCTTTTACACAGATACAGTTGCACAACTGGCCCTGTACAACAGTTATCCTTGAATTTGATTTGTCAAGATGGTTTGTGTTATTACCTCTGTGGTATCTTGATTTACCCTGGGCAGTGGCCAGTCCCTTAAGTTAATGTTGGCTATTAACCCATTAGCTGTTACATGAGTTTACTGTCAGTGGGTGTGGAGGGTATGATTATTTGCAGATGAACTTGTCCACAGCTAGAGGTAATATGTACCTGGGTGTCCGAGCAAGTTTTCATGAGGGATCATCTGGAAAAGATTGGAAAACAGCACCTGAAGCCACATGTGCTCAGTTTGGCATGCAAAACCTTGCATACGAGATTCAGTAGTGGGGGCAACAGATGATGAATAATTTGCAAACTGGTAAAGTTTTAGCTGGACCTGACAATATTGGGAATCTTCCCATATAAAGATACAGAATATTCATTATTAACAATAAAAAAACAGAGAGTAGATAAGCAGATTTTAGGCAATCTAAGAAACAAATTTAAGTATTCTGGCTCTTTTTTTGCCTGTTGTACTTTGGATTATTGGTATCTGGAGCAATGCTGGATGCCAAGACTCAAAATCATTATCATTGCTCGAGACTTATAATTTGTTTAAGATGTGCACCACCTCAACATAAATGGCTGGTTTTACTAACATTCCACCTGAAATTTTGTATACTTCCTTGGTCATCTTAAAAAAATACATATTCACAAACTTGCTCAGCATAAGGAAAAACTGGAAAAAACTTAGATGCCCTAAAATAGGGAATCCTTTATTATATTACATTCTTATATATAGTAACCATTAGTGCTGTCCACCAAATATTTCCAATTCTCCTACACATAGTAGGATTTCATTTCTTTCTCACCTTAGCTTAAGTGAGGCCATGTGACTAGCTTTAGCCAAGGAAATGTGAAACGAAATACAATGTGGCATCCAGGCAGAAACTTTAAGAACCAATGTATAATTTTTTTTCCCATGGTCAGTTTTTCTTCTACCTGGGTCCTGGAGTGAGAAGATTATGTGACAGAGCCAATCCCTAACTGATCTGCAGTTGACACGTAGAGTGAGCAAGAAATTAAAAATTGTTTTATGTCACTGAGATTTTGGGGATATTTGTTACTACAGCTTAACCCAGACCATTCTGGCTGATAGGCCACAATGGGACACTAAACAGTTCATGAAAACTACATAGTAGAAAAATGTCAGATGATAAAGGACAGATACAGATTATGTATTCCATAAAAATTGCAAGTTTTAAACAAGTATTGGTTAATCATTGAAAAATACATACGAAATGGAGTTTCCTGGGATAGACTGGATCTTTAGAATTCTGAAGCTGAAAATAATTCAATGAAAAAACGTGTCTTTGGCAAGTGTCCATCAACATACGGATAAGCAAAATATGGCGTATACATGCAATGGAACATTATTCAGTCTTAGAAAAGAAAATCTGACATGCTACAACATATGAGGACATTACGTTAAGTGAAATAAACCAGTCACAAAAAGATAAATGTTGTATAATTCCACTTGTATGAGGTATAAGTGTAGTCAAAACCACATAGACAGAAAGTAGAATGATGCTTGCCAGGGACTGGAGGAGAGGGAAATGGAGACTTGGTGTTTAATGAGTATAGCGTTTCAGTTTTACAAGATGTGAAGAGGAAAACAAATCATTCCCTTTTCCTGGGCTTGGGAGAGGTCTTTGGGTCTCTCCTGCATGAAATGGAGAAGCCTGATGGTTCCTCGTGTTGAAGAGTAAGCTCACCCTGGCCTCAGAGAGGTCAGTTGGTGGTTGGGTGG
Organism: Pongo abelii; assembly: GCF_028885655.2. Taxonomy (NCBI): domain Eukaryota; kingdom Metazoa; phylum Chordata; class Mammalia; order Primates; family Hominidae; genus Pongo; species Pongo abelii. The sequence continues at coordinate 92,526,879 of NC_071995.2, forward strand.
GAGCCAGCCTCAACCTATGATTCTAAGATTAGTGTGGGGGCTGAGGCCCTTGGTCCCCTAAAGGTTTGCTGTAAGATCACTAACATGAAGCAGATTGACGAATAGGAGAAAAGGCATACACATTTATTTCACATGTATACATGGGAGGCTTCAGAATGAAGACCCAAAGAAACAAGGAAAATTGTCCATTTTTATGCTTAGGTTCAACAAAGTATGGACAGCCACGTAGAAATATGATTGGACAAAAAGGGTCTGATCTACTGTGAATAGATGGAGCAGGGAGATTCCGCAAGGCCTGTCTGTTCAGGTTCTTCTTGGTCTCCCTGTGTAGCATTCCTTCCTTCTGGGTGTGGGGACTTTTGCCCTCTCTGGAATGGGGGCTCTCTGCGATGGGGGTCTTCTGACCTACAGTCAAACAAGGTAGGTCAGATCATTTATTTCTGGCCCGTTTTTGTATGGAATATTTTTAGGTTTTTTGGCTGGCTTTCAGGAAAAGGGGTTCTGGTTTCTATGCCTCGCCTTGAGGGAAGAGGGATTCTAGTTTTTATGGCTAGCCTTGGGTTGCTGGGGAGAAAGGAACTGCAAGACAGGAGGGCAGGAGATCAGAGAAAAACTTTTGCTTCTGTGGCTGCTCTGAGGCCTTCATTTTGGTGTACTGTTTTTTGAGCCCCAATATTAGCCACTTGGTCTGGGAGCTGGAGGGCCTGTGTTGCTTTTTAGAGGGAAGAGCCAAGGAAAGAGTGTGTCCCTTCCCAAGGCTGTCATGGATGTATGAGGACCAGTCAACAGTGAAGGGTGGCTGACTGCGACAGAGCCAGCAAGAGAGGATTCAGTCACAGAGAAAAAAATGGAAGCCCCAGCCAGGGTCCTCCTGCAAAGTATGACAATTCAGAACTACTGGGGATGATACAGACAACATTCAGCCTCCAGTGTGTGTTCCTGTCTCTCCCTCTAGAGGACAGTTCTCGCTCTCAAAGTGCGCTCAGTGTGTCGTCATGGTAAAAAGGCAGGAGACAGCGAAGCTTGATCCGAGCTGCACCATGCCTCATTTTCACACTCCTTGAAGACAAAAGAAGGTGGCAAGTAAGGAAAGCTCACCCCAGGGAGTTTTCTCGGAGGACATAAGCGGTCTCAATAGGGCAAAGGAGAAAATAATTATCTGGAAAGGTTGCAATTAATAGTGTCAGGTTTAACCTTTGTGCTAATATGGGAATCTAAGGCACTAAGTCATCCCCTAAGACCTAGTGCTCTCTGTACGACAAAGCTTTAGTCTTTTCATGCGGAAGTCAGTGCTTATTACATCCAATGCCTGAGTTCCCAGCGGACAGAGTTCCTTCTCAGGCAGCCTGCCAAGGACACCAGAAATTAAGCAGGGGTCTGTGGCTCTGTCGTCTAGCTATGACCAAAATTAAATTTGTTCTTTTTGCCTTGCCTGCCAGTGAACCTGCTGCTAGACTGAGATGTAAATGCCATTTCTGGTGCACATTAAGAAAATGTGAAATAATTAGCTCAAAGCCATGGTTATGGAGCAAAAATATTAAAAATATAAGTTAGAAAATCCTTGTGACAACGTTCATGTGAATGGTGAGGGTAGGGAGTCCACTGCATATATGTGTGTGCATGTGTGGAGGAGTATGTGTGTTGAATAAATATGCATAAAGAGTGCATTAGCAGTAGATCCAAGAACTTATGTATGGGGGTGGGTGTGGAAATCCACGTTTTAGTAACATTTTTTCCTTCTTCACAGTCAAGTGACGTTTTTTCAAACATCTGTTCTGTGAGCAAAGTAGGGAGGGACGTACATCAGTGTTAAGTGCTTGGGAGAGGAATTCTGGAGGAACACTACCCACTTAATTTAGCTCAGCTCTATGAAAGATTACAGGGTTTGGGACTATTTCTAGCCACATCCGAGAGTCTGTGAAAAGTGGAAGTAAAGTCATTAAGCGGAATGGGCATTTATACATTTGGTAATTTGTCTTGAGTCAGAAAGTCTAGACACTCCCCTGGGAATGAGGGGAATGTGGGCCATGGCTATGACCTTCAGGACTCTGGAAACAGGAATGACAAAGACCTGGAAGGTCCTGAGGCAAACGGGCTCAATAGATCTTTTTTTTTTTTTTGGAAACAGAGTCTCACTCTGTCACCCAGGATGGAGTGCAGTGGCACAATCTTGGCTCACTGCACTCTCCGCCTCCCAGATTCAAGCGATTCTCGTGCCTCAACCTCCTGAGTAGCTGGGATTACACGCATGCACCACCACGCCTGGCTAGTTTTGTATTTTTAGTAGAGATGGTGTTTCACCATGTTGCCCAGGCTGGTCTCGAATTCCCAGGCTCAGGCTAACCACGTGCCTCGGCCTCCCAAAGTGCTAGGATTACAGGCATGAGCCACCACACCCACCTTCTTGGTGAAGGCACATAAAGCAAAATGAAAGCCCACTGGTCTGGTGTTCAGACACAAGCCAGGCCTCACCCGACTTGGAGACAGGCAGCCCCAGCCAGCAAGAGAGTTACAGACCTCAGCTAGATCTGGGGACCACCAATTTCCTACCAGGGCAACCTGAGAATGTAATCTCTCTGTGCCTCAGCTCTTTCCCCTCTTAAATAGGCACAACCATTGTAACAACCAGAATAGCTAACATGGATGAAGAATTTCCTGTGTACCAGGCACCATAATAAATGCTAGATCCGTGTACTCTTCTTGATAATCCTACAATGTAGTATTACTATATTTCATTGATTCTAAGATGTTCTTTTTTTATATTTTAACATTCTCTGTTATCAGGATGAATAATTGATAAGAAAGCCTGTAAGTCATGGTTAAATTTTTTTTTAAGAGACAGGGTCTTGCTATGTTTTCCAGGCTGGTTTTAAACTCCTGGCCTCAAGTGATTCTGCCACTTCAGCTTCCCAAAGTGCTGGGATTACAGGCATAAGTCACCACACCCAGCCAGTCATGATTAAATTTATACTTTTAAATCTTTTTTAGTGATATATAAATTGATGATGTGTTAGACTCAGTGAGGAAACTGAGGCAGAGATGAGGAAACTGAGGCAGAGATTTGAAAACTGAGGCACAGGTAGGCTGAATAACTCGCCTAAGTTCACACAGTTAGAAAGTGGTAGAATGAGAGTTTGACTCAATGCTGTTCCTACAGTTGACTTTCTTCTAAGGTGCTAGACTTCCTGGTCCCTCCACTTACCAGCTGTGTGATCTTGGGCAAATTCCTAATCTCCCTGTGTCTCTGGGGTTTTTTTCATCTGTGAAATGGTGATAATAATATTAGCAACTGCTTCATAGGATTGTCATGGAGGTTAAACAAGTTTACATACGTAAAGTTCTGAAAATAGTGCCTGACATATGGCAAGTATTCGATAAACTTTAGCTACAATTACTTTTTATTCTTCTAAAGAGAAAACCAGCATCACTTGTTATGTATAGAAGACAACTGGAAAAAAGAGAGTTGTAGCTAAAAAAAGGAGAATAAGTTCATCTCTGTGTCCCTAAAATCATCTTGGCCCTTGGACAGGTATGCTTACCATATTTTGGGAAATGGCTTTTTGTTCTATCTCTCCAAAATTGAGAGATCAAGTAAAAGCGAGATGGGGAAAAGTGGCTGAGAGGGAGTGGCTGTGAGAGGTGAGGAGGGAAGGACAAACAGAAGGACAAGGTAGGGCAGCAGATCTAGGGCTGCCCTTGGTTTGCTTCAGAAGGTGGGAACAGCATGATGCTTATGCTGGGGTGGCCATAGCAGTTGGAAGGAGCTATACTGACTGGAATGAAAAAGAGTTTCAATCTGCAGGTTGCAATTCATTAGTAAGTTATGGGATGAACTTGGTGGGTCACAATCAGTATCTTTAAAAATATAGGAGCAGAGGCCAGGTGTGGTAGCTCACACCTTTAATCCCAGCACTTTGGGAGGCCAAGGCAGGCCTGATCATCTGAGGTCAGGAGTTTGAAAATAACCTGGCCAACATGGTGAAACCCCATCTCTACTAAAAATATTTTTTAAAATCAGCCAGGAATGGTGGCACACACCTGTAATCCCAGCTACTTGGGAGGCTGAGGCACCAGAATCGCTTGAACCTGGGAGGCAGAGTTTGCAGTGAGCCGAGATTGCACCACTGCACTCCAGCCTGGGCAACAGAACGAGACCCTGTCTCAAAAGAACAAACAACAAAAACAAAAAAATACAAGGGAAGGCAGGGGAATGCAAGGGAAGGCAAAGTAAGTATCAGAGGATATCATACGTAATAACAATACATATTGTTTTATTGAACTTGTATCTCAGTTAAGAGTGTATAGATGTGCGTAATGGGTTGGGATGTAAAAGGTTCTCCGTGGGTCTCAGTGCAAAAGTTTGGAAGCCACTGGACTAAAGCAAAGATAAGATTAGGTGTTGGCTGAAAAATAAATATACAGTATAAATTTAAAGTAATATGTTTTATATTAACAACCAGGGACCCCTGCTTTCACATGAGTAGCTTTCTAGAAGCATTCAGGGACCCTGACACACCACATGACATCTGTAAAACACTCTCCCTTTCTGCACCTCTTGGCCTTGGGGAAACTACTCACCCCCCACACCACCCCTCAACCCTGCCCAGATCCTGGGCTGACTTTGACTTTGCCTTTCCTTGGCTCAACCACTTTGCCTTAGACCCAATTCCTGTGCCTCTCTCCTGCATCTTTCCAGATGTCCAGGATAAGGGCCAGCTTTTGTTGATCCACACAGCCTGGGACTCCACACAGGAACCTAGTCACCTCCAGAGGCTGAGCTGTCCTCTTTTGTGTTTTGTGTAAGTGTTCTTGAAATATACATGACAAGGAATGACAGTGAATTGGAGAAGTAACACTCCCCAGTAGTGACAGCAGCTCAAACTCACGTGGGGCCTGAGTCTGAACAGGCTCCAAATCATGGGTTGGGTGATGGATCCTAAACCAAGAATTATGGCTCAGATTGGAACCAGGTAAAACAGCTCTGAAAGAATAGATCTAGCTTCATTTATACTAAAAAGTAAACAGAGGCAAGTATTAAATATGAATCAAGTTAACGTTTAAAACATACACATGCGGCCAGGTGTGGTGGCTCATGCCTATAATCCCAGCACTTTGGGAGGCCGAGGCGGGTGGATCACTTGAGGTCAGGAGTTTGAGACCAGCCTCACCAACAGGGTGAAACCCCATCTCTACTAAAAATACAAAAATTAACCAGGCATGGTGGTGGGTGCCTGTAATCCCAACTACTCGGGAGGTTGAGGCACGAGAATTGCTTGAACCCAGGGGACTGAGGTTGCAGGTGAGCGGAGGAGATCGCACCACTGCACTTCCTCCTGGGTGACAGAGTGAAAAAAAAAGCACACATGCAAATTTCAGAATAATGGGATCAAAATGCCTGTCAAAAATTTGGGAAGCTTTTTCTCTGACAATACTGAACAGGGCCAAGTCCAAGCTATGAAGCAACTCTCAATAAGATGCCTGGCACAGGACCAGCCGTTGCTTCTTCCCTAATGTCTATACTCATCAAGCCACGTGAACTTGTGTGTTCAAGTTATTTTTAAATAACTTGAATAATTATTTTTAAATTATTTTTAACCTGCAGGTAAAACAATAACTGGAAATCATCAGTTAGCATCATAGGGAAGTCCCCAGAAGAAAAAGAAGTCAAATCTTATCAATATGTAAAAATGGAGGTGATCAGCCTGTTTTGCAAAAGATAAATGAAACATAGACATTAGCAGACTCATTATAATTCATTAAAATTATCTCAAGGTAAAAAAAAAGACAAAACCTGGGCATCATTGAGCGTGATAAAGACTTCACATGCAAGAATTCCCATCATGAAGGCATTTAAAACACAGCTACTACATTTGTAAACTTATGTTGTTTGCAATTCAAGTATACCTTATTATTCAGTGGCTTCTTTTTGGTCACTATTACATAAGTAACTTTTTCATTAACTATTTATTCTTCTTATTAATATGAAAGAGAAAAAAAGATTAAGATTCTAGAATATATCCCTTGCTTTTAATTCATTTTTGAACTGATTTTTATATAAGCTTTTACAAATTTCCCAGAATTTATAGAAACCTAACTATTGAGTAAATTGAGACATGAACATATTACCTCTTAAGTCTTGTAGAAAACCAGGTCAAAGTCGGCAGGAGACAGGAGAAGAGGTTGGCCAAATCCCTGGGGTCTAAAAGGGATAAACAGCAAACTGGTCTTATCCTGAGGCTCCATACCCAGGACCTGAGCTTAGAGGAGGCCCAATTTCTTCACAGCCATTCCTCAAAAGCATTCCTGGAACTCCTTACTTGTAAGCTCCTTTAGGGCCTGTGCACATTATCTGGGATTTTCTTGGAAGTAGCCAACCTTCATTCTTTTCAAAATGGCCAGAAGTCAGTTGGATTTAGATCTGGTGAATCAAGTCAAATGCATTTAAACAAGCTATGACTTTGAAGTGACAAGTCTGTCTTTCTCATTTAGTTCATAAACAGACCCTGTAGGAATAAACACATCAGTTCCTTAAGAGACATGGAAAATTGTGTGGTGAGTGGGGAATAACTAACAGAATTATTAATCTTAATAGCATGCAGCCATGATTAGAGCTAATAAAGTTGATGCCAAAGCTTGACTTTAATGTTTAACAACAAGGAAAAAATAAAGATAAGGAATAAATTCTGTCTCTTCTAATAAGAGCTAGATTCCAGGACAATCAAAAATTGCAAGGAGAAGAACCGAGAGCCAGAAAGATCTCCCAGAAATGTTCCCTTCTGTAGGTAATTCCTCTTCCCTCTCAGGACTGAAAAATAACCAACCTAAACTGGGAAAGGGCGATGGAAAAAGGAAAGAAAAGTTCAGCACTTTCTTTGTTGATGCAAGTCACATGTATAATATCAAAAATTAGAAAATAAAGCCGCTTGTAAGCCTGGCATGGAGAGATAAACCCTGTTAATATGTTTGGGCATATCTCCTTCAAAATGCTGATATATAACATATTTGTGTAATTCTGTATTTATTTATTTATATATGTACATATAAGTAGACATACACATATAAAATATATTTTTCTTTTAGATGGTATGCTATGGATGCTGTTTAGTAATTTTGTTTTCTGTTAATAAAATGAATATTTTACATGTCAACAAATGTATACTTATTTTATAATTTTAGATGGCTACTTCACAGTATTTTCATGAATAGATCATAATTCATTTAATCGAAGCCTAATTTTGAACATTTACATTTTTATAAGTATTTACTGTTTATGAATGCTAAGTTATCCCTATTCAGGCATACAGCTTTAAGCATTTGTTCAATTTCTTCCTCCTCACGGTGGAAGAAGGTCTCCCTGCTATGGTCTGAATATTTGTGTCCCTCCAGAATTCATATATTGAAACCTAACCTGCAGGTGATAGTATCAGAAGGTAGGGCTTTTGGGAAGTGATTAGCACCTTGATCTTGGACTTCCCAGCCTCCAGAATGGTGAGAAATAAACTTCTGTTGTTTATAAGCTACCCAGTGTTTTGTTATAGCAGCCCAAATGGACTAAGGCACTCCTGATATAAATCAAACATTGAAAATTGTAAAATAGGAAGTCCTAGCCGGAGCAATTAGGCAAGAGAAAGAAATAAAAGGCATCTAAATAGGAAAAGAAGAAGTCAAACTATCTCTCTTTGCCGATGATATGATTCTATACCTAGAAAACCCTAAAGACTCTGCCAACAGGCCCCGGAACTGATAAATGACTTCAGTAAAGTTTCAGGATACAAAATCAATGTACAAAAAGCAGTAACATTTCTCTTCACCAATAACATTCAAGCTGAGAGCCAAATCAAGAATGCAATTCCATTTACAATAACCACACACACACAAAATATACCTAGAAATACATCTAACCAACAAGGTGAAAGATCTCTATCGTGAGAACTACAAAACACCACTGAAATAAATCAGATAATACAAGCAAATGGAAAGATACTTTCTATGCTGATGGATTGGAAGAATCAATATTGTTAAAAAGGCCATACTGCTCAAAGCAATCTACAGATTCAATGCTATTCCTACCAAACCAACATCGTTTTTCACATAACTAGAAAAAATGATTCCAAAATTCATATGGAGCTAAAAAAGAGCCCAAATAGCCAAAGCAATCCTAAGCAAAAGGAACAAAGCTGGGAGCATCACATTACCTGACCTCAAACTATACTATAAAGCTACAGTAACCAAAACAGTATGGTACTGGTACAAAAACAGACACACAGACCAATGGAATAGAATAGATAACCTAAAAATAAAGCCACATACCTATAGCCATCTGGTCTTTGACAAAGTCAACAAAAATAAGCAATAAGGAAATGACTTATTATTCAATAAACGGTGCTGGGATAACAGGCTAGCCATGAGCAGAAGAATGAAACTGGACTTCTACCTTTCACCATGTACAAAAATTAACTCAAAATGGATTAAAGATTTAAATGTAATACTTTGAACTACAAGAATCCTAGATAAAAACCTAGGAAACACCATTCTGGGCATCACCCTCAGGAAAGAATTTATGATTATGCCCTCAAAAGCAGTTGCAACAAAAACAAAAATTGACAAGTGGGACCTAATTAAAATAAAGAGCTTCTGCACAGCAAAAAGAAACTATTGACAGACTAAACAGACAACCTACAGAATTGGAGAAAATATTCACAAAACAGGCATCTGACAAAGGTCTAATATTCAAAATCTATACGGAACTTAAACAATTAAACAAGCAAAAACAGATAACTCCATTAAAAGTGGACAAAAGACATGAACAGACATTTTTCAAAAGAAGATATACAAGCAGCCAAAAAAAATATGGAAAAAAATGCTCAATATCACTAATCATCAGATAAATGCAAATCAAAACCACAATGAGATACTATCTTACACCAGTCAGAATGGCTATTATTAAAAAGTCAATAGGTAACAGATCGTGAAGGGCTGTGGAGAAAAGGAAACACTTATATGTTGTTAGTTGGAATGTAAAGGGAATGCTTATACACTGTTGGTGGGAATGTAAATTAGTTCAGCTACGGTGGAAAGCAGTTTGGAGATTTCTCCAAGAACTAAAAACAGAATTAACATTTGACCCAGCAATCCCATTACTGGGTATATATGCAAAAGAAAATAAATTGTTCTACCAAAAAGACACATGCACCTGTATGTTCATTGCAGCACTATTCGTAATAGCAAAGACATGCAATCAACCAAGGTGCCCATCAATGATGGATTAGATAAAGAAAATGTGGTACATACACACCATGGAATACTATGCAGCCATAAAAAGGGAAGAAATCGTGTCCTTTGCATCAACATGGATGCAGTTGGAGGCCATTATTCTAAGCAAAGTAATACAGAAACAAAAACCAAATACTGCATGTTCTCACTTAAAAGTGGGAACTAAACATTGGATACTCATGGACATAAAGATAGCAGCAAAAGAAACTGGGGACTATTGTGGGGAGGGGGAAGGAGAAAAAGGGTTGAAAAACTAACTATTGGGTACTATGCTCAGTATCTGGATGAAGGGATCATTTGTACCCCCAAACTCAACATCATGTAATACATTCAGGTAACAAACCTGCACATGTACCCCTGAATCTAAAATAAAAGTTGAAATTAAAAAAAAAGAAAATTGCAAAATAATAAACACATTAAGGAAAAATGTAAAAGCCACCTTTCTGAGAAAACAACATTTCAGTGACCATTTTTCCATGTAACTCTTTCTGCATTAATGTACACATAGGCATAATATATGTGTGTATGTGTGTGTGTACGTGCTCATTTATGTGTATTTTTATGCACACACAAGGTTTAAGGGGGACATTTTTAAAGGGATTGGTGATATATAATTCTCTGTATCTTAACAATATATAATGGAAATTCCTCGAGGTCAGGTAGTATAGGTAATTAATTTTTAATTCTTGGATAAAATTCTACTGTAAGCATTATTATCATTCAGCTATTCTTTTACTAATAGAGTTTTGATTTGCTATCAACTTTTTGTTATTAAAAATAATGCTGCAGTACATACACACTCACACACACACACACACACACACTTATATATACTGTGGCTTTTATTTCTAAAGTATAGAGTCCCAGGATTGAGATTCTGGGTTGAATTGCATGTGCATTTAAATTTTTAATAGAGATCACGAATTGCTTTTTCACATTTCTACCAGTGATATATGAAAGTGCCCTTGCCCCAGCTCCCATCTCTGCTAATAATAGGTGCAGTTACTCTTTGATTTTTGCCACTCTGATGGCTATGATCATGGTAATTTTCATTTCCACTTCTCTGCCTATTGGAGGAGATTGAACATTTTATCATATTTGCTCTTCTGCCAATTGTCTATACATATCCCCAACCTATTTTGCTATTGGGTTGATTATCTTTATCTTATTAAATTGTGACATAGCTTTTTTTATATATAGATGCAAATTTTTATCTATCATTTGATTTATAATATTTTTTCCAGCTTGTTTACCTACTGATTTTGTTTTTGGTATCTCTTGCACTACAAATATTACCTTGAAGTTTTATAAAGGTTAGGTTGATCACCTACCTTTGTTTAAAATATTTCTTTAATTCTTAGGTGTACAGATAATAACCTCATTTTTTACTAAAATGGTTATTTATTTATTTTTACTTTCAAGTCAAATTCATTAGGAATTTACTTCATAATTAATATAAACTAGAGAGTCCACATTTATTTTCTTCCAAGAGCATATCCAATTGTGATGAAATTATTAATTAAATTTCCCTACAATGAAATAATGAAGTATCATCTTCATGAGGTATTACACAATTCTGAGCTGTCTTTATTATTATTTTTTACTGATTTTTTTGGTAGTCTTGTGCCTATATTGTACTTTTTTATTATACTGGCTTTTAAGTAGTTTTAATACTGTCATTCTTTTTGTTTTTGAGACAGTCTCGATCTGTCACCCAGGCTGGAGTGCAATGGTGTGATCTCAGCTCACTGCAACCTCTGCCTCCTGGGTTCAAGCGATTCTCCTGCCTCAGCCTTTTGAGTAGCGTGCCACCACCCTAGGCTAATTTTTATATTTTTAATAGAGATGGGCTTTCACATGTTGGCCAAGCTAATACTATCATTCTTTATTCATCAATTTGAATATTTTATCCAATTAAAATTGCCAGAGATTCTATGGAAGTTGTACTGAATTTATATACTATTTTCAGGAGAACAGCTCTATTTATGAGAAAAAGTGTTACTTTTCAAGAACGTGGTATAAATTTCTAATTGTTCAGATCCCATTTTTGTCCTCCAGTATGATTTTATTTTTTACATGGGTCCTATTCCTTTCTCATATAATTTATTCCTATTTTATGATTTTTGTTACTATTATGAATGGAATAGTTTCCTCATTTTCATTTGTATGTGGGTATGGCTTACATAGAAAAAGCTAATGATTCTATATCTTTATGTTGTATCTACCCAATCCATCAAATTCTTTTTTTACTTCTATTTATTTTTTTACTAGAGTTTCTTGATGATACCAGGTATAAAATTATATTGTCAGCAAAGTTTCACCTCTTTCTTTCCATATTTATACTGTGCATATTAGGTTTATTGCGTTTACTAAAATATTTAAACAATATTAAATAATAATAGTAATAGTATTAGTAGGTGTGATTTGTAAACTATATATTTGGTCTTCATCCTGTTTCCCGGCATACAACTCCTAAAATCCTTGGAATCCCCAAAGTGATAAATGTCTTTTTGTATGCTAATAAGTTGACTGGTGGCTAGCAGCCCCTAGATAGCTTCATGATGGGGGCTGGTCACCAGAAAAACCAATGGTCAGTTAGAGAGTTGGGACTTTGCAACCCTGCTCCTCAAACTCTGAGGAGGGTAGAGGGACTGAGAGTTAAACTGATCACCAATGGCTAATGGTTGAATGAATCATGCCTCCATAATGAAGTTTTATAAAATCCCAGAAGGACAGAGTTCAGCAGAGCTTCCAAATAGTTAAACACATGGAGGTTCCTGGGGGGTGGCTGCCCAGGGAGGGCATGGAAGTTTCCCTCCCCTTCCCCACACCTCACCCTATGCATCTCTTCATCTGTATTCTTTGTAATATCTTTATAATAAACCAATAAACACAAGAGTTTTCCTGAGTTATGTGACCTGGCCTAGCAAATTAATTTCAACCCTAGAAGGGGGTCTCATGGGAATCCTGATTTACAGCCAATTGGTCAGAAGCACAGGTAACACAACCTGCGGCTTGCAATTGGCATCAGAGTGGGGCTCAGTCTTGTGGATCACAGTCCTCGACTTGTGTGATTGGATGCTATCTCTAGGTAAATCATGTCAGAATTGAGTTAAATTAAGAGGACACCCAGTTGGTGTCTGCTGCAGAATTGTTCGCTTGTGTTCTGGTGTCATAAGCAGGTTGTGAGAGAATACTGGGAGAAATTGAGTTAGTTTTTTCTACAGTAGACATTCATGTCTTGTTTTTCATTTTAACAGAAATAGCTATAACTATAGGAATATAAATGTATCAGTCATATGGTGTTATATAACTTTGGCTTTGCTGCAATAATAACCCTAAAATATCAGAATCTTGCAGCAACAAATTTTTTTATTTTTTTATTTTTATTTTTTATTTTTTTGCTGACATTATGTGCTGGCCACTAATGGGCTGTGGTTTTGTGCCATTTGGTTTTCAGTCTAAATCTACACTAAAGGTAGAGAATCCATCTGGGATCTGCCATTCTGTGATAGAAGGAAGGAAAAAAACAATGGCCAAACCATGAGATGGTCGTTAATGCTTCTGCTCAGAAGTGACATGCATTCCTTCTACTCACATTCTTTGGCCACAGTAAGTCACAAGCCAAGCCTAATGTCAATGTTGTGGAAAAGAATAACTCAGAAAGAGAGAGAAGCAAATAACTGGAGACAAGAGTTTACCATAATCTCCCACCAGCTTAAAAATATTTGCTTTCCTCCCTTTTGCTGAAAAAATGAACTCACCCCTTCCCCAAGGAAGTCCCCTAAAAAGTCCCATTGTGAATGACAAGGCTATTCAAGACTTTTTTCGTAGTTCTCATACCAAATTTGGATGTGGCTCCCCTTGATCTCAAAACCTAAAAACTACAAAAAAAAAAAAAAAAAATACTCCCAACATACAGTGGTAGAAAACAGGGATGAGCCAATTCATATTCTAAGTTAAAAAGAAGAAGGATGAAAGGTACACAGCAGTCACTGATCCATAGCAATTCTGAAATTCCTCAGAGGAAATGCAAGAACCTCAAATCCTGTGGAGGGGAATTTCTTGATTTGTCATCATCTTTGCCTCTTGCAGGTAGCTTTTTGTCTTGTTTTGTTTTGTTTCTGTTTTCTGCTCTCTCTGAGATCTTTCTATTTCCATTATCCCTCTTAGTCATATATATATATATTTGTTTTTTTAAGATGGAGTTTTGCTCTTGTTGCCCAGGCTGGAATGCAATGGCATGATCTTGGCTCACTGCAACCTCCACCTCCTGTGTTCAAGCGATTCTCCTGCCTCAGCCTCTGGAGTAGCTGAGATTACAGGTGCCTGCCACCACACCTGGCTTATTTTTATATTTTAGTAGAGACAGGGTTTCACCATGTTGGCCAGGCTGGTCTTGAACGCCTGATCTCAGATGATCAGCCCATCTCAGCCTCCCAAAGTGCTGGGATTACAGGAGTAATCACTGCACCCGGCTTGGTCATATTTTTAAAGGGCATTGGAGAATATGCCCTCCTTTGGGGGTCAACACCTGTCTTTCTCCTCTTGCCCTTTGTCAGTGGTAGAAGTTTGAAAGTCTAAAAGTTGTTTCCAGTCTTGAGTAGCCACTGACCACTCCAGGCTAGTGGCTCTTTTGGTGGTACAACTTTCTCAAAGTAGTGCCCACTTTTCTCTTGATTTTATTGGAAGTAACTTGGGCTTATACATTTCTGTAGGAAAGTCATAAAATGGTCATTTTTTCCCCTGAGCCATGTTTTCCAACTGAAAAGATTTGCTGAATATCAACTTAATTGATTCTGAGGCTTTAACAGGAGATTTGATGGCTGTAGTCTTGATTTGGTTCTTGCCAGAAAGCAGTCTTATTGGTCCTTGTTGCTTGAAAGCATTTCTCAATTTTATTTTATACTGGTTGGAGATGATAAACAGTTGAATTTTCTAATCATACATGTAAACCAGGCAATTCTTTTCTGAGTTTATCCCCTCCTATTAATAATTTATCAAACTAAGACAATAGCTACCAAGCCATAGTTGTAACATTTTGTTTCCCACCCTCTTCCTAGAAATCCATAAGCTCATTTGGTATGTTATCTGTCTTCTGAGATTCCACCAGCAGTAATTCTGGGAATGTTGTACCATTAGATAACATCAACTATCATCTTTCCATCTTCTAATGACAATTTCCTTGCCATAATTGCCTGGCTCTGAGAACCAGTGCCCTGTATTTTAAGTTCTCATTGTTGGTTGGTTTTCTCTTGTTTGTTTGTTTTTGGCAGCACTCTACTTCTGGTGGCAATTTTTGTATTATGTAGCACTTGCTATGATATTCTGTGGTAACAACCAACCCAAAAACCACAGTGGTTTATAGCAACCAAGTTTTATTTTTCAGTTACCTTACCTATTGGCTGTGGGTGAGCTGTGGCCCTGCTCTTGTGTTTTCTCATTCTTGGATCCAGGCTAAGTCCAACTTTTCACTAATATTTGCCAATTATATAACAAAAAATAGTAATGGCCAATTTATACAACGGCTCTTAAAACTTCAGCTCTAAAGCAACATACATCACTTCCCCTTGTATTCGCTGGCCAAAGCAAATCAAATGGCCAAACCATGGCCCCATGATGTCAATATGGCTAAGAAGTACGATAGAATCCTCTCACAGGGAAGGGAATAAACAATTGAGAACAATAGTACAATCTACCACAGCATTTCATCATTTGATATTGCTTTTTCATGCATAATCTTTATCATGAACTGAGCAATTTTCTTCTATGCCTATTTTACTCTGCAAGTGTGTATGTGTGTGTATGTGCATGCATATTTGAAAAGATAATTGTTGAGTTTATCCAAAATCTTCACAATATCTAATGATATAAAACAGTTGTCTACTTTTAATTTATTGATGTAATATTTATAATTTTTCCTATACTTAACTACCCTTGAATTTCTAGACTAACTATGGATTATTCTCTTGGTAATCCAGTGAATTCTATTTAATACTGTGTAAAATTTTTGCTTCTATATTCATCAATATATAGAAGCAATTTTTGCTTCTTTTTTTTAGTATGATTGGTTGATAATGTTCTTTTTTTAATAAAAAAGTATGGTTTTATTATTTGATCAATTAAACTTTTACTTTTTTATTTGATTAAACTGCTTAAGGTATTACATAGATTCCTTTGCCAAAATGCACTTCAAAACATTTTGCATTTATAACTAACATTTGGGATTTATTTAATGCAGATCTAATAGTATTCAGGATTAGCCAGTTATGATAATCAGACTGGTAGGATAATTTTCAGCTTTTTTTATATATACTTTAAGTTCTGGGTTACATGTGCAGAACGTGCAGTTTTGTTACATAGGTATACACATGCCATAGTGGTTTGCTGCACCCATCAATCCATCACCTACATTAGGTATTTCTCCTAATGTTATCCCTCCCCTAGCTCCCCACCCCCATAGGTCCCTGTGTGTGATGCTCCCCTCCCTGTGTCCATGTATTCTCATTGTTCAACTCCCACTTATGAGTGAGAACATGCAGTGTTTGGTTTTCTGATCTTGTGGTAGTTTGCTGAGAATGATGGTTTCCAGCTTCAACCATGTCCCTGCAAAGGACATGAACTCCTTTTTTATGGCTGCATAGTATTCCATGGTGTATTTGTGCCATGTTTTCTTAATCCAGTCTATCATTGATGGACATTTGGGTTGGTTCCAAGTCTTTGCTATTGTGAATAGAGCTGCAATAAACAAAAAGGATTTACAATCCTTTGGGTATATGCCCAGTAATGGGATTGCTGGGTCAAATGGTATTTCTAGTTCTAGATCCTTGAGGAATTGCCACACTGTCTTCCACAATGGTTGAACTAATTTACATTCCCACCAACAGTGTAAAAGGGTTCCTATTTTTCTACAACCTCTCCACCATCTGTTGTTTCCTGAATTTTTAATGATCACCATTCTAACTGGTGTGAGATGGTATCTAATTGTGGTTTTGATTTGCATTTCTCTAATGACCAGTGATGATGAGCATTTTTTCATATGTCTGTTGGCGGCATAAATGTCTTCTTTTGAGAAGTGTCTGTTCATATTCTTTGCCCATTTTTTGATGGGATTGTATCCTTTTTTTTTTTTTTGTAAATTTGTTTAAGTTCTTTGTAGATTCTGGATATTAGCCCCTTGTCAGATGGATAGATTGCAAAAATTTTCTCCCATTCTGTAGGTTGCCTGTTCACTCTGATGATAGTTTCTTTTGCTATGCAGAAGCTCTTTAGTTTAATTAGATCCCATTTGTCAATTTTGGCTTTTGTTGCCGTTGCTTTTTGTGTTTTAGACATAAAGTCTTTGCTCATGCCTATGTCCTGAATGGTATTGCCCAGGTTTTCTTCTAGGATTTTTATGGTCCTAGGTCTTACGTTTAAGTCTTTGATCCAACTTGAGGTGATTTTTGTATAAGGTGTAAGGAAGAGGTCCAGTTTCAATTTTCTGCATATGGCTAGCCAGTTTTCCCAACACCATTTATTAAATAAGGAATCTTTTCCCCTTTGCTTGTGTGTGTCAGGTTTGTCAAAGATCAGATGGTGGTAGATGTGTGGTGTTATTTCTGTTCCTTTGGTCCATATCTCTGTTTTGGTACCAGAACCATGCTGTTTTGGTTACTGTTGCCTTGTGGTAAAGTTTGAAGTCAGGTAGCGTGATGCTTCCAGCTTTGTTCTTCTTACCCAGGATTGTCTTGGCTATGCAGGCTCTTTTTTTAGTTCCATATGAAGTTTAAAGTAGTTTTTTCCAATTCTGTGAAGAAAGTCAGTGGTAGCTTGATGGGGATAGCATTAAATCCATAAATTACTTTGGGCAGTAAGGCCATTTTCATGATATTGATTCTTCCTATCCATGAGCATGGAATGTTTTTCCACATGTTTGTGTCCTCTCTTATTTCCTTGAGCAGTGGTTTGTGGTTCTCCTTGAAGAGGTCCTTCACATCCCTCGTAAGTTGGATTCCTAGACATTTTATTCTCTTAGTAGCAATTGTGAATGAGAGTTCACTCATGATTTGACTCTCTGTTTGTCTGTTATTGGTGTATAGGAATGCTTGTGATTTTTGCACATTGATTTTGTATCCTGAGACTTTGACATAGTTGCTTATCAGCTTAAGGAGATTTTAGGCTGAGATGATGGGGTTTTCTAAATATACAATCATGTCATCTGCAAACAGAGACAATTTGACTTCCTCTCTTCCTATTTGAATACCTTTATTGCTTTCTCATGCCCTGGCCAGAACTTCCAATACTATGTTGAATAGGAGTGGTGAGAGAGGGAATCCTTGTCTTGTGCTGGTTTTCAAAGGGAATGCTTCCAGTTTTTGCCCATTCCATATGATATTGGCTGTGAGTTTTTCATAAATAGCTCTTATTATGTTGAGATACGTTCCATCAATACCTAGTTTATTGAGAGTTTTTAGCATGAAGGGGCTGTTGAATTTTTGTCAAAGGCCTTCTCTGCATCTATTGAGAAAATCGTGCTTTTTGTTATTGGTTCTGTTTATGTGATGGATTACGTTTATTGATTTGCATATGTTGAACCAGCCTTGCATCCCAGGGATGAAGCTGACTTGATCATGGTGGATAAGCTTTTTGATATGCTACTGGATTTGGTTTGCCAGTATTTTATTGAGGATTTTTGCACCAATGTTCATCAGGGATGTTGGCCTAAATTTCTCTTTTTTTGTTGTGTCTCTGCCAGGCTTTGGTATCAGGATAATGCTGGACTCATAAAATGAGTTAGAGAGGATTCCCTCTTTTTCTATTGATTGGAATAGTTTCAGAAGAAATGGTACAAGCTCCTCTTTGTACCTCTGGTGGAATTAGGCTGTGAATCCCTCTGGTCCTGGACTTTTTTTGGTTGGTAGGCTATTAATTATTGCCTCAATTTCAGAACCTATTATTGGTCTATTCAGAGATTCAACTTCTTCCTGGTTTAGTCTTGGGAGTGTGTATGTGTCCAGGAATTTATCTATTTCTTCCAGATTTTCTAGTTTATTTGCATAGAGGTGTTTATAGTATTCTCTGATGGTAGTTTGTATTTCTGTGGGATCGGTGGTGATATCCACTTTATCATTTTTTATTGTGTCTGTTTGATTGTTTTCACTTTTCTTCTTTATTAGTCTTGCTAGTGGTCTATCTATTTTGTTGATCTTTTCAAAAAACCAGCTCCTGGATTCACTGATTTTTTTTGAAGTTTTTGTGTGTGTGTGTGTCTCTATCTCCTTTACTTCTGCTCCAATCTTAGTTATTTCCTGTCTTCTGCTAGCTTTTGAATTTGTTTGCTCTTGCTTCTCTAGTTCTTTTAATTGTGATGTTAGGGTGTCAATTTTAGATCTCTCCTGCTTTCTCTTGTGGACATTTAGTGCTATAAATTTTCCTCTACACACTGCTTTAAATGTGTCCCAGAGATTCTAGTATGTTGTGTCTTTGTTCTCATTGGTTTCAAAGAACATCTTTATTTCGCCTTCATTTTGTTATTTATGCAGTAGTCATTTAGGAGCAGGTGGTCCTGTTTCCATGTAGTTGTGCAGTTTTGAGTGAGATTCTTAATCCTGAGTTCTACTTTGCACTGTGGTCTGAGGGAAAGTTTGTTGTGATTTCTATTCTTTTACATTTGCTGAGGAGTGTTTTACTTCCAACTACGTGGTCAATTTTAGAATAAGTGTGATGTGGTGATGAGAATGTATATTCTGTTGATTTGGGGAGGAGAGTTCTGTAGATGTCTATTAGGTCCGCTTGGGGCAGAGCTGAGTTCAAATCCCGGATATCCTTGTTAATTTTCTGTCTCATTGATCTAATATTGACAGTGGGGTGTTAAAGTCTCCTATTATTATTATTGTGTGGGAGTCTAAGTCTCTTTGTTGGTCTCTAAGGACTTGCTTTATGAATCTAGGTGCTCCTGTATTGGGTGCATATATATTTAGGATAGTTAGCTCTTCTTGTTGAATCGATCCCTTTACCATTATGTAATGGCCTTCTTTGTCTCTTCTGATCTTTGTTGATTTAAAGTCTGTTTTACCAGAGACCAGGATTGCAACCCCTGCTATTTTTTGCTTTCTATTTGCTTGGTAAATCTTCCTCCATCCCTTTATTTTGAGCCTATGTGTGTCTTTGCATGTGAGATGGGTCTCCTGAATATAGCACACCAATGGGTCTTGACTCTTTATCCAATTTGCCAGTCTGTGTCTTTTAATTGGGGCATTTAGCCCATTTACACTTAAGGTTAACATTGTTATGTGTGAATTTGAGCCTGTCATTATGATGCTAACTGGTTATTTTGCCCATTAATTGATGCAGTTTCTTCATAGCATTGATGGTCTTTACAATTTGGCCTGTTTTTGCAGTGGCTGGTACCGGTTGTTCCTTTCCATGTTTAGTGCTTCCTTCAGGAGCTCTTGTAAAGCAGGCCTGGTGGTGACAAAATCTCTCAGCATTTGCTTGCCTGTAAAGGATTTTATTTCTCCTTGACTTATGAAGCTTAATTTGGCTGGATATGAAATTATGGGTTGAAAATTCTTTTCTTTAAGAATGTTGAATATTGGCTCCCACTCTCTTCTGGCTTGTAGGGTTTCTGCAGAGAGATCCACTGTTAGTCTGATGGGCTTCCCTTTGTGGGTAACCCAACCTTTCTCTCTGGCTGCCCTTAACACTTTTTCCTTCATTTCAACCTTGGTGAATCTGACAATTATGTGTCTTGGGGTTGCTCTTCTCAAGGAGTATCTTTGTGGTGTTCTCTGTATTTCCTGAATTTGAATGTTGGCCTGCTTTGCTAGGTTGGGGAAGTTCTCCTGGATAATATCCTGAAGAGTGTTTTCTAACTTGGTTCTGTTTTCCCTGTCACTTTCAGGTACACCAATCAAACATAGATTCGGTCTTTTAACATAGTCCCATATTTCTTGGAGGCTTTGTTCATTTCTTTTCACTCTTTTTCCTCTAATCTTGTCACTTTATTTCATTAATTTGATCTTCAATCACTGATATCCTTTTTTCCACTTGATTGATTCAGCTATTGAAGCTTGCGTATGCTTCACAAAGTTATCGTACTGTGGTTGTCAGCTCCATCCGGTCATTTAAGCTCTTCTCTACACTGGTTATTCTAGTTAGCCATTCATCTAACCTTTTTTCAAGGTTTTTATCTTCCTTGCGTTGGGTTAGAACATGCTCCTTTAGCTCAGAGAAGTTTGTTATTATTGACCTTCTGAAGCCTACTTGTATCAACTTGTCAAACTCACTCTCCATCCAGTTTTGTTCCCTTGCTGGTGAAGAGTTGTGTTTCTTTGGAGGAGAAGAGGCGTTCTGGTTTTTGGAATTTTCAGCCTTTTTGCTCTGGTTTCTCCCCATCTTTGTGGTTTTACCTACCTTTCGTCTTTGATATTGGTGGCCTGCAAATGGGGTTTTGGTGTGGATGTCCTTTTTGTTGATGTTGATGCTATTCCTTTCTGTTTGTTAGTTTTCCTTCTAACAGACAGGACCCTCAGCTGCAGGTCTGTTGGAGTTTGCTGGAAGTCCACTCCAGACCCTGTTTGCCTGGGTATCACCAGCGGAGGCTGCAGAACGACAAATATTGCTGCCTGATCCTTCCTCTGGAAGCTTCAACCCAGAGTGGCACCCACCTGTATGAGGTGTCTGTTGGCCCCTACTGGGAGGTGTCTGCCAGTCAGGCTACACGGGGGTCAGGGACCCACTTGAGGAGGCAGTCTGTCCGTTATTGGAGCTCAAACGCCATGCTGGGAGAACTACTGCTCTCTTCAGAGCTGTCAGGCAGGGACGTTTAAGTCTGGGGAAGTTTTCTGCTTCCTTTTGTTCTGCTATGCCCTGTCCCCAGAGGTGGAATCTGGAGAGGCAATAGGCCTTGCTGAGCTGTGGTGGGCTCCACCCAGTTTGAGCTTCCCTGCGGCTTTGTTTACACTGTGAGCATAGAATCACCTACTCAAGCATCAGCAATAGTGGATGTCCCTCACCCTACCAAACTCCTGTGTCCCAGGTCGATCTCAAACTGCTGTGCTAGCAGCAACCAAGGCTCTGTGGATGTGGCACCCACCGAGCTAGGCACGGGAGGGGATCTCCTGGTCTGCTGGTTGCAAAGACCATGGGAAAAGCATTTGGACAGGAGCATACTGCTCCTCCAGGTACAGCCACTCACGGCTTCCCTTGGCTAGGAAAGGGAAATCTCCTGACCCCTTGTGCTTCCTGGGTGAGGCGACACCCCGCCCTGCTTCAGCTTACCCACCGTGGGCTGCACCCACTGTCCAACCAGGCCCAGTGAGATGAACCAGGTACCTCAGTTGGAAATGCAGAAATCACCCGTCTTCTGCATTGATCTCACTGGGAGCTGTAGACAGGAGCTGTTCCTATTCGGCCATCTTGGAAGCAACCAATAATGTTTTTTTTTCTGATTCAGTTTCAGTTTGGTTATTAAATTATGCTAGTTTCATATGAATTGGGAAATTTTTAATCTTTATGTTTATGAATTACGATTTACCAGAATTCTCTATTCTTAAAGCTAGCTACAACTCAGGTTTGAAATTACCTGATCCTGAGGCCTCTAACACAATAGCGTATTAACTATCTATCCCAAACTTTTTATGGCAAATGATCTCTTAAAGTTTTCTACTACTTGGGTCACTTTTGAGAACTTAAAATTTATAAGAAAATCCTTTGTGTATTATAGGTTTTCAAATTTATTGTCAAAGAGTTGCATGCACGTTTTATTATAATATTTTTTATTTTGAGAGCTTGTTTGGAGGTTCGAGCAGGGAAACATAGCTACTCATATACCCTTGACCGAAGTCCTTCTCAATCAGGGATGGTCATCATCTTCAACTGAGCATGCAGCTTTGGGAGGGAAGCACATGGAGTGGTGAGGGAGGAATGGGACACCTGCCTAGCCAGCCTGATCAGCAGCCCTGGCAATCAATGGGTGACGGATGTCCCAGGAAGATCACCCTCACATCCACCTTTTTTATTTTGTATCTGTGATTACGTCTTTTTGTTCATTCCAAATGTGTAAATTTTTATACTTTTTTCATAATCACTCCTGTGATTTATATATTTATTTCACTGATCAAGAAGTAGCTTTTGAATTTAGTTCACCTTTTACTATTATTTTATTTTCTGAATCATTAATTTCAGCTTTTATCTTTATAACTTTCATTTTTAGCTTATTTCCTTGTTCAAATTTTAATTTTTTAAGAAAAGTACTACCATTTTGTAAATGTTTGTCTTCTTAAATAGCAGAGAAAATTGCAACTATAAGTTTTTCTTTATCAGTCTTTCATGTCTTGTGGTGTAAATGGACTCATTTTCATTACTTTCTATTTATAGAAATTTATAATATAAATTTTGTCACTGCCCCACACTATTTGTCTTCAGACACATAAAGTTATGGTTCTATATTCTCTTTTTGGTTGATCTCACCTACTGCTATGATTTAAGCTACCACATTTAAGCTGATGGTTTCCAAATTTTCCAGAAGCTGCAGGCTCTGATAACTACCTTGCCTCGTGTATATAACCAGCTCGATATGCTTAAACTTGTCAACATTTCCCCAAATCAGCAATAACTATATATTTTTCTCAATTATTTGTATCATTATCCACCTAGTCACTCAAGTTAGAAATAGAATTCATCTTTCAACTCTGCCTTGCCCCTCACACCCATATCCTACCAAACACCAAATCCTGATGACTTTACCTTCTGTATAAAGTTTATCTTCTGCTATTGCTGCCCCAGTTTTAACCCTCATCATTTATGGTAGATTATTTCAAAGGTGCACCTTTGATCAAGGACTTTTCCAACACAAACTCTACATAGCCTACAAGGCTCTTTATATTCCCTGCTGAAAAGAAAAGCAACTACCAACATAAATAACAGTGTGAACCATTTAATGAGTTATTCTATTAATGTGCTTTTGTATTAAAAAGGATATGTAAAGCACTGTGTAGAGAAAATGACTAAAATTTATTCTCTATCTACTGTGAGCATAGTCTTGTGCCAGGGTGTTATCATCTTATCTCATTTAATATTATACTATGCTTGTGGGTTGGGCAGTTAGGAATGCTTTCAGCTGCAAGTATCAGAAAATCTCACTGATGGTAGTGTAAATCATAAAGACAGTTCATTCTCTTATGTTACAAAAGTCCAGAAGTTGTTGTTTCCAGCTCAACCATGCCATCGAAGACTCCCAAACTCTATTTTTCAATTTTGCTATACTTAACACATTGCCTTTTCAACCTTATGCCTGTTTCTTTGTAGAAGCATGAGGGCTAATGAAGCTCTAGTTTTCACAGGGAAAAGAGAAAACAGGTGATGCTGGTGTGCTCTCTTTCTGAGGCTGACTCCTTGACAAGGAAGCAAAAGTTCTTCCAGAAGCCTCCAACAGGTTTCTATTTACATCTGAATGGCTAGACTGGGCCACCTGGCTCCTCCCAGTTGCATGGAAGATGAGAGAGCAAAAACTTAGGGTTTCCAGTCTCTATGGTGAATGGCAATCAGGGAGAGGGGGAATGGGAGTGGCTACCAGATGAGCCCAGGATAGAGACTTCACATCTGCGATTGTAGATGAGGTCAAAGATGCCCAAAGGGCTACTGCTGGTAATTGGTGGAACCTAGATTGGGAATTAAGTTCTGTTTCCAAAGTTAATGCTGTCTTCTCTATACCACTCAGTCTCTCCAAATATGCTTTCTAAGAATAGAATTTCAGATATTTAGACATGATTTGAGTGACATTTCTTGGCACCTGCTGGTTTCTCCAAAATCACACAACAATATGTTCTCTGACATTGGATAGAATTATACTAGAATGTTCTAAAGATGAAGCCACCCTCTTACTTCTTTGATGAAGCCACATGTAAACTCTGTTCCTTTTGTAAACTGAAACATTAGGGACTATACCAAACTTGTCTTAGATTGACTTTAAAGTATAGAACTTAAAAAGAAACCACATTCAAAGTATTTAAACTTGTATGGTATGCTTTCTGTGACCTTTAGATCCCCAATTGGGAAACCTTGCCAAATTTAATCTTTAGTTGTGAATAAGCTTTTGAACATGGTCATCCTGATCTTTGGACATGTCACCTTGCCTAATGAATAGCTTATAACTTAATTAATAATTATGGTTAAACCTCCTCTAATATATTGGAGAAAAAAATTTTAAATACTCACTTTAGAGTGATTCATTTCAACACAGAATTCATAAGGAGGGAATATCTGCACATGAAACTTTCTATCTTATACTCCTTTTCTCTTTGCTTTAATAAATGAGAATCCACAAGGCAAAGGTTCAATGTTTTGCTGCTATAAAAGGATTTAAACCTTTTACTAGTTACTGTGTCACAATTGTGACCTTACAATGAGAAGATTATGACTTCGGGTCATAAGAAGTGGAGGAAGTACATATATAAACAGTAAAAACATAAATGTGTACTAATTCTGACCTCATTGGAAATCATTCTTTCCTAACAGTAATTTTCAGTTCTGCCTGCTGAAACTCATTTTCTATAAAAATGAAGCCACAGGCAACTTAATAGTCAAGGTTACAAAAAAAGGGGGTCTCAAAAACATGTCATTAGTGAACAACTTTTTTTTGCAAATCTTTTTCTTTTGAAGCTAACCAATCTTGACCATTAAAATGGACTAAAAAGACCTGCATCCACTATCAAAGACTGGGTGATCAAGAACATTCATGTCACTCTCTTAGCACCATTAGGTTAAAAATTGCTATATTGTTTCCAGACTTCCTAACAGTTTTAATGATGTCTTCATTTTTCTTTTAAATGTAGACAGCCAATTTTCCTATGATGGGAGCATATTACTACTGGTGAAATAAGACATCTTGCATAGAAATGTTTGATGTCTTTGAACAAGGGACAGCCATTTCTTTACACAGTCTTCCCAAAAGCATTTGAAAGACTTGCATTTCTGCTGCTACATGAGTTTTCAGAAAAGAAAAACTGTTAGCAAAAACAATTATGTATATTTATAACAATATAGATTAGATGTATATATGTAATCTTGAGACCCTCTGTAATTTATGTTCAGAGATAAAAGAAATACATCACAGAGGCAAACCCTCAACATTCTTCAAATTTAGTTTATGCTACAACAAGCATTGCTATAGAAACATTAAATCCCCAACAGAATTCCTGGAAGTTAAAGATCTGCCTGTAGACTTGCTTCCAGATGCTGACTTGCTGGCTTGTTAAATAAAACTTGGCATTTATCATATGGGAGATTTTATGTCTAAACATACTATGAGGACTACCTGGGACACTGAGTGCCGTGCTCACAATGGGAGAAGAGTTTATATAATAAGAAGGAGTCCCAGGACTTCCGATGTGGTGCCTATCAGGCTGATCATTTTTCCTCTTTCTCCATCAATATTCCCTATAAATAAGCAGCTCTAAAATAGGAAACTCTCTAATTGACCAGATGATGGAAAATCACTTTATTAATAAAAATTGTTCATCTGTGTTAAGCAGGTTAAGTCTTTCTGGATACCAGTGAGAAAATCACGTTTTCCTATAGACATTTTGCGGCTTCTCTTTAAGAGCAATTTCCCCCTGGTAATTATACAGCAGTTTGCTCTCAGAAAACAGACTGATTAATGAGGAAGCAGCTAAATGAGTTCTTTAAAAATGTCTAAAAACGTTCTTGCTTCTGCTTTTCTAATCTTCCTCAACCAAATTGACAGCTTTTTAAAAGAATCTCCTTAGTGAATGCATGACAATTACATTGGAACTCAAAGAATTACCACAAGCCTTAGTTTAAGAAGACATTTTAAATCATAAGAGTATTCATTAAAAGGCCATCTGTCAGATGTTCTCCATCACTGACATCACCCACATCTCTACCTTCTTCTCTTCCTGTTGTTTTAACCTCATTTGACTTCTTTGACTGCTTTGGAAGAAAATCAGCCTATCTTGGCCAGGTGCAGTGGCTAATGCCTGTAATTCCAGCATTTTGGGAGGCAAAGGTGAGAGGATCACTTGAGATCAGGAGTTTGAGGCTGCAGTGAGTTATAGTCACTCCACTGTACTCCTGCCTAGGCAACAGAGTGAGACCCTGTCGGAAAGAAGAAGAAGAGAAGAGGAGAGGGGAGGGGAGGGGGAGGGAGGGAGGGAGGAAGGGAGGAAGGAAGGAAGGAAGGAAAGAAGGAAGGAAGGAAGGAAGGAAGGAAGGAAGGAAGGAAGGAAGGAAAAAGAAAGAGAGAGAGAAAGAAGGAAAGAGAGAGAGAGAGGGAAAGAAAGAGAGAAAGAAGGAAAGAAAGAAAGAGAGAGAGAGAAAGAAAGAGAAAGAAGAAAGAAAAGAAAGAAAGAAGAAAGAAAGAAAGAAAAGAAAAGAATAGAGAAAGAAGAGAAGAGAAGAGGCCGGGCACGGTAGCTAATGCCTGTAAACCCAGTACTTTGGGAGGCCGAGGCGGGTGGATCACCTGAGGTCAGGAGTTCAAGACCAGCCTGGCCAACAGGAAGAAATTCCGTCTCTACTAGAAAATACAAAAATTAGCCAGGCATGGTGGCAGGCACCTGTAGTCCCAGCTACTTGGGAGGCTGAGACAGGAGAATCACTTGAACCTGGGAGGTGGAGGTTGCAGTGAGCTGAGATGGCACCACTGCACTCCAGTCTGGGCAACAGAGTGAGACTCCAAGAAAGAAAGAAAGAAAGAAGGAAAGAAAGAGAGAGAGAGGAAGGAAGGAAGGAGAGAGAGAGAAAGAAAGAAGAGAAAGAAGAGAGAAAGAAAAAGAAAGAAAGAAAGAAGAGAAAGAAGAAAGATGAAAGAAAGGAGAAAGAGAGAGAAGAAAGATGAAAGAAAGGAGAAAGAGAGAGAAAGAAGAAAGATAAAAAGAGAGACAGAAGAGAGAGGGAGAGGGAGGGAGGAAGGAAGAAAGAGAGAGAGAGAGAAAGAAAGAAAGAAAGAAAGAAAGAAAGAAAGAAAGAAAGAAAGAAAGAAAGAAAGAAAGAAAGAAAGAAAAAGAAAGAAGGAAAGAAAGAAAGAAAGAGAAAGAAAGAAAGAGAAAGAAAGAAAGAAAAAGAAAGAAAATAAAACTTGCCTATCTCCATTGGGCCATTTGTCCTCAGGCTGTGAACTCAGCCTTCCACTGAGATGACTTCCTGCCTTGCCAGCCACTGCTCATTAGTCACATTTCCATTTTTATTTTTTTTTGAAACGGAGTCTTGTTCTGTCACCCAGGCTGGAGTGCAATGGCACAATCTTGGCTCTCTGCAACATCCGCCTCCCAAGTTCAAGTGATTCTCCCTGCCTCAGCCTCCTGAGTAGCTGGGATTACAGGCGCCCACCGCCATGCTCGGCTAAATTTTTTCTTTTTTTTTTTCTTTTTTTTTTGGAGACGGAGTCTCGCTCCGTTGCTCAGTCTGAAGTGCAACGGCGCGATCTCGGCTCACTGCAACCTCTGCCTCCTGGGTTCAAGCGATTTTCCTGCCTTAGCCTCCCTAGTAGCTGAGACTACAGGCGCATGCCGCCAGGCCCGGCTAATTTTTTTGTATTTTAGTAGAGACGGGGTTTCACCGTGTTTCCCAGGCTGGTCTCGAACTCCTGAGCTTAGGCAATCTGCCTGCCTTGGCCTCGCAAAGTGCTGGGAGGCGTAAGCCACTGTGCCCAGCCAATTTCCAACTCTTTTTTTTTTTTTTGAGACAGAGTCTCGCTCTGTAGCCCAGGTTGGAGTGCAGTGGCGCGATCTCTGCTCACTGCAAGTTCTGCCTCCTGGGTTCACGCCATTCTCCTGCCTCAGCCTCCCGAGTAGCTGGGACTACAGGCACCTGCCACCGCGCCCAGCTAATTTTTTTTTCGTATTTTTAGTAGAGACAGGGTTTCACTATGTTAGCCAGGATGTTCTCGATCTCCTGACCTTGTGATCCACCCGTCTCAGCCTCCCAAAGTGCTGGGATTACAGGCGTGAGCCACCGTGCCCAGCCCCAATTTCCAACTTTTAATAAATGTATATAAATATAGTAGAAAGTAATTTATCTTGTGGCCCTTAAAAGGGTGGTTGGGGTAGGGGGAAGCCCACTCCTTAAGTGTGAGCTGTACATAGTGACTTCCTTCCAAAGAGTACAGTATGGGAAGGAGGAACAAAAGAGTCATTTTATAGTGGAGACAGCTGATAAATATGACCTCTGCCAGGTGATCATGGCCAACATTGGCAGTCATAAATCATGTTAATAGTTTGCACCTTTGCTATGATGTGAAGAAAGCTGCACTTCACCTCTGATCTTCCCCAAAATCCATAACTCAAGTCTAATCATGAAAAAAAAATCAGACAAATCCCAAGGAGACATCTCATGATATATCTGACCAATATTCAATTGTCCAGATCCTTGAAAACAAAAGTCTGAGAAACTGTCACAGCCAAGAAGTGCCCAAGGAAAATTGATAACTAAATATAATGTGGTATCCTGGGTGGGATCCTAGGGCAGTAAAAGGACATCAGGTAAAAATTTTATTTATTTATTTATTTAGTTTTGAGACAGGGTCTCACTCTGTTGCTAAGGCTGGAGTGCAGTGGTGTGAGCACGGCCCACAGTAGCCTCAGCCTCCCACAGTCAGGTGATCCTCCCACCTCAGCCTCCCAATTACCTGGTAGTACAGGCACACGCCACCATGCCTGGCTAATTTTTTAAATAATTTGTAGATATAGGATCTCCCAATGTTGCCCAGGCTGGTTTCGAACTCCTGGTCTCAAGCAATCTTCCCACCTCAGCCTCCCAAAATGTTGAGATTACAGGTGTGAGCCACCACGTCTGGCCTAAAACTTTAAAAATCTGAGTAAACTATGGACTTTAGTTAATAATAATAATATAACAATATTAGTTTATTAATTGTAACAAATATACCATACTAATATAAGATGTTAATAATAGAGGAAACTGTGTGTGGGTGGGGGAACTGTTTAGGGCAACTCTACTTATCTGCTCGATTTTTCAGTAAATCTAAAACTTAAAAAAAAAACTCTATTAACAACTAAAAAGGAAGACGTGGATGAAGGGGTTCAAAGTATTCCACCTGAAATATGCCATTCTGATATAAAGATAATTTTGAGCTAAAGGAAAGTGAGAAGCAGCAAATAACTCTGATCTCCTCTTCTCTGCAAGGAACAGCAGAACAATTTTTAACCACCAAAGACACTCTAGACTCAGCAGCACAGAGATGGCACCAGAGGAATCTACATAGTAAACCTTGCTAAAACAATCCTTATCCCTCCCCATGAGTTTTCCCATATATTGACCTTCCCATGGTTGGCCACACCTAAAGGCCTAAACTGCTTTTCCCTTGTCACTTCTCTACAAATGTATCTTTGTTAAGATGCTATATAAGCCCCAGTTAACCATGGCTTTGAGTTAATCATTGATGTGATTTGGCTCTGTGTCCCCACCCAAATCTCATGTCAAATTGTGATCCCCACATGTCGGGGTAGGGGCCTGGTTGTAGGTGATTGAATCATGGGGTCAGACGCTCACTTCTCATGATAGTGAGTGAGTTCTCATGAGATCTGGTTGTTTGAAAGTGTGTAGCACATCCCCCTTCACTCTCTCTGTCTCCTCCTCTGCCATAGAAAGTTGTGCCTTGCTTCCCTGTCACCTTCTGCCATAACTGTAAGTTTCCTGAGGCTTCTCAGTCATGCTTCATGTTAAGTCTGTGGAACTGTGAGTAAATTAAACATCTTTTTTTTGTAAATGACCCAGTCTCCAGTAGTTCTTTATAGCAATGTGAAAACAGACTAA
Source organism: Pongo abelii (assembly GCF_028885655.2). NCBI lineage: Eukaryota > Metazoa > Chordata > Mammalia > Primates > Hominidae > Pongo > Pongo abelii. Next base: position 92,556,927 of record NC_071995.2, read on the forward strand.
TACAGAAAACTGGTGTTAGAAGAGTGGGGCACTGCTATAAAGATACCTGAAAATGTGGAAGTGACTTTGGAACTGGGTAATGAGCAGAGGTTGGAACAGTTTGGAGGGCTCAAAAAAAGACAGGAAAATGTTGGAAATTTGGAACTTCCTAGAGACCTGTTGAATGATTTTGACCAAAATGCTGATGGTGGTATGTAAAATGAAGTCCTGGCTGAGGTGGTCTCAGATGGAGATGAAAAATTTATTGGAACTGGAGTAAAGGTCACTCTTGCTATGCTTTAGCAAAGAGACTGGCAGCATTTTGCCTCTTCCCTAGAGAGCTGTGGAACGTTGAACTTGAGAAAGATGATTTAGGGTATCTGGCAGAAGAAATTTCTAAGCAGAAAAGCATTGAAGATGTAATGTGGCTGTTTCTAAAAGTGTATGCTTATATGTGTGAAGAAAGAGATGGTCTGAAATTGGAATTTATATTTAAAAGGGAAGCAGAGTATAAAAGTTTGGAAAATTTGCAGCCCAACCATGCAGTAGAAAAGAAAAACCCACTTTCTGGGGAGAAATTCAAGCTGGCTGCAGACATTTGCATAAGTAGTGAGGAACTAAATGTTAATACCCAAGACAAGGGGGAAAATGTCTCCAGGGCATTTCAGAGATCTTCATGGCAGCCCCTGCCATCACAGGCCCAGAGGCCTAGGAGGAAGAAACGGTTTTGTGGGCCAGGCTCAGGGCCCTGCTGCTCTATTCAGGCTCGGGACATGGAGCCCTGCATTTAAGCTACTTCAGCTCTAGCCATGGCTACAAGGGGCCAAGGTACAGTTTGGGCCATTGCTTCAGAGGGTGCAAGCCCCAACTCTTGGTGGCTTCCATGTGGTGTTGGGCCTGTGGGTGCACAGAAGGCAAGAGTTGAGGTTTGGGAACCTCTGCCTAGATTTCAGAGGATGTATGGAAATGCCTGGATGTCCAGGCAGACATCTGCTGCAGGGGTGGAGCCCTCATTAGAGAACCTCTACTAGGGCAGTGCAGAGGGGAAATGTGGGGTCAGAGCCTCCACATAGAGTCCTCACTGGGACACTGCATAGTGGGTCTGTGAGAAGAGGGCCACTACCCTCCAGACCCCAGAATGGTTGATCCACTGACAGCTTGCACTATGCAACTGGAAAAGCCACAGGCACTCAATGCCAGCCTGTGAAAGCAGCCACAGGGGCTGTTCCCTGCAAAGCCACAGAGGCAGAGCTGCCCAAGGCCTTGGGAGCTCACCTCTTGCATCATCATGCCCTGGATGTGAGACATGTAGTCAAAGGAGTTTTTTTTTGGAACTTGAAGATTTGATGACTACCCTGCTGGATTTTAAACTTGCACGGGGCCTGTAGCCCCTTTGTTTAGGTCAATTTCTCCCTTTTGCAATGGGAGCATTTACCCAATGCCTTTACCCCCATTGTATCTTGGAAGTAACTAACTTGTTTTTTATTTTACAGGCTCATAGGCAGAAGGAACTGGCCTTGTCTCAGATGAGACTTTGGACTTGGACTTTTGAGTTAATGCTGGAATGAATTAAGACTTTGGGGAACTGTTAGAAAGGCATGATTGGTTTTGAAGTGTGAGAAGGGCATGAGACTTGGGAGGGGCCAGGAGCAGAATGATATGGTTTGGCTCTGTGTCTCCACCCAAATCTCATGCAGAATTGTAATCCCCTAGTGTTGGGGAAGAGGTCTGCTAGGAGGTTATTGAATCATGGGGACATACTACTTCCCCCTTGCTGTTCTTGTGATAGTGAGTGAGTTCTCATGAGATCTGGTTGTTTGAAAGTGTGTGGCACTTCCCCCTTCACTCTTTCTCCCTCTCATCCTCCACCATGGGAAGATGTGCCTTGCTTCCCCTTCACCTTCTGCCATGATTGTAAGTTTCCTGATGCCCACTAGCCATGCTTCCTGTTAAGCCTACAGTCAATTAAACCTCTTTTCTTCATAAATTACCCAGTCTCAGGTAGTTCTTTATAGCAGTGTGAAAAAGGACTAATACTGTAATCACTGAGTTTCTCCCAAGTATATGCATACTGCATGTGTTAATAAATTTCTGTTTGTTTTTCTCTTATTCATCTGTCTTTTGTTAGTTTAATTTGAAGGGCCTCAGTTGGAGAACCTAGGAGGGTGGAAGTAAAAGCTTTTTCTCCCCTACATGGGAAAGACTGAGGAACATATGTGGCTAATTAGATATACAAAGCTTGGTATTTGCTGCCATTGAATTTGGGAGCAAAAGTGGACCCCCAAATGGGAAGGATATAAGGCACAAAGCCCCCACAGGGCAGCTGGCCTGGTTGAAGTAGCCTGGATTCAGTGAGTACAGGACCTATGCTTTCTTCATGTCCGTAACTTCATGCCGAGCTCAGCATCTTCAACATGAGCACTGATATTCATCAAGTATCCACTATGGGCCTGATACTGCACTAAGCACTTTAGGTACGTTATCTCAGATGGTCTTCATCTTAGTCAGTTTACATTGTTATAAAGGCATGCCTGATGCTGGGCAATTTATAAAGAAAAGAGGTTTATTTGGCTCATGATTCTGCAGGCTGTACAAGAAGCTTCGCACCAGAATCTGCTTCTGGTTAGGGCCTCAGGCTGCTCCCATTCATGGCAGAAGACAAAGGGGAGCCAGCAAGTACAGAGGATCACAAGGGAAGAAAGGAAGCAAGAGAGTGGAGATGTGCCAGGCTCCTTTTAACAACCAGCTCTCATGGGAGCTAATAGAATGAGAACTCACTCACTCCCCTCCCAGGTAGGGCATTAATCTATTCATGAGGGATCTACCCCCATGACCCAAACATCTCCCATTAACCCCCACCTCCAACACTGAAGGTCGAATTTCAACATGAGCTTTGGAAGCCTCAAACAAATTATAGCAAACTATAACCCGATTGTACACATGAGGGAAACTGAGGGAACAAAGTAGTTTACCCAAGGAAACACAGCTAGTAAATGACAGAGCCAGGACTTGAACCCAGGCAGTCTGACTTCCTAGTATCACCCTGTGTACCACCACGAGCAGATACTAAATACATACTGGCAGTATGACATGATTTTCTGCTCTTACAGGTTACATTTCAGGTTTGAATCACTGGTCTTAAACATTTGAAATTCCCAAGCTGTGTTTGGCTGACCCAGTTGATCCTTAGCTTTGGAGATTTATGGTTCTTGGATTGGAATATGGGGGAGCCACCTAAGAGTCCATGACATGTAGCAATTTATAATACTGTTGAGACAAGAACCAGAATCACCTCCCTGTGAGGCTGCATGGTGAGATTCCAACACCAGTTATTTGTTTTGAGCACTCTCAGAGGTAACCCATGCAGAAGCTGGATGGCCAGGTCCAACCTCCTTGGCTGCAGCATATCCAGCAGCTCAGCATGCTAACAGAGGGTTACTCCTTAGTGGGAGGACTTGGGAGTGATACCAATGACAATCTTGTATATGGATTTCTTACCTTGATGTCTAATTGGCAGCCCTACAGCATTGACTGGACATGTGATTAAATAGAGATCGCTCTATTTGAACATATCACTGAATGCGTTTCCTGTATGCTTAGACATGATGGTTTACCCAGGACAGTCCCAGCTTACAACTATTGTCCCCACATAATTATCAGTACAGTCCTCTGTCACTCTCAAAAGTGCTCCAGTTTGAACAGTGACTTGTACAGCCTCCATATTTATAACACAAACAGTTGTCTGCTACTCCCAAGCTAAAACCTCTACAGACCACACTAACTGCTATTCTAGAATATCAGTGACAGCTGGGACTCCTGTTCCTAGAGGTTTGGTAGAGTGAGTTCATCTGGAAAAAAAAGGTGATTGTGAAAGAAACCATGATTTTCAGAAGTGTGATTATTCATTCATTCCAAATGGGAACTATTTCACAACTTTCATAAATTTCAACTACATTTTATGCACTAAATGGTGAAACTACTGCAAAAACCACACGTATTTTAAAATAAATATACATTTGACTATCACCTGAGTTCCAAAGCCAGACAGTTGTCTTTAAGGTGTGACAGATGGCATCATCCACTAGGAGGACAGTCAGCATGATCACATGTGATGCCACACTGAGCATCAGGGCATCAACAGCTATCCTGTTGGAACAGGGCCTGAAGCAAGAAATGCAATAGTTCGACCATAATTGTCTTGTCATTGAAAATCTTTTTGTGGTTCTTGCCCTTGACACACATCATGAACTCTTTTCAGGTCTGATATACCTTGTCATACACTGAGTGTACAAAATGTGACAGTGCTGCCACGTCACCTGTCATCATAGAACTCTTCTATAATCTTTTACATTTCTCTCTCTCTTTTTTTTTTTTTTTTTTTAGATGAGGGCTCACTCTGTCACCCAGGCTGGAGTGCAGTGGCACAATCTCTTCTCACTGCAACCTCTCCCTCCCAGGTTCAAGCAATTCTCTGCCTCAGCCTCCCGAGTAGCTGGGATTACAGGCACCCACCACCATGCCTGGCTAATTTTTGTATTTTTAATAGAGATGGGGTTTCACCATCTTGGCTAGGCTGGTCTTGAACTCCTGAGCTCCTGATCCACCCGCCTTGGCCTCCCAAAGTGCTGGGATTACAGGCGTGAGCCACCGCGCCCGGCCACATTTCTCTTCTATCTACATTGTTTTGTTGTTGCTGCCTTGTCCGTTTCCTTACCATTTGTGAGGTCAACACATTCACTGAAAAATGTGGGATTTCACTTCCAAAACCTTCTAAGGTAAGTATCAGCTATTGATTCCTATTAGTTTCTTTTTCTTTTTTTTTTTTGAGACGGAGTCTCGCTCTGTCGCCAAGGCTGGAGTGCAGTGGCGCGATCTCGGCTCACTGCAAGCTCTGCCTCCCGGGTTCACACCATTCTCCTGCCTCCGCCTCCCGAGTAGCTGGGACTACAGGCGCCCACCATCTCGCCCGGCAAATTTTGTTTTTGTTTTTGTTTTTGTATTTTTAGTAGAGACGGTGTTTCACTGTGTTAGCCAGGATGGTCTCGATTTCCTGACCTCGTGATCTGCCTGCCTTGGCCTCCCAAAGTGCTGGGATTACAGGCGTGAGCCACCGCACCCGGCCCTTATTTTCTTTCTCTCAAGAATTCTGATTTGTTGCAAAATTTTCTTCTCCCATGGTCACAAATTTGTAGTAACCTCCAAAAATCCAAATATGCCCTTGATTCTAAGCCTCAATTAAGGCTGTTGATGAAATGTGGTCTTCTGTCTGGAAGAAGCTACTCTTGGGGACTGTAGTGAGAAATTTTAAAATACAGAACAAACCAAGTACTGGAAATGGATGATGATGATGGTTGCAAAATAATGTGCACATAGTTAATGCCACTGAATTATGCACTTAAAATGGTTACAATGGGAAATTTTATGTTATGTATATTTTACCAGTGTTAAAAAAAATAGAATACATCAGTTAGAAGCATTCGGGGACAAAATCCATGAATATGTATGCAGATGTGTGTAGATGCTACAGGGCTTGGCTGACAAAAAAAAAGCAACCAAGAATTAGAGAAGAGCAAAGGTTCCTGGAGAATGTTTCCCATTGTTGGATGGTCTGAACATGCAGCAAACTTTCATAAGGACAGATATGGACGATGCCTTACTCACCAGAGCACACAAGTGACTGCATAAAGGTTGTCCAGGAGCTGCAAAAGACCAAAGTGGAGCAGCAGCATCCTAAAAATGAAATCGGTGGTGAACACATTTATTTGTTCATCAAATACTTATTGCACTCACTACCATATTTCATCAAATCTAATATAATACAAACTATTAAGTTAGTTATAAAGCATGTGTGTTTATTAGATGATTTTCTATTTCTTGGGTATCTAAAATACTTAGCTATTTAAAAGCTCTAACACCATCACAAGTACCTTAAGTCCTGGTATGATGTAAACATACTTTATTCCCATAGAATAAAAATAAACTGGTGCATAGAAGATCACAAAGACAACAAAATAAACAGAAGCTCTGGCTACAGAACAGAGAACAACTGAAAGGGGACTGGGGGAGACCAGTGAGAAGATGGCCATTGTGGCTTAGTATGAAATGATAATGATGGTCGCTTCCATGTGCTTTGTGTTGATGCTGGAAATGAAGAGAAGATATATCTAAGAATAAGCTAGAAGAAAAAAAAAAAGACAATTTTGTGGTGACACATCACAACTCAAGCTGCTATTTTCCAGATGGAAGGGAACACTTTCTCCCCTCTGCCTACATTTCTTCACCTCTTCTCCCAGAGGAGCAGAGAGGAATCTGATTGATCATGTTTCATGACAGTGAGTGGGTCACACTTGTTTACTTGTGTGTTGAAAGGCCACCTGTCCAGGTGTGGAGAGGTTGGAGTAAGATCACTTGGGTTTGTAGCTTGCCACTGCCATTTGCACATCACATGACCTTGGGCAAGTTATTTAGTCTAGTGAAGCTTCTGGTTTTTCATTATAAAAAAATAAAAATAAAAATTTCTACTTCGGCCAGGCACGGTGGCTCACACCTGTAATCCCAGCACTTTGGGAGGCCAAGGTGGAAAGATCACGAGGTCAGGAGATCGAGACCATCCTGGCTAACACGGTGAAACCCCGTCTCTACTAAAAATACAAAAAATTGGCTGGGTGTGGTGGCAGGTGCCTGTAGTCCCAGCTACTTGGGAGGCTGAGGCAGGAGAATGGCATGAACCTGGGAGGTGGAGCTTGCAGTGAGCCGAGATCACACTACTGCACTCCAGCCTGGGTGGCAGAGCCAGACTCCATCTCAAATAATAAAAATAATAATAATAATTTCTACTTCAAAACTTAGTTGTAGATTAAATGATAGTATCTATATAGGTGCTTAGCCTAGCACCTGGCACATAGTATTCATCTAAAAAATGCTAGTTCCTGTTATTATCCCATGCCATCAGCGGACCCATCTTGCTCACTCTCTTTTATTCTGTTTCCTTATGTACCCAAGTGTGCACCTTATTTCCTATTTCATAACACATAATTAGGATTAGGTTTAGAGAAATAGAGGCATACACCTAGCTTTCATTCTAATCAGGTTGCTCCAGCCCAGCTTTGACCAAGGCTCTCTAGCTAGAGTATCAGCAACTGTCCTTGTTAAAAATGAAGTAGCATTTAATTATCATTTGTTTAATTAGCACACTGCCTCTTGCCAGTATAACTTCATTAAGAACTTCATGGGAAATATATACATCTACTATGTACCCACAAAAATTATTAAAAATTTTAAAAAATGAACTTCATGGGATGGAGTAGAGTTAGAAGGACAAGGATTCCTAGATCTCTGGCTTAATATTATCTGTTCAACATGATGTGAACATATACTATGTGCTTGTCATTGTTCTAGGTCCTGGGATTTAGCTGAGACAAGACAGATTTTATCACTCATATTCCTTACTTGATCTTTCATATATATCTTTTTATAGTCCTTGTCATATTAAGCAATAATTATTTGTTTTCTTGTCTGTCTCCCTCTGCTAAGCCATTGAGTCCTGAAGGGCAGGTACTCTAACTTCCTTCAATGTCACCTAAGAGTGGGAAAGATGTAGGTATAGAACTATCAAGGAAGAACTGGCTCTCATCCTTGCTTTTCCTCTCTTTTTCCTCCCTGTGTTGTGATCTGAGTAATTCCTTCAGGTCTGTCTTCTACATTACTGATTCTCATTTCAGCTCTGTCTAATCTGCTGTTAACTCATCCATTGAGGGTTTAATCTTAGCAATTTTGTATTTCTGTTCTAGAAATCCTATTTGAGTCTTCTTTAAATCTTCCTTGTCTTTTTTGGTAGTGTCATGTAAAGAAACATGACACTATCTTTCTTGTGTTTTCTTTCTTGTGTTCTTGTTTCTTGTGTTTTCAATTCCATATTTTATTTTAACATTTTAAATATAATTAATTTCTATATTTTATAATGATTATCATTTCATTGCCTGATGTTCTTGAGGAAAGGATGTGGGCCACCTTCTACTTTTCGTTTCTGCTGATACTGGCTTGCTTTTATGTGTTTGCAATTTTGGATTGTGAGCACAAATTTAATTGAGCTTTATCCATGGGTCACTTCTGAAGCTTGGATTGAAAGTTTATCTATTCAGAAAGGATTATTTTCTCCTCTGCTAAATGACTGGGAGCATTATAAACCTGAGTTTACTTTATATTAATTTATTACTTTGGAATTTCCAGGCCTATGCAAATAGTGTTAAGTTTAAATTATGTGCTAACATGCCTTTGGTCACTAATTTTGAGGGAATATTTTTATTCATTCAGAACCTTGGCCAAGACAAACACGTTTATTTCTCATTTTCCATTATGGGACAAATTTTTCCTACCCCTGTCTTTCACTGAGTGTGTACCTTTAAGAGTTCCAGCTTTCTATGGCATTCTCAATTCGTTTCCCACTTTTTGCAGGACTAAGCTCTTTTAGTCCCCATAGAGTCACTGAAACCCTGTTTCTTGGTTATGAAATTGGGAAATAGCTTCCGAGCTTAAGTTTTCAGCTTCTTAGTTTTGGGCAATCCAGAATTTCTCCTACTTTTTTTTCACTATCACCTGTCCATTTGAGAATATGTTTATGATATTTTTTCCAATTTTTCCAAGTGTGTTGTAATGAAAGGGCTTTCAAATTACCCCCATATTGCAGATAATGGAGGTTAATAATGTAATCAGGGACATATAGAAGTTTTGTTATGGCTGCCTTTGTGGAATTTACAATCTTTTGGGCATTTATTTGGAACTATCTCTAGAAAGATACAAAGGAATATTTTCAAACAGTCAGATCCTACAGATACTGCTCGGTTGAAACAAATGTGATGAATTTCACCGCTCTTTCAATCCCAGCATTACAGGCATGAGTATTGTTACTGTCATGTGGGGTTAGGTGGATACAACACCACACCCAGCTGAACAGCAAGAATTTAGTGAAGTTCATCTGAAAGTTGGAATAAGAAAACCACCTAAGAGAAAGACTTTTGAGTAATGGAGGAGAGACTTTCAAATACCATTTAGACCAGGATATGTTTATTTCCCAACCAAAATTGGGAAATGCTATCGAACCTTCACATCACTGGGAGGGCATCGGATAAGGAGTGTTTTCCACAAAAGGGTTGTCTGACCAATTACCTCAGAATCATCTCAAAAGTTTGTTTGAAAAAGCAGGGATCTGAATTTCACTCTCGGATATTCTGATTCAGTAGTCTCAGGTGGAATCTGAAAATCTGCATTTTTAACCAAGACCCTGGTCTCTTACGTATACTGAGGTGGGAGAAGCTTTAAGGTAGAGTATGTTTTAATTTGAAGAGTCTGTTGCCATAATTTTAGGGGCTCACTGAGTTATGCAGCAGGAATAAAAATGCCAAAGGAAAATCTGCTTCAGCTCATGAGATTGAGTCTCTAAGTCTCTGCTGCTTTCAGCCACTGTCGAGACAGATAGAGAGAGACAAAGACAGGCTGATAGACAGACAGAAAGCTCTCTGTAGTTAAACCAGCAGGCTTGACCCAAATACATGCCTATCTGGACGCCCATGACATCACGCTTGGATGACTGTAGAATGCAGAAGTGTCTTAAAAAGAGAGAAATAGATCCAAGACCCTAAAAGAAGAAGAGTTTCTAGAGCCAGAAAGAAACTGAAGCTTCACTCTAGGCCCTTCTGGAGAGAATATTTCACAATTGTAATTCAGGAAGGGATTGGTAGTTACTGCCAGAGTCACACTGTATATAAAGACATGTGTTACTTGCTGTCTTTAGTATATAACATATTTTATTTAACCATTACTTAATTATATACATTTCCTCCCATATTGTGGGTTTAATTCTTATCCCTAAGTGAAGTCTTTGTAAGGCCCAAGTTAAAAGAATACCTTCTGGAATGTTTATATAGAGACACTGGAATCACAGTCCTGATGCCCAGAGCAGGTATGTGGCACACATGTACTAAAATGGTGACCAAACAGGGACCCCTGGGGTACTAGTAGGAAAAAACACTACCTAATATGGTGTGAGTGTGTGTGGCTTGGCAGGAGTGACCCATAATCAATAGGATTAGGCAGAGGATTAGGCTCAGAAAATATAATTGCAAGTGCAATAGTCCTTTAAGGAATGCCATTAAGGTAAAATATTTTAAAGAATACCATCCACTTGGAATAGTTTTGGGGAAAGAATTTAGAGGAATTTCAAATGAAGAACCTTGCCATGATTGTTGCTTTAAGCACCATTTTTGGTTTACAAATTACATGCCATTTTACAGACAACCAAAGAAATATGATCCAACTGTATTATTCTGTTACCCCATGTTTTAACAGTTCCATATGGTTAACATCAGTTGGGTGGTTTCTTTAGAAACAATTAAAAATCTTGCCAGACACACAAGAAGAAACCATGTGAGCATGTTTTCTGCTTGCTGGTGACATTTTATCCCCTCCCTATCCCTTTTGTCTTTAAAGAATTACTCAGCCTGCTGGAGTAGGATCCCTTAAAGGCTGAGAAATGACAGTCCCTTCTTACCACAACACAACTTAGGTCTTTAGGCAAACAATAATGCAGAAGGACATCTGTTTTGTTTCTGTGGCACCCAAATGAAAGTATTAGAAAATGAAGCCAGTATGAAAAATGCTCAAAATGCAGTACACCATCAAGGGAAAGGAATTGACTATAAATCAATAGAATGTGAACCCATTTTGGAGGTTGCATTGATAAGGATAATCTACGTTTTGCTGCAGTAATATCTACCCCCAAATCTTAGTGGCCTATGATCACAAAGGTTCATTTATCCCTTATGCTGTCAGCTGGGGTGGGGATGAGCCCAGCTCACTGCCAAAGTCATTGCTCTGAGACTCAGGCTGAAAGAGATGGAACCATCTGGAAAGCTGTCAATTGACATGGCAGAGGGGAAAAAGAAAGTGCTAGGTTTGCTGCATACACTGTCTTATTCAACCTTTCTGACATCCAATGAGATAAGTAGTAATATCTCTAAGTTATAGATAAGGAAACAAGCTAAGAGTTGTTAAAGAACTTATTCAAGTACCACCTAGTGAATGGCAAAGAGAGAATTCAATTCTAGGTCTGTCTGAATGTGTCAGGCAGGCTCTAAAATGGCCTGCAATAATACTGGTATTCAGGTCCTCGTGTAATCTTCTCCCCTTGGGTGTTGACTGGACCCAGTAACTTGCTTATAGTGAGTAGCATATGGCAAAAGTGATGGAATGTTGCTTCTGAGATTAGGTTATGAGAGATAGTAATTTCCACCCTGCTAGCAGAATCTCTTTATTGACACACTCCCTTGCTAGCTTTGATGAAGCAAGTTGCCAGGTTTGATAAACCTACTTGGCAAGGGACTGAGGGAAACCTTTGTCCACAGCCCTAAATGAACGGAATCCTGCCAACAACCATGTAAGTGAGCTTGGAAGCTGATCATTCCCCAGTTGAGCTTTCAGATGAGCCCCAGCCCTGTTTAACACCTGGATTGTGGCCTCATGAGAGACTTTGAAGTAGATGACCCATCTAAGCCATAGTCAGATTTCTAATGCACAGAAGCTATGAAATAATAAATGTATGTTGTTTTAAGCCACTAGGTTTGTAGTGGTTGGTTACATAGCAATAGATAATACACTGACTACAGAGTCCATACTCTTCCCACTAAATTAGTTAGCCTCTTTTTTGCAGAAAACTTGTTCCTTATCCCCCATTCTTTGTTATGGTTGGCGGCATTCTGTACATCAACACTCTTAAGCCATAAGCTTGAAAGTCATCCTAGATCCCACCTCTTCTCTCATTCTTCACACAAAAAGAGTTACCAAATTTTATGCACGCTGGATTCTATAATCTCAAAACTCTATTGTGTCCTCTCCAATACCTCTGTTTAAGTCAGGCCTCGGTGGTCTTTGCCTGGACTGTTTCCATGGCTCCTGTCTCCCTGCATCCAGACTTGCTCCACTCCAATCCATTCTCACACCCATCGCTGTCTCCCACATTGCTTCCAGTGTAGGTCTACACTCTATAGCATCTTAATATGATATTGTAATCTGGTGATATTTTGCTCCAGACTCCCTGTTGCCTCCAGAACCTTCTTCCCATTCAGGCCCCAGGTTAATTGCTCCATTTACTCCTTCATTGAAAGGTTGTTGATGCAGAAACAGAAAAGTAAAATCATGAAAACCTCAGCTTTTATATATTAAGATTGGGTAAAAGCCTTGAAGGACTGAGGGCATACATTTCATGCCATGTAATTTTTGAAGGATGTATGATCAGTCACAATCTGTTTTCCTCATCTGAGACTTGACCAAGGTTCTGTGAGCTGGGGCACAAGAAGGATGCAAGGAGAACATGAGACCTAGATATATGTGTCCCTGAGAAGAGGTTTTGCTTCTCGACCACATGCCCCATCCCAGTCTTGGGGAGAGGAATGACAGAAACCACAGGTGGGTTTCGGGGATCAGAGAATGGAGAAAGACCTGCACCTGGCTTCTGGGGCCAAGAGGAAGAAGAAAGTGCAGGGAAAACCTGGCAGAGTTCCCTGGTACTCTGTGAGGCTCGGCTGTGAGCATTAGAGACCCAGCTAAGTGGGGCGCCTAGGCAGACAGGTGGCCATCTGAGTAGACTCTCAATGGGAGACCACATGAGAAGGAGGGCATATTAGTGAATGCTAGCATAGACAGGTGGAGATGAAGGACCAGCCCCTTCCCCTCTTCTGACCCTCTGTCAATACTTTAGCATGTTGGAAGCCCCCAGCTGGACACAACTAAGGGACTGGAAAAAGTCTTTAATTAATGGAGATTTAGCATCCATTGCTGGACAGATGAGAGATCAGAAACACAGGTTTCACCCTCTCGCCAAGTTTCCCTCTAAAACTCTTTCTATGCTTCCCCCACTTGAAGAGAAAGCATTTGAGAAACTAAATGTCATCCTAAAAGTTTGGTACATTGAATAGGAAAGTGATTTTTTAGTATTATTATTATTATAATTTTGAGACAGAGTCGTGCTCTGTCACCCAGGCTGGAGTGCAGTGGCACGATCTCAGCTCACTGAAACCTCCACCTCCCAGGTTCAAGTGATTCTCCTGCCTCAGCTTCTTAAGTAGCTGGGACTACAGGTGTGTGCAACCACACATGGTTAATTTACATATTTTTAGTAGAGACAGGGTTTCACCATGTTGGCCAGGCTGGTCTTGAACTCCTGACTTCAGGTGATCCGCCCACCTCAGCCTCCCAAAGTGCTGGGATTACAGGCTTGAGCCACCGCGTCTGTCCACATGATTCTTAATGACTATGAGATGACACAAGAAGATCTAAGTAACAGAATCACCACCAAGGTTGAGCCCACACACCCTTGTCTCCTCTGGCCCTTTCCACAGTATCACTGTCTAATTTTCCATCAAGTTTTCTCTACCACATCCCTTCCCTGCCTGCTCATCCTTTGGCCTTGAGGACTTTCTCCATGAATTCTACTCCTACTCCACTAGATCTGCAGAGTCATGGAAAGAAGCATATCCATGAAACTGTTTATGATCACACTCTACTTGTCACTCCTATTTGGTGTAACGGTCAGGAGATGAAAGGGACACTTACGGTTTCCTTCTATTTCTCTTTTTACCCCTCACTATAAATCTCTCTGTTGCCCATGCTGTGACTGGCAAGCATGATCTTCTCTGGCCAGCAACCCCAACTCCTAGGCTGCCGGTGGACTTTTGTAAGAGTCTAGAATCTTAGAGACCTGGAGTGAAATTTTCTGGATTGAGGAAGTTGAAAGGACAGCCTTTGGGGACTTGTATCTATTGGTGTTTGAGTGTGATTACATGTCCAAAGACAAGGGACAGAAGAGCTTTTGGGCTAGTAAAAAATAGACAAGTAGAACAAAAACAATCCAGATAACTATTCTTTCAGAACTTAATTGACTGGGTGTGATGGCTCGTGCCTGTAATCCCAGCACTTTGGGAGGTTGAGCCAGGCAGATTGCTTGAGCCCAGGAGTTTGACACCAGCCTGGGTAACACAGCAAGACTTCAACTCTACAAATAATAAAGAAGTTAGCTGGGCATGATGGGGCATGCCTGTGGTCCCAGCTACCTGGGAGACCGAGGTGGGAGAGCCTGGGGGTCGAGGCTGCAGTGAGACATGATTGCACCACTGCACTCCAGCCTGAGTGAAAGAGCAAGACTCTGTCTCAAAAACAAAACAAAACAAAAAAACTTAATTGCCGATTCTCTTAATCCCTCCATCCAATGTAGACAGGGACTCTCCATAGAAGAAGAGAATGACAGAAACACTGATTCTTTACAACGTGATCAACAAGCACAGTGAGTTTCAGTGAGACATTCAATGCTTGGTCTTTTGATCTGGTCCTAACAAATATTTAGAAATGCTTGTGTGATGATAAATCTGGGATCACAGAGAAAACCATGGAGAATAAAAATAAAACACAGGTTTGTTGTTGTATAAATGCGCTGTGTGTGTGTGTGTGTGTGTGTGTGTGTGTGTGTGTTTGCTGTCCCCATGAGCTAAGGAAATCTAACCGACATGTCAGCCTCGGGTGCAAGGTAACTTACTGTTGTTTTTGTTTCTTCCTGTCATGAAACTGATTTCCTTTTTCCTCTCCCCTCCCATCTGTTGAATCTCCTCCCCTTCAAAGCAAATCCAAACTTTCCTCTCCACATTCTCAACCAGTTTTCACTCATTTCTTCTAGTCTCTCTCTCTTCTTTCTCATCACTTTTGGGGGAATGAAACAATCCTTCCTCACTCCCTCCCTGGCCATTAAACCATACACACTGTGCCCTGTAAGGAAGCGCACAAAAGGCGGAGGGCCTGCACAGGGCTCTTAAAAGCAAGGCCACACCAGTATGGTCTTGGGAGGACTGCATCAACATAATCCAGGAGCTCCTTAAAAGTGCAAAATCCCAGGTCCCACCCCACACCAACTGAATCTGAATCTTTGGAAGTAGCGCGGTGGGTGGCAAGTATCTGGGTGGGTGTTTTTTGCAAAGCTCTCCCACGTTCCTTTGCATGCGAAAGTTTGAGCATCACTGCTATAAAGCTTGGGTCCTAGAACAGGGACCCTCCTCCTTTTGTACCCTTGCTTACAGGGTACAGTGTCTACGGTTTAAGAGCCTGTACCCATCCACAGCCTAGACTCCTCCCCTTCATCTAGAATTCTAGCCAAGATGGAGTCAGTGATGTTGGAGTTTTCTCACTGTGATAATTTTGCAAAGGCAGTTTTAGTTTCCTCATATGTAAATTGACGGTACCTCACTGGGTTTTGTGATGAATAAATGAGTTGCATAGATAGAGCACAAAAAAACAGTGTGTGGAAAATTTTAAAAAGTCTTAGTTTTTATCTTACTTTTATCTCCTTCAGGTTGCAAGGACAGAAATGATTTATCTCCCCCTCTGCGACATGTTGCCTCTTACAAGTCCGGAAGCAACATCCAGCTCCTCTGTTGCTTCTGTGAATGAAAATCAATTTCTAATTTAGGACACTTTTGGCATCAGTACCTTCTCATTTTCTCCTCTGTCAGGGTATTACTATGAACTAAGGATTTATATAGCAATTTTCATCTGAGGGAGCTCCATTTTTTTTTTTAACAGAGTGAATTTATTAAATCACCACTAACCATCATAATAGCCCTTCAGATGGTGCAGATGCATTTATTGCATTTACTTATCCTGAACATCAAGTTGTAGTAGCCTTCAGGAGCCTCTACTCAAGCTGGGAAGAAACACCATGGAGTTCAGAAAAACTGGAAAGACCGTGCTGTCTTTTAGGTATAAGAATTAGGGAACCCAGTTGAATGGTCCCCTTTGGGGGACTGGGAAAAGGGGTTTGTTTCAGCTTCCTCAATCTCTTTCTGGACCACAAACTACTTCAGAATGGAACTGGTCAATTCCAAAAAGGGTTGTCCCTGGAATAGAATTACAAGTCCCTGCTCCCAGTTCAATCAGTCTGGGTGAGCATGATTTCGCTATTGTAACAAAGAACACCCCAATTCTAAGTGTTCTAAAACAACAAAGGTGCATTCCTAGCTCATGCCACAGTTCCAGCATGTATTGGCAGTGTTCTGTGCCCCATGGCATCCCACTCTAGGACTCAGGCTGTTGTCTTCAGACTGGCAGCCAAAGAAAGAGAACATGGAAAAATTGCAAAACAGCCTTTAAACGTTTTTGCCAAACAGTGACCAACCTCACCTCTGCTCATCTTTCGTTGGCCAGACCACACCCCACACCACAGAA
The DNA here is from genome assembly GCF_028885655.2 of Pongo abelii. Taxonomy (NCBI): domain Eukaryota; kingdom Metazoa; phylum Chordata; class Mammalia; order Primates; family Hominidae; genus Pongo; species Pongo abelii. Next base: position 92,573,166 of record NC_071995.2, read on the forward strand.
TCTGTCCCTCCCATGTGCCCAAAGTGAAGGGGAACTGAATAGATATCAGTTATCGGTGAACATAGTAATGTTTATCACTCTAATTAGCTTTGGTTGCTTTACCACCTGGGTTCTGATTTATTTGCTTCCCTGTCAGCATTTGGAACATGACGTAATTTCCTTCCACTTCACCTCTCTCCTAACTTGACAACATCCCTGATATCCTCTGAAATCTGTGCATGGGAACTAAGCTCCTCAGCAGTACAATTTTTTTCCCTGAAATCTAAGACTTTCTGCAAAGAGGCACCTTCAGTGTTGTCAAGATTAAGTTTGTTTTTCCTCCTGAGTTTTCCACCTCACTCAGCCCCCACCCAGGTCTAGTTGTAAAATGTATCTGCATGTTTTAAAAGCTCATTATGTAAATGTATCAGAGTCCATATCCATCAACAGATAATTTAAAAGACTCTATACATATTTATGAGTTTGCTTAATATGGCTTTAATGAGGAGGTTTACTAGAAATACCAAATCAAGGAGGCAAGAAGAAAAACGATCATCACAAAGATGAGCATGAGTTTTCAGCGGTTCTTGGTAGTTCTGAGAGCTGTCAGAACATTCAAAGAGCTGCCAGAACTGAGGCTTCCTGTTAGCCTACCATATATGGTAAAAAGCAGCTGGGGAAAGAGGTAAGTCATGTCGCTCAATATTTCTTTGAATCTAAGGCTAAACTTTTTTTTGTTTGTTTCAAACTGAAGATATTTGAGAGCCAAAGTCTCATGTTTCCACCACCTTTAGAAGCAAAGTCACTGTGGGAGATGGTCAAAAGTCTGACATAGCTCCCAGCAATGTCAAATACACTCAGAGAGAGAGTCACAGCTCTAGCCCATGTGATTCCATTGTGATAATTAGATAGAGATGCTTCCTAGGCGATGAGGAAAACTTGTGTCTCCCTCCAGCAGACAAAGCTCTAAAGGTACTTGGCTTGGTGAGCAGAAGGTGACAGAGATGTAGGTACCCCTTATTCCAGGTGAATAAAGTCAGTGGATGAAGCCTAGTGCCTGGACAAGCAGCTAGGTGAGTGGGACGTGGGCTAGAATTTAGCCTTCATGTGCCCTGACAGCCAGGCACATTAGTTTAGTGCACAATCTGCATAGTGGCAGCCCTGTCGGAAGCTCATGAGTTCTCACCAAGAGCTGGTCAAAGTCTGTAGGAACAGAAGACTTTTCCTCATTCTACCAACTAGTCTCTTTTGTTTACCCAAATGTCTGCTCAGCCCCACCTCTGGGGCCTCTTAATTGCACCTCTCTTCATTATTCACACACATTTTATTGGCCAGACCTCAGTCACATGGCACCACCAAAGTCCAAAGAAAAATGGGAAGTGTTGGCTCGCTGAGTGACCAGGAAGAAAAGGAAATCAAGTTTGATGATCACATAGCACTGTCATTGTCTGCCACAATTTACCTATCTGTTCACCAAACATTCATTTCATTCTTTTTCCCTCATATAGAACACACACATCCCAAATGAGACACCCTAAAAAGACCATGTAGATACTACAATCATCTCAAAGTCCAGGATCTCAGGGATGTTGTACAGTCCTCCCCATTGGATCCAGATTGGCTCCCTATGATCTGGTGACCTGTGAACTAGAAGACAAGCTATCTGCCCATCCCGCCCCCTACACACTGGTGGATTAGAAAGAGGATATCCAAAGTTAAAATTCCCATTCAGTCAAGGGAACCAAAAAAGAAGCAGTCTTTGCCCATAGCAATTCTGAAATCCTGGCTGTGGGAGAAGTTCCTTGATTTGACCTAATGCTGGAGTCTAGGAAGCACTGCCTTGTCTGTCACTCTCCTTTGTGTGTCCAAGCTGGATGCTGACTAGTATGTTCTCCTGGAAAGCTCCACCGCTATGGGGCCCTGGTTCCTCCTGGAGCAAGTTTAGAGGTCTAAGGTTATTTTGCAAGTTCAACAATTGAAGGCTTTTTTTTTTCCTTTAAATTCAGGCTTGTCATTTCTTGGCTTAAACATAGTACATACCCAAAGGAATATAAATCATTCTATTAAAAAGATACATGCAAGCATATGTTCATCACAGCACTATTCACGATAGCAAAGATATGGAATCAACCTAAATGCCCATTGACAACAGACTGGATAAAGAAAATGTGGTACATATACACCATGGAATACTATGCAGCCATAAAAAAGAATGATATCATGTCCTTTGCAGGGACATGGATGAAGCTGGTTGCCATTATCCTCAGCAAACAAATGCAGGAACAGAAAATCAAACACTACATGTTCTCACTTATAAGTGGGAGCCGAACAATGAGAAAACATGGACACAGGGAGGGGAACAACACTGGGGCCTGTTGGGGGTGGGGTTGGGGAGGGATAGCATTAGAAAAAATAGCTAATACATGCTGGGCTTAATAACTAGGTGATGGGTTGATAGGTGCAGCAAACCACCATTGCACATGTGTACCTATGTAACAAACCTGCACATCCTGCACATGTACCCCAGAACTAAAAATAAAAATAAAAAATAATAAAGTGTATAGTTCAATGGCTTTTAGTGTACTCACAAATCTGTGCAACCGTCACCACAATTTATTTTAGAACATTGCTATCATCCCCTAAAAGAAACTCTATGCCCTTAGCTGTCACTCCCCAATTCCTCCTCTGTCCCCTATCCTAGCCCAAGGCAATCACAAATCTATTTCTGTCTCTGTAGATTTTCCCATTCTGGATATTACAAACAAATGGAATTATACAACATGTGGCCCTTTGTGACTGGTTTCTCTCACTTGGCATAATTTTTAAAGATTCATCAATATAGTAGTAGCATGTATCAGTACTTTATTTCTTTTTGTGTCCAAATAATATTCCATTGTATGGATATACCACATTTTATTTTTCCATTCATTAGACAGTGTACATTTGGGTTGTTCCCACTGTTAACTATTATGAACAATGCTGCTATGAATATTCGTGTACAAGGCCATGAGTGGTGGCCCATGCCTGTAATCCCAGCACTTTGGGAGGCCAAGGCAGGCAGATCACTTGAGTTTAGGAGTTTGAGACAAGCTGGGCAACATGGCAAAACCCCATCTCTACAAAAAATACAAAAATTAGCTGGGCGTGGTGGCATGTGCCTGTAGTTTCAGCTACTTGGGAGGCTGAGGTAGGAGGATCACTTGAGCCCGGGAGGAGAGGTTGCAGTGAGCCTTGATCGTGCCACTGCACTCCAGCCTGGGTAATAGAGCGAGAACTTGTCTCAAAAAAAAACAAAAACAAAAACATGTACAAGATTTTCTGTGGACATACATTTTCATTTATCTTGGCCATATGCTTACATATGGAATTGCTGGATCATGTGGTAATCTATGCCCAACTTTTTGAGAAACTGCTAGACAATTTTCCATGGTGGCTGCACCATTTTACATTCCCACCAGCTGTGTATGAGCATTCCAATTTTTCCACATCCTCACCAACACAAGTTATTACCTGTCTTTTTATTATAGCCATCTCAGTGGGTGTGCAGTGGAATCCCATTGTGGTTTTCATTTGCATTTCCCTGGTTGCTAATGCAAGCCCTTCTTATACTCACTAAGAACTCACTATCTGATGAACTCTGGGCAAATTATTTAACTTTTCTGTGCCTCTGTTTCTTCATCTGGAAAATGATGATAATAGTATTCTCTACCTCATAGGGTTGTTGTGGTGATTAAATGGGTAATTTGTGTGACCTGTGCCTGACACAGTGCAAGTCCTCACTAGATGTTAGCTCTTGTTTATAGAAGAACAGCACTAGAAATTTGAGCCACCTGTTTCTGTGAGTTACATCTTAACCACTGACAAGACTCCAGTTCCTGATGAAGAATAGAAAGTTTCACAGGCTTAGATTTTTAGAAACAAAATAGACACTAGTTCCGACATCCCAAGCCCATCAAGAAGTGTTTATGATACATAATGAAAGTTGAGATTTATTCCAGCACAGATTTGGATAAATGGGTAACATTTAGGCATTCCAGGAACGCATTGGCAGTGAGGTTGAAAGGGAGAAAAAAATTCTGATAGCTCTGGATTGAACTATTTAACAATAAATGTCTCTTCTTGAGAGTAAGCCCTCTGAAGATCAGCTTCTAATTGCCAACATCGTTTTCTACCTTCTGTACAAAGTCAACCCTTCCACATAGCCTACCAAGCAGGGCTTGCTGCACATCTGTATCATGACTGTGCAAATTAGAAAAAGGTGCTTTTACAATATGAGCCAGGGTGGATGGCTTGGTAAGTTGAGCATGGGCTGAATTTTACCCACACCAGCCCACTTGGTTGGGCACCCTTTTGCAGTGCACAACCTGAACAAACATATATGAGCAGCCCTGCTACCAAGCAGTCTGCATTCCAGAGAGTAGGTAACTCTCCGTATATTAATAACTAGATAGTCCTAATCCTGGTGAATATAAGAATCTTGGCAATCAGAAAGTTACTTGCCATAAATCAAATAATGAGTTGCCAAAACCTCCTCACTCTTCATAATCTAGAGGAAGAAACAATTATAGGAGCAATAAATGACTGATAGAGCCTTTGTCTGGCATAATGGAGATATAAGCCAACAAAACTCAGGTATACACAATTCAAGCCAAAGCCAGAATTCAATGCCAAACTCATTCATCTCCACTTCAGTACCTAATCCAGAAAGCCAGGATGCCCTTGGAATCCCTCAAGATAGAATACAGCACCAACAAAGAACTGGAGGTTTGCAGCTCAGAGCTGCAGGCAAACTGCATACCATGGGGCCAAACCATCTTCCAGCAACACATCCTGCTTCTTTAGGCACTTGACAGAGCCAACTTTAACACAGACTTTGAGAAGTGGTCTTGATGAAACCCTGGCCAACAGCCAGCCAGCCACTACCCAAAAATGTCTGTCTGAAAGCAGCTCCAAGAGGCAGGCCATGGGGAGTGGAAGTGGGGGAGAAACTGTAAGAGGCGCCAAGCAGCTGTCAGGGGAAGTGATGACACGGAGCAACACCAACTCTTATTTTCTTTTCCCCCCAGCTTCAAATGATGTGGCACAGTGGTGGCTTGCCGAGGAAATGCAGTCACAGATGGAATAGCAGTGTTCAGAAAGAGAGAAAGATGGTACGTGCACAGAGAGGAAGAGCAATAGATTACAGCAGGTAGTACATAAACATGGGCACAAGTCTAATAATGGTAATAATTATTTATAATAAATAGACTAATAAAGTTACTAATAAATTGCTAAACCTCTACTGTGCCCTTTACTTATATTATCTCACTTGCATTAATAAGGAACCCAACAATCCTAAGAGGTGAGTGTTATTAACACAAGCTTCTTATAGGTGAGAATGCTGAAACACAAAGAGGCTAAATGACTTATCCAAGATCCCACAGCTCCCAGGTAGTAGAGACTGAATCTGGAGCCCTGTGGTCTGAATTCAAAACCCAAGCTCTTAAATACAGCCCTATCTTGTTTCTCAAAGGACTATCTATGGGTAGACATGAGGTATAGTAATGATTGGGGTCACCTGTGAGTCTGTGAGTCACAATCACACACCCTGGGCACGTTTTCCATCTGCATTATGCCATCCTTGCGTTGCTATAAAGAAATACTTGAGACTGGGTAATTTATAATGAAAAGGTATTTAATTGGCTCTTTAGGCCAATTAAGCCTCTGCAGGCTTTATAGGAAGCATGATGCTGGCATCTGCTCAGCTTCTAGAGGGACCTCGGGAAGCTTACAATTATGGTGGAAGGTGAAGAAGGAGCCGACACAACACATGGCAAAAGCAGGAGCAGGAGAGAAAGAGCGAGAGACAAATTGGATGGGGAAATGCCACACACTTTTAAATGACCAGATCTCATGAGAACTCACTATCAGGAAGACAGCACGAAGCCCTGAGGGATTCACCTCCATGAGCCAAACACCTCCTACAAGGCCCCACCTCCAGTACTGGGGATTACAATTCAACATGAGATTTGGGAGGGAACAAATATCCAAACTCTATCACCATCCATCTATCCACAAATGAATACATACAGTTATTTAAGGAATATTTGTTGTGCTCAGCTCTTTGTATACATTGTTACATTTAATATTCCCTAAAACTCTTAAGATTTTGGGAAATACATTAAGAATAAAACATGGTCCCTGCAAAAAATGATTGCAATAATATCTTCCACCCCTCATGTCTTTTGCAATGTGACTCTGTCAATCCTCTCATTAAGAGGTAGAATCTATTTACCCTCACCTTGAATCTGAGCTGGTGTGTGACTTGCTTTGATGAATAGATTACATTAGAGGGGATATTCTGAGATTCAAAGTCCAAGGTTTAAGAGGACTGGCAGCTTTCACTTTTCTTACATCCCAGCTACCATGTGTTATTTTGACTACTCTGAGGCCACCATGCTGCAAAGAAGCCCAAGCTAGCCATGTAAAGGAGTGGTCATATACATATACATATATACAGAGAGAGAGAGAGGTTTAAAGAATTAGTTCATGCAATTATAGAGATTGGTAAGTCTAAAATCTGCAGGGTGGGCCAGCAACTGGAGACCCAGGGAAGAGCTGATATTGCAGTTCAAATCCAAAGGCCATCTATTGGAGAATTCCTTCTTGTTTTGGTAAAGTCAGTCTTGTATTCAATTTGGGCCTTCAACTAATTGGACAAGGCCCACCCATCTGATGGCGGGCAATCTGCTTTATTCAAAGTCTACTAATTTAAATGTTTATCATGTCCAAAATCACCCTCACAGAAACACCAGGATAATGTGTGACAAAATATCTGGGCACTGTGGTCCAGGCAAGTTGACACATAAAATTGACCATCTTACAGTCCAACCCAACCACTAGCATATTATACTTGAGTGACCCCTGCTGACACCATGTGGAACAGAAGAACCACCCAGGTGAGCCATGCCCAAATTCCTGGCTCATAGGATCATGAAAACTAATAAATTGTTGGTTTTGAGCTACTAAGTTTTAGGGTCATTTGTCATACAGCAACAGAAAATTGAAAACTGCCTTAATGAAGCTTACAATTTGGTTGCCTTAATCAACAGTAAACATATAGATGTATAATTATATAATTTGATACATATTAAGAACAGAATTGTTCCTTCACTGCATTTATTAAAAACCCACTAGGTAAAATTTTCCATGGTAGTGTCAGACAAGGCTGTGGTGACAAGATCTTCCTTTTCCAGGCTCTGACTAATTTCTAGTAGTGACTGAGCAAACCACTGACCCTTTCTGGACCTTGGCTTCTCCATCTGTAAAATAGACATGGCAGCAGACAGCCTCTCTGCCTCACAGGCTCTTATGAAAATTAAGTGGGACAAGAAACAAAAGTGCTATCAATGCTGAAAAGTCCTCTGCAAGCTACATCATAACTGAATAAATGGTCCCTTGTGCCAAAAATGCAAAAATGTTTCACAATTTATTGCTTAAATGGAAACATCTAGCTAAGGAAATTTGAAAGAGGCAGCAACCTTTCCAACCAAAGCAATTTCATCTAATTGCTTTGGAGTCTCTGGAGTCTCCCCTTCAGCTCTGATTTGTCCGTTGCTGAGAATTTCAGTTTAAAATATGTGAGCCTTGCACTATTTTTTTTTTTTTGCACTTCTGCTTTCTCTATATTTTTGACAAGGTTAGAAAAGGAAAACCTTATACATGATAAATATCTATTGTTGGGCATTCCAGCTAACATATAGGAATTGTGTCCATAAATTTATTCACCGATGTCTTTTAATTGTAGAGCAAACTGGAGGGAACCAGAATTACATAGGCATCTTAGAAGCAACCTCAGCAGGCTACAATTAGTCTACAATGAATGAGATTCCCACCTGGCTTACAAGACAGTGAACCCAGTAGCCAAATCCAACCACATTTTGCACCTGTTTAAAAACTTGTTAATGACTTACAGTGCCCTCTGTATAAAGACCAAGTCCCTTGGCATAGCACTAAGGTCCATTCCTGTCTGACCGTTCCTTACCTCTCCATCCCTGCTGCTCACCGCTCACCTTCTTGGGCTTCTAGTGTTAATGCAACTGTCTCATCTCTGGCCTTTGCGTATATTAATCTCCCACCTAGCACACTTTCCCGCATCCATCCTTGCCTAGCTAACTCCTTTGTCCTTCATATCTGACTTTAGATGCCCTCTCTGAGAAATCTTCCCTAAACCCCTAAGACTGGATTTCACGTTTCTTGTCTTTTACCCCTTACCACTAAGGTGGTCTTACCTCTAAGGTGTCAGATGATGATTTCCAAAAAGTTAAAGGTGTGACTCTCATGCTACATCAAAGTCTACACCAAAGATTTATTTAACTCATTAATGAGAGAACCAGCAGGATGATAAAGTTGGATCGAAGGAACCTATGAGAAGCTGAGTATATACAGAATAGTCAATGAAAGTAAGGATGCTGAAGTAAGACTGCTGACCTAGGTACAAAACTGAATAACATCCTAGAAGCAACACAATTATAACCCTTTGGAACTGTTTATTCCAATGGATAGAAATCATTTACATCTCTGCCAGACAAAAATCATTTGCAACTTATCAATTTCCTACAAATTAAGATCTAATTTTTCAGGATCTAGACCATAAGAAGTGATAGTGAGCCAAATCAAGGATTTCAGATGACCCTTGGGCTGGCCCATTAGACAAGGCTTTAGAATGACACTGAAGGACACACAGACATCTTGCTGGATAATTTTTAATGTGCGTGTGTGTGTGTGTGTGTGCGCGTGTGTGTGTTTACCAGTGACATCAATACTCCTTTGTAACTACCTGTTATCTTGTCTGAAATTCCCAGTAAACTGAAAGCATCTAGGGACAACAATTGTGTTTTGTTTACTCTTGTAGCCTCTGACCCTAGTTTAGTGCCTAAGATATAGTAGGCACTCAGACAGTTGTTACTGAATGAGTTAAAAGACTTTTCTCTTTCAGCATTGAGGTCCCCACTCCAAGGAGCCTACCAGTTTCCCACAGATCCAGATTATGAATAATGAGGATTCTAGGCATTGATTCCAGCTCAGTCTTTCCCCAACTCCAGCCAAGTGTCCCCTGTGACCCACATCCCCTCAGTCATTTCTCCTGCTTTGTTCTACTGCACAAGCCCTAATAGTCATCTGGATGATCAGGCACAGAAGGCAACAAGAAAGAAGCATGTCTCTGTGCAAGAAGCAGGGTCTCGCCTTTCAAGGCCCCCTGCCTAGCCCCAGTCCCAGCAGATTGGCTAGAGCTGAGGCCTGATGCCTGGTGCTGCCTCTGGGAGCACAAGGGCTCCTTCTGTTCCTGGATTCAACTCCTCAGGGACAGCTACTGGGGCTCCAGGCACGTTGCTCATCATTCTAATTCGCTTACAGGGCAGCCAGATTTTCTCACAGATAATGAGCCTGTATAATTTACATCAAGACTAAATTATGCACTTAACAACGTGTTGTTCAGCAGGGATAAACTGCCTGGTTTGTGAATTGCTTTTCTTCCCACAGGAGGGAGGTACAACAGATGGAGTGGAGACGGGGTGCACTCCACACACCTTCCAGTTATGAGGGGTCTGGAAAGGTCTGGAAAAAAAGGAATTGAAATAGTGTGGGTAAGAGTGACATTACCCACTTTGTATGTTGCCATTGTCAATCCTGTGAGGGTCTCAGAAAGAGCTCAGAAAGAAACAGGGAGTTGTCCGGGTTCAGACAAAAACCACAGGGAAGAGTTTCAGACTTCTTGGCTAAGTCTTAGGCTCCACTCACCCCAGGGGTGTTGGTAGAAAGTGGATTAGGACTGTGTGAAAAGGCAGCAGAGAAAGATCAGAAACGCACCAACAAAGGCTTTGCGTGCTCTTAGAAGCAGGGCAGGTCACTGGAAAAGCTGGGAAGTGCATGCAGTTTGCCTTTAGAGCTCCAAGTTTGCTCTTTCTGGGCCTCCTCCCTACTCTAGGGAACCTCTTTCACGGCAAGTGCTCCCTCCAGTTCTGCCTACCCTACCCCCCCAAACCCTGGGGTTCGCCATTTACCCTTTTATTGTGAATTTGAAAGCTGTGAATTTTCTCTCTCTTCCAGCGACATCCACACTGAAGCTTTTCCTCTGAAAAAGGAAAATAATGTGACCAAATAATTTATCATCCATCCAAGAACATTTTTGAGTACTCTTAAAAATTACACCAGAACCACAGGAATAAACCACAGCTGCTCTGGAAGGGTCCTGGGCAAACTGGACCTAAGAGCACCCCAGAAATGAAAGGCTTTGTTTCTTTTTAAAAAATTGTAGACATCACTGAACAGGTGAAAAGGGCTCTCTGATTCTTTCCAAAGGGGAGAGTAATGAGAAAGGATGAAAAGGAGCAGAGATATATCAGTTAAGATGCTTCCAACTGCACATAACTGAGTAGCCAGAGATAATGGGCTTAAATTAAAGGGATTTCTTTGTCTCACATAACAGTGGTCCAGTGACAGGTGGATCAATGGCTCAACCATATCAGGTGTATTAGTCCATTCTCATTCTGCTAATAAAGACATACGCAAGACTGGGTAATTTATAAAGGGAAAAATGAGGTTTAATGGACTCACAGTTCCACATGCGTGGGGAGGCTTCACAATCATGGTGAAGGCAAAGAAGGAGCAAGGACACGTCTTACATGGCAGCAGGCAAGAGAGTGTGTGCAGGAGAGCTCTCCTTTATAAAACCATCAGATCAGAACTCATGAGACTTATTTACTATCATGAGAACAGCACGAGAAAGACCTGCCCCCATGATTCAATTACCTCCCACCGGGTCCCTCCCACCACATGTAGGTATTATTAAAATTAGAGGTGAGATTTGGGTTGGGACACAGCGAAACCATATCATCAGGGCTTCTCAGAGACTCTCCCTCACTACTGCAAGATGGCTGCTAAGGATCCATACATAATGTCTTGACATTATGTCTTCACATACAAAATGCTAGGAAGGAGGAGTCATGGCTTTTCCTCTTATCTATTTCCCTTATCACATAGAATATATCTTGCCCAGGCTGGGCGCAGTGGCTCACACCTGTAATCCCAGCATTTTGGGAGAAAGTGTAATAAAGGGTAAGAAAATGGCTACTTGGTGGGCAACCAACAGCATCCTCCAGAAATAACCTCCTGCTAGGCCTTGTACTAAATCCCATGAGTCCTGCCTAGAATATAACCTTCAACTGGGCTCCCAGTGAGAGACACAAAAAGTTTCAAGCAGACAATCTTCTATAAGTTAATATCCGCAATGAGATCCTGAGAAGTTAGCTATGAATCCACTCAAATGTCCCCACTGACTGACATGGTCTTTTCAGAAATGCTCGGTCTTTATTCTGGTTCTCTGCTGCCCTTGGTTTCTAAGCCTTTATCTGGGAGTTCTTGTCCTCCTGAGCCTGACAAGAAGTCAGGGATCTCTAAGTGGGGACTGGAATGTGCCAGAGAGGGTTGGGGACAGGTGAGTGCTATTTACCAGAAACACTTGGGCCTCCAAAGGGTACACTTGGATGGAGCCTTGAAGTCTGACGAGGAATTTCAATCTGACCAGATTTAAAACAGGTTTTAATAGACAACACTTTCTGCAAAGGCCAATGAGGAAAACAAATCATCTTGGAAAAGTATTGGCTGAATCAAGAGATGAGACCCAAGTCCTGTATCTGTCCTCCTCCTTCCTCCCAGGAATAACCACTGTTCCCTGGGAGCTAACTCTGAGCCAGATTTGGAGGTAAATTCGTTTAATCTTCTCAGCATCTCCATGAAAGGGGTACATTGTTATCATCACTTAGCAGATGGGAAAACTGAGTTTTAGCAAATTTCAGTAACTTGCCCAAGGTAACTGTTTCCCAACTCTTAAGGTGAATAAAGGGCATAGTACAGGTCTAGCAAGTTATTAGCAATTTGATTAGCAAGTTTATTATTCATAATTATTATTAATGCTATTGCTCCCAACTCCTTATAGTTCCTATGTGATTTCCTCTTTCCTCTGTCCACTCTTCCCCTTGGTCACTATGCGTCAGTGATACAGGCCTTATTTCCATTTCCCCACTGTCTCAAACCCTGTTCTGCCTCAGGACCTTAGTACTTGTTTCCTCTGCCTGAAATGTTCTTTACCTAGTTCCTTCCTTTCTTCAAGCCTTAACTCAAAAAGCTTTCCCCAGCCACCCTAAGGTACCCCCCTTATTTTCTGTAACAGCACCCTGACTATTTCTTTTGTTGGGTTTATCATTGATATTGTCTTTTTATTTGCTTGTTCATCTCTTTCAAACCCTGCCAAAGCTTCTCTGAGGTCAATTTATTATCAATTATCACCTTTGGTTAGAACAATGCCCAACACATAATAGGTCCTTGGTAAATTTGCTGAATACCCTTGATCGGGTGCAGTGGCTCACTCCTGTAATCCCAGCACTTTGGGAAGCTGAGGCAGGAGGATCACTTGAAGCCAGGACTAGCCTGGGCAACATAGCAAGACCCTGTGTCTACAAAAAAATAAAATTTTTTTAAGCTGCAACTTGAACCCAAGTTTGAGTAGCTCAAAAGCCTGTAGCTATGATCACCTAACTAGGAGTTTCTTGGAACACAAATTAGAAAACCGTGATCTAATCTAACCTCTCATTTTAAAGATATGAAAATAAGGCCAAAAGGGTTTTTTCCTCTTAAGATTATAAAGTAAATTAGTAGCTGAGTTAAAAAAAAAAAAAAGAAAGAAAAAAGAACATTGGCATTGGAAACTGAAGACTCCACTTTACAAGTCAAAGCACCTTTGAAAAGCCAGTTAACATATCTAGCCTCAGTTTTCTCATTTGTAAAATATCAATAAGGCAGCCTACCTCGCAGAACAATTTTGAGGCCTGCATGAAATCAGGTAGGCAAGAGGCCAGCACAGTGCCCAGCCCACAGTAAGCACTCAGGAAGGGACAGCTTCACTTGAATCCCAGGCAAGTGTTCTTCATTTCTACCATGTTCTCACAGTGAGCGAATCCCTTCACAACATGATACATTACTCTCAACAGATCACTTTTGCACAGGCATGTTTTTGCACTCCGTTTCTTTTTCTTTTTCTTTTTCTTTTTTTTTTTTTTTTTTTGAGACAGAGTCTCCCTCTGTCACCCAGGCTGGAGTGCAGTGGCACGATCTCGGCTCACTGCAAGCTCTGCCTCCCGGGTTCACACCATTCTCCACAGCCTGCCGAGTAGCTGGGACTACAGGCGCCCACCACCACACCCGGCTAATTTTTTGCATTTTTTAGTAGAGACGGGGTTTCACCATGTTAGCCAGGATGGTCTTGATCTCCTAACCTCATGATCTGCCCACCTCAGCCTCCCAAAGTGCTGAGATTACAGGTGTGAGCCACAGCGCCTGGCCTGCACTCAGTTTCTTATGGCAGGACTACAGGAGACTCATCAAACAATAAATGAGTAGAGTCCTGTCTCAGTTCATTTCTGCTGCTGTAACACAATATCCAAGACTGGATAATTTACAAAGAACAGAGATTTATTTTCTCACAGTCCTGGAGGCTGGGAAGTCCAAGATCAAGGCACCAACACATTCAGTGTCTGCTAAGGGCTACTCTCTGCTTTCAGATGGTGCCTTATTGCTATGTCCTCGTATGGCAGAAGGCAGAAGGACAAAAGGGATCTAGTTAGTTCCCTTGAGCTCTTTTATAAGGGTACTCATCCCATTCATAACAGGCAGAGCCTTCATGACTTACTCATCTCCTAAAGGCCCCACCTCTTAATGTTATCACATTGGCAGTTAAGTTTCAACATATGAATTTGTTGGGAGGAGGGGAGAGGGAAAACATTCAGACCATGGCAGGTCCTAACAACTTATTTGTGAATTCCTGGTTCAGAGCTCAGTGTGCAGCCCACTGTATCAAGTCCTAGACCAGCCAACGAAAGCTACGTTGAACCTATCCTGCAGCAGAAACACTGGTGGAGAAGCCTAGAGAAACAGAGGCCTGCAGTACCCAGTAACTAACCAGGTAGAAAAGCAGCCATCTGGTGTGTCAGGACTGGGGTGGGTGGGGTGACAGAGAGTTGTGAAGGGAAAGTGGAAGTGGAGGCAGGTGACTACACCTTCAGCTGACCTGAAGTCAGCTGACGTGACTTTAGCTGATGTGATGAAATCCAGCTGGTTTCCCAGGCTGGGATGCCTTTTGCTTTCTGCAATAGGAATGGCCAGTAGCTGCCAGCCCATGGTGGAAAGAAGCAACTGGAGATTGCAACTCTCCTCTGCTCTCTTAACAGGCAATAGGATATTGGGGTTGCCACTGCAGGTTCTAGGGTCACAAAAACACGGGTTCAAATTCTACTTCTGCCCCTTACCAACTGTGCTACATTGAACCTATAACCTGAATTTCTCCCTGCCCGGGTTTCCTCATCTATGAAATGGGAATAACAACATAGCACTGGGTTATTGAGGTTCAAAAGGAATAATACATGGGAGGCTCCCTGCATAGTTTTTGGCATAAACCTGGCTTCAATGAGATTAGCAATTGATATCAATTTATACAGTTCTAAATAGAGAAATTTTTCAAAGTAAAAGACTGAGAGACAGGGATACACAAAGGCACACAAAGGCAGGTAATTTTGCTTTCTCTGCTTGCCTTTTTGCACTTTGCAAGCAAGAAGGCAAGCAAGATTCGGCTTGTGCTCAGCCCTTATGGCTGCCTCATTTCAAAACAACCTCAGGCTACAGAGATGGAATCTGCAGCTTTCTCAGAAACCAAACTTTTCTGTTTCAGGCTGCACGAATGGAGCATGAGAACACCCTACAGCCTGTTATTTGCTGCGTGTTTCTACAGGTGCCAGCAAAGCACGACTTCTAGTAATGGGATCAGTAACCCAAGTGAGGGAACTGAAAAGGCAAGTCTGAATTTATCTCCATCTGTCATCTTCCAGTGAACAATGAAAGCACAGTAAAGGGAAACGCTGCTTCTTACATGTTTGTGCCAGTCCTTCTCTGCTAGGTACTATTATTAGCAGCATTAATAAATGCCTCTGACTTGCAGTAAAGGTTCAGAATGCTGGAGAGTCACAGGGCGTGCCAAACACATAAACTGCCTGCCCCCAGGGCTGATGGGCACGAAGGCTATAAGATGAAGCCCAAATGGCAGAAACATTCTGACCAGGGAGGAGTGATTGCAGGTGAGGTAGGGAGATTTTTTTTCCAGGGCTGTGCTGGAAGTGAAAGAGACAAGCCTTCGCACCCACTATTTGGCTGCTCATCCTATTCTATTCTTGGGAAATCATTGGAGAGATGAGAGAAGACAAGTGACAGTCCACTTTGAATGTCATCTCTACCATCCTAGAGCCTTGGGGGAAAGCTAAAGGTGTCCAGCCTTATGGCTAAATAAGGTTAAGGTGGGACAGAGACGGCTCATTGTTCTCCAGAGGCTATACTCTAACTTTTAGAAACACAGCTCTGAGTTAGCAGGGAACTCTTAAGACATGGGACTCCTCAAGGGTGAGCTAGAGACACCCACCCGGGACTCTGTGGCACTAGGTGTGGTCACAGGATTGGGCTCTGGCCAACGGGTTGAGCACAGAATTAATGAGCACAACTTCCAAATCACAGTGTATTTGGTGGTGGTGGTGGTTGTTGTTGTTGTTCTTTTAATACAGAAACACCAAGCCTTCCATTCTTACTTTTCCCCTCCCGTTGGCTGGAAAATTGGAACAACTGAAGGAGCCACCTCAGGCCCAGAAAAAAAAGCCACATTCTGAAAGTTGCACATCTATCCAGCCAGCAACCAACCACACCAGCTCTAAACCTCTCACCTTCCTCTGCTCCATTGCATGGAATAAAAGCAAACTTCTCTCCTACTTAAGCCACTCTGTTTTGGAGTCCCTTTCTTATAGTAGCTTATCTGATACCACATTCACAGATGTGGCTTTGAACTTGAGTAAGAGAGCAGTGTCCTGTGTTTGTAAAAGGTTAAAAGTTTATCCACATTGCCTTCCTCTTGTCCCTGTCTCCGTCCCTCACCTGCTGGGCTCTAGCTGGACCAGCCACTTTTCTGTTCTTGAACTCCTTCACTTCTTCCCCACCTCAGAGTCCTTTGCCAGGAGCTCTCTGTCTTGTCACTCTTCCCTTCGTTGACTCCTCACCCTCAGGTCTTAGTTTACAAGTCACATTCTCAGAGAGACCTTCTTTGACCACCCTATATATATTCATTTTCTATGGTACATAACCAGTGACTGTAAAGTTAGCGGCGAAAACACCACAAATTTTTTTTTTTTTTTTTTTGAGGCAGAGCGTCACCCTGTCACCCAGGCTGGAGTGCAATGGCGCAATCTCGGCTCACTGCAACCTCTGCCTCCTGTGTTCAAGCGATTCTCCTGCCTCAACCTCCCAAGTAACTGGGATTACAGGCGCACACCACCACACCCAGCTAATTTTTGTGTACCTTTAGTAGAGACAGGGTTTCACCATGTTGGCCAGGCTGGTCTTGAACTCCTGCCCTTGTGATCTGCCTCCTCAGCCTCCCAAAGTGCTGGGATTATAGGTGTGAGCTACCATGCCCAGCCGACACCTCAAATTATTATCTCACGATTTCTGCAGTCAGAAGTATATGCCACATGTTACCTGGGTCTTCTCAGGATCTCACAAGGGTGCAGTCAAGGTGTCAACTGGTTGTATCCTCATCTGGAGGCTCAACGGGGAAGGGATCCACTTCCAAGTTTCCTTGTGTGTTGGCAGAATCCATTTCCTTCTGGCTGTGTGACCAAGGTCCCTGTTCCCTTGCTGGCTGTCAGCTCCTAGAGGCCACTCTTGGCTTTTTGCCACCCAGCTCCCTTCAAAGGCAGCTCACAACAATATGACACCAATCCAATAAGATAGACTCTTACATAATGTAACCTAATCAAGGATGACTATCCCATCATATTCATGGGCCCTGCCCACATTCAAGGGGAAGGGATTCTACAGGGCAGGAAGAGGGTGAAGGGAACCAGCTCTTGGCAGCCATCTTAGAATTCAGCCTAGCACATGGGCAAAGACTTCATGACTAAAACACCAAAAGCAATGGCAACAAAAGCCAAAATAGACAAATGGGATCTAATTAAACCAAAGAGCTTCTGCATAGCAAAAGAAAGTACCATCAGAGTGAACAGGCAACCTACAGAATGGGAGAACATTTTTGCAATCTACCCATCTGACAAAGGGCTAATATCCAGAATCTACAAAGAACTTAAACAAATTTACAAGAAGAAAACAAATAACCCCATCAAAAAGTGGGCAAAGGATATGAACAGACACTTCTCAAAAGAAGACATTTATGCAGCCAACAGACATATGAAAAAATGCTCATCATCACTGGTCATCAGAGAAATGCAAATCAATGAGATACCATCTCATGCCAGTTAGAACGTCAGTCATTAAAAAGTCAGAAAACAACAGATGCTGGAGAGGATGTGGAGAAATAGTAACTCTTTTACACTGTTGGTGGGAGTGTAAACTAGTTCAACCATTGTGGAAGACAGTGTGGCTATTCCTCAAGGATCTAGAACTAGAAATACCATTTGACCCAGCAATCCCATTACTGGGTACATACCCAAAGGATTATAAATCATGCTACTATAAAGACACATGCACGCATATGTTTCTTGTGGCACTATTCACAATAGCAAAGACTTGGAACCAACCCAAATGTCCATCAATGATAGACTGGATTAAGAAAATGTGGCACATATACACCATGGAATACTATGCAGCCATAAAAAATGATGAGTTCATGTCCTTTGCAGGGACATGGATGAAGCTGGAAAACAACATTCTCAGCAAACTATCACAAGGACAGAAAACCAAATACCGCATGTTCTCACTCATAGGTGGGAACTGAACAATGAACAGCTGCTCACACCAATATCCAGTCTTCACTTCTCTGCCCCCTCTCCAATGTTATCCTTGCGGTCATCCCTGGTGACTCTCTCTCTCATCCCTCACATCCAATCCATCATTCAATAGTGGCCACTTCTCACCTCCCCCAGCACCCATCTTGCGTCTTGCCCCTTCAATTTATTCTCTTCACAGTAGCTAGATAGGAGCTTTTAAAGCATTAACTTAGTCCCCTGTTCAAAACCCTCCAGAATCCCCCTTCTCATTTGGAGGAAAATCTAGTTTTGCAAAGCCTATATGTACTTAGGCGCTCCAGTCCCCACCTATCCACCCTGAAACTGCCCTGGCTCTCTCTATGGCAGCCTTGCTGGTCTCCTTGTAGTTCTTTTTTTTTTTTTTTGAGACAGGGTCTCCCTCTGTCATCTAGAGAGGAGTGCAGTGGTGTGATCACAGCTCACTGCAAGCCTCCTAGACTCAAGCAACCCTCCTTATCTCAGCCTTCTGAGTAGCTGGGACTACAGGTGTGTACCACCATGCCTGGCTAATTTAAAAAAAAAAAATTTTTTTTTTGTAGATATGGGGTTTTGCTATGTTGCCCAGGCTGGTCTTGAACTCCTGGGCTCAAGTGATAATCCTGCCTCGGCCCTTGAAAAGTGCTGGGATTACAGGTGTGAGCCTCTGCACCTGGACTTCTTGTGGTTCCTTGAACACAACAAGAATGCTCTCCCCTCTGGGACACTCAATGTTTTCCTGCCTGAAACACCCTTTCCCTCACTATCTGCTTGACTTGCACCTTCACTTCTTCCAGTCCTGTGAAATGTCACTTTACCAATGATCCCTAACCAGCCCTTTCTCCCCTCAGCCTGCCTTCTTGTTCTCCAGCGCATTTATCACCATCCTTTTTAAAATAAATTATTTGCAATTCTGTTTATTTGCTTATTGTGTGCATGCCCTGTATTGGTTTGCTGGGGCTGCCATAACAAAGTACCATAGACTGTGTGGCCCAAACAACAGAATTTTATTATTTCACAGTGCTGGAGGCTAGAAGTCCAAAATTAATATGTCAATAGGGTTGGTTTCTTCTGAAGGCTGTGAAGGAAGGATCTGTTCCAGGCCTCTCTCCCTGGCTTGTATATGTCCATCTTCTCCTTGTGTTTCTTCAGATCTTCTTTTTTCTGTGTCTGTGTCCAAATTTCCCAGGTGTATAAGGATATCAGTCATACTGGATTAGAGCACACCCTGATGATCTCATTTTTATTTAATTACTTCTAAAGACCCTATCTTCAAATAAGGTCACCTTCTGAGATACTGGGGGTTAGGACTTCAACCTATAAATTTTGTGAGGACACAATTCAGCCCACAACATTCTCCCAGAAAGAACATGAACATCATTCATCTGGTACAAAGAAAGCACCATTAATCTTTCTCAAATGAATCAATGTCCAAATATTCACCACTTTTACGGTCATCAACATTATTATCATTATCAACCAGAAAACTTTAACTGGCATTTCTATACTTCTATAAGATACTGATGATTGGTATTAATCATGGTATCATGAAATTCTGTAAAGATTCCCAGACATCATTTGACTAATTGGATAAAGATTACACAAAGGCTATAAGCTCAGTATACTTTTAATGTTGAGTCTATTTTGTTGTATTCTACCCAAAATAAAATTTGGTCATTCATAGATAGGATTTTATATTACCTGCCAAATATCTAGAATATTTGTTTTTACTCTAGTCTAAAAGAACTTGAGGGTTTAAGTAACATACCAAAAACAGGATTTCAATAAAATGAGAATAAAAACAGATAAACCTGGATTAAGCGAAGAAAAGCAAATGTACTCGTCATGGGAGTCACTATAATTGCTCTATTTCAGCACACACTCACATTAAAAATTGGGGGCAATACAGCAGCTGGTAAAAACAATACCTCAGATGTAGATTTATAGCAGTCCTTCAGGAGACAAAAGATTGTGCCTTGTGTGAAACTCAAAGAAATCTCCACATCGGGCAGCTATAGGGTACAACTGTCTGATGCATCATTTCAATATCTTTCCCAACAGCTTCACTAAGAATTCAGAAGAATCCACGCTGTTTCTTGCATCCAGCATCATAAAAGGCAACAACATTAAAACATTAGTTCAGGTAGTTTTTGAGGTCTGTGATGCAAATTAAGAATAGCACATAGACTATATAGTGGACTAAATAGATACCACATTCCTTAAATTCTTTCCCACAAATCTCATTGCTTTTCAGCTGGGCTCTATGCAGGAATGGGCTCTAGCACAATGGTTAAGAGAGTCTGATTCTGGCTTTTAATCCAGGTTCCTCCACCTCTGAGCTGTGTGACCTAAGACAGTTACGTATCTATAAAATGGGATATTATAATGCTTATTTTGTAGGTTTGTGGATTAAAGGATTAAATTACATAATGTATGTGAAGCTTTTAACACAATACCTGGCACATGATAAGCACTCAGTAATGTCAGCAGTGATTCACTGTAGTGTATTTTTAGACCACAGGTGTGTGTGTGTGTGTGTGTGTGTACAAAACTACATAGGTGAGTGGTAGAGTTCACATTCCATTATGAAAACCAAGGTGCCCCAACAGTATGCCTGCTTAAATGGAAGGCTACACTCTGTTCACATGTTCCCATGAAAGAGGGATATAGGGGAATCTGTTCTAGTTTCACTAGAACACCCTGTTCTCTGATAGACAACAGTGTGTTAACAATATTTATAATTTCCCAAAAGTAATGTTCTCATTATGACCACCAGTTTCATTTCTTGGTATTAATTCACTCCATTAAATGGAAAACAAAGAGACTCTAATTACCCAACTCTAATTACATCACCAAAAACCTTTGTACGGACAACCCATCTGTTGTATAATCAAGCATTTGACTGGCCTTTGTCCCTGGCTTCTGGGAGGGAGACTCTAAGTTCCTGGAATTTCCCAGGTAATAGGTGTGTCTGTTATTCATATGTCTCTTGTATCACACCTGAGTGTAAAAGATGAGGTAGCTCAGGGTGGGATATGATCTCAGAAAGACCAACTATGTGATTAGAAGGTTGGAGCTATGAGCCAGCTCAGTCTCTAGAGAGAAGGGGAGGGTTAGGGGTTGAGTTTAATCACATGGCCCTTGATTCACTCAATCATGCCTACATAATGAAACCCCAGTAAAAACTCTGTACACTGTGGCTGGGCACAGTGGCTCACGCCTGTAATCCCAGCACTTTGGGAGGCTGAGGTGGTTGGATCACAAGGTCAGGAGATCAAGACCATCCTGGCTAACATGGTGAGACCCCATCTCTACTAAAAATACAAAAAATTAGCCAGGCGTGGTGGTGCGTGCCTGTAGTCCCAGCTACTCAGGAGGCTGAGGCAGGAGAATGGCGTGAACCTGGGAGGCAGAACTTGCAGTGAGCCAAGATCATGCCACTGCACTCCAGCCTGGGTGACAGAGTGAGACTCTATCTCAAAAAAAAAAAAAAAAAAAAAAAAACCACTGGACACTGGACACCAAGGCTCAGTGGAGCTTGCTGGCTGATGAACACATTGATGTGCTTTCCCCTGGCTCCATGGGGACAGGACATGGAAGCTCTGCAATCAGGGCCCTTCCAGACCTTACTTATGTGTGTCTTGTTTTGGTTGGTCCTGATGTGTACCCTATGTAATAAAACTAGAATCATAAAGACAGCACTTTTCTGAGCTTTGTGAGTCATTCTAGCAAATTGCTCAAACCAAGGGTGTTGTGGGAAGCCCCAAGATTTGTAGTTCACTGGTCAGAAGTGCAGGCAGCCTTGGTACTGAAGGAGGGGCAGTCTTTTTAGAAACCATACCCTCAAAACCTGTGCAGTCTGATGTTAACTCCAGGTGGTTAGTGTCAGAACTGAATTTTAATACACCTGTTGATGTCAAAATACCATCTGAGTGCTCTTGGGGTCTTCAGAACCCCTAATCCTGGCTGTGGAATACATACCTGAGAGAGAGGAGAGGTCTCAGGATGTTTGGGGTCTCCAGAGTCCTATTTCAAAGCTGTCAACAATTCCTCTTTTCCCCAACCACCACCATCACCACCACCACCAGAGGGATCGCCATTGGCACATGGCAGTCAGCACTCTCGACAGCATCACTTCCTGACCCCTTGTAGCAAGTCCTCTGTTCATGGTGAGGCAGAATTCACCAAACCCTGGGCTATCCTTCCATGAGGAGGGAACTTGAGAAAGTTTATAAGGCTGATAAGACAATTTTCATTCAGATTATAGGTTCAAATTAAGCCCACATTTATGATGATGGAATATTATTAGTATCTTTCTTGTTTTTAAGACAGAGTCTCACTCTGTCACCCAGGCTGGAGTGAAGTGACACAATCTCGGCTCATTGCAACCTGTGCCTCCCAGGTTCAAGCGATTCTCCTGCCTCAGCCTCCCGAGGAGCTGGGATTACAGGCATCTACCACCATGCCTGGCTAATTTTTGTATTTTTAGTAGAGATGGGGTTTCACCATGTTGGCCAGGCTGATCTCAAACTCCTGACCTCAAGTGATATACCTGCCTCAGCCTTCCAAACTGCTGGGATTACAGGTGTGACCCACCAAACCCAGCCTATTAGTATCTTATTTACAGTAAAAAACTACAAAATAAATAGTTACTAATTGTGGCAGATTGTAGTAGTTATTTCCCTGTTCATCTGTTGCATTCCCAACACATTTTTTCTCTTCCCTTTCTTCTCCTAACAGACTCTGCCCATCTTCCATTGCCCAGTCGTAAGAATGGGCATGAGAGTACCTGTCCAGTCAGTCCAGTCAGAGTATTTGTTTTAGTTAGGGTAGGTTAATTGCTATAACAAATCAGCTGCAAAGCATAAGGGCTCAAACACAATAAAAGTTTATTTTTTGCTCACATAAAGAGTTCAAAGCTATTAAGGTCAGATTGGGGAGGAAGAGGGCTTTGTTCCACATATTCATTCAGTGATAAGCTGTCTAGCAGCTCCTTCCACGCGTTTCCATGATGTCTTTGGACGTTAATTTCCAGCTGGTGGAAGGGAAACATGAGGGTGAAAGATCATCTGTTTCATAATCTCCATGAGCCAGAAGTAATACATATCAATTTCATTTGTATTGCTTTGATAAGAACTAGCTAAACGGCCTCATCTAGATGCAAGGGCAGCTGAGAAATGTAGTCCTTGCCTGGCCTTCTGCTTCCCAGAAAGACCCCTCTAATGTTGAAAAGACAGTACAAATTTTGGTAGATGGTTAGCCATCAGAGATTGAATAAAGGGCGGAACCATGACCCAAACTGAACCAATTAAAGTACATTTGTGGGACTGATACTTAAAAGATGGGAGAAAAAGAGAACTTTCCTTCCCAGCCAAGTTGCAACACTGGGAGGATGCAAATCTGGACTTCTGTGGCCACATTCTCCACCGTGAGGTGAAGTGTCTACAAAGTGAAGCCAGGGAGTGGGAGACGGAGAGAGAATGAATGGGAAAGTGAGCGAGTCCTAATGGCCTCATCTCCCAGTTCTGATCTTGGAGGGTCAGCTTCCCTTTTTGGTCCTCTGTTTATGGTGAGGCAGAATTCACCAAACCCTGGGCTATCCTTCCATTAAGAGAAAACTTGAGAAAGTTTATAAGACTGATGAGACAGTTGCACTCAGATTACAGGCTCAAACTAAGCCCACATTTATGATGATGGGACATTATTCCCAGCTACACAAGCCAATGAGTTCCTCTCTTTAAGGGTCAAATTTAGTTTCTGTCACTTGCATCATTTTTTGAGCCTCAGCTATATGCCAAAAGCTACTAGGCATTTTATATAATTTCCCAAATGAATCCTTAAAACAATTATAGGTATTATTAGTTTCATTTTATAGATGAGAAAACAGAAATAGGAAGTAAATAGAGAAACAGTCCAAAATCTAGATCTAATGGTATAGGGCAAAGATTAACAAACATTTTCTGTAAAGGGAAGAGAGTAGATATTTTAGGCTTTGTGGGCCATACAACCTCTCACAACTGCTTAACTATGCCACTGTAACACAAAAGCAACCACACACAATAGTATATTAATGGATGTAGCTAGGTTTCAATAAAACTTTATTTACAAATCAGGCAGCAGGCTGGATTTGACCCATAGAGCATAGTTTGCTGACCCTTGATATGATGGGGTTTGGGGAA
Source organism: Pongo abelii (assembly GCF_028885655.2). Lineage (NCBI taxonomy): Eukaryota > Metazoa > Chordata > Mammalia > Primates > Hominidae > Pongo > Pongo abelii. The sequence continues at coordinate 92,597,191 of NC_071995.2, forward strand.
TGAACAATGCTAACCTGAAAGTCAAGACAAGTATGGTTTTGTCTGTAACTAAATTTGTGATTTTGAACAAATTACTTGACACCTCAGTTGCTCTCCGTTTCCTTACTCTTTTCAATGACCTCACCAGCCTTCCATTCTATCGCGTCCTTTTCAATTCCCACATGCATAATGCATAATTAATTCATAATTTAAGCTGGAGTTCAACTGAGAACTACTAAAGTATTTTTATTTTAACTTTGCCTTATCACAGAGCACATAAAACATAAATTAATCCTTTTTCTTGATGCCCCTAGTTCATGGAAGTTATCTGTGATTTGTGTGATTTCGTCCCTCAGGTGACCCTGGGATGTGCAGGGCCATTGGCCCCCATGCTATGTGCCGTGAGGTCAGCCATCAGTTTGTCTGGTGGTGCTGCCTGTTGCCTCTGCCATCACTTCTCACTGGTGCTAATCTGCTCCCTAATGAATACTCATTTGCTTAGATCAAGGTCCAAGAATGTGTCCTTGTTCGTCCCTCCTTCGAGTAAACTACAACTATGCCCCTAGAGACCATTCCCTTTGACTTCAAATTCCAGGGCCTAGGGGGTTGGCATTCCTAGAAACGTGATCCTGGAGGAACAGGGCATTGTTTAAGTGCCTGCCTGGTTAGCTCGTTTAGCCAAAAATATGACACTCAAGTCATAAGACTAATTTTACGAACTACTCTTTTCTTAAGCAATTAGGCTTCCAGAAGTCTCTGGCACATGAAAATTTTCCATGAACTCTGAAAGCCAATTAGAACAGAGGAAAACAAAAGCTGGAGACTCCATATCCTTCATCTCAGTAAGGTCATGGAAGTCCCCTCAGGGCTCTCTGGAGAAAGTCCATTGTCAACATACTTGTGTACTGTCAGTGGGATCAAAAGAGCATCAAATCTTTTGGGAATATTTGGAACTAGAGATCTGAGGGTTAGAATGAGTCAAGGAAGGTGAAATGGTAAATGTTCATAGAGTAGGCCTCCCTCCCTGATAAAGGGCAGATAGCAGATAGGCAACTGGTGTTTAGAAAAGGGCCAGATAGTAAATATTTTTAGGCTTTGCAATCTACATACTCTGCACACAGTCTCTGTTGCATAATTTTTCTTTTCTTTCTTTCTTTTTTTTTTTTTTTTTTGCTTCTTGGCTTTTTTTTTTACAAAAAAATTAAAAATTTAAATTAGAAAAACTATTATTAGCTCAAGGGTTGTACAAAACTAGGCAAATTTGGCCCACAGGCTGTAGTTTGCTGACCATTGCACCATGAATCCTGGCTTTGCCATCACTAGCTGTATGATCGGGAATGAATAACTATCCAATTTGTTTGTTTGTTTGTTTGAGACAGAGTCTCACTCTATCACCCAGGCTGGAGTGCAGTGGTGTGATCTTGGTTCTCTGCAACCCCTGCCTCCCAGGTTTAAGCAATTCTCCTGCCTCAGCCTCCTGAGTAGCTGAGATCACAGGTACACGCCACCATGCCCAGCTAATTTTTGTATTTTTAGTAAAGACAGAGTTTCACCGTGTTGGCCAGGCTGGTATCGAACTCCTGACCTCAAGTGATCCATCCGCCTCGGCTGGGATTACAGGCATGAGCCACCATGCCCAGTCCTAGGGAATGAATAACTACGCATTCTAAGTCTCAGTTTCATCACGTGTAAAATGAGAATGCCACCACCTATATTGTAGGATTGTTGACTGGGATGCTGCTTCACAGCACTAGCACATAGCTCCATTCAGTCCATGAACAGTAGCTGGCATTGCTAATTTCTGAATCATCATAGAGTCTCTGTTTTCATGTGGCTACTACTTTTTCTTTGTCTCTGCCTTCTCTGAAAAGGCCCTTAAATGTTAGTCTTAGGGTTTTAGGTAAGGGATAGCTTTATACACAGGTAGGCCTTGAGGAATAAGATGGTGTTATAGTTTGGATGTTCTCAAAACTTCATGTTAAAATTTGATCTCCAGTGTTGGAGGTGGAGTCTAGCGGCGGGGGGGTCTTTGGGGCAGATCCCTCTTGAATGGCTTAGTGCCATCCTTGAGGTAATGAGTAAGTTCTTGCCCTACTAGTTCCCATGAAAGCTGTTTGTTGAGAGTCTGACACCCCTCGCTCTTACTCTTTCTCTCTCTCTCCTCTCTTGTTTTTCCTCTGACCACGTGACCCTGCACACATCTCCTCCCCTTCCACTTCCACCATGAGTGGAAGCAGCCTGAGGCCCTCACCAGAAGCAGATGTCGGTGCCGTGCTTCTTGTACAGCCTGAAGAACCATGAACCAAATAAACCACTTTTTTTAAAATAAATTACCCACCCTCAGGTATTCCTTTATAGCAACACAAACGGACTAAGACAAATGCATTTAAGACTCTGCTAAAAATAAAAAATAAATTTAAAAAAGAGTAGTTCCTTAATATCTTTCCTGCCAGCCTGCCAAAGGCATGAATTTCCACCTGCAAATTGCCCTGTTGCAGGGCAATATTCAGTCTCCATAGTCTCCTGTTACAATACAAATCTATGACTAGAAGAGACAGGGGCCATCTGGCTGACCTCACTAATACCACAGCATAAGGTTGCTTAGCAAATTAGCTCATCTTTGATCACAGAGCCTGAAGGAAATGCCCACAATAAAGACCACACTAGCCAGAAGACAGTCTGTAGAGGAGTCACTCAAAGCTTTACAAGAAACAAGGGCTGGAGGGAGACTCCTAGAGAGGAGGTGAAAGAAGACAAACTTTGTGATCTGATAGCCTGTACATTTCACTGTCCTCAGCCGTCTCTCTCCCCACTCCTAGGTTCTGGCACCTACTCCCTCCATTGTTGGTGCTTGAAATTTGTTTGCTCTCCTAATCCCAAGTTAGGTTAGCCACAGCCTGCCTCCATGACTTCCTCAAAATTCAGCCCATGTCCCTTGCCAACAGGGCAGCTTGCATTTCCAGAAAGTCCTGTGTGCTTAAGTGAGGTGAAAGTGGATTTTATGTTGTATTGTTTGTCTTTGTGATTGTGAAATGTAACAAATATACTGAAAAGTACATGGAGCATGAACCTGCATGAAAAGAAACCCATTGAGGCCTCCTGTTCCTACGCACACTTCATCCCCCTTCCTGGTCATAACACCCTCTCTCCCCCCTCACAGTCACCACTGTCCTCAGCATTCTGGTGCGCATTTCCTCTGCCTTTTAAAAATAGTTTTATTTCCTCATTATGCACACCTGGACAACATGTTTAAATGTTGTCTGTTTTTGGATTTTATGAGTGGAATTGTGCAGTGTGTATTATTAGATGCCTAACCTCTTGCTCAATGTTGCCTTTAAGAAGCATACCTGTTGTGGTGTGAAACGGCACTTGTTTTGATAGCTCTGTAGGATTCCACTGTTTGAACACACCCCAATTGTTTACCCATTCTACTATTGATAGACACTTGGGCTATTTCCATGATGGGACAATTACAGTGTGGCTATGAACCTCTTAAATTGTATATACTGGTGCTGTAAGCATGCATTTCTTATAGGCCCTAGGGAATTGGGGTCACAGACATTTGTAACCAATAACCAATTGTAGCCAAGTATTACCAATTTTCTTCCAACAATTTTTTTCCTAGGCTTTTCTTGCAATTTTCAAGAAAATATTTCAATTCATATACCAAGAAGAAAGAAAGTGATTTTTTTTCCATAATAGTCTTTTTAATTTTTTTTATTTTTTTAGCCACTGTCTCACCCTGTCACCCAGGCTGGTATGCAGTGGCACAATTACAGCTCACTACAGCCTCAGCCTCCTGGGCTCAAGCAATCCTCCCACCTCAGTCTCCCAAGTAGCTAGGACTTGGGACAAAAGGCAAGTGCCACCATGCCCAGTGATATGGTTTGGATCTGTGTCCCCACCCAAATCTCATGTTGAATTGTAATCCCCAGTGTTGGAGGTGGGGTCTGGTAGGAGGCGATTGGATCATAGGGGTGGAGTTCTTATGAATGGTTTAGTACCATCCCCCTTGGTCCTGTATAGTGAGTGAGTTTTCAAGAGATCTGGTTGTTTAAAAATGTATATCACCTCCCCGCTTTTTCTCTCTTCCTTCTGCTCTGGCCATGTAAGATGTGCCCACTTCCCCTTTGCTGTCCATCATGACTGTAAGTTTCCTGGGGCCTCCCCACAAGATGCCACCATGCTTCCTGTATAGCCTGCAGAACCATGAGCCAATTAAACCTCTTTTCTTTATAAATTACCCAGTCTCAGGTATTTCTTTACAGCAGTTTGAGAACACACTAATACACTCAGATAATTTTTTTTTTTAAGAGATGAGGGCTCACTATGCTGTTCAGGCTGGTCTAGAATTCCTGGGTTCAAGCAATCCTCCAACCTCAGCCTCCCAAAATACTAGGATTACAGGCATGAGCCACCATGCATGGCTTTTTCTTTTCACAGTATTCTTAACCAGCTCTTATGCTTATATTGCACCACAGTACCTTTATTTCATCATTCACTCACCAAATATAGTAAGCATCTATCATATGCCTAGTACTATGATTACAGTCATGAACAAAACAAGCAAATACCTCCAACCTCAAACAACTGACATTCTAGTAGTGAGACAATTACAAATAAATAATACCTTTTTTAAAATACACCAGATGCAGAATATATAAAGAACTCCTACAGCTTAACAACAACAAAAATCCTAATGAAAAAATGAGCAAAGACTTAGACATTTCTCCATTGAAGATGTACAAATGCCAACAAGCCTGTGAAAAGATGCTTCACATCACTAACCATTAGGGAAGTGGAAATCAAAATCACAATGAGATACCACCTCACATCCATTAGAATGGCCATTGCAAAAAAGAAAATAATAAGTATTGATGAGCATGTAGAGAAATTGGAACCCTTGGGCAAAGCTGGCAGAAATGTAAAATGTTACAGCCATTGTGGAAAAGAGTATGGCAGTTCCTCAAAAACTAAAAATAGAATTACCATATGATTCAGAATTCCACTTCTGGATAAATACACAGAAGAATTGAAAGCAGGGCCTTGAAGAGACATTTGTTCACCTATGTTCCCAGCAGCTTTATTCACATTAGCCAAAAAGTAGAAGCAACCCAGGTGCTCATTGGTGGATGAATGGATAAACAAAATGTGCATATATACCATAGAATATTATTCAGCCTTAAAAAAAGAAGGAAATTCCGACCCATGCTACAACCTTGGGGACATTATGTGAAGTGAAATAAGCCAGTTACAAAAAGGCAAATATTGTATGATTCCACTTATATAAGTAGTCAAATTCACAGACAGAAAGTAGAATGGTAGTTGCCAGAGGTTGGTGGAGGGAGGTGAGAGTAGTGAGGTAGGGAGTAGTTGTTTAGTGGATGCAAAGTTTCAATTTTGCAAGGTCAAAGGACTTTCAGAGATGGATGGTGGTGATGGTTGTGCAACAATGTGAATGGACTTAATACCACTGAACTGTACATTTAAAAATGGTTACAATGGGAGTGGAGGCAGAGGAAGATGGCCAAATAGAAGCCACCAGCAACAGTTCTCCCCTTCCCCACAAGAACACCAAATTGAACAACTATCCACATGAGAAAACACCTTCATTAGCACCAAAAATCAGGTGAGCAATCACAGTACCTGGTTTCAACATGATATCAAGGAAAGAGGCACTAAAGAGAGTGGGAAAGACTGTCTTGAATCCCTGACATCACCCCTCTCCGGTCCCTTGACAGTGGCCACCTGGTGCAGAGAGAAAATGTGTGTGCTTGGGGAAGAGAAAGCACAGTGATCGTGGAACTTTTGTTGGAACTCAGTGCTGCCCTATCATAGTGGAAAGCAGCACAGGGCAGAATTCAGCTGGTGTCCACAGAGGAAACATTTAGAACAGCCCTAGCCAGAGGGGAACCACCCATCCCAGCAGCTGGAATCTGAGTTCTGGCTAGCCCCACCACCACAGGCTAAAAGGCTCTGGGGTCCTAAATAAACATAAAGTTGTCTAGACCACAAGGACTGCAATTCCTGGGCAAGTACTCGTGTGGTGCTGGGCTGATTAGACACCAGCTGAGGTGGCCAAGGGAATGTTTGCATCACCTCTCTCCCAACCTCAGGCAATGCAGCTTACAGCTCTAGGAGAGGCTCCTTCCTTCTGCTTCAAGACAGGAGAAAGGAGAGTAAAGACTTTGTCTTGTAACCTGGATACCAGCTCAGCCACAGTAGACTAGGTCACCAGGCAGAGTCCTGAGGCCCCCGTTCCAGGCCCGAGCACTGGTTGACATTTCCAGGCACACCCTGAGCCAGAAGAGAACCCACTGCCTTGAAGGAAATGACCCAGTCCTGGGAGGATTCATCATCTGCTGACTAAAGAGCCCTTGAAACTTGAACAAACATCAGTGGTACTTAGGCAGTTCTCACTGTGAACCTTGGATGAGATCCAGGGCTGTGCTGGCTTCAGGTGTGACCCAGCACATTCCCAGGTGTGGTGGCCATGGAGAGAGATTCCTTCTACTTGAGGAAAGGGAAAAGAAGAGTAAAGAGAACTTTGTCTTCCAGCAATTCCACTACCGGGTATTTAGCCAAAGGAAATGAAATCAGTATGTCAAAGAGATATCTGCACTCCCATGTTTAATGCAGCATTATTCACATAGCCAAGATTTGGAAGGAACCTAAGCATCCATCAACAGACAAATGGATAAAGGAAATGCAGTACCTACACACAATGGAGTACTATTCAGCCACAAAAAGAATGAGATCGTGTCATTTGCAACAACATGGATGGAACTGGAGGTCATTATGTTCAGTGAAATGAAGCCAGGCACTGAAAGACAAACTTCACATATTCTCATTCATTTGTGGAAGCTAAAAATTAATAGAATTGAACTTATGAAGATAGAGCGTAGAATATTGGTTACCAGAGGCTGGATATGGCAGTAGGGGTGGGAGGGGGAAATGGAAATGGTTAATGGGTACAGGAACATAGTTTCATAGAATGAATAAGATCTAGTATTTGATAGCACAACAGCATGACTACAGTCAACAAAAACTCATCATACATTTAAAAATAACAAAATAGTATAATTTGAATATTTATAACACAAAGAAATGATAAATGTTTGAGGTGATGGATACCCCATTTACCCTGATGTAATTAATATGTATTGTATTCCTGTATCAAAATATCTCATGTACCACATAAGTATACATACCTATCATGTACCTGTAAAAATTAAAACATAAAATTTAAAAAATGGCTAAAATGGGGGGTGGTCCAAGATGCCCAAATAGGAACAGCTCTGGTCTGTAGCTGCCAGCGTGATCAATGCAGAAGACGGGTGATTTCTGCATGTCCAACTGAGATACCTGGTTCATCTCAATGGGACTGGTTGGACAATGGGTGCAGCCCACGGAGGGCGAGCCAAAGCAGGGCAGGGCATCACTTCACCAGGGAAGTGCAAAGGCTTGGGGGATTTCCCCTTCCTAGCCAAGGGAAGCCGTGACAGACTACCTGGAAAAACGGGACACTCCTGCCCCAATACTGTGCTTTTCCCAAGGTTTTAGCAACTGGCAGACAGGTGACTCTCTTCCGTGCCTGGCTTGGTAACTCCCACACCCATGGAGCCTTGCTCACTGCTAGCACAGCAGTCTGAGATTGATCTGCGAGATGGCAGCCTGGCTGGGGGAGGGGCGTCTGCCATTGCTGAGACTTGAGTAAGTAAACAGAGCGGCCCAGAAGCTCAAACTGGGCAGAGCCCACCGCAGCTCAACAAGGCCTACTGCCACTAGACTCCACTTCTGTGGACAGGGGATAGCTGAACAAAAGACAGCAGACAACTTCTGCAGACTTAAATGTCCCTGTCTGACAGCTCTGAAGAGAGCAGTGGTTCTCCCAGCATGGCGTTTGAGCTCTGAGAATGAACAGACTGCCTCCTCAAGTGGGTCCCTGACCCCCGTGTAGCCTGACTGGGAGACACCTCCCAGTAGGGGCCGACAGACACCTCATATAGGCTGCTGCCACTCTGGGACAAAGCTTCCAGAGGAAGAATCAGGCAGCAATATTTGCTGTTCTGCAATATTTGCTGTTCTGCAGCCTCCGCTGGTGATACCCAGGCAAACAGGGTCTGGAGTGGAACTCCCGCAAACTCCAACAGACCTGCCGCTGAGGGACCTGACTGTTACAAGGAAAACTAACAAACAGAAAGGAATAACATCAACATCAATAAAAAGGTCATCTATACCAAAACCCCATCTGTAGGTCACCAACATCAAAGACCAAAGGTAGATAAAACCACAAAGATGGGGAGAAACTAGAACAGAAAAGCTGATAATTCTAAAAATCAGAGCGCCTCTTCCCCTCCAAATGATCGCAGCTCCTTGCCAGCAACGGAACAAAGATGGATGGACAATGACTTTGATGAGTTGACAGAAGTAGGCTTCAGAAGGTCGGTAATAACAAACTTCTCCAAGCTAAAGGAGCAAGTTCTAACCCATCTCAAGGAAGCTAAAAACCTTGAAAAAAGATTAGACAAATGCCTAACTAGAATAAACAGTGTAGAGAAGACCTTAAATCACCGGTTGGAGCTGAAAACCATAGCACGAGAACTTCGTGATGCATACACAAGCTTCAATAGCCGATTCGATCAAGTGGAAGAAAGGGTATCAGTGATTGAAGATCAAATTAATGAAATAAAGCAGGAAAACAAGGTTAGAGAAAAAAGAGTAAAAAGAAACAAACAAAGCCTCCAAGAAATATGGGACTATGTGAAAAAACCAAATTTACGTTTGATTGGTGTACCTAAAAGTGATGGGGAGAATGGAACCAAGTTGGAAAACACTCTGCAGGATATTATCCAGAACTTCCCCAACATAGCAAGGCAGGCCAACATTCAAATTCAGGAAATACAGAGAACACCTCAAAGATACTCTTCGAGAAAAGCAACCCCGAGACACATAATTGTCAGATTCACCAAGGTTGAAGTGAAGGAAAAAGTGTTAAGGGCAGCCAGAGAGAAATGTCGAGTTACCCACAAAGGGAAGCCCATCAGACTAACAACAGATCTCTCGGCAGAAACCCTACAAGCCAGAAGAGAGTGGGGGCCAATATTCAATATTCTTAAAGAAAAGAATCTTCAACCCAGAATTTCATATCCAGCCAAACTAAGCTTCGTAAATGAAGGAGAAATAAAATCCTTTACAGACAAGCAAATGCTGAGAGATTTTGTCACCACCAGGCCTGCCTTACAAGGGCTCCTGAAGGAAGCACTAAACATGGAAAGGAACAACTGGTACCAGCCACTGCAAAAACAGGCCAAATTGTAAAGACCATCAATGCTATGAAGAAACTGCATCAATTAGTGGGCGAAATAACCAGCGAACATCATAATGACAGGATCAAATTCACACATAATGATATTAACCTTAAATGTAAATGGGCTAAATGCCCCAGTTAAAAGACACAGACTGGCAAACTGGATAAAGAGTCAAGACCCATCAGTGTGCTGTATTCAGGAAACCCATCTCAAGTGCAAAGATGCACATAGGCTCAAAATAAAGGGATGGAGGAAGATCTACCAAGCAAATGGAAAGCAAAAAATAGCAGGGGTTGCAATCCTAGTCTCTGATAAAACAGACTTTAAACCAACAAAGATCACAAGAGACAAAGAAGGCCATTGTATAATGGCAAAGGGATCAATTCAACAAGAAGAGCTAACTATCCTAAATATATATGCACCCAATACAGGAGCACCCATATTCATAAAGTAAGTCCTTAGAGACCTACAAAGAGACTTAGACTCCCACACAATAATAATGGGAGACTTTAACACCCCACTGTCAATATTAGACAGATCAATGAGACAGAAGCTTAACAAGGATATCCAGGACCAGAACTCAGCTCTGCAACAGGCAGACCTAATAGACATCTACAGAACTCTCCACCCCAAATCAACAGAATATACATTCTTCTCAGCACCACATTGCACTAATTCTAAAATTGACCACATAATTTGAAGTAAAGCACTCTTCAGCAAATGTAAAAGAAATCACAACAGTCTCTCAGACCACAGTGCAATCAAATTAGAACTCAGGATTAAGAAACTCACTCAAAACCACACAACTACATGGAAACTGAACAACTTGTTCCTGAATGACTACTGGGTAAGTAATGAAATGAAGGCAGAAATAAAGATGTTCTTTGAAACCAGTGAGAACAAAGACACAAGGTACCAGAATCTCTGGGACACATTTAAAGCAGTGTATAGAGGGAAATTTATAGCACTAAATGCCCACAAGAGAAAGCAGGAAAGATCTAAAATCAACACCCTAACATCACAATTAAAAGAACTAGAGAAGCAAAAGCAAACAAATTCAAAAGTTAGAGGAAGGCAAGAAATAACTAAGGTCAGAGCAGAACTGAAAGAGAGACACAAAAAAAAAGCCCTTCAAAAAAATCAATGAATCTAGGAGCAGTTTTTTGAGAAGATCAACACAATTGATAGACCCCTAGCAAGACTAATAAAGAAGAAAAGAGAAGGATCAGATGCAATAAAAAATGATAAAGGTGATATGACCACCGATCCCACAGAAATACAAACTACCATCAGAGAATGCTATAAACACTTCTACGCAAATAAACTAGAAAATCTAGAAGAAATGGATAAATTCCTGGACACATACACCCTCCCAAGGCTAAACCAGGAAGAAGCTGAATCTCTGAATAGACCAGTAACAGGCTCTGAAATTGAGGCAATAATTAATAGCCTACCAACCAAAAAAGAGTCCAGGATCAGATGGATTCACAGCCGAATTGTACCAGAGGTACAAAGAGGAGCTGGTATCATTCCTTCTGAAACTATTCCAATCAATAGCAAAAGAGGGAATCCTCCCTAACTCATTTTATGAGGCCAACATCATCCTGATACCAAAGCCTGGCAGAGACACAAGAAAAAAAAGAGAATTTTAGACCAATATCCCTGATGAACATCAAGGCGAAAATCCTAAGTAAAACACTAGCAAACTGAATCCAGGAGCACATCAAAAACCTTATCCACCATGATCAAGTTGGCTTCATCCCTGGGATGCAAGGCTGGTTCAACATACGCAAATCAATAAACGTAATCCATCACATAAACAGAACCAAAGACAAAAACCACATGATTATTTCAATAGATGCAGAAAAGGCCTTTGACAAAATTCAACAGCCCTTCATGTTAAAAACTCTCAATAAACTAGGTATTGATGGAAAGTATCTCAAAATAATAAGAGCTATTTATGACAAACCCACAGCCAATATCATACGGAATGGGCAAAAACCAGAAGCATTCCCTTTGAAAATTGGCCCAAGAAAAGGATGTCCTCTCTCACCACTCCTATTCAACATAGTGTTGGAAGTTCTGGCCAGGGTGATCAGGCAGGAGAAAGAAATAAAGGGTGGAAGTCAAATTGTCCCTGTTTGCAGATGACATGATTGTATATTTAGAAAACCCCACAGTCTCAGCCCCAAATCTCCTTAAGCTGATAAGCAACTTCAGCAAAGTCTCAGGATACAAAATCAATGTGCAAAAATCACAAACATTCCTATACACCAATAACAGACAAATAGAGAGTCAAATCATGAGTGAACTCTCATTCACAATTGCTACAAATAGAATAAAATACCTAGGAATCCAAATTACAAGGAATGTGAAGGACCTCTTCAAGGAAAACTAGAAACCACTGCTCAGCAAAATAAAAGAGGACAGAGACAAATGGAAGAACATTCCATGCTCATGGATAGGAAGAATAAATATGATGAAAATGACCATACTGCTCAAGGTATGAGCAGTATGAATCTAATTTATAGATTCAATGCCATCCCTATCAAGCTACCAATGACTTTCTTCGCAGAATTGGAAAATACTAAAGTCCATATGGAACCAAAAAAGAGCCCGCATTGCCAAGACAATCTGAAGCAAAAAGAATTAAGCTGGAGGCATCATGCTACCTGACTTCAAACTATACTACAAGGCTACAGTAACCAAAACAGCATGGTACTGGTACCAAAACAGAGAGATAGATCAATGGAACAGAACAGAGGCCTCAGAAATAACACCACACATCTACAACCATCTGATCTTTGAGAAACCTGACAAAAACAAGAAATGAGGAAAGGATTCCCTATTTAATAAATGGTGCTGGGAAAACTGGCTAGCCATACGTAGAAAGCTGAAACTGGATCCCTTCCTTACACCTTATACAAAAATTAATTCAAGATGGATTAAAGACTTAAATGTTAGACCTAAAACCATAATAACCCTGGAAGTAAACTTGGCAATACCATTCAGGCCATAGGCACGGGCAAGGACTTCATGACTAAAACACCAAAAGCAATGGTAACAAAAGCCAAAATAGACAAATGGGATCTAATTAAACTAAAAAGCTTTTGCATGGCAAAAGAAACTACCATCACAGTAAACAGGCAACCTACAGAATGGGAGAAAATTTTTGCAATCTACCCATCTGACAAAGGACTAATATCCAGAATCTACAAAGAACTCAAACAAATTTACAAGAAAAAAACAAACAACCCCATCAAAATGTGGGCAAAGGATATGAACAGACACTTCTCAAAAGAAGACATCTATGCAGCCAACAGACATATGAAAAAATGCTCATCATCACTGGTCATCAGAGAATTGCAAATCAAAACCACAATGAGATACCATTTCATGCCAGTTAGAATGGCAATCATTAAAAAGTCAGGAAACAACAGATACTGGAGAGGATGTGGAGAAATAGGAACACTTTTACACTGTTGGTGAGAGTGTAAATTAGTTCAACCATTGTGGAAGACAGTATGGCAATTCCTCAAGGATCTAGAACTAGAAATACCATTTGACCCAGCAATCCCATTGCTGAGTATATACCCAAAGGATTATAAATCATGCTACTATAAAGACACATGCACACATATGTTTCTTGTGGCACTATTCACAATAGCAAAGACTTGGAACCAAATGTCCATCAATGATAGACTGGATTAAGAATATGTGGCACATATACACTATGGAATACTATGCAGCCATAAAAAGGATGAGTTCATGTCCTTTGCAGGGACATGGATGAAGCTGGAAACCATCATTCTCAGCAAACTATCACAAAGACAGAAAACCAAACACTGCATGTTCTCACTCATAGGTGGGAACTGAACAATGAGATCACTTGGAAAAAGGGCGGGGAACATCACACACTGGGGCCTGTCAGGGAGTGGGGGGCTGGGGGAGGAATAGCATTAGAAGAAATACCCCATGTAAATGATGAGTTGATGGGTGCAGCAAACCAACATGGCACATGTATACCTACGTATCAAACCTGCATGTTGTGCACATGTACCCTAGAACAATAAAAAAAAATTAAAATGCTAAATTTTGTTATGCACATTTTACCATAAATTTTTTAAAACACACATATATACAGATATAGATATATAGTTCTATATCAGACATATGTCTGTATATGTCAGATATTGACAAATAAAATGGGAGGAGTAGGGAGTGTTGGGGGGCATAGTTGTAAATCGAGTGATTGAAAAAGGCCTCCCTAAGGAGATGTTTGAGCAAAGGCCTGGAGGAGGGAGGGAGGGAGCCATGCGGGTTTGGTGTGGCGGAGAGGGAGTGTTCTGAATAGCAGGTGTAGTAAGTGCAAAGCTCCTAAGGTGGGAGTGTACCTGGGGCATCAGAGGGCTCGAGCAGAGCCAATCAGGAGACGATGACATCAAGGAAGGAAGGAGGGTGCAGTTATAGGTGCACAAGGGCATCACAGGCCACTAGAGGCGCTTGACTTTTTTTTTTTTTTTTTTTCCGAGATGGAGTCTTGCTCTCTCACCCAGGCTGGAGTGCAATGGCACCATCTCAGCTCACTGCAACCTCCTCCTCCCGAGTTCAAGCAATTCTTCTTCCTCAGCCTCCCAAGTAGCTGGGATTACAGGTGCTCACCACCACACCTGGCTAACTTTTGTATTTTTACTAGAGACGGGGTTTTACCATGTTGGCCAGGCTGGTCTCTAACTCCTGACCTCAGGTGATCCGCCCGCCTCGGCCTCCCAAAGTGCTGGGATTACAGGCATGAGCCACTGCACCCGGCTGAGGCATTTGACTTTTTGCTATTGTGGGGTTTTGAACAGAGTGGTGACAAGAGCTGACCTATATTTTAACAGATTCACTCTGGTCACAGTGTAAAGAGTAGACCATGGTGCTAAAGGTGGGGGCCAGGACCCAATAGGGGGCTACAGCATTTATCCAGGCCAGGGATGAGGGAGGAGTGGATGAGGGTGAAAGCATAGGTGGAGACTGGGTTGGATTAGGGATATACTGTGAAGCTAAAGTCAACAGGATTTGCTGAAGGATTGCATGTGGAGTGTGAGAGGAAGAGAGGAGTCAAAGATTGCTACCAGGTTTGGAGCCTGAGCCCAATACTCCATGGTTCGTGTGGCAGGTTCATGTCAATAATCTCATTTCCTGGTCATCATCAAAGCCTCATAGGGTTCACAATGTCAGGGCTTGGGTTTGGGAGCTACCAAGCCCGAATCTGGTACTCATTTGCAGGGTGGCCCAAGCCAAAGCCCTTAGCCTCTCTGGGCTTCAATTCTCCATCTGTAAAATGGACCTACTGATGTTTGATAGATTTGTTAGTGTGAGGATGGTGGCACCTGCTGCGTAGGGTTTGGTCAATAGTGGCAGCTGTTATTATTGATGAGCACAGCTGGAATTAGAACATGGTCCTCTGTTCCCAGTTCTGTGTTCCTTTCCTGATGACTCTTCTCTCAATTTCTAGACAGCTTCTGGTCAATTGATCATTCTTGGGAATAGCATGTCACTTTCCAACATTTTAATTATGCTTGGTCTCATTTGAGAAAAGTTTTCTTCGACCATTAGACTCTTTTCTAAGAGTCTGACAGTTCTTGAGTTGGGGCATGGTCTTGTGTGTGACTGCGGGTGTGTGGGAGGCAGTTCTTTCAATTACTTTTTCTTTTTTCTGAGACAGGGTCTCACTCTGTTGCCCAGGCTGAAGTGCAGTGGTGTGATCATGGCTCACTGTAGCCTCGATCATGGCTCACTGTAGCCTCGACCTCCCAGGCTCAAGCAATTCTCCCGCCTCAGCCTCCCGAGCAGCTGGGACTACAGGCACACACTTGGCTAATTTTTGTGTATTTTTTGCAGAGAGAGGGTCTCACTATTTTGCCCAGGCTGGTCTCAAACTCCTGGCCTCAAGCGATTCTCCCACCTCGGCCTCCCAAAGTGAGGGGATTGCAGGTGTGAGCCGCTGCTCCTGGCTTGAGTGATTTTATTTGGTATTGCCCCCTTTCAAGTAGGAGCCTCGTGATCCAGAGCCCCCATCTTCCCACCTGGCTTAATACATCTTTTTCCCCAGGCTGAACTGACTAGACCTTTTAACATTTATTAAGCACCCTCTCGCTCTGGCTAAGATTTAGTTCTAGAACACTAGAATAGGGAAACTTTTCCTCTCTCCCTCCCATAATTTAGCACATAAACAAGGAAATGGGAAGAAATGTTGAGCGCATCACACAGTAGACCACGTGGGGCTTGAAAGAGGGGCAGAAGGGACTGCCAGAGCACTGCACGAGGAGCCTGAACACCTGGATCTCTACTAGCTGTCAATCACAGATCACTACCTCTCTGAACTTTAGTCTTTGACTGCAAAATACAAATAACAGCATCTGACCCTGTACCTCATGGAGTTATTAGGAGGATCAAATTAGAGAAAGCACGGGAATTAAGGTGTCATAGGTCATGAATTACAATATTTATTAAATTCAAATGCATAAGCCATAATCCCACTCACCTTCCACTGTGTCCCAAAGTGTGGTTCGTGGACTTCCCTCATCAGAATCACCTAAGGTAATACTGAATTCTGGGTCCCACCTCAGCCCAAGTCTCTTCCTCCCCACCTCCCAACCAGCCAAGTGATTATTAAGCATAATAAAGTTTGGAGCTGCTGGTCCAGGAACTAAATTTGATGGGATAAAAAAAGAGGATAAAGGATAATTATTTAAGTGCCCATAGATTCTTGGCATTCACATAGGTGCCAACCTATAATATAAATGACTGGCCTTATTCATCATGTTTGAATATTCCCAATGGGTGGCACATTGTGTTCCATTAAAAATAGCTGGGTAAGGCCACTCATCAGAATTTTAAATAGGCAATATAAATTGTTACACACGTCCCTTCTGAAGGGACATTTTTAATGTAGAGTCTTTTGTCTAAAGATAAATTTCTAATGTTCTTTCCATCTGTCTCCTATGCCCCCAGAACACCCAGTCTTGGCTTTTCTTGGTACTTTACTAAATGCCACGAAGTTGAGGACTCACTGCTTTTTAATGCCAGCATTTCTGACCCAGGCTCCTCTCCCACAGCCAACCCATCACTAGGGCCAAATCAGCAATGGTGCCTGCCATAACGATCTGGGTGAGCCCCCAGGGGACAGCCTGTTCCGGTTGAAGAACTTCAGGACCTGAAGTTCTTACTGCACATTGACTCAGCAGAACTCAGATGCTTCCACAAGCCAGATGGGCAGTGGGGGTTTCCATATCCTCAGCCTGCAATCTCTTTAGCCCAGATAATAGGCCCACCAGCTGGTCATCCACTCCCAGAGTTTTCAGCTAGGCATTTCTCCATCCATTTAAAAATACAGTAAGCTTTATAGATACATAGATGCTCCAGAACCATTTGGAATAAGTTGAGCATGTGGCAGAGGAAGAGGGCAGGGGAATTCCAAGAGTGACCAGCAGCACTTGGAGATTTGTTTCTTAAAAAACATGACTCCTTTTCTTCTCTGATCCTGCGGTCTATTGTGAAATGACCAGGGATTTCTCCCAAGGATCTCTCTCTCTCTCTCTCTAGAGAGACAGAACCAAGTGCTATCGGCAAAGAGGCCATACTCGGATGCCATGATCATCAGACATTTCTCTGGCCCCAGAATGAGTTGGAACAGAGATGCGGCGTGCAAAAGCCTGAGCCTGGAGCCCGGGGTGATTTTAGAAAAGCAACACTCCCGCACCTGGGAGACACAGAAACCTTGAGAAAAGTGTGGAGCATGTGCTTGTGCTGAGGTGATCTATATATCTGGGGCCCAAGGTACCTGCATGGACAGCTAGTTAACATTCTTATTTTTGCCATTATTACTTTTGTTTTCCTAACTCCCCCGGACTCACTCTGCCCACCCCCACCAATGTTGTCTCCCCATTTGAAATGCCCTTCCTCAAAGCTCCCCTCCTCCACGCTGTCTTTCCTGACCAGAGTTCTCATTGACCTCCCGCCGCTCAGGGCGCTCCTAACAGTCATCTCCCCATGTTATTCTATGCGTATGACTCTGACATTCCCAATATGATTACGCGTCAGGCGCCAAGCCTGGGCACCCTTCGTTATTCCACCTCACTACCCAGCCAAAGCGGGTGTCTGCTAAATGCCTGCTGACTCATTAGCAGTAGGCTGGGACATAGAAATAATCTTTAAAAACTGAATTGGGTAATACAATAGACTTTGTGAAAATCAGATATACCTGAATGATGAGAAACAAGCTTTGGCAAAACAAGACAGTAGAATTATTCCATCATTCTGCATCTAAAAAAAGTTAGAGGGAGAGAGAAAAATGAAAGTTCCCAGTGACATCAGCTTTGGCAGTCCCTAATGGAAAGTGGCCTTGCCAGAGCCCTGCTCCCTCGCTCAATTGGGAACGCGTTTCATTAATGCTATTAACCTGGCCCCACAGTCAGAGGCACAGCCTGCTGGGCCAAATGTGCTCGGTTCCAATTGCTGAATCATCTCCATCTCTTTTGCCCTTCCTAATACCTTCAAGAACTAGGAGAAGCAAATGAGGGGAGCAAAGAATTAGAAGAAGCACCAAGCACTATCAACATTAGCAAATCAGTACTAGGAAGTAGCTTGGCCACTTCCTTCCATTTCCTTCCAACCCTGGGAACTCTTTCCATTAAAAACATTTCTCCATCACATTCGTATTTTAGACTTCTCACTGTATCAGCCCAAAGGAAAACTCTCAGCTCTCCATCCCCAACCACATACTATGAGCGATTTCCTTCTAAGGGAGGAAAGTCACTCTTTGCAGTTTACAGCTTAATTGCTTGACATCAATCAAGAAACCCTAGTAACATCCTGGGAATTCTGGGCCCTTTTGAAAGCAGCCTGGAAGATCAGAAGTCTTTCCAGCTGCCCCCTAGACTCAGCATGATTAAAAGGTGCGGAAGGACCCCCCAGATGGGAGATGTGGAGAAAAACACCAAGAAGGAAGTGAAAGTCAGACATAACCAAGAAGGAGGCAAATTTAATCTTCTCTGAGCTGGAAAATTAGAGCCAAGGGAATTCTATTATTAGGAACCTCTGTTCTGAAGGCTGGGTGGGGGCGGGATGCAAAAAAAGCTGCACTGCCCTCTGTTGGGACCTAACAGCACTCATCTAAGGGCTCTTCATTCATGATCTCAGTTAGTCACTGCACAACTTTTGGGAGCTATTAGTAATGGAAAAAAGACCAGAGAAATCAAGTAACTTGCTCTAGCTCATGCAACTAGGAAATGGCACAAGCAAGGATACTAAACCAGGGACAAATGGCTTTCCCAGTTTATTTTCTTGCCATTTATCTTTACAGCCAAGATTTTCCTCCTTGGACCCAGAACATGGCATGTTGTAAGTGTTTGCCAGCAGTTCTCTCTAGCACGATGGGTCTCAAAGCTAGCTGCCTATTAGAACTACCTGGAGACATGCTCTAACCTGCCAAGTGTTCAGGCCCCACCTCCAGTGATTCTGATTTTAATTGATCTTAGGTAGATCCTAGCTTAAGTAGGTTTTGAAAGTTCTCCAGGTGATTCTAACATGTAGCCAGTGCTAAGAATTCCTGTTCTAGCTGCAGAAGATATAGAGGCAAAACACATGGCCCCTTCCAAACCTGGGACTTGTATTTAATAGAATTTAATACGTTTAGAGGGCTTCACTAAAGAAAAATCACCTTTGAAGGCTGTAGGCTTTCTAGTGGAATGTTACAGTTCTGCTTTATGATACGGTAGGCTGAATAATAGTCCCCCAAAGAGCTTCATGTCTTAATCCTTTAGAACCTGTAAATAGGTTACTTTATACAGAAAAAGAGACTTTGCAGATATAATTACATTAAAGATCTTGAGTTGAGGAGATTATCCTAGATTATCTGGATGGCCCAGATATAATCACAAGCGTCCTTCGAAGAGAGGCAGGGGAGTCAGAGTTAGAGAAGATGTGATGATGGAAGTGGAGGTTGGAATGGTGTGAGGAAGGAATACAAAAAATGAAGTGGCCTCTAGAAGCTGAAAAAGGGAGAGGAAACATCCTCCTTTAGATCCTTCAGAAAGAACAGTCCTGCCACAGGCTTGACTTTAGCCCATTGAGACTGATTTTGAACTTCTGACCTCCAGAACCATAAGAATAAATTTGCATTGTTATGAGCCACTAAATTTGTGGTTATTTGTTACAGCAGCAAGGGGAATTAATACAGATGTGGTACAGCTCACTTCAGCCATCTGAGGCTTGGGTTCCTCACCTCTAAAATGGGATATTCATACCTACTTCAGTAGGACTAAATTCAATAATTATAAGGAATTCTTGTGGCTGGCACACAGTAAGTGTTCAATAAACGGCACCTACTATTACACCTACTACTATTACAGCTACTATTACACTCATCCATAGAGAAACCTGGGATTCTCATCTCCTGAGAATCCCGGGTTCCTCATGTTGCAGCTCTGAGTCAAACAGGTGGGGTACAAAGTGGAAAAAATATAATAAGATGTGAGAAGAAAGAGGCTTTTAGTTTTGCCCAACTACATTTCTACAGGACAAGGGATCAAGGTGAATGGAAAATAAATTAGCAAGAGAGCAGTGGTAGCAGAATTTCTCAGCCAGCTGGCCTGTGGGGGATATTTGCACACGCTGGTTCTGAACATGCTATCAGATGCCTGGCACTGTTGGGTCCACTTCCCAGGAACTCAGCCCCTTATTGTAAGAATTCACAAAGAGAAAGAGAAAAGGAATTAGAATCATCATAATACCTAAAGGACCTAGAAATATACAAGTTCCCCTGTCCAAATACAGCTAGCTGGTCAATTTCTGAGCAGTTGGACAATTTCAGGTTCTTAAGCTCTCACAAGAATAAAACATTGTTTTCTATCTATTTAGTGTTGGTTGGATTATTAGAATTAATGGACATTCTAATATGTATGAGACTTATGACCTTAGGCAAATTACTCTGTTCTTCAGCTTCTTCATCTGTAGAACAGGGACAAGGGTAACACCTAGTTGTAGGGTTGTCATGAAGATTAAAAGATTTATACATGCAAAGGGCATAGTAAAGTGCCTGGCACATAGTCAAGTGCTCGGTAAGTTAGCTATTAACATTCCCAGTAGGGTTATTTTTATTTCAGAAAAAGACATGAGGCTAGGTGAAGGAAGCCACCCACTTAGAAGACTTTACATGGAGAACAGTATTTTTGTTGTTGTTGTTGTTGAGACAGGTTCTCACTCTGTCACCCAGGCGGGTTGGGGTGCAGTCGTGCAATCATAGCCCGCTGCAGCCTCAAACTCCTGGGCTCAAGCAATCCTCCCACTTCAGCCTCCTGAGTAGCTGGGACTAAGACACAATCCACCACACCTGGGTAATTTTTTTATTCTTTGTACAGACAGGGTCTCACCATATTAACCAAGCTGGTCTTGAATTCATGGCCTCAACTGATCCTCCTGCCTTGGCCTCCCAAAGTGCTGAGATGACAGGTGTGATCCACCGTGCCTGGCAGAAAGACAGTAATTTTTAGTGTCCTTTTATTGTTTTATGTAGTTTTTTTTTTAAAGGAGCTGCAAGAGAAAGAAGTCCAAAATAGGAGGCAGATACAGTCACGTATTCACTCAGCCAATATTTATTGACTGTCAATTATATACCAGGAACTTTTCTAGGAACTAGGGCCTAAAGATAAACAAAATCTGTTCCCTACACATAAGGAGTGTTCAGCATAATGGTGGAAAGAGACATGGTAGATTCCTAGCACAAGACAGCAAGACACATGCTGCAATAAGAGTAGGTAGGGCATGGTGAAGAGGTACATAGGAGAAAATCTGATCTGGGAGAGGGGACATCAGGGAGGAC
The DNA here is from genome assembly GCF_028885655.2 of Pongo abelii. NCBI lineage: Eukaryota > Metazoa > Chordata > Mammalia > Primates > Hominidae > Pongo > Pongo abelii. Next base: position 92,618,347 of record NC_071995.2, read on the forward strand.
TTCTTGGAGGAAGCAACATCTAAATTGGCTGAGTAGTTTTGCAGATGGATGATAAGGATGTGGAGAGTTTTAGAGGAAACCAGCTCTTCTGAAGTTTTGAGGGCAAGAGCAAGCAGTGTTTTCAGGAAACTGCAGTCAAGATGAACCCAAGGGGTGGGGCCAGGCCTGAGACGGGAGGTGAGAGATTCGGCAGGAGTTCTAAATGCCATTCAGATCACAGATCACAAAGATGGAGAACCATGATAAGGAGTTTGTATTTTAGCTTGAGGACAATGAGGAGCTATTGAAAGGTTTTAAGCAGGGCAATTTCGCAATAAGATTTGAGCTTTAGAAAGATCACTCTCAGGAGAGCAGTTGAAAGACAAGATCAAAGTCAGAAAGACAAGCTGGAAAACTATTGCAATAATTCTGGTGGAAGATAAAAGAAGATAGAGTCAAGGTACTGGCAGTGGGGAATGATTAGGCATGGATAGATGTTAGAATGACAGACCTGCAGACTCTGTGATCAAGTGAGAGAAAGGGAGGAAAAAAATCTCATTTCCAGGTGTCTAGCTTGGGTGAAAGGTGGTACCATTCGCTAATTCAGGAAATCCAGGAAGCAGAAGTTTGAGAGACAGGTAATGAGCTCAGCTTTTGACACCTTGATGTGGACACATGGAAGGCCTGTGGGACCTTCAAGTGGACATGAGCAGTTAGCAGCTAGATATTAGCCTTGAGTTCAAGATGAAGACTTGAGATGTGAGTCATTGGCGCATAGTTCGTCTATTTGAAACCATGGGAATGGGTGAGACCACCCGGGGACAGTGAAGAGTTTAAGGTGGAGGCATGATGTCCTCTTGCAAGAATGCTGTCTAAGGAGGCACAGGGATAAGATAGTAATTGGAGGGAAGCAGGAGGTAGAGGGAGAAAGTGTTTTGCTGTTTTTGTGTTTTAACAAAGACTTGAGATTGTTGAAATGTTGCTGATGAAGAGGAATGGGGTGGGTGGGGAAAGAAAGGATTAAAGTAGAGTCTATCTTCTTTGTTCACAGATTTTGTATTTGCAAATTTGCCTACTCACTAAAATGCATTTGTGACCCTAAAATCAATAATCACAGTGCTTTCATGGTCATTCCCGGATGGGCACCTGTTCAGAGTGTCAAAAAACTGGATCCTCCTGATACACTTGTCCCCAGCTGAGGTTAAACAAGGCAATGCTCTGCCTTCCTGTTTCAACTCTCATACTATAAATGTGTCCTTTTCGCAGAATATTTAGCGTCACATTTTTCACATTTTTGTGCATTTCACTGGTGATTTCACTGTTTAAAATTGCCTGAAGCAAAATGTCGAAGTGCTGTCTAGTGTTCCTAAACCCAAAAAGCTGTGCCTTATGGAGAAAATATGGGCATTCAATAAGCTTCTTTCAGGCATGAGTTAGTGCTGTTGGTTGGGAGTTTAATGCTAATGAATCAACAGTATATAGTAAATAAGGTATCTCTAGACAGAAATATGCATAAAATAGGATTATGTGCCGATCTGTTGATGAAAATGTTGTGACCAGAGGCTCACAGGAACTAACCCTGTATTTCCTCTAGGTGCGATGATCCCATATTCGCTAATTAGTGCTGGCAGTAACTTTATAAAATGCAACCACTACACGTAATGAGAATCAACTGTATAAGAGAGAGGGAGAGTCAGAGACCCCAGAGGAGGATTTGGGTGGCGTGATTTCAGGTAATGGAGTAGTCTTCTAGAGTCCCTGATCTTGTCATCCAGTAACTGTGCTAGACCAAAATATTCCTTTCAACTGAAGACACCACCAGGAGATAGCTTTCAGCTGGCTTTGCTCTGAACAAGCTGCCCTGGCACATGAAGTGTGGGAGGATGGGTAGGAAAGGGAAGTGAGATCAGTAAGGAGATAGTGAAAATAAAATATGGGTGGAGAGAGAAAGAGGGTCTCCTTTTGTTGCTCTCTCTCTACATTGCGCAATTTATGAAGTTTAATGGGGGGCCTTTTCTGATGATTTCTCAGGGACTCACGATTTTACATTCCTGCTTCTTCTGGTGATACCTAACTTTATTTTGTCCCCTACCCAAAACGGTACAGTTTAATCTTCACTTTGCCTGTGCCTTGGCTCAAAAGGAAGTTAGTTTCAGGCAATTGAGATTTGGCATTACACAGTAATCTCTTTTTTATTAACTCATCGCAGCAGCTGAAAGCATTGAAAAAACACTCCAACAATATTGTAACCAAAAAAACAAAAAGCCAAAAACATTGTAACCAAGCTTATATCCTGAGGGAAACACTAAGAACAACTTTCCGTCTTCATCTCCCTTTACCCTATATGAGAAAAGCAAGGCTTCTCTATTCCCAAAGTGAGTTCAAAGTAAAGGAAAACATTGCTTTGTTTTATGTAACATGCATATTTTGAAGATAGGAACAAGACTTCAAACAGGAGAAAAACAAGTTCTCAAACACTGACCATCCTTACTAGGCTAGGTGAAGTTATAATGAAACTCTGATGTTGGGGGGAAAACTGACACCTGTTCTATTTCCACATCAGGGCACAAAAGGCAGTACCATCGGTTGCCAAGTATCAGAAACCTCTCTCATCCAGCCCCTGACTCCACTGATCGTTAATTTATAACTGTTTGGAGATGGCTGGGCCAAAGCTCACTTCTGTTCTATCTGAACAAAAGAGGCTCTTAGCTGACTAACAAGGTGAACAAGTTCAATTTATTTAACTAAACATACTTTTTTGCAGATTATAAATTTAACAGAGTTTGCTAACACTAGTGAAATTTTTTATTTTTTTCAATTAATAGACTATATTTTTGAGTAGTTTTAGGTGTACAGAAAAATTAAGCAGAAAGAACAGAGTCCCATATTCCTCTTTTCCACGCAACCCGCCACACACCAAAATTTCCCATGTTATTAACTCTTGCATGTCCAAATGTGGTACATTTATTAAAACTGATGAACCAATACAATATATTATTATTATTTACAGTCCATAGTTTACATTAGGGTTCACTCTTTGTGTACAAAACATACTTTTAATATGTGTTAGACGCACTGAAATCATAATAATAAAGCTACCACTTGTAGAGAAATCTCCAGGTCACAATGCTTTGTCACAAACAACCCATTTTTTTCCTTTATTTCAAACTCACGTTGGGAGTAGAGAAAGCTTGCTTTTCTCAGTGTTACACGTACTGCCGATAACCACTGTCACATACATAATATTCATCATAACAGTCCTGAAGATGGGCTGAGACTCTTACTTATAGAAAAGGAGCTGACGTTCAGAAAGGCAAGCAGCCTGCCAAAGCTCCTACAGCTGTAAAATGGCAGAGACAAGATGGGAACCCAGGTCTTCTTAGTTCTTTGCCAGTTATGTTAATGCTAATTTTTAAGAAGCCACTCTTAGCCCCATGTCTTCCTCACATTCAGATTTCTATTTCTAAGCAGAGGATTAAGATGCACGCTGCTCATGTTTCCACTGAGAAACAAACTGTGACAAGGCAAATAAGATGGCACTTGGTCAAATGCATGGCTGGTTAGGGGACACAGGTATTAATTATTCTTTTGGGCTTGGACATCAAGTCTATACTTACAGCTAATTTACTTGTCTGTCTTCCCTCTAGCCAGCAACTCTAGAAGAAAAAGAACTATGTCTACTTGCTTGCTATTGTCTCTTTGTTGCTTACTTACTGCCTGGGACAGAATAGCAATTAAACAGCAGTTACTAAGCATGTCGATGGAAGGATAGGAGTACTAACCATACACACTGCCTCTGGAATCACTTTCTGATATTTTCCCTTTTGCTTTTCTGGTAGTTTTCCAATTACTCTTTCACATTGCCTTTTCTACTTCTATATTTTGGGCCTTATAATTTCAACCATACCCTATAATTACAAGATCATTTGAACCAACACCAAACTTCCCAATCACTTTCGTTTCCGCTACATAACAAGAATCAGACAGCCTACCATTTCTCTTAAGATAATATTTACATCTTTGGTCTGCGTCCAGTACCCAGGTCTATGTGCCTGTGGATGTGTCAGTGCAAATAGCTCTTGCCTTGTCCCTTCTCATTAACATGAATGGCAAAAAGGAGTTGAGAGAAGGAATATTGGGTATTCCAGGAAATCTAAGTTCTAAATCTAAGTTCTGCTTGCAGGTCTTTCAAATAATGGAAACCTGTTTCCCTTTGAGTTTCTTAACCACAAAATAGGAATAATATCATGTGTTTTCAGGACATCTCAAAAACTTTTTTTAATACATGAGCAAACAAGGAGTGTTAAAATGTTTGTACATGTCATTAAGTTGTTTATTAGTATTTGTAAATATCGAATTCGAAGCCTAGAGGCAAAAGTTACAAACTGGTAGCTTGAGGGACCACAGTGAGTCAACAGAAGTGTTTTGCTCGTCCAGTGATGTTATTTTTAGAATTTAATTCGGTTACTAAGATGTTTTACATTGGGAGACTTCACATTAAAATTTTGGCTTCCCTTTAAAAATCTCAGGATTAGGCATCCTAAGCCCACTGATACGGTTTGGCTCCGTGTCACTACCCAAATCTCATCTCAAACTGGAATCCCCATGTGTTGAGGGAGGGAGGTGCTTGGATCAAGGGGGCGGCTTCCCCCATGCTGCTCTCATGGTAGTGAGTGAGTTCTCATGAGATCTGATGGTTTTTAAAGTGGCAATTTTTTCCTGCTCTTGCACTTCTCCCTCCTGCCGCCATGTGAAGAATGTGCCTGCTTCCCCTTCACCTTCTGCCATGATTGTAAGTTTCCTGAGGCCTCCCCAGCCATGTGGAGCTGTGAGTCAATGAAACGTTTTTCTTTTATAAATTACCAGTCTCGGGAATTTCTTTATAGCAGTGTGAAAATGGGCTAATACACCCCCACTGCTGTTTGGCAGGAACTGACCAAAGCTGAGCAATGATGGCTTCCATCTAAAGCCATAAGAGCATTCTAGTTTGCCACAGTCTCCACCACTCCCTATTTTATCACATGTAATCTGATATAGTTAAGATGTCCCATCCAAATCTCATGTTGGAGGTGGGGCCCATGTTGGAGGTGGGGCCTGGTAGGAGGTGTTTGAGTGTTTGGGTCATGGGGGCAGATCCTTCATGGCTTGGTGCTGTCCTCACAATAGTGAGTTCTTGTGAGATCTGGTTATGTAAGTGTGTGGCGCCTCCCTATCACTCCCTCTTTTGCTCTTGCTCTCTATGTGATGTGTCTGCTCCCACTTTGCCTTCTGCCATGATTGAAAGCCACTTGAGGCCACCCCAGAAGCTGCGCAGATGCCAGCACCACACTTCCTGTACAGTCTGCAGAACCATAAGTCAATTAAACCTCTTTTCTTTATCAATTACCCAATCTCAGGTATTTCTTTATATCGATGCCAAAACAGCCCAACACATAATCTTTGCCATAGTCCCTACTATTTCCTATTTTATTACAGCCAGTCTGCTTGACTCACTTATGTTATTGTCTGGTTCCCAGAGGCATTTGAATTTGACTACCCCTGTTTTAAAGAAGTATTACACAGCATATAGTTGATTTATCAATCTACAGCTATCAGATTGATCCTGTTCACAAATAGTTCTAAAGAAAAAATCCATATTATTTTGCAAGCCATTCAAACATTAAACCTTTCTCTTCTATCCAGAAAATTTTCCCCTTCCTATAAATAGGCCAATAAGAACAATGCAGGCTTAGAACTAAATGGCATCTTATAGCTCATCTGGTCCAACCACTTTATATAACATTTGAGAAAACTGCAGGCCTAGATTGTGAAGATGCCGAACAGCTAACAGGGACGAGAACCAGCTTCCCACTGGAAAGCTTCCTGGAACTTCTCATTCTTTCCAAATTAGGCATAGAAAATAGCTGCTTATTTTACTTTGTGAAAGCATTTTAGGCTTGGACTCAAGGGCCGGAAGTGTTTTTTTCTCTTGTTTTAGATTCTCAGGAAACTTATTTTCCTAACCTTAATTACCATGAAGATTATCTGTTGAACCCTCTATTCATTTCCTGGGGCTTCCATAACCAAGTACTGCAAACCACTTGACTTAAAACGATGGAAATTCATTCTCTCGCAGTTCTGAGGGCTAGAATTCTGAAATCAAGGGGTCAGCAAGGCCATGCTCCCTTCCAAGTCTCTCAGGGAGGATCCTACTTTGTCTCCCCCTGGTTTCTGGTGGCTCCTGGCCAACTTTGGCATTCCTCAATTTGTAGTTGCATCACTCCAATCTCTGCCTTTATCTTCACATAGTCTTCTTCCTTGTGTCTCCACGTTTCTGTATCCTACTCTCTGTCTCTTATAAAGACATCAGTTGGCCGGGTGCGGTGGCTCACGCCTGTAATCCCAGCACTTTGGGAGGCCGAGGCAGGTGGATCACCTGAGGTCAGGAGTTCAATACCAGCCTAGCCAACATGGTGAAACCCTGTCTCTACTAAAAATACAAAAATTAGCCAGGCATGGTGGCAGGCGCCTATAATCCCAGCTACTCGGGAGGCTGAGGCAGGAGAATCGCTTGAACCCAGGAGGTGGATGTTGCAGTGAGCTGAGATCGCACCATTGCACTCCAGCCTGGGGGACAAGAGTGAGACTTTGTCTCAAAAAAAAAAAAAAAAAAGACATCAGTCGTTGGGTTAGGGTCCACCCTGACCCAGTATGACCTCTGAGATGCTGAGATGGTTAATTTTATATGTCAAACTTGCCTGGGCTTATGGATGCCCAGATAACTGGTAAAATATGATTCTGGGTGTATCTGTGAGGGTGTTTCCAGAAGGGACTAACATTTGCATTGGTCAACTGAATAAAGCAGACAGCCCTCCCCAACCTGGGTGGGCATGACCCAGCAGAACAAATTTGGGAGGAAAGGTAAGTCCATTCTCCTGCTTGGGCTGAGACATCCATCTTCTGCCCTGAGACATTGGCCCTTCTGGTTCTTGGGCTTTCAGATTTGGACTGAAACTGTATTAGTCCATTCTCATCTTGCTATAAAGACCTAAGACTGGGTAATTTATAAAGAAAAGAGGCTTAATTGAATCACAGTTCCACAAACTATACAGGAAGCATGGCTGGGGAAGCCTCAGAAAACTTACAATCATGGCAGAAGGGGAAAGGGAAGCAGGCACGTCTTACATGGCCAGAGAAGGAGGAAGAGAGGAAAGCGGGAGGTGCTACACACTTTTAAACAACCAGATTGCATGAGAATTCACTCACTATCTTGAGAACAGCAAGTGGGGAGTGTGCCTCCATCATTCAATCACCTCACACCAGGCCCTTCCTCCAACACTGGGAATTACAATTCAACATGAGATTTGGGTGGAGACACAGCCAAACCACATCAGGGACTGGCACCATTACCCTTCATTCTCAGGTCTTCAGCTTTGGGCTGAATTACACCACCAACTTCCCTGGTTCTCTAACTTGCAGATCATGGGACTCCTTGGCCTCCGTAACTGCATGAGCCAATTCCCATACTAAATCTCTTCATATATGCAGGTATATATATACAGTTGGCCCTCTATGTCCACGGATTCTGCATCCATGGATTCAACCAACTGCAGATCAAAAATATTTGAGAAAAAAATGCATCTGTACTGAACATGTATAGACTTTTGTTTCTTGTCCTTATTCCCTAAATAAAACAACAACTATTTACATAACATTTACATTGTATTAGGTATTATAAGTAATCCAAAGATGATTTAAAGTATATGGGAGGATGTGCATAAGGAAGATGGCAAATACTATGCCATTTTATATCAGGGACTTGAGCAACTGCAGATTTTGGTATCCAAGGGAGATCCTGGAACCAATCCCACACAGATACCAAGAGATGACTATATGTATAGAATTGGTTCTGTTTCTCTAGTTTTTTGTTCCACTACACACAGATGAGTAATTGGAAAGGGAAGAGTATATTAATAGCCTTTTCAGATCATGGTGAAGATTCTGCTGTAGATTATACCAAAACTTGACAAGTTGTAGTTTCTTAAAGGTAAACTGCCAGCTGGGCATGGTGGCCCACACCTGTAATCCCAGCACTTTGGGGGGCCAAGGTGGGCAGATTACCTGAAGTCAGGAGTTTGAGACTACCCTGACCAACATGGAGAAACCCCATCTCTACTAAAAATACAAAATTAGCCGGGTGTGGTGGCGCATGGCTGTAATCCCAGCTACTCAGGAGGCTGAGGCAGGAGAATTGCTTGGACCCAGGAGGCGGACGTTGCTGTGAACTAAGATTGTGCCATTGCACTCCAGCCTGGGCAACAAGAGGGAAACTCCCTCTCAAAAAAAAAAAAAAACAAAATTGCCATATGAAATCTGAAAACATCAATGAATGTTTCATATTCTATTACTTTTTCAAATTTTGTAATGTTATGCACTCGTCATTTGGAAAATATTGTTTTAATGAGTTGTGCAGACCTTCCAAATGTTGACACATTTCAATATATAATATAAAAATATCACCTTCATAAATATCACCACCAATTTCACTCTAATTTCCTTTGAAAGCTTGAATTTTATCATTGGCATCAAATATTATCTTCCTTGACATGATTAACTCATATTGTTTTCCTTCACTGGAAAAACTCATTTCATTTTCTGAGACCATTTCTATCAAATACCCAAACTTGAATAACTGTAATTTGTCTGTCAGTTTTTATTTCAAGCAAAAATAATGTTCTGTGAAAAAAAACCAAACGGCTAATTTAGCTAGCAACTCAAACAATCGCATAAGTGCTTTTCTGCAAGACAACCATCATAGCCTATGCAGTAGAAATGCTTTATGTGGGCCCAGTGCAGTGGCTCACGCCTGTAATCCCAGCACTTTGGGAGGCCGAGGTGGGCGGATCACAAGGTCAGGAGATCGAGACCATCCTGGCCAACATGGTGAAACCCTGTCTTTACTAAAAATACAAAAATTAGCTGGGCATGGTGGTGCACACCTGTAGTCCCAGCTACTTGGGAGGCTGATGCAGGAGAATCGCTTGAACCCGGGAGGTGGAGGTCACAGTGAGCTGAGATCACACCACTACACTCCAGCCTGGGTGACAGAGTGAGACTCCATCTCAAGAAAAAAAAAAGAAAGAAAGAGATGCTTTATGTGTACTTCCAAAATCAAGGGTTGAGATGTAACAAAACTAACTTTTACTGCATTAAGGGCATCTCAGTAAAATGCTTTCTTTTACTCTGTGGTTGTGAAGAATACAGTGACTACAATTTGGTGTCAGGATTTGTGCTGAGCCACCAGCAGTTTTTCCCACCACTGCTTTTCCAACATCAGTGCAAATGACTATGCAGTAAAAAAGGCAAATAATATCTTGAAATAATTATATATGTATATTTTGTTAGATATAGATATTCCCCACTGAATATATAAAATTTTGAAAGTAACTTTGACATGAAAACTTATGAAAGTGTCTCAGGGACCCCTAGATATCTTTACACTTTGAGAACTACTGCCCCAGATGAACAGAAAGATGGGACAATGACTATCTGAAATTTAGCTCTTTTCTTTGGGAAGCAGGCTCTGCTAGCCAGGAAGAAGGAAGCAAAGAATAGCTATTTGTTAGCAAAGACTTGGAACCAACCCAAATGTCCAACAATGATAGACTGGATTAAGAAAATGTAGCACATATACACCATGGAATACTATGCAGCCATAAAAAATGATGAGTTCATGTCCTTTGTAGGGACATGGATGAAGCTGGAAACCATCATTCTCAGCAAACTATCGCAAGGACAAAAAACCAAACACCGTATGTTCTCACTCATAGGTGGGAATTGAGCAATGAGAACCCATGGACACAGGAAGGGGAACATCACACTCTGGGGACTGTTGTGGCGTGGGGGGAGGGAGGAGGGATAGCATTAGGAGATATACCTAATGCTAAATGACGAGTTAATGGGTGCAGCACACCAACATGGCACATGTATACATATGTAACAAACCTGCACGTTGTGCACATGTACCCTAAAACTTAAAGTATAATAATAATAAAATTTAAAACAAAAAAGAAGAATAGCTATTTGTTGGCTACCAACAGTACATGCCGTCACCTTTAAAGCACACTTGACACAGAGAAAGCACTCATTGACGTTCACTGTTGTTGTGTTATTATTTTGCATATGAGCAGCTGATTTGCCTTCCCACTTGCCTCTCTAGCATGCTTTTTAAAAAGCAACTAATTTATTTGATTTTCTCAAAATCTTGTGAGATGCAACAGACATTGTTTTTAGAGAAATAGGTTATGTGACCTAAGATTTCACCCAAATTAGGGGGAAAATCACAATATCTGCCAGGACAATGCTCCAGGGCCCCTCACCAACCTGTGTCTCACAGGGGCCTCATATGTATCCGCTGGACACAGGAAGCATAGCTGGTGAAATCATATCAATTCAGACTCCAGAAAGCTACTTCAGACAGTTTGATCACAGAACTATGTATGAGATTCTCAGGGATTTTTTCTTCTGTGGTATTATATATCCTTACCCAGTTAGCTAACAACTCAAATGAACATTCTTTAAATTCTATCCATGTTCTTATGTCACCAGAGAGCTTACATTCTATAGTATATTATTTTATCTCCCTACAGAAAGGTATTCATTGAATGGTTACCACCATATATCACTGATATTATAATGTGCCCTTTTTTTCATTTTAACATCTTTTAATTTAGAATGAATTTTATAGTCTATGGAAAGTCATAATGTATTTGGCAGTGTTTTCCTTTTCTTACTGATACATAAAATAATGATATATCTATTATCAATGGTGTCTTAAATTCAACAAAGTGTGGTATTTAAAATGTGACTCTATACTGTTCCAAGACTGATATAAAAAATAACTACAGTCCTACGTGGCTTAACAACAGGATACATTGTGAAAAAATGCATTGTTAGGCGATTTCCTCATGTGCAAACCTCATAGAGTGTACTCACACAAATCTAGATGGTACAGCTACTACACACTTAGGCTGGCTGTAAGGCGTCACCTCTTGCTCCTAGGCTGCCAACCTGTACAGCATGTTACTTTACCGAACACTGCAGGCAACTATAACACAGTGGTAAGTATTTGTGCATCTAAACATATCTAATCACAGAAAAGGTACAGCAAAAATATAGTTTTATAATCTTATGGGACCACCATAGCATAGGCAGTCCATCGTTGACCAAAACATCATTATGTGGTGCATGACTGTATTTAAAGACCACCTCCATGCTTCCTACAAAACTATGATTATGCATCATGCAGTCTCTGGTTTAATGCCCCTAAAACAAAACTGGCACAATAAATCTCTAGTTCCCTACTTTTAGCTCTTTTCTATGTCCAAGAGGGTGAGTTGCACATCCTAATGGCTCCACAAATTGTTCCTGAAAATCATTGAAAATAATATAAAATTAAGAATACAAAACCAGGCATAAACGTTTGGAAGAGACTCCAGCAACTGAATGGCTCTGAGGCTTAAACTTCACTAGGCTCTAGGTGTGGCCATGTGTCTGGCCAGTGAAACGCGAACAGAAGTGTTGAGTGAGACTTATGGGAAGTCTCCTTACAGAGAGGAAAGAGGCCTCTCTTCTTTCCTTCCTCCATCCCACTATCTAGAACTCACGTGTGGTGTCCTGGGCTCCAGCAACTATATCGGACCAAGAAAATAAAGGACATAGCCCAGATGGAGGGACAGAAAGTCTAAAGGAATCTAACACTCTGATGACTGTGAAGCTGCCTGCCAACCCCAGGCTGCTTCCCTCTCAGACCTCTTGGGTTGTGAAGGAATGAAGCATTGGTTGCTCAAACCACCATCTGGGGTTTCTCTTGTTATCAGCCAAACACAGTTCACCACTGACACAGCATCATAAAGCGTCTTGGTCCATACAAGAAGGGCATAGGTTGGGGCAAGGATGGAGGTCATGGAATGAGCCTAAGACTGAAGGTCAGAAACTCTCTTTCTAGTCTTTGCTACTCCAGTCATGTCTTTAGCTGGCTCCAGGAACTTAAGAAACCCACTTAAGCTGTATTTACTTTAAGTTTCCTCATTTGAAAAAAAATACAACTTTCTCCCATGGAGTTATGCTAGTAAATCATATACAAATAAGAAAGAACTTTGAGATGGTGAAATCACACATCTTTGTTCTGGTTAGTTGTAGCAGTGATGCACTGAGAGAGAATCTTTTCATGGTGCCGTTCCTGCTGAATGAGTTCAAATCTAGACCCCCATATCCTGGGCAGTGCCAATGTTAAAAATCAAACCATAAATAGTGGTTCATGGAGTAGGCACTTAAAAAGTCTTCAAATTATGAGGCAGTTGCAAAGAGTGATCAGTCAGTTCCTACATTCTCCAAGGATCATGATTAGGAAAAGAAGAATTTCCTATTTGGGTATCATCTCAGAGATGGTTCCCTAGGAACAGAGCCTGTGAGATTGGTATTCTCATGTGAACAGATTTCAGGAGAAGTATGTAAAGGAGTTAGGGAAGCAGGTGAGACAGAGGAAGAAGATAGAGATGTGAGTTCAGCTGAAGTCTAGCCTCAGCCCCATCCCATAGGGAGCTCTGGAGCGTGACCGGCACCAAGGAATTCTCTGACCTCAAGGCAAGGGGGCCAGGCCTTTATAACCCTGTGCTTGCCAGTCACTGGTGCAGACCACCCCTGAGGGTGAGGGGTTCTCCCAAGCATCTCTGGCTGAGGAGGTTCCCACTGGCTGACGACAATTCTCCAGAAAGAGTGTGCCTGAGATCAGGCAGCAGCCAGCACTCCCAGTAGATGTGCGGCAGTGCACTGGTCTAATAAGGGGACCTGGGTGTGCATCCCGGAGTCTACCACAGGAAAAGAACGCTGGAGTATTTGGGGAGGAAGCTCCTGACCACTTCTCTAGAAAGTATTATTCATACCTTTTAAGACTTCCCAACCTGCTAAACTATAGTTGGGGGCAACAATAGGTGTGCTCTCGGTGATAAATTCTGAGCTTGTTCTTTAATAGGCAATAGGCAAGGCAAACAAGGACAGTGTTACTGTCATTCAGGCTTGGCCTCCAGGATTTCTCCACAGCCTTGGGGATTTGAAGGTGTTGGTGAATCCTACTTTTCCTCTTCTTTGGATTCCAAACCAATGAAGAAATCATCCAGGAGGATCAAAGATCACACGAATGGCATTCTTGCCCCGAAGGCTGGTTTTAAGACTTGTCCTGCATCCAAGACCAAAAGGAGTGCCTTTTGTTCCCCTTGATTTGAAGTTGCACCCTGGTCACAGAGCAAGCAATGGTGGGGCAGGCACTCTCAGCTGAGTGGAGGGGAGGGGGATGGGTGCCATTGGGGGCAGGCAGACAGTGTTGAGGAGGGGGACTTCGTGCCCTCTCCCCATTTTCCCAAGGAAGACTAGAAAGAAGAGCTGGAATTGCTCCTCCCATAATCTTCCTGGGGTGGAGGGCCAGGAGGGTTCCTGTAGGGATCATGTGGACTGGAGCCCACAGCCCCTCCCACAGCTTCCCTCCCACAGACTGCTAAAGACAAAAAGAAAGGATGCTCTAAATCTGGAGCTGGCTTAGAAGCCCTGGTGGACACACTAAGAAAGAAAAGCCAACACAGACTTCTGAATCACCCACACCCACTTCATCATTCACCTGCCCAGATCTCCTTTTTTGCACCAAGAACCGGACTAGTTTTGTCACTCTCGGCTGAATAGCTGGAACACATCAGCACCTACTGATACAAATCACTTCTGCCAGTCTCCACCAGCCAGTGCCCAACAGCTGTTTTTCCATGTCCTTTCTCTGAAAGCATTATGCAGCCTTACGTGCAGGTTGACATTGTGAAGTATTGCTTCTTGTGAATTTACTGCCTTTTCTGTTCTTGGAGGTAATAGATGGCCCACTCAGCTTTGCTTTGCTGCAGACACTGCTCTGTGGTCTCCATAGCTCCCAAATGCATTAGCGGATCAGGCAGGATGAAAATTACAGCAATCTGTGCTCTACCATGGCTTCCTGCTTGGCGTGGTGTTTTCCAATCTGCTGACATCTCACAGACAAATAAACATTGTAGTTACTTCTGTTTTGTTTTGTTTTGTTTTGAGATGGAGTCTCACTCTGTCACCCAGGCTAGAGTGCAGTTGCGCATTCTCAGCTCACTGCAACCTCTGTCTTCTGGGTTCAAGTGATTCTCCTCCCTCAGCCTCCCGAGTAGCTGGGACTACAGGCACACGCCACCATGCCCTGCTAATTTTTGTATTTTTAGTAGAGATGGGATTTCACCATGTTGGCCAGGCTGTTCTCGAACTCCTGGCCTCAAGTGATCCACCCACCTTGGCTTCCCAGAGTGCTGGGATTACAGGCGTGAGCTGCCTGGCCCATTTTAGTTACTTTTGGCTATACCAACAGGTCATATTTTTCTCTGTCTTTTCTCCTCCTTGGCTCCCAAACCCCTGTGCATCATCACTGTGATGTCTCCTGTAATGAATGACATACTTCCACTTATAAGAAGCATCATAGGAAGCCAAGGAAAGGGCCCTGCCTTTAAGGCATCTTCTCCCAAGACCTCCAGGTCTTAGGATGTTGGCCCTTGCCCTGGTGGCCTTGGGTGCAAGAAGAGTCAATGATTTCTAAAGGAGACTTGATTTGCAGGTTTGGTTAATCTGATCTTCTATCCCGTGTAAATGATCTCTTACTTAAAATACTTGCGCGTTTTGAACTGTCTGGTTGCCCAAGCAGGGTGGAATGTTCCAGAGGAAGCCACATAACTGCAGAGGTTTAACACATGGTGGGTTCCGCCTTGTTGCGCAATGGCTATTTTCCTGACAGCCGAGGCTGCTGCCAGGAGTCAAGGAGAGCCAGATCCCACAGGAGCCAACAAGAATTGTAGGCAAATATCCTCAGGCTGAATAATAGCGATGGTATCTTGAAATTGACTCGCTTCCAAAAACTCCATCGAACAGAAGAGTATTTTGCATATATGTGATCTCTGCTTCACAGAGTTTTCTTTTATTTTAATGGAAAAACATATTTTCAAAGGTCTATAAAACATCCCTTCAGCCCACCCAAGTTCAAGTCATTACCGTCTCTCACCTGAATTGACCTCACGTCTTCCTTCTCAGCTTTGACTTTCTGTCTTCCCTCCCACAGCTGCCAGCTTCCATCTCCTAGTGCCCAGCTTTTATCATGTTTTTCTCCAGTTAAAACTTGTCAAAGGCTCTCCTTATTGAATTGAGTACAGGTGCCTCAGTTGTGGTCCCAGGCCTGCCATGAAGTAGACCTGATTTACCTTCCTAAGTGTGGCCTGCTCTTCCCTCTCTCCAAATGAGAGGCACCATGCTGCCTCTCCTTGCTCCTGCATGAACAGCCCCCAGCCACTTCTACCAGAATCTTGTCATCGTTCAAGGCCAACCCTTAATGCCATCTTCTCCAGGAAGCTTACCCTGATCTTTCTAGGCAAACATACTTTCTCTGGGTGTCGTGATGTGGACGCACAATTTTCTGTTCTGCTCTATCCATTTGTGTGCTTGTCTTACTCTTCTCTTTGAGGGCCATTTCTCTGTCTGTTCATCCTGTATCTCCCACAGTATCTAGCAATGTCCTACACTTAGTAGTTGCTCAATAAATTGTAATCAAATTAGAGTAGGTACTATTATTATGCACACTGAAATAGTATCTTCCTGAAATTTTCTATTCTATGTTCAGAAATTATAACACACATTTCCAAATATGGCATCAAGATGGAAAACTTGTGCTTTTCACTGTTCAGAACAATTTCTATTCATCAAATTTTAGAAAGCATAGAGGTCTGCAGCTGGGGACAGGAAGACAAGGCCTACCAGCTTAGAAATTCCCAAGGTTTTGGAGTTAGGTTTGAATCCCTGTTCCATCACTGACAACTTATGTGAACTTAAGCAAGTTCCTCAATCACACTGAACCTCAATTTCTCATCCCTGAAATGAAGACAAAACTACCTATTTTATAAGCTTTTCATAAGAATTAAGTTAGAACATTTCTATGAAGCACCTAACTCAGTGCCCAGTAATAGTAGGTAAATCGTAGTTCTCATAATTATATTTCTCCTAGTAGTAAATCAGCTTCCATCATCATCCTTATCCTACCCATATTTTATTCAGAATGAAATATTAAAGCTTTTAATAAGTATATAGCTGACCTTTGACCAATGTGAGGGTTAGGGGCCCTGACTCTCTGTACAGTCAATAGTCTGCATGTAACTTTTGACCCCTAAAAACATAACTACTAATAATAGCTTACTCTTGACCAGAAGCCTTTTCAATAACATGAAAAGTTGATTAGCACATATTTTGTATTTGTATTTGTATTAGTCCATTTTCACACTGCTATGAAGAACTACCTGAGACTGGATAATTTATAAACTAAAGAGATTTAATTGACTCACAGTTCCACATGGCTGGGGAGGCCTCAGGAAACTTACAGTCATGGTGGAAGGGGAAAGGGAAGCAAGGCATCTCTTATATGGCAGCAGGAGAGAGAGAGAGAGAGAAAGTGAGGGGGAACCGGAGTGGAGAAAGTGAGGCAGAGCCACCAAACACTTTTAAACCATCAGATTTCATAAGGACTCACTCACTGTCATGAGAACAGCATGGGAGAAACCGCCCCCCATGATCCAATCACTTCCCACCAGATCCCTCCCTCAACATGTGGGGATTACAATTTGAGATGAGATTTGGGTAGGAACACAGAGCCAAACCATATCAGTACTATATACTGTATTCTTATAACAAAGTAAGCTAGAGAAAGAAAATGTTATTAAGAAAATCAGAAGGAAGAGAAAATGCATTTACTATTCATTAAGTGGAATTGGATCATCATAAAGGTCTTCAACTTCATTGTCCTCATGTTGAGCAGGCTGAGTGGGAGGAGGAAAAGGAAGGGTTGGTCTTGCTGTCTCAGATGTGGCAGAGGCAGAAGAAAATCCACGTACAAGTGGACCCACCAATATATAGTTGACCCTTGAATAACATGGGTTTGTTAACAACTTAACAATTTGTAAGTTCAAGCCCATGTTGTTCAACAGTCAACTGTATATTGAGCACCTACTAATTCCCCGGTATACTACCGGGGAGAAGAATGAGGGTGAGTAGAGATGGGACTTCAAATATTGAATAATACAAGATTATAATCTGATTGTACAGAGGATATTGGCAACAAGAATATTTACTGAACTGCCATAGACAGGTGTTCAATGTATGTTCAAAGGTAAAAGAGATCTACTTAAATCAAAGGGAAATGCAATGTACTTGTGGCAATGAGAAGCCCTTGGACAAGGCTTGTGAGCCCCACTGTCCAGGGCTCCTCTCCCAAGGCTGTCAACAGACTGATCCCAGCATTTTTGCCACCCATCTGACCACTGGAGCAGGGCTGGCTTCACAGGCCTGAGACTTGTGTAGTTTTATAAGCCCCACAAACCCCACCACCACACTTAGAAGGCCCTTGTGGTTGGTATAATTCTCTGCTGCTGTTGCCTTGAAATTCTTAATGATTCTCTAACATGCATCACATTTTCCTTTTGCACTGAGCCCTACAAATTATGTAACCAGTCTTGCTTTTGGAGTGTGAGAGGTGATGCTTAATTCATTTTTGTTCCCAGTGCCTGACACATCACGTGCTCATAAATATTTTTGAAATGAATGAATGAATTTCACTTTTATAATCATACAGGTGACAAATGCTTGTACACCCACTGTATTAGTCAGGGTTCTCCAGAGGGACAGAACTAATAGGATATGTGTACATATGAAAGGGAGTTTATTAAGGAGAATTGGCTCACACAATCACAAGGCAAAGTCCCACGGTAGATCATCTACAAGCGGGGGAAGAAAGAAGCCAGTAGTGGGTCAGTCCAAGTCCAAAAGCCTCAAAAGCAGGGAAGCTGACAGTGCAGCCTTCAGTCTGTGGTCGAAGGGCCCGGCAAACCACTGGTGTAAGTCCAAGAGTCCAAATGCTGATGAACCTGGAGTCTGAGGTCCAAGGGCAGGAAGCATTCAGCACTGGAGAATAATGAAAGCTAGAAGACCCAGCAAGCCAGCTTATCCCATCTTCTTCTGCCTACTTTGTTCTAGCCATGCTGGCAGGTGATTGGATGGTGCACACCCACATTGAGGATGGGTATTCCTCTCCCAGTCCGCTGACTCAACTGTTAGTCTCCTCTGGCAACACCCTCACAGACACACCCAGAAACAACACTTTACCAGCCATCTAGGCATCCTTCAATCCAATCAAGTTGACACCTAATATTAACCATCATATTCACCTTTACCTAAAGTTTAACACTTAAAATGTACTAATGTTATGTGCACTGTATCTTGGACTTTGAATTTTTTGAAACAGGACTTTTGCAATTTTCTCCAAAATCCGCATGTGGGGAAATAAGGAGAACAGCCCAGCAGCTGGGTGCCTTCTTCTCCACCTCAGTTTTTAACACCTCAGTTTTACCTGTTCTTTTTATACACAGTTATAACCTAGATCCTCCTATACTCTAACACACACACACACGCATGCACCTTTTGCTGAGATTGTTTTGAAACCAACTTGTACTCTCAAGTAAAATTGGTAGCATACATTAAAAAGCAATTCAAGTATGATTTCTGAAAACTGGTGCAGTTAAAGTAGACAAAGTGGAAAAAAATTTAAAAAGAGATTCAGATTGTTTTTATTGTTGTAACATGTATATAACATAAAATTTACCATTTTATTGGAATAGACATTTCTCCAAAGAGGATATACAAATGGCCAGTGAGTGCATGAGAAGATGCTCAACATCACTAAATCATTAGAGAAATGCAAACCAAAACTACAAGGAGATACCATTTCATATACACTAGGATGGCTACTATCAAAAAAAAAAAAAAAACAGAAAATAACAAGTGTGGGCAAGGATGAGGACCCCAGAGAAATTGGGACCCTTGAGCACTGCTGGTAGGAATGTAAAATGATTCAACCACTGTGGAAAATGGTATGGAGTTTCCACACAAAACTAAAAATAGAATTACCATATGATCAAGCAATTCTGCTTCTGGGTACATACCCCCAAAAAACTGAAAGCAGGGACATGAAGCTCATCGCAACTTTATTTACAATAGCCAAAATGTGGAAGCAACCCAGATGCCCACTGATGGATGAATAGAAAAAATAAAATGTGGCATATACATACAAGAATATTAGACAGCCTTAAAAAGGAAGGAAATTCTAACGCATGCTACAATACGGATAAACCTTTGAGGACATTATGCTAAGTGAAATAAGCCAATCACAAAAAGACAAATAGTGTATGATTCCACTTCTATGAGGCACTTGGAGCAATCATTGCCTCTATCTGCTCCAGAACCCTTTCATCACCCCCAGCTGAAACCTCATACCTCATATTATTATTAAACAATAACTCCTCATTCCTCTCTCCTCCACCCTGCTAACCACCATTCTACTTTCTATCTCCATGAATTTGACCATTGTCAGTATCTCACATACGTGGAGTATTTCTCCTTTTGCGTATGGCCTGTTTCACTCAGCATAATGTCTGCAAACTCCATCATGTTGTAGCATCTATCTGCATTTCATTCCTTTTTAAGGTTAAATAATATTTCATTGCATGTATATACCACATTTTGTTTATTCACTCATACAATTGACATTTGGGTTGTTTAGATGTGTGTTTTAAAGACAGGGTCACGTTATTCCCCGAGAGTTTTCAAATTTTACAATATGCAATAGACAGTCTTTTTGATGTTGGGGGCTAATTTCTCCCAGCGCCAGCAAGTCAGCTGGCCCCTCTTTCCTGAACAGCCTCGGAGGTCTTCTGTGATCACCAAAGAATGCTGTCAGGGGGAAAAAAAAGGCCTCTCCAGAGATAACTCTTCGGTCAAACCAGGTTTTTTAAGGGATGTCTCCTGCCGGGCACGGTGGCTCATGCCTGTAATCCCAACACTTTGGGAGGCCGAGGTGGGCAGATCACTTGAGGTCAAACTTTTGAGACTGGCCTGGCCAACATGGTGAAACCCTGTCTCTACTAAAAATAAAAAAATTAGCCGGGCTTGGTGGTAGGCGCCTGCAATCCCAGCTACTCAGGAGGCTGAGGCAGGAGAATCGCTTGAACCCAGGAGGTGGAGGTCACAGGGAGCCAAGATCGTGCCACTGCACTCCAGCCTGGATGACAGAGCAAGACTCCATCTCAAAAAATAAAAATAAAAATAAAAACATAAAAAGAGATGTCTCTAAATGTCTGTTCAACATGGAACAAAGCCAGTGGGTGCTCCAGCCTTACGAAAAAGACACAGACGCTAAAGGCTTTCTTTCATCAACAGCCTCACACCCCCAAAGATCATTTCCACATAATGCAAACGAGCCCCAGTCAGGTCTGCCATGAAGATGACTCAGGCATGTGAAATCTCAAACCTCTCACTCTTAGGAAAAGCATTTTTTTCATACTGGAGTTCATGGTGTGTTGGGGATGGAGTTGGGACACAAGAGTTGATGTAAATGTCTTGGCTTATGGCTTATCTGTTGTGGAACACGCCAACCTTACTACCATACTAGATTCATCTAAGTCAGCGAAAGCCTTCAACAAACCTCAGACTTCAGACCTCCTGACTTCAGTCAGAGCATGGAACAGCATCTTTGATGGAGTTTGAATGAATTTATCCTTCTTTCCTATTCAGTTCATCTGTCACAAATTTGCAGAGCATGTGTGACACCCTTCCCAGACATCTTTTTGGTCACTGGGGCTACAGAAGTGAGCATGACGGACAAGGTTCCTTTACTCAAGGAGGTCATACACTTACAAAGAGCCAGCAAGCAAACAAATGAGATGGCTTCAGATTGTGGTAAATCCTATCAAGGACACAATCAGGGACCCGACACAGTGGCTCATGCCTATAATTCCAAAACTTTGGGAGGCTGAGGTCGGAGGATCTCTTAAGGACTGGAGTTAGAGACCAACCTGGGCAACACAGTGAGACTCCATTTCTACAAAAATTTTAAAAATTAGCCAGGTGTGGTAGCACACACCTGTAGTCCTAGCTACTCAGGAGGCTGAGGTGGGAGGATCGTTTGAGCCGGGGAGTTCAAGGCTGCACTGAGCTATGATCATGCACTGCACTCTAACCTAGATGACAGAGTGGACCTTGTCTCTTAAAAGAAAAAGACATAATCAGGAACATGAGAGAGGGAGTGACTATGAGGCTATGTAGGTGGCAGAGCCACTGCCCACCAGGGCTTGAGGGAAGGGTGCTCTGAGGAGGTGATAGATACTTGAGCTAAGGCCTAAGGCGGAGATTAACAAGCCACAGAAGGAGCTGCAGAAAGGGCCTTCCAACCAGAGGACATTGTGCATGCATAGGCATAGCTTTAGGAAGAGCTTGGTGTGTGCAAGTTGCAGAAAGAAGGCAGGCGCTACAGCCAGAGTGCGATGAGCAAGGAGCAGGTGGTGGAGGCAGGCAGGGTGGTGGGGGTTGTGGGAGGGCTTCTGGCCAGTTATGGAAAGCCACAGGAAGATGAGAAGCAGGATAACAATCTGAATGACATATTTCAAAGAGTACGCAGGCTGCAGCTGCATGGTGGAGAATGGATTGTGTGAGTCTCCTCTTTCTCCCGTCTTTCCTTTGAGAATATCACAGGAAGGGCAGCAAAGTGCTCACCCTCACCTTTCCCTTACTCAGTGGGACTCTGAACTCTGGACTCTCATGATAGAGATAAACTTTTATTTTCTGTCTTGTTTAGGCCACTGTTAGGCTGAACCTCTTTTATCCTTTGACCTAATTAGCAATGTCTGATCCTAGTTAATAAAGCTCTCACTTTTAGCTGCTCATAAAAGCTCAAACTCTGGGAACCACTAGTTCATACCCTCCTTGGCCTTTGGCATATTCTATTCCTCCTTTTGTCTCTAATGTTTTGCTTGCATCCTTGGCACAGAACACCCACCCGATACCTAGGAGGTGTTCCATAAACACTGAAGAGGAGGAGGAGGATGCAGCGCCCAGAGGTGTCTTGTTGTTTTCAGACCTTGTTAGTCATCAGGTGTCAGAAGAAATCTGTAATGTGGATTTCATCATGCAAAATGGCTCACGCCTTGCCGAGTGGCACTCAGCCCAGGAGTGCGAGGGGGGAGAGCAGATTTCAGCCAGACCCTGACTCCGTTACTTACCTGGGGATGTGCAGCCTTGAATGCACTGACTCACCATCCGCTTCTGGGAGGCTATTATTTTTATCAGTTTGCAGCAGCAGGAAGTGAGAAGAGAGCTTCTGGGAGGGAAAGGATGCCTGAGATTCAGCTGAGGACTTCAGCTGGTTCCCTGTCGCAGCCTCTTCCAGAAGTCTCTGTTTTTCCTGTGTAGCGTTTATCTTAGGTATGACCAATTAACGTGTTTATTCAGTATATCTTCCCTTATTAGACCATCGGCTCCACCCAAACCAGGAATCAACTCTGCCTTATTCACCCTGGTACCTGGCACACAGAAGGTACTCAGTAAAATATCGGTTGAGAAATGAATAAATCAACCTTTTCATGAAGAGGAAAGAGATAAATAGAATCGGTTAAGCTTGACAGAGGAAAACCCGTTTGTTTGTTTGTTTGTTTGTTTTTTGAGACAGAGTCTGGCTCTGCGGCCCAGGCTGGAGTGCAGTGGCACAATCTTGGCTCACTGCAAGCTCTGCTTCCCAGGTTCAAGCGATTCTCCTGTCTCAGCCTCCGAGTAGCTGGGATTACAGGCGCGAGCCACCACACCCAGCTAATTTTTGTATTTTTAGTAGAGACCGGGTTTCACCATGTTGGCCAGGCTGCTCTCGCATTCCTGACCCGAAGTGATCCGCCGGCCTGAGCCTCCCAAAGTGTTGGGATTACAGGCATGAGCGACCGCGCCCGCCCCTCTTTGCAAGCTTTAAAGGAAATTATTTGTCTAACAGATAGGATTATTCCCTTTGTGGGTGAGCCCTGGCGAGAACCTCCGTCCTGAGCCAACTTCCTTAGCAAGATTCTCACCCTGCCAGGTAAGCTCTCTCTGTTACCAGGAGCTCCACAAAATGCAAATAAGTTTCAATATTCACTTAGGAAAATAAAAATGAGCAGTAAGTCAGCTAGGAGCAAAAGGAACGGGACATTCAAAGGCTATGCCCAAGGTCAGACAGAAGTAGCTTTGTAATTCTCCCAGTGTAGGGCTGCAGGCACCTGGCGCTGGAGGCCCGGCCTGGACTAGGCAGGGCTCAGGGCGCGGCTGGAGGGGCTCGCCCGGCGGGGCGCTGGAGCGGGAGAAGGGCGCCCTCTGCCGGGGGTGAGGAAGATCAGTCCGCCCACGCGGTGCCTTGGTCCTGCAGCCTGTTCGAACCTCGCGCGTGGACATCAACTTCTTCCACAGGGAAAGTAGGAGGGTGGGGGCAGAAAAATCAAACTCCCGCCAAGTAGGTGCTTTGCACAAGCATTTTGCGACCCCCTCCCTTCAGCCCCGAACCTCCCCCTGGCACAAGTGAAAGGACTGTGGTCAATTGCAGATGCTGTCAGGAAGCCAGGTGGGTCCCCACTCCCCAGCCCTAAAATCCAAAGAAAGAAGAGATTGTTTGAGACGATCTGAAGAAAGGTCAGGTCCTAACAGATCCACGGGACCTTCTTTTTCACCTTCCTCGTCTTGGGTTCTGGAGCACGGGCGCTGAATCAGCTGAATGCGGCCTGGGCATCTGGAAGTGGTCCTGAGGGACACCTCGCGGTGCAGCCCCCGGGACGACCCAGGACACCCTGGACATCCAGGCCGAGAGCCGGGACCCGCCCGCGCCTCCTCACTGCTGCTCAAGGGTAGGCAGGAGCACGCGGACCCCCGTGGGGGCTGAAGCGGGGCTCTGCTCCCCGCCCTGCGCAAGCTCCGGGCTCTGGTTGCTGGTCCACAAAATCGGGAGGCTGAATTAGACGGTCGGGTGGCCCCCAGCCTTATAGCTTCGAATTCTGTGGTCCTATTTTAGACCCAGACTTGTCCGCGAAGGGAAATGAAGAGCCGCGGAAGGCTTGGAGCGTGAACCAGAAAACAATGGGTGGGGACCGTCTAACCAGCTCCCTTCCCTAGAAGGGCGGAAACGGCTTTCGAAGCACCCGCGTTTCTCTTTATTGAATCTTGAGTGACACCTAGTGGCCCATCCGCCTCACCGTCACGGCGATGCTGGTTTCACTGGGCTTTTCAGAAGGCGTGCTGGCCTGCCCATGGTTCTCTGCTAAAAGACTTTGGAGCCTAGGGTGCCGATGACGTTTCCTGGGACCTCCGGGAAGCACTTGCTGTCCCCTGTCAACAGCCCTGTACCTGCGATGCATGCAATTCTAATGAAAATGCCCTTCTCGTCTGGAGAGCTTGCTTGAGCACATCCTGAGCTCTCAGGCAGCAAATACAGAGTCGGGTGCTATTCCGGGAGCTGGGCACAGAAAGACGACCAAGGCTTGGTTTCTGATCTCAAGAATCTCACAGCCCAGCTGGGGGGAAATGGACCAGTAAAAGAGTGTGTATTTGATGCTATGGGATACAGGGGGTTGACCTAGCTTGGCCTAGAGGCATCAAGAAAGTCACCCTTGAGCTGAGTTTTGAAGATTAGGCAGAATTCTAAGATGACCCCTGAAGATTCTCAGCCCATCCCCCTCGAAGTGTACACACACCTTTGCCCAGTTATTCAATGAAACAATTTAGGTGCTTCTGTGAAGAGAATTTGCAGATGTAATTAAAGTTCCCAAATTAATTGATCTTAAGATCTGGAGATGATCCTGGGTGGGCCTAACTTAGCCAGGTGAACCTTTGAAAGGGACTAGATTGTCCTGGCAGAAGAGATTTGACAAGTGGCAAGAACTCATCATTGGCAAGATTTCCTTTGTTGGCTTTACAGATGAAAGGGGCCACGTGGCAAGGAATGCAGGCCAACTCTAGGAGCTCAGAACCACCCCTACCTGACAGCCAGCAGGGAAACCAGCCTTCAGTCCTACCACTGCAAGAGCACTGAACTCTGCCAACAAGCAGGGAGTTTGGAAGAGATCCCCAAGCTGTATGAGACTTAGTCCCAGCTGACACCTTGATTTTATCTCTGTAAGACCCTGAAGAGAGGACCCAGTCATGCTGCAGTCAGGCTTCTGACCTCCAGAACTATGAACTAATAAATGGGTGTTTTAAGCTATTATGTTTGCAATGTGTTATGAAGTCATAGGAAACTGATACAGATGATCATTTCAAAGAGGGGAACCACATGACAAATGCTCAGAGCCATAAAGAAGCAGAGAACTAAAGTCATTCAGAGAACTAAAGACATTCGGCATAGCTGGACCATGGGGAGCAAAGGAGATGGTAAGATGTACTCATGAGAACTTGGCTTTGGATCAGAGAGAATGTGCCCTTGGGCTAGTTAACTTAGCTCTCTGTGCCTCAGTTTTCCCAAAGGTAAAATGGAATCATAATTATAGTTAAAACATAGAGTTGTTATGTTAGTGGCCCATAGGCATATAGAAAATTCAACACAGCCTTGGGATATAATAAATGTTCCGAAAATGTTAGGTAGTAATAGCTTTAGTAATTAATCATGTAGTTAATGGACTGGAATAATGAGAGGGCAAGTCATATGGTTTTTACAGAGTGGTCTGGGGACCATCTGCACTGGATGATTCCAGCAGTGAGCTTATTAAAAACCCACATGCCTGGATTGTACCTTGGTCTTACCAAATCAGACTCTCTGGGGGTAGAGCCTGAGAATCTGCACTTTCAAGAAGCTTCCAAAGTGGTCTTTGTGATAACCACCAAGCAAGAAATAAGAAGACTTGTAAGTAGGTCACTGTAGTAGTCCAGGCAGGAGTGGCTGATAAAATCAAGCAAGGCACTGGCAATGAGAACAGGGAGCAGGTGTGGCACTCTTTGAGGCAGGAGGAAACTACGGAACTGAGCAGTCAGACAGGGGTGGTGGAAAGGAAGGAGGGCAGAGGATGAGCTGGAATCACTGTGGGGAGGTGAGTTCGGGGAGGATTGACTCAGATTGGGTCATGAGAGTCCGAACATCTGTAGGGTATCCAAGTGGAATGTCACATAGACAGTTAGAAAGACTAAAATGTAGGAGGTACATGGGGGCTAAAAATACAACGTGAAATGTACATGAGTCCGTGAAGTAATGGGATGATGCTGGCAGAGTAGGAAGACGGTCAGGGACAGAACTTCAAATGTACCAGTTTTGGCCAGGTGTGGTGGCTCACGCCTGTAATCCCAGCACTTTGGGAGGCCCAGGCAGGCAATCATGTGAGGTCCGGAGTTACAGACCAGCCTGGCCAACTTGGTGAAACCCTGTCTCTACTAAATATACAAAAATTAGCTGGGCATGGTGGCACGTGCCTGTAATCCCAGCTACTTGGGAGGCTGAGGCAGGAGAATCACTTGAACCCAGGAAGTGAAGGTTGCAGTGAGCCAAGATCATGCCACTGCACTCCAGCCTGAGTGACATAGTGAGACTCTGCCTCAGAAAAAAAGTACCAATTTTGGGCGCTGGGGGACCTAAGAGACTGAGAAAGAGCCACCAGAATGGTTGACTGGGTGTTGGGAGGACAGAGGTCCAAGGGGGTGGCCGTCAGCCAGCCTTGGAGCAGTTCAAATGGAAAATGTCTGTGCACATGCCTGACACCTAGTCACCAGCAGATCAATGGTGGGCTCAGCAGGGCTCCTTTCAGTAGGATGAGGAAGGAGGGGGCCAGACTGCAGCCTGGGAATGCACAGAAGGCAAGGAAGTGGGGATTGTTCTTTAGCAATGTGGCTGTGAATAAAGGAAAAAAATAGGGCAGGAATTAGAGATTCACACAGCCGTTCCCCTCCCATTCCATTGGTGCAAACCTAGACACGTGACTGAAAAACATGGCTGAGCCGGGCAGCCATGTGGTGCCTGCTGAACCCAGATTATGGTGGAAGTGGAGGGGATAGGTAGGGAGGGTGAGGCTCTCAGAGAAGGACGGGGAGCCTAGGTGCTGAAGACCAGCGGTACAACGATGTTTACAAGTGTAGGGCTGGACCACGAGGCCAAGGAGAAGCTGGGGTGGGGATGGGGTTTCTCTGTGGGGATGGAGGCAAGGGGAGGATGGCGGTCAATGGGCCAAAGGATCACTGAGCTGTGTTGAGGGCCCAAATGGGGTTAGGGGATAAGAATCCTGTGTGGAGAAATGGTGCAACTTTGGGGAAATGTCCTCAATTATTCTTTGCCTCAGTTAGCTTATCTGTACTGTCTTAGTCCATTTTCTGTTGCTTATAACTGAATACCTGAAACTGGGTGATTTATAAATAGAAGGAATTTATTCTTACAGTCACGAAGGCTGAAAAGTCCAAAGTCGAGGGGCCACATTTGCTGAGGGTGTCCTTGCTGCTGGGAACTCTCTGCAGAGTTCCAAGATGGTGCACAGCAGCACACGGTCAGGGGGCTGAGCGTGCTAGCTCAGGTCCCTCTTCTTCTTTTTATAAAGCCACCGTCCCACTCCCAGGATAACCCATTAATCCATTAGCGCATATATAAACTAATCCATTCGTGAGGCCCAAGCCCTCGTGACTCAACCACCTCAAGGCTCCACCTCTCAATACTGCCATGCTGGGGATTCAGTTTCAACATAAGCTTGGAGGAGACAAACATTCAAATCATAGTATGTGCCATGGAAATAATAGTAATGCCTCCCTAAGAACACCTTTTAGAGGATTCCCTGAGATGACATCCAAGTGACCGGCACATAGTAGCATTAGCAAATGACGGCTACCACGAGGATTATGGTTACTATTTTATAAGTCAGATAATGACATGTCTCTGTTCAGAACCCCCTGGTCGCCTTCCATCTCACCCAAAGTGGAAGCCAAAGTCCTTAACTATGACCATGAGGTCACGCACAATCTGGCCTGACACTTACCTCTCCCTCGGTTCCCTCTGCTCCAGCCACCCTGACCTCAATGCTATTCACCAAACACATTCCTTTACCAGCAACACTCTTATCCTAGTTGGCCTTGTGGGTCATTCCCTCCCTTCCTTCAGGACTTTGTTCAGTGTCACCTCCTCAGTGAGACCTTCATTGATCTCCTCAGTTTCAATTTGAACCACCCTTGCTCCCTCCCCTGGGGCTTCTTGCCCCCTTCCCTGCTTTCTTGCACTTCACACTGTGGCCATGCTCAGGGTTTTATTTATGTGCTTTCTATTGTCTGCCTTGCCTAATTAGAATGCTTTTCTTTTGCTCACTGAAGTATCCCTAAGCCCTGCAACAGTGCAAATAGTTGGCACTTGGCAAATCTCAGTCATGCACTAAAGTCTTGGCTCAAATGTCCCCTCTTTTAGAGAGCCCCACCTGCCATTCTATCTAAAGTAGCCCCCCAATCACCCCATATCTCCTGACTGCTTTGATTTTCTTCATGGAACTATACCTGGTATTATATATTTGTCTATTCACTCATTGCTTGTCTCCCCAGCTAGATGCAGCAAGGTCTTAGTTGAATTGACTGGTACATCCCAAGTGCCTATAATAACACCACGTACAAACTAGGCACATGATACGTATTTGCTGAATGACGGTGGTATCGTTGTTATTTACTGTTATTATTAATAGTGGTATTAGAAAGCAGAAGATAAGGAGTAGTTGCTCCCTGAGAGTGGAGTAGGACAGGGGAGGACTATCCTAAATGGATTGCCCAGTGGAAGCTACAAGAAGGAACAAGAATGCCTACTGGCTACTCCCAGGCCAATCCCCTCCTAGGCACCAAAAGCATAGACCACACCACAGGCAACAACCAGGGTGTTTCTTGCTCTATAAATATTTGCAAGGTGAATGCACAGAAACTTCTTGGAACTTTTGAAGGAGCATCATTAACACCAATATCTGATCAATTTGTTCTAAGAGGTATAGGGCAGCACTCCATTTTTAAATTGCAATTCAGTAGCTAAGTCAAGCTCTGGGATCATGTGCTCAAGAGAGAAGAAATGAAGCAGAGCACAGACAACAGAATCATGCTGCCTGGTTCAAATCTTGGCTTTGCCACCTACTTGAATAATGTCTCTTTGCCTCAGTTTCCTCATCTGTAAAATGAGGATAATACCTCATACAGTTGTTATAAGGACACACACACACACACACATACACACACACACACACACACATAACAGTGCCTGGCATGTGTCAAGGACTGTGAAAGCTCTGGAATTTTTACCCTACTTGCAAGCTCGCAAGTTAGCCTGCCACATTTCATAGAAGCTGGTGGGTGACACGAGACCCCTGGTCAGAGGCAAAGGACTTTATTACTCACAGCAACAGCTATAGCAGTAGCATCAGTATTTGTGCTAGTTCCCTGAGCTCAGTTCCTATGGAGTGACACAAAGGCATCACCGGCACATACAGTGGCTGCATTACAGGAGGGGAACCCTGAGCTTAGGGAACCCAAATCTTTTATAATGGGCCGTCAGCATGCCTGCTCTTTGCTCCAGGAGAAGATACTATCTCTGTCTTCTAAGGCTGTTTGCTAATAAGCATCTTTGAAAAGATAACTCACAACAAAAACTCAGTGCTCCTGCTCATAAGATGTGCAGAAATAAGAGCTATCCATGCCTCTCAAGAGCATGTGGTAAGAACTATTATTATTACTATGGAGAAATGAACTTATACTACATAACTTTCTTCTAGTGACTTTAAAATGGATAGAAATTAGAGCAAATCAGGACATGGACTAAGGAAAAGTTACAAAGACTAATGGCAAGTCAACGAATCTGAGTTAACATTCGGTGACTGGACTCCCAAATGCATTTCACAAATGGGTTTCCAGAAAAACTGCTGTCAGCAATTGATTATGATATGGGGCAAATGAGTTTGCAATTTCATGATGAATAATCTATCACTCTATCTTAGAAACTCAGGCATTCCATCTTTTTTGACAGGCAGCGTGTATATTCTATTGCCAGGAAGGAAGGCAGTTGTCAAATTCCTAATTTTTCTCTTTGAAAAATTAACATTTAACTCAAACGTAAGATCTAGAGGAACACATAAGATCTTAATTACAAAGTGCAATCCAAGATTTGCACTAATTAATATGCTGATGAAAAATTCATTGAAATTCAGAGAAGAACCAAGAGAGAAAAAATTGGCCAGTGTTAACACTGAGTTCTATAAAATGTGTAAGTCTATCCAAATAGGCAGCTGCCTTTCTCGGATAATTATAATTTCATCATTCATGATTATTTTATTTGTAAGACTTTAGTTGCACATCCAAAACTATGCAGACAGAATATTTCCTTAAACTTTCTGATTTCTAACAGTTAAATTTTACTAGTATATGAGAGACTTTTAAAGACCAACTGAGTTACCTGAAATATGGGGGGAGGGGTTGTTTTTTTGTTTTTGTTTTTGTTTTTTTTAAGTGAGAGAAGCCATGTGCTTGATTCCTGGTTTTGGCATTCACTAACTGTGATCTCCCCCAGGTTGCTTAAGCCCTTTGAGCCTGTTCCTCCTATCCAGATGGGGACAATAATAATGCATGAGGTTGTGGTAAGGACTGGCTATTGTTGTGAATCAATTGCACGCCTTCCTTTTAGTCTTCATCACACCAGACCTGGTACTAGATGGGGACTGAAATATAGTAACTGATTTGTTATTGATACAGCTGGGTTGATGAATAAGATAGTAAGTACTCAGGCTGAAAACTGGGCTTCCACCCTCCCCAAGCCCCCAGGTCCTGAGACCCGGGAGGATAGAAATTGTATCTGCAGATCCACACCCAGGCAGCCTCAGGGAGGATGCCAGGCTGCCCACTGCCCCCCACCCCCGACCCCCATCCTCATCCATGAGGATTAGGAAAGAGAGCAGCCAGTGTAGTGAGAGGGTAAGGAAGGCCTCCTGGGTATCTGGAACTAGGACTGGAGAGGGGCCTCAGCTTGAGGCAGGCAGCATGGGTCCCTTTATGAGACCACAGCTTTGCAGGGTGGAGGAGGAGGGAGAAGAGAGGGGTAAGGATGTGTTCCCCTGGCCCCACCAGACAATCTCACCAATCTCATAACTGCTTCCACTCAATGGAGAGCGATCATGGGAGCAGATGTTCCTTCTGACTCATGAAGTTTCCATTTCCTGAGCAACTGAGTAAAAGCGCCCCTCCCAGGGCTCTCTGAGTCATCCAGCTCCAACATGGCCAGCCCCCCACATGGCCAGCCCCCTCCACGTCCATCAAAGAGTGAAAATTTAGTCAATATCTCAGAGGATAAAGTCCAGCCAGACACATGAGGCCTTCAGTGGTATGAACCCTGTTTCATTTCCCACATCACATGCCCTTTGCCACACCACCCTGCCACTCCCAACCCACTACTCTCAACCCCAAAAACACCGTGTACCTGTTGTGGCCCAGCCCTCCCACCTAACATGCCCTTGCCCCCTGTCCATTGGTCCACAGTACTCATCCTTCATGAACTGCTTTAAACACCGCCTCTGCCTTGAACTGTCTCTGACTCTCACCTCCCAAGGCTGGTTTGCTCCTTATCTCCTGGGGGTCCCACACCTTGGTTTCTCTAAGCATGCACGCAGATGCCAGCTGTCTGGATTCAAATCCAGTACCTGTGTGACCTTAGGCAAGTTACATAAGTTCGCTGCTCAGTTTTCTTATTGGCAAAACAGGGATGATAATTGCATGCATGGTGGTTGTAAAGATTATATAAAAATACAAAAAACACCTATAAATTGTACTTGGCCCATACTAAGTGCTTTATAAGCGTTGGCTGTTATAATCATTATTACTATTATTTACCAAGTTGGTGATTTTTCTACATCCTAATACCACTTGGTCTATTATTATTTCCTTTAAATCAACTTCATCAGTCTCCTGAGCAATGTCTGTGGAATTACAGGTTGGAAGGGATAGTTTATGTTTATATAATACAATTGAAAATAAAATACATAATGATTTAAATAAAATCTGATCATCTGAACTCCATGCCCGCCGTTCCTCACCATTATTTCCTCTCCAAGTACACCGGGAATAACACTGTTTTATGATGTTACTCAATCATTCATTCATCTATCTGCAGAGATTATAAGTTGCATGAAGGCAGGCACCGAAGCTGGATTCATGTTTTACTCTGCAAACAGTTTACAAGTGCCCTAGACCAGGGGTCCCCAACCCCCAAGCCACGAACTGGTACCAGTTTGTGGTCTGTTAGGATCTGGGCCACCAGCAGGCAGTGAGTGCAGGTGAGTAAGCATTACTGCCTGAGCTCCGCCTCCTGTCAGCTCAGCTGCAGCATTAGATTCTCACAGAAGCCCAAACCCTATTGTGAACTGCTCATGCGAGGGATCTAGGTTATGCGCTCCTTATGAGAATCTAATCCCTGATCCCCAAACCATCCCTCCCGACTCCCTCCCATTTGTGGAAAAACTGTCTTCCACAAAATCAGTCCCTGGTGCCAAAAATGTTGGGGACTGCTGCCCTGGACTCGTCACACACCCTTGATAACTGTTAGGGAAATGGATGAATGAATGTAGTTGACTGAAATGCATCAACTGATGTTCAGGAACCCAGAACATTCTACATGAAGGTCAGAAAATAATAAATTAAGAATTTCACAATAAACAAATTGTGAAATAAAATAGCAAATTAAGAACGGACGTGAGCTGCCACCTCCCTCTTCCCACCTGTACCCTGGGACAATGAGAATGGCCTCCACTCTTAATTTTCCTCTCTTCCCTTTCAACAAACTAACCTCCTGGCTTTTTACAGCAAGTTGAAGGGGTTTTTAAGATGGAATGTATCTTGCAGTTGTAATGAATCAGAAATTGGGGGAAAACATCAGATTTTAGCAGCAGCAGAATTCTCTCACTGTTTAAAAAGCACTTGTCCCTTAGGCTTGGAGAGATTAGAAGCTAATAATTTATATTGAAATCCAGCAAAGCCCTTCACAGAGTCCTATTGCTTGTCCCTGTCTTTTGAATGACAAGTAGGAAAATAGAGACTGATTTGAAAACCTAGGGCTATTTAACTAGAGCAGCAATAATTCTTCCATTAGAAACTAAGAAATGAGAAGGTAGGAATGGCCCAGACACCACAACAAAACAGATGTTGCTGGTGGAAGGCCACACCTTTTTCCAAATGAAACTCACCAGCCCTTCAAGTTGAGTTAGCTTTCTAACCCACTGGAGCTCAAATTGGCAAAAATATTTTTCCATGCTAGTTAAAATGCCCTCAAGCTACAGTCATTAGATTTGCTGGACAGTGGCATCATTCTGATGTTATCAGCTCTGTCTTCCTGTTTTCATGAATAATGCATAAGAAGCAGCTATTAGAAATGGATTCTTCCATGGCTGACAATATCGCCACCAGACAAGCCCCTGGATTCTCAGTCATTTCATCTGTAGCTCTAACAGATCTCCCTCGTTTTCCCTCTCACTGCTTTCTGCCTGCCTGTCATGGACGGAGACTCTTCCAAAGACTTCTTATCCCTGCTTCTCCCTCAATACTAGGAAACTGGTGGGGAGGCAAGAGGAGGTGCCCATTATCTTCCTGCCTTTTAACTGTTGCTCAGTGTCAGAGGAGGAGTGCTGAGACTCCTGATGAAACCAAGTTCATCGGCTTGCCTCCTGGCCCTGCCAGCTCTGGAGCCAAATGCCTGCCAAAAGATGCTTTTTCTTGGGCACAGGCAAGAGCTGGAAGGGAAGCTGTGCTGAGCCTCCTCTACCTGCTCTTTTTTTTTTTTCTGTATCTTTCTATGTTTGCATCTATCATACCTTTACAAAGAAAACAAAGATCTTTAAGTCCTCTGCCTTCATTCATTCATTCATTCATTTAACATATTTTTCATTGTTAGTGAGGCTTCCGTTGATAGAGGTGGGCAGTAACCAAGGATTATTGAGATGAACATAAAATGTTTTACAAAGAAGAGCAGCAATTTTGAGAGTGTCTAATAGAGGAAAGTAGCTGAGTTAGGGAAGTCAGTAAGGGGATATGAAGATTGAGCTAAAGAGCTGAAAGACAAGGAACCTGAAATCAGTGAATGGGATCCAGGCGTCAGAAACAGCGTGTGCAAAGTCTCTGCAATGGGAGTGGGTGTGGCCTATGTTAGAGAAACTGGGAGAAGACCTGCGGCCAGAGCACAGTTTGCTAACAGGAGTCAGGGCTTCTCCAACCCCTTTGACACTTGCCCACTTTTTTCTTCCTGTTACTGCCCCCTCCCATAGAGTCTGAGAACTATTGTCTTGGCTCTCCTCCCAGCTTCTGATGGGTCCTACCCTCCCGGGCTCCTCTACTATTGCCTTTCAACTATTGCTGCTAATGATATGAACAGGAGACAGGGAAATACTGGGTAGAAGAGGATGGTTCCCAGGCAAAGGCCCCGCCCTCAAGCCTGGAGACTCACAGCCCTAAGTGGGAACAGGCATTTGTGTTTTCACGCCCAAAAAGTTGCCTTTTGGCCTGCCAGATCCCCCTATCCTATATCCATATAAACCCTGAACCCCAGGCTCCAGAAGCATATGAGCAGAAGAGGAAATGAGGAGATGAGGGGACAAGCAGACAAACAGCAGAACAGTGTGGCAGAGAAAGAGAAAAGAGAAGGAACATCTGGACCCCAAGAGGAGTCCAGCTGGGGGCGGTCAAAAAGGAGTTTGGCTGCTAGACAGCCAAAACTCCAGGGGAAGGTTATCTTCCCACTCCATCCCCCTTCCAGCTCCCCATCCATCCCACTAAGAGCCACCTCCACCACTCAATAAAACCCCACATTCATCCTTCATGTCTGTGTGTGACTTGATTCTTCCAGGACGCTGGGCAAGAGCTCTGGATGGATACAGAAAGCTGTCACACTGGCCCACTGCCCTTGTGAAAAGGCAGAGGGCCCATTGAGCTGGTAGATACATAAGCTGTCTGTGGATGGCAAGGCTGAAAGAGCACAGTGTAACACGTGCCCACTTGGGCTTTGGGAGTCGCAGACACCCACCCCTAGACGCTGCCATGGGGCAGGAACCCGAAAGCACTCACTCCGGCTCCTGCACCTGACCTGTCAGGGGTTCGAGCAGCAGCAGCGACCAAACAGGTGACCTCTGTCGCATGTCCTGCAAAGGGGATCGGGGAACTCTCCCGTTTCACTAACTTAGAACTTTCCTCTGTCTCTGTGCCCTGGTGTCAAACACAGAGCCTGCTACCGCGGGCGCCTGTAGTCCCAGCTACTCGGGAGGCTGAGGCAGGAGAATGGCGTGAACCCGGGAGGCGAAGCTTGCAGTGAGCTGAGATTGCGCCACTGCACTGCAGCCTGGGCGACAGAGCGGAACTCTGTCTCGGGGGAAAAAAGAAAAGAAAAGCACAATGCATGCAATGAGCCTCTATTGTTCCGGGTCCCAGTTGAAAACTTGAAAACATTCTGACCACTCAATATGAGAATGATTAAATAAACAATGGTACACACAATATTGGAGTGTCATATGATCATTAAAGGTGATGTTTCTTCAGACTAATGATCTTGGAAATGTCTCTTGATGGAACATTAATTTTCAAGACAGAATACAAAATTCATCATAAAGCATGATCTAAATTGTATTTGGAAAAATGTACACGCAAATAAAAAGACTAGAAGCAAATTCAGCAAAATATTAACAGGCTATCTATTAGTGGCACTATTGCTGGTTTTTATCTCCTTTTTATACTACTCCATTTCTCCCAAAATGTGCTAACTTAATAAATAATTTAAGTGAGTTGATTTAATTGAACTAAAATTCAAGCGCTTATTAAACACGAGGCATCACTAGCAATTTAATGATGGGCAGAACATAAACGTGGTCTCTGTCCTGAAAAATTGTTTTTATAGTTTTTTTAAAAATTTTTACTTTAAAAAGCAAGATAGACCGAACATGGTGGCTCATGCCTATAATGCCAGTACTTTGGGAACTCAAGGCAGGAGGATCGCTTGAGCCCAGGAGTTTGAGACCAGCGTGGGCAATATAATGGGACCCCATCTCTACAAAAAATTTAAAAATTAGCTGATCATAGTGGTGCACACCTGTAACTCCACCTACAGGAGCCTGAGGAAGAAGGCTCGCTTGAGCCCAGGAGGTCAAAGATGTAGTGAGTCATGGTCATGCCACTGCACTCTAGCCTGGGTGACAGAGCAAGACCTTGTCTCAAAAAAAAAAAAATGAAGAAAGAATATTCATCATCACTCCTAGAAAACAAATTCTCTCCAGGGTAAGTGTTATCTAGCAGCATCTTGAAGTGTCACCCACCAAGAGTGCCAAGGACTGAACCTTGGTGAATGTCCATTTGTCATTTCTGCCCAAAGCAAGATGCTTGGAACAAGGACTCTTTCCTGGCAGCGACACAAAACTCCCCACTCTATCACCCTAGAGTAGAAAGCCCCTTGTACCACTTACTTTATAAAATTCAGTCCCCACCTCCCTGCGTGCTTACAGTCACTTCATTTCCAGCCCTCCTGAGGGTATATTTTCAAGGATTCTCTCCTGGGAATCAGCCCTCAAGGATTCTAGATGGAAATGCCACGTCCCCACGCATCTGAAACTTGGCTCCACTGCTTGCTGGTTCCTAACAGTACCCAAAGCAGGAGCTTGTGATTAAACCACAGACAAAGCACCATCCTGAGCAAGCAAGAAAACAGCAGGAGCCCAAGGACTCCTGTGAGCTAAGAGTCTGATTGTTTTCATGCAAATTGTTTTTAGTTGTAGGGAGATAACAGGCAAATAAAATATGGGAGATAGGCAGAGATTTTTCTAAACCAGTGATGGGGGCAGGGGAGTTCTTTCATAAAATCCCAGTGCGTCCTTAACAGTTAAGCTATAAAGTTCCCATATTTCTTATCAAGTGGAATAAAATTTGTCTCTCTCAGGGCTCCTCCTGCTCCTCCTCTCCCAGCCCAGCACAATCAATGTCTCTTTCCCCTTCTCTAACGTTCCCTCTTAGCCTTGACTGAAGAGTCTTTTTCAGAATGGCAGTGCTTTCCAATGATGAAAAGCATATTATCAGAGGACGATTTTAAGTGGTAGACAAAATGAGCAATATTTATTCTACTAGCTGTCTATTTATTTTAATGCACTTAGAGAAAAATCTGTCTAGCACATGAAACCTATGATTTTATTATAGGCTATGTCAGCCTAAGTTTTTAAAAGGGAATTAATATAGAGCCAATAAAGAGAAAAGCATTCAGTAAATCATGATATGAATGGTAGGCAAACGTAGGAAGAAACTGTGATGTGGGGCCTACGTGCATGATATTTGGAAAATACGAGTAGGAATTCTGCAACAAATCCAACTCAGTTCCTGGGGAAGGGCCACAAAAATCAGACAGTTCATTGCCGTAAGTCAGATGTAGACATTTCCATTTAATTCTGGATCATAAATAAGTCTTTACAGTTCTGAATCCTGCAACCTCCTGAAGTCTAAGATCTGAGTCTTCAAGCTGATAGACTTGGCCTTCAGTAGGGAGAGGTGTTTTGTTTTTAAAATCAGGAAATTTCACATAAAAATGCAGGTTTCTTGTTCTCTTTAAAAATTAAAGATCTGGAAAACCGGGTCTACATCTCTGAGTGGCAATAATCAGGTGATCATAAGCCACAGGAGTGGCTATTCTCTGATACTAGGACCTACCCCTGCACTTCTGTGACTGGGGCTGCCTCAGAGACAAAGGCTAGAAAGGGAGTTCCTCCTTTTCTAAGATTTCTCTGCCCTTTCTGCACCTTCTCTTTCTTCTCTCTTCCCTCACAGTCCCTCCTCATCCATACATGTACACACACACTCATAAACACGTACATACCTCCAGGAGATGAAGACAACTTCTGTCTTCCCTCACTAATTCCCATGGTTTATGTGCCTCAATGCTGGCCCAAATTCACGGGTAATTCCCAGGTTGATTATTTATTGCCTTTTAGCTATTTGATTGGCAGAAGATCATATGAAACCACCTAATATGTTATTTTTGTGTAGAATGTGAGATAGGGGTAAAGATTCCATTTTCTCCCTAATTAGTAGATCATAAAGAATAGTAGAGTAGAGAGACAACAGACACATGAATTGGAGCCAGAGGGTTTGAATTGGAATCCTAGTTTTCTCATTTCCTGGCTATGTGATCATGGGCAAGTCATTTGACTTCTCTGCACCATAATTTCCTCACCTGTAAAACCAGGATGACAGTATCTATTGAATAGGATTGTTGTAAAGATGAAATGAGTGAACACATATAAAGTGCTTAGACTAGAGCCTGGTATAAAATAAGGGTTATACAAAGGTGGCCTATTATATGAGTAATTGTCTTCCATTCTACAAACTACCACTGGAATAAACTTTAACTCTGCACTTTGAAATTATTATATCAGTTATATTCCTTTACCCAGCACCATTTATTTAAGGCAAATAAGTGCCAGGCACTGCATAGGGCACTAGAAATATAAAAAATAAGAAAATGTCCTTGCTCTTCAAAGAGCTTCCTATCCCTAATGTATTTGGAATTTGAAGTTAAATTAAGAAAACAACATATGATCATGTTTAAATAAGGATAAGATTAAACTAAGCAAAAATCATATGATGATTGTTTAAATTAATACAAGTCTTAAGGAGAACAAAGAATTAGAATCATTTCAGATTCAGTCCACAAAAATCAATCTTCCAAAAAGTCAGGACAAGATGAGATTTTGAAAGATACCCTCAGGGCCAGGCGCAGTGGCTTACGCCTGTAATCCCAGCACTTTGGGAGACTGAAGCAGGTGGATCACTTGAGGTCAGGATTTGGAGACCAGCCTGGCCAATATGGCGAAAACATGTCTTTACTAAAAATACAAACATTAGCCAGGTGTGGTGGCACGTGCCTGTAGTCCCAGTTACTCCGGAGGCTGAGACAGGAGAATCACTTGAACCTGTGAGGCGGAGGTTGCAGTGAGCCAAGATTGCACCACTGCACTCCAGCCTGGGTGACAGAGTGAGACTCCATCTTAAAAAAAAAAAAAAAAAAAAAGAAAGAAAAGAAAAAGAAAGATATCCTTTAGAAAGAAGAAAAGTCTTGAACTTTGGACCAGAAGAATGAGGGCCAGAGGAAACTGATGGAGGCTTTCAGAAGATCACCAAGGGTCTGTGAGTTACACACACACACACACACCATGTTTGAGGGAACACAGGCTAGTAACGGGAACTAGGAGAATCCATTCAGGGTTCAGAACAGGTAGAATCTGTTCAGTTCTTTTTGTGATTTTAAGTTTCTTGAATTCGCTCTGCTTAAGTATTCCTATTACAACAGAGGCATACTATACTTTTGAAATTTACTTTTAAGTACTTTTGCAAAATCAGGATGATGCGATGCATCTGCCTGGTGGTCAGTTAACACACTATCAGGAGTTCACATTCAAGGAGGTCAGCGAGGTCAGCTAGCATTATATCAGAGAGGGCCAACTCCAGAGGCAGTACTTCTTAATCAACAACTGATGATTTCTTAATTAGCACTCATCACTTTCTGGCCGTTGGCTTAGGGAATTTTTAATTGCATGATGCCTGCTAAGGGACAGAGACTCCTGCCTCAGAAGGTTTGCGATCTTTTATCCAGGTGGATCAGAGCACAGCAAAGGACAGAGAGCTGGAACTTCATCAGACCTACAAAACTGCTTGATGCCTGTGTGGCTAAAGAATTTCTCTCTAGGCCAGGCACTATGGCTCACACCTGTAATCCCAGCACTTTGGCAGGCCAAGGCAGGAAGGTCACCAGAACCCAGGAGTTC
Organism: Pongo abelii; assembly: GCF_028885655.2. Classification (NCBI taxonomy): domain Eukaryota; kingdom Metazoa; phylum Chordata; class Mammalia; order Primates; family Hominidae; genus Pongo; species Pongo abelii. Next base: position 92,658,036 of record NC_071995.2, read on the forward strand.
GAGACCAGCCCAGACAAGATGGTGAGCCCTCGTCTCTATTAAAAATAAATAAATAAATAAATAAATTAGCCAGGTGTGCTGGTAGTGCATGCCTGTAGTCCCAGCTACTCAATAGGCTGAGATGGGAGGATCGCTTGAGCCCAGAAGGTCAAGGCTGCAGTGAGCCATGATTGCACCACTGCACTTCAAGCTGGGCAACAGAGCAAGACCCTGCCTCTAAAAAAGTAAAATATATAAATAAAATAAAAATTTTTTTAAAAGAATTTATGTTTACAACTAGAAGCATGGCAGAATTTGGCTTGAACCTTACCTTTTGTTCATTGAGGACGTGAGGTTTAGGGGAAGAGATAACCCTCATCCCTCATGTTCTCTACTGGCTGCTGTTACCCTCCAAAAAGAACCTACGTGTAGTGCATGACCAAAGTGACCCAGGTCAATTCCCAAGAAGGGGTGGGACTCCAGGCTCCAGGGCCCTGCCCACCTCTGGCATTCGATTCTCTGGTGATTCCCTTCCCACCCAGCCCTAATGGGCAGGACCTGCAAGACTCACAGATGTGACAGTAGCTGGCAGAGGTGGCTGGCATCCTTAGAGAGCTGATATGTGAAGGGAAGCTCTCAGTGGTCTTAATTTGGTTTTGAAATATTTTCCATTTGACCCTGGCTATTCCCAAGGTCCGGGGAAGGTCCTCACTAACCTAAGTACCAACAGAAAGTCCTGTCCAGGGCTCCCATAGTCCAGCTTTACACAGAGAGGGACTCCCACCACTGCCTCTTGGTTCACCTCCTGCTGAATCAGAGAGAGGCGTTGGGGCTGGGAGCAGTTGCAGGCTGGGAAGAGGAGTGAAACAGCCTAGCTGGCCCAGCCTCCAGGTGCACTGGCATTAGAACACTGAGAACAGACTGAAATCTGGATACATTGTGGGAAAAAATCAGCCTGTCCACCCTTAGTAAGGCCTGGAGCAGTGCTGCCCAAAAGAGCTTTCTAGCACCAGCAACCATGGTAGCCACTAGTCACACGAAGCCAGTGAGCATTCAAAATGTGACTGGTAGGAAGCAGGAGATGAATTTCAAATTGCATTTCATTTTAATTTATTTACATTAAATAGCCACATGAGACTAATGGTTACTGTAGTGGACAGCACAGGCCTAGACCCTGGCTTTTCTCGCTATTCTCTCAGGACCTTCTTTTAATTCTCAAATAGTCCGATCTATGGCCAGCCCCCTCTTTTTCTTTCTTCCTCTTTCTTTCTTCCTTTTCCCTCCCTCCCTCCCTCCCTTCCTCCCTTCCTTCCTTCCTTCCTTCCTTCCTTTCTTCTTTCCTCCCTCCCTCCCTTCCTTCCTTCTTTCCTGGTCTCATTCTGTCAGCCAGGCTGGAGTACAGTGGCATGATCATAGTCCACTGCAGCCGCAGCCTGCTGGGCTCAGGTCATCTTCCCACCTCAGCCACCTGAGTAGCTAGGACTATAAGTGCATTCCACTCTGCCAAGCTAATATTTTTTAAGGGGGTGTTAAATCATTATTTATTTTATTTTTTTTAATTTTACAATTTTAATTGTTGTGGGTACATAGTAGGTGTATATATTTGTGGAGTACATAAGATGTTTTTATACAGGCATGCAATGGGAAATAAGCACATCATGCAGAATGGGATATCCATCCCCTCAAGCATTTATTCTTTTAGTTACAAACAATCCAATTACACTCTTTACGGTGGTTTTTTTTTTTCTTTTTCTTTTTGAGACAGGGTCTCACTATGGCACCCAGGCTGGAATGCAGTGGTATGATCACAGCTCATTGCAGCCTCGACCTCCCAGGTTCAAATGATCCTCCCAGCTCAGCCTCCCAAGTAGCTGGGACCACAGGCATGCACCATCATGCCCGGCTAATTTTTTTATGATTTGTGGGCATCTCACTATGTTGCCCAGGCTGGTCTCAAACTCCTAGGCTCAAGTGAGCTGCCCACTTCCGACCTCCCAAAGTGCTAAGATTACAGGCATGAGCCACCACACCTGGCCTCCAATATCTTGTTTTGACCTTAGATCCCTCTCCTTTCTTCAACTCTCTGGAATATTCTGGCTTGGGTGGTTCAAAAGAAGGAAACCAATGCTTCCCAAATGTTTCCCCATTAGGGATGGATAAAGGGTCAGGCTACCAGAAAATAGGGTCTTTAATGGCACATGGGACTCATAGAATGCACATGCCCCATTTGGAACTAATACATCCAATGGTGCTATTCAAAGTAATCATAATAATGCACTATACTCTGCTTGTATATGTGTATGGATACATCATCACAATGCATCCTGCATGTAAAGTGACCGGAACAACAATTAGGCTTCTCATTTTAAAAATTAGAAAACCAAAGTCAGCTTAGCTAAGAGAATCACATTGCAGATAATGATAGAGCTGGGACCAGCACCAGGTGTTCTGACTCCTAACTTCTCTTGGAATATTTGAGTCAGCCCTGATTAGAGAGAAAACATGACAGAAGAAGAGAGCAGACCATAATCACCCCCAATAGACTGGCCATGTCTCCAACAAGTGCTCTTTTCTTTCAGGCCTGCAGGGAGTCATTTTGGACACAGTGCACAGTATATTATTTCCTAGCATTGTGGAAGCTGGAATGTGTTAGGGAATTTAAGCAGTATCTGTCTTCCAGAGCTCTAATGGGCCATCCTGATCGTTCTTGCATTCTAACTGTATTTGTAGGGATCTTATCAACGAATTTCCTTCTCATAGGATCTCTGCTCTTTGCACAATTCAGAGGTGCCTTCTTATTTAATACAATATACAACACCGTGGTATTACTCTAACGGATGTTCTAAACTGAACAAGCCAAGCTTTTTTTTCCCTTATGCTTCAGTTAAATTTGTTTTCATATCATTTTTCTGGGTCCTCTGATTAAGCACGTCAGATTTTTTTTATTTTATTATTTTTCTGGATCCTCTGATTTTCTATTTTGTTATTTTTCTGGATCCTCCAATTATTTATTATTTTTCTGGATCCTCCAATTTATTTATTTATTTATTTATTATTTTTCTGGATCCTCCAATTAAGCACATGTCAGACTAAGGGTTCCAAATTTTGGCTGTATATCTGAATTCATGGCACTTTATTTTAATTTAATTAAATTAATTAATTTTGAGACAGGGTCTCACTCTGTCATCCAGCCTGGAGTGCAGTGGCTCACTGCAACTTCCACCTCCTGGGTTCAAGCAATTCTCCCACCTCAGCCTCTTGAGTAGCTGGGACTACAGGTGTGGACCACCATGCCCACCTTTTTTTTTTTTTTTTCCTTGGTGGAGACAGGGTTTCATCATCTTGCCCAGGCTGATGTCGAACTCCTGGGCTCAAGGGATCCTCCTGCCTCGGCCTCCCAAAGTGCTGGGATCATAGGCATGAGCCACCATGCCCAGCCCTCATCGCGCTTTAAAGAAAATACACATTCCAGGCTGGGCGCGGCGGCTCTTGCCTGTAATTCCAGCACTTTGGGAGGCCCAGGCAGGTGATCACTTGAGGTTAGGAGTTACAGACCAGCCTGGCCAACATGGTGAAACCCCGTCTCTACTAAAAATACAAAATCTAGTCAGTTGTGGTGGCGGGCACCTGTAATCCCAGCTACTTGGGAGGCTAAGGTAGGAGAATTGCTTGAACCTGGGAGGCGGAGGTTGCAATGAATCAAGATCATGCCACTGCACTCCAGCCTGGGCAACAAAAGTGAGACTCCGTCTCAAAAAAAAAGAAAGAAAGAAAAATACACATTCCAGGTTCTATCTCTTGAGGAGCTGGGATTGAGCCTGGGCATCCACATTTTTCAAAGTTCCCCCACATGATTTCATTGCTAAGAGCTAAGACTCATGGAATGTTGGCCTGGAATGTTGGCCAAAGAATCAAGAGACCCACGTTCTGGTTCCTGACTTTTCCACACACTGGCCTCTCTGAGCCTGTTTCCCATTCTGTAAAATGGAGAGATAGGAGCCCTGTCCTACTTTTGTGACTTTAAAGCATAAGAACTTGTGTAAAAGAATTTTGACAAGGAACTTTTGTATTTATGGTGGGAGGGATCTGGTGACCAGCAGTCAGACACCACCTGCAAACAGGCCTGGGATCTGGTCACTTGGTGACATTTCCACTGGGTTCTCGTGGTCTGCTTGCCTCCATCACACTATGCTAAAAATGGGTAGAGAGTGGGTGGAGCTCAGAATACTTTAACTCCAGTGTAATAGTGTGGGCAGCTTCCACTTAGTTAGGTAATTCTGGACAAATGGAAGCTTGTCTGCATGCAGCTATATTTATTTCCAAAATAACTGGTGAGATTCCCCCATGAAGTTGAGAACATTCATTTCTGTTTTACCTGTTTTGAGACCTTTAGACCATGTGATTAGAAAGCCCCAGGCATGATCAGGTGGCAGAAGTACACAGGTCGTCTATTCCCAACCTCAGAGCTAATGCTCAGGGTAAATCCACAGCCATTTGATGTAGGGACATTTTAATTTGGGAAATCAAATGCAGGAAAGATATTACCTTACTGTTCATTTCAAGCATCTCACACACACCATTAAATGCCCCAAACCAGGCTACTATTGAACCTTAACCACATACAAATTACATATTTACCCAAATACTCCCACATGCTAACAATCCTTTCTTTTGAAACGTCCTGGTTTAATCGATCTGACAAACAGATCCTTCATTTCTGTTCATTCTATTTTGTTCATTCAGTGTATCACAAGTTGACCATAGCAAGACGAGAAATGCATTAAGGATCATGATTTTGCAAAGAATTAATAAGGATACTGGGACAAGGAAGTTAAGCTTTTGATGGCCTTAATACAACTATTTCAAACTTCTCTGTTTCAAACTGACTTCTGCACAAGGGCACCACATCTAAAGGACCATCATTGATAGCAAACACTGTTAGTTTGTATATTTATTATGATAGTTTTCTGGCAGATGATAGTCATGTGTCTTATTCTAATAAATCAGCCCATGACAACAATTTTCCAACAGAAGTAAGCGAAGTGTCTTGAAGAAGGGGTGAGAGTGTGCCTTTTGTAATTCCCACACAGGGGCAATTTGGGCTACATGCAGCCCAGAAAGGATTGTTAGCATGTTGGGGTATTTGGGTAAATATGTAATTTGTATGTGGTTAAGGTTCAATAGTAGCCTGGTTTGGGGCATTTAATGGTGTGTGTGAGATGCTTGAAATGAACAGTAAGGTAATATCTTTCCTGCATTTGATTTCCCAAATTAAAATGTCCCTACATCAAATGGCTGTGGATTTACCCTGTCCACTGATCTCTTCCCTGGTCATCCCTGATCTGGGGACAAGTCTTCTGTCAAAGAAGGGCTGAGTGAGCAGCAGCTGGGCTTTCTCTCTCCGCCCTCTCCAGAGCAGGCTCCCTGTGGTCTGCCAGCCACAACATAAAAGTGAAAGTAGTAGTCTGGCTTCTTATTGGTCAGTTTGAGGTGAGGAGTTTTGTGGGGTTTTCTTGTTTTTCGTTTTTTGTTTTTGTTCTTTTTTTTTTTTTTTTTTGGAGATGTAGTCTTACTCTGTCGCCCAGGCTGGAGTGCAGTGACGCGATCTTGGCTCACTGCATCCTCCACCTCCCGAGTTCAAGCGATTCTCATGCCTCAGCCTCAGGAATAGCTGGGATTACAGACATCACCACCACACCTGGCTAATTTTTACATTTTTAGTAGAGATGTGATTTCACCATGTTGGCCAGGCTGGTCTCGAACTTCTGACCTCAAGTGACCCACCCGCCTCGGCCTCCCAAAGTGCTGGGATTACAGGCATGAGCCACCACGCCCAGCCAGAGCTACTTTTTTCTACGTTACACTTCGAGAACAAAAAACTTCCCCTCCCCTCTCTCTCTGTCTTCCTTCCCTGAGCTCTGTTTGTGTTGTCCCTACTAATCCCAAGACATCCACTGTGGAGTTGGAGCTCTTTCTTCATTTTTTCCTTTTCTCCACTTTGGGTCTTAACTTTAAAAACATCTGGGTTATTCCTATACCCAGCCCAGGGTGTCTGAACCTGTTCAGGGAGGTTAGGGTACTGTCGATTGCCCCAGACTCTGAGGTGTGGGCATGTACTTCCTGCCACCCTAGAAGTTTCAAAAAAAAAAAAAAAGAAGTGTTTCTTAGTAAAAGGGCAGTGAATTCCCAAATTCTATAGTTTCCCTTTCTCCACTTTCATATCTCAGCTACTATCAGAGTAACTTTACCCTCCTTTCTCACCCCTGTCTCTGTAAGCCTGATGAAAATCAGGAAGTATATAGTGATGTAGGGGTGGCTGAACATTCTCTGGAGATGGGACACACAAACTTTAGGATCCTGGAAGAAGCTATCAGAGGATCCAGTGTTAAATTACAAAGTTTGGAGTAGGGTCACTTTTCTAAGTGCTGGTGTGTTTTCAAAAGGCAAGTATCTTGTAGACCAAGAGGATGCCATGCTGCCTGGAAGTGACCTTGGGTATAATGGGAACCCTGATACATTCATTTATTCCACTTGTTTACAACAGGTATACTTTTATTCATTCATTTTTTACAACAGTTACAGTTTCACTTCATTCATTAAGCATTTGGTATGTGCCAGGCAATTTGCTAGGAGTTGAGGATAATCAGTAAACACAACCAGCCTTCGTGGAGTGAACAGGCTAGTGTTGGAGACATTCACTAGCTAGATAAACTATTGCTATGCAATTACACACAGTGTTAAGTGTTCTAAAGAGAAACACTGTGTGGAAATAGGGAATAATATAGGGGACACGACTTTCGACTGTGAGGGAAAGCATGTCTGAGCTGGGCTTTTAAGCTGAGACCTGCAGGATGAGAGGGAGCCAGCCACGGAAGCCAGCCTGCGGAAGGTTGCGCCAGGCAGCAGCAACAGTCATACGAAGACTAAGACATGAAAACTCTAGAACATAAGTTTCGACCCTTCTCCTTTTTCCCAGCTCCTAAGGTTTCGCTTCATCCTGGTTTCTTTGTTATTTCCACTAGTAAAGTACGAGAAGCACTCAGCACCACACCTGGCATAACTAACACTTCTCATGTGCCAGGTGCTACTGGAAGTGTGTTATGTGCATTAACTCATTTAATCCTCATAACCACCCAAGGATGGAGGGTCTATTCATGTCCCTATTTCACAGATGAAAAAACTGCACAAGTCACTATGCAATAATGGTCACGATTATTATTGGAATTAGTAATTTCATCAATAATAGCATAGTGACCATTTTCAAGCTTCTGGCAGACTTAATTTTGTTTATTTCTGACCTTTACACTGCTCATTGAGAGCCTCTTTAGTAGACTTCTTCTGTGTACTTTGCAAATTTTAAAAGCTTGTTTCTTTTAAAAAAAATCCATTATTCATGTTATTGGTGGAAAACATTTTTAACACTGCTGATCAGGCTTTATAGAAAAATCCCTTTCTGTATCCTCCCTCATCAGCAATGCTTCTCTGAGTTCCCTTCAATTCAGCAAAGGTTTATTGAGAACCTACTAATTGCCTGGCATGACTCTGGAGATGCCAGCTCCAAAAATTCAAAATCAAGGAAAAAAACCACACAAATAGCTGTAATAGAATAGGATATAGGCTCTGCTTGTCTTATAATCAAAATACAAATGCAAGTGATTGGGAAAAAGTATGATCTAGAATCAAGTAGACAGCTACCCAGAAGGTGTTTTCTTAGCCTTACTTTTTTTTTGTTTCTTAAATAAGTATGTAAGTGGTCAAAAGACTTTTCAATATGAAGATGTGATAGCTCCATATTTTATAATGTGTTGCCCTCATAAATTTGGTCTGAGAATTGTTTTGTTTTGTTTTGTTTTTTCCAAATTCCCCGGTTTTTTCACTAATGATGACCTACTGTTTAGATGTAGATTTTTCTATTGTCGAATGAATTTTACCTTTTTTTCCTTTTAATTTACAGGTATGAAAGCTAATCTTTGAAGACACACTGAATTAGCGAAATGGTGATTGTTGAAGGTGAATTGTTGCCTGATGCGCTAATTTCTAAGTTAAAAACGAACATCCTTTTTGCAACAATAGTGATCTGCCCTTCCACGCAGTGTTAAGACACTTCCCACAACTCCTCCACCCTTCTCATTTAGGTAAGTACTAAAATAAACAGGAAGGGAGAACTGTACTTCTTATCCCTATGCGACTGGCCCAGTGAATTGATTTCAACTTTGCATTTATGAGAAAAAAAAAAAAAAGATGACTTCCTTATTTGTATTTTAGTGGGCACAAAATTCCCCTCCCAGAGAGGCCTGTCTTTATCCCTCAGCCATTTTCAAAGAGCACTTTCATGCAAAGAGCAAACAGCTTCTCTAGGCGGAGAGTTTGAATTTCCTCTTCCTGAACCGTTTCCTATATCTGAACTGCCCACATCTTGTGGGGCAAGAACACCACACAAGAGGATGTAAAGGATCCAGCAAGCTACTAACTCAGCAGAAAACACAATAATGCCAGTCTTAGAGAACTACGTGCTAAGGAGAATTCATGGCAATGAATTCAATACAGGTCTTTTCCAACCAGCAGCCTGATAGGACCCTTTCTCTCTTCTTGTTGTTGAACCTATCTAAGAACACATTTTTTTAAAGATGCATGATATAAATTGTGATTTAATTGCTTGAATAGGTGGGACATGACCTCCTAGAGCTGTGTGCATCAATGTCAAGAAAACACGTGGGGGCCCTAGTTCTCAACATGGTTGCCATGTGGTAGAGGGAACTCATAACAGCAGTTTCTAACCTGGTCTGTGAACTTGGATGGCAAAATAAAATGACATCTTTATTTTCTCTTACCTCTAACTGAAATTTAACATTCCCTGCAATTACAAATAACATTCCCTGCAACAAACTAGAATAGTACTAGTAGCACCTGTGACTTTTTGTCACCAAGAGAAATCACAAATCTTTCAAATCGCATGACAGTTGTTGCAGCTATCTTGATTTATACTTACTGTTACTTCAGATAATGATTAAATATTAGAGATGTCACTAGTTTTTGTTATTTAAACAGTTATTAAATAACACTTTACCATGCCATATTTTAAAAATTATTTTGTAGCTGTATTTCAACATAGTTGATGGCTTTTGTAATTCTATGTATTATATTTTTATGCATGTTAAAACATTATGAGAAAAGTCCATAGATTTCGCCACACTGTCAAAGGGGTTCATGCCCCCCGCCGCCATGTTAAGTATGCCTTAGGAGACTCTCAGTATTGACCCACTGCAAGCACAGTTTCCATTCAGTGAATGGCCTCAAAAATGATCCATTTAGTGCATTTCACTGTGCCTTTCCCACAGTTTTAGTTACCTCTTTTCCAATAATACATCTTATCAAAAACCTCAAATGCAGTACAATTGTAAAATATGGAATCATTTGATCTTCAAATCGCTGGTTAAAACTGCATCAGCTTTCAGCTGTTCAAGAGCTGACTATCTAAGCTGTGAATTATCAAGGTCCCCTTTTCTCCCTGGCTTCCTCTTTGGCTGTTTACCACGTGGGTCTTTTACTGCTGGGTCACAGGTGCACTGACAGATAGGCAGGGCTCCCCGAGGAAATGACATTCAAATCTGACAATTTTCCTACATCACTAAGAAGTTGTGGATGAGTGGAGGTCGAAGGTGTTGATTAAATTAAGGCTTGGAATTACCTTTGGATTTTAATTACCGTTCTACCACTGTCCCAATGTCCTCTGTCTCCCCACCGCCACGCTCTCCTGTAGCTCTGAGACACTTATCAGATGCTATTTTTGTTTGTTAGTTATCTTTGCTCTGCATACGGTCTTCCCACAGAACCTGTGTTCTCCTTCTCTTGTGTTGCCCCTGGTGCTTGGCAGACAATAGATCCTCCATAAATAGGTGTGACTGAACTGAATCACTGTCTATGGTACATACCCAGTGGTCCTTCATGGTTGAAGATGTCAGTGCTAACATGATTATTTTCTATCTTGGATTTCTTATGTCTATTTGGATTTTATTATGCAACATCTCTTCTACAAATGCTGAACACTATGTACCAAGCATCATACTAGATATTAGAGACAAAGATGAATATAATATGAACTTCCTTCAAGGAGTTCTGAGGTCACAGGGACACTAGACAAATACATATCGCAATGGAGTGTAACAAGAGCAAGTGTAGGCATATGGACTAAGTATGTCGGTGACACCCAGAAAGGGCTGGTCATTTCTGGAGAATGAGAATGAGAGTCAGAGAAGATGCTGGAGTGGGAACCCAAAGCATGGGTTGGATTTAGGCAATGGCAAGAGGGACAGGGAGAATTCCAGCATCAGAGAACTGTGACTCTTTTAGGATGGAGCAATACACAAGCATTCTTTACGTACCGGACACTCATTTCTTCCCTGCTAAGAGAACCTAGTTGTGTATCTGGGATAATCTTAAGGAAGGTAAGTTCCTCCTCCAGACTTGGGCTCATGAGCCAATCATGAGCCAATTACGGTCATTCTTTTTCTCTTCACCAGACGTTGGTATAGTGTGGGCATGTGACCACATTCTGGTCAATGACGTCTAAGGGGGAAGTCTGCTCAGGGATTTCTGTTTGGGCAAAAAAAAAGACAGAGTCTTGCCAGGAGAAAGTAGCCTTCCCCTCGTTTTGAAAACAAATACAATGTTTACAGTTGTGGCCGTTATCTTGTGACAGCAGAAAGATATTAAGAGCCTGGAGGGGCTCTTTGATAGTAACACTGAATAGCAACCAGTACTAGCAACTGGGCTCCTTCTTGTGCAAGAAAAGATTAACCTCTACTTGCCTATGCTCTAAGTAATTAGGGGTTTTTTTTCCCCTTATAGCTAAACACATCACAACCGATGTATACAGCTTCTGAAAACTATTTTGCACAGGTCTCCCCAGTGGGTATCAATGGGGTCACAACTAATACCCCCCTGAGTTTTTCTGCCTGATTATCCCTAACTTGTATAACTCTAGGACTCAACCTCTTCCTCCTTCAATCTCTCCAGTCATTTTGGGGAGTCCCCAGGGGAATATCTTTGAGAATGTAGCTTCTTCCCTGATTCTCTCTATCCTCCCTTTGATGCAAGGAGAGTAAGAAAGCCCTTCTCTCTGACTCTGTGTTTCACTCTGCCACTAGACCCCAAGGTGAATGGGTCTAGCTCCGTTCATGGAATGGGACCCCAAGGTGAATGGGTCTAGCTCCGTTCATGGAATGGGACCCCAAGGTAAATGCCCTGAATGTCATCAACTTTTGGTCAGCTATACCTTCTAGCTGCTGACTACCTCTGCTCTCTATTAAGGAATGTCTGAGGAATAGTAAGCATACTAATTTCATCTACTTTCCTTTGTGTCTTTCCATAGAAGGCTAGCATCAACCTCTTCCTTTAGATAGACCAAAACAGCAACAATCATCTGCAGGCTTATCAGCCTGTGCCAATAGATCCCCAGAGTTCAGATTAGCTGGCCCCAAGCAGCTACTCTTCACCTAGCTCAGCCCAGAGCCCAGTCACATGTGCACATGAAGGAATGGAAGACATAATATGGCAAAAATGGTCAGGCAGGGACCTTATATATCAAGCTAAGAAATATAAGCTGTATCCTCTAAGTCAGGGCTTCCTAATAAGTGTTCCATAGAGTGTGTTGAGATACTATCCTGCCCTCTCAGCCCTTGGGACTGCCGGGTGGAACCTGACAGAGGGAGCTCCTAGGCTGGTCACCTCTGGCAGCCAGTGCCCTTGTTTGGTGTAGGAAGGTGTTGCCAAGAAGAGTGGGGCCCAATGGAGCCATGGTATAAAACAATTGGGAAACAATGGGGAGTCATTGAAGAATTTTTAACAGGAAGTAATCCCATCAGCTTTCCATATTGGAAGACAATGAAAAGGCAATGCAAAGGCTGGGTTGGAGGAGGTGGGCAATGAACCTGGGACTGGGACCACCAGTCTCACCTAAAATAGCCTAGTGATGAAATGATGAGAGGGCGAGCTAAGGAGTAGGAAAGAGAGAGCAGGGAGGATCTGGGAAATAAGAAATCTTTTTTTTTTTTAAATAATACTCTAAGTTCTAGGGTACATGTGCACAACACACAGGTTTGTTACATATGTATACATGTGCCATGTTGGTGTGCTGCACCCGTTAACTCGTCATTTACATTAGGTATATCTCCTAATGCTATCCCTCCTCCCTCCCCCACCCCACGACAGGCCCCGGTGTGTGATGTTCCCCACCCTGTGTCCAAGTGTTCTCATTGTTCAATTCCCACCTATGAGTGAGAATAATTATTTTAGAGTCTCTAAAAAGAGCCAATCTTTTTCATGATTTGGATAAAGGCACCATATCAGTTTAAACCAAAACAGTCACAGATGAGAATTTGATTTGGGGAGTGTCTTATGGAAATTAGATGGTGTTGTTTTAAAGAGTGTTCATTTTATTTCTCTGTTCTAGGGCTGACTGTAATTTCATGCTGCATTTGCAAGCCTGCAGGCAGACACCTTAATTACTATGGATGCCAGATAGAAAGAGGAGTGCTAATCAAACCTTTATTAATTGGTGACATACTTCCAACTTTCAGGAACAGATGCTAGGGAGGAATGAATGCTTGTAAACCACAGTACCCACCAACTCCCCTCAGGTGTGAATTTTTTTTTTCTTAAATCAAGTACCTTTTACATCCACTAGGGGGAATCCTAGCGTGCTTCAAACTCTGCCTTTTTCTATGCTTAGTAGAATGACATACCCATGAAAACTTGCTTGTCTATTGATGTGTGTGTCCTCTACTCTGGAAAGGCTCCGAGATCTGGCATGTTGTCATATTTTTCAAACAGAAGAGAAAATATCATTCAAGATATGTTAAAGAAAATAAATTGCTCAACTTCCCACTGGAAGAAATCCATCTTAGAGAAAATTTTCTGTGTAAACAGAAGTTTCTACCAGGAAAAAGAGGGTAATTATTTGTCAGAATCTTTACTTACTAAAAAATAGAAAACACTAAATCTGTGCCTTTGCAATTTAAAGAGCTTAATTTTAAATACCTGTTAGGCGCTGGTGCGATCTTTATGCTCAGTGGAGTTCTTAAAGTATTATTGGCACTCGGTTGATAATTATTATAATTATTATAAGCTTGCCTGACATAATTACAGTATAAGACTCTCCCCTTTTCAATATAAAGTCATGTTCAAACAAAGTTTGAAAGGTGCTGTAAATTAACAAATAATTTAAAAGCTATGTTCAGTGGATGCTCTTCCATGTTATCAATAATATTTTTGTGGCAAGGAGTTGTTTTTCTCCTTTTATATTCTCTGTCTCTGCAGAGATAACCAATTCATGAATTGGTAAATATGCATTGTGGAGATGCCAAGTTATGTCATTGTATGTGGGGCTGTGGGTACCTCAAAGAATGACCCTTGCCCCTAAGGAGTATAGAGCCTTTACATTACACTTCAACTGACATTTATTGAATACTGACTCCGTGTAAGGCCCAGTAATCTGCGCAAAAATAACACCATTGGTCTTGCTCATTGCCATAACCCCAGCCCGCAACACATGTCTAGCACATGGTAGGTTCTCAGGAAGTATCTGTTAAAAGATGGAGTGAGTTAATGAACAGAAAGTTTGAGGAATAAAGGGAATATGGAGATAAACTGAATTTAAGACACCATCTCTGATCTCAAAGAAATTATATTAAGTGAAAGAGCTATACACACAACCAATGCATAGTGTATGATGTGAATCACCAGATTTTAATGCTATCAACTTACAGATAAAGTGCTCTTCAAGTTCAGGGCAGGGAGTTCATAACCAAAGGGAGGAATTGGCCCTGTTCAACTAATTCAACAGGTAAGTTTAGTTACACTGCTAGAACAGAGCCTGGCATGAAGGAGACACACTTCACTATTTTGTAATAAATGAATGGGTACTTACTGTATACAGGGCCTAGTTCCTGGGGGCACAAAGATGAGACAGCACTTAGTTTCTAGTTTTATTTATTTTTTAAATGGGAGTTTATAGTTTAGTAGAGGCATTCTAGTACAATTTCAAGGAAGACTCCCAGGAGAAAGCAGCTTTTACACTGGACCTTAGTGGATAAGTGAGAGTTCACAAAGCTGAGAAGATGGAAAGGGTGTTTTAGGTGAAATGTACAGCAAATGCAAGGACACAGGGGCTTGAAAGAGCCTGACTCATTTAAAGAAGCATGAAAATCCCACTACTAACAACAGGAGACAGTACCAAGGATATTCCTAGCTCTTAGCATAAGGCCCTACATATGAAAGTCCCCTAATAAATACTTGTTGTTTTTTAACAATAATGCCGGTAAGAGTCCAAAGATGAGCACAAGTTTTAAGTGCTGGACAAGTATGGAGCTGAAAGAGTTATCTGGGCTAGTAGGATCTGCTCACTGGGGTCAGTTTATGGGCAACATCTTTGGACTTTGTGTGCTGAGGCCACAGAACCCTCCATACAGCAGGAAGGCCCTTTCCCACCAGCCTGTTACCATGGCCTGTTTTGTTTCATCTACACAGTCTATTTAACAACAAAACCAGAGAAAAGTGCTCACAGTCACTACCTATTTCTTTGAGGCCCCTCTTTATTTTTTTTGAGATGGAGTCTCACTCTCTCGCTCTGTCACCCAGGCTGGAGTGCAGTGGCACAATCTCAGCTCACTACAACCTCCACGTCCTGGATTCAAGCGATTCTCCTGCCTCAGCCTCCTAAGTAGCTGGGACTACAGGTGCGTGCCACTATGCCCAGCTAATTTTTGTATTTTTAGTAGAGACGGGGGTTTCCCCATGTTGGCCAGGCTGGTCTTGAGCTTCTGATCTCGTGATCTACCTGCCTTGGCCTCCCAAAGTGCTGGGATTACAGGCGTGAGCCACCGTGCCCAGCCGAGGCCCCTCTTTTCATGCCTTCATGCTAACTGCACCCCTCCTACAGGCCCTTGAATGTCACTTCTGTGAGTCTCTCCTCAACTAGGTAAAATGTGGTTCCATTAATCATATTTTGTCTTTTGGGTTTTAGTTTTGTCACTCTCATTCACATACAACCAGCAATGTTTTTTGAATACCCTTTCATTAACAATCAAATGATCTCATAATCCTAATACTGTTAACAACACATAGCCCGTTCACAGAGGCTGAAGGTCTAGCTGAAAAGATAGGACTTGTACCTTAAAAGATAAATAATACTGCTACCTAAAAAGATAAATAATACTACTGCCATTAGCATTCTTTGCTTTGTACTGTATCTATGACCCTTAATCAGATTTCACACACACACCCACACACATCCTTATGATTCACGGCATTCATGGGGTACACATTCAATGGGCAGCAAATAGCATTTAGTAATAAAGCTTTAGTAATGCTTGCCTATTCTCAAAGTCTGGTTTTTTCGATGGTAAATTTCTTAAAGCAGTATACCCCAAAATGTAATATTTAATAAAGATTCTTCCCTTGCTTAAAAGGACTACTCCCAAGCACAGGGGCAGCTTTGCCATCTGCCATCCTGCTTCATATGTTCTATTTGCTTGTAATATTTATACCAACTTGTTTTCCTGATCACTTTCTCACCTCTTTGTAAGTACCTGCCCTGAATCTGCTGCTCTCCCTGGCTTTCTTGCATTTCTTGAAAACCCTTCCACTCCCTCCTTCTGTTGTTACTTTTCTGACCTATTCTTTATGCCATTTGGAAATCACAGATCTGTGTATCTTCTTCTTCTTCTTCTTCTTTTTTTTTTTTTTTTGACAGTCTCACTCTGTCACCCAGGCTGGAGTGCGGCGGTATGATCTCAGCTCACTGCAACCTCTGCTTCCCAGGTTCAAGAGATTCTCCTGCCTCAGCCTCCCGAGTAGCTGGGATTACAGGCACCCACCACCACGCCTGACTAATTTTTGTATTTTTAGTAGAGATGGGGTTTCACCATGTTAGCCAGGCTGGTCTCGAACTCTTGACCTCAGGTGATCTGCCCACCTCGGCCTCCCAAAGTGCTGGGATTACAGGCGTGAGCCACCACACCTGGGCGTGGATCTTCTTGATATCCCGAGATGACTCTGAGCCGCTCATCCACCAATTACAGATGTAGACTTGATTGCAAATGTTGCCATTCCCCGGTTCCTGCTGGTTCTGATGTACCTAACACCCACATCCACTCTTAACACTAGTGGCATCCCCTCTTAACCTTCATGAAACTCAAGCCGGCAGGACCAAGAGGCAGGTAAATAAATTGTGAACATATGGGGGTTGGCAGGATAGTGCAACAGGTGAGAAATGAAGAGGCAAAGACATCCAGTGAGAAGACAGCAATGGGAAGTGAGGAAAACCTTTATGGAGGAAGAGACTATGAGAACAGAGTGTTTGCTCTGCTGTGGCTGGCTGGCCACCAGCAGCTACTGCAACAGAACAACCAGGAAGGGTAACAGATTTAGTGTTATCAGCCACTAATATCATATGGTGAGAATCCATCAGCAAACCTGATGTAGAAGCCATGGACTTGGCCAGAAGAAGGGGTTCAAGGCCCAACTTGGGCCTACCGTACTACGGGAACTTGGCTTGTCATTAAGCTCTCTGCACTTTAGTTTGCTTATCTGCAAAATGATAAGATAATACTTATGAGGTTATTGCAAAAACTAAATGAAGAAACTGAAGTAAATGGGCTCAGTACTGAGCAGAAACATGTGCCCAAGAAATGCCAGTTAAAATGTTTTCCTAAGGATAGGGTTTGAGATGGAGAATAGGTGTGTTACAGGCTGAATTGTCACCATCTCCCGAATTCATATGTTGAAGTCCTATCCCCCAGTAGCTTCGGATATAACTGTATTTAGAGGTAGGGTCTTTAAAGAAGTAAAATGAAGTCGTTAGGGTGGACACGAATCTAATCTGACTGGTGTTCTTATAAGAGGAAATTTGGATACAGATATGTACAGAGGAAGGAACATGTGAAGATACCGAGAGAAGATGACCATCTACAAGCCAAGGAGAGAGGCCTCAGAAGAAACCAACCCTGCCAACACCTTGATCTTGGACTTCCAGCCTCCAGATCTGTGAGGAAATACACTGCCACCCAGTCTGTGATACTTTGTTATGGCAGTCCTAGCAAACTCCTAATACTAATAGTGCTGAGTTAACACAGCACTAGAGTCCTGGTAATAATAATGGTAATCATCATAATAATGTTTATTATTTATGGAGTGACTTCCTGTGTGCCAGGCATTGTGCTAAATGCTTTACACATATTATCTCATTTAATACGCATGAAAATCCCATGTGATGGATGCTATTTTTCCAACCTATGATGAGGATGCTGAGGGTCAGAAAGCCCAAGCCTACATAGTTATTGAGTGGTGGGACAGGGTCTGGAACCGAGGCCTGACTGAGATCACGGCTGGCCTACAGTGTCTTTGTACAAAGAAAAAGGTGCCACTTCCTTTGGGAACACCCAGCCCCAAGCCAGTGTGCAAGGTTTGGTAAACAGAAGACAAACTGGATTTTAATTCCTCTTTCCTCCTTAGCTGGGTGCCCTTGTGCAAACCTAAGCCTCTCAGGGTGACCCACGCTGAGGCCCAAGCTCTTAATAATTACACCGGACTGCTCAGTGGGCCGGGGTGGCTAGGGGTAACACCATTGCCACCGTCGAGGTAGGATCAGTTGGGCACGTAAGGGACTGTGAGTGCTGGCAAGGCAAACCCTACCTCCCTCACGGCTGGGAATGAGATACGTGGGAACCCAGGTCCATGAGTTCTGGGACGCATGTGGGTGGGCTTCCAACAGTCCTACAAGACAACCACAAGGGGCCCTTGACTTAGGGCAATTCTGACTTAGGGCAGTTCTGTGTCCAGTCCTCAGTCAGCAAGAAATTCAGTTTGCCAAGATCGTGGCCCTAGGATTACACACCTGTCCTTTCGCCATCATCCCCATGCCTCCTCCTCCCACCAAACCAAAGAGAATGAGAAACGCATCTTCATCCATTTGGCTATGACTGTAAGTGTGCCTGTCCTCACAATTAAAGCTCCTGAATGTTCCAAATTTGCAGCTTTCATGGTGGGGAAAAAAAGGCCTCCGACAGCGTAAATATTTAATCACCATTAAGAATGTCCAATAAATGATGGGAATCAGGTTTCAAATTGACTGGTTCAGATGATTAAAGTACAGAAGTCATAGCAGGATAAAAATAAAGTACCCTCTAAAAAAGTAGCATCTTATGGGCAGGGGCAAGATGGAAGATAGCACGTTGGGACCTCTCCAGGCCCGGTCGGGCACTGCACTCGGGGCGAGTGTGGCAACCACTGTCGCTCTCCGAAGGCTCCCGTGCCCCTTGGGGCAGCTGAGCAGAGTAATGCCCTCCGTGATGGAGAGTGCGCGTCCTGCAGCTGGGCCAAGACGGTGCCCAACGGCGGACAGCCCCACTCTGAGGATGACAGCAGCGAGGAGGAGCACTCGCACGACAGCGTGATCCGCGTTGGAACCAATTACCAGGCCGTAATTCCAGAGTGCAAGCCTGAGAGCCTCGCATGCTACAGCAACAAGAAGCTGAAGGGGATTCTGGTGTGGTCACCCAACCACTGTGTGTCAGATGCCAAGCTTGACAAGTATATTGCGATGGCCACGGAGAAGCATGGCTACAACATTGAGCAGACGCTCGGCATACTCTGGAATAAGCACCACGTGGAGAAGTCGCTGGCTGACCTGGCCAACTTCACCCCATTCCCTGAGGAGTGGACAGTAGAGGACAAGGTGCTGGTTGAACAGGCCTTTGGCTTCCATGGCAAGTGTGGATCCAGCAGACGTTGCCCGACAAGTTGATTTCCTGCCTGGTGAAATACCACTACTCTTGGAAGAAAACCCACAGCCGAACTAGTATGATGGACAGACAGGCCCGGCGGCTGAGGGGCTGCAAGGACAAAGAAGACAGTGATGAGTTCGAAGAGGGTCGAGGAGGCCTGAGTGAGGGAGAGCCCGATGCTGGAGACCCCAAGAGAGGGGTACAGAGCATAAAGCAGAGGAACAGCAGCCTGCGCCAAGCCCTGGAGGGCGCCATTGATCCACTCCGCCCCCTGGAGGCCAACACCAAGTTCAACCCCTGCTGGACCACAGAGGAACAGCTTTTGGCTGCCCAAGCCATCCGGAGGTATGGCAAAGACTTTAGGACTATTGCAGAGGTGATTGGGAACAAGAGTCTGACCCAGGTGAAGACCTTCTTTGTGAGCTATTGGCGCTGCTTCAATCTGGAGGAGGTGCTGCAGGAATGGGAGGCTGAGCAGGATGGGGCCGGTGGAGCCACAGTCCCCATGGAGAAGGCTAGGAGAGGGGCTCCCTTGCCAGCCCCAGCCCTAGAAGAAGATGATGAGGTCCAGATTACATCGGTCTCCATGTCTGTGTCCCGATCAGTGCCCCCCTGCACCACCCCCGTTCCACCTCCCACCTCCCTGCCCTAGCTGTCCCCTGCTGCTGAGGCCACCTTTGCCCACGGCTCCCACCCTGCTCTGACAGCCACCCACAATGCAGCTGGGCCGCTTCCTCCAGCCCCGGTTGGCCCCCAACCAGTGCCCACCGCCTCTCATCCTCCCCGCTCTGGCTGCCCATCCTGGCCCTCAGCCCCTACCCACCCTGATTGGAGCCCCCAGTGCCCTCACTCTGAATCCTGAGGTCCTCCACCAACCACAGGATCCAGGACCCCTTTGCTGGCCATCCCAAGGCATCTCTGGTGTCACTGAGGACAGAAGGGGCTAGGGCTCTTGCCAGGTCTTTCCAAGACCCAGAGCTGCTGACAGCCCAGCCTGGACCTGTGGGTTCTGCACGTGATCCTGGCGGCTGGGCCTGTCTCCTGGGGCCATGGCCCGGGCTCAGGGGCCTTTGAGCTGGACTGAGGGCACTTTCGCTTCCTTGCCGGGACTGGAATGGCTGCCTCCTAGTCAACTAGGCCTCTGGGCCCTGCCCTTTGTGTGTCGGAGGTAGGGACCTTAGCGTGGGGGTGGGACAGGACAGTTGGGTGTGCTGGCTGTTCTCATTCCTCTTCCCTTCTTTTAGCAATAAGTCTTGGGTGAAGTGGGAAGGGAGGCTGCAGGGGGAGGTGGGAAGAGGGGCCTTACAGCAGCAGAGGCTGGAAGGGAAGTTCTGTCTTCAGGGGCCAGCTGGGAAACACTAAGGAGCTGAGGGTGCCCACCGGGCCCACCTTCCAGTA
Source organism: Pongo abelii (assembly GCF_028885655.2). Classification (NCBI taxonomy): domain Eukaryota; kingdom Metazoa; phylum Chordata; class Mammalia; order Primates; family Hominidae; genus Pongo; species Pongo abelii. The sequence goes on from NC_071995.2 coordinate 92,678,195, forward strand.
GCTTGGAGAAATGGCGGTTGGGAACTTATGCAGACATGGATTTACTTTTCAACATGTTTTAAAAGTTAAAAAAGAAAAACCTCCTAAAAAAAAAAAGTAGCATCTTTAGAGGGTTTCTGTCTCTACTACATAGGTTTCCTTGAGTATAAAGGAACCAAAAACATCCAATTTATCTCTTCATTATTAGTAGGGGGTGGCAAAGGGTGAGGTCTGGAGATGAGGAAGTATAGAAATCTCTTAATAATCCTGCTTTGGTAATAATGAATATCAATGGAATTTCTCAACTTTATTGAAGGGACTGCTGGAGTTCAGACTTAAGGAGAAATGTCTAAAAAGGAAAAAGCGGCATGCTTGGTTTTGTATCTTGTTTCAAAATATATTTCAAACGTTCAGCAGAATTTTAGAGATCATAACCACCCTCTGCCCCCACCACCTTCTGAACCCTTAGTCCCCAGTAGTTCTGATTTACTTTTAAGATTCTTTTAGTTTTATGTTTTAACTGAAAAAAAAAAAAATCCTGCCCAGCCAGGTTTCCATCTGTCTGTATCACCGGGTTGAATTTAGTGTAGGAAAGCCTGTGCAAAGGGAATAAAAATGTAGCTTTTTTTCCATTGCCAGATTCAGGGGAACCAACCATTTGGAAACAAAGGAGTTCCATTTTGACGAGCAGCCTTTCTGCTTTCCATCAGTGGACAAAGTGAATGTACAGGTTTAAACATCATTTGGGGTCACCTCTAGATCCATGTTTGGAGGTAGATTGGTTTGTTAGTTATGATTCTGGCAGGAAACAGGTGACACATGCAAACAGATACATTAATGGAGGGACCATGGCTGAGCCATGCCAGGATGAAGGCAGACCAGCAGAGGCTAGCCATAGCGACAACCATGGAATCCCACAGGCCTGAGGAGGAGGGTGAGGGAGTGGTTACTGGGCCCACGAAAGGCTGTGGCTTCAGTGTAGCTGTGAGAGAGGACAGCCCACAGGAGCTGTGGCCTTGTAGAGGGACACAGACATGGCCAATGCATAGATCGGCAGAGAGGGAGCTGGGAGAATAAATATTCAAACTTCGCCCTAGCTGTCCACCCCTAGATCTCTGGCTGGGGCTTCCCATTGGCTGAATCCAACCAGAAGCCAAAAGGCAAGGGTGATGTCCATAAATGTCAAACTTCTGGGTCTCGAGCAAAAGGGGGAGGAGTGGGGAAATGGTCTGCAGGGAGAAGAGACTATTCAGCACAGATGGGGAAGAAGAAATAAATAGGAAGGACTAGGGAAGAGGTGGAAGAGATTGTGGTGATGGTTTCGAGGGTGTAGACTTATCTCCAAGCACGACATGTTGTATATAATAAATAGGTACGGATTTTTGTATGACAGTCATACTTCAATGAAGGCTTTGTAAAATAATAATAATAATAATAATAAAGAATAGGGGCAGGAGGGCGAGGCAAACACTCGGTCTTCCACGAACTTTGCATTTGGGATTCTGTGCGTGGGGCTGAGTGCCTGAGAAATGCTGTTTGGACTGTCATATTCCTGGGGCTTCCCCAGGATGGGTGATGAGTGGGGCTGCCCCCACCCTGGGGCCATACACCAAGCTGCCCGACCGCAAGAACCCATGCTCAGAGCTGATATTGGTTGCTTCCACTCCACCTTGGTGGGGCTATTTTCTAGGGAGTGGCAAGGACATAAGAATGAGAAGGCACACCAGCTTGGTGGAGAGCACTAGAGGGCTCACTGCGAAGTCCAGCAACTTTATTGTCAGCTCAGAGCATCTCCCCACCAGAATCTCAAGGAAGCAGAAGTACAAGTGGCTGTGAAGTTATCTGCGTGTTTATCTTATCTTCTGCTATTCATTTCAAGAGTTGGAGTTATTATTAATATGAAGGCCTGGTTTCTGGCAGCTCTTCTCTTAGAATGGGTTTATGCCAAGCTGCCAGGTATCAGAGGATTCAGAGCCTAGGATTATGCTGACAGCGAGTCTCAGATCTGTGATGGGAGGGCAAAGACACGGGAAACAACGTTGTATTAAAGAGGAATCAGCGTTTTGTGTCTAGTCTTTGATGCCCTTTTGGCTCCCTATTTCCGAAGAACAGCAAGGAAAATACAAGGAGAGACAGACTGGAATCTTGTGAATATCAGAGAAAAGCTTGATTTTCAAGAGACTGCTCAAGTTACAGAGATTCCCCAAATCTGAAGAAGTAATTAACTGATGAGTTTGCATACTTCATGCAGGGTGAACTCCAGCCGGTCTAGAAAAACACTGTGATGGTTGATGATTTACCATACTTTGCTTTCAACCAGTAATTGTCTCAGATTCTTAACCACTGATGGTTTTGGTGAATGTTTTGGAGAAAAGGCTCGAGAGAAACTTCATGACACTAAACATACTCCCTGAGAAGTGTGGTGCTAGAATGCTAAGGTGATGTCCTAGACTTCGCAGTCTCTTAAACATATCTGACATGTTATGTCATGTTATGTTATGTTATGTTATGTTATGTTATGTTATGTTATGTTATGTCTTTTTAGGCAATAGCTCATCCCTCCCTAAAGCGGAGTGAATGCTCTTATTTAGCTTAAAGACAGTCATTGGACTTTGAGTAAAGAATCATTTTCTTGTACGTTCCACTCCACCCTCCAATGTACATTTGCACTCTGCTGGCGAATGACCATGAGCTATTAAATCATGACACAGAAAAAGATGACAACTGTAATGTTGGGAGTGACCCCCAAGTCCCACCTACTGAAGGAACACCACAAGCCTTCCTCACTTTAAACCATGGCATGGGGGCACTATCACCAAGCATAAGAATGCCCAGCAATCGTCTGGGGCCATGTTGGGTGGGCAGAGAGGATGAGGCACTGAGTTCCTTCAGCCATGTCTTAACTGTGCCATGTCAGAGAGACTTTTCATGTTGATTGAACTGTGTCCAACTCATCTCTCAGCACCAATGCGAACTTATTAAACAGCTCTTCCTCTAATCTTTTTTCAATCATCTACTCATCAGCAGACTAGAAAGAAGACTGGCTCATTTCTTTTTCCTGTCAGCCACCAAAAGGGCCTGGGAGCTTTGATAAGGGCCTCGATGTGGAAGACCACATAGATATCAGCAAAACTGTGGAGGAAGAAGTGGTCTGCTTAAAACCTAAGAGGACAATACAGGTAGTACTATTCCACCCACTGGGTGGTATTTCCCAAATTCTGCACAGGGGGTTGTAGCTATGTAGATGAGGCTTAGAGAGAATTCACTGACCACCAGAACAAATATTCTCAGTTGCTTTCAATCTGTGCCAGCCAAGTCATGCTGCGGACCACTGTCAGATGAAAAAAAAAAAAAAAAAAGAAAATCAGAAAGAAAACTGAAGCACCAATGATAGCCATCTTGTGACTGTGACCAATTGCCTACTGAACAGTTCTTAATGTCCTGGGCCCCAGCAGGAAACCATTGAATCTATAAAGTCCTGTCCGCCAGAAATGAGTCTGATTGTGGATGGCCTGGTTAACCCAGATTGCCTTCGGTGCCTGAGGGAGTTGATATTTTCTCATTATGAAGACTTTCCCATCTAGTGAACGCTGCAAATAAAACTGCTCAGAATCGGTCTGAACTGCCTGTTTCCGTGGTAGCAGGCCTCTGTCTGGAGGATAAATCTGCACCATCTTCTTTTTTTTTTTTTTTTTTTTGGGTTTCAGCCAGTTATGTTACAAGGAGTTCCGAAATGTGCTATAAGTGACACCCAACAAGACGGGCTCGGCCAGTTGGAGAGGGAAGCTTTGTCACCAAGGGGACTTGCACCCCTGGGCCAGATGGCGGTGTCCAAGAGAAAGTGATCAAAGAGATACAGAACCCGCATGCCTAAATATTGATTTCAGTTGTTCGTATTTCCCACACTTTTCAAATGTGGACTTGTGTCCTGAAGGTGGAGCTTTAGTACACAAGAAAATTGGGAAGGGGCAAACATGTTTGTACAAAATGGGGGTAGAATCAGCAAAGAATGCATTTATATGCTTCCTCGTCGCCTACGTTTTTCATGCCAAAAAGTTAGCACAGATTCTGATTCCTTTCACCGTAGGAGTCTGCATACAATTAAACGGGAGGAAAAAGAAGCCCACTCTTAAGAGTGGGGCTTATGGTCCCAGTAGAATGGCAGGGAACTGTAGCCATCAAAGCCATTTATACTTCTTGTGGGTAGTATTTTTAAGATGTTGTTTCTTTTTCAAAATGAAGCAGCAATGAATTGAGTAGTGATCAAAATGCCGCACCACAGAGTATGTTTAATCCAAATAGCTCCCAAGATGGTCTGCGACTGATTGTACCAACTCTACGGGACTTAGAGAAATGACTTGGTTACCAGTGAAGTAAAACTATCCCTGGAATGGAATTGAACTGTTGCTTCTCAGCACATAACGACACTGCCACCGCCGGTTCACGGAGCCAGTGAAAGTCACTGAGTTCTGCATCAGTCACAGGAAAAACTGTCAAAACACCAGTGCATAAATCCCCTACTATGCTGTGGAGGGGGTCTCTGAGCTTCAGATGAGGTTTTTAAAATATTGATCTTCCCACTTCCAGAGGTGCAAAAATTCTGAAAGCATTCCAGGAGGGCAGGGAGTGGGGGAGCAAGGCCAGATATTTTGGAGCAGGTGAAACATCTGACTTGTCTTGCCTGAGATGTCCCGATTAACACCAACCGGGTACTTTAGGCCTTTCCCCTTCTTCCTCCCCTCTCCTCATGGACACTCCAACACCATCATCACAGCACAAAGGGCAACCTCATATCTCGTGGGAAGGCATTTTCTGCCTCCCGCCAGGCAAAGATAATGTTATCCAATTGCAAATGAAAGGCTTATGAATGAAAAGATGACCACTCTGACTTTAGTGTATGAGAGCCACTGCTGAAATGATAGGATCCTTGAACTTCACATCTAGAGCAGAAACTCACCTTCTCTTCTGCTTCTCCCTCCACCTCACCCTTCTTTCCTTAAGCTTTCCAGAACTCCTGCCATATCCCTCAGCACTGGGGAGAACTTGAAGCACTGTTGGAGAAGTTTGAAACCTGCAACCTTCGGCAGGACTCAGCATGGGACAAAAGCCACCTCATTCCTTTCCCTTCCCAAAACAGCATCTTGAGCTGGGGAACTTGGAGGGAAGGAAGAAAGGGGATAGCAGCCAATTGCCCTTCCTGGGGCCTGGGGTCTGGAAATAGCCTGGGAAGGAACAGTGATCATTTCCCAACGATCCATAGAGGTCCTCAGCACCCTCCACTCCTATGCACCCCCGGCTCATCTGTCACACTGTAAGGCTGCTGATGGTGCCCCTAGCTGCCCCAGGAAGCTGGGAGGCATTTGTGCATCCTCTGGGAAGCCCCATTCCGAGAAATCATGAACCTATTCCCCAGTGGGCAATGATTCCCTGTGCTTCAGAAATTCTTGGCGGCTGTGGGGGCAACCCAGCTGTTATTCACCCTCTGGGTGAGGTGGTGAGACCTCAGGGGGTCCAAAGGATAAAAGTGGGTAATGATGAGACAGATGGAGAGCCTCGAGGGAAATACGGGTACTTGGGTCTAATAGTAGACGGCAGGGCGGGGGCTGGTTGGTGCATTTAACTTGAGGAACTTTTCAGTCTCACTACAGAGAATGATCTCTGGGGGATTATGGCAATGGCCACAGGTGGCACTTAACTAGAGCCAGGTATGTAAGAGGCCCTGGGGCTAGATATGGATTCGAATCTCGGCTCTGATATCTACCAGCAGTAGAGTGCCAGCACGTTCCACAGCCTTTTCATAACCATTCTCCTGGACTACTAAGTAGAGATGACAATAACAGTCACTAATTAATAGGGCTGTTATGAGAATTATGAGTCTTAACCCATGTGGTGAATTTACAAGCGCACCCGGCACGTAGTAAGTGCTCAGTAAATGTTAGCCCCGCTCATTAGGTTAGATGGTGAGCAGAACTTTCCAAGTGCTAGGCTTGAGAGCCTGGGACTCTGTTGCCAAGGGAGATTAGAGAACCTTTGCAAATATGGGCGCTCCGGCCCCGGGGATTGTCCAGAACGAGAGTGTGGCGCCTGCCTTTCTACCACCTCACTCATCCGACCCGGGGAAACCCACACCCTGTCACAGGGGCGCCTTGGTCCCCGGAGTCTCCGGCTCGGCCACGTCTCCCGCGCGCCTCCCCGGGGCCTCCCTCTCGCCGCTCCACACCTGTCAGCCGCCCTCGCAGCAGCCCTGTGGCCCGAGCCCGGGGCCTCAGCTGCAACCCCTTCGCACCCTGGATCCTCGCTCCGCGCGCCTGGCGTATCCCTGACCCGGCTGCGGTCGTAAACAAAACCGGGCGTTGGAGCAGCCCCGCGGGCGGACGGGCGCGGGAGCCCGCTCCGTGCGCCGTTAGCGCGCCCCGGGAGCCCCAGGCAAGCCAAGGGGGCGATGGTGGCGGCCGCGGCGGCCGCGGCGGGCGGCTGAGCTTTGTTATGAATAGATGAAAGAGGCCACCTACACAGTAACCCAAATTACGAGACCTCCCTCCTCCCTATCTCACCGAATCAAGAGGGGAGGGGAGATGGGCGTGGAGGGAGGGCGGGCAGGCGGGCAGGAGGCGGAGGGCGGAGGAGGAAGAGGATGAGGAAGGGGGCCAGTTGCATCCCACTTTCACAATGGGAAAGTGAAACGCACAAGCGCACCCAACCTCTCCAGCCCTCCCCGCCCGCCTCGCTCCTCTCCGCCCGTCCCCTCCCTTCCCCTCCGCGCCTCCCCGCGAGCGCCAGCGCTGCACACAGGAACTCTCCGGCAAAGGAGGGCGAGGAGGAAACGGTGCCGGAGCGCGCAGGGCTTGCTACCGCCGCCGCCGCTGCACAGGCTGCCGGAACGAGCCTGCCGCGCGCCGCCCTCCCCGCTCTCCTTCCCGGGCGAGCTGCGGGGATGGGGCGGCCGCGGGAGCCCGAGCGCGCGCAGGAACCGCCGCCGCCGCCGCCGCCCGCGTCTCCGTTGCCGCGCGCCTGAGCCGCCGTCGCCGCCGCGCGCCCTGCCCGGGGGCGGCCCCCCAGCCCCATGGAGGTCTCCCGGAGGAAGGCGCCGCCGCGCCCCCCGCGCCCCGCAGCGCCACTGCCCCTGCTCGCCTATCTGCTGGCACTGGCGGCTCCCGGCCGGGGCGCGGACGAGCCCGTGTGGCGGTCGGAGCAAGCCATCGGAGCCATCGCGGCGAGCCGGGAGGACGGCGTGTTTGTGGCGAGCGGCAGCTGCCTGGACCAGCTGGACTACAGCCTGGAGCACAGCCTCTCGCGCCTGTACCGGGACCAAGCAGGCAACTGCACGGAGCCGGTCTCGCTGGCGCCCCCCGCGCGGCCCCGGCCCGGGAGCAGCTTCAGCAAGCTGCTGCTGCCCTACCGCGAGGGGGCGGCCGGCCTCGGGGGGCTGCTGCTCACCGGCTGGACCTTCGACCGGGGCGCCTGCGAGGTGCGGCCCCTGGGCAACCTGAGCCGCAGCTCCCTGCGCAACGGCACCGAGGTGGTGTCGTGCCACCCGCAGGGCTCGACGGCCGGCGTGGTGTACCGCGCGGGCCTGAACAACCGCTGGTACCTGGCGGTGGCCGCCACCTACGTGCTGCCTGAGCCGGAGACGGCGAGCCGCTGCAACCCCGCGGCATCCGACCACGACACGGCCATCGCGCTCAAGGACACGGAGGGGCGCAGCCTGGCCACGCAGGAGCTGGGCCGCCTCAAGCTGTGCGAGGGCGCGGGCAGCCTGCACTTCGTGGACGCCTTTCTTTGGAACGGCAGCATCTACTTCCCCTACTACCCCTACAACTACACGAGCGGCGCTGCCACCGGCTGGCCCAGCATGGCGCGCATCGCGCAGAGCACCGAGGTGCTGTTCCAGGGCCAGGCATCCCTCGACTGCGGCCACGGCCACCCCGACGGCCGCCGCTTGCTCCTGTCCTCCAGCCTAGTGGAGGCCCTGGACGTCTGGGCGGGAGTGTTCAGCGCGGCCGCTGGAGAGGGCCAGGAGCGGCGCTCCCCCACCACCACGGCGCTCTGCCTCTTCAGGATGAGTGAGATCCAGGCGCGCGCCAAGAGGGTCAGCTGGGACTTCAAGACGGCCGAGAGCCACTGCGTAAGTCCTGCCCCCGTGGCGCCGCGGGGAGCGCTGCTGCCGGGGAGCCGCCGCCGCCGCCGCCGAGGCAGAACGAGCTGGGGGCGAGCGGCGGGGCGGGGGTACAGCCGGGTGACATTTACCAGGTCTCAGGTTCACACCGCGGGCGGCCGTCCGAAGGCTCCTCTCGGACGGTCCCCGAGACCTGGAGCACGGCCTGAGGTCCCCAAAGGGAGAGTGTAAAAAGGGGGGCGGGGAGGGTTGGAGTTAGACTCAAAACTCTAGTGGCTGCATCCCAGTGCCATCCTTCCCTGTCCAAACGGGGACGCTTGTTTGGGGCTGAGTCTCCTCGCGCAGCCCCTCTTTCCCATTCGCTTCTCCAGACTTCTCTGTGCCCCTTCTGTGTAGTCCCAGCAGGCTTGTGGGTCTGACCCTCTTGGTCAACAGTTAGCAACACAGTGCCCTCGGCAGAGAAGCCATTGAACCTAAAGGGCTCCCTGCCACACCCCAGCCTTTGTGGCCCCCTGTCTCCGCCCCCCACCGACAACGCAAGTGCTGTGGTCTGAAGAGTTGCTAGCCCGCTCAGCGTGGAGAAATGCCAGCCTGCAACAGAGGCTCGCGCTGGAACCGAACCCCTGGCGTGACCCGGTGCGAGGGGGCGGTGCCGTGGCTCTGCTCAGGGTGCGCTGTGGTCGCCAGCCGCCGGGAGAGGCTGGGTGGGAGGTGGCCTTGTGGTAAAAGCCTCATCCTAGAGGGGAGCGCAAGGGAAAGTGTTGGGGGTGCTACAGGCAGTTTCTGGGCTCCAGATTGCGAGACTAGATGGCGGGACTACCCTTGGGCTGAACCAGGCAAGCGACACAGGTTTCCCCTGGGCTCCCAGGGCAGCCACAGCTTTCATCTTGAGATTGGCATTTCTTTGACTGGAAAATAAAGAGGCAGTTCAAGAGGGTCCAGTTGATGGGGATTATGGAGCCATTGTGCACTTCTCCGGAGGCCGTTTCCCTTCCAAGGCGGCTGGCACATCAACTCCACATATGGCTCCTGAGAGGGGAGCCTGCTGGGAGCCTCCTTTATAACTGGACAAAAATCAAAGCGCAGAAATTAACGGCTACAGGTGTTGCCATTGTTTTGGTACAAAATGAGTCAGAGAGGAAGGGGAGAAGTCACTGCTTGGAAAATATGTTGGTACAGGGGCACGTTGGCTCCCAGGTATATTAATATGTGTATAGAAAGACAGCTTCCCCCACCCTCTTCTTTCTCTGCAAAGCACATCTTACCAAATATTAGCCCTATGAGCCAGGGAGAAAAAAACCAGGAGGTCTTTTGCAAGGCTTCTTAGAACGGTCACTTGCTGCTGCTGCTTTGCCTGTCAAGCTGTGTGCTGGGACACACACATAATGCCTTCATTTTGTTACTGGTATAATTTTTAAAAATATGTAAAAACACATATTTGCCTCCTAAATGACTTACTGTTGCCATACACATATAATGTAATATTTGATTCCTGTCTTTATTAGCTCTTTATAATCTAATGGTTTAAGTTTGGTAAAATCACCGTTTCCTACTTCTCTGTTGAAAGACTTGAAAGTACCCCCGAAATATTACTTTGTGTCAAGCTTTAGACACACTTGGTCTCTGGGGTTAATGACAAGCCAGCTCAGAGGCCCACAGCAGGTAATGAGGGTGGAAGTCCAAGCTTTGCCATCTGACAGCTGTGTCGATGTGTGGAGCCAAAACATTTCTCTTGACTGCGTCTCTCTACCTATTGGGTCCTGGAAGACTCAGTTAGCCCTTCCAAACCCAGCCAGCATCTTGAATGCACTCAAAATCCATGTTTTGGCTCAATCAGGTGTTCCTGCTTGTGCCGGGATGGGGAGGGGCAGTGGCAGAGGAAGTCGCGGAGCTGTTTGTCCATCTTTACCGGAGCTTCTGCGAGAGAGCTGCCCCTTGGAAATCAAGCAAGGGATAAACACATGCTGCCAAAAATCTGGAACTGGAAAAATAAATAATTAAAATGGGTCCCTCCACAGCATTTCTTGCCACTGCTATATATCAAGAACTCCCAATGTGCTCAGAGCCGTGTGTTCTGAAAGACAGGGTCTGTACCCCCTGAGCTTGTCAGCCAAGTTAAATAATATACTCTGGTTCAAACAATAGCATGTCATGGCTGCACAGGTGGGAGCTTGGAGTTTTGCATTTTTTTTTTCATTTAAGTAAATTCCTTGCTGCTAGTATGCATTGAAAAGCCTTAATGGAATTGAATTTCAAGAGGAGTTTGAATGAAAAAGGGTGGTAGTTTTGATGAAAAAGCTGACAATTTTCTAACCTATTAAATAGGTAGAGAAGATACTCAATTCAACAAATATTTGTTTGATGCCTGCTAGTGTAAGCAATGCTCTGTGCTGGGTGCCACTGATTTTGCCACTGAAAGGACAATAGCAGATTGCAACCTTGTGTAATGGGGTCATGGGATCGGTGTGCCCCTGGCTGTCACTCAGAAGAATGATGTCATTTGATTGCATTTGTTCTGCATTTTATTTTCAGGTCTTGAATGTGTTTTTGAAAAGGCATGCTGAATTATAGGTGCCTAAAACAGGAGCAGGACTTGAAACACTCTAGAGGGAACCTCAATAGATTCCAACAGTGATTCCTTTAGAGCAGACACAGTAATTTTAACAGTAATCCACAGGCTGCAAGGCACAAGCGGCTCGATTTGCTTGCCTTCGTTCTCCCTCTCCTCCTAGCTGGCTCTTATTTTCCATCTTCAATCATCCGTAGGTAGAAAAGTGACAGGACTGACTGGGTTTTATTTTGCCACTTCCTGGTTCTCTTTTATCACTGATCCTCCTCTCCAGCTTCTGCTAAGCAGTGATTTACGAGATGCTTGTGTAATGAGTGTGTACTCAGCTGTTTACACACTGGACCATTACTTTTTCTGCCTTGCCACCAACTTTGAATCCACTTTCACAACTGTAGCAAGTTAACTGCAGCTCTCAAATGTGCTAAGGCAACCGATTTCTGTAGACCCTCTCTCTAATAATCTTCTGTGATATTTGTACAGCACTTCCACATGTATTATTTCTTTTGAGCCCCGCGTCAAGTCTGAGGTTGATTCTATGGGGATGATTTCATTTTCCAGATGAGGAGGCTAAAGATCCGTTAAGCAACTTGCTCAAGATAGTTAAGTGCCAAAGCCCTCCACCTTAAATCCAGGTCTTCCAATGTCTACATCTCTACTCTTCCCACCACCCCAGGGTTTCTCGAACTTTCCCTTGAAGGTCCCCTAATCAAATTGGCAGCAAACAACCTCCCCTAGGATGTGGGGTTGAAGCTAGAGGGTAACCTCAGAAGGCAGTACATGCCCCTAATCTTGGGTTGTGTTTTAGAACTTCATGTGGTCTCTTTCCTTTTTTTCTTTCTTTTTTATAACACACCTGTGCTTGGATTAGTATAAAAATGAATGTTTTTAATTATGCACAAGTTAATCAATTTGACTTCCTCCCTTTCTGAACTCTCACTACCCCGGCACAGCAACGTGATACATAGAAAGTGTTTGTGTTCGAGTTTGTGGAGTTTGATGGCTCCAGACTTGTTTGGCCACCACTGTTGGGTTCTGGGGTCACTTGTGGTTTAGACATGGCAGCCACCCCTCTGTAGACATTGAAGGTGGTACGTTTTCCTACAGTATTGGTCCACAGGACTCTAGATCATTCTAGTTTGTTCTGTAGTTCATTCTACCCTTTGTAGGGGGACACACCCCTTTCTTCCACACTTACATAATTCTAAAGCCTGACATAATTTAACTCTCACACAGACAACCACAGAATGCTTACATGCTGTCCAACAGACAGCAACCCAAGGATCATGTGTGGAGAAGTGACATCCCAGTTCCACTTGGCGATGCAGCCTGTTGACCTCAAAATCCGCAGTCTTCTTGTGATGTTTATTTCTCTTCCAGTTTCTGTTATGATTTTGTCAAGCCATTTTGCAGTCTGTAGACTAGATGGTGATTTTACCCTCATATACACATATGATATGCAAAAATGGATTCAAAAAGGACAATTGCCGTGACAGCACACACTTAGAAAGAGGGGGAAAGCAATCATAGCTACTATCTACTGAATAGTTATTATGGCCAGGTTTTGTGTGAAGCAGTTTACATGCCTTATTTTCTGTTGATTCTCATTCACCATATGGGGCAAGGACTGTAGTTATCATGATGATTAGAGATGAGAAAATTAAGGCCCAGAGAGCTTCTGTTAGGTTCCATAGCTGGAAAATAGCAGAGGATTTAGAACCTGGGTGGTCCAGCTCTAGGACCTGAGCTTTTAGCCACCTTACAAGTCTATATTAAGGAGCCCTACCCTATTACTATTAATAATCATGATGGTGATGATAGTAAAGACATCCAAAGCACACGGCATTTTCTATGGGTCAAGTAGTGCTTATTCTATACACATTGACTCATGAATCCAGAGAATATTGCTATCAAGGAAATGGGATTCCCCACTTATAAATAAAGAAACCAAAGCACGAAGGGTTAGATAATTACTACATGCAATAATGTGTACATGTCCACTGCTATGGACAGTCTGTCACCATGGACATTAGGTCCTGATGTCAACCCTATCCTGTATGGAGCAAGCTAGGCCCTTACAACGGCTATGCTAAGACCAGCTTTTTGTGGACACAGGCATAGGATACAGCAGAGAATCCTTAGTTATGAGCTGAGTTTCTAGGTTTGCATGGTGACCACCTGAAGTTCTGACTCTGGAAGGATTGTAGTTTCTTAACTGTGAACTTCTAGACAGTGTTGGTGTTCTGAGCATGCAGGCCTATACATGATCTCAAAGGGTATTCTTGTTGAATCCCCCTTACCTAGCATAGTACCCAGTATGTAGTTGGGACTTCAGAAATATTTGTTGAATGAATAAATGAAGGATCGTAGAGAATCATGTTGGAAATGTTTTCTATACTCAGCAGCAACACTTTCTGGGAGTCTGGTCACCTCATACTCCCTTAACCATTGTCTTTTTCTTAATGCCTGATGTGTCAGGGCCCCTTCCTTCCGTAGTTTTAGGTTACATGGTGTCCTTCACTCCTTCAGCTCTTCCCAGGTACTTCCATTCATTGGAATACCTGGCTTCTGGTGTTGCCAATCTGAGAGTTACTTTTGACCATGGAAACCTAGCATAGTTGGAACTTCTATGGTGTAATTTTTTATTGCCTTTCAACTATGAGAGGAAAGGGCTTTATGCTGTAGGCAGTGGTCCTTAAAGTGTGGACTCTGGCCCAGCAGCATGAGCATCACCTGGGAACTTGCTAGAAATGCACATTCTTGGACTCTACACCAGACTTACTAAATCAGAAGCTCCAGAGGTTGGGGTGGGACTGGCAATCTATATTTTAGCAAGCTCTCAAAGTGATTTGAAGTCATGCTTAGGTTTAAGAACCACTGTTGTAAAATAAAACAATTTTCCTTGTATTCCAACTGAGGCACCTGGGATAGGAACTTGTCACATTTTTTTTCCTTGCGTTTTACTTAGGGCCATGAAAAGTAACCAACACATTTTACCACTCTTGATATTCCTTATTCCCTCCTCACTGATCAAAGGCAATACCTCGAAAGCCCTTTAAAGACTTGCCATTTTGGGGCTTAGAGTCTGAATCTCAAAAACCTATAAGCCATAGTTTAATTAGCTCCTTCACTCTTGCATGTAACAGTTTATTTGTATTTCATTCCCAGATATGGGGGGATGTCTAGAGTCTTCTATTGTGCTGTACGCCAGAACCAATTCCACACACCAGACATTCTCTCCAAGGGTCCATTCTTTACAACATCAATCCTGATACCAATTTCTATCCTAGTCATGTACAGTTGGTTGCATGGAATAAAGATTTACTTGAGTAAGCTCAGATAAAGGGATGAGGGATACTGTGGACAGAAACACATGGAATTACATGGTAATCTAGGAATAAAAGCAATGCTGTGTAATGGTTATATGCACAGTCACTGGAACCAGGTCAATTGGGGCCAAAGCTACCAGTTACCAGTTGTGGGACTGTAGACAAATTATTCAACCTTTCTGTGCCTCAGTTTCTTCATCTATAAGTAGGGATCCTCTTGGTTTCATAGGATTATTGTCTGGATTCACGAGTTAATAAGTATAGAATGAATACTACTAACTGCTTGACTCATAGTAAATGTTATGTCTGTGTTTACTATCATTACCATCATTACTACTAATAGTGTTAGGACAGGCTCCTTGATATGCAGTTGGAAGGTGGTTCCACATTCAAGGCAGCTTAAAGGAGCTCAGTCAGCATCAGCAAATGATGGATGCTCCTTCCTTAGTCTCCCTGTTAACATGACTTAGCCTGGCTGTTTTGCACCATCCTCCTACCAAATGACCTCCTCTGCTTCCTCAAACATCTACTCCCTCCCACCTGAGTATGCCTCGGGCCTGCATTGATCCCCACTGTCTATCTTTTTTTTTTTTTTCTTGAAACAGGGTCTCACTCTGTTGCCCAGGCTAGAGTGCAGTGGCACAATCTCGGCTCACTGCAACTACCTCCTCCTGGATTCAAGCGATTCTCCTGCCCCAGCCTCCTGAGTAGCTGGGACCACAGGCAGGTGCTATCATGCCCAGCTAATTGGAATAAAATCATTTCTTAAACAATATGGTTCCTGGAGGAGAGACACTAGAAACTTTTTTTTTTTTAAACAGAGTCTCACCCTGTCACCTAGGCTGGAGTGCAGTGGCATGATCATAGCTTATTGCAGCCTCGAACTCTTGGGTTCAAGCGATCCTCCCACCTCAGCTTCCCAAGTAGCTGGGACTACAGGCACACACCACCATGCCAGGCTGATTTTTTATTTTTATTTTTGGTAAAGATGAGGTCTTGCTATGTTGCCCATGCTGGTCTCAATCTCCTGAGCTGAAGCGGTCCTTCTGAAGTGCTAGGATTATAGGCATAAGCCAGCACATTTGCCTCCCACTGTACATCTTAACAGCCTGTCACCTTCGGCTTTGGCTACTAACTGGCAATGACTTTCTGTATTATTTAGTCCAAGTTGCCAGGAGAGAGAGTTGAGTCCAGTTCATCTTTCACACCAGATGATGAGCCTGAGTTCAGTGTAGGGATTTGTAAGCCTTGGGGCAGGTACTGGCCCCTGGTCCGACTAGAAGAGGATCAAACATGCAATTGTCCCCAGCAGGTGCTGCAGGTGGATTCCCTTAGAACAGGATGGTGGAAGAGCCACACCAAGACCAACACCTTGACTACAGTAGCATACAATAGTGTCAAATCTGCCTCCCTTAAAGTTTTTTGATGACCACTCCCTTCCCCAAACATGCATTGGCACACAGATGATGAAGACCGGGAAACCCCAAAGTCAACTTGGGAACAGTGTGTGGCCAGCATGGGTCTAACCTGTTCATCAAAGTGGGGCCATGGCAGTGGTACGTTTTCTTATTGTTTTTTTATGAAATGTGCTTATCATTTTTCTTAGTTTTGATTTTCTATCTTGATGAAATGCTAATTTTTATGTGATCACAAAAACAAATAGAACTGTGACGTTCATTTTTCAGTTTCAGTAGTTGATTTTCATGTTGGTTGGATTGTCTGTTCAATAGCTACACATAGTGCTTTCCTTACAGAAGTTACTAGGGGGATTTGGCCCTATTTCCATCCCACCGCCCTGGTCAATGCTGTTATGCAGGGGTCAGCAAACTCTTTCTGTAAAGGGCCAGGTCATCAATATTTTCAGCTTTGCAGGCTGCATACAGTCCATATCACAACTGCTCAATTTTGCTGCTGTAGTGTGAACACAGCCATGGACAATACATAAATGAACAGGCAAGGCTGTGTTCCATTAAAACGTTATGGACACCGAAATGTGAATTCCCTGTAATTTTCACTTGTCATGAGTTATTCTTTTTTTGATTCTTTTCAACCATTTTAAAATGCAAAAGCTATTCTTAGCTCATGGGCCGTTTGAAAAACAGGCAGCAAACCAGATTTGGCCCACAGGTGGTGGTTTGTTGACTCCTGCTATTATAGAAAGAATGAGAGTAAAGCAAACCTTTCCCATACAGTCTGATACTCATGGCAAGACAGATGTGACCAAAAGCTGCTGTGGAAGTCCCAAAAAGAGGCATTACACTCAGCCTGGGAGGATCCGGGAGGCTTCAGAGAGGTAATGCTTGAGCTGCACCTTGAAGCTGAGTGAGAAGGCAGAGAAGGGAGTTCTAGAGAGAAGGCACAGCTTGTGCACAAGCAGGAAGTTGAGTAAGCCTGGGAACCACACGCAGCTCACCAGGCTGCGAAATGTCCAGAAACGAGTGTGCAGGTCCAGATGGTGAAGGGCTTAATGAGACGGGCAAAGGTGGTTGGATTTTATCCTGATGGTTGGTCCTCTAGACTTCCCAAACCTTGCCTTTAAAATAAATGATCAATCGGAAGCTCCATATGAGAAAAAGATTAGAAAATTATCATTAGGCAGGGAGCAGTTGGCGCATGCCCGTAATCCCAGCACCTTGGGTGGCCAAGGCAGGTGGATCACTTGAGCCCAGGAGTTTTAAGACTAGCCTGGGCAACGTAGCAAGACCTCATCTCTACAAAAATAAAAATAAAAATCTTAGCCAGGTGTAGTGGCACATATTTGTAGTCCAGCTACTTGGGAAGCTGAGACAGGAAGATCACTTGAGCCCAGGAGTTCAAATCCAGCCTGAACAACATAACACGACCCTGTCTCTTGAGAAAAATTATCATTGACTTGGTTCTCTTTGTAAGACCAACTACCAAGTGCTGGGAACACGGGAGAAAGCAGGGTTTGGGAGTTTCCGGAGCCCTACAACTTGCCACACCCCATCCAGGCCTGTCCCTGAGGCATCTCCAAGGAACTTCTAGAGCAGGGTGTGAAAACCATGGCTAAGGTTGATGGAGTACAACAGCGGGATTATAAACAGACACAATCTGAATGTGTTCTAGAAAGATTACTCAGAACATAAAGTGGCTGCAATAAGGTTGGAGGCAAAGCACCTTATTAGAAGGACTATCATTTGTTCAAATACTTTCTTGAGCTCCTATTATGTGCCAAGCAATGTGTGGAGATATTTATATCATGGTAAATAGGGCAGACAATAAACATTTGGCAAATTAATAGTTACTTTTACGTTAATATGATAGCTAAAATTTACAGCGCACCTACTGTATATCATTATTCTAAGCACTTTACCAATATTAACTCATCTAATCCTCACTGTAACTTTACAAAATGGGCTGTATTATTACTACCATTTTAAAGATGAAGAAACGGAGGCACTTCACTAAACAGGTAATGTAGCAGAGGCATTTGGGGGTGTGGGTGTTGGGGTAAGTGCTATTTAAGGAGGCCGAATTGACACCAGGAATATAAGAAAGGCCGGTTGCAGGTTTCCCATGCAGATCTGGGAGGAGCACTGCTGGCAGACTGGAGGGCACGTGCAAGGACTCAAAGATGGAACATCCTGGTCTTGGTGGTTGTGGAGAGCAAAATGCTAGTGTGGTTGAGGCTAGGGAGGTAGAGGGGAGAGTATGAGGGGAGGAGGCTGGAGAAGGAAGCAGCAGGCCTAGCCTGCAGGCCTCCTTGGCAGTGGGAAGGCGATTAGATTTTCTTCTCCGAGCACAGGAGAGCCTTTGAAGGGAAGTGAAATGATTGGATTTGAATTCCTAAATAACGGCTGCCCTGTGGGGAATGGATGAGAGATTGGCCACAGTGGAAGAAGGAAAACCTGCAGGAGGCTCCTGCAGTAGTCCAGGCAAGAAATAATGTCACCTTGGCCACGAGCAGTGGTGACAAATATGGAGAGAAACAGATGGATTTTGTTTATTGCAATCATTCAACTGAGGGACATTGAAGAGCTGAACTGAGGTTGCAGCAATGAGGATGGAGAGGAGGGATGAAGTGAAATAGGTTTTTAAGATGTGGAGGACCAATTAGAGGATAAGTTTAATTTTTGTTGATTTTTAGATGCCTTGGGACATCCAGGAAGACAGGAAGAGTTGCTAAGTAGGGAGTTGGCAATGAAGTTAGGAGTTGGGGATCCGCTCCATAAACCTTAGAATGTGCCAGGCCCTGTGTCAGGCCCCACACATCCCTGTTTGGGCTATATGTGCACTGAGGGGAGTAGCCAGGTCTGGCTCATCTTTCTTTCCCAGGCATCTATCAGGTTGGCTAACACATGGTGAGTGAGCCCTCAGTAAGTGTTTCTAGAACTGGAAAGAAGGTACTCTTCATCTGGTGGAGAAGATAGTGATTATAGCATGGTGAGATGAGTGCGTCCAAGAGGAGTTGACACTGGGGCTCTGTTTTGAGGAAAAGTAAAAGCTGGGCAGCGACAGGGAAGAGTATTTCCTTTTGACTCCCTTCCCAATTAGCCAGGATTCCTTGTCATCCCGTCTCCCCGCAACCTGACTGAGGAAGCGTGTTACCTAACACACCAGCTGTTCCTGATCATCGCCCCTTGGTCTTCTCCTGAGGCTCCTTTCTCTATCATTGACCCCTTTTAAAAATTGGATTCCGAGTGCAAAGCCTTGCTTCTCTGAGGCAATAGAGGAGGGAATAGCCTGGAGCAGCTGGTGGCTGTAGGTGTAACCTAGTGTCAGCCCCCGCACTTAGCAATATGTTTCTTCATAACCCTGCAGAGCTCTTGTGCTGTAGACCTCTAATGCAGCCTGTAGACCCCCTGACAGAATAATGTTTTTTAATGCATGAAATGAAAACATTGGATTGCAAAATAGGCGTAATATATTAATATATCGATCTACCAAAATGTTTTTTCAATTACAGGTATAGTAATATATCTTAACACATTCAACAGCAAGATCTAGAGGCAGTAACTACCATAATTTCAAAGTAGAGATGAGCATAAATGATGCTTTGAGATATCTGCACAACTATCAAATAATATGAAAATATCTGATTTCTTTTGGTGACAAAGTCACAGGTTCAGTAAATACTGCTGTGACCTGAATCCGTGATTAAAGGAAATGCTAAGTTCCAGTTAGAGCTCCCTAGAATAAAGATTTTTTTTTTCATCCAGTTTCATGGATTCCCTGAATTCTGTTCATGAACTGTGGATATCAGTGGAGCCCCACTCTAACCATTCATTTTGGTTACCAAGTGTTTCAGAAACCAATGACACGAAATGCAAAGTTTTGCATTTTATTTCAAAACTCATTTGACTGGTTTATTTTGACAATAGGGAGATTGTTCCCATCTGTATTTTACAGATCAAGTACTTGGTCAACAGCAAGTGCTCCATAAATAATAGGTGGATGAGTGGATGGGTGGGTGGATGAGTGGATGGGTGGGTAGAGAAAGCTCAGAAAGGATAAATGACTGTCTAAACACTTACAGCTCATAAGTAATAGAGCTTGAACTTGAAACCACATATTTTTTACTCTAAATCACTTGTTCTTTCTATTCTTCCATGCTACCATCAGCTACTTTTATTTGAAAGAACACAATGATAGAGCATTGTTCTTAAAAATATGCATTTGAATCATGGGAAAGGACAATCCTATTATTATTTGCTTTGGTCAGAGCACACCTAAAGTACTCTGTTTACTTCTTAGAGGCACGTTTTAAGTACACTGAATCTGTTGACTGTTGATGGACTGAGATGGCGAGAGACCCAGAAACTGTCTCTTACAAGCTATCGATGAGCTATGGATGTGAAATTCAGAGAAGGCCAATTTACATGGTAATGGGAGGTCTGGGGTGGTTTTCTATTGCTCCCCAAGGCAGAACCAAGGCCCACTATTTACAAGGGACCAATCTTGGCTCAATTAAAGAACTCAGTAATGATTAGGCCTACTTATCAATGTATCATAGTTGCCTGATGAGATATTGACTGAAAGTATTCAAACATTGACCCGTGTATTTATTTATCCCTTTGATAAGCATTTATTGACAACCTACTCCATGCCAGATGCTGAGGTGGATGCTGCATTCGAAGTGTAGAATACAATACTATTGAAGATAGTCGATCTTATAAAGATGGAGTCTACTGGGAGACAGTAAGTTTTTAAAAACAATAGTTATAATAAGTATTTTGAAGGAAATAAATGGAGTGCTGTGATTCAGAATAAAAACTGAGGTAGGAACGGGAAGAGCTATGGTCATGTGTCCACGAGTAGGTGACATTCAACTTGAAACCTGACAGATTGAAAAGAGCCAGCCTACAAGGGAGTGAAGGGGGGTGGGGCTAGAAGAAGTAGCAAGTGCAAAGGCCCTGAGGCAGAAAGATGGCGATGTGTCCCAAGAGTCTGAAAGAAAGCGACTGGACTTGGAGCGCAGAAGCAGAGTGCAGGAGGAGAAGAATGGCGAGGAATGGGTGTGAAGACGTCATCAGGGATCAGCTCAGGGAGAGTCTGGGGAGGCATATGGATTCAGTTCTCAGCATTGTGATGGGAAGCCATTGGAGAATTTTAGTCAAGGTAGTAACAGGACCTGTTTCATATTTTAAAAGATCACTTTGGCTACTGGACAGATAATAAATTGAAAGTTAAAAGGGAGACACCAAGAGACTCTTGCACTAGATTGGGAGGGAAATGAATGGACACTTGGGCTGAATAGAGCCTGTAGAGATAGAGAAGGTGAATTTGAGATTATTGGGAAATTCAACTGAGATTTTTAATGTATTGGATGTGGGGAGTGACAGAAAGAGAAGAGTCGAGGGTGATTAGTGGTGCCGTTGACCGTGATGGGGAGCAGGGCCAGAGGGAAGAAAAGTCTAGATAACCATTTGTCAGCAACTCTGAAACCATGTCACAGATTTCAGTGGTTCTTAACAGGGGATGATGACATTTACTTAGGAGATGTTGAGAAATGTTGGGGAGCGACTTTCACAGTAGTCAACATAATGGAGGGCACTGCTTTGTGGACAGGAGTGAGGAATGCTAGAAGTCCCGCATCACACGGGACAGCTCCCATGATGAGGAGCCATCCCATGTAGAATGCCAGTTGTTTCCTCCTGGAAAAGCACTGGTGGACTGAGTCTCTTTCAATTCTAAGAACCTAGGGCCGGGCGTGGTGGCTCACATCTGTAATGCCAGCACTTTGGGAAGCCAAGGTGGGCGGATCATGAGGTCAGGAGTTCAAGACCAGCCTGGCCAACATAGTGAAACCCCATCTTTACTAAAACTACAAAAATTAGCCAGGCATGGTGGCAGGCACCTGTAGCTACTCGGGAGGCTGAGGCAGGAGAATCGCTTGAACCTGGGAGTCAGAGGTTGCAGTGAGCCGAGGTCGTGCCACTGCACTCCAGCCTGGGCAACACAGTGAGACTCTGTCTCAAAATAATAATAATAAAAAAAAAGAATCTAGGAAAATGCAGTTTTCACACTATCTGCCATTCATATCTTTTTGTGAATTATTTGAGTCAGGTCGTCTTTTTATAAGTAATTGACTGAAGTTAGCCATAGGGAGGAGAAGGAGGTTTGGTGGGGGTGGGGAAGGGACATAAAGCAGGAAGAAGGAAGGATGAATCTTGGAGAGTGGGACTTTGCTGGTGGGTTGGCCTGGGTGGCTGGGGACACTGGGGCCTGTGGAGGGAGGGGAGAGGGTAGAAGGTGGTGAAATACAAGCTTCACAACCTTGCATGCTTCCCACGGCTGTGCTGTACACCAACGATGTTGCCTGGTCTAGAGGCTGCCCAGCTGTGTCCCTAAGTACACTTTGAACGTCTCCTTTTGATCATTTGGG
Source organism: Pongo abelii (assembly GCF_028885655.2). Classification (NCBI taxonomy): domain Eukaryota; kingdom Metazoa; phylum Chordata; class Mammalia; order Primates; family Hominidae; genus Pongo; species Pongo abelii. The sequence continues at coordinate 92,700,031 of NC_071995.2, forward strand.
TCCCCAGTGTAAATTCTTCCTTCAGACGATCAGAGAGCTGCCATAACTTAGTCAGATCCCGGTCAACACTGTATACACTAGAATGGAGAACAGCAACCCGAGCCTTCCTGGCTAATAAAATCACTGTCCGACTTGGGCAAATAGTTGTCCTTTCCATCTCCTTAGCTGGATAAAAATAATCTGATTATTTTCAAATACATGATTTCATCTGGACCTCACAACAACACTGAGAGGCAGGGCATGTGGTATTATTGGGTCCATTTTACAGATACAGTCACTGAGGTTCAGGAGACTTAACTTGCTGGAATCAAGCAGTCTATAAGGCACAGAGCAGGGGCCAGAACTTGGGTGCAGGGCTCCTTCAGGGATTTCCTAATGGCAAGTGGGCCCCTTGGGAAGTAACAGAAAATGATGAAACTGCTTCAAAACAAATGGATCCCAAAAGGAACAGAATATAAAATTAACTGCCCAAGAAAGGCATTTTATCATATACAAGAAATTGATAGGTACCCAGTTGGTATTTCCTCCCAGCTGGTAAGGTAAAATCAACATACAGGAATCTTTTTAGCACCTTCTGGGTAAAACACTTGACTCTTGCTTGGTGCTCAACACTGGAGGCCCCAGTTTTGTGCCCATTCCCTCCCGATGATGCCGCAAAATCGAGCATGGCTGCGAGCCCCCTGCCCGAACCTTGATGAGCCAGGCCATCTTTCACATGGTAGGGGCAGGGCCAAGCTGTGGCTCAGCTCTAGAGGATGCCTTTCACACCCTGGAATGCATGACTGGCACCCCCTGCAGTTGTGCAGTCGCACAATGGGGGAGTGTTTATTAGTGTCCATGAAAAATCATATGAAGCAGCTGCAAAGAAGTCTAATTGTTTTCCTCATGATATGCCCATGACTCCCTGCACACACACACACACACACACACACACAAACACACACACACCTCAGGAGCTTTGGTCCCAGTTTGCTATATCAGGCCCAAAGCTCTTTCTTTCAGCCCAAACATCGTTTGAGCCAAGGTAGCTTTCTCCTCCAACTGAGAAAAGTTTCCCTCTTAGAGCCGGCAAACGTGTAGGCGTGACGTTATGCTTATACATGGCAGGAAGGAGACGCAGAGTGACAACTCTGAGGGAACCAAGAAAGCCCAAAGGGGAGACAAGGTTTAGAGCGAAATCAAGATCGGATTTTGTCATGAAAGGCAGAACTGGCAAAAGCATCATCACAAGGCATTAACCTTGTTACACAGAGACGAACAAGCAGAGGCTGGGATTCAGAAATAAATTACACATAATAAACTGGACAGAATAGGCTGAGAGCAACATTAGCGATTATGCCCTAAGGGGAGAGAAGGGCAAGATAGAAAATAGGCCCGAAAAAAAGAGAGAAAGAATAATCTCTGGACACGGGGCTGACTGCACTGTTTCCCCCTTCTTCTGCCTGGCTCCCTGGGTATTAACCTCACTTTTGTGAGGATGTTTCTCCGGAGCCTGTCTTTCTTTTGTTTTCATTTGCTGCGATAAACATAAGAAAGCCACTCAAAGGGTTCCTTTTCCCATTCACAGGGACCTGTCCATTTCTGTGTGTTTCCAGCACAAAAGAATCCATTTCCATTCAGCCAGAGCAGCCCCTGGAGTTTTCATGAGGTCCAAGCCTCCTCTCCTATTTTCTTCCAGGCTCACTGTTGTAATTGGCTACAAAATCCTGACTGTGGCCAGGGTCCTCCAGGATGGTGAGAGGAACAAGCACTTGTCCACGTCCTGGTCCCTGCAGCTGAGGAAGAACTGCAGTTTAGTGTCCGCTCCAACAAGCTATGATTGTCATTTCTTAAACAGTGACTTGCTTTTGGTTCCAAGTAGCAGAAAACGCAACCAACAGTGGCTTAAACCATGGCAACTATTGTTGACTTAGTAAAATGTTTAAAAGTTGAAGGCCTGTGGCTCAGTGGTGTCTCCAGGAATGTAGAATCTCTTTTCTTTTCCCTGCACCAATCTTAGCATGTTGCTTTCTATCCTTCATCTTGAATCTCATGGAAACAGAATGGTTGCCACGAGTCTACACGTGATGAGATCACACAACTGTATTCCAGAGGAGGAAGTGAGGGAAGAGGGCAAACGGATTCTCCTCAAGAGGCTTCTGTTATCAAGGAGGAAACTTATTCCCAGAAATCCTTCCAGTGGACTTCTCACATCTCCCTGCCCAGGACTGGGCCACGTGACCACCCTCAGCTCTAAGGGTTAGGAACGCCAGTGTCTGGCAATAGGGAATGGAGCTGCCATTTGGCTTGGCCCAACGATACCTTCCACCAGGCTTGGGTTCATTGCTATCTGAAGAAAATTAGGCTTCTTCTTGGCAAAGAGAAAATAACTGCCATGGGTGTGGCAGTAACTTGTGTTTTTAAATGAAGTAATGATAGCAAGCATGGGTTATGTGTTGCTATGTGCCAAACCTGTTCTAAGCTTTACTGAGGCTTACGCACAAACTCACCCAGTCCTCATAAAAAGTCTGTGGCATAAAAAGTCTGTGCTCTTATCATCATTTCCATCATATAGAGGAGAAAACTGAGTCACAGAGAGATTAAATCACATGTACAAAATTACTTAGCTAGAAAGTGACAGAGCCAGGAGTCAAACTTAGGTGGTCTGGCTGACTCTCTATGCTATACTGCCTTCATTAGGTAAGATGATAAAATACTTTAAGTAGCACACAGTAAGTATTAATACATGTTAGCTGGTATTATTATTATTATTATTACTATTATCATCTCTTTTTCGTAACCACCCTGCCAATCAGACATATCAGCCTTATTAGATAGTTTAGAAAGCTAACCCCTAACAGGGTTAAATTAATTGCCCAGGTCACACAGTGAGTGAGAACCAAGCTCAAATGTAAACGAGTGCCAGGTGTTCTCTCAAGTTTGAGAATGTTGATTTAATGGCTGCACCACTTACCTATGCTACTTTTTTTTTAAGGTAGGGTCTCACTTTGTTGTCCAGGCTGGAGTGCAGTGGCTCAATCATAGCTCACTGTAACCTGGAACTCCTGGACTCAAGCGATCCACCTGTCTCAGCCTCCTAAATAGGTGGGACAACAGGTGTGTGCCACACACCTGGCTAATTTTTTATTTCTGTAGAGATGGGGGTCTTGCTATGTTGCCCAGGCCGGTCTCCAACTCTTGGCCTCAAGCGATCCTCCGCCTCAGTTACCTATACTGCTGATCCCGGACTTACTTTGAAAAAAAACTACAATTGTTGAGGACAGCCAGAAATCAGAGAAGGACACTGGGAAAGGTGAGATGGTAATTTGGGATGGATTTTTCCTTGTTCCGTTTTAGCTTTTGGGCTGCCTCTGTTTTCTTGGATCCAGTCTTTCACAAACAGGATCTCTCATCCCACCTCAGGAAAGGCTACCCATGGTTCGGTGAATTAGAACAGGTACAGTATTAAGCACCTACTGTATACCAGACCTGGATGTACACTGTCCCATCTGGTCCTTGTGGATAATCTACAGTCCACATCCATTACTTTTTCTGTGTTGTGAGATGAAGGGAATGGAGTCCTCTAGCCAGAGATAGTGGTATTAGAACATTCTGGATACCCAGGCAGAGATGATGCCCTGTTCTCCGCGTTAGCCTCTCTGCAGTGCTCAAATATTTAATAAAAATAACAGGCATGGTCAGCTGATCTTACGTTTGCACAATTCTGGATTTATTTTAAAGCAAGATGTGTGGCATGGTTTTACTTATTTTTTTAATCCTAAAGGTCATCCGACTTTTCCTTTTCTGCTCATAGTCATGAGACTTCCTTATCTAAAGAGTGATCTATTGTTCCAATCCTTAGACCCACAGAGAATTTTTTTTCCTTAACTTCAATTTTCACAGGACAGCTCCTCATCTTCCCGTATTGCGTGAAAAGTATCTTTCAACAAGGGAGAAAAAAAAAACTCTAATGAGCTTTCCCTAAATCTTCTTAAACCGAGTTCACTATAGAATATTTTATGCAAAAACATCGCCTTCTCTTAGGTTATGACATCTTTTCCTTGAAAAGTGATCAGGGCATTGGACAAATCCTGGCTAGCTTATCTTTTCCTTGCAGCGCAACCTCAACAAAGAAATATAGATGGCACTTTAAAGGCTTCAGAAATCAATTTAGCCCATAATCCATTTAGTTTAGATGTTAATGAAACTTGGTGGGTTTAAAAATAATGAATATTTAATAAGACATAAATTGAAAGACATAAACACTGTTGGCAATAATATAATGAAGTTAATAAGTCTTAGCCTCTGCGTGGCTACCTCCCCCTCCCCAAATAGGGCTGTTTTAGGAGTTGCTGTGTTGCTTACTGAAGTTTGCTGGCTGCAACTTCAATGTGCCTTTAAAAACCTTAGTACAGTTGGGAACTGAGCTCTGGCAGATAAAGTGTGCTATCACACTGTGTTCAGAAGCTGCAGACGGCAACGGCTCTTCCTAGCTCCATATCTTCCAGAGATTTGTGTAACAAACTCAGTTTCCTGTCGTTGAAGGCAGGACGCAGCACGAAGCACTTCATTCCTTTTAAACAAAAAAGAAAAAGACATTTTGGTCGACACTCTCTCTGCTCTGGGTTTAAAGAGGGGCTTTATTTAATGATCAGGACCAAGCGTGTCATTACATGTGCTCAGAGCCTCAGACAATTTAAATGCCTTCAGGTTGGGAGTTAGACTTTTTGTTTTCCCTTTTAAAAGCATCAGCACCAGGGCCGGCCCTTCAACTTGGTTCCTCCTTAGCTCTGTGGCTTGATCCTACCCATCGTCCGCGACAGTATCTTTGCCTTTTCACCCCCTGAATTAGCTACCCTGTCTTTGGGCTTCCTGTGGTCCCTTCTGGTAAATCTAGAATCCCTCCTTTCTGCCGTCACACCCAACAGGATCGTCCGTGTCACATCTTGGGAAATGTTTGTGTTTAACCTCACAGAAGCCAACGCCTAGCTAAAATGAATTGGCGGCAGGATTTTGAACACAGCCAAGTATAAGATAGTGTGCCTCCCAATTCGGCGGTGGGCTGTCTCTTGGCACTAAAGTGGAATTCAGCTTCTTATATCAGCTGGGGGATGTTAAATAGATGGCCAGCTCGCTTTGGCACTCCGTACCTATTCATACATAGCAAACGGGTTTTCTTTGGTTGGCAGGTATGGTGATTTTGCAAGGTAATGAAAGGCTGCTCCCGGGGAATCTTGTCTAAGAAAATATATGTGGGGCCCAGAAGTGAGATCCTGCCTAGGAGGGCATGAGTGACATTTCATCAGTATAATGAGAAGTATTGTTGTTAAAAATTATTATTTTTTTTTTGTGCGTTTGTGTGCATGTTCAGAAAGAAGGTGATCAACCTGAAAGAGTCCAACCAATCGCATCATCTACCTTGATCCATTCCGACCTGACATCCGTTTATGGCACCGTGGTAATGAACAGGACTGTTTTGTTCTTGGGGACTGGAGATGGCCAGTTACTTAAGGTTGGTTTTCTGTGCCTTCTTCAAATGTCTATTTTAATGGTGATATTTTGTGCTTTAAAAAAACATTTTTTTAATGCTTCTGGGTTATACATGAGACCAAACCAAGAACTTTGTGAACTCCTTAAAGACCCCCAGAAATGGCCTGGAAGAAAATCTGGAATTCTGTATGTAAGAATGCCCCGTAGCCTTGTAATGAAGTATCAGCTACCTTGCTGCCCAGGAGTGCACCAAGATATTTTTCCTTCCTTACTCATAAGCCACCTGGGTGAGGTAAATGGAGGTCTGGTCCCTGCCCCAACCCTGACTCACCTTCCCAAGACATGTAACCTTTTAGTTCTAGCTCCTTTATCATGGAAATGTACAAAGCACCTGATTTCTCACAACTTGAAAGAGATGAGAGACTATAGGGCTTGAAAAGAAGAAAAAACAGGTGTTCTTTCCCTCCAGCCCACTTACCACCCACAGAGGGGGTTTGTTTTCTGCCCTTTGTACCCACACACACCACAGAGAGGTTAGAGATCTAAAATCCTTTGAGACTTCTCTTGACTTTTATCTCAGAGGACTATTTTTTCTCCACTGTATGGACACACCCCGGTCAAGTGCAGGTTTTTATTCACTTATGAGAGGGGAAGAGGGGAGGAGGAGAAAATAAAATCAGAGATACCAAATGACTTGTCTGAAGTTATCTAGCGGTCATCTTATCAATGTCATCAGCAAGCATTTATTGAAGACCTTCTGTGGTCTCCAACACCACTCCTGGTCAGGAACTGCACCATTTCTATGACTAAAGACTGAGATTCTTTGGCCTCTCTGCAGCCATCCATTTACTCTCAGCTCAGATTCTTAATTGAATAATGGTAGATCTGTTTCCCTCAACTGATCTCCCACAGATAACTCGCTGTGTGACTTTAGGTGAATTGCTTAACCTCTCTGAGCCTTCATTTCCTTACCAGTAAAATACAGTTCTACTAGACAACCCAGAAGAACCCTTTCCTCTTCTGATAGTCTCTAATTCTGTCTTCTGCACACGTATTCCCCACCATCCCCATCCCCAAGCCAAACCTATTTACTTGCTCCTGTTTGATCCTGTTTCCAAATATGATCCTGTTTCCACACTTGCTCACACTGTACCTCCTCCAGCCTGAAATGCTTTTTTCTTTTTTCTCTTATTTATGGCACCTTATGTATCTATGCTGTGGCTCAGCTCAAACCCCACCTCCTCTTTGATGACATCTAAGCCTGGAGTGACCTTGCTCCCCTCTCATTTCCTGAAATACTCATGATCTGTGTCATTCTTGTGGCTCATTCCAAATGTCTTGCCTGGAGACCTCACCTTTTCACTGGTGTTTGTCTTGCCTTTCCAACTTGATTTTAAGCCTCGTGAGAAGGGGACCATGAATTCCCACAGCCTAATACAGTGCTCAGTGCCTGGTAGGCATTTGATTTAATCTGTTTTCTTTGGAGGAAACCCAGTAACATATGGGAGGGAGTTTGTTTGTATACACATTCTTTTAAAATATACATTGATCATCTTTCCTGTTGTGTTAGCTTTATTTCCTGGGGAAGGGTAAATACCCATCCATCATTCTACACAAGTCACTAGGTGATGTCTGTCGCTCCACCAACCTGGTCAGGCTTATTGGACCCATTTGCCTGGCAGGAGTTTCCGTCAAGCCTTTCTGGGCCTCCTCACCAATTATCTCTTCAGATTTGGGATGTTTTTGATGAGTGTTTTGACAAGAACACTGTTTACCCAAAGCCGAGCCAACCAAACTGCTACATGGTGAATTGGAGGTGAAGGAACACTCATCTATAAATAGTTCCCCATGGGATGGCCTGGTTTTGCCTGTCCTGTGTGTTCATCCAGCAGCCTGCATGCCGCTGGCCAGCTTTTAGTGATGTTGTGGCAACCAGGGAGTGGACCAAGCTGCAGCTTCACGCTGCTGAGGAGGCCGCGGCCGACCGAAGTCTCGCTCTCCTCAGGGTCTGTATGGGGTACCCATTCAGAAGCCACCTGTGTGGCCTCGTTGTTTTTTTTAGGGTTTGAATAACAAAGGCAGCTTTTTGTTGTTTGTTTTGTGACTGCTAACATTTACACAGTGCTTCCTAGATGCCAAGGGACTCTATATCTTCTAATGAATTCAGTCCTCCCCATGACACAATGGGACAGGCCTACTCTTCCCATTTTACAGATGAGGGAATCGAGGCCCAGAGAAATGGGATAATTGTTGCTCAAGGTCACACAGGGGCAGAGCAGGGATTTGAACCTGGAATGACTTCAGAGACTGCACTAAGATCCCCTATGCTACACTGACTTTGCAACCTCTGCCGCAGACATTGGTACTACTCTCTGAGGATTCCGGGGGCACGTGGGAGACATGTGGAATAGGGTTCCATGCCCTGGCGGGGGACACGTGCTCCTGGGGTGAGTCAAGCTTCTTAGAGGCTCAGGAAAGAGTCCCAGCTTGAGAATAAGGCAGACCATCTGATTCAGGAAATACCTCACTGGCATGGTAACTTCTTGGGAATTAACACCCACCCCCAAGCCCCCAATAAGAGAGAAGTTCTCTCACTCAGGAGAAGGGTGTGAAGCATGAACTTGAGCTGACTTGCCCCACCAGGCTCCCTAGGGCAGCTCAGTAATGCCCAAGCCTGTCCCCTGTATCCTGTGTACAGACTCTTGGATGTAGCCCCTGAATTTACCCAGAATCCTGAAGACCCAGGATCGTGCGGATGATTTGGAAACTACTGATAATTCTCAAATCCCTTTATTCAGAAGCTTTGAGCTTCTCCCTTGCCAAGGCTTGTCACCAGAACTGTTAGAAAGGACGAACACTGATAGACACAAGCTTGGCTCCTTAAGCCACAGCGTGGGGGAACTAATGAGCGGCAAAAAACAAAACTCAACCCAACGCAGACAGTAGGAGGAGGTTAAGAAAGAGGGCTTGGATCAGCCACAGCCTGACTCATCAGTTTCTGAGTGATCATGAGCTGATGGCATTTTGACATGTGCCAGGCATTGTTGTGTATACCTTGTTGAATGAGAGTCAGGAAACAGCAATTGGGGCCCAACTGCTGTTTTTTACCACCACCGGTAAAAACCTGACTTCTTAAATCTCTGCAAATCCTGTGAGTTTTAATATAATTTGGTGCAATTTTAAGCCTCATGTTATTTAAATAATTTTTCCTTATTGTAAAGGTAATATATGCTCATGTAAAAAGTTGCAGAGTCGTGGGGGGTGAGAGGACAACAAAGAAAAAATTACCCCTAATCGTGTTGTGCAGAAGCAACTGCTGTCAGCATTTTGGATTCTCTATTTACGTAGTTGAGGTCGGATTTTGCATCCTTTTCTTCAGTTAGTGAGGGAAAATGCTTATATTAAAATGTTATTGCAAACCCTTTGTAAAAAGTATTTTTAAATAACTATATCATATTCTGTTATCTGGGTACATTATTTTGAACTTAAGCTAAGATACTGGATCACTTTTAAAGTATCTTTAAAGACATATATTTTCCAAGGAAGACGGCATTACCTCCAAAGGTAAGATTTCACTGATAATCTATGAAGAAACTAAAGGCTACAGTATGCCAGTACCTTTACTGTCCTCCTTCTCTTGCCTATAGACCTAAGTCCCTTTATAAGATTTTGGGGAAATAGAAGGAATTTAGAGCTCAAAGCGTCCTTTGAGAGCACCTAATCTGCTCTTTTATTTTATCGGTGTACGGTCCCATGGTCGTGAGGTGAGTTATGTCTAGTCACCCCCGCAGTTATTTCCCCATCCTGCTCTTTTTCGGAACATGATTGCATGCTGGATTTTTTTCAGTCGTCAGCATCTCCACTGAGATCAGCTGAAAAGTATGGTCACACTGAACTCAGCTTTGGGGAATTCACATTGCACGTGTTGCACAGTGTACGCATTTCTGTAAACACACAGCAAGTCTTTCTCCAGATTATAGTACAGCCTATCATGTGCTTTGGATTCCTTTGAGCTGACTCTGTTGCCCATAGAAAATTGTCCTTATTTCAAAGGCAGAATTGCATATTTTGAGCTTTTCCAGGTGGTAAAGTAAGTAATAACAGAATATGCATGAAATTTGAAATTTGTAACTTTATGCATGCCCATTAACCTTCCTTGTAAGCATAGAAGATAAGAAGGCAATGGGCAAGGAAGAATAATCGCTAACATTTCTGAGCTCTTCCTGTGTGCTGGGCATTAGAACCAGCATCTGCACGGGTTAACTGGTTTAATCCTTACCAGTCAATACTCTCACCATCCCCACTTTATAAATGAAAAAACCTGAGGCCTCGAGAGGTTAGGTATCTTGTTCAAGGTGCTCTGAACCAAAATAATCTGTCCCAGAGCTCGAGCTTCTATCCCCCAACTAAACTGCATTAACTCTTGCAGAGCTTAGTAGAGTCTGAGGGCTGGTTTTTGTTATATTTCTTTCTAATACTGGGGTATAAGGGTTGACACCAAGATGCAGATGTTTGAGGTTTCATAAGAAGGGGCCGGGAACCCTGTGGTTTAGTTTGTTCCTATTTGGGGATGGCTTCCTGGCAACCCAGCTGAGTGCAGAGCCCGCTCCTCTCTGAGCTGCACGTAGTCCATGGGGGTCTCTGAATCTCCTTTGGGGCCCCAGCTTTACCCCAGTGGGCTCCTTTATAGGAAAGGTAGGAATTCTATATTCAAGTTGCTGTTTTGAATGGTGTCAGCAGTAAAGACTAGTGTCTCCCCGACCTCCCAGGGACTGCAGTAGGATTCGGGACACGGGAAGCTGTATCACACAGCTCTATCCTGTCCCCATATCCAGTCTTGAGGTATTTCCTATGTGCTTGGGGTCAGACTGGTTACCTATGTGTCCCTCTACTCCCACTGAATGGCTTTCTTTTGTTTATTTTTTTTCTTTTTTGAGCCAAGGTCTGGCTCTGTTGCCCAGGCTGGAGTGCAGTGGTGCAGTCTCGGCTCACTACAACCTCTGCCTCCCAGGCTTAAGCGATCCTCCCACCTCAGCCTCTTGAGTAGCTGGGACTATAGACCTGTGCCCCCACACCTGGCTAATTTTTTTGTATAGACAGGGTTTTGCCATGTTGCCCAGGCTGGTGTCGAACTCCTAGGCTCAAGAGATCCTCCCACCTCAGCCTTCTGAGCTGGGATTACAGGCATGAGCCACTGCACACGGCGCCACTCATGGATTTCGTTTATTCAAATAACAGCAAAATTAAACCAGTTCCAAAAAGTTCTGTCCGAATTCAAACAGGAGCAAAAACTCTGTACTACCTAAAGAGTCTGCCTTGACTCTGGTTATTGAAGTTTTTGAATGGACGTAAGAGAAAAAAATCTTTTGTAAAGACAAGCTGTACTATATACCCAGAAAATGTTCAAATAAGGAATAGGAGAACTTGGGGAACCTAGAACAGGACCTGGGACCGGAAGTGGTGGTGGTGGTGGGGATGACTGAGCTAACAGACCAAAAAGTTAAAACAGGAGGAAGTGTCAAAACTTGGAAGTGGGTTCATTAGTTGGCTGTTTAGGATGTCATGTGAAGCCTACTTCAAGTTCTCCCCACCTCATTAATTCCAATTTATGAGTTTGCAGGGACTCCCCAGTTTGAAACTTTTAGTCCCATATAATCCACAAATCTAGAACCTGTGGTTCAGACTGTATGCTTCTCTTACTACCTACACTGCAATAAATAGATTGGAAACAAAAGAGAAATTTGCCTTAATCTTTATATTTCATCTTTGTTACTCCTAACTACTGAGGCACATTAAATACTTACCTTGCTTTCTCCTGTGTGTGCGTGTGTGTGTGAGCGTGTGTGTGTGTGTGTATGTAGGCATGCACGTGCATATGTGTGTGTGAGCTTGTGTGTGTGTATGTGTGGTTTAAGTCTCCTTCCCAGCATTTCTCAGAAACTGCTTATGGAAAAAAATAATAATAAATGAAAGGGTTGGCTTGCTTGCCCTTCAACTGGTTAGCCCCACAGAGTGAGGCATAGGAAATTAAATTTGGCATAAAATATTATAGCTTTTTGAACACCCGTGGCTTTTCCATCTCATGGTAATCGTAAAGAAAAAAAAATAGTCTTTTGTTTAATTTTTCTCCCCCCTCCTTTTCCTCACCATGGTATCCTTCCTGTGGGTGGTCTTGAACCTGTCTTGCAATTGTATGGTGTTGAAGTCTCCACTCAGTTCATTTCAGCAGTGTAGTTGGGAGTTTTCTATGCAATAAAAATCCCAAGGCTAGTTAATAGTCTACCGTGAGGCTGCAGGAAGACGTCGACAGAAACAATATGTTGACATGAACTGAAATTCTCCATCAGAGAAAATTTGTTTTCTACACAGGCTTCAGCTGGAAAAAGCTGAAGAGCCCTATAAAATCTTGAATGCTAATAGCGTCGTTTTTCATTTAATAAATATTTATTGGGCACCTTGTGTGTGCCAGGCACTGTTCTGGGTGCCGAATATACAAAGGTGAACAAAACAGACAATGCCCTTGCTCTCCTGGTGGGAAGAAAAAGACAGAAAACAAGTAAATGGATTAATCAGCGATAAAGACACTTCAGATAGTGTTATGAAGAAAATACAGTGATGAGTAGAGAGTGACAGAGGTGTTCAGCGGAGAAGTGATCAGGGAAGGCTTCTCAGAGGAGGTGATGTTGGTGACTTGAAAGATGAAGGAGTATACAAGCATACACATGGAGAAGGTTCAGATTGACTTCAGATTAGATCTATATTAAGGTCGTATCCTGGAAGATAAAAATCCACATCGTGCCCAAGGAGTGTGTGTGTGAATTGGATGAGATTTCTCTTATGCAAAATTCAACCCATTTTGGGTTTTTGTGACTCATTGTTACTTCCTGCATTGCTTCACTGATCATATTCTTTTTCCGAGGCTGCCCACCTAAACTGAGCTGAGGAAGGAACGTTTCCCTTGCTCCAGTCTTGCTGGCTTTTGTCTCTGTGTTGATATTCTCATGAAGTTTGCAATTAGAAAGTCCAAGTGTTCCATTAGTGCCTGTGGGCTGGGGCTCGGGCTAGGTGAGAGATGATATGAACACCGTCCTGTCCTTTAGTCATCTGAGAGAGATGAGACTCCAGGGGCCACAGAAGCAGAAATCCCTCACCCCTCTGTGTAGCACATTTGGGACCTTTGTGGTGAAAACTAAAACTTCCTCTTGTCTGTCCTCAGTATTATGGAGAGCATTGTTTGCATAATCTAGCAAAAAGAAAAACAATTTGACTCACTCACCCTCAAGGATTTTTAAATTTAAATTTTATGTATTTATTTTTAAGGTAATACAGTGATATTGTTTAAAACTCAAAAGAACCAAGAAAATATTCCGTGAGAGTCACCTGGTCTTGACTTCCAAGGCAACCAATGATAGCAGTTTCATGGGTATCTTTCCAGAGATAGTTTATATCTGTCTCCATGCAAAAGAGTGAAGATATTCTTCCTCCCTTTTGTTGAAACATAAAACACAGTAAACATATATGTTATATATGTAAAAATACCTGTATATGTAAATATGTCTATATTTATAGATATATGTACATATTTCATATAACTTTAAATATAACACAAAGAGCTTTCTAATTATTTTTATAGCTAAATAGTATTTCCTTGTTTGTACTGTAGTTTACTTAACCAGTTCCCTATTGCTGGAGATTTAAGTTGTTTTAATCTTTTCTTTATAACATACAATGCTACAATGAATATATGTCATTTCATATATATGTGTGTGTGTGTGTTTGTGTGTGTGTGTATATATATGTGAGGGGCTGCAGGGTCCAAGGGTATGTGCTTTATAATTTTGATAGATGATGCCAAATTACCTTCTAAAGAGGTCTGGCTTCCACCACTGAGGAAACATACTAATTTAAACCCAGCATCTATGGCTATCAGGACGAGCTTCAGTGCAAGCCACACTAAGTAGCTTTTTCAGGAAACTGATTGGTAAATCCTGGACCACAGAACTTTTTGATAACTTGTAAAAAAAGAAAGAAAGAAAAACAGAGAGAGAGAAAGAAAGAAAGGGAAGGAAGGAAAGAAAGGAAGGAAGGAAAGAAAGAGAGAGAGAAAGAAAAAGAAAGAGAGGTAGGGAGGAAAGGAAAGGAAGGGAGGGGAGGGGAGGGGAGGGAAGGGAAGGGAAGGAAAAGCTTCTTTGCCACAATTCAGAGTTCTAGAGAGAATATTGGTGCTTCATTTCCAAGGTACCAAGTAAATAAATCAATGTTGCACCCAACTAGATCTTTCCAGGTGCTGACCATCTGCATCAATGATACTCCAAGAGTAAATAAAATAAGCCCTCAATAAAAACTGCAGTGCAGCTCCTAATTTACGTAAAATGGATGAGTGGTGGTGTAAAGTATGTTTTTACTTTGTTATTTTAAAGCAAACCCCACAGACACGATGTCATTTCACCTCAACATATTTCGTTATGCATCTCTCAAAAACTAGTTATTTTCTTAAATAATTGTAACCATAATGCCATGATCACAGCTAATAAAATTATCAGTCATTCTTTAGGATCACTTACTATCCAGTCTGTGTAACTAAATATTCCCAACTGATTCAAAAAGGTATTTTAAATGGTTTTGTTCAAATTGGTATCTGCACAAAGTCCTCAAACCAAATTTGGTTGTTCTATTATCTAGAGCAGTCTCCTCCCTTACTTTTATTCCCTGCTACTGACTTCACTGAAAAAACCAGGTATTTTGCCCTATAGAATGTCTCTTATCATATGTTCGGCTTTTTGCTTCCTTGTGGTGTCATTTAGCTTGTTCTTCTACTCCTGCTTCCTAGTGCTAAATGGAAGTTAGCGCTAAAGACTTGATTAGATTCAGTTTCAACCTTATTGGCAAGAATACATTATGGGTGGTGCTGCCCAATGATGCTTTTGCCGTGATGAATTCCTGAAGAGATGCCAGGGCAGCAGCTTCTCTTCTCTTGATCCTTCCTTAAGAATATTTCTATCAGTGTTTGTTTAAAAAAAAAAAAAACTGGCTTCCTGTTTCTCTTTCCCTATACAACTGCTTTCCAGAACCAGATCAGCTGAATCTGAGCTGATTAATACAGCTAATAAATTAGAGACAGCAAATCCTGGCAAGCCCATACCTTGGTCAGTGCCTGTCCCTTGGCTTCACTTACAGGGTTCTGTAGAGCAGTGTTAGCCAAGAGAACTTTCTGTGGTGATAGAAATGTTCTACATCTGTACTCTCCAATATGGTAGCCAGTCACTATAGGTAGCTAGTGAACACTTGAAATGTTGCTAGTGTTTTTAATTAAATGTAAATTTTTAATTAAATTTACATAGCCATTATGTGGCTAGTGGCTATCATATTTGATAGTGCAGCTATAAAGTCATTTTAAAATGACTTGAGACACACACCTTTCCCGCCTCCCTTAGGACCTAACTGCTTCTGTTTTAAAAAGAGCTTTTAAGAAGTCGTATTTCATATGTTTGGTTAGTGAGATTGACTTTTACAAAGCTGCTGCTGAATTTGGTGAGCAGTCCAAGGGCTTCAAGGGAGTCACTATTTGCACCAAATCCACCTGGGCTTGGCCCAAGCAGATGATGGAAGGAAGTCACTGATCGCAGGGCAAAGCTAGACTCGGGCCCAGGTCCTGGAAAGGGGAAGTGAATGCGGGAAGTTCTCTGTGTGCAAAATTGATAAAAAGCCTTTGGCTAAACAGCAAATACCTAACTGCCATCAGGATATGTGGGAACAGGCAAATTATTGATTAGTAGATGTGTGAAGTAGACTTTGTCCAAAAAGAATCTCACGTGCCAAATTTTTCTTTTCAAACCATGCACCCAATGTGGCTGATGTCTACAGTGGTAGAGATATGAATATGGATAATCATCTGGATGTGTTCAAACTGACAAAATGTTGAACACCTTCACTTTTCAAAGTAGTGGGTACAAATTCTGTTAGGTACAAAGATGATTAAAGGTTAGGTACAAATGTGATTAAGACATGGTCCCAGGCCGGGCACGGTGGCTCACGCCTGTAATCCCAACACTTTGGGAGGCAGAGGTGGGCAGATCACCTCAGGTCAGGAGTTCGAGACCAGCCTGGCCAACATGTTGAAACCCCGTCTCTACTAAAAATACAAAAATTAGCTGGGTGTGGTGGCGCATGTCTGTAGTCCCAGCTATTCAGGAGGCTGAGGCAAGAGAATGGCTTGAACCTGGGAGGCGGAGGTTGCAGTGAGCCAAGATCGCACCACTGCACTCTAGTCTGGGTGACAGAGTAAGACTCCATCTCAAAAAAAAAAAAAAAAAAAAAAAGACATGGTCCCTGCCCAAAAGGAGCTTGCAATCTAGTAACAGATTATTATCTATTGACTATTGATTATGTGCTAAGCATCTTTCATAGTTCTTATTTGATCCTTACAAAACTGTAATAAGGAAGGCACTATTAGCCCCATTTTAGAGATGAGGAAATTGAGGCCTAGGGAGATGAAGTTACCAGTTCAAAGTAGTGCAGCTACTTAAAGGATGGAGGCAGGATGCAAACTCAAGCTTAAGCCACCATTATACTTCTCTAGCACTATAGGATTAGAGTATCCCAATGGGTCTTCATACCCACACTTCAAACCCTGCCTTCTCACCATCTCCTCTTGCTCCTCAACTCGAAGCCCTGCCAGGGCCTCCTCTCTCTTATCTACAGTAAAAGGCAGGCTGTTTACACGGGCCTACAAGACCCTTGATTATCATTCCCCTGTTATCTTACTATCTTCCTGTTAACTCCTCTACCTCTCTCCACTGAAGCCACCCTGGCCTCCTCCCATTTTAGTTTCTTTGCACTGGCAGGGCTGCTTTTAAGAACATGTTTCATTCAAGTATGAAAATAACTCATCTCCTGCAAGTCTAAATAAATATCACCTTTTCAATGACACCTACCCTGAACATTTATTCTCTTAACCCCTGACCCCACTATATTTTATAATTTACTTTTTTCTTATTAATAGTCTGCCGTTACTCACCCCACCACACACACACAAGAATGTAAGTTCTATGAGGTCAGGAGCTCTCCCTTCCCCATTTTGTTCACTGCCATTTTTCAAACACCCAGAACAGTGCTGGGTACATAATGGGTGTTGGGTAGATGTTTGTTGACTGAAGATGGATGAAGCTCAGGTGTGTCCAACTTCAAAACCACTGAGTACTGAGTCACACTTGTGTATATTTTATATATGAACACAAACCCACTTGTATCTGCCAGGTTAATCTGGGTCACTTCTGACTGTATGATGATCAGAGTATCCTGTGCAAATACATGTGGGAGCTACTTCCTTTAATTTCTAGTCTCTCTTGAGACAGCACTAATGAAGCTGTCACTTGTGGCTTCCTATAGGGCCAGACATGGTCAGAAATTGTGGTCAGCCAGCTTCCACATATGAGGATACTACCCCAGCCCTGAAGAGTGACTTTTTTTGTTTGTTCATTTTTGGTGACTTTGCCCTTACAAAAGAAGAAATATTATGCTTGTTATTACCAACCTTGTTGAGGACTGAGATGTGGGAGGATGATTAAGGAGCATGGTACCTTAGGCAGTATTTATAGTGAGTGAAAAAGGGTGTAGCTTTATGATTAAGCTACAATTTTTGCCACCCTGCTATTCAAAGTATTGAATAGAGGCCGGGCGTGGTGGCTCACGCCTGTTATCCTAGCACTTGGGGAGGCCGAGGCAAGTGGATCACGAGGTCAGGAGATCAAGACCATCCTGGCCAACATAGTGAAACCCCATCTCTACTAAAAAAAATTAGCCGGGCCTGGTGCATCTATAGTCCCAGGTACTTGGGAGGCTGAGGCAGTGGAATCACTTGAACCTGTGGGAGGCGGAGGTTGCAGTGAGCCAAGATCATGCCACTGCACTCCAGCCTGGTGACAGACCGAGACTCCGTCTCAAAAAAAAAAAAAAAAAAAAAGAAGAAGTATTAAATAGAAATCATGTTTCTCTTTTTGAAAAAAAAAATAGGTTATTCTTGGTGAGAATTTGACTTCAAATTGTCCAGAAGTTATCTATGAAATTAAAGAAGAGACACCTGTTTTCTACAAACTCGTTCCTGATCCTGTGAAGAATATCTACATTTATCTAACAGCTGGGAAAGAGGTAGGTAGAAATACTAGTTATTGCTTCTGATTTATTAATAAAAATAGTTTAATTGATGTCATTATCTAGTAGCAAAGCTTTTACTTTGAACTACAGAGTTTAAGCAGTGCCCCAGGCTTCGAGGAGACCCGCAGTGGTTCACAGGCACGGAATTAAAAACCTTACTGACTGTCAGTAAGTAAGCAAGAAATATTATCTATTTAGACAATTTTATTATTGGCTATATTTCCAGTGCCAAGTTTTTCAGAGGAGGGCGTGCTTGCAAATGGGTGCATAATCAGCAAGGTAACTGAATTTACACATTTATTGTGTGGGCACTGAACGGTTAGATGCATTTATGAATATACCCAATGGGACTGGCTTTGGAATTTGGGGTTAATATCAGGCCACAGTCTCATACACATTCATGAACTAGGAAATATATGGTACTCACCCTCCCCCTCTTCATTTATCTTGCTGTTTTGGCTTTTCTTTTGCTTTTGCTTACTGAAATAAAAGTAATGTATTTTTATATTTTCTTCATCTTTACCAAGTGCTGTCACGAAGGGAAGGGGAAAAGAAACTAATTGTTAGTGAGTCTCTACTATGCATTAGTCACTTTTCTTTGCATGATCTCTGTCTAGATGCATAGAATTGTGTACATACACATACACACAAGTGTAGAAAACAGTGTTAATGAAATGTGTTACTGACCGGGCATAGTGGCTCATGCCTGTCATCCCAGCACTTTGGGAGGCTGAAGCGGGAGGATCACTTGAGGCCAGGAGTTTAAGGCTGCAGTGAGCCATGATCAAACTACTGTACCCTAGCCTGGGTGACAGAGCAAGACCCCGTCTCAAAAAAAAAAAAAAAAAAAAAAATGCTGGGCATGGTGGCTCACGCCTATAATCCTAGCACTTTGGGAAGCCAAGGCAGGGATCAGCTGAGTTCAAAAGTTCAAGACCAGCCTGGGCAACATGATGAAACCCCATCTCCACTAAAAATACAAACAATTAGCTGGGCGTGGTGGTGCATGCCTGTAATCCCAGCTACTTGGGAGGCTGAAGAACAAGAATCGCTTAAAACCAGGAGATGGAGTTTGCAGTGAGCTGACATCACACCACTGTACCCCAGCCTGGGCAACAGAGTGAGAGTCTGTCTCAAAAAAGAAAAAAAAAAAAAAGAAGAAGAAAAAGAAATGTGTTATTAATTCAATAAAAAGAAATGTGTTATTAATTTATTTTATGTGAAGAATCTAAGACTTGGAGAGGTTAAATAACTTGTTCAAGAATATCTATATCTATCTATCTGTCTGTCTGTCTGTCTGTCTGTCTATCTATCTATCTATCTATCTATCTATTTATCTATTTATAGGTTAGCCTTTGCAGGGCTGGGACAAAAACTCAACCCTGATTCCAAAGCCTGTGATAAATGATATTAAATCCAAAATTTGTGAAAACTGGACATTCCCTGGCTCAGTGGTTTTGACCTATGACCGTTTGAACATGGAAAATGCAAAGAAGATAATTGAGACTTACATAATTATATAATGAATGTAACAGATACTCTCAGCCCAACCCTGGTTTTCCATTCTTTTCCTTTCAGTCATTCTAAGGAGAATAGCAATGACAGCAATCTACATATGCGTTTTGAGTCACAGATAAGATGTGCAAGCAATTTGTAGTTTCTGGTATTCTTATAAAGACGATACTGTTCTTTGCACATTGAAAAGTCAGTTATATCAAAATGACCGCATTGAGATGGCCACATCTTCCCACAGAGCTTGTAAACCAGTCCTTCACCATATAGAATCTCCTATGCCAATCTGTTCACCATTCAGACACTGGTGTTTCTGTTTCTTCCCTGGGGATCCCATCTTTGGAAGACTTTTGTCTACCTAACAAACTGCACATACTAAGTAACAGTTCCCATTCCCAGGGTTTATTTATCAAGGGCATCTCAAAACTGCCGGTCAGAGTACTGACTGTGCTCCCACATGGAGCTGATAAAATTCCAACCCAAAGCAAAGAAACTTGATATCTTGCTTAATCCGTGCATGTTTTTCCATTCAGCTTTTTGAAATATTGCACATAGCTCATAAGTCCCCATTACTTCCTCATGGATAGTAATGGAACCCCAGAACTCTGGACCCTAGGCTGGGAACCACTATGAAAAGCCACCAGTAGTTAATGGGTTCCCACTTTCTAGAAAGCAAAAAGTTCTAGCCTCTGGTCATTCAAAGCCTGAAGTCCTGGGGAGAGTTTTTGACTGGGCATCAAAGCTGGTTAGCCCTGCATTCTTCACTGAGGATTACTGCTAGAGATCCTACTATTTGAACTCTGGCTGAGCAAATATAACCCCTAAAGAGACAAAGTCCAAGGAAGGCTCTTGGGGAGATAAGAACAGCCAAACTAATAAGCTATGGGATATCCATAAAATGGTATGATATGGGGCCGCTAAAAATAATCATATGAAGATGTATGCATTGATGTGGAATAGTCACTACGGTCTGTTATTAAATTAGAGAGCAGGTCTAATGTAGTATTTTTAGTGTCCTCTCTCTCTTTTTTTTTTTTTTGATGGAGTGTTGCTTTGTCACCCAGCCTGGAGTGCAGTGTCGCAATCTCAGCTCACTGCAACCTCTGCCTCCATAGGTTCAAGCAATTCTCCTGTCTCAGCCTCCCTAGTAGCTGGGACTACAGTCACATGCTACCATGCCCGGCTAATTTTTGTATTTTTTTTTTTAATAGGGACGGTCAGGCTGGTCTCGAACTCCTGACCTCAGGTGATCCACCCACCTCGGCCTCCCAAAGTGCTGGTATTATAGGCGTGAGCCACCTCGCCTGGCCCTCTCTCATTTTTTTTTGAAACAGAGTCTCACTGTCGCCCAGGCTGGAGTGCAGTGGTGTGATCTTGGCTCACTGCAACCTCCACCTCCTGAGTTCAAGGGATTCTCCTGCCTCAGCCTCCCGACTAGCTGGGATTACAGGTGCCCACCACTATGCCCAGCTAAATTTTGTATTTTTAGTAGAGACAGAGTTGGCCAGACTGGTCTCGAACTCCAGGCCTGAAGTGATCTGTCTGTCTCAGCCTCCCAAAGTGCTGGGATTACAGGTGTGAGCCACCACGCCCGGCCAGTGTCCTCCCTCTTATACAGAGTTATATTTGTGTGTTTAAATAGACTGAGTAATAGTTCTCAGAGAATGTTCTGGAGACCCATATTCCACAGAATGTTCTGAGCAAAAGTGGTCCCAGAACCAGCTGTTACATACTATACCCCTCCTGGAATACTGTGAGGCTCAGCATATTCAAAGGCTCTGAGAAGCCCTGTGCTAAGGAAACCTGTTTTGCTTTTTCGGTCTAAGGTTTTATGTTTGCTGGATCATGGAACCCTTTTCTTGCATAATAGCAGTAACCAATACTTATTGAACATTTAGTACCTGTCAGACAATAGTTCATAATAACCCCATGAAGTCGTGATCCATTTTACAGGTGAGGAAACAAGGTTAGAGAGATTGCATGGCACTTATTAAAATCCGTCAGTGTTACAGAGGCATTTGTGAACTACAAGGAAATACCTCCATTCTGGTTAATTCCGGCTCAGGATCATGGGCTGCCGGCTGCATCTGTCAGCAGTGTTGGGGACTATGAAATGGAAGGGCGTGGTTATCCTTCATGAAGTCAACTTGGAACTGAAGGATCCACCTCAGGATAGTCCCTGTTTTCCTCACAAAATAGAGAAAAATAGAGAGCTCCCTTCTAGAACTCTTTATTTCTCTAACCTGCTAAAGAAGTTATTTATACTATCTAGCATGTACAATTTCCTGGCATAATGAGTTCTACAAGTTCCGTTACTACCTGCTGTGTGGTTTTGCCTGCAGAAAGTGCTCTGTGTGATGCTCAGTTACTCCCTGCCTCTCACCGCCCTACTTGGAGGCTCTGACTGGCTGCCTAGATGTCTGGGTCTGCCCAGCTGGGGTGCCCTCTTTGTGGGCTGCTGTTTCCTGACAATGGCAAGAGGCAGCTCTAGGGACGGGGAAATGATTTGACTACTCCCCGTTTCTTTTATTTTCAACTCCATTGGAGGGGTGTGAGCAAAACAAGCCAGGAGCTGAGGTGACGGCGCTGCCCCTGGCAGGGGTGTGGGAGGGCCTGGTCCCTGGTCCTCCTCATTTCCACATTGAGTGCCAACCTCCTGCTGACACTCCTGGGGCAGAGCCTTTGCTATTCCCTAATACTCATTTCCAAAATGCCATTGGCCACAGATGGACTGTCTCTGTATGAAAACCAGGCAACCTGATTCCATAATCTGTATGGAAATCGTTAGCAGATCGGAAACCCAACTGCGCGTCAGACTCACCTGAGAGAGCTCTTAAAATACAGATTCCTGGCCAGACACAGTGGTGCAC
This sequence comes from Pongo abelii, assembly GCF_028885655.2. NCBI lineage: Eukaryota > Metazoa > Chordata > Mammalia > Primates > Hominidae > Pongo > Pongo abelii. The sequence continues at coordinate 92,722,035 of NC_071995.2, forward strand.
GCCTGCAACCTCAGCACTTTTGGGAGGAGTGCTTTGAGCCCAGAAGTTCAAAACCAGCCTGGGCAACACAGTGAGACCCTGTGTCTTTAAGAAAAAAATCTTTTAAATGAAAAAATACACATTCCTAGGCTCCGCCCCCAGACTTAGCGAGAGTCTCTGCAGCAGAGGCCTGGGAATACGCACTGTCAAAAGCTCCCCAGGTGATTCTGATGCAACGACTTCATGTCCTGGAACTTGAGACCCACTGCCCAGTGCCAATATAGAGGTGTTCTGAGTTCAAGTTGATAAACAGGCTCTTTTTGGCCCTTCATTAGAGAAGGTGTTGTAGTTTTCCTGCTGTTGCTTATAATTCCATCTGAACCATTGTCCTCTTTCCTTTTAGGTGAGGAGAATTCGTGTTGCAAACTGCAATAAACATAAATCCTGTTCGGAGTGTTTAACAGCCACAGACCCTCACTGCGGTTGGTGCCATTCGCTACAAAGGTATCTCCTGAATTCTTTCTCACCAACTCGCATTTTCGAAAGAGTGTCATGAGGCAGAACACTTGTTGCCCTACTTTAACGATCCATTCCAGTGACCTGAGGGAACTGATCTCTTCCTCGACTAAAATCTCGTTGTGCAGTCCTAATGAATTCTCGAAGATGTTTCCAGCAGCGTCCGTGCTATGCAGTCACTGGACCCGGGGACTCCCCAGTCTAGGGGCGGGAGGGGCAGGTGTGTAGCCTTCAGGAGAACGGGCGAGAGCAGGCAGGTTTGGCTTTTACTTTCTCCAGAGTTCGCCAAGACTCAAGAGAGAGGCAAAAGGGCCCACCCTCCGAGAAGATAAAAGAATAGAGATGTCTGAAAATTTTTCAGTTGAATCCCCATCATGTATGTCATGTATTCTGTTCGCTCTGCAGAAGCCTCGTTATTGATGGCGCCGTCTCCTAATGCGCCGCGCAGCTGTGGGCCTGATGTACAATCTCAGTCCCCGGGCAGAATCTGCCCAGCCTGGTCTGGAATGACGATGCTCACGACCCATCTAGGCTCAGGGGCGACTCGGAGCGGCTTCCCCGCCATGGCAGTTTCCTAGCGTCGCTGGGCCCGGCCTGGTTGGATTCGCCGTCGCCATGGCAACCCAGTACTGGGGCTCTTGCCGGAGAAGCAAAGGAGGAGAGAGCCTTCGCTGCAGCTCAGGCAGGAAAGAGAGAGAGAGAGAGAGAGAAAAAAAAAACCCAAAAAAACCCGTAACAGTGTCTGTCAGTTTGGTGCTTTCAGTTTTTAAAGGTGAAAAGGATAAGAAAGAGCAGAGCAGGTGGAGAGATGCTGAAGGCTGAACCAGGGGACAGTTTGGGGATAGAAAAGAGGAGGAGGAAAAGAATTGGTGACTGAAGTGGGAGGCAGCCAAGAGAAATGAAGGGAGAGGGGGAAATGCAATACAAGGAAGAGGTTTAGGAAACAAATCAAAAATATGGGGATGGAATTAATTAAGAGTTCACGGGGGAAGGCGCAATCCGAGCTGCAGCGAGGGGAATAATTGCCCCTGCCATTTGCTACGCTTCCTTACCGGGCTGTTTCCGTCAGAGTCACTGGCAGACAAACGAAGCAAGGGCCAGAAAAATGCTCATGAATAATTCACTGATCATGAACGGGATTTATTTGTTGCACACTCACTGAGCAGTCTTGCCATAATCTTTTAGATCCATTCATTTATGTAGCATCCTGTCTGTATTTGTAGAGCTGTATACAGGAGTCAATTCGATAATGGTGGCGACGATGGTGGTGATTAAATAGCCACATGGAGCTAGCGGCTAACGCATCAACAAGCTCAGCTCTGGAGCTTGTGGGAGATGTCCAAGCTGGTGATATGAATTTGGAAGTTGGTAGTATTTTAGATGGTACTTAGAGAAGCCTTAAGACCAGATGAAGGAGTGAGTGTTGATTGAGGAGAGAAGTTTGAGAACTGAGCATTGAGGGGCTGTGGTGTTTAGGGGTTGGGGAGAAGGAGGGGAAACAGAACAAGAAATAAGGAGGGAGCAGTCAGAAGGGAAAGAGGAAAAACTAGAGAAGGTGGTCTCCTGGAAGCCAAGGAAAGAAAGGAGGAGGAAGTGATCCACTGGGTCAGATTCAGCTGAGAGGTCAAGCAGGAGAAGAAAAGAATGGATCCATTGCACTTAGCCTGTGACAGTGGGTGACTGCTGGGAATGCCATTGTTAGGAGTGGCGCTAAATCCACAAGAGACAATGGGAAAATAAGACCTTAAGCAGGGACAGCTTAGAGAAGCTTTACTGAGAAAGGCAGCTGAAAAAATGAAGCAGACACTGAAAGCGAAAGTAGAGTCCAAAGAATTTTGTCTTTTTGTCTTTTTTTTTTTTGAGTTGGACTCTGGCTTTGTCTCCCAGGCTGGAGTGCAGTGGCATGATCTTGGCTCACTGCAATCTCCACCTCCGAGGTTCAAGCCTATTCTCCTGCCTCAGCCTCCCGAGTAGCTGGGATTACTGGTACGTGCCACCATGCCCGACTAATTTTTGTATTTTTAGTAGAGATGGGGTTTCACCATGTTGGCCAGGGTGGTCTCGAACTCCTGACCTCAGGTGATCCGCCTGCCTCAGCCTCCCAAATTGCTGGAATTACAGCCGTGAGCCACCACACCCAGCCAGTTTTGTCTTTTTAAGATGCATGAAATAACAGTGCATGTCTGCACTGTTGGGAAAATTCCAGAAGAGAAGGAGAAACGGATGATACAGGAGAGAGAAGGGTTGTGGAGTGTTGTCTTTCAGCAGGTGGAAGAAAATATGATTTGTTGTGCCAGTAGGGAGGCCAGCCTCAGACAGGAGCACTAGCCCCTCACCCTCAGTGATAGGAGGGAAGGTAGGGACTCTGGGCCCGAGCATGGGGAGGCGGCAGGGGCCTGTGTGGTGTCTTCTCCTATTGCTCACATTATTTTCAGTGGCGTAAGGCCATTGAGAATGAGGTGAGGGAGGAAGCATGAGGAAGCAATGAGGTGAGGCAGGAGGTTTGAGGAAAAAAGAGAGAGAAGGAGTGAACTGGAAGACTGGGAGAGAGAATAGAGTAGGGAAATATCAAGCGGTTGCCAGGCAGCATTAGGGCCCGCTTGAGGTTGCTGGTCTTGTGTTTGAAGTGAGAGCCGTAAGCATGGTTTTGTCTTTCTCAAGCTGCGTTCAGCTTTGGTGGTATAGCTGTAGACTCAGAAAAGTTAGCTTTAGCCAGTTTGGAGGCTTTGCCAGAAAATACATCAAGAAAGGAGAGAGTGGCCAGGGAGCTGAGGGAGCATGTAAGGAATGGGTGATGATATTGATATGGATGTTGATTCATATAATGATGGCACTTGGGCTCTAAGGAGGGAAGTAAGGACCTGACGGGGGTAGGGATGTGAAAAGGTGGCAGGGTCTGTGTTGGAAGTTGAGGTTGAGTTTAAAGATTGTTAGGGGCAGGCGCGGTGTCTCACGCCTATATTCCCAGCTTTTTGGGAGGCCAAAGCGGGTGGATCACTTGAGCCCAAGAGTTTGAGACCAGCCTGGGCAACATGGCAAAGACCCCATCTCTACAAAAAATACAAACATTAGCTGAATGTGGTGGTATGTGCTTGTGGTCCCAGCTACTCGGGAGGTTAAGGTGGGAGGCTTGCTTGAGTCCCAGAGGCAGAAGTTGCAGTGAGCTGAGATCACACCTCTGCTTTCCAGCTTGGATGACAAAGTGAGATCCTGTCTCAAAAAAAAAAAAAAAAAAAAATTGTTGGAACTAGAGAATTGGAAAGGGGAATTATTGGACTGTGGGGGCTTGATATTGAGGTCATGGAGGGGTGGAGTTATTGGCAGTGACAGGGTCTGCCATGTAATTGTCAAGATCATTGGCAGAGAGGGGTCAAGGAACTGAGGTGGTTACCAGAGTACTAAATGGCTCCATCATCTGTGTGGAAATCGCAGTCACCAAGAGAGTGAGGAGCTACATATTCAAGGAATGAAGGGAAGTGACCAGGGCTGGGGTGGTCTGTAATGATCACAGTGAGGAGGGACCTGGGGTGGTTTGAGCTGACAGCATGGGCTTCGAAGCTGGGGAGGAAATGTTGGAAAGAGAGAAGAAGGATCTTCCAGAAGAGGCTGCAAGACACAAGTAGGACAGCTAGATGAGGGAGAGGAAGCAGCCAGGCCTTGAGAGGGGCCTGGGGAAGCTGTGGCCTCGAGGGAGAGCTGGTTTCAGTAATATTGAGAAGGGAAAAGGAACAATCAGAGAAGAGGTTGAAGACATGGGGGCTTCTGTTGATAACTGGCTGTAAGTTATAGTCTTTTGTTTGTTTTGAGACAGGGTCTCATCCTGTCACCCAGGCTGGAGTGCAGTGGTACAATCAGCTCACTAAAGCCTAGACCTCCCCAGGCTCAGGTGATCCTTCCACTGCAGTCTCCCAAGTAGTTGGGACCACAGGTGTGCACCACCATGCCCAGTTTTTTTTTGTATTTTGTAGAGACAGGGTTTCACCAGGTTGCCCAGGCTGGTCTTGAACTCCTGGGCTCAAGCAATCCTCCTTCCTGGGCCTCCCAAAGTGTTAGAATTAGAGACGTGGGCCACCACGCCTGGCCAAAAGCCTGCTTCTGCTCTTCCTCCCTCACCCCTATCCCAATGTGCTCCAAGAAGAGTGATTCATTTAAAATACAAATCAGATTATGTCACTCCCCAGCTTAATACCCTCCGCTGGCTTTCCATCTTAGAACTCAGTCTGACTCCCTTGCTGCCAGGGCCTGCATACCAGGCTTTCCGTGATCTGGCCTTTCACCACTTCTCTGACCTGTCATGCCATTCTCTCCTTTGTTTACTTAACCCCAGACATCCTGATTTAAGACTATGCTAAGCATGTTCCTGCCCCAGGGCCTTTGCATGTGCTGTTTCCTCAGTCTAGTGCATTCTTCCCCACATCTTTCTATGGCAGACTCTTTCTTGACTGTCTGGTCCTAGAGCACACATCTCTCTGCACCTGCCTACCCAGTCTTCAGTAGCCTCCCCTTACTCACAGTGACATTACTGTTTTATTTTCTTCATGGCCCATCACTATTAGGAATGACCTTACTTCTCTACCTCTCTTTATTGAAATGTGCTCAGAAAAACATAAGTTAAATGAATGAGATAGGCTGAGTGATTGGTCGACTCTACCAATAGCAGGTTAAGACTTGTGCCTTAAGTCTTATAAGACATTCTGAAGTCATGGAGCAATGGCCCATCACAGCCACATCAGATCACTTGGTTTCAGACAGCCTGGGTTCTGGCCTACAATGAAATGAAACTAAATCTCATATCTGTGACTCATGTGAAGCTCCCAGTACCATTCAAAATTAGGAATTCTAAAGGGGGATGTTTTCTTATAACGGTAGAGCATCCCACTCTGTTTATTTTAAATGTCATGGATTTATTTAGAAAAATAATTTATTTTCTCTGTTGAGAAGGTTGAGTTTTCTTGCATACATGTCTAGAAAGTGGAATGGTGGGGAGAGGCAAGAAAACTATCTGCACTTCCTTTTGATCAGATGTTAAGAATAGGCATCCAGACTGGGCATGGTGGCTCACGCCTGTAATCCCAGCACTTTGGGAGGCTGAGACAGGTGGATCACCTGAGATCAGGAGTTCAACACCAGCCTGGCAAACATGGTGAAACCCTGTCTCTACTAAAAATACAAAAATTAGCCAGGTGTGGTGGTGCATGCCTGTAATCCCAGCAACACGGGAGGCTGAGGCAGGAGAATCACTTGAACCCAGGAGATGGAGGTTGCAGTGAGCCAAAATCCAGCCTGGGTGACAGAGTGAAACTCCATCTCAAAAAAAAAAAAAAAAAAAAGGGAATAGGCATCTAGTATAAGTAGATAAAAAGCAATTAGATAAACAATGAGCTCTAAAAAGTCTAGTATTTTATTGTTGGAACCTCAGATCCAACCTGTGCTGAATTTGTCTGTGTGGGTGGAAAGTGAATTTTTGCAGGCTGAATATCTTGGGTTTGGAAGCAGTTTCTCAGTTTCTCCCATATTGCAAAGCATAGCACATGTGTTCAGTTATGGATTTCCACAAAACTGGCAATCCCGAACCAATGAACGGGTGAGGTTCCAAAAGTTCATTTGCAAGTTTGTTTGGCATGCAGAATGCATTTTCCCATAGAAACAATGTCATAAATTAAGGTTTGATTCCCAAGCCAGCCCATAAAATCCAAAATTATTTAATTTCAACAAATATTTATTGAATACCTAATGAGAGCCTAATCTGCAGCATGAGATAGCTAGGTAGTATTGAGAGAAATCAGATGCCATTCTTGGCTTTAAGGAACTCGCATGCTAGATGGGAAGGCAGACTTATCAATGGCCAACATTCATTCATTCAATCCTACATCCAATCACAAATATTTTTTAAGCACAACAATGTGCTAAGTCCTATGCTCAGTGCTCAGGGTACAGTTCTTTCTTGTCTCTATAGAGCTTGCAATCTAATGAGGGATATAATGTGTATCAGTTAGGTTTCTGATCTAGTAATGCTGTATAACAAACAACCCCCAAATCCTTAGTGGTCTAAAAGAGCAAACATTTATTTACATTTGTTTTTCTTGCTCATCGGTCAGCCTGTCAGCTATGGGAAGAAGGGTGGGGTCAATGTCAAGCTGAAGGTTGAGTTCAGGTCTGTTTCCCATGTTTCTCATTCTGTACATGCTCTTCTTAAGGCAAATAGAAATATCATGAGAGACCAAGCTAAACTAGACAACATGTTCTAAGCTCTGGCTGACACCATGCTGACCAATATTCCATTGATAAAGCAAGCTGCATGGCCAAGCCCAATATCCATGGAGTAGGGAAATATCTTCCACCTACTCTAGTGGAAGATTCTGCAAAGTGACCTGGCAAAAATGTAGTGTGGGTGTGTCATTCTCATACAGGATGGATTGAAGAATTGGGAACAATAATCCACTCTTATCAATAAGTAAAGGAGATGAATGAATAGAGTGTCATAAGGGCTAGCATGGGGGAAGTATAGGGTTTCATGGGGGCACATAAGAAATATCTAACCCAAACTTAACAGGTCAAGGAAGGCTTCCTGGAGGAAGGGATATCTAATCTGAACCTGAAGGGTAGGGGGATATCAGCTAGGTACAGATGAGGCACGGGAAACTGGTGTAGGGATCAGGCTGTACAAAGGCCAGGAGAGCTTGGCCTGAAGCTCAGTGTGGACGAGCATACAGGAGAGCTGGGGGGTGTTGGGAGATGAGGGTGGCAAGATAGGCAGAGGCAGATGAAGGGAGGGCCCTGCAAGTCACATTAAAGAATTTGAATTTTGTTGGAAGGACCTTGGGGAGCTATTGCAGGGCTTTAATTAAAAGTGCGACCAGATCAGGTGAGTGTTTTAGAACGAGAACTCTGGGGTGCAAGGTGGACGACTGGAGGGGACTGAGAAGAGCTGGCAGATCAATTAGCAGGTGGCTGTAAACCAGTAAGAGACCAGGGACTGAATTAGAGTGATAGTAGTGGTGAGGGAAGGAAGTGGGTGGATTAGAGAGCTATTTGGAAGATAGAATTGACAGGGCTTAGTGATTAATTAGATTCCCCTTTGAGTCTGACACACTAAAAATAGGGCCATAAAATGAAAAATAAAATCTCAAGGTGGCCACTGTTTTTCTGGAAGATGTGTCCTTTCTCCTTTGATCTCAGTCTTCATGAAGAAAACAAACAAGTGATACCCACGTGTACACTTGATTCTTCCTGTGTCCCAGGCACTGGGCTGGGCACCAGGTTAGACCCCAAAAGATGGGCACCTGAGTCAAATGTGGGAGGGCTTCTGAGAGACACCAGGGCTGAGTCTCAGAGTGTGCAGTGGGGTGAGTTATTGCACTGAAGCTGGTGTTGAGATTACAGAGGAAGGAGTGCAGGCATCTGGTTGGGGTGACCAGATGCACAGAGGTGTCAGTTACTGAGTAGGGAGTGTAGAAGGAGTGGCCTGTTTGGGCTGCATGGGAAACGCAGGGGGTGGACTTCCACACTGGCAACATGGGCAGGACAGCCTATGAGGACAGAGGAAAGGTCCTTTGTTTGTCTGTTTTTGCACTGCTATAATGAAATACCTGAGACTGGGTAATTTATAAAGAAAAGAGGTTAGTTGGCTCATGGTTCTGCTGGCTGTACAGGAAGCACGATGCTGGCATCTGCTCAGCTTCTGGGGAGGCCTCAGGAAACTTACAATCATGGCAGAAGGTGAAGGGAAAGCAGGGCACATCTTACATGGCTGGAACAGGAGGAAAGGGGCGTTGGGGAGGTGCCACACACTTTTAAACAACCAGATCTCAAGAGAACTCACTCACCATCACGAAAACAGCACTGAGGAGATGATGCTAAACCATTCATGAAGGACCCACCCCCATGATCCAATCACCTTTCACCAGGCCCCACCTCCAACATTGAGGATTACAATTGAACATGAGATTTGGGTGGAGACACAGATCCAAACCATATCAGGTCCCAAATGCATTTTGCTTGGATAGAATCTGGGCTTTGTGTGACCTGCCAGTTTCTTATCTCTGTCACTTCTCCTCTTCTATAAAGTGGCATTTATAATTGGCCAGGTATTGCAAAAAGTGCTGGGATTACAGGCACATAATCCTGGGATTACAGGCACTTTGGGAGGCCGAGGTAGGTGGATCGCTTGAGCCCAGGAGTTCAAGACCAGCCTGGGCAGCATGGTGAAACCCTGTCTCTACAAAAAATACAAAAATTAGCTGGGTGTGGTGGCACATGCCTGTGGTCCCAGCTGCTCGGGAGGCTGAGGTGGGAGGATCATTTGAACGTAGGAGGTTGAGGCTTCAGTGAGCCGTGATTGTACCACTGCACTCCAGCCTTGGTGACAGAACGAGACCTTGTCTCAATAATAATAATAATAATAATAATAATAGTACCTGCCTCAGAGGTTTACTGAGAGAATTAAATCCCATAACGTACATCATCGTAGGCCCAGTGCCTGGCTCCTGGTAGGCAATGAAGTTGTGTCAACTGTCATTTGGTGGAAGCCCAAATGACAGTCATTACTTGTCCCTGAGGTTGGGAAAGGCTTCAACGAGGAGGTGGCCTTAAAACTGGCCTTGAAGCCTGGGTAGACCTTCACCAGGGGAAGAGTGGTCAGGAGGCATTTCAGGCAGAAGAACCAGCGCAGTGAGAGGTCTGTGGAGAGACTGGCAGATGGAGTTCTATACACTGGCTCTAGAAGGAAGGAAGTGGGTGGAGGTGCTGGGTGGGCTCTCAGGGTGGACTTTACTAGCGGGTGCTGGGAACTCATGACAGGGTTTTAAGCAGAGGCCTTCCAGCGCCATATTTATGGTTTAAAAAGATTATCCCGCTGGCAATGTGGAAGATGAACCACGTTAATCCAAGGCTCTCCCGGCCTCCAACCCCACCTTTCCTGGGTCGCTTTCCTCTGGTGTGTTTTGTAAAGAGAGAGTTTATGTCACATCTCTTCCTGAGTCAGTTACTTGGTGGCTATTCTCTGAATTCATGTACCTCCCCATTGGGAGAGGTAGTACATCTCCCATTGCATCCATGAGGCCCCACTTGCTCTGATTTTAGTGCCATGATGGAATCAGGGCTGAGTCCTCTTCAGAAAATGGGCCCTACAGGAAAGAGCACACTTGCATTCACCCTCCCAACCCTTCGTGCTCCACCCCGCACAGGGTACACACAGGTGGAGGCAAGGCCCCCAGGCATGCTGCTTATAAGGTATCTGTATGCGTCCTTCAATTATCTGTACAAATTTCACATTCACTCCATATTTTTCTACATGTTTCTTCCATGTTGACAGTTGGAAGACCTTCAAGCAGCCCCTGGTGGCTGTTTTTAGGTCTTCAGCTGCTGTTAGGCTGTTCCACGCATGAGATCGTGAAAGAGATCATTTCTCGCTCGGCCTAACAGCAGGGCCCTGTGGTCAGTCTTCCTATCAGACTTTCTGAAGGGTTGGGAGTAACAGAAGGGTATTTTTAACACACGAGAGAAAACTGCCATCTGAATGCTAAGCATATTTGTCCCCAACACCCCAGAGTAACAAATGAAAAGAATTACATGAGTTGCTTGTGGACACATCCCAGCTCCTTTTTTTATCTTGTTCTCCTGTCTTGAGGGTTCTTCTCCAAGTGACACTCCTTCCTCAAGCCCCCCAGGCCTATCATTAACCTGCAGGGACCCTTCCTACCAGGACTGTGATTGCCCTAAAACTTGACCAGTATAATCCATGGTGCACAGTAATTTATGGCCATATTCTTCAGTAGCCTGAGTTAGTCTGTTCTATCATCATGAGAGGTGAGCTACATACAGCAGAGAGGGCCTGATAGGGCTTAGATGTTTTGTCTCCTCCAAATCTCATGTTGAAATGTGACCTCCAGTACTGGAGGTGGGCCTGCTGGGAGGAGTCGGGTCATGGGAATGGATCCCTCATGAATGGCTTGGTGCTGTCCTCGGTAATAGTGAGTGAGTTCTCACTCTGAGTTCACAGGAGATCTGGTTGTTTAAGAGAGTGTGGCACCTGCCCCCTCACATTCTTGCTCCCACCCTAGCCATGTGACACACCTGTTCTCCCTTCGCTTCCAGCATGATTGGAAGCTTCCTGAGCCCCTTACCAGGAGCAGACACTACCCATGCTTCCTGTACAGCCTGTAAAATCATGAGCCAATTAAACCCCTTTTCTTTATAAATTATCCAGTCTCAGGTATTTCTTCATAGCTGTGCAAAAAATGGACTAACACAGGGTCACAGAAGGCTTTGCAGTAGAAAAGTCCAGATGGATGTGACTGCTTCTCATTCAGAAGGCGGCTGCAGTGCCCCTTCCACAGGGAGCCTGCCTCGAGTCCAGGCCTGGCCAGGAGACAGTGTGCATGGGTGGAGAAGAGTATGCTTATCATACATTAGACACTACCTTGCACGTTCTGTGCCATGTTCCATTTAGTCCTCCTGGTACCCCATGAAGTAAGCACTATTACAATCCCCACTTTGTAGAGAACAGCCTTAGCTTGTGCATAGTTTCCCACAGCTGCAGAAACAAATTCCCACAAACTTGGCAGTTTAAAACAACATGCACTTGTGATCTTACAGTTCTGGAGGTCACAAGTCTGCAATGGGTTTCACTGGGCTGAAACCAAAGCATTGACAGGGCTGTGCTCCTTCTGGAGGCCCTTCTTTGCCTTTTCCAGCTTTTGGAAGCAGCCAGCGTTCCTTGGCTCATGGTCCCTTCCTGTATCTTCAAAACCAACAGTGTGGCATCATCAGATTACATTGGGCCCACCCAGATAATCCAAAATAATCTGCCCATTTTAAGATCCTCAACTTACTCACATCTGGAGTCCCCTTTGCCATGTGCTATGGTTTGAATGTATCCCCCAAAGTTCATGTATTGGACACTTAATCCCCAGTACAACAGTTTTGAGAGGTCTAACCTTTCAGACGTGATTAGGTCATGAGGACTCTGTCCTCATGAATGGATTAATGACATTATCACAGGAGTGGATTAGTTATTGCAGGAGTGGGTTACTTATCACAGGATTGGGTTCCTGATAAAACGATACATTAGGCCCTCTTCTCTCTCTCTCTCTCTCTCTCTCTCTCTCGTGCTTTCTTGCCCTTCCACCATGGAATGATGCAGCAAGAAGGCCCTCACCAGATGCAGACCCCTTGACCCTGGACTGCCCAGCCTCTAGAACTGTAAAAAATAAATTTCTTTTCTTTATAAATTTCCCAGTTAGTAATATTCTGTAATAGCAACACAAAACGGACTGAGACACCATGTAAGGTGACACAGTCACACTTTCCAGGGATTAGGACGTGGACATCTTTGGGGGCCATTATTCTGCCTACCACTGGTTGTACAAGTAGTGGAAGCAGGATTCAACTCTAGGCTTAGCTCTAGCTCCTAAGCCATTAGAGCAAAACAAAGAGAAACAGGCAAGGGACATTATCCCTCATGGCAGTGGGTGGAGAGGGGAGAGCCTGGAGCAAATGGCCCTAATGGAGCATTTGTGATAACTGCTATGTATAAGAAAGACCCGGCACTCAGGTCCCACCTGAGTTGGAGAAAACCCTCCATCTTGAAAGCTTAGGCAACCATGCATTCATTTAACAGGTATTTACTGAGTACCTGATATGTGTTAGTCACTGTCCTAAGCACTGGGATTCTAAGCACTAGCAGTGAGTAACACAGGTCAAAATCCCTCCACACATATGTTCATTGCAGCACTATTCACAATAGCAAAGACATGGAATCAACCCAAATGCCCATCAATGATAGACTGGATAAAGAAAATGTGATACATATGTGCCATGGAATGAAAGGGAATGAGCAGCCATGAAAAGGAATGAGATCATGTCCTTTTGGGGATGTAGATGGAGCTGGAAGCCATTATCCTCAGCAAACTAACGCAGGAACAGAAAACCAAATACCGCATGTTCTCACTTATAGGTGGGAGGTGAACAATGAGAACACATGGACACAGGGAGGAGACAACACACATAGGCCCCTGTTAGGGGGTAGGGTCGGGGGAGGGAAAGCATTAGGATAAATAGCTAATGCAAGCTGGACTTAATACCTAGTTGATGAGTTGATAGTTGCAGCAAACCACCCTGGCACACATTTGCCTATGTAACAAACCTACACATCCTGCACATGTACCCTGGAACTTAAAATGAAAATAAAAATTAAAAAAAAAAATCCCTGCCGTCATGGAGTTCCCTCTAGTGAGGTGTTTTAGTTTCCCAAGGCTGCCATGCCAAATGACTACCAACACAAATTTATCCTCTCCCAGTTCTGGAGGCCAGAAGTCTGAAATCAAGGTGTCAGCAGAGCCGGGCTCCCTCTGGAGGCTATACGGACAAATCCTTCCTCACCTCTCCCAGCTCCGGGTGGCTCCTGGTGTTTCTTGGCTTGGGGTAGGATAACCATCTCTGCCTCGGTCTTCACATGGCCTTCTTCTGTGTGTCCAAATCTCCCTCTCCTTTCTCCTAGAAAATTCCCATTCACTGGGACACCCTAAATCCAGGATGATTTCATCTCGACATCCTTAACTCATTACAAAGACCCTATTTCTACATAAGGTTACATTCTGAGGTTCTGATGGAGACGAATTTGGGGGAACACTCTTTAACGCACAACATGAGGGAAGATGGACGGTGTAAAAATAAACGAGGAAAGAGAACATGTCACAGAGTAAACAGGGCTGTGAAGAAAAATAAAGCAGAAAAAGGAGATGGGGAGCGCTAGTTGGAGGCAGGGGGCGCTAAATTTAAACAGGGGGCCCTGGAAGGCCTCAGTGAGAAGGGGCATCTGAGCCAAGACCCGAAGGGACACACTCAGTTTTGGGGCTATCTGCCTTCTTAGGCTATTGCACTATTGAGCGGAATGGCTGACAATTTGAGACAGAAGAGCCTTCCTCCTTTCCTTCCAATCCGGGGTGTGTCCTTGTGCAGATCTCAAGCTTGACGTCTGTGCAGTGACACTTCTTTATGGTCCAGTGCGGCTCTAATGACAGCAATAATGATAATAATGGAATTGGGAACGGCCTCTCCTTCTCGTGTGAGGACCCCATTGTGCCGATTAATTGTGTAGAAGCAAGTAGGACAACTGTCTGTGGGGTGGAAGCGGTGGGGAGCAAAGAGGAATATGTTCTTTGGGCCTCGGGGAATTACTGAATTACCGTGGTGTGGGCTGAATCCATGCATCTGGGTTACTGCGAATGCTGGAAGGGATTTGGGGGGCTTTCCAACACCGGAAGGGGTCTGGGAGTCAACCTATGTCCTGTGGGTTCTCCACCTCCTTTTTCAGCTATGAGAGGAGCTATGAGTTCTATGTATTTCAAAGCAGAAGGCAAAGAGGGGATAGCAGTGCTAAGGGGCACCTCTCCACCCTTGGTGTCCCAGACAGTTGGCACCAGGAAAGTGCTCGCCATGCTCAGAAGCCAGGTTTGTTTTTTGTTTTTTGTTTTTTTGTTTTTAGATGGAGTCTCACTCTGTTGTCAGGCTGGAGTGCAATGGCACAATCTTGGCTCACTGCAACCTTTGCCTCCCAGGTTCAAGTGATTCTCCTGCCTCAGCCTCCTGAGAAGCTGGGACTACAGGCACGTGCCACCATGCTCGCCTAATTTTTGTATTTTTAGTAGAGACGGGGTTTCACCATGTTGGCCAGGATGGTCTTGATCTCTTGACCTCGTGATCCCCCCACCTTGGCCTCCCAAATTGCTGGGACTACAGGCGTGAGCCACCATGCCCAGCCGGGTTTGTTTTTTGTTTAGCGGAGCTGGTAACTGACATTCTCGGACCTCAGCCTCCATACTACTTACCTGCACCATCTCTAATGGATGCTCTCTGACTTCCAACAAGCACCATTAAGAACATCCCTTTTAGTAAATATATGTTGTAATGGAATAGATTTTTTTTGAAATGACCTTATCTCAGGCAGCATGCACTTTCATAAGAATGTATTGATTGGCCTTTAAATATTCCTCAAATGTTTTCATCTGTCTCTGTGACCTAGTATTTGTCCTGTTCCCAGCATCTCCTCCATAACCAAACACAATGTTCAGGTCTTCATTCGAAGCCTTCCTGCCAGTCTTTTGTTTTTTGCTTTTTAACCATTTTGTTGCTTTTATTCTGCTATATGGAGGGTGCACTGTTTCTGATAGGCCAAATGTGGGATTTGATATTGCTTTCAGGAGGATCGGGTTTTAATATCATTGCCACCTGTTTAGTGGTGGAGAAACTGAGGCCCACAGAGGCTAAGGAATGTGGCCCCCAGTTACACAGGGAGTATATGGGAGAGCAGCTTTGAACCCAGACCTTTCTGACTCAAGAGGTGTCATTTTCCCATTTTTATTTCCATGCTGCTGTTTTTTTAAATGGCTCCCCTAAATTATTTAGTTCATGGTTTGCATTTGGAAATAAACACCAACTTTTAGTACACTCATCGCCCACAGAAGAACCACATGGAGCAAAGGCCACAAACCCATTTTGTGTGAGTGTTTCAGTCTGCAAATGTGTTTTTTGTGTGCTAAATAGCTCAAAGTTTCAAGACAAAGGCTGTTTTTCCACCACGCCAGTGAACAGGCCAACCTAGTGAACAAAAATCAATGAAATGACTTCTGCTGGTATCACTGAAATACAGACAAGAATTTAGCCATTTTAAAATTTCCTTCTTAATCCAATTCAGCTACCTTTTGTTGAATCCCAGCCATGGGCCAGGTCCTGTACTAGGCCCTGGGGGAAACAAAGATGAATGAGGGTCTACTCTGATGAAGCTCACAGGTGAGTGTGGGAATAATTTCAATACACTGTGCAAAATGCTCTAATAGCTGGTACTCAAAGTATGAAAGGACTCCAAAGAACCCTTTAATATTTAGGAGGAAAGAGAGTTGTGATTAAGAATCCTCCAAGAAGCCTCAAATTGTGTCTGCCTCCTTACATAGAAAAGGCATGTTGGGCATTGAGCTGGTATGTGAGCAATGCCAAAGGGCATCTGGTCAACCTCATTGCCCAAATCCCTTTCTCATCACTACCTTTTTGTCTTTGGCTTATGTCATCCAATTTTTTCCCTAAATTTTCTGTTCCATTTTCCCGTATAATAATAATAACGAATATTTATTGAGGCATAACTGTAAACTCTTAGAACAGATGTACATTTTTCTCCCAACTTCATCAGGTGAAAACTATTATTTGCATTTCTGTAGATGGAGAGCCTGAAAGAGAGGGCACATGTCTTGCTTGAGGTCACCGGCTTGCAAATGGCACAATCACTATCCTCCTTCCTTCACTAAGTTCTAGCCAAGCTGGTCTATTTCATCAGTTCCTTGCAGAGACCATGCTTTAAGTGCACTCAGATACTTTGCACATGCTGTTCCTTCTGCCTGGAATGCTCTTCCCACTCCTTTTTTTTTTTTTGAGACAGAGTCTTGCTCTGTCACCCAGGCTGGAGTGCAGTGGCATGATCTCGACTCACTGCAAGCTCTGCCTCCAGTTCAAGCAATTCTCGTGTCTCAGCTTCCTGAGTAGCTGGGATTACAGGCATGCACCACCTCGCCCAGCTAATTTTTTGTATTTTTATTAGAGACAGGGTTTCACCAGGTTGGCCAGGATGGTCTTGAGCTCCTGGCCTCAAGTGATCTGGCCTCCCAAAGTGCTGGGATTACAGGCATGAGCCAGTAGCACCGGCCTCTTCCCACTACTCTTGACCCTACTACATGGTTCTCATCCTTGAATGCTTAGCTGAAATGCCATCTTTCTTCACTAGCCTGTCTAAAATGGGTTCCTTTCTACTATATCTTTGGTTTCTGCAGAAGACATACCTCAATTTGAAATTATTTTAAATGATTGTCTGTTTGTTTGGTTTTTGTCTGTGTGCCTCTCTGGACTGTAAGCTCAATAAGAGAAGGAACTTAACTGGTTTATCCGTGGACGTGTCTACAGTGCCTAGTGGAGTGTTTGGCGTCCGATGGGCTCTCAGTTAATATTTGTAGAATGAATGCCAGGTATGATTCTGGGCCCTGAGGGTGCAAAGGTGAATAAGGTGGGCCTTTCCCTTTGGGGGATTTACAGTGTAGCTGGAGAGACAGGCAGGCAATCAGCAACTAATGCAGTATGCTGTGTAGAGTAGGAGCATGTGTAAATGTCATGGAGACACAGAGGAGAGAGTGACTGCTTTGCCTGGAGTCTGAGCAAACATCATAGAGGAGGACACTGAAATAGCCCTTGAACAAGGAACATGATTTCACCAAGTGTTGCAGGCCCAGGGGCGTTCAGGGCAGTGAGGATAGCACAAGCTCGGGAGGGCCTGGCCTGTTTGCCCTGTATGTGTTTATCAAATGCCTGCTCTCCAGGAGGCACTATAGAATAGATATCAGGGATGGGTGTTTTTAGGAGCTTGCAGTCTAGATAGAGAGACAGACTCATTAACCAAACTTACCTGGGGATGAGTTTGAAGAGGAAGGCAGGGGCCAGATCACAGTGTCGGGGTCAGAGATGAGCATGGAAACATGTATTGCAGGCTGAGGTGCTGAAAGGCATGTAGACAGGAGAGTCTGGTATGGGGGAAAGGGTGTCATGAGAGATTTTTAAGCAGGGAGTAACATCATCAGCTCTGTGCGTAAGAGTAACCCAGATGTTGATGTGGAGGTTGATGACAGGAACAGGAAGTGGGAATGGGGAGGCCTCATTTGGCTACTGCAGGAACCCAGGTGAGAGGTGGAGGGTAAGCATGGGTTGTAGAGGATGCTTAGAATTAATAGGCTATGATCACTTGGGTACAAGAGTTACCCAAACTAGCCAAAATAGGCACAAAGTTTTCTAATTTGATCCGCCATGTGGATTATTGCTCATTAAACCAGACCAGGTAGTGGTTCCCAACGTGTGTGACTAGAATTTCTCATCCCTCAGAACATCCTTCAACAAAAAAGCTGGAAGATGGTACATCATTCATTCTTGTCTCTGAAAGTTACAAAGCACAGTGGCATCTTCAAGGCTCTGAGAAGTCCTGCAGCAGAGAGACTTGTTTAATTTTATTTAACTAGTGTTTCCCAAGCTTCTTGGCAATAGAACCCTACTTCAATATTAACACTCAAAACAACTCCAGGAACACAGTTTGAAAAATGCTGAGAAATTGAGTAAAACTTGTATTTTCCTATATGGCCATGTCTTGGAAGAATCTACTTACTATTGTGCTGGCATTTGTGATGTCGCTACCCTGGAAACCTTTAAAATTTTTGAGCAATTAGGTGTAGTAGCAAGAGATAGATGCCAGTGCCAGACACCATGCTAACTAACTTCTCCGCACCTCCGTTTCTCATCCTCTGACATGGAGGTGGTAACAATAGCACCTACTTCATGGGCTGGTTGTGAGGATTACTGTGTTAATTCCCAGAAGTCCCCAGAAACAGTGCCTGGCCTGTGGGCACTAGGAAGGTGCTATGGTTTGAAAATGTCACCTAAAAAGCATGTGTTGGGAATTTAATCCCCAATGCAACTCTGTTGAAAGGTGGGACCTAATGAGAGGTGTTTAGGTCATGAGGGCTCTGCCTTTGTGAATGGATTAATACCAATCATAGAAGGGCTTCAGGCTGCAAATTCAGTCTCTTTCTCTTGTTCACATGCGCATGCCCTCGCTCTCTCTTGCTCTTCCACCTCCCGCCGTGGGATGATGCAGCAATAAGGCCCTCGCCAGATGCAGGCCCCTCGACCTTGGACTCTCCAGCCTCCAGAACTGTAAAAAATAAATGTCTTGTCTTTATAAATTACCCAGTCTGTGGTATTCTATTATAGCAACACAAAACAGACTAAGACAGATGGGCTCAGTCACTATTAGCTATTCTGAGAGGCAATATAGGTAGCTGATGAGACCACAGGCTTTGAGGCTACACTGCCTGACTTAGTAGGTCAGCTCCTCTGCTTACTATCCCTGTGACCTTAGGAAAGCAATATGGAACCAGCTATGCCTCAGTTTCCCACATCTGTGAAGCAGGGACAATTATTGCAGCTACTTAGAGGTCTGTTGTGAATAATAAATGAATCAAATCATGTGAAAAGACATTGCCTGGCGTGTTAGATGTTTTTGCTTAAAAAAAATCTTCTAAATTGTCTCTGTTATTAGCATAATTTTATCATGTAGATTGACTTTCAGCTTCGGTGATGAAGATCCAATTTTTCAGCTTTCCCAGCAAGTTATTTTGGTCTTATGTTTTGGCATTCCCCTCTTAAAGAGTCTGGAGGCCTTTCATTTGAAGTTTAGTTTGTCACAGACTTCCTATTCTTTTCCATTCAGTAGACTTTGGTTTCCTCATCTCGTGGACTGGCAATTGTAAAGAAAGTCCCCCGATTCTGGAGACCACCTGGCCCCTCCACTGGGCTCTGTGCCTTCCCTAAAAATGCAGACATCTGTTTCAAATCACTTAGCAAAAGACCTTGGGATGCTCTTATAGCAAAGCCCTCCCCCAGCATGGATGCAGTCTCTTGTTTCCTGGGAGAGAGAGAAGCTGGATTGTTTCCTTGTTAAAAGTTTTCTGATATTATATCAGTGTAGAATCTTTGGAACAGTTCACACTAACCCCCACATTCAAGCCACGTACCTGATATGTAGTTATCAGATTCCTTCAGGGACTGTCTGCTCTTGGTGAACAATTAGATTAGAGGATGCTGATGAAATTTGAGTGGCAGGAAGTAGAAGTTACATTTCTGAGTTCAGAGTTTCTATTTCAAGGTTGAGTAAGTGGTAAATTTTTACTGCAAGATTCTAGCCTAATAGAGTCGGCTTCTCAAGGTCCCCCAGCCCAGCCCATGGGTATTTCACCTGCTTGGAAACTTTAGCTCCTTTTCAGAGGTGGGCCTCCCTGTTCTTTATGTTGGCATGAA
Source organism: Pongo abelii (assembly GCF_028885655.2). Classification (NCBI taxonomy): domain Eukaryota; kingdom Metazoa; phylum Chordata; class Mammalia; order Primates; family Hominidae; genus Pongo; species Pongo abelii. Next base: position 92,741,412 of record NC_071995.2, read on the forward strand.
AACAATTAATAATTTAAGCCATGCCCATTAAAAAAATAGAAATGCTGTATAAATACAATACTGTAATAATAAATTTAAAAGTCGATCCAGCTGGGCACTGTTCCCAGACTACCAGCTGAGCAGAAACACAAATAAGTAAAGAAGAAAACTGCTATATAATGCAAATGGCTGCAATCTCATTGTTTTCTGCTATTCTTTATTGCAAATATATAGTAGTAAAGTTACATTATGGATAAGTAGGTTTTGTGGGCTAACCTGGAAACCTAATCACTGTTTATAACATTATTTCTATGGGGGAAAAATGCATTTTATATTAGAAACAGATGGTTTGCAAGAAAAATTTTTTGGGAGTAGAATGGATTTCTAAGTCCAGGGCCGCCTGAAATTTTAACCTCTTGCTAGTTGTGTGGTTGTGTTGTATTCACAGCTAGTGATAGAGGAAAATTAGAGGCCTCTCAGAATCCCCACTTCTGTGTTCTCCCCCAAATCCTTGCTACCCTCTTCATCCTACAGTCTCTGCCTTACCTTCTGTCTTCTCTGTTTCTGGGGTCCCCATCCCTGTGTCCTCATCCTGGCCCAGCACCACCCTCCAACCACTGGTTGAGGTCCCAGGAAGCCAGGAGGAACTATGAATGTCCTCTATTAAGTGGTGGTTAGGATCTGTAGGAAAGCATGAAGCCAGGGGGCCAAGTTTGTGGGCTCTGAAATCAGACTTCTGCCACTTGGCAGCTGTGTGGCCTTGATATGTTACTATACTTCTCTGAGCTTCTGTTTCATCCGTAAAGAGTGAGGTTGTTGTGAGAACTAACTGCAAACACTCCCAGCAGTGCCTGGCACACAGTAATGTTCCCTCCATGCCAGTCTGTGGTGGGGTAATTATTCAGGGATATTATGGGTTACACATATTTCTATGAACCCAGGAAGCAAACCCACTGTATAGAAAGACTTTCTAAGTTTCAAACAGTGAACTTAGAAACAAGTGTCTGGGACCTTCCTGTTTATGACTTGGGGCCGGAGTAGGTTTGGAACTTTTTTTTTTTTTTTAAATCTATTGGGGGTGAGGGAGGGGGCCGTTACATACTTATATAGTTGAACACCAATATCAAACTCTAGTATTATCTCGAATACATTAAGCTCTACAGCAGATTTTATAGCAAACTAACAAGAACAGCTTTCTTAAATAGTTTCGTTGACTGAATTGTTTCTACATACAGTGTTTTTCACATAAGTGAAGTCTTTTTAAATTAACTTTTTGGTTTGGGGGATTTTTTTTTTCTTCAGGCAATCTTTTCTTTGCATTTGGGCAGGTTCTGTTTTCTAATTTGCAAATAGGCTTGTGTCTGCCTGCAGGCTTTATCATGAAAGTATTAGCTCTAACTGGAAACAAGGACTAGAAAAATAAAATACTGACTGAGTCTGAGGACTTTGGGATAGATCCTCAGTAGAGGATGGAGCAAAAGTAATAATAAGTCAAGAAAGCAAACATATCTCTACCAGTTTCCCTAGAATATGTCCATTCTTATCCAAATCCAATTTTCCTCCTATTCTTGGCCTGAAGAAATTGAAATGAAGCCATTAAGATATCAGCCTATCTGAGAGTACATCACTGAAGAATCAGCCTCACTAAGAGACCTGTGTGACAATGAGATTTTAATTTAATTAGGGCAGTGGCTCAAGTGTTTATGCACTTGACCATTGCTCTTGTTGATACGCAGGAATTAGAGTGATAGCTTTCAAAAGGAATTATTTCAGAGTAACTAGCTTTGTTTACTAAAATATGGGAGCTATAAGATCTGCTCTGTAAGAAATGTAAATGTATGAGTAATATGCTGTCATGAAGATTTTATAATCTGCAGTATTTGAGAAGTAATAAGATACTGTTGTTGGCTGGCCATCTGGTTATACATACTTGGTGTCATGGTTTGCTTTTTACTTTTTCATTTTTTATTTTTACTGGTGAGAGGCAAGGAATAGGAGTTCAGAGGTGGTGGGTTGTTTTTATATATATATATATAAAAACAAGGAATTTATGTTTAGTTCCTTAACATGGTTAGATTTTGTTTTTGCCTTATGCAGAATAAAAAATGAGAGTTTCATTATATATTTTCTTTTCTCTTTTTTTTCAAAAAGTAAAATGGAAACCTCACCCCCTAATTTGGTCCCCAGATTTAAACTTTTAGCTTATTTTAAAAATAGTCTCTTTGGCATAAGGAGGAGTCAGACATGAATTAAAACTCTAGAAAGAAAAATCAGCAATGGAAAAGACCCATAGAGATTTCATATTTCATCCTTTCATTCAAAAATATTTATTGAAACCCTAGTATTTGCATATCATGCTGCCAGACACTGAGGGATTTGCTAAAGAAATATTAAAGACCTTCTCCCTTCTTTGAGGAGCTTAGAGCTTACTTGGGGAGAACTGAGATAGACTTCTGAAACAGTTAAGTTGTAATTCAAGGCAGCATATGATTAAATACCGAAATATGTACTTCCAACAAGAAATGCTATAGGAGTTCAGAAAAGGGAGTGATAACTCAGTGGCACTACTGTTTTCTGCCTACAAATTGGCAAATTGTAGCACTATTTGTATGAAATATTTTACACTTGTTTTTTTGGCAGCCTTAGGCTTTGACTCCCAGGCAGCATTAAGAGCCAACAAAAATATTTGTACTCCAGTCTCTTCGGAATTGGCTTATTTTTTTTTTCTTATAGGCAGAGGAAGTGCCTTACAGAAACCGGAGTGCCCATGAGAGGCAGGGAGTTTTTGACAGTCATGATCTATTTCAGATACAACCGAAAGAACCAGCTTCGTCATTCTGTTTTTCAATCCAGCAGTGCTTGTCTCTCCGTTGCAAACTCTCTCTGACATTGAGAGGCGGTTTAATTTGAACTTAATGTCCATGACGGACGAGCTAGCCATCAAGGGTCAGATAAATTTACGGCTTTGGAGAATTGCTGATGAAAATCGCCATGGTTATAATGTTGGAGAAGAAACTGACGCAGATGTAGTGGGAGTGCTTATTGGGAGCAGGGTTCCCCGAATGTCAGAAGCCGGTGACATGCTAAAGGTATTGTGCTTGGGGATGACGTTTAGTGAAACTCACTGACTTCCTGTTCTATTTTTGCCATATTCAAATTAACACAGAGCTCAAAGATGAAGCCATGAGGCCTAAATTCTTAAGAATTAAAAGAGAGAGAGAGTAGAGAAAGGAGAAAAAATAAAACCTTTAGGAAGCCAAATACACTATTTGGGCCCATCCATTCCTCATTCCGCTCGGATCCCCTCTGGGACTCCCCGTAGCTGAATGTGGTCATCATTTGGTTGCTTTTCAATCTTATGATTCATGTGTTTTCTGTTTCTTTTAAAAATTCACCATCACTGGTTTACCACCCCTGCATTTTAATCTTCAGCCTTGAGGAGGTGTAGTACTAGAAATATTTTGTTCTTTCCTTGACACTATTCAATGGAATATCTGTGGAGTCCAACACCTTTTGGCAATAACATGCTGTTGGTATTTGTTCTTCTTGCCAGGTTGGTGCCCCGTCTGGTGAGGCAAGTGTTCCCAAGTTAGTGGGACCTAGAGTGACTGACACATCAAGCAAGCCAGTGATCTCACCACTCAGCTTCTGAGCATCTCTTTATCAAAGTAGTTGGCCCTAGCCACAGCTTAAGACTTATCTGGGTCATCCTCTGAGCTGGCTGACTTGGGAAAATGGCCTTGGAAAAATGTTTCACCTATATCTTTTGATATAATTTGGTATCTGTCTAAATAAATGTTATGTAGCAGATGGTTATGGAATGTCTTATCAAATTCTTAGGCAGACTCTGCCCTTGAAATATTTCTATTTAATTATCAAACTGCAAAGCACTAAATAGTAACTATTATTATTTTTTTAAACAAAATCAAGTTACACAATAGGTTGATATTCTGAGAATGAATAGCAAACCTAAAATTTATACAATATGTGAACTCTTCCTTGAGATGTTCTTTGCTAGGTATTTCTAAAAGGGAGCTCCTTATTTCAGAATCCATGGGAGGGTGTGTTTTGGATATATTTGGCGATGTCATCTTGAGAGATGGCTCAGGAGTCAAAGTTCAATGTGTTGTCTACATTTGTTCTTTGCTCCTAGACATGATGGAAAAAAAACGCTCTGCTGTTTTCTTGTTGCTTTTCATGGTTTTAGCATCATGTTCCTATTCTCGCTCAAATCAATAATCCACTGTACAAAGTCTGGCATTTTGTACTGAAGCCAAGTATAAGAAAGTTTTAACTAACGCACTTATGGGGTCGCTGTTTTAACTAACACACATATGGGATTGCTGTTTTGTTGCCTCGTTTTTTTAGGTGCACTTTTCAAGGAGATTGTGTACATTCAGAGAACTTAGAAAACTGGCTGGATATTTCGTCTGGAGCAAAAAAGTGCCCTAAAATTCAGATAATTCGAAGCAGTAAAGACAAGGTAAGAGGAAAGATTTTAATTTGTCCTCGTTGTATTGTCTCATTTCGCACAGCGCATGCTAAATTTCTTCTGTGTGTAAAATATCTGTTAGCAATCAAACATGCTTAGTGATAGCACTCCATTCATTTAGCACTCATTAACGAATATTGAGTCCCCACCAGTTGCCATCCACTCTGCAAGGTGCTGGGGATATAGCAGTAACCAAGTCACATCATGGGCCTGCTGTCGTGGAGTTTGTCATCTTGTGGAGCTGAAGATGACTCTCAGTGGTTGAACTGGAAGAAAAGTTGGACTTCTAGTGTTGTAGAAATACATATTGCTTTTGAAAATAGAGAAAAAAGAAGTTCAGATTCATGGTCAACGAGATTCCTTAAAGGTGGCTTAATTGCAAAATTTTGTTTAGTGTAATGGTCCCTTATCCTAATGTGTTGAGGCTTCCCCAGTAACCATCTTATGAACATAGCTTCCAACGGTCTTGGTAGAGATGGAGAGAAGACCAACATGGGCAGTGACTATCGCAAGTGAGGTCCTTTGGAAAGCCAGTGGGCCTTTGCTATGGTAGCACCACTCTTGACAACACATCAGTCCTGTCACTGGATGAGAGAAGGGAGCAAGGAGCGTATTTAAGCATTTTCAAATGCACATGCCAACCATGCCCTATGGGAAAAGAGAATTCCTGCCTTGCAATCTCCGTGGTGCTATAAGGAGACATTTTCTCCCTAATGACGGCTCTTGTGTTATGAATAATTGTACGGAGTCCTCTGTTATGAATAACTGTACAGCAGCCAGCTGACCTGTCTGTTGAGCTCACTGTGTTCTGTTTGAATGCCACATTAACAAGGAAATGGGCCACTTTCTCTTTTCCCTTACACTTTGCCATTTCAGAGAAATAGCAAGAACTTTACCACTTACGATGATTTAACATTTAATAAAGGAGAGCCAAAGTATTTAATGAGTGATAAATAATAAAATAATCAATAATAATTTGTGATAAGTGATAAATTATAAGTGATAAATAATAAGTGATAAATTATATGTTATGTGTTATGAATAATTGTACGGAGTCCTCTGTTATGAATAACTGTACAGCAGCCAGCTGACCTGTCTGTTGAGCTCACTGTGTTCTGTTTGAATGCCACATTAACAAGGAAATGGGCCACTTTCTCTTTTCCCTTACACTTTGCCATTTCAGAGAAATAGCAAGAACTTTACCACTTACAATGATTTAACATTTAATAAAGGAGAGCCAAAGTATTTAATGAGTGATAAATAATAAAATAATCAATAATAATTTGTGATAAGTGATAAATTATAAGTGAAAATTATAAATGATAAATAATAAAATAATCAGTCGTAACTGATCAGAACTAACAGATTTAAAGTTATTTGGCTGTTGTCACTTTCTGTTGTCTTCCTGGAGAAAAAAAATAATAATAATAACTTTCATACAAACTTCTACCAGCCCTGAATCAGAGTGAATAGATTTGGTGGAAAAGATTCTTAGGCATCTAAACATAGGTATATCCAAATTTTAATTTCTCTCATCAGTCTGAAAAATAGCCAAATTTGGCGCTAATAGAGAATAGTAGAAAGTAGAATACCATAATCCTTGAATATACCCAGGACTCTGATAAGTGGTTAAGATTCTGGAAGATTTTTTTCTTATGTCAATAAAAAAAATTTAAGGATAATACTTCAGCGAAATGTAGTGGGAGGAAGTAGCTTGTTCATTAAATAAAAAGTGCTGCTTATACAACTTCCTTACCTAGCTAGGGGCTCACTATTACAAATTAGTCACTGTTTATATCTGGTCTGGAACATTTCAAAAACTGCTTACCACCCAAACAACCACTGGTGTTTTCTTCCTCGCCTAAGTCCCACTGTGGTTTACCCTAATCTTCCCAGAGACTTCCCACACAGCCACTGCCTCACTCTCTCCAGCTCACCACCACTCTCAAAGAAGATAAGAAGTTCGTAATTTGACTAAAGCTATCCTTTGAAACCAACTTCGGACTAATTATTTTAATAGTGTTGATAAGCCATCTGATTCTATCTCTTGATCACATTATTTCAAAATATTTCCTACCCTATTGCCACCTTTGGCTTACCTGAAAATCTCAGGTCTTTGTTTAAATAAACCTGACCCTGACCTATGGAGACGGCAGTCTAGGGTCGTGTTCGGTTCCATCTATTAGCTCTATTCAAAGGCTATTTGCTACCTGCCTATCATATGCCTAGTAACATTCTAGTCACTTTGTAGGCAGAGAAAAACCTCCATATAATAAGAACCTCTGTTCACAGAAGCTTTGTTTCTTTCCACAAAACAATTAAAAGATAGTATATCCTCATACTCACTATGGGATCAGCATTAAAAAGAAATAATTAGAGCAATTCCAGTTGTCCTGGAGGGATTTCTGTGAGGTTTTGTTGAGTAAAAACAGCAAGATGCATAAAAGTGTTCCTAGCATGATCTTATATTGATCAAAAAATGTCCCTGTATATGTTTATGTATATATGTCTCTATATGATTATTTGAGCATGGGCAAAAATATGGAAGAATTCATACAAGATTGTAAACATGGGCTCCCCTGGTGGAATGACTGATGTGGTGGAGAAGGAAAGCGGAGATATGTAATAAAAATAGAAAAGACACAGAAATAAAATTATTATTGTTATCATTTATTATACTTTAAGTTCTAGGGTACATGTGCACAACGTGCAGTTTTGTTGCATAGGTATATATGTGCCATGTTGGTTTGCTGCACCCATCAGCTCGTCATTTACATTAGGTATTTCTCCTAATGTTATCCCTCCCCCAGCCCCCCACCCCCCGACAGGCCCCGGTGTGTGATGTTCCCTGCCCTGTGTCCAAGTGATCTCATTGTTCAGTTCCCACCTATGAGTGAGAACATGTGGTGTTTTGTTTTCTCTCTTTATGATAGTTTGCTGAGAATGATGGTTTCCAGTTTCATCCATGTCCCTGCAAAGGACATGAACTCATCTTTTTTTATGGCTGCATAGTATTCCATGGTGTATATGTGCCACATTTTCTTTTCTTTTGCTTTTTTTTTTTTTTGAGATGGAGTCTCATTCTGTCACCCAGGCTGGACTGCAGTGGTGCGATCTCGGCTCACTGCAAGCTCTGCCTCCTGGGTTCACGCCATTCTCCTGCCTCAGTCTCCCAAGTAGCTGGGACTACAGGTTCCCACCACTACACCCGGCTAATTTTTGTATTTTTAGTAGAGACAGGGTTTCACCATATTGGCCAAGATGGTCTCGATCTCCTGACCTTGTGATCTGTCTGCCTTGGCCTCCCAAAGTGCTGGGATTACAGGCATGAGCCACCGTGCCCGGCCTACGTGGCACATTTTCTTAATCCAGTCTATCATGGATGGACATTTGGGTTGGTTCCAAGTCTTTGCTATTGTGAATAGTGCCGCAATATACTTACATGTGCATGTGTCTTTATAGTAACATGATTTATAATCCTTTGGGTATATACCCAGTAATGGGATTTGCTGGGTCAAATGATATTTCTAGTTCTAGATCCTTGAGGGATCGCCACACTGTCTTCCACAGTGGTTGAACTAGTTTACAGTCCCATCAACAGTGTAAAAGCGTTCCTGTTTCTCCACATCCTCTCCAGCATCTGTTGTTTCCTGACTTTTTAATGATCGCTATTCTAACTGGTGTGAGATGGTATCTCATTGTGGTTTTGATTTGCATTTATCTAATGACCAGTGATGATGAGCATTTTTGCATATGTCTGTTGGCTGCATAAATGTCTTCTTTTGAGAAGTGCCTATTCATATCCTTTGCCTACTTTTTGATGGGGTTGTTTGTTTTTTTCTTGTAAATGTGTTTGAGTTCTTTGTAGATTCTGGATATTAGCCCTTTGTCAGTTGGGTAGATTGCAAAAATTTTCTCCCATTCTGTAGGTTGCCTGTTCAGTCTGATGGTAGTTTCTTTTGCTGTGCAGAAGCCCTTTAGTTTAATTAGATCCCATTTGTCAATTTTGGCTTTTGTTGCCATTGCTTTTGGTGTTTTAGTCATGAAGTCCTTACCCATGCCTATGTCCTGAATGGTATTGCCTAGTTTTTCTTCTAGGGTTTTTATGATTTTAGGTCTAACATTTAAGTCTTTAATCCATCTTGAATTAATTTTTTGTATAAGGTGTAAGGAAGGGATCCAGTTTCCGCTTTCTACATTTTTTTTTTTTTAGATGGAGTCTTGCTCTGTCACCCAGGCTGGAGTGCAGTGGTGTGTGCTAGGCTCGCTGCAACCTCCACCTCCCAGGTTCAAGCGATTCTCCTGCCTCAGCCTCCCAAATAGCTAGGATTCCAGGCACGTGCCACCACGCCCAGCTAATTGGAATAAAAGTATTTCTTAAACAATATGGTTCCTAAAGGAGAGACACTGGAAACTTTTTTTTTTGACAGGGTCTCCCTCTGTCACCTAGGCTGGAGTCCAGAGACGTGATCATAATTTACTGCAGCCTCGAACCCCTGGGCTCAAGGGATCCTCCCACCTCAGCCTCCCAAGTAGCTGGGACTACAGGTGTGAACCACCACACCCAGCTAATTTTTAAAAATTTTTTATAGAGATAAGGTCTCCCTGTGTTGCCCAGGCTGGTCTCAAACCCCTGGGCTCAAGTGATCCTCCCACCTCAGCCCTCAAAGTGCTGGGATTATAGGCATAAGTGGCCATGCCCATCCTAGAAACATTCTTTTACAAATCAGAACTAAAACAAGGAATTCCACTATTGCTAACACTATTGACGTTATTTGTAAAGCTCTGTCCACTGCAGTAATTCAAGAAACAAGTAATACAAATAATTATTCAAATTAAATATAAAAAAATTATTTACTCATCTTAAGTGGCTGCATATCTGCAGAATCTAAATATGTTAGCTTTAAAAATTATTCAAATGAATTAAAGTTAAATGAAGTGCTGAATGTTCAATAAATATTTAAATATCAATAACCTTACTACATGTTAAATAAAACAAACTTTTAACTTCATGAATAAACAGTCCTATTCATAAAAACAACAGAACTACTCAGCCATAAACTTAAAGAGCAAGGTACATATCCTGCTTTAAAACCATTTTTACTAAGAGATATGTGTTGGAATCAGCTACCAAAAATAGCGATTTTGCTTTGAACGACTTAGCTTAAGCCGTTCTTTGTAATAGTAGTTAGATAGCAGAGCAGTGGTGTATTAAATCTATTTTTTTTTTTTTGAGACAAAGTTTCACTCTTGTTGCCCAGGCTGGAGTGCTGCGGTGCGATCGTGGTTCACTGCAACCTCTGCCTCCTGGGTTCAAGTGATTCTCCTGCCTCAGCCTCCTGAGTAGCTGGGATTACAGGTGCCCACCACCAAGCCTGGCTAATTTTTTATATTTTAAGTAGAGACGGAGTTTCACCATGTTGGCCAGGCTAGTCTCAAACTCCTGACCTCAGGTGATCTGCCCGCCTCGGCCTCCCAAAGTGCTGGGATTACAGGCGTGAGCCACTGTGCCCAGCCTTAAGGCTATTTATAATTTATCATAGCAAAACCTTATCAATTAAAAACATAAGCATTAAGAAAAATAAAAACAAAAATATCAATTAAAAACATAAGCATAAAGAAAAATAAAAACAAAAATACACCAAGTATTTTCTTAGAATATATGGAAAACATCTTGAACATATTCAGGCATGTTCTACATTTTTTGGTGAGAAGACTTCACAAAAATGTCACTTCTTCCTCACCTATTTTTCTTGATTTCATGTAATTCCAATGATTTTTGAATTAGTGTTTATTTAAAATTAATATAAAATTCATTTGGAATGTCATGAGCTGATCAAGAATATCTAAAACATATTTTGAAAAAAAAAAAGAAGTTGATTTAGGCAAGACCACTCCCATCAGATTGCAAACATAGATGATAGATAGATAGATAGATAGATATGATAGATATCAACAGTAATTTAATCCATGATTCTGGTTTAAAAATAGGAATATAGATTCATAGAATACAGTGGAAAGCTCAGAAATAGATGTAAAAATTTTAAAGAACAGTTATCATAAAATAAGAGGAAACAAAAATTATTTCATAAAATGTGTGAGATAACTGGTTTATACTATGGAAACATAATTTCATATTTTACATTAAATATGAAAATAAAATTTAGACTAAGAAATTGATATGTAAAGAAAAGTCACAGAACTAACAGAAAATGAAGTTGAACGTAATTTGAAAGTATGATCATTTATTTTACCTCTGAAGCAATATAGTGTGTAATAACAAAAGAAAAATATTCATATACATGATTTTCTTTTACAAAAAATAAGAGTTAACTTGGCCGGGCATGGTGGCTCATGCCTGTAATCCCAGCACTTTGGGGACAGAGATGGGTAGATCACCTGAAGGTCAGGAGTTCGAGACCAGCCTGGCCAACCTGGCGAAACACTGTCTCTACTAAAAATGCAAAAAAATTAGCCAGGTGTGGTGGCAGGTGTCTGTAATCCCAGCTACTCGGGAGGCTGAGGCAGGAGAATCGCTTAAATCTGGGAGGTGAAGGTTGCAGTGAACCAAGATCGTGCCATTGCACTCTAGCCTGGCTGACAAGAGCATAACTCTGTCTCAAAAAAAAAAAAAAGAGTTAACTAAAGCACACACTTCAGGAAAATATTTGCCACTAACAGAATATTCATCATAATGTAATAACACTAAGAAAAATTAAAAAGGAAAACATCAATACACCAAAAAGTAAGTGGGCCAAAACACATATATTCTCACAAGAGGAGATTCAGAAAGTAGATATAAATATGGAAATATGTTCAACCTCACTAGTTTTCAAATAAATACAAATTAAAGCGATAATAAGCTGTGCTAACACCCAGTGTTGGTGATGCCAATTAGCACAACCTTTTTGGAAAGCAATTTGGCAGCATGTTTCAAAAGTCATAAATATATTCATTCCGTTTGAAGCATTAATTTCAGCCTTAGAATCCTGAGGAAATAACTTGAAAGAAGAAAATCCCTAGGCATGAAGATGCTCTTGCCATAGCATTTATAGAATTAGAAACCTGGAAAGAATGAAACTGTTTAGCAATAAGGAATGATTCAGTAAAATAAGTTATGTCAATCTGGTAAGAGTGTTGTGCAGCAAGCAATTCTTTGGCCTTGTGGATATTGCCAGCTAACTGACACCCCAGCTGCCTCTGCATCCCATCTGCCCTTTAAGTCTTCACTCCCTCTTATCCAGCTTGATTCACGAAAGAGCCATCAGCCTGGTAAGGAGTCCCATACTGGGTTTCTTAGGACAAAGCTTCAGCTTTTTAACTGTACTCGCCTGGACCTCAAGTTACACAAAAATACCTTCACCTCACTGGCTCCTCTCTCCTTCCACTGCACCTGAAAGAAACATACTGTCTCCTCTTTTCAGGTCCACTCCAACCTGGTTTCTGCCCCACTGTTCCCCTGAACCTGTTCTTGCTAAGGTCACTAGTGGACTCCATGCAGCCATTCCAGTGGACACTATAAGGTCCTCATCTAACTTGGCTGATAGCCAGCATTCTTAAAACTGCCTTTTCCATCGCTTTCCATGGCATGTCCACTCCATGCGCTCCTCCTTCTCTGTGGCCAGGCCTCAATTCCCTTGCTGGGCCTTGCTGGCCCCTTCTCTCCCTGTCTCTAAATATTGGAGCCATTTAAGGCCCAGTGTTGGCTCTTCCTCTCTTCTTACTCTACATTTCGTCTGTAGACAATCTTATTCACTTCCATGGCTTTATAAATCATCTGTATGTTCATGTCTCCTTTATCCCCACCCCAGATTGCTCCTCTGAGCTCCAGGCCCATACCCAACTTGACACATCTGCTTGAGTATCACACAAGTATCTTGAACTACATACACCCAAAGCTGAAGTCTTGAATCTTCTACCCACCTGCCTGTCCATCAGTATGCCCCATCTCCATGTATGGTACCTCCATCTGTCCATTTGCTCACCAGCATCCTCCATATCCATGTCCCCCACTTCCAGTCCTGCCCCATGCCACTTCTAAGGGGTACCTTGACTGTCTCGTTCTTTCCCTTTCCATTGTACCATCTTAGCTCAGTCATTTCTTGATGATTCCTTGATACCATGTGACCTTCCAGTTTTATTCTGGTGGAATGTTCTATACTTCTACTAGTCTATAAGCTCTTTGAGGGCAAGAACCATAGCTGTTTGGTTCACTGGTATATTCAGTACATTGTGCAGCACTTGGCATATGTTGCAAGCTTGATAAATATTTATGGAATAAATAAATGGAATAATTATAGTTATGTAAAAGCTACATATGTGAGAACTAGAGGAAATGTGGAAACTTGAAAAGAGTTGGTGGAAATATGATTTTTAAAAATTCTGATAATCTTGTTATAACGTTTGAGTGTGAATTCAATTTAAGACATATATGTATACAAGATAAGATATGTGGCGCGGATATAAATGCTGCGTTGAAGATTCAGCATGAATGAGAGTTCAGGCATTTGTTGAAGATGAGTTAGTGGGAATGGTTTGGGATCTTTCACTGTGCTCAGAATTCCCTAAAGATAATTGAACTCCAGTCCAGGTGAAGTGGACTGAAAGAACTTGCCTTCTTCCAGCATGATAATATGGCCAGAACTTTTTGAAAATGGAAAGATAGGGGTGACCTCCAGGGACTAGATGAGACTTAGCATGCTTATCAAAGAACCAGGGAGACAGCAGAGTCTTAGGTGGCAGTGCCTAAGTCTGGGAGAAAGTGAGAAGTATAACAGAAGACAGACAGCTGCCAGCTTGTCTAGACTATGGCTCTCCATAGGGGGTGATAAGGTTACCACTTCCTGCACTCCCAGGTTCCTTTTACTCAGCCCTCATTCCCACCAGATCCCATCATGCGCCTGATGCAAAAGGAGTCCACTGTTGGCATGTTAATTCCTATAATTTTCCTTCTGAACAGGACACCTGGCTGCCTTGTTCCTTTGGACCATTTCCTTGGGAAAAAGTTACTTTGGGGACATTTCAAGATTGTCTTTTTGTGTCCCTACTATACACACACACACACACGTACAGGCACACAGATGTATCCCTGTACACATACAAACACACACACACACAAAAACACTCCCTCCACCCAATTTTGATCATATGTTTGACCACAAGCAAAACCTTAACTAATTCTAAAGCACATTTCACAGGCCACCTTCTTTAATCATTATCTAACCATATTAGCAATAAGGAATAGTTGACAAATGTATCTTCACACCTAGGATCATCAAGGCACGCTGTCTTAAATGAACCCTAGATCAAAGAGAAACAGATGAAAAAAAGGCATGTGTTTGGATGGGAATAATTAATATCATAAAGATAGAAATTTTTCTAACATTAAGGCATATATTTAATACAATTTCATTTAGACTCAGTCCCCTCAACCCCTTTGGATAAAATGAATATGGATGAATAATGTCCAGGAAATGCTAAGAAAATTATGAAAATAGAAATAAAGCAGGAGAGATTTGCCTTATCAGATGCTAAATATATTTAAAATCACAGGAGTAAAAACTTAATGACATTGGAATAGAAGTAGATCAATAGATTATTAGAACAGAGCAGAGTTCAGAAATAGATTCCAGATAAATGGAAATTTAATATAGGACAAAATGATATTTCAGTTCAGTGGGAAAAGGAGGTTTGTTTTTGTTTAATAAATGGCTGTGACATAATTGATTAACCATCTGGATAAAGTTGGACCCTTATCTCACACTGTATATAAAAATACATTCCGGATGGACTGAAGACATAAGCTTAAAAAATAAAGCAATAAAGATGTTGGAACAATTTTATATTTGTCCGTAAGCTAGAGTTTGGGAAGCAGTTTATAGCCGAGACAAGAAACCCTGTATTTGATTACTTAAAAGCACATTGTGTAAGGGTAAAAGATGCCACAAGCAAAAGTTACAAGACAAACAATAGATTAGGAGAAAAATATGTGTCAGAAATATGACAGATAAAGATTAATATCTACACCATGCAGAGAGCTCTTGAAAATTGATAAGAAAAATATACACACAAAGCAGAAAAATGGTCAAAGAATAAGAATATGCAATTTACAAAAGAGCAAACCAAATAGCCAACAAAACATCTATTCTTTTATATTTTTATTTATTTATTTATTTATTATTATTTTTTTTTGGAGGCAGTGTCTTGCTCTGTCACCCAGAAACATCTATTCTTTACATCAGCTCTTCTGAGAAATTCTCCCTCCTGTGGCAGGTCAAAGGGTGAGATCATATGAGGCTCTATGATGGATGGAAATGAGGCAAAAATCATCATTTTTTCCCCATATCTTCCCCGCACAGACTACAGTGACTATGGTGGGAAGCTTCTCTCCAAGACACTCAAAGTGCATGGTGAAGAATGTGGACTCTAGCAGGGAGCTCTGCCAGAATAAAAGTCAGCCCAACCGGACCTGCACCTGTAGCATCCCAACCAGAGCAACCTACAAAGGTATGTGGATTCTTCTGGGTTATTTTTGTTATAAAGTCAAAAAAACAAGGGAACCACCTGAGTTTAGTTTGCCCAAGGAATCTGAATAGTTCCCCCTCTGTAGACTCACTCCCTCACTACCCCCTGGTTCCCACTTTTCCTCTGGGTCCTCCTCAACTCTGGTTTACCTCTTTCATTGACTCCAAGACCCCACTATCAGATATGCCTGGACAATGACAAGAGGAGGGCAAGTTGGATAGGAGAGTGCAGAAAAGCCAGATAGCACTGGGCCGACTGTACCCAAATAGTTTAGATAATTCAGAGATCTGAAAAGCAAGAAATGCCCTGGGTGAGATGAGAAATTTTAACAACCAATGTTCTATCAGTTTGAGTTCATTGCATTCATACATCCATCCAGGAAGTATTTATTGAACATCTACTATATGTGAGGCACTATGCTAGGTACTAGGGATACAGTGACTCCCCCTTGCCCCTAAAAAAAGACTGTACACAGGGATAGAGAGAAGTAAGTAGCTCATTACAATGCAGTGTGTAAATACAGGGAACATAGAGTACCATGAGAAGCACATGAAAAATGTACCTTACTGGACATGGCAGAGGGGGAAGGGGGAAGGAAAGCTTCCTGGAGGAAGTGATGTCCAGACAAGGCGAGGGTAGAGTTGAGCCAGACAAAGAGGACGGGGATGGGTATTTCAGACAGAGACCAACCTGCATGATGGGCAGGAGAAAAAAAGCTTTATTTGAAGAACAAGAAGAGCTTCTACATGGCCAAGGCACGTGGGGTAGGGGAAGGTGGAAAGGGGAGAAAGAGGGAAGATAGATACCAAAGGAGGCAGCCAGGGGACCATGAAGGGCCTTGTGAACCATGAATCCTGGGAGCTGTGATGAGATGCTGAAAGGTTTAAGCTGGAGGCTGGCAGCACAATCAGATTTTTATTACAGAAAGGTTCCATTGTGCATTGTCTGTCTTTCCTACTGGAATGTGAGCCCCATGGAGGCAGGGACTTGGAGAAGACATCTTCACTGCTGTGCTTAGAACAGTGTCTGGCACAATGTAGGCATTCACAATCAATAAACGTTTCTTGAATGAGTGAATGGCTTGAAGGTGGAGAATGAACCAAAGAAGGGAAAGACTGAAAGACTGAGTTCCGAAAGGTCACTTGGAGGGGTCCAAGTGAGAGGGAAAGTGAAAGCGGAAAGCTACTGGAGGGTCCAGGTGAGAGGGAAAGTGAGAGCTGGAGGAAAAGCCAAGGGGGATGGAGAGAAGTGGATTCAATAGATGGTCAGGAGGTACGGTGGGCAGACTGAGGACTCCTGAGTCTCTTCGAATGAGAAAGACTAGAAGTAGAGTTGAGTTCATGGAGTAGGTCTCCAGGACTGAGTGATGATCATTAATGGAGCTGAGTGGGTTTTGTGGTGAGAGCTGGAGTTACCCAATATCTTAGTCCATTCTGGCTGCTATAACAAAATACCTTAGACTGGATAATTTATAAACAATAGAAATGTATTGCTTACAGCCCTGGTGACTGGGGAGTCCACGGTCAAGGCTCCAGCAGATTCAGTGTCTGGTAAGGGCTTGGCCTCTGACTTCACAGATGGTGCTTGTTGCTGTATTCTCACATACAGAAGGGGCAAGGGAGCTCTCTTAAGCCTCTTTTGTGAGGACACTAATCACATCCATGAGGGTGCAGCCCTCATGATTTAATCACTTCACAAAGGCCCCATGGCTTAATACTATCACATTGGGTATTAGATTCCAACTTATGAATTTAGGGGAGACATAAATATTCAGACCATAGCACCCAATAGATCCTAAATCCTTCAAAAGGCAATTTAATGCACCAGGCCAGAGATGTGAGCTTAAAAATGCTCTCAGCCACTGGGTGGTGGCTGTTTGGGTCTGATTGCTTGGAAAATCACCTCGATTTTCCACTTTACTTTGTCCACACTGTGCAGCCTTTGTGATGCATTTCTGGTTAATTTTGTTCATTAAAACGCAGACCTTGCTCACCTATAAAATATGCCTCTGAAGTATTTGAGATCACCTTGTAAAGCTAGCTGGTTACTTTTAGAGCCTCCATCAGTTGCACCCAACCCTTCACCTGCCGTTTTCTGAATATCTTACATATCCCGAACAGGCAAACAAATTCGCTTCCCAGCCTCTTGTACTCAGCCAGCCAGTGACCATTGCCAAGCCTTTATCCATGGCCTTCTTTAAACCTAGAATGGCTTCCCCCTTTCACAAAATCCTTTCTCCCTTTCTGCTTTGAAACATTGGAGAAAAATCACCTCTTCCATATGCCCTTGCCGGATTCTGCTCTGACTTTCTCAGCCATTCTAACGCCCCTTTGGTCCTCCATGCACACCCCTGTCTTGGTACCCAGGTTACCAGAGGGAACTGAAACCACTCGTATGGTTGTTTCCTTGACTGTGCTGTCATCACCTAAATTATTTTACCTCTTCCAGAATAACTGTAAATGCTTTCCTAGAAGAAATCATGAATATTCATTTCCTTGTGATATTTCCAAATAGAGTTTTGTGCCTATTTGGTGCTTGAAAAAAAGTATGACTTTTGCAGTCTTCATCACCGGACACTTATAGATTCCACTAGAGTGTATTTTCACGGGGAGTCCCTCTGAGCTGACTGTCCCTGTGTTCATTCTACTCACATGTATCAAGTGTCTGTTCAGAGGCTTTTGCAGAGAAGTCATGCCAGCCCTCCAAGCCTCTTTGTCTTGAGAACAGCAGATGATCATTTCACACACACCCTTTGTACGTGAACCGAATTTTATGTGGAATTCTGACTTTCAGAGGGAGTGTTATTGCTGTGGAGAAGGACCTTAAAATAAGGGTTTTTAGACTTTGGGAACCACACACTAATAAAATTTCAATAAGAAAATTAGGGGTGCCAACAGAGTCAAGCCACCTTCTTATTTTGTCAAGACTTAGAATTAAAAAGCACCCTCTCGGCCAGGCGTGGTGGCACACGCCTGTAATCCCAGCACTTTGGGAGGCTGAGGCAGGCAGATCACTTGAGGTCAGGAGTTCAAGACCAGCCTAGCCAACATGGTGAAACCCCGTCTCAACTAAAATAAATAAATAAACAAATAAATAGCACCACCTCCTATTCCTATTAATTCACCAAAGGGAAAAGATATTAATACCTTGTTATTAGCACTGGTCCCTGGACAGAAGGGGATTTGAAAGGTGATACTCTGTGTTGTGGCCCCAAACCTGGGCTCTATACAATCATTCCATGGGGAGCAACGCAACCACAGGTTCCTGGGTCCACCCCAGGCTTGCTAAATCAGAATATTTAGGGGCATGGCCCTGGGATCCATATCTTTGTAAATTTCTCAGGTGATTCTGATAGACAACTGGGTTTGAGAATCACTACCTTGGATAGAGTATGTATGTTTAAAGAAATACAGGAAATACTACATTTCTCTAATGCTGATTTAGTAGTTTTGAAATCCTTGTTATTTTGTTCTTTTGGGGTTTTCTAACCAATGAGTAGGTTTTCAAAGGCAAATAAGAAAACCTTTATCACAGATTTGGTGACAGTTGACCCCAAGAAGATCATGGAACCCAGCCCATGGAAACTACACTTTAGAGTATGTTAGGTAAATATTTGCAGCGTGGATTTTTCTGAAGGTGCAGGATTTCTAATGCTCCGGTTTTCATGTTCTAGGCACTTCTTGCTCGGTGACTTGTTTTATTCTTATGCCTTGGCTAATTAAAAGCTGAGATAGTGATCCCTAGGAGAGTATGAGATGTAAATGAGCTGTAAAATGGCTTCTTCCTTGTGATTATCCATGGGAGGCTTGGAACTCGAGGTGGCTTCAGTCTGTTTGGAGGCTTGAGCTGTGCACTTCGGCTGCCTGATGCGAATGGCCCACGGGGAAGGAACCACATACTGATTGAAATGTTAGCAAACAGCTGGCACGCTCCCGCCCACTATGCAGAGGAGGCAAAAATATTTATCTTTTTTTGCATTTACAGCTATGCTTGACTATAGCAGGACTCCACCATAAATGACTTTTTCCCCCCTTCCCTCCAGATGTTTCAGTTGTCAATGTGATGTTCTCCTTCGGTTCTTGGAATTTATCAGACAGATTCAACTTTACCAACTGCTCATCATTAGAAGAGTAAGATTTTATTTGAAATTTGAATATTCTCTCGTTGGTCTTAATTTACTTATTTGTTTGACTCCTCGATTTCCTAAAGAACTCTTTTGTCAGACAGAACTTTCCAAAATGCCTTTTGAAGCATGGTGTAATGGGAGATAGGAGAGCCACTGAGCTAATAAGCTCTGCTCACACATTCTAGCCCCGACTAGTAAGCCGGCGCCGCGAGGGAGAGAGATCCACTGTGCTTAAGTGTTCATACCCGCAGGGAAATATGTCTTCCCAGGACCGAGAGGCAGCCTTGAAGTAAGTAAAGAAGAAGGGACAAGCCAGGTGTGGTGGCTCACATCTGGAATCCCAGCACTTTAGGAGGCTGAGGTGGGCAGATCGCTTGAGCCCAGGAGAGTTTGAGGCCAGACTGGGCAATATAGTGAGACGCCATCGCTACAAAAAAACACAAAAGTTAGCCAAGCATGGTGGTGTGTGCCTGTAGTCCCAGCTACTTGGGAGGCTGAGGTGGGAGGATCACCTGAGCCTAGGAGATGGAGGTTGCAGTGAGCCGGGATGGCGCCCCGCATTCCAGTCTGAGTGACAGAGTGAGATTGTCTCAACAGAAAGAAGGAGCGCTGCTAGGTTCTCTTCTGATTGGAATGGCTTCGGGAATTTGGGCGGAGTGAGAAGCCTTGAGTGTAGGGGTAAAAAGTCATACTAGAGAAGGACAAGGTGAAGTCCCTTTCACCAAAAGAACATGTTCCTGCTGCCCCCCTTTTTCACCATCTTTGGCCTCTTTGAGCTACATAGGCCCCTGAGTTAATGCCAAACCTCACTCCTTGCTTCTAAAGCAGCAAGAGGACAGAGGAAATATGTTTCTCAGATGCCTGACTTTCCAATTGGAAGTTGGGACGGAGGCCTGCAGGGCACCTTGGGAGGCTGCATGAGTAGCAGTGCTGTAGATCACTCCATGGTTTGATTGACCAGTTATGTGAGCGCCAAATGGGAGTTTCTTTTGGCCTGGCCTGGGAACCATGGTTTCTATGGGGAAAATGAATTTGAACTTGAAGCTGAGCTGGGAGGCTGCTCTTGAATGATTAGAACAGGAGCCCCTGGGCCTCATCTCTTCCACTGAGGCACTTTGAAGAAGATGACACAAGGCCCATTTCAATTATTGCTAAGAAACAGAATGAATTTAAGGAGAAAAAATACAAAAATTGCTACAGAAAGCCTCAGAAGTTCATGAAAATAGGAAAAAAGGGTGAGAATTAAATAGAATTATATAGCTCAAAGACAGTTGAAAGATAACATAGCTCCCCTGATGCCCACTTTAAGGCCAGATGAAAGGAACCGACTAGCCCCAGGTCCCACAACTCGGTAATTAAGAACCAGACCTCAGACCTAGGTCCCCTGGGGAGGGTGAGCGCCCTTTCCATAGGTAACTGCTTCCTGTTAGGAAAGCACTTAGTACAGTAATCACACCCCGGGGGTAGAAGAAGCGTGCAAATCACAAACCCGCTTCTAGCTCACTTAGGTGGCCAGATCCACGCAAAAGCCAATGTGTCTTCTCCTTCCATGGAAACTGCAGTTTCTGTAGATCAGAATCTCAGAATGTTTCCTCATTTCTTGGAGAAGGTATAAAACAAACTGGGTCCCCTGGCCCTGCGCTAGCACCCCTTGCTAGAGCTAAGGCTTCCTCTGGCCTCCCTTGGCCCTGTTTCCAGATCAACCCTGATTTCCCTTTTTAACATTCCTTCTCATAAGTGCTTTTCAAGTCCTCCACAGTTTACCCAATCATGATAGGTGATTTGATTAGTAGAAACACAATTCTTCCTTAATTTGATTATAAAGCAAACACAGGCACCTCGTTGCCTCTGCTTGCCAGCTAACACTTTCTGTCTCACATCTTCCAGGCAGTTGGCAGTGTGACTGCTGGAGTGAGTGAGGGCTTCCTGATTTTGGAAGGCAGGGTGGGTAGAGGCGGGGAGAGAGAGAGATCCATCTCCAGAGGGACTTACCTGAGGGTAGACAAATAGCAGAACTGGATTCAGAAACAGATTCATTGGGTTCCTATTATCTACAGACCAGCAGGTGACCCAGCTTCAGGTTTCCATGGCAACACCCCTGCAGGTGCCATTCCGGCCCATCAACCTGAGGGCTTCCAAGAGCAGGGCACAAAGCCTCACAGGAATGTCTGTCCAGGGATTTTTTTTTTTTTTTTTTGTCTTCTTTTAAATGCTTGCATGCCACATCACAGAGGGAAATTCTAGGATGTGAACATTGTCCTAAAACGCAGGAATTAAGTCAGTTTTCTGTGTTGCTAGATGCCCAGCATGCGTAGAAACTGGCTGCGCGTGGTGTAAAAGTGCAAGAAGGTGTATCCACCCCTTCACAGCTTGCGACCCTTCTGATTATGAGAGAAACCAGGTAAAGTGACATTTTTGGTATTGTAAGTCTTAACCGCCGGGCATGGTGGCTCACGCCTGTAATACCAGCATTTTGGGAGGTCGAGGCAGGTGGATCAACTGAGGTCAGGAGTTCGAGACCAGTCTGACCAACATGGCAAAACCCTGCCTCTACTAAAAATACAAAGTTAGTGGGGCGTGGTGGCGCATGCCTGTAATCCCAGCTACTCGGGAGGCTGAGGCAGGAGAATCGCTTGAACCCGGGAGGCAGAGGTTGCAGTGAGCCGAGATCGCACCACTGCACTCCAGCCTGGGTGACAGAGTGAGACTCTGTCTCAAAAAAAAAAAAAAGGTTTAACCAAAAATAAATGTCTGTGACTGCCTGGTCCTACCTTCTCTTTTATGTTTGTTGCACACTTTGAATTTACCACCCATCTGGATGTTGAAGGGATGTTCTCCATTCCAGGAACAGTGTCCAGTGGCTGTCGAGAAGACATCAGGAGGAGGAAGACCCAAGGAGAACAAGGGGAACAGAACCAACCAGGCTTTACAGGTCAGACCCTATTTTTGTGTGGTTGAGGGGAAAACCTCTCTTTGAATGACCGTAACAACAACTCGTACTACTTTGGGTTCCTTAAAAAAATTCTCTATTTTACTTTCTACCAAAATTCCCTTTTCTATCTTTGGTTTTTTAACCAAGTTTCACTTAATTAGCTCAATACATCAAAGGCTGGACACTCACATAAAATAAATTAAAATTCTGTAATTATGAAAAATGATGTTGCTCTGGTCGAAATAAAATTGTAAAGGTGACTTTGCGGCTCACTGGGGAAGAGCTGGAAGGAAGTTTTAGCATTCCATCTGAGGGCTTTCAACTTGCACCTCATATAATTGCGTTTCTGGGGGTTATGTGTGTGGATGGGGGTCTGCGCAAAGTGTGCAAACTAACCTCGATTCCATTGTTTTTTTCAACTTTGTAGGGACATCTAACCAGTAGTGAACACTGCTAAACCAGAATTGTTATAGAATGTGTATTTCTCTTGCCTTCTCACAAGCAGTTATTTATCCATGAACTTTCCTTGGAAATGCCCCTTATTTTCTTCATAGTAAATTACTAAGTCCCCATGTCAGTCATGTTTGAAAAGAGGGGACATGACAACGTAAACATTTCTGGGCGGAACATATGTGACTGTGCTTACAACTTCACTCAGTCAACAAAAGTTCATTGAGCATCTATATGCTCTATAAACACAAAAAGAGGATAAGTCCTGCCCTTGCTAACCTTGGAGTCTAGCAGAAATAAACAAATTAAAAATGACAGCTCTGGGGAGAAAAAGGCTCCATTTTCCATTTCTCTAATCTGTGGTTTTGACTTCTCCACTTGCTGCTTACCTAAGGTCAAGTGCAAAGGTAAATAAGCAGCACATTTTGAATTATGACTGAAAAGTTTATAGTAACTTCAGGTGAATTAAGTAACAGGCAGAGGGAATGTAAATCAAATGGCTATGAAGTTAATTAAAGGCATTAGAAAAGCTTGATGCTCAGGTGTCTCCAGACTTTAGCAGTCTTTGAGGTCTTGTTAAGTAATGGGCTCCTTTTCTCATCCCATTGGTTTGGAAAACTAAGACACAGCGACAAGGACTTGGATCAGGGAGACAGTGGCTTTGTGGCTTTTTCTTTTTAATTAAACTTTATTTTTGTTCCAGGGTTTGTTTGTTTGTTTTTTCGTTTTGATAAAATACACAAACAAAATTTACCATTTTTATTGCTTTTCAGTGTACAGTTAGTCGTGGTAAGTACATTCACATCATTGTACAACCCATCTCCAGAACTCTTTTCATCTTGCAAAACTGAAACTCTATGCTCATTAAATAATAACTCTTCATCTCTCTTTCCCCTCAGCCCTTAGAAACCGCCATTCTAATTTTTTGTCTCTGTGAATTTGACCACTCTAGGTACCTCACATAAGTGAATTTGTCTTTTTGTGCTGGCTTCTTTCACTTAGCATGATGTCCTCGAGGTTCATCTGTGTGGTCGCATGGGTCAGAATTCCCTTCTTTTCTAAGGTTGACTAATATTCCAGTGTATGTATATACCATATTTTGTTTATCCATTCATCCATGGATTAACGCTTGGGTCGCTTCCACATTTTAGCTATGATGAATAATGCTACTAGAAACGTGGGTGTGCTGCTATTTCTTCGAGACCCTGCTCTCAGTTCTTTTGGGTATATGCCCAGAAGCGGAATTACTGGATTGTATTGTAATTCTCTTTTTGGTTTTTTGAAGAACCATTGTACTGTTTTCCATAGCAACAATACCATTTTGCATTCCCACTAACAGTGCACAAGGGTTCCAGTTTCACCACATCCTCACCAACACTTGTTATTTTCAATTTTGTTTGATAGTAGCCATCCTAATATGTGTCAGGTGGTATCTCATTGTGGTTTTGATTTGCATTTCCTTGATGATTAATGATGTTGAGCATCTTTGTATGTGCTTGCTGGCCATTTGTATATCTTCTCTGGAGAAATGTCTAATCAAGTCCTTTGCCCATTTTTAAAATTGGATTATTTTTGTTGTTGTTGAGTTGTAGGAGTTCTTTATGTATTCTGGATATCAACCCCTTATCAGATATATCATTTGCAAATATTTTCTACCATTCCATAGGTTTCCTTTTCATTCTGTTGACTGTGTCCTATAATACACAGAGTTTTTAATTTTGATGAAGTCCAGTTCATTTATTTTTTCTTTTATTGCCCATGCTTTTGGTGTCATATCCAATAAATCATTGCCAAATTCAATGTCATGAAACTTGCTTTCTACATCTATTTGTAAAGGTCTGTAGCACTTATATTTTGGCCTCTGATTCATTCTGAGTTCATTTTTATATATGGCATAAGAAATGGGTCTAACTTCATTCTTTTGCATGTGGATATCCAGTTTTCCCAACATCATTTGTTGAAAAAAATGTCCTTTCCCCATTGAATGGTCTTGGCACCCTCATTGAAAATCATTTCACTGTATTTGTGAGAGTGTATTTCTGGGTGTTCTTTTCTATTCTATTGGTCTATGTCTGTCTTTGTGGCAGTACTGCACTGTTTGATTACTGTAGCTTTGTAAAGTAGATTTTGAAATCAGGAAATGTGAATTCTTCAAGTTTGTTCTTCTTTCTCAAGATTGTTTTAGAAAATAATAAACTTTTAATTTTGAGATAATTGTAGATTCACATGTACTTGTGAGACAATAATACTTAACATCTTTTACCCAGTTTCCTTCAATAGTATTATCTTGCAAAACTATAGCACAACATCACAGTCAGGATATTGACGTTGACAGCAGTCAAGACACAGAACAGCTCTATCGTCACAAGGCTCCCCAGGTTGCCCTTTCACAGTCACATCCATTTCCTTCCTCCCTCCCATTCTCCGTCTTTGATGCCTGGCAACCACTGATCTCGGCTCCATTTCTATAATTTTATCATTTCGATAATTTTATATAAACGGAATCATCCAGATGTACCCTTTGGGGGACTGGCTCTTTTAACTCAACATAATTCTCTGGAAATTCATCCAAGTTCTTTTATGTATCAATAATTCATTCCTTTTTATCGCTGAGTCGTGGTCCAGGCAGCGGCTTTTTAAACTTCTTTAATTTTAAAGATAAATATCATAAAGTCACTACATCCTGGTTTCCTGCAGTGTATCTCTGTGCACCCTTTGAACTGTGTGGTTAAAAGAACTGGGGTCACCACAAGAGAAGAAGAAGGCTGAAATAAACAAAAGCCCAGATCTGTTTTCAGTGCTTCTCTGTGGATTACCCCTCTAAGTATGGAGAAAGACATTTTGTTGATACTGACATGTTTTCTTTAAATATGTGACTCAGAGCAGAATCTCTCTTTTGTTTGATAGGGAATGGAGTGTTATTTGTCACAGGAGGGATTTCTCATGCTCTGTCAAACACTGCTGTCTTTCATTATCAGGTGGAATGTGTAACATTCTGGTTTCCACTTTGGGCCTTCATGTTGGCCTTGAACAAAGCACCCAATGTCTTTGTGATTCTGTTTCTACCAGAGAAGTCACTCACAGCTTTGCTTCAATGCATCTGCCCACACTACATATGTACCGAGTACTTCCTGTGTGCTAGCACTAGGAATGGAGCAGGTACTGTCCTAGGCACCTAGGATCCTGAACTTGAGTTGATTCTTTCTAGAGGCATTTATTGCACACCTATTAGATGCAATTATAC
Source organism: Pongo abelii (assembly GCF_028885655.2). Lineage (NCBI taxonomy): Eukaryota > Metazoa > Chordata > Mammalia > Primates > Hominidae > Pongo > Pongo abelii. The sequence goes on from NC_071995.2 coordinate 92,767,159, forward strand.
CGATCTCCACAGATTCCATGAGGAGGATTCAAATGAATCAGGCACATCTCTGGCCATCAGTCTCAAGAATCTTATCCATGAGTACATAAGTAACAATACAAGATTTTAAAAATATTAATATAGGGAAAGTACAAGAAAGTATACAGAGAGCCTCTTTATGCCCGGGGCTTTGTTTTAGTCCTTCCTTTTGCTTAAACCCAGTGCCTTGAAGTTGAAAACACTTAATCAGTGTGGTTGGTTAAGTCTTTGATTGACAATGGATTGATTGATGGAGATGGCATTTCAGCCCACCTTTGAGGACGAGAAGCATCCAGACACATGAATGCGGGTATTCGAAGCAGGGGAACCAGCATAAGCACAGTGTGGGGATAGGAGCCAGAAGATTCCAGGACACACGCTAGAGGAAACCCTAAGTAGGCACAGAGGATGCAGGAAGTTATGAGACACAAGGTCGAAATGACCCTGGAGCCTGCATATATAGGGCCTCACATACCAGTCCTATGAGTGCTGACTTTATTCTTCAGTGGCAATGGAATGCTATTCAAGGTATCTTATTTTATTTTTTTAGTGTATGAGTTTGCTAATCCAAGGATCTGGTACTCATGAGGTAGGGTCCTGGTTCAGTCCCTACTAGGCCGGTAGCACTCACACTGTTTCATGACCCCAAGACCTACCCCTGTGTCCTGACCCTGAAACGTATAGCATCATCTGCCAAGGGGGCTGAGTTACAGAAAAGTGTGACCACAATAGAGAAATGAGCTCAAAAATCTATGTATGACCTTGGAGGAGGAATATTTCAAGCTATAAAGGCCAGTGTCTGACCGTCTGTCTGTTTCTCTCCACATATCTAGTAGTTGAAACCTTGTCAGGGACCATTGGCCCTGTCACCCTGCCCTGACCACTTCCCCTTCCATTTCTTAATATTCTCATATCTGGTGCCTTCACTCACTGAGACCAGAGATAGCTCCCCTCTCTTTTGTGCATTCAAGGAGGGATTGTGAAGATTGATGATATGATGTCATTCTAATATTTGTTATTACCCTCAATATGCTTATCACCATAGGGCAGAAATAAAGCATACAAAGTCATATCCCCTGGCAATTTACATTCAAATGGTTCTTTCTCTTCCTTGCACCTCCTCTTCTCTTCCTCCATCACTTCTTCCCCCCCGAGATGGAGTTTCACTCTTGTTGCCCAGGGTGGAGTGCAGTGGCACAATCTCGGCTCACTGCAACCTCTGCCTCCCCAGTTCAAGTGATTCTCCTGCCTTGGCCTCCCAAGTAGCTGGGATTACAGGCACCCGCCACCATGCCCAGCTAATTTTTTCCAATTTTTAGTAGAGACAGGGTTTCACCATGTTGGCCAGGATGGTCTCAAACTCCTGACCTCAGGTGATTTGCCTGCCTCAGCCTCCCAAAGTGCTGGGATTACAGGCATGAGCCACCGCACCTGGCCCCTCCATCACTTTTGAATATGCATTTTTGGTCTCTCACAGGTAATCCAAATGAATGCTTTTGGGGACCTTGCCTTCAAGAATGAAATTAAATTTCACATATACCTTGCTGAGTAGCTTCTATGGGCCTAGAATAGGGCCAGGTACTGTAGAATTAACTTACAATCATTCACTTATTCATTCATTCAAAATTTGTTGAGCAACTACTATGTGCTAGACAGGCAGGCAAAGTGTGTGGCTGCATGGAGCTTACATGGTAGAACTTATAATATTTTGGAGGAAATAAGATTCATTTTCATGAAACAGTTGCATGTGCACAAGAGAAAAAGATACAAGAGAGAATGCCAGAATGTACTCAAATGAACTGTGGTAGCTAATATTTGCTGAGCCTGTGCCATGCCCTGAGCTCAGAGTATCTAAGCCTCACAATGGACCTATTTTCCCCATTTTATAGATAACGAAATTTTAGCTCAGAGAGAGCAAATAGTAGGTAAGAAATATGAATCCAGGCAATCTGACTCAACAGAGTTTTAACCATTACCCTACATTGTATGCCCTAAATTGAATATAAACATTGGTTAAACCATACTACTGATGATATTAATAAAAGTCAGTCTGGAAAGGACTCTAATACTGGCTTCTCTTGGCATTAGACTGTCAAAGCCTGCCCCCAATCCATGCCACACATGTAGGGTGGGAGCAAGACCTCCAACCTGGCCAGGATGTGGGAGGAGTGTATTAACCTCAAAGACATTGGAGAAAGGGGAGAAAGGACAGGGTGTGGTCAGAGGGAAGGAGTCAGACCCAGAATGGCTGGGCATCTGCTCCAAGACAGGGAGAGCAGAAGAGGCTTAATGAGGCAACTGAGGCCCTGGGGAGAGGGGAGCAGCAAGAATCTCATGCATGAGTCGAATCTTGGCCAAGGGGCGGACTTTGAGGGGCTGGGTTTAAATTGGAATCAGGGCCCTCCACTGGCTGGGAAGAGCTGCGCTCCCTGGCCCTAGAGTTTTGGTCACCCAGTCCAGGTCTGGGGAGCCACATTCATAAGGCTCAAGGGCCAAGAGGAATAGCGGGTTGTTCAGAGGGTGGGCTTGGCAGCCAAGTCAGCCTCCTTTTAGAGTCTGCAGCTCAGAGAAGTGAGTCTTGATCTCTTCTCACAGGGCATTGGTCTGTCACCTTCTCCGTGGAAGTCTCAAGCTCTGTGTCCAGAGGCATTGCTCACTATTGGCATTTCCAGGGCCAACTGAAATCACATCTCAAGTTCCCTGGAGCCTGTACCGAGGGGCCCCCGTGAAAAGGCATTTGTCCCAGGGGCTAAGCATCAAATGGATAACCATTTTGTTCCATTTCACGCTCTAATTTTTCTTGAGTGGACCTGTATTTTGCTATTTTCTTTCCATATCTCGCCTCCTTTTACTCTTTGCCATTTCCACTGCTGGTTACCACTCTTACCAATTTATACATTTCATTAATATGTTAGTTCCATCCTCTTCTCAGTCATTAATAAAGATGTTAAATAATCCTGAACCGAATACTCACTCCTGTAGGGCCCTACAGGACTCTTTCCTTTAATTAGTTGTGCTACCTTTCATCTATCTAGTGTCCTTCGGTTTCAGATTTCCAGCTGGTTTTGAATCCATGTGACTTTTTATCTAGTCCTGTTTGAACTAATTTCACGAGTGAAAATCTGAGAGATGTTTTACTGAGTGTTGATTCAGGTCCAGGCCTACAGAGAGCTTTGCTATATTCAGATTTTTTTTAACAGATTAATAGAGTACAATTTGGCCTTAATAAACTGAGCCTTCCTAATGCACCTCTTTCCAATATTCTTTTCAATCATAGCAGTATTTTCTCCATTAATGTCATGGTAATTTGAATTGTGTTGACGTCAGACTTCACAAAAGGTACTCTTACTGTCAGAAGTAATCCTCTTAGACCTTTTGAAAGATAACTATTTCTTAGTGGTTGTTCTATTTCCAATATCCTATAATGACTTAGTTAAAAATAAAAAATAAAAAGGATCAGGTATTCTATAAATCTCCTAATTAACCAGTTTCTAATGTGCTTTCTTATACAAAACAGGGAGTGAAAACCAGAGCTCATAGTAGTTTATTAAATAAGTTCAAATTGTGCAGCCGTTTAAAAATAACGCTGAAGTCTTTAAAATGTAACCTACAGGAAGTAGACTATTCTGAGGTTAATTGCTGGACAACATAAGGCTGTGATGGTTATAGTCAATGGTATTTTGAGTTGAATATATAGAAATCTCGGACATACAGTGAGGGAGGAATCCCACGATAGGGCTGTAAGAATTTGTCTCTTTGTATTGAGCTCAATTATGTTTTACAATTAACTCCCTCTAAAATGTATAAGCTTATAGGGCTGGCTACTATATGCCAGGTTTTATGAATTAACTCTTGATGAAAATACAAAAATTGATCTAAAATATTGAATGTGTAGAACCTTTATGGGGAGATGATTCTTTGCTCTTTTGTCTGTACTGGATTTTTCAAAATCTTTATTGGTAAAAAGAAAGAATGTATTTCTAAGAATTGTTGCAACCATACAGGGCAGCCATAGAGCTGACCCTATATTTTGTTTTAAAAATATTGTTTTATACCTGCACTATTTATTTAGGAGGGTCCTCTTGGTAGCTCTGTAACCCATTTATTAAGATTAGAAGAGGTTCTACCAGCAAACAAAAGACAACTAATCTGACTCTGTTTGAAAGCAGACTGGAAGCACCCACTTTCACAAGACAGGCCAGGGCTGGATTCCATCCTAGATGGCCAAGAGAACCCTCTCTAAACAATAGGGGTTTAAAATCTTTTTGGAGTAGCAAGGCGGTCTCCACTCAGGGAAATAAAAAGTTAATAAGATGATGTGGCAAGTCGTCTGATGGTGTTCGTAGAGCCATTTAAGGAGCAAAATATAACTTCCTTAAAAAATCTTTTTTACATTAGTTGTAAGGCTCTCTTTATCCTCTGCAGAGAATGGAGAAGTAGCATTTACTTGGCATGTTTGAAAATTTTGCTTGAGCAGACATCAACAGTATAAATATAAGAAGCAGGAAGGACTATCTAGAAAGAAAAGAATCCTGGGAATCATAGTTGACTTGGATGTAAATGTGAGTCTGCAATGAGGTTTATATAAAAAAAGAAAAAAAATTCTATCTTGCTCCCCTAAGAAGACAGTGGACTCCTCTAGAGCAGAGGTCGGCAAATGTTTTCTACAAAGAGCCAGACAGTAAATATTTTAGGCTTTGCGGGCCGTATGGTCTCTGCTGCAGCTACTCCACTCGACTGCTGCAGTGCAACAGCAGCCAGAGACACTACCCAGACGAGTATTTATGGGTGCTGAAATTTGAATTTCATGTGTTTTTATATGTCATGAAATATTATTCTTCTTTTGACATTTTGTCATGGGCCATGCAAAAGCAGGTAGCGGGCAGGATCTGGCCCGCAGACTATAGTTTGCCAACTCCTGATCAAGTGCAAACATAGATCATGTGTCCCCCACAACATCTGGCCTAAGGACCCTGCAGGTGCTCAATAAACACTTGTTCTCTTAGCTGTCACCATGTAAGAGCAAAGAGTAAGCCTTTTGCTATATAACACACACTTGACATTTGCAATCTTGAAGGCTTTGCTAATCCCCCCATTCCAAGTACCACTCTAGCAGATAATTTCCCCCATAAAATGCAGTCAAGTATAACAGAATAATTAAAGTGACCCTTTCAGGCCCTTAGTGATTCTATAAATACAGGGCTAACGTCCTTCACAAAGTGATTAAAATAAATTCTGCTACCAAAATCAATTCTGTGTCACGTTACATCATTGCTGTGATGACATTAACGATGAATTTACCTCAATCTGCAAAACTAATCCAAAGCACTGATGAGTGATGGGCACCACTGTGCCGTGTAGCACCTGTGTGTGCCGAGGAGCAGAATGAGAAAATGTCTGTTTCAGCAGGATGGGCAGCCCCTGTAGCCCAGCAATGCCACCCCGATGAGTGTTCCATGCACAAAGGAGCAGAGGATACTCAATTGCTTCAACAAGTAGGTGTTAGACAGGTGTTGGACATCACGGAGTTCTCCCAGTGGCTCAGGGGCTTCTTCCTGGACTTGGTCCTCCAAGTGGATGCACTCAGCATTTAGAATTTCACCAAATGTCATGTGATTAAGCATCTCTGGACCTTGGGGTCATTTTCAAATATCAAGACTGAGTATGTTCTGTGATGGTAGAGGATATAGGGGGAAAAAAGAGCGTGAGTATGATGTTCACTCTTGCTGAAGATCTGCTGGACTTTATATTGGGTAGAATCTTAGAATCTTATGTCCTGTTTTGGTCACCGTATTATAGAAGAATACAGATTTGCTGAAAATGGTCTACAAAAGAAGAGTGAAATTATCAGAATGATAGACAGTAGCATCTGTAACATAAAAGTGAAAGAAATCAGGATTGTTTTATCTTGAAAAGAGAAAATGATCTTGCTATCAAATAAAGGGCTTTTTTTTTTTTTAAGGGAGAATTTGATTAGACATCACAAATGGAGAAGTAAGGTGGCATTCACCTGTATGGTATGAAGCTAGGTAGCAAGGGACTCGAAGGGACATGTTCTTGACCTTAGGCCTGATAAAGTCTGTTGAAACTGGGTAGCAAGAAGGAGGTTGTGGTATCTACAAACCTTGGTTGGCCACAGTGGTTTAGACATCCAACTACTTGATATTAGGTGACTGAACAGGTTGATTTCTTGAGGTTTTTCCCCCTGCAGTGTCCTCCTGGATTCAAATAGCCTCACTGTAACAAAAATATGACTGCTTTCTTGGGGATTGAATTTATCTGGAATGACATTTATTTCAACTTAACGATGAGTCTGTCATTGGCCTACGGTCAGTGGACTCTCTTTCTTTTCCTTGATTTTGCTTACATTGTGAGCCTCCAGAGGCTGTAAGGCAGTAAACATTTTCAAAACTCTAGTGATACCTAACTCTTCGGACAGAATATCAGACTCTTCAACTGTATTTTCAACTGTCTTGTGAGACAAAGACTAATTGGTTTGACCTCATGCTGTCACATGTTGAGAGACATGAATCTGCAGCACTCTCCCTTGAATTCATTGATTTCATTAAACACCGTCTGCTTGTGTTTGCAAAATGTTGTAATTTCCAAGTGATTTCTTCGAACTGCAGCGCATAAACAGATTTTTTTGGAGCGATGCCATTTCTTAGCTTTGATCTCCTGTTTTAATCTTTTCTTTCCAATAGGTCTTCTACATTAAGTCCATTGAGCCACAGAAAGTATCGACATTAGGGAAAAGCAACGTGATAGTAACAGGGGCAAACTTTACCCAGGCATCGAACATCACAATGATCCTGAAAGGAACCAGTACCTGTGATAAGGATGTGTGAGTGGAAATACTAATAATTTATCCTTGGTAACATAACGCTCAAACCTGTGCCGAAGGAATATCAGTGTGATTATAACCTTTATATAGTCAAATTATTGCCATGCACCAAAGCAGGCCAATTAGTCAGAGTATTTGACGTAATATAATTCCAACACGTAAAATAATTTTCACAACAGATCTGAAGTTCATTGTGAGAGAATCTGTTCCATGTTATTCCCCAAAAATCTCAGTATATCGTCATTTCAGGATGTTGCCTGTTTGGGGTCTTGATTCATTTTCAGTAACAAAATCAAGTATATGGAGTAGCAAACATCATTCTTTAGGTGATGCACTTGGAAAAATAGTTGAGTACCTTGAAATTTGATGGGGAATTTTTTGGAGCAACTCTTCCAGTGTGCCACCCAAAGTTGAAAAAACAAAACCTTTTGGATCCATTTTATGTGGACATTGTATTCTTTGTAGCCTTCTCTTTACTGGTTTGGTTTCAGCCTCCAAAAATGAAATTACTACTACATATAATGGTAGTAAAAAAGAACACCCCAACATAAATATCTGGCTAATGTATCTCTTGAACATTATTATTTCTGTCACTTCTTTCCCAAACTCATCGCATCAGTGAAACTTGGAGAAAGAATTTTTGATTTCTACCGATGTCCTTGTACAAATGGTTACTCCCCCCTCAAAAAAAAAAAAGTGATGTGATAACTGCAGTTATTAAATAACACAACAGATTATTTGAGTTTTCTGCTTGTTAACTCGTATAAGTTTGGGCTAATTTGAAGTAAAAGATATTACAGTCTACATAGAGTATAACACTAAGCTTATTTTCATCATGGAAATGCATTTAAGACAATCTGCTGAAGCGTGATGTTTTGATTTTTAACTACTAAAACAGATTTGTACAGCATTCTAATCTGCCATGCTTATTTACTGAATTTTCCGCTTTAATTCATTTTCTGCACATCACTGCCATGCCCTTCCCCTCATAGCAGTAAATTTGGAATATCTGTGATCTTGATGAGAAAAGCTGCTCATTGGTGGCTTGCCTGTGTTCTGCTATTTGCCAGAATTATCAAACACACATTAGAGGCTGTATCTGTGCAATATAGGTTTTTTTGTGCTGTTTATCCTGGCTAAATACCTTATTGCAAAAAACTTTCATTTTATGTAGCGAAATCTGTGAAGTTAGACACCTGTGTATTCACTGAAAGGCAATCAACTTCATGGAAAATAAGTAGTTTTTCAGAGCATTACCCTGTTTCTGACTCTTTATGTTCTCATTTTAATTCCGAATGTGTCTTGAGATACTGCAGTTATTAAATTAAATGACTAGGAGACCTTTCTGCATGTAGCATTTCAGTAACCACATCTGTGTGGTGAACCCAAGTTCACAAGCAGTCAACATAATACTCAGTTAATCCTATACCTGAGCCCAGGCTGTAATCCCAAGCTCTTTTAATATGGTACTTTTAAAGTGGGTAATTATTTTAAAGAGAAAAATACTAGTAGTGGAATGACCTACATTTTCACCTCTCTTCTTCTAAAATTTATAAACAAGTTTGAATTTTAATATTCAACCACTTTATGATAAATTTCCTAGAGCTTTGCTCTGAATATAAACCTGAAAATGTACGTCTGAGGTGGTGTAAGTACAAACTGACTCAGATGTTTTTGAATTTGCCTTATCCTAAAGGGTTAGTGATAGCATTAAAGTTAATCATCATGCACATGGCTTTTAAGTAGTAATAATAGATTCTCATGTAGCATGATTATACTGAGCATTATTCAGACACAACCCAGGCTTAATGATTTGTGCTTTAGAGGGTCATTGTAGACACACAGAGGAACTGCAGGTGACAGTGGGAATGTCAGAGAAAGCTTCGCTCTGACTCTGAAAGGGAGCCAAGCATCAGCTGTTGGACGTCAGGAGCACCCTGGACAGCCCCAGCTAAGTCCCAGCCTGGAGACTCCTTAGGGGGCATGTTGGCCCCAATGCTGATTGATTCTGAGATGCCTGGGCTCTTGGTTTAGGTCCCCTTTGAACAGCAGAATTTCCATCTCTGTCTGGTGCTGGGTTTTACCCTCTCAGTGCTTGACTAGGGCTTTTTTTCTTGAGCTTTTTATTATGGAAACTCAAACATAATACACGAGAGATGAGTGTAATGAACCTCTCTGTAGCCATTCCCGGTTTCAAAGCCTATCAACATTTTGCCAGTCTTGCTTCATCTATCTTATCTGGGGTTTTTGGGGGGGCATGATGAGAACCAAACACCATATCCTTCACTGCTAAATACTTCAGTATCTCTCTAACAGATAAGCCTAGTGCCATTATGATACTCAACAGAATTATCCATAATTCTTAATATAATGTAACCCCCAGTTCATGTTCTGCTTTCTATTAGTACTTCTTCAAGGCAATGGTTACACCTCCTTCCTTTCCCACTTCTAAGGGCAATGCAAATAAGAAAGATAAAAATGTACTAAAGAAAGAGGAACCCAGCCCCTAATAATACCAGCTTGGGTCATTGGCCCCTCATGAGTCAGTAGTTGCCTGCAGCTGTTCTGCTCCTTCATGAAGTGTTGTAGTTCAAGTGAAATTCATCTGCTGTCACCTTGGGTAATCAACTGTGCTAAGTGTCTGTGTCATGTGAGAGTTCTTTTTCTACTCCTTTCTAGGATACAGGTTAGCCATGTGCTAAATGACACCCACATGAAATTCTCTCTTCCATCAAGCCGGAAAGAAATGAAGGATGTGTGTATCCAGTTTGATGGTGGGAACTGCTCTTCTGTGGGATCCTTATCCTACATTGCTCTGCCACATTGTTCCCTTATATTTCCTGCTACCACCTGGATCAGGTACTTTCTAGATTCATAATCTTTTTCTCTCATTGTGGTTAAAGGTCATATGCCCAAAGATCATTGATTTTATTCAAGTAAATTCAGAAACAGTAGTCATTCCAAATTCCTCTCACCAAGTTCTCCTTAGGATTTACTCCTAGAAAAATGCATACCTGACAAGGCATTTGCTTCCCATACTCATCGTGAATGCTATGAGCACATCTTTTTCTCTTCACCATGGCTGCTGAGAAACTCACAGCTGAAATGTTTGCCTAGGTTTTTGATATAGATATATGACACTCTTTACTATGTGTCCCTCCTGCTCGTGATAAAAGGCTTCTTTCTTACCTCTTTCATTTTATAGACTTTAGATACTAGTCTATCTAACTAGTCTATCTAACTAATTAGAAAACTAGTAAGCCGTTTTGAATTCTTTGGGGGAAATATTGGGAGCTATCAAAATGAAAAGCAGAATCAACATTTTCAAGATGTTCCCTAAGGGGGAGATGGAAACCCCAAAATAAACTCCCCCAGATAAATCCAATATGTTAAGAAAAACATTTATCTCCCTAGTTGAATTTTTTCATTTATTACTATTATGTATTTTTTACATTTTCATGGGTACATAATACTTGTACATGTTTATGAGACACATGTGATGTTTTTTCTATGATCATACAGTGAATATGTAATCATCAAATCAGGGTAATTGGAATATCCATCACCTCAAGCATTTATCATTTCTTTCTGTTAGGAACATTCCAATTCCACTCTTCTAGCTATTTTAAAATATGCAATAAATTACTGTGAGTTATAGACACCCTACTATGCTACTGAACACTAGATCTTATTCTATCTCATTGTATTTTTGTAGCCATTAACTAACCCCTCTTTATCCCTCTCTGGCCCCACCACACCACCCTTCCCAGCCTCTGATACCTATAATTCTACTCTCTATCTCCATTAGACCAACTTTCTCAGCTCCCACGTATGGGTGAGAACCTGCAATATTTGTCTTTCTGTGTCTGGCTTATTTCACTTAACATAATGTCCTGCAGCTCCATCTATGTTGTTGCGAATGAGAGGATCTCATTCTTTTTTGTAGGCTGAATAATACTCCATTGCGTATAGGTACCACATTTTCTTTATCCTCTAATCTGTTGATGGACACTTAGGTTGAGTCCCTATCTTGGTTATTGTGAAGAATGCTGCAATAAAGATTCCCCCTAGTTGAATTTAAATTCACTTTCATAATATTTTTATTCCTAAATCTCTTTAGGACTAAAATCCTAACGATATTTTCTTTGCCTGACACAGTATGAAGCTAATTTTCAAAGTACTCTCTAGGTAAACCTACAGACAAAGCTTTGTTAAAAAAAAAAAAAAAGAAGAAGAAGAAGAAGAAGAATAAAAGGAGGGGAAGAGAAAAAGGAAAAAAAGTAGAGAAGAAAAAAATCACTTTTAATATTCTTATTTAAGATCAAGTGAGAGGTGGCTATATTAGTCTGCTAGGGTGGACATAAAGTGCCACAGCGTCTGTGGCTTAAACAACAGAAATTTCTTTCTCCCCAATTCTGGAGGCTGAAATCATGGCGTGGGTAAGGTTGGTTTCTCCTGAGGCCTTAACCTTGGCTTGTAGATGGTCATCTTCTCTCTATGTCTTCACGTGGTCTTCCCTCTGTATCTCTGTCCTAATCTCCCCACTTTTTTTTTTTTTTTTTTGAGACAGTCTCACTCTGTCACCCAGGCTGGAGTGCAGTGGCGCAATCTTGGCTTGCAACCTCCACCTCCCGGGTTCAAGTGATTCTCCTGCCTCAGCCTCTCGAGTAGCTGGGATAATCTCCCCTTTTTATAAGGACATCCGCCATGTAGGATTAGGGCCCACCCCAGTGACCTTGTTTAACCTTCCTTACCTCTTTAACCACCCACATCTCTAAATACAGTCCCATTCTGAGGCACTGGGAGTTAGGGCTTCAACATACACATTTTATGGGGACACAGTTCCATCCATAATAGTAAGATAAGGAGAACTGAAATTTCAAAACCAAGGCTCTAGCATGACATCCCCCACTCTAGGACCAATTCCATTCTCCATATAAAAGGAGACATTGATGTGGCATGCCCCGTGTGCCTGGTGTGTTCATCTATTGACTAGGTTAATCCTCACAACAAATTTATGAGATCTGCTATGGCTTGTCCCTTTTGCAAATGAGGGAACTGGGGGAGAAAAAGGGTTCAAACAACTCACCCCAGCCTCCCAGACAGCTGGGACTAGGAGGTTGGGCTCTGAGCCACTGCAGTATCCTGCTTTGCTGTAAAGTAAGAGGCTCCCTACTATCCTGTCACCTGCGACATTCTGAGCCTGTGTGTCTTGGCTGCTCCTGGGTCACTGTGCCTTGAGCAAGAATGTGGCTCTAAATGCTGGCCATCAGGAGAGCACGCTTGGCTTGGTTTTCTAGTAATGGCTACAGACTGGCATGAGGCCAACTCAGCCCTTCCCCATTGTGGCTGGAGGATTCAGAGATCAGTGTCTTCTCTCTGTCCTACACAAATTGGGTTGTTCAGGCCCACCTCCTGGTCTTGTCATCAGGGGCTCAGCTGGCTGTTGGACCTGACATACCCAGGCTCTTGTCCCCTAGAATGAGTGTCTGGTGACCTACGTGAACAGGGGTACAAGGGCAGCCAGAGCTGTGGACAGCTGTTTCTTTCACACCCAGTGACCGCTTTGCTTATATGCACTGAGAAACGCGAAGTTATCTGGCTTGGTTTTAGAGAGATAGAATGTAGCTGTTATTTATATGGCGTACCAATAGGAATTTACACTTTTAATGTCATCTGTAATTTTACCTTGCCCAAAGTGTTTCCTGTCTCTCTAAGTAACATACCATTGGTAGGTTAGGAGTTTGATTTGGAAAATTGTTAGATTGAAGCCTCTTTATATAGATTAAACAGTAATCAAACAAAATTCTGTTTAGTGAAAACTTTTCAAGGTACAGCTCCTGATCTGATTATGATACAAACAAAATTCAAATTCTATCAAAGAATCTGGGCATTTTCCTAGAATTAAAATAGGATCTGACCTGAATTTTTATATTTATGCATCTTGAAACCCATGAATTTGTGGCTGGTATCCTGAAAAGATTTCTAAAATTGTCCTGTATTTGAAATTAAAATTCATTAATTTGCTCTCAAACATAATTGGGTTTAATATTAAACATGAATAAATTGATAGCTTTGTTCATAAATGCAAAATGCCTGTGTGTTAGCTATGAAACCCTTATTGTTGCTTTTATTCCTTGCAGTGGTGGTCAAAATATAACCATGATGGGCAGAAATTTTGATGTAATTGACAACTTAATCATTTCACATGAATTAAAAGGAAACATAAATGTAAGTCTCCAGCTGCTTTGTAATAATAGTTGTTTTCAAGGATGGTTCTATTTTCATCACACTATGCTATGTTGGGGGTATTTTTTGTTTCTGTGACTTTGGTGTTATAAACTTTTACCTATGCTATCATATGTTCTATCCGTGCTAGAATGGAAATAATAAGACCTTATCCTTGTAGCTGAGTATTTCTAGTTGCAGCAATGAGGAAAGAGAAATGAACTTGGTACGATAAGACGTGACATTTTCTTTTTATGTGATTTGTGGCAAGTCACCCTACTGAGGCAATGCTTATGAATATGTGTGAAAATGCTCCGTGAATGGTTAAGGTGTGATATAAAGAATTGCATTTCTGTGAAGAGTAGGTGGTATTGTTCCCACTGCACAGAGAGAGTTGGGTTCACAGAGATTAGATGACTTGCAAAGGTCCCAGAAATCTTGTCACGTGCTTCTCCTTCTCTTCGACCCAATTTGTTCCCTACCATCTGATGTCACCTTCTCTTACCTTTCATCTCCCCGCAGGATAAATGGTAGGAGGGGTCTGTGTTCCACCCTTGCCCAATTCTCCCACTGGTGGCTCCGGATGGGGATCCTCTAGAGCAGGGGTGTCGACCTTTTGGCTTCCTTTGGCCACATTGGAAGAAGAATTGTCTTGGGCCACACATAAGATACACCAACACTAACGATAGCTAATGAGCTAAAAAATGGTTTGTGCATAATTTCCGTGATATCCACCACCACAGATAAGCAAAAAAGTCCTCACATTCAAAAGGCTGGACACGGCTGCTCTAGATGGAAGCTTCTGATGCCAGGAGGGAAGATGAGGGATTTCACATACAAGTCAGGCCTCCAAGTGTACTTGCACACACTTCTAAATACCCTTCCCCATTCTTTCTTCCCCTTTTTCCCTCTCCTTGATGAGATATGTGAGGTGGCTGCCTCTCTGGGGCCCTACCTGACCACTTCCTGCCAAGGCTGACACACTCCCTCCTCGGGAGCAGTGTGGGTTCAGACCCAAATTCCGGGGGCCTCCTGATAGGCCGTCCTTACAGCCTTGTTGTGCACACATTCGCCTGCTGACACAGTTCAGAGCCACTTCCAAGCCTCACACTGTATCTGACTCCAGGCCTCATCTCCATGGTGTGAACACCTCCAGTTGAATGACTCGTATACTTTGACCCTCTGACCAGAGGCATTGCCTGAGTTTGTCACGGACTTGCTCTCCCTCCCACTTGCTGTTCCCAAATCAAGTTGAAGTTTTTGAGCACCTACTGCAGGCAAAACATTTGCTGGGTGCAGGGACAAAAGATAAGTGAGATAGTCATGTTGCCTTCATGGAGGAAGGCAGCAAATCTACACTGGGATTGAAAGTTGAGGCTGGGTGTGGTGGCTCACGATTATAATCCCAGCACTTTGGGAGGCCACGGCACGAAGACTGCTTGAGGCCAGGAGTTCGAGACCAGCCTAGGCAACATAGTGAGACCCCATCTCTATAAAATAAAAATAAAAAAAGTTGACAGCACAGAGTATCATCAGGTTCTAGGTCCTCTGGTTCCCTAACTGTTCAGAAACCCTGTGAGTCCAAGAAGACACCATGTATTTTCACATGAAAGAGAAATTAAACATGGATGGGATTAAGTACGCCTGCAGTATGGAGGGGTGTGGGTGGAAGCAGGGAGGTGAGTTCAGGTACAGAGGACAGAGTCCTCGCAGGCCCGTGCTGGGAACATCACTCAATCCTGCTTAGTGGGAACCTAGAGGGTGGGTTGGGAATGACCAAGAGCGATAGCTGTAAAACTGAGTTGGGGCCACAAAAAGCAGCATCAGGCTGAAAACTTTGCCCTTAATTCTGTAGGCAGCAGGGAGCCACTGAAGATCTCTGAGCAGGAAGTGACATAGGTCTAGGTACACTGGACTCACACTGGACCAAGACAATTAGTGACAATGAAAGCAGTCAGAAGGTTACCAATGGAAAAAGAGACTATGCAGAAAGCAGTAGACTAGGGACAGGGGAGGATTCTGACCCAAAAGGCTTCGGTGTCCTGTCTTGAGTCCTGGGAAACCACGAGAAAAGAAGACAGTGTCCAACCCCCAGCAGGGGCCAGCTCCTGAAGCGCTTGTTGCCGCTGAATCACTCTTTGTTGGGGAGCCTCCTGCAGGGCGGTTATTATTTTGGCAATGGTGCACAGCTGAGTTTGGAGAGGCAAGAACTGAAGAAAGGCTGGGAGCCCAGTGAGGATGCTCATGCCAGTGCAGGTGGGTCTGAGACGTCCACAGTCTCCCTGGGCTGACAGCAGGTCCCTTTGGGCTGTGGTTAGCAGAGCAGGTCTCAAGTGCTGGGGCATGGTGAAGCTAGAGATGACCAGCTTGTCTTTATAGCAGTATCATTAAAGGGAGAGCGGAGGTGACATCATGGGAGTGAGAGCACAGAGGAGGAAGAAAAGAGCACCTAGGACTGGTGGCAAAGCTTCATTTTAAGGAATGACAGACAGTAGGATGAGCCGTGAAGGTGGCCGAGAAGGTGCTCAGAAACCAGTGAAAAAGAGTAAATCGCATGGTGCGAGTTTGTCACGAGTATGGAACTGTAGAGTCTTGAGGATAATGAGGTTGGGTGATCCTCTCGCCGGCAATCCTTCTAGAAGGCATCTTCAGTAAAAAGCCAGCCTGCTAGGAGTTAAGGCTGCTGAGGCAGTAGAGACAGTGGTTTTCATCCTGAGGACGGAAATGTGAGCAGAAGATTCAGGGCTATAGTTTGGAAAGATGTGAAGGGAAAGGAAGGTTGTGCTTGTCCAAATCTCAGCTCTTTACATCATATTTTCCCACCAATTGCTTCTTCCTATTGTCTTTTTTATGCTCTAGTATCGGGGGTGGCGGGGGTGGGGGAAAAATAGTTTCTCCCACCTGACAAATTTCTTTTTATGAGTTATAATTGCTTTTCTGTAGAATGTTTGCCATCCTCCCTTAACCCACCAGCCTCCTCTGCCTGTCCTTCCGTACACCTAAACAGGACAATATATTTATGTTATGTATTTACTAACTTTTTAAATTTTATTTTTTATATATATAGAGAGAGACCGGGTCTCACTATGTTACCCAGGCTGATCTCCAACTCCTGCGCTCACGTAACCCTCCTCCCTCAGTTTCCCACAGTGCTGGGATTACAGGCGTGAGCCACTACGCCTAGCCTATTTATGTTTTTGGTTTTGTTTTTTTAATCCTGTAAATCAGGCCACCTTTTCTGCATTGTTTTCAGTTTT
The DNA here is from genome assembly GCF_028885655.2 of Pongo abelii. Classification (NCBI taxonomy): domain Eukaryota; kingdom Metazoa; phylum Chordata; class Mammalia; order Primates; family Hominidae; genus Pongo; species Pongo abelii. The sequence goes on from NC_071995.2 coordinate 92,783,506, forward strand.
CATGCTCTTCATTTCATGGGAGTTGCATTGTTCCTTTTACTTTTGTTTTCTCCTGTTTTCTGTTACGCCTGAAAACCCTTTTCCTCCTTGTGGCTAGTGACTTCTGCTAAGGCCCTGCAGGAGGGTCCCCCAACAAAGAGTGATTCAGCTGCAACAAGCGCTTCAGGAGCTGGCCCTTGCTGGGGGTTGGACACGTTTCTTTTCTCATGGTTTCCCAGGGCTCAGACAGGCTGACCCCAAGGACACCTAAGCCCCTTGGGTCAGAATCTTCCCCTTTCCCTAGCCTACTGCTTTCAGCCTAGTCTCTTTTCCCATGGCATAACCTTCCAGCTGCTTTCATTGTCACTCATGATATTAATCGTAATATTAACTAGCATGTTTTGAGTGCTTACTGTGTGCTGGGCCCTGTTCTAAGCAAGTATAATCTCATTTAACGTAGCCCTCATTTAATGTAATGTAGCGTGAAGTCAATCCTGTGAGGGAGGTAGTATTGCTGTCTCTATATTACACATGAGAAAACAGAAGCACCAAGAAGTTAAGTTGTTCAGGTCACTTAGCTCTTAGAGATCAGAGCTGGGATTCATTAACAAAGTTACTAAAATGTTCTTTTCTTTTCTCCCAGGTCTCTGAATATTGTGTGGCAACTTACTGCGGGTTTTTAGCCCCCAGTTTAAAGAGTTCAAAAATGCGCACAAATGTCACTGTGAAGCTGAGAGTACAAGACACCTACTTGGATTGTGGAACCCTGCAGTATCGGGAGGACCCCAGATTCACAGGGTATCGGGTGGAATCCGAGGTGGACACAGAACTGGAAGTGAAAATTCAAGTATGTTTGTTTTCTTTCTGGGTGGGATGTCACCCTGCCCCCTTGACTGGAAAGGTGTGTTTATGCTTGTGAGTTTCTACACGTGCTCTGATTTCTCCATCTTCATTTTGTTCTTTACAGAAAGAAAATGACAACTTCAACATTTCCAAAAAAGACATTGAAATTACTCTCTTCCATGGGGAAAATGGACAATTAAATTGCAGTTTTGAAAATATTACTAGAAATCAAGATCTCACCACCATCCTTTGCAAAATTAAAGGCATCAAGACTGCAAGCACCATTGCCAACTCTTCTAAGAAAGTTCGGGTAAGTGACCTGGCAGTCCCACCTGCTGTCTTTACCTGATTTTTGTGATAATTCCTTGGCTAAACCAGAGGCCAGAATGGAATCTTGCATGGATCTTCAGATCCTCACTTTAAATAGAAGATAAACAAAACTGGTACTGCGAGCCCAAGCAAAATAGCTCCAAAATAGATGGCTGAATCCATCCCTGTGCCTGTTTGAATGTCAAAGCGTTGGACACACCATTGTCTATAATCCTAATGAGTCTTGATAGCTTTTGTTCTAGCCATACGTTTATACAGTAGCATCGGCAAGCAAAATCTCTAGACCCATTGACAAATGAGCTGTCACTGTTTTCTCAAATGCAGAGGTGACATGTCTTAGCAGAAACCCAAAACAAACAAGGGCCTCTTCAGCACACTCTGGGTAGCATTAGAATCAGATGGAGACCAGATAATCTCTGGGTCACGGGCTGCTTCCTTCACCATGAAGTCATACTTTCTGTGATTAATCTTTTCCTAGATATGTTTGGGGGACGCATCACTGCTATATTTATGTCCCATAATAAAGATGTGAGACCACTGAGAAGGGAAACATATTAGAAGTCACCCTTTATAGTGTTCATGCCATATGAGGCTCTGTACAGCCTATATAAATTTTTTGATCTATCATCATAAATAATTGGATAAAAGACAATGAAAAAGAACTTCAGACTGGAAGGCAACAACAAAAATGTGTTCATGTCCCAGTGGCACCAGTTAATAGCTCTGTGGCCTTAGGTAAATCACTTGAGTTTCCTGAGCCTCTCTTTGTCCATCTGTATGATAAATGGGGTTAATAATAAGTTTTATTTATTTTTTAGGCAGAGTCTTACTTTGTCACCCAGGCAGGAGTGCAGTGGCACGATCTTGGCTTACAGCAACCTCCGCTTCCCAGTTTTAAGCAATTCTTCTGCCTCAGCCACCCAAGTAGCTGGGATTACAGGTGTGCACCACCACGCCTGGCTAATTTTTTCTATTTTTAGTAGAGACGGAGTTTCACTGTGTTGGGCTGGCTGGTCCCGAACTCCTGGCCTCAAGTGATCTGCCTGCCTCGGCCTCCCAAAGTGCTGGCATTACAGGTGTGAGCCACCGCACCCAGCCAATAGTAAGTTTTAAATCAGGAATAACAGCTAGCCTGGGAGAGACAACTCAAGCCTATAATGCCAGCACTTTGGGAAGCCAAAGCAGGAGGATCACTTGAGCCCCTAGAAGTCTAGGCAACATAGTAAGACCCTGTCTCAAAAAAAATAAGGAACAACAACTCAACTAACCAGTGTTCCTACCTTTCCTGTTAGTTGAGAAGAGCAAATGCTAGCATTCTTTATCATTCACGACATAGCTCCTAAGAGCCTACGCCGTGATGGGGACAGACAGAGAATAAAACAGACAAAAACATCTGCCTTTATGGAGGTTCCCTGAAGAGACACAGTGTGAAGAATATAAATAAAAATTGTGTTACTTGGTGGCAGTTGCTATGGAGAAAAAAAGCACCAGTGCGGGGGGGTGGGGGGGGTGGGAATAGGAGCATATAGGGGGGCCATGCTGCAGGTTTTGCAATGGTGGGCAGAAAAGCCCTGCCTGTGAAGGTGACATCTGTATAAGGAGGAGTGGGAACAAGCCATGGGCTGTCTGGGGTAGAACGTTCTAGGCAGAGGGAGCAGAGGTTGCAGAGGTCCTGAGGCAGGAGGCTGCCTGGCGTGTTTGAAGAGCAGCAGGGAGGCCAGTGTGACTGGAGTGGAGGGAGCAGAGCAGAGGCTTCTGAGGTTAGAAAGTTCATGGAGAGAACAGGAGATGATTAGGACCTTGTGGACCATGGCGAGGGCTTGGCTTTGTGGGCTGGGGAAGGCATGGGAGAGTTTTGAGGAGGGTGCCATGAGCTGACTTATTCAGATGACGTCATGAATTTAGTCAGGACAGCCTACCAAGAGGCACTCAACATCCCATTTCAGAGATGAGGAAAAAGATGACTGGATGTGCGTACCTAATTCAGGGTTCCATAGCTGAGAAGCAGAGCAGGTGGCAGAGCTGGTATGGAGAGCTTCAGCTATCCGGGTCCAAATCCATCCTCCAGCTACTGTGCTCAAATGCCTCCATGGGGGCAGCATGGGTCCAAGGATGGAAACACGCCTTAATACTTGTATGTACATCAATGAAATAATTAAGCTTCATGTAGAGTTTTTCCCTTGACAAGTTTCACAAAATATAACCAAAAAATGCTAAAACTGGAAAAATCCATCAGGGATGATCTGATCAGCACTGCCAATCTGGTTTTTGCCACAGAATGTTTTATTCAAAATAGGATGCCAGGTACAGTGGCTCACACCTGTAATCCCAGCAGTGTGAGAGGCTGAGGTGGGAGGATCGCTTGAGTTCAGGAGTTCGAGACCAGACTGGGCAACATAGTGAGACCCTGTCTCTACAAAAAATTTAAAAATTAGCCAGGTGTGGTGGTGTGTACCATAGCCCCAGCTACTTGGGAGGCTGAGGTGGGAGGATCACTTGAGCCCATGTGAGTTCGAGGCTACAGTGGGCTATGATCACACCACTGCACTCCAATCTGGGCAACAGAGCAAGACCCTGTCTCTAAAACAAAAATAAAATAAGCCTGCCTGTAAAAATGATAAAAATTGAGTTTCTCCCTTAGAATAAAGGGCGGGGGCTTCTTGCCTACAGGTTACTGCCTCTTTATTGGCTCCACTCCTGCAACTTAAGACCCCCAGAGCAAAGAGGGCCAAAATTAAGACTCTGAGGGTCTAGTCCAGCACGCCTCAACTGACATTTCAGGAAACTGAGGCACAGTGAATATTCTGGATTTGCCCAAGGACACATAGCTAATCTGCCACAGAAATGAGAGTTGAACTCAGATATCCTACCCAGCTCACTGCTTCTTTTTGTATTGTGAAGCCATTTTAGGGGGGAAATTATGTAAATAAATACAGTCCCCAACTCATTGGGTCTAATGACATTCTTTGTCCCATCAGGTCAAGCTGGGAAACCTTGAGCTCTACGTCGAGCAGGAGTCAGTTCCTTCCACGTGGTATTTTCTGATTGTGCTCCCTGTCTTGCTAGTGATTGTCATTTTTGGTAAGTGCCCTGTTTAATTTTGTCAGAGAAATTATTCCCTGGGGCCTCTCGCCAGGCAGGCAGACTTTCAGCTTTCAGGGGCTGTTTGCTTCAATTAAGTATAAATGGGTGAAAGCCCAAATCAAAACTTTGAGAAACGAATAATAGGTACACGCTGAGGGCTTTCTAAACATTTCTTTTGGCCAGGCATGGTGGCTGATGCCTATAATCCCAGCACTTTGGGAGGCTGAGGCAGGCAGATCGCCTTGAGGTCAGGAGTTCAAGACCAGCCTGGCCAACATTGCAAAACCCTATCTCTACTAAAAATACAAAAATTAGCTGGGCGTGATGGCAGGTGCCTGTAATCCCAGCTACTCAGGAGACTGAGGTAGGGAGAATTGCTTGAACCTGGGAGGCGGAGGTTACAGTGAGCCGAGATCACACCACTGCACTCCAGCCTGGGTGACAGAGCAAGACTCTATCTCAAAAACAAACAAACAAAAAACAAAATTTTTTTTTAAGGATGCTTCATTCATAGAAGGCTAGATTACATAGATGGTATCTTGGGATTTGAGGGATATAATCTACTTTGCTTCTCCATTCCTTCGAATTGTGGTGACAAATGTTCATTTATGCAATTCCCTAAGAACTTCTCTGGGATTTTGGGCTCCCAGGACTTGGTTATTTTGTCTTGACCACCCCCCACCACCCATCACCCCATTCTCATCCTAGTCTTGATTTTCTGGGCAGAACCACACTTTAGAAGTGTGGTCATGCCTGGGCACAGTGGCACACACCTGTAGTTCCAACACTTTGGGAGGCCAAGGAGGGAGGACTGCATAAGTCCAGGAGTTTGAGGTTACAGTGAGCTATGATCGTGCCACTGCATGCCAGCCTGGACAACAGAATGAGGCCCTGTGTCTAAAAAGTAAATAATTATTTTTTTTAAATAGAAGTGTGATCTATGTCATCTCTTAAAGTGGTCCCGGGCTCATCCATACACAGTGAGCCCACGGTGGTTGCTCATTGGCTAAATCTGGCCCACCAATATATTTTGTTTTGCCCGTGTAGCATTTTCTAAAACTATTAAGTAGCTTATAACATTTAAAAATTAGTGATTCACATTTTGAAACATCTCTTGAAAATGTGAAAGATTTGGATCATTGGATCCCCAATTTCCATAGCATCAGTTTATTAGAGCTGAGTAGCAGCTACGCCCTTGAGAGAGGGAATGTGCTCCCTAGGTTTTGACCACAGTCGCCACCACTCCCTATTGTCTCCACCTAGGCCATTTAAGTCATCTATGTACCTGATATCTGCAGCCATTTCGTTTGTGACTCTGGTTCTGAGCTGCTTGTCATTTGAAGTCTATTTTCTCTCATCCTTCTTTGAAAAAGGAACTCTTATCCACTAACAAACAGCACTTTGGCCAGGCCCCGTGGCTCATGCCTGTAATCCCAGCACTTTGGGAGGCTGAGGCGGGTGGATCACGAGGTCAGGAGATCGAGACCATCCTGACCAACATGGTGAAACCCCATCTCTACTAAAAATACAAAAATTAGCCGGGTGTGGTGGCACGTGCCTGTAATCCCAGCTACTCAGGAGGCTGAAGCAGGAAAATCATTTGAACCTGGGAGCTGGAGGTTGCAGTGAGCCGAGATCGCGCCACTGCACTCCAGCCTGGCCACAGAGCAAGACTCCGTCTCCAAAAAAAAAGTCCTTTGTATTTCTTGATTTAACATAGGTACTGCCTTTCTGAAATTTGATGGCTAGTACAGGCAGTTGCCAGTGTCTGCTTCCATACACTCATTTATTCACTCATTGATCCCTGCATCTATTTACCTATGTTCATTGAGCACCTGTTATGTTGCTGATAACTGTACAAGTCTCTGGAGCTAGAAAAAAATGAGCCTTTGCGTGCATGAGCCAGTGTTGCTCAAACTGAGGCCTGAGGAACAATGGTCCCAAGTGACTGTCCTGGAAAAAGGGGTTCCATGGTCAAGGAAGTTTGGGAATCACTACATCATACTCCACCCTTTCTTAGACATGCACGATGCATGTTATTAAGACTGTTGACTTTATGAAGTAGTCCAGTGAAGAGCCATATTTGTTTCCTCCAGCATTATTGGTAGCAGAGCCCGTCTATTACGTAATTTCTTTTCTTTTTTTTTTTTTTGAGAAAGGGTCTCACTTTTTTGCCCAGGCTGAGTGCAGTGGCACGATCATGGCTCACTGCAGCCTTGACCTCCTGGGCTCAAGTGACCCTCCCACCTCGGCCTCCCAAGTAGCTGGGACTCCAGGCATGCACCATCACACCCATCTAATTTTCTTTTTTTTTTTAGAGACAGAAAAATATCTTTCTCTGTTGCCCAGGCTGATCTCAAACCCCTAGCCTCAAGCCATGCTCCCACCTCAGCCTCTCAAAGAGCTGGAATTACAGACGTGAGCCACTGCAACTGGCTGTAATTTGTATAAGTGAGGAGAAGCTTCCTAGAATAACGATGGTTGATTGTTGAATACCTATACTTTTTTAAATAATACATTCTTAATGCTTTTTGTGAGTTAATTCTTATAATCCTCCCAGCATCACAGTGAGATAGGCAGTCTTACAGAGAAGGCAGCCAGGCACAGAGATGCTGAGGAACTTAACCCAGGTCACATAGCTAGTAAATGGCAGTGCAAGGACATGAACCCAAGCACCAAATTGGGTTGGTTTATGGCCTCTGCAGCACAGTTAGAAGCAATATGGAGGTATGGGAGTTCCTTGTGGCTCGCTCCTCATGTCACCCCATTAGCTCTATGCAGGTTTGGCCCATGTAGCCAACTGTGGATCTGCGGTTCCTTTCTGCATTTGCAGCACAACTTTATTTCTCCAGGGATGCTTACAAACATTCAAAAAGAATGGAACAATGCAAGTGGCTGCAGCTGTGGGGAAGAAACTTGGCTTGTTTCATTACATTTCAGCCAACTGGGATCTTTGGTTACAAGTGAAGGTTATTTGATTTAGCTTTCACTTGTAGAATGAGTAAGGCTTTGGTTTTTTTCTGCTGCATTTTAGCATCTTCCTCTTCAGAGTGACCCCTCACTGGGAAATTTTCTTTTTTATAAGATCCAGCTCTTTAATGCTATTTTCTAGTTTCATTCTATCTCTTGCTGTCTGTCCCTATCTGTTTTTTGTTTTTGTTTTTAAGAACTGTAAAGGTTGCTGTTTGTTTTCATTTTTGGTTTTTGAGTTACCATGTCCCTCTGATGCAGCGTCTCTGTCTCTTAGCGGCCGTGGGGGTGACCAGGCACAAATCGAAGGAGCTGAGTCGCAAACAGAGTCAACAACTAGAATTGCTGGAAAGCGAGCTCCGGAAAGAGATACGTGACGGTAGGCTCCAAAATTGTATTTGTAGAAAAATAAGTCTTTTATATTTATATTTTTATTTTTTTACCCTTACATGGAGAGGGCCACAGTAATGAGAACTGTTTGTATAATAGAAGAAAACAGAACAGCAGGGCCTGGGCCTGGCTTTGTGTTTTATTTCAGCTCTTCTCTGCAGCCAACCAAGTCATTATCTATTGTTTCTTCTTTAATGAAAACCAAGGTCATACTCTGTGTTAGACAAAACAGTAGAAGATCTTATCCATTGTTTGTTTAGTTAAAATATTGCTCTTGGGATTCTGTTTTGCAGGCTTTGCTGAGCTGCAGATGGATAAATTGGATGTGGTTGATAGTTTTGGAACTGTTCCCTTCCTTGACTACAAACATTTTGCTCTGAGAACTTTCTTCCCTGAGGTAAAAGAGCATTGATCATATTCCGAAGGTTGAGTCTTGAATAATAATGAAGGTGCTTGTTGCTGTTGTCAAAACGAGTGTTTGCTTCCAAGGCAGCTATAGATAATGTGTTTGGTACAAAATAATGGCTTAAGTTTGAGCAGAGCAGGGAGGAGGGTAATTATTAATTGCATTGATTAGGGTATAAAATAGTGATGGGTCACTGGTGATTATTCTTTGCCCAGTAACAAAAACCTAGGAGGGACAGCAGCTCAGAGTGATGATTTTTGCTTTCTTTTACTCCCAATGTAGAACTGAACGTGTAGCTGGGAAGTGAGCTAGTTTATTTAAAAATCAATAAATTGTGAGCTAGCCAATTTGTTGTGTTTATCTGCATGACTTACATTGCAGTGACTAGATTATTCACTATTACTTCTCAATTGGAGAGGAAAAATACTACCGGTCAAAAGGGAGGAAAGTAGACATGGATGGAAACAGGCATTTTTAGCCATTTAGAGTTCTTATGGTTCTCTTCGATAGTTTTTCTTTAGCTGATCAGTTTGTATCGTCCTCATTTAGTAGACATAGATGCACGAACTGATTAATTCATTTGTTCTAGGGCTCTGAGGAGTCGTCTACTTAACCCTTTGGGTTGCTGGTCTTACCTATGTTCTCACGCCTCCATTTTCTCACCCACTCACTCAGCCTTTTCCATATACCCTCCCAAGTTTTTGGCGAGGTACACTCATCCTACGTATCATCACCGCCATGTCCTGATACCCCAGCTCCGCCAAATTGCCCTTCTTTTTTGCGGTCTGATGACCACATAGAGGCCCAACCTCTTAAACACATCAATACCAATGATCACATTTCAATCTAGACTTCTAAGCAACGGCTGAAATCTCTCCAGGCCAAAGGAGAGTTTGTATCATCTTACTAGAAGCTTCTCCGGAACAACTGGCCAGAAGCCTAGAGTTCAGAAACCCAGACACATGCAGTAAGCAATTTCCAGTTTCTCTATAATTTAGAAGAGGACACCATGATATGTAATGCGGGGTCTGGAGGTTGGAATGCCTCCATAAAACACCTGCCATATTTTTTGGTCCAAGCCTTAGTGTTATAAATCAAGAAGGCTGTAAATAAGACTTCAGCTTTTTGTGCTGGTGAAGTTTGTTTCCTTTAACTTATCCTCCAAGAGTACAGAGGCACCGAGATTTGCCATTTGCCACCTCATCCATTTCTATGGCAGAACACCACCTGGAGAGGGGAATTCGATTCCCCGAATCAGGATGACTGTGTGGGGCCTCTGCAAAGGTTGCATCACGAGTCCTATTTCCGAGCTATCTGAGATCCCCATTAAGAATTTAAAAGCAATAAAATAACGGAGATTTTTGACTATCAGCATGAATGCTGTGTGGGCTTTTACAGTTAATGATTGCCCTTGAGTGCTGAATAGAGTCATCTGTGGCCTGAAAAAAGAAATGTTCTTATCGTCTAAATTTGGTAATCAAGAACAAGATAGAGTAATGAATGTAAAGGAACACTGTTGCAAGTTGAATGTTTCCCAAAAAAAAAAAAAAAAAAAAAAAAGATCCCAGGAACAATGCTACCTTATTTTAGGAGAAGAGAGATAGTTGCAAAGGAGCCAAACTGATTTAACTCAGTGTTATGTATAATCTTGAAAAACAATTGGGAAAGTCATAAAAATTGAAGTCAGAAGTTGTTTAAAGGAGAGAACCCAGGAAAAAACATGCATAAATTTGTCAGAACCCTTTCAAGAAGACCTAAGTCAAAATTGAATTTATAATAATTAAGAAAAGATAGAACAGGGAAACACATCATAAGAAGACAATGCCACTTGAAATGCATTCCAGGCTGCAGATAAGTCCTGGTATTAATTAGGCTCTTTATGGATTGATCAGAAGCCAAATCCTCTAGGCCTGGAGGTTGGAGGCTGCGGGGGAAGGATTTGGGTGTTCAGCACCTACAAAAAAGCAACAGGCAAAATCCAGAGGAGATTGTAGGTTCTCAAAGGAGGCCAGGGTTCTTTGCTCTGCCTGTTGGTTTTGGCTTTTAAAGCCTTGCTTTTTATTATATTGACTCTTCTTTGCTTTGCATAAAATAGGAGAAGAAATAAGGGTAGGCAGAGGATCTAAGCTGAAGAAAACGGAAATTTGAATGAAAGGAGGAAGCAGCCTTAAAACACAGAGAGCCATGGGTCCAGGCACGGTGGCTCACGCCTGTAATCCCAGCACTTGGGGAGGCCGAGGCGGGTGGATCACTTGAGGTCAGGAGTTAGGGACCAGCCTGGCCAACATGGTGAAACCCCGTCTCTACTAAAAATACAAAATTAGCCAGGCATGGTGGCGTGCACCTGTAATCCCAGCTACTCAGGAGGCTGAGGCAGAGAATTGCTTGAACCCGAGATCAAGACCATCCTGGCTAACACGGTGAAACCCCGTTTCTACTAAAAATACAAAAAAATTAGCCAGGCATGGTGGTAGGCGCCTGTAGTCCCAGCTACTCGTGAGGCTGGGGCAGGAGAATGGTGTGAACCTGGGAGGCGGAGCTTGCAGTGAGCCGAGATAGCGCCACACTGCACTCCAGCCTGGGCGACAGAGCGAGACTCCATCTCAAATAAATAAATAAATAAATAAATAAATAAAAAGAATTGCTTGAACCCGGGGAGGCAGAGGTTGCAGTGAGCCGAGATCGCACCACTGCGCTCCAGCCTGGGCGACAGAGCAAGACTCCATCTCAGAAAAAAAAAACAACAAACAACAACAACAAAAACACAGAGCTAGGGCGGCACTTCCATATTTACGATTAAGAATCAGCCTGTTTCTGCTGTCTATTTACATGAAGTTAGTTCAGCAGAAAAATATTAAGAACCAGAAAATGCAAACCTAGGGTGTGGGGGTTTTTTTGGTTCGTTTTTTTTGGGGCTTTTTTGCTTTTTACTAGGGGAGGGTATGGCCAAAATAGTTTCAGGTCTTTTGCTTGGGCTTGCAAATTTGAAACTATGAAGCAAAATTCTCTACAGAAGAAATTTACTTCACAAGATATAAAATTAGCTCAAAGTTTCTATTATTATCAAAAAAGAAGGAAAACCTGAATGTTTTGAGTTTAGAATCTCATTCTGTGGACTCAAAGTATTGCTTAACATACTTTTAAAGTTTAACCATTGATTTTTAATAAGATTGATGATACACTACAAACTCTTTTTATATTCCAGAGCTACCTAGCATTTAGAAACCAGTGGGGTGATAGCATTGGGTCTAGTTTGCTATAAATTAGGAATAAAACCGGTAATGATAACTGACACAGGGCACTTACTCTGCACCCATTTTATTTTCACACTAAACCTCTGAGGTGGGAACCATTATTGTCCCCATTTCAGAGATGAGGCAAGTCAGACACAGAGAGGTTAGGTAACACATCCCACGTCATGTGACCAGTATGTGATTAAAACCAGGACTGGAACCCAAGTAGTTTGGTCCAGATTCTATGCTTTTAACTACCCCCTGTCTTTCAATATCATTATGTATTGAAACAGTAGATGCTACTTAGGTAAGACTTGTAAAACTTAGCAACGTAATTTAGTCTTTATCTTAGAAGGTAAATTGCTTGAAGAGGGGTCTGATATTTGCATAATCTTCATCAATGACCCCTTCTTTAACTCTTAAATCACTTCTTCTAAAACGTGGGATGATACCTTCATCTACCAAACCTGGGACTGATGCCATGATAATTATTATTCTTAGAGGCTTTCGGAATTCAGTGGCATTTCTTGAAAGCTGAATAATTATTTATTATGTATTAGAGAATACGCAGCCACCATAAACCCAGGGGCACTTCAGATTAGCAAATAGTGTCTCTACTTTATTAAAACGGACTTGGGTATTATAACAAAAATACACTCTTCATTTCCTTTGGATGTTATGAATAATAAAAGTGTCTCCTTCCTCTCAGTCAGGTGGCTTCACTCACATCTTCACTGAAGATATGCATGTAAGTCTCTACGTTTTCATTTTTAGCCCAGTGACTGCCTGATGTTCATAGTGTTATCATCGTCATTATCATCTCCATTATTATTACTTTGAATTTTTATTGTGGGTTTTTTTGGATCATGAATTCAATATTAAATAATTCATTGTCTTGGAAAACCCATTGTGGATCTACTTTCTAACTTTAAACTTATATATGATTTTGTATTATACTATATTTTTTTTCTTTGTATCAGAACAGAGACGCCAACGACAAGAATGAAAGTCTCACAGCTTTGGATGCCCTAATCTGTAATAAAAGCTTTCTTGTTACTGTCATCCACACCCTTGAAAAGCAGAAGAACTTTTCTGTGAAGGACAGGTATTAGTCCATTCTTTGATGTTTTAAAAGCCTTTAAGAAGAGAAAATCAGGCCGGGCATGGTGGCTCATGGCTGTAATCCCAGCATTTTGGGAGGCCAAGGCGGGCAATCACTTGAGGCCAGGAGGTCAAGACCAGCCTGACCAACACAGCAAAACCTTGTCTCTACAAAAAAAAAAAAAAGAGAGAGAGAGAGAAATCAAACCTGAGTCCCATATTTTATTTCCAAACCACTATCTGAACTTGGTATCTTGAGAACATGCACTTTTCCAAAGGCTATTTGACTGGGAGTTTATGCAGCCTTATCTCCATTTTAGATCACACCACCCAACACAATTTTTTTTTTGTTTTAGTTGGAGTCTCACTCTGTGGCCCAGGCTGAAGTGTGTGATCATAGGTCACTGCAGCCTCATCCTCCTGGGCTCAAGCTACCCTCCTGCCTCAGCCTCCCCAAGTAGCTGGAACTACAGGTGCATGCCACCACACCCAGCTAATGTTTTGTTGTTGTTGCAGTAGAGATGGGGTCTTGCTATATTGCCCAGGCTGGTCTCAAACTCCTGACCTCACACAATACCCCCTTCTGCAAGGATTACAAGCATAAGCCACTGTGCCTAGCCCTTTTTAAAAAAATTTGAGACAGGGTTTTGCTATGTTGCTTAGGCTGGATTCAAACCCTGGGCTCAAGCGATCTTGCTGCTTCAGCCTCCTGCCCCCAGCTCCCAACACAGAGTCTATTTGAAGACACACACACAACCCTCCCACCCCCAAGTAACCCTGAAAAACTCCAACACCCCAAAAAAACCCACATAAATTCTTTTTTTTTCTTAAGACAGAGTCTCAGTCTGTTGCCCAGGCTGGAGTGCAGTGGCACAATCTAGGCTTGCTGCAACCTCCACCTCCCGGGTTCAAGCAATTCTCCTGCCTCAGCCTCCCCAGTAGCTGGGACTACAGGAGCGTGCCACCACGCCTGGCTAATTTTTGTATTTTTAGTAGAGACAGGGTTTCACCACATTGGCCAGGCTGGTCTCAAACTCCTGACCTCAGGTGATCTGCCTGCTTTGGACTCCCAAAGTGCTGGGATTATAGGCGTGAACCACCATGCCCGGCCCATAAATTCTTAATAAAAAAAGCAGAAGTGTTTTATTTTTAAAACATCCTGAAACTTTGGAAGACTCACTTCTTGTTACCACTCTAGTTTAAATGCTGAAAACACAGAAAATGTTCTAGAGATAGAAGTGGTTAGAATCTAAACATTAAAAAAAAAAAAAAGCTCCCAACCCAACAGGCCAGCTCCCTGTCCTGCCAGTGAGCTTCCATGGAAACTCCCATGAGTGTCCAGCTAGGCCTGCAGCCGATGGTTCACCTAGCTCTCTTTTTCAACAGGTGTCTGTTTGCCTCCTTCCTAACCATTGCACTGCAAACCAAGCTGGTCTACCTGACCAGCATCCTAGAGGTGCTGACCAGGGACTTGATGGAACAGTGTAGTAACATGCAGCCGAAACTCATGCTGAGACGCACGGAGTCCGTGGTGGAAAAACTTCTCACAAACTGGATGTCCGTCTGCCTTTCTGGTTTTCTCCGGGTAAGTGTCACATCCCTCAGCACTGTCAGAGGTAAGACAATAGGCAGTTATTTTTAGCAGACTCTGATGCCTTTGCCAGGATAAATCCTGAATGCTCGATGGTGTCAGCATTTAACCATGTTTCATCTTGGTCCTGACCCAGAACAGAGAGGGAAAGTAAACATTGTTTTTGCTGCAACTGGCCTATGCAAATGTAATTCATTTAGAATTTCCTCAGGTGAGACTTTTCAAGTGAGTTTACCTTCTCACATCAATTCACACCCAGAGCCCAGTCAGCCCATTTAAGAAAATGTACTGAGAAAAGGGAATATTTCAAACACCAAAGAGAACAAACTGTTTCAGGCCCTCTGAAGCATTGTAGAAATACCCATTACCTACCAATATGCTGTAAGCTAATTGCAGTCAATTCCTACCAGTCATTCCGCATTAAAGCAGCTCTCCAAAGAGCTGCCTCCCCCTGGAGTTTGCTTTGTTGGAGTTACTGTGTGCATGTGGTTGTCATCTAATTGAACTTCAAAATCTTTTCAAATGCAAACTTTCTATAGATTCCAGTGGTGAAGAGGGTGGGCCCTAAAGTCCGCTACTTGATCTGAATCTAGACTTCACCACCTACTTGGTTTTATAAACTAGAGAACTGGAAGAAGATTTTAGGACTGTTTTGAAGTACAGATGAGAAAACATATGCAATTGCTTAGCCCTAAGGAAGCCTCCATAAATGTTGGCCATTACTATTATAAAATATTAATGTGAAAATAAGGGTGTCCTGTTGAACTCAATCTTCACCCAGCCCTCTGAGGCCCCTGGTACAGAAGATTCTTATCCTTTAATTTTACCAGCCATCCAGATTCCAGCAAAACTGCATAATTGTGTATTTGTAGCTAGTTCCGAAATCTAATTAAACTTTGAATAAGATACACTGCTTTGCCACAGGTTTTAACAGTGCTACTTAAGTTTAGATCCAACAGCAGTGCTTTAAATAGACTGTGCTTAGTTTAATGTTTAATGCAATCTTACAAGTAGATGCACAACAATTTTTTTTTATTTCTCACCAACCCCTTCCTCTCCCTAAGGCAATACCCATTTATTAAGATTAATGAAATCTGCCTTCTTTTCTGTTTACTTGGTATAAATCATCAGAGGCTTTGGGGAGATGTTGAGCCAGTTATTTCTGGGACGAATATTTTTTTGTTTCCCACTGTCTTTGCTTTAGCCACAACAGCTGCTAGATGGAGGCACCAGGACTCTCACCCAGTTCCCTGGTCTTGGTCTTCAAAGGCCAACTCCTGCCCCACCACAGTCTCACTGGATCAGAAGCTACGGAAGTGGAGCCCAGTAATCCATGATTTTCACAAGCCCCTGGGATAGTAGAGAGAGCACCAGACTAGGGGTCTTGGTTAGAAGCAGCAGGTCTGGGCTCTGGAACCATCTTAGCCCGGGTCAGCTGTGTGTCCCTGGGCATGGCTCGTTCCATCTGGGCATCTGTTTTCAATCCACCAAATGAGGGGCGTGCGTGGGCATTGCCTTTAAATCCCTTTCCAGCTCTTTCTACTGGATTTTGTGATTCTTAACTCTGAGCTTTCAAGGGCTGCTCTTGGGCACTAGAGGGGTGAGATGTTCAGAAAATCTGGGCTGCGAGCCCAAACGGCCTCCTTGAGCAAAGCATTCTGGGTCAAGATTTCACAGTGCTGATTCAAGAGCGTCTCGAGCACTGTGAGTGGTGAGGGGGCGGCTCGGCTTGCCAGGAGGAAGTGGCATCCAGCCAGTCGGCGATACTTTCACTTTCAGTGGAATAATTCCCGCTGGTGCAGGGGTCTGATGTCCCTCCACCAGGTGCTCAAGGGGGTCTGGGATACCGACAGCCCTAGTCCTCCTGTCCTACCCCACAGACGTTTAGTGGGTGACAGTAGCTCCGTGACCACCAGGTAACTTCCCCTTCCAAGACACCAAGGCTTTGTGGGTAAAATAATAATGCCATTTATTGAATGTGCCAGACAGCATGCTAAGGGCTTTGCCTATCTTTTCTCATTTCATCCCCTTAAGGGTCCTGTGAGCTGAGTGTCTTCATGACCATTTTGTATATGGGGGAACTGAAACACAGAAGAGCTGTGACTCTCCCCAGATCTCACTGCTACTGTGGGACAGCACCAGGGTCCGAGAGCTCTTAGCCGCCCCCCTGTGCACTGAAAAGATGGAATCTGCCCTGGTCTGTTAAAGTGTCGAAGCCTGGCCCCTGGGGGAGGGGAATCGTGTACACAGTGGCTGTGGCTCGCCTAAAAGTTGTGTTCAGTGGTGACAAAGAAACCTCATGGCCCTGTGATTCCCCAAATCAGCCACACATCAGAATCCTCCTCCCCCACCGCCTCCCTGCCCCCGGCCCCGGGAAGGTATGAAAACTACAGATACCCAGGCCTCATTCTTCAGAGAGATGGCAGCTCTGTAGGTCTAGAGTGGGGCCCAGGCATCTGAATGCTTAACAAGAGCCCCCAAGGGATTCTGGTGATTAGCCAGGGTTAGACCCAGGAGCATGGGCAGAGTGTAGGACCAGATGTTGCTTAGCTCAGTCTAGCTACCCTCCAGAGAGTTCTGGAGAATTCCTGACCATGGGCCTCCTGAGTCAACGACTGCCCCTTTACACAGCCCTGAGAGCTCACCTGGCCCCCGACTCCAACCCCTATGGGAATACGCAGCCCCTGTCCAAGTGTTCTCAGCCTCCCTTCTGATCTGTGCTGGAGGAAAAGAGGTTCTAGTTTTGTGGTCAGGGCATTACTTGGGGTGGGGGGGGGGGGGGTGGGCGGTGGAGGGAAAGAGAAGGGGTGAGGTTGTAAACCACTAAATAAAGGAAGTTTCTCATGAGAATTAAATGTCATGCAATAGTCCTGCTGCCCTCCCTACCTTGGAAATTTCTGAACTTCCACTTCTGCCCTGCACTGAAGAGGGGACTCAAGGAGGTATCACAGCGGGGACAGAAGCCAAAAAGGAGCTCCAGGGAGGGAGCTCCACTGAAAGGGAGTGGCAGGAGGTGGCAAGAGGAAGCCCGGGGACTGGGGAGGGCAGATATTCCTGCAGCAAGTATAAAGGAAGGGACAGGGTTGGGGTG
Source organism: Pongo abelii (assembly GCF_028885655.2). Lineage (NCBI taxonomy): Eukaryota > Metazoa > Chordata > Mammalia > Primates > Hominidae > Pongo > Pongo abelii. Next base: position 92,800,524 of record NC_071995.2, read on the forward strand.
GGATGCTGAGAGACTTAAGATGTCTTAGGTAACTTGCCTGCGCAAGGGAAAGCAGGTGAGACCCAGTGGAATCCTCCTTTCCCAGCTGGACGTATCGCTTGTCAAGCTTTACTCTGTTAACTGGCGCTTCGAGCCCCAGCCACGTGGCTGGCCTTTCATCATCACTAAGGCACTTTGACTTCCTAGCACGGTTCTTCCTCCACCACAGAGGCCTAATGTCCATTGATTACGGAAGGTTCGTTATTTAGCAAATACTCTACAGCTGACCCAGGGCTAAGTGCCTTGGGAGGATGCCGTGGAAACAGAACACACAGCCTCCCACTTGAGGTGCTCAGAGTCCTTTGGAATGCAGACATCCGTATATGCCAATGTGAGCCATTTCCATCACAGCAGGGGAGGCAGTCCCACCCCCAGCCAGGAAAAATGCATGTGGCTTAAGTTTGAAGAAAGAGCCAATCAGGATGGGCCGAGTGTTTGAGGAAAAACCTTAGAGGAAATGGAATTGGCTCTGGTTCAGGGAAGAAGATGGAGTCCCTCTGGCCCGGCACCGGAAAACATGTCCAGGTGGGACTGTGCAGTGTGTGTCTGGGAACTCTCCGAGCTGGGCCTGGCCAATGGGGAGGAGATAAGGCTGCAAACTGTTGAACGGCAGGCCGCTTCCTTCGAGAAGTGCTGTTAACACCAAAAAAACATTGTATTTGGCAAATGTATAAAATGTTCTTACATTTATCCTTGTTACTAAGGATAATTGTGCATTTTTTAAAATGTCGTTTATTTCTGGCTTGCTAAAGGGCGATTAAATACGAATGTAAACAAAGGTACACTCTCCACATCTAACTGTTCCTAGGCATTAACCCACTGATGAGCATTAGTCTGCCATATGTAAGTTTAAACATAAAAAGGGATACTGTGGGTACTGCACGTTGCCATGAATGTGCACGCGTGCGCATGTGCAGATGTGCATTCGCGATGGAGAGAGGAGGCGGTTTTCTGAGTTTTGCATCCAATCCCAAGTGGAGCAACGTGTATTTTCTTGGGAGTTTCATGTTGAGTGTTAGAAAACCCTGTCTCCTGCCTTACTGCCATAAACAGAAACTTTAATTCTTTGGAAAGTACAGTGGATTCCACAGAAAGCTAACTGTCACTTTTGTGTCTTTTCCAAGGAGACTGTTGGAGAGCCCTTCTATTTGCTGGTGACGACTCTGAACCAGAAAATTAACAAGGGTCCCGTGGATGTAATCACTTGCAAAGCCCTGTACACACTTAATGAAGACTGGCTGTTGTGGCAGGTTCCGGAATTCAGTACTGTGGTATGTTTTCAATAAAGCTCCCAGCCAGACTCCCAAATAAATCTGGCGGGGAATTAGAGGGTGGGGTGGGTCATTTACAATGAAACGGTATCATCTCTACTGCGGGAGGCCCTGTGTGTTTAGTTAATTAAAAACAGTAGTTGATAAAAATATTAACACGTGTTCACATAATAGATTTTAATTACTGAGATTGGGGGAGAAAATATTGTAATGATGCCTGGGGTACTCATCAATTTCCAAAGATTTTAATATCAGGATTGCTTATAGCTTTCAGTGTCGTCAAAGGAAATGCAAAGTAATCCCTATTCAGTACTTATAATTGCAATCAGAATTTCTCAAATGGCTCTGCTCTGGGAAGACAATGTGTGAAGATATATTTCAACCAAATTGAGGCCGTCTTATTTTAGAACGATAACACAAGACAAATTCCACCACGTTCCCCATGCAACGTGACGCCCTTTATTTTCATGGATTAGTTACAAATGTTTGGTGTCATGCACTTAATGTACTGTGATCTCATAGATATTTTTAGAGGAACGCTGTAAATCACTACAGGAAGATGATTGCCTAGCTGCTGGAGGGTTTCACCCGCTTGAGAACTTCTTTTTAATTCATCCCCACTGCACCCACCCCATGCCCTTCCTAAAGAAAGAAAGAAAGCCCAATTTGGGGCACATTTGGGAATTTCAGAGAGGGAGCCAAGCAGGGAAAGGAACTTTAGAATTAGGAATTTTCTATGCTTTTCTGTTAGTAGAGACTTGGAGAAGAGATTGCTGCGTTTTGGTTTGATCTTTAGCTTTATGAAGATTCTGGGCTTCTTCACGATCTCGTTAGTGGAGGAGGAAAAGATTACAGTGGGGTTTGGGAATTGCTCATTAAGAGAGCTGAGTCTCCTGTGGCTTCACTCTGGATGGTGCGGACTGCAGTATCATCTGGGAAGAATTCATTCCCTAATTGGAGAAGGCACCACTTTGCCGCGGAGCGTGTTATGGTTATGTCCTCTGGTGGGAGAATAGTCCGTAGGTCAGCTGTTTCAAGTTTTCTGCCACTGCCAGATGCGTCTCACCCCTCCATCAGAGATGGCACCATGCGCAACTGCCATCCGAGAGCGGGAAGCTGAGCTGAAAGTCAACACTTCTCAGCGTTCTGAATTGTGTCAATATACCCATCCGCATCTGAGAGGCCGGAGAGTGGGCTGCAGTGGTTCTCAAACTTGAGCATCTAGCAGAATCGCCCAGAAAGCTCACTAAACACCAGTCACTAGGCAGCATGCTGGAGTTTCTGATGCAGTAAATCCAGGCTATGGCCTGAGAATTCACTTCTCTAACCAGCTTCCTGATGCTGCCGGTGCTGCTTGACAACTGTTGGTAGAGTGGTTAACAGTATGGACTCTGGGGCCAGACATTTTGGAATCCTGCCTCTGCCACTGGTTAGCTGTGTAATGTTGGGCAAGTTTCTAAACCTCTCTATGCCTCATTCTCCTCACATGTGAAATGGAAATGATGGTCACGGTTCCTACCCATCTCATGAGGTGTTTTGAGGATTAAGAGTCAGTATTATAAAAAGCACTTAGAACATTGCCTGGCACATGAGTGCTACCTAAAACTTTATTCCATTTGATCCAGATCTCATTGAACCCTTGTTTAAAATGCAGGTCCAAATAAACCAGTGCCCGGGCTCTCCCTCGGGACTGACTGAATCAGAATCTTTGGGGAGGAAGCCCAGGCATGGATGTATTTTGTAAACCTTCCAGATAACACTGATGTGTGTTCAGCCTGGACACCACTGGGTATCTTTGGAGAACAAGAGACAAACTTTGCACAGGGCCTGTTGACTCACCTTTCACTGATCCTGGGCTTGTCATTCCTAACCTAGAAGATGTTCGTGCCTTTAAGACGTTTTAGAAGCCCCAAAGGTCTCCAAAGAGAAATATTTGCAAATGAATATAGTCAGGGGAATCCTCCAGCATTTCAGTCGCGAGACAACATCGACCCAAACAGGAAGGACAGGAAAGGAGAAGATGGGATGGAATCAGGAAGAAGTCAGATGCCTGAGGCAACTTTTGAGGTTTTGAAGCCTTTTTAATGCTTTACATCTGAACGTGTTTTCTCCTTTTCATTTTGAAACATTATTTCAGTCAATTAAGACCATGTGTTTCTGATTTGTTAACACTCAACTCATCATCAAAATGTTACTTGATGCTGAAGAAATTCATGTCGACTCTTAAAATTTTTTTTTCTTTATAGCCCCTGGGGAAAAGGGTAATGGAAAATCATGATTTCAGAAATCCACATAAATCTTCCTTTTCAAATTCAGATTTGCCGGTACATAAGAGTTGAGCCTTGAAAAGGAATGGGCCACTTGTTTCTAGGGGCCTTGCCTTTAAAAATGATTGTTAGTGCCTCTTATGGGGCCTGGCCTGGCCCCCCTTTCATGGTTGGCGGTTGTATGAGAAACTACAGAGAAGGCACATGATCCGTTCTATGCTTGTGTGACAAACTGTTAGCAGAAGGTCAATATAAAAAATTTAAGTTTTTCATTTCCTTTCAGGCATTTCCCCCAGCCTGAACCACCATATTTCTAATTTTCTTTCTTCCTCCCTTCCCTTCTCCCCCTCTTTTTCACTTCCCCCACCTACCCCTCCCAAGCATGTACACCCAGCCATTTTAGGACTTGATTTCCCAAATTTGCCTGAGGTGGTTTATGTAACTGAAAACCAAGGTGTGGTGAACAAACTGATTCTGTGTGTCTGTGTGTGCTGGGGAGGCGGGAGGTTGGGGGCAGATTCTTTCAAGGAAAGGAAAGTCAGAAATCAAGAGCATCCTCACGAACCACTTGAAATGACAGAACCTGGTGCCAAGGCAGGGACACGTTTGGAAAAAAGGCCCCCAAGCTCGTGTTCAGCTAAATGCTCAGAAGCGCAGCACCTCATATAGCAACCTAAAAGTTAGCTTTCACACCTCTCAGATGAGGATGTGTTCTCCCTGAGGTGTGGGGGGTTTTCTAGAACATAAAGGCATCTTGCCAATTTCTTATACATGAAATCATGATACTAACAAATGGGCCCTGGGAAGTAATGCTCTCTTCTTGCATATGGAGAAGAAAATTCCTCTGTCTTGCCAAAAATCCAAGCAAAGTCCCCTAGAGCCATGCTTCCTCCAGGACCATAAGAAATCATCCCACTCTATCAAGCATTCCAGGCTGGTGTTTAATAAGGCAACAGTGAGATAGAACGCCCTGATATCTGTATTCTCCCTAATGTCAGCACCAGGGGTAGGGCTGTGCACACCCAGGACTTTAGTCTTTCCTTAATATCTAGGAATTCAGATCGGACAGCTGGAAGAGAATAAGACCTTTTTTTTTTTTTTTTTTTTTTTTTTTTTAAAGGAGTATCACTCTGTAGCGCAGGCTGGAGTGCAGTGGCACAGTCTCGCCTCACTGCAACCTCCGTCTCCGGGGTTCAAGCGATTCTCCTGCCTCAGTCTCCCAAGTACCTGGGATTATAGGCACCTGCCACCATGCCAGGCTAATGCTTGTATTTTTAGTAGAAATGGGTTTTCGCCATGTTGGCTAGCCTGGTCTTGAACTCCTGGCCTCAAGTGATCCACCTGCCTTGTCCTCCCGAAGTGCTGGGATTACAGGTGTGAGCAACTGCATCCAGCCAAGAATAAGACCTATTGCTCTGCTGGGTTTTTTTCCCCTTTGCAAAATTTTGAACATGTTTGATTTTGTTGATGGAGTGTCTCAGACTCAGCTTGCGTTTTGTCAAGAGTGGAACTTTGGAGGAGTTAGTGAAAGTTTGAGGATTTCACATGGGAGAAGGGACGTTTGCTTCACTTTCAGGAAGAGATGAGAAAAACCAATAACTCGTAGCAAGCGTGCTGAATTAGCAAGAGAAGGTTGACTTGTAATCAAAGTTAAGTGTGAAATGGTTTTTTGAACTCTTAAACTCAGAAAACGAGCTTGCCAATCTGCTGTATCTGAGAGATAGCATCTTGGCACCCTGGAAAACTGTTCCGACAAAAATATTATTGCCTTCATTCTCCTATCTATAAGAAAGTTTTCAAGATTATTAGAAATTCTTGAAAAAGCACAAGTACATGCCTGCAGAAATATTAATGCCTCCAATTTGATTTATTGAAGGTTTATGCCAGCCTACCCCAGTCTGTCTCTTTCTCTAGCAGTTACCATTTTGGGACAATTACGTTTAATAAAATATCTCATATATAACAGAGCCCTAGGTGTCTCTACCAGGAGTTTCTTACTAGTATACTTCATTTAACAGTGCTCTGCCTACCAGTGCTGGCTGCTTCTGTTCCATTTAGTTTGTCCTTGCAGAAGATCATTAGCCCCGTAATTAAACAACCCACTGTCCCGACTAAGTCATTCTCTGTTACTTCAATTACATCCCATTGTTCATTAAATCCTGATGTTTGCACTTCAGCAATCTTGTTTTTAATACTCCTACCATTTGTGGAGAAACAGTGAAGTTAATTAACAATTCTTGAGCTTTTTCTTTTTCTACCATAGTGCAAATCATTTCCATTATGACTTGCAATAGTACTGAAACTATTACTAACTTCATAGTTAGTGTTCTGAGCTTCCTGATCAAAGAGTGAAACCACTTTGTATAATCATTTTAGGTAAGTCATTCCCTCGTTGATGGCAAGTCATGGAAAATGAAAAATTAACGTGTAATAGATGCTTTAAATGACTTTCCTCTTCATACACTTTCTTCTCATGCCTGTAATCTTGGAATTAGAAAATAATTTAGTTATCTAAATATAAAAGTATTTAATTTTTTTCTTTATAGCTCAAATGTGACTCTATTATGTTATTGTTAGGATCATTATTTATATTTGTACCCCTCAGAGAATGGTAAATTTTTATCACAAGTCATGGCGGAGATAGAAAGCATTTTCCAGATTTGTCTTGTTGCCATTGTCAAAGTTAGCATTCCATTTGAAGGTACTGTTATCTAGAGCAGGGACCAGCAAACAACAGCCTGTGGGCCAAATGTGGCCCCTCTGCCTATTTTTATAAAGTTTTATTGGAACACCTGTTCATTTCCTTATTGTCTATAGCTGCTTTCCTGCTACAGTGCAGAGTGGAGTAGTTGTCGCAGAGACCATATGGGTTTTAAGCCTTAAATACTTTCTGGCCCTTTGCAGAAAGTTTGCTGGCCTTTAATCTAGAGCTTGACATAGTAGAGAATAAGAACTAGAATCCTCCCTCCCACAAACCCACAAACAGGCTTGGCCTCTTTCCTCCCCTTCTGGCACACAGCAATGGAAATGCCTTGCCACTATTTACAAGTCTGAAACTCATGGGGCTCTTTGCCAACACACAACACCCACCCCCACCCCCCACCCTGCACCCGCAAATACTGTGAATACTGAAATCAGTTATCTTGGGCTAAATCAGACAGCTCTTCATACTTGATTCTAGGATGGACAAAACGTTAGCAAATGCTAGCAAGTATAGAAAAATTGGTGAGAGAAACCTAAATTTGAGAAAATTATCTCCATTACTTTTTTTTTTTTTTTTAAATGGAAAAAGGCTCTTGTTACCCTGTTCTCCACCCCCTACTTTTCTGTTAGGGTAGCAGATCCCTTGTTCCAGGAAGCTGTGATTTATGGATCTTTGTGGGGAAAAGAAAAGGGGAGCAGAGTGAAGAGGGGGAGGCTGGACGGGCAAGTGCAGCTCAAAGGGGAACATGAGGCAGAATGTCCCAGGGCTGCTGACTCTGGCTTGGAAAGAAGCTTAGATCAGAAGTTTCCCTGAGACTTGCACTTCTAACTCTGGCCTCATGCTGCTTCTACGGAACTTCTGAAACTGAATTTTCTTTCTTGTTTCTTCTCTCTTTAATTCAGGTTGGTATGAGAACTAGGCTCTTCTCATGACTTTCATTCGGCCCTGAAATAAAATTAGAAATATATTTTATAGGTTTTATTTAATGAAAGCAATTATTCCTCCAAGGCCTTTTGTGATAAAGTTGCCAGTTTGTAATAAATTCTTTTACAATTACTTTCTAGGCATTATAAGGTATTACAGAAAGGAGGCAGCAACATTCCTGCTTTTATTAACCAAGAATATGGTTGAGGAGACAGTGAGGTAGCCAGATCATCTTCCCATGTGGGAAAAGACCTGTTCCCTGCCCTCGATTCATCCTGCCAGCCCCATGCAGCCTTAACCTCTCTGCCTCCTCAATACCCAAAACCACCAAATCATGTGACGAGACGATGGGTAAAACCGGTAGTGAAAGGGGAATGCAATTACATGTTCCCAGGCCGTGTGCAGAAGAGGTGGGGTTTGGAGTCTGATAGTCTTGGGTTTGAATCTGGACTCAGCCACTTTACTCTGAGCAAGTCTCTCAACCTCTCGAAACCTGTTTCCTCTTCTGTAAACAGGCAATGACCAAAACCTGCCCTCCCATATTTGTGATGAGGTCAGAAAATAATACATGTACCACATCTACCCATCTTGCCTGGCGTGAAGTAGGTGCTCATTCTTTTTTCATTCAGTTTACCTTGTCTGAGGTGTGCTTTTCTCTTGTCTCCTGTAAGCTTCGCTAAGCAGAAAGTGTCCCCTCAGTATTCTTTTTAGTTGGTTATTTATTGATGATGTGGGATATGGGGGAGTTGATGAGCTGATTCCATCATCATGAAAAGCATTTCTTGGGTGCCTGTGTGCTTATGTTCTTGTAAAAAATGTTACATACGACACCTGTAATGGGGTGTTTACAACCTGTGGCAGACAATATCCCATTGGGCAGATGTGAACAGGAGGCGACCGTGATAACCTGTGAGAGGCTGATGGCTGACATGCTACAAAGGGGCCAGGCCCTTCCAGCCTGGCCCTCTTCCCAGGCCTTCTGGACCATACATTTTCCAACAGCCTTTTCTTTCTCATAACCCTCCTTGGTAATAGGCATCATTCCCAAATCAATCAGGATGCAGTTCAGCTGTATGGAACAGAGACCCAAGATGTCTGTGGCTTCAGCAACACAGAAGCTGAGTTCTCTCCCTGGTGGCATTCTGGGTGGGCAGTGCTGGGCTGATAGAGCAGCTGCTCCTCTCTTGTCCTCATATTCTAAGTGTCTCCTTACCCCCAGCCTCATTCCCCATCCCAGCCAGCAGGATGTAAGCAGGGCTGTAGAAAGGAGGGCAGATGGTCACCAGCCATCTTTTAAGGAAGTGCCACATAACATACCCACTTAATGTCATTGGCCAGGACTCAGTCAATAACTCGGACTTAGTCGTAACTAGGACATGTCCTGACTCTGAGCTGCGAAGCCAAGAGGCCAGCTCTGGATCACCATCTCCCAGTGCCTCCTGGCCCTGCCATCCTAGTCACAAGATGGCTGCCACCGCTCCAAGCACTACTCTCCTTTTTGTTCGGATAGAAGACTTCCAACTGGGTGTGGTGGCTCACACCTGTAATCCCAGCACTTTGGGAGGCCAAGGTGGGAGGATCATTTGAGCCCACTGAATCTGGAGCACACTGGCCACACCTGGCAGCAGCAGAGGCTGGGAAATGTCACCTTTATTCTGGGTGAACAGGAGCTCTGTAAAAATGTCCTTAGGTGGCACCTGAGGCACAGGGTGTTCCAGATTCTGTGGGTTCTGTGGGGTTCAATATCAAGCTGGGGTGAGGATGTCAAGCCTCCTCTACCAGATTGCTTATGTCCAGCCTGTCTCCTGGGAGAGCATTGATTGAGGCCCTCAAGCAGAGGGGAACTGCCCTTGGGAGGCTCCTCACCTTGGCTGGCCTCTTCGCTTTGCAGCTCAGAGTCAGGACACGTCCTAGTTACGACTCCCCCCGGCTCCATGATTTTGGACATGCTTCTAAATCTGTGTCTCAGTTTCCTCATCTATTAAATGAGGCTAATAATGGCACCTACTTCATAGAGCAGTTGTGAGGACTGAATGAACCTATAATTGCATTCCCAGTACATGGTAAGCAATAAGTGCTGGTCCTTATTATTACAAATCTAGAACCATATTCTTTTCTTTATCATATTTTTTTCCTATGAATAGTACGGGGACTCTCTTTCAGGTGGCAGGAGGTGGTTTTGGAAGGCAGGCCTGGGCTACAAGTCCTCCACCCCTACTTCCACCCAAAGAAGGTGGAATTTTTTTCTGTAGACTTCCTGACCTGATAGCCTGAGTGAGTGAGTGAAGCTTCCTGCTCACCAGTCTAATTAGAGACTGGAAGCCAAGTGTCTCCATGGTCCAGGGGCCTCCCTCATGAACTGCAGCTCTTTGCAGACCCAATTCAAATGCTACCTCCTCCATGTAGCCTTCCTTGATTTCTCTGTTGAAAACCCCCTGCCGATCTAAAAGAGGTATCTCTCTAAATCCCTAAAATGCTCCATCTATACCTCCCACATTCTACCTGGCATTAGAATTTGTTGTATATGCTCCACAGTTCTTCTACTAGTCTGCTAGTACTTCCCAAGCAGGATGAGTACAGGTTCTGATTTGTATCACCTACAGTGCCCTGCACACAATAGGTGCAAAGTAAATGGTCATCAATAGACGAATCTATCTACCTCAGCATCCACAAAATGAGCTCTGGCAGTTTGGCACATGCAGCTATAAGTAAGAGAAAATTGAACTAAGGATGCCTGAAATAGTAAGAGCATGACTTGCCTCTTAGAGCAGAAAGTCTGGAGGGAAGGAGCTCCAAGCCGGTCCATACACTCCGTGGTGTCAGAGCTCTGCATCACCATCTCCCAGTACCTCCTGGCCCTGCCATCCTAGTCACAAGATGGCTGCCACCGCTCCAAGCACTACTCCCCCTTTTGTTTGGATAGAAGACTTCCGACAGGGTGTGGTGGCTCACACCTGTAATCCCGGCACTTTGGGAGGCCAAGGTGGGAGGATCACTTGAGCTCAGGAGTTCAAGACTAGCCTGGGCAACACAGCAAGACCCTGTCTCTAAAAAAAAAAAAAAAAAAAAAAAAAAATTTAGCCAAGCATGGCAGTGTGCACCTGTAGCCTCTGCTACGTGGTCTCTGCTACGTGGGAGGCTGAGGTGGGAGGATTGCCTGAGCCTGGGAGGTCGAGACTGCAGTAAGCCATCATCACATCACTGCACTTCAGCCTGGGCAACAGAGTGAGACCCTGTCTATTAAAAAAGAAAGAAAGAAAACGCTTGCTTTTATGTGTTGGCCAGAGCTGGGTTACATGACCAGTCCCTGGTGAAAGAGAAGGGAGTTGCTGCCGATCATGCCTCCCAACCCAGGCTGGACACACTGCTGTGCAGACCTGGCTTGTGTTAGCAGAGAAGGGATGACTGCTGGCTGGACGACAAACCAGATCTGCCACCGCAGCTTACTGACACTTTTCTGCCAAGGAAATAGGAAGAGGCAGGGCAGTCCCTCTAAACAGAGGGCAGATTTCTGGGGAAGGGACCAGTGTACATTTCACAGCTCTTTAGCCTTTCATGGGTATTTTCTGAGTATTATGCCATCCCATAGATTTGGACCATGCTTACTTTACAAAACATTCTTGTACTTCGAAAGGCAGGATCACCGAGTGTTTAAGAACACAGAGCTGCAGTACCCGGTTCTACCATTTTCTTGCTGCCTGACCTTGTGCCATTTATTTAACCTTTCTGTGCCTCAGTTTCTCATCTGCCACAAGGGGATGAGTAAAAGAATCTACCTCACAGGGTTGTTTCTGAGATTTACATATACAAATACACACACGTCATTTAAAACAGTGTCTGGCACCTATAAAGCACTCCTTAATTTGCTGTTATGATATGTCATTATTTAGTGATCCTGTCACTCCTTTGAGATAGGAACAATGAGGATTTTAAGGCTCAGCGAAGTTAGACGACTTCCCGACATTCCCTCAGCTGGTGAGCAGCAGAGAATTGGGAGGGTCCAGGTGGCCCGGTGCTGGGCCTGGAACTCAGGGCCCTGACCCCCGCTGTCCTCCCTACTCAGAATCCTCTGTGGATACTTGCTGAGGGTGATAGTCACTGATGGGTGACTGTTGTCCCACAGGTGATGCTTTTGTCTCTGAAATTTATCATGAATTATCTGAGAACAAGGACTATGTCATAACATCTCTCTGACATCCCAGCCCTAATACCAAATAGGGCAGGAGAACATGCTGGTTAAATGGGCTTTGGTGGGAGTATGGGAGCCGGAGAGATGGCGCTTCCATCGAGGTATCTCCCCCGATGGGGTACAGTGGCTGAGGGCAGATGCTGTGATGTCACGCTGTCTGACATGGCACAGGCATCTGCTCCCCATCACAGAGCAGAGGCCCGTGTGCGCTTTCCCAGCCTGGGGGTGGAGGTGTTAAGAAGCTGACCCCAAGGGCCTTGACTGTACTTACGCCTTAAGAAACTGCTGTTTGAGCACTAAGTGTTAGCAGCATAAAAAATGAACACATATCAATTTGTGTCTGAATTTACTCTCAGAATTCCCTGTGGACTCTGTAAAATGCCATTTTACCTCTTTTCCACCCATCTAGCTGTGGAGGCAGTGGCAGATTTACATTATTTTACATCCAGTTAAGGTTTTTTTTTTTCTTTTGGTTATGTTTTTAAAAAGAACATTTATTGCCCATAAAAAGGTGTTTTTGTTAAAGACAATAGTGCCTTTAGGTAGTAATAGAATGCTGTTTCACAAATATTTATAAAACTATTAAACAAGCTGAGATTGCTGAAGGTCCGATTAAAAGGTGCCTCCCATTCATCTTTCCCTTTAGAAACTGAAGTAGCTTAACTGCAATTATCCCCCACCATGAGAATATCACCTTGTAGAGAAATAAGGCAAGACCCCAACAAGATCATAGGTGGTGGGACCAGCATTGACCCCTTCACACCTACCCCTCCCACTGGTGTGGGGAATTTAGCTTAGGACATTGCTTACAGCCTGGGCTAAGCCAGGGTTTCTGGAGGGTCAGGAGGGCTCCTAGGCTATAGGTGGAACCAGGAGGAGGGAGGAAGGGCGGGCGGTAAAGCGGGGATGGCATAGCCGAGGGGTTTGTGGCACCAATTGTGCAGTTAGGCAAATCTGGCTTCAATTCCTGGTTCTGCCACTGGTGAGCTGTTCCTGGAGCAAGTTACTCAGCCCGTCCATGCCTCAGTTCCCTCACTCTACAACAGGGATGGCAATAATAATACAACCTCCTGTACCAGAATGTTGGGAGGATTCAGAGAAATAGGTCTTGAAATGTGTTTGGCAGAGCATCTGGTCCCAAAGGCTCCAAGAAACATTTCTAGAAAAGGGAGGTGAGGAGAGGGCTCGAGTGTGAGGCTTCACATGTTGGTTCCTTCTAGACACTCTGCCCACCAGCTCCCTGCCTTCTCTCCTGTCTGGTATTTTTTGTTTCTTGTTTGTGAGCAGACAGGCCTTTGAACCCCTTCCTAGTGGGTGGCTGGCCCAGAACACAAAGGTTCTCTGAGAGCAGGCAAGGGAGTGACTCTGTCGTAGGAGGGAAACTCGTACAGGCCAAACGGAGATCACCGGCTAACCTCAGAGTTCAGATTCCACTGATTTGGAGTTTTAATCATTTGGTTGAGACCAGAACAAAATTTACTGTTGCATAATTATCAACAGGATTATAAGGGCAAGATTTAGTGGTGTTTGTCTCAGCTCTTTATAAACACCATAAACTGGGTGGCTTATAAATAATAGAAAGTTATTTCTCACAGTTCTGGAGGATGAGCAGTCCAAGATCAAGAGTTGGTGTCCTGTGAGAGCCCCCTTTCTCATGATGGCGCCTTCCTGCTGGGTCCTCACATGGAGGAAAGGGCAGGGCAGCTCTCTGAGGCCTCTTTTATAAGGGCACTAATCCCATTTATGAGGACTCTGCCCTCATGATCTAATCCCCTCCAAAGGCCCCACCTCCAAGTACCATCACCTTAGGGGTTAGGATTTCAATGCCTGGATTTAGGGGGACATCAATATTCAGACCATAGCAGCATTAAAGAGAAGATACACCCCTGAGAACCTCCCGAAATTTCAGAAGCCCCACATCCACATCAGTGGTCCATAAGTCACAGGCTCACATGCCAGATGCTGTTCTAAGAACTATGCAGTTACTGTTATGCCCTCTTTGCAGATGAGAAAGCAACATACAGAGAGGTTACACAGCTGGTTAGGGATGGGCTCAGAGGTCACCCAGCTGGCTTGCGGTGGACTGGAATGAAAGCCAGGAGTCTACTGGGTTCCACTGGGTTCATTGCTGGCAGCCTCCTCCTTACTCAGAGACACTGAGCATGGAGTGGGTGTCCTAGCTGTTCAATGTGGGCTGAATCTGTTTGCAAATGAATGGATACTAATACCAACAATAGTAACAGGTTTTATTACCAATATTATCATCAAGCCTTTCCCAGCAGCCTGGCCCTGTGCTAAGCCCTTGAATGCATGATCACATTTAATCTCTGTAACAATGCTAGAAGGCTGGTACTGTTATTACACCCATTTTTAAGTTGAGGTAGGCCTGAGGGTTCCCATCTTCCATATTATTTGTGTTTTCATCTCTCCCCTGAGCCCTATGCAAATCAGACATTGCCTCCTCCAGCCTCTGCATATATATACCTGGCTGGTGTCCACAGTACTTGGGGACCTCCTCTTTTCGGCTTTGGAGCCCCCCTCCCCCTGTCTCTGTATGGGGGAGCATCTTCCTTCTGTCTTCTCCCTTCCTTCTTGCCTATTAAACTCTCCGCTCCTTAAAACCAAAAAAAAAAAAAAACCACAAAATTCCCATTACTTGATCATTTTACATTCCCTTGTTAAGCCAGGCTCAAAACATTAAATAACTGTGCATTTCACACCATACCCAAGCCTTTCTGACTTTGTGATTACCAAGGTGCATTAGAATCTAAACTGCTATGTTATGCTATTTGCAAAATACTCTTGGCTCTTCCCTGAATCAATTCCTGTGAAGGTATGTATCAGGTAAAACTTTGTTGTTTTAGATCTATTTGTTCTTAGACAAAGTAAACTTGGAATTGCTTTTCAGTTTGTTTTGAAATATTCCCTAGTTCTGTTTTCTCACACGTGCACAAAGGCCTTACTTCCCCCATTAGTCTGATTCTGAAGTTTTGCTGCACTGGGAGAATGTTCACTGACAAAATCTTAAGTAATGGTGCTGAAATGTAAAGTAATTAATGCAAGAATCATAGTATGGGGTGGGGATCTCAGTGCTTTAATGAGGGCTGGGGAAACCATCTGATTGAGGATGTTGAAAGCGGAGGGGTAGATGAATGTTGCTGTAATTAATGCTGCATATTAAAAAAGTGACCTCTTTGGGCCGGGCACAGTGGCTCACGCCTGTAATCCTAGCACTTTGGGAGGCTGAGGTGAGCAGATCACAAGGTCAGGAGTTTGAGACCAGCCTGGCCAACATGGTGAAACCCCATTTCTACTAAAAAAAATACAAAAATTAGCCAGGCATGGTGGCATGTGCATGTAATCCCAGCTATTTGGGAGGCTGAGGCAGGAGAATTGCTTGAACCCAGGAGGCAGAGGTTGCAGTCAGCCAAGATAGCACCATTGCACTCCAGCCTGGGTGACAGAGCAGGACTCTATCTCAAAAAAAAAAGTGACCTCTGGCATGGTCAATATGGGGACCTCGTAACCTTCCCTGTCACCTAGAACTTCACTTCTGGGACTCTGTGGTCCTGTTAATAAAAAAGATAATCACCCATCTGCCTCATCTACTGTGAAACCCTTCCAATTCTTTTTTTTCTTTTTCTTTTGAGGAGAAATTAGAAATCACCAAATTACCATTTTTCGACTATTTATGTGTATATATATTTTTTCCTCTCAGATATATTTATTCAATGCTTGCTCTATAATGAGAGTTTTAACTTTCTGTTTTCCTTTCCATTATCCCTGAAAAGAATGGATTATGGAGAAAAGATGAAAGTAGTCTAATGCAACACAGTGTTTGCTAATGTGCTGTCAGAGGTATTAGTGGGACTTGCCAAGGTTTGTGTCTTTTATGAAATGCCTTTCAGATTGCAATTATCTAATAGACTTGGAAACCTGTTTGTACTCTTGCAGGCATTAAACGTCATCTTTGAAAAAATCCCGGAAAACGAGAGTGCAGATGTCTGTCGGAATATTTCAGTCAATGTTCTCGACTGTGACACCATTGGCCAAGCCAAAGAAAAGATTTTCCAAGCATTCTTAAGCAAAAATGGCTCTCCTTATGGACTTCAGCTTAATGAAATTGGTCTTGGTAAGGCGGTGCGGGAGCTATGTGGTCCCAGGCCCTGATGAGTGTCCCTCCCTCCCTGCCCCCCCCTCCCTGCCCCCACCAGCTTCCGTTCAGTGACACTTACACAGCCAGGTTGTTCCTGGAGGGCATGTCTAGGGGCCAAGAGACTGCTTTGGTCTCTCATGGGCATCCTGATTCTTTGAAGGAAGCACGGTCCTTCAAAGATGGCGTTTGTTGCTGTTGTCTTTAAATATTACGTCTGTAAATCAGATTCATGAGATTGCAAACCCTGAGACTGAACGGAATCACCTTGCATCATGAAGTACAGAAAGGTGTCAACACAGTGCCCTCTGCATGTGTTGCATTTCACACTGGCATTTGATTTGTTTGTTGTGATAATGAGCGGGTCATTAGTGGGTGGCTCAGACTCTGGGTGTTAACTCCAGCCTGCTAGAAAGGTCATCTTCCTCTGCTAATCGCATCCTGTATTAAGTATATGCTCCGTCCTCACCCAGTGTGCAGCAGCATCTGCTATGAATTCATTTTCGGGCTCTACTGGTATACTGCAAAGGAGAGCATATGCGTGAGCAAGCTAACAGGGCCCCACTTCCCTCAAATGTTCATCAACATTTTAAAGTTGAGCTCCGTGCAGTCCTCCCAGGAGACTGTCGTGGGATTTTATAGCAGATAATGGGACAGAAACGAAGAATAAAATCATGGTGTTGACAGACAGTGTAACGAGGTTCACTTCCCCTTGATGTACAGTTATAGGCCTTGACTAAGCAGGCAATTAAAATCCTCCCACTCGGCCCTCCCAGTCCAGCCCCCTGCTAAAAGGCCATTGATAAAGCCTTGAGGCAGGGTCTTGGAAGTTTGAGACCATGCAAATGTGGGGCAACTTGGTGATGTGGCTTTAAAGAAAGCAGGGCTGCTAAGGCACCCCTCTTCTGCTTCCTTCCTTGGGTGACTGTTGAGTCACTTAAGGACCATTTTAGCTCATTTGGTTAGATACAGGATCAAAGGGGGATCCCCAGCCAGGACACCATGACCCTGACCCCAGACCCCCAGCTTCCTTGCCCTGAGCATACATCTTGCAGATGTGTGGCTGTCACTACAAAGGACATGGGCATACCCCGCCCGACAGTCTTGGTCCTGCCGCTGATGAGCAGGTAGTAGCATCCTTACTCTTTTCCTGAGTTTGGGTGTCCCTTGCCTCCTAAAGTAGGCAGGCAAGGAGCAGAGCAAGGCCCCCAGGCAGGGGGCCTGGGGACACAGCCTATCAGCCGTGTCAGGCTTCTGCGTGCCTGCTGATTTCCCAGACTACCTCCAGAAACCAGCCATCAACTGTACTGAAATCCAACACCAGGCTGGACACGGTGGCTCACGCCTGTAATCCCAGCACTTTGAGAGGCCAAGGCGGGTGGATCACCTGAAGTCAGGAGTTGGAGACCAGCCTGGCCAACATGGTGAAACCCCGTCTCTACTACAAATACAAAAATAGCCAGGCATGGTGGTGCACACCTGTGGTCCCAGCTACTTGGGAGGCTGAGGCAGAAGAATCGCTTGAACCCAGGAGGCAGAGGTTGCAGTGAGCCCAGATTGCGCCACTGTACTCCAGCCTGGGCAATGGAGGGAGACCCTGTCTCCAAACAAAAAACGAAAACCAAAAAAAAAGAAATCCAACACCAGAAGCAGCTATGCTTGGAGCTCTTACAGCAGAGACTCAAAAATGCAGATGCCCAAAGGGGCAGAAAATACATAAGGGGTGTCAGCCGCCTGCGACTACAGAAAGCAGTGGAGCTTGACTTAATGGGAAAGGACTCGCCATCCAAGGGGACAGTGCCATTTGCTTCAGTGGTTGCCATGTGGACTGCAGATTGTGTTACTAGACTGTTCGATTTTTTTTTTTTTTAAGAAATCAGATATCCAGTTTTTTATATGCAACTTAAAAACTTAAAAAAAAAAATTTTATAGGGACAGTCTCACTATGTTGCCCAGACTGGTCTTGAACTCCTAGCCTCAAGTAATCCCCCTGCCTCAGCCTCCCAAAGTATTGGGATTACAGGCCTGAGCTCCTATGTCCAGCCTATGTGCAATCTTTTAATCTTTAAATGTTGGCACTGAGTTGACACTAAAATAATAATTAAACAACATGCAGGTTCCAAAAAAAGAAAAATCACATTTGTGCGCCACATGCTGACCTAGGCATAGGTTAGCAGCCTTGGCCAGAGAGTCTGCACCCTGTGGTGCTGGGACCTTTGCACACTGATGCCTCCCCCTCCACCCTGAACAGGAGCCTACAGAGATGGTTCATATCACGCCTCTCTTTGTGAACATGGGCACACAAGTGTGAGCATATACAAATTTGCTTCTGGAATTTTTGTTGAAGAGCTTAGTCGTCCCTCATAGAATGCATTATTTTGTCTTCAGTGGCTTTACTTCCAGGCTTATCAGGGAAAAAGTGGTTTGAAACATCAGAGCCCTAAACAAACAAACAAAATAAAACAGAACTCAGAATTCAGGCTACCAGTCTGGCTGATACATCTCTACACCTTCAAACAAAGATTTACCACTTTATTCAAGTTTTAGTTATCCGTAAATTTGTGAAAGTAAAGTGGTAGCATTTTAAAACTCTCTAAAAAGGAACAAAATGCTCTTTTTCAGAGCTTCAAGTGGGCACACGACAGAAAGAACTTCTGGACATCGACAGTTCCTCTGTGATTCTTGAAGATGGAATCACCAAGCTAAACACCATTGGCCACTATGAGGTAAGAGCAAGACTTGACCCCGTGTCTCCTTCCTCATCTCCAATCCTAGTCCCATGGACATTCTTTTAAAACATCCAGGACTCCCACCCATTTCCTGGAATAACTTGCAGATCGATTGTGTCTGGGGCTGAAGTTTTCTTTCGTTGCTTGAGCAGACAAGCCCATGAAGGGCTCTCACAATGTACTTGTCACGTATTCCCTTCTTAGAAGGCTATGATTCCTGTCTCCTGAACTCTCTCCACCCTGAGGTTCAGCAGAAAAGAACCTAGGAAAGCCAGAGAAGAGTTATCCTTTAGCCTTCACTGGGTGACAAGTGTGTTGATGCTAAACAAAGCCCTGGAAGTCCCAAGCCTCGCCTCCCTCCACAACATTCACAGTAGACCTTGTAACCTTTTGTGTAGGTCCTTGCTTCCTGAAGAAGTTCTAAATTTCCTGTTTGTTTGCAATATTGAGCGATACTTCCTTTGGCCTCTTAACCCACATACTGGGTGAGTGCCGAGGGCGGTGAGGGGTGCACGTGACTTCTCAGAGATCTGAGTGCCAGAGAAGCCTGCACATAACAAGACAGAGGAGGCAAGGAAGGTTCCTGAACACACTGGGATATTGGGGTTCACTTGCTTAGCAGTATTATCTGAATCTTTGTTGAATATCCACTCTGATAAGAGCTGGGGCTGCATGGGAGAGAAGCAAAGACCAGGTCCCTGCCCTCACAGAGCCTGCAGCCCTGGGGAGGGGGTGCAGAAAAGGACAGAGAGACAAGTAAAGAGGCAACACCTTGCGTGTAATAGTGCTGTGTGGCTTGGAGAATCCAAGAGGCTTCCTGGAGGAGGTTATGACTGAGCTGAGACCTAAACAATGAGAATTTAGCCAGACTGGGCTAGGGTGCAGGCACATCCAGCGGGGAAGGGAGAGCATACATGTTAGACTAGTCAAAACTTAAGAGGGGCAATGGAGAGGGGGAAGGAGGGTAGTGACAGCTGATTATAGTCAGTGCTTGTGAAGTACTTACACCACACTAGGTACTATTTCCAGCATGTCCCTGTAATGTAACTGCCCAACGGGTTCACCTTGCCCATTGCCTAGACAGAGCCGATTTATCAAGACAGGAATTGAGATAAAGTAATTCGGCTGTACGGGAGACAGGAGTTTTGTTATTACTCAAATCAGTCTCCTTGAGCGTTCAGGGATCAGAGTTTTTAAGGACAACTTGGTGGGCTGGGGGAAGCCAGTGAGCCAGGAGTGCTGATTGGTCAGGTCAGAGATGAAATCATAGGGAGTCAAAGCTGTCTTCTTGCGCTGAGTCAGTTCCTGGGGTGGGGGCCACAAGATCAGATGAGCCAGTTTATTGATCTGGGTGGTACCAACTGATCCATCAAGAGCAGGGTCTGGGCCAGGTGTGGTGGCTCACGCCTGTAATCCCAGCACTTTGGGAGGCTGAGGTGGGTGGATCACCTGAGGTCAGGAGTTCAAGACCAGCCTGGCCAACATGGTAAAACCCTGCCTCTAAAAATACAAAAAATTAGCCGGGCATGGTGGTGCACATCTGTAATCCCAGCTACTTGAGCTACTTGGCTCAAGTAGCTCAAGAGGCAGGAGAATTGCTTGAACCCGGGAGGCGGAGGTTGCAGTGAGCTGAGATGGTGCCATGGCACTCCAGTCTGTGCGACAGAGCAAGACTCCATGTCAAAAACAAAACAAAACAAAACAAAACAGGGTCTGCAAAATATCTCAAGCACTGGTCTTAGGTTTTACAATAGCGATTTTATCCCCAGGAGCAATTTGGGGAGAGTCAGAATCTTGTAGCCTCCAGCTGCATGATTCCTAAACCATAATCCCAATGTTATGGCTAATTTGTTAGTCCTATGAAGGCAGTCTCGTCCCCAGGCAAGAAGGTGGTTTTGGGAAAGGGCTGTTGTCTTTGTTTTAAACTGTAAGTTCCTCCCAAAGTTAGTTCAGTCTACATCCAGGAATGAGCAAGAGCAGCTTGGAGGTTAGAAGCAAGATGGAGTTGGTTAGGTCAGATCTCTTCACTGTCTTCTAACACATCTGCTTCACCGTCTTATAACAGTGAAAGGCATCTGAAAGGTGTTTTTCAGACGTCTTTCACTGTTCACCTTTCAGATGTCTTTCACTGTTCACCTTTCAGATGTCTTTCACTGTTATAGTTTTGCAATGGCAGTTTCAGTATTTCACCCCATTCTATCCTATAGCAGTCCTATGAGATAGGTACTATTATTAACCCCACTTTATAGATGGGTACGATGAGGCTCCGGGAAGTCTGGTAACAGCTAGTCCGTGGCAAGGCCAGATTCGGACCTGGATAGTTGGCTGGAGGGTCTGTGGCTGAACCAGTCCATGCTGTGGCCTCTTACAAGATGTAGGGGCAGGGAGGCAAGCAGGGAAGATGCAGATCACACAGATGGGGGTAGCCTCTTCAGGAGTTCTGAGTCTTATCCCAAGAACTGTGGGAAGCCATGGGAGGTCCTGAAGCAGGGAGGTTAGTATTTCAGAAAATGATTGGGGCTGTGTGTGAGATGTAGATAGAAGGGGCGCAAACTTGGAAATAGGGAGCCCCATTAGAAGCTGTGGATTTCTGGTGAGGATTGGTGCTGTCCAACAATAATGCAGTGGCTCTGGACAGACACAGAGACACAAACGGAATCAGATGCTCAGGAGGAGGACACCACAAGTCACGTGGATGGGAGGGATAGGATCAGGGTGGGGTCAAAGATGTCAGTTGGGGATGACTGTGCAGATGCCTGGAGGCAGGTGCTTTCCTAGAGATGGAGAAGATAGAAGGAGGAGCAGCTTCCCAGCACACTGGGAGGGTAGGCACCCCCTGTTTTTCACGGCTGTACAGTCCCAGGGTGACAGGTCTGCACCAGGAAGGACCTAGGACTCTGCCAGGTTCTCCCCTTGCCCAGGAAAAAGTGAGACTGTTCCTGAGCAGAGCTTCTTAGACAATGGCCAGGGACAGAGAACACCCATCCTTGGGCTTTTTGGCTGAGTGGGTCACCCAGTTTGGAAGTGGTTGCGCTGGGTGATGACTAAGGAGGTGCTGCCCCTGTGGCATTGCTGGAGGGAGTCTAGCAGAGAAAGCCGCAGGCTAGCAACTTGCCCCATGCTCACTCTCCTATAGCTCAGACTTGCCAACCCTGGAATCATCTTGCCAAGAGCAGTCGTTCTTAGCTTTTGGAGTTTGTAAAAATCCCCAGGGAGTTTTCTGAAAGTGTGTATTCTTGGGCTCAGGAATCAGGGGCATCTTTGGCTGTATCTGGAAAAACACAGCCCCAGAGGGAAGGTAATGGCCAGGAGGAGGTCGGAGTCAGAGATACTGCCCTGCTGAGTGGAAGTGCTTATCATGGCATCAGTTCAGGGTTCTAGACCTGCAAGCCAGCACCTCTCCCTGTGTCTGGGTGGCAGGCTTGTCTTCATGAGTTAGGAGGGGATACAGACTCCAAGGCCCTCCTCTGGTGCTGTTGACTGGAGTTCTTGTCTTGCTCAGCTGTGCCTCGCCTGCCAGGCTTCTCAGCATCCCTCGGCCACTGTGGGGCATGGGGTGGGCCCCAGAGGCAGGGGATGGGGCTACTCACTGCCATTAATAGGAGGAGGCAGGGCAAGTCTCTCCAGCAGGGAGAATGAAGAACCACCACAGCTGTCTGCAAGGCAAGGGGAAGGCCTGTCAGGAGAGATAGAACATCAGTCTTCACTGCAGACATTGGCCGTGCTAGACACCTATCTGCTTAAGGATGATAATGAAATTAATCCGGCCTGTAGTCACTTCCCGTCCAAATGATTTATTGGCCTCATACCCCAGTGTTGCTGCATGGTGGTAATAAATGACAAGCCTAGGACATGAAGGCTTAAAGGATTCTCCTTATGTTTAAAAAGCTAAGCCATAAGGCAAATAAACCAGAGAGCCTGAAGGAAATGGGAGGGCACTGGGCTCCATGTTCTCTATGCCTGGACCATCTCAAAAGCCGTTTTTTAAAGGCTGCTTGGAGAAAATCATCCCCCACCACCCTCAGCCACCTACATCTATACTTGATAAAGCAGCGCCTCCGCAGACTCAAAATTTGGGAGTAATTTGACAGGGCTGGGCTGAAGTTTGCTTTTACCCTTTCGTTAAAGAAAAAATTTTCTCTTGAGCGCTAGCATTTCCCTCCAAAGAGACAAGATACTAATGATCACTCTTATTCATTTACTAAAGTACCCTAGTTTGAGTCACTGTATGTGCTTAAAAGCAAAAAATAAAAAATAAAAATAAAAAAAAAATTCATTTAAAAATAGGGTCTAATTCAGAGTTTTAAGTGAATCAGACTCGCCTCCCTCCAATTAGTCCATATTAGTTAGGTTTTAAAGTTAATCTGTAGTGGCGGCCAGTTCCTCCTACTATCTAAACAAAGTTCCTGCTGTTGGAGAGCCAGCCTGTTTCTTCTTTCCTTGTCTGTCCTTAGGGCAAATAGAGTGTAGCTGGTCTCCTCTGAATGATTTACTCTCAGCACATTTGAAGAACAGGTTTCTAGAGGGGATTTGAGGGCATGACAAAAATATAGCATCTCATGGACTAGATGCAGCCCCCAGAGCCCCACATTGCTGGCAGGGCCCTGTCACCTACTGGGCTGACACCCTTGGCAACCCCCAGCACTGGGGAATTGCTTTCCATGATGATAACCATGGCAGCCAGTGCCTGGCACTGCTCACGTGCATTAGTTCAATTAATGTCCACAAAAACCCTGGGAGGCAGGTGCTTTCCTTACTCCCATTTTCCATCTGATGAACACAGAGGAGGGTGCATTTCTGTTCCAGTGTCATTCTGTCCTGTGCAGACAAAGGGTTAAGCGTGTCTTTACACATGAAGCCAGAGGAGTCTTTCTCCCCTATAATTAAACCCTCCTGGCGCGCTTCCTTAACTGGATGTCATCCTGTGTGTGTTGACTATGAAAGGGACTGTGCTTTGCTCTGGTGCCAACAGGGTCTGGGGCATGTGCACCTGCATGTTCAGGGAGTGGGGCATGCTCGTCCCCTAGGACTGTGGCAGGGTGGTTTCTCTGGGGTCCAGCCTTCTTCCTCTCACTCGCACCCTGCTGTGACATTTGGCTGGGCTGAGTTATCACACCCGCACCCTGCTATGGAGTAGCGGCGAGTATGCAGGACAGGCGTTGGGCAGGAAATTTTCTCTAAAGGTTACACTTCAAGTTCTGAGCTGCAAGGTTTTGAGAAGCAGAAAAGTTGTTTAACCGCTGTCGTTAACAGATGTGTACTAATGCAGAAGTGGTCACTGCTAACAAATTTGTAATTCAAAAGATATTTAAAGCTCATAGGAATGTCCCAAAGGGTCTGTTAAGTAAGGTCAGCAATCCTTCTGGTCAAGTCCATCATCTGTGACACTAAAAGGGACTGGACAATCGCTAAAGGTCCGTTGCAGTGTGAATGTCTTTAGATATTCATTTAACAAACACGTATAATGCTTCTTGTGTACTGGGCACTGTTCTAGGGCTTTGACCAATAGCAGCTCTTTCCATCTTCTTTACCGCTCCATGAGGTGAATACTATCAGCCCCATTCTGAGGCCCAGGGAGGCTAAGAAACTTGGCCAGAGTCACAGAGCTCCTTCACTGATGCCTCAAGGCTGAAAGCAGACGAAATAAGCACTCTAAAGACTGGCTCTGCGCAGGGCCTGAGGGATACCTTCCCCAGATCCAGGCTTTCAGCCCACGCTCCTAACCTCCGAGGCAGCCTGGCTAGAGAGCTGGGCCTGATTGAGGAGAAATCCTGGTAGTTACATTCTCTGATGTCAGATTCATAAAGGGTAACTTCTCTTAAAATCCCAGAGTGAATCTCGTGTCTGTGAGTTTATCAAAATGCTTCCCTACTTCTACTTTAACCCTCTTTTTGGCCAGCAGTCCGTGAAGATGACAGTTACCTTCATCCAAAGGGAGCCTCTCTCAGGCATCCGGGCTCTGACAACTCCAACCCAACTGGATCACTCTTGAGTCTTAAGTGTTCAGTTCTTCGCAGTTTCCCACACATTCTTGGTGGCCCAACTCCCTCAGGAGGAAGACAGTCTCAGGGCTATCACTAATAGGCCGCAGAGAGCTGGCTAGTGGCCTGAAGGTTAATTTCAAGTAAATAAGAGAGAAGCAGGAGCCCTGTGGCATTTTCTCTGGTTTTCAGCATCCTGTAAGCCCTCCCCTGGATGTCCAGAACCTTCTGTGTGATTTGACCAGCCTGTGGAGAACGTTCTGACGGCCCCTTCCAATGCACTGGTGAACCCCTGTGCTGCAGGACTCAGCAAGGTTATCCCTCAAGCCCTGAGAAACAAGATTTTGTTTTCATCAGTTTCCAGCCTTGGGGCATCAGTGAGAAGAGCTGAGGGAGAAGACGATATTGACGGAGGGAGAGCAATGTTGGCGCGTGGCTGCTGGGACAGCACGTGGAATAGAATTCTGTTTTCACATAATATTGTTTCAGCAGAAAAGGTGATTTTAGGAATGAGAGATTTCAATCAGAGTTTCTGTGTAGTGATTTGATTCTCATGTTTTCAGATTTTTTTCTTTAAATTATCACAATATTCAGAACATATTCATAATTTTTCATAAAATTTATAGCTACAATGCTAGCATTTCTCTTAGGTGGAGCCATATGAAATTGTCAATAGGTGACCATTTTTACCTACAAAAGTGGTAGTTTCATAAGGTTAAACATAAGTTCAACCTTACATTTCTAGAAAATCTCTTTTCATGGAATTCTCTCTAAGCTATGCCGTAAACATGGTATCTTATAAAGAAATCTTACCTTCACTTGCAAATGGTTTGGAGGATGTGTAGCTCCTGTTTATTTTAGAAATGACTTTAAGTTGTTGATACGGGTCTGTTTCTCCCTGAGTGGTTACAACTCCTCATTCTAATGATGGGAAAGTCTACAGTTATCTCTGCCACTTCTAACGTGGGGTGGCCCCAATTCCCCTCCATTGATGATTGGAGGGGAATCGCCTGTTGTCACATCGAATCCTAGAACCCTGTGAGACTGGAAGGAATTTAATTTGAAATTGCCGTGCGTACCAGTTCTGCTCTGGGCTGGAGAAACAATCCTGCTGCAGATCCATCTAGTGACATTAATCTTTCTTTGATTTAATTTGGCTTTCATCCCTAAAGTAGAGGCCCAGAGGACGCTCCCTGCCTCACAGGACTAGGGGACGATTAATGAGTCACTCTTAGAAGAGCATTTGGAGCTCCTCAGATGGAACAAACGGCATCATCTTTTTAACACTCTGCATTCCAGGGCACTTTTCAAAAAGGCATTTCTGTCCTTACCTCAGCAGCAGCTGACTTGTGCTAAAAAGAAAACGGAAACCTTTCCCCCACAAACATCTGTAAATAAACTATTTTTCTGTCTTTATAATCGTGTTAAAGTGTCACATGGGTGAAATGTTCCAGCTCTAGAGCAGCTGTGAAAGTTAGAAACGCACTTACACATATGCACTCACACACACAACTCATCCACTAATAAAATGTTTCTACACTTGCTCTTGGGAGATAATTTCAGAGTAAAATTTCCTTGGTACAAGCTGTGTCTATGCTATCTTAATGCCTGAGCACAGCACTAGCAGCGGGCTGTTGCCAGCTCTTGAAGAGACATTTGAACTTTTGGCAGCACTCCTTATCAGAAGGCCCATCCGCGGTGTTTGTGATTATAGAGTAAGGGTGCTCGCTTTTGGCAAAACAAAGCGTCTGACAGTAGTGAAGTATTGGCTCAACACTCAATGGGAGACATTTGGGATTCATTCTTTGACAATTACCCAGAATGAATCACCAGCTTCCTTTTATAAAAATATATTTATTGGCTTAGAAACAGAGCATATCCAGCTCTTCGTGGGGAGGAATTTTGTAACTGTGTTCAAAGCTTCTCATAAACTTGGTGTCTGAGTATTGCTAAGGGGGTGCCTGCACAGAGCATTTACTTTAATTGCATCAAATATGGAGGAGAATTGAAAAATCAGCCAGCAAACAATGAATAGCTCAAGGGGAAAAGGAGAGGATACTCGGTAATAGGAGCAGGGTCAAAGAGCTCAGTAAGAGTTAAGAATCCCTGCTGGAGACACTTTGCAGAGGCCTGATGGCCCCAGCCGGCCCCTGCCCAGTGCTGCCCCCACCCCACCACCAAGATATCATGCACACCAGCAGTTGGAGGGCTCTGGCCTAAACTTAGTGGCTGGCTGGACAGCTGTGTTTGAGGGCCTCTTGAGGGCTGGCTCTTGCTCTGTGTTCCTCCCTGTGGGTGTAACCTGAAGGAGATTAGGTTTTAATCCTCTGGTGCTTGCTAAGTGGGCTTGTACATTCTGATAACCAATGTGCAGCAGGCCAGAAGAGAAATTCTAGGTTTCCACTCTTTCCAAACTGGGAAGGCAAGGTCCAAATTAATATCAGAATTGAGAATAGCTTTGGAGCTTTAGAGTGGAAGGAAAAGTCACTTAGCTGATAAGGTTCAGAAGTGACAGGGTCAGTCCTGCAGAAACAGTTCCAGAATGAAGGAGATTTGTGGATCTCTGACCTGCCTCCTTCTTGCCACCCCTTTGTCTCGTAATTTTGTGAATGAGCCCCTCCTCCCACAGAGCCAGGCCTGCCCCCAGCATCTTGGTATCTTTGTCCCCCTCTGCCCGAAGGGCACTTCCTTGCCTGGGGATGTGCGAGTGCCCATCAGGGTGTGGGGGAGGGGCACTGTAAGGCCACTTGACCCTGGTCTCCATGGTACCAAAAGGTCTCACGTGAGAACACTTGATTTTAACTCCAAAAGAGGCAATATATACAGAGGCCTTTCTTTGTCAAATGTATACATTTAAAATCTGTGGCAATTCTTATCAGTTCTGTTGAAGCATAACTTTTGAGACAGGGTCTTGCTCTGTTGCCCAGGCTGGAGTGCAGTGGCACAATCATGGCTCACTGCAGCCTTGACCTCCCAGGCTCAAGCCATCCTCCTGCCTCAGCTGGGACTACAGGCATGTGCCACAATGATCAGCGCTTTTTTTTTTTTTTTTTTTTTGAGGTGAGATGGGGCTCTGAGTTCCCCAGGCTGGTCTTGAACTCCTAGGATCAAGCAATCCTACTGCCTTGGCTTCCCAAAGAGCTGGGATTACAGTCATGAGCCACTGTGTCCAGCCAAAATATAATTTATATTACCATAAAGCTAATCCGTTTGAAGTATACAATGCAATGGTTTTAGGTATACTTATAGAATTGAGCAACCACTGCCACAATCTAATTTTAGAACATTTTCATCCTTCCTGAAGAAACCTTGAATTCATTAACAGTCACTCCTTATTTCCCCCACCCCTGCTTTAGCCAACTAGTAATCTACGATCTGTCTATATAAATTTGTCCGTTTTGGACATTTCATATATTCTTTTGTTTTAGATTCGTGGGTACATGTGCAGGTTTGCTACAAGGGTATACTGCATGATGCTGAGGTGTGGGCTTCTATTGATCCCATCACCCAGTGAACACAGTACCCAATAGGAACTTTTTCAGCCTTTGCCCCAGCCCACTCCCCGCTTTTGGAGTCCCTTGTGTCTACTGCTCCCATCTTTATAGACATTTCATATAAATGGGACCATACAATATGTGGTCTTTTGTGACTGGCTTCTTCGCATGCTTTTGCAGTTCATCCATGCTGTAGCATGTATCGGTAATTCTTTCCTTTTATTGTATGGCAATTTTTGGTAATATATTCATACTACATGAACTAACACATAGTAATAAAGAATGAACTACTTGTAGTTGCAACAGGAATAAATGTCACAGACCTTATATTGACCCTCAAAATCTAGACACAGTACATACTGTATGATTCTATTTATATGATACCCAAGAACAGGCAAAATTCATAAATGGTGATGGAAGACAGAAAAGTAATTACCTCTGGATGAAGATGGGGTGGTCATTGTCTCAGAAGGGACAATGGGAGCACTTTTCAGGACCTTGCAATATTTTATGTCTTGATAAAGGTGGTGGTTATGCCAGTATATATTTAATGTGAATAGTCATTGAGCTGCACACTTAATATTAGCAAAAGTTAAGCATGGCCCACGTTATGCTTACATTTCAAAGCTTTTATTAAAAAGTATATGCAAATTTTGTGATTTTACAAGCTTTTGAAAAAATGTCACAGGTTGAATATCCCTTATCCAAAATGCTTGGAACCAAAAGTATTTCAGATTTTGGAATTTACTTGGATTTTAGAATATTTGCATACACATAATGAAATATTTTGGTGACAGGACCCATGTTTAAACACAGAATTTATTTATGTGTCATATACACCTTATACACAGAGCCTGAAGGTAATTTTATATAATTTGTGCACAAGTCAAAGTTTTTATTGGGTTTTGACTGTCACATGCTGTCATGAGTTCAGGTGTGGAATTTTCCACTTGTGGCACCATGTCAGCACCCGGAAAGTTTCAGATTTTGGAGCATTTTGAATTTTTGGATTAGGGATGCTCAACCTGTATATACCTACAGAAAAACAAATAAATTATAAGCGTACTGCTGGGTGAATTATCATCAAGTCAGCATATCCTGAAATTACCACCCATGTCAAAAAATAGAAGCCCTCTCCTGGGCTTTCCTAATCACTACCGCTGCTCTCTTCTCCAAATATCTAACATGATAGTTTTGACTGTTTGGGCTTTTTTCAAGCTCTATGTAAATGGAATCAGTCAGTATACTTTCTTTTCTGTTGAGCTTCTTCTGCTCAACATTATGATTGTAAGATTTACCCATGTGGCGTGTAACAGTGGTTTGCTCATTTTCATTGTTTTATAATCTGTTGTATGAATATGCCCCAAATTATTCATTCTAATGATGGATGTTTGGGTTGTTTCCAGTATGGGACAATTACAAATAGCTCCCTATCAGGATTTATACTTATTTATGTGGACTAAGGACCTACATGTGAAATGGCTCTGTCATAGGGTAGACACCAACTTTATATACCACAATTTCTGAAAACCCGTTTCAGCATTTCTTAATAGAGTAGTGTCATAGTTAGGGCTGCTATAACAGAATACCATTGACTGGGTGGCTTAAACATTTGTTCCTTATAGTTCCAGAGACTGGAAGTTCATGGTCTGGGCAAAGTACTAGTAGCCCGGTAAGGACCCTCCTCCTGGTTTGCTGAGAGCCGTCTTCTTGTATCTTTGTGTAGTGGAAAGCAGAGGGGATCAGCAAGCTCTGCTGTCTCTTCTTTTTCCTCCTCTGTTTAGAGACAAGGTCTCACTCTGTCGCCCAGGCTGGAGTAGAGTGGCACAGTCAGGGCTCACTGCAGCCTTGAATGTCTGGGCTCAAGTGATCCTCTCACCTCAGCCTCCCAGGTAGCTGGGACTACAGGTGTGCACCAATGTGCCCAGCTAATTTAAAAAATTTTTTTTATAGAGAGGGATCTCCCTATGTTGCCCAGACTGGTCTCAAAACTCCTGGACTCAAGTGATCCTCCTCTTCTTCCTCCCAAAGTGCTGGGATCACAGGAGTGAGGCACCACGCCTGGCCCTGGTGTCTCTTCTTATAAGGGCACTATTCCCATCATGAGGGCTCCAACCTCATGACTTAGTCACCTCCCAAAGGCCCTACCTCCTAACTGGGATTAGGATTTCAACATAGGAATCTGGAGGAGACACAAACATTCAGTCCATAGCAAGTAACAATTTTTTAACCTCAAAAAATGAAACTGGCCTAGGTCTTTCCTGACCTCTGCGAATTGGGGGGAATGTCCTAACACAGCTCAGTCTTCCCCTCTTCCAGGGCTGGCCCACCTCCCATCTGTCCCACAGGGTCCTGGCCTCCACCTTCTGCGTACTACCTACCCCACTGCCTCCCATGGCCTCATCAGCCTCCTCCACAGGACCATGAGCCCCTTGAGGACAGAGACACTGTCTTGCTTGTCATTTAGTCCCAGCCTCCAGCACAGTGCCCAGAACATAGTAATTCTTGATAAATATTTGATTTAATAAGTGAGAGCATGTAAGATCCATCCAGCCATCTAATTCCTGGGTGAAGTTGAGAAATCTATTAAATTTTGAAAACTCATATATCTTTTATCTTTGGTTTCAGATATCAAATGGATCTACTATAAAAGTCTTTAAGAAGATAGCAAATTTTACTTCAGGTAACCCATATAATATTGTTAACCTTTTGTTCTCACCCAGCTTCATAAAGTATTGCTTTTTGCCTCTCTCAGCTGTATTGTCACAAAGGTGAGACTGAGTTGTTGCTATGTAATTCTCTGAAAGTTGAGAAAAGCCATTTTGATCTCTTTCCAGTCCTAAGAATGTGATTCCTGCAAGAAGGAAAGGAAACTATAAATGGTGGTTGGCCTGGACTGCCCAGCACTGAGGAAGTGGCTGCCTCTTTATAGCCCTAAACTCAGGGCAGAATCTCATAGCTTTTTTTCAACCCTTTAGAAGGATGGAGGCTAACGGAGGAGATCCCCCTGGCAAACTGAGAGGGAAGAGTACAGATAATCATCACAGAGCCCCGCAGCAAGCGCTGAAAAAAAACAGTCCACTTGGAAGGTCCCAGTTTCCTGTGATAGCACTTGCAAAATTTCCAGAAATTGGAGAGAGACAAACTAAAGGGCGAGCTTTTATGGGAAAGTCAATAGGCTGGTCTCTAAAGTGATCTTCTGCTTCCCTGATAGCCCTGGGGCAGGAAATTCCTGTTCCAGGTTTGTCTCCAGAGAAATTATACCCTAGTCAAGACAATCAGCTCTCAGCCCTTGGAAAGGTTCTGAGCTCCTCCCAAACAGGCTCCTTTCACACACACAGCCAGAGGTAGGGCTTCCTGACTTCTGGATTCGCTATTAGAAGGAGCAGGGAGCATCTGGTCAGTGCAAACAGGGAATGTGGGGTTCTTGATTATACAGACAGGATAATTGGGTAGGACTCCTTTGGGGAAACCCACCTTCCATCACTACATGGGGCTGTGGTGAAGCCATCTTGCAGAGTTGCTATCATTCCAGCTTAAGGGGGATGGTGTCTTTGTGTTGAAAAGTGGAAGAGCTGTGGTTTTCAGGTTTCAAAGATTGGGCCTTTTGAAGAGCCTATTATTTGGGGATTGAATAGTAGAATCTTAGGTTTGGATCTCTTCGTGGGCCCTCCAGTCAGTCAACACTGCTGCTAGTTTCCATTCATTGCAACTGAGAGCCACCATCTTATCATCCTGCTAATACTCTAAACCTCCTGTACCTCTGTCCTATCATCAGCCCCTCTGTCAAAATCCCAACCCTGGATGAACCCAACGATTATCCTTCCCTGACACTACAGCTAGGGAGCCACAGAAGAAAGGCACATAATGGCACACAGGGGGTCACTATAAGTTCATGGTACCCAACTTGACCAGGGCCCTCCACACAGCCTGCTCTCATTGGGTTCCTCTGGGCAGTTCAGCTCTGTGTTGTCCATAATGTCTACCTTCTCTCCTCAAAGCTTTGACCCACACAGCTCTCCTCTCAGCAGATGACTTCACCCTGCCCTCTTTACAGAGAAAACTAATCAGAAGTCCCTCAACAGCCAATACCAAACCTACCAACCTACCTGCACCTGCCTTCCTCCTTGATGCTTGCAGGCTGACCTTCTTCCATTCAAGGCCAGTCTCTCACCTGTGCTTTGGGTCCACCATCCTTTCCAACCTTCTCAGTATCCTTACGCCACCAGTAATCTCTTTTCTCACCTGTACTTTCTTTCCCACTCCATCTACTCCCCATTTTCCATTAGCATTTCAAGATGTGCTAGTCTCTCTCATCTTTAAGACAGTGTCTCGCTGTCGCCCAGGCTGGAGTGCAGTGGTACAATCATGGCTCACTGAAGCCTCAACCTGCTGGGCTCAAATGATCCTCCCACCTCAGCCTCCCAAGTAGCTGGGATTACAGGAGTGTGCTACCATGCTCAGATAATTTTTAAATTTTTTTGTAGAAATGAGGTCTTGCTATATTGTCCAGGCTGGTCTTGAAATCCTGGGCTCAGGCAGTCCTCCTGCCTTGGCTTCCCAAAGTGCTGGGATTACAGATGTGAGCCACTGAGCCTCTCTCAACTTTAAAACAAACCAAATGCCTTACTTCCTCTCTTCTCTCCATTTACCACTCCCTTACCCTTTACAGCCACATTTCCTCACTCTGTGCTACTCTTGGCTTGCTCTGTGACCACCACCTCATTGTCCTTTGAGATCCTAGAAAGGGTCAGCTCCTTCCTACCTTTGGACCTTCCTGCAATTTGCCTAGCTGACTCTATCTCTTCATTAGATTCAGCTCAAACATCCCTTCCTCAAAAACTCCTGGACTAGATTTGGTCTCGTTAATTCTTTAGCATATAATTCTCCTTCGTAACCTTTATCACAGTTGTAATAATTGTGTACCTAGAAGTTTGATGTCTCTCATTGGCCAGAATGCAAATTCCATCAGGGTGGGAACTAGGTCTTATTCATTGCTATATGCCCAGTAGTCCCTGGCACATAGGAGGTGTTCTAGGTGCATTTGTTAAATTAATGAGGCTTGAGCCTCTCCTACCAGCAAGAGATCAGAGATCACTAGGGAATCTACTTCCTCCTCCAATCCCTCACCCGTCCCATCTTCACGCTGTTCTTAAGATCTTAAGATGCAGCAGGGGGAAAAATGTAGCTATGGAGAGCTCAAGTCAAAAAGCTCAAGTAACTTCAGTATATAGCACAAATGGGGCCTTTTATGAGAAGGCCGATTAGCCCATGGTTGCTTTTTTTAATGGACTGCTTTCTCTCCCTCTTTCTCTGGCGTTCAGATGTGGAATACTCGG
Organism: Pongo abelii; assembly: GCF_028885655.2. Classification (NCBI taxonomy): domain Eukaryota; kingdom Metazoa; phylum Chordata; class Mammalia; order Primates; family Hominidae; genus Pongo; species Pongo abelii. Next base: position 92,833,614 of record NC_071995.2, read on the forward strand.
ATGATCACTGCCATTTGGTGAGTTCAGGCTTTCTTGTGCTCACCGCTGAATTGCATGCCTTCAGTAGCATGAGTGGTCTCCTTGGGTAACGCTTCTGCTGTCTTCCCTTCAGATTTTACCAGATTCGGAAGCATTCCAAGATGTGCAAGGAAAGAGACATCGAGGGAAGCACAAGTTCAAAGTAAAAGAAATGTATCTGACAAAGCTGCTGTCGACCAAGGTACACTTACTGTTCTGGGAGCACTTTATGGCTACCTAGGGGGTGTATGATATGTTTGACTTAATTTCCACTGAAGTGTGAAAATGTTACAAATCCCTTGTGCCTTCTAGCAAAGCAAAATGAAAAGTTTAAATTGTAAACACTTCCTACCCCGTTCCTCTTCTTTTTATACACTACAAAGATAACAGCACTTTACAGATTTGTACTTTAGTATCTTCAGTCAGGGATTTAATATTGTTCCCAGTCTCTTTCCCCACCATTTCACTATTATTGTTATTTTTTAGGTTGACAGCATAATTATTCCTTTTTGTTTACTTGTTATTATAGATGAGCAATAAAACTCCCTTTTTGAATTGCAAATAAAATGAAGGAGATGGGAAGGGTCAATGACTATAAACCTAGTAAATCTTAATTTTTGTTTTTCATTTTAAAATTAAGAATTCTGCTCACACATAAAAGTGTCAGATGTGAAAGCCGGTGGAATACCAAACTGAGAGCAAATTTTACTTTATCTGGCTTTTAGTGGAATTAACAGAAGTCTGTGGTGATCTTTTTTTTCCTCCCCCTCTGGAATGATGAGCACTATAAATGCTATTATCTACACTTGGCCCCAGGAACTTGATGGGCATGCTTCTTCAGATTGTAACAAAGAATCTGCTTAGAGCTTAGGAGATTTGTTTAGTGGGCAGAGGACAGCCCAAGCCTCTTGATTTTCTCAGCTGTCCCACAGAGCTCAGCCTATTTGGCTTTTGTAAAATACTCAAATGCTTTGGAAAGTACACAATAAAACCTTATGATAGAAATACATGCAACAGGAAAAATTCTGGGAACAGAGCAGCATCACTTGAGCTCTTCCAGGCTGAACATAACTAATAAAAGCCAAATATCCGTGGCTTCCTGGTTTATGTAAACAGCCCTAACAACTGACATTTCAACTGCTAGAGATTTCTGATATCCTCCCAGTTGACTAAACAATGTTGTTATCAGCAAGAAGCTTATGAACCAAATCTAAACCTGGGCATGGATTTTCAAGACTTTTGACCTATACTGTGAGCATTGGCCACATTTGACAATTTTACATTTTTCTCTTCAGTTTGTTTTTCCCTGTTTTGTACATTATTTTCCCTGAATTTGGATTTGCTTTTGCTATTACGTTTTCAAAACCACTACCACAGTTTTTAATCTCCCAAATCTGATGTTGTCTATCTTTCAGGTGGCAATTCATTCTGTGCTTGAAAAACTTTTTAGAAGCATTTGGAGTTTACCCAACAGCAGAGCTCCATTTGCTATAAAATACTTTTTTGACTTTTTGGACGCCCAGGCTGAAAACAAAAAAATCACAGATCCTGACGTCGTACATATTTGGAAAACAAACAGGTGGGAATGTAGGTGATTATTGACTGTTTTCAAGAATCTGGGACAGAAAATTAACTAAAAGAAAGACATAGATAGTTACAGAAGGATTCATTTTATCTCTATATCAGAATCTTTGAGCTTGGTAAGCTATCATGTCAAAGTAGTTTCTTATTCTGTTACTGTTTTTAAACAATAAAGGAAACCATTCCTATGCCAAGAATCCTATTCTTGAAGATAAACTGTTATCTTTGGTGCATGATACTTAGTCTAGAATGTTAAAACAAATTTAAGTTGACCAGTAAAGAATGAGAAATTAACATTTGTGGTTTTATATCATTTTTGCATTAGACAAAATTTTATGATAAACCATTTTTTGTTCCTAATCAGTTACTTTGCAGTCTCCAAGCTATCTGTCTATACTCTGATTCTGTACAGAAATTTTTTATCAAGTGCAGTACTCAGATACTATGAGAATTAGCCAAAAGTTTGTGTTTTGTTTTATATTTTAATATTTTACCTTAAGGACAGGCAAGGCATCCAAATTTTGCCTCCTCAGTAAAGAAATGTAGCTCATGATCTCTCTTTGAAATGCTGTGTGCATGGGCTGGATAAGACTCAGAGTTATGATGAAGTAGAACTTCTCAGTGCAAGCTCGAGGCTTTCCAGGCACTGAGGGCAGCCAGGTCACTTTAAATGAGTATCAAAAGCTGAAGTTCCAGAGCTCTAGGTCTAATCTCCCATTTAATCCAGGCCTATCCCAATTCTTTATGCTGGCTTGCTCCCTTCTCTTCCTGTGTTCTAGCCTCTTTTTTTTGAGACAGGGTCTCACTCTTGTTGCCCAGGCTGCAGTGCAGTGGTGGGATCTTGGTTCACTGCAACTTCTGCCTACTGGGCTCAAGCAATTCTCCCACCTCAGCTTCCCAAGTAGCTGGAATTACACGAGCATGCCCACCGCACTCAGCTAATTTTTAAAACTTTTTGTGAGATGAGGTCTCACTACATTGCCCAGGCTGGTCTCAAACTCCTGGACTCAAGCCATCCTCCTGCTTCAGCCTACCAAAGTAGTGAGATTACAGGTGTGAGCCACTGCCCCTGGCCTGTTCTAGCCTCTTATCTCCAGTCCCTGCCACTCCCAACCACTCCCACACATCAAGACTGGGAGCTGAGGGCCACCATTCCACCTTGAAGATTATGGCATCTGAGCAGGGGCAGCAGCCAGGACAGTAAAGCTGTTGGGAGACCTAGCAGCATATGGGGGAGGTAATGAGCTAGGCCAGAGTTGAAAAGGAGATAATGGAAGGACTTTGAACCAGTCCCAAGATCATGTTCGGGTATTTGAGTACCTACTATGGGCCAAGCAGTTAGTTGCTGGAGATATAGTAACAAAACAGATGAAAGTCCAGGTCCCATTCTAATAGTTGGGGACAGACACTAAATGCAATATGCAAACAGTAATACATTAGCAGATGATGAGTGCAGTGGAGAAAGTAGGAAAGGAGGCTAGTATGTGTCAGGACCGGGTGATCTGAGAAGGCCTCACAGAGATGGTGACACTTGAACCAAGTCTTGAAAGAGGAGAGGGCATAAACCATGAGACTACCTGAGGCAAGAAAGTTTCAGGCAGGCAGACGCCAAGAGCACAAGTTGTGAGGTGCGTGCTTGCTTGGCCCACATGAAGAACAGCAAGGAGAACAGGAGAGTTGGAATGAGCGCAGTGAGGAGCAGTGGGATAGGAGGGCCAGGTCATGCAGGGTGTTATCCAGAGGGAGATGGAGAGCCTCAGAAGGTTGGAGCAGAGGAGAGACATGGTCTGATTCTGTGTTGAGAGGACTGCTGATAGTTATGCGAGAACAAACTGTCAGGAGATGGGAAATAATCCAGGTGAGAGAGATTAGATATATAATCAAGAGCTGTCTGGAGAAAATTTTTGTCCATGGCCACATTCAGACTTACCCTCCTCTATCCTTCTTTTACAGTAGCTCTGCCAGTTAACCCTTTCTTCTTCTCTCCAAGTGACGCTTCTGTCTGTTGCTTGGTATGTTGGGCTAAGCAGAGTTGTATACTTCAATAACAAGGACAAAAACACCCGTTTACAAACTGCGATAAACAGACCACTGGCTTCATGAATGGCCCTATTTGAAAATAGATTATTCTCTCTTTGAACAGCCTTCCTCTTCGCTTCTGGGTAAACATCCTGAAGAACCCTCAGTTTGTCTTTGACATTAAGAAGACACCACATATAGACGGCTGTTTGTCAGTGATTGCTCAGGCATTCATGGATGCATTTTCTCTCACAGAGCAGCAACTAGGGAAGGTAAGGCCCAGCTTGAGTATTTCTTGTATGTAGTCTTATGAGTTTGACACACTTGTCTTTCTGATAAGCATTCAAATAATAAACAATTGGTCTAAGCTACACCAGCTAAAATGAGATAGCAAGGGCCACTGTAAATTTGCTGTTATTTAAAATCTGTCTCATTATTTTTAATCTAATTTTTTTAAAGTGAAAAACAAAATAATTAGCCCCACCCGACTGCAGAATTCTGCCTGTGAAAAACTTTATCACAAAGTATGCATTTTGTTTCCTAGAAAAACATTCTATGGACACTGATAAACTATTAACCCAAAATATGCAACTATTGAAATTTGCCTAAATCAATTCTATTTGATATACATAAAATGTCTATTTGAATATAACACATTGCTTATGGGACAGAAAATCTTGCCCAAGATTTCTAACAATACCAGTTTGTCAGTTTCTAATCAAAGCATGAGTACTGTTTTCCTATGGTTTTCTTTGCTGATCAATAGTCGCAAGAACGCAAAGAAAGATAAAAATCAGAGCAAACTTCGAAAGAGATGTTTTGGTCTTATTTGAGTGCTCCAAAATATACTAAACTGAGCAATATCTGTGCCTAATGGATCTTTGAACACTGAGGAGTTGTTCTTGGGCAGGACTTCAAGAGTACCTGGAATGAATGGAGACTGATATTCCATGGGTGCCTCAGACTCCCAGTCATAATCTAAACTCTTTATCAGCAGTATTTCTGCAAAACAAACCTGTTTTTACTCGTCTTCCCTAGCATTGCCTAGTCTCTCAAGGTAGAATCCTCAACGTTATCTTTGACTCCTCTTCCTTCCAACCTCTATCCCCAAACTATTGGTTACCACTGACTTCTGTCTCAAATGTCTGTCCCTCCCTCCTCTTTCCTTAGCCTTATCACTTAGCCTTATCCCTTCATCCCATCCCTACTGGGATAACTGCTTCCTAATTGGTGTCCTTGCCCCTGCTGTCCACCTATCCTTCTAAACTTTTCCTTTTCACTGTCTCTCAGGTAATCTTTCTAAAACATAAATCTGATGATGTCAGTCTGCTTCTTAAAAATTGCAACTATTTCCCATTACCTACCAGCTAAAGTCTTCACAGTGCCACATAGTGCTTCCTGATGGGCTTCAGCCCTCTTGGCTGGCCTCGTTATTTTCTTGCACACTCCACATACCCACTGTGCTACAGCTTGTACTTTTCCCAAGTTCACACCATGAACTTGTTCTCACACCCCTTTGCTCATCTTTCCTGTCTCACAATCCCTCTGTCTAGTAAAATCCTACCCATTCATTCATCATAAACATTTTATTCATTCGACAAATATGATTTCCTAATGAGGACCAGAAACTGTAGGAGACTCAGATCAGTCTACATATGCCTACTTTGTGAATTTTCCCCAATGTATTTCCTACAGCACTTTCTTCATTTGACTAATAAAGTTCATGTTAGCCTGCAGCACACTGAAAGGCACTTAAATGTTTATTCACACTAAAAACAGTTGTTTCTGAATTATGTTCTTGACACATTTCACTTAATCCTCACAAGTACCAAATAAGGTAGTTATTATTACCCTCATTTTATAGATGAGAAAATTGATGTTCTGGGAGGTTACAAGTCTTGCCTGAAACCACACAAAGTAGCAGAATTATGATTTCTGATTTGTCCAACTCTTTTTGTCAACTCCTGCTGCTAATTATTTGTATCACAGTAAGCACTTCATAAATCTGTCTTTGCAACTAGATTGTAAGCTTCTCAAGGGCAGCCACTAGTCTTTATCATTGTACTCTCAATGCCTGCTCCAGTGCCTAATAATGTTTATTGAATGAATGAATGATAGCACAATTTCTGGGTTCCACTTAAATTTCACAAATGAGAAAATCTCAATAATATCTCAGTCTCTAGGCATCCTTCAGAATGATTCATCAAGCCATTGATTCAGCCTCATGGGCTGAGACATTAGCCCTATCATTAACTTACCTATCTTCCCTGAGTAGAATTTTTTAAAGTTTTGTGAAAAATAATGATTTAAAAAAAAAATCATATTTAATTTTTAAATATCAGTTATAATTATGTAGAAACATTCAAACTGCCAGAGGACCTTTGCAAAATCACACATCAGAGCCACCAATACTAATGACCATGTGCTTCTTTGAAGAAACTGGAAGATGTTTATAATCTAATGAAATAAAAGGGACAAGCTGGAAAATCTGCCACTGCCAATTACTTACCAGTTTCATGGTTATATAAAGGGCTCAATCAGACCTACAATCAAGTCTTTTATAAATGCCAAATTCACTGGTGGGTGAGGATGAGAGCAAATGTTTTAATTCAGGCTTTTTACAACCATTAGTAATGAACTATGATTGAAATAAGTTCCATTGTTACAGTAACTCAAAATCATGCAAAAATAATAATTTTAGTTCTTTTATGAGAGGAAGGCAGAATATATTAGCATTTAATCTGCCTGAAAATAACAGTGACTCACCAGAACTATCTAGATGGCAGTCAGTCATTCAGTCAACAACATTTAAGGCCTACTGCATGAAGCCTTGTTAGCAAGAGGTAAAACTAGTTGGTGGTGGGGGTTCAGCTACATTGGAATATTATAAATTCCTCCCCCATTTTTGTTTTTTTTTTTTTTTTACTCTTTTGGTGATGGTTGCTTTTTTTTTTTTTTCCAGGAAGCACCAACTAATAAGCTTCTCTATGCCAAGGATATCCCAACCTACAAAGAAGAAGTAAAATCTTATTACAAAGCAATCAGGGATTTGCCTCCATTGTCATCCTCAGAAATGGAAGAATTTTTAACTCAGGAATCTAAGGTATCATTAGAAAGCAGAAATAAGCTTATATTTGGTTACTTTAAGTCATTTCAGAATCTCTCAACAAGTCTTTCTTTTAGAAACATGAAAATGAATTTAATGAAGAAGTGGCCTTGACAGAAATTTACAAATACATCGTAAAATATTTTGATGAGGTAAGATTTTAAATAACATTGTTTTTAACCTTTGAATCAGGCATAAGGATGTGGTTATAGCATTCTGTCAGTTTCAGAACAGCTCTGGCATCCCAAAAGGCCAGAAAGGGAAGCCAGGAAGCCTGTCTGAGATGGGGGATCCTGGCACTGAGCCAGACCCTGTACATGGCTGCCCCTCTTAGTTTTATCATGCTGCCTACATTTGGACCAGCCTGAATTTACATTTGAGTTCATGGGGCCTACAGCCACACTGACTCAAGTTAACTTTGATGAGTAAGTAGTGGCTCTATTAAATGGGGTCAGCTTATGCTTGATTGTAATTTGCTAAAAACGAAAGCTAAGCTTGTTAAATTGCCTAGATTCTGTATTCAATCGTTATATGAAATTATGACATATTTCTAACTTAAGCGACTATTTCAATAAACCATTCTCCTTTATGATTAATTCTCCTTAATCTGGGTTTTTTTTCTTTGGAAATTCAAACAGACACATTCATCAGATGCTTTGTTTCCAAACAAATGTTAACTCCCCCTTCCCTGATTCCCCCCCAATCATGCTGGGACAGGCTATCCATGTCAATGGTGAGAATAGCTCACCAATTCCATTTGCTACTTGAAGATGAAGTGAAGCTCTAAGGTAGGGTAGAGGCAATGAGTTCTTAAACATGATAAGCATCCCTCGTTCCAGGGGTCAGGGGAGAGAAGGGAAGCACGAGGAGGGACTACACTGCCCAGATGGGAGGGAAGGGAAGGATCTGTCTCTGACCAGGATGTCCCTGCCTGCTGCATTTAAGGAGAAATACTTGCCTGCATGTTGGCTGCCCAGGAATGCTTGCTGTGCTTGGAATGGCTGTGACATAATGCATAAAGCAGGGCCTTGGAAGCCTGGCCCCATATTTGTAAGCAAATAGTTGGTATTTCTTGCGAGCTTCTATTTTAAGCCAAGGTATTGTTGATCCTGTGATAAGGAGTTAGCAAAACAACTTGCAAAGTGAGTACGTAAATGATGGAAGAAAATGTTGGCATCTGTTTCATACAGATTTTACCAAACAGAATTGTAATGCTAAAACCACAATATCTAAAATAACTGTTCTAATTGTCAACAGATTCTAAATAAACTAGAAAGAGAACGAGGGCTGGAAGAAGCTCAGAAACAACTCTTGCATGTAAAAGTCTTATTTGATGAAAAGAAGAAATGCAAGTGGATGTAAGCACTCTGGGGCCTGGCTTAATCTGGCAAAGTTCTTCAGACGACTTGGGAGCAAAATGGCTGCTTGAGCTACTCTGTGTCGTTAATTTCTTGTTTGCACATAGGTTCCACTTTGGGTACTGTCTTTTTAAGAGACCAAGGCACATGCACAGCTTTTAGAAAGCATACCAACCCTTGTGCCTGTGTGTATACCGTGGGAACCCTTCTGTAAATAGAGTTGAAGTGGTTGTTGCAAACAGCCTCCTTGTTTACAGAGAATACAGGGCCAGTAAGCGAATGTCAGTATTGTAACTACAGTCTCCACTTAAGCACAATGATATAAGTGGTTTTGTTTGAAAACTACAGCTATGTAGCACTTGTGCTACACTGCACCTCTGCATTGTAAAGGGATACTGCCAGTGCTCAAAACAAAATGTGAAATGAGTCATTTGGAAACAAGGTGGGGGTGTTAGGGCAACCTCGAGGATTTGCAGCATTGAAACTTTCCCCAGTAGTTCTTGGAAAAGCCGACCGCAGAATTTGGTAGTGTACACTTAGCATTTGTGAGTGTGTGTGTGTGTTTAAACCAAAAACTAACAGTGTTGCAACATTGTTGAAAGGGCTCGTGTTTTTCAGTGGTCATCAACTGCACTCCATCAAACTCACCTCCATTTCACCAAGGAGCTCTAAAGTAAGGAGAGTGGGCTTTATTTAAATGAACAGCATTTTAACCAGATACTTTGTCCTAATGTATGTTCCTTTTCTTCATCTATTTTTTCATACTAAATGTATTTGATAGTGGACATGTTGGATATTATACAAAAAAATCATTAATTCATTTCTGTTCCAAAACCTTTGATCAGAACGATCTGTGGAAGAGTAACTCCATTTCTATATGAGTGTCTCCTTGCTTTAGATTTCTGGTGAACCCTGTGGTTATGAATACTTGTGTGTGATTTAAAAAAAAAAGATACATTTTACATTTCATCGAACTGCTGTTCACACTGGAGTATTATATATAAATATATGTATTTGAGGCCCAAGGCCTAAAAAATATTAGTATACAACTTGGTATCTTAGTCTTACTATGTACTTTTTGAAAGTATTCCTCGCAGGAGAAAGAATTCAAAATACCCATTTTATTCATGCCTTTCTTTTTAAAGAATTCTCTATCCAGTTATACTGTAGTCTTTTTAGTGCTGATTTTTTATTCCTGAATTTTTGCTGCTCATGACCAGTTTTAATACCACTGTGTTTTCCTTCTATTAAACCAGAAGAAGTAAACAGCATAATTGGCAACTCTTGAGCTTTTCTTGTGGCAGGCACCTTTTACCCTTGGTGCTCCAAATCCCCCATCTAGGAAAGAAATTTTTTCAAGTCAAATAACATTGATCACATATTCCTTGAAATCATCTACCAACACTGTATGGAGCATTAGGATTTAAATATGAATTTGTCTTAAAGGCAATTCCTTGTTGCTTCTGTATTATCCGGAAAAGCATAAGAGAGGTGACACCTCAACAAACTGATCAGAGAAAATAAGCAGTTACTACCCTGATAGGCACCTTCCCAATCCTGTTGCTTTTGACCATTGTCTGTCCAACGGACACACCTCAAACAAACAAAACTACCAAATAGATGACAGATCAGAATAAAGGTGAGAGGTCTGGTCCCCATCTAAGGCTGCTACAGTCTTCAAAGAGGCGAAGGAGTTCATAAGAGAACAACAGTAGGAGAGTTGAGAGCCAAGGGTAGGAGAGTTGCCCAAAAGACTTCCCCTACTACTTTAGGGTACTGAAAACTCAACTCAAAGGATCAGCTACAGCTTTATCTAAGTATTTACTAAATGCTACATGAGGGTGTCCCTGTCCAGCTTTCTGGCACTTGAGTCCTGTGTGGAGAGTTACCTCCTCTTCCAGGGACTGTGCTGTTGGGAACTTTGGGCAAGTCACTTACCTCTTTGTGCCTCAATTTCTGTATAATATTTCTAAGCTACCTCACTGAGGTGGTATGAAGATTCACTAATGTATGTAGCGTGTTTGTCAATCCTCCAGTGAAAAGCACTATCTAGATCACATTTTGGATCACATTAGCCAAATGCAGTAAATGGCCAAATTAGATGTGTGCTGAAGACAATCAGTCACTGGGTCTATATTAAACAGCAACCAGAGCAACAAATGGCAAACAATTTCTATTTTCAAGTTTCTTTGCATATTTTTTTGGTGCAAAACCATTTATAAACTTTTTTTTCTAACACTAGTGTCTACAGCAGCATTTAAAAAATTCTGTTACCTTTTCTGTATTAGGATTTAAAGTCTATTTCTTATTGTATACCTGATTGAAGCTGTTCTTGGAGATGAATGTTTTAAATGTCTCTATCCAAAAAATAAACATTTTGATGTAACTGTGGCCTGTTTTTTTTTTTTTCAATTTTCTAGTTAGTTATAATAGATTTTTTTATTCTAAGTGGCTCCATGGAAATTATTTTTCAGAGATAAGGTGTCACTGTATATGCTGTGAATAAGCAGCTATATTATGTAGTAAGTAAACCTAGTTTGCTAAATGGTGCTAAGGACTGCTCAATTACAGTCCTGGCCTTCTTCACTATCAACTGGGACTTTTGACTATGAACACCTTGGGATAATGAACATTCCACTTAATTTGGGAGACTTGAGCTTTAGCCTTGTTAACATGAAATTATTCCAGCAGAATTCCTCTAAAAGATGTCACATTAAAAAGGCTTCCAATGGGTGTAGACCAAAAAAAATGAGAGCATACTTAGGGACACAAAACACATAATTACTTGGTTAGATCCACAGTAATGGGAAGTAAAGTTAAATACCAACAATGTTTATAAAGGGACCTGAGTTCAAGTTTTATAATCAATGGCCCCCTTGTTAATACAGCCATAGGATTTAATTATTTGCACTTATTCTCTATTCTAACAAAGCCAAAATCAGTAGACTGTCATATTGCTAAATATATGCTATATGGTTGATGTAAAATTAAACACAAGACGATTAAAAAAAAATTAAGCTCTTTAATAAATTATGTGCACACAGATTTTAGAAAAGGTAGTCTTTTGTATATAGATACCTTTACATTCTTTATGCTGACTTTTGTCTTTTTTCAACTACAATTTTTGTATATAGTAAACCAGAAGATGTGTATGGACCCTGTTATTGCCAAGCATCTCAAAGATGAAGAGAGAATTAATGATAGTTATATTTCACTCAAAATGCCAAAAAAAATTCAACAAAGTAAAAATTTTAAAACTTGACTCTAACTAGTTCCTTTTTGTTTTACATTCTCAAACCATTGTCAAATATTCTAAATATCTCTGAGACTTTCTCTTGTAATGCTTCACTTGTATAATCTTAAAATCCTGACAGTCATACAATACAGCATGTAGTAGGTACCTTTTCTTGAGGCACATTCAAGTGTTTTGGCAAACAGTAAAAAGTATGTAAATGCCACAGGTTAAAATGTCAAGTTTTACTGAGTCACCAACTTCACCTCTTTTGATCTGCCTGTTCTCCAAGAACATCATTCTCCAGAAGATCCAAGTTCCTCTAGTTGTTTTCTTTGTGTTGTTTCCAGTTCTTCTAGTCTTTTGCGAAGTAGAGAGAGTTCCCTTTGATGCTGTTCCTCCTTAAAATGATGTAGAGAAAGCATAGCAAAAGAAACTATTAGAAAAACTGTTAGGTAGCAGCCTTGGACTGCCTCTTTTATATATGCCTATAACATTTGGCAAGGAAATGCTGACCACTGTAGCAGTCTAAAAACAGTAGCACGGGCTAAACTACCATCTCGTTTTGCTTCTCTCCTGCCTCAGGCTCTAGCCTTAAGCAAAACCCACAGTCTGTTCTTCTCTAGGTATAAAATTCACCAGAGAGTGAATTAGAAAATACTAATGCAGGGCCTAGGTATACTTAACATGGTAACTTTCCAACAACACTGGTGTTTAACAGCAGTTTATTATAAACAAAGCACTTGGCCTGAGATTCAATTCAGTGATTAAAATCTTCTGTGCTTACGTTATAAAACATAATTACTTATTAATACTCCCATCTTCTGAAAAAGAATCAATCTGATTCCTTCAATACCTCAGGGGCCTGATACAATAGAAAGAGCCCGGGTTTTGGATTCAACAGGTTTAGATTTGAAACTCTGTCACTTATTAGCTATGACCTTATGCAAGTCACTTCACTCTGAATCAGTTCCCTTATCTATGAATTAGGAATAGTAATATCTGCCCTCAAAGCATTTTCGTTAGTATTAGACATTGCACGGAACATGCACAGTTCACTGCGTTAGTAAATTCTTAGTAATTAGTATTAACATTATGAATAAGCTACAGACTCTAGGTTACTCAATGACTCAATCAAGTCTCCTCTTTTCTATCGTCCAGTAAGAGATTTCACTCTCACCACCATCACTAAAGGATCATGATTCAAACTGAATTCAGCAAATTTCTATGCTAAATGAAAGGGAAGAAGTTAAAACTAGTTTTAAATGTTTATGCCATTTTTGTGGTGAATTTTGAGCACTGACCAAAGTTATAATTTGAGTTTTATCACCATATTTAAACATAAAAACCTACAAAAATGTATGACTTTTTTTTTCCCCCTAAAATAAATGCTCATACCTGCATATGAGGAGGAAATGGTAGTTCCATGCTTGGAACCATGGCTGATGACTGAAAGCTAACAGGATTGATAGATGCTGTTGGAGGCATGTTAGGAACCAAAATTAGACTTCGAAATTCATTATGTCTTCTCTGTATATCTTTTAGTCTTTTTTGAAGCCTCGTATAGTCTTCAAAAGGAACATTTTGTCTTAAAAAGAAAAAGAAATGTTTCTTTAACATGGTTATACCCTATTGAAGCACAGTATGATTCACAGAATATAATTTTAAACTGGAAGAGGATTTCTAAATTATGAGATCTATATATAATATATAGATAAAAAAATCTGTTTACCTAGAAAGATAAACAGAAACATGACATAACATCTTAATCATTAGCAATCATTAGCATTGCAGACTATCAACTCATTATAAAGTTTTATTTGCTAATTAAAGATCTAAAATCTTTTGATACTTTGGTACTCACTCCTACCCTCCTACTCACCCCCATTCATGAATCCTGAAACTAAAGGGAGACTCTAAACCAAAAGAGTGCCTTATCTTACAGAAAGAATCAAATAAAAATACAGTTCACCCCTCAGTATACACATGGGATTAGTTCCAGGACATCCCTCATATATCAAAGCCTGTGCATACAAGTCCTGCAGTCAGCCCTGCAGAACCCTCATAATGGAAAAGTTGGTTCTCCGAACTGGCGGGTTTCACATCCTGTGAATACTATATTTTCTATCCATGTTTGCCCGAAAAAAAATCTGCATATAAGTAGACCCATGCAGTTCAAGCCCATGTTGTCAAGGGTCAAGTGTAAAGAAAATGCTGAATTGAAGCTTACAAAATTGCCATTTTTAAATAGGTGAACTATGGTCAAATATAGAGATTTTCACATAGTTCAATCTAATTTTTAAAATGTCAGTGTAATATTATAGTAAGAAATATATATTTGGTCTTTGCCCTTGGTTCCTGGCACACAGCTCCTAAAACTCTGGGAAACTCTGAAGTGATAAGAGTATCTTTTGTATATTAATAAGATAACTGGTGGCTGGGGGCCCCTGAATAGCTTCAGGATGGGGCGGGTCACCAGAAAGACTAAGGCATGATTAGAGGGTTGGAACTTTCAGCCCCACTCTCCAACCCCACCCCATGACATCTGGGAAGATAAAGGACTAAAGGTTGAGTTGATCACCAATGGCCAATGATGTAATCAATCATGCCTATGTAATGAAGCCTCCATAAAAACCCAAAAGCATGGAGTCAGAGAGCTTCTGGGTTGCTGAACATGTGGAGGTGTCTGCAGGCAGGCATGCCCAGAGAAGGCATGGAAACTCCATGCCCACTTCCTCATACCTTTTCCTATGTATCTCTTTCATCTGACTGCTCATCTATATCTTTTGTAATATCCTTTCTAGTAAGCTGGTTAACGTAAGTTTCCCTGAGTTCTGTAAGCTGCTCTAGCAAATTAATTGAACATGATGAGCAGGTCATGGGAACCCCAATTTATAGCCATTTTTAGCCAGTCAGAAGCACGGGTTACAACCTGGGGCTTATGGCTACATTCTGAAGTGGGGGGCAGTCTTGTGGGACTGAGCCCTCTACCTGTGGGATCTGATGCTAAATCCAGGTAGACAGGATCAGACCTGAATTACAGGACACCTAGCTCGTGTCCACTGGAGAACTGATTACTCCATGTATAGGAAAAAACCCCAAACATCTGGTGTCAGAAATGTTGTGTTGACTGTGTGAGAATAGGAAAAACACTGGTTTTTCCTATTATAAAAGGTAATCACAAAGGTGAAGCTACACAACTTTAGGAAAAAATGACATGGAGAAAAAGGCTAACTTTCCAGGCCTTCACAGATCATCATCTTTTTGGACATGACATCCAGTAATCAAATATAATTTCAAAATCACTCAAAATTCTAGATGATCTGCACCACAACTGGTCAATCTTGAATTGCTAACATTTCAATATTAATGTTTATGGAAGGGGAAGTAAGTTGAATTCTGTTTTAGAAGGACTGAGCCGGAAATGGTGGCTCATGCTTGTAATCCTAGTGCTTTGGGAGGCTGAGGCAGAAGAATAGATTAAGCCTAGGGGTTCGAGGCTACAGTTAGCTATGATTGTGCCACTGCACTCCACCCTGGACAATAGACGAAGACCCCATATTAAAAAAAAAAAAAAAGAAAAAGAAAAAGAATTGAAACAAAATTCAAAATTACAAGCATGTTTGTAATTTACAAATTACTACCAAATTAATAAACTAAAGGTGGCCTCCTACTTTGGAATAGAGTATTGTAAGGCTGGCACTAATTCTACAGTCTAGAAACCTCTAGAATGTTCTTTAAAAAACAATTGTTAATCTTTTGGTAATAATTGCACCCAAGAACACCAGTGCACATCATAAAACATCACTGCATGATATTATAGGCAGTTTCCATTACAGAAAAATCTATATCTGAATAGCCAAGATGCTGAAGGCTACCACTAATTCACTAAATTAAAAAGATTTTTCTTAACTTGAATCAAATGTGTCATATAATGCCACTACCAACAACTTAATATGACAAATCTCTGCTTTAAAAATGCTGATGATCCTGATTATCAGATGTGCTTGGCTGTGACTGCAAAACCTGAAACTACAGCTCAATAATATCTCCACACCAGGAAACCAAAACTGACCTTTGATTCAAAGTTGTAGGCACAATTTTCAGAACTATGCAATAGCTACAACTGTCTTGTCTCAGCAGCAACAACTAACACCACTCCTTGCTACCAAAGCCAGTGACATTTTCTGTTAGTCCCAATCATAAGGCAAACACCTGGCATGTGACAGAGACCTTTTGGTTTAAAGAAACATTCAGTTAGGGGGTAAAAAAAGGATAGTACATTAGGAGTTATCAAGCTGTTTTAGAAATCTTTTAAATGTACATTTTAAAAGAAAAGAAGGTACGTTATACTTAGAGACAAAGTTCTATAACATCAAAATAACCACATGGGGAAGATACACATACAAACACATTACCTATTTAAGACCTGATTTTCTGTTTCCAATTCTTCTTTCTTTGCCTCCAAGACTTCTACTTTCTCTTGTAGTCTTTTCAATTTGTTTTCATGAAGAGATTTTCTCTAAAAAGAGAAATATGAACAAGTATGTTAATACATAATCTCTTATTTGAACAAAACTATATAGAAAATGTTTTACTCACCAAAAACTGTATTTAGATATGAATGTTTTCAGTGAATACTAGAAACAAAGATTAGTAGACATGGCTCTTACTGAAAATTGCAAAGATAATAAACCACAAATCTATCCAATATTCTCAATGTGACAATTAATTATGAATGCCAAAGAAACTGGTATCAATAATTGCTGCAAAAAAAAAATATCTACAAAGGGAAGGAGTCAAATTTTACTACTGAGTCTGCCTGTACATCTGGTAAGAAATAATGAGCAATCCATTGTCCCAAAAGATAGCATGTGTTTAAGAGAACTGAGCCAGGTACAGTGGCTCATGCCTGTAATCCCAGTGCTTTGGGAGGCTGAGGCAGGAGGATGGATTAAGCCTAGGAGTTCAAGGCTACAGTTAGCTATGACTGTGCCACTCCACCCTGGACAACAGACCAAGAACCCATTCAAAAAAAAAAAAAAAAAAAAAAAAGGGCGGGGAACCAGGCGCAGTGGCTCACGCCTATAATCCCAGCACTTTGGGAGGCCGACGCGGACAGATCACAAGGTCAAGAGATTGAGACCATCCTGACCAACATGGTAAAACCCTGTCTCTACTAAAAATAGAAAAATTAACTGGGCGTGGTGGCGGGTGCCTGTAGTTCCAGCTACTCGGGAGGCTGAGGCAGGAGAATCACTTGAACCTGGGAGGCAGAGGTTGCAGTGAGCCGAGATTGCGCCACTGCACTCCAGCCTGGCAAAAAAGCAAGACTCCATCTCAAAAAAGGAAAAGAAAAGAAAAGAAAAGAAAAAAAAAAAAGAACTGAAACAAAATTCAAAATTACAAGCATGTTTGTAATTTATAAAGTACTACCAAATTAATAAACTGAAGGATCAGAAAGCTAAGATAGATATGGATGCATCTGTTTAAAAGTTGCCTTTCTAAATCTTAAAAGGAAAAAATTTAAACTTTACAATATACAAAGGAAAAAATTCCTAAGTAAATCTTGTATGGTTTCATTAAATAATACGGAAAAGTCCAGGTAAAATGCAAAAGGAGTATATGGAAAAAAGTAGTATTTTTTTCAGTTTTTATACACAGGCCTTTTGTTTTTTAATAGAAAAACACCTATAATGTTAAAACTCATTTAGTCGATGCAAACCTTTTAGGTATTTTCTAACTCTTTTTTAACTGAAGTATAATCTTATAGCAAAATGCATAGAATATAAATGTAAAGCTCAATGAAAAACCACAAAACAAATGCTGGCATGATTTCCTTGTAGGTCAAGAGCACTGCCATGCCAGAAGGGCCCCTACCTTTCCCCCTTCCAATCACTAGCCCTGTCATCCTCTGAAAAGGTAACCAACTAATTTACTTCCAAAACTATATTTACTTTTGCCTATTTTTGAACCTCATATACATACAATCATAGTATGTATTCTCTTATTAATGACTTTATTTCACTCAACATTGTTAGTGAGATTTATGTTACTTACAGATATACTTCATTCATTCCCACATATTATATTCCACTTACGATTACTGCATAACCTAGTATATTCACTCAGTACACCGTTAAGGGTTATCTGCATTATTTCCAGTTGGGACTATTACAAATAACTCTGCTACGAGCATTCATTCTCATGCTTTGATTGTCTCACATCCTCCAACATCTCAGAAGGCTTCCTTATGTTCCTGTCTACCCTGGCAAAGGAACCACTCTTCTGGCCTTTATCACCATAAGTATTTATGAATTTATAGGTAGTTAAGGAGTCCATCTGTCTATCCATCCACCCATTCATATGAAAGAAATCATAAATTTATGCTCTTTTGTATCTGGACTTTTTTCTCAACATTTTATCTATATGACTAAGCCATGGTTATGTATTGTCATAGTACTTCTTTTTCATTGTAATGTTGTCATCCATTGTACAAATATACCACATTATATACATTTTCCTGTTAATGAAAATTTAAATTCTTTCCAGTCTGGGGATATCATAAATATTTTATGAACATTCCTAAACATGTTTTTGGCAGATGTAAGTACCTCATTCTCTTGAGTATACACCTATGAGTGGGTCATAGTGTATACATGTTTTAGCTTTAGTAGATACTGCCAGTTTTCTAAAGCAGTTTTACGAATTACATTTCCACCAGCAATATGTGAGAGTTCTAGCTGTTCTACATTTTTGCCAGTACTTGGTATGGTCGGTCTTTTAGTTTTTGCATCCTGTTTTGGTGAAATACAGTATCTCACTGTAGTTTTAACTTACATTTTCCTGATAGCTAAAGGTACTGAGCATCTTTTTTTATGCATGTTAGTCATCTGGATATCCCTTCTTTGTGATGTGTCCATCCTAGTCTTTTGTCCATTAAAACTTTTGAGTAACCTGATTCCTACTGATTTGTAGTTCTGTATATATTCAAGATATGAATCATGTGTCAGATATATATGTATTGCAGATTGACCTTCTCCAGCCTATGGTGTCATTTTCTTCCTCTTGAGAGTATCCCTTAATAAAAAGATTTTAATTTAAATAAAATCAATTACATTAATCATGTATTTTATAGTAAGAACTTTTTGCATCCTGCTTATCTTTATTATCCCAAGATCCTAAAATTTTCTCCCAAGTTTTCATCTAGAAGCTTTATTTTTTTTTTACCTGTCACACTTAGGTGTATGGTTCATTTCTATCTATGTTGTGAGGTTAGACTGAGTTTAATCTATTGACTCACTACTGTTTATCTGAAGGAACATCCTTTATCGAAATGCAGTGGTACCTTTAGTGTAAACCTATTTCTGGACTCTATACTGTTCCATTTGCCTGTTTATCCTTATACCAATACCACACTAAATTACTGTAGCTTATATTTAGTGTTGATATCTGGTAGTTTTCAGTCCTCTAGCTTTATTGTTCTTCAAGATTGCTTTGGGTATTCTAGTCCTTTGTACTTTCAGATGAATTTTAGAATCTACTTTCTAATTTCTACAAAGAAACCTGCTAAGATTTTGATTAGAACTGCATTCAACTTATGGATAAATCTGGGAAGAACTGACACCTTAATATTGAATCTTCCAAGTCATGAACATGGTACAGTTTTTCCTTTAGGCATTTTTCAGTTTTTCTTAGCAGTATTTGTATTTCAGTGTAGAAGTCATAAACATCTTTCACTAGATTCGTTCCTAGGTATTTTATGTATTTTTATGCTATTGCAAATGGCATTTAAATATTTTCTAATTGTGTGTGTAAAGAAAAATATTATTTGTTACTTGACTTCGTACCTAGAAATTTTAAAAATTCACATTAATTTTAATAGTTTATTGATAGGTTTGACTTTTATGCATGCACAGTGACATCTGTGAATAATTTTAATTTCCTTTCTACTCTTTATGTCCATTTCTTTATTCTTAAAACTTTTTTTAGGCTCAGAGGTACATGTGCAGGTTTGTTTTATAGGTAAATAGATTATTTCATCACCCAGGTACTAAGCCTGGTACCCAAGTTATTTTTTCTGATCCTCTCCTTCCTCCCATGCTCCACTCTCAAGTAGGCCCCAGTGTCTGTTGTTCCCCTTTGTGTCCATGTGTTCTCATCGTTTAGCTCCCACTTATGATAATGAAAACATGCAGTATTCGGTTTTCCTTTCTTGTGTTAGTTTGCGAAGGATAATGGCCTCTTGCTCCATCATGTACCTGGCAAAGGACATTATCTCATTCTTTTTTATGGCTGTATAGTATTCTATGGTGTATATATACTGCATTTTCTTTATCCAATCTTCCATTGATGGGCATTTAGGTTGATTCCATGTCTTTGGTATTGTGAATAGTGCTGCAATGAACAAATGCATGTGTCTTTATGACAGAAAGATTTATATTCCTTTGGGTATATTTACCCAGTAATGGGATTGGTATATTTACCCAGTAATGGGATTGCTGGGTCCAATGGTAGTTCTGTTTTTAGCTCTTTGAGGAATTACCACACTGCTTTCCACAATGGTTGAACTAATTTACACTCCCACCAACAGTGTATCAAAGTATTTCCTTTTCTCCACAACCTCGCCAGAATCTGCTATTTTTTTATTTTTTAATAGCCATTCTGACTGGTGTGAGATGGTATCTCATTGTGGTTTTGATTTGCATTTCTCTAATGATCAGTGATATTGAGCTTTATTTCATATGCTTGTTGGTCACATATATGTCTTTTGAAAATGGTCTGTTCATTTCCTTTGCCCACTTCTGATGGGGTTGTTTTTATCCTGTAAGTTTTAAGTTCTTTATAGATGCTAGATAGACCTTTGTCAGATGCAGATGCATAGCTTCTAAATATCTTCTCCCATTCTGTAGGTTATCTGTCTACTTTGTTCACAGTTTCTTTTGCTGTGCAGAAGCTCTTAAGTTTAATCAGAACCCATTTATCAACTTTTGCTTTTGTCATGATTGCTTTTGGCATCTTCATCATGAAATCTTTGCCAGTTCCTATGTCCTGAATGGTACTGCCTAGGTTGTCCTCCAGTGTTTTTATAGTTTTGGATTTTACATTTAAGTCTTTAATCCTTCTTGAGTTGATTTTTGCATATGGTGTAAGGAAGAGGTCTAGTTTCAATCTTCTGCATATGGCTAGCTGTTTATCCCAGTACCATTTAATGAATGGGGTGTCCTTTTTCCCACTGCTTGTTTTTGTCAGCTTTGTTGAAGATCAGATGATTGTAGGTGTGAGGCCTTAATTCTGGTTACTCTATTCTGTTCCATTGGTTTATGTGTCTGTTTTTGTATCAATATCATGCTGTTTTGGTTATTGTTGCTCTATAGCATAGTTTTAAGTCAGGTAGCATGATGCCTCCACATTTTTTGTCGTTGTTGTTTGGCATAGGATTGCTGTGGCTATTTGGAGTCTTTTTTGGTTTCACATGAATTTTTAAAGTTTTTTTCTAGTTCCATGAAGAATGCCATTGGTAGTGTGATAGAAATAGCACTGAATCAATAAATTGCTTTTGACAGTATGGCCATTTTAATAATATTGATTCTTCCTATTCATGAGCATGGAAAGTTTTTCCATTTATTTGTATCATCTCTGATTTGTCTAAGCAGTGTTTTGTAATTATCATTGTAGAGATCATTCACCCCCGTTTAGTTGTATTCCTAGGTATTTTATTCTTTTTGTGCAATTGTGAATGGGATTGCATTCCTGATTTGGCTCTCAGCTTGGCTGTTGTTGGTGTACAGGAATGCTAGTGATTTTTGTACATTGAGTTTGTATCTTGAAACTTTGCTAAAGTGATCAGCTGAAGGAGCTTTTTGGATTGAGACTATGGGGGTTTTCTAAACATAAAATCATGTCGACTGCAAACAGGAATAGTTTCACTTCCTCTCCTCCTATTTGGATGCCCTTTATTTCTTTCTTTCTCTTGCCTAACTACTCTGGCCAGGACTTTTAATACTATGTTGAATGGGAGTGGTGAGAGAGGGTATCATTGTCTTGTGCTGGTTTTCAAGGAGAATGCTTCCATATTTTGCCCATTCAGTATGATGTTAGCTGTGGGTTTGTCACAGATGGCTCTTACATTTTGTAGTATGTTCCTTCAATACTTACTTTATTGAGTTTTTAATAGAATGGGATGGTGAATTTTATCAAAAGCCTTTTCTACATCTATTGAGATAACCATGTGATTTTTGTCTTTAGTCCTGTTTATGTGATGAATCACATTTATTGATTTGCACATGTTGAACCAACCTTGCATCCCAAAGATAAAATCTACATAATCATGGTAGATTAGGTTTTTGATGTGCTACTGGATTCGGTTTGCAAGTATTTTGTTAAGGATTTCTGCATCAATGTTCATCAAAGATATTGGCCTAAAGTTTTCATTGTTGTGTCTCTGCCAGGTTTTGTTATCAGGACAATGCTGGCTTCACAGAATGATTTGGGAAGGATTTCCTGCTCCTCTATTTTTTGTTAACAGTTTCAGGAGAAACAGTACCAGCTCTTCTTTGAACATCTGGTAGCATGTGGCTGTGAATCCATCTGGTCCTGGGGTTTTTTTTGGTTGGCAGGTGTTTACTACTGCCTCAATTTCAGAACTCATTATTGGTCTGTACAAGGAATCAACTTCTTCCTGGTTCTATCTTGGGAAGGTGTATGTGTCCAGAAATTTATCTGTCTCTTCTAGCTTTGTTAGTTTGTATGCAGAAAGGTGTTCATAGTTGTCTGTGACGGTTGTTTGTATTTCTGTGGGGTCAGTGGTAACATCCCCTCTGTCATTTCTAATTGTGTTTATTTGGATCTTCTCATTTTTCTTCATTAGTCTAACTAGTGGCCTAACAATTTTTTCAAAAATGCAACTCCCGTATTAGTTAATCTTTTGAATGGCTGTTCATGTTTCGATCTCCTTCAGCTCTAATGCTAGCTTTGGGTTGGTTTTCTCTTGGTCCTCTCATTGTTTTAGTTGTGCTGCTAGGTTGTTGATATCTTTTTAACTGTTTGATGTGGGCATTTGGTGCTATAAATTTCCCTCGTAACATTGCCTTAGCTGTGTCCCAGACATTCTGGTATATTGTATCTTTGTTCTCTTAGTTTCAAATAACTTCTTGATTTCTGCCTTAATTTCATTATTTACTCAAAAGTCATTCAGGAGCAGGTTAACTTCCATGTAAATGGTTTTGAGCAATTATATTTTTAGTCTTGATTTCAATTTTTATTGTGCTGTGTGTTTGGTATTTCAGTTCTTTTGCATTTGCTGAGGATTGTTTTATGTCTGATTGTGTGGTCAATTTCAGAGTATGTGCCATGTGGCAATGAGAAGAATGTATATTCTGTTGTTTTTGGATGTAGAGTTCTGTAGAGGTCTATCAGACCCATCTGGTCCAATGTTAAGTTCAGGTCCTGAATATCCTTGTTAACATTCTTCCTCAATGATTTAATACTGTCAGTGGAATGTGGAAGTCTCCCACTATTATTGTGTGGGAGTATAAGTCTCTTTGTAGGTCTCTAAGAACTTGCTTTATGAATCTGGGTGCTCCTATGTTGGGTGCATATATATTTAGGATAGTTACGTCTTCTTATTGAATCGAACCCTTTACCATTATGTAATCCCTTGTCTTTTTTTATTTTTGTTGGTTTAAAATGTTTTGTCTGAAACTAGGATTGCAACCCCGGCATTTTTCTGATTTCCATTTGCTTGGCAGATGTTCCTCCATCCATTTATTTTGAGCCTATGGGTGTCATCGCATATAAGATGGGTCTCTTGAAGACAGCATATCATTGGGTCTTGCTTTTTTATCCAGCTTGCCACTCTGTGCCTTTTAAATGGGGGCACTTAGCCCACTTATATTCAAGGTCAGTGATTTGTTGTGGATTTGTTCCTGTCATTGTGTTGTTAGCTGGTTATTAGGCTGGCTTGTGTGGTTGCTTTATAGTGTGGCTCATCTGTGTACTTAAGTATGTTTCTGTATTGGCTGGTAACCATCTTTTTTTTTAATGCTCTCTCTCAGCAGAATCATGGTAACCATCTTTCTATATTTAGTGTTCCTGTCAAGATCTCTTGTGAGATGGGTCTCCATTTTACAAGCATTTGCTTATCTAAAACTCCCTCAGTATTTGCTTATCTAAAAAGGATCTTATTTCTCCTTTGTTGAGGAAGGTTAATTTGGCTGGATATGAAATTCTTGGTTGAAGATTTTTTTAAGAATGTTGACTATAGGTCCCCAGTCTCTTCTGGCTTGAAGGGTTCCTGCTGAGAAGTCAGCTATTAACCTGATGGGGTTTCCCTTGTAGGTGACCTGCCCTCTTTCTCCAAGTGCCTTTAATATTCTTTCATTTTGACCTTGGAAAATCTGATGATTATGTGTCTTGGGGATTATCTTCCTGTGTAGAATTTTGTTCTCTATAGTTCCTGTTGGTCTCTCTAGTGAGGCTGAGGAAGTTTTCTTGGACAATATCCTGAAATATGTTTCCTAAGTTGTCTGCTTTCTCCCTAACCCTTTCAGGGATGCCAATGATTTGTAGATTTGGTCTCTTTACATAATCTCATATTTCTTGGAGGTTTTGTTCATTCTTTTCTATTCTTCTATTTTTGTCTGACTGTCTTACTCCAAAGAGCCAGTATTCAAGTTCTGAAATTATTCAGCTTGGTCTCTCTCTTCTGCTGTTAATACTTGTGATTGCACTGTGACATCTTGTGTTTTTCAGCTCTATCAGATCAGTTAGGTTCTTTTTTATACTGGCTATTTCATCTGTCAGTGCCTGTATCATTTTATTGTGATTCTTAGTTTCCTTGGATTGGGTTTTGCCATTCTCCTGAATCTTGATTATCTTCATGTCTATTCATATTCTGAATTCTATTTGTGTCACTTCAGCCAACTCAGCCTGGTTAAGAACCCTTGTTGGAGAACTAGTGGCCATTTGAGTTGACACTCTGACCATCTGAGTTGCTAGAGTTCTTCCGTTGATTCCTTCTGTCTGATGGTTCCATCTCTGCATGTGGGTGTTCCTTTAACTGCTGGGCTGCCTCTGATTGAAGTGGTCAGGCAAGCTCAGGGTAGTTGTGCTAGAGTTCCAGGTTGGGTGACCCTGCCCAGGGAGAAGAAGTGAGGACTGGGACTTGCATAGAGAACAGTCTGGCCACTTTTCTGAGGTGGGTGCTTTGTGTTGGGCATCCATACCAGCCCCTGGTACCCACAGACTCTCCAGAACCTGGAGACAGTAAGGGTGAGGGCTACAAGACAGCAAAGATGGCAACCCATCCCTCCCACTAGGAGCTCTGTCCCAGACAGTAACAGAGCTGCTACTGGCTTGATGGCCCTGGTGGGGATGGCTGGAGATCCAGGTTGGAAGGACCTGCTCAGTGAGGAGATATAGAATCAAGGACCCAAATAACAGTCTGGCCACTTTTCCATAGGGCTGCTACAGTATGCTGGGGGTCCGCTCCAATCCCTTTTCATCTTAAATTTTCCAGTACCTGAAGATATCAACAAGGAAGTCTGTGAAACAGCAAAGATGGAGGACTGCCCTTCTCTCTGGGAACTCTGTCCCAGGGAGGCACAGACCTGTTGCCGGCAGAACACACTAACAGGAGGTGGCTAGAGACCTCGGTTGGGAGATCCTACCTAGTGAGGAGTAACAGGATCAGGGACCCACATATAAAAGCCGTCTGGCTTTTTCCATAGGGTAGCCATGCTTTGCTAAGGGTCCACTCCAGCCCCTAGTCACCTCAGACGAGATCTCTAAAGCCTGAAGACAACAGCTAAGGCTGCTAAACAGCAGAAGTGGTGGTCCACCCCTCTCTTTGGGAGCTCTGTTCCAGGGAGGTTTGAAACTGTTGCTAGCCAAAAAACACTAGTGCAAGTGGCTGGAAACCCTGGTCAAAAGGCCCTGTCCACTGAGGAGGAATGGGATTAGAGATTCATGTAAAAAAGCAGTCTGGCCACTTTTTCATAGAGCAGTTGCGCTGTGAGGGGGTATCCTCGAGAACAGTTGCTTCAGACTCTCCAAATCCCAAAGGCAAAGAAATAAGGCTGCAAAACAGTGAAGCTGGCAGCCCACCCCTCTCTCTGGGAGATCCATTCCAGGGAGGTTTGAAACTGCTGCTGGCCAGAAAACACTGGTGGGGGTATGGTTGTAGACCTCAGTCAGGAGATTCCACCCAGTGAGAAGAAATGAGATCCAGGAGCCACATGAGAAAGCAGCCTGACCACTTCTCCTTAGAGCTGCTGCTCTGTACCAGGGGATCACTCCAGTCCCTAACCAACTCAGACTCCCTAGAGCCCAAAGGCAACAATGGCTAAGAATGTGAAACATCAAAGATGACAGCCCCGTCCCTCCCCCTGGGAACTCTGTCCCAGGGAGGCTTGGAACTACTGCCAGCTGGAAAACACCAACAAGGGTGACTAGTGACCCTGATTGGGAGGTCCCCCACCCATTGAAAAGCAGGGTCTGGGACCTGCATAAAAAAGCAGTCTGGGTGCTTTTCCATAGGGTGGCGGCAATGAAGGCAACAGCTAAGGCTACAAAACAGCAAAGATGGCAGACCACCCCTCCCTCTGGGAGCTCCATCTCAGAGAGGTGTAACACTGCTACCAGTGGCTGGCTAGAGTTCCAAGCCAGTGGGTCTTATCCTGCAAGGTGCCATGGTAGTGGGGCCTGCAGACTGTCACTGCTCTATCCCCTGGATTCAGCCTCTTTCCTAGGGGTATGTACAGGGGTCTAACATCCCGCTTGGCTGGAGCTGCAGTTGCTTTTGATGGGAAACCTGGGTATCCAAAGCTCCCAGGGCTCTATGTGTATCTGAGCGGCTGCATTGCTGAGACTCCACGTAATTCTGTGTATCAGGCTGCAGACCCTGGTGGAGTGGGCTCACAAGGGGATCTCCTGACCTGTGGGTTGCAAAGATCCAAGGGAGAAGCGTGGGTCGCTGGGGTCACTCACTCACTTACCACTTCCCTGGGAAGAGGAGGCTCCTCTGGCTCTGTGTCACTCCCAAGTGGGTGATTGTCCTGATTGCTTTTCTCCATTCTTTCTGGGTCAAGTTGTTTTCTTGATGAATCCCAATGCATGTACATGGATGCTTCAGTTGAAGGTACTGTATTTACTTACTCCTTCTATTTCTCTCCATGAAAGTAGCACACACTAGCTGCTTCTAGTTGGCCATCTTGGCTAGCCTCCCCCTCCATTTCTTTTTCTTGCCTTATTACACTAACTAGAACCTCCAATAAAATATTAAACAAAATGATGATAGCAGACATCTGTTCCTGACCTTGGGTAAGTAAGGGGAAGCAGTCAATATTTTTAATCAGTAAGTATGATGTTAGCTGCAGAATTTTTATAGATACCATTTATAAGATTGAAAATTCCCTTCTGTTCCCAGTTTGGCAAAAGTTTTTATCATGAATGGGTATTGAATGTTGTCAAATTATGTTTCTGTGTCTCTTAAGATGATCACAATAGTTTTCCTTCTTTGTTCTGTTAGGGTGTTGAATTACACTGAACAATTTTGCATGTTAAGCCACCTATATTCCTAGAATAAAACCTAAATGCTTATGCTATATTATCATTTTTCTATATCACTAAATTCAGTTTGCTAGTAAGATTTTTACATGTTTATAATGCAATTTTTCTTATATTGATTGTATCAGGTTCTAACCTTATAAATGGAGATGTGTTTCCTCCTTTTCTATCATCTGGAAGAGTTTGCATTAAGATTTGTATTAATTCTTCCTTAAGTATTTGGAATAATTTACCAGTGAAGCCAAATGAGGCATTTCTTTGTGGAAGGTTTTTAACTAAAGATTTCATTTCATTAATAGATACAGGACTATCCAAATGACCTAATTCTTCTTGTATTAGGTTTAAGATGTTCTTAAAGAAATGTATTCATTTATTCTAAATTGCATGATTAATTAGCATAATAGTTTTTATACTATTTTGTTTTAATATCTATATGCAGATAGTTAATATCTATAGATAGATATCCCTTTTTTCATTCACTACATTGTTCATTTGTGGCTCTAATCTCATCTACTTTGTGGGGAGTTTGAGGACAATCAGTCTTGCCAAGGCTTTATCAATTTCATAATCTTTTTAAAACCAACTCTTGGCATTTCTATTTTCCTCACTGTACATCTTCTGTCTCTGTCACTGATTTGTGCTCATCTCTTGATGATGGTGATGTTGTTTGCTATTAAATCTATCCATTGAGTTAATTATTGTTATTGTATTTTTTTAGTTCTAAACTCATCTTTTTTAGTGCCGATCTGTAACCTGGACCACTAAAACACGATTTCCCTGACTCCTATTCTGCCTCTCTACACAACAACCAGAGATTCTTCAAAAATATAATTCAGATATCACTTCTCAATTCAAAAACCTCCAATGTGTTCCTACCTTAACTGAGAATAAAAGCTGAAGTCATGGCATAAATTTGGCCTCCTACCATACCTCTTTCCATTCTAGCTCCCTGGGCCTCCTGTGTTCCCTCAACATACCAAGCAGATTCCTGCCTCTCTTGTACTTGCTATTCCCTCTGTCTGGAACACCCTTACCTTACATATAACAACATGGCATCCTCCCTCCTTTCCTTCAGTCTCTGCTCAAATGTTACCTTACCAGAGAAGCCTTGCCTCACCACCTACATAAAACAGCACCCCCTACTCCTGTCAATTTTCTCTCCCTTTTTTTTTTTTGAGATGGAGTCTTGCTGTGCTGCCCAGGCTGGAATGTGCTGCCACCATCTCAGTTCACTGCAACCTCTGCCTCCAGGGTTCAAGCAATTCTCCCTGCCTTAGCCCCCTGACTAGCTGGGATTACAGGCACCCGCCACCATGCCTGGCTAATTTTTGTAGTTTTAGTAGAGATGGGGTTTCCCCATGTTGGCCAGGCTGGTCTCGAACTCCTGACCTCAGGCGATCTGTCCGCCTTGGCCTCCCAAAGTGCTGGGATTACAGGCGTGAGTCACCGTGCCCAGCCTACTCCTGTCAATTTTCCTCTTAGTACTCACCTCCATCTGATAGTATTTCTTTCTTTATTCTATGTCTCCTAACAAAATACAATGTAAACTCCACAGTGCAGGGTCTTTGTTTACTTCTGTATTCTAGTGAATGAGTAAGTACCTGATACATAATAGATGCTTAACAGATATGTTGAGTAAATTGGATAAATGAATACAGATAAACCTTGTAGGGAAGACAGTCTGACCAAGGATGTTAGTAATAGGAATGAAAAGAAATATGGGGTGGGGCAAAATTTGAGAGGCATCATAAAGAAAGAATTCATAGGCTTTATAAGTTCTTATTTTAGGTTGAATAATGTCTCCCAAAAATTCACGGGCACCCAGAATGTGACTGTGGTATAAGAAGAAATATATTTGGTCTTTGTCCCCAGATCCTGGTACAAAGCTGCTAAGACCTGTGGAATTGTATAAGTGATAGGAGAGGTTTTTGTATAATTCTTAGCAAGTCCCTTTCAATCATACCTGAGTTGATGTTAATGAGGTAACTTAGAGTTGAGGTCCCTAGATAGCCTAAGGATGGGGGCTGGTCACCAGAAAGACCAAGTGATTAGATGGTAAATGCATTCAGGTTCACTCGGCTGGAAACTCTTCAACAATGAGATTTTGAGAGCTTCCGGGCTGGCGACCACATTGACTTGCTGGGAGGGTGGCTCACACAGAGAGGGCATGGAGGCTCTGCACCACAATCCCCGACCCCCAACACCTTGCCCAATGCATTTCTCCCATTTGGCTATTCCTTTTATCCTTTACAATAAACTGGTAAATATAGTGTTTTCCTGAATTTTGTGAGCCATTCTAGCAAATTATCAAACTGGAGGAGGGGATCATGGGAACCCCTAAGTTAGTCAGTCAGAATATAGGTGACTCAGACTTGCAACTGGTGTCTGCAGTTGGGGCAGTCTTGTGGGACTGAGCCGTTTAACTTGTGGGATCTGACGCTAACTCCAGGTAGACAGTTTCAGAATTGAATTTTTGGACACCTGGTTGTTATCCAGAGAACAAAGAAATGATTGCTGGTATTGGAAAACACCCCAGAGTAACCTTATTTGGAAATAGGGTCTACAAATGTAATCAAGTTAAGATGAAGTTAGACTGGATTAGAGTGGGCCCTAAATCCACTATGACTGGTGTCCTTACATAAGAGGAGTGAAATCTGGACACAGAGCTACAGATACACAGGGAGACCATCATGTAAGACAAGGCAGAGACTGGAGTGATGTGCCTGTCTAAAACCCAAGGAACCCCAAGGATTACCAGCAACTACCAGAAGCTACACAAAGGGGCATGAAAAAACATCCTCCTCCAGAGCCTTTTGAAGAAGCATGCTCCTGCTGGCACTCTGACTGTAGATTTCTAGGCTCCAGAACTGTGAGAGAATAAGCTTCTGTTGTTTTAAGCCACAAGGTTTGTGGTAATTTGTCATAGCAGCCCTAGGAAACTAATATAGTGCCTGACTAAATTTGGAGATAAGGCAGACCTCAGGATGAATCACAGGTTTGAAGCCTAAGTGACTGGAAGAATAATTTCTACTGAAAGAAATGAAAAGTCCAGAGGGAAAATTAGTGGAAACGAATGATTCTAATTTTTACTTGAGTGGTCCAACACAATCACAGGATAGTCAAATCGATGCCTTAGTGTTGTAAACATTATGACACAAAGGATTAATAGAACAATTAAAACAATATAGATACAAGAATTAAGGCTGGGATTCCCCTTTTACCACCTTCTAGTCAAATCCAATTAACTTTTTTTCAATGATCATGTTAATGACCATTTATCTTTGATACCTTTCTTTACCTTTGGTTCCCATAACATCACAATATATCTTCTACCTCTGTTCACCACCACACCTAGCTCCTCGTTCTAAGTAAACTTAGTATTCTTCAGCGATCTGCAAAATCTTGAGTTTCTAATTATATTTCTCTAATTTGAATTATTCATCTCTGTACTTCACATTCTATTATTTCTAGTTACCTAGATAATATCTTTACTTAAGGGTCTACATAATGTCTACATGGATGCACCGCCATCATTTCCTATCTGACATGTGTTTTGTATCTTTCTACTCAACTGACATTCTTCAATCCATTATCATAACTCCACTTACATCTTCTCACAGCTAAAATACTTCATAGTTTTCTTTCTTATTTACCAATATATTCTGCAATCATTTTTTCCTTTGGAATACCTCTGGCAGTCACGCTTTACCTTCATTCCTATATGCCAAGCCCCAATTCTAGACTTCTTACCTCACTTTAAGTTTACTATAACAGCTTCCTAACTGGTCTCCTTGTCTTCAGACTTTTTTCTGTCTAGCACAGTGGTTCTCAAACTTTAGAGTCCGCATAAATCACCCAGGAGTGACTACTGGGATTATTTAGGTGTTTCTTGCATGTTATCTTATTTCTCCAACAAGATTATATAGTTATCAAAGCCAAGGAGTAATCATGGCTTCTATTTCCCCCCAGTGTATAGCGTAATCTAGGCCACACAACATATTCAATCAGATATTTTGCAACTTCAAGACTATGATTCATCTTTTTTGAAAACATTCATAATAGTATCTGACCAAGAATTATTTCAGAGACGTATACCTTAGAATAAAAATAACAAGTTGTTATTTCAGGTTCCTCAAGAAAAAAGAAAAACCCAACTCACTGTGTTCACTTCAAGAGATCTCTCTTCAGTGGGGGTGGGGGAATACACTCTCTCTGTATGTATCAGTCATAGAAGGGCATCCCAACTCAAGATCCTGGTCAAGCTTTTCCAAACAAATCAACACAACAAAACATCATTTACACCAAAGACTACTTAAAAACAGCAGAAATGACAATCTCTGTGCTTAGGAGCTTGGAGCTCTGAGTAAACACAGATGGCAGTGAGCCATCTTATCCAGCCTCAGGGAAAAAAGAACTTTTCACAGGAAAGCAACTCTAAAGGATTATTTCTGCACTGGGTTCATAATTTGTGACTTTTGTTAAGTCTTATGGCAAAAAATGTTATGACTTTTGGCATTAAAGAACCTAAGAAGTCTGTTGCACTCTTATGAATTATATTTATGTAATCTGATAGCCAAAATGGTCAAATAGAAGCATTATCTTTAACTTGAATGGGAAAAGGGTATGAGTTAATTTAATTTACAGTGATTATTCTGACATAAGAAACGACTCACATGGACCATAGCTATATTAAGCGAAAAGTTGTGAAGTATTTGGAATCAAAGAAAGTAGGAAATTAAAGCCTAACAGTGCAGTGGAAAGAGCACCAGACTGAGAACAGAAACACGTAGATTTTAGTCAACTTTTGATTCTTACTAGTTAAGTAATCTTGGGTACCTCCTATTTTATTTAGTTTGCTAACTTGTAAAGCTATCTGAATGCTAAGATCCCTTCCAGTCCTAAAATTATATACACTTATATACTTTTTAATTGTATTTCTAAGTTACGCATGATGTTTTTCTATTTTAATTGATGTAAACTTGTAAGCTCCTAGTGCAGTGTCCCACATAGTAGGACAACTCTAGGTCATAATCATTCACTGAATTGACCTTAACAATTTCACTATGACTTAAATCACAATCCATAGATCACATTTTAAAAAATAAAATGACTATCTACTATCTTCACACTCATCATCTGGTAGACATTTCAGTAGAAAAAAAAATTCATCCTGTCACAATACTAATGAAATGTTACTTTATAGTGTTTTGGGGTTTTTTTGTTTAATTTTTTTTTTTTTTTTTCTGAGATAGGGTCTTGCTGTGTCATCCAGGCTGGAGGGCAGTGGTGCCATCACAGCTTCTTGCAATCTTGAACTCCTGGGCTCAAGCGATCCTCCCACCTCAGCCTTCCAAGTAGCCGGGACTACAGGCATGTGCCACCATGTGCAGTTTTTTCATGTTTTACAGCGATGGGGTCTGGCTATATTTTGTAGATTTTTAAAAATATAACCTCCTCCGCTCCTTCTGGTATACTTATGATTAGCTGATAATCTCACCACTGGGTGTCACTTTTGCTTCAAAAGAATTCAACCCAAACTAACCTCAATAATTAGAATTTTATCTGTAAGATACTTATCCCTAAAGCCTCAAAATTTAGCTCTTACAATTTCTTGCTGTAACATGGCTTCAGATGTTTCTAGGCTTCAAACACAGTGCAAACGAAAATCAGTAGGATTTCTGAGATCATAGGTCATAAAACAATCCTCTGAAATCCCATTAATATTCATATACTTTTCAGTACCTACATCGACAGAAAGGAAGAAAAGTGACATATACAGAAAAACAAACAAGTGTGCATATTTTGGGTATAAAACACTGGGATCCCTATATAATAAATGCTGTTTTTCCAATAATACTACTTCTAGCATTATGAGAAGATAAAAGTAATATTCAGAGACCAAGAAAGTAGAGAAGGAATGACTTTTAGACTACTCATGTTGTCACTCCAACCATCAGCAACATTTGGCAGTGATATCCAATTACATAAAAAGGGGTCTAGGGACTGCTGTGTGGTTTTCAAATTCAGAATAACTGAACGATCTACAGTTATTTTCTCTTATCCAAATATAAACAGTTAACCTTTCCAATAAACAAACAGATATTAAGATAATGGTTCCTGCACCTAGAATCATTTTCCTCTTACCTCAGATCTTCTCTCCTCTCCACAACAAATGCTACTATTAAGGGAATTTATCAAATGGACACAACTCAAATCATTTGTGGGACTTTACATATAACACACACACACACACACACACACACACACACACACACACTTTATCATGTCCCTCCTCTTCCTCTAATCCTGTTGAAAAGATTACCATGTCCTTCCCCTCCCTTAATCACCACCATGAGTCATGGTTACTAATGGGACCTGTTATATTATTCTTGGGTTTGCTGAAATAGAAAAAAGTTGTAAGTCACTGATTTAGAAGATCCATATAGATACATTATTTCCATGATGCCCTGGATTGTTTCCAAGAAAACAAAGTTAGGTTCTGGAGAAAAGTATGCCTGCAAAGGTAAAACTTAAAAAGGATCACAACGCTGTGGGAACTACTGTGGCAGTTTCAGAAGCCAAGGGAGTCCCAGTTCCTCCTGCTGGAGCAAAGAAATACTTGCTCTTGTATTTCTGAATTGGAAACAAAAAAGCCTTTTAACCACAAAAGCAATAAAACAGATATTAGGCATAAATAAAACAAGCTTAAACACACTATAATTTAACTGGAGAATGTGTTAAATATGACTTCCATGGGATGGCCTGGAAACTATCACTCTGAAAAACACCTTCTGTATGGAAAAATGCATGTCAGCTCAAAACAACTGACTTACACACAAAATTTAGAAACAAACCTGCTGGACAGTTTGGATTTTCCCAATTTATTTCTGCAAGGTTGACAGCAAAATGTCATGCTTATATATCAAATTAAACATATCACTAAAATCTCAGACTCAACTATATATTTTATTCTCCTAAAAGAGTTTATCAGGATGGACGCAGAAGCTCATGCCTGTAATCCCAGCACTTTGGGAGGCTGAGGTGGGAGGATCACTTGAGGTCAGGAGTTTGAGACCAGTCTGGCAAACATGAGAAACCCTGTCTCTACTAAAAATACAAAAATTAGTCGGGCGTGGTGGCACGTGCCTATAATTCCAGCTACTCGAAAGGCTGAGGTATGAGAATCTCTTGAACCCAGGGGATGGAGGTTGCAGTGAGCCAAGATCGCACCACTGCAATCCAGCCTGGGTGATGGGAGTCAGACTCTCAGGAAAAAAAAAAAAAAAAAAGATTTAATTATATTTTATTCCATAGAAATCACCTTTTTTGCTTTTTTTTTTTTTTTTTGCGACAGAGTCTTGCTCTGTCGCCCAGGCTGGAGTGCAGTGGCACGATCTAGGCTCACTATAAGCTCTGCCTCCCAGGCTCATGCTATTCTCCTGCCTCAGCCTCCCGAGTAGCTGGGACTACAGGCGCCCGCCACTACGCCTGGCTAATTTTTTTGTATTTTTTTTTAGTAGAGACGGGGTTTCACCGTGTTAGCCAGGATGGTCTCGATGATCTCCTGACCTCGTGATCTGCCCGCCTCCACCTCCCAAAGTGCTGGGATTACAGGTGTGAGCCACCATGCCTGGCCAGAGATCACTTTAATAAGAACCACTTGCCTTTTTCTGGGCAATTGCAGCTCGCTGCAGTTTCTCCTTAGCTTGATTGTACTTTTCTTCTCTGTCTGTGATACGCTCATGAAGCTTATGCTTTTCTTCCAACCACTGTATCTGTTTCTCTTCCAATGTCCTGTCAGAAGAATGTATGTAAAACATGTTAGTTAAATAAGTTCTTAGGATTAAATAGATATTATCACAAGTATAAGCAAACTCACTACCTGTCTGACCACATTCTTAATTATCCAACTGCAGGCCCTCCTGTATGGCCACTTGTTTGCAAATACCCACCATTACTGAGCACTTCCTATGAATAAGGCACTGGACTTAGAATACTATGTGTATTATATTATCTGTTCTTTACAAAAATCCTGAGTTAGGTATTTCTGTCACCTTTATACTTCTGTCCATTTTATAAATGAGGAAACTGAGGATTAGAGCAGTTAACTAACTTAAGGGCTCACATCTAGTTAATGGCAAGACAAACACTTGATAACCAGGTGTGAAGTATAATAACCATCAAACTACAAATATCTGTCCTCATAAATTTGGTTTAAGAAAATCAAGCCTGGTATCAAATCTTAATGCAGTATGTCTTCTGACTAGAGTAAAATGCATATAAATGATATCTTAAAATAACATCATAACAACTTATATTTTTAAAGCTATTCTGCATACTTTATATGATTTTTTTAGTATTCTTACTATAGGCAGTACTAATGAAAATAACAAACCCTGAGAAGTTAGATTACTTGCCTAAGGTCATACAAGATTTTAAGTATCTTAGCTAGAACTAAAATCACATCCCATTGATCCTTAGTCCAGCTATTTTCTTCTATGCAATTCTATGAATATTATTTAGAAACCAATGATTAATTACTTAAATTTGCTAGCTATACTGTCATTAGAATTATTAAGCTCATTTCAATCAAACACTTGAGAAATCCAAGCACATGCTTCTGTTTTTTACAAAATAAAAGAAAAATAAGTTGGATCATCTGAAATGTCACATGCTGTAGACATTTATCTTGCTTACTTCCTTTTCTTGAAATTCAACCCCATATAAAAAAGCATGGACAAACCTTTGAATATGTAATAATAGAAAAACTGAAGAAATACAGTTTTATGTGGCATGGTGGCCTTCAGAAGAAGAAATTTGAAAATAATAATGTTTTGTAGATTAAAATAAAAACTTACTTACAAGGCCAACATGTTATAAAGACAAAGCAAATACAAAATACAAAATGTGTTCTACCACGTCTACCACAAATTTTTCCAGAGGGTATAAGATCTTGAACATGACCACAATCATTTTATCCCTACCAGTTTTACTCCATACTGTCTACTAGTAACAAATTTTAAGACCAAAAAAAAAAAATAAACAAATAAATTAGCTTTTCAAAGAAAATCCAAGAGACTAGTTCTAATTCAAGGAATTAAGTTTTGCACATCAAAAACAAAACAAAAAACCCATTCTGTTCTCTGGCATTCAGAAGAATAGATTTTTGAAGAAATGTTTTGGTTTAATCAATGAATAAAAAAAGTTTTCTCTGAGGTTTTTCAGAATACTATGCTGTCAGAATTTTAATGTCTTAATTTTTTTTTAAAACAATTCAAGAGTCAGTATAGTTAATTCTATAAAAACATAAAGTACATTATTACCTCAGTAGACCACTGTACACTATTAAAGTGTATTTGTAACTAGTTTCTAAAATATAATCAACATTGGAATCATTACTAAAATAACTATATGTTATATAGAAAAAAGAAAAAATAGTTTGTACATAAAGAGCAAACTCTACTTTTCAGCTTCTAGTTGTGCTTTTTCAGCTTGGCTTCTAAAATTTCGGCACTCTTGTTTTAATCTCTCCACCATTTCCTTCAGCATTTGGTTTGAATTCAGCAAGTCATTCTCTGACTGTGCAAGTGAGGTCACTTGGATCTGCAAACTACTGATTTGCTTAAAAGAGAAGAAAGAAGATAAATTAAAGGCCACTAAATAAACGCGCTAAGGTATGAGAGAAGCAGAAGATACTAAGCATCTCCCTTTGCAAATGCTCCCTCAAGCTGGTGTGTCCTTGAAGATGACCCCTAAAGGAAATAACAAATAGCAGCACCCAGGAGCATTTCTTATTATAATCAGAGTCTATCAAGAACTATATTCCTCAGTCACTGAGTCCCCTCCCTCTTATTTCCAAAATATGCAGGCCAGGAGAGGTATTGGGAATGGAGAGAAGGGTTATCAGGGGGATTAGCAGTGAGATGAGAAAAGGGAATCCAGCGATTAGAGTGAGTCTCCTTACCACTCTAGCCTTCTCCTCACCTCCTAGGAAAAAAAACTGATTTTAAAAGCAAGTCAGCTGGGAAAGCAGCTAAAAAAAAAATCCATCCTCCTCTTCCCACATACCCTGAGATCAGCAACCTTCCAGAAGTTCTACTCTCCGAGCAATCAAAATTTTTCAGTGTAAATGTGGGAAGGATCACTCCTCACATTGTTTTTAAAAGATTTCCAAACATTCTGTATGTCCAGTGCTGGGCAGAAGAAAGATGCTCTGGGAAATCTAATAAATGCTACAGATTTCTTGGCCTCTACAGCCATTTACCAAACTACATAATGTCACTCAAAGGTTTTTTTCCATCCCAATTTACCTTTATCTGGGAGCACTTTTTCTCATGAGAAGTCTAGTTACAGATTAACAGGCTAGAAAGATTTACCTCTTCTAAATTATATCCAAATCTCTTTATTTGGGACAGTTACACATACCTCCCCCACAAGCTATTTTACCAATTAGTAAACAATAAAAGTCCTTATTTTCCTTTCACTTCCTTTTATCTCTCTTAGCCATTTTCTGAGAGACATTTCAAAGCAAAGACAGTCAAGAGACAGGGATCAAAAGAACCTATTATGAGATTCAAGGGTAAAAAGAAACAAGATTCTTATATAATAAACTAAATAAATGGGTAATAATCTCATTACTTCCTAATGGTAACAAAACAATTCAGATAGGATTCTGAATGTCCACAGAGCAATTTTTAGCAGAATAAAACTAAACGGTATGTCTCAGATTTCTATTTTAGAATAAATTTATCCATGTAGAACTATTCACTCTTTATTTTTAACTGGAGTGGCAAATATTAAATCTGTATTACAGCTGCTTGAATAAGCAACCTTCAAAGAACTTAATACCTCTCCATATGCATAGCATGACAGAAAGCCCAAATGCTAATGATACTAAGTAACTTCTCTCTGAGTATCAAACGTTATGTCCATCTAGTTAAGACTTAGAAACCATAACGGCACATGAAAAGCAGTACCAACTAGCATATGAGCACGAATTCTAAAAATGGAATCCTACTTCATAATTTATAGGGAAAACAACAACAACAAAAAAAGAAAATAGAATTCAGAAAAGATCACTATTCCACGTTTTACCCAACTTTATACAAATCTTTCCTGAATCCAAATAACTTTAATTATAAACACAAATTTCCTTCCATAAATACAAATCTTGGATTTCATAGGGATATGGCAAAAAATACCTCATGATATAAAGTTACAAGTCAATCACACAAGTAACTTAAAACCTGGATGATATTTCTATTGAGTTTTTAAAATTCTGAATATTAAAATACTGTCCTTATAACTGTAATTAAAAATTATCATGGGCTACAGCATTTAACAAATATATATATATATATCTTAAGAATAATAGCAGTTAGCCAAAGAAGCTTATTAAAGTATAGAAGTTTAAACATTTTAAAACATTTTATCTTTACATATCACCTCCAACAATATGTTACCAATTGTGGTTAGATTCTAAAAATACTGATTGCAAAATTTTTTTAAAATTTGCAAAACATAAATTTAAAGAAGCACTTGAAAAAATAAAAGGAAAATCTTTGCTAAAATCATACCTGTTTTAGGTCAGAATTTTCATTTTTTTCCTTCTCTACATTTTCAATAGTCACAATTTGTTGCTGAAGTTTTAACCTAAAAATCACAACCCAACAAAAGACATTATTAAGAAACCATGATTCATTTATTTCACTGAATTAAACAGTCATTTTATTGAATGCCTGTTTGACACCAGACACTGTGCAAAAGCACAAACACAACCAAAGATTGAGACTTCAAGAAACTACGTTGTGTTCACGTATAACAAAAATGTAAAACAAATTACTGCTATTGTGATAGGAAAATCTACAAACTAGCGGCATAGAGAAGATGAGAAATCAAGTCTGTCCAGGGGTACTGGGGAATGCTACATGGATAAAAACCTAACAGGCAGGATTCTGATATACATAAAGAACAGCCTGAAAAAGTGGTCTTTCATGGAAAATTATAGAATGTGTTTCTAAGGTATCAGAAAGTAGTTTAGTTTAGGAGAGGCCAACTTACATCCATATAGTATTTTACAATTTACAAAATTCTTTCAGACACACGCTACTTCATTTTCATTCTACAAGGCTACAGATTTAAAAGAAAACTAATACAACACACCATCCTGTATTCTATAAAATATCTTATGGAGCTTTTCATCCCTGAGATGAATGAATACTTACACATTTGCAGACTCTTCAAAGGGAATAATACATCTACAGCCAGAGCCTTAAAACGCAGAGCAGTTCTAGTGAACAAATGAGTAACCTCATGAGGAAGACATTACACTAATTAGGTTTGGCAGGATAGGCCCTTCAGCCTCCTTCCTTTCAAAACTCTTCAAACGCCTATCTCAAATATAATTCACTTGGCACCTATTTATAGCTTGGTATTATTAGCATGTCTTATCTGCCCAAGTAGAATGTGTTTATCTGGACAACACTCTCAAGACCCTAGGTCTGTGCTTTAAACACAATAAGGACTCAATAAACATTTGTTGGCAGACTGAATGAACCAACCCAAATCATGGATTAGCTGTTTACATGTGTGAGATGATTGGATAATATAACATAAAAAACCTGAAGATACGACCCATTGCTTCCTGAGACATTTACATACAAATGCCAGAAACGATGAATCTAAAGAGGGCCAGTCCTTTTCCTTTTGCTCCACCGTCAGTACCAGTCACATTCTTATTTCATAATTCTAGCTACATGATTACTCATTCAAACTTTCTGTGCACTTCCTCCACTAAATGTTTATGAATGTTATCAACTGGGTGCCTTTTTTTTTTTTTTAAATAAGAGATGTGGTCTCACTATATTGCCTAGGCTGGCCTCAAACTCTTTGGCTTAAGCAATCCTCCTGCTTCAGCCTCTCAGGTAGCAGAGTGGCTAACTTGGGGCTTTTAGGTTACTGACTTATAAAGGTTTCTTTCCACAAAATCATGAAGATGAAAATGGAAGACAGAACACTGTGGGTCCCAGCTCAGGTCCACAGTTAGAACTAACTTAGGCCCTAAGTATATCCTAGCTCCAGTTGAGAATCTGGATACAATTGGTAAATTAACAAGAAACATGACCGAGTTAAGAAAGTTATGGCCTAATGCTTTCTATGTAAGTTACACAGACACGAAGAGAAACAATAGTGCCCTACATACAAAAGCTGAAACCAAAGAAACCAATGGTAAAGAGTATCTGAAAATTCATTAAAATATGAAAGGATGGGGAAAAAAACTAAATGAAATATGAACTAAGTAAGAGCACCATTGTGGTAGACTATAGAAGATGATATACAACAAGACCTTCCTTCAGGTCATTTTGTTGAAGCAGTACTGGGTTAGAATCTAAAACTAATTTTTTTTTTAGGAGAAAATTAGTCCATGATTTAAGATCATTACATTTAGGATTCTATGGGATAATGAATCATAAATAAGATAGGAATAAGACTAATGGTATTAAAGTTCAAAAAGGCAGATAGTTTCAAAAGACAGTGCTGTAAATTTAGGAGTAAAGTACAGTATCTCTTTTTATTAGGTTTTGAATACTCAAGGTGTGTCACAATAAGTCAAAAGAATATATACCTTATAATAGATGTACAAGGAACAGAAAAAACTGCAATTAACTTTCATTAGAGGATAAGTTAAGGCTACATAAAAGAGATGCAATTTGAACTAGATCTTGAAGGAAAAATAAGAGTCCGAGATAGAGAAATTAAAGATACAGGTGACGAAGAGTGTAGAGGAAGTAGAGAGATGGGATTAAAAGCACTGTTCACTTAAGAAGTAAAGGGGAAAAGGACATTTTCAAAATAGAAAGGGAGGAGAGAATGAATGAAGGTACCAGAATTATAAGATGGCAAGAAGTTGAGAAAATTCATATCCTTAGCTTATGTACAAGTAAGAACATTGAACAGTTTCCAAGCTGAAAAGGAAGCAAGGGAGCCAGGTTAATAGGCTGGAAGAAAAAGAGAAGTCCAAAGACTACTAATTTCAGTATCTTTAGTGACAGTAGCATGGATAAGAGAAAGAGAAGATATTTACGTCTTTGAAGTGATCAGTTCTAGGTGACGACAAGGTCCAAGAAGCGTCTAGGTGTACAAGATGCTAAAGTAGGATAAAGATAAAAGAATGGCAGAGTGCAGATAGAATAAACTATAAGGCTAAGGTGTTGGGTAGTTCAACAATATGAATACATAGTCACTAAGAATGATGGCAAGAGAAACAGAAAACAGAAAAAAGTTGAGCCAGATATCAAAGACCTCAGTGACTGTTAAGGAATACACTGTAGGTCATTAACTGGAAGAGATAAAAGACAGGTATAAAACTGGATGCCACAAATATCAAAGAAAAAAATCACTTTAACCATACTCAAACAATGAACTGGAAGCACAAACGGGGCTTACAAATGCTGATTTCTCTTCTTGGTCTCTTGCTGCAGGAGAGAGGAAGGAAGAGTAATTTCTACTTAAAAAGCGTTCCAGGTTATATGCCATGAGAAGAAGAAAGCAGTTTTCAGTAGGGGGAGAGGCATTAAAAAAATGTTGAGATTGCAAAAAAAAAGTTATTGGTATCAGAAAAGGGATTCCAGAGGCTACAGTGGAAACTGTTAAAAGTTTTAATGAGTAGGTGATAGGGAGAAATCAG
Organism: Pongo abelii; assembly: GCF_028885655.2. Taxonomy (NCBI): domain Eukaryota; kingdom Metazoa; phylum Chordata; class Mammalia; order Primates; family Hominidae; genus Pongo; species Pongo abelii. Next base: position 92,875,181 of record NC_071995.2, read on the forward strand.
AGGGTGAAGGATGAGTAAGTTGGGGGAAAAGTAACTATGAGATCAAGTACTTTATACTTTTAAAGTAATTATGAAGGCAGAAATAGTAGGTGAACTGGAGGGCCAAGTTACAACAGACAATGTAGCTATGAATAAGTTTAAATGGAAACTTTGGAATAACATTAAGATGGAACTATTTCAAGTTCCCTTCAAAGTATAGGGAAGTCAACTGTAAGGATCATGGTCTAGGTCTTCTGTGGCAGGCAGCTGATACACTGATATATACTATTTCTTTTCTTTTTTTTCTTTTCTTTTCTTTTCTTTTCTTTTTTTTTTTTGGAGATGGAGTTTCACTCTTGTTGCCCAGGCTGGAGTTCAATGGTGTGATCTCGCAACCTCCGCCTCCTGGGTTCAAGTGATTCTCCTGCCTCAGCCTCTCAAGTAGCTGGGATTACAGGCATCCACCACCACGCCTGGCTAATTTTTTGTATTTTTATAGAGATGGAGTTTCTGCATGTTGGTCAGGCTGGTCTTGAACTCCCGACCTCAGGTGATCTGCCCGCCTTGGCCTCCCAATATATGCTATTTTGACATTCAGCAAATATTTATTGAGTACCTATACATGCTGAGCCCATTCTAAGTGTTGTGGATACATCAGAAAATAACAAGGACAGAATGCCTACCTTGAGTTTATACTCCAACAGTGTTGTCTGATAGAACTTTCTTTGATGGTGGAAATATTCTATAATCTGTGCCTTCCAATATGATAGTCACTAGCAACATGTTGCTAGTGCACACTTGAAATGTACTTCGTGTGACTGAGGAAACTGAATTTTAATTTTTTAAAATTCTAAATTTAAATTTAGGTTTCAACAGTCATCTGTGACTAGTAATATCATATTGGGCAGCAAAGGCTCTAATGTAACTTCTTGGCTTCATTTAATGTGAGTCTCTGCTATCAAGGGGAAGCAACATACAGGGCAAACAACAGAAGTTGTATTTGTGATTTCTCTACTGTCAAAGAGTCCTACAAGTCTCATGAGAATGGCAGTGGCCTTCTTATACCAACCTTCTGAAAGCATCGTTCTTGCTTGTGAGCACTGGAAATTGATACTGGCCATTATTAGCAAAAATAAACTTGCCTGAAAGAATATAAGAACCCACTCAAAAGAGAACTAGAAAACCAAAACCAGGATACAATAATTGACAGGAATCACAGGCAAAGACATGCCACAGCCCTGCCTGGTCCTTCAAACACTGACACATATCCTTTCATCCCTTACTTCACAGTTTAAATTCTTGGGAGAAAACGTGTCCAATGGGCCAATATAATTCTTCTCAAGATGCAGTCTAAGTAGAAAGGTGGATATAGTAAATGATAGTTTTTTGGTTTGTTTTTAAAAAAGCAAATATCCAACACTGGCAGCAAAGAAATCCAAACTGATGAAATTTAAACGTTCATTAAAAGCTCAAGAAAAAAACAGAAAGCCCCAAATGGGAAATAAGAGCCCTGGCTTTAAGCCACGCAAAAAATAAATTAAGGAGGTATTGACTACAGGATATCATAAATGTTCAGGTTCCCTTTCCCTTGGTTATTGCTATTTCCCCAAAGACCTCCCCTTACTTTTGATATCAAACTGTATATCATTTACTTCCTCCTTCACTCACTCCACACAGAGACATGGGCATATAACCTTGGCTGAGCCAGAGTGCCTGATACCACGGTCGCAGTGGTAGGTCCAGGGATGAGCATGTGAACTAGACCCAAACTTGTCTCTAGATTTTCTTTCTTTTTTTTTTTTTTTTTTAAGACAGAGTCTCACTCTGTCACCCAGGCGGGAGTGCAGTGGCACAATCTTGGCTCACTGTAACCTCCGCCTCCCGGGTCCACGCAATTATCCTGCCTCAGCCTCCTGAGTAGCTGGGACTACAGGTGGCTGCCACCACATCCCACTAATTTTTGTATTTTCAGTAGAGATGGGGTTTAACCAAGTTGGCCAGGCTGGTCTCAAATGCCTGACCTCAGGTGTTCCACCCACCTCGGCCTCCCAAAGTGCTGGGATCACAGGCGTGAGCCACCATGCCCGGCCTCAACTCTAGACTTTTTAAACTTGAGTTTGCTAACAAGAACTTTGTCCTCTTGGCTTCAACATATGTTCCCAGCATCACAGAGATAGGACAGCAGACAAATGACAGAGATAATAAGAGAGGAGAGAGAAAATAAGAGAGGAGGAATAAAAGAAAAGGAGGGGAACAGTCACTATTATCTAATTGCATTTGAGTTCTTAGATCCAGGTGTCCGTGAAACCAGCATAACCCTTATCTTTCCCACAATTGTGTAAACCAAGAAAGTCCCTTTTGTTTGCTTGCATTAGTTGGAGTTGGGTTCCGGTCATAACCAAAAGTTGACTACATATTCTATTATATTTAAACTCCTTTAATTTTTACATGGTTTTAATTTGCAAATTGAATAAATGTGCAGCGGAGCAGCCTTTTGAAATACAGTACTTTTATAAAAATAATTTTTATTATTCTTGGCACTATGATAAGCTAGTGCTTAAAAAAAACACTTTCATCAAAAGAAAAGACTGGTATATAATTAATAAAGGATCTGTCAAAGCAGTGATTAATATGTAATAGATTAATATCTACTTATCACAGATATATATTATTTGTAAATAAATGGATATTTCTGCTTTGCATGATTTATAATTTCCATTTCCTTAATAAGACCTTTTGCTCCACAGATAAGTCTCCAATCTGTCACGGGTTATCTAAATAGGAGGTGCTGCAATTATGACCATTTTAATGAATGATCAAAATAGACCTGGTTGATGTAGCTGGACTTATAAATCAGTAAATCATAACTGTCAAGGAAAAAATACCACAATTGTTGAACATTAAAAAAAAAAAAAACCATGCAAATCGTGTAAATTAATCCTGCTAGATTTTATGTTGGTTACTATGTCTTTATTTTAAAATAAGTTGAGGTCATTTACACATTATAAGTGAAACTACAGAGGAATCAAAGAAAAATTATCAATGTGACTAACAGAATAGAAAATTATTCATATTTAAGAAAAGCTAAAGGAATGAAAGCTGTTTTATATAGCAAAAAACTAAAAAACAAAACAAAACAAAACCTAAGGGTCAAGTTCATTATTGTGTTCAAGTAATGACAGAATGCTGAACATTTTATCACTATGGCAACAGAAACCCAAAGCAGGAGAAACAGGCTTAAATTCTAACAGAAAAGATTATAACTGGCCAAATTGTGGGATTATAATAGAATAAAACATTAGAGTAGGATGCCTGGGGAGGGTCTCCCCCCACTTTCTGGAGACTGTCAAAGAGAGATTTAAAAACGACCTGTCCTGAATATGTCCTAAAAAATGTACCCACCTAAAAGCAAAAGGACAGACAAGATTGGTTCTTAAAATCTATTACAGATTCATGCTTTCAGAATCACAGCCACTAACAATTTAAATAAAGTTATAAAACCTAAGTAAATAATACGTATACCTCTGCCTGAAGTAATTCTTTCCTAAGTAATGCAGATCAAGAACCCTGTCTCAAAACATAGCCTACCACTTAATGAACATGATTTTTAAAAGCTACTCAAACTTTATATAATTAGAGACGTCACTAAGATATTAGAATTTGAAAAGCAGACATAAAGAATTTCCAAGTGTTGAAGATAACAGCAGAGGTCTAGCTCTGTGTTATCCATATTATTCTGCAAAAACAATACAGAAAAGCAAAGAGAACAAATAAAGCCGCACAAAACCATACCCTTAGCATAACTGGCAGACAAAAAATGCCTAAAACCTCAAAGTAACTGTAAGTAAAATGAAGGAAAAAATACCAAATCCCAGCAAGTGAGCTCTCCCATTCCCACCTGCAAATCTTTGCAGGCAAGGGCTCACTGCACGTGAATGTACTTAATTCGCCCATTAAAATAAAATGTTTAATTTATTAAAATTTGGCCCACAAAACAAGACCCAACTAAACGCTACATATAAAACACACATTTAAAAAGCAAAACGATTCAGAAAATTTAAAAATAAGAGGATAAAAGTATATCAGGCAAATAGAAACTATATGAAAACAGAAGTGGTGATGATATCAGACAAGTCAAGCAAAAAAAAAGACAAAAAAAGCACTTTTTAATGCTAAAAGCTACAATTCACACTTAAAACAGAACTGCTATGAATATTTATATATTCTGTATCAAATACCATGAAACTCACCTTTATGAAACAAAAACTACAAGATATACAAAGAGTCACATACAGAAACACAGTAATAATAGGAGACTTTAATATATCATTCTTTGTACAAGACAAATCGAGTGGACAAAAAATAAGCAAGTATACAGAAGACCTAAACATCGCAGTTAACAAGGTAGATCCTATGTGTGTATATATGTGTGTATGTATGTCTGTGTGTGTGTGTATGTATATATATATAGAACTTCATACTCTTATAAGACTCCATGTGTTTATGTAACACTAACTGACATATACTATGGGACTAAGTGACTATAGTCCTATAGTCGCTGGGCATGTGACATGTCCAGAATGCGAACTTAAGAAGACACCCATTCTAAGACTCCTGCAAGTGCAGAGTTGGCACATGAGACTGTCGCCTTAAATTTTGCACCCTGGGTGCTTCACTTGCTTTACCCTAGTCCTGCCTTTGATAGATTAGGTTACAAAGAAACATCAGAGTGTTCCACAAAGTAGAAAGAGTACAAACAATATTCTGATCACAATGCAATAAAACTAGAAATTAACTTTTTAAAAAGGTTCTCCTACCTGGAAATTAAAAAAACTTCTGTTATAGACTGAAACATGTTCCTTCAAGATATGACTACATTTGGAGATAGGGCCTTTAAAGAGACAATTAAGGTTAAAGTCATATGGGTGGGCCCTAATCCAATATGACTAGTGTCCTTATAAAAAGGATAGACAAGAGGGGATGCACAGAGAAAAAGCCATGTGAGGACAAAGAGGGAAGAAGGTGGCTACCTGCAAGTCAAGAAGAGAGGTCTTAGGAGAAACCAAGCTGGGCAATACCTTAATCTATGACTTCTAGTCTCCAAAACTGTAAGAAAATTAATTCCTGTTGTTTGATCACCCAGTCTGTGGTATTTTATTATGGCAGACTTAGCAAACTACTACATCTTCTGTTAAACAACTCTTTGGCAGAATGAAAAATGCAAATTAAAATTAGTGAATTTCTTTAAAAATAATAATTAAAACACTATATAATTTATGGGATACACTTAAAACAGTGATGAGAAGAAAATTATTAGCACTAAATACTCTTACCAATAAGAATGAAAGAATAAACTGTAGTAAAATTAAATTCTCAACTCAAAAACAACCAAATGAACAAAGTAAACTAAAAGAAAGCCCAAGGTATACAACATGACCTTAGAAAACTCTAAGAAATCAACAAAGCAGCTATTAGAAAATATATGACTTTAGCAAAGTCACAGGATTCAAGATCAATACATAAAAGTAAACTATATTTCCATATGCAACGAACAATTAAGAAGTCAAATGAACTCAATTTATAACATATTTAGAAATAAAATTGAATAAAAGATGAACATGATATATACAATGAAAACTGCAACACACTGATGAAAGAAACGAAACCTAAATAAATGGAGAGATGTATGATATTCATGGATTGGAAGACTCAATATTGTTAAGGTAACAATTCTCCTCAAATTGACCTAAAAATCCAATGCAATCCCAATTAAAATTTTAACAAGATTTTTTTTTTAAAAAGGTAAAAAACTGATTAAAAAATTAATATTTGAAAGGCAAAGGACCTAGAAAAGCCAAAAGAATTTAGATAAAAAAGAACCAGGTAGAGGACGTGCACTACCTGAATCAAACTTACTATAAAGCTACAGTAATCAAAATGGTATGATACTGCTGTAAAGACAAAGATCAGTAAAATAGAACAGAGTCCAGAAATAGACTCACACCTGTAATTCAATGGGGGAGAAGATAGTCTTCAAAAAATGGTGCTGGAACAACTGGATACCCACATGAAAATAAAAAGCATATGTGTACCATTACCTTACACCACATAAAAGTTAACATGAATTAGACCTTAAAACCTAAAGGTAAAAACCAAATATTAATCTTTTAGAAGAAAACATCTCTTTAACACAGAATTAGGCAAAGACTTCTTGAAGAGAACACAAAAAATACAAACAAGAAAAAAATGATAAAGTGGTGTGGTATTATGATGTATATATATTGGTTTACATATATATATGGTTTTACATTCATGGTTCCTGGCTTGTAACTTCCATAGCCCTTGTCCACATTTCCTAAGCGACTAAAACAATACATGTATCTTTGTTACCATATTTGGCCCTTTGTTCATGGCTCTGGAGGCAGCTTCAGAACAGCTTCAGAGTGATAAAGGTGCAAGACAGTCTTTGGTTATAACACTGGGGTGCTCTGGGCCTCAGAAACAGACCTCAGAAAACAGAATCTCTCTCTGACCTTCTGTCCTCCTTTTACCTGCGCCTTTTTCTCTCCAAGGCAGGCCACACACACTAAAAATATACTCCAATCTTCCCCTATCTTTCTGTCTTGGAACTGGTCATAAAAAAATCCTCTGAATTACCTTATCTGACAGTAGGTCATAAGACCCGCATTTCTGAAGGGGTCCTGCCCCTTCCTTACCCAGGAGGAAATAATGCTACACAGAGGGGCCAAGAAGAATCTAAACGCACAGGACTTGTTACGATTCTCTGCACAGTCTATTAGTATTAGATCATGCCCTTTTTGTCCAATAAGATTTCCATACGATTGTCCATTCTTCAATCATGTCTATCCAATGAAGTCTCCAAAAAAGACACAAGAGGACAGGGTACCACAAGCCTCCAGACAGCTGAACTCATGGAGGATTACATGAAAGTAAATAAGAACTCACCCAGGTGCTAAGAGAATGGCACACCCCAACTTCACAGGAACAGAAGCTCCTGAGCTCTGGACCCTTGAGACCTCACCCTATTATTTCCTTCTTTCTTCTTGTTTTCTTGAGACAGGGTCTTGCTCTGCTGCCCAGGCTGGAGTGCAATGGCCGATCTTGGCTCACTGCAACCTCTGCCTCCCAGGTTCAAGCAAGTCTCCTGCCTCAGCCTCCCGAGCAGCTGGGATTACAGGCACCTGCCACCACGCCCAACTAATTTTTTTTGTATTTTTAGTAGAGACGGGGTTTCACCATGTTGGTCAGGCTGGTCTCAAACTCCTGACCTCAGGTGATCCACCCACCTCAGCTTCCCAAAGTGCTGGGATTACAGGCGTGGGCCACTGCACCTGGCCTATTATTTCTTCATCTAGCTGTTTATTTGTATCCGCAGTGAGCTGAGATCACGCCATTGCACTCCAGCCTCGGTGACAGAGCGAGATGCCATCTCAAAAAAAAAAAAAAAAATCCTCTTCAATAACCTGGGAAACATAAAGTGTTTCCTTAAGCTTGTGAACCACTCTAGTAAATTTAGCTGAAAGAGAAGGTTATGGAAACCCCAACTTAAAAACCTGGTCGATCAGAAGTTCCAGAGGCCTGAAAGTGAGACTGGTGTCTGAAATGGTGGCAATCTTGTGGGACCAAGCCTTCAACCCGCAGGATCTGATGCTATCTCCATGTACAGAGCAGTAGAATCAAATTAGATTAGAAGATGTCAGACTGCTGTCCACTGCAGAACTGAATGCTTGCTTGTTGATGGGTAGAAATCCATACATTTGGTCACAGAAGTTTTCTGTGTTGTTGTGGTGTGAAAACACAGGAAAAAACACCACTCAGGAGTTCAAGACCAGTCTGGGAAACATGGAGAAACCTTGTCTCTGCTCAAAATATAAAACTTAGCCAGGCATGGTGCCATGCACTTGTAGTCCCAGCTACTCAGGAGGCTGAGGTGGGAGGATCGCTTGAGCCCAGGAGGCGGAGGTTGCAGTGAGCTGAGATGGCACCATGGCACTCCAGCCTGGGCAACAGAGCAAGATCCTGTATCAAAAAATTAACAAATACACACACACACACACACACACACACACACACACACACACACACACAAGTAAATGAAAAGGAAAGTCACAGATAAGGAGAAAATATCTGTAAAATATGTATCTAAGAAAGAGCTTTTATGCGTAACACATAAATAACTATTATAAATCAATAAGATAACTTCTGAATGTAAAAAGTGGGCAAAATATTTGAACAGAAACTTCACAAAAGTAGCTTATAAGCACACAAAAAGATGCTAACCACCACTAGTCACAGAGACAATAAAATTAAGACCACAGGTGACATGTTACAACATATCCAATTAGAATTATTATTAAGACTGAAAATAACAAGTGTCAGTAAGGATGTAAAACAAACAAAATCCTCATATATTGCTAGTTGGAATGAAAAAACTTTGTCAAGTGTTTCTATATTGGAAAACAGTATTTCTGTAGGTTATAAAATTAAATATATACTTAACATATGACTTAGTAATCCCATTTCTAGGTATTTAACTAGGAGAAATAAAAACATATTTCCACACAAAGACTTGTAAATGAATGTTCACAGCAGCATTATTCACAATAGCCCCCAACTAAAAACAACCCAACATTTGTCCAACAAAAGAATAAATAAATCATATTACATTTATACAATGAATACTAATCAGCAATAAAAAGACATGGGCTACTGATACACTCAGAGCATGGATAAGTCTGGGTTGCCTAATGTTGGGACTCAGGAAAGGAGGTCAACTATAAAGAGACATGAAGAAACTTTTGGGGTGATGAAACTATTCCATATTTTTATTGTGGTGAGGATTGTACAACTGTATACAAAATGGGTGAATTTTACTTTAGGTACATTAAATGACAACAATAAAACTATAAAAACTTTTTAAGGGCAAAGAACCAGAAGATAAAAGCAGAAATTAATGAGTTAGAAAATGGGAAACCAGTTGATCTAATTAATAAACCAAAATCCTAATTTAAATGAATGTACGGAACTGCATGTTTTAAAATAGTTAAAATGGTAAATTTTATGTATATTTTACCACAATAAAAATATATATATATACACAAAGCAGTGGCTGACTTGACTGAGAAAGAAAGGAAGAAAGCACACGTATAGAACAAAAAATAACAAAGGGGAAATAAGCATTGAAACAGAAAAAAAAATTAAAAAGAAAAAGGTCTACCTTTCAAAAGGAGGAGCATAGTGGCCAGCCATCAGAAGTTGACAATGACCAACTGAGAGCAATCATTGGAGCTGATCCTCTACAACTATATAAGAAGCTGCCAAAGAACTCAATGTCAACCATTTTATGGTCATTTGGCATTTGAAGCAATTTGGAAAGGTGAAAAAGCTAGATAAGTGGGTGTCTCATGAACTGAGCGAAAATTTAAAATATGGTCATTTTGAAGAGTCGTCTTCTCTTATTCTACGCAACAACAACAAACTATTTCTCAAGCAGATTGTGACATGCGAGAAAAAGTGGATTGCATACGACTACCGGCAATGACCACCTCAGTGGCTGGATGGAGAAGCTCCAGAGCACTTCCTGAAGCCAAACTTGTGCCAAAAAAGCTCATGGTCACTGTTTGGTGGTCTGCTGCCGGTCTGATCCACTACAGCTTTCTGAATCCCAGGGAAACCATTACATTTGAGAAGTATGCTCAGCAAATCGATGAGATGCATTGAAAACTGCAATGCCTGCAGCCGGCATTGATCAACAGAAAGGGTCCAATTCTTCTCTATGACAAGGTCCAACTGTATGCCACACAACCAATGCTTCAAAAGTCGAACAAACTGCACTACGAAGTTTTGCTTCATCTGCCATAGTCACCTGACCTCTTGCCAACTGACTATGACTTCTTTAAGCATCTCAACAACTTTTTGCAGGGAAAATGCTTCCACAACGAGCAGGATGCAGAAAATGCTTTCTAAGTGTTTGTCTAATCCCGCCAAGTGTGGTGGCTCACACTTGTAATTCCAGCATTTTGGGAGGCCGAGGTGGGTGGATCACCTGAGATCAGGAGTTCAAGACCAGCCTGGCCAACATGGTGAAACACCATTTCTACTAAAAATACAAAAATTAGCTAGGCGTGGTGGCGGGTGCCTATAATCCCAGCTACTTGGGAGGCTGAGGCAGGAGAATCGCTTGAACCCAGGAGGTGGAAGTTGCAGTGAGCCAAGATTGCACCACTGCACTCCAGCCTGGACGACAAGAGCAAGACTCTGTCTCAAAAAAAAAAAAAAAAAAAAAAAAGAAGTTTGTCGAATCCCGAAGCATGGATTTTTATACTACAAGAATAAACTTATTTCTCATTGGCAAAAATGTGTTGACAGCAATGGTTCCTATTTTGATTAATAAAGATGTGTTTGAGCCACGACTTAAAATTCATGGTCCAAAACCACAATTACTTTTGCACCAACCTAATAATACACCATATTAAAAGAATGAAGAAAAAAATGCATGATCATCTCAACTGATGCAGAAAAAGCATTTGACAAAATTCAACACCCTTTCATGATTAACAAACTCGGAATAGAAGGACACTACCTCAACATAATAAAGCCATATATGAAAAAGCCACAGTGAGTATCATAAGCAATGGTGAGAGACTGAAATGTTTTCCTTTAAGATCAGGAATAAAACAAGTACTCCCACTTTTGCCACTTCCATTTGACATGAAACTGGAAGTTCTAGCCAGAGCTACTAGGCAAGAGAAAGACAATGAATTCAGCAAAGTAGCTGAATACAAAGCCAACAAACAAAAGTTAGCTGCATTTCTATACACTAACAATGAATAATATGAAAAGGAAAATGAAGAAAATAATTCCATTTACAATAGCATCAAAAAGAATACATAAAAATTAACTGAACCAAGGAGGTGAAATACTTATAAACAGAAATCTAAAAGACACTGCTAACAGAAATTAAACAAGATATAAATAAATGGAAACACATCCCATGTTCATAAATTGAAAGATTTAATATTGTTGAGATGTCAGTACTACCAAAAATAATCTACAGAATCAATGCAATTCCTATCAAAATCCCAATATTTTGTACAGAAATAGAAAAATCCATCCTAAAATTCATATGGAATCTCAAGGGAACCCAAGTAGATGAAATAATCCTGAAGAACAAAACTAGAGAACTCATACTTCCTTATTTCAAAATTTATTGCAAAGTTATAATAATCAAAATAGTGTGACACTGACATAAAGACCAACATATAAGCAACTGGAATAGAATACAGAATGAGGAAATAAACCCTCCCATATAGGGTCAAATGATTTTTGACAAGAGTACCAAGGTCATTCAATGAAGAAAGGGCAATGTTGTCAACAAACAGTGCTGGGAAAACTGGATATATACATATAAAAGAATGAACTTGGACCTCTCTTTATATAGGAAAATTAATTTAAAATAGATCAAAGGTCTAAATGTACAACCTAAAACTATAAAACTCTTAGAAGAAAAGATGGGGGAAAGGCTTCATGGAATTTGATTTGATAATGATTTCTTGGATATGACACGAAAGGCATAGGCAATAACAACGACAAAAAAAAAGACAAAATGAACTCCATGAAAATAAATTTTTCTGCAACAAAAGATACTTATCAACAGAGTAAAACCCTACAGAATAGGAGAAAATATTTGCAAATCATATATCTGATAAGGCATTAATATCCAGAATACACAGAGAAAAACTAAACAAGAATAAAAAATAAAATTTTTAAATGGGCAAAAAACTTGACTAGCTGTTTTTCAAAAAAGATACACAAGTGGCTAACAGGCATATTAAAAGATGCTCGACATCACTAATCATTAGAAAGATGCAAATCAAAACTACAATGAGATACTTACTACCTCCACCTATCAGGATGGCTACTATCAAAAAAACATGAGGAAGACATCATTAAGATGACTGACTAGAGGACCAAACACTCTTCCACAAAGGCCCAAAATAACAAGTAAATAACTGCACTTCAGGTAGAGTTTCTAAGGGAGAACAACAGAATTCACATGAAAGAGAAAAAAAAATCCACTTAATCATGGAGACTTGAGGTGGCAGCATAGAGAAGAAAGCAAAGCACCCAGCCGGGATTGGCTCAGAACCAAGAGAGACTCCCCATTGTGTGAGAAATGGTAGGTAAGAGTTCCTTAGTAATCCCTAATACCACTGTGGACATGTGTAAACCTAGCTACAGAAGAGCCCTAGAGTCCTAACAGGCCCTGAATCCGGTACAGGGAGCTGCTTGGAGTCCACATGGTTACATTGCTCCAAAGAAGGAACGCACACTGGGTCCCCCCACTCCCTGTGACCCAGGCTGCTACAGCATGGCACCATTTTGAGAACCGAGCCAATGCTGAAATACATGCTGCCATGGGGTTCAACAGACCTGGTATTTCCACATCTGAAGGGTCCCACTGTAATCACACCACAACCAAATAAAAGGGTCCAACACCACAACCTCAGCTACACAGAGCAGTAAAGCCAAAACTCCAGAACCTGAGCTGATATAGTAGACCTAAAGGAACAAGCAATCTAGCACAGCAGGGAGGCTACCTCCAAGACCAAGGGCGCTGGTGCATGCAGTCCCTAGGGTTTAAGAACTAGCTGCCAGCCACTGCCAGCAATCCCATTCCCACAACTGGTGAAGCAGAAATGCACCCCACATACCTGTAGGGACCAATGATGGGCCCATATGGCAACAGCCACCACTGGCAATTCCACCCCACAACTGGCAAAGCCACCATACCCAATGAGCACCTAACACCCAAGGCCTGAGAACTGTTCCACCTAGATATCAACACCAAAGACATGAGACTCATTCTACAAAAACTCACAGCAGAGACCACTGAGGTACTTGCAGACACTGCTGACACGAATTACAGCCAAAGATATCACATGGAGACTACATTACTGCACTAATCTAGAAACAAAGCCAAAGCAACTACCCAAACAATACTGCAGGACAAATATACAGAAAAAAGTCCTTCCTTACAAAAGCTACTCCATAAAATAGAAAGAGACAACTATTCTACCAGATGCACCCATAACATAGGGACACAAGAAACATGAAAAAAGTTGGGCGTGGTGGTTCACACCTGTAATTCCAGCACTTTGGGAGGCCAAGGCAGGCAGATCACGAGGTCAGGAGTTTGAGACCAGCCTGGCCAACATAGTGAAACCCTGTCTCTACTAAAAATACAAAAAATTACCTGGGCTTGGTGGTGGGCGCCTGTAATCCCAGCTGCTTGGGAGGCTGAGACAGGAAAATCACTTGAACCCGGGAGGCAGAAGTTGCAGTGAGCCAAAATTGTGCCACTGCACTCCAACCTGGGTGACAGTGCGAGACTTTGTCTCAAAAAAAAAAAAGAAACATGAAAAAGAAAACATGACACCTCAAATGGAACCCAATAATACTCCAGTAATAGACCCTAACGAGAAAGAAATCTAAAAAATGCCTAAAAAGAAACTCAAAATAACAATGTTAAGGAAACTTGGAAAGATACAAGAGAATACAGATACAAAATTCAACAAAATCAGAAAAAAATCATGATATGAATGAGAAATTTGAGAGAGATAGATATCATAAAAAAGAACCAAACAGAATCCTTGGAGCTGAAGAATTCCATGAACAAAATTAAAAATACAATCAAGAATTTCAGTAACAGTCTAGATCAAGCAGGAAAAAGAATTTTTGAACATTAAGACAGGTCTTTTAAAATAATCCAGTCAGGCAAATAATAACAAAGAATAAAAAGGATGAAGAAAGCCTATAAGACTTATGTGACACCATTAAGTGAACACATATTCACATTATAAAAATTCCAGAAGAATAAGAGATGGGAAATGGTATCAAAAACGTTGTAAACAAAATAATAACTATAGAGTTCCCAAGTCTTAGGAGAGAGATGAACATCCAAATCCAAAAAGTTCAAAGACCCCAAACTGATGCAACCCAAAAAGGTCCTCTCCAAGGCATACTATACTCAAACATCAAAAATCAAATCAAACAGAGAATTCTATAAACAACAAGAAAAAAGCATCAAGTCACATATAAGAAAATCCCCATGAGACAAACAGCAGATTTCTCAAGAGAAACCTTATAGGCAAGAAGAGAACAGAATGATATACTCAAAAGTAGTGAAAGAAAAATAACTTCCATTCAAAAATACTATACCCAGCAAAACTATACTTCAGAAATGAAGAAGAAACAAAGTCTTTCTCAGACAAGCAAAAACTGAGAGAATTCATCACCACTAAACCTACTCAACAAGAAATTCTTAAGGGAGTCCTACAACTGAAAATGAAAAGACAATGACTATCATCATGAAAACATGCAAGTATAAAACTCACTAGTAGAACAGATAGATATACAAATGAGAAAGAAATCAAACTTTGTCACTACACAAATCCACCAAACCACAAAGATAAACAATTAAGAGAGCAAGAAAGAAACAGAAGATCTACAGTACAATCAGAAAACAATTAACAAAATGACAGGACTAAGTCCTTGCCTACCAAGAATAACTTTGAATGTAAACAGATTACATCCCCCAATTAAGACATATAGACTGGATAAACGCATTAAAACTCAAAGCCCAAATATAAGCTGCCTAAACAAAACTCAATTCACCCATAAAGACATATATAGTCTGAAAACGAAGTGGTTTAAAAAAAAAAAAAAAAACACTCCATGCAAAGAGAAACCAAAAATGAACAGAAGTAACTTACTTATATCAGATAAACTTTAAGTCAAAAACTGTGAACAGTTTGTCACACTGTAAAAAGAACTGTTTTTTACAGTTCTTTTTTTTTAAAAGTTTTTAAGCTGTAAAGAGACAAGGAAGTTCATTATATAATGGAAAAAACCCCAATTCAGCAAGAGGATTAGCAATAGTAAATATGTATGCATCAAACACCAGAGAACCAAGATATATTAAAGCAAATATAATTATTATCTAAGGGAAAAGATAGACACCAATGCAATAATAGTAGAGGACTTCAATACCCCACTCTCTGCATTAAACAGATCACCTAGAAAGAAACATAGATTTAAATTACACTGTAGACCAAATGGACTTCACAGACACTTGTAAAACATTTCATCCAGTAGCTGGAGAACGCAGAATACTCATTCTTCTTCTTCCTTTTTTTTTTTTTGAGACGGAGTCTTGATCTGGCACCCAGGCTGGAGGGCAGTGGCACAATCTCGGCTCACTGTAACCTCTACCTCCTGGGTTCTTGTGCCTCAGCCTCTCGAGTAGCGGGGATTACTGTCACGCACCACCAAGCCCAATCAATTTTTTCCTGTAGTTTTAGTAGGGACAAGGTTTCACCATTTTGGCCAGGCTGCTCTCCAACTCCTGACCTCAAGTGATCTGCCCACCTTGGTCTCCCAAAGTGCTGGGATTGCAGATATAAGCCACCATGCTTGGCCAGAATATTCACTCTTTTTATCAGAACATGGAGCATTCCACAGGACAGACCATATGTTAGGCCACAAAACAAGTCTCAATAAATTTTTAAAAATCAATATATCAAGTATATTTTCTGACAATAGCAGTGTAAAACTAGAAATCAGTAACAAGAAGAACTCTGAAAGGTGTACAAATACATGAAAATTAAATAACATGCTCCTGAATGACCAATGAGTCAAGGAGGAAATTAAAAAATAAACTGAAGGCCAGGTGTGGTGGCTCACACCTGTAATCCCAACACTTCAGGAGGCTGAGGCGGGAGGACCACAAGGTCAAGAGATCGAAACCATCCTGGCCAACATGGTGAAACCCTGTCTCTACTAAAAATATAAAAATTATATGGGTGTGGTGGCACACGCCTTGCTACTCGGGAGGCTGAAGCAGGAGAACTGCTTGAATCTGGGAGGTAGAGGTTGCAGTTAGCTGAGATCGTGCCACTGCACTCCAGCCTGGCTACAGAGCAAGACTCCGTCTCAAAAAAAAAAGAAACAAAAAATTTCTTAAAAACAAATAAATAAAAATAAAAATACAATATACCCAAAACCTATGCAATGAATACCACAAAAGCAGAATTAAGAGTGAAAGTTTATAGCAATAAATGCCTACATCAAAAAAGTACAAAAACTTCAAATCAACAACATAATCACGTTCCCCAGGGAACTAGAAAAACAAGAATAGGCCGGGCACAGTGGCTCACGCCTGTAATCTCAGCACTTTGGGAGGCCGAGGCGGGTGGATCACGAGGTCAGGAGATTGAGACCATCCTGGCTAACACCATGAGACCCCATCTCTACTAAAAATACAAAAAATTAGCCAGGCGTGGTGGCGGGCGCCTGTAGTCCCAGCTACTCGGGAGGCTGAGGCGGGAGAATGGCGTGAACCCAGGAGGCAGAGCTTGCAGTGAGCCAAGATCGCGCCACTGCACTCCAGCCTGGGCAACAGAGTGAGACTCCGTCTCAAAAAAAAGAAAAGAAAAACAAGAACCAACAAAGCCCAAAGTTAGTAGAGGGGAACTAAAACATAAAAATCAGTACAGAAACTTACAAAAAGATGATGGGAGCAAGGCCCCCAAAGTCTGGCCATAAACTGGCCCCAAAACTGGCCATAAATAAAATCTCTGCAGCAATGTAACACGTCCATAATGGCCATAACGTCCAAGCTGGAAGGTTGTGGGTTTACAGGAACGAGGGCAAGGAACACATGGCCCGCCCAGGGCAGAAAACCGCTTAAAAGCATTCTTAAGCCACAAACAAAACCCTGAGCATCTGTGTCTTAAGGGCGTATTCCCGCTGCAATTAATTCGGCCCATCCCTTCGTTTCCCTTAAGGGGTACTTTTAGTTAATTTAATATCTATAGAAACAATGCTAATGACTGGTTTGCTGTTAATAAATATGTGGGTAAATCTCTGTTTCGGGCTCTCAGCTCTGAAGGCTGTGAGACCCCTGATTTCCCACTTCACACCTCTATATTTCTGTGTGTGTGTCTTTAATTCCTCTAGTGCCGCTGGGTTAGGGTCTCCCCGACTGAGCCGGTCTCGGCAAAAAGGAGACTAAAAAACTATAAAATATCAACAAAACAAAATGTTGGTTTTTTGAAAAAACAAAATTGACAAAACATTAGCTAGACTAACTAAAAGTGAGAAGACCCAAATAAATAAAATCAAAAATGAAAAAGCAGACATTACAGCTGATGCCACAGAAATACTAAAGATCATTAGAGACTATTATGAGCAACTGTAGGACAACAAATTGGAAAACCTAGAGAAAATGGATAAATTGCTAAACACACAAAACCTATCAAGACTGAACCAAACAGAAGGAAATACAAAACCTGAACAGATCAATAATGAGTAACAAGACTGCATCATCAATAAAAAGTCTCCCAAGAAAAAAAGCCCAGGACCAGATGGCTTCACTGCTGAATTCTACCAAATTTTTAAAAAAGAACTAATACTAATTCTTCTCAAACTATTCCAAAAAATTGAAAGGGAGAGAATTCTTCCAAACTCATTCTACGAGGCCAGCATTACCCTGACACCAAAACCAGACAGGGACACAACAAAAAAAAGAGCACTATGGCCAGTATCCCTAATAAATACAGATGCAAAAACCCTCAACAAAACACCAGCAAACCAAATCCAGCAACACGTTAAAAAGATTACTCACCATGATCAAGTTGGATTTATCACAGGTATGCAAGGATGGTTCAATATATGCAAATCAATAAATGTGATACATCGTATCAACTGAATGAAGAAAAAATGATAATTTCAATACATGCAGAAAAAGCGTCTGACAAAAATTCAGCTTTCCTTCATGACAAAAACTTTAAAAAAAATTAGGTATAAAAGAAACATACCTCAATACAATGAATACCATGTATGACAAAACCACAACTAACATCATACTGAACAAAAAAACATTGAAAGCTTTTCTTCTAAGAACTGGAACAATACAAGGATGTTCACCCTTGTCAATCTTATTCAACACAGCACTGGAAATCTCAGCCAAAGCAATTAGGCATGAGAGAGAAATAAATGGCTTCAAAATAAAAAAGGAGGAAGTCAAAACTGTCCACTTCAGATGACATTATCTTATATATAGAAAAACCTAAAGATCCCATCAAAAAGCTCTTAGAATTTGTAATTCATTAAAGTTTCAGGATAAAAAAACTCAACATACAAAAATCAGTAGCATTTCTACATACTTAAACTAACTGGAAAAGAAAGAAATCTTCTTTATTATAATTATAAAAATTAAAATACCTACGAATAAATTCAACCAAGGAGGTAAAAGCTCTCTAAAAGGAAAACTATAAAATACTGATTAAAGAAATTGAAGACACCAAAAAATGAAAAGAAATCTCATGCTTATGGATTGGAAGATTAATATTGTTAACATGACCATACTACCAAAAGTGATCTACAGTCAATGTAATTACTACCATATTACCAATGAATTTCTTCACAGAAATTTAAAAAAAAATCTTAAAATTTGCATGGAGTCACAAGACTCCAAAGAGTAAAAAGAACAAAGCTGGAGATATCTATCACACTATCTGACTTCAAAATATGCTACAAAGCTGTAGTAACCAAAACACCATAGTACTGGCATAAAAACAGATACACCCACAAATGAAACAGAATAGAGAAGTCAAAAATAATTCCACATATTTACAGATAACTGATTTTCAACAAAAGCACCAAGAAAATACATTGAGGAAAGGACAGCCTCTTCAATAAATGATTATGGGAAAACTGCATATCCAAATGCAGAAGAATAAAACTAGGTCCATCTCTCGTCATATATAAAAATCAAAGACTTAAGTATGAGACCCCAAACTATGAAACTACTACAGGAAAACACAAGGAAAAGACTTCAGGACATTGCCCTAGGGGAAGATTTTACGGGTGAGACCTCAATAACAAAGGCAACAAGTTGGGCATGGTAGCACGTGCCTATAGTCTCAGCTACTTGGGAAGCTGAGGCAAGAGGATCACCTGAGTCCAGAAATTTTGTGCTGTAGGCGCTGTAGTGTGCTATTGCAATCGGGCATTCACATTAAGTTTCGCATCAGGATAATGACCTCCCAAGAGTAGAGGACCACCAGAATGCCTAAGGAGGGGTGATCTGACCCAGGTCAGAAATAGAGTGGGTCAAAACTCTATGCTGAACAATAGTAGCATTGCACCTGTGAATACCCACTGCAATCCAGCCTGGGCAACACAGCAAAATCCCATCCCTTATATAAATACAAAAACAAAATAAATGAAACAACTATAACAACAGAAAACACAGGCAACAAAAGCAAACATAGATAAATGAGATCATATCAAACCATGTTTCTGCACAACAAAGGAAACAATCAACAGAGTAAAGAGACAACCTATACAATGGGAGAAAACATTAATACCTGCAAACTAATTTTTTTTTTTTTGAGACAGAGTTTCGCTCTTTTTGCCCAGGCTGGGGTGCAATGGCATGGTCTCGGCTCACCACAACCTCCGCCTCATAGGTTCAAGCAATTCTCCTGCCTCAGCCTCCCGTGTAGCTGGGATTACTGGCGCACACCACCAGCCCAGCTAATTCTGTATTTTTAGTAGAGGCAGGGTTTCACCATGTTGGTCAGGCTGGTCTTGTACTCCTGACCTCAGGTGATCTGCCCACCTTGGCCTCTCAAAGTGCTGGGATTACAGATGTGAACCATCACACCTGGCCCACCTGCAAACTATTTATCTGACAAGGGATTAAAATTTAGAATAAACAAGAAACTCAAACAACCGCAAAAAGCCCCGAGTAATTCTATTTAAAAATGGGCAAATGATCTGAATGGATCATTTATGAAAAATTGTTCAACATAACTATTCATCAGGGAAATGCAAATCAAACCACAATGAGATTTCATCTCACCAGCTAGAATGCCTACTGTCAAAAAGACAAAACAAATGTTGTCAAGAATGAGGAGAAAAGGGACTCTAATACACTGTTAGTGGGGATGTAAATTAGTATAGCCATTAAGAAAAACAGTATGGAAGCTCTACAAAAAAAACTAACAACAGGCCAAGTGCGGTGGCTCACGCTTGTAATCTCAGTACTTTGGGAGTCCAAGGCAGGTGGATCACTTGAGGTCAAGAGTTGCAGACCAGCCTGGCCAACACAGTGAAACCCCATCTCTACTAAAAATAACAATCAATCAATCAATCAACTAGCCAGGCATGGTGGCACATACCTGTAATCCCAGCTGCTCGGGAGGCTGAGGCAAGAGAATCACTTGAACCTGGAGGCAGAGGTTACAGTGAGCCGAGATCATACCACTGCACTCCAGCCTAGGTGACAAAGTGAGACCCTGTCTCAAAAAAAACTGAAACAGAACTACCACAGGACCCAGGAATATACCCAAAGCAAAGTAAATTAGTATGTCAAAGTGATATTTGCACTCCTATGTTTACTGTAGAACTATTCACAGTAAGCAAGATATGGAATCAACCTACGTGCCCATCAACGGATGGATAAAGAAAATGTGGCATATATAAACAATGGAATACTATTCAGCCATAAAAAAGGATGAAATCCTGTCATTCATGGCAACATGGACAAGTATGGAGGACAACTGTTAATTAAGTCAGGCACACAAAGATATATACTGCATGTTCTCACTCACATGTGCAAGCTAAACAGTTTATTTCATAGAACTAGAGAGTAGAATAGTGGTTACTAGAGGCTGGAAGGGTAGTGAGGAAGGAAGACAGAGGTTGGTTAACAAATACAAAATTACTATTGGATAGGAAGAATAATTTCTGGTGTTCTACAGCACTACAGACTGACGACAGTTAGCACTAATTTATTGTATATTTGAGCTAGAAGAGACGATTTTGAATGTTCCCAAATGAAAGAATGCATTTAATGTTTGAGGTGATTGGATATGTTAATTACCCTGATTTGATCATTACACATTGTATACATGAATCAAAATATCACACTGTACCCTGTAAACATGTACAATTGTGTGTCAATTAAGTTTTTTAAAAACATGAAATAAGTGCTGGTGAAGATATGGAGAAATTAGAAGTCTTGTGCATTTTTGGTGGGAATTTAAAATGGTGCAGCTACTGAAGAAAATAGAATGGCAGTTCCTCAAAAAATTAAAAACAGAATTACAGTATAATCCAGTAATTCTTCTTCTGGATATATACCCATAATAACTGAAACCAAGGTCGTAAGGAGATGTTTGTACACACATGTTCATAACAGCATTATTAATAGCTAAAATGTGGAAGAAATCCAGGTGTCCATAGACAAATCGATAAATATAGTATATATGTAGAATTGAAATATTATTAAGCCTTAGAAAGTAATGAACATTAGGCCAGGTGTGGTGGCTCACGCCTGTAATCTCAGCATTTTGGGAGGCTGAGGTGGGCAGATCACCTGAGGTCATGAGTTCGAGACCAGCCTGGCCAACATGGTGAAATGGCATCTCTACTAAAAATACAAAAATTAGCCAGGTATGGTAACAGGCGCCTTTAATCCCAGCTACTTGGGAGACTAAGGGAGGAGAATGGCTTGAACCTGGGAGACAGAGGTTGCAGTGAGCTGAGATCACGCCACTGCACTCCAGCCTGGGCAACAGAGTGAGACGCTGTCTCAAAAAAAAAAAAAAAAAAGTAATGACATCATGCTAAGTAAAATAACCCAGTCAAAAAAAAAAAAAATAGTAAGACAAATACTGTTTGATTCCACTTACAAAGGTATGTATAGTAGTCAAAAATCCTAAAAGACAGAAAGTGAAATGGTGATTACCAGGGTTTGGGAGGACGGGCTAATGGGGAGTTATTGTTTAATGGGTACAGAGTTTGTTTTACAAGGTAAAAAGAACTCTAGAGATGGATGGTAATCATGGTTCCACAATATGAATGTATTCAATACCACTGAATTGTACACTTAAAAATAGTTAAGATGGTAGATTTTATTTTTATATGTATTTTATCAATTTTCAAATATTGGAAAAAAATTAATGAAATCCCAATAAAACTGCAAACAAACTTTTTAATGCAGCTAGACATTAATATTCAAGTTGCTATGAAAAAACAAACATATAATTATAGCTAGGAAAATACTGAGAGAAAAACTATAATGACTGAGTACCACAACGAGTTATTAAAGCATACTATAAAGCCTCTATAATTAAAGTATCATAATAATGGTATGGGCACCTAAAGTTCCAACTACTTGGGAGGCTGAGGCAGGAGGATTGCTTGAGCTCAGGAGTTCAGTGTTACAGTGAGCCATGATCACTCACTCCAGCCTGGGCAACAAAGAAAGACTCTGTCTCTAAATAAAAATTAAAACAAAATTATTTTTTTTAAATTGTAAAATGGCACATGAACAGACAACCAGATGAGTGAAACAGAAGAGAAAATCCAGAAATATACCCAAGTATATATGGAAATTTAAAATACAATAAAAGCATCATCATGAATCACTGGGGCAAAGATAGGTTTTTAATAAAAGTGTGGGACAATCAATTAGCCATTTAGAAAAAACTAATTAAATCCATACCTCACAGCACACAAAAGAATACACTTCAAATAGATCAGAGAACTAAATGTAAAAAATGAAATCATACAAGCAAAAAGAAGTGACTTCCTCTTTAACCTCAGTTCAGGGAGAGACTACTAACTCTGACTTAATACCCAGAGGCAATAACAGATTAAATTTGATTACATAATAAAAATTTTTGCATGGCAAAAAAATAACGGAAGCAAAATCAAAAGACTGCTGACACACACTGGCAGAAAATATCTGCAGCATAATCCTAATACATAAAGAACTCTTAAAAAGTAAGGTAATTTAAAAAAAAAAATTTAAGCAAGGGAAAAAAGGCCAAAAAAACCAAGTACAATAGGGAAAGACAAGAACAAACAATACATACAAAAATTATATAAAAATGGCCCTTAAACACATGAAACATTGTTCAATCTCATTTATAATATGAGAAATGCAAATTAAACTGCACTAAGATGCAAAGTGATATAATTCTCTTGGATGGAAATTTGGCAATATCCAACAAAACTGCATATGATTTACATTTTGCCCCACCTATTTACTTCTTCACCCTGAAGATACACCTCCAGAAAATGAAAATATTTACATGTACAACATTATTGATTGCATCATTAGTTGTAATCACAAAATACTGGAGGCCAGGTGCAGTGGCTCAACACCTATAATCCCAGTACTCTGGGAGGCCGAGGTGAGCAGATCACCTGAACCCAGAAGTTTGAGAGCAGCCTGGCCAACATGGTGAAACCCCACCTCTACTAAAAATACAAAATTTGGCCAGTTGTGGTGACATACACCTGTAATCTCAGCTACTCAGGAGGCAGGAGAATCGCTTGAATCCCAGAGGCAGAGGCGGAGGCTGCAGTGAGCCAAGATCGCCCCACTGCCCTCCAGCCTGGGCAACAGAGCAAGACTGTGTTTCAAAAAAAAAAAAAAGACAAAATATTGGAAACTAAATGAACATAGGAGACTATTTCACTAAACACTGATAGATACACATAGCGGAGTGCTATGCAGCCATAAAAAAGAATGAGGTTAATCTCTATGAACTAATCTGAAGCAGTTTCCAGGGTACACTGATAAGAAAGAAGGAAAAATTCAATGACATCTGATATTTGTGAGGAACAAAAACAAACAAACAAACAAACAAAAAATGTAGGAAGTCTAAACCAGAAACTAATGAGATTAATCTCACATGGGGCAGGATAGATGAGAAAAGATGAGGGAAATGGGAACAGGGTAGAGTAGATGTGGGAAGTGGCACTTTTTTGAGGGTTTTGTTTTTTTGGTTTTTTGTTTTTGTTTTTTTTTTGGTGTGTTATAGTTGTCCTTTAGAACCATGTAGACATTTCAAATGCCCAATATATTAATAAATAAATAAACAAGGATGAGGTATGGACTCATAATAGAATAGAATAGAAAGAATAAACCTGCTTTATAAGTGAATAACAAACCACGTTAAAGGAGAATTTGGTCAGAAAAATCCTAAGTAACTTTGGAAAACAATATTTTGACTATATACTCTAAGGCTAAAGATAAAAACAACTATATACAAATATTACATGTAAGTTAATAGGTTTGTTTTTCATTGAGTGATGAGTTAGCAATTCTAAAACAACTTTACATTTTAAGACTGAGGAAATAAGTAAATATGGTATGAATAATGAATGCCAGTTTTCTCACTGTCAAAAGAATTGCAAGTATGAAAAGAGGAAGGCCAGAATGAACTCCATGGTGCTGGAACAGAACTGGAAATATCAGTGTAAACTCAAGATTATTAATATAGAGAAAAAATCAAGAAATAGATGTAAATATGTACTTTTCAGTTCACTGGGAGGACCTAGAAGCAATGACTCTCTAGTACCAATAAGCATACCTAGAGTTGAGATTTTGGTTTCTAAATACCATTCTCCAATTAAAAAGGAATCAAAGCACCTCAGGGAAATGTTTAATTCCGGGGCTGGGGCAGGGAAAGTGAAAGAGAATCACAGAACATCCTGTAATGACAGAAAAAAGTCACAATAAATGGTGGGATTATGTCAAAAGGACATGGGATTCAACTTGAAAGATCTTCCAATAGCCAAATCCGAGAAAAGTTGAGCAACAAAAAAAATAACAAAATTTTATAATCTATAGAAAAAAATGTATGTATAAATCCATAATGATATAAATATATTTAGAGGAGAAGGGAAAGCTCTTCCTTTCAAGAGAATTCCAACTAATAAATGAGGAAGGATCACAGAAATGGAAAGACCACCATTTGGCAAATGCTAGAGTTATAACTGTTTCAGTTAAGAATTATCAATGGATACTAAAATTAATGGAAGATTATATAAAGGCAAAATATGAGAATATTTACACAGACTTGAAATATCATATAGGCAACCACAAGATAATTATATATTACAAAGGGAAAAAATAGTAATTTTATAGGGGAAAAATGTGGCAGATACCACCTTAACCAACTGATCAAGGTTAAAATCACCAGTTAAGGGGCCAAATCATGAAACTCCTAATATGATTCACTGAGGACACATGACTTTGATGTTTTGCTAAAAACGCCTAACCTGAATTTAACCATGAAAAATGCAATACAAAACCAAATTGAGAGAGGATATACAAAATACTGACAAGTATTTGTCAAAGTGTTCATATGTTCCAGATTAAAAGTATCTAAATGCAACATGTGATCCTGAATTGGGTTTTAGACCAGAAAAAAGACATCAGTGGGACAATTGGTAAAATTTAAGTACAGTTAATAGATTTTATAATAGTAATGCCTGATTTCCTGATTATATTCACACTAATTTCTTAATCTTGATTATTATAATATGGTTACATAGGTATTTGTATTTGGGAGATCAGGGTGAAGGGCACATGGGAATTCTTTGTACTAGTTGGACATCATTTTGTTAACTCTGACCTTATTTCAACATGAAAAACTTTAAATATATATGTATATATAACCTAACACTCTGAAGCTCCTTCCTGGTGATCTCTTCTGCCATCTGTGAAGCCCGCAATTTCTCTTCATACTGATCCTTTTCAGATTGCCTCCAGACATCATGTTCCACTTTCATTTTCTCCAAATCTGCTAATCTGTTCTCGAGTTCTAACCTAAAACAAGAGATCATAATTATGTTACAAGAACTATAATAAAGATGATATGACAGCAAAATGTTTTCATTTGCAAGGATATTTAAGTCAAACTAAGGTAATTAAGTACTTACTTTTCATCTTGTAATACCACAAGTTTTTGATAACCTTCTTCTTTGGCAGCTTGTACTTTACGTATTAATTCACGATCCTTTTCTACTAAGAGCACTTTGTGGTGTTCAACAGCTGCTTTGAGAATTTCACTGTCTGACTGTAATCCTAGTGTTTTTTAAGGAGAAAAGTGTACTATATTCAATGTTATTAAGATGAAAAATCACATTTAACAGCAAGCATTCATAAGCTGGTAAGACAACTAAAATAATGTAGAAAGTCTCTACAAATATATATTCTCAACAATACTCACATCATTAATAAACACTCTTAAAATAAGAATGAAACAGGCTAAAACTCAGAACAAATTTTCCTGTCACTGTTTATTTAGTGCATACACATATAAAAACTTTAATAAAAGGCTGTATACATTTACTCATTCGAACATTGAGAGTTGAGATCAACCTGGATGATAACCAGAGGTTTACTTACTTCACCTCTAAAGAGGTTCTGTGACCTAAGCCTCTAAGACAGCATCATAGACAAAGCTGGCCGATAGCAGAGTGAAATAAATCACAAAACCCTTCAAAACCTATTGATTCTAGCAGAATTGCTAGATCTCTAGCAGAAGTATAAATAACATGGACACTTTCAAGTTTGTACAATGAATTCAGAAATCTTTGTGATGAAATGGCAAATACTTTGCAGATGGAATAACTAAAGCAAATTCACATCTAACTCAACGTAAAAACAAAATGCAGCATTCTTTAAGTTCCTAAAAAAATTTACTCCCTAACTCTATGGAAATCAAGAGTCAACAAATAGAAATTAATAATTGGAAAAAATCATTCATAGCAGCCAGACACGGCGTTAGCACCTGTAGTCCCAGCTACTGAGGAGGCTTAGGCAGGAGGACCATTTGAGCCCAGGAGTTCAAGGCTAGCATGGGCAACAAGGTAAGACCCCATTTCAAAACATGAAAGGCATTCATCATAAACTCTGAAATGAGTTCAACTACAGATCAACTCAAGGATAGCTACAGGCCAAAGGTAAGCTTATTTAAATACTTCAAGTTAGAAACAACATAAATAATGAGGAAATCTGATGAGACGGATGTTCTAAGATTAAACTGGAACTTAAAAATAAGCCTACTCGGCCGGGCACAGTGGCTTATGCCTGTAATCCCAGTACTTTGGGAGGCCGAGGCAGGCGGATCACGAGGTCAGGAGATCAAGACCATCCTGGCTAACACAGTCAAACGCTGTCTCTACTTAAAAAAACAAAAAAATAGCCAGCCTGGTGGTGGGCGCCTGTAGACCCAGCTATTTGGGAGGCTGAGACAGGAGAATGGCGTGAACCTGGGAGGCAGAGCTTCCAGTGAGTCGAGATCATGCCACTGCACTCCAGCCAGGGGGACAGAGCGAGACTCCGTCTCAAAAATAAAAAATAAATAAATAAGCCTACTCTGCACTAGGCTACAATGAACTGGCCTGGGGTCTACATAAAAAAAAATTTTTAATTGAAAAAAATTAAGCCTGGAACCCAATTATCTTTCTCACATTCTCTAGACTTAAAGTGTCCTGGGACTAATAACGACACCATAAATAGATTTAAAACTTATAAATCAGGAAGTATGGCATCCCAATTACAAAATTTATTTATGTATCCAATAACTATGATAAAAACATAAGACTGATTTTTTAAAGTTATTAAATCTTACAATGAACAAAACACTCAACATATAATAAACATTTCATATGTACTCCAAAATTAAAACTAAATTAAGTTGAAAATTTGGAAATAAAAATTCAGGTTCAACTATTTTAATAATTTGAGTTCATATCTGAAAATAAGCAGCAGCAGCAGCAGCAGGAAGGGAAATCACATATTACCATCCAGTTCACTTTGAATCTTATTCCTTTCTCTTTCTAGCTCACTCTTAGCTCTTGCTGTCTCCAGTTTGATGTCTGTTATTTCCAGTTTGTTTGAATGTTTAAGTTCTTTTACCTGTTGATAATTAAAAACTGAAATTACTATTGGTCATTTTCTTGCCATTCAATACTTACCCCAAAACATAAGTGGAAACAAGAAAACGCTTTGGTAGTAAAGTAGAGTCTAAGTATCTTCCAAAAGAAAGGAGTGTCAGTGCCTGCAACAGTACTTCAAATAAGGAGACATCAAGAAAACACTGTTCTTTCCTAACAGAAGAGAGGCATTTCTTTACGAATATCTGTGTATGGTCCTTTGGCTTAATCTTGCCTTAAAGACTTAATTACAAGTATCTAAAATCAAATACTCAATGATTGAAAAATCTGCAGGGAAAAAATCCTGAAACTTTTAAAATTTGTTAATATTTCTAAAAGACAGGGTCTCGCTATGTCATCCAGGCTGGAGTGCAGTGGCACAATCATAGCTCGCTTTAACTTCAAATTCCTGGGCTCGAGTGATCCTCTCTCCTCAGCATTCCAAGTAGCTGTCAGGACTA
The DNA here is from genome assembly GCF_028885655.2 of Pongo abelii. NCBI lineage: Eukaryota > Metazoa > Chordata > Mammalia > Primates > Hominidae > Pongo > Pongo abelii. The sequence goes on from NC_071995.2 coordinate 92,903,455, forward strand.
CCGGTGCACACCACCAAACTCAGGTAATTTTTCAATTTTTTTGTAGTGATGGGGTCTTGCCATGTTGACCAGGCTGGTCTCACACTCCTGGCCTCAAGCAGTCCTCCTGCTTTGGCCTCCTAAAGTGCTAGGATTATAGTTGTAATCCACTGCACTTGGCCGGAAACCTTCCTTTTAAAAAGTGTCCACAGCTGGACACAGTAACTTGCACCTAAAATCCCAGCTACTCAAGAGGCTGTGGCAGAAGGAAGTGTTTGAGGCCTGGTGTTGGAGACTAGCCTGGGCAACATAGTGAGATCCTTTCTCTAAAAAAAAATTTAAAAATTAGCCAGACATGACATGCCCCTTAGTCCCAGCCACTGGGGAGACTGAGGTGAGAGGATCACTTGAGTCTAGGGGTTTGAGGCTGCAGTGCTATGATTGTGCCAATGTACTCCAGCCTGGGTGACAGAGTGAGATCTTATCTCTAAAAAAAATTAAAATTAAGAATAAAAAATGTGTTGGAGACAAAGAAGGTACTCTAGGTAGAAGGAACAGCATACAAAATGTTATTATATGTATAACATCACATGGTCTGCTCTTAAAACAAGCTATGTATTACATGTAGAGCACTGGAAGATGTGAAATCTGTGGAGGAATGGCAGGGAATAAACTTTATATACCATACAAAAGGGTTGTTTTTCAGGTTAGCTGTTGAAGGTGGCACAATTAACTAACGTGAGTCCGTTGGCTTAAGAAATTGAAGGTAAATAAATCAATTAAGAGGCAAGAAATGAATAAACGGAGGGGGGAAGGAAGAATCAATTGAATCTGGTGACAGTGTATGTGTATAGATTGTGTCTGTGTGTGCATGTGCACAAGTATTAGGTAGGGGATGGGGGCAGGAACAAGTATAAATCATATAAATTCATTTTTCATAGCCCTTCTCTTTGGTAAGGAGTTTCTAAAATTAGATATAGTCATATAATAAGGATTTAATCAATACAAACACAAAGGTTAGATTAACCCGTTTTCTGATATATTATCCAAATATATAAAAGTATGGAATCAGAGTAGGAAACTACAAATACATACAAGTCAAATATAGAAAATGTGAGACGGCAGAAACAGGAAAGTAAAAGACAATTTACTTAAGAGTCCAATAAAACCCCATAAATACTGGAGTTGGGAGTCAGACACAAATCAAAAAGAGCTCCTAGAGCCAAAGAGGGCAAGGATAAGAAATAGAAGTGTCTTACTGGAAGATACTCCATCAACAAAAGGTCCTGAAAATGTTTCAAGGAATAGTTTCATGCAAAATCCTCATCCAAAGGAAATAAACAGAAAAGTGAGTACTGCCTTATGTACTGGTAACTACAATAAGACATCCCTCCAAATTAACTCGTAGATTTTTAAATGACCGTACATAAAATGGCGACCTTGTGCTGACATCAGTTTTGCATTTTTATTTATTTATTTTTTGAGACAGAGTCTCGCTCTGTCGCCTAGGCTGGAGTACAGTGGCTTAATCTCAGCTTACTGCAACCTCCGTCTCCTGGGTTCAAGCAAATTCTCTGCCTCAGCCTCCTGAGTAGCTAGGATTACCAGGCATGCACCACCACACCTGGCTAAATTTTGTATTTTTAGCAGAGATGGGGTTTCACCATCTTGGCCAGGCTGGTCTTGAACTCCTGACCTCGTGATCCACCCGCCTCGGACTTCAAAAGTGCTGGGATTACAGGCGTTAAGCCACCACACCTGGCCTGTAGTTTTAATTTCCTTTTGGAAGTTATTTTCTATAAAAGTAAGTTTTATAAAATGATGTTTACATGAAAGCAGCTGATAATTTGTTTTAATACTTAAACTTTCTGTAGATTGGATTTTACTACATTATAATTTCATGGACAGATAGAATTTAAATTATAAATACTTTAAAATTTTGAAGAAATACAATTACAAAGAAAATCCAATCACTATGACAAATGTAATTATAACCTGCCATTATATACTAACTGTAAAAGGTTAAGAATGACACAGCATTTCATTAACAAACATACTATAGCTGCATGAGGTGGAAAATTAGAGCCATCTTATTTCATAGGAAGTTGATTCATCTCATGGTAACTTCAAGATCTACAAAAACTTATTTCTTATTCATTTCACCCTGAAATTTACTGAAATGAGAAGACATTTTTAACTAAACTATAATTATTGAAACTGAAAGAACACCGAATAGGAAGTCAAGCAACAAGTGAGGTCTGTCTTCAGGCCTACTTTTGCTGTTAAACCAGTGGTATATGCTCAAGCAATTTACCTGTCCTCTCTGCATTCAAATGTACTCATTTATGGATCTTAAGTTTTTCTTTATTGCCTTATTTCTATTATCCTAACATCACTGATGCATCACTTATATGAACACTGTTAATTTCCTAAAAATATACTAAAAGGAATTTTACTTAAAATACCGTATGAAAGTTTATTACCCAGTAATGACAAATAATAGCACTTTTCTATGAGTAATCTGAACCAAATTCCAAATGTTACAATAAAGTTTCTTTCTGCCCCTAGATCCTTGGTTCTTAATCTTCTTTGTGATCAAGTCCCAAATCCTAGGAAAATTAGGGATTTTTTTTTTAAATAAAATGCTCATGTTAAAATGTTGCATAAAATTTCAAGCAATTCATGGTCTCCTGAAGCTCCACTGGACCAAGTCACCCTGTTCTTCACAGAACGTCTGCCATATAGATTCTGGCCTTTATGTTGTGAATTTGCTTTATGTTTTTGACACAATGGAAGTATTCAGATATTACTAACAAAACTTTAATAAATGTCAAAACTGGCAATACTGGGCATTTTACAGGGGGTCAGTATCTCTTAAAGTACACATACTCACAGAAAGACACACAAGAGCACAGTATAAATAAGCAAGAAATGGAAATATAATTGACAATATGTATTACCTAAGAAGCTCTGGATACAGATTCCAAAGAGACGGTACTTAAATCTTGATCTTTTTCAAAGTTCTGAGATGTAATTACCCACTTAATTTAGGTAAATAAGGACAACTCTGTTGGGTGGCTTCCTTAAAACTACCTTTTATTGGCATTCTGAGAATGAAAAACCTTATGAGGGAACTAGAAGAATTTACCTCACTGAATGTGAAATCTCTTTAAGGTCATCATTTTCAGGCCATCTTTGGTAATACCTTTTAATCCAAGACACTGATACTCACACTGACATAACTTTGTTCTAAAATCTGACAAACATTTACGAATTTGAGTAACTTAGACAAACACACCCCGGGTGTTCCTTTGCACTGCAAACAACCATTTGCTAGAATTGCAAAATGTTGATGAAAACTTCAAGTTGCAAAGAAAACTGTGGCAGTCATGTTTGAAATATTATTTTAAAATTTACCCTTCCAATGGAATCTTTACATACAAGATTTCAAATGAAACTTGGTTTGTTTAAAGTTGAAGGATGGTATTTAATACTCCATTTATACGCAAAATAATGCAAGTGTGCCTTTAAAAAGACAGGCAACTCTTAGCCACATGTATTAATAAACAAGCACAGAGAAATAAATACTATACTAGATTGCTGTTCTTTCTTCAGCAGAGTAGGAGAAATCACCTATGCTCTAACTCTAAAAGGAAAGAGCAATAGGGAAGAGTATATATACAGAAAAAAATGAAGAAAAATCAGGGTCAGCACACAGGTGAGCTAGGGAGCTCAGGTAAAATGTACTGCATGAAAAGTATTATACTTGGTGACCCCCCAAGAGAGAAGCCACAGCAGAAGCCAGCACATCCCATGTCCTATTGCGACATCTGTGGTTCCAATTATTCCAGCAGTGTAGTCTGGCTACTCAGGTCAAGAACAATGTGCGGCAAATACTAGGTACTCAATATTATTTTACAAAATTGAAAATAATTTATACTGGAATTGGAAGAAAAGCATGGAAACTCCCTATATCCTGAATTTACTTGTGTTTTATATCTATTTTTTTTGTATACTCTATAGTTATAAGCGTTCAATGTGTATCTGTTGAATATAAAATCTACTTACAGTTAATCAGGAGGCAATCAAATTATTTCCTAGTAGTTCTTACACAGTCTTAGTAGGCTGGAAGGGTCCTTACAGATATAAGGAAATTGGATCCTAATGATATTAGGTAACTTGCCTAAGGTTACACATAGTTACTGAGACAGTGAGATACAGACTAGTCAATGGACTAAAAATTCTGTATTCTTTATGTTACAATATTTTCTTATTTAAGGATATCATCAGTGTATAATCACTGCTATTATCATTTTCATCATCAGCTACATTTAATTTTTGCCACAACTCTATAAGGTAGGTATTAGTCCCATTTCATAGACAAAAGCACTTAAGTTTCAGAGAGACAGTGAACTGCCCAAGGTCACACAGCTTTTTTTAGTAACGGAAAAATCAGAATTTGAATCCAGTCTGTTAAGGAGAATATAAATGTAGATCATGCTGCTACTACTAATTTATTCATTGAAGAAATATTTATTGAGTACCTACTATGTGCCAGCACCATTCTAGAAGCTGGAAAAGCAGTAGTGATGAAAACAATGTCCCTGCTCTCTTGGAGCTTACATTGGGTTGAGGGGAAGGTGGTGGGAAAGAAAAGTAGAGACCAAAAAATAAAAACCAAATAACTATATCAGATAGTATTAAGAGCTATGAAGCAGGTAAGGAAGATAGAGAGAAAGACAGAGGAAGAAGGAAGATGCTGTTTTACAATGTGAAGACAAGGAAAGCCTCCCTGGTTAGGCAACATCTAGGGGGTAAGGAAGCAAGTTATGTGGATACATGAGGGAAGACTGAGCCAAGCTCAGACAAGTGCAGAAACCCTGAGCAAGAAGTGAGTTTGCTCAAAGAATGAGAAGGCCAAAGGGAGCAAAGTGAACAGGAGGAAAAATATATGGTCATGGCTGTGAAAAGACTGCAGGATCCAGATCATACAGAGCTCTGAATGGGTATAAAGCAGAAAGACCAGTTAGCAACCTAGCACAGAAATTGAGCCTAGAAAAATCATGGCTTGGACTAGAATAGTCACAGTGGATGTGGTAAGAATTGATCAGATTCTGCATGTATTTGGAAGGTAGAATGAAAGGATTAAAAATATTTCAATACAGAGAACTAAACACAAAATTTGTCACTGTACAGTATCAAGCATTCTAAAGAATGAAATAGAGGCATAACATACTCTACTGATCAATGTATTTATTTCTTAGAAGGTAGAATGATATAATAAAACATTTCAGTATAAAGAAATCAATTATTAAAAATAAAATTTATCATTATATAGTAACAAACATTCTAAAGAATGAAACAGAAACATAAAACAACTTACTTTACTGGACAACGTATTTATTTCTCGTTCAGCTTTATGCAATTTATTAATTAAAAAGGTATTTTGTTCACTGCTTGATTGTAGCTCTTTTTCCAAGCGTTCTGCCCGTAAATTAGCTGATTGTTTTTCAGCCTTTCATTCAAACAAAATATTTTAAAATTCACTCATTTTTCAAGTATTTCAAAATCAAATAAGCACTATTTAAAATACATTTATAATTATACAAAAATTATTCAAAACCTCAACATTAACATATATCAATGTAACAAAAATTTTCTCAAACTAATTGGTAGAATTCAAACGAAAGATAGTGTTCCAGGAAATATGCAACAAAGGTATCTAGACAAACAACATATGAATGACCATCAACAAAATAAAGTTTATATACTTCTCTCATGAGAGAAAGTACCTAAGGCATTCATTTGATGTCTATTTACTCTTAACACTGACTTATTTCAAACATTTTGGAAGTTTCCAGTCTACAACAGATAGGAAAAAGCGTATTAGAAAGTAGAAGACAGGGCTCATTGATAGTAACAACTAAAAATTGAAAATCTAAAATCAATGATTTTAAAAAAAGAAACAGGGAAAGATATGATTTCAAAATCCTCAGCTGATCTGCAGACATTTTAAGTATGAGCAAAGAGGCTCTTGATCTCATGACACAATTAAGATTGTTAATGAAGTCTGTAGGTTGTCAAAAAAGTTTCTGTATGGTAATATCGATAGTACTCTTTCATGAGGGGAGGGGAACTAAAATCTTTTTTAAAAAAACATGTCTATTCAACAAAATATATATATTTATACACACACACACACACACATATATATATATATATTTTTTTTTTTTTTTTTGAGACAAGGTCTTGCTCTGTCTCCCAGGCTGCAGTGCAATGGCACGATCTTGGCTCACCACAACCTCCGCCTCCCGAGCTCAAACAATTCTCCTGCCTCAGCCTCCTGAGTAGCTAGGACTTCAGGTGCACACCATGGCGCCTGGCTAATTTTTGTACTTTTTGTAGAGACAGGGTTTCACCGTGTTGTTCAGGCTCGTCTCAAACTCCTGAGCTCAGGTGATCCAGCTACCTCAGCCTCCCAAAGTGCTGGGATTACAGGCGTAAGCGACTACACCCGACCTCAACATAATTAAAATGAAAACATTTTGGCATTTAAAGGATAAATTTCAGTTTTATAACATCTCATTTCATACATATAGATGCTCTTCGACTTATGATGGGGTTACATCCTGATAAACCCATCACAAATTGAAAATATCTAAGTCCATACTTAGACTAGCCTAACTTAAGCATCCTCAAAACACATGCATTAGCCTACAGTTGGAAAAAATCATTTGGCAACATAGTACTCTGTAAAGAGGTTATTTACCCTCATGATCACATGACTGACTGGGAACTGTGGCTCAGTGCAGCTACCCAGCATTAAGAGTATCACACCACATATCAGTAACCCAGAAAAAGATCAAAATTCAAAGTACATAAATGCATATATGGCTTTCACACTATCGTGTAGTCAAAAAATCGTAAGTCAAACCACCTTAAGTTGGGGAACATCTACCTTAAATACGATAAGGACTATATTCGACAAACAATTAAGGAAAAAAACTATTTTCTTCATATATGAAATAATACTCTCTGGGCACAATGATAGCCAAGAAAGTTAAAGAAGAAAGAAATGCTTGCTGCCATATGCTTATTTTCATTTCATCTGACAAATGATAAAATTAAATATAGGCTCTTCTGAAAATGTCACAAATAAATCTTTTGTCATCATTCAACTTGCCCTGAAAATAATCACTCTAAAGGACCTCAATGGAAAGTTTCACATCAGGACTGTATGCTATATTCAACTGCAATCATCTCACTTATTCTGTCACTGTGTCAAATACATTAAGGATGGAAGGATGGCAACATAAACAATCTCACAATGAACTGCTTCATGTTTAAGGTACAATGATACAACTTTTAATTCAGAAAACCAGTAAATACTGACAGATCGTCATGTAACAAAATAAAAAAGTAACTTCTACTCTTCAAAACGTACCAATGTACTCCTGTACCACTGGCTGGGGAAAAAAAATCACCATCTTGGATTTGGATATTGATTTTAACTACAAATAAACGCCCGCTAATGTCCCCCCCACCCAAATCATTTTATAACTATTCCAAAGGAAAAAGAAACACTTTGAACTGTACAAAATAAATAAAAACAATTAAACAGGTATGTTTGCTACAAGTTAGGGACTAAGAACTAAGAAGAATAAGTGTATCTGAATAAAATGGAAACCAAGAATTTTCATAAGGCAATACCCGTAGGAGTACCAGTCAGGTCTGCCAACACTTATCTTTCTCTAATGAACCCAGGGAAATAATCCTGTAAAGGCATGTATACCTTTACAGTTAGATTTTACTACTCTGGCAAGAAGCTATCATAAGATACATCAGTGTGGTATTTCTGTTCAAACAGGATTTGTGACTTTAAGACCTCAAATCCCAGTGTAAGGAATGTACTATCTTGAAAGAAATTATTCTTTCTGGTTTGAGATGACTTTACTCTCAGAAACTCAAATACATATATTTTTATTTTGCATATTCTATTATGTGGCATTTTAAGAGTTAAGACACTTCAGATAGGTGACTTGATTCCCAAAGAATAAATATCCCTTTGTAAATGTGGTAGCATACGTATTGCTTATGAATCAATAGCTTTCTTCTTTACTAAAAGAATAAATACTCTTGGGATTACACAAATGCATCAGCATTAGCTTGGAGAGCATATATTTATGCTCTAAAAATCAAAGGCTTGTCAACTGCACTTTAAAAAAGTATGCCATACTCTACTGGGAAGTAATTAGAATCGTACCTCCAGGGATCTGACTGTAGCCTGCATCTCAGCCAACTGCCGCACCTGTATTCTTTGGGCATTTTCCACCTGAGCCTCAGAATTCTCCTTTTCAGCCTTTAATTCCACTACTTCAGCCTCTAAACCTTTTAATTTTTGACACAAATAGACTTTTTCTCGAGCAAGTTGTTCCACTCGTTTGCTGTCTTTTGTGAGATCAACATTAAGCAGCTGGTTACGTAGTTCTTCTTTATCTTCCTCCAGTCTTGCAATCTAATAATAATTTTAAAGAAAGCATACAAGGTTAAATTATTAAATTTTCAGTCATGAACATGCTTTACAAGTCAGTAAAATTAAAAAATGCACAAAATCAAAGCTCAGGTGCTGAAACAAAGTATAAAGGAAAAAATTTTAAGTATCACTATCTTTTTGTTCTTAGTGGGACTCAAATGTGAGGTCAAGGACTGTGTCCTGTTTTCCCTGTACCTCGACGTGGTGTCTAGAACAGGGCTTAATCAGTTGCTGACTAAAATTTAAAATTATAATACTATAAAAATAAGTATTAAAAATACATCAGGTATTTTAAAATTCGTCATAACATTATAGGGGTTCATGACCAAAACTCTGACTACTCCTAAGCTTTTCCTCACATGACTGTAATTCTTGAGCTAGTCTATACTAATAAAATTATCTATGTCAGGGCAACTTAATTCACACAAAAACTGCCTGTCTGTGTACATAAAAGCAAATGTGATTGATGAGAGTTTTTAAATGATAGCTGAGAGTTTATTAAAGTCCTAATTGTAATGACGGCCTAGATCTTAGTTCTTAGATTCAAGGAAGAATTGAAAAATCATTACTCCAGGGCAAGTGTTAAAGTCACTGGGGAACTTGCAGAGCAGAGACACCAGTGGTCTTGTCATTCATGCCAATTATCACTGCTGGACTTCGTGGGCCTCCAAATCAGTGGGTTTCAAACTGTTTCCTAACCTCTGAGGCATTTCAGAAGCTCCTCACCTCTGGAGACCCGGGGCAAGCAATCAGGGTCTAGAACTCATTCTTTCCCTTTCCTGATCTCCCCAACTATCTATCCCCTGCCACCACCCCCACCAAATCTCTGGCATTAACCATAAGCTTCTATTTTTAGTCTCTTTTGGGGTTTCTTCAAATGATTCAACTTAAGTAAATGATTCAGCTGGGTTTTTTGTTTTTTAAGAAGAAGTTGAAAACCACTGCTCAAAACAGGACAAGAGGTTGTTTGTAGCCAGGATGAACATCAAAGGCTCACTGTAAGCCCCCCCGCCTCACAAAAAAACAAAACAAAACAAAAAAAAACCTAAAGAAATGCTCCAAAACCTAGGCAAAAGTGGTCCAAGAAACAACTGTTTGATCACAGCACTATCAACGAATCTAAAAAGTTCAAGACCTCCACCCCAGGGCAGGATGTGTTCTCCACACCTGTAAAATGGGAAACTGAATTAGATGCACTCTAACGACCTTTTTAGTTTTAACACATGGTGATTCCAGTTTGTTTTTGGACATGCTGAATTTAAATGCCGATGAGAAATATAGGTAGAGCTATCCAGCAGGCAAATATTATTTTCCAGAGAATAAAATTTATCCTTGAAGGCAGCTGTGGCATTTAGAGTTAAGCCCTCAAAAGCCCAGCTAATTAGTGTTTCTCTCCTATTTTTCCTCTCGCGCTTTACAAATAACTATTACTTCCTGGTTTGGTCCCGGATTACCTTTTTATCCACTGTATTCTGTCATATAAATTCGGTTTAAATGAAGAACATGGGCTAGCTGATCTTTAAGATACTGTTTACCTTTTACATGAGGTAACTTGATATGGTTTTAATGTGCTATATTAGAGGTGTGATGGCTCATCTAAGGTCAGGAGTCAATGTGTAACTCAAGTTCAGACAATGGTGCCATTTACTGAGTACTTACTATGGATCAAATACTGAGCTAAGTGCTCTACATGTAAAATCGACATTAACAATAATTTTTCTTGTAGTCCCCATTTTACACATGGGGTCACACAGTTCACAATGTTCTTGACCTGCATACTTCCTATATTATTGCTTTCTTTCCACGTTTTGGGAGGCATCTGTGTGACAGCCGAAGTGATAGTTGAAGCTATGAGACTGGATGACAGCTAGCTGATGACTGAGAATTAGATTCCATGTTTATAACTCCTAAACCACACATATCAAATCATTCTTACAAAACTGCCATCTAATTTTGCTATTCATTTATTTGTTCAGGCAACAAATATTTACTGAGTACTTACTAAGTATCCAACACTGTTTTAGGTAGTAAGGATACAACCCAGCAGATAAGCAAACACAAAACCTCTGCTGATGCAGAGCTTATTACATTCAATCACTGCCATAACACCACTTGTGTCCCAGACATTTGGCACAGATCTTGGATACAGCCTCAGCTCTTTCCTTTTCTGCCATTCTCAATCAGACTCACATGTCATCTTCCTTGATGTCCTCAATTTCTTGTGCTCTCAATCTTTCCTCTAAATTTCCAAAGGGCTTTGTTTAAATTTCTCTTTTATAAACTTTATTTAAATCTGCCTGTATTGCAGTTACCACTACATTTACTCTATTCTATTCTAAATATAAACTTACTTGACAGATAAAACAATGTGTTAACTAATATTACTTTTTAAAAAGTTATTGAAGTAAAGGAAACTAAACAGAAACAATAGGGACTAGGAATAGTGACTGATTTCCTTTTCAAAAAATGATAGCACTTCAATTCCCCAAGGCACACGAGAGGGAAAGGTAGTGTTACCTAATTACTCCATCCTTCTTTGTTTTTATTACCTTTACGATATAACATAGGGATATGGGTAAGAGAAAAGGCTCTAGAATCAAACTGCCTAGGTTTCTTTTTTCTTTTGGTATTTTAAAGATATTGCTTTACTGTCTTCTGGCTTGTATTACTTGTAAAAATAAGTCTGTTGTCATTATTTTTTCCTCTGTATAAGATGTCTTTTCTTTCTTCAGTTACTTCTTTTAAAATTAAACTTTTTCAGATAATGGTAGGTTCACAAGGAATTATTATCAGGATTAATATAGAGGGATCCTGTATATCCTTTAACCAAGATTCCTCTATTGGTAACATTCCTCTTCCATTTTTGGGGAAGACATTATGTAGAATTGGTACTAATTCTTCTTTAAACACCTGGTAAAATTCTCTAGTTAACTATTCATTTTGGGAGTTTTAAAATTACAGATTCAATTTCCCTAACAGTAATAGGTCTATACAAACTGCCAATTTCACATTAAATGAGTTGTGGTAGTTTGTGCCTTTTAAGAAACTGATCCATTTCACCTGCATTGTCAAGTTTATTAGAGTAGAGTTGTTCAAAGGATTATCTTACTTCCCTTCTAATGTCTGCAAGGTCATGAGTGACACTCTTTCATTCCTGAGATAGGTAAAATTTGTATCTTCCATCTTTTTTGTTAGTCTTGCTAAAAGTTGGTCAATTTTATTGTCTTTTCAAAGAACCAGCTCTTTGTTTCACTGATTTTCTCTATTATTTTTGTTTTCAATTTCTGCTATGTTTATTATTTCCCTCCTTCTGCTTGCTTTACTTTTGATTCTCTTTTTCTAGGTTCTTGAGGTGGGAGCTTACATTACTGACTTGTTCCCTCATTTCTAACACATGTATTTAGTGCTATAAATTTTTCTTGGCACTGCTTTAGCTGTGTCCTAACATTTTTGATATGCTGCACTTTCATTTTCATCCAATGTATTTTTTGAAATGTAATCTCATTGAAATGTTTTTCTTTGAAATTTCCACCTTGATCCATAAATTTTTTTTAAGTATGTCATTTCATTTCCAAGTGTTTGAAGATTTCCCTGTTATTTTCTGTTATTAATTTCTAGTTTGATTCTATTGTGGTCAGAAAACTCATTCATTATGATTTCAAGTTGTATAAGTTTGTTGAGGCTTATTTTATAGCCCAGGATATGGTCTATCTTGTGTATGTTCAGTAAGCACTTATATACATTCAGTGAATACTTCAAAAGAATATGTCTGGGTGTTCTCCTTGGGTGGCATGTTTGATAAATGTTATTTAGGTTCTGATGGTTGATGGTGTTATTGCGTTCTTATTTATCCTTGCTGGTTTTTAATTGTTCTATCACTTGTTGAGAGAGGGGTATGAAGTCACCAACTATAATTATAGATTTGTCTATTTCACCTTTTAGTTCTATCAATTTTTGCTTCAAACATTTTGCACCTCTGGTGCACATATAGTATTCCTGTGTCTTCTTGCTGGGTTGACCTCTTTTGTCATTATATAATCTCTTTCTATATAAATCTGGTATTTTCCTTTGCCCTGAAGTCTGCTCTATCTGATATTAATACTGATGCTCCTGCTTTTAATTAATGATTCCATGATATATCTTTGTATATCCTTTTATTTACAAACTGCCTATACTGTTATACTTGGAGTTTCTTATAGACATCATACAGTTACCCCTTGACTTATGATGCAATTACATCCCAATAAACTCATGAAAAGTGAAAAATGCAGTTTATGCCGGCAACACAGCATATGGACCCTGACTTATGATGGTTCAAGTTACAATTTTTCAACTTTACAATGGTATAAAGTGACATGCATTTAGTAGAAACCATATGTCATAAGGAGCACCCTGACTTACAATGGAGTTACATCCCAATAAACCCATTGTTAAGTTGAAAAATCATTCAACTTCAACCATTGTAATCTGGGGACTGTCAGTAGTTAGGTCATTTAAAAAAATCTACACTGTAAATATCTATTTTAATTCATGTATTCAGACCATTTACATTTATTATGATTGATATGTTAAGTCACTTTTGTTATTATATTTATGTAACTTATCATGGTCTACTGAATTCATTTTGTCAGTTTGAGTGATATGTAGAAACTTCACCTCCTTTTATATCCCTTTGCCTTGCTCATTTATAATATAATTACCTAAAATATTTTCTCTATACATTTAGAACCACATCAGAGTTAAAATTTTTCCTTCAACCACCAAACAAAATTTAGAAAATTCATGAGGCAAAAGGAAGTCTATTACATATACCCACAGTTCTGTTTACCATGTACATTTATCCTTCCTAATACTTTGAGATTCCTTCTTTTTACTGTTTTCTTCCTGTTTAGACAAACTTCTCTTTTGGATAGGTCTACTGGCAAAAAGTTCTCTTCATTTTCCTTCATTTGAGAATGTCTTGATTTCCCCTACATTCCTGAAGGATATTTTTGCTGGATATAGAATTATGAGTTGACAGTCCTTATTTTTCAGCACTTGATAATGTGCTACTTCCTTCTGGCCTCTATGATTTCTGATGAGAAATAAGCTAGCTTTCTAATTGTTTTCCCCAATGGGTAAGATATAATTTCTTGGGCTGCTTTCAAGATTTTCCTATAGTTTTTTAAAACCTGACTATGGTATCTCTTGCTATGAATGTGTTCAGCTTCTTGAAGCTACATGTTTGTGCCTTTACCAAACTTGGAAAGTTTTCAGTCATTATTTCTTCCATTACCTTTTCACCCTGCCCTCTTTTCTCCTTTCAAGGACAGAAATCTTAGATCTTTTGTTATAGTCCTACAGGATACTGAGAATCTCTGTTTATTTGCTTTTTAAATCTATTTTCTCTAGTCTGTTCAGATTGGGTAATTTCTAACGTTCTACCTTTAAGTTCAGTAATTTTTTCCTCTATCCCTTCCATTCTGCAGTTGAGCCTGGCAACTCAGGCTTTCTTAGTCACTCTATTTTTCATTTCTAAAATTTCCAATTTTCTTCTCTTTATTCTGTTTCTTTGCTAAGTCTTTTGCTTTTTTTGTTTGTTTGTTTCAACCACGTTTGTAATTGCTCATTGAATCATTCTTACCATGGCTGCTTTGAAATGTCTGTCAAATAATTCTAACACCTCTGCATCTCAGTGTTGGCATCTATTAGTGTGTTTTACATTCAGTTTCAGACCTTCCTAGTTCGTGGTGTAACAAGCAATTTTCAACGGAAACTTGGACATTTGGGGAATTAAGTTATGAGACTCCAGATCTTAAACAAAGTTTGTATTAGCTGGCTTTTTGTGATATTGCTATGGTAGGGGATGGGTGGTGTTACCACCTCATTACTACCATGAGGAGGTAGTAGTCCCGATTTTCCACTCTACTTCTGTTGATACCCGAGGTGGGAGGGCTCCTCATGATACCCATGCTGAACAGGGGTGGGAGTTCTGGTTCCCCATTAGGCCTCAACTGACAACCTCCCTGGATGGGAAGCATAGGAGTAATTTATTATTGCTCCTCATGTTACCTCTACTGATACCACAGGGCCAGATGTGGCCTCCATTGACAACACACAGCTGGGTAGTGGTTAAAGTCCTGACCCTGTACTAGGCCTCCTCTGACATGACCCAAGCAGGATGAGGGCAGGGTACCTCATTACTGCCAGTTGAGAGTGGATGTCCAAGCTCCTCATACTGTCTCTAGTGACACCAGAGGATGGGAGCCCTTCTTATTACCCAGGTGAAGATGTCTTTGTCTGGTTTTGGTATTAGGATAATGCTGGCCTTGTAGAATGAGTTAGGAGGCATTTCCTCTGATTCTGTCTTCTGGAAGAGACTATAGAGAATTAACATAAATTCTCCCTTAAATGTCTGATAGAGTTCACCAATGAACCCACCTGGGCTGCCCAGTCATTTCTGATTGGATGTCAGACATTGTGAATTTAATGTTTTTTTCAGAGCTGGGTTCTTTGTTTTCCTTTACTTATTTCTGAATCTTCATTCTGGAATGCAGCTAAGATACAGTAATGAGCCACATAATGAAGTTTCAGTCAACAACAGTCCACATATATGACAGGGGTCCCATGAGTATAATATTGTATTTTTACTGTTTAAACCTTTTCTATGTTTAGATGTTTAGGTACACAAATATTAACCATTATGTTACAATGCCTACAGTATTCAGTACAGTGATATGCTGTACAGGTTTGTAGCCTAGGAGTAATAGGCTGTACCATATAGGCTAGGTATGTAGTATACTGTGCCATCTAGGTGGATATATGTATAGTCCATGATGTTTGCACATGACAAAATCGCCTAATGACACATTTCTCAGAACATATCCCTGTCATTAAGCAACACGTTAGTGTACTTAGAAACAGTCTGATCTTTTCAAATCTTACTTTTATTCTTGTTAACCAGAACCAGAATAGCCTTTAGTCTATGGCTAATTTAGCCCTGCTACTGAGGCAAAATCCTTCTGAGATTTCTACTCAAAGTACTATGCATTAGAGTATCTTTCCACTCCGTCTAACGGAAAAATAAATTTTCTCAGTCCCATGTAAACTCTAGAGACTGTCCCACCTAAATAATTTTCTTTCTCTGGCCTTCTGTAGTTTCGTCCACACACGCGCTAATCAATACTGCAAAGTTACCCTCTGCAGAACTCTGGAGCTCTCCAATACTCTGCTTTTCAAATTCTAGTTTCCTTGGCCTCTCAAATTCTGAACTCCAACTCCTCAGCTCAAAGATCATGTAGCTCAATTTAGGTTTTTTATCTCTGCACGGTGGCCTGGAAACTCTCTCCAGAACTTAAGATGGGGCAATCATAGAGCTCTTATCATTTGTTTTCCTTCCCTCAGATCTGCCCTGTGCTGCCTATTTTCCAATGTCTGAAAACCGTGGTTTCCTATATTTTGTCCCAGTTTTCAGTAAACACCTTAAAGTAAATTCCATTCCTATTCCATCCTAGCCAGAAGCAGAAATCCCCAGACTACCTAGATTTGAATCCTGACCATATACTAGTTGTGTGACCTTGGGCCAGTCTCTCAGTGTTTTTATCTTCTCATTTATAAAAT
Source organism: Pongo abelii (assembly GCF_028885655.2). Classification (NCBI taxonomy): domain Eukaryota; kingdom Metazoa; phylum Chordata; class Mammalia; order Primates; family Hominidae; genus Pongo; species Pongo abelii. The sequence goes on from NC_071995.2 coordinate 92,919,566, forward strand.
GAAGATGATTATCTAACTCCTAGCATTGTTGAGATGATTTTTTTAAAATATATATAAAGATACTGGTACAAAAACAGACATATAGCCAAATGGAACAGAATACAGTAACCAGAAACAAAGCTGCATATCTACAACAATCTGATGCTCAACAAAGTTGACAAAAACAAACAATGGGGAAAGGACTCCCTATTTAATAATTGGTGTTGGGAAAACTGGCTAGCCATATGCAAAGGAATGAAACTGGATCTCTACTTTTAACCACACCCAAAAGATAACTCAAAATAAATTAGGAAATACCATTCTGGACATTAGCCTTGGAAAAAAATTTATGACTAAATTTATGACCCTCTAAAGCAAGGGTCCCCAAACCCTAGGCCATGGACCATTACCAGTCCATGGCCTGTCAGGAATGGGGCCACACGGCAGGAAGTGAGCAGCAGGTGAGCAACCATTACTGCCTGAGCTCTACCTCCTGTCAGATCAGTGGCATTAGATTCTCATAGTGGTGTGAACCCTGTTGCAAATTGCATATCCGAGGGATCTAGGTTGCATGCTCCTTATGAGAATTTAATGCCCTAATGCCTGATGATCTAAGGTGGAACAATTTCATCTGGAAACCATTCCTCCCAGAGCCTTGGTTCATGGAGTAATTGTCTTCCACGAAACCAGTCCCCAGTGTCAAATGGCACCAGGGACTTTGGGGACCACTGCTCTAAAGCAATTGCAACAAAGACAAAAATTGATAACTGGGACCTAATTAAACTAATGAGCTTTTGTTTGGCAAAACAAACTATCAACAGAGTAAACAGACAACCCACAGAATGGGAGAAAATACCTGCAAACTATGCATCTGACAAAGTTCTAATATCTAGAATCTATAAGGAACTTACGTAACTCAACAAGGAAAAAACAACCCCATAATAAAGTGGGCAAAGTACATAAACAGACACTTCTCAAAAGAAGACATATAAGCAGCCAACAAACATGAAAAAAAATGCTCAACATCACTAATCATCAGAGAAATGCAAATTAAAAAACACAATGAGATACCATCTCACACCAGTCAGAATAGCTGTTATTAAAAGGAAAAAAAAAAAAAATAACAGATGCTAGCAAGGCTGCAGAAAAAAGGGAACATTATACACTATTGATGGCAATATAAATTAGTTCAGCCACTGTGGAAAACAGTCTGGAGATTTCTCAAATAACTAAAAATAGAACTACCATTCCAGCAATCCCATTACTGGGTATATACTGAAAGGAGAGTAAATCCTTCTATTAAATAGACACACACACTCATATGTTCATCACAGCACTATTCACAATAGCAAAAACATGGAATCAACCTAGGTTCCCATCAATGGTGAATTGGATAAAGAAAACGTGGTACATATACACATGGAATACCATGCAGCCATAAAAATGAATGAAATCGTGTTCTTTGCAGCAACACAGATACAGCTGGAGACTATCATCCAAAGCAAATTAACAAAGGAACAGAAAACCAAATACCAATACCACATGTTCTCACTTATAAGTGGGAGCTAAACACTAACTACATATGGACATAAAGATGGGAACAATAGAACTGGGGACTACCAGAGAGGGGAGAGGATGAGGGGGAAAGAGCTCAAAAACTTCCTATTAGGTACTATGCTCAGTATCTAGGTGACGGAATCTTTATTACCCCAAAGTTCTGCCTCAGCATCATGCAATATACCTGTGTAACAAATCTACACATGTAGCCCCTGAATCTAAAATAAAACTTGAAATTATTTTTTAAAAAAAGTTAAGTAGAATAAAGTATTATAAGTAGTGAAAAAAGAAAATAATTTGGAAACTTTTTTACACTGACTTTAATTTGTGCTTTTGATGAAAATACATTTCACTTTTTACATTTTGAATACAATTGCATTTTAATTCTACATGTTATTATTAATGGAAAACAAACATGTAAAAAGCTTCTTTATAAGAGTATAGTGATTTTGCTAAATTGAAAAAAAATGTGGCGGGGTGCAGTGGTTCATGCCTGTAATCCCAGTACTTTGGGAGGCTGAGGTAGGTAGATCACTTGAGGTCAGGAGTTCAAGATCAGCCTAGACCACATGACGAAACCCCCACCTCTACTAAAAATACAAAAATTAGCTGGGTGTGGTGATGCACACCTATACTCCCAGTTATTAAGGAGGCTGAGGCAGGAGAATTGCTTAAACCCAGGAGGCAGAGGTTGCAGTGAGCCAAGATCACGCCACTGCACTCCAGCCTTGGGAACAGAGTAAGACTTTGTCTTAAAAAAGAAAGAAAGAAAATGCCATGAAATAAATATGTAATAATCTTTAAACTATATATAAAGTGTTTCACTCAATAAATTAAAGGTAAATGGGTCTCCTGTCTCTATTTCTTTCTTTCACTTCTTCAACTTCTGTAAATTCTGATTTACAAATCTGAAATCAACTTAAAAGTATCTGTATATTTATTATGTTAATTGGTACCATGATAATAACTGTTAGGTATGAATGATACTAATACCATTAATTAAGTATCTACTATGTGTCAGGCATTATGGTAAGTATTTTGCACATGAAGTTTCAAGTTCCCAGATCTTAGTTTTTAAATTGTTACATTAACTTTTTATATTACTTAAGAAAACAATAGGAGAAGGGTGGTCCAAGATGGCCAACTAGGAACAGCTCCGGTCTGCAGCTCCCAGTGTGACGGATGCAGAAGATGGGTGATTTCTGCATTTCCAACTGAGGTACCTGGTTCATCTCACTGGGACTGGTTGGACAGTGAGTGCAGCCCACAGAGGGTGAGCTGAAGCAGGGCGGGGCATCACCTCACCTGGGAAGTGCAAGGGGTCGGGATATTTCCCTTTCCTAGCCAAGGGAAGCTGTGACAGACTACCTGGAAAAACAGGACACTCCCGCCCAAATATTGTGTTTTCCCAAGGTCTTAGCAACCAGCAAACAAGGAGATTCTCTCCCATGCCTGGCTCGGTGGGTCCCACGCCCACGGAGCCTTGCTCACTGCTAGCACAGCAGTCTGAGATCGAACTGCAAGGCGGCACCCTGGCAGGGGGAGGGGTGTTCCCCATTGCTGAGGCTTGAGTAGGTAAACAAAACGGCCAGGAGGCTCGAACTGGGCAGAGCCCACCGCAGCTCAACAAGACCTACTGCCTCTAGACACCACCTCTGTGCGCAGGGCACAGCTGAACAAAAGGCAGCAGACAACTTCCGCAAACTTAAACATCCCTGTCTGACAGCTCTGAAGAGAGCAGTGGTTCTCCCAGCATGGCGTTTGAGCTCTGAGAACGGACAGACTGCCTCCTCAAGTGGGTCCCTGGCACCCATGTAGCGTTACTGGGAGACATCTCTCAGGAGGGGCCGACAGACACCTCATATAGGCAGCTGACCCTCTGGGACGAAGCCTCCAGAGGAAGGATCAGGCAACAGCATTTGCTGTTCTGCAATATTTGCTGTTCTCTAGCCTCTGCTGGTGATACCCAGGCAAACAGGGTCTGGAGTGGAACTCCCGCAAACTCCAACAGACCTGCAGCTGAGGGAACTGACTGTTAGGAGGAAAACTAACAAACAGAAAGAAATAGCAGCAACATCAACAAAAAGGTCATCTACACCAAAACCCCATCTTTAGGTCAACAACATCAAAGACCAAAGGCAGATAAAATCAAAAAGATGGGGAGAAACCAGAGCAGAAAAGCTGAAAACTCTAAAAATCAAAGTGCCTCTTCTCCTCCAAAGGATGGCAGCTCCTCACCAGCAATGGAATAAAGCTGGACAGTGAATGACTCTGACAAGTTGACAAAAGTAGGCTTCAGAAGGTCAGTAATAACAAACTTCTCCAAGCTAAAGGAGGATGTTCAAACCCATCATAAGGAAGCTAAGAACCTTGAAAAAAGATTAGATGAATGGCTAACTAGAATAAACAGTGTAGAGAAGACTTTAAATGACCTGATGGAGTGCAAACCATGGCACAAGAACTTCACCATGGCACAAGAAGCTTCAATAGCTGATTTGATCAAGTGGAAGAAAGGGTATCAGTGACTGAAGATCAAATTAATGAAATGAAGCAGGAAAACAAGGTTAGAGAAAAAAGAGTAAAAAGAAACGAACAAAGCCTCCAAGAAATATGGGACTATGTGAAAAGACCAAATCTACGTCTGATTGGTGTATCTGAAAGTGACAGGGAGAATGGAACCAAGCAGGAAAACACTCTTCAGGATATTATCCAGAAGGACTTGCCCAACTTAGGAAGGCAGGCCAACATTCAAATTCAGGAAATAGAGAATGCCACAAAGATACTCCTCGAGAACAGCAACTCCAAGACACATAATTGTCAGATGCACCAAGGCTGAAATGAAGGAAAAAGTGTTAAGGGCAGCCAGAGAGAAAGGTCGAGTCACCCACAAAGGGAAGCCCATCAGACTAACAGCGGATCTCTCAGCAGAAACCCTACAAGCCAGAAGAGAGTGGGGGCCAATATTCAACATTCTTAAAGAAAAGATTTTTCAATCCAGAATTTCATATCCAGCCAAACTAAGCTTCATAAATGAAGGAGAAATAAAATCCTTTACAGACAAGCAAATGCTGAGAGATTTTTGTCACCACCAGGCCTGCCTTACAAGAGCTCCTGAAGGAAGCACTAAACATGGAAAGAAACAATCGGTATCAGCCACTGCAAAAACAGGCCAAATTGTAAAGACCATCGATGCTATGAAGACACTGCATCAATTAACGGGCAAAATAACCAGCGAACATCGTGATGACAGGATCAAATTCACACATAACAATATTAACCTTAACTGTAAATGAGCTAAATGCACCAATTAAAAGACATAGACTGGCAAATTGGATAAAGAGTCAAGACCCATCAGTGTGCTGTATTCAGGAGACCCATCTCACGTGCAAAGACGCACATAGGCTCAAAATAAAGAGAAAGAGGAAGATCTACCAAGCAAAGGTAGATCAAGCAAAAAAAAAAAGCAAGGGTTGCAATCCTAGTCTCTGATAAAACAAACATTAAAACAAAGATCAAAAGAGACAAAGAAGGCCATGGTAAATGGATCAATGGTAAAGGGATCAATTCAACAAGAAGACCTAACTAACCTAAATACATATGCACCCAATATAGGAGCACCCAGATTCATAAAGTAAGTCCTTAGAGACCTACAAAGAGACTTAGACTCCCACACAATAATAATGGGAGACTTTAACACTTCACTGTCAATATTAGACAGATCAACAAGACAGAAGGTTAACAAGGATATACAGGACTTGAACTCAGCTCTGCAACAAGCAGACCTAATAGACATCTACAGAACTCTCCACCCCACATCAACAGAATATACATTCTTCTCAGCACCACATTGCACTTATTCTAAAATTGACCACATAATTGAACTAAAGCACTCCTCAGTAAATGCAAAAGAACAGAAATCACGACAAAGTGTCTCTCAGACCACAGTGCAATAAAATTAGACCTCATGATTAACAAACTCACTCAAAACCACACAAGTACATGGAAACTGAACAACTTGCTCCTGAATGACTACTGGGTAAATAACAAAATGAAGGTAGAAATAAAGATGTTCTTTGAAACCAATGAGAAGAAAGACACAATGTACCAGAATCTCTGGGACACATTTACAGCAGTGTGTAGAGGGAAATTTATAGCACTAAATGCCCACAAGAGAAAGCAGGAAAGATCTAAAATTGACATCCTAACATCACAATTAAAAGAACTAGAGAAGCAAGAGCAAACACATTCAAAAGCTAGCAGAAGGCAAGAAATAACAACGATCAGAGCAGAACTGAAAGAGATAGAGACACAAAGAACCCTTCAAAATCAATGAATCCAGGAGCTGGTTATTTGAAAAGATCAACAAAATTGATAAACTGCTACCAAGACTAATAAAGAATAAAATAGATACAATAAAAAATGATAAAGGGGACATCACCACCGATCCCACAAACGTACAAACTACCATCAGAGAATACTATAGACAGCTCTATGCAAATGAACTGCAAAATCTAGGAGAAATGGATAAATTCCTGGACAAACACACCCTCCCAAGACTAAACCAGGAAGAAGTTGAATCTCTGAATAGACCAGTAACAGGTTCTGAAATTGAGGCAATAATTAATAGCCTACCAACCAAAAAAAGTCCAGGACCAGATGGATTCACAGCTGAGTTCTACCAGAGGTACAAAGAGGAACTGGTACCATTCCTTCTGAAACTATTTCAATCAATAGAAAAAGAGGGAATCCTCCCTAACTCATTTTACGAGGCCAGCATCATCCTGATACCAAAGCCTGGCAGAGACACAACAAAAAAGAGAATTTTAGACCAATATCCCTGATGAACATTGATGCAAAAATCCTCAATAAAATACTGGCAAACCGAATCCAGCAGCACATCAAAAAGCTTATCCACCATGATCAAGTTGGCTTCATCCCTGGGATGCACGGCTGGTTCAACATACGCAAATCAATAAACATAATCCAGCATATAAACAGAAACAAAGACAAAAACCACATGATTATCTCAATAGATGCAGAAAAGACCTTTGACAAAATTCAACAGCCCTTCATGCTAAAAACTCTCAATAAACTAGGTATCGATGGAATGTATCTCAAAATAATAAAAGCTATTTATGACAAACCCACAGCCAATATCATACTGAATGGGCAAAAACTGGAAGCATTTCCTTTGAAAACCAGTGCAAGACAAGGATGCCCTTTCTCACCACTCGTATTCAACACAGTGTTGGACGTTCTGGCCAGGGCAACCAGACAAGAGAAAGAAATAAAGGGTATTCGATTAGGAAATGAGGAAGTCAAATTGTCCCTGTTTACAGATGACATGATTGTATATTTAGAAAACTCCATCATCTCAGCCCCAAATCTCCTTAAGATGATAAGCAACTTCAGCAAAGTCTCAGGATACAAAATCAATCGGCAAAAATCACAAGCATTCCTATACACCATTAACAGACAAACAGAGAGCCAAATCATGAGTGAACTCCCATTCACGACTGCTACAAAGAGAATAAAATACCTAGGAATCCAACTTACAAGGGAGGTGAAGGACCTCTTCAAGAAGAACTACAAACCACTGCTGAATGAAATAAAAGAAGACACAAACAAATGGAAAAACATTCCATGCTTATGGATAGGAAGAATCAATATCGTGAAAATGGCCATACTGCCCAAGGTAATTTAGATTCAATGCCATCCCCATCAAGCTACCAATGACTTTCTTCACATAACTGGAAAAAACTGCTTTAAAGTTCATATGGAACCAAAAAGGAGCCCACACTGCCAAGACAATCCTAAGCAAAAAGATCAAAGCTGGAGGCATCATGCTACCTGACTTCAAACTATACTACAAGGCAATAGCAACTAAAACAGCTTTTGGTACTGGTACCAAAACAGATATATAGACCAATGTAACAGAACAGAGGCCTCAGAAATAATACCACACATCTACAACCATCTGATATTTGATAAACCTGATAAAAACAAGAAATAGGGAAAGGATTCCCTATTTAATAAATGGTGATGGGAAAACCGGCTAGCCATATGTAGAAAGCTGAAACTGGATCCCTTCCTTACACCTTGTACAAAAATTAATTCAAGATGGATTAAGACTTAAATGTTAGAACTAAAACCATAAAAACCCTAGAAGAAAACCTAGGCAATATCATTCAGGACATAGGCATGGGCAAGGACTTCATGACTAAAACACTAAAAGCAATGGCAACAAAAGCCAAAATTGACAAATGGGATCTAATTTAACTAAAGAGCTTCTGCATGGCAAAAGAAATTACCATCAGAGTGAACAGGCAACCTACAGAATGGAAGAAAATGTTTACAATCTACTCATCTGACAAAGGGCTAATATCCAGAATCTACAAAGAACTCAAACAAAGTTACAAGAAAAAAACAAACAACTCCATCAAAACGTGGGCAAAGGATATGAACAGACACTTCTCAAAAGAAGACATCTACGCAGACAACAGCCACATGTAAAAATGCTCATCATCACTGGTCATCAGAGAAATGCAAATCGAAACCACAATGAGATACCACCTCACACCAGCTAGAATAGCAATCATTAAAAAGTCAGGAAACAACAAATGCTGGAGAGGATGTAGAGAAATAGGAATGCTGTACACTGTTGGCAGGAGTGTAAATTAGTTCAACCACTGTGGATGACAGTGTGGCAATCCTTCAAGGATCTAGAACTAGAAATACCATTTGACCCAGCAATCCCATTATTGGGTACATACCCAAAGGATTATAAATTATGCTACTATAAAGACACATCACACACTGGGGCCTGTCAGGGGTGGGGGCGTGGGTGAGGGATAGCATTAGGAGAAATACCTAATGTAAATGATGAGTTGATGGGTGCAGCAAACCAACATGGCACATGTATACCTATGTATCAAACCTACACATTGTGCACATGTACCCTAGAACTTAAACTATAATAAAAAAAAGATCAGACATATGAAAAAGTAACAAATTTTAAAAAAATCACTATTATAGTGAGTTTCCTCTTTTTCCCTTTTATGTAGTATCATTTATTTTTCCTAAATTAATGATGGCATGTTTTATACAAAAATATTTTGTCATTCCTTACATGAAGAAAATATCACTTAAATTACTTACATACTTAAAGTTCATATTTTGGCTGGGTGTGGTGACTCACGCCTGTAATCCCAACACTTTGGGAGGCCAAGGTGGGCAGATCATGAGGTCAGGAGATCAAGACCATCCTGGCTAACACAGTGAAACCCCGTCTCTACTAAAAATACAAAAAAATTAGCCAGGCGTGGTGGGTGCCTGTAGTCCCAGCACTCAGGAGGCTGAGGCAGGAGAATGGCATGAACCCAGAAGGCAGAGCTTGCAGTGAGCCAAGATTGCGCTGCTGCACTCCAGCCTGGAGGACAGAGCGAGACTCTGTCTCAAGAAAAAAAAAAGAAGAAATAAACCCCAGCATTTCCAGGGAACCAGAGGAGTTCTCTCTTTGCCATAGGAACTTTGGCTCCTCACCTGACACATAAAGCCAAGGAAGAGCACAGCCAGTTTGCGAAGCATGATGGAAGAAACTCAGTGACCTGTCATTATGTACTGTCACTTTGATGGTTTTTCATAGGATGTAGTGCTCCTCGTCCTTCTCTCCCGAGATCTTAATATTTTGTCTCCACTAAATTACCATTGATTATTTCACTCAGTCTACCATTATAATTACCTGTGCCTACAACTCTGTATTGTCATTACTATTTCCAGAAAATGAGTCCTAATATAATAAAAACAAAATAGTCCCACTTTTGAATAATGACTATATATGCAACTTCAGCATTTCACCTGTATGAAGTCCCAGACTTAATATGTTCTTACAGTCACATGAAAAAGAATGACTTTTTTTTTTTTTTTTTTTTGAGACAGAGCCTCATTCTGTCACCCAGGCTGGAGTGCAGTGGCACGATCTTGGCTCACTGCAAACTCCACCTCCAGGGTTCAAGTGATTCTCCTGCCTCAGCCTCCAGAGTAGCTGGGACTACAGGCGCGTGCCACCACACCAGGCTAATTTTTTGTATTTTTAGTAGAGATGGGGTTTCACTGTGTTAGCCAGGATGGTCTTGATCTCCTGACCCCGTGATCCACCCGCCTCAGCCTCCCAAAGTGCTTGGATTACAGGTGTGAGCCACAGCACCCGGGTGACATTATTTTCTCTTTTTTCTTTGAGATGGGGGTCTCTGCCACCCAAGCTGCAGTGCAGTGGCACAATCACAGCTCACTGCAGCCTGGAACTCCTGAGATCAAGCATTCCTCTCATCTCAGCCTCCTGAGTGGCTAGGTCTATAGCTGCACACTACCACATCCAGCTAATTAAAATATATATATATTTCTTTTGTAGACCCAGGGTCTTGCTATGTTGCCTAGGCTGGTCTTGAACTCCTGTCTTCAAGTGATCCTACCACCTCGGCCTCCCAAAGTGCTGGGATTACAAATGTGAGGCACCACACCTGGCCGACACTGTATTTATTCATAAGATGAGATATGTTCTTTCACATATTATTTCATATATTCTTTTTAGTTTATAATATCAGGGACATGTGTATTCCTGGAGTCCCTCTCAGGAAAAACTTTAAAAATCTTCCTAAAGTATTCCCCTAAGAACCAACACACTAAAGAATATTGTTACTTTCATCTGTGTAAGTAAAAATGCGCAAGTATTGTGTAAGTCCTAATTAACACAAGAAAATCCAATTATTTTTATTACATGAATCCCTTTTACACTAGTTTAAACTGTAAAATTGGAAGATGACAAGATTCAGCTCTACTTTGAAGTTTTCAAACTAAATTTATTGTTTCTATAAAGTATATCTGAAACTATTTGCTGTTTCATGATCCACGATCATCTCACCAGGTTTTACTGTTTTTGTATATAGAAAATGAAGTATGAAGGTGATTGAACAAAAGTAAATCCACAATTATCCACTCAGTAATACTGCTCCTACATAATTAATTGGGAAGTAAAATGAAAGAAACTTCAGTCTTATTTTTCCACTCTCTACTAATTATGGCTTCTTAGCTTGCAGTTTATCTTCAGATTCTTAAGACTATCATAAAACATCACATATGAAAATTAATGATGGCCAGGTGTGGTGGCTCATGCCTGTAATCCCTGAACTTTGAGAGGTTGAGGTGGGAGGATCACTTGAGGTCAGGAGTTTGAGACCAGCCTGGCCAACATGGTGAAACCCCATCTCTACTAAAAATACAAAAATTAGCTGGGCATGGTGGCACCCGCCTGCAATCCCAGCTACTCGGGAAACTGAGGCAGGAGAATCACTTGAACCTGGGAGGCAGAGGCTACAGTAAGCCGAGATTGCATCACTGCACCCCAGCCTGGGCGACAGAGCAAGACTCCATCTCAAAAATAATAATAATAATGATAAATTAATGACTATACCAACCCCTTAAAAATTTTAATGAATATCACTTAGTCCTTCATAAGTGAAAAATAGATTAGTCATCAGATTTCAAATGCAGGTTTCATTATTTCAAAAACAACAAAACTAAGGAACTAGAGAATACAAATAATCCTTACCAGATAAATATCATCATTAGATTTTAAAAGGAAAATATAAAATAAAGCACCACTATATGAAACGTTAGGGTTTTCTCTTCAATACACTAAATCTTCGTTTTAGGCTAGAAATCTTTATCATTCCTATTTTCCACAAATTTTTACATGCAATTCCTTTAAGTCTATCATAATTATGGATTCAAAACCCTTTATATCACATGTAGCGTATGTATTACTGGCTACTTAACAAAATTGCAGTTGCTGGATGGCCCATAATCAGAGTGGCAACTTCAAACTGCCGGTCACCTTCGAATGAGTAAGGCCCAGGTTTTGTGTTGACCACACATTGTCAAGACCCAGGTTTAGGGCATATGGAATATGAGTGGTGGACTGGTTTGTGGGTTTGAGGGTCTGGGTGGGAGATTACAAATTCTTCTTTGTGCAAAGTGTAGGAGTACAACATTGAACATGGACTTAGTCTATGTATGGTCTCCCCCACTCCTTCTTAAGCTGAAGCTGGAGAGAACAGGCATTTTGTAAATGTTATGGCATATGCCAATATAATATAATGGCATTAAATAAAAACAATAAGGGAACTGACTAAAACAAATAAAACATGCTGTGGGCTGGGAGTTGGTATATCTGAGTTCTACTATAACCTGGCTGCTGACATTCTCTGAGACTTTGAACAATTCATGTTGTGGGAAGTCAGGGACCCCAAATGGAGGGACCGGCTGGAGTCATGGCAGAGGAACATAAATTGTGACGATTTCATTTTAATATGGACATTTATCAGTTCCCAAATTAATACTTTTATAATTTCTTACACCTATCTTACTTTAATCTCTTAATCCTGTTATCTTCATAAGCTGAGGATGTACATCACCTCAGGACCACTATAACTGTGTTAACTGTACAAATTGATTGTAAAACATGTGTGTTTGAACAATATGAAATCAGTGCACCTTGAAAAAGAATAGAATAACAGCGATTTTCAGGGAACAAGGGAAGACAACCATAAGGTCTGACTGCCTGCGGGGTCAGATAAAATAGAGCCTATTTTTCTTCTTGCAGAGAGCCTACAAACAGACGTGTAATAAGGAAGATATCGCTAAATTCTTTTCCTAGCAAGGAATATTAATAATTAATACCCTGGGGAAGGAATGCATTCCTGGGGGGAGGTCTATAAACGGCCGCTCTGGGAGTGTCTGTCTTATGCGGTTGAGATAAGGACTGAAATACGCCCTGGTCTCCTGCAGTACCCTCAGGCTTCTTAGGATTGGGAAACCCCACCCTGGTAAATTTGGGGTCAGACCAGTTCTCTGCTCTCGAACTCTGTTTTCTGTTGTTTAAGATGTTTATCAAGACAATACATGCACCGCTGAACATAGACCCTTATCAGGAATTCTGCTTTTGCCCTTTGCCTTGTGATCTTTGTTCTCTTTTTTGCCCTTTGAAGCATGTGATCTTTTTGTGACCTACTGCCTGTTCTTACACCCCCTCCCCTTTTGAAATCCTTAATAAAACTTGCTGGCTTTGAGGCTCAGGTGGGCATCACGGTCCTACCAATATGTGATGTCACCCCCAGCGGCCGAGCTGTAAAATTCCTCTCTTTGTACTCTTTCTCTATTTCTCAGCCAGCCAACACTTATGGAAAATAGAAAGAACCTACATTGAAATATTGGGGGTGGGTTCCCCCAATAAATTCACTTATCTTGTGCCTTAGTTTCTTCATGTAAAATGAAGAAAATAAGGGCTGGGCACGATAGCTTATGCCTCTAATTCCAGCACTTTGAGAGGCCGAGGCAGGAGGATCACTTGAGGCCAGTAGTCCGAGATCAGCTGGGGCAACACAGCAAGACCCCATCTCTACAAGAGTTTTTGTATTTTTTGTTTATTTGTTTGTTTTATTAGCCAGGTGAGGTAGTACATGCCTGTGGTCCTAGCTACTTGGGGACCTGAGGCAGGAGGACCACTTGAGCTCAAGTTATAGTGAGTTATTATTGTGCCACTGCATTCCAGCCTGGGCCACAGAGCAAGACCTCCTCTCAATCAATCAATCAAAGAAAATAAGACAGTTCAGCCCCATCTCACTATTGTAATAGAAGTGAGATAATATGTGAATAAAGCACTTAAAGCCTTAAAGCTATAAAGAGTTTTTTTAACGTGAAAAACTATTATAAATATTTATAGTGTTCTGGTACTACACTGTCAATGGACACAAATGTTCTAAGGTTCATATAGCTTCTTACAGATGAAACACTCATGGCACTTTGCTCACTAATAAGAATAAATCAGTCCGATCCAAACAGAACAGTTTTAGTTTTTATTAGATGCCTAGAACACTGTAAATATTTAGTAATTGGTAAAGGAAGGTAAGTATATTTTAACTCTTAATTCTAAATAAAGACAATGCAATAAATTTAAAATGTAGATACGTTTGTAAACAGAATATTTCACATAACTATAGATACCAACCTATTTTTTATGAATATGGCAGGATAAAATTAGTATTCCTCTCTTTCCATTTGAAAAGTATTCCAAAAGCAACACGACCAATGAAAAACAGAAACCCCATTTTGGGCAAAACTAGGAGACAAACCACAAAACGAGTAGAAAGGCTGCCAAAAGCAATGGAGATGAAGTGGGAATGTATGCTGTAGGCAGCATAGAGAGAACATTCCAGTTGCAAATGGCAGAAAAAACAAAGTCTATTTCTTGAAGTTGATGGGTACACTTTAAGGTATAAACCCCTTGTTTATATCAAAGTGAACAGGCTGACAGCTAGTGCTTTCCTATATGTGGTTTGGTTCCAAGAAGCAGAAAGAACAATGCTAAGTAAGGAATCACACTAACTATATTTGCAGAGAGAAGTCCATCTCTGTGGCTACATGAGACAAAAGACTTTGTATAATGAAACTCCCCAAAGTTGTCTATCTCCATTGGCTGGACAAAATAAATGATAAATAGAATTTAAAAAATCTACAGCCAAAACAGAATTTTCACAAGAAAACTGTTGATATGGAGCTGATGAAAATCATGACGAATACTCCACCATTAATTAATAAAACTATACAATCAACTCTAATTTGAAATTTTTTAAAATAATTATAAAATTGTGTTGACCAGAACAATAATGAAGAAACTCGTATAATCAATTACCTCTGATTCATATTTTATTTTTCCTTCATCTAAAATACGTGCATACTCTTCCTTCTGGTGTTCAAATTCTGACTTGAGAAATGTATGTTCATAGCGAAGCTTATTATACACAGCTCTATACTTTTCCACCTCCTAAATTAAAGGGAGAATGCATTTATCATAGATTTATAAACAAAATTTGTACTCACTCCAATAATCACTTTTACAAATATAATTTTAAATTACATTATAATGACAGCCACTCTAAAAGTAAAAAATAAATTTAACAGAAATACAAATGAATTTGGAAAAGTCTTCATAACAAGTACCTACATAAAGAATTAGTACATTCCTGAAAAGATATCCAAAAAGTAAATTACCATTCAATTAATCTTATTTCTTCACTGGTTCTCATTATAATAAAAGTGTATAGTATGAGGAAAGTGTTGATCTCTGGACTTAAAATAACATGTAAGAATGTAGCACACCTTTCAAAATACAGATTTTTTAAATGTATAATTTAGTATAAGTAAAACAAATTCAAAAGAGATAAAAGGTTATTGTAATATTTAGTACAGCATTTTAACATTGAATTAAATATTACAATGATAGTTTAACTCAACACACCAACCTGAAGAATACATGCAGCATCATCTCTACTGACTAACCAGGAACACATGCAATTCCCTGGAGTGTTCTCATCCTGCTTCCTAACAGTACTCTATGAAAGCTGCTGGCATTCTGAATACCCAACAAGAAACTCAGGCAACAAAGCAGAAAGATACAGGAGACACTAACAGGAAATTCGATAACAAGGAAAGCATGTCTCCTAAAATACCCAGCTCACCATAAATCTTTAGTTCAAAGATTTCTAAGCCAGTCTGTAAACCAAGAAAATGGGTTTCATTATTTTACTGCAGATATACTTTGCTTTGATTTAAAAAAAAAAAGTTTTTATTGAACTTGATCACTTATCTTGGGTCTGATCTTGTTTATTTACAAAAATTAAATCTACTCCCAAACCATAATGGCTTGCCACTAGGAGTGTATTAGAAAGATCATATTATCAAGCCAGTAAGCCATTATAAAAGACGATTCTACAACTGTTTTGGGCAATTACCGCATCACTAGACTACAGCTCTCCAAAGGGGCCCATTTTGAAGGGGACAATAATTATTTGTATGTATAAGGCCAGGTATATTTGTTAAATAAGGTAACATATATAAAATGTCTACCAAATATCTAATATACTTATTATCTGCAGTCTTATCCTGTCCCCTTCATTAAGCATTTAGTCATATTATATCAACACTTCACCAAAGGAGACTAGTCTCAACCTGAAATAAAACTGTAACAGATTTTTACTTTTATGAAGTGGCATGAAACTCATTCTCTCTTTCAACAAATATTAATTGAGCACCTACTGTATACCAAAATCTGTTCTAGGAACTTGGAATATAACAATGAACAAAACAGGTAAAGGTTCCTCCTCTCATGCAACTTCCATTCTAGAGGTGGTAAAACAGAAAATAAACACAATAAATAAGCAAATTATATAGCACAGTAGAAGGTATGTATACCAGAAAAAAAAAATAAAAAACAGAGCAAGGTAAGGAGGTCTAAAGGTCTAAGCAGTAATGGGAAAGGCAGGTTGCAATATTAAATAGGTAGATGGGAGCAGTCAAAGTAGGCCCCACTGAGAAAGTGACATTTTAGCAAAGACTTAAAAGAGATGAAGTTGGTCACGACATATCTGGAGGGAGAGTATTCAAGGCAAAACAGATGGGCCAATTAGGCTGGGCATGGTGGCTCAGGCCTGTAATCCCAACACTTTGGGAGGCCGAGGCAGGCAGATCACTTGAGATCAGGAGTTCAAAACCAGCTGGCCAATATGGTGAAACCCCGTTTCTACTAAAAATACAAAAATTAGCCAGGTACGGTGGTACGTGCCTGTAATCCCAGCTACTTGGGAGGCTGAAGCAAGAGAATCGCTTGAACCGGAGAGGCGGAGGTTGAAGTGAGCCGAGATCACACCACTGCACTCCAAGCTGGGCAACAGAGCCAGACTCTGTCTCAAAAAAATTAAAAATAAAAATAAAGAAATGCACCAATTCTGGAGTGCCAAAGAAACATCAATAGGCCAATGTGGAAAAAGGAAAGGAGATCAGAGATGTAATGGGAGTTCAATCCTGTGAAGCTTTAGAGGCCACTGTAATGACTGAGTAAAAGGGGGAACTACTGCAGGGTTTTGGGGTAGGGGAATGATGCTTTTCATCAAGACTTTGATCCCATGAGGATAAATACATAGTAAACAACGTAAGTTACTTACTTCATCTAGATTCCTAAAACGTTCTCTCATTGGAGTTTCTAATTCTTGTTGTATTTGGGCTCTTAGCAATTCCAATTTTTGTGGAGTTAATATCTAATATGTAGAGAAATGCGAACAATATAAAATCACATTAAAATCAAGAATTCTCCATATTTCAAAGCCTCTCTCCTAATTATGACAATGGAATTCATGAAAGTTTTTGCAATATAGTTATTTTTACAGTGATCACTATACAAATAGAATCATCATTTGAAATAATACTTTAAGAATCTCAATTTCAGGCTCTTGGAGATGTCAAAAATTCCATTAACATGAAGTAAAGACAATTACTGATTATTATTGCTATTGTTAGGAATAACTATGTTGGCAGCTAAGACTATCATGTTGTATACAATGGCTAATAGTCTAGTTATTTTCCAAAGCAGGCAAAATAAAGGTGTAACAATTTGTTATACCAAAGAGAACCTTTCAGACTTATTTTCAATTAGAAAAGGCTCATTTTTACTCTCACACTGTACCTAATTTAGGCTTCTCCTTGTCACACTCTTTTATAGAACTCGTATTTTAATAAGTAATTAAATATTTATGTAAGTCTCACATGGGAAGACACAGTCTTTATTTACCGTTGTATTCCCAATACCTCCCACCAATGTTTGGCACACAGGAACCACTCAACTACTATTTCATGAATGAAGGAGGAACAAATACTGGTTGTTAAAAAAAAATCTAAAGTTTGCATTAATATTAATTTCTATAAAAATGATAATGTTCAGTTTCCTTTTTTATGGATAGTCCAAATATTGTATTCAAAATATTACATTTTACTGAACGGAGAGCTTACTATATATAAAGCACTGTACAATGCACTGTAACCTACATACCATCCTGTTCTAAGCACATTATATGCATTACTTTATTTAATTCCTACAACAATGCCACAGTATAGCTACGCTGAGGCACACAAGGTATCTAAATAACCTTATAAAGATCACAAAAACTCACATGAAGCACATATCTCCCCATAAAAACTTCAAACTCTGGTGTTAAAAATAACTCATACACACAAATAACTATAAAAGTAGGCAATACAGGCTTACCAGACAGGTAAAAAAGAGAAAACACATTTAGGATAGAAGGCATGACACATCAAAGGAATGGGAAAACTAAAGCTTATATAGAACCCTTATACAGAAAGCTTATAGAACCCAAATTCAAGCCAGGTAACATTTTAATTTGCCTGGGTGTCAGAGACTGTATGGGAGAAAAGTGATTCTCAAAGGTGAGTTAAAGCCATTTTGAATGGGACCACATTAAGTACTATAGAAAATTTAAAATCGTGGGACCCCATATTCACACTGGTAGAAATATCTAAACACTGTAACATTTCCAAATGCCACCTTGGAGGGCTGCACTCTGGCTGGAAACAAAAGGAAAATAGGTTGCAGCCAAAGAGTGAAAGGTTCCTGAATACCAGGTTTAGACTCTTATTATTTATTCAGTATTCAATAGTATTTACTTTAAAAATTTATTTTATTTAAAATGAATATATACAATTACATAAATAAAATAATTCAAACAAAAGACTAAAATTCTTCTCACTTCAGTAATTCAATTTCCTTCTATTGAAGCAATCATTGTTAATAACTTATGTACCCTTCCTAAAACAATCTACAGATACACAAGCATGTATATCACTTTTGATTTCTATACAAAAAGGATATTGTACATATATTTTTCTGTACCTTATTTATTGAAGGTTTTTAAGCTTAAGAGTGACACTACCATATCTATATTTTACGAAGAAGCAAGATGAATCAAAAGCTTTAGTGGGAGAGTAGCTGTAGCTGTGGGAAGAAGAGGCAGTAAATGGAGCCAAAGAAACCAGATAGAAAGCTCACGTCATAATCTGGTTTACGGTATCAAGTATCAAGTCTGGGTGACAACATCAAGAGTCCAAACTAAGATGAGGTAGCAATTAAAAGGAAGAGATTAATAGGTAAAGCTTACATGGCTCCTGTTTCAAACGATCGAACTTCAAAACTAGGCAAGCAAAACCATGGGAAAATTAAGAAAATCTGAACAAAGGTGGGATATTAAAAGGTATTAATGAATAAGTATTTTAAATATGGCAAAGGTATTGTGATTATGCTTTTAAGACAGACTGCATTGATTTGTTATAGAGATATATACTCAATTATTTATTGAAATAATATTATTTGATTCAAAATAATCCAGAAACATTGAGGAAAAAAGTGGAAGTGGGTGGGAGAAAGTAGTAGATAAAACAAGCCTGGCTCAGAATGAATAATTGTTAATGCTGGATGATGGGTATGTGAGAATGCATTACATGTTTGAGATTTCCAAAACCGAAAGTTAACTGAAAGTAAAAAGCCTTCCACTTTCAGCCAAGATAGAATAAGAGCCCAGATTCACTCTCTTGCCTGAAACAATCAAAAGAACAGACAAAAATTAAACAGTTTGCAAGACACTAGACATAAGACAGCAAAAGGCAGATCCCTGAGAGACACAAAACATAGAAGATGAGTTCTGAGAGTTTTCAGGACCTGGCACCGGAAAGGATACCCACGCAGTCATGATGGACTCCCTGAGTTGAGGAGATGAAACTGAGCATCCAAGGACAGTGGGGTGGTTAGAGTCCTAAGACAGGGTAGCAGAGAAAAGAGGGCACAGAAAGAGAACTATGAAGACCTACAAAAAATTTTGACTCATTCAGTAGAGTACTGATTAACACATGTGTGCAAGGAAACTACCTAAGGCTAGGCAAAGAAACACCTGAAAGGATTAGAAGGATGAATACACAGAGCTCACAAAGACCTAAGAATAGTTTCTGTTCCCCAAAATCAGATTAAAATCCTTTGTTTCATAAAGAAATTGTTACAGTACTCAGAAGAGTCTTGCCTCAGTGGTGGGAAATAATTAGCACTACACTAAATACTACTCTGCTCCCACTTAAATCTTAAAAGCAAGACCCAGAAAGATAAAACTGTTTCCAAATAATTTAACTGTGTCCCCAAATAAAGCTCAAGAACATGTATCAGAATATAAAAATATTGGGAGGTGGAGATTGCAGTGAGCTGAGATCACTCCATCGCACTCCAGCCTGGGCAACAAGAGTGAAACTCCATCTCAAAAACAAAACAAAACAAAAACAACAACAACAACAACAAAAATCCAGCATTTTAAAAAGAAAGTTCGCAGTATCTAACATCCAATAAAAATTTACCAGGCATGCAGAGAAGCATGAGAGAGAGAGAGAGAGAGAGAGAGAGAGAGTGAGAGTGAGTGTGTGTGTGTGTGTGGTGGGGGCAGGGGGGATAAACTTAAAACAGGCCCAGAAATGACACAGGTGTCATTAAAACTTTATTGTACAGTTACTGTAACTGAATTCCATATGTTCAAAGAACTAGAGAAAAGACTGAACATGTTGGATAGAGATAAAAAGACTAAGGCCGGGCAAGGTGGCTCACGCCTGTAATCCCAGCACTTTGGGAGGCCAAGGCAGGCAGATCACAAGCTCAGGAGATCGAGACCATCCTGGCTAACATGGTGAAACCCCATGTCTACTAAAAATAAAAAATAAAAAAATTAACCAGGCGTGGTGGCGGGCACCTATAGTCCCAGCTACTCAGGAGGCTAAGGCAGTAGAATGGTGTGAACCCAGGAGGCGGAGCTTGCAGTGAGCCGAGATCGCGCCACTGCACTCCAGCCTGGGCGACACAGAGAGACTCTGTCTCAAAAAAAAAAAAAAAAAAAAAAAAAAAAAAAAAAAATTGAACTTCCAGAGATGAAAACTACAATTTCTGAGATGAAAATTACACTGCATGGAATTAATGGCAGCTTAGATACCGCAGAAGAAAAAATCAATGAATCTGAAAACATGGCAACAGAAACTAACCAAAATGAAGCACAGAGACAAAAAATACTAAAAATAAATTAACAACATCAGCAAGCTACGGGAGAACTTTAAGTGGTCTAATATTAGAATGTAATTAAGAGTCTCCAAAGGAGGTGAAAGAGGAGAAAGAAAATATTTTTAGAAGTAATCTCCAAAAATTTTCAGTTTGATAAAAACTGTAAACCCATAGACCTATGGAACTCAATAAACCCCAAGCACTACAGATATAAAGAAAACTGCAAAGTATGTCAATCAAATTGCTTAAAACCAGCAATAAAGAGAACAGCAGCCAAAAAACCAGACAAAGTGCATTGCAAAGAACAAAGATAACCTGTGCTCACTACCCTGTAGAGTGATGCAGCTGCACAATATCCATGCAGCTTCCAGTATTATATGTTCAATTACATCACAGATGCCTCTTGGAAACAACAGTGCTTTAAATCCTGTAATAGTGTGCACCTCACCATTGGCCTGTGCAATCTAACAGCATACAACAGTTTAGGGGTCTTCTGATCTGAGGTCTCTGACAAAGGATCTCTAACTTTTTCTTACCTCCTAGGAATCTTATTAAAAACAAATACACACATAATAAATTCTCTCTCCCCATCTCTCCCTCTCCTATCCCCTACACCTCCAAAGCACACATAAACCAAGACACTGACTGAATTAGAGGATTTTTCCCATCCCATTTTAGGAAAAAATATTCTCTCTTAGGCTACTTGTTTGTTTGTTTGTTTGTTTGGAGAGAGAAAGAGTCTTGCTCTGTCGCCCAGGCTGGGGTACAGTGGCATGATCTTGGCTCACTGCAACCTCTGCCTCCAGGTTCAAACAATTCTCATGCCTCACCCTCCTGAGTAGCTGGGAAGACAGGCATGTACCACTACATCCAGTTAATATTTGTATTTTTAATGGAGACAGGGTTTCACCATGTTGGCCAGGCTGGTCTCGAACTCCTGACCTCAGGTGATCCACACACCTCGGCCTCCCAAAGATCTGGGATTACAGTCATGAGCCACTGCACCCAGCAGTGTCTTAGACTTCTAATGGAATATTGCCACTACTTGTCTCCAAAGAAACATAAGAATGCTTTATCATACAACAGTCTAGGTGTCATTACCTATTTTAAATCTATAAAAACAAATCTTTAACACTGCAGTACTTGCCATTTAATAATCTAAAATAGGCCAATCTTTTACAAAGAATACTTTAAGAAGGCAAATACTGCTATGCCAAAAATTCTTAATAAATTAATGAGTGAAACTGAGTATTATACTTTGATCTGAGCTTCCCAGCAGCCAAAACAAAATGGGAAACTGTATACTAGGTTATACAGTTTTCATTAGCACAAAAAGAGCATATTAATCATTGGTAAAGTAATTTCCATTTAGTTTTATTAGAATATATCAAATGATCCCCATATTTAAAAAGGTTTTGCTAACATGGTACATAGTAACACAATAACAACATGTACTGACCACTTACTAGATCAAAGTACCGTACTAATACTTTTTTTTTGAGTCAGGGTCTCGTGCTGTTGCCCAGGGTAAAGTGTGGTGGTGTAACCACGGCTCCCTGAAGCCTCAAACTCCTAGGCTCAAACAAGTCTCCTCACTCAGCCTCTCTAGTAGCTGGGACAACAGGTGCATGCCACCATGTCAGGCTAACTTATTTTACTTCATTTTTTAGAGACAGAGTTACCCAGTTATGTTACCCAGGCTGGTTTTGAAATCCTAGCCTCAAGTGATCCTCCTGCCTCCTGAAGTTCTCAAGGTGGGAGCCACCATGCTCAGCCTGAACTAACACTTTCTATGCACTGTCTCATTTCATCCTTATAGTCATCCTATGAGCTAGGCACTATTATCATTCCCATTCACTACTGATGCAGAAATGTTCTTTAAACGAATACCTCTTATATCTTTTTCCTATAAAAGCCAAAGAGATGACATTAAATCTTAGAAAAAGCATTTTTATAGGCAGACTAGATAATGCATGTATATTTTAAAAATAATCATCTTTCATAAACCTTCATTGAAATATTTCTTGATCTTTGTTGAATTTACTTTTCTAAACTTACAATTTGTACAAATTGCAAGCATCCATTAAACAAATAGCTAAATTGCTTCAAAATGTGTGTTTATATGTATACATGATGTATCTTTAGCTTATTTTTGCCAAATAAATATCACACAGAAACTAGATATGTTTATCTTAAAAAACAGAAGCCTTACTAGATATGTTTATCTTAAAAAACAGAAGCCTTACTAGATAAATTATATTTGTGAGCAAACATTTGGGAAGTTTTCACATGGAGGAACATCCAAAGTTACCAACAGGGAGGCTATAGGGTAGATGACTTCATTTTAATAGGAGAAAGAAAATGTTTAACATACTTTAATCTATAAATACAATTGGATCACTTTAAAAAGTTCACCAGGTTCTCTAGCACTGAAAGCACTGAAGCAGAGAATGAAGAGTCCTGTCTGAAAGATGTTCTAAAAAGGATTCTGCTTTGGACAGTGTATTCGTTTCCTAGGTTGCCATAATAAAATACCAGAAACGACGCAGCTTTAAATAACAGAAGTTTGTTCTTTCACAGTTTTGGAGGCTATTAGTCTGAAATCAAGGTGTGTTGACAGGCCTTGCTCCCGCTAAAATCTGCAGGGAAGAAACTTTCCTTGCCTCTTTCTAGCTTCTGGAGCACTTAAATCTCTGCCTCTACCATCACATAGTGCTCCTCTCTACCCCATCTGTCTCCATCTCTCTTCTCCTCTTTTTTTAAGGACACCAGTAATATTGAGTTAAAGGCTCATCATACTCCAATATGACCTCATCAGCTTAACTAATTACATCTGTAATGACCCTACATCCAAATAAGGTCACCTTCTGAGGTACTAGGAGTTAAGACTTCAAAATATCCTGGTTGGGGATACAACTCAACCCATAATAGATTCAAAGAAAAACTAGATGATTACCAACTCTAAGATGCTGAGGCTGTAGGTATGTTTGACACAGACAGTGCAATATATGAACAACAATCCCAATTCATTCATTTATTTCAATTTTTCACGTCATGCATTCAACAAACAGATGTTTACTAGGCATTATCCTAAACACTGAAGACACACTGAAAAAAAGTTCCTGCCTTCATGGAGCCTGAATTCAAATAAACATGTCATCATTTATGAATATTTACTATGTGGCAAGTATGGTAGTAAAAATGTAGATGTTATCTCATTAGTCCTCACAACTCTTGTTAAGCAGAAACTTTTATCCCCTTTACCACATGTGAAAACTAGGCATAGAGACGTAGTTACTTGTTGAAGGTATCATCTTCTGGAAGAATTGACCCTTTTTTTTCATTATAAAACGTCCTTTTTATCTTTAGTGATACTCTTTGTCTGGAAGTCTCTTTTATCTGAATTAATATAACTACTCCAGCCTTCTGGATGTGCTTTACTTACTTTCTGGATGTGCTTGGTACAAATAATCACATTTAGATGTCACTCTCATGAAACAGAATAATTAAATTTGCAATACCTGAACAATCTCTCAAATATCTTGGGTTCAGCATTCACAGCTTCCATTCATACAGGGCTCTAAATTTTTGCAAAACAAATTAATGCACTGATTCTACAGGCTTAAATTACATTTCCCTCTTCAATTTACATTTCTGAGGTTTCTATTTGTATATTTAAATGTCCTAAATATACCTAGGAATGAAACAGTGAGCATAGTGGAGGCTCCAAGCCAGGCTTAGTGGTGTTCCCAGCAATGGTAGATTTGAAAAAGTTATTGAATGACAAACTTACAAGGCTTCCGTCAAAGGATATCTAAGAGTTGGGTGATATGCCAGACTAGGTGACTTGAAAGATGCCTTCTTACTCTATGAACTTCTGACTCTAATATTAATAATACCTTATTATTTGTACCAAGCAGATTGTTAGGCAGAAATAAATAGCTGGTGCTCTTCAGAGATTAAATAAATACGGGAAAATATTGTTCCTGAGAACCCACTAATTTGAAATTTACAGGAAATCTGACTGGAGTTTAAAGTCTGGCTTTGCTCTATTTTCCAAACAAATGAAAAAATGAATAGCGTGAAAATGATTTAAAGAAACTGTACTTCAGCACTTTGGAGACAACTATCTTTTGCTTTACAAACCCATTTGCTTTACAATGTACACATAAATTATGTGCACATACTGTTTTTACAGTCTCTTTTAAGAAGCTCCTTAAGAACAGCTGTCTTTTTTTAGCTTTCAGTTATAATGCATATACAAATATTAGTAACTCTTTTAAAAAAATTCTTTAATTCTGAATTTTTATCAATTCAAACTCACTTTTTCCCTAATTATTCTTAATGGTTAAATATTATTTATATCAGAATAGGCAATATAATACCAATTTACATCAAATAACAGTTTCATGGCTCCCTTACATGGTAGCTAACATTCTAAGATATATGAAAGAAGATTAAATTGTACCACTTGGAGATACAGCAAAGTAATCATTAAGGATATAGACAGAAATTGCCAAATTCACCAAAACTACTTACTTCCACTACGTATCTGACTGCTTTTATACTAACTCAAAACTCAAATATATTTTCTCACCTGCAGTTTCATTTCTTCTAAGTCTTTAGTTTTCTCTACTAATTCTCCTCTTAGTTCTTCAAGCAGGAGCTGAAGTTTTTCCTGCTGAGTTTGCTTTTCATTAAACAGGTGCTTGAGTTCATTTTGTAACTTTACATGTTCATTTTGCAACCTGGTTTTTTTTAAAGAGAATTCAATTTTGAGTAAATCCTTTCTTTCTAATTGCATTACTTTATGTAAAGTCAATCAACACCACAGAAAAACAAGTCCAATATCACACATTCCTTTAAGCCCAAAAGTATCTTTTCTTTACAGAGTTTCATTTAATTATTAACACTGTAGTTTTGGAATGCAATTTTACTTTGGTGGGAGATGGGGAACACATTTAGCCATCCGGATACATTTAATCTTATATGTCTTGCTACTTTCAAAATAAGGCTTATAAATTCATAACCCACTTGATATACTTAGTTTGGAACAAAATAATTTTAAAGTAAAAATTTTACTGTATTAAAAAAGTTTTAAATGTATACATTGCAAAATAACAAAAGTATACTATATTCTATAGCAAACATTCAGCCAAGATAATGCCAATAACTTTTTAAAACCAAACCCCACTTCTAGATTTAAGTAATTTACCTTGTGTGTTCAGCCTTCAGCGTCTGATAATTAGCTTTATGATGCTCACATCGTAACCTTTCATCAATTAACATTTTCTGGAACTCTGACTGAGAACCTGTCAATCCACTGTCTCCAGCAGGAGGAAAATTATTGGGAAAAGTGTCCATATCGGTAAATGTGCTGGCAACCATGTAAAAATAAGTTTTGGCTTTCTTACTGTTTTAGTTTTCTTTCCAAGGGTATTTCCCACTCCTTTCTTGCTAAGGCAGAATCTCAGGAGGCCAAATTATACCTGCACAGAGAAATAAACATCATTACATAATCTGCGATCAGTAAATGTAAGCTTCCTTTAATGTTACATATTTTTATCACTTTTATTATTCTCCTTTTTTTTTTTTTTTTTTTTTTGAGAGGAGTCTGCTCTGTTGCCCAGGCTGGAGTGCAATGGTGCGATCTCGGGTCACTGCAACCTCCACTCCCAGGTTCAAGCAATTCTCCTGCCTCAGCTTCCTGAATAGGTGGGATTACAGGCGCCTGCCACCATACCCGGCTAATTTTTTTTTTTTTTTTTTTTTTTTTTTTGAGACGGAGTCTCGCTCTTTCGCCCAGGCCGGAGTACAGTGGCGCTATCTTGACTCACTGCAACCTCCGCCTCCCAGGTTCACACCATTCTCCTGCCTCAGCCTCCTGAGTAGCTGGGACTACAGACGCCCGCCACCACGTCTGGCTAATTTTTTGTATTTTTAGTAGAGACAGGGTTTCACCATGCTGGCTAAGCTGGTCTTGAACTCCTGACCTCAGGCAATCTGCCTGCCTTGGCCTCCCAAAGTGCTGGGATTACAGGTGTGAGCCACCATGCCCAGCCTCTCCTTATCATTTTTATTACAAAGCCCAATTCTCAGATTTTAATTGTTCATAAAACAAAACACAAATATAAAGCTGAATCACAATTCAGCTTTTGAACAATTTTCTTTACTTCCATACAGCTTCTGTGACCATCAAAATCACATCTTCAAGTATTAACCTAGCTCCACTAGAAGCACAGACTTTCCCAGTTTAGGTAGTCTTAAATTCACAAACCAGAGTCATGTTTCCTGAAGCTACTGCAGTAAGCTTCAAGTACAGATCCTGGTACAAAATCCATACTCCCAAATCAGAGGAAAAGCTATTTGGAACTTGGTAACTGGCTAGGGAGAATCAAGGTCTTCAAAAGGTGACCTTCAGCAAGTAATATGCCTATGATTAATGCTTTGAAGGGTCTTTTACTTGACACAAGGCAAGCTGCACCCAGACTGCAGATTCACATGAGAAATTAGTCAACACATAAATATTGATCAACTCCTACATGTTATACACTGTGTTAAGAGAAAACTAAATCTCACCTATCTCTAAAAGCACTGACTCAGTATTACGAACGTCACTGTTTATTTCATCTAGAAATAAAAAATGATGTTTCAAAGTGTTCTTATAACTAAGAACAAAAATTTTAATTAAAATAGTTGTCTCCTTTAATTTCTTTCTCTAGTTCCATAATACATACACACACACACACACACATATACATACATATTTTTTTCCTGATAGAATCTTCCTTAGTCATGGGTTATTACAAATCACTTCTTATAACAAAAAAAATCTTTGTCCTATGCAAACCAATCATTAAATTATTCAGCCTTGCTTGAATTATACCATCTCTGATAAATTAGTGTGATATCTACGTATTACTTAAGACAATCTTTAAACTACAATTGCAGTTGTTTTGGTTTCCTCTGAAATTATATTTTAATAGAGAGGGAAAAGTCCCTCAAGAACACTATACTCCTTACTCTTAGGTTTAACATGCAGTGGGATTCAATCTTTGTAAATACAGCATGCGCTATCTGTAGCAGCTACCACAAAATTATCCTGCCAAAAGTATACATTTGCCAAGGAATTAATGAATTGCATCATAAAACTGGCATTCAATTTTTACTCTACTGTGGGTAAAATGCTATCAAATAGAATCTCATGCTCCAAAGAAATCTTTCATGAAAGGAAGAGTCAACTGATGTGGCAAACTACATTGTTGTCTCATTTTAAGAAATTGCCACAGCCATCCCAACCTTCAGCAACCATCTAAATAGTTAGCAGCCATCAGCAGAAAGGCCAGACCCTTCACCTGCTAATAGATGATTACTCACGGAAGGCTCAGGTGATCAATAGCATTTTTTAGCAACAAAGTACTTTCCAATTAAGGTATCTACATTTTTAAGACATAATTATATTGTAAACTTAACAGACTACAGTATGGTGTAAACATAACTTTTCTATGCACTGAGAAACCAGAAAATTCATGTGACTTGCTTTATTGTAGGAGCAATCCAAATAAGTTAAAATAAAGAAACACTAATTCCTAAATGTAAGTTTAGGTTTACTCTTGGCTTCTAAAGCTTTATAGGAAGAAAAAATATTTGGAGGTTAATAAATATGTTTGGCTCCACATTAAAAATTATTCTATGGAAAAATACATTTTTAAAGATTATAAAATGTGTATTTATAAAATGTTGATATGTGACAGCTCAAAATTGCTTACTTCCTAGGTTTTCACTAAAAGTTAAGATTACTAAGATTTAACTAAAAATTAAGATTACTAAGAGTTAAAATTCTAGTTAATACATAGAATTCTGTATGCAAAGTGTACAAGAAAAAAACAAAATTTGTTTTTGGTGAAAAAATTGTTTTAAACGACATAAAAATGTGTTTTTATTTAAAAAGTAATTTGTCTAATTCAGAAGTTATTGAAAGATTATTTCAAAATATGAATTTGGAAAAACATGAAAACAAGGCAGAAAGGAACAAGTAAAAAACAGACACAAAAAACTATGAGAACGTATTTTTGGTAAGAAAAGAGAATGACAGTAATTTTTGTATAAAAAAATCTTATGTGGTTGAAATGACAGAAAAAAAGGGAAGTAAATTTTTGTCCTAAGGTAAAATGATTGTTTCAATATAAAAAAGAGAAATATAAGACAAAACTAAAGGATTGAGCAAGCTGTAGAAGGTCTGGGCAAATTATGAAAGGTTTGTGAGAGATGAATCTTATGAAAGAAATTTTATTTGTGAACAAATTGGCTAAAATGAAAAGTAAATTGTTTATAGGTTTGTCTTAAAATTGACTCCTCATATCAAAAGTACACTGATACAAAACTAAAATTTGATCTTCTCTTTTAAAACAAGATTTTCTTATTGATTGCTCTCAATGAAAAAATAATAAAAGTAGATTTTAAAAGGCAAAAAACCCCCACTATTTAAAATGGAGAGAGAAATTAATAATGATAAAGGTTAAATACACCAGAAAGATGTGACAAGTTTAAATTTATATGCACTTACTATGGCCACTAAATATGTAAGGCAGAAGTTGTCAAAACTATAAGGAGAAATAGACAAATTCACAATGATAGGAGGAGAATTTCACCACTATTCTTGGTAACTAATGAGACAAGAAGATTTAAAAAAATAATCAGTAAGAACACAGATAATTTAAACAACAATTAACCATGCTGACCTAACTGACATATGGAAGACTATACCCTGTAACTACAGAATACACACTCCTCACAAGTATACACATAGTATTTATAAATATTGACCACATGCCAGGTATTTAAAAAACATTTCAAACATTTTAAAAGACGAAGATCTTACAAGATACCTTCTCTGACCACAATGCTATTAAACTAAACTCAATACAAAAAATAACCAGAAAAGCCACATATGCTTACAAGGGAAGAAATACATTTCTAAATAACTTATGAATCAAAGAAAAGGTCAAAATAGAAATTAGAAAATATGTAGTACTAAATGAAAATTGATACTCCACTTTAAAACTTATGGAATAAAGGTTTCTACTTTGAGGAAGATGGAGCAGATATACATTTTCCTTTTATACTCATTAATACAACTAAGAGTCCTGGATTTAGGTATATGACAAACATAAGACTATGAATAATGGAGACTAGAAGGCCAACCAGCTATGGACCTGAGAATGTAAGGACAAATACAGTGGTGAGTTTAGTTCCCTGGGTTTTCTTCTTCATATATCTCAGACACAGAGCTGAAGAAACTGGCAACCAGGAAACACCAATTAATTCAGACAAATAAGTCTCGAACAAAAAAGCCTACTCTCTAGCCAAAGGAACAAAAAAGAGGGAGCCTAGCAAGATAATATGTAGACAATTACAATCTACTCTATCCAAATACCATACACACACACACAAAAAAAACTGTAGTTCCACCTCCATCCACACAAGCAAAGATCAGGTGGAAGCCAAGCGAGGCTGTAATAAAATACCCTAATACTGGGCCAAGATGGTGCACAAGAAGGCTCACTAGAAAACAGAAACTTCCATTGCTTCCTGAACCGTAATAAAGCTCAATGATCCTGCAATGTCAGAGGAGACCACATGGAAAACCTAAACTTTCACCCCCACCAACAGTAACAAAGAGGACCTCCTTCACCCCACTGAAATGCTGGCACAGAAGGCCTAGTGGAGAGTTAGGACAGGCAGAACCACCAACAGTAATGAGGCTACCCTCTCCAGGGTATCAGTGAAGATCACATGGGGAGCCAGAACTACAGCTACCTGGCAATAACAAAGATCCCTCCCGCAACCTCCCTCCGAAAAAAAACTAAGGTGTCAACAGAGGCCAACTTAGAAACCTCAACTTGCTAGGCACTATGGCTTGTGACTGCAAATCCCAGCCACTCAGAAGGTGCGGTGGGAGGATTGCTTGAGACCAGGAGTTCCAGACCAGCCTGGGCAACACAGTGAGACCCTGCCTCAAAACCAAACAAACAAAAGTCATTAGCTGGGCATAGTGGCATGTGCCTATATGCCCAGGTACTTGGGAGGCTAAGATAGGAGGATTGCTTAAGCCCAGTTCAAGGCTGCAGTGAGCTATGATTATGCCACCACATTCTAGCCCAGGCAACAGATTATGCCACCACACTCTAGCCCAGGCAACAAAGCAAGATTCCCACCTCTTAAAAAAAAAACAAAAACACAAACAAAAAAAAACCTTGTACTTCCATCCCCACCTGGCAAAAACAAGGTAGTATGCCCTCTTTCCTCTACCAGAAAAGTGTCAGAAAAAGCCCGCTAAAACAAAAGGTTTAGATAGAATCCACAATATTATAATATCCCAAATGTCCAAGTTTCGATAGAGAACCACTGGTTGGCCAGGCAGTGGCTTACGCCTGTAATCCCAGCACTTTGGGAGGCCGAGGCAGGTGGATCACCTGAGGTCAGGAGTTCGAGACCAGCCTGGCCAACATGGCAAAACCCCATCTCTACTAAAAATACAAAAATTAGCAGGGTGTGGTGGTGCACGCCTGTAATCTCAGCTACTCAGGAGGCTGAGGCAGGAGAAACGCTTGAACCCAGGAGGCAGAGGTTGCGGTGAGCTGCGATCACACCACAGCACTCCCGCCTGGGCGACAGAGGGAGACTCCATCTCAAAAGTAAATAAATACATACATACATACATAAAAAAAAGAAATCCATTGATCATATCAAGAATGAAGATTTCAAACTGAATGAAAAAAGATAGAAAGCCAACACTATGATGACAGAGATGTTATGGTTATTTGACAAGACTTTAAAGCACTGATGATAAAAATGCTTAAACAAACAATGACAAGCTTGAAATAAATGAAAAGAGGGTCACAGCAAAGAAATACAAGTCTCAGAAAAGAAGGTAAAAAGAAGAACCAAGTGGAAATTTTAAAACTGAAAAATACAGGCTAAGCCTGGTGGCTCATGCCTGTAATCCCAGCACTTTGGGAGGCTGAGGCAGGTGGGTCACTTGAGGCCAGGAGTTCGAGATCAGCCTGGCCAACATAGTGAAACCCCGTCTCTACTAAAAATACAAAAATTAGCCAGGTGATGTGGCATGCGCCTGTAGTCCAGCTACTCAGGAGGCTGAGGCAGGAGGACTGCTTGAATCCGGGAGGCAGAGGCTGCAGTGAGCCAAGATTGTGCCACTGCACTCCAGCCTGGGCGACGGACTGAGACTCTGTCTTTAAAAAGAAAATAAAAAAATACAATGACCAAAATAAAAATATTAGATGAGCTCATCAGCAGAAATAGAGAGGAAGAGGAAAAGAATTAATGCACTGGGAAGATAGAACTACAGAAATTACTCAGCTGAACAATAGACAGAAAATAGACACACAAAATAAATAAGCAGTTCAGGGACTGTCAGAACTAACAGAAAATACCTACCATTCCTGTTCCTGGTGTATGATTCCATTTATATGAAATATCCAGAATAGATAAATACATAGAAGGTAGACTGATGATTGCCAGGGACTAAGGGAATGGGGAAATGGGAATTGACTGCTTAATGGGTACAAGGTTTTCTTTGATGTGGTAAAATGTTTTGGAACTAGATAATGGTGGTTGTTACGCAATGTTGTGAATGTAATAAATGCCATTAAATTATATGCTTTAAACTAGTTAATGTTATGCTATATTAATTTCACCTCAATAAAAAAAGAGAAAAATAAACCTAGCAAACTAGAAACTTAGAAGTGCATCAATCTTATCAAAGGTGTACATAAAAAGAGTATGTTAAAACACCATACCTGACTTTAAAATCTTAAAACATCTTTTTCTGAGAATGTGATCAAAACAAGAAAGTACATTATTGCCACTTTTATTCAATATTGTATTGAAGAACTGGAACAAAACAAAGGAATAGAAGGTATAAAAACTAAAAAAAAAAAAAAATCTTTATATACACACGTTCTGATTGTGTATGTAGAAAATCTAAACAAATTTACAGAAAAATAATTAGAAAAAGTGAGTTAGCAAGATTGGCAGATAGAGCAATATACAAAAATTAATTGCATTCCATATGCCAGCAACAAAATATTTTTTATTTTTTTCAATAGTGATATTCTTTAACAACAAAGTATGTTTAAAGACATTCTTAATAACAAAAAATATCAAAAACCTAGGTAAAAAGATGTGCAAACTATTAATTATAGGAAAACTGTGGCTAGCTACTGAAATAAACTAAAAAAGACCTAATAGAGATATGGACTAGGTGTATGGATTAGAAAACATTCTAAAGAGACAAATTCTCCCCAATCTACAGATGATGTGATATCAATTAATATCCAAATGAGTGTGTCTCTATGTATGAGAAACTTAACATGCTGATTCAAAAATTTATGTGGAAATACAAAAGACCAGGCCAACAACAGTGGAAATGATTTTAAAGAAAAAAAACGAGAAGACTTTACTATATATCAATACTTACTATAAATATACAGTAAACAGGATACAGCCCATAAACTGACCTACCCATATAAGATAATTCAGAAGAAAGGTGGTTTTGCCGAACCATAAGGAGAAGAGTCTTCAATAAAGGCCACTGGGACAACTAGATAACCTTGTAGAAAAAAAGAAACTTGCGCCTTTCTATTACACACTAAAATTAATTCTAGTTGGACTGAAGATCTAAATGTGAAAAGCAGAAGCACAAAGTTGCCACAATATAGGAAAAAATATTCAGTAACTCAAGGCAGGAAAAATAGTATGTCTAAAATCTAAAAGGTGATTCCGAGATAAATAATGAGACCGAGCACCTTTTCTTTGTTTACTGGCCATTTAGATATCTTCTTTTATAAAATATCCATTTGCATCTTTTGTCCAATTTTTTCTATTGAATTGTCTTTTTAATTACTAATTTGTAAAAATTATTCATAATATTTAAATCTCAATGAGAAAACCAAAAAGACTGACGATAAGTCTGGAGAGGAGAGGAAGCAAAGGTTGTAATGTAAACTGGCATATTCACTTTGGGAAAAAAACTAGCATTATCTACTAAGGTTAAAAAAAATACATATACTATGACTCAGTAATTCCTCTCCTTGGCATATATCCACTTGAAATGTGGTATACACAGGTCCACAAAAAGATTTATATGATACTGTTCATAGCAGTATTGTTCCTAACAACTGAAACCTAGAAACAAATCCAATGACCATCAACAGTTGAAGAAATGAATAGTGGTATAATGGAACTAGTACTATACTGCAATAAAAATAAGCTATAAATCAAGCTTGTCCAACCTGTAGCCCATGGGCCACATACAGCCTATGATGGCTTTGAATGCAGCCCGACACAAATTCATAAACTTTCTTAAAACCTTATGAGTTTGTTTTGCGTGTTTTTTTTGTTTTGTTTTTTAGTTCATCAGCTTTCGTTACTGTTAGTGTATTTTATGTGTGGCCCAAGATAATTCTTCTTCCAGTGTGGCCCAGGGAAGCCGAATGACTGGACACCCCTGCTATAGATACTCTATACATAGGGTGACTATTACAGACATATTGTCCAGAAGAAGCCAAACATAAAAGAATATACACTAA
This sequence comes from Pongo abelii, assembly GCF_028885655.2. Taxonomy (NCBI): domain Eukaryota; kingdom Metazoa; phylum Chordata; class Mammalia; order Primates; family Hominidae; genus Pongo; species Pongo abelii. The sequence goes on from NC_071995.2 coordinate 92,953,703, forward strand.
ATTATTACAAATAGATTATTACAAATATATAAAGTTTAAAAATTAAAAACAAGCACTATAGTATATAGGGGATACATGCTTAGGTATAAGCATGTATAAAGGAACTAACTATCATTAAAGTCAGGAAAATATTACTTGATGAGGCTAGTAATGTTCTACTTCTTGATTTTTGTGGATACATGGAGGTTTGCTTTGTAACTTGCTTTGTAAATCACTCAGCTGTACATTGTTGTATACTTTTCTATATGTATATTATAATTCATAATTTTTTTTGAGACATTCTCATTCCGTCATCCACACTGGAGTGCAATGGCATGATCACAGCTTACTGCACCATCAATCTCCCAGGCTCAAGTCACCTCAGTCTCCCAAGTAGCTGGGACTACAGGCACATGTCATTAGGCCTGGCTTTTAAAAATTTTTTTATTTATTTTAATTTTTATTTTTATTTTGTAGAGACAAGGTCCCACTATGTTGCCTAGGCTCCGCTTGAACTCCCACACTCAAGCCATCCTCCAACCTTGACCTGCTAAAATGTTAGGATTACAGGAATGAGCGACAGCAACCAACCTTATAATTCACAATTTTTTAAAAAGGGACTTGGAAGGGAGAGTGATTCAAAAATTGGGCTCAGCATCATGTCAAGGACTGTAGTCCTTTTCATTTTTCTTCCAACAAATCCTGTTGGCTTAATTCTCCTCATGGTTGTGAGGCTACCACATGGATATGTAATATTCATTTTTAAAAAATTTATTCTACTAGTTCTCTTTTATTCATGTGCTTGTTTATAGTCCTTTAAGTAAAATTTACATATAATGAAATGCACAAATATTATCTCCATGCATTACTTAACAAGGATATGCTCTGATAAACTCATTGTTAAGTGATTTCATTGTTGTGTGAACATCAAAGAATGTACGGTACTTACACAAACCTAGATGATATAGCCTATTATACACCTAAGATATATGGTATATAGCCTATTGCTTGTAGGCTACAAACCTGTACAACATGTTACTGTACTAAATGTTGGAGGCAACTGTACAAAATGAAGTAGAGGTTCCTCTTCAAAGGGACTTTCCTTCCAGTCTAATTGAGAATAAATAGTAGCCTCTCTTAGAAGCAAAATTTACTCAAAGACCTGTGGTAATATTCTTAAATATCTGCTAGCCGTAATAAAGAAAGCAATATACTTTGTGTTCTTTGCCCCCACCTTTTGGCCTAGATATTTGCCCTGGCATGCCTATATAGGCCCAAGCAAGCGTTAGGTTATAGCCTGTTCCTCTTCCTTATTTGGAGGTGTTTTGGCCTTTCTCAGCATTCCACAAGTTACTTCCTCCTTTCCTTTGTTCTCCTCTACCTTTACCTCTTCTGGGAGGTTCTAAGTTGCTAGCCAATCGGGACAAGAACAGAATGTGAAGTCCCATTCCAGCCAATGGAAACTGGACACAGCCATAGGGTGGGCGCATTAGATTATAAATGACCCTGTCTCCTTTGCTTGTGTGTGCTCTCATGGCAAGACTGCTAGTGAGTGGCACCCTTTCTGCAGAAAGTAAATTAGCCTTGCTGAGAGATCATTTATCTTAGTGTTGATTTCTGCAACACTGAATACCCGTTTCCAACAGCAACTGTAACACAAATCACTAGGCAATAGAAATTTTTTAGCTCCATTATAATCTTATGGTACCACTGTTGTGTATGTGGTTATATGCAGCACATGAATGTACACAATTTCATGAGTTCACAAAAGGAAGAACTCAAGAAAGCCTCAATTACATCAAGATATAAAACAGTCCCATCACTCCAGAAAGTTCCTTCATACTCCTTCCCCATCACCCACCCACAAGAGGCAACCACTTTTGTGGTTATTCTCACCATAGTTCCACCTGATCCAGAATATATTAAAGTGAAATCATAGAGTACGTACTCTCATGTATTTGCCTTGTTTCACCCAAATAGCTGTGAGATTCACCTATGTTTTTGTGTATCTCAGTGGTCTGTTCCTTTTTAAGGCTGAATAGCATTTCATCATTTAAATATACCACATATTATTTATCCAATCTCCTGCTGATGCGCATTTGGTTGTTTCTGGTTACAATGAATATAGCTGCTATGAGTATTCTTATACAAGACTTTCTGTGGACACATTTTCAGTTTGGGGGTGGGTGGTGGTAAACATTTAAGAGTGGAATTGCTGGGTCATGGAGCAGGTTTATATTTAACTTTGTGTAAGAAACTGCCAAATCTTTTTCCAACATGGTTGTACCATTTTCTATTCCAACCAAAAACATACAAGAATTTTTTTTTTTTTTTTTTTTTTTGAGATGGAGTTTCACTCTTGTTGCCCAGGCTGGAGTGCAATGGCACAATCTCAGTTCATCACAGCCTCTGCCTCCTAGGTTCAAGTGATTCTCCTGCCTCCGCCTCCCAAGTAGCTGGGATTACAGGCATGTGCCAGCACACCCAGCTGATTTTGTATTTTTAGTAGAGATGGGTTTCTCCATGTTGGTCAGGCTGGTCTCGAACTCCCGACATCAAGTGATCTGCCCATCTCAGCCTCCCAAAGTACTGGGATTACAAGTGTAAGTCACCATGCCCAGCCAACATATTGATAATTCTGTTTGCTCCACATTTTTCCCAATACCTTGTAGCTGCACCAGACCAATCTGGTTCAACTTTTATGTAATAAATTGTGAGTTATTTTTCAGCTGCCATGGACCCTCAGCTCACATAACCTGAGCATGCTCAGATGAGCCAAGACTGCAATCTCAGGAGGAACCTAAGTGCTTGGACCAAGAAATGGGGACTGAATTAAGAAGCAGACACTGCATGGCAGGATCCAGGATCCAATCAGATCAAGCTCTGGCATCATCCCATGGTGGGATCCTGTCAGATCATGCCTCCAGTACCACCTCATTGCAAGATCCAATCAGATCATGCCTTGTTATCCTACACTTATAAAACCTGACTCAGGCCCCTGCTTTGGGAACTATCTCCATGTTCTCCTTACTTGTTGCAAGTAATAAAATTCTCATGCTAAATCCTCTTTGGTTGTGAGCACTGAGTTGATGATACCTGCCAAACAACCAAACCCACCTGTCATGTGAGTAATAATGTGATGTTGTGAGTCCCTTTAATTGTAGCCCTTCTAGGAGGCACAAAGTGGTATCTCCTTATTATTTTAATTTACATTTTCCTGAAGCACTTTTTCATGTATTTAATGCTGTTCACAGACCGTCTTAATCTATGAAAAGATTTTTGCTTTAAGAACCATCACAGCAAAGAATATTTATGCTGTAGCTGGCAAAATGGGAGATTTTAACAGCTAATGTGTATATAAGAAATGAAAACAGGCCAGTGTGGTGGCTCACGCCTGTAATCCCAGCACTTTGGGAGGCCGAGGCGGGCGGATCACGAGATCAGGAGATTGAGACCATCCTGGCTAACACAGCGAAACCCCATCTCTACTAAAAATACAAAAAAAATTAGCCGGGCATGGTGGCAGGCACCTGTAGTCCCAGCTACTCAGGAGGCTGAGGCAGGAGAATGGCGTGAACCCGGGAGGCGGAGCTTGCAGTGAGCCAAGATCACACCACTGCACTCCAGCCCAGGTGACAGAGCAAGACTCTGTCTCAAAAAAAAAAAAAGAAATGAAAACAAATCTAAAATTTGCCTCATTGTACTAATTACCATTTAGCTTCCTGAGCACATAATGCTGTTTTCTACCGCCATGGCTTTGTAAATGCTAATTTCCTTGCTCAGAACGCTTTTTCCATCTCTTTGTACTCTGATCTAGTGAATTCCTATTCAGCCTTCAAAACCCAGCTCAGGAATGCATTACTTCCTCCATGAAGTAAAGACCCTCCCAAACATATATAGTTCATTATTCTGTGTTTTATCTTGCATTTTAGTATACATAACACATGGAATGTAACTTTGTCCATGACAAGGAACATGTCTTACTCATGTTCATAACCCCAGCACCTAAAAAACCACAGGCACATATTACGAGCTCAAAAATAACAAATGAACAAATAATGTGCTCACCATTCTGATGCTACTTTAGCCTCGATTCACTTTTCTGCTCCAAATTCAGAAACAGTCTTCCAAACAATAGTGGGCTGAATGCTAGCCCCTCAAAATATGTCATTTCCTAATCTCTGGATGCTATGAATATTACCTTATATAGTTTTAAAAAAAGGGTGGGGTGATTAAATTAAGGATCTTAAGAGGAGAGGCTTATGTTGGATTATATAAGTGGGCCCAAAACAATCACATGTATCCTTCTAAGAGAGAAGGAGAGGGAGTTTGAGACTGAAGAGGAAGAGGCAATGTGACCACGGAGACAGAGACTGGAAAGATGTAGCCATAAGTCAAGGAAAACCTACAGGCACAAAAAGCTGGAAAAGGCAAGGAAAGGATTCTAACCCAGAGCCTTCAGAGGGAACGTGGCTTGGCCAACAACTTGATTTCTGACTTCTAATCTCTAAAACGTTGAAAGAATAATTTTTTTTGTTGTTTTGAGACACCTATTATATGGCAATTTGTAACAGCAGCCACAAGTAACTAATACAATGGCTTTCTCTTGTATTAATATTTACTTACAATAAGGTTTATCAAACTCAAAATTTCTAACACAATTTTAAATTCCTACCATGGTTAGACTTCTTTGATTTCAATCAGTCAATACACAGCTAACAATTACCTGCAAGACACTTACACATACATTAGATGCTTGAAATACACAATAAAACATCTCCTACTGTGCAGAGTTTACTAAATACAGAAATTCATATTGAAAATTTTTTAAAGTAAAGTACAAAGTTCAAACAGTAATAAGCGAAAAAAAGTGAAACATTATCTCAATCAGCCTGTTAATCAGTGAGCACTTGTTGGGCTAGTCTCAGTGAAAGGCAGTTTTTAAAAGACTAGTACAACCTTTTTCCAAATTCTTCATCTCCTCTTTGCAACCATTACAAATACATAATCGCATCCATGTGTCCTTCCTACCACTTCTTTTGACTAGTCCCAGCTTTACAGACCTCTATATGACATTTTATTTTGCATAGGCACTGTATTTTTTAAGCAGTGAGTAGTACAATGTCTGCCCCAAAGTACGGTAATTCAAAATATTCAAAAAAGCACAGCTGCTGATGCTCATGGAAAGCTTCCAAAACACATTCCATTAAAAGCACATGCTATGCCTTTGAATATTTCAAAACAATGTTTCAAATACTACATGCCCTCAAAGTGAATGATGTTTTTTAAAAACAACATTAAAAGTCTAGGGAGGACCTACACCAGGCATTTACTTTACTTATAAACAAAACATTAGAAATGAATTTCTTCAAAATCCAGAGATAATCCTGCACTAGTCACCCAAACAGCCTTTGGATAGCCATCCAGGATGTCTTGCGTACAAAAAAAAGTCACAACTTGACGCCCTGCCAGAACCTGAAGTGCAGCTGGGAGCAGACCCTTCAAAGCCCTGGTAAGGTGCCAGGCTCTGTAATTGTGATTTAGAAAGAAACAAGAGAGAGCAAGGAATGAGAAAAGGAAGAAGATATGTATTCAAGTGGTTAGCAATCAACCACCAAGCACTCTAAATTAAAATGTTATTCTATTTTTACGATTATACTGTCTGCTTCTGCACAGCTTAATTCACACAAAAGAATTCTAGAAAGTAGGACATAGTAATGAGTCAACCTCAAATGCTTAGTGTAAATTACCAAAGTCTCTGAAAGTTGTGATCTGAAAGGCAAAAATGATTCTTGTCCGAATTCATTTTAACATTTCTTAATGTAAGGTCTGTTACAATAACATGGGGACTTTCCAGAAGATTTATGAGCACTTAGCACCTCTGTGTGAGTTGTATATTCTTCTTTGCTCACAGTCCCACCTTTCTTCTGAAATAGAAAAGGCTACCCATAATATGGCTGCTAATACACAATAAAGATTGTCTACTGATGCAACAGCATATCCTGAAAATTGTTTTTTAAGTAAATACTGATTTAATTTTATTTCCATGAGATTTATGCCTTAATCTGAAAAGTTAAAGATAAATTGATACTTAAAACTGAGTTTAACTGATATTTTACTGCAGTTAACACAAACATTCTCTTCATTATTTTGAATCTGTCACAAAGCAAGTATAAAATTTTTCACAGCCAGAAAAAGGAGATAAATAAAAGCCATCCTCAAGACACACAGGTTAATGTTAAAACCATATACTTTTAAAAACTGATTAAACAACCAATATTTATTAAGTGACTACTATACCATATTTACTGAATGGTCTACTTATAGTAAAAGAGTTTTGAGAGATATAAAAAAATATACAGACCGTCAAGTCAAGCACACTTCTCATGAGGAAAGAAGAGCCTGCCCATATTCAGAGTACTCCATGGATATTTTCTAAGTACCTTTAATATGCTAGACACTTTGTTGGATACAGGAATACACAAATAAATAAAAGAAAATCCTTGTCCTCAAGGAGTTTATGATGGTCAGTGGAATATACTCGTTAACCAACAATTGCTGACTGAATAAGGATGAGAGAAAATGGACTATTTAAACTTTCTGGACTTAAAATTTTTTTACCATGTGCACATATTACCTATTCAAAGTCATAAATACAAAAAGTTTTTAAGTTGTAAAACATTAAGGTATTCAACAAAGAGGTAACAGGAAACACCTAAATCAAGGAAGGAGAGAGAAGTGAGGCAGCCTGCTTATCTGAGATTAGCTAAGAGCCTGGAGAGACTCCCCAATCTGGGGAAAGGGTAAATGAGAGATGCCCAGGGGTCCACATTCCCACCATGGATACCTGCAATCCTAGCCACAGTAGAGGCCCTGGACCCTCATAGGCCCTGAAACTAACAAAGGGAGCTGCATGAAGAGTGCACAACAGCACTGCTCCAGAGAGGGAGCTCACGCTGGGGCACACCAACCTCTCCACTCTCCATCCCAGTCCTGCAGCTATAGTAAGACACCATTTTGAGAACCCAGTCCCAACAGACTGCACCTTGTGCTTGGGCTTAACAGCACCTGTCTCTTCACATCCCTGGAGTCCCACTGACATACCCAGCCCACAGTTACCACCATGCCTGGTTCCTGATGCTGGGGCCAAAGTGCATGCCTCTGGCTCCAATCTCACCCACTGCTTCCAGCAGTGGAGCCACCACTCATTTTCATGTGTCCGGAGTCCCTCACCCACAGCTGCCATCACTGTGCTACCAGGACTAAGGAATAAGCAAAGCATGAGCTTCCACTGCCCAGGCTAAAGCACAAGCCAAGCATGAGCTGCCACCACCAGGACTAAAATGTGAGTGAAACACAGGCTGCACCGCCAGGGCTGAAACACAAGCCAAGTATGGTCTGCCACCACCAGGGCTAAAATGCAAGTGAAATGCATGTTCCTAATACTTGCCTGCATATAGCTGGTATCACTGAAAGCAACTCTGCCCTCCCCAGCAGTAGGGCTGCAGCACAGACACTGCCTCTCACAACATGAACATTGTGCCAGGGGCCTAAGGATCACCCCACCCCTTCCTAACACAGCCAGCACCTATACGCACCACTGGGGAGTCTAAAGACAAGCCCACCTGGCCTCGCCCACCCCTCCATGCCAGAGCACACAATCCAGAGGCCTGGAGATCACACAACTCAGCTGCCATTGGCAACTAAGGACTCTTCCCAGGAACCTGAGATTGGGCTCACCCACCCAGCTACTAACATCACAGCAAGAAAATATCATACCTCCAAAGTAACACAATAATTCTCCAGCAACAAATCCCAATCAAAAATAAACTCACAAAATTCTGGAAAAAGAATTTAAAATATTGATTTTAAAGAAGCTCAGTGAGATACAAGAGAATACTGAAAAATAACATAAAGAAATCAGAAAAACAATTCCTAGAATATGAATGAGAAATTTATGAAAAAGATAGGTATCATTAAAAAAAAAAGAATCAAATTCTGGAACTGAAGACTTCACTGAGTGAAATACAAAATACATTGGAAAGCTTCAACAACAGACTAGATCAAGCAGAAGAAAGAATCTCAGAACCTGAAGATAGGTCTTTCAAATAACCCAATCAGACAAAAGATAAAGAAGAATAAAAAACAGTGAGCAAAGCCTTTGTGACATATGGGCACCATAAGGCAACTAAATATTCTCAGAGTCTCAGAAGGCAAAGAGAAAATAAAATGCATAGAAAACCTACTTAATGAAATAACGGATAAAAACTTCCGAAGTCTAGCAAGGGATTTAAACATCCAGATACAAGAGGCTCAGAGATTCCCAAATACAATGCAGAAAGGTCTTCCACAAAGCACGTTATAGTCAAACTGTCAAAAATCAAAGACAAAAAGAGAATTCCAAAAACAGCGAAATTCATTTCACCTATAAAAACACACAGACTGAAAGTAAAGGGATGGAAAAAGACATTATATGCAAACAGAAACTAAAAGGGAGCAGGAGTAGGAGTAGCTACACATATATCTGTTAAAACAGGCTTTAAGTCAAAAACAGTAAAAACAGACAAAGGTCATGATATAATAGAGGATCAATTCAGCAAGAGGATAACAATTCTAAACCATATGCACCCAACACAAGAGCACCCAGATATACAAAGGAAACATTATTACACCCAGAAAGAAATTCACAAATATCCATCTGGTTTTGACAAAGGCACTAAGGACATATGCTTGGAAAAGAATGCCCCCTTCAATAAATGGTGCTGGGAAAATTGAATATCCATATGCAGAAAAATTAAATTGGATCCCTACCTCTCACATATACAAAAATCAACTCAAGATGGATTAAAGATGCAAACGTAAGACCCAAGACTATAAAATTACTAGAAGAAAACATAGGGAAAACACTTCAGGACATTGGTCTCAGCAAAGATAGTATGGCTAACACTTCAAAAGCACAGAAAACAAGAACAAAAATAGACAAGTGGGACTATATTAAACTAAAAAGCTTCAACACAGCAAAGGAAACAATCAACAGAGTGAAGAAAAAACCCACTGAATGGGAGAAAATATTTGCAAACCATTTACCTGACAAGGGACTAATACCTGGAATATACAAGGAAATCAAAACTTAACAGTAAAAAAAAAAAAAAAAAAAAAAAAAAAAAAAGCCTCATTAACAAGTGGGTAAAGGCCACAAATAAACATTTCTCAAAAGAATACATACAAATGACCAATGGGTATATGAAAAAATGCTCAACATCACTAATTACCAGGGAAATGCAAATCAAAACCACAGCAACATATCATCTTATCCCAATTAGAATGGCTACTATAAAAAAATAACAACAGATGCTGGCAAGGATGTGGAGAAAAAGGGAACTCTTATATGCTGCTGGTACGAATGTAAATTAGTACAGCTACTATGAAAAACAGCATGAAGATTTCTCAAAAAACTAAAAATAGAACTAGTATACAATCTAGTAATCCCACAATGGGGTATTTATTCAAAGGAAAAGATATCAGCATGTCAAAGGGATAGCTGGACTCAGGTTATTGCAGCACTATTCACAATAGCAAAGATACAGAATCAACATAAGTGTCCATTAATGGAGGAACTTTTTTTTTTTTTTTTGAGATGGAGTCTCGCTCTGTAGCCCAGGCTGGAGTGCAGTGGCGCGATCTCAGCTCACTGCAAGCTCTGCCTCCCGGGTTCACGCCATTCTCCTGCCTCAGCCTCCCGAGTAGCTGGGACTACAGGCTCCCGCCACCACACCTGGCTAATTTTTTTTTGTATTTTTAGTAGAGACAGAGTTTCACCGTGTTAGCCAGGATAGTCTCAATCTCCTGGCCTTGTGATCCGCCCGCCTCGGCCTCCCAAAGTGCTGGGATTACAGGCGTCAGCCACCGCCCCTGGCCTGAACTGATTTTTTTTTAAATGTGGTATATATACATGGTGAAATACCATTCAGCTATGAGAAAGAATGAAATCATGTCATTTGTAGCAATATGGATAAAGCTGGAGATCATTACAATAAGTGAAATAAGCCAGGCACAAAAAGACAAATATCACATGTTCTAACTCATGTGGGAGCCTAAAAAAAGTTGATCTCATGGAGGTAGAGAATAAAATGGTATCAAAGGCCAGGAAGTATGTGTGTGGGGGAAGGTGGGATAAAGGGAGGTTGGTTAATGAATCAAGTTCTAATGTTGCAGAGCACAGTACAGTTAATAATTAATTTGAATCATATATATTTCAAAGTAGCTACAAGAGAGGACTTTAAATGTTCCCAACATATAGAAATGATACTCAAGGTGATGAATACCCCAAGTACCCTGACTTGATTATTACACATTCTATGCATGTAACAAATACACATGTACCTCATAAATATGTAAATTATGTGCCAATTTAAAAAAAGAGGAACTTAAAAAAATTATAAAATATTATAACATATTTACCAGTAGTATGAATGGACAAGGGAGAGAACCCTAATTCTGCTAGTGAAGCTGCCAGGGAAAACTTCACAAAGCAGCAGCTAAAATTAACAAAGGGATGCAAGGAAGAAACATCAAGTGCAAAGTCATGGAGATTAAGAAGAAGAACATTAGGGGTGGAGGGCAGGGGAGAGGAGAACACCCTAGGGAGGTAAGGTAGGGCCTTGAAGGCCACATGCAGAAGACTGGAGTTTATTCCATGGTCTTGGAGAGCCAATGAAAGATTTTAAACTTTTAGATGGATAGAAGACATTACAGGGTAGACTCACATTTACATTTCAGAAAAATAAGTCATTTATTTGCAGAGGATAGATTTGAGAAGGAGGAACAGAAGAAAGAGAAAAAGAAAAGGAGATCAAAGGTCCAGGAAAGTAATAATGAGGGCCTTAACTAAGACAGTAGCAGCAGGTAGTCAATAATCTTGAAAATTAATTTGAAGCCAGGCGCAGTGGCTCACACCTATAATCCTAGCACTTTAGAAGGTCAAGGCAGGCAGATGGCTTGAGCTCAGGAGTTCAAGAACAGCCTGGGCAACATGGTGAAAGCCTGTTTCTAAGAAAAATACAAAAATTAGCCAGGTGTGGTAGCATGTGCCTATGGTCCCAGCTACTCAGGAGGCTGAGGTGGGAAGACTGCTTGAGCCCAGGAGGGTCAAGGCTGCAGTGAGCCGAGATCACACCACCGCACTCCAGCCTGGGTGACAAGGTGAGACCCTGCATCAAAAAAAAAGAAAAGAAAAGAAAAGAAAATTAATTTGGGGGCAGCAAGAGCAGGAGTTAATAATTAGATACCTATACCCATCCCCCAGCAAAAAGTATTTTAATGTCACTAGTTAAAAGGCCTATCAGGAAACCGAGATAGGAAAGCAAAGAATAAACACTAAAATGGAATCCAGTTAAAGTGAAAGAAAGGTTGTTTCAAAGATTACAATTACTTCAAGCACTAATCCTACATAAGAATGAGGAATCCCGTACACTGACCTTTGGCAAATGAATCTTAGTAAACCGCAAATACCATCACTGTAAAACACTCAGAATATCCACCTTTCTTCCATAGGGATTTCATAAGCAGAGGGGCAAACTCTAAAGCTGGCTCTGTCGGGAACAAAGACATAAAATAAGGATTTTGTTCCTTAAATGTCCACCTGCTGCTACTCCTCCTCATTCTTTCCTTCAAACAAATCATCTCTATAGCAACACACTCTTAAAGAATTTGTGGGTGGAAAGCATATGTTTGTGCAAAAATATGAGAACTCAAGAACATGAGCTATTTTATTTTTTCCTTTAATACAAGAGATACACAATCTATTAGGATACAATTAAAAAATAAGAAACAGATATGAAACAAAAAAATGTTTAAACACAAAAAAATGTAAATTGTACAAATGATAACGCAAATGTTTACATGGAAATTCTTTTTATAGGTTACAATGACACCTTGTGGTAAGACTTTTCAAGTTATACAAATTATCTTAGAAAATATTTTTTACAGCAGAGACGTAAGAAAACTGGTTTAGCAAATAGGAAAGTTAAAAACCATAGTAATGAGTTAATGTGTACAAGTATAATAATACATTTGAAAAATTAAGTTTGAAAAATCAAACTTCTAAAAATGTCACAATATTAGGTAGGCAAAAGCACTTTACTAACTGTAAATACAAGTTGAATATCCCTTATGTAAAATGCCTGGGACCAGAAGGATTTCAGATTTTGAATTTTTTCAGATTTTAGAATATTTGCATATACATAATGAGTATCTTGGGGATGGGACACAAGTCTAAACATAAAATTCATTTATGTTCCATATATACCTTATACATACACATAGCCTGAAGGTAATTTTATTTTTCCCTTGAAGGTGCTTAATAAACTGCATGTTGTATGCCTGCATTTTGACTGCAACCCATCACATGAGGTCAGGTTTGAAATTTTCCACATGGTGTCATGTTGGTGCTCAAAAAGTTTCAGATTTTAGAGCATTCTGGATTATGGGATTAGGGATCCTCAACCTGTATAAAGCATTATACTAGTCCCTTCACTTGAACTGAAATTATTAAACACTCTTCCTTATTCTCTGGTCCCTTATTCCCATCTTGTAAGAAAAGTCAAGCTGCACCTCTCAAAGCTTCATCTATTACTTTATCTGAATGACACTGAAATTTGCACCCTAGTTCCTAACCTCTCTCTGCTTATGAATCCCCCTCTACTTACATGTTCTATCTATAACAGAAGCCCAAAGATGGGATTTAAGACAGGCTACCCAAAATATGGCACCTTGGCATTTGAGAAAAAAGCAGAAGCAAGGTTTATCTCACCTTCCTCTAAAGCACATCATAAGATCCTCAATCCAGAGGGGTCCTCCCTATACCTGTAGGAAAGAACACACAAAGAGGAATCTGAACAAACAGGACTTACTGTTTCCCCCAGTTTGTTACTGCTAGAGCATACCCATTTGTCCTCTTATGATACTTCTGCATGACTGTTCACAAAAAAACAGAGAGACAGACCCTTTGAAAAAAGCAGCTTACTGCTGCAAATGCCACAAGACAGCCAAAAAACTCAGAAGACATGAACTCTCGGGAGCTCTATGGGCCTGTCCATCATCTGAGAAACCCCAGTACTTATCCTGCCAATGTAGGGTAAGATTATATCCCCCTTCTACTACTGCAGCTGCTCCTCTCTTGAAATTGCCACTTCCTGACTGGAGGCCAACCAACTCAAGCCATTTCAGCAACTCATAACAGAACAACTCTGTTCCAAAGGAGAAAACAACAGCTAATTCAACTGCCTGCAACACCCTGGCTAATCAGAGGTCCTGAGCCTGTCCACATGACAACTTCAACTGCTAGCCTAACCAGCATTCACTCTCCTGCCACCTCCACTAGAGCAGGTGCTGGTATCCACAGCTGGGAGACCTGAAGACAGATTATATCACAAGACAACTTGCAGACATTCGCCAGCACCAGCCTGGGGCCCAGTAACCCTGCTGGGTGGCTAGACCCAGAACGGTAATAACAATCACCTCAGTCTGGCTCCTAGGAAGCCCCATCCCTAGGGGAAGGGGGTGACTCCACATCAAGGAATCACCTTGTGGGACAAAAAAAAAATCTGAACAGCAGTCCTTCAGTTCCAGATCTTTCCACTGAAACATACAAATGAAAAGGAACCAGGAAAGTAATTCTGGTAATATGGTAAAACAAAGTTTGATAACACCCCCAAAAGATCACACTAGCTCTCCAGCAATGGATCCAAAACAAGAACAAATCTCTGAATTGCCAGATAAAGAATTTGGAAGGTTGATTATTAAGCTACTCAAGGGGGCACCAGAGAAAAGTGAAAACCAACTTGAACAAATAAAAAAATAAAATAAAAAACAGGATATGGATGAAAAAGTCTCCAGAGAAACATACATCATAAAAAAAAGACAACCACAACTTCTGGAAATTAAATACACACTTAGAGAAATGCAAAATACACTGAAAAGTTCCAACAACAGAATTGAACAAGTAGAAGAAAGAACTTTAGAGCTCAAAGACAGGGCTCTCGAATTAACCCAATCTGACAAAGACAAAGAAAAAATAATTTTGGCTGGGAGCAGGGGCTCAGCTTATAATCCCAGCACCTCAGGAGGCCGAGGCAGGTGGACCACAAGGTCAGGAGATCAAGACCATCCTGGCTAACATGGTGAAATCCCATCTTCACTAAAAATACAAAAATTAGCCAGGCGCGGTGGCGTGCGCCTGTAGTCCCAGCTACTCGGGAGGCTGAGGCAGGAGAATCACTTGAACCCGGGAGGAGGTTGCAGTGAGCCAAGATCGCGCCACTGCACTCCAGCCTGGGCAACAGAGGGAGACTCCATCTCAAAAAAAAAAAAAAAAAGAAAAAAGAAAAGAAAAGAGAAGAAAAAATTATTTTAAAAAATGAATAAAACCTCCAAGAAACTTGGGATGTTAAAAGACCCAACATAAGAATAATTGCTGTCCCTAAGGAAGAAGAGAAATCTAAAAGTTTAGGAAACTATTTGAGGGAATAATTGAGGAAAACTTCCCCGGTTTTGATAGCAATCTAGACATCCAAATACAAGCAGCTTGGCCAGGCGCAGTGGCTCATGCCTGTAATCCGGCACTTCGGGAGGCCAAGGCAGGAGGATCACTCAAGGTCAGGAGTTTGAGACCAGCCTGGCCAAAATGGTGAAATCCCAACTAAACTAAAAAAAAAAAAAAAAATTACCTAGGCATGGTGGCGTGGGCCTGTAGTCCCAGCTACTAGGAGGCTGAGGCAGGACAATCACCTGAACCTCGAAGGTGGAGGCTACAATGAGCCAAGATCGTGCCACTGCACTCCAGCCTGGGCGACAGAGCAAGACTTGGTCTAAAACACACACACACACACACACACACACACACACAAACAAATACGAGAAGCTCAAAGAACACCCAGGAAATTCATCACAACACACACACACACACACACACACACACACACACAAATACAAGAAGCTCAAAGAACACCCAGGAAATTCATCACAAAAAGATCACCTAGGCACACAGTCATCAGGTTATCTAAAGTCAAGACAAAGGAAAGAATCTTAACAGCTGTGAGGCAAAAGCATCAGGTAACCTACAAAGGAAAACCTAACAGATTAACAGCAGATTTCTCAGCAGAAACCCTACAAGCTAGAAGGAATTGGGTCCTATCTTTAGTCTCCTTAAACAAAAAATTATCAGCCAATAATTCCATATCTAGCAAAACTAAATTTTATAATGAAAGAGCAATAAAGTCTTTTTCAGACAAACAAATGCTCAGAGAATTCACCACTGCCAAGCCAGCACTACAAGAACTGCTAAAAGGAGTTCTGACTCTTGAAACAATCTCAAAACATCAAAATAGAACCTTCCTTAAAGCATAAATCTCACAGGACCTACAGAACAATAACACAACGCAAACAAAAAAAGGTAATTAGGCAACAACTAGTATGATGAATAAAATAGTATCTCACATCTCAATACTGATGTTGAATGTAAATTGCCTAAATGTTCCACTGAAAAGATACAGAGGCCAGCACAGTGGCTCACACCTGTAATCCCAGCACTTTGGGAGGCCAAAGGGGGCAGATCACCTGAGGTCAGGAGTTCAAGACCAGCCTGGCCAACATGACAAAAGCCCGTCTCTACTAAAAATACAAAAAAATTACCCAGGCATGGTGGCAGGTGCCTGTAAACCCAGCTACTCGGGAGGCACAGGCACGAGAATCACTTGAACCCAGGCAGCAGAGGTTGCAGTGAGCCGAGATCATGTCATTGCACTCTAGCCTGGGCGACTGAGTGAGACTGTCTCAATTTAAAAAAAGAAAAAAAAAAAAAAAAAGATGCAGAACAGCAGAATGGATAAAAATCTACCAAGTATCTGGTGCCTTCAAGAGACTCACCTAATACATAAGGACTCATATAAACTTATAAGGTAAAGGGATGGAAAAAGATATTCCACGCAAATGGAAACCAAACGTGAGCAGGAACAGCTATTCTTATATCAGACAAAACAAACTTTAAAGCAACAACAGTTTAAAAAGACAAAGAGAGACATTATATAATGATAAAAGGATTAGTCCAACAGGAAAATATCACAATCCCAAAAACATATGCACCTAACACTGGAGCTCCCAAATTTACAAAACAATTACTACTAGACCTAAGAAATGAGATACATGGCAACAAAACAGTGAGAGACTTCAATACTCCACTAACAGCACTAGACAAGTCATTAAGACAGAAAGTCAACAAGGAAACAACGGACTATACCCTAAAACAAATGGACTTAACAGATATTTACAGAACATTCTACCCAACAATTGCAGAATATATTCTTTTCATCAACACATGGAACATTCTCCAAGATAGACCACAAAACAAGTCTCAATAAATTTAAGAAAATCAAAATTATATCAAATATTCTCTAAGACCACGGCAGAATAAAATTAGAAAATAACTCCAAAGGAAGCTTCAAAACTATACAAATATACGGAAATTTAAACCTGCTCCTGAATGACCTCTGGGTCAACAATGAAATCAAGATGGAAATTTTAAAATTCTTTGAACTGAACGATAACAGTGACACAACCTATCAACCCTCTGCAATACAGCAAAAACAGTGGTGCTAAGAGGAAAGTTCATAGCAATCAATGTCTACATCAAAAAGTCTGAAAAAGCAGAAATAGACTATCTAACCTCACACCTCACAGAATTAGAGAAACAAGAACAGACCAAACCAAAACCCAGCAGAAGAAAAGAAATAACAAAGATCAGAACTAAATGAAATTGAAACAACAACAACAACAACAAAAAAAAAATACAAAAGATAAATGAGACAAAAAGCTGGCTCTTTGAAAAGACAAAATCGACAGACCATTAGCGAGATTACCAAGAGAAGAGAGTAGATCCAAACAGCTCAATTAGAAACAAAATAGGAGATATCAAAAGTGATACCACAGAAATACAAAAGACTGTGCTTTTGTATGGCTACTATGAACATCTTTATGTACACAAACTAGAAAACCTAGAGGAGACGGATAAATTCCTGAAAAGATACAACCCTCCTAGATTAAACTAGGAACAAATAGAAACAAACTCTGTACAGGTCAATAACAAGTAGCAATATTGAAATAGTAATAAACAAAAAAAAAATGCCAACCAAAAAAAAAAGTCCAGGACCAGATGGATTCACAGCTGAATTCTATCAGACATTCAAAGAAGAATTGGTATGAATCCTACTGAAGCTATTCCAAAACACAGACAAAGAGGGAATCCTCCCTAAATCATTCTATGAAGCCAGTATTACCCTAATACCAAAACCAGGAAAGGACATAACAAAAAAAGAAAACCACACACCAATATCCCTGATGAACATAGATGCAAAAATCCTCAACAAAATACTAGCTAACCAAATCCAAGAGCATGTCAAAAAGAAAATACACCATGATCAAGTGGGTTTTATACCAGGGATGCAGGGTTGGCTTAACAAATGGAAGTCAATAAATGTAATACACCATATAAACAGAATTAAAAACAAAAACCACATCATCTCAACAGACGCAGAAAAAGCATGACAAAATTCAGATCCCTTTATGATTAAAACCGTCTGCAACATCGGCATAGAAGGGACATACCTTAAGATAATAAAAGCCATCTATGACAAACCCACAGCCAACATTACACTGAACAGGGAAAAGTTTAAAGCATTCCCCGAGAACTAGAACAAGACAAGGATGTCCACTTTCACCACTTCTATTCAACACAGTACTGGAAGTCCTAGCCAGAACAATCAGACAAGAGAAAGAAATCAAGAGCATCCAAATTGGTAAAGATGAAGTCAAAGTGTTGCAGTTTGCTGATGATATGATCATATACCTAGAAAACCCTAAAGACTCATCCAAAAAGCTCCTATAAACTGGTAAATGAATTCGGCAAAGTTTTAGGATACAAAATTGATGTACACAGATGAGTAGCTCTGCTGTATACCAACAGCCACCAAGCTGAGAACCAAATCAAGAACTCAACCCCTTTTACAATAGCTGCAAAAAATAAAATAAAATACTTAGGAATATACCTAACCAAGGAGGCGAAAAGACAAGGAAAACTACCAAAAAAAAAGCTGAAAGAAATCACAGATGACACAAACAAATGGAAATATATCCCATGCACATGGATGGGTAGAATCAATATTGTGAAAATGACCATACTGCCAAAAGCAATCTAAAAATTCAAAGCAATTCCCATCAAAATACCACCATCATTCCTCACAGATCTAGAAAAAAAATCCTAAAATTCATACGAAACCAAAAAAGGGCCTGCAAAGCAAGACTAAGCACAAAGAACAAATCTGGAGGTATCACATTACCCAACTTCAAACTATACCAAGGCTATAGTTACCAAAAACAGCATGGTACTGGCATAAAAACAGGCACATAGATCAATGGAACAGAATAGAGAACCCAGAAACAAAGCCAAGTACTTACAGCCAACTGATATTTGACAAAGCAAACAAAAACATAAAGTAGAGAAAGGACAACCTATTCAACAAATGGTGCTGGGACAATTGGCAAGCCACATGTAGAAGAATGAAAGTGGAATCTCAACTCTCACCTTACCCAAAAATCAACTCAAGATGGATTAAAGACTTAAATCTAAGACCTGAAACCATAAAAATTCTAGAAAATAACATCAGAAAAACTCTTCTAGACATTGGCTTAGGCAAAGAGTTCATGACCAAGAACCAAACGCAACAAAAATGAAATAAATGGATGGGACTTAATGAAACTAAAAAGCTTCTGCACAGCAAAAGAAATAATCAGCAGAGTGAACAGGCAACCCACAGAGTGGGAGAAAATATTCACAAACTATGCATCCCACAAAGGACTAATATCCAGAATCTACGAGGAACTCAAACAAATCTGCAAGAAAAAAACAAATATTCCCATCAAAAATTAGGGAAAGGACATGAATAGACAATTCTCAAAAGATATACAAATGGCCAACAGACATATGAAAAAATGTTCAACATCACTATCAGGGAAATGCAAATCAAAACCACAATGCACTACCACTTTATTCCCGCAAGAATGGCCATAATTTAAAAATCAAAAAATAATAGATGGTGACGAGGATGTAGTGAAAAGGGAACACTTTTACACTGCTGGTGGGAAGGTAAACTAGTACAACCACTATAGAAAACAGTGTGGAAATTCCTTAACGAACGAAAAGTAGGCTGGGCGCGGTGGCTCATGCCTGTAATCCCAGCACTTTGGGAGGCCAAGGCAGGTGGATCACAAGGCGAGGAGATCAAGACCATCCTGATTAACACGGTGAAACCCCGTCTCTACTAAAAATACAAAAAATTAGCTGGGCGTGGTGGTGGGCACCTATAGTCCCAGCTACTCAGGAGGCTGAGGCAGGAGAATGGCATGAACCCACGAGACGGAGCTTGCAGTGAGCCAAGATCGCACCACTGCACTCCAGCCTGGACAACAGAGCGAGACTCCGTCTCCAAAAAAAAAAAACACTAAAAGTAGAACTACCGTTTGATCCAGCAGTCTCTCTATTGGGCATCTACCCAGAGGAAAAGAAGTCATTATATGAAAAAGACACTTGAACATGCATGTTTATAGCAGCACATTTGCAACTGCAAAAATATGGAACCAGACTAAATGCCCATCAACCAATGAGTAGATAAAGAAAATGTGGCATATACATATATATATATATATATATATATATATATATATATATAATGCAATACTATTCAGCCATAAAAAGGAATGAAATAATGGCATTCACAGAAACTGAGATGGAATTGGAGGCCATTATTCACAGCAACCGAGATGGAACTGGAGGCCATTATTCTAAATGAAATAACTCAGGAATGGAAAACCAAACACCGTATCTTCTCACAAGTGGGAGCTAAGCTATGAGGATGCAAAGGCGTAAGAATGATATAATGGATTCTGGGAACCTGGGGGGAAGGAGGGAGGGGGGTGAGGGTTAAAAGACTACACACTGGGTGCACTGTACACTGCTCAAGTGATGGGTGCAGCAAAATCTCAGAAATCACCACTAAATAAGTTATCCATGTAACCAAACACCACCTGTTCCCCCAAAACTATTGAAATAATGATTTTTTTTTTTTAAGAAAAAACACGGAAAGAAAGGTTTCCCTGTTTCTTTCAGTCTTCATTTCTGAAGACTCATATAAAGTAAAGGTTTCATTAAATAAATGTGTATGCTTTCCTCTTGATAATCTGTCTTTTGTTATAGGGGTCTCAGTCATGAATCTAGTAATAGGTGAGGAAAAGTTATCACATTTTATCCGCTACATCAACTTAACAAAAATTCAGTTCATTAGGTTCAAATTTTCTACTTGTCTCCTTAAAAAAGTCAGTTACCACTATCCTCCTCTCATTTCTTAACCACTACCCATCCTCAATCCTCTATTTGTAACAAATTAATCCTGCTGATTCTTCTTCATCTGTTTGTTGAATTTAATCACTCTGCCGCATTTAGAGAGCCATCACACTCCAGTGCCGAATCTTAAATATTTCACACTTAACAGAAGCCTCCTAGACAGTGTCCCAGACTTGTCTTTTCTCATTCTTACATAGCCTACAAATATCACCAAAACAATCTTTCTCATACATTGCCTTCGTCACTATAACTCCTATGATAATTCTTATTCTTTTCTGACTCAAATCTAAATTTCCCAGCTAAACTCACAGCCCCATATCAGCCAGCTCCCTATACAAATTCAAACATTTTGCTGCCCCACAGGACCCCTTTGCTAGAGTCAATTAAGTTTACAGACCCTCAGGACCCCTTTGCTAGAGTCAATTAAGTTTACAGACCCTCAAACACATTTCTCTTTGCCTTCACAACTTTGTTCATACAGGTATGCCAAATTAAAATACCTTCTTAAATCTTGTCAATTAATCCACAAATCACAATCAGAGTCAAACTTGAAACCCTGCAGTCTGCAAAATCACAAAACTATTTTCAGAGTTTTAGTTGCTCTAAAAGTGAACAAAAAGTGGCTTTTGCCCGTGCGCTTTATAGGTTCCTGCCTTCCTTGTGCTTGCCCCAGGATATTTATTCTATATATACATATATTTTTTTGAGACGGAACCTCACCCTGTCACCCAGGCTAGAGTACAATGGTGCAATCTCAGCTCACTGCAACCTCCGCCCCCCGGGTTCAAGTGATTCTCCTGCCTCAGCCTCCCAAGTCGCTGGGATTACAGGCACACACCACGCCCAGCTATTTTTTGTATTTTTAGAGACCGGGTTTCACCATGTTGGCAAGGCTGGTCTCGAACTCCTGACCTCAAGTGATCCACCCACCTCGGCCTCCCAAAGTGCTGGGATTACAGGCGTGAGCCACTGTGCCCGGACTAATTTATTCTATATTCTACAACGTCTGCACTTTTCCCCTCCAGATGCTTTATAACTATATAAACTATCTTTTCCAAAGAAACTATAAACTCCTCAAAGGAAAAACTACATATAATCTTCTACTGTTTTGGTCATCTTCATAGCTCCCAATTCCAGTAAATTGTTAATTACAGTAAAGTGATCCACAAAATTTCTATGATGTGAATCCTACTCTCCCATAGGCTTGTAATGTAATTTCAGAGAAAACTTGGGGAAGGATGTCACCAAGAACACTGTTTGCTAACCAATTATGCATGCATTATAGTTAGTTATCAAGAAATTTCTACCTCAGGCCGGGCGTGGTGGCTCATGCCTGTAATCCCAGTACTTTGGGAGACCGAGGTGGGCAGATCACCCGAGGTCAGAAATTCAAGATCAGCCTGGCCAGTGTGGTGAAACCCTTTCTCGACTAAAGATACAAAAATTAGCCAGGCATGGTGGCAGTCAGCTGTAATCCCAGCTACTCGGGAGGCTGAGGCAGGATAATCACTTGAACGTGGGATGCGGAGGTTCCAGTGAGCCGAGATCAGGCCATTGTACTCCAGCCTGGGCAACAAGAACAAAACTCCAACTCAAAAAAGAAAAGAAAAGAAATTTCTACCTCAAAAGTTAAAAATTCTGGAGGACAGTCTACTAAGCAAAAGCTTTCGAAATGAATATATCTTTTCATTTAGTAATTCTAATTTTAGGAATTAATCCTGAGAAACTAATTAGAGATGCACAAACATTTATGTTCAAGAATCTTCTTTTATTTGTCATTCAGTAAATGTTTACTGAGTGCATCCTAAATTCCAGGTAGGAATGGAGGATAGAATCAGTTCTTATCCTCATGGTACTAACTTAATAGTGGTGTTTACAAAGGAAAAAGAGACTATTAAAAAAGCAGGTCATGGCCAGGTGTGGTGGCTCATGCCCATAATCTCAGCATTTTGGGAAGTCGAGGTGGGAGGCTCACTTCACCCCAGGAGTTCAAGATCAGCCTGGGCAACATAGTGAGACTCTATATCTATTTTATAATTGTTTTTAAAAAGCAGGTTACAATAGCAAGATACGCCATATTTGTGGATCAGAAAATTCAATATTGTTAAGATGTTAATTTCTCCCAAATGCAATGCAGTGTCATTCAAAATACCGAGATAGTTTTCATAGAAATTAACAAGCTGATTCTAAAATTCACATGGAAACACAAGGGACCTAGAAGAGCCAAAAAAAAAAACTTTGAAAAAGAACAAAGTTAGAAGACTTGTATTACCTGACTTCACTTATTAAAGTGCCACAGAAATCAAAACTATGTAGTATTACATCAGTCACAAAAATCCATTAAACAAAAAAGACTGTCCAGAAAGAGAGTCAAATAGAAACAGTCAACTGATTTCTGACAAAAATGCAGTCAATTCAGTGAAGAAAGGATAGTCTTTTCAACAAATGGTCCCGGAACAATTGCCTTTTCCATACACACACACACACACACACACACACACACACACACACAAAGAACTTCAAGCTGCTCCCCACACCATATACAAAAATAGGATCAAAATAAATCAGAGGCCTGAATTAAAAACCTAAACTATAAACCTCCTAAAAAAAAATACAGGAGAAAATCATTTTGATCTTGGGTTAAGACGTCTCAGATATAACACCAAAAGCACAATCCATAAAAGAAAAAACTGACAAACTGGATTTCATCAAAAGTAAGAACTTCAAAATCCACTACTCTTCAAAATCCACTGTTACATAAATGACAAGATATACCAGACTCGGGGAAAAACTGCAAATCATAAATCTTATAAAGCACTTGCACCCAGAATAAAGAACTCTCAAAACTAAATGATAGGAAAATAAACAATCAAAATTTTTTTAATGGGCAAAACATTCAAATGGACACTTCACCAAAAAAGATTAAGTAAACATTTGTTTGTATTTTCCAAGTACTCCAGTTTCCTCTTCTCATGTCCTAAAGATGTGCACGTTAGATTCACTGGCAGATTGAAATTGTCCCAGTAGGAATGAGTATGGGTGTGTATTTAAGTGCACCATGCAATGGAATGTCATCCTGTCCAGGGTTGGTTCCGTGCCAGGATAGGCTCTAGCCACCAGAAAGCCTGAACCCTAGAGCAGGCTGGAAAATGAATGAATGAATGAATACAAATTATTGTAAAATGAAATTTCAAATAAAGTATATAATCATGTAAATGCATGACAATACTAGGTAGTACAAAAGCACTCTTATCAAGCCTGCCATATTTGTGATTATTTTTGAACTGCATGATAGTAAGAGGTGTCCCTTATATTTTTTGCTTTGCAAACATTTATTTCTTGGTTTAACCCACCACCACTATGACCACTGTCACTCACTGGTTCACCAAAAATTAGGTAAGTAACTATCTTACTTGTTTTTTTTTTTTAACTAATCTTTCTTAAACATTATAGCTCACATTTATTTCAACGTTTAATGTTGGAAGTGTCTTGGGTCTTTATTTAGAAGTTTGATGATGTTTTTTGACCAGAGATATGCCATAGGAATTTAACTATTGTTTTTATCAATTAGTCTAGGGTAAAGTTGGTTTCATGATACATCATTTCACTTAAAGTCAGTTTCCAAGAACCTATCAATAATGTTAAGTGACGGCTGGGCGTGGTGGCTCATGCCTGTAATCCCAGCACTTTGGGAGGGCAAGGCAGGCAGATCACGAGGTCAGGAGATCGAGACCATCCTGGCCAACAGGGTGAAACCCCGTCTCTACTAAAATTACAAAAATTAGCCGGGTGTGGTGGTGCGCACCTATAGTCCCAGCTACTTGGAAGGCTGAGGCAAGAGAATCGCTTGAACCTGAGAGGTGGAAGCTGCAGTGAGCTGAGATCACGCCACTGCACTCCAGCCTGGTAAGAGAGCAAGACTCCAACTCAAAGAAAAAGAAAAAGAAAAAATAATGTTAAGTGATGACATACTGTACACGAAATATGCAGTGGGAGTTCTAGAAGGTCAGGAAAGAGAGAAAGAGGCAGAAAAGAAGTTTTGAAGAAATAATTGCCAAAAACTTCCCTAATTTAATGAAAAACATTAATTGACACATCTAAACAGCCCAACAAATCCAAAGAAACCTGAAAATGCTGAAAGACAGAGGAAATCTTTAAAAAGCAGTGAGAGAAAAATGACTTCACATACAGGGCAACAACAATATTATTTCAGAAATGACATGGAAAAAACAAATTTTAAAGAAACACAAAAAACTCACCACTAAAAATTCTATATTCAGCAAAACTGCCCTTCAAAAAGGAAGATGAAATAAAGACATTTTCAGATAGATAACCAAAGATGAAGAGAAGTCGCTCCTGTGAGACATGCCTTATGAGAAATAACAATGGAAGTCCTTCAGGATAAAAGGAAGTCACACCATAGAATAAGTTTAATCTAGGCTGGGCACAGTGGCTCATGCCTGTAATCCCAGCACTTTGAGAGGCTAAGGTGGGTGGCTCACTTGAGCCCAGAAGTTCGAGACCAGCCTGGGCAACATGGCAAAACCCCATCTCTACAAAAAACAGCCAGGTGTGGTGGCACATGCCTGTAGTTCCAGCTACTTGAGAGGCAGGAGGATTGCTTGAACTGGGTAAGCGCAAGCTGCAGTGAGCCAAGATCACACCATTGCACTCCAGCCTGGAAAACAGGAGAACGTGTCTGACAGAAAAGAAAAATAATACTCTACAGGAGAATGAAGCTCATTGGAAACTGTAATTACATCAGTAAATATTAAAGACTCTAAAAATATAATTATTTTCACTTCATCTCATTTAAAGACATAAGACTACATAAAGGAATAATTATAGTACTGTATCGCTGAGTTTGTAATACATACAGCTGTAATATATATAATAATAATAGCACCAAAAAGAGAAAAAAAAGATAACACTGGAGGAAATTTTCTATAATTTATCAGAATTTAGTATTATTCTGAAGGAGACTGTAATTAAATTAAAAGGCATATTGTAATCCCTAACAATATAGCAAAAGAAATAAACAGAAATAAAAAGATACACTAAAGAATATTTAACACAGAAAGATGGTAAAGAAAAGAGGAAAAAGCAAAAAACAAATGAGACAAATAGAAAACAAATACGAAAAATGCAGATGTAAATCCAATAATATCAACAATTACATTACATGTGAATGAACTAAACACTCTATTCAAAGGGGGGATTATGTTACAATGGATTACAAAACCTAACTATAGGCTGACAACAAGAGATGAATCTTCAATTCAAAGACATAAATAGGTTAAAATTAAAAGGATTAAAAAAAAAAATACACCATAGAAACAGTAACCACAAAAAAAACTAGAGTGGCTATAGTACCAAGAAAAATAGATTTTAAGATAAGAAATTTCACAGACAAAGGAGGCCATTTTATAATGAAAACAGGGTCACTATATCAGAAAGATATAACAATAACTGTCCATCTAACCAAAGAACTCCAAAATACATGAAGCAAAAAAAGAGATAATTAAAAAGAGAAATAGATAATTCAACAAAAACAGTTGAAGACTGCAATGACTGATAGAACAAGACAGAAAATCTGCAAGGATATAGAAGACTTGACTAACCTCATCAATAAACTCGACATAACTGATAGAAAATACCACCCAATGATTGCAGAATATACAACCTTTTTACAAACACAAGGAAAATTTTCCAGGATACACCACATACTGGGGCACAAGACAAGTCTTAATAAAATTTAAAAGATTGAACTCATAAAAAATGTGTGATCTGATCACAATGGAATTAGTCATCCGAACAAAAATAAATCTGGGAACACCTCAATTATTGGTAAATTTTAAAACATACCTCTAAATAACCCATTGATCAAAGAAGAAATTGCAAGGAAAAATTTTAAAATATATTTCGAATTGAATGAAAACAAAACACAGCAAACCAAAATGTACAGAATGCAACTAAGCAGTGCTTAGAAGGAAATGTATAGTTTTAAACATTTATATGAGAAAAGAAAAAAGGTCTCAAACCAATAATCTAAGCTTCCGTCTTAGGAAACTAGAAAAATAAGGAGTAGAGGGGACATTAAACCCAAAACAAGCAGAAAAATAATAATTTTGTAGCGTGGAAATCAGTGAAATAGAAAATATAGATATGAAAAATAATCAATGAAATAAAAGGTTGGTTCTTTGGAAAGATCAACAAAATCAAAAAAAAAAAAAACTTCGCTATACTGACCAAGAAAATAAGAGACACAAATTACCAAAAGCAAGAATGAAAGAGGGAAAATTATTGCCAATCTTAAATTATTAAAGGATTTCTTAATACAAACTTCATATCAACAAATTAGATAATTTATAGGAAATGGACTACACTTCCTAGAACAAATTACCAAAACTCTAGAAGAAAGAGAAAATCTGAATAGACCTATAACAAGAAGCGAAGAAACTGAACTAATAATTTTAAATATTCCCACAAAGAAATGGCCAGGCCCCCACAACTGCACTAATGAATACCATCAGACATTTAAAGCAGTAAGAGCAAGATCACAAGCAACCAACAGACTAATATCCCTCAGGAACATACATGCAAAATTCCTTAACAATAATCAGACAAACCATATTCAACAACATATAACAGAGATTATACAGCACGGACTGGGCATGGTGGCTTAAGCCTGTAGTCCCAGCACTTTGGGAGGCCATGCAGGTAAATCGCTTGAGCCAAGGAGTTCAAGAACACTCCAGGCAACACGGCAAAACCCTGTCTCTACAAAAAATACCAGAAAAAAAAAAAGAAAAATAGCCAGGTGTGGTGGCGTGCACGTGTAGCCCCAGCCACTTGGGAGGCTGAGGCAGGAGAACCGCGTGAGCCCAGGAGTTTGAAGCTGCAGTGAGCCAAAATCGCACCACTGCACTTCAGCCTGGGTCACAGAGCAAGATTCTGTCTCAAACACTTAAAAAAAAAAAAAAAAAAAAAAGATTTTACAGCATGACCAACTGCAATCTGTCCCAGGAATACAGGGTGGGTTTAATCTCTAACAATCAATTAATATATAGCATACTAACAATAAAAATCATATAACCATATCATCAGATGCAGGAAAAAACATGACAAAATCTAACAGCCACTCATGATTAAAAACTTGCAATAAACTAGGAACATAAGGGAGCTTCCTTAACCTTCTTCAAAGGGCATCTATAGAAAATCTACAGCTAATATTATACCTGATGGCAAAAATCTGCATGTTTCCCCCCTAAGACTGGGAGTAATGCAATGCACATTGAACACTTCTCTCCAACATCTTACTGGAGGGTCTAACCCAAGAATTAAAGCAAAAATGAAGAAATAAATAACACTGAGACTGGAAAGAAAAAGTATCATTTTGAGACATGATCATCTATGTACAAACAATACGCAAAAATTGGTTGCATTTTTTTTTAGATGGATTCTCACTCTGTCATCTAGGCTGGAGTGCAGTGGCACGATCTCAGCTCACTGCAAGCTCCGCCTCCCAGGTTCACGCCATTCTCCTGCCTCAGCCTCCCGAGTAGCTGGGACTACAGGTGCCCACCACCACACCTGGCTAACTTTTTTGTATTTTTAGTAGAGATGGAGTTTCACCGTGTTAGCCAGGATGGTCTCAATCTCCTGACCTTGTGATCCACCCGCCTTGGCCTCCCAAAGTGCTGGGATTACAGGCGTGAGCCACTGAGCCTGGCCGGTTGCATTTCTTTGTGCTAACAATGAACAATTTGAAATCAAATCATGAAAACTCCATTTCCAAGAGCATCAAAATTGTAACAGTCTTAGGAATAAATTTAACCAAAGAAGTGCAAGATTTGTACACTGAAAAGTAAAAAAACATTATTAAGAGGAATTAAAGATCTAAGTAAATGGAGAGATATTACATGTTCATGGATTGGAAGACTCAAGATTGTTAAGTTAGTGATTCTTCCCATATTGATGGATAGATTCAATGCAAATCCTACAAATATCAGATGTGTTTTTGTAGAAATTAACAAGCTGATCCTAAATTGTATATGGAAATGGAAAGAGCATAGAACCAATTTTGAAAAAGAAGAAAATGTTACACTACTCATTTTGAAACTTACTATAAAACTGCAGTAATCAAGACAGAATAGTGTTGGAGTAAGGACAGGTTTATAGACATGAGTCTTGAAATAAATTCTTACATTATAGTCAACTGATATTTTACAAAGATGCCAATACAATTGAAGGGAAAAGAAGAGTCTTTTTAACAAATGGTACTGGACAATTTGGCATTCACATTTTTAAAAAATGAACTTAGATCCTCTTCTTACATCAAATGGACGGTTAATTCAATATGAATCTCAAATTTAAAGGAAAGAGCTCAAAGAAAACCAAGAGAAAAATCTTTGGATTTTGGACCTTGGATTAGGCAAAAAGTTCGTATACATAACATGAAAGCACATGCCACACACACAAAAGAAATGACTTCATTAAAAACGTTTGCACTTCAAAAGACACCAGTAAAAATATGAAAAGCCAAGACACCAACTGGGAGAAATATTTGCAAATCTTATCTCTGATATTAAAAACAATACAAACTTTCATCCAGCATATATAAAGAACTCTTACAACTCAGTAAGACAAAAAAAAAAAAAAAAAAACCCCAGCTAAAAAACGGGCAAATGCCTTAAACAGATATTCCACCAAATGGCCAATAACCACAGAAAAAGATGTCCAACATTACTGTGCACGGAAATGCAAATTAAAATTACAATGGGATACTACTAGATACTCACTAGAATGGCTATAATTAAAAAGACAATACCAACTGTTGGTGAGGATGTGGAGAAACTGGAATCATCACACATTGCTGGTAGGAAGTAATTGGTACAGCTACTTTGGAAAACATTTTGACAGTTTCTTTAAAAGTTAAAAATAAGCTTACCATATAATTCAACAATTCCACTCCTAGGAATTTACCCAAAACAAATGAATACATATGCTCACACAAGAAATTACAGACAAATCTTCATAGCAGCATTATTCACAACAGCCAAAAACTGGAAACCATCCAATGTCTACCACCTAGTGAATGAGAAATACTATTCACTGGTTACCAGTAAATGGGAAACACTATTCACCAATACTATTGAACTGGTGAATGGAAAATACACAAGAACACTATGCAACAATTAAAAAGAACACAACATTGATATACATACATAAATAAACCTCAAAAGCATGAAGTTAAAGAAGCCAGATGCAAAAGACTACTGT
Organism: Pongo abelii; assembly: GCF_028885655.2. NCBI lineage: Eukaryota > Metazoa > Chordata > Mammalia > Primates > Hominidae > Pongo > Pongo abelii. Next base: position 92,983,413 of record NC_071995.2, read on the forward strand.
ATTGATTCCATTTATGTGAAATATCTAGAAAAGACAAATTTATAGTGATAGAAAGTAGATCAGTGGTTCTCTGGGGCTGTGGGAAGGAGTTACCTTAAATGCAAATAAGCTTGAGAGAATCTATGAGACTGATAAAATGTCAGAAATTGCCTTGTGATGACAGTCGCACAACTCTATAAAGTTGCTAAAAACCATTAAATTGTACACTTACAATGAGTGGTTTTTATGGTAGGTAAAATATACCTCAATAAAGCTGTTTAAAAAGGGCTAGGTAAAAGAAAGAAGTTATCTCTTCCAAACTTTGGAAAATTTGATGATAGTTGTAGTAATCAAGGCTGAGTTCAAAGGATGACCAAGCAAAAAGGATCCAGGTTCTTGAAGATTATCACTGAGCCACTTAATTGACAATCTTAGAACCAGCTATCTCCAGACTTCTTACATGTGAGATAATACAATTTTCTTCTTAAGGCTTTAAAAAAGAAAAAGAAAAAAGAATAGTGTTGCCAATTCTAAGGGACACAGGACATGTTCATTCCATTACAGAAAATTTGTAATATCATCCATATAGGAAGATATCAAAGAAAAGGCAGGAATTTTGGTGGATCTTGAAGGATAAAAGACTATGACTGGGGATGGGGAAGGAAAAGAAGGGTATGTAGCTCAGAAGAGTCATTAACAATGGCAAGGATAAAAATCAACAATGCCCACTAAAAGTCAGGTTTACAACTTACCTTATTTTAATCCATACATTAAGGACCAAAACATTAAGTAACTGGTTCAAAAAGTTACGCAGCTAGTAATCTAACCTTCACTCTCAGGATCCAGGCTCCAAAGTACATACTCTTTCCTCTGTTATGCTGCTAAACAAGGACTTAAACTACCCCCATTTGCAAGTTCAGATCTTTGTAGAGGGCATCTTTATTTAGATAGGTTTACATTTATAGGACTACACACTCAATGTTTCTTGAGCAATAATTTCCATTTAATCAATAAACTAAATGTGATGTGCATTCTTTCTTTGGTTTCCAAAACGTTACCCTACTCTGGTTTTCCTACTTTCTTTCTCCCCCTTCCTATTACATGCTGGTGTTCACAAGCTCTCTTCTGATTCCACACAACTCTCACTAGGAACCTCATCTATACTTGGTATTTCAACTACCACTAACGTTGATGACTCTTCTCTCTCTCCAACTTCAAGAAATGTCTCCCTAGTTTTCTTTGACTAACTCCCTCTGGGCCAAGTTGAATACTGCTCTGTACACCCTACAACTACACTTACAAGATTCTAAAGAGACATTCCTCAATTTTCGTATATGCTTTCTAGTTCTAGGCCAGGTATTCTTCCTACATGCCCCCACATTCTTATCTATCCTTATAGCATTTAACATGCTTTATTACAAATTACTAATTACTTTGTCCATTTCTCCCATCAGACAATAAGGTGCTTGAGACTTAGCACTATGTCTTATTCACAATCTCCCCAGTGCCTAGCATAGCACAAGACACATAATAGGCACTCAAATATTGATTAAACCCATATATAGGAGAAATAAAATTTGCTTTAAATTGGAAGCATACCATTTCTGAAGGAAACTTTCAGAGATTTATGTTTTCAAATGAGAAAATAGGCCACAAAAAGTAAAGTGACTCACCCAGTCAAGCCTTGGTCTCCTGAATCACAATTCTCTTCCCACAAAATTACAGTGCCTAGGCCGGGTGCAGTGGTTCACACCTGTAATCCCAGCATTTTGGGAGGCCAAGGCAGGTGGGTCATAAGGTCAGGAGATCAAGACCATCCTGGCTAACATAGTGAAATTCCGTCTCTCTTAAAAATCAAAAAATTAGCCAGGCATGGTTGCACGTGCCTGTAGTCCCAGCTACTTGGGAGGCTAAGGCAGGAGAATCACTTGAACCCAGGAGGCAGAGGTTGCAGTGAGCTGAGATCACACCACTGCACTCTAGCCTGCCGACAGAGTAAGACTATGTCTCCAAAAAAAAAAAAAAAATTAGAGTACCTATTAAATTGTGCTTAGTGATCTCAGCTTTCTATGAAGCTCTAGAAGTAATACAAAAATGTTATAAAGAACCATTTCAACTTCATCCACCCCAGCTCTGGCTGGCTATATCAGTTGTAGAGAAGTCTGTTATTACATAATAGCTTTTCTGCCCAGAATAATCTTTAATTGAACCAGTATTTTCACATGTCCTTCACACAAAAAAATAATTCAATACATACTTATTGAGACGTGAAGCCAGCTGGGCTTCTGGGTCGGGTGGGGACTTGGAGAACTTTTCTGTCTAGCTAAAGGATTGTAAATGCACCAATCAGCGCTCTGTGTCTAGCTAAAGGTTTGTAAACGCACCAATCAGCACTCTGTAAAAACAAACCAATCAGCACTTTGTAAAATGGACCAATCAGCAGGATGTGGGTGGGGCCAAATAAGGGAAGAAGAGCTAGGCGCCTGAGCCAGCAGCAGCAGCCCGCGCAGGTCCCCTTCCATGCTGTGGAAGCTTTGTTCTTTCGCTCTTCGCAATAAATCTTGCTGCTGCTCACTCTTTGGGTCCACACTACCTTTATGTACTGTAACACTCACCACGAAGGTCTGCAGCTTCACCCCTGAAGCCAGCGAGACCACGAACCCACCAGGAGGAATGAACAATGCCGGACGCGCCACCTTTAAGAGCTGTAACACTCACTGCGAAAGCCTGCAGCTTCACTCCTGAAGCCAGCAATACCATGAACCCACCAGAAGGAAAGAACAACTCCAGACACGCCACCTTCAAGAGCTGCAGCACTCACTGCAAAAGTCTGCAGCTTCACTCCTGAAGTCAGCAAGACCATGAACCCACCAGAAGGAAGAAACTCCAGACACATCTGAACATCTGAAGGAACAAACTCCGGACACACCATCTTTAAGAACTGTAACACTCACCACGAGGGTCCGCAGCTTCATTCTTGAAGTCAGCAAGACCAAGAACCCACCAGAATGAACCAATTCCAGACACATTATCATGCATCTCTATGTGGAAAACAATGTGAAAGAAGTTGTAATTCATCAGTACTCTAAAAAATATCCTTAAGAGCATATATTGTATGCCCCTTAAGTTTAACAATATCTGAAATAGCTGCCTTAAAACAAAATGCAATCACACTTGAGAGAGGCTGAATATGAACATCAGAGATAGGCAATGCAACTTCATCAGGAAAATCCCTATAGTCCAATGCTACTGTTTTCAAGGGTTGCTATATTATACTGCAATTGTGTTACTGGGCAACCACTCAGAAGCTAGAATGGCAAATTCACTCAAGAAGTAACTGAATCAAACGAATATTTATGAAAGTATTCTGAGACTCAACTTCACTTTCTATACCTTCAACTGAAGTAACTCTTCGTTATAAGCATTAGATACAGGATTTTTGGTGAGACTGTAAAAACTACATGGACATTATATAGACATATTTTGAGACAGAAGATAGGTGCTTTCCAAAAGGGAATGGCCAGGTTTAGGTTCCTACTAACTCTGAATTTTAATCCAAAAGCAATCTGAAGTCACAATATACAGAAGGCAAATAACTGGGCATTTCCTTAATTTCTTAATTTCTTCCATCCTGGATTATAGCTCAGTTAAAAGAAATAGTAGGCCGGGCGCACTGGCTCACACCTACAATCCCAGCACTTTGGGAGGCCAAGGTGGATGAATCACTTGAGGCCAGGAGTTCCGAGACCAGCCTGGCCAATGTGGTGAAACCCTGTCTCTACTCAAAATACAAAAAAATAGCCAGGTGTGGTGGCATGCACCTGTAGCCCCAGCCACTTGGGAAGCTGAGGCAGGAGAATCACGTGAGCCCACGAGTTCGAGGTTGCAGTGAGCAAAGATTGCACCACTACACTCCAGCCTGGGCGACAGAGCAAAACTCCATCTCAAAAAAAAAAAAAAGAAAAAAGAAATAGTACTAGACTTGACAGTCAGTGATCTCTCCATGACCTAGAGAGGGCAGTCCTGATGAAAAAAATATAATTAATAAACTAATATTCTACTAGGAACCAGGAAATTGACCAAACTCCCCAAGCCCACTGAAGAATAGTGCCAGCATTCCTGAGAGTCCTTACTGCTGGTACTGCCATGGGAAATTCTCAAGTACTCATTTTCTAGGAACAAACTCTTTATTTCTGATTCCGTGAATTCCCACTCTTCAATCTTTTTTATAGTTTACTGTTGCCATTTCCCCTTCAGTTACTCTCTTCTCTCAACAACCTTACTTTCATGATACTTACAAAAGGGGGGGAAAGTAGAAATGCATATCTGTCATTGTATTAGTCCATTTTCATATTGCTATAAAGAACTGCCTGCGATTGGGTAATTTATAAAGGAAAGAGGTTTAATTGATTCACAGTTCCACAAGGCTGGAGAGGCGTCAGAAAACTTACAATCATGGCAGAAGGTGAAGGGGAAGCAAGGCACCTTCTTCACAAGGTAGCAGGAAGGAGAATGAATGCAGGAGGAACTACCAAACACTTATAAAACCATCAGATCTCATGAGAACTCACTGTCACAAGAACAGCATAGGGGAAACCGCTGCCATGATCCAATTCCCTCCACCTGGTCTCTCTCCTGACACATGGGGATTATGGGGATTATAATTCAAGGTGAGATTTGGGTGGGGACACAAAGCCTAATCATATCAGTCATCTTTAAGAAACATTTATTCAGCAACTTCTATTTGGAAAAGACTAAGGATACAGCTCATTGAGATCTGAAGTCCTGCCCTTAATAAGCTTACAATCTAGTTAGGCAGTCAAGAAAGCTAAAATAATACAATAAAAAGTATAAGTATCAAATAAATATAACTCACAAATACATACTATTCCTATGTATGTATGTATGAGGTCACGGTGGAGTTGAACCTTATAGAAAAGGTACAATTTAGATTTTAAGAAAGAAGGGAATAAGATCAGGTCACGGAGGATAGAAAGACATGCAGACTAACATGGAAAGGATAAAGTACAGAGCAGGTTTAGGGGATAGTGAAGAAACCAATCTGGGCAGAGACAACTTTTCCATAAAGAACATACACTTGAAAAGGCAAGGTGAGAGGATTTCAAATAATTCAGCTTAAGTCAAGAAACATGAACTTGGGTTAATAAGAAGTTTTTTACACAGATTTACACACATTCCCTAAAAGCACATAGGTTAAACAACGTGGGCAATTTACTTACAGAACCTAATATATTATGTATGACAAAATAAAAAGCAAGCTCATTTACTTTTAGGCAAAGAGACAGTATCTGGGGGTGGGGAAATTCTGACAATTCACTAAAATTCACTTATCTTTCTGTTAAGATTTCATTCTAAGCTTCTTGAATTAGAACATCCCATGGCATAATGCTGATTTCTGACTACTAAGGATTATACGAGTCATTCTTGATTTGTCTTCTTCTCCGTTTTGCCCAACTTTTGAATATTTCATTACTTCAACATCAGCATACAGAAAAAAGGAGGAGAGAACTAAAATTAAGTCCATGGATTTTAGCAATACATAAGGGCATCTGACGTAAAGAACATTAAACTTCAAGTTCCAATTCCCATTATTAATAGATTTCAAAGAAGTCATTTAATCTCATCATGTCTCAAATTTTCTCACATGCTTGCTTACTTGAAAGGTTACTGATTCAAAAGATCATTCAAAAAGTGCTCTAAAAACTAACAACTTGCCATAAAAATTTTATCATTAAGGGTTCAATAAGAGACAGTGAGGTGACTGGTAAACCAAGGATTAAAAACTACCTGTGAATAGGCCAGGCACGCTGGCTCACACCTGTAATCCCAGCACTTAAGGCGGGCAGATCGCCTGAGGTCAGGAGTTCATGACCAGCCTGGGAAATATGGTGAAATCCCATCTCTACTAAAAATACAAAAATTAGCAGGGCATGGTAGCATGCACCTGTAACCCCAGCTACTCGGGAGGCTGAGATGAGAGAATCGCTTGAAATTGGGAGGCGGAAGTTGCAGTGAGCTGAGATCCCACCATTGCACTCCAGCCTGAGCGACAAGAATGAAACTCTGTCTCAAAGAAAGGAAAAAAAAAAAGAAAACTACCTGTGAATAATCAGTGTTTCATTCTCCCAGTGCTGCATGGAATTCTAAATTGTATTTCACTATTATTTGAGAATGTTCTAAATACAGTCTGCACACTTCATCTGATCTGGAAAGAAAACACTAAAAGTAAGGGGAATACCCAGCATACTCTGTCCTAAACAACCAAAGGACAACTCAAAACCATTTGCAACTCTCAGGAGAGTCCTGTGTGACGCTTGTAATTTAAAGCATTCTGGCCTGGTGCAGTGGCTCACACCTGTAATCCCAGCACTTTGGGAGGCCGAGGTGGGCGGATCACCTGAGGTTGGGAGTTCGAGACCAGGCTGGCCAACATGGTGAAACCCCATCTCTACTAAAATACAAAAATTAGCCGGGCATGGTGGCACGCGCCTGTAATCCCAGCTACTCAGGAGGCTGAGGCAGGAGAATCACCTGAACCCAGGAGGCGGAGGTTGCAGTGAGCCGAGATCGCGCTACTGCACTCCAGCCTGGGCGACAAAGTGAGACTCAGTCATAAATAAATAAATAAAGCATTCTAACAATTCTGAACAAACTGAGTTTGAAATCAAACCTCAATACAAAAGGTGAGTATTAATTCTAACCACTTACAGGCTAAACTCATAAATATGGTTAATTCTGAATCCAGGTAACTGTAGGATAGATACCTTTAATTGTGTTTTAGTTAAATGTCAGACTTGTTTACAGAGATGTTGCTTGGTAACAGAAGCACTGCTTTAACAACCTACTCTGTTTTAGAGCTGCTTAAAGTCTGAACAGATTATGAAGTATATACCATATACACGAAATTCAGACAAGTCTCTCCTTATCCTAGACATCTGTAAGATTTGAAAGAGCTTCCTCATTTCAACTAACTAAAGGCTTTAAAAATACTTAGCAGTGGATATTTTTAAGAGCAAAATGCCCATTGATTATGGTCAAAAGTTGGACACTGACGATTTACCAAAGTATTTAAACCCAGCATATGCTAACATATTTTAGGTGTTATCTCAGTAATGACAGTCGACATCACTGTTTATTCAAATTGTCTTCAAAGCCAAGGAAAATGGTAGCATAGCTTTTTCATCGTAAATTAAGCTGGAGGTGCTTAAACGTTTGGCCAATTACCAAACTGGCTACACAACCACCAAGCCAGCGTGCATCCAAAAGCTCCATAAAGAGTTTCACGTGTGTCTCTCTGCCTACTTTTCTAGCACGAGCTTCCACTACTTTACCAGGAAAATAAAAAACAAGATTCAAGGGCAGTTTGTGGAGGGACAAAATGAGTATTCCAAAATACAAACACGATGCCGTCCCCAGAAAGAGAGGTTACATACCAGACGCACGCATGCTCCTTGCAACCCGCACACGGAAAACTTAAGTGACCTCAGTTCTGGCCGCGCTCGCCACCGGGGACACCTCCACAGCTCCAACCACCGGCACCCACTCAACTCCGCTTACGGAGGCATTGGGACTAAGGGTTACGGTCCTACAGCGGGGTGTCGGCCCAGCCCGCCACGCTCTTCAGCTCGCGGCGCAAGCTGAAGAGGAAGAGGGCCGAGCGGACCCCTCGGGCTCCCGTCCCTATGGAAATGTGAAGTATCCCGGGAGAGGTCCGAGGGCGGCGGCGGCGGCGGCGGCGGCGAAAAGCCCCACTCCTCCGCGTGGACCGGGATCCTCAGGGGTGCGGCGCCACCCCCCGTGCTGACGTCTGGCCCAGAAACCGCCTCATCGCACCGCCCCTCCAGCCTGAAGGAAAGGGCTCTATCCCTTGGCCCGGCGGCGCGCGAAGCAGGAAGTCCCACCCCCCACGCCGACGTCACCCACGCCACGGACGCCGGTTGCTGCCGGAGCCGTTAGAGGGAGGAGACAAACGAACCGAGGTGGTAGCGGCCACGGGTGACAGCGGCAGCGGCGGGGCCGGGCCGCGCTCCCGAAGGCGTTCCTGGAGGGCCCTGGGATGGACTCAGAGATCCCCAGAGCCCCAGGGGACGGAAAATCTAGCCCCGGGCACTTGCCTTGGAGTCTGAGTGACGCGCGTCGTTGGAGCGCGAAGCCGGTCTCCCTAGCCTCCGCCCGACACAGCGTCTCTAGGGGTTTTCCTCCTTTTCGCGCCTCTCCTTCCCTCTTCCCCACACCATTTGAAAGCCTCAAATGGTAGTCCTGCCGCCACCTCTCTCCCTTCGCCAGCCTGCCATCGTCCCCATGGGTGCAGATATGCGCTCCCGAAGCCGCCTGCCTGCTGCGTCCGCCCTGGGCATCAGCCCACGAGTGGGGAGTCGGCTCAGCTTGCCACGAGGGAACCTCGGGTTAGGACCAATCGCCCGGGAGAGAGCCCTCCTCGCCCCCGCACCTCCTGCTCCAAGTCTCTTGTCCTGGTTATCCCAAGTTCAGGGCCCACCTGGGGTCACATGGGGAACTACTTGTCTTAAGGCTGTAAACAGTAGTTGGAAGAGGAGGTGCTAGCTTTTGAGAACTTCCATAATCATCCAAAGGCTGAAACAAAGTAGGCGGTCAGCCTTTCAAAATACGTGTTGGAAGAAACAGACACCTTCCCATCCCCAGCGTTTGTTCAGTGCTTTGGTTGGGCTTTGATTCTCACTGCTTTGTGAAGTACAGCTTATTTTTACCCCCAAGATTATGATTTTCAGGCTGTAGTTATTATTAGGCAACTGAGAGGTGATTTTGTTGTTGTTGAAATGAGGGAAAACGGGCCATTAGAAAGGACCGTGTCTCTAGAGGAGGGAAAAAAAGGACAGCGAGTTGGTGGTAATGGAATGTTGCTGGATGGATTACATAGATGAGACATGGGAGATTAAAGAATCCAGAAATTCCCATGTAGCTCACATTTGCTGAGCATTTGTGTGTCAAGTACTGGAGTACTTTTTCAGGTTATCTTATTTAACTCTAACATTTCTGTAAGGTAGGTGCAATTGTTATCTCCATTTTACAGAGTTGCCCAAAACCATTACTTTTAAACGCTGGAGCCAGACAACTCCAGAAATCTCTGTGGTAGCCAGTAAACTATACATTACAAATTATTGGTCAGTAGGAAAAAGATCATTCGGGAAATGGCGGTGGCTCACGCCTGTAATCCCACCACGCTGGGAGGCCAAGGCAGGTGGATCACCTGAGGTCAGGAGTTCAAGATGACCCTGGCCAACATGGTGAAACCCCATCTATTAAAAATACAAAAAGCCAAGAAAAACAAATATTCAATTAACAAACGGAAAGTTGTCGCACTTCCAAACAGTTGTTTTTTGTCTATCATTGTTGATAGGGGTGTGGGATACAATTACTGTCAGGCATTTTTGGTGTGAAGGTGAAATTGGTACAACCCTATTTACCAAAATTTAACATATGCATTAGGCTTTGCCCCACAGCTGTCTCATTTCCGAGGCATATACCCTAAGGAAAATAAGAGATTCATAAGGATACTATTTGCCACCTTTTTTAAAAATAATGCTTCTAGAAACAAGTGTCCATCACTAGGACACTAGTTAAGAAAATATGATTGGTACATGCAATGGAATACTCTTGACCCATTAAAAACTGATGTAAAGTTCTTTATTTGCATTAAAATATGTCCAAAAAATATAGTTTCCCCTCAGGAAAAAAAAAAAAAAAAGCAGAATATAGTTTAGCAAGTACAGTGCTGTCCTAATGTGAATATATGTGTGTACATATGTTAATATAAGTGTACAAAAATATCTGGAAGAAGGTCAGTCAAAATACAAGTGGTTTACATTTTGTCTTTTGGACTTTTTATCTTGTTGTTTTTTGTAATTTATTATTTTACAAAACAAAGTTGTGTTTTATTTTTTAATTAAAGCTGTGCCAGTGAAAAGGGAGCCAGTTGACTCTTGACCTTCACAAGTAGGTAATCATGATGAAGTAACTATGTCTGGGGATCTGAGTCTCAGCTTTTTTGTGTCTATAAATTTGATTATATTCATTTACCTATAGTTGGACAAGCTAACCTACTACCTGGACATCATAGTTTTGACTCCCCAAATTGGACTGGGTATCCATTCTGTGTGTTCTCTGTGTGCCTGTCATGGTATTTGTCACACTGTACTGTAATTCCTTCTGTGTCAGTAGATTGTTTGCTCCTGCCGTACATATACACATGCACATACATCCTTTTTCTGCTATATGTTACACATTTCTTTTGATTTATTATTTGTCATCTACATTTGTATACAGAAGTTTTAATTTGCATTAGCCAAAATGCTAATGAAATCACATAGATATTAAAGGGATACTTGGAACAACTTAATGCCAGTAAATTCAGTAACTTAAGCAAAATGGACAAATTCCTAAAAAAAAAAAAAAAATACAAATTACCAAAAGTGACACAAGAAGGAAAAGAAAATCTAAATGTTTCAATGTCTATTAAAAAAACTGAATTTATAAGCAAAACACTTTCCACAAAGAAAACTCCAGGCAGATGACTGCACCAGTGAATTTTATCAGACATTTAAGGGAGACAAAGTACCAATCCTACACCATTTCAGGAAACAGAACAGAGAGAAATACTTCTATACTCATGTTATGAGGCAAGCATAATCATGCCAAATTTTTTTTCCTGATACCAAAATTTGACATTTTGCAAGAAAATTATAGACCGATAGTCCTCATGAATAAATATATATATAAATTCTTAAGTATTAGCAGATTGAAACTTGCAATATAGAGGATTACATACCATGACCAAGGAGAGTGAACTTAACATTGAAAAATCAGTGTAATTCATCACATTAACAGAACAAAAGAGAAAAAAAAATTGTTTCAATAAATGCAGAAAAAGGATTCGATGAAATTCAACGCCCATTAATGTTTTTTTTTTAAAAAAAAAACCAACTCTAAGCAGCCTAGGAATAGAAGGGAATTTCCTCAATGATTTGAAAAACTTAATGGTGAAATATTAAATCCTTTTCTCCTAAGATCAGGAATAACAAATGTAAGACAAGAATTTTCTGCTCTCACTGCTTCTATTTAGGAAATTGGAGGCTCTAATCAATGCAAAAAAGCAGTAAGAAAAAGCGTAAAGATTGGGAAGACTCAGATATCCTGATTTCAGAACTTGCTATGAAGCTACAGTAATCAAGATAGTACTATACTCATATAAAGATAGTACAGATCAATGGAATATAATTGAGTCCAGAAATAAAGCCTTATATTTATGGTCAGATGACTTTCAGCAAAACACCAATACAACTCAATTGGAGAAAGAGTAGTCTTTTCAACAAATGGAACTGGTAAAACTGGATAGCCACATGAGGAAAAAAATTAAATCGGAACTCTACCTCACACCATTTATGACTATTAAGATGAATCAAAGATCTGAACACAAGAGCTAAAATTATAAAACTCTTAGAAAAAATATAACTAAATCCTTATCACCTTGAATTAGGCAGTGGCTTCTTTGATGTGACAAAAAGCACAACCAAGGGAAAAAATGAATGCATTAAAATTAAAACATCAAAATCAAAACCTTTATGCTTCAGGCTGGGTGCCATGGCTCATGCCTGTAATCCCAGCACTTTGGGAGGCCAAGGCAGGCGGATCACCTGAAGTCAGGAGTTCAAGACCAGCCTGGTCAACATGGCGAAACCCCATCTCTACTAAAAATACAAAAATTAGCCAGATATAATGGTGTGCACCTGTGATCCCAGCTACTCGGGAGGCTGAGGCAGGAGAATTGCTTGAACCCAGGAGGCAGAAGTTGCAGTGAGCCAAGATTGCGCCACTGTCCTCCAGCCTGGGTGACAGAGCAAGACTCCATCTCAAAAAAAAAAAAAAAAAAATGCTTCAAAGAACAATATCAAGAAAGTGAAAAGATAACCCACAGAATGGGAGAAAATATTTTGAAAATCATATATCTGGTAAGGGTGCACTGTTCAGAATATAAAGAACTCATAATTCAATAATAAGAATCCAATTTAAAAATGGACAAAGGATTTCAATAAACATTTCTTCAAAGAAGATATACAAATGGCCATAAGCACATGAAAAGATGCTCAATGTAATTAGTCATTAGGGAAATACACATCAAAACCAGGTGATACCACTTCACTAGGATGGCTGTAATTTTTTTTAAAGAATGGACAAGAACAAGTGTTAGGACATGGAGAAATTGGAACCCTCATACTCTGGTGATGGGATTGTAAAATGTTGCCACTACTTTGGGAATAGTTTGGCAGTTCCTCAAGAGGTTAAACATAAGTTTACCATACGACCCAGCAATTTCACTCTTAGATATATACCTGTGTAAATTGGAAAATACGTTCACTCAAAAACTTGTACACAAATGTTCATAGCAACATTATTCATAATGACCAAAAGTAGAAACAACACAAATGCCCATCAACTGGTGAATGAATGAACAGACTATGGTGTATCCATACAATGGAATACTATTCAGCCATTAAAAGGAATGAAGTACTGATTCATGCTACAAATTGATGAACCTTAAACACATTATATGCTAAGTGAAAGCCACATATTATATAATTCCATTTATATGATATGTCAATAATGGGCAAATCCATAGGGAAAGAAAACAGATTAATAGGGGCTGGGGACTGGGACAGTGGAGATTGACTGCTAGTAAGTATGGAGTTTATACTTGGAATGATGAAGATACCCTGAAGTAAAATAGTGATGATGGTTGTACAACTTTGTGAATATGCTAAAAATCACCAAATTATATGCCTTAAAAGTGAATTTTATGGCATGTGAATCAAATCTCAATTTTTAAAATGGGAAGAAATAAGTACAGTAGTTCCCCCTTATCTGCTGGGGATACATTCCAAGACCCCCAGTGGAAACCTGAAACGATGGATTGTGCCAAACTCTATATACACTCTATTTTTTTTTCTATGTATACATACCTATGATAAAGTTTAATTTATAAATTAGGCACAGTAAGAGACTAACAACAATAATGAAATAGAACAATTATAACAATATGCTGTAATAAAAGGTATGTGACTGGTCTCCCAAGATACTGTACTATTCTTGCAATGATGTGAGATGATAAAATACCTACATGACAAGAGGAAGTAAAGTGAATGAGGTAGGCATTGTGACGTAGTTTTAGGCTACTATGGACCTTGAACACAAGTATCGTAATAATGATGATCTTATAAGCAAGTTGGCTACTAAGTGACTAACAGGTGGGTAGCATATACGGCATGGATATACTAGACAAAGAGATGATTCCAGGCACGATGGAACAGAGTAGCATGAGATTTCATCACGCTACTCAGGACAGCATGCAATTTAAAACATGAATTATTTCTAGAATTTTCCATTTAGTATTTTTGGACCAAGATTGACCACAGGTAACTGAAACCACAGAAACCGAAACTGCAGGTAAGGGGAGACTATTGTAAAATTATATTCACAGACAATATGATTGTATGCATACAAAACCCTATGGAATATATAAAAAAAGTAAGAGAGGCCAGGTGTGGGGCGCGGTGGCTCACACCTGTAATCCCAGCATTTTGGGAGGCCGAGGCGGGCAGATCACCTGAAGTCGGGAGTTTGAGACCAGCCTGACCAACATGGAGAAACCCTGTCTCTACTAAAGTTACAGAAAATTAGCCGGGCATGGTGGTGCATGCCTGTAATCCCAGCTACTTGGGAGGCTGAGGCAGAAGAATCGCTTGAACTCGGGAGGTGGAGGTTGCAGTGAGCCAAGATCATGCCATTGCACTCCAGCTTGGGCAACAAGAGCAAAACTCTGTCTAAAAAAAAAAAAAAAAAAAAAAAAAGGTACAAGAAATAGTAACTTCATTTAACAAGTGATAAGATACATGCTCAGTATAGCAAAAATCAATTCTATATACTAGCAATAGAAAGTGGAATTGTAAACAATACCATTTATAATGTATCCAGAAACATCTGAAACCTTGGAATAAACTTAACACAAGATGTGCAAGATCTCTGTACTGAAAAACAATAAAATGAGTCCAGGTGCAGTGGGTCATGCCTATAATTCCAGCACTTTGGGAGGCTGAGGCAGGTGGACTGATTGAGGTCAGGAGTTTGAGACAGCCTGGCCAACATGGCAAAACCCCGTCTGTACTAAAAATACAAAAATTAACCGAGTGTGGTGGTGTGCGCCTGTGATCCCAGCTACTCTGGAGGCTGAGGCACAAGAATCACTTGAACCCAGGAGGTGGAGGCTGCAGTGAGCTGAGATCGTGCAACTGCACTCCAGCCTGGGTGACAGAGTAAGACCCTGTCTCAAAAAAAAAAGAGCAAACACAAAACATGGATAGAAGATAATTAAAGAAGACTTAAATAATAGAGAAATATTTTATATTCATGGATGGGAACACTCAGTAATATTATCCTGTCTATTCTTCCTAAATTGATTTGTAGATTTTCCATATCAGAATTCCAGCAGGTTAAGGAATAAAAAAGTATGCATTGAGTACAGTGTATACTACTAGGTTGATGGTTGCACCAAAATCTAATAAATCACCACTAAAGAACTTATCCATGTAACCAAAACCACCTTTTCCCAAAAACTATTGAAATAAAAATACAAAATTATCTCACAAAAAAAAAAATCCAGCAGGCTTTTTTTTTTTGAGGACAAAATCCAAAATTTATGTGAAAAAATGAAGGATCTAGAATAGCCAAAATAATCTTTAAAAAGAACAAAGTTGGAAGACATACTACCTGATTTCAAGCCTTTTATAAAGTTATAGTAATCAAGACTGTTATTTCTATAAGGATAAACTAGTAGTTAAATAGAACAGATTAAAGTCTAAAAATAGATCTATACATATAAAGTCATTTCATTTTTGACCAAGGCATCAAAGCAATTCAATAAGAAAAAAAATTGATTAATATTACTAAAACAACTGGATAACTATTTAGGGAAAATAAAAAGAACTTCAACCTTTCATCTCCATACACAGAAATTCAAGATGCCTCCTAGGCCTAACATAAAACCAACATCCATAAAACTTCTAAAAGAAAACAGAAGAATCTCTTAATAACCTTGGAGTAGGCAGATATTTATTGCATGAGACATAAAAAACACTAACCATAAAAAGAAAAAAATTGAAAGACTGGAGTTTATTGAAATACTTGCTCTTCAAAGTTACCATTAAGCTACAGACTGGGAAATATTCACTACATATGTATCTGGCAAAGGACTTCTACAAGCTAACAATAAAAATAGTTATTAACAATAACTCATTTAAGCTAATAGCAAAGACATGAACATTCCCTTCATGAAAGATATACAAATGGTTAATAAATACATTTAAAAGTTCCTGAATATCTGTCACAGATGATAAGATCTTGAAGAAAATCCTAAAGATTTCACAAAACAGAACTAATGAATGAATTCAGAAAGTAGCAGGATACAAAGTCAACACAAAAATCAGCTCTTACTATTTATACACTAACAACAATCTGAAAAGAAAATTCCAAAAGTATCATTTTGATGTATGATAACATCAGAAAGAATAAAATGCTTAGGAATTAACCAAGGAGGTGAAAGACTTACACATGCAAGCTACAAAACATTACAAAAGAAATTAAAGAAGATATAAATAAATGGAAACACATCTATGCTCATGGATTGGAGCAGTATTAAAATGTCAATACTGTATGAAACGATCAACACATTATGCAATCCTTATTAAAATCCCAATGACAATTTTTGCAGAAATGGAAAAATCATCCTAAAATTCATATGGAATCTCAAGGGAACTGAAATAGTCAAAACAATCTTGAAAAAAGAACAAGGCTCAAGTACTCACACTTTCTGATTTCAAAACTCACTACAAAGCTATAGTAATTAAAACAGTGTAGTATTGGTGTAAAGACAGACATAGACCAATGAAATAGAATGGAGAGCCTAGAAATAAACTCCCTCGTTTTTGATAAGAGTGCCAAGACCATTCAATGGGGAAAGGATAGTCTTTTCAACAAATAGTGCTGGGAAAACCAGACCCAGAATGAAGTTGAACCCTTACCCAACACCATATACAAAAATTAACTCAAAATGGATAAAAGACATAAACATAAGACTTAAAACTATAAAACTCTTAGAAGAAAACACAGAACAAAAGCTTCATAGCATTGGATTTCACATTGATTTCCTGGATATTAAACCAAAGGCCTAGGCAACAAAAGAAAAAATAGACAAATTTCACTTTATGAAAATTTTAAAATTTTGTATATCAGATGACACTATCAACAGAGTAAAAAGGCAAACCACAGAATAGGAGAAAATATTTTCAAGTCATATCTGATAAGTGATTGATATTCAGAATATATAGAGAACTCCTAACAAAGAATACAACTTTAAAATGGGCAAAGAAGGCCAGGCATGGTGGCTGATGCCTGTAATCCCAGCACTTTGGGAAACCGAGGGGGGCAGATCAGTTGAACTCAAGAGTTCAAGGCCAGCCTGGACAATATGGTAAAACCCCATCTCTACCAAAAATACAAAAAATTAGCCAGGCATGGTGGTGCGTGCCTATAATCCCAGCTACTCAGGAGGCTGAGATGGGAGGATCACTTGAGCCTAGGAGGCAGAGGCTGCAGTGAGCCAAGATCACACCACTGCACTCCACCCTAGGTGACAGAGCAAGACTCCATCTCTAAAGAAATAAATAGATGGCAAGGGACACGAATAGACATTTCTCCAAAGAAAATATACAAATGGCCAATAAGCATATGAAAAGATGCCCAATTTAACTAATCATTAGGATGCAAATCAAAAGTATAATGAGACACCACCTCACACCCATTAGGGTGGCTACTATTTAAAAAAAAATTAGCGAGGATGTGGAAAAATTGGAATCCTTGTGCACTGTTGATGGGAATTAAAATGGTAGTGCCATTACAGAAAACAGTATGGAGGCTCCTCAAAAAATTAAAAATAGAGTTACATAATCTAGCAATTCCATTTATGGGTATATACCTAAAATAATTGAAAATACGTCTCTCCATACTCAGAAATGGAGCTAGAAAAAAAAAT
This sequence comes from Pongo abelii, assembly GCF_028885655.2. Taxonomy (NCBI): domain Eukaryota; kingdom Metazoa; phylum Chordata; class Mammalia; order Primates; family Hominidae; genus Pongo; species Pongo abelii. Next base: position 93,000,529 of record NC_071995.2, read on the forward strand.
AGGTCTCAAAAAGAGATTTGCACACCCATGTTCACAGCCAGCATTATTCACAATAGCTAAAATGTGGAAACATCACAAGTCTCCATCCACAGATAAATGAATGAGCAATATAGTATATACATACAATAGAAGAGTGGTCCCCACCTTTTTGGCACCAGTTTCGTGGAAGACAATTTTTCCACAGATTGATGGGTTGGGGAGTGGTTTCAGGATGATTCAGGTGCATTACATTTGTGTATTTTATTTCTATTATTATTACATTGTAATATGAAACAATTACACAACTCACCATAATGTAGAATCAGTGGGAGCCCTGAGCTTGTTTTCCTGCAACTAGATGGTCCCATCTGGGGGTGATGGAAGACAGTGACAGATCATGATTCTCATAAGGAGCATACAACCTCGATCCCTCACATGCACAGTTCACAACAGGGTTCGCACTCCTATGAGAATCTAATACCGCCACTGATCTGACAGGACGCAGAGCTCAGGCGGTAATGTGAGCGATGGGGAATGGCTGTAAATACAAATGAAGCTTTGCTTGCTCACCTGTCGCTCCCTGCTTTGCAGCCCAGTTCCTAACAGGCCATGGAATGATACTGGTCCATATTATTCCACTTATCTGAGGTACTTAAAGGAGTCAAAATTACAGAGACAGTAGAATGGTGTTTGCCAGGGGCTGATGGGGTGGGGGATCTGGGGAGTTACTGCTTAATGGGTATAGTTTCAGTTTTACAAGATAAAGAGAATTCTGGAGATAGATGCTGGTGATGGTTGCACAACATTTATGAATGTACAGTATTTAATACCATGGAACTGTACACTACAAAATGGTTTTTATGTTATGTGTATTTTAACACAATAAAAAAATGGAGGAAGTACTTAATATCTTTGATCATCAAGGGAATGAAAATTTAATCTACAGAGGATTTCATTTCACAGACATTCCAAGGTGCTGAAATAAAGTGTAGTAGCCCAAACATTAACAAAGATGTGAAACAGCTGGAACTTACACATTGCTGATGTGAGTGTAAAATACTTTGGAAAAGTACTTGGCAATTTCTTTTCATTGTACTTTCATCTACCTTATTCATGGCTCATCAATTTCACTTAGTTACCCAAGAGACATGAAAATGCAAGTTCACAAGAAAACTTACACAAAGAATGTTTAGAGCAACCTTATTCATAATAACCAAAAACTAATAACCTAAATGTATATCAATAGGAAAACAGATACAATTTAAAAATGATATATATTCTTACAATGGAATACAACTCAGCAATAAAAAGGAACAAACTGCTGGTATACCTGACAACATGAGTAAGTCTCACAAAAATTTTGATAAACAGAAGAAGCCAGGCACAACAGAATACAAACCGTATTGTTCTATTTGTATGAAATCCAAGAAAGACAATCTAGTTTTAGAAATTTCTAAGTGGTTATAGGGGACAGTGATTGAAAGGAGTCCAAGGGAACTTTCTAAGATGATAGATTATATTTTGTTTCAGGTGGTAATTACACAGGATATACAGTTGGCAAAATTCATCAAATTGAGTAAGATATGTGTATTTTATTCTGTTAATTATACCACCATAAAACATATTTTAAAGTGCTAATAGAAATACTTTTCTATTCACTGAAATACTAATGTTTGCTAGCAAGAGAACTCTCTTCCTTATATCAAGATAACCCAAGAAATCAGACTAGTAATCAGAAAGTTGGTGCACTCATACTCAGAGCAAGGGAAAGGTCCTAGGGATAAATCCAAATTGCAGAAAAATTTAATCACCTCTCAAACAATAACAAATGGGTTACTCTACTATGGCAGATAAATGAAATAAATAATTGCTATGAATTAAGGACTTCAATATTGTGAAGCTAACAAAATTTGTATTACAGGTAAATGCAATAATAGGGTTTTTAGGAACCCAATAAGGAAATTATCATACAAGTTTAATTTTAATTTTTTATTTCACTGTACTTCAATGGATACAAACAAGTTTCAGGGTTTTTTGTTTGTTTGTTTTTTGAGACAGAGCCTCGCTCTGTTGCCCAGGCTGGAGTGCAGTGGTGTGATCTCGGCTCACTACAACCTCTGCCTCCGGAGTTCAAGCGATTCTCCTGCCTCAGCATCCCCCGTAGCTGGGATTACAGGCACGCACCACCACACCCAGCAATTTTTTTTGTATTTTTAGTAGAGATGAGGTTTCACCATGTTGGCCAGGCTGGTCTCAATCACTTGACCTCGTGATCCATCCGCCTCGGCCTCCCAAAGTAAGTTTAAGCTTTAAATGAAAAAAAGTATCGACATTTGGAGTATTTGTGCAAGAAACAGAATGCTTTGGGATAAGGAATTCTTATAAACGGTAGGCATTCCAGTATTGCATTTCCTTTAATACTTTGTTGCCAGAGCCAGAAATAATGTAAGAAGAATAAGCTTGTATTTCACAATGTCAAGGAAAAAAAGTTATATGTCATATGGCTTGGTAGTAGACAAACCTATTTTTGTCTTAAAATTTCATATACCTTCTCCTTTAATTATCTCTTCTTTCCTCCTTTCCTTTTTCTTTTTCATCATTCTACTTTTATTTTCCTTCCTTCTCTTTCATCTTCTTTCTTTTTCTCTCCTTTTTTCTTCTTCTAGACCGTATTTCTTAGCCTTATTTTCATAATTGATCCCCTATGCCGCCATTTTAGACACCACTTTCCTAATTGCTCCTCCCACCCCCATGAAATCTGAAATCACAGATATACTGTATGTCTGTTTATGTACTGTGGCTCTTTGGAGGGCCACAGACCATTGTGATATCTAAGGTTTTTTGCCCCCTTGAGGGGTGATATCTCCCCATTAAAAATAACATGTTCCAACTAATGAGTTCTTTGAGGGGAAGGATCATGTCTTGTTTACCATTGAATGCCTTATGCTTAATATAATGCTTGGCACACAGTAGGCAATCAGTAAATAAATGTATTAGATGAATATTTATTGAATTAAAGTGAAAATAGTCTCTGCTATAAACTCATCAAACACTAAACAGCTAAAATTCTTGAATCTTTTTTAGACGATACTGTCCACTCCACAGTACCTCCACATTTGAAGATTGTCTCCTGAGACTATATCCATGTGACTTGATGGAAACTTGGAAAGCACCTTGATCACAAAAGTAATAAATTCAAAGCCAAGTCCAAGGGTGAGTTACTTATACAGATGGCTAATTTTATCTACCATATACTGATTTTTTTTCCTAGCATCACTTTCAGAAGGTGATCATTTCCTAAATTTTTCTCTGAATTGAGGCTTGCAGCCTCTTTGATACTTACAACTCACTATTCAAAACTTATCAGTTCCAGATGACGTGCAAGAATTGGATTAGGGAATGAGTAGAAGGTGACAGCACTATAGGAAAGGAGAAAATAAATAGAGGAAGTCATTAAACTTCTCTGTTCCTTAATTTTTCTTTATCTGTAAGACCTCTTCTAGCTCTAAAATTTGTGATCTTGATGTTTATTCTCTGAGTGAGTGGTTCTCAGTAGAAACATTTTATTAAAGAAATCAGTGGAGGGTGTCATTAGTTGCCTCAAGATTGGAAGGACAGTGCTGCCAGCCTTTGTGGGAGAGGCCAGGGATGCTAGACATCCTACTGTAAATGGGACTTTGGTCAGTTCAGCTCCACAGAGAAGCAGACACCAAGAGAGACATGGAAGAGATGGATTGGGGGAAATGGCTGTAGGGAAGAGGAAGCAGTTAGCAGGGAGAGTTTGAGACTGGGATGCAGATCTGACACCCATGTCAATGTCATGAGAAGAGGGAGGTGGATTCAGTAGGAACAGCCTTAGATTATAATAACAGCTCTAGGAATGTCTTGGTCACGCCAATAGGAAGCCACAGAGCAAAGACTGACCATTTGAGGGGGTTCCAATTTGACCAGATGTGGCCTGGCTCTATTACCCCTGCTGTGCTCGCCATTGAAGAAGTTTGGGTAGGGTAAGGCTAAACCATAAATGCCATGATGAATCTCCAAGGAATAATACTAGAAGACTGTCAGCTAGCTACAGTCCTCACAGCAGTTTCTCTCTCTCTCTCTCTCTCTCTCTCTCCATCTCTCTCTTTCTCTTTAAAGCAAAACAAAAATGATACTTTACTCAGATACTTTTGCTTGTAAAGCAAGAGAACAAGATGATATACATAAGTCATAACATGTCAAGACATGCCAAGGTGATGATTTTGATGTTTTCTTTATCTTTATCTTTTTCTTTTATCTTTTTTTAATCCAGGTTAAAGTTGGATACAAAATGAGACGTTTGGGGAGATAAGGCTTGGGAGTTGAGATCCTGCATGAAAAACAAGATGAATTAACTTCCCAGGCTGCATAAGTGTTCACATTTTGTATTGAATTATAGATTTGTTTCTTCTTTTGAGCTCAAAAACCATTTGGAAGCCTTAGGGAAACTTCATGGCATCTTTTCCATTTTGCTGGTGGTTGTCAGGAGGGATAGCACCAGACCTTAACAGAGGTGGCTTCACCTTGCCTAGAGTATCAATAATCTTATCACAGATTCACCCCTGTTCTTTCTCGTTTAGACTCTGAGGGTCCCACTTCATTGTCAATTTCATTTGCAGTCACAGGTTTAGCATAACAGCTAACCTTATTTTTAGTTGATGATCTGGAACCCTTCACCTGACTTACAGGCAAACTCTTGTGTATTTTTTGTTAGAAAATCTTCATATCACCATTAGCAAATGCTTTACTAGTTTGTTTACTTGGCCATTAGCTGCTTCTCAATAGGCTAGCTTGGGAGGCATTTTCTTGGCATTTTTGTTTTGCATCTTGAGTTTTGGAGGTGAATCACTGCCATTTTTAATGGATGCTGGAGGCATTTTGTCAAAGGATTTCTTTTTGGTTCCTTCATCTTTGCCATCTACTTCATCTTCATAAGTATTATTTCCTGACATTTCTGTAACTTTAGAAGCATTTTCATCTATATTGTCTTCTTCATGGTTTCCTCAACTCTATTTTTCCTTTCTAGTCCTTCCAGCAAGTTCTCTGTTGAACCTCTCATGTTCTGGGAGTAGCTTTTCTATGATTCCTCTGGACCTCACTTCTTGAGGGAAAACTTAGACAAAGGGGGTTATTGGGACAAACCATAATCCCTGTCATTCAGTTGGTTTCAAGGCTGCAACTGCTACTTATCTTCCTCTTCCATACCAATTTCAAGTTCTCCTCTCCTTCAGCAGTCACTTCCACAGATCTTAGTGGTGTAACCTGGGTGTGACCCAAATCCTCATTCCTGATGAGAAATATATATTTATTGGCAATTACACATACCTCATGTGATTGTTGTACATGTCCTTCCACAGTTACAAGTAAGTCTCAAAAGACTCCCAAGTGGATCACCTAGGGGCCACGTATTTTTCTCTGCCCATTGTATAAAAGTAGCCCTTCTGCTTCCTGTTGATCTAGGTCAGTTACCCCTGCCAAGATGGGGATTCCTCTTCCTGCCTGCTGGCACCTTGACACAAAGAGTCCAAAATGCCCAAACAGTTGCCATAGCTTGTAGTTCAGTGGGACCTTCCTTGTATTTCCTGGCAAAAATTCACCCCACTTTGGGGACCAGGACTTCTAAACCTTCAAAACCCAGAGTTGCAGGAACAGAAAGCACAAAGTTCCCCAATGAGTCATTTGGGTGGATGGTAAGTAGGGCCACTTCTCCTTCCTCTGCCTTTTTCCTGGACCCATGTATTCTTCCTATTAGGGACAGTGCCTTTAGAGCTCCCTGATTTAGTATATATACTGATCTTGAAAACTGGCACTCTGTTCTTGCAGAATATTGCCTCCAAATCGGCACTCCAGCTGCACCTTCAGTAGGTTGCCCAGTGCTCTATCAGGCTGGCTGCTCCAGATGGTGCAGTATGTGATAAAACCAGCAGATCCCTTAGTCATTAGTTCATACTCATACCACCTTTACTATGAAATGGATCCCCTGTTTGGATCCTGTGTTGAATTGGATACTATACCTGTGGATCAGGCCTTCTTTAAGCCTCTAGATAGTGGTATGGGCTGTGGCTCTGAAGCCAAGAAAGGCAAACCCATACCCAGAATAAATATGTATCCCTGTAAGGATAAACTGCTGGCCAATCGAGAATGGAAAGGGCACAGTGTTGTTGACTTGCCACCAAGTGGCTGGTTTATCTTCTCAAGTAATAGTGCCATATCAGGGACTCAGGGTTGGTCTCTGTTGTGGGCAAATTAGACCTTCAGAGACAAGTAGCTATATTGGCCTTGGTAAGTGGAAATTCATGCTCATGGGCTCATGTGTAGCCTTCATCTCTGCACTCACAGTAGGCAGACTTACATGTTGCCTACATGTGAACCAAAGCAGTATTCCTAGGTATGGAATTCATTGCTTCCAGAACCCAAAAAGGCCCACCAGGCATTGGGCTTCATTATAGTAGGAGATGCAAGATGCAGAAATTTGCCTTTTATTCTGGAGGGGATGTCTCCACAGGCCACTGACTACTGGACCTTGAAAAAATTTTACGAAAGTCACAAATTCTTGAGTCTTAAGAGTGTATCTCTCACTCTCTGGATACATGTCTTACCAAGACCTCTAGTATACAAGCCACATCTTGCTCATCATGCTCAGTCTGAATATCGTTGATTTAACATATCAATGTGATGTTATACACTGGATGTCCAGACAGTCCAGATCTCTTCTGACTGTATTACAATAGAGAGTAGAAGAGTTAACATGGTCCTTGGACAAAGCTGGAAATAAATATTGTCTCCTCCACATGAATGTGAATTATTTCTTATCCTTATTTCTGATTGGAATATAAAATAATGCATTCATCAAATCAGTGTCTACAAACTATGTGACTGAGGCCTTATTAAACTGCCCTAGCAATTATACCATGTCCAGCATAGTTTCAGTTGAGAGTACTACTTGTTTAAACTTGCTGTGGCAGCCTGCATTCACTCTGTAGGATACAAACGTGGTACTAATCTCCCGTGGGACACAATGTCATTTATATTCTATCTTGGCTAGGGTGGGGACAGTTTCAAACGCTTTCAGTTGGTCTTCTCATTATGATAGCTCTTTAACAGCTCAAGGACCCAATACTTCAACTGCCAATGATGTCTGTTGTAATTATATACTCAGGGACAAAGAAATACCTAGCAGATGGGTCTTCAGACCCAGTGAATTCACTGTGTGCAGACTTTAGCTAAGACTTTATTACTTATTCTCATAATTTTCCACACACAGGGGAGGCCATGATGACACTTTGGGTCTCCAGTTACCAAAGTCGACTTAGTCCCTAGGTCCAAAGCTCCTCTGAAATGACTGGGCACTCCCGTTCCCCAGTGTAAATGCCCTACCCAAGTGTATGCCCTAACTCCTTTTGGAGAATGACAGGAGGAATCATTAAAATATCTACTTGCCACAATGTTGCAGGGTCCTCCTAGGGACCTAGCTACCTCCTCAGTCAGTGGGCTCTAGATCTGAAAATTTGCTTAAGTTCAGGATGAACAACAAAGACATTTATTGAAATGACCGCCCTTAGCCTCCTGCCCCTCCGTTCTTGCCTTCTGCTTGTACATGTTAAGCAGCACTCTTAATCTCTTAATATCTGCCTATTTTGCCCCTAAAGTAATGATGATCTGTCGCTGGACCCATCAAGTCTATGACTATGTCCCAGTTTTGTATAAGCTCCAAGAGAGGCCTCTCATTCTCACACTTGGGCTCTGTTTGTAAACAGCCTTCAAAGTTTCTCATTCTCTCTCCGCGGGGCATCAGTACAGCTTAGTGATAACCACTCTGCTCACTAAGATCTTTTAAATGCCCAAATCATTATACAGGCAAGGATATTCCCTACACTGAGACTTTTTCCCAGCTCACCACCAGTGAAAACTTCAGCAATTGAACTTCTACCTTGTGTCAAGTACTATCTGTGCCCCAAATTCCATTCAGAATGAGTTGGCCTTACCAGCTGGGTGGTAAGTGATAGACTCTCTAAACCCTGTCTTACTATTTGCTTTCTGAGGTCACTTCCAGTAGTAGCTGTCAGTTTGAGTCTTCCATGAAGCAGACACCAAGACAGAATTAGATTTATTGGGGATAATGTCTGTGAAGGATAAAAAGCAAGAGGGAGTAGGCAGAAAGAGCCTGCAGAGTGATACCTGTGAATGGAGAAAAGGAAGAAAAGAAGAACAGAAATTCATGGCATAATAGGTGTTAAAAAAAGACTTCTGGACTGTTAAAAAAAAAAAAATAGGAAGAGCCTTAGGCTGTAATGCAGTTCTGTGAAAATAACCAAGCCTACTGAGAGTCATCAGAACAAAGATAACCCATTAGAGGAGTCCCACATTGGGCAGGAATGATCTGCCTTCACCATACTCAGTCACTGCCTGAAAGCAGCAGAGGAAGAGCCAGAGGAAGAGCGTGTACTCAGCATGAATCCTGCAATGACTTCAAGGTGTGGCAGTTAAGTGGCTGTCCCTAACTACAATGTTTACCGCAGGTTCTTGAAGAGCTGACCAGTACACTCCTATAGCTGCCACAGCAACGCTCACATAACAAACAATTGTCCTCTATACCTCATGATTTTCATATATCTAGGCAGATATTCATATATGTTTTTTTAAAAACAAAACACAAAAACCTTTACCATTATCTGGAATTATCCAGGTCTAAAACCTATTTTAGATACAAACAAAAGGCCAGGTGTGGTGGCTCACGCCTGTAATCCCAGCACTTTGGGAGGCCAGGGCAGGCAGATCTCAAGGTCAAGAGATCGAGACCATCCTGGCCAACATGGGGAAACCCCATCTCTACTAAAAATACAAAAATTAGCTGGGTGTGGTGGTGTACGCCTGTAGTCCCAGCTACTAGGGAGGCTGAGGCAAGAGAATTGCTGGAACCTGGGAAGAGGAGCTTGCAGTGAGCCGAGATCGCTCCACTGCACTCCAGCATGTCGGACAGAGCGAGACTCCATCTCAAAAAAATAAACGAAAATGATTTTGTACAGTTTTAATATCTACTGAATTTTTAGTAATGCAAATTCCATGTATATTGAGTAAAATAAAGTTCATGTTATTTGAACTTTACCAATTGTTTTTGCCATTTTGAAAAGTTAAATCACTGGCAACGACAATATCCTGATATTTGAATCACCAATACAGTATGCCTGTAGCTATATTTGTGCCTGTCTCATGTATGTATATGAATATACCTCCTTAAACTATTTCAAAGTGGAAATATAAAGAAAAATGACAGTTTTCCTTTGAATGTTGTCTTCTTTAAAATCCAGCCTTACTAATTTCAAGTATGTAGAATTTTCACACATTGGTGGTAGAAATACAAAACTGTACATTTTCCATAGGAGGAATTTGTCAATAGGTAGCAAAATTAAAAAGTTCATTTACTTTTTACCCAAAGTGCAGCTTCTAGGAATCTAACCCAAAGAAAATATAACAAAATATGAATATGCAAGGATATTATGGCAATATTTGTAATAGTATAAAACATCTTTCAGTCCAAATGTTATCAGCAGAGAATTTGTTTGAATACACTGTAATAGATTTGCACAGTGGAGTACTATGCCACTATAAGAAGGACTGAGTAATATCTCTAAATATTGTTATTAAACAATCCTGGGACATAAGTTAAAAACTTTAAAAGCAAGGTATGAAACAGTGGTATACACTAACTTGTATGTAAGAAAGGAAGGGAAGGCCAGGCACGGTGGCTCATGCCTGTAATCCCAGCACTTTGGGAGGCCGAGGTGGGTGGATCATGAGGTCAAGAGATCAAGACCATCCTGGCCAACATGGTGAAACCTTGCCTCTACTAAAAATACAAAAATTAGCTGGGCATGGTGGCGTGAGCCCATAGTCCCAGCTACTCAGGAGGCTGAGGCAGGAGAATTGCTTGAACCTGGTAGGCGGAGGTTGCGGTGAGCCGAGATCGCTCCACTGCACTCCAGCCTGGTGGCAGAGCAAGACTGTCTCAAAAAAAAAAAAAAAGGAAAAAACTACAGAGAAATCTTGAATTTTATATTTTTATTAATATACTGATACTGTTATGAAAATATTTTTATGGTATATATGGGTAAAGCAAATAAATGATTATGTTAGTATCATTAGAAACCAAAAATTTTAGTGTAAGAGGAAAGATATGCAAGTATAAAATCAAAGACCTAAAATTCCTATAGTCTTATATTTAAATTGGAAGCATTAGTATGTTCTCAAGATTTAATTTTCTCTTTAAAAATATTTATTTCGGTCAGGTGTGGTGGTTCACGCCTATAATCCCAGCACTCTGGGATGCCAAGGCCGGTGAATCACTTGAGGTCAGGAGTTCGAGACCAGCCTGGCCAACATGGTGAAACCCCGTCTCTACTAAAAATACAAAAATTAGCTGGGCATGGTGGCGGGCATCTGTAATCCCAGCTACTCAGGAGGCTGAGTCAGGAGAATCACTTGAACCTGGAAGGCAGGGGTTGCAGTGAACTGAGATCACACCACTGCACTCCAGCCTGGGCAACAGAGTGAGACTCTGTCTCAAAAAAAGAAAAAAGAAAAAAAATATGTATTTCGTAGCTCTTTCCACTGAAAAGGACTAGGAATAATAGCCTTATAGCAATGACCTCCCCTACCACTCAGGTTATGGTCTCTTAAAAACCATTTCCCAGTAAAAGGAATCAAGTCTACTTTGAGAAATAGTTGACTCCAGGGTTGGTGTGGGAAATGTATAAGATGAGCTTGAAATAGCTTTCATACCCAAAAGTAAGAAGGCATCACGCACTGTTAAGGTTGTTTGTTGTTTCAGAAGAACTCAGGAGCCAACTTGAAGAAACTCCATCTAGTCAAACGTGCGACAATTTAAGCATCATAATGATTACTAAAGTGAATTGAAAATATCAAATATATTAAAATCCATAGTGCATGACATTCAAAAGTAAACATTTAGAGGATGTTTCAAATTCATTATTTGAAGTCTAGTTAATAAAGGAATTAAATTGAGCATTTGCTCTGCCTTTTCTGTACAAACTGTATTTCCTATACAAATACATGAAAAAAAAGTTCTTTATATTTCAGGTAATAAAATCAGGAAATGACAAAAATTAGAATATCATCATTTTTTCATCCTTTAATGAAAAAAATGGACCTAGGCAATGCTCATCAGTGGCTGCTAGGACCATTAGATAAAGGACTGATGGGAAACTTTTATATAGGCTAGATTATGCTTTCAATACTTGAACCCACTAACTAAACTTAACTGAAAAAGAGAAACAGCCCAGATATTGATATGCTTTCTGCTATGATATAATGGCATGGGCATAGCTTCATCTATGAAATATTCCTTCCAAAAAAAGCCAAACCTGATAGATCAAGCCTCTAGATCTAACAGCGAGATTACAGTAAATACAGAAAAAAGAGGAACATGACAAAATGACACACAGGGACACAATTAGCAAAATCCTGAATGTGAGATACAATGTGACAAATGCTTCTTCAACAAATAAATGGCAGGAATTTTTTTTAAAAAGGAATCATTCTAGATTAAGGGGTATTTAAGAGGCATATCAACCTAATGCAATATATAGACCTTGTTTGAACTGATGCAAGTAAATCAACTACAAAAAGACATCTGTGAAAATCTGAGAAAAATTTTAAATTCCATATATTTGATGAGATTAAATAATTATAGTTTTAAGCTTTTCTTAGGTGACATAGTAGTATGTGGTTATATTTTTTAAAGTTAAAGTAATTCTTTATGGATAAAATATATCTGGGCACTATCTGGGATTTGCTTTCAAATAATCTGAGAAGGTAGGAATGTTATCTAGATCAGTAGCTCTGAGACCTTAGCGGACCTACAGATTAGCTGGAGAGATTGTTAAAACATAGACTTCTGAACCCTACCTCAGAGATTCTGATTCAGTGGTCTGGAGTAAGGTCAATGAATTTGCATTTCTAACCATCTTCCAGGTAACACTAATGCTGCTGGTCCAGGGACCACATTTTAGGTAGCATTGGTAAGAATGAAAAAGATTAGCTATTGATAATTGATAATTGTTGAAGCTGGATATTGTGGAAACATGTAGTTCATTATACTACTCTCTCTAGTATATGTTTGAAATTTTTATAATAAATTATTAAATGTATATGCCAATATCTGACAATTATGTCTGTTGATGTTCCCACGCATTTATATACTACCATATATATTTTTGTTATAAATTAATCTCATTTATCCTTTATAATATAGTCAGAGCATTACATTGATTTTTTAAATTTATATATGTAGTCAGGTTGCACTCTATATATATTTCATTTGTGGATGATAAAGAGTTATAAAAATATTTATTTTAAAATAGAAATGTTGAGTCTGGTAAAGGTGAGAACTGCTAACTTAAGACAATCTGGAGAAATGAAAGCTATGTAGAAAAGCAAGCCTTGCTGGCTGAAAAGGAGGCTTCAGTGGTAATCAAAGCAGAAAGACCTCACCAGACCTGCCAGGATTTCCACTTTCCTAAAAAAGAGGGTTAACTAATGGGAAGTATTCTTGAATTCTGCTAGGACATTTTCTTGTTCACCATTTGGGACTTTCTGATTATTTAAGATGGGAAAATGATCCTGAAAACATTCATCTGTCTCTACCCGGCAGCAGCCTAGTTATTAGCACTCCAGGAACTTGTCAGAGAGCTCCATTTTCAATAGAGAGCTGTCCAGTTCCAGAAAAGAACATAGTTGAGAACTGTTTCAGAAAGATAGCCTAAGGCAGTGGCTGCACTTTGGAATCATCAGGGGAATTTTTTAAAATCCTGATGTCTGGATCCTACCCTCAGAGATTCTGACTTAATTGTGAAGGATAATTAGGCACTAGAGATTCTAAACTCCCCAGGTGTGGCCAGGTGGGGGCGGCTCATGCTTGTAATCCCAGCACTTAGGGAAGCCAGAGTAGTAGAATCACTTGAACCAAGGAGTTCAAGACCAGCCTGGACAACACAGTGAGACCTGTGTCTCTATAGAAAAAAAAAAAAAAAATTAGCCAGGCATAGTGGCACACACCTGTAGTCCAAGCTACCCCAGAGGCTGAGGTGGGAGGATCATTTGAGCCTGGGAAGTTAAGGCTGCAAGGAGCTGTGATCATGCCACTGCACTCCAGCCTGGGTGACAAAATGAGACCCTGTCTCCAAAAAAAAAACAACAACAACAAAAAATAAATTTCCCAGGTGATTCTAATCTGCAACCAAAACTGAGAACCATTGCTCTAAGTTTGAAGTGGTCATTCTCAAACTTAGACGGAATCAGAACCACCTGGAGGGTCATAAAACACAGACCACTGGCCTCACCTCCAGTTTCTGATTTAGTAGTTCTACAGCGGACCCAACAATTTGTATACTTAACAAGTTCCTAGGTGGTGCTGATGCTGCTGGTCTGGAGACCACAGTTCAAGAACATAAAGCTTCTGCTGTACACCTTAAGTACATTGGTTGTCTCAAGGAAAAGCACTTGTGTAATTGCCAGTGGTTGAACTAGTCACTTTTTTGAATACCATTTTTATTTGAAAGAATGCTGGCAAACAGTATTTATTCAGACTTGGGTATTTGGAAGACATTTTCTCAAAAATAAAGTCAGCTAGTCACTGCAAGGAAAATAACTGACAAAATTTTTTGGCCAGTGTCAAAATGTGAGCTTTCAAATGAAAACTAGAAATTTTCAACATTTAAAGACTTTTGTGTTAAGATTGGTAGTGATATTAATGAATGTGATTTTGGATACAGTGTAACAAAATGTGTCAACATTTGGAGTATCTGGATAACTCAGTGAACCAGTATTTTTCAAATGAATGTCATAACATTACACATGAGTGACAAAGCCATTCAAAGGGCAAGTTAGACAAATTTATTTTAATGTAACAGAGTACTATCGTTTCAGATTCCATATTACAACTAACCTTTATTTTTAATGTTTTTAAATTGCTTTATTTATTTTTGAGACAAGGTATCATTCTGTTACCCAGGCTAGAGGGCAGTGGCATCGTGATCATGGCCCACTGAAGCCTCAAATTCCTAGGCTAAAGCAATCCTCCTGCCTCAGCCTCCTGAGTAACTGGGACTAACAGGCACATGCCACCTGACCAGGCTAATTTTTTAAATTATTTTTTTCGTAGAGACAGCTTCTTGGCTATGTTGCCCAGGCTGGCCTCGAACTCCTGCCTCAGCCTCCCAAGTAGCTGAGATTACTGGCATGAGCCACCACTAACTGCGGCATGGGCCGCAACTAACCTTTAAAAACTAGCACTTGTGGAATTCTGGTATAGTACAAAGAATATCCACAGTTATCTGAAAAGGCTATTAAAATACTCCCCCTTTTCCAACTACATATCTGTGTGGGGCCAGATTTTCTCCACATAATTAAGCCAAAACAACATCATAACAGACTGCAGAATCAGATGTAAGAATCAAGTTGTCTTCTATTAAAGCAGACATTTAAAAAATCTGAAAAAAAAAAAGTGACTATCACTCCTCTCAATAATTTTGTTTGTTTGTTTTGGCAAATAGTTAATTTTCATAAAGTATTATTTAGGTTAACATGTAGTAAATGTATTATTGTTATTTTTAAAGTGAATTAATTTTTTTTCATTCTCAGTTTTAATTTCCAATAATGAAAATACTGCTAGATATAGGCCATGTACACCTAAGTTCATTGGGGTCCTCAATAATTTTTAAAAGCATAAAAGGGGCCGGGCGCGGTGGCTCACGTCTGTAATCCCAGCACTTTGGGAGGCAGAGGCTAGCGGATCACGAGGTCAGCAAATCGAGACCATCCTGGCTAACACGGTGAAACCTCATCTCTACTAAAAATACAAAAAATTAGCCGGGCGTGGTGGCGGGTGCCTGTAGTCCCAGCTACTCAGGAGGCTGAGACAGGAGAATAGCGTGAACCCGGACCCAGGAGGCGGAGCTTGCAGTGAACCCAGAGATCGCACCACTGCACTCCAGCCTGGGCGACAGAGTGGTTTTTTGGTTTTTGATTTTGTTTTTTTGAGACGGAGTCTTGCTCTGTCACTCAGGCTGGAGTGCAGTGGCAGGATCTTGGCTCTCTGCAACCTCTGCCTCCCAGGTTCACGTGATTCTTGTGCCACAGCCTCCCAAGTAGCTGGGATTGCAGGTGCGCACCACCACACCTGGCTACTTTCTGTATTTTTAGTAGAGACAGGGTTTCACCATGTTGACCAGGCTGGTCTCCAACTCCTGGCCCTACCTGATCCACTGGCCTCAGCCTCACAAAGTGCTGGGATTACAGGCATGAGCCACCACGCTCAGCCTTCTAGGGTTCTAGGAGCGTTCTATCTCTTGTTTTTGGTGGTGGCTATGTGGATGTTAGTTTTGCAGTTATTCCTTAAAATTTAGATATAAATTTTATGTACTTTTGTGAATGTTATGTTTCATAAGATTTTTCAAAAATTGCGATTAAGGAAGTTGCCTCTTGGTATAGTAGAAAGAATTGGGTTTTGGAAATAAAAGATTCGTGAGATGCTTATATATTTTGGCTACTAATAAAGAAAGGTTTTCTGTATTTGAAAAAAAAGATTCATGATTCAAGTTCTCTGTGTTAACCTACTGTGTGGTTTGGGGGCAAAAAAGAATAGTTGTAATACTACCTTCTGTAAAGCATTAAAATGCTTTATAAACCGTAAAGTGGTATGCAAATGTTGGCCACTACTATTTTTTCTTTTCTTTTCTTATTTATTTATTTATTTGAGACAGAGTCTCACTCTGTTGCCCAGGCTGGAGTGCCAAGGTGTGATATCAGCTCACCACAACCTCCACCTCCCAGGTTCAAGTGATTCTCCTGCCTCAGCCTCCCAAGCAGCTGGGATTACAGGTGCCTGCCACCGTGCCCTGCTAATTTTTGTATTTTTAGTAGAGACAGGGTTTCACCATGTTAGCCAGGTGGGTCTCGAACCCTCGACCTCAGGTGATCTGCCCTCCTTTTGGCCTCCAAAAGTGCTAGGATTACAGGTGTGAGCCACCACGCCCAGGTAGGTGACCACTACTATTATTGCACAGGAACAACATATATATCTGCTTAAAAGTTTCTCTCCTAATTAACCTGCTTGTGACCTTTAAGCATACTTCAGATAATTCCTGAAACCATTATGTTTTTCTTTGCTATTTTTTTTTTACTTCCAAAATACTTGGGGTTAAATTTCTTACATGGTGTTAATAACTCTGTTTTGTTATACATTACTTTTTTGTCATACATTACTTCTCCAAATAGTATTTAATCATCTGATTTATTTTCTTTAAACTGCCTCAAGTTATATGTGTCTTAATATTTATGACCTCAAATACTTTGTAGAAAAAGAAGAAATGGGTAAGTTATATATAAACAATAAAGGATACTGACAGGGTGGGAGAAAACGTGGCCTTTGCTTGTCTTCTCTCTAAAGGTTGTGAGGCACATTGTGGCAGTCTCACTTCCCTCTTTCTGCAGCACATCACCCTCAGATAAATAAATAAAGCAGAGGACTTTCATTTCCAGCCAGTTGTCATAGCAACTTTTGACTATCCAGAGAAGAAGGAATTCTCATATCTTAAGCCCTGACTCCAGAAGAGCTAAAAAGACACAAAGACTAAAAGGAACATTAAAGAATGATTTGCAAGATGTGATAAAATTGAATATCTGTTATTCAGAACTTTTCCAGTATATATATGTGCTTTTTCCCCTGACATATTTATATTTCTTCTTATAGAATTCAGAACTCAACAGCAATAGACTAATAATAGCTCCCATTTATCACTTATTACATGCCAGACGCATAGAACATTACATATATTGTTTTTTAATACACCCAACAACACTGTAAGTGTTATACTATTTTTATCCACATTTTACAGATGAGGAGCTTGAGTTTAGATAGATGGAGCAGTTTACTCAAAGTCACAGGATAAGTGCTCATCCTCTCAGCCTTCAACACAGTTGATCACTTCTTAAAACATTCTCCACTTTTCTGGATTTTTCTCCTGCTTTATTGGCCAAACACTTTTCTGACTCTCTTGGTTCTGTCTGATCTGTAAATGATAGAATGCCTAGAACTTATACTCTTCTCTATCCAGTTAATGTCTTCCTTTCCTATGGCTTTAAATGTTTTCTATATGTTGACAATCCCCACATGGATATCTCCTTCCCAGATATTGCACATGCATTTCAGATTCTGGCATGCAAGTGTTCACTTGACACTTAGATATCTAATAGGTATTTTAAAGGTAATAAATCTAAAACAGTTCCTGTCTGCATATCTTACCTATCTCAGTAAATGTAAGCACTGTCTAACCCAGATGCTTAAGCCAAAATCCCTAAGAGTCATCCTTGATTTATTTTCCCCTCAAACCCCCACTACCCTGTCCCAGAAGAACTGCTAATGTATAAATAAATAATTTCAGAATTATCCACAAAATCTATCTTAAGTCTACTTCATTTCACCTCCATTGCCACCACTTTAATGAAGGCCACCATCTTTCCCTGGACTCCTGTCTGAGTCCATTTTGTGCTGCTATAACAGAGTACCACAGACTGGTTAATTTATAATGAACAGAAATGTATTGGCTCACAATTTTGGAGGCTGGGAATTCCAAGATCAAGGGGCTAACATCTGGCAAGGGCCTTCTTGCTGTGTCATACCATGACAGAAGAGCAAAGGAGGGCAAGAGAGAGAGTAAAAGACGGTCAAGTTCCTCCTTTTATAATGAACCCTCTCCCTTGAAAATGGCATGAATCCATTCTCTCCACCTTCCTGGCCTAATCACATTTCACTGGGCCCATCTCCTAACACTGTTGCATTGGGGATTAAGTTTTCAACACATGTTTTTGGGAGGACACATTTAAACCATAGCAGCTCCTAACCAGGAGCTTTCTAACCCATATCCCTGCTTCCACTCTCCAAAGAGCAGCCAGAATGAGCTTTTGAGACCATAAATCAGATCTTGCTAGTGTTAAAGGCTTCAATGGCTTCCATTGCTCTTAGAGTATGATTTGAACTTCTAACTGTAGTGTAAAAAGCTATGCACGAGCTAGTTAATACCTTTTGCTCCAGGATACTACAATTGTCCCCCTCCATCATTCTGCATTAGCCACAGTGTCCTCCTTTCTTTCCCTCAAACATGTCAAGCTTTTTTTTTTTTTTTTTTTTTTTTGACTCAGATTTTGCAGTATGCACTATCTTAAACTTCTCTTAGCTTATTATCCTAGCTGGCTATTTTTCCTCCTTCAGGTTTCAGCTCAAATATCTCCTTAGAGATTACCTTATCTAAAGTTGCCTCCTGTTGGGGCTCTCAGTTAATCACATAATTTTTCTTTTCTTTTTTTTTTTTCTTAGAGACATGTCTTAATGTCTCGCTGCGTTGCTCAGGCTGGACTTGAACTCCTGGGCTCAAGCAATCCTCCCACCTCACCCTCCCAAGTAACTGGGACTACACATTTTTATTTTCTTAATAGCACTTATCAATATCAGAAATCTTTACTAGTGTAAGTTCCATAGGGTCAGGGAAACTTGTCTTTTTCATTGCTGTATTCTCCAAACTTAGGAGTATATAGGAGGTGCTCAATGAATAATCCTTGAAGGAAGGAATGAAGGAAAAGGGAAAAAGTGAGAAATTCAGTGCTGGAATTACATTCCAGGGTGGGTTTACTCCAAAATTGCTTCGACCTACCTTCCTTTCGATGGGGTTCAGGAAACACCACCCCAATATATGGTACCTTCAGAAAATCTCAGAAGCAGGAAGGTCACTTTACCTTCCCCTCAACCTTCTTCCATGAAGCAGGTTATAAGACCTTCATTCCAGAGGCACTCACCCAAACCTGGAAGAAAGGAATGTCCTTATCTCTGAAGACACAAGGATACAAAGAAGAATCTGAACAAACAGGCCTTCCTAAGTTCCCTGCAGTTATCATAACCTTTTGTCCAATCATACTTCTGCAGAACTGTCCGCTCCTCATCAACCCTGAGCATAAAAATACACACATATCCCTGTTTCTTTGGGTCTTCATTTCTGAAACCTCCTGTGTCACATAAAACTTATATTAAGTAAATTTGTATGCTTCTCTCTTGTCAATCTGTGTTTTGTTATAGGGACCTCATTTATGAAAATAGCTATGGGTGAGAAAAGATTTATTCTTTCCTACACTATTTTTAGCTTTTCAAGATGATTTCCAGTTATGTTAGTTGTTTTGTTCTAACTGTAGACTGATGCCTAAATCCCCCCAAAACACTGAGTTTGAGATGGGGATGAAAGGAGACAGCTGTGAAAGAATGCAATTGGAAGGGCTCTCAAACAACTGCAAACTCTTTACCTTTGGGGGAAGGAAGACAAAAGAAAGAGAACACTATGCCACAGTTTTTACTTCTTCAGAAATGAAAGTTAAATTCCTTGAAAGAACTCAACATATGCCCAATCACATCCTTCCCTGCCAAATGTCCATGGTTTTTAGGTAAGTTGTTCTCAAGCAAAAATCAATATTCCAAAATGTGAACTTTGGAGTTTGAATGCAACCATACCAGCCCATTGCCACTCATTCTCACTCTTTAATTATTGGCAATAAAATTGTATCTAAAAAACTTATGAGGAAAGAAGACAGAAGAAAGGCACAGGATAACAAAACCTGAAGCATTAAGATACAAAGGGCAGCCTGAGCAAATCAATGGATGTTTCTCACAGCTGATCTCTCCACACTAGCCCAAAATTGGTTGTGAAGTCCAGTCAGTTCCTAGGGGAAGAAACAGGAAAGATGATGCAAGGATACTTTTCCACGGAGAATATAGTTCTAATTTATAAAAGTTTCCAAAGAGTTTGAATCTCAAATATCTCACTCTACTTCTGGCACCAAAAGGAAGCATGCCAAGGCCTAAGAGAAATAAATTGTTATAATTTACATGTTAGTTGGCTTTCAGTAGGTTTGGCTCCTGAGCCTTTTAAATGTCAAGGATTTTAGCGTTAAAACACTTAGCTTTCAACACTTTAGAAACTCCCAATGCTAATGTTTTTGTTTTGTATTTTAACTAACAATTCTTTGGCTGAAGACTTTCATTTTTGAAACACTTAAATTCCTAATAAGTAAAAACCTGGCAGGGGGTTTGGAGAGTTTGGGCCATAATGATAGACTGAAAATTAATTTTACTCTTGACCTTCATATTGACTTGTTGTGATCTAACAAAGATCATTTATCTTCCTGTGGTTTCAAGTTTTTCATTATAAACTATAAAAAATAATATGGATATTATTTTGAGATCATTTATCTTCCTGTGATTTCAGTTTTTTCATTATAAACTATAAAAAATAATATGGATAGTATTTTGAGATCACTGGAGAAAATGGACAAGCTCAGCATGGTTATTTGTAGATGTACTTATATCAAATTCAATTATGTAAATGCTGTTTTTAAACAACTTTCTAATTCTGTTCAATATGATTTCTAAGTTTTATACAGTGAAAACAAAATTTAATGTGATAGTCTGTCAAAATCTAATATTATATCTATAGTTTTCTTTTGTTACCAGAAAGGAGTCCCAACCCAGACCCCAAGAGAGGGTTCTTGGAACTCACGCAAGAAAGAATTCAGGGTGAGTCCGTAGAGTAAAGCAAAAGCAAGTCTATTAAGAAAGTAAAGGAATAAAAAAAATGGCTATTCCATAGGCAGAGCAGCAACATGGGCTGCTTAACTAAGTATACTTATAATTATTTCTTGACTATATACTAAACAAGGGGTGGATTATTCATGAGTTTTCCAGGAAAAGGATGGGCAATTCCCAGAGCTGAGGATTCCTCCCCTTTGTAGACTATGTAGGGTAACTTCTTGACATTGCCATGGCATCTGTAAACTGTCATGGCACTGGCAGGAGTGTCTTTTAGCATGCTAATGCATTACAATTAGCATATAATGAGCAGTGAAGACAATCAGAGGTCACTTTTGTCATCCTCTTGGTTTTGGTGGGTTTTGGCTGGCTTCTTTACCACAACCTGTTTTATCGGCAAGGTCTTTATGACCTGTATCTTGTGCTGACCTCCCTATCTCATCCTGTGACTAAGAGTGCCTAACCTTGGCCAGGCGCAGTGTCTCATGCCTGTAATCCTAACACTTTGGGAGGCCGAGACAGGCAGACCATGAGGTCAGGAGTCCGAGACCAGCCTGACCAACATGTGGAAAACCAATCTCTACTAAAAATACAAAAATTAGCCAGGCCTAGTGGTACGTGCCTGTAATCCCAGCTACCCGGGAGGCTGAGGCAGGAGAATTGCTTGAACCCGGGAGGTGGAGGTTGCAGTGAGCCAAGATCATGCCACTGCACTCCAACCTGGTGACAGATCGAGACTCCATCTCAAAAAAAAAAAAAGAATGCCTAACCTCCTGGGAATGCAGCCCAGTAGGTCTCATCCTCATTTTACCCAGCCCCTATTCAAGATGGAGTTAGTTGCTCTGGTTCAAACACCTCTGACACATTCAATCAGAGCGAAAGAGACTTAGTAAAATCGAAATAACATCTCCAGAGTTAATTTTCTTTTCTTCTTCTGCACAGAACCATCCCTATTTACTCTGTATGAAAACTTTCATTACCTGATGCTCCACTCTCATGCCTCCAATCTTGGGTCTACAAGTACCACAATTTTATGTGAAAAGACATTTTATATGAAAAGACATTTTACGTAAGAAGAAATACAAACACCAAGAAAACATTAAAACTATACAATTTCTCTAGTAGGCAAATAATGCAAAGTAAAATTAGATAACTTTTTCACCTTATCATTTGACAAATACTAAAATTAAAATTGGCAAATATTTAAAAATTAAAGTTTCAGTATTGTCTAAGGTGTAAAGACATAGTTTTTCATATATGGCTAGTGGGAATGTAAATTGGTAAGATTTTTTTGAGTGAAAACCCCTTTGCAAAAGTATGACATAAGAGGAATCTAACATGGCTGACTCCATCTTGCTTCTAGCCTCATGGACTGGCTGTCTTTGCTCATTTCTGGAAATTTTTCTTTGGGAGAAATTTAGTTTACAGTTTAAATAATAATAACCCTTCCCCAAAACTAAACTGCCCTTGTAAAACTAATGAAAGGTCACCAAGTTAGAAGGACAAGAGGGGCCTGAATTCTAAATAATTACCAGCCATTACTCTGAAGGTCATAAGATTTGCAACTTTTCCAATTACTCTTGCAGATAACATCATTATTGTAGACCCTAAGATTGGTCTTTTGAAATGTCTTTTCAGTTTTTTGCATTTCTGACAACTGGATGGCCCCATCTGGACTTGTGACTCAATCAGTCCTGTGGCCCCCACCCAGAAGCAGACTCAGTGCATGAGGACCATTTTCTACACCCCATGTTGTCATCCCCAGCCAATCAGCATGTCTCCTACCCTAGCCCTCTGCCCACCAAACTATCTTTGAAAGACTCCTAACCTCTGAGCCTTTGGGGAGACTGATTTGAGTTATAACTCCATCTCCCATTTAGCATAACCAGCCTCACATCAATCAAACGCTTTCTTTACTGCAATGCCATGGTCTCAGGGGGTTGATTTTGTTCGTGCAGCAGGCAGGAAAAACCCATCAGGCAGTTACACAAGGAGCAATTTGGCAAAACCTATTACAGGTTTAAAATTTTACTTTGAACAGCATGGTAGTACCCAAAGATACAAATATAAAGTATCGAGTGTTGGTGGGAATGTAAAGTCATTGGAATACTCATACACTGTTAGTGGGACTGTAAACTGGCAGGACCACTTTGTTTTTCTGTTTTTTGGTTTTTTGAGACAGGCTCTCACTTTGTCACCCAGACTGGAGTATAGCGGCACGATCTCGGCTCACTGCAGCCTCCACCTCCTGGGCTCAAGCAATCCTCCCACCTCAGCCCCCTAAGTAGCTGGGACTACAGGTGCACACCACCATGCCTGGCTAATTTTTTGTATTTTATGCAGAAACAGGGTTTCGCCATGTTGCTGTCAGAGGCGTTTAAACCACAGCAACTCCATCTTGAATAGGGGCTGGGTAAAGTAAGGCTGAGACCTACTGGGGTGCATTCCCAGAAGGTTAGGAATTCTGTCACAGGATGAGATAGGAGGTCAGCACAAGATACAGGTCATAAAGACCTTGCTGATAAAACAGGTTGCAATAAAGAAGCTGGCCAAATTCTACCAAAACCAAGATGGCAATGAGAGTGACCTCTGGTCGTCTTCACTGCTCATTATATGCTAATTATAATGCATTAGCATGCTAAGAGACACTCCCACCTGTGCCATGACAGTTTACAGATGCCATGGCAATGCCAGGAAGTTACCCTATATAGTCTAAAAAGTGGAGGAACCCTCAGTCCCAGGAATTGCCCACCCCTTTCCGGGAAAACTCATGAATAATCCACCCCTTGTTTAGCACATAATCAAGAAATAATCATAAAATTGAGCAACCAGCAGCCCTTGGGGCTGCTGTGTCTATGCAATAGCCATTCTTTTATTCCTTTACTTCCTTAATAAACTTGCTTTCACTTTGTACTGTGGACTTGCCCGAAATTCTTTCTTGTGTGAGATTCAAGAACCCTCTCTTGGGGTCTGGATCGGGACCCCTTTCCAGTACCATTGCCAAGACTGGTCTTGAACTCCTGAGCTCAAGCTACCTGCCTGCCTCGGCCTCCCAAAGAGCTAGAATTATAGGCATGAGCCACTGCACCCGGCCAGGAAGGATCACTTGGGAAAACAATTTGGCCTTATCTAATAAGGCTGAAGATGTGAATGTCTTATAACTCAGCAGTTCCACTTCTGGGCATACACTCAAGAGAAACTCTTGTACATGTGTTTATATCCACACTGTTTGTTAAGACCAAGAAAGAAGAAATAATCCTAATTGTCCATCAATAATACAATAGATAAATACAGCAGTGAAAATGAAGAAATCATAGCTACACACAATGACATGGATGATCTCAGGAATATTGTGTTGTGAGAAAAAGCAAGTTGCAGAATAATATATACAGTATGGTTCTGCAGGGTACCAGAATATGCACCCCAAAATACGCCTCTTTACCACTGGATTATCTTGAGCTAAACACAACTGAGAAATAGTAGACACAAGTAAAGCTCTTTACCTCCCTCTTACTACCTAAAAATGCAGTATAAAGTTCCCCTTTTGGAAAGGAATTTATATTTATAAAGCAAATTTATATTTGTAAAAGTTGTCTCCTTACCAGGAAGAAAGCTATTCATAGAGATGACCCTTATCACCTGGATGACTCTTATCTGCAAAACAAGATAGCCTTTATTTATCATACATTTCATCCCCTCGCTTTCCCATAAGCTTGCCTCCCTGACCCAGAAATCCCAAACCCTTTTTCCTTTGTTTAGCCTAAGATGATAGATAAGCCTCAATCATCTAGCCACATCCTTGAGTCTCATTTCTTATTTAAACTAATGTACATAAGTGTGTAATCAAAACCTTTTTTTCTCTTGCTAATCTGTGTTTCGTTATTTTAATTCACAGGCTCAGCCTGTTAGGAGGGTAGAGGAAAAAGGATTCCTCTTCCCCTACAATTTCATTTGTATAAAGTCCAAAAGCACATAAAACTAATTGCTTGGGAAAACAAATGTGATGGTACGGGCAAAGGGAACATTCCTTCCACACTCCAAAGATTTGATAATTAATTTTTATTTTTTATTTTTGAGATGGAGTCTTGCTCTGTCACTCAGGCTGGAGTGGGTGCAATATCGGCTCACTGTAACCTCTGCTTCCCAGGTTCAAGCGATCCTCCCACCTCAGCCTCCCAAGTTGCAGGGATTACAGGCTTGCACCATCATGCCTGGCTAATTTTTGTATTTTTTGTACAGACGAGGTTTCACCATGTTGGCCAGGCTGGTCTTGAACTCCTGACCTCAAGTGATCTGCCCATTTCAGCCCCACAAAGTGCTTGGATTACAGGCATGAACCACCATGCCTGGCCAAGGTTTGATAATTTGAGTCTCTGGAATAAACTGACAATAGACAGATTAACAGGAAAAAAGGCATACAAATTTATTATGTGCACATGAGCCACACAAAATATGAGATTTCGAGAAGGACCAGCTGAACTGGCTAAAGTTCATTTTTGTTTGTTTGTTTTTGAGATGGAGTCTTGCCCTGTTGCCCAGGCTGGAGTGCAATGGCACGATCTTGGCTCACTGCAACCTCCACCTTCTGGGTTCAAGCAATTCTTCTGCCTCAGTCTCCCGAGTAGCTGGGATTACAGGAGTGCGCCACCACGCCTGGCTAATTTTTGTATTTTTAGTAGAGACGGGGTTTCACCATGTTGGCCAGGCTGGTCTCAAACTCCTGACTTTGTGATCTGCCCGCCTTGGCCTCCCAAAGTGTTGGGATTACAGGTGTGAGCCACCACACCTGGCCAAAGTTCTATACGATATGGAAAGGAATAGGGGGCTGGGAGCTCCTGAAGGATGGTGATAACAAGCCATGGGAGGGTAAAGAGGAAATGCATTGTCAACAAATTCTTTTTTGTTGTTTTTTTTTTTTTAGAGACAGTGTCTCTATTGTCAGGCTGGAGTACAGTGGCATGATCATAGCTCACTGCAGCCTTGAACTCCTAGGCTCAGGGGATCCTTGGACTACGGCTAATTTTTTAACACCCAACTAATTTAAAATTTTTTTTTAGAGATGGAGTCTCCTCATGTTGCCCAGTGTCAGGTTCCAGCTCAAGCTGGGGTCTGAGGGGAGTCTGTGAACAGGTGGCAGGTAGCTGAAAGAACACTCAGGGGTCTGTAGGCAGGTGCAATATGGCTTTATTCTCTCCCCTTCTCCATCAGCCTTTGTCTCGGCTGCCTGCTCTGGCCACAGTCCCTCTCAGCGCCAGCTCCATGGCTCCTGTGCCCCCACATCTGCAGCTATGCTCCCTGGTGTGGGCACTGCTTCCTGGCTCCCTCCTGTTCACCTGCAAGGCAGCCAGCTTTATCAAGCACCCTCTCACAGTGTCAGTGGTACATCTATGCAACTCACAGACAATAGTGACTCAGAGCTAGGTGATGAGCCCACCCATAACATGGTTACATAACTGTGATTATATAATGCATGGGATTGTGCACCTGTACTCCAATCCCGCTGTGCCATGCTGCACTGGATGTTTACTTCGGCCCACTCTTGACTGTAGTGCAGCCATTTCCCTTACACCCAGGATGATCTCGGACTCCTGGGCTCAAGTGATCCTTCTGCCTCAGTTTCCCAAAGTGCTGGGATTACAGCCTGAGCGACTGAGCCCAACCAGGCTGTCTTATTATGCAGATAAAGTCTCCCAGGTAGCATCCCTGAAGGTGGTAGCCTCTGATAAGAGTTTCTCCAGCATGGTGTCAGAACTTTCTTCTCTTTACCTGTGAGCTAATCTTCTCTGGTTAATGATTGCATTCCTTCTGGAGAAACTTCCCTTGGATAAAGGAAGATCAGAGCAAGGCCTTCCCTGCATTACTGCTCTCCAGGTGCTCTCAGTCTGAAGTCTAATGCAGCATGTTTTGTTTTCTGAGCCCCAACACAATAAAACTAAAAGTAGAGTAACAATAGACCTAAATTAAGGATAGTTGTTACCTTTGAGAGAAGAAAAGGAGGATGAGGTTGGAGAGAGGCACACAGGGTACTTTAAAGGTAATGAGTGAGGAAAGTGAATATGACTTGGAGACCACTGAACAGGGCCCAGAGACAAAAACTCCTTATCTGAGGAATGTAGAAGGCTGCAAAGAACACCTGGTGACCATCAAACAGGCCATCCGAAGGCAAAAGTTATCTAGGAAATTTAGAAGTAATTAAACTTCCCAGCAGGGTGCGATGGCTCACACCTGTAATCCCAGCACTCTGGGAGGCCGAGGCATGCGGATCACCTGAGGTCAGGAGTTCAAGACCAGCCTGGCCAACATGGTGAAACCCCGCCTACTAAAAATACAAAAATTATATTTGGGCATAGTGGTGGGCACCTGTAATCCCAGCTTCTCAGGAGGCTGAGATGGGAGAATCGCTTGAACCTGAGAGATGGAGGTTGCAGTGAGCCAAGATCGTACCACTGCACTCCAGCCTGGGCAATGGAAACTCCATCTCAAACAATAATAATAATAATAATAATAAAACTTCCCTACTATCTAAAGTTGGCATCTGGTTCCAGGCCTCTTTCAACTTTTATTAAGTAACTAGAATTTTTATACATCTTGGGAATTCCATGCCGAAACTCATTGTGTAACCCTTGCTGACGTTAAGCCACCCAAATGTCTATAAATGTAATAATTTATCATGACCTATGTAGCTAATATGGCCCAAATTACCTTTAAGCTCTCATCTTAAGGTCCATAAAAGGTCCTAAGGAAAATCCACCACTTCACGCTCAGTCCTCCCACTGAGGCACCCCGCTGCACCCTTTAGCAGTATTCCTTCTTTCTAATAAACTTTCCTTTTTCAAACCTATACTGTTGTCAGTAAGTTCTACCTACCAACATGTAAGTTGACTACTTCCCAATGCCGGGGCTCTGACACCTCGCCTGGCATTAATAATGTTTTGGGTTTTTTTCCTTAAATTTGGTGATAAATTCAGATGTTTTTGGTTGTAAATGTGTTTCATTTTACTTCATAAATATTTTTGTGTCTAGTCAATGTTTAATAAAAGCAACTTAAAGAACTTAAGTGTCCAAGAACCAGTTATATGTCAACATAAATAGAATAATTTTATTTATATAAAACTCTATACATACTATGTGGATAAACAGCAATGAAAGATGTGTACAAGGACATATAATAATGTATTAATCATTGTATCACTTAGTGAGTGGATTTGGACTGATTTTGCTCTCCTTGTTTTACTTTACTATACTGTTTATTTTGTTCATATAAACGACATGTATTTTCTTATAAAGAAAATAAAACTGGTTGGCACTATGACCCATGCCTGTTTAATCAGCACTTTGGAAGGCTGAGGCAGGAGGGCTGCTTGAGTCCAGGAGTTTGAGACAAGCCTGGGCAACATGGCAAAACTCTGTCTTTACAAAAATACAAAAAGCTAGTTGGGTATGGTGGTGCACCCCTGTAATCCCAGCTACTCAGGAGGCTGAGGCAAGAGGATCAATTGAGTCTGGGGAGTTGAGCCTTTAGTGAGCCATGATCATGCCAGTGCACTCCAGCCTGGGCAAAGAACAAGACCCTGGCAAAAAAAAAAAAAAAATTAAAAAAAGAAAGAAAGGAAGGGAGGGAGGAAAGAAAGAAAGAAAGAAGGAAAGAAAGAAAGAAAGAAAGAAGGAAGGAAAGAAAGAAAGAAAGGAAAGGAAAGAAAGGAAAGGAAAGGAAAGAAAGGAAAGGAAAGGAAAGGAAACGAAAGGAAACGAAAGGAAAGGAAGGGGGAAAGGGAAAGGAAAGGAAAGGAAAGGAACTATTTCTTTAAAAAAAAAGATATAACTATTAGGATGTTCACAACAGTTAGATAGAGGTATAGATAGATAAACATATTGTGTAAGAAAGAATTAACCTTACCCAAAGTAAGGTATAGCCTTTGCTCGCAGCCCCTAGAGGTAATCTCTAAGCCCTTGGGATGTCTTGCCTGATGAAAGTGTCCTTGTTTACTTGGGGGCCTTGAGCCATGCCAGATAGTCTGATTACAATAATTTGTGGTAGGGGCTTTGGAGTACATGGTATCAGCTCAACCTCCAGAGAAGCTGGAGGTTAAGGTCATCCACATGGGCAGTCAACCATGTCTATGTGGTGATGCCCCAGTAAAACTTTGGACACCAAACTTCTCTGGTTGGCAGTACTCCATGAGTATTGCCACACGCTATTGCTGGGAGGCACAATGGCTGGTTCTGACTCCAATGGGAGAGGACATTTAGAAGCTTCATGCTTGAAACTCTCCTGAACTCTGCCCCTTGCACCTCTTCCTTTGGTTTATTTTAATTTGTATACATCACTGTAATAACCCATAACCATGAGTGTAGCAGCTTTCAGTGAGTTCTGTGAATCTTTCTAGTGATTATTGAAACTGAGAGTGTTCTTGGGAATCCCTGAACTTTCATTTGGTGCCAGAGTGAGGGTGATCTTGGGGACACCTAAACTTTGGAATTGGTGTTAGAAGTGGAATTTGCAAGAATGACTGTATTAGTCCATTTTCACACTGCTGATAAAGACATACCCAAGACTGGACAATTTACAAAAGAAAGAGGTTTAATTGGACTTACAGTTCCACATGGCTGGGGAGGTCTCACAATCATGGTTGAAGGCAAAAGACATGTCTTACATCGCAGCAGGCAAGAGAGAGAATGAGAGTCAAGCAAAACGGGTTTCCCCCTATCAAACATCAGATCTCATGAGACTTATTCACTACCACAAGAACCGTATGGGAGAAACTGCCCCTATGATTCAATGATCTTCCACCAGGACCCTCCCACAACACGTGGGAATTATGGAGTACAATTCAAGATGAGATTTGGGTGGGGACACAGAGCCAAACCATACCATTCCATTCCTGGCCCCTGCCAAATCTCATGTCCTCACATTTCAAAACCAATTATGCCTTCCCAACCATCCCCCAAAGTCTTAACTCATTTCAGCATTAACAAAAGTCCATAGTCCAAAGCAAAAGTAAGTCCCTTCTGCCTATGAACCTGTAAAATCAAAAGCAAGTTAGTTACTTCCTAGATACAGTGGGGGTACAGGCATTGGGTAAATACAGCCATTCCAAATGGGAGAAATTGGCCAAAACAAAGGGCCTACAGTCCCCATGCAAGTCTGAAATCCAGCAGGGCAGTCAAATTTGAAACCTCCAAAATGATCTCCTTCGACCCCATGTCTCACATCCGGGTCATGCTGATGCAAGAGATAGGTTCCCATGGTCATGGGCAGATCTGCCCCTGTGGCTTTGCAGGGTATAGCTCCTCTCCTGGCTGCTTTCATGGGCTGTCATTGAGTGTCTGTGGCTTTTCCAGGCACATGGTACAAGCTGTCAGTGGATCTACCATTCTGGGGTCTAGAGGATGGTGGCCCTCTTCTTACAGCTCCACTAGGTAGTACCCTAGTAGGGACTCTGTGTGGGGGCTCTGACCCCACATTTTCCTTCTGTACTGCCCTAGCAGAGGTTCTCCATGAGGGCCCCACCCCACAGCAAACTTTTGCACGGGCATCTAGGCATTTCTGTACATCTTCTGAAATCTAGGTGGAGGTTCCCAAACCTCAATTCTTGTGTGCACCCGCAGGTTCAACACCGTGTGGAAGCTGCCAAGGCTTGGGGCTTCCACCCTCTGAAGCAACAGCCTGAGCTGTACCTTGGCCCCTTTTGGTCACGGCAGGAGTGGCTGGGATGCAGGGTACCAAGTCCCTAGACTGCACACAGCATGGGGCCTGAGCCAGTCCATGAAACCATTTTCTCCTAGGCCTCTGGGCCTGTGATGGGAAGCACTGCCGTGAAGACCTCTGACATGCCCTGGAGACATTTTCCCCATTGTCTTGGGGATTAATATTCAGTTCCTCATTACTTATGCAAATTTCTGCAGCCAGCTTGAAGTTCTCAGAAAATGGGGTTTTCTTTTCTATCCCATTGTCAGGCTGCAAATTTTCCAAATTGTTATGCTCTGCTTCCCTTATAAAACTGAATGCCTTTAACAGCACCCAAGTCACCTCTTGAATGCTTTGCTGCTTAGAAATTTCTTCTGCCAGACACCCTAAATAATCTCTCTCAAGTTCAAAGTTCCAGGGTCTCACTCTGTTGCCCAGGCTGGAGTGCAGTGGCATAATCTCAGCTCACTGCAACCTCAGCCTCCTGGGCTCAGATGATCCTCCCACCTCAGCCTCCCAACTAGCTGGGACCGAAGGTGCACACCACCATGCCCAGCTAATTTTTGTATTTTTTGTAGAGATGCGGTTTCCCTATTTTGCTCAGGCTGGGCTCAAGCGATCTTCTCTCCTTGGCCTCCCAAAACTGGGATTACAGGTGTGATCCAGGTGGCCACAGTTACTTATTTTCTTGTCTGTGTCCATAACTCCTCAACAATCCCTCCCAACTGGTCTACAAAATCATTTTGTAGACAAAGTGATATTTGTTTGTTTCTTAAATATTTCTGTAGAATGGTTTTAAAAGGTTAAAAGATTTAGTTTTAGATAAAAAGATTTACGTTGCTCACACATTAGAGTATATTAAATGGTGTACAGTGAAAAATCACTCTTTCCTTCCCCACACCATTCCCCATTCACTTTGTTTTCTTCCTCTACGAATAGTGATTATAGTTTCTGTTGATCCTTCTGAAAAATGTTTATGCATATTTAAGACTATATGTGTGTATGTGCATTCAGTTTTTCCACAAACATTTCACATAAATGGTAGCATACTATACACACTCTCTCTGCATTAAGGATCTTTCTCTATCAATACGTTAATATGTACATAATATCTTCTGTGTGTGTGTGTGTGTGTGTTGTGCTGAACTACACTGTGTTCACCATTACAAGGGCTTTAGTAAGACTGTTGAAATGAATTAAATTACAATACAGGGAGTTGATAATAATAAGTGTTGATGATATGAAAATGACTAATAAACACATGAAAATGTGCTCAACATCATTATTCAGGAGGGATATACAAATTAAAAGCACAGTGAGATTTTACTACCCACCCACTAGAATGACTAAAATAAGCAAAATGAAACATCTGACAATACCAAAGGTTGGAGAAGACATGTTGCAACTGGAACTCTCAGACATTCTGGTGAGAATATAAATTGATATAGCCACTTTGGAAAACTGATCTTAACTACTAAATCTGAACATATGCATAGCCTATGACACAGTAACTCCACTCTTAGGTATGCTAAGAGTAGAGCTGCCAACAGGAATGCTACATATGTTCACCAAAAGACATACAAGTAAAGGATTAATCTTGTCCAAAGCAATGTTTGGCCCTTGATCAGTTTCTAGGAGGCAACCTCTAAGCCCTTGGAATAACAGCATCCTTACCTGGGGGCTTTGGGTCACATCAAATAGCCTATGTTAACAATGTCACTTATAGCCAGGGTATTGGGCCACATGGCATCAGCTTAACCTCTGGAGAAGCTAGAGACTAAGAACAGCCACATGGTTGTTGCCATTTCCATGTGACCAACCCCCAGTAAAATCCCTGGACACCAAGGCTAGGGGAGCCTCCATGCTAGGTTGGCATTACTCCAGGCATCTGCCACTCATCACTGCTGATAAAAGTAAACTCTGTCTGCAGGACTCCACTGAAAGAGAATGACTGGAAGCTCACGCCTGGAAACTTGCCTGGACTCTGTCCTCTGTGCGTTTTCCCACTGCTGATTGTAATCTGTACTCTTTCACTGTAATAAACCATCATCGTGAATATAACAGCTTTCTTTCTGAGTTCTGTGAGTCCTTCTAGTGAATTATTGAACCTAAGGATAGTCTTGGGGATCTCCCAAATGGCAACAAGAATGTTCATAGAGGCATTATTCATAATAGACAAAACCTGGAAACAACCCAAATGACCATGAATAGAATAGATGTATATTCATATAAAGGAATATTCTACAGCAAGAAAACTACAACAACATGCAACAATATTGATGAATCACTCAACCATAATATTGAGCAAAAGAAGCCACAGAAAGGAGTATGCAGTATATTATTTTATTTATGTAAGGTTCAAAAATTAGTCTATGTTGAGAGAAGCCAGAATAAAGTTACGTTTGAGATGGGGTATTGGCTGAAAATCTCAAGCTTGATACTTATAATCTGTGCACTTTTCTGCATGTAGATTATGCCTCAACAGAAAGATTACTCCCTACACACCTATTATCATTGTTAAAAAAATAATAATAATAATGAGAGAGAGAGAGAGAAGAGGGGAGGGGGAAGGAAACTGGATTGGATTCTGGCAAGGTTGCATAGTAACTGCAACTCTCATACACTGCTAATGGGAATGCAAAATGGTACCACTACTTTAGAGAATAGTTTGACAGTTCCTTATCAAGTTAAACATACACTTACCATATGACCCAGCAATCCTATCCCAAGGAGTTACCCAAGAGAAATGAAATTTTATATTTATGCAAAAACCTATAGGCCACTCATCACCTTCAAAAAAACTCAAAGAACGCAAATATCCTTCAACAGATGAATGGATACATAAACTATGATGCATCCACATAGTGGAATACTATTATACTACTCAGCACCAAAAAGGAGTGAACTATTGACACATGCAACCCCTCGGATGAATCTCATGTATTAAGTGAAAGAAGTCAGACCCAAAAGGCTGCGCACTATAGGATTCAATTTATATGACATTCTGGAAAAGGCAAAACTTTAGAGACAGAAAATAGACTGGTGGTTGCCTGGGGTGGGGGGTTATAGGAGGCATTGACCACAAAGGGGCACAAGAGAATTAATTATTTGGGGGTGATGATAACATTTTGTAACTTGACTGTGGTGGTAGTGATTACACAGCTGAATATGTGTCAAAACTTAAACTATACACTGAAAAGGGTGAGTTTCATTATATACAAAGTATACGTCAGCAAAACTGACAGATGTATAAACATGTTTAAAGCTTACTTTTAAGTAATAATAACAATAATAGGTGCCACGAGAGATGTAAAGAGGAAGCAGACTATGAAAAATTTATTTCCCAGTGAGAATTAAGAGAATTGTCACGGAAGTGTTCATATGTATGCTGAGCCTCAAATATGCATGAATAATATCTGGGGAGTGACCATCTTGAAGAACTAATTTCCAACTCCAAATTCATGGAAGAAAGTATCAGAGAGAATCATATTTCTGAACTTTTGCCATAGCACCTTCCACTGAGCCACAAACCAAGTAGGATCTAAGAGCCACTTAGTCCCATCTGTCATGGCACACCTTTGGGTGAGAGTCACACTGCCTCTGCCTGAGAAATAGTTCCAAGCCCAGAAAATGGGGCTTAGAGAGTCAGAATCCTTAGGTCTACCAGGGACTTCAAAACTTCCTCCACAATATTTGTCCTTTCAGAATAAGAGGAAATAATCCATTAATAATTAAAGCTAACACTTATGTAGCACTGACTAGATGCCGGGCCCTGTTCCTTAATTTCACATATATATAATCAATTCTTACAGCAACTCCATGAAGTAGGTAGTTTTGAAAACAACCCCATTTTACAGATGGGAAGCTGAAGAACAGAGTAGTTAAGGAACTTGCTCAGGGTACAAAATTAATAAGTGGTAGAGGCAAAATTCAAATCTGAGCATTCTGGCTCCAGAGACATCTTCCTAATCATCGCAGTCTAGTCCCGCTCCGTGCACAGTTGGGGTAGAGGTTGGGTGGCCAGTATGTCCTAGTCCAAGTCTCTCAAAGTATAAACTGCCACTCACTAGTGTGATGGAATCAACTGAATGGGTTGTGACCAGCTTTTAGAAAGTGGAATTGAAAATAAGTAAATATATTTTGGAATGGGATAGAATAGATAATATCAGAGTACATTTCAGATATGTGTACTGAGTCACTATATAGGTTGTATTTATTACTGTGTGTCAAGATC
Source organism: Pongo abelii (assembly GCF_028885655.2). Classification (NCBI taxonomy): domain Eukaryota; kingdom Metazoa; phylum Chordata; class Mammalia; order Primates; family Hominidae; genus Pongo; species Pongo abelii. Next base: position 93,035,098 of record NC_071995.2, read on the forward strand.
TGAAAAGTTTAAAGCACTTTCCAGGTCCACCCTCAGAGGATAAAAGCTCAAGATGTCCTAAGCCTGAAATCCAGGCTATCTCTTCTCCAAGAACGTCAGTCCTCCCCCATGATACATCCAGCAGTCTCCCTAATGCTTTTGGGTCTTGAGGGCAGAGTCCCACTACCTTTGGCCATTGACTACTGCAGAGGAGTAAGCTGGGTGTAATTCTGCTCAAAATGAGAGTCAGGCTAAGCCCCGGCTTTAGTAGTGGCCACAAAGCTAAAGCAGTGTCATTCTCTGAAACAGAAAGTGTGGACTCTTTGCACTCTCGCCAGGTGCACGTTATAACTGGTGGGGAAGCTCCAGCTGAAATGCCTACAGCCCTTTGAACTAAAGTGCTTTACATGCCCTGTCTTCTCACAATGAAGAATGGTGGAAATATAGGTGACAGGTGACCACTATCACTGAGCACCATGATACTGTTCACCGACCACCTGGTGGCTCAGGTGTGTAGGAGACAGCGGCAGTGTCTGCAGCGGCACATTGAGGCTGCAGGAAGAGGCCATGCTGCCTGCCCCAGGAGGCCACTCCCTCAAAGGCTCCAGAAGCCACCAGAAGTAGGAGAGACTTGTTTTGCGCAGACACAGGATCCTCATGCGTATCTGGGCCAGAGCCCAAAGTACTGACAGTCTAGCTTTCCAATCTTCCCATGTGCACACCTAGGTACCTCCGAGGGCACATGACTGTGTCATACCTGGTTCTCGGGAGTTCATTTCCTCATAGATTGTGTTTTTCAGGGTGATATTTGCCTGGCATGCAACCTTCTACGTGGTGATCCAGGGGCCCGGACGCTTCCATTCTGTGACTGCCCCCTCCTTTAGGGTCTCTAGGACCTCTGAGTCCTCTGCATTCAGCCTGCAGATGGAGAAAGAGTGGAGAAGATATGCCCTTGTCTTAAGCTCCTTGGCTATTTATTGAGAACATAGCCCCTTTCAGGTGCAAAGCAGGAGCTGAGAAATACTGCCTCCAGCTGAGCCACTGTTTCCAGCATCAGCTGTTCTCTGCAGTGAGAGTGTCAGGAATCTTCATCTCTGCTTCATGGACCAAGAACCACTGTGTCCCATACCACCCTGGGAATGATACCCCTTTTCTTGCAGAACAACTAAGCTGCCTCCTCCACCCTTTATAAGGGAAACTCTTAATGATTTCCTGCCTATGCATATTGTAGCTGGTAAATCTCTTCCTCTAGAAAACATAGGGAAAAAGCCACAAGCTGACTCTCAAAGCAAGTCTCCCCTTCTGTTTTCTATGGTACCTGAACATGAGGAAATAGTCTAAAAGGATGCCATTGCTAGACACTAGGAACACAGACTCGGAAGGTAGTCTTAGGTGAAGAGTTTCATCTTTTACTTTACACCATTCTGTATATTTGGTTTAAACACTAATGAGCAAAAGAAGTATTAGGCAGCATAGCTATTTATATGAAATTCAAGAATAGGCTAAACAAATTGATTATGATAAAAATCAGAATAGTGGCTATCTCTGGGGAGGAAATGGGTTTTGACTGGGAAGAGGCAGGAAATATTCTCTATCTCAGTGTGAGTGATGGCTACACAGGCGTCTACACAGGTAATTAACCATGCTCTACACTTAAAATTAGCACAGTTCATGTTATTTGGCATATATACATTATACCTCAATTAAAAAAATATATATATATTAGTTTAAAAATTCCCTGTGCTAATTCACCCCCTGTGTTAGTCTGTTTGCATTGCTATAAAGGAATTCCTGAGGCTGGGTAAATTATAAAGAAAAGAGGTTTATTTGGCTCACAGTTCTGCAGGCTGGATAAGGAGTGTGGTGCCAGCATCTGCTTCTGGTGAGGGCCTCAGGAAGCTTACAATCATGGTGGAAGGTGAAGAGAAACCAGAGCATCACATGGCAAGAGAGGGAGCAAGAGACTGAGGGAGCACGTGCCAGCCTTTTTTAAACAACCAGATCTTTTTTTTTTTTTTTTTTTTTGGGATGGGGTCTTGCTTTGTCACCCAGGCTGGAGTGCAGTAGTGCGATCTTGGCTCACTGCAGCCTTTGCCTCCCGGGTTCCAGTGATTCTCCTGCCTCAGCCTCACAGGTAGCTGGGATTACAGGCATGCGCCAACACGCCCAGCTAATTTTCTTTTTTTTTTTTTTGGGAGGGGGGATGAAGTCTCGCTCTGTAGCCCAGGCTGGAGTGCAGTGGCATGATTTTGGCTCACTACAACCTCCACCTCCCGGGTCCCGGTTCAAGCAGTTCTCCTACCTCAGCCTCCCAGGTAGCTGGGATTACAGGCACACACCACCGTGCCCAGCTAATTTTTGTATTTTCAGTAGAGATGGCATTTCACCATGTTGGCCAGGCTGGTCTTGAACTCCTGATCTCGTGATCCACTCGCCTCGGCCTCCCAAAGTGCTGGGATTACAGGCGTGAGCCACTGTGCCTGGCCTTAAACAAACAAATCTTGCATGAACTCATAGAGTGAGAACTCACTGAAGGACAGCACCAAGCCACTCATGAGGGATCTGCCCCCATAAGCCAAACACCTCCCACTAGGCCCACCTCCAACATTGCAGGCCCACATTTCAACTTGAGATTTGGAGGGGACAAAACATCCAAACCATATCACCCCCATACTTTTAGTGGCCCCTTTTTAAGAATCCTGTTGGAGACATTGATGATGACAGGCAAAAGTGTTTCCCTCCCCTTCCACCCCCATAAATTAAACTCTGCCTTGGGTCCATTAGATGTCCCTGCAGTTGCAGAAAACTGTACAGAAAGGAGCAGGCCCAACATGGTCTCAAAGAGCCCCAAGTTATCACTGAAAAGAAGTGTGATGTAATGAAAGAACTCAAACTTGGGAGTCGGCCAGCTCCATGTTCAAATTCCAGATCTGCCCCTTAGCTGCAAGATCTACGCAAGTGACTTAGTCTTTCTGAGCTTCTGTTTCCTCCTTATAAAGTCACTTTCATGTGGTTGAGGTAAGAGGTGAATGAAATACTTCTGCCTCAAATACTCCTTGATGAGGTGATAATAGTTTGGATCTGTGTCCCCGCCCAAATCTCATATCAAATTGCAATCCCCAATGTTGGAGGTAGAGCCTGGTGAGAGAGAATTGGATCATGGGGCTGTGTTTCCCATGAATAGTTTAGCATCATCCCTGTTGATTCTGTTCTCATGATAGTGAGTGAGTTCTCCTGAAATCTGGTTGTTTAAAAGTGTGTAGCACCTCCCCTCTCTCTTGCCTGTGCTCCTGCCATGTAAGACACCTGCTGCTCCTTTGCCTTCTGCCATGACTGAAAGCTTCCTGAGGCCTCTCCCAAAGCAGAAGCTGCTGTCCTTCCTGTACAGCCTGCAGAACCATGAGCCAATAAAACCCCTTTTCTTTATAAATGACCCAGTTTCAGGTATTTCTTTATAGCAACATGAGAACGAACTAATACAGAAAAATGAGGGATGGATCTGATGTGAGCAATGCATATTTGAGATCGACCACATCCAGCCCTTGCTCTGTGCATGGCGTGAAGAAGGAGGCGCTTGCATTTCTGCCTGCCCTTCCACAGCCATCAGCAGGGAAGACAAAGTGGCCAAGAGATGCTCACTTCTCTATGGAAGTGTCAGCTGCCCCATGATCAGTGATGTCTTTGTCAAGTGATAAGTCACCGAGCTGGAAGCAGCTGAGCAGAATAGTGCTAAGAGCTAAGAGTGCTAAGCAGAGTCAGTCAATCCTTGTGACACCCCAGCTTCCCCATTCAGTCACTAAGAGACCCAAGGAAAAGATTCTGCCTCCCTGTGCTTTAGCTTCTTTACCTGTAAGGTGAGAACTGCAAGACCACCGACCAAATACACTAATACCCTTAAAGAATTTTGGACTTGGCACAGAGTCAGAGCTCCACAGGAGCTTCACAGTAAGGCCACTGCTTTTTGCAAACATCTCCCTTGTCATCCTGACATTGCAAAGGCCACCTGTTGGCTGTGGCCTCTCCCTTCCCTGTCTGTGTCACAGGCCTTTTTCTGTTCTGTCTGTGGTAGCTTCGCCACAGCCTTAGCCATAGCAGTAGTTGTTTGTTTTGTTTGTTTTTATTGTTTGAGCAACATCTCCCCAATCCCCCCATCCCCTAGCCCCTGTAACTACCATTCTACTCTCTGCTTCTATGAGTTCAACTTTTTTTCAGATTCTACATATAACTGAGATATTGCAGTATTTGTCTTTCTATGCCTGGCTTATTTCACTTAACATAATGTCCTCTAGGTTTATTCATGTTGTTGCAAATGACAAGATTTCCTTCTTTTCTTTACAGCTGAATGTTATTCCACTGTGTATACGTGCCACCTTTTCTTTATTCATTCATCCATTGATGAACACTTAGGTCATTTCCATACATCGTGACTATTGTGAATAGTGCTTCAATGAACATGGGAGATATCTCTTTGACATATTGATTTCACTTCCTTTGGATATGTACTCAAAAGTGGGATTGCTGGAATCACATGGTAGTTCTATTTTTAATTTTTTTCTGGAATCTCCATACTATTTTCCATAATGGTTGTACTAATTTACATTCCCACCAACAGTGTACAAGGGTTCCCTTTTCTCCAACACTTGTTATCTTTTGTTTTTTTGATAATAGCCATTCTAACAGGTGCAAAGTATGGTTTTAATCTGCATGTGCCTGATGATTGGTGATACTGAGCATTTTTTCATATACCTGTTGGCCATGCCAGCAGCTTCCCAGTTACTTCCTACTGCCTGTACTTTTTCCTTTTCTAGCTATTATCACATATTTCTTCAGTTCATAAATATAGCATTAAAAAAATCATGGGCTCCTTTCCTCTCCCATCTGGCACAGCTGTGATGTGTCCCCCAAGGAACTGGAGTCTAGGCCCGAATGCAGTCTAGGATAAGGAATAGGAAAATGAATTCTTTTGTTATAACATTTTACTTGATGCAGTTTTTGGAGAGGAAGCTTGCCACTTTCTGCTTCCTGCAGCTTTGTGTCAGGGCTGTGATTTCAGGCCTTTTTGAGGCTGCAAATAGGCTTGACCCATCTGGCAAATCTCAAAGTCAACTTTCCCTATAGTGTGCCACCACTCTGAACTGGAGTTATTTAAATTCAACCTTCTCCCTCACCTGGAGGAGAAAAAATAAATAGCAGAGTGTTGCTTTACGGGTTCAAACTAAGACCCCAATGCTGAGGATGAGACAATGTAAACAGGAGGGCCTGGGAGAGGAGATGTATTTTCTCCCAGGTCATTTGCATATTGTTTAATGTGCCAGAAGAAATAATTTGGAAGAACCTTTTGAATCTGAAAAAATGTCCCCAAAGTAAGTGGGTATTTTTAAAAACTCTGTATGGCCTTCTCCTCATTTAAAACTTCACTGCTCTCTGGGAGGCAGAAAAAATCTTTTACTCATCCTGTATCTTCTTTTTTCTTCCTTGCTGTCAAAATCAAACTCCCATTATAGAGTTTGAAAATGCCATATGTTTGCTTCTTCCACCTCTCTTGCAGCCCAGCATGGGCATGTAACCTAATTCCAGGCAATGGAATTTGGAGAAATCTGATACCAGCGGTTCTAAGGAAGGTTTCTCTCCTAATAAATAAGAAGCCCATGGAAAGCCTTCCCTTCTTATTTGTTGAACAGGTGGCTGCCTGTAACGTCCCGGGAACATCTTGTCTCCATCCTTTCTCTTAAATGTGGGAAACTTCTTCTGGGGTCAGGTCTACCTGACCCTGTGCCCACTCTTAGAAATCTCAGCCACTCACGTGGCTTTATCTGTGTGATATTGTGAAATATCTATTTGGTCTTCATCCAGCTTCTAAAATCCTTGAAATCTCCAGAATGGTAACAGTGTCTTTTGCATAAGAAGATGGCTTCAGGATGAGGGCTGGTCACCTGAAAAAAACCAAGGCATGAATAAAGGGTTGGAACTTTCAACCTTACATCCTGACTTCCAGAAAGCGGCTGAAGGTCGAGGTTGATCACCAATAGCCAATAATGTAATCAATCATGCCTAGGTAATGAAGCCTCCATAAAACCCCAAAAGGACAGGTTTCAGATGAGCTTCCAGATAGCTAAGCATGTGGAGGTTCCCGGAGAGGGCGTGGAAGTTCCATGCCCCTTCCCCCATAACTTCCCCTATGCAACTCTTCCATTTGACTGTTCATCTGTACCCTTTGCAATATCCTTCATACTAAACTGAGAAATGTAAGTGTATTTGTCTGTTCTCACGCTGCTAATAAAGACATACCCAAGACTGGCTAATTTATAAAGAAAAAGAGGTTTAATGGACTCAGAGTTCCACATGGCTGGGGAGGCCTCACAATCATGACAGAAGACGAGGGAGGAGCAAGGACACGTCTTACATGGCAGCAGGCAAGAGAGTGTGTGCAGGAGAGCTCCCCTTTATCAAACTATCAGATCTCATGAGACTTATTCACTATCATGAGAATAGCATGAGAAAGACCTGCCCCCATGATTCAATTTCCTTATACCAGGTCCCTCCTACCACATGTGGGGATTATAGGAGTGATAATTCAAAATGAGATTTGGGTGGGGGACACAGCCAAACCATATTAGTAAGTAAGCATTTCCTTGAGTTCTATGAGCAGCTCTAGCAATTCAATTGAACCCTAGGAGGGGGCTGTAGGAACCCCAATTTATAGCCACCCAGTCTAAAGCACAGGTCCCAGTCTGAGGCTTGCAACTGGCATCTGAAGTCGGGGGCGATCTTGTGGGACTGAGCCCTCAATCCCTGGGACCTGATGCCATCTCAGGTAGATAGTGTCAGATCTGCAAATGTGTTGTGTTGATAACAGAGTATGCTTATTTCAGTAATTCAGCAAACATTTACTGAGCACCTACTTTATGCCATGTTCTAAAAGCGAGGACAAGATAGGCAAGGTCTCTACATCCATGAAACTGAAAATCTAATAGGCTTCTAGCACAATAACTGTCTCCACTTGGCTTTTCTGTTTGGTGTCCTAACTATTCCTGACATAACACATCTAAAGTTAAACTCACTCTCTTTTCTCCGAAACTGACTTCTCTATTTCTGGTCATGGATCCCAGGTTCAAAATCATGACATCATCTTTGTCTCTTCATTCACCCTTGTTGCCAGCCTATCTCATCTCTATTTAGTCATTAAGTCTACTCCCAGTAAGTGTCAGGAGCTGGAGCTACAAAGATACATGATGGTCCCTGATACATACACATATAATCACAATACAGAGTAAGATGTGCAACAATAGAGGTGTGTCCATGGTAGATGAGAGGGGAAAGTGTCTCAGTTCTTGAGAAAGCCAGGAAAGGAGAAAATGAGGAGAGTAAAAAGAGATAAAACTGAAAATAGAATCTTGGAAAATACTAATATTTACAGGGTTGAACAGTGTCAGATGGGCAGAGAAGTCAGGTTATGATAAGGCCTGAAAATGTCTTGTGGTTTTGTAAACTAGGAGGTGATCTTGGTGAGAACAGTTTCAGTGGAGTGGCAGGTTAGCCACTCCAAGAATGAATGGAAAATAGTGAGGAGGACTGGTTTAACATTCCCAGCATCTATTCTCCCTTCTGGGAACATTGTCTTGAGTTTCCTTTGGGGCCACCCCTTTCCCTCTCTAACCATGCTCGGGTGGAGCTAGCCCCACCACTAGATCCAGGGCCCAGCCAACCAAATCACCACATATCCATGCCCATTGGAGATTTATTCAGGGGTGGAATCATGACCAAGCCTGGGCCAATGAGAAATCCATTGCTGGAACTCTCAGGAAACAGGTGCTCTTGTTCTACACCAGTTTGAAGTTCAGGCTCTTACCTTGTCAGAGCTGGACTATTGCATCAGTCCTTTTACTAGTCTCCTTGTCTTAGATTTCTTCGTATCAACCAAAGCTTCCAAGCTCTTCTTTTCAACACTGCTTTTACATTATTCAAAAACTATTGAGCACCCACCATTAAATTCATGGCACTTAGTGCTTCATATTCCATTATCTGGAGCAAGTCTACCTTTCCTTGTACCTCCCTGTCATCAAAGCTTTACACATCTTTCCTACTCCTGGACTGCCTACCCGTTTCCTTTCTACTATTTAAATCCTTCTCATCTTTCAATGTCCTAGCTCAAACGTCATCTTCCTCCATCTGGTACCAGTATCACTTGACATCAATTTTTGGAAAATATGATTTATTGTCTAGTTTTATTACCTCTCATTTTACATCTTTAGTTTTTTTCTCTCCCAATTACCTTGCAGGAAATATGAAGGCAACAGCCATGTCATAATTATTGGTATACTGTGAGGCATTGATAACAGAGCTCTGTACAGCCGACACTCAAAATTTTCACAGAATAATGAATAGATATTTTCAGTTCGGCAGCAGGTGGCAAGAAATGGAGATTAACGTAAAGCTACAATTTATATGATGAGAAGAGATGTGGTCAGCAGTGAAGAGAGGGAAAAAAAATTTAATGGATGCAAATAGTCTGGTCAAGAAGATAGAGCTAGGAGCATTGTAAGTGGAAAATTTTTGTACAAAGTCAAACTTGACAAGGCAAGGAGATAAACCCAAAACAACAGGATGGGGGCTACAGGGACAAGCTCTGAAAATCCTGGAGTGTCTGTGATCCAAAGGGTAGTGAGAAGCACAAAGGGAAGCTAAGTGACTTCAAGGATCAGCATAGCCAGTGACTTCAGCAGCAAGGACTCACATGACTCAGAGCACAAAGTGGTTGTGAGGACCCTGGGAGATGGCACTTATTGAACAAATAGTACTTACATTTTATCACTCTCTTTAACTCCCTCCAAAGCTCCTCTAGAAGAATGAAGAAAAGCTGGGTGTGGTGGCGCATGCCTGTTGTCCCAGCTACTTGGGAGGCTGAGGCGGGAGGATCACTTGAGCCCAGGAGTTCTGGGCAGTAGTGCGCTATGCCGATCTGGTGTCTGCACTAACTTTGGCATCAATATGGTGATCTCCCAGGAGCAGAAGACCAGCAGGTTGCCTAAGGAGGGGTGAACCAGCCCCGGTCAGAAACAGAGCAGATCAAAACTCCTGTGCTGATCAGTAGTGGGATCATGCTTGTGAATAGCCTGGGTAACATAGCCACGTCCCATCTCTAAAAAAGAAAGGAATTATTTGGCCGGGCGCAGTGGCTCACACCTGTAATCCCAGCACTTTGGGAGGCTGAGGTGGGCAGAACACAAGGTCAGGAGTTTGAGACCAGCCTGGCCAATATGGTGAAACTCCGTCCCTACTAAAAATACAAAAAATAGCCAGATGTGGTGGTGTGCGCCTGTAGTCCCAGCTACTCAGGAGGCTGAGGCAGAAGAATCACTGGAACCCAGGAGGCGGAGGTTGCAGTGAGCTGAGATCATGCCACTGCATTCTAGCCTGGGTGACAGAGCAAGACTCCATCTCGGGAAAAAAAAAAAAATTTTAATTAAAAAAAAAAAAAAAGAATGAAGGTAAGCTCTCAGAAATGACTTCCCCAGGGACGTGGAATGGTGATGAGAAACCACTGTTGACAAGGTCCCAGGAGACACCCACGTTGCAATTCTCATGGTCATTTCCAGTCTTCACCTTCCTTGGTGATCTCTCTTCCTGAAACATTCTCTGCCCTGGGCCTCTGGGACACCCCCTTTCATAGTTCTGCTCCTAAGGAACTGGTCCCTCCTCCTCAATCTCTTCTATTGGATCTTCTTTATCTTCCTGGCTTCTGAGCACCAGAGGGTCCCAGAGCTTCATTCTCAGGCTCTTTTTGTCTAGATTTGCAGTCAGGCAATGGGGGGAGTCTCATCCAGATTCAGAGCTTGAAATACCTTTTATGAGTTGATGCTATCCTGTTTTGTATCTCAAGCCCTAACCTCTCTCTTCTCCCTTAAATTCTAGAATCATAGATCTACTGTCCATTCTATATCTCCACCTAGATGACTAATCATCATTCCAAACTTGACAGTTCAGAAGTGAGCTTTTACCCCTCTCCCATCCCACCACTGAACTCTACTGTGCTTGCATTCTTGGCCATTTCTGTAAATTACTACGCCACTCTAACAGCTGTCAGGCCAAACTCTTTGGATCAACCTCGTCTGTACGCTTTCTCATACCTGACATCCAATCCATTAGCAAATTTGGTCAGCGTTACCTTAAAAATATATCTTGACTCTGAAATGTGTCTCTTCACTGCCACCATTACCACCCTAGTCCAGTCTACTCTCATTTCTGACCTGGACTATAATCATGATCATTTAATTGGTCTTTGTGCTTTCACCTTTGTGGTTGCTTCCAGTCTCTTCCCACAGAGCAGCCAGAGTTATCCCTCTGAAGTGTGAGTAAAGTCTCATTACTCATCAGCTCAAAACCCTCTGTATTAGTTAGGGCTCTCCAGAGAGACAGAGCAATGGGATATATATAGATGCAGATACATGAGTGGGGACTTACGAGGAGAATTGTTTCATGTTATTATAGAGGCTAAGTTCCACTACAGACGGTCTGCAAACTGGAGGCCCTGGGATGCCAGCAGTGTGACTCAGTCCAAGTCTGAAAGCCTTAGAACTGGGGAAGACAATGGTGTAATTGTCAGTCCAAGGCTGAAGGCCTGTGAACCTGGAATGGCTGCTGATGTACATGATGGAATATCCTAAGACCAGAGAGTCTGGGATTCTGATGTCCAAAGGCAGGAGGAGAAGAGTGTATCCAGCTCCAGGAGAGAGAATGAGAGACAAATTCCCTTTTCCTAGGATTGTGTTCTATCTGGGCCCTCAGCCAGTTGGATGGTGCCCACCCACATGGAGGGCAGATCTTCCCGACTTAGTCCACTGAGACTCACATGCCAATCTGCTCTAGAAACATCCTCAAAGACACACCCCAAAATAACGTTTTGCCACTTCTCTAGGTATTCCTTAATCCAGTCAAGTCGACATTCTAAATTAACCTTCACATCCTCCAATAAAAGTCTGACACATGTTACTTCATGGATGATACCTTGAAGACATTAACCTTCAAAACTAAATGAAATAAGCCAGACATCAAAGGATAAATAGTATACGAGTCCACTTAAACGAAATACCTAGAATAGTCAAACTTATAGAGGCAGAAAGTAACGTAGTATTTACCAGGGGCTGCCTGGAGGGGAGAATGCGAGTTACTGTTGAATTGGTACAAAGCTTCATTTTGGGATGACGAAAAAGTTCTGGAGATGGATAGTGGTTACAGTTGCATAATAATGTGCTTAATGGCACTAAACTGAACACCGTATACTTAAAATAATTAAAATGGTAAATTTGGCCAGGCACAGTGGCTCACGCCTGTAATCCCAGCACTTTGGGAGGCCGAGGTGGGCGGATCACAAGGTCAAGAGATCGAGAGCATCCTAGCCAACATGGTGAAACCCCGTCTCTACCAAAAATACAAAAATTAGCTGGGTGTGGTGGCACGTGCCTATAGTCCCAGCTACTCAAGAGACTGAGGTAGGAGAATGGCTTGAACCCGGGAGGCGGAGGTTGCAGTGAGCCTCCGAGATCGCGCCACTGCACTCCAGCCTGGTGACAGAGTGAGACTGTCTCAAAAAAAAAAAAAAAAAAAGGTAAATTTAAAGTTATATATATATTATCAAAATTTAAAAACAAACAAAAAAGTCTCTAATGGCTTTCCATCTCACTCAGGGTCAAATCCAAAGTCCTCACCAAGGTCTTTTAGGCCCTGCATCCTTGGACCTCTGCCACCCCTCAACCTCCTCTCCCACCACTCTCTGCCCCTACCATATCACTCTGCTGCAGCCACACTGACCTTGCGATTCCCCAAACAAGTCAAGGACACTCCCGCTCAAACATGCCTAACACTGTCCTGCCTTAGGTCTTTGCATTGGCTGTTCTTTTTGCCTGAAGTATTCTTCCCCCTAGAAGTTTGCATGCTTATCTATTTTACTTTATTTAGTTCTTCACTCAAAAGTCAGTTAGAGCAGTCATTCTGTAGCTAACATAGCACCTTATACCACCTCCATTGTTCACAATCCCTTACCCAGCTTTATGCTTTAAAGTACTTATCACAGACTGACTCTTTTTTCCATTCATTCAGTTATTGTCACATTCTCCCCATTAGAATGTAAGCTCTCTGAGAACAAGGATGTTGTTTGTTCCACTGATAGATCCTAGTTTCCTAGAACCATACCTAGCATACAGTAGGCACTCAATAAGTATTTTTCTTGAATGAATAAATGAATGAATGACTATTCTCAGCAAGTGCCAAAAGATAGTATCTGTATTAGTCCATCCTTATGTTGCTATAAATGTCTAAGGCTGGACAATTTATGAAGAAAAGAGGTTTAGTTCTGCAGGATGTACAGGAAGTATGGTGCCAGCATCTGCTCAGCTTCCAGTGAAGCCTCAAGGAGCTTTTACTCATGGCAGAAGGCAAAGAAGGAGCGGGTACATCACATAGTGAGACAGGGAGCAAGAGAGGTGGCGGGGGATAGGAGATGCCAAGCTGTTTAAACAATCAGTTCTCATGTCAACTACTAGAGTGAGAACTCACTCATTATCATGGGGATGGCACCAAACCATCCATGAGGGATCAGCCCCCATGATCCAATACCTCCTACCAGACCCCACTTTCAACACTGGGGATTACATTTCAACATAAGATCTGGAAGGGACAAGCATCCAAGCCATATCAGTAACCCAAAAGACTGTTTAGATAACTGCCTAATTTCTGGATAAGTAAAAATAATTCTCTAGGAAGCAGCATGCCAAACCCAGTTGCTTGTGTATTTTGTTTTGGGTGTTTTTTTTGTTTTTTTTTTTTTTTTTTTTTTACTAATTCTGAAAAACATGTTCATTACAAAAACACAGCTAACACCAAAAAGTAAAGAAAAAAATAAAGGACACTCAATTCCACAATTACTACTATAGATATTGGAAGGTTTTATTCAAGTTTTTAAATGTATATTCATTCTTCTTAGCCTGGGTGCTCATAAAAGCAGAGCCTGAGGCAAGGATTACAGCACCGATACTTTATTTGGGAAGTGCAAGCACAGGGTTGAAAGGAGAAGAGAAAAGGCCAGGCAAGACAAGGAAAGATGCAAACATGATTGTGGGATGTAGATTTTCAACCCTACTTCAGAACTGGGAAGAAAAGGATGGGAATAAGGGAAATAAAAATGCCACAAAACTCACTGCTTTTATTGAAACTCAGCTATTTTTCTTGAATCAACATTCTCTGGTCAATGCTGACAATTGTGCTAGCTTTCTTCTTGTTGCTTTTATGGTGGAGAGAATTTTTGGATATTCTTACTCTTCCATTTTCTCTGACATAACTCACACAGTTTTATGCATTAATTTTTTTATTACACATGAGCATTTTCCATATCCTTAAGTATTCTCCAAAAAGATAGAGGTTAATGGATGTATATTATTGATATTTATTTAAGCATTCTTCTATATTGAACTTTTAGATTATCTTCTAGTTTTCTCCTTATAGATAATACCTTGATACATATTCTTTGACCATATCTTGGATTGCTTTCTTGCCCTAAATTGATAGCAATGGCACTACTTATTGAATTAAAGACTATGAACATTTTTAAGCTGTCTGAGTTAGGTAGTAATAGAAAGTTAGGTTGATTACAGAGGAGATCTACCAAAAAAACAACAAAAAAGTAAACTGCAAGTAATAGAAAAACTAACAACTAGGATTTATTACTTACATAACCAAGAAATAAGAAGGAAGATAGGGAGATGTAATCGAGAAATTAGACTCTTTTTATTTTTTTGCTCCAACTTCCTCAGAATGTTGACTTTTCATCTAGGTACTTATTTGCCTCACGGCAGCAAATGTCTCCCAGCATCACACTGTCACACAAAATTCAGGAAGACAGGGGTATATGAAGCCAGGACAGTGAGAGAGGCTCTTTACATACCACTCTTTAGGTAAGAAAATGTTTACCAGAAACCCCCCACAGCAGAATTCCCCTTAGGGCTTATTTCCAAGTACTGAGTCTTGAGGTCATCATTAACTGTTGGGTAGGCTAGGGAAACAAGTATCTGGTCTTTTCCACATTCAATAGTGAAATTAGACAAGATTTGATATAGGTGTTGAATTGCAACTGTATTAGATAGCAAAAGCCACAACAGTGCTGTGGTGTAAAAAACTTAGAACTTAGGTGTAAAAAACAATAAGCATTTATTTCAGGTTCACAGTTTGGATTAACTGAAGCCTGTCTGATCTATGTTGGGTTTGGCTAGCCTTGTCTGTGGGAGGGCTCAGGTCTGTTCTATGTGTGATCATTATTGTTTTTTTTTTTTAATTTACTTTTTAAATGTTTACAATTTAATAAATCTCTTCATTGCAGACATGTATGGCTGTTTGGTAGTATTCAGAAACATTACAGTAATGGCAGTTTTTTCAATTGGTGTGTAGTCCTCAATAATTATATGTAAAATTGCTGTCAAATCAGTAAGACTGCATTTATGCATGCATCATTTTCAGGATTGTCAGTAACCTGGGCATAGTTTCCCCAAATAACTTTGCCTCCTTGCATCACAAGGCCCAATTCACTCACATTTACCTCAATGACAGTACCTTTGGTAACAACACCCAAAGTTGTCTACAGTGGGGACAAGAGGTTCTTCTTTACACCAAGTATTGGTAGGCAAAAGGTGGCTTTCGGTTCAGGATGTGTTACATGGGCTTTCTTGAAATGCAAGCCCATTGGTCTGATGAATCTTTCATATTTAGGTGGTTTTCTTGTAAAGCCATCTCCAACAAAGCAGACTTTAGTAACCACCCTCTTCCATACCTTCTTTCTCTTTCCTGTTCGAATAACTTTTAATACTTCTGCTTCTCCCTGGGCACGTACTTTAGGCAGAGGGACTTCCCATTTTCCCGCCTTCTCTTTTCATTTCTGTTTAATCCTATTGGAAAGTACTTTAGCTCGAGATTGTTCCTCTCTGTCCAGCAGATAGGCAGGTACTACTCCCTGTGGAGTCTTTTCATCATTCTTTTGTTTGGTGTTTCTCTTTTCATGCATCTTGATAGTCTTTTTCCCTTGTATTTTCTCAGCATGGCGCTGTTTATGGTAAAGTTAGCTCTCAGACCAATAATTTTCTTTGCCTTCTTTGAACATTCATGAGCCTCTCGACTTTCCTTCTTTCCCTTTTTCTCATGGTAATCCAAACGGTATCCATAGCGTTTACAGTGTAATTCAATATATTTGTTCTGTGGCATGGTGACGGCTGCAGAGCTGCCAGGAGCAGCCCCTGGGGTGCGAAAACGCTCTCAATTTTCGGGTCTCAGACACTCACGAGCCCACGCCGCGCAGGCCGGGACAGGAAAGCATTATTGGTTTTGTTTTTACTTTTTATTTTAAAACAAAATATAAATAAAGAAAACAGCTGGGTGTGGTGGCTCACACCTGTAATCCTACCTACTTGGGAGGCTGAGGCAGGAGAATCGCTTGAACCCCAGAGGTAGAGGTTGCAGTGAGCCCAGATAGCACCACTGCACTCCAGCCTGGGTGACAGAACAAGACTCTGTCTCAAAAAGAAAAAGAAAGAAAAGAAAAAAGAAAAAAAAAAAAAAGAGAGAGCAAGAGAGACAGTGTCTCCCTCTGTTGCCCAGGCTGAAGTGCAGGAACACAATCATAGCTCACTATAACCTCAAACTCATAGGCTCATGTGATCCTCTCCTCTTGGCCTCCCAAGTAGCTGGGACTACAGGTGCACACCACTATATCCAGTTATTTTTATTTTTTATAGGGATGGGGTCTCCCTATGCTGCTTAGGCTGGTCTCGAACTCTGAGCTCAAACAATCCTCCCACCTTAGCCTTCCAAATAATTAAGATTACAGGTGTGAGCCACCACACCTGGCCTCCGTCATCTGCTAGTGGTTACCCAGTAGTATAGTTTATATAGGAAAGTCAGGATAATGCCCAATTCCTTTCCTTTATGTATCCATTTTTTGAAATAATGAATTAATTGTTATCCTTCAAAGGAGACCAATTTTTTATTACTATGAATTCACAAATGTAAATATATTCGATGTGTTTCAGTTCATTCCAATTCTTGTCCTTATTGAAGCTAAAATTGGATTTGTGGCCACTAGGAATCTCTTCAAGTTGACTCCTGAGTCATTTTGAAATGACCCCAGTAGTTGATAGAGTCCTTGCTATCTGGTATTACAAAATGTTCTAGGTTAAGTTTGTACTTTTTTTTGGTTTGTTTTTTTTTGGGGTTTTTTTTTTTTTTTTTTTTTTTTTTGAGACAGAGTCTCACTCTGTCACCCAGGCTGGAGTGCAATGGCACGATCTCAGCTCACTGCAGCCTCTGCCTCCTGGATTCAAGTGATTCTCCTGCCTCAACCTCCTGGGTAGCTGGGACTACAGGTGTGCACCACCACGCCCAGCTAATTTTCATATTTTTAGTAGAGACGGGGTTTCACCACGTTGGCAAGGCTGGTCTCGAACTGCTGACTTAAGTGATCCTCCCGCCTTGGCCTCCCAAAGTGCTGGGATTATAAGCGTGAGCCACCGTGCCCAGCCTAGTTTGTACTTTTTTTTGCGACAGGTTTGGAATCAGTCATTTATCCAAGAAACTCTGGTTTTCTTTTAGTGAAAAGTGTAATTTCTTTATCACAAGCTGGGCTCCAGGGATGCCCTATGTTACTTGGTAGACTGGTCAATATATGGGGGCTATTTTAGTAAACAGAACTAGAGAATATATTTTGAAGGTAAAAACATTTCATGACTTGACAGTGATATTTCTAATTCACACTCAAGTCTACAGTGCTATGCCTTAACTTTTTTTTTGTTTGTGTTTCTTATAGAGACAGTGTCTCGCTATGTTGCCCTGGCTGGTCTTGAACTCCTGAGCTCAAATAATCCTCTCACCTCAGCCTCCCAAAGTGGTAGAATTACAGGCATGAGCCACCATGCCTGGGCCCTTAACTTCTTTTATATTGTCTCTGCAACTCCTTCGTCCACACCAAGAATCCTGATTCTGGTTCTTAGAACAGGAGAAGTGATGGAATATTCCATAACTGCTCATTTACTTTATCCTACATTATATACAGAAGAGTTTAAAAATAACAATACTTACAATAACCATTACAAATTATGACTACTGACTTTTTAAAAACTTTTTCATACCTTATTTCCACTCTTGCCTCATTTTTTAAAGTTATACTCGATCTACATTGTCAAGGTACATAATCATCACATATTATTCTCTCCCTTTTTACTGTCATTTAGTCTTCATCTACAAGTACTTATATATTTAATACTTACCATCAGTCCTTATACCAGAGACTGTCTAGTCACTTTGGTTGTCTAAAGCTTATTCTGTAACAGGTTCCTCAGGAAGTACGCATAGGAACAATATTCCCTGAGTTTTTGCAGGTTCATAACAGCTTGTCTGTGCCCTTTATACTTAAGAGTTATATGTCTTTCCTTGAGTGTCCTAAGTGTGCTATTCCATTTTCTTCTGACACCAAAAGTCTAATAATAATCAAAAAGTCTAATAATAATCTTCCTTCCCTTATAACCTCATGTTGTTTTTGCCTAGATACTTAAAGATATTTTTTCCTTTTTCTTTAAAATCCAGAAATTTTACTAGAGTATGTCTTAGTATTGGTCATTCAGGTTCACTATTCTCATATGCATAGTCCCCTTCCCTCCTCTCTTCTTCTTTCTTTCCTTCTTTCCTTCTTTCCTTCCTTCCTTCCTTCCGTCCTTCCTTCCTTCCTTCCTTTCTTCCTTTCCTTCCTCTCTCTCTCTCTTTCTTTCTTTCTTGATAAAATCTCACTCTGTTGCCCAGGCTGGAGTGCAGTGGCATGATCTTGGCTCACTGCAACCTCTGCCTCCCAGGTTCAGGCAATTCTCCTGCCTCAGCCTCCCAAGTAGCTGGGATTACAGGCATGCACCACCACACTCAGCTAATTTTCATATCTACAGGAGAGATGGGGTTTCACCATGTTGGCCAGGTGGGTCTCAAACTCTTGACCTCAGAAGATTCACCAGCCTTGGCCTCCCAAAGTGCTAGGATTACAGGCGTGAGCCACTGCACCTGGCCCATAGTCTCTTTCAATACGTACCTTCAAATCTATTTTATTTAAAATTTTTTTCTTGAATTATAGCACTTAATATTTGATTTTCTTGTTTTGGTTTTCTTATTCAGACACTTTTGTTATCCATATGTTGGTTCTTCTTTGCCTATATTCATTCAATAGCTGTATTGTTCCTCAATCTTTCTCTCTTTCTTAGCTTCTTTTTGATTTTTTAAATATTTTCCTTACTTTTACCTTCTATTTCTCTTAAGGCATTGTCTCCTATGTTTATTTACTGGGTCCCTTACAGTTGAGTCTTCATTTATTTTATTTTTATATTTTTCTTGAGTTCTGTTACTTCACTTCTGAGTTTTCCTAATTCTGATTATGTTGTTCTTTCATGTTTTGTATCATTTTCTTAATGTCTCCTAGCTTATTCAAAATAGTGCATTATAGTTTTATTTTTCTTTTTAAAGGAAATCTTTCTGATCTGCTTTCATTACCTGTAGGGATATTATTTTGCTCTATTCTCATTTTCCTTACAATAACTTTGCATGAGGTTTGACTGCAATACTTTATTGTTGCTTATTTTTATATGGATTTAGGTTTCTTGAGCTTTTAGATCGAGGCTTTGTTCAGAATAACTGTTCCAACTTTACAAAATTACCTATTCTGTTGTGTTTCATGTCGTGAAAAAAAAAAAAAAAAGCAGCTTGCTTTGTAACATTTCCTGGAGATTCTCATCACTTTTGTCTACCTTCTTTCCTTCATCTCTGTAATGCCTATTCTGTTCAATTTTAATTCTAGTCCTAGTGGTATCTTTAGGGAACGAACCTGTCCTAAAAGAGATTCCTACCTGGTGGGTTTTGAGAGTTCACAGGGGCTGGACTGCTCCATTCCTTTCAGACCTCACTGAAGGGCTCCCCACTGCTCTCACCAGCAAATTGGAGTAGGCAAAACAGTTTCAGCTACTCTTCCAAAATTGGCCTGCTGAGACTTCCAGTGAATACCTGTAGTATATTTTAGGGGTTCCTGTTCTCAGGTTTGTTAAATGCCTCATTACTCTCCTCTGCTTTCTCCTGCCCAAATGAGGATGCCACGCAGATCTTGTGACTATCAATTATTTATTCTTACCTGCTTCTATTTTCAGGGTTCAAAGGGATACCTTCTCATTTGGTTTTGTTGGAAATGTCTGCAGATTTTTGGTTTTGCTATGAGCTTGTTCTGGCCATTTTTATGTGAGAATTAGGAAAGTTTCAAGAGCAATTCTGCCACCACCATTCCAACTTCCCTAACCCATGTGTTCACTCTAGAGCCCATGTTGAAGGGGCAGGACTACATACAGGAAGCTCTTTTTGTGGTAAAAGGAGAAATGCAACAGAACAAACTTGACACCAGAGGATGTTTAAACCTCTGCTTGCAGCACACATTTGTTAACTTTCCACTGGCCAAAAACAGCCACAAGGCCAACCCCACATCAATATGCAAGAAAATAGACTCTTCTTCTAGTGGGAGGAACTACAAAATCATGCAAACAGCACGGATATAGGCAGCAACAAGGAATTGAGAATAATGATTCAGTACTCCACACCAACCAACTGCATCTGCCCCAAAGCCATTTTCTAAATCTTGCTGAATTATTTTCCAGAAATGGTTTGTTAATTAGACTTCCACCCATAGATAAGAGAGTGCCCTTCATTACTGAACATTTTTTAAATTGCTAATTTAAACTGTTAATTTAATAAGTAAAAAATATCTTAGTGTCATTTAATGTTTAAATTGCACCTCTTTTTTGTGTGTGAGGTTTAATACTTTTATATTCGCTTATTAGTTATTTGTCCTTCTTCCTTAATGACTTGACTGCTTATGTCTTTTATTCATTTCATTGTGGCAGATGGTGTTTTTCCTTTTGATTTACAAGACCTCATTTTATATTAAAGATTTTCATCTTTATTGTTCCTATTTCTTAGACATATTTATTCCAATTTGTCATTTCTCTTTTGTATCATTTGTCTAATTCTGCATAACAAATCCCCTTAAAACTTAGTGTTCTAAACAACAAAAAAAAAGTTACCATTGCTTACAAGTCAATGGAGCAGCAGGCCATATCTGATAACTTGGACCAGGCTTGGCTGATCTCAGCTGGGCTCATTCACGTGTGTGGGTCAGCTAGTGCCATGGCTGGGGAAGGGTTGGTCTAAGATGGTCTCACTCACATGCTGGCTGTTGGCTTGCTGTCCACTGGTGGAATGAGGATTAGTGGACCCTGTTACTACCATACCTTTTGATTGAATTTGTGTTGTTTTTGGTATACATTTAAGATTTTGATATATTCAAATTTGTCATTTTTTCCTATGTGATTTCTTTATCATTTTTATGTTTGTAAAGTTCTTTCCCAATCTCCAAGGTCTGATAAATATGTACTTAAGTTTTCTTTTACAATTTCATTCTTTTATCTTTCATTCATTCCTTTATCTCTTATACCTCTCTTTTATCCATCAGAAATTGAGGGATGTGAAGCATAAGAGAGAAAAAGTGGTATCTTTTCCTCACCCATTGCTAGGTTCATGGCTGACACTCTCATAACAAAAGATACATTAACAAGAGAGAAGCATAATTTTTTTTTTTTTTTTTTGAGATAGGGTCTTACTCTGTCACCCAGGCTTAAGTGCAGTGACGAGATCATGGCTCACTGCAGCCTCCACCTACTGGGCTCAAGCAATCTTCCCACCTCAGCCTCCCAAGTAGCTGGGACTACAGGTATGTACCACCACATCCAGCAAATTTTTGTTTCTGTTTTTGAGACAAGGTCTTGCTCTGTTGCCCAGGCTGAAGTGCAGTGGTATAATCTTGGCTCACTGAAACCTCCACCTCCTGGGTTCAAGTGATTTTCCTGCTTCAGCCTCCCAAGTAGCTGGGATTACAGGCACAAGCCACCATGCCCAGCTACTTTTTTTGTATTTTTAGAGAGACAGAGTTTCAACATGCTGGCCAGGCTGGTCTCAAACTCCTGACCTCAAGTGATCCACCCACCTTGGCCTCCCAAAGTGCTGGGATTACAGCACATGAGCCACCACGCCTGGCCAAATTTTTGTATTTTTTTTTTTTATAGAGACAAGAGTTTTGCCATTTTGTCCAGGGTGGTCTTGAACTCCTGGGCTCACGCGATCCTCCCACCTCAGCCTCCCAAAGTGATGGGATTACAGGCATGTGCCACTATACACAGCCAGCAGAACATATTTATTTAATATAAATGTTATGTAACACGGGAGCCTTCAGAAATAAAAGCCTGAAGAATTAGAAATATCTGTGTATTTGTATGGACAGTCGTGCAGAAGTATGATTGGAGGGCAATCTAATGGTAAAAAACTGGGGAGGGCCAGGCACAGTGGCTCACACCTGTAATCCCAGCACTCTGGGAGGCCGAGGCAGGTGGATTACCTGAGGTCAGGTGTTCAAGACCAGCCTGGCCAACATGGTGAAACCCCGTCTCTACTAATAATACAAAAATTAACCAGGCATAGTGGTGTATGCCTGTAATCCCAGCTACTTGGGAGGTTGAGGCAGGAGAATTGCTTGAACCCAGGAGACGGAGGTTGCAGTGAGCCGAGATCACACCATTGCACTCCAGCCTGGGCAACAAGGAGAAACTCCATCCAAAATAACCCGCCCCCCCTCAAAAAAAAACTGGGGAGAATTTAGCATGATCCATTTGTTCAGATTCTTCTTGGCACCCCACTGTGACATTTCTTCCCTCTGGGTATAGGGCAAGACACCTGCCACATGAAGGTCTTTGGGGAGAAGGGAGGGAGAAAGTCAAAGAGTGACTTTTCTCGGTTTTATGGCCTGCTTCAGGGAAAAAGGGTTGAGGGGAGTGAGTTCTAGTTTCTATGGCCTTGCTTCAGGAGAGAGCGGGTGGGGGAAGGTCAGAGAGACCTTGCTACTGTGATTTTTTTCAATTTCCTTCAGCTTAAAAAATACTCAGTATGCCAAGGTGTCATATTTTGGGGTATTGTGTTTTGAGCCTCATCAGAAATGGGAATTTAAATGGCTGTTTTTCCACATGTAGTTAACCAATTATCCAAGCACTATTTATGGAATACTTCTCCTTTTCTCATGAATTCGAGATATCATCTTCATCACAGAGTGAATTATGATTCATCCTTGGGTCTGTTCTGGACTCCTGCCTTTGTCCCATGGACGTGTCTATCTATGGGTTCTTGTACTGCCTAAATCTATATTCAAGGGGTGGCAGGAACTCAGGGTTGAGGTGAGATTATCACCATTATGACTACAATTTAAGTTCATTTGCATAGCCCTTCTGAAGCCCAGAGCTCAAGCTGAGTGCTGAAAGTTCAGGAGGGAGGCCAGGCAAGGTGGCTCACGCCTATAATCTCAGAACTTTGGGAGGCCGAGGCAGGCAGATCACCTGAGCTAAGAGTCCCAGACTAGCCTGGGCAATACGACGAAACCCCATCTCCACCAAAAATACAAAAAAATGGCTCGGTGTGGTGGAATGCACCTGTGGTCCCAGCTACTCAGGAGGCTGAGGTAGGAGGATCACTTGAGCCTGCAGTGAGCTCAAGTGAGCTGAGATCACACCACTGCACTCCTGCCTGGGTGACAGAGTGAGAACTCATCTCAAAAAAAAAAAAGGAAGGAAGGAAGGAAGGAAGGTAGGCAGGCAGGCATAGTCGAGGTAGAGGTGGATAGTGGGGGTGAGGAGGGGTGTCAGAGGTTGGGAGTCGGTATTGATCCAGACGTCTCAGTGGGCAGAAGTCTCTGAGCAGAGCAAGGGCACTTAAGATGAATATTCTAACCCAATACTTGTGTGGGAGCAGAAGAACAAACTACAATTACAAATTTGATGAAAACAAAAGCTCTTGGCTTTCCCCACCATTATCTGAGGTACCCAAGACACTTCTGCAAGACTGAAGTCCCAGAGAACCATGTGATCATCCCACACGCATAGGAACTAACTGTGCAGTGTGAAAAGGCAGGCTTGTAGTCTTTCACCCGTGGCAGAATATATATTTATTGATTCGCCTTTGAGTAACAGGTTTAGTAAAGATTGTCAATTCTCTGGGAAGATAAACATGAAATACTTATTTTACCCCAATAAAATCAATCAATTATGCTCTGTGGAACCTCTCTTTCCCACTGGGTAGCAGGCTCCATTAGCTACATACATCCCAGTCTGATTCTATAACTTTTCATTTTAGTTATCACAACAGTTTCTCTCCAGTTATTAAGATTCAACTCTGTTCAATGTAAAATTTCATTCTTATATTGGATTAAAAGCTTTCCTCCTCACCTCTAGTGCAGACTAGACTCGTGGCTTTAAAAGATTTGGGAGTGGCGGGGTGGAGACATGGTCTACTTCTCTCCCACCCGATCCTTGCCTGTGCTTTCCCCTGTAGCTTTGGGGAAAAAGGAAGAAAAGAGAAAGTTGAATATGTTCTTTTGTGATTGCCTATGGCAGAATTGCTGGTCTCCGTGGCTTAGCAAGTGGTCCCCAAGACTTGCCCTGGCACTGAATGCCAAGCAGCTCCCAGGGGTCCCTTGGGACATGTGGCCTTCCTCTTCCAGCTGACCCCAGCTGATGGCCTCGTGCAACATCTCTCCAATGCCCACTTCTCTTTGCCCAACACGTGACCGTCCTCTGCCTAGATCCCAGCTCCAAAACCTGAGCCTGTGGGCAGATTGATACATTCTTTGTACCTTTTAGCAACCAGGAGCTTGAGAGAATAATTCTACTCATACCTCACATCATCCCATTACATTTCGATTTTATAGAAACTTCCTTCTGACCCCAGTGCCAGCTTCCTATAGATCTCAGAGCTGTTGATGGCCCCTGACTCCACATACTAGTGTGGGCTCTTGACGATCCAAATGTCCCCAACATAGAGGTCATATTATATGTACTTCGGCCAGTTGAGTTATGAAGCATTTGCCTCACCCTAAGATCTTAAGATTCAATCAAGACGTGAAGTCACCTCTCTAAGGCCACCCACCAAATCAGCACCATGTTCAAATTAGAATGTAAAGTGTCAGAATCTATGAGCAGGTTTTTTTCCATTGGGCTAGGATTGCTTAGGCTTCCAGGAAAACAGGAGCTAAGTCTCTGGGCTTTGGGGTCAGATGGCTCTGTCTGAGGCCTGGTTGAACCACTTCCTAGCTGGGTAAATGTTGTTGTTGTTGTTGTTGTTGTTGTGAGAGAGAAAGTCTCACTCTGTTGCCCAGGCTGGAGTGTAGTGGCTCGATCTCAGCTCACTGCAACCACTGCCTCCCAGTTTCAAGCGATTCTCCTGCCTCAGCCTCCCGAATAGCTGGGATTAAAGGTATGCACCACCATACCCAGCTAATTTTTGTATTTTTAGTAGAGACAGGGTTTCACCATGTTGCCTAGGCTGATCTCGAACTCCTGGCCTCAAGTGATCTGCCTGCCTCAGCCTCTAAAAGTGCTGGGATTACAGTTGTGAGCCACCGTGCCCAGCCCACCTAGCTGGGTAATTTTGAACAACTTTCTTAGCCCCTCATAGTTTCAGTTTCCTCAACTGTAAAATACAGATAATAATAATAGCATCTACTTTACAGAATCATTTTATTGCCTAGATGAGATTCTACAAGGGAAGCCCCAGTGCCTGATGCCTGAGGAGTTCTCATGAATGGTAGTTATTGTTGTTCTAAAAAAGAGAGCATCCTCAGGCCACTGATAATTCAAATCTGTCCAAGTGTCGCTGCCTTGCAGATGGTTGAATTGTGTGTCGTTGGGGTTAATTCCCATGCAACGTACCCACTGTGCTGTGTTGCCTCCACCTCTGTGGGGACTGTCCCACTCAGGGGCTGGGATGGCATGGGGGCAGATGTGAGGAGAAGCTTCTACAGCTACTGTGTGTGCGTAGTCACATTAGTTTGCAAACAATTAAAAATAAAATAGAAAATAAATTGTCTGGGTGCAGTGGCTCACACCTATAATCCCAATGCTTGGGAGGCTGGGGCGAGAAAGTCACTTGATCCAAGGAAACATAGTGAGACCAGCCTGGGAAACATAGTGAGACCCTGTCTCTACCAAAAAAAAAGAAAAACAATTAGCCAAGTGTGGTGGTGTGCACCTGTAGTCCTAGTTACTGGAGAGGCTGAGGTGGGAGGCTGCAGTGAGTTATGATTGTGCCACTGCACTCCTGCCTGGGCAACAGAGCAAGACCCTGTCTCAAAAATAATAATAATAAGGCTGAGCACAGTGGCTCACGCCTGTAATCTCAGCACTTTGGGAGGCCAAGGGGGGTGGATCACCTGAGGTCAGGAGCTCGAGACAAGCCTGGCCAACATGATAAAACCCTGTCTCTACTAAAAATACAAAAATGAGCAAGGTGAGGTGGTGTGCTCCTGTAGTCCCAGCTACTGGGGAGGCTGAGGCAGGAGAATCGCTTGAACCCAGGAGGCAGAGGTTGCAGTGAGCTGAGTTTGCGCCACTGCACTCCATCCAGCCTGGGCAACAGAGTGAGACTCCCTCTCAAAAAAATAAATAAATAAGGCTGGGTGCAGTGGCTCATGCCTGTAATCCTAGCACTTTGGGAGGCTGAGGCGGGTGGATCACAAGGTCAGGAGATCGAGACAATCCTGGCTAACACAGTGAAACCCTGTTCTACTAAAAATACAAAAAATCAGCTGGGCGTGGTGGCAGGTGCCTGTAGTCCCAGCTACTCTGGGGTCTGAGGCAGGAGAATGGCGTGAACCCGGGAGGCGAAGCTTGCAGTGAGTCCAGATCATGCCACTGCACTCCAGACTGGGTGACAGAGCAAGACTCCATCTCAAAAAAAAAATAAATAAATAAATAAATAAAAATAATAAAGAAAAAAAGAAAAACCAAGTGAACTTTTTTTTTTAATGTTTTCCAGCTGCAGAGGCCATGTACTAGAAAACTCTTGAAATATTATTCGGTGTTTCTCAATACTTAAGCTGACTGCCTTCTGACAAATTGCCAAGTAGTGGCCAGAATTTAATTCACACCAAAAGAGAACACAAAGATTATGAGACAATTGACCCTATAAAAATGCATTCGTGGCATGCTCTTTATTCACTTTGCATCTGCTCTCAACCCACCCTCCAGGGCTCTTATGTCACACTTATTTCCAGATAAATGGCCCAATTACAAACCTATTGGCTAAGGTTGTACTAAAGGCAATGACCCTGCACAGCAGAAGCTCGTCCTTCTTAACATCACCCTTAAGCCAAAGCACAGTGGCGTGTGCATTCTCATTCCTGGACAAACTCTGCCCCCTGGCGCTGACTCACACACTTGCGCACCGGCGAGGAGGGTCTCCTTTGTTAGGTTTCCTCATGGGACAGGGATAGAAAAGCCTGTCACCCCCACCTGCTGTCTCCCCAAATCCCTAACTGCCACCAGTCTGCTCCACACAGATAATCCACTAAAAGGCTCCGAGTTTGTTTCTGCTCCGCGTATTTGAAATGAGTCTACCACATCAATCTCATTCTGCGTTAAAAAGTGTTTCTCAGCAGATGGGTAGGGATAAAATCTCCATGGGAGAAAGCGAAGGAGATGCCTGATCTGTCCAGGGCTTCCCGGGTCAGTGGTGCTTCGGCCAGAAGCCAGGCAGCAGGCCTTGGGCAGGTGGCTGGACCCCTTCTGTGCCACGGTATCTTTGTCTGTGAGATGAGGGGGGCAGTCCCCACTATACTGTGTTTACAGAATAGAGAGAATTTAGGTGGTGACTGTGCTGTAGTAAAAAGAACAGAGGGTGTGGAAACAGGGGATTTGGGTCTAAACTCTGGCTCCAGGCCAGATGCTGTGGCTCACACTATAATCCCAGCACTTTGGGAGGCTGAGGCAGGAGGATCGCTTGAGCCCAGGAGTTTGAGACCAGCCTGGACAACATAGTGAGACCTCATCTCTACAAAAAATACAAAATTAGGTGGGCGTGGTGGTGCCTGCCTGTAGTCCCAGTGACTCAAGAGGCTGAGGTGGGAGGATCACTTGAGCCTGGGAGGCAGAAGTTGTGGTGAGCCATGATCGTGCCACTGCCGTCCAGCCTGGGTGACAGACTCCCTCTCAAAATAAATACATAAATAAGTACAATAAATAAATTAATTAATTAATTTCAGCTCTAGCTGTGGAGCCTTGGACTAGAAATTCACTGTTCTCACCGTTCTCTAGAAATTCACCATTCCCTTGAGCTTCCTATCTTATAAAATGGGAATGACAGCCTTGCCCTGCTAATCACTTTCTCGAGAAGAGACACCTCCAACTGCAGCGGGTGTGGCGCGGCCTTTCCCTCCAGGCTCCAGGAGCCCCTGCCTCTCAATTGGAAGGAGAGTTGTTCGAGATGCAGATTCCTAGGCTTTACCCCAGGAGGTTGAGTCAGAATCCTGCCTCAGAGGCGTGGCAGGAGAAACAAAATAATGAACCCCCAAAGGTGTCCATGTCCCGGTTCCCAGAACCTGCAAATATGTGACCTTGCATGGGAAAAAGGGCCTAACAGATGTGACTAAATTAAGAATCTTAAGATGGGGGGATTATCCTCGATTACCCCAGTGGGCCCACTGGATCATGGGAGTCCTAATAAAGGGAAGAGGGAGACAGGAGAGGCAGAGGTGTGATGAGGAGAAGGGATTGGAAGGAAACACCACGCACTGAGGATGAAGGTGGCTTTGAACGCTGGAAAAGGTGAGGAAGAGATCCTCCCCCAGAGCCTCCAGGAGGAACTCAGAGCCGCCAACACCTCACTCCCAGCCCTGCAAGACCCACTTTAGGACTTCTGACCTCTAAAGCTGTAGATGATTAATCCGCGTTGTTCTAAGCCACTAAGTTTGTAATTATTTGTTTCAGCAGCCCTGGGAAGCCAATATGGCGCCATGGAGGGGCTCCTAGATCTGCATTTTTGAGTGACTCCTGGTAGAATTGTTAGGCATGCTAAATTTTGAGGGCTAGAGGTGTAGTAGGAAGAGACTGAGGAACAGGAGGTCTGTATTTCTAGCCCTGGCGTCATGAGCTATGTGACTTTGGCAAAGTCACTCCCTTGTTCACTGGGCCTCAGTTTCACTGTCTGTAAGCTGAGGCAGTTGGCTACAGGGGGCAGAGGGGAAGAGATCTCTGGCTGCAGTATTCTGAGAAGCTGAGAGAAAACAGTGAAGCTCTTTGAAAACAGTGAAGTCTGGCCAGTGTAGGTCTTAGGACTGGGATTTCCTAAAAGAAAGAGATACTGGTAATTCTTTTAACAGCTCATTTTTATACCTCTCTTCCTGTGTGCCAGGTCTTGGTCTAAACCCTTCCCTTCCATGAACTCCTGTCTGTGGGGTTAACTTGGCACAGCAATCAGTCTTCTATGCGATGAATAATTAACTGCTCTGAAGAGATGATTTCAAATCGGGAGTCAGATCAATAAGCTACTAAGGGGGGATGGGCGGGTGGGCACCATCTTCAGCTAATGAAGGGGGCGATTCCCTGTCTCCGCTATGAAAAGAAAAATGTCACAAACATTACATGCCGCCTGAGGGGTATGGATAGAAGGGGGAAGGGGCTGCAGTTGCCAGGCAACCAGCTCGTCACTAATCATGTGCATAAAAGCCTTGGGTCTCTGTTATGAGTACGGCTAGTGGGCCACCCTCCTTCTCCCCGCCCCCTCCTTGACAGCTGGTCTTTGGGTTCTGGTTCCAGACACTTAGACCCTGAAACAGGCCCAGGTCCCCCTCAGTATCCCAGGGTCGATTCTGTTGCTAGAAAGCAAACTGGGAGAGCAAAGACTCTTTGTGTCCAGATGACAAAGGTCTGGTACCCATATTCCAGGACACTCTTTTCTACACCATGGCCTTTTGAATGAGCTGTCACCCCAGAGGCTTACTTAGATTTGAGGAAAATCCCTTCCCGACCCCTCCATTTAAGGGAGGCTCTTGCTGTTTGCCGTGTGGATACTGAGCAAACACGTGGGTCCCCAGGCTGGCTTTTGATGTGCTCTGTAAACACTCCTCTCTGGATACAGCCAACTGTCCAATTATGCAGGAGTCAAGCCACTTCCCCTGGGGATTTGTTGTCTTAAAGAACGAGGACCCAGTGTGACTAGAGAGTTGACATAGCACATGTCACACAGAGAAAGTGCACCCCCGGTGGAAGCCGGGGTTCCCTGGGGGCCCAGCCGTCTTTCCAAACAGAAGCGCAGAAGGCTGTTTGATCTGTGGCCACTTCTGGAACATATAGGCTCAGGAACAGCCAATATTAGATGTTTGCGTCTGTTTCCTTCCAAGACACACAGGCTCTCTAAGAGAAAGGAGGATGGCTTTTGTGCTACGGGGACAAGCGCTATGTTTGGGACGTGGTACTAGAATTGTCAAAGGGCTGCCTTGTCCCAGAAAGTTATTTCAGAGAGAAGTCATTACACCCATTGGCTAAAAAGAGACATGCATCACTGAGAATGTTGGATGTCCAAACCCATTTATCTTCTACAGTTCACACCACTCCCAGCAGGCCCAGGCAGGCTGCACTGTGCCCGAGAACAATTGATGCAGGGACACATTCCAGCGCCGGCCTCAGTCCCTTTCTCTCTCCCTGCTTCAGCTGCACTGGCTTCCTCACTCTTCCTCAGTCATACCTATGTCAGCTCTTTGCACTTGCTGTGTCCTGGATACTTGCACCCCTGATATCTGGATGACACGAGACTTTCCCTGGCCACCACCCCATGTAAATAATAGATATGCCACCCCCATTTACCCTTTCCGTGTGCCATTTTTAACTTTCTTCACGTACTGCACCTCTTTTTCTTTCTGTGTATCAGACTGTCCGTCCATCTATTTTACTTGTTTATTGCCTGTTTCATTCTCTAGGGTGTAAGTTCCAGGAGGGCAGGACACTTGTCTGCTTTATTAACTGCTGCACCCCTGGCACCTGCCACTGTGCTTGGCACAAGGCCAGCCCTCAACTAGCATTTCCTGAGTTGATTAGGATTCCTGTGATCCACTCTGTACCAGGAAGACACTGGGCTCTTTCTTACATCCTCTCTCTGGAGAGGATGCTCTTTCTGGAGATCCTCTTTCTGGAGAGGATGCTCTCTCCGGAGAGAGGCTCTTTCTTATAGAGCCTCTCTCTGGAGGCAGTGGATGTCATGAGTTTCTGATAGATCCTTACAGATACTTCATGCTTATTCAGAAAGATACACACACAGCTACATTCTTCCCATCTTTTTTTTTTTTTTTGAGGCAGAGTCTTGCTCTGTCACCCAGCCTGGAGGGCAGTGCCACAATCTCAGCTCACTGCAGCCTCTGCCTCCTGGGTTAAAGTGATTCTCCTGTCTCAGCCTCCCAAGCAGCTGGGATTACAGGCACCCACCACCACACCTGGCTAATTTTTGTATTTTTAGTACACACGGGGTTTCGCCATGTTGGCCAGGCTGGTCTTGAACTCCTGACCTCAGGTGATCTGCCTGTCTCGGCCTCCCAAAGTGCTGGGATTACAGGCATGAGCCACAGTGCCTGGCCCCACCTGTTCTTTTTAAAGCATAGTGTACTTTATATATCTTCTATATATTGCTGTTTTCACTTTGTATATCTTGAAGATTATTTCACGTCCGTTTAAACAAAGCTCCCCCATTCTTCTCTATGGCTGAGTAATATTCCAATATATGGATATCTAGTAATTTATTTACTTGGCCACTCTAGATGGACATGTAGGCTATTTCCCATCTTTTGTTATTACAGAGTGTTGGAAACAATCTTGTATATATGTCATGTCATTCATATGTGACCATACCCATAAAATACATTCTAAGAAGTTAAATTGCTGCATCAAAGGGTATATGCACTTATAATATGAATAGAAATTGACAAATTGCTCTCCACAGAAATTGTATCTCTACCACTACCAGTGATTTTTAAATTTTTTATTTTTGAGGCAGGGTCTCGCTCTGTCACCCAGGCTGGAGTGCAGCAGTGTGATTATAGCTCACTGTAGCCTCAAACTCCTGGGCTCAAGGGATCCTCCTACCTCAACCTCCCGAGTAGCTGGGACTACAGCTGTGCACCCCAATGCCTGGCTAATTATTTTTATTTTTTTATTTTTTGTAGAGAGGGGGTTTCACTATGTTGCCCAGGGTGGTTTTGAACTCCTAGGCTCAAGCAATCCTCCTGCCTCAGCCTCTCAAAGCGTTCGGATTACAGGCGTGAGCCACCGTGCCAAGCCCCACCAACAATTTATGAGACACTTTGTTTCCATACATCTTTATCAAACTTTCTTTTATCTTTGCCAGTTGAAAAGTGATATTGCAGCCAGATGTGGTGGCTCATGCCTGTAATCCCAGCACTCTGGGAGGCCGAGGCGGGTGGATCACCTGAGGTCAGCAGTTTGAGACCAGCCTGGGCAACACGGTGAAACTCCATCTCTACTAAAAATACAAAAAATGAGCTGGGCGTGGTGACAGGCACCTGTAATCCCAGGTACTCGGGAGGCTGAGGCAGGAGAATTGCTTGAACCTAGGATGTGGAGGTTGTAGTGAACCGAGATTGTGCCACTGTACTCCAGCCTGGGTGACACAGCAACACTTTGTCTCAAAAAAAAAAAAAAAAAGTGATATTGCAGAGTAATTTTATTTTTCATTTTCTTATTCAAAGATTTAATATTTTTACCTATGTCTAGGAGGCATTTCTATTTCCTTTCTTATGAACTACCTACTTTTCTATTAGATTTTGGGTTTAAAAAATCAATTTATAGGAGTGCTGATACATTAGGAAAATTATTTTTTGGCTATGAGTTACAAATATTTTCCCTATGTGTCATTTGTCCTTGCATAAAAATCATTAGATGTTTTCTGCCTCGTAGTTGTTTTTAGTCTAATGTATTCATCTGTGTATGTATGCACGTGGAACTGCCACTTTTAAATTTGCTTTTTAAATACTTTATTATATGTCATTATCCTTTTAGCCGTATTATTGGAAAGTGCATTTTTTTATTAGTTACATTTAAATTGGCGCTTCCTGGATGGGGTTTGAGGATACACTCTCAACTCTTGATGAATTGAGGGGCTACCTTATTCCTTGAGGACTCTTGTGAGATTTGGGAGGCACCCAACCTGTGATTATCCTCATCCATTTGATGCTGGCTCTTAAAAATCTCAGTTACAGAGAGTGACATGTTTTTGACTCTTTTTCAGGATTCTGGAACGTACCACCTGTTTTAGTCTTTAATCTTCTCTCCACTCATTACAGGTGCAGAAGGTTGAAGCAGCTGGAAACATCTGTTCCCAGAGAAAAGGAGCCCCTCTCTCCTGTCACTCTCCATGACAGGAACTCATCATGTACCCAGTATCAACCTCAACGAGGCTGTCCCCCCACACTCAGCTTTTCACATCCTCCATCCTCAGTGTCCCCACCTGTCTCCCTCTCTACCTGCTTGCCATGATTCCTCGGCTCTCAGCCCCTGTTCTAGGGAGGCTGGCCACCTACATCTCTTCACTGTAGCCTGTGTATGGGAGCTATTCCAGTTAGTGGGGCCTGAATAATGGGGCGCTCTTTTAAAGAGAATGAATGCAAAATTGCAGGCCAGGCACAGTAGCGCATGCTTGTAATCTCAGCACTTCGGGAGGCCTAGGTGGGAGGATCCCTTGAACCAGGAGTTGGAAAACAGCCTGGCAACATAGCAAGACCGTCTCTACAAAATAAATAAATAAATAAATAAATAAAGCAGGCATGGTGGTGCATGCCTAGCTACTTGGGAGGCTGAGGTGGGAGGGTCATTTGAGCCCAGGAGCTTGAGGTTCCAGTGAGCTATAATTGCACTACTACATCTAGCCTGTGTGACACAGTGAGACCTCAACTCTTTAAAAAAAAATTACGAATACAAAATTAAATATGAAAATGAATAGAATTAGAAAATACATTATAACAGGCTGGGCGTGGTGGCTCACGCCTGTAATCCCAGCACTTTGGGAGGCTAAGGTGGGTGGATCACGAGGTCAGGAGATCAAGACCATCCTGGCTAACACAGTGAAACCCTATCTCTACTAAAAATACAAAAAAATTAACCGAGCATGGTGGTGGGCACCTGTAGTCCCAATTACTCAGGAGGCTGAAGCAGGAGAATGGTGTGAACCCAGGAGGCGGAGCTTGCAGTGAGCCAAGATTGCGCCACTGCACTCCAGCCTGGGCGACAGAGCAAGACTCTGTCTCAAAAAAAAAAAAAAAAAATTACAACAAATCACAAAGCTTAAAAGCCCACAAATACCAGAAAAATACAAAATATAGAAAAATAACATGAGTTTGTGTTAATGAATTATCTGACACACTTCTATAGACTTTTTTCATTCCTTTTTGGCTGCATGCTCTTTGACTGTCTCTTCATGTGACAAGAAGTTCGAAATACCATTATCCATAAAGGGAATAGAAAGAGATTTCAGGCTGTTTTCTAGCATGGTTGATAGTTTAGAAAAGTTTATTTTAGCTTCACAATCTGTTATTGGTAATGTCTTGCTAAGACATAGTCCAATACATTAGGATATATGAATCATGCAATTTCACACAAAAACATACTCACTATTTGCTTTAATTCTGTGGGTTTATTATCAGGTTCCATAGAAATCCTAATAAATTTAAATTTGTACAATTTCCATCAAAAAATAAAAAAAAAGTATAACGTGTTTAGATAGCTTTATCTGGTATATTCCAGACAGGAAAGAATTTCAATTCTGACCAGAAATAAAGAATCCAACTGTCCATTTTACAAGTCTGATGATTGTAAGAATTTTTCAACAGACTGGCCTTTGGCCCCGTTCATTTCCAACTTGTTTCTCGTCCATTCTCCATGTGTTTCTGGTGGCCAGCACTGTGGGGCACATTCATACTCCAAAATGACCTCTTGCACTGCACCTTCTTGTTATGAGGCTGGATGGGTCAGTGCAGAAAGAGCAGAGTTTTTCTCTCTTTTTTTGAGATGGAGTTTTACTCCGTCGCCCAGGCTGGAGTGCAGTGGCACAATCTCAGTTCACTACAACCTCCACCTCCTGGGTTCAAGCAATTCTCCTGCCTCAGCCTCCCGAGTACCTGGGATTACAGGTGCCCGTCACCACACCCGGCTCATTTTTTGTATTTTTAGTAGAGAAGGGGTTTCACCATGTTGGCCAGGCTGGCCTCGAACTCCTGACCTCAGGTAATCCACCTGCCTTGGCCTCCCAAAGCACTGGGATCACAAGCGTCCAGCCGAGAAAGAGCTTTTCTAAAAACCGTATCTATACCCCACCAACTAGCAAACTTAACAAAATGACTATAAATATATCCTATTTAACACAAATTAAACATGTTCTCGATTTGATTTCTTCATAGCTGTTTTTTTAAATGCGCATGTTCACTTCAGGGCTAGGTATGGGGAAGATTTAATAGAGTCCCCTCTATTGAAATGGAAGGAGGCTGATGTGGTCTTAATATTTTGTTTTATTTTATTGTATTTTATATTTGGGGAATGGGGTATCACTATGTTGCTCAGGCTGTTCTCAAACTCCTGGGCTCAAGCATTCCTCCCACCTCAGCCTCCTGAGTAGCTGGGACCACAAGTACACACCACTGTACCTGGCTAGGTGTGGTCCTAATAATTGCAACTAATATATCTTCTAAAAATTTTGCAAAGCGTATGAACACGACTCCCATCTAGGGCCTTAGAGGGACTCACGTAAGGTAGTGGCCTTGAAGCTCAAGCTTCATTAGCTTCAAGATAACTCATCTCTGCTTCCGCTGTCTCCGCACTCCCATACTGTCTAGGCTTCATTCAAAATAGCTGCTGTATGTGTCAAGATGATTTTGATCTGCAGGGACAGAAACCCAACTGAACGAAAACAATTGAAGGATATACTGACCCCTAAACTGCTGGCCTCAGGAACAATTGGAACCAATGATAAAAATGCCACCAGAACTATTTCCTTCTTGCTACACCTCAGTTTCCATCTCCACAAGTGCAGACGAAAACTTCAACCTTACAGGAGGCTGGACCTCTGCCAGTCCCTGACTCGAATTGCACTGCTTTGCCACTCCAGGGCAACCCCTACAAGGGCCACTCTGGCCAGTGTGGGTCATGTGAGCACTCTCATGGGGTGGTCTGAGGGACAGCGCCCACTAGGTCTTCAAGGTTGGAGTGGGGAAGAAGGAAGATGTGCTGTGGTCAAAAGAACAATCCCTTCCCTGTCCCTGCGCAAGATGCCCATGTCCTAATCCCTGGGATTTTGCAAACGTGATTAAAAATCTTGAGGCCGGGTGTGTTGGCTCACGCTTGTAATCCCAGCACTTTGGAAGGCTGAGGCAGGCAGATCACCTGAGGTCGGGAGCTTGATGCCAACCTGACCAACGTGGAGAAACCCCGTCTCTTCTAAAAATACAAAATTAGCCAGGCATGGTGGCGCATGCCTGTAATCCCAGCTACTCGGGAAGCTGAAGCAGGAGAATCACTTGAACCCGGGAAGCAGAGGTTGCGGTGAGCCGAGATCATGCCATTGTACTCCAGCCTGGGTAACAAGAGGGAAACTCCGTCTCAAAAAAAAAAAAAAAAAAAAAAAAAAAAAAAAAAAAAAATCTTGAAATGGGCAGATGATCCTGGATTATCTGGGTTGGCTTAATAGAATCACAAGGATCCTGATAAAAAAAGAGGCAGGAGGCCAGGCGTGGTGATGTGCGCCTATAGTCCCAGAGCTTTGGGAGGCCAAGGCAAGAGGATCACTGGAGCCCAGCAGTTCCAGGCTGGAGTAGGTTATAATCACACCACTGTACTCCAGCCTGGATGACAGGGTGAGATCCTGTCTCTGTTCAAAAAACAAAGACAGAAGAAAGTCAGAGACAGAGGAGACATAAAGATGAAAGTGAAGGTCAGATCATGTGGGGCCATCAGCCAAGGAACATGGGCAGCCTCTATAAACTGGAAAAGGCAAAGCACTAGATCCCTCCTGCAGCCTCCAGAAGGATTGTAGCTCTGCCAATGCTTGATTTTAGAACTTCCAGAACTGGAAGAAAATGAATTTGTGTTGTTAAAACCAATATATTTGTGGTAATTTGTTATAATAGCAACAAGAAATGGATACAGGTGCTGAGAAGATAGCAAAATACATGCCCACTGTACCTTCTCTCTCCTCCTTCCTGATCCTATCTATCTGTTATGGGCTGAATTGTGTCCTTCCAAAATTCATATGTTGAAGTCCTAACCTCTAGTACTTCGGAATACGATACTATTTGGAGATAAGAGTCTTTAAAGAGGTGATTAAGGTAAAATGAGGTCATAGAGGTGAGCCCTAATTCAATATGACTGGTATCCTTGTAAGAACAGGAGATTAGGATGCAGACAGGTACAGGGGAAGACCATGTGAGGCCACAGCAAGAAGGCGGCCCCCAACAAGCCAAGGAGAGAGGCCTCCAAAGAAATCAACCTGCCGACACTTTGATCTCAAACTTCTCACCTGCAGAATTGTGAGAAAATCAATTTCTGTTGTTTAAGCCAGTTAGTCTGTGGTG
The DNA here is from genome assembly GCF_028885655.2 of Pongo abelii. Classification (NCBI taxonomy): domain Eukaryota; kingdom Metazoa; phylum Chordata; class Mammalia; order Primates; family Hominidae; genus Pongo; species Pongo abelii. The sequence goes on from NC_071995.2 coordinate 93,071,621, forward strand.
TTCCTTATGGCAACACTAGCAAACTAATACATGATCCTTCAAGGCAGAGGTGAAAATCTGCCTCCTTTCTCAAACTGCCTTTGATCAGCCAGCTCCCAGAGCAGCCATTGTCTCAGAACACCTAGTGGCCAAGAGTTTAACCCAAGGATCACAAACTCAAATGCCTATAGGGGCCAGGAAGAACTAACACGAGTGAAGTGATCGACTATAAGTAACTCTTTTTGCCAGTTGATATGGTTTGGATCTGTGTCCCTACCCAAACCTCATGTTCAATTGTAATCCCCAGAGTTGGAGGTGGGGCCTGGTGGGAGGTGATTGGATGATAGGGGTGGATCCTTCATGAAGGGTTTAGCACCATCCCTTGGGTGCTGTTCTTGTGATAGAGTTCTCATGAGAATTGGTTATTCTCAACAGGTTATTTACTGGTTGTGTAACCAGTTACATGAGAACTGGTTAGCACTTACCTACCTCTCTCTCTTGCTCCTTCTCCCACCATGAGACGCCTCACTCCGCCCACTTCATCTTCTACCATGATTTTAAGTTCCCTGAGGCCTCCCAGGAGCTGATGCCGTCATGCTTCCTGTACAGCCTGCAGAACCATGATCCAGTTAAACCTCTTTAAAATAAAAATAAATTACCCAGTCTCAGGTATTTCTTTACAGCAGTGTGAGAATGGACTAATCTACCAATTAAACATAATCAGTATACACTATCACAAAAATGACATTGACTCCCTATCTCCCTGTCTGCTTTTAGTTTTGCCACATTTTATCAAGGATGAATACAAGGAAAATCCTCTCTTCCTGACTGTTCAATGGGGAAAAGTGGCAGTGCTGGGGTGAGAGGCACCTGCTTTTATTTTTTGTGTTAAGGAACCTAT